>NC_037353.1:20493878-23131397 GCF_002263795.3 Bos taurus | reverse complement strand
CTTAGGCAGAGTGAGCCTGCCAGCAGGGCAGGGAGGCTGGGAAGTGAGGATGGGGAACACAAGACAGTCTCAGTCTCGGGCTCCTTGAACCCTTTGGAGGTCCCAAGGTGGACTCGGGGCAGCAACTGCAAAAATTCATCCCACTTTATGGTCCTAATAAGATGCTAGAGAAGAGTCCAGTGACATAGACAAGACACAAAGCCCAGCTCCACCACTTTCCAGCTGACCCTTGGGCAAGTTAATTTCCACATGCCCTGGAGTTTCCTCATCTGTTAAACTGGAATAAGAATATTGACTTCATAGGGCAGCTGGGAGGCTTTTGGTGGGTGGCACAGTGTCCAGCACTAGCAAATACCCATACAGAGAAGCTAGTAGTCAACCTTCCCTTACTTGGTGCTCCGCAGAAGCAGTCCCGTTTATCACTTCTTCCTGAGAATAGCAGCAGACGCTTCCAGCTTCCCTACCTTCTAGACTCTGAAGCTTAACCAGCCCCATCTTTCAAGAGGTGCTGGATCTTCCAACTTTGCCCAAGTTCCTGACCTTGGATTCCTCAAACCATGCCCAAGAGTCTTCCTGGCTGCTTCCATGCTTTGAGTGACAGCCGTTACAACAGAATTCAGTGAACAATTACAAACTAAACATTTGCAAAGATTATGTTTTCATTTTGAACAGTTCACAAGTACTGATACATCATGATCTATTTTGAAATCGTGTTTGGTGACTACACAAGGACTAAATGAGGTAATAAAACTTTGTAAAATTCTTTTCCAATGTCTATATGGTAATATTCTGACATAGCTGTGTTTTTTTTAAACACTTCCAGCTATATCATGTTAATTTTGCACAATCTTAAAGAAAGTAAAAAAGAAAGAAAAAAAAACTGTATCAGTCGAGACTCTGCACCTTATGCTGAGCTGGGATTCTAATGAGGCTACGGTGCAGGGCAGCCACCTCTCAGCTTGAACTCTGAGTAGCAGATGCTCTTTCTGCTTCGTGCCATCCAACCAGACTCATGGAATGCATTTGCCTCACTCAAGTAGATGTTTCCTCGGATCCCTTGCTGGGAGTCAACTAGCATGTTCCCACAGCATTCCTCAGGTTTAAAAACAGTAGCTCCCAGGCTGATTCAGCTGAGAACCCAGCTAAACAATCTACCTGGCTCCCAACGCTCAGGGTGGTTTAATTCTATCCCAGGCTTTCAGTGAGCAATCAGCCTCCCAGCCTGAGAACTGAATCTAAGAAAAGCACGGAGCCAAGAGCAGCAGACCCTTTCTCTGCAAGATGGCAAAAGCTGAGAGTTCATCCTCCCCTAGTGGAGATCAACTATACCTTCTCCCCTCTACTCCCAGCCACCACCAAAGAACTCAAAGGTCAGTCCCCAGAGGGATTCCAAGCCCACTCGGTGTTCTATAGGAATTCTAGGCCAAAGACGAGCTTGGTGCTTGAGTTACTTGGCATCACTAGGACAGCCCCCACTCTAGGCTTTGGGCTAAAGCAGCATCTATACTAAGATTTTTTTTTTAATTAAGAAAAAAAAAAAAAGGCTAGGCCGACAGCGGCAAGATCACAGTCGGATTTAGGAAGCAAGACTCTGTCTGCACACAGGTGTACAGCCTGGGGCTTCTTGCAAACCCAAAGAGCCAGGGTATTCTGCCCAAGGACTTTCTATTCACCCACTTGCCTCCAGGACTCTGGGAAGTCAGAAACCCCAGATCGAGACACCTGAAAGAGGGTAATGGGAAGGAACAAATCTTCTTGCACTCCATTCCCCAAGAGCAAGGACTGTACTTATTGTGTGTTCTGTACGTGGGCACAAAGTGTCACAGCTGAGCAAATGCTAAACAGTAGTAGTATTCCCACTGCTGTCCAAAGAAATAATCAGGCTGAGATATTCAATGACAAACAAGATAAGACAGTATTAAAAAGCAATGAGCTTTCCTCTCAGTCACTACCAAAGTCAGACTCAAATATCTTAATGGCATTTCCTTGGAGTCAATGTGCAGATGTTTCCTTTTTAGGGAAATAAAACCATCACTCAGCTCTGTTCTCTTGACTTCACACCAGTGCTGACTTCCTACGTTACTGGAAAAGCTTCCTGAAACCTCTGCCCCATCACATCATCCCTTTGCTCCCCTCATCAACAGATAATAGATAATCTGTTGAATGTCACATTCTTTGTATTGCCTTCAAACTCTCCAACCTCATCTGGCTCCACTGTGCTCTTCTTACCAAGCCCCAAGTATACTGGCCTTCTTTTTGTTCCCTGAACATGTCAAGGTCCTTACTACACAGGGCCTCTGAAATAGCCAATTTTCACTGCCTACAATCTTCACATAATTGAGTGACCAGAGCATCATACAACTCCAGGGAGCACAAATTGCACAGAATAATATGAATGGTGCCCCTCGAGTTGCAGGGGGTGGCAACCTGGTTGCTACTTTGTCTCTGAGCTCTCAGTTCAAATGCTGTGTCTTCAAGGAAGCCATTACTGATTACCTGCTAAATGTAACCTCTCCAGCTACCTCAACCCCAATTTCTACCTGGATATCTCCAGCACATCATCTCTGCTTTATTTTCAACACAGTACTTGCATTACCTAAAACTTTTTAACGGGTTTTTTTTCCTATTAAAATGTAAAATCCATGAGAACAGAAACCCTACCTGTCTTGCTCCTATGATATCCCCAGCATTTAAAACATAAAGTGCACTAAACACTTCAGGAAGCCAATAATGGGCTTATTATACACCAAGTACCATGCCAGGTGCTAGAGGTTCTCCCGCACCCCAATAAAGCAAGGTTCCAGCATTTCTACTGAAATCACACACCTCCTCCCAAAGAAAGGCTTTTGACTCTTATGAAAATCCCCATGGAGCATCAACCCCATTATGAGTACATAGGTCCAAACTGAAGAAATCTCCCTGCATGAGCTAAATGCTCAGACTTGGTGCTGGGCCAGAAGAATTCTTTGACTCTGCTGTGAGAATGCTTTCCCAATACCAGAGAAACCCCAAAGCAAGGTTTTTAAATTTTTCACTTACTCATTCACTCAACAAATATTTGTTGATATACTGGGGAAACATCAATGCATAAAGCAGATGTACATCCTTACCCTAGGGGAGCTTACATTCTAGTGGGAAGAAGGGCAGACAGACAACAAACAAGCCAATTAAATAAAATAAGGTAAATGGTGATAAGTGCTTTAAAAAAATTAAGCAGGAAAGGGTGATAGTGTTTCATGGAGGGGGCTCAGGGTTTCCATCCTAAGTAAGGAGGTCAGGTAAGGCCTCACTAAAAGGTGATATTTGAGGAAAGACCTAAGGAGATGAGGGAGTAGGGCATGAAGCTATCTGAGAATAGAGCTTTCTAAACATGGGGAGAGCAGGTACAAAGGCCCTGAGGCAGCAGAATGCCTGGTTTTGCAAGAACAGAATGAGGAAGGAGAACAGCAGGGGATGAGGTGGATTAAAGAATCTTGGTGGCAATAGCCTTTGGCTATTACTGAGACAGGAGGTCACTGGATGGCAGGGAGGGATATGGTATGAACATTGCCATCAACCACAGAGCTGGGATCGGACTAAGGGCTCTACAGTAGCAAAGCTCCTGTAAAGCTCCAACCTCAAAGGCTCCCTGCTCAGCCACTGTCTTCCTTCTGGGCCTTTTCTCTGTGCAAAACCCATGGCTATAGGAATGAAAAATTGCCAGACTGGCTCCAGGAGGGCAGGAATCCAGCATGTCTGCAATCTGATATACTGAAAAAGCTAGGTCAGGAAGGAGAAGGGGTTAGGACAAGCCATGGTGTTGTCTGTCGGATTTCACTAAGTTTTTTCCTCAAACCAAACAAGCTTTTCAGAAGCATTTAGGAGTCAAATCCATCACAGTCAGAGAGTGCAGCCAGCCAGCTTGACCCCCTGGGACTGGGAGCCTGGGCCAGGCTCCATTCTCTGCTAGTTACCCTTCATTAGCCCCCTCCACAGGCATGGCTCCTGAGCTCCTCACCTCATGCTGAAAGGGGAGATCAGAGTCAGGGAAACTGGTAGCAGAGGCAAGCCTCCAAGTACCTCCAGGCATCACATGGAGGTCAGCACTGGAATAACAAAAATATCTCCTTGATTGGCCTTATTGCAGCAAAGCTGGTTCTATGACGGGTCTCAAGAAGCCTGAGTAATGGGGGAGGGAGTAGGAAGGTAAAGGATCTTTAGAGGCCACCAATTTATACTAACCTGCTAGTTAAGGGCCTAGAGTCTAGTGAACCACATCTCTCTGAGTAACTGCTATGAATCCACATTCTCACTTACAGATGAGCAACTGGCCGAGCCAAGAACAAAGGCCTGGCCTCATTTCTGAGCTTCAGGACTCCTGCTCACAAAGAGCCCCCCTCTAGGCCTCAAGGGACAGACTGCAGAAAAGGAGGCTGCTGCTGCTGCTAAGTCGCTTCAGTCGTGTCCGACTCTGTGCGACCCCATAGACGGCAGCCTACAAGGCTCCCCTGTCCCTGGGATCCTCCAGGCAAGAACACTGGAGGGGGTTGCCATTTCCTTCTCCAATGCATGAGAGTGAAAAGTGAAAGTGAAGTCACTCAGTCCTGTCCAACTCCTAGCGACCCCATGGACTGCAGCCAACCAGGCTCCTCTATCCATGGGATTTGCCAGGCAAGAGTGCTGGAGTGTGGTGCCATTGCCTTCTCCGAGAAAAGGAGGCAGGGAGGCTCTGTTTGATACCTAAGGTTCTGAGGCTGTAACAAGTCCACCTTCCCACACTTTTCCTGCTCAAGGATGCTTCAGCCAAAAGACTGGAGGTTCCATGAAGACAAGACCAGACCAGGAGTATCCTTTTCATTACTACATACCTCATGCCCACAACTATCCCAGCAGTGACTATCTCTGTAATGAGTGAATGGCTGACCCTCCAAGCAAACAAGAGTGGCCAGTGATTAATGTTGGATGAGAACTAAGTGTGCCCAGCCATCACCTGGTAAACCCAGTGCCAGGAAAGGACAACAGACCATCCTTTCTCCTAGAGCCACTGATCAGATCTCGCTGCAACACAAGAGTATTATTATGTTATTGATTTGATTCCTATGTATGGCAGAAAGCCTCCAGGGTCCTAAACAGTAGCCCATTTATTTCAGGTAATTACCTGAAAAGGATCTTACCTATCTCTGAGAATGTGTCATCAGTACCTTGGGTACTGACACCCTAGGGTACTCTGTAAGGTCAGTCTCAGTCTTCTGTATCCACACACCCAAGTAAGGGAGAGACAAGGAGGCTTGTGGTGCTTAATTTCCAGGTGACAATGATCATAGAATCTAACTGCTGATCAACTTCCAAAGGGGCACACAACAAAAAGAACAACACACACTCTCAAGACTACCACCACCATGCAGGGTGATTTGCATTAAGAAGGTCGCCAGCACAGTTGATACACACAGACCTCAGCTCTACTCTTCACTTCTGTGAGAAGTCAAGCAGTAAAATTAATGGACGGAGTTAATGTAACCCAACAATGGGTAGGAGCCATCATCTCAAGCAAAAGTGTTGTTTTTAGAAATTGGAAGTTTAAGCAGCCATGGCCCAGGTGAATTTATAAAACAGCATAAGCCAGGTACTAGGGAAGCCTTAGAGAAGGCAATGGCACCCCACTCCAGTACTCTTGCCTGGAAAATCCCATGGACGGCGGAGCCTGGTAGGCTGCAGTTCATGGAGTCGCTAAGAGTCGGACATGACTGAGTGACCTCACTTTCACTTTTCCCTCTCACGCATTGGAGAAGGAAATGGTGGCCCACTCCAGTGTTCTTGCCTAGAGAATCTCAGGGACGGGGGAGCCTGGTGGGCTTCCATCTTTGGGGTCGCACAGAGTCGGACACGACTGAAGCGACTTAGCAGCAGTAGCAGTAGCAAGGAAGCCTTGGAAGATGTTAACCTCAAACTGAGAAACTCACACAAGACAGAATCCTTGCATTATCTGGGCACAGCATCATTCACAATGAACTGTTCACAGCAGTCATAATGAGGACAGACGTAGGATTGCAAACAAAAAGTGATAGGATTATGAACGGTTTCTTTTCTTCCTTCTTTAATTCCAACATTTTTTGGTAAAATGGTTCAATTGAAAAAAAAAAGTGAATTTGTAACTCAAAAGTGACAACAATAATGAATGGAACAGGAAAGTTTTGGACTTTAAAAGAGTCTTCTTGATGCTGGTTCAACTAAGAGAGTTTGAGGTCTGGCTGGGGCCTCAAGGAACCTGGTATACTCATTTCTCATCTAAGGTGAGATTAAGTTTGCCAGGGTCTGCTGTGGGCAAGTTTGTACTCCAGTCTTTGTAGTAGTATCTGTACCGGAGGGCAAATCAATCTTGAACCTTGGGATTGAAGTTGCAGGCTATCAGCCTACCCAATACCAGCTACAGACTTTGTAAAAAGACACCAGGGAAAAGAAGGTATCACTAGGGAAAAGAAGGTACAGAACACTGGGCCAGCCCCAGTTAAAAACCAGAGAGATGGAGGAGTCAGATGTGGTGTGCGTATGTGTTCAGTTGCTCAGGCATGTTCAACTCTTTGCAACCCTTGGACTGTAGCCCACCAGGCTCCTCTGTCCATGGGATTTGCCAGGCAAGAACACTGGAGTGGGTTGCCACACCCTCCTCCAGGGGATCTTCCCGACCCAGGGATCAAACCCCCGTCTCCTGTGGTTCCTGTATTGGCAGGCGGGTTCTTTACCACTCACTAGCACCACCTGGAAAGCCCTCAGATGTGGAGCCAGCTCCTATTCAAGGGAATTAACTCACTTAATGGCTTGAGAAGTGACCAAAAGAAAAATATACCAGAAAACACTGTCTGCACCCATGATGTGAGAAAAAGGAGTTTGTGGTCAGAGGTAAAATGGGGAAGGAGAGAAGGTGAAGAACAAAACCAAATATATATGACCAGAGAAGAAATACAGGCTTTCCTGGTGGCTCAGATGGTAAAGAATCTGCCTGAAATGCAGGAGACCCAGGTTTGATCCCTGGGTGGGGAAGATCTCCTGGAGAAGGGAATGGCTATCCACTCAGTATTCTTGCCTAGAGAATTCCATGGACCCTGGTGGGCTAGGGTCCATGGGATCACAAAGAGTCAGGCACGACTTAGCAACTAACACATTCATAGAGAGAGATACAGGTGGCAGATAAGCATATAAAAAGATGCTCAACATCATGTGTCACTGGGGAATTACAAACTAAGATACCAATGAGATACCACTACCATCCCTGTTAGAATGGCTAAGATCCAAAAAACTGACAACACCAAATGCTGGAGAGGACACAGAATAAGAGAAATTCTTATTCATTGCTGACAGGAATGCAAAATGGTACAGCCACTTTGGAAGACAGTTTCATAGTTCCTTGTAAAACTAAACATAGTCTTACCATGTGATCCAGCAATTTTACCCAAATGAGTTGAAAACTTATGTCCACAGAAAACTCACATATGAATGTTTATGGCAGCTTTATTAAAAATTGCCAAAAACTGGAAGCAATTAAGATGTCCTTCAATAAGTGAGTGGATAAACTATGGTATATATACACAATGGAATATTGTTCAGTGATAAAAACAAATAAGCTATAAAGTCACAAAAAGACATGAAGGACCCTTAAATGCATACTGCTTAGTGAAAGAAGTCAATCTGAAAAGGCTATATGCTGTATGAATCCAACTACATGACATTTCAGTTCAGTTCAGTCGCTCAGTCGTGTCCAACTCTTTGCGACCCCATGAACCGCAGCACGCCAGGCCTCCCTGTCCATCACCAACTCCTGGAGTTGACACAAACTCATTTCCATTGAGTCAGTGATGCCATCCAACCATCTCATCCTCTGTAATCCCCTTCTCCTCCTGCCCTCAATCTTTCCCAGCATCAGGGTCTTTTCAAATAAGTCAGCCCTTAGCATCAGGTGGCCAAAGTATTGGAGTTTCAGCTTCAGCATCAGTCCTTCCAGTGAACACCCAAGACTGATCTTCTTTAGGATGGACTGGTTGGATCTCCTTGCAGTCCAAGGGACTCTCAAGAGTCTTCTCCAACACCACAGTTCAAAAGCATCAATTCTTCGGTGCTCAGCTTTCTTCACAGTCCAACTCTCACATCCATACGTGACCACTGGAAAAACCATAGCCTTGACTAGACAGACCTTTGTTGACAAAGTAATGCCTCTGCTTTTTAATATGCTGTCTAGGTTGGTCATAACTTTCCTTCCAAGGAGTAAGCATCTTTTAATTTCATGGCTGTAATCACCATCTGCAGTGATTCTGGAGCCCAGAAAAATAAAGTCAGCCACTGTTTCCCCATCTATTTGCCATGAAATGATGGGACCAGATGCCATGATCTTAGTTTTCTGAATATTGAGCTTTAAGCCAACTTTTTCACTCTCCTCTTTCACTTTCATCAAGAGGCCCTTTAGTTCTTCACTTTCTGCCATAAGGGTGGTGTCATCTGCATGTCTGAGGTTATTGATATTGCTCCCGGCAATCTTGATTCCAGCTTGTTCTTCTTCCAGCCCAGCGTTTCTCATGATGTACTCTGCATATAAGTTAAATAAACAGGGTGACAATATACAGCCTTGACGTACTCCTTTTCCTATTTGGAACCAGTCTCTTGTTTCATGTCCAGTTCTAACTGTTGCTTCTGGACCTGCATACAGATTTCTCAAGAGGCAGGTCAGGTGGTCTGGTATTCCCATCTCTTTCAGAATTTTCCACAGTTTATTGTGATCCACACAGTCAAAGGCTTTGCCATAGTCAATAAAGCAGAAATAGATGTTTTTCTGGAACTCTCTTGCTTTTTCAAAAAAGGTAAAACTAAAGAGGAAAACAATCACTGGTTGTCAGAGGTCTGGGAGGAGGGAAGAAGGGATAGAAAGGCAAAGCACAGGGCATTTGGGGGCAGTGAAACTATTCTGTATAAGATACTCTAAGGGTGGATACAGGATATATATTTGTCAAAACCCACAGAACTATATAACAAAAAGAATGAACCCTAATGGAAACTAGAGGGCATTAGCTAGTAATAATGTATCCATACTGGATCATCCATTGTAACAAATATCCCACACTAACAAAAGAAATTTAGTAACAGGGAAATTACATGCAGAGGCAAGAAGGGGTATATGAGAACTCTTTGGACTATTCAATTTTCTTCAAACCTAAAACTGCTTTAAAATATAAAGCCTATTAATTTAAAAAAAATTATAGAGATTAAGATGTTTTAAAAAGTGATACGACAGTTTGTATTGAATACAATGACAGAGGAAAAATATATCCTCTGCAGAGTGATAAGACAACTTCATTTCAGACCAAAAATCCTTCCCATGTTGACACTACAGATACCTCAGCTAGAAGGTATGAATACTCCTGGCTTTGAAGTGTTCCTCATTTCTATACCCTCTCCCCAGAAAGAATGATCAGACAGTCCACACATTCTATGCAAGATATCCTCTGCGCTACTGGAATGCTGGGCACATCCCTGACCACACAGGAAGCACGACCATGTGAACCCGACATCCAAGTCAGAAGCATCAACTTTGTGTTCTTAGGAGTCCCAAACTTTGCTGGAAACCTACTAAAAATGGTTACAGTAAGGCTGCAGAAGCCTTGACTTAAATTTGACAAAGGATCCTGTCACCTACCCCCTTGCCATTCCCTGGCAGGACTCTTTCATTACAAACTTGCTTCAATACCCAGGTCAACATTTCCCCTGCAAAGCACTTCCTGCTTCCCTAGTCACACTCCATTAATCCAAGATACCTTTGAACTGCGGTGCATGATAGTAATAGTGGTCTGAGGGGGACCTCCCACCACACTCCCCGTAGGTGGAGGAAGGAAAGGGTGAGGGCTGCTGGAGCCAAATTGCCTGGGTTGATGGCCCAGCTCCAGCATTCCCTTGCTGGGTGGATAAGTTCTCTAACATCTCTGTGCTTCAGTTTCCTTGTAAAATAAGCTTAATAATACCTACCACAAAGAGCCATTGTGAGGATTCAACGAGTTTATATAAAACACTTAGAAGAGTGCCTTGCACACAGTAGGAGCTACAATTATCATTACATGGTTTAAGATTCTTGAAGCACTGAAGACTACAGGGTGAGGGGAGACAGTCGCAAAGCCTCAGAGTCAAGTAAAGCCAAAAGCTCCTCCTAGCCCTAATTCTCACTGTTGCCTCTTTCCCAGGGACTCTGCAACTCTTACCAAGTATATACATTGGGTATTTCAAGGACAGGAGCTAAGTATGACTTTTCATTGATCTCCACCACTACCCAAACACATCACCTTCTCCAGTGTTCTGCCTGTTGTTCTTGTTGTTTAGTCACTCAGTTGTGTCCAACTCTTGTGACCCCATGGACTGTAGCCCACCAGCATCCTCTGTCCATGGGACTTCCCAGGCAAGAATACTGGAGTGGGTAACCATTTCCTTCTCCAGGGGATCTTCCTGACCCAGCAATGGAACGCATGTCTCCTGCATTGGCAGGTGGATTCTTTACCACTGAGCCACCTGGAGAAGTCCATTCTGCCATTGTTGGGACTCAGTGCAGCTCTGCTGTTGGAGTGTGCTGCACAGCCTGGTGCTCTGTGGAGAGCTCAGCAGGCAGGTTAGCAAGCTGCAAAGGGATGTGCAGGGATGGGGGCCCACTCCCAGGGGGCTCAGGTCAGTGAGGACAAGACCTCTCCACACACATCTGAGGACCAGACAGCAGAACAGAGCTACTGAAAACAGGAAATGTAGTTGACTGGGAGACCCAAGAGGCAGGACAGAGGAATGAATTTAGGAGCCAAAGACCAGAGTCCTGAGTCAGGCTCTCTGAGTCAGAATACTGGGCAAGGGAGATGCTGGCAAACCCAGACCCAGAACATGGCAGGTGTGAGGACCAGCATAGTTGGGAAAAACTGCGGCATGGAAGATGGGAGTCGAAAATCATGTGCTAGCAGAGAAGAATGCTGGGACTTTGAGATCTGATCATATCAAACCCATAAGGGCTTCCAAGTTTCTTCCCCTCTCCCTGCAGAAAGAGGAAACTTCCCAATGCTGACCAACCTGGCACCACACCAGCCTGGCAGTCACCCCAGATTAATCAGGCCTCTAGGACTGTTCAGTCAGTTTGACTGGGCCAGCTCAAGGAATCTCTTCCCAACTGCCCCCTTACTGAAGGACTCCTTGAACTGGAAAATTTAGAATCTTTACACCATGAAGGCAGAGAGAATCCATGTTGCAAGTGAAATGCTTTACAGAGGATAAAGCCACAGCCCCACACAGATCTGCTAAGAACCCCACAATGCCTCAGGTCTTCCGTGGTTACAAAAGAAAAGGAATTCTCAAAGTTTTATAATTCAAGATCCGGGGCCTGAAATTCAGCCCAGAGCAGTAGTTTCTGCCTCAGGGAGAGCTCTATTCCTACTGCTGGCCCTTTTGCCCATTCCTGGGCCAAGACCAATAGCCCAGGTCCCCTGCCCTTAGCAGAGAACATCACCATTTCACACGGTCATACTGAAACTAACCACCTCTGAGATGAAAGACAGAGAGAGGAACCAAAGCATCAACAAGGCCTGCCTTCCAGTGAACTTGCAAAGGATTTCCTCAGCCTGCTGTGCCCAGCCAGGGAGAGGGCCTGCCATCTGTGGGTGTCTAGAGAGGCAATCCAGTTGTCAGCCTCTGGAGAGCCCTGGGAAGAAAGCAAAGGCCAACTAGTAGAGGACCTGCACTCCCAGAACAGGTATGTTATGGCAACAAGCAGAATCTCCACTGGAAACCCCAGGGGATGAAATGGCATGTTAAAAAGTTCCTGCCAACCAAGTTCTGAGAGAGGAAAATGAGCATTTCCCAACTGCAGGGGACCAAGGCCACACAAAACAACAAGTGGAAAAGTTAATCTGTATCCAGTGTTTTAATAAATAATTCATTCGGTGCAGAGCCCAGATGGGAGAAACCCAAAGGGAAGAGAAGGTTCTCCACCAGCCCAGCAGAGGCAGCCATGGGGAGCCAGTAAGCAGCAGCTCCAGGCCCCTGGGGTGAGAGAACACCTCTCTACTTTATGACACATCTGCCAAGAAGCCAGGGTCTGTGGGGCAGAGCCCAGACCAACCATGGAGGTAGCGTCGCGGTGTGGGCTCTGCCCTCTGGAGCTGCCAGCCTGCAAGCCAACACCACACAAAGGCTGGCTTTGGAACCAGCCCGGCATGAACAGCAGATGACCTGCCCAGTGGAATCCCACCAGGGAAGTCTGCCTGAGATCACAAACACACTCGGAAACTAGCCAGCCTCCTGCGCCTCAGTCAGAGCCCCTGTAGCCTGGGTCCTGTTGGGACTGCTGGCAGGACCAGGGACAGCCAGAAATTCCCACGGAGAGGGGTGCTGAAGCCACTTCTTCCACAGCCCTGCAAAGCCCCACATTCCAGTCCGCAGCTGCCTGGCCACAAAAAGAAGAGCCAGAGCTGCAGGCTTCCGACAGGCATTTGGCAGCTGAAGCTCAGCTGTCTCACACCTCTCAAGCTGGGAGGGTTGGGGGTGGGGGGACCAGGACAGTCTTGGCCACTGAAATCAGCTGGGGGTGGCCTTAGGGTTCCTAGAAAAGCACGTCCATCTCCCATGTGGCTGCCCCGAGGTGGAACTTGTTCCAGCTCTCCAACTTTAGAAACAGCCTCTTGAGAACCTTTTAATTCAAACAAGTGCTCTCTTGTCCTGTTTTTTTAGTGAATGTGAACGGGGAAAGAACTTGGAGGGAACTGGCCAACCCAGGGCTCATCCAATCAGTTTGCTGTTCACCCCTCTCAGGGCTACCAGGGTTCAGCTCCCCTCTTGCTCACTGAAGAAAGCCTGCCAGGAGCAAGAAGAAACCCAGGGGACCCCCACCCCCTGGGCTTCTGCCTATTCTGTCCCTGTCCTCCATAAGCTATGAGGATAAAATAAGACCTTAATGGGAAGAGGTACACAGTAGGCATTTAATAAATGTCGTTGACTGATTAAAATGGAAAAGCAATACAGAACAATAGCTAAGAACACAGGCTTTGGGGTTGCTAGAACTGATTACTAATTTACTACATGTGCAATAAGTTCTCTAAGTGTAAATTTCTATATCTATGAGCAAGAGGTAATAAGAATTCCTTATGTCATATAATTACTATAAGGATAATACAAAGAACTTAGCACTACTCTAGAATATAGTCAAAACTAAAAAGAAAAAAAAGTTTGCTTATATTATTACCTTAAAGACAAACAATGCCTTGTACATATTCCTTTCTCCCCAGTCAGGAGAGAACACACAGAACATTTTAATTTTTTACTTTTCACACTTTTGTAAAAAAATTGAAGTAGAGTTGATTTACATTGTTGTGTTAGTTTCTGGTGGGCAGCAAAGTGATTCAGTCATACACATATATTCTTTTTCATTATGGTTTATTACAGGATATTGAATATAGTTCCCTGAGCTATACAGCAGGACCTTGTTACACAGAACATTTTAGATGTAAGGAGACCCTGCTGCTAACAGGTCAGGAGACATTAACTTGCTGTAGTCTTTGGTAGGCTACTGTACTTTCTCAATTGCACAATTAAGAGAGAGGGACTAAATCAGTGTTTCCCATTTGTCTGTGACTAAATAATACTTTTTTAAAAAATTCTTTTCTCAATTGTCTTTCAACTTTTCTAATCATACCTATGGCCAGGTTCAATTTGGTGTTCAGTTCAGTTCAGTAGCTCAGTCGTGTCTGACTCTTTGCAACCCCATGAATTGCAGCATGCCAGGCCTCCCTGTCCATCACCAACTCCTGGAGTTCACTCAAACTCATGTCCATTGAGTCGGTGATGCCATCCAGCCATCTCATCCTCTGCCGTCCCCTTTTCCTCCTGCCCCCAATCCCTCCCAGCATCAGGGTCTTTTCCAATGAGTCAACTCTTCACATGAGGTGGCCAAAGTATTGGAGTTTCAGCTTTAGCATCAGTCCTTCCAATGAACACCCAGGACTGATCTCCTTTAGGATGGCCTGGTTGGATCTCCTTGCAGTCCAAGGGACTCTCAAGAGTCTTCTCCAACACCACAGTTCAAAAGCATCAATTCTTCAGCACTCAGCTTTCTTCACAGTCCAACTCTCACATCCATACATGACCACAGGAAAAACCATAGCCTTGACTAGATGGACCTTTGTTGGCAAAGTAATATCTCTGCTTTTTAATGTGCTATCTAAGTTTGTCATAACTTTCCTTCCAAGGAGTAAGCATCTTTTAATTTCATGGCTGCAATCACCATCTGCAGTGATTTTGGAGCCCAAAAAAATAAAGTCTGACACTGTTTCCACATCTATTTCCCATGAAGTGATGGGACCAGATGCCATGATCTTCATTTTCTGAATGTTGAGCTTTAAGCCAACTTTTTCACTCTCCTCTTTCACTTTCATCAAGAGGCTTTTTAGCTCCTCTTCACTTTCTGCCATAATACTTCACTCATACTTACTAATCTCTTGGACAGAGAAAGCTGACCTCAGGCTTAGACTCTTCTCTGACAGGCCAGAATTGAGCTAGAATTTAATAACATTGCTTTGCTATCACTATGTTTACTCTAATAAGTACCTTTAAATTATAGCAAGTGCTAATGGTTTCCCATATATGGTAATGATTTAACTTTTTTTTTTTTGGCCACAGCGTGTGAGAACTTTCCCCAACCAGGGACTGAACCCATGTCCTCTGCTGTTCTAACCACTGGACCACCAAGGTAATTTAACTTTTAAAAAGATATCAGTTTTTTAAAAGGAGATTCATTTAAAGAGAACATAAAGTAGGTAATACACTATAGGTGACAAAAATTATGAAGGCAGCATATTTTGGAAATACTGGGCTAGAAGATTTTGAAAGCTCCTCTTAGTTCCCAAAGTGAATGTTTGTGCCCAAGAGTGTCAGACTGCAGATGCCCCCCAGTCCCTTCCTACAAGGTTCCTCTCCAACTTCACTTCCTCCCTGGAGCTTCTTCCAATCCAGCAGCCCGACAACAAGTCGCTTGCTCCACTGTGCTCCCAGATCATGTTCCACATCATAGATCATAGCATTTATTTATTCAGTATCTGTACATTTATCCTCCCTCTACAGCATGTACTCCTTGAGACAGGAATTTTGCCTTGGCATATTATCCTCAAGACATCTTATCCCTAAGACATCTGCGTCCAGTGCAAAATAGAACTTCAGCACGTGATGAATGCTGAATAAACGAACCGAGGCTTCTGCCCTTTTTTTCACTGAATGAGAAGTCAAAAGACAGTGTAAAAAGCCTGTTGCCAGAAATTCATTTGTTATAACTCCAATTCAACACCTCTTAGCACTTAAGTTGGGTGAGAGAACACTCACCTTTCTGAACTCAGTTTCAAGCGCTAAATTACATGAAAATTCATGAAACAGTTTTAAAGAGGGCTCTCCACATGAAATGTTTGGAAAAGCAAACTTTTCTTCAAGAAACTTACCAGGATCAAGAAGAGATCAGTCACACCAGCACAAGACCAATTACAAAGGTACTTTTGACTTCTGCAACATAGACCAGAACTCAGTAAATATCTAAGAACGTCCCTCCCATGTCCTTCCAATGACAGGTTTAATACCAGAAAATCCTAAGCTTGAATGGTAAGATAAAAGCCCAAAGGGAGGTCTCACCATTGTCATGAATGACATCTGAATATCAAAGTGTTTTATCACATAGAAATGACACATATATACAAGGGTACTGCTGAACAAAGAAAGGCCCTTTTTCAAATTGAGAGGTTGCCTTTCCTCAAACATAGAACCTTCTCAATTATGTTCTTCATGTCACCCGGGCCTTGGACTCATGTCTCAGTGGCGCGTAGACTGTAAGAATATTTAGGTCACATAGAAAACCGTATTTTTTTTAACTGGAATAAATCTGTCAACAAAAAGGTACAGGCTAGCGGCACTAAATATCCTCTGCAGGTTCTTATTAAAAATATAAATTAAAGTCCAGCACAGTCCGTTTACTCCCGCATCTGTTTGCTATTCTATCTCCATTATTATTAATGTAATGCAGGGTCTTGATTCAAGCAAGATTAATTCCCTGTTCCCAAAGCCTTCTGCTGACACTGCAATGAATATGTCTGGAAGGCTATAAAGGGCAGGCCCAGGCATTGCTCCCAACACGTGATCAATGAGGAGATGGGGCCTGGGCCTCTAAGCTTAACAAGAGTGAAGAGGAAGTTGAGTTGAGCCTGTGATCAGAGAGGTGGTATAGCCCAGTGGTTAAGAGCTCAGACTCTGAACAGCTCAAGTCAATCCTAGCTCTTTTATAGCCTAGATGTGTGACTTTTGACAATTCATTCAACCCCTCCAGGGACTCAGTTTCCTCATGTACCAAACAGAGATAACAAAAAGACCTGATAAGATTGTAAAGCATTCGACACAATGATATGAAACACAGTAAGAACTAAAACAAAGCAAAAAAAAAAAAAAGAATATTATCTTCTTTTTCAGAATCATCTCCAGAATCAGCCTCTTATGCTGATGCAGGGCAGGAAGAGCCTGGCTACTCTTTCAATTTATACACACTAAGCAGCCACCACCAAGATACCAGAAAGATGGCAATAAAAAGATAATATGCAAGGCAAAAAATAGGAAAAGATATAATAGAAATCGGCTCTTGCTTAACCATACTAATAAGGGGGAGGGAAAACTACATTAAAATTGAAGAACCCTTCCCTCAAAAGATGGAAACATTTTTTTTATTATACATTATTTTAAAATTATTAGGGAACATGATATAATTGTTTAAGAGGCAATGGAGTATAGTCATTAAGAGTACTGCCTGACTGCCTGTGTTAGAATCCTGGTTTCAGCACTTCCAATCTGTGTGACCTTAAGCAAATTATAGAATCTCTTTGTGTCTCAGTTTCCTCAACAGTAAAATGGGGCAAATATCAGAACCTACCAGTATTTTAGGGTTGTGGTGAAAATTAGTTAATATATATACATATAAAGTGATTAGAAGAGTACTTGGCTCATATTAATAGTTAATGCTCAACAACTATTGAAGTGAAGTGAAGTGAAGTGAAGTAGCTCAGTCGTGTCCGACTCTTTGCAACCCCATGGCCTGTAGCCTACCAGGCTCCTCTGTCCATGGGATTTTCCAGGCAATAGTCCTGGAGTGGATTGCCATTTCCTTCTCCAAACAACTATTAGGTTTTATTATTTTGTTGCTGCTATTTTTTTCAGTTGATGATGTTTAACTTAATAGTAAAATGTATTTAAATTCAGTGATTAGACAGGGAAGTAGGGGAGGCAGGTAGGATTGAGAAGTGTCACAGGGCAGCAAATGGAAGATAGACTAGGATAAAAAATGTACTGCAGCTGATCTGAGCACAGATAACTGGAGGTAAAAAGGAAGTAGGTAAGATCCACAGAGGAACAGAGATGTACATATTCATGATAAAGCAAGTAGAATAAAATCTTAATGGTAGAATCCAGGTAGTGGTATATGATTGTTCACCGTAAAACTATTTCAACTTTGCTTCTTTTAAAATTTTTATAATAATCTAGAGGGGGGAAAAGGAAGTAGACCTAGAGGAATCAACTCAACTTTTGGGTCACAGCTATGCTGCCTGTACTCTGAGCTCAAACATCACAACAAGCTTGAAGAAACAGTTTTGGAATTCTCTCTCATCATTGACACTCTTCTGCACCAGATGAGTAGAGCTCAGGTCCTGATCTGGACCACATCAGCACAAGTAGCTACAGGCAGAGGGCAGAAACCCAGATGTTCCACGTGAGAAATGCCAAACTCAAGGGACTATGACGTGATCCTCTCTGCTCAGGAAAACTTTGCTAGGGAAATTAAAATAGAGGAAGTCTTGTGCAGGCTTCAGAAACAGGAGAGTGGACCTCTGACCTGCTTCTGACCTGCATGGACACTGCCCAGGTTCCAAGCAACAGGCACAGTCAGTCAGGTGGCACTTTAGGTAGAAAGGGAGTGGGTCTCGGATCTCGTAAGCCCCTAAAGGCCTAGCAGCCCCCCGGGGTCTAAGAAGTCTTGTGACTCACAAGGTGAAACAAACACCACTGTAAAAGTTAAATCAGAGCTGCCTTTTTGCGCGCAAACTGATGATGATATCAGTTTGCGGTCTGGGATTATAAGCGGGAGCCCCCAAAAGTGCAATATGAAGCCTCACCCATGGGGTGGATGCACTGCTCAGTACCCTTTCCCAATTGGGACTCCAGATTGCTATCATTCAGGACTTCCCAGAACTGTTCAAGTCTGGATGTTGTTGTCGGCTTAATTTGGTGATGTACTTGCTGTTACTTCTCTCTATTGTTTTTATTTCTTTTCCTTCTAATGACTGTATATTGAAATTAAGTTAATCTATTAAAAGTTGAAATTATTTATTTGTATGTAATGAGTGGTTTCTTTTGTTAACGAATCCTTCAAACCTAAAATGAAAGTAAAACTCCCAGCAAAACAAAACTCAGAAATAAGGCTCAAGGCTAGGGAAGAGGGAGATAGAAGGCAAGAGCACACACTCACTCATGGACTCTGTTGTCGCCATAGAGATCGCTCAGGCCAAAGCTGATGTAGTGCCAGTGCTCAGGGATGTTGGCAGAGGGGCTCCCCACATTCCTGTACATGCTAACATAATCCAAGGGGTCTGGGCCACCCAACCTGCAAAAGACAAAACACAGGGATGTCAGCGTAAACCTTAAAGCAGACAATGTGAAGCTAAAGGGCTCTGCCTTACAAACCTACAGGCCCCATCCTGGATGAATCTGGGGTAAAAGAGAACTAAAGGGAGGGCCACACCTCTCTAGGGTAAGACCAAAGGATGGGCAGCTGAAGGTAGCCCAGCTCCACAAGCACAAGAGGCTCCCTTCTCCTATCTCAGGTAGAACCTCTTTTAGAAATAAAACAGACTGATTGCTCCCTTTGACTTCCTTCTGTTTCAAGTTACCAACCCCAAGTGGGATTGGCAGGGATTCTCTCTCTTCCATGGTGCCTGTAAACACGCCAAGCTTCAAGGCAAGAAGTGCATCAGTCAATCAATGCGCCTCTGTTGAAAGACCATCCTGAGCATCTCCAATGGGCATTGTTACTGGAAGCAGAGGCTCGGCTCCACTCCTGCCTCTTAGAGAGCTAATTCCTGAAAGACCATATTGTACCCTATGTTAATTATAGTTTGTTCTAAACAGACCCAATGCCTCCAGACCCCAGCCTGAACATCCCAGACCAAAGCTGGTCTTTTATCATGCAAGTGACAAAGGCCAAACTTAGGCTAGCTTAGCTCTGCACAGAGAACTGCAGCAGGAGCCCGGCTGAGCGCTGTGAGGTCTTGCAACTGCAAGATGATCCCGGGAGACGGCTGCCTGAAAGGTAGAGCTGGAACATTAAATGATTCAGGGCCTCTGAGGACCACATTAGACTTCCCCATAATTCCAACAGAGAGGCAGCTGAGGAAGAGATTCAGTCATTAGCTCACTCTGAGGATTTAATTCAAGAAGGGGTCCCTTTAGCTGAGTAATTAGTGATCTTTTTAAAAGAATCCTGCTTTTCTTCAGAATGGAGAGGGAAATGTGGTAGAGTCGAGAGACAGACTAAATGGAAACCATTAGCACAAGGAAGTCTGCATTGAGCCCCCAAACCCTGTACTTGAGGTGCCTTGGACATCGGACGGTTCCACAGACTGCAAAAACTTTGCTTGACCCTGGGACAAGGATGGGGTACACTTGGCATTGGGGATTATACGCTGAAAGAACACAACCAACCAAATAAAAGATGTTACACGTATGTGATCCCAGCAAACATGCCAGTAACACTTTTAAAACCAGTAGGTTTGGTTTCACCCTCTTTTGCCAGGACATTATTTGCCTTTGCAGAAGTCCTTATTCTCTGCTGGGAAATGCTAAGTTATTTATAGGACTTACAAGAAAGTCGCTACAAATAGCTTAGAATCTCAACGGAGTGGATTAGGAAAAGGGATAAATCTCCATGGCTTTCCTTAACTCTGCTTTTGCCAAGTTAGTCACTCAGTCATGTCTGACTCTATGCAACCCCATGAAATGTAGCATACCAGGCTCCTCTGTCCGTGGAGTTCTCCAGGCACAAATACTGGAGTGAGTGGGTAAATCACTCGACTAATTCCACAATCATTTGGATTTAGAAAAGTTTGTTGGGGAAAAGAAGAAAGAAAGGGTGGCTACCCCTGCAAGGACCTCATGATAACTGCAGAGCCCTGGAACAGGTGGGAATGATTACAGGCTCCATATCTGCTCTAGTCTCCCTGCTGCCGAGTCCCAGTCCTGCCCGTCCTTCAGCCTAGGTCCCTCCAGAAACAAGGGGCAAAATTGTGTCCACTCTTCTGTGCTCCCCATCTACCACAACCCTGACAGCCCTGGCCAAGTCTCCCAAAGGGCATTTCATCAAAGAGAGAGGCTTTACCTCAAAACTCCATCTGCAGAAAAGGACCGACAGTCAGACAAAATTAGCCTTTTCTCTAAGTACATAGTGTTCTGTTCTACTCACTCGGAGACCTGATAGGAAGCAGATGAGTACGTGGAAAATCATCATATTTTGCACTTGGAAAAAGATGCTATCCCAGGACCCAGATCATCCCTCAGTGTAAGTCCCTGAACACCTGACTTCACAGGGAAGTTGCCAGAGTGACCCAAGGCACTGGCTCTACTTCAGCTCCCTGACCAGTAAAGCCTCAGCTTTCAGCCATGATGTCCCGGTTAGCTAGGGACTACTAGTCAAGAAAGTCATCCTTCTGTCACAAGAAAAAAGAATCTCAACATACCCTGGGCCACAGCCAAACTGAGGCAGCCTCAGTCAGTCATCCTGCTATGAAAATTGAAGAGGGCTTATAGGATCCTAAATGTGAAGGTTTATCAGTGAACCACTTTCAGGACTTAATTATGCAACCCCTTCTGAATCTTAGAAAGAACCAGTCCCTGGGCTGTTTCTTCTCATTTATTTCTGCATCCAGGCAGCATTTCTAATTTCACAAAGTGCTGTACAATCATCTTTATTCATCATTAGATGCTGGCCCATCTTTTAAGATAAGTCCTGACCTGGCTAACAAACTTGCAGCAAGATGGGAAAAAAGGTTCACAGGGAGATGGAGGAAAAATTAGATTCCCAAACCAGTCTTAGTCCTTTGCATGTGTTCAATACCTTTTTCTTTTTTGCCACACCTCATGGTTTGTAGAACTTCCCCAACCAGGAATCGAACCCATACCCCCTGCAGTGGAAGCACAGAGTCTTAACCACTGGACCATCAGGGAAGCCCATGTTCAATCCCTTTTACAACTCTATCCTTTATGTCCACTTGGGTGACATAATAACAGTGGCCCAAGTCTGAGAGGGGATTTCTCCTTATACTCAAACAAGGCCTGAACAAACAGCATGGCAGAGGCAGGTCCCCTTTTTCTCACGAAGTATGCCAATAGAGTCCATCACTGTACATATTTAAATATAGTGGTACAAACCAACAAAGACCTACTGTATAGCACATGGAACTCTGCTCAATGTTATGTGGCAGTCTGGAGGGGAGAGGAACTCGGGGGAGAATGGCTATATGTGTATGTAAGGCTGAGTCCCTTCACTGTTCACCTGACTCTATCACAAACATTGTTAATTGGCTATACCCCAATACAAAATAAAAAGTTTACGTACTGAAAGGAAATTATACCAGATGGCAATAAGTCAAGAAAAAGAAGTAAATGGTAAAAGAATGACAAAAATGAAATAAAATTGCCATAATTTGTAGATGAAAATAAATAAAAAGTTTAAAATGGGTGATTAAGTTATCAAGAGCTGCTTTTTACTCAGAAGACCTCTTCAAAAACTCCTCTCAACCAAAGAACACCGTGCCTGCCAGAGAGATCTGTACTGCTGGCCACACCTCCTCCTGGCTACCAGACAGAGGCAGGCTGCTCCTGCCGCTCTCCCCACGGAGCAGGTGGCTGCTCCCCAGGCCCTTCACACTGTCAGCCTCTCTACATCCTCCCACAGACATAGGGAGCTGGCCTCCGCCCTAGGCAACCCAGCTCCTGCCATCTCCAGAAGAAGTGGTTGTCATGGAGGGAAAAGACTCAGCCCTAAAGAAAGGTAACCAGTAAAGACATCCACTCTACTCATTCCCCCTTCGGGGGTACCTCCCCTTTGGTCACACCCCAAGTGGCTGCCTTGAACAGTCTTTCAGGAGCCAATGAAGGGGTTCATCTAATACAGTGCCTGCATGAAACTGGTTTTGTACAGATTCAACTAGTTTCTCAGTCAACTTTTAGTTCAGAAAGACCATGAAGAAGAGTCCCCATAACAGAGGTGGCACGAAGAAACGGGTTGCAAAAAGAATGGGAAACTAGAAAAGACCATTCCTTCCCCAGGGGCAGTCGATGTGTACATAGGTCTGGTCTTAACAGAGTTACTTGGGGATTACTCTCAGCTCCCCTGAGGAACTGTTGCCTACATCTGGGTGCTCCAGACCACAAAGTTCCTCTTAATATCTCACTGAAGGATCCTCCCCGTCCAAATTCCACATCTTCATCGTTTACGGCAGCCTCCTTCAATCCTGAGCCAAACCATGGATCTCCCTGACCCAGCCTGCCCCTGTTCTAGCCAGTGACCTAGACCAAAGCAGCCGCGGAGCCAGAGGAAGCTCTGCATGGAGAAAGAGAACTGTGCAGAGTAAGCAGAAAATTGATCGGGAGAAGCTGCTCCATCAAACTTCAAACGCAAAAGCACTGCACTGATATGAATGTCTTAGCTCATCCGGAAGGTATCAAAATGAGACCTCCCCCTCATCCCTTCACAAGCTCAACGCTCACATCCTAACCCACAGACCCACACCCGCCCCTACCCTGTGCAGTCCCGTGCCCTCCGAGCTCCTCCGGCCGCGCGGCTCCAAAGCCTTCTCAGATGCTCCTCAGGCTCCGCCTCGCCTCCCCCATCTCACTTCAGCCGCCCCCCTTCGGCTTCCCCGCGCCCACTTATGACCCCCTCCAGGCGCCCCCTCCTTTCACCACGTTTACAGTTCCCTCTCTCCAACCGTCGCCCCCTCAGCTTCTACCGACACCCCCAATTCACTCCATTCTTCTAATGCCAGTTAACCCTTCATCCTCCCCTCCCTTGCTAACCCTTCGCTACCCACAGGCTTCGTTAACCCCTTTGTCCCCATTCCTAACTTGAGCCTTAACTTCTTCCCTCACAGCAGGAAGCCCTCTTCCAAGTGCTTTAACCATTCTCCTTTCCCCTCCAATTCCCTGGCAAATTACTTCGCCCCCGGCGCTTTAACCCTTCTCAGCCCGCCCCTGTCGGTCTCCGCGCGGCCCAAGACGTACCAGTACTTGACGATAGCGGTAACCTGGAGCGGGTTCGGCTGGTCTGGGTACAGGCGGCGGCACTCTCCGTAGATGGCGTGCAGTCCTGGGGGGAAGAGCGAGGCGAAGGCCGGAGGGGCAGTAGGGCCAGGGGCCGGGGGCGCGGTGGGGCCGGGGGCGCCGCTAGGCCGCAACTCCGCCATCGGGGCGCGTAGGGTGCTGGGGGGACCGGGGAGGGCAGACGAGGGGGAGAGCACTGACGCGCCAGCAGGCGAACTCCTTGGGTGCGACTCCCGGAGGCGATGGGGGCTGCAGCGAGGTCTAGGCTCCGCGCCTGCGCAAGGCGCACTGTCCGCCCAGGCCGTCGCCGTGGTGGAGACGGCCAGAGGGTGCCTCGGGGGCCGCGGGGCGCTCAGGGGGCGGGGTGCCGGCGCGCCCTATTCCGGTTCCATTGGCTAATGTCTGTGCCAGTCACAGGTAGGGAAGGCATGACTTGACAATAGGTCCCTCCTCCGTCTCCCAGAGTTGTGGGGGTGTTCCAAGGCTCTTCGCTTCCCCCTAGCGTTAGGAGGAGCCCAGGATTAAATAGAGATACTGGGACATCCTCTGAGGTGCTAGGGACCCAAGAAAGCTTTGGGAAGTGCGCCGACAAAAAGCATGTCACTGTTATGCTAACACGGTGCTCAGAAGGATTTGTTTAATTAATTTATTTCAGAAGGATTTAAACATAAATGTGACAATGGATTGCTTCCTTCGTCCATGTAGCATTAAAAACGGAATTTTTTAGTTTCTAAGGCACCGGGTTGGAAATTATTTTTCTGCCTGCAATAACTTTACTTATAGTAATGTCTTCCACTCAAATAATCTTGAAATTTCAAGAGAAAGGGATAGAAGAGAGTCCTGACTACTGGCTATTAACTAAAGGTCCCCACAACATGAAGGAAAGGACGAAATAATTTATTAGAGAAAAATGCACTGGGCTCCTTAGAAAGCAGTAACACATAATCTCTCTTAATTCCATTTTCTCATTCATCAGTGTCATTTCTAGCTCCCCATGAAAATTAAAGGTATACTAGAGCAGTTCCTGGGCTTCCCTCACAGCTTAGTCGGTAAAGAATCTGCCTGCAGTGCAGGAGACCTGGGTTTGATCCCTGGGTCGGGAAGATCCTGTGGCGAAGAAAATGGCAACCAACTCCAGTATTCTTGCCTGGAGAATCCCATGGACAGAGGATCCTGGCAAGCTACAAATCCATGGGGTCACAAGAGTAGGACACGACTTAGTGACTAAAGAGAGAGAGAGAGAGAACAGTTCCTGAAGCTATTAGATGAACGATGTTTTAATGACCAAAAGATCATCTATACCAGTAGTTCCAAATGTCAGTCTTCAGAACAATACTAGTATGTTGCCAAGTTTACACCTTTCCAGGAAAAAATGAGAAAATCAACCAAAAATATTTTGTTGATTATTTCCAGTATTTTGGCCACCCGATGTGAAGAACTGACTCATTGGAAAAGACCCTGATGCTGGGAAAGATTGAAGGCGGGAGGAGAAGGGGACGACAGAGGATGAGATGTTTGGAGGCTTCACTGACTCAATGGACATAAGTTTGAGTAAGCTCCAGGAGTTGGTGATGGAAAGGGAAGCCTGGCATGCTGCAGTCCATGGGGTCGCAAAGAGGCGGACACAACTGAGCTGAACTGAACAAAAATATACCTTTTTTTTTTAAAAGCAAGCTTTATGCAATATACTTTCCTTTGTTCTAGGAACATGTACCTCACCTGTATGTATACTAAAATTTCCTTTTATTAGACTAAGAAGGTGGTTCAGTTCAGTTCAGTTCAGTTCAGCCGCTCAGTCGTGTCCAACTCTTTGCGACCCCATGAACTGCAGCACGCCAGGCCTCCCTGTCCATCACCAACTCCTGGAGTTCACTCAAACTCATGTCCATTGAGGCAGTGATGCCATCCAACCATCTCATCCTCTGTCATCCCCTTCTCCTCCTGCCCTCAATCTTTCCCAGCATCAGGGTCTTTTCAAATGAGTCAGCTCTTTGCATCAGGTGGCCAAAGTATTGGAGTTTCAGCTTCAAAATCAGTCCTACCAATGAACACCCAGGACTGATCTCCTTTAGGATGGCCTGGTTGGATCTCCTTGCAGTCCAAGGGACTCTCAAGAGTCTTCTCCAACACCACAGTTCAAAAGCATCAATTCTTCGGCACTCAGCTTTCTTTATGGTTCAACTTTCACATCCATACATGACTACTGGGAAAACCATAGCCTTGACTAGATGGACCTTTGTTGGCAAAGTACTGTCTCTGCTTTTTCATATGCTGTCTAGGTTGGTCATAACTTTCCTTCCAAGGAGTAAGCGTCCTTTAACTTCATGGCTGCAATCACCATCTGCAGTGATTTTGGAGCCCCCCAAAATAAAGTCAGCCACTGTTTTCACTGTTTCCCCATCTATTTGCCATGAATTGATGGGACCAGATGCCATGATCTTAGTTTTCTGAATGTTGAGCTTTAAGCCAACTTTTTCACTGTCCGCTTTCACTTTCATCAAGAGGCTCTTTAGTTCTTCTTCACTTTCTGCCATAAGGGTGGTGTCATCTGCATATCTGAGGTTATTGATATTTCTTCCAGCAATCTTGATTCCAGCTTGTGCTTCTTCCAGCCCAGAGTTTCTCATGATGTACTCTGCATAGAAGTTAAATAAGCAGGGTGACAATATACAGCCTTGACGTACTCCTTTTCTTATTTGGAACCAACCTGTTGTTCCATGCCCAGTTCCAACAGTTGCTTCCTGACCTGCATACGGGTGGTAGATGTTTATTAATGCCTTATAGACCCATATAAAAACATCGCAACCTCATATCGTCCAGGGGAAGTGGTGGCGAGTGGAAGGACTAGCCTGTAAAATCCAAACATTCACCAGTTACTGATCAATCCACACCGTACAGACAATACTGAAGATTACATACTTCAGCATGCACTGAGAATCCCTTCAAATGGACTACAGATGCAGACGTGAGATTGCAACCATCAATAGGCGTACCCTTCTATTTACCTACAGAAACTACAAAGCCCAGGGTACAGTGCGTCGAAATGCGACGCTCCGTTCCTTAAACTAGGCGGGGTTCCGAAGCAGCCTGGCTTGCTAACTCAGGTGCAAGGCATGTTGGGTATTGTAGTTCTTCGAAAGTGAGGTCGGGCCGCTCCCCGGCTGCCCATTGCCGGCGGCCAGACTGCGCATGCGTGTCAGTGGCGTTAGCAGCGGACCGGGCTGGCAGTTCCTTCCTCGGAAGGAGAGGTTCTTCTGCCATGGAGTCCTACGATGTAATCGCCAACCAGCCTGTCGTGATCGACAACGTGAGTTGCATCCCCCTAGCAGGGCTTATGCTCTCCTCCCCGAAGGGATCGCTTCCCGTGTTTCAGTCTGGGCTGCCGGTTCTTTGTCACTGGCCCGGCCTGTCAGGCGGGTTCAGCCGCCGCCGCCTCTCTCCTCCCTCGACCCGAAGTCCGCAGATAGGGCGACCAGCTGGCCAGCAACTATGGGATGGAGAATCTTGGGATGGATAAAGGGAAGGGTTATAGTCCTAGCAGGGTCCTTGGGCCCTTGACTCGAGGGGCCTTAACCGCTCTCTGAGCCCCCGGCGCCCGCCCCTCCCCAGTGTTCGATAACTCTATTGGCTGCTCTGGCTGTCCATCTTGACCGCTGACCCCGCCTCTGGGCCTTGCCGGATGAAGGCAGCCTTCTGCAGTGATTGGCTCGTTCCCCTGCCGTTCTTCCGGGCCGCCATAGTGTTTCCCCTCTCTAAGGGCGGTGCGGTGCACGAGGGCTGTTGTGATTGGTTTCGGGGACTTCCAGTGGAGGGGGCAGACGGGATAGGGCGGCGGTGGAGCAGGGCTAAGTTTCCTTCGGTCCCAGCCGGCAGGGCGGCTTGGCGGTGTATCCGGGTGGGGTCTGAGAGTGTGATGCCAGAAATGGCCTGAGAATTTCAGTTATTTCTGTGATTATAAATTACAGCGGTAATAAAGGTCGAGAAGAAAGGAGAATGACAAAGCAAGCAGGGAGGTACCTTCCTCTTTGAAACGCCTAGTTGCTAGGGGTAAAAATTACTAAACATAATACTTGCCAGGCGCTCCAGCGCTTACACGGAGGGGTTCGCATACATTCCAATTGGATCTTCACAAAAACCAGGTGAATAGTTAAGGCAGGAATTTTGATCCTCGTTTTACAAATGAGAAAAAAAGCACAAAAAGGTAAAGTGAGCCCAAGGTCGCACATTAATCCAGTGCTTTATCCGTTGTTCATCCTGATAGTAACCCACGCAAATGCACGATAGTCACAAATGGAAAGAATCTAAATATAGCTCTTATTTTTGGCGGAAGGAGGCAGTTATTTAAAAAGTGGATGTTTGTCTTCCATTCAAAGGTTTGGTCCAACGGAGATTTGTTGCTACCTTTCTAGTCCCCTCTGAGTTCCTCTACTAAGCTGACTCAGATTCGGTCTCTTGATTCAGTCCTTGGGACCGTTGGCACTTGAAAGGTCCTTTCGTCTGCATCATCTTATTCAAGTTTCAACACTGATAGGTAGATAGGACTCGAAATACACAGAAAAATGAGACGTGTAAGGTTAAATAACAGTATTCAAACCACCTGGCTTATAAATTGAAGAGCTAAAATTCAATTTGAGATTGAGTTCTTAATTCCTCACTTTTTCCAAGGAAACGTGCTTCTTTGGCTAGCTTTCCTTCTCTCCTGGAAAAAAGTTGAGCTCAGTGAGACGTGTCATTTGGGGGAGGATTTGATCGGCGGGCGGGACGGGGAGGATTGCGGATCGCCTTCCTTAGGCTATTGAATCCGGGTGGGAAAAGATGCTTGGTATCCTTCATTTTTCCTTAGTCTCTCGTTCCCCAGTTCCCCACACACAGACAGTGTCTAGGGCCTGGCACCACTAGGTGCACATTGGATTTTTAATTTTTATGGGTGGGGGGGGTTAATGGCTGAAAATCTCTATCACAGTAATAAAGATGTCCTTAAATAAAAGGATGGGAGGAAGGACTGATTACTGCATAAGGCTGAGCAGGACTCTTTGTTCTTGATGTTAATTTTCAGAGAAGACTACTATTTCTATCTTCAGCCAGTTTGTGTATGCTTCATGTGCCTTTTTCTTTGTTTTAAAAAGAAAGGAAAATAGAAATTAGCAATTTCCTGTTTTCATCAGTGCAAAAGGAGCAGTCTGTCCATCCCACCAGACCTTTTGCTTCTAGAATTGTTGGGCAGCAGTGCTATCTCCAGCCATTTTCTTTATGTCACTTAAGCAAATGCTTCTTAGTTCCTTCTTTCTCATTCTTGATAATGTATTTGAAATGCATCAAAGAAGCAGTACCTTTTCAGTTTGAATACTTAAGGAATAGACTTGTTTTTTCTCTTGGAAAACATTTCCTTTATTATGCCAGCAATCCCACCAAAAGTTGAAGTAGGAGAAACTTAAATTAATTTTCCCACTAGAATTTACTATCTGCCAGTAAATCATTTAAAATATTTGAGCCAGCTTTATATTATGAGAATAACGTGTCTCTAGCAGATTTAACAGCTCCATAGCTTATCGTGCTGCCACAGTTTTATTTCTGGGCTAAGGAGAGTGTAATTAAAAGACAGAAGAACAAAGAAAGCAAGGAAAAGAGAGAATAGCCCCATTACCAGTTCACAGCCTTTCCTAGTCTTAAGACAATTGTTGACCACCCCTTTCATAGAATTCTGGGACCAAACCAATTCATCAGAATTTAATGAAGAAGATGGAAGGGTGCGTGTATGCGTATGTGCATGCGCGATTTAATGATGACAACAACAACAAAAAAGTGATGAGTATTTTAAAAAATGAAACACGTTGTTCTTCCCAAAGTCATATCACAGATAGTAGTACAAGAATGAGAAGGGCCACTCCCAGGACTACAACACTTTAACTGGAATACTATATTTATTCTGAAGCTCATATCTTTGGGAGGATCTCGAAGGTTAAATACTTCCATAAAATGAAGCAACATTATGGTCAATCTTAAAATTGTCTTTTCTGGCTATATTATGTGGGCCTAAATGCAGGAATAATATCAGATCTCTACAAGTTTTTCAAGCTAAGAGTTTTACTGTTTACTGAGTTTACATTATGCTTCGTCAGCCCCCTTTTTGAAAAGTGAGATTCTTTATTTTTTTTTTTTTTTTATAGTGAAAAGTGAGATTCTTTAAACACACGGAAAAGTTCAGAGACGTATATAACAAGCACCTATGTAGCATGTGTCCTCCACCTTGATTTAATAAATGTTGTCATTTGCCAAATTTGCTTCAGATTTTTTTAGGACATAAAACATTACAGATATAATTGAAGCCTCTTTGTACCCATCCATAATCCTATCCTTTCTGGTCCATACATAACCCCGGAAGCAAACCTCATTGTAAAATTAATGTGCTCCTTTCTGATTTTATGGACACATGTATTTTATAATGTGTGTGTATATAGTATTTATGTTTTGAATTTTTACTTAGCTGCTATCATCTTATTTGCTAGCTCTCCTTATTCTGGTGGTGGTGGTGGTTTAGTTGCTAAATCGTGTCTGACTCTTTGTGACCCCCATGGACTGAAGCCTGCCAGGATCCTCTGTCCATGTGGTTTTCCAGGCAAGAATACTGGAGTGGATTGCTATGCCCTTCTCCAGGGGATCTTCCAGATTCAGGGACTGAACCCACAGCTCCTGCACTGGCATCCTGATTCTTAACTGCTGAGCCACCAGGGAAACCCTTCCTTAATGTAAAAAATTTCAAATATAAACAAAAGGAGGGGAAATGTTATAACAAACATCCATGTATCCATCATCTAACTGTAACAGTTATCAACTCTTGACCAATCATTTTAGCTACATACCCACCCACTTCCCTCTTTCACAAACATTTAAAAACATAACTAATATACTATTATCAAAGCTAATAAAATTAACTAATTCCTTAGTATCATCAAATATCTAGTCTGTCAAATTTCACTAATTTTCTCTCTTTTTTAACAGTTTGTCATCAGCTCTTAAGATCTATTGATTCACTTAAGTTTAAGGGACACTAGAATTAGCTGAGGAAATGAAGTCAGTATATTTATTTAACACCATCACTTGTGGTATGACTTTCAGCCTGTTGGTTGTACAACTGCAGTGAGAATCTTCCCTAGTTTGGTGGAGAGAGGGAAGAGAAGGTGGCTTATAGATTACACTCAATTATGTGTATTTTGAGAGCCATGGATGTGCTTCACAAACTGGAAAGAATGTCCAGAATAGGGGTCTCAAACTCAATGCCTGGGGAGGCCAACCAGATACATTAAAGAGGCGGAGGAGGGGCAGGGGGATGAGGAGAAGGTAGTCTTAATAAGTGAGAAATCTGAGAGATGCATTGAGCATGCTTGACCAAGGTTTCCAGCAAGTTGTCCCCATGCAGGAATGCAGGCCAAGTGTTACCAGATTTTCTCATTTTTCAAGGGAAATCAGAAGTGTTAATTTCATATGCAATCTCTAGTGTTTTTTAATTTTTAATTTTTTTTTTTTTGGCCACACCACGTGGCATGTGGGATCTTAGTTCCCTGATTCCAGGGATCGATGCCTCGCCCCCATAGGGAACCATGGAGTCTTAACTGGGCCACCAGGGAAGTCCTGCAATCTCTAATTTTTAACTTTTGGAAGTTAATGTAAAAGTAGTTTGTGGTCTGTGGAGACAGAAAGTATGTTAGTGGTTGCCTCTTGCCTGGAAAATCCCATGAACGGAGGAGCCTGTTGGGCTGCAGTCCATGGGGTCGCTACAAGTCGGACACGACTGAGCGACTTCACTTTCACTCTTCACTTTCATGCATTGGAGAAGGAAATGGCAACCCACTCCAGAATTCTTGCCTGGAGAATCCCAGGGACGGGGGAGTCTGGTGAGCTGCTGTCTATGGGGTCGCACAGAGTCGGACACAACTGAAGTGACTTAGCAGCAGCAGCAGCAGGGTGGGGGTTAGTAAGGATGGAGAGTGGCTGCTAATGGGTACAGGGTTTCTTGGGGGGGATGATGAAAAGTTCTAAAATTAGGTTGTAGTGATGATTGTTCAGCTCTGTGAATATACTAAGAACCATTAGATGATGCACCTTAAATGGGTAAATTGTGTGGTATGTGGATTTTATCTCAATAAAGTTGTTTTTTAAAAACGATTTTGTGGACCAAACAAAATATGTCTTTGGGCCAGAATGTCCTAGAATCTGAGTCCAAATCAGAAGCCTGAGCTAACAAGTTCCCCAAATTCTTTTGTACGATGTTTTCACCAGTGTCCTAGAATCTGAGGCTCCACCTCACAGCATTAAATGGCAGACAACTAGCCTTCTTCCCAGCATGTTAAGAATAATCAATGCTTAGGGTAAAGTTGCCCAAGCCACAGGTCGATAGCCAGCAGGTACTACTAGAAACATGCTGAGGAATTTGCTATTTGTTCGCCTGTAACAGAAGGAGAATGGTCAGAGTTGGCTGGCAGCAGACTTGAGTCCCCAAAATCAAATATTTAATGAGATTACTTTTTCAAATGTAGGCATTTGTTTCAAACAAGGCATTTGTTTACTTGGTTTTGACAGAGTGAATAACAAAGAGTGGCAGCTCATTTGCCAAGTATACAGTTCCTAGTTACAAATACTATTAAAGAAATTGACATGACCCCTTTGTATGCTCTCCTGGTATGGCTTGAGCAGAATAGAGGCAACTCAGCCACTTCCCTTGTCCCCACCCATTTTTCACCTGACACTTGGCCTGCCAAGCCAGCTCATGGGGCTGCAGGGACAAGCTGGGTCTGGTTCGACCTTGTGTATCACCTTCCCTGTACCACCTCTGCCTGGGGCTTCTGGCATTCCGGCTGCTCATTCAGGTTCATCTGCCAATCATTTGAGCTTGGTTTTCATTTTAGTTAGCCAGCATCTAGCCAAGTACCCTGCAAATGTCAGATACTGCTGATATACAAAGTCTCTGACCTCAAGGAATTTGCAGTGAAAAGAGACAAAAGTGTAAACCATAAATTAGAATAGAAAGCAGAATGAAATTCATGCTACCTAGTGAAACAGGCAGTGGTGATTTGGGGAAGGTAATAGGAAGAGGATAACAAATTGCAACTGGAGATTATCCTTCAGGAGGAAGGCAGTGATATTTGAACTGGGCCTGTTATATTCTAGCTGGAAAGGACAGGGAGAAAGAAAAGAATCTAATGTCTTAATCTGCTTTGTCACTCAAACTCTAGCCCCTTGTTAGTAAACTCAAAATCAAATCTCCAGGAAAATCATCTCTTAGAAATATCTTGGAGAATCCCTGGTGGTCCATTGGCTAAGACTCCATAATCCCAAGGCAAGGGGCCTGGGTTCAATCCCTGGTTGGGGAACTAGATCCCACATTCCACAACTAAAAGATTCCACATGCCGCAGCTAAGACCTGGTGCGGCCAAATAAATAAATATTAAAAAAAAAAAAAAAGTATCAGTCTCGTAAAAAAAAAAAAAATCTAGAGTCTGAAACACAGATTTCATCTTTACTTTTCCCGTTTTCAACTCCTGCCAGGAGATCTAATTAGTCTGTTAGCATCACCACACCCAGATGAAGGCAGTGGGCAATTATCGGAAGCCTGAGCTAACAAGTTCCCCAAATTCTCTTGTAGGATGTTCTCTAGCTGCGCCACTGTCCCCAAGCCCTTGGGTTTGCAGTAGGATAGTCTGCCCTCCTTCCCAGTCTTTCAGCTCAGTTTACAGCTGTACCTTTTCCAGGCTCCTTGCTGTTCTGCCCAGACCGATGAGTTTGCACATTGTCTCCTGTTTTTTCTGTTGGCAAAGTTCCTGCTGTCTTAGAGAACGGGCTTGCCCTGCTCTCCCCCAACACCTCTTTCCCTGTCCTTCAACCACTTCTTACCTCCTCCCTCGCTAGGATCAGTCACCTACCCCCTCACCCTGCTCTTATAAAAAAGCAGAAATAAAAAAGACAGATGGATCCAGGGGTGTTGCTGGGAAGCCTTTGGTACCAAGGTAACCTTGGCTATGTAGCATCTCCTGGTGTGTTTAATGCTTGTGTGTTCTGCAAACATTACACTCCACCCCAGGAGAAGTCGACAGGCAGCAGGAGGTGGCTTGCTGCTCTTGGAGCTGCAACTGTGTTGGAGGTGGAAGGACAAGGGTAACTGATGTAGTGGTAGAAGAATTAAGAAGGAAGAGAACAGGGTGATCTGCAGGCAGCATCAAGCCTCACCACCTGTCCTGCATGGCGTTGATATCCAGAATCAATGTTTACTTTGGCTGGGCCCACGCGGTACCAGAGATGATGGTGGGAGACGGCAGACTCTTCTCAGAGTGCTTAAGGGCTCTTCTGCTCTTGACCCTCAAGAGACCAATGAGTGCAGCAAAGCACAGTGAAAAGGCAAAACACCTACTGCAGTCCCCCGAGTCACTGGAGTCTGCCCCTGCAGTCAGAGCCAGACGATGAACGCCGTATGGGAGTTAGCTTTGAGCATGGCAGTGCTCTCAGGGTGTGTCTGTCATAGAGGCCCTGGAGGGCGGGGGCAGTTCAGGTCTGAGCTGGGAAGGTAGCTTAGACGCGCACTCCCTGATGGTTTAGCAGAATTGTGTGCCCTTCCCACCTTGGTTATGTTCCTAAACTCGGCCTCTCTGTGCTTCTAGGTACTTTCCTCTTCTCTCCTCAAGCCTTTTCCTTTTCTTCCCTTTATTAATATTATTTTTAATTCCAAAAGTAAACATGTTCAATGTAGAAAAGACGAAGAATATATAAAAATCAAATAGAGTGTGTAGTAGAAATTCCCCTCACCATTCCCAGCCCCAGTGTCCTCCCTTTGGCATGTATTCACTGTACAAATCCTCATGAGTGGATATACTACACATAAATATAAGGTCCTTTCTCTTTCTAAAAGAAAGGTGGGACCATATTATACATACTGTGTGATATGAATCTCCTCTTGTTTGTGTGATTTTCTGACTTCTCTTTCTCTCCTCAGGGATCCGGTGTGATTAAAGCTGGTTTTGCTGGTGATCAGATCCCTAAATACTGCTTCCCAAACTAGTAAGTCATTCTGTAGCTTAGTGAGAAGCTTGTAAGGCTTGTCAGTTTTGTTATGATGTCAGCCCTCCGTCTTTTAGGGGGAAAGGATCTCTCATTTAGGTCAGTCTTGGTCTTCAAAACAACAACAAGCAGGGACAAGAGCTGGCTTTTGGAGTGAGCAAACTGTTGCCTGCGTGTTACAATTGAGAGGCAGTTTTTTGTTTTTTTTTATCTGATGCCAAAAATGTTATCATTGGTGACTTACTGCTTTGGATGACAGTCTCATAATGGAGTCTTCTTCTTAAAATTCTCCTGTCACTCAGAATGGAATTTGACATTAAACCATACCTACCATTCTAGGGAGAATGAGTCTTTTTCTCAGCACTTTCTTACTAAGGCAGAGGCGCTGCAGGCAGGAGAAGGGCACAGGCACCTGGGAAAGGGGTCAAAGCAGTGGAGAAATGAGGAAGGCCATCTCTCAGTTACAGCATCACAGTTGTCCTTCATAGAAGGCCTGGGCAGGAGGCTAAGGAGACAAAAACTTTTTGAGTTAATCATTCTCAATGAACACTTGTTTCCTTGTGTCTCTTGATCTGTACATACATTGGGGAAAGAGAAGAACTAGGGATATTGAATCCTCCTGAATTTGATAACTTATAATAAATATATGAAACAGTATGCTAATAAAGACAAAAAAATGTTCATTATAGGAATTGTGGGAAGTGCATTCCTCAGTGACAGTCACAGTAGAATGGAGTATATTTCTTCCCATCCAAGTACATGCATTAGTATAACTTGCCTGTGTTCTGTCATGAAATGAGAAGTGATAGTCTTCCCCGCTCTCTTTTGTAGTGTGGGCAGACCCAAGCACGTTCGTGTCATGGCAGGCGCCCTTGAAGGTGACATCTTCATTGGCCCCAAAGCCGAGGTAATCCCATGTCCTACTGAAGAAGCCTCAAGCCAGCAGGGGACCTTCACTGCTCCCCACGCAGGCAGTATCCGACAGAGGGACATGAGTAAAAGAAATAATTTCCTCTTGAAATCTCCCCTTTCACTCTCTCATTCTAAAGAGAATAAACCCAACTGGTTTATTTCTCCCAGGAACAGCCTCTGGTTTTAGAAAGGAAATACTTGGAACCCCACTTTGGGAAACAGAGACCAGTCCAGAAAAAAGGGCTTTTGCCTTCCTTCTATCACTATGTTGCCAAAGATCAAATTGACTGGCTTGGTTATTTTTTGGCAAAAGTGATTGAGGGGAGATCCTGGCTGGGGTACCCTGGGGATAAGTTAATTAGCACAGTTTGGCAGAACCCTTGGGCAACTTCTAGAAGCAGAACAACAGAATCTTTGTTGCCAACCTTGGCTGCAGATGCCAGGAGATTGTGTCCTGGGACCAGACAATGAGGAGAATGCCACCCAGGGGCCCACGGAAAGGCAGAAGCCCTCTGCTTTGCCAGCTGGTTGGGCATTGAGCACAGTTCACAGGATAGTTTAGGGACTTGAAGGATGGGTGGGTCCACCCTTAGCCATGGGTGCAGATCGTGGGGTCCACCCGGCAGTCCTGAGAGGCTGGCTGCGGCTGCAAGCACTGCTCTCTGCCCCCAGGAGCACCGAGGGCTGCTCTCCATCCGCTACCCCATGGAGCACGGCATCGTCAAGGACTGGAATGACATGGAGCGCATCTGGCAGTACGTCTACTCTAAGGACCAGCTGCAGACTTTCTCAGAGGAGGTGAGGGTCCTGTGTGTGGGGCGCCATGTGGGCTATGCAGCGCAGACAGAAGCCCTACCCCAGAGATGAGGCAGATGACTACGATAACCGCCTTGAGCATTTGTGTCTCATGTTCTAGGCATCAGGCATGTGCTTTTCAGACATGTTTGCATTTAATCTTCACAGCATCCCTATGAGGCACAGGTAGTATTATCATCTCCATTTTACAAACAAGGGAACAGAAGTTCAGAGAAGCCAGATGGTGTTTCCGCGATCACCCAGCGAAGAGTGGTAGAGCTGGGGTTCCAACCCATGCCTTTCAGACCTCGGAGCTGTATATACTCTTTAGTTTCTAAGGAAGGAACTCTCAACTCAGAAACACAAAGGAAGGTGCTGACTAGGCTTATCAGAATTTCCAGGAGAGGGATGTATTCTGTTTTTTAATAGTATTATCAATAATGATATTTAATTTTCTATTTTGGAAAAAAAATTTTAAGTATTACTTTTATCATAGTAATTCCAAATATAGAGTTTAGCAAAATCTTGATACCTGGAGCTATCCAGAAGGTACAAGGGCCTATATAAGAATCTTGGAGGACAAGAGGGTAGTAGAAAGTGAGGATAGAATGACACTTTAGAGGGGGTATGAATTTGGAAAGTTGAGCAACTGGCTTGGGTGGCGGCAAGTGACCAGCCCACCAGCCCTCTTTTAGAGAGAGGCTGACAGAGTTCGTGTGGGCTCTCCAGCCAGCCACTCAGTGCTAATGAGGGCTGGGAATCTGTCCTCACCTGATTGCTGTCTGCGCATCTTTCCCCAGCATCCTGTGCTCCTGACAGAGGCGCCTTTAAATCCACGGAAAAACCGGGAACGAGCTGCTGAAGTTTTCTTCGAGACCTTCAACGTGCCAGCCCTTTTCATCTCCATGCAAGCTGTGCTCAGTCTGTGAGTAACAGCTGGCTGGCGAGCCTGGCCCCTGGGGGGCAAGCAGTCCTTTGGCAGAAGCGAGGCTGGCCCTGCTGTGGGTTGGTGCAGAGCTCCTTCAGTACCCCTGCCAGGGACGGTAATGGATGGTGGGAAAGGCAGCATCTCCCAGTCTCGGCCCTCCCTGCTGGTCTGGTGCCAAGGCTCTCCGCTGAGCCTGCTGGGAAGGCCACGTGCTACAACAGCTCTCCCTGTTGGCCCCGCAGTGAGTTCAGGTGTTTTTCTCAGGGCCTCCTTGAGCCAGGCGCTGTGCAAGGCTGGTGATAGGCTCGTGATGAAAACACCCCTGTCATCCTGTCTTGCTCCCAGCCTGCCTCCCACCAGGGTTAGGTCCATTGCCAAGATCATATATTGGTAGCCTGCAGATGGCATGTTTGACCCCGCTGAAAAATTGTGAGCCAACCTTTAAAAATTGGGACATTTCCTATCAAAATCAAAATTTCTGACTTCTCTTAAAAAAGAATGGGAAGATCTGATAATGCCGGGCCTGCATTCCTCTAGAGCAAAAATCAGCAGGAGCTGAAAGAAAATTGCAGCTGCCATTTTAGATAGGGTTTGGAAACCTGACTTCACCACAGCCTTCTCCACTGCCTGTCATCCAACACGAAGGCTGAATTTCAGGTGCTATTTATGAAACATTATGGGTTTTCCCCCTTCATATCACAGAAATATATTTCTGTACCCTTGTCCTTACTAAGAGAAAAACTTAAGGACAGACCTAGAGGGCCAAAAGCTAGTTGGTTGGTTGGTTTGTTTTCCTTCTTTAACATTTGGCCGCATTGCACGGCATGTGGGATCTTGGTTCTCTGATTAGGGATCGAACCTGAGCCCCCTGCATTGGGAGTGAAGAGTCTTAGCCACTCTACCAGGGAAGTCCCCAAAAGCTAGTTTTTTATGCAAGTGAAAATATTCTTATTTTCTTTAATTCATTCACTTTTCTTGCCTAACCCGAGTTTTTTTCCTCTTGTCTAGAGAGTAAAAACTGTCCCTCAGGCTGGGTCCCTGAAAGTGGAAGGGCAGGTCATCTCCTGTGGTTGGAGGGCCTATTCTTCTGTAGCAGTGGCAGAAGGGGTGCTTGGAGAGGCTTGGCTCCTTTCCTTTAAACATTCCAGGCTTGCTTGCTTCAGTGCTCAGGCTGCCTTCATACTCAGTCCAGTCGGAGGCTTCTGGAGAAGGCAGGCCCCAGCTTTAGTTCAGTTGACCTTGAACTCTAGCAAGAAGTGAGAGTCTTCCCAGAGTGAGGAGGCAGGGGTTAGTGATGGTGTGCCCCCTTTGCTTCAGTTATGCCACCGGCAGGACCACGGGTGTGGTGCTGGATTCTGGGGATGGCGTCACCCATGCCGTGCCCATTTACGAGGGCTTTGCCATGCCCCACTCCATCATGCGCATCGACATCGCTGGCCGAGACGTCTCTCGCTTTCTTCGCCTCTACCTGCGCAAGGAGGGCTATGATTTCCACTCATCCTCCGAGTTTGAGATTGTCAAGGCCATAAAAGAAGTGAGTGCTGCCCTCCATGGGCCCAGGGCTGGGAGAGGGAATGGGAACAGCAGCCAGGACCTCCGTGACGTGGAGTGAAGAGTGGCTAAACCCCTGCCCTGGAGATGGGTCTCTGTCCTTCCCGACCAGGCCTCCTGGCGGCCCTATGATCTCCAGCCAGTCCCCTCACCCTGAGGGATTGACCTTCCAAAGTGCTGCCATCTTGTGGGCTAAAGGGAGCTGCCTGTATTTCCTAAGCTGGGTGATAAGCACACCCATGCTCATTATGTTTTTTATACATCATGTATAAATTACACATGTTCTTTTACACTCTTGAAGAAGTCAGATTGCTTTTTTTTTTTTTTTAAGTAAAGTGAACCCTCCTGTCATCTACGGCTCCTGGGAGACCTCTGAGCTGGGTAGGCAGGGCCCAGAACCATACAAGTAGTAGGAAAAAGACACCTGAGTCTGAACTAAGATTAGGGTGTGGTCTCAGACTCAAATCCAAAACGCCGAGTTGCCACACTTGGCCTCCAGGAAGGTGGAGCAGGTGGGGACACATATCCTAAGAAGGGTCGGGGAGGTTTGGGTCAGCTTCACTGGGTAGCACTTAGGATATGCAGCTCTCATGACCTTTAGGACAGTCACTGCAATGGATGGGGACTTTGACCAGGTAGGCACCAGCTTTCCAGCCAGCCTGACTTGTGCTTGGTTCTCCAGAGAGCCTGCTACCTGTCCATAAACCCCCAGAAGGATGAGACACTAGAGACGGAGAAGGCGCAATACTACCTGCCCGACGGCAGCACCATTGAGGTAGGTGGCGGGGCCTCTCCCCTCAGGTCCCAAAAGCACTGAGCCCAAAGAGAACTCCCCATGGGGAGGCTGGAATCAGGCGCACTGGTCCTTTTACACCCTCTGCCTGGAGCAGTGTAGTGTTGAGCTGCAGCGTCTCCTGCAGGGTGAGGTGCCAGGGACTTGGCTTCTCCTGTGTGGAGGGGAGGAGGTGTTCTCCTGTGGGATTAGAAGGCCAATATGTAATGCTATCCTTAACCACTCAGGACAGTATAGAGTGAATTCCAGCCTCCTGGACCTCCACCGATAGGAGGAAATTTCCACAAATGAATGAATCTATCAAGTCTCTTGGCTGGAAAATGTCAGAGCTAGGATTAAACACAGGAGCTTTCTCTCTCTAGTTTCCCAGGAGCTCTATCTTTGTTTGTTGAGGCTCTTGACATACAAAGTCTTCCCTGAGCATGGCCTTCAGAGCCACCTGGTTACTAAGCCCTGGGCAGAGGGACCTGAGCCTAAGACGCTTGTCCCCCAACCCCGCAGATTGGTCCTTCCCGATTCCGAGCACCTGAGCTGCTGTTCAGGCCGGACCTGATCGGCGAGGAGAGCGAGGGCATCCACGAGGTGCTGGTGTTTGCCATCCAGAAGTCTGACATGGACCTGCGGCGCACGCTGTTCTCCAACATCGTCCTCTCGGGTGGCTCCACCCTCTTCAAAGGTTGGGCTTTACTCTCAGGGCCCTACCCCAGGAAGCTGCCACGTCCTGCTGGGCCCAGGGGACTGATGTGAGATTCTCCCTTCCTGCCTATTCAGGTTTTGGTGACAGGCTATTGAGTGAAGTGAAGAAATTGGCTCCGAAAGACGTGAAGATCAGGGTAGGAGTATGCCAGGGGGTGGGCGAACTGGGCCACCAAGGGTCTGGAGCACCACGTGGCGCGGCCTCCCCTCCTGCTCTGCCCAAGATTTCCAGGCACCATCAGGTGGCTCCCAGCTTCTACTGTGCCCCTGAGGCCTGCTAGAGCGGTGGGACCCATCCTCATGATGGGGCTTCACCAAACGGGGCAGTTCTGATCCCCGATGTGGCAGGATGCTAGACATGCAGTCTGTCAGGGAGCTTGACTTCAGCTGCCCCTGTGACACAGTCCAGCACCTCAGTGACTGCTGAGAGGAGCTGGCCTGCCTGAGGAAGGAGGGGTCCTAAGTGGAGGACTGTGGTGCCTGCTGTGCAGTCTGCTCCCCACCAGCTCCCAGCAGAGCTGGATCTTGCCTTCAGATGGCCCCTGCTTCCCTGGGAGCCATAGGTACTTCGGGTTGCCAGAAGCCTGTTTCTCCAGATGAGTGTCAGGCTGACCATGGTATCCCCCAGAGAGGCCACAGGGACAGAATTTAAAGGTTGTTGTGTGAAACGTATCCACTGACTCTCACTGGTGGAGAGACGAGTATTGGACGGGGAAGGGAGAGGGGAGGACGGCCATCTCAGATTCCTCTTTCCATCCACCCCGGCAGATATCTGCACCGCAGGAGAGACTGTATTCCACATGGATTGGGTGAGTAGCTCTTCTGGGAATAAGAGTGGAGCACTCTTATTGCAGAGGCATTGATTACGCCTCACCACCCCAGGGCTTTGAAGAAAAGCCTGGTCTGGTTTGACCCCAGGGGGACTGGCTGGCTCCACAGATACCCACTCCCCGTCTCTGACATGATTCCTTTGGATTCCCTCCATGCCAGGGGCTCCATCCTCGCCTCCCTGGACACCTTTAAGAAGATGTGGGTCTCTAAGAAGGAATATGAGGAAGATGGTGCCCGGTCCATCCACAGGAAAACCTTCTAATATTGGGACATCGTCTTCACCTCTCTCTGAAGTTAACTCCACTTTAAAACTCGCTTTCTTGAGTCGGAGTGTTTGCGAGGAACTGCCTGTGTGTATGAATGTGTGTGTGTGGGTATGAATGTGTGCACATATGCGAGTGCCGTGTGGCCCAGGGATCCCAGGATTTCAGGGTCCGGAAAGGACGATGAACTACCCATAATGGCGACGGCCTGAGACCTGGGGTTGACCACTAACTGGCCCCTGACAGGGAAGAGTGCTGGCAGAGGGCCCTGCTCTGTCAGCCGGGCCTTTGTCTGGCTGTGTGGGACTATGTTTACTACCACAGGGAGACAGAGGGAGGTAAACCAACCCCGGGGACACTTGCTGCTGCCCATCCTAGGCTGGGCTGGCCCCACCCCCGAAGGAGGCCCTGTGGCCTCCCCTTGTTCATCATTCTGCTCTCGATGCCTCTTGATCGTGGACTGAGGCTTGAGTCCAGGGTTGAGTTCTTGTCTGGTCTTGTTGCAGTTTGGGTTTAGAAAGCTGGAGAAACACTCCAGGAGCTGTTATTGAGACTTCCCTGTCAGGAGCGGGCAGGATGCCCTCAACTTCACCTGGGGACCAGGACCACACTGGGCATTTGAGGAGGGCATGGAGTGCTACTTCTGATCAGTGGCGGGCTTACCGCTCCAACCCCCAGCGCCATCCAGGGATCTCTGGAGAGTTTCAGGAGCCTGTTGGCCTCAGGTCCTGTTAACTTGCTTTCCATCCATCCATGGGCAGTGCCATCTTCAGTTTTATTTATTGAAGTGTTTGTTCAGTTAGGGGACTGGAGAGAGGGAGCTCACTGCCCCATCCACCAGTCACCCTGTTCACACTAATGTTTACAGCGCCTAAGCTTAGCATAGCGTTCAGGGCCCTGCCACTCCCTGCCAACATGAACTGACAGTATCCATAGGCCTCAGGACCATTTGGGATCAGAGGCTACATTCAAAGTCACTCTGGCCTCTTTCTTTCTCCCTCTTCCACTTGCTCACTGCCCTGGAATCAACAGGCTGGTTGCTGGTTGGATTTTTCTGAAATAGGAGGTAGAATCACCATTTGGCAAAGGCTCCCGGCAAAGGAGGGGTGTTGGGGATGCCGCCTCCTTAGGACTGGAGAAAGAGCCACAGTTAACCAAGCTGCCTTTTCCCATGCTAGCTGACCCCAGGGGACTAGCTTGTAGAGGCCAGACAGCCCCCTCTGGCTGACTTGTGCTATTCTTGTCTTTGGACTTGTTTGGTCAGGGAAGGAGGGGCCAGACCAGGCTGCCTGGAACTGATGGGCTCAGGCTCACTTCCTCTGGTCCAGTGGGGCCAGGCGCCTACCCTGGACTGGGCTGGCCTGGCAGGGGTCCAAAGGCTCTTCAGCCCAGAAGTGCAAAGCTGGGGCTAGCAGATATTCACCGGCACCCTCACCCATGACACCAACACTTGCCCGATCCCAGATTCCAGGCAGTATTCTCGACCCCATGCCGTCCAACGACCAAAGGCCCTGCCAGGTGTGGGCCGCAGCAGCAGGTGTGTGTGAAAGCGATGTGGCGACCCGCGGACTGCAGTGTGCTTAACCAGCTCACCTCCCTCCTCTTAGCCCAAGCCTGTCCCCTGCACAGCCTCGCACAAACCATGTTGCCTGGTGGGGCCCAGTGTACTTAAATAAACTCGTTCTAATAGACACATCAGCTGGGCCTCTGTCTGCAGTCAGTGCAGGGTGGGAGGGACGAGCTGTGGGCCCTGAGACTGGGCCTAGTCTGTCCTCTAGAGGGCATGTTGCGCCCGCCAGACTTGGCCAGACCTTCACCCAAGTCCCAGCCTGTCAGGTGTATGCAAAGAGGCTGTTGACAAAGAAGCCCAGAGACCAGGCCAGGAACTTAGAGTCCATGCCCTGTGCCCAAGCCCATGGATGAGATTCCACCCACAATGAGAGGTCAGCTCTTCATATCTCTGAAGTCAGGAGCTTATTAAAACACAGTTCCTGGGGTCTATGCTCAGATATTCTGATTAATCACTTCTCCATTTTAAACCTGTATACTTGAACAGTTAGGGGTGGGAATTGCTAGGCACTTTACAAGTGTTAACCATTTGATTCTCGCAACAACTAAAATGCAAGTATGTTTGTTACTCACTTTACAGATGACGAAATAGAGCCACAGAGAGATTATGTAATTTCTCCCAAATCTGCCCTTTGTTAGCTAGAATTTGAACCCAGGCAATATAGCACTAGACTACATTCTTAACTGTGATGCAGACCTTCAGATAACCATTGGTCTAGGGCAGTGGTTCCCAATTAAGGTCAGTTTGCCTCTCGGGACACATTTGGCACTGTCTGGAGGTGTTTGGTCGTCATGACTGGGGAGAGATGCAACTGACATCTAGTAGGCAGAGGCCATCCACAATAAAGAACTCCCCAGCCCCAAATGTCTATAGAGCCCAGACAGAAACGCCGGCCTAAAGCCGAGGTTTCTAGTCCCAGTCTCACGGTAAATAAAAAAAAATTTTTAAGTCATCTTTGGAAGATCCCTGTGACTCCAAGGATCTCTAGCCTAGAAGTGGCCACTCCTTGCCCACCACCTCCAGCAGTGGTACATGGGAAACGCAATGGGGCTATGACCACAGGCCTGAAAGCTGTTTGGCTCCCAGGGGCCCATGAGGCTACGGTCTGCAGGCTCTCCCCCCTACCTCAGTGAACCTGATGCAGCGTCCCCTCCGCCCTACCCCACTCATCTTTGAAAACTGCTCTTTCTCAGGCTGCTCTTATTAAGAAATCCTGTTCTCCAGCCCACCATTCCCATACACAGCATAGACTCCAGGAATGGAAATAGAAATGACTGGCTTTAATCAATCTGTGATGAGATGAACCTCATTGAGAGGTCATTTGGGGTTCAGGGGCGCCCTGCAGCAACTGGGGCATGCTACTCCAGGTGCGGCTGAAGCAGAGAATTCTGAGACAAATCACTGGAAGGGGCAGGTAGGACTCCCAGTCCTGACCAGGCAAAAGTGGTTCCAGAGCCCACAGGGCACCAGCCCCGGCTAGGTAGGAGGAATGGCCTCCATACCCATAGCAACCCCATGTGACCACAGTGTGGGCCCCACCCTTCTCGGTCCTCTTCTTCCTTCTGCTCTAGAGGAGGAAGCAGGTCCTTGAGCACACACACAGCCCAGCCTTTGCCCAAGCTGGGCCAGACAGTCATGCAGGAACTTAGACCCCAGTGACACTCCGGCTCAGCCCCAAATGCTCCCACTCTGCCATCTGTCCTCCAGGCAGGACCCCAGGGAGGCAGAAGAGCAGGACACAGGGCTGGCGCCCCCAGGGCTACAGGTAGTGTCCTCAGCAGGGTGGCTTTGCACTCCCCTCACACCATCTTAACGTCCAGGGTCTGGGCCCGTGACAGGCTCTGGCGCTGGGCTTTGACCATGTGCAGGCGCCTCCCGTGCAGTGTGAACTGGGACCAAGTGAACAGCTGCAGCAGAGCACAGGCGATGGGCACCAGCACCAGCAGGTAGAAGCAGCCCTGGCGGAGCGGTGGGGCCTGTGCTGGGGGTGGAGCCGGGGGCTCCGGCCAGGGCTGAGCACTCCCCACAGGGGCCGGGGGGTGCTGCTGGAAGAGATCATGACCTAGGACAAGAGAGCCCGCAGAAAGAACAGGTCAGCCCTGGCCTCCAGAGTCCACAGCGCCTCATCTCAGATGTCACATGGACACGTCCAAACCCCACTCTCAATTCCGCACCCAAACTTGCTTCTCCCCCGTTCCTTCTTTCGGAATGGCACCACTATCCCCCCAATAACCAAAGTCTTCCTAGAGTCCTCAATTAGCTTCACCACTCCCCAAGAGCCAATCCTTCACCTCCCAACTCAAAAACACAGCCCAAACCAAACACTTCTTTTCAGCCCCCAGCACCGCCTGCTCCAAGCCTCCATCGCTTTTGCCACAGCCTCCCTACAGTCCATTCTCCAAACAGCAGACAGAGTGAACTTTAAAAAATGTAAATCAGACTAGGCCATTGCCCTACTTAAAACCTTCCTAAGAGCTGCACTGAGAACAAAATCCAAACCCTGCCCTGATCTACAGAGCCCCTCTTCACTTTTTCAGCCTCATCTCCAAACCACTCCTGGGCTTCCCCGATGGTGCAGTGGTAAAGAACTCATCTGCCAGTGCAGGAGATGCAAGAGACTGGGGTTCGATCCCTGAGTGAGGAAGATCCTCCGGAGGAGGAAATGCCAATCCAAACCATTCCTGACAACCTGGGCTCCTGTACTTTCTTTTCTGCCTGTCTGTGATTTGCTGAGATCTTTCTAGACTAAATCCTCACCATTCATTTCACATCCTGGGTGCCATCTCCTCAGGGTCCTTCCGGACCACACAGAGTAGCTTCTTAGCCACAATGATACTTTTACCAGTGCACTTATCACTGCCTGCTCTTCTCTTGTTTAGCTGTTTAGTGTCGACCCCACCCCACCCCAACATAGAATATAAGGTCCATGATGGCAAAGACCTTATCTGTCTTATTTTGTTATCTCTCTCCCTAGAGGCACCTAGAACAACACCTGGCAGAGAAGGTATCCCATACATATTTGGTGAATGAATGAATGAAGTACTAAAAGATGGAACCCAGTTCCTCTGCCCACATAGGGACAGGCAGGGGAGGGGTGGCAGCCAGGGGCAGCCCAGGCCCAGCCTCTGTCATGGCTGGTTGTCATTCTCTCTGCTTCACTCGACCCAGGTCCCAGGCTCATCAGCAGATACACCAGGTATGCTGTGCTCCCTGGAGCCTCGAGCACCATGCCAGCCCCTGGGCCCTCACCTGTGTAGAAGCAGAGCAGCCAGGTGCCCAGCAGCGGAGCGAAGGTCTGGCCTGGCTTGGTCACCAGGGCCACCATGCCAAAGAGAAGCGCTGAGGCTGCCTGCTTGCGGTGATTCAGCACCAAGTCCTCATCCACCAGGTCCGTGACCACCAAGGTCAACAGCTTACAGGTGCCCTCTGTGAAAACACGGTTGCTGCCGGCGAGAGAGGACGGATAAGAATGAAGCGGGGTGGGCGTGGGGGGACACAGGTGTGGGGGCGAGGGAGGGGTCAGCGTCTACCTGGCAATGAAGAGGCAGAGCAGGCCGGGGTGGTCGGGGCCAGCCAACAGCATAAGCAGGCTCAGGCCCAGCTTGAGCAGGAAGAGCCCCCGCACCACGGCGTAGACACCCCAGCGCCGGCACAGGGGCAGGAAGTAGAGGTTGTTGAGGTGGGGAGCGACGTAGGAGATGCCTGGGGAAGGGAACGTGGCCTTGTCAAGGGGCGCTGCCACAACCTCCACAACTGCCCACATTTTAACCATCAGAAATCAAAGTTTGCACTGATTCAGCACTAACTCGGTCCAGGCGGTGTGCTAAGAGTTTCCACATCCTTTTATTTAGTCCTCGCAACCCTTTAAGGTAAGTACTATCTCTACCTTACAGATAAATGGAGACCCAAAAAGATGAAATAAAACACACCCAAGGCCACACAGGGAAGAAGCACAGTCAAGACACGTTCCCAGGCCTGTCAGGAGAGTAGTCGTCCTTGTGAACGAGCTACTGCGCCGCATTACCGCTAGGTGGCATGACTATCAAGAGGACCACCATGAGGGCAACCCTACCCACTCAAACTCGCATAAGCTCCCTCCCTTCCTCTGGAAAACAGAGTGGGGGTGGGGCTGGGGGCTGGAGGTGCAACCCCAGCACAGATTCTGCCCTCTGCCACCTGGGCCCCAGCTGGGAGGTGGCTGTATCTGCAGTCAGTCTAGGGGTTCTGGGGTGCAAGCCTCTGTCCTTCTGGCCAGCACAAGGTACCCACTCACCCAACAGGAAGGAGCCCGTGGAGAGGGAGATGTGGTCTGACAACAGATGCTCCAGGAAGAGGGGAAAGAAGTTGCTGTTGAAGTGGCAGTGAAAGACCTGCAACCAATAGGGACACTAAGGAGGCTGGGGAGGCGGGGTGAAGGGAGCCAGGAACAGCCAATAGGGACACTAAGGAGGCTGGGGAGGCGGGGTGAAGGGAAGCCAGGAACAGCCAATAGGGACACTAAGGAGGCTGGGGAGGCGGGGTGAAGGGAGCCAGGAACAGTCAATAGGGACACTAAGGAGGCTGGGCAGGCACTGGGGAGGCGGGGTGAAGGGGGAGCCAGGAACAGCCAATAGGGACACTAAGGAGGCTGGGGAGGCGGGGTGAAGGGGAGCCAGGAACAGAGGGAAAACCAACAGGGGTGGGGCAGGGGTGGGCAGCAGCAGGAGCCAGAGCGGCGTCTAGTCCCATGTCCTTCAGCATGGACCATACCAGAACAAAACCTAAAACCAAACTCCTATGCTTATCTATAAAAGTTAGAAGGAATGATAACATCACCATTAAAACAACTGAAAGCTTTCTTTTGTAAAACTTTTCAATGCTAAAACAAGCTTAATGACACAAAAACAATGTGTTTCTAAATTTTGCTGGCTTATATACTACATATGTTCTAGGTCTGGCCTGTGGTGTTTTAAAAAGAGTCCTCAGGGACTTCCCTGGTGTTCCAGTGATTAAGACTCTCTACTTCCAATGCAGGGGGTGTGGTTTTGATCCCTGGTTGGGGAACTAAGATCCCACATGCCCTGCAAAAATACAATTATACAAAAGTGTTCTAAGCATTGTGTGTGCTTAGTCACATCTGACTCTTTGGGACCCCATGAACTATAGCCCATCAGGCTCCTCTGTCCATGGAATTTTCCAGGCAAGAATACTGGAGTTGGGTTGCCATTTCTTACTCCAGGGGATCTTCCTGACCCAGGGATCGAACCTGTGTCTCCTGCATTGCAGGCACATTCTTTACCCACTGAGCCATCAGGGAAGTCCACATATGCCCTGCAGAGTGGCCAAAAAAAAGTCCCCAAGGGAGCACCTCTCTTCTATACGCATGTTGCAGGTGAGAACATGGCTGCCCCAAAAGAGAGAGACTGGCCTAAGAGCACATAGGGAGTTAGGAGCTCAGATGCAGTGAGAATCCAGGTCTCTAACTACCCAACTTGTATTCCTGCCATTCAGCGGCTCAGCCTCAGGCAAGGCCAGAACTGATTTTCCAGCTTCTGGGAAGGTGGTTCCCTTGAGTGAGGCATTTGAAGCCATCCTATGAATGGGCATTGCTCCCATACCTGCACCAAGTCCATGCCCACGAACCACAGGAAGTTCCGGTGGCGTGCCAGCTGCTGGAGGTACTGGCCCAAGGTGATGCTACCCGCCTCCTCGCCGCCCACAAGCAGCTCTTCTTCACATAGGCTACGGGGCAGAGGGGAATCAAGAACAGCTTAAGCTGGGCCAGAGACATCACCCACCCCAGGCAGCCATCCATCAGCCAGGAGCCCCAGCATGGCAATCAAGCCCAGCAGAGTGCTGGCCACTCACCCGTCATTCACAGCCATGGCTGGGCACCCTGGCTCCCTGCCGGCCGCCTCAACCCGCCGCCTCAGCAGCCGTGCGGCCCCCACAAAGCCCAGCCCAGAGCCAGTGGCCAGCGCCAGGCAGAAGGCGCGGAAGGAAGAGAAGTCCTCTTTGTTCCAGAAGGCGTAGGAGGCAAAGACAGACAGGGAGCCGGCCGCGCTGAAGAGGGAGCAGTAGAAGTTGAGGTGGGTGCGGTCGTGGGCTGAGAGAGCCAGGTCGGCCAGCAAGGCATGATGGTGCAGGTCTACGAGCGTCAGGAAGCCGTCGTAGAGGCACAGGCACAGCAAGAACTGCAGCCCAGCAGGTGCCCAGGGCACCCAGAATGCCAGGAACGACAGTGCCAGCAGCGGCCCATGCCAGCCCAGTGCCCGCACCCGTGCCAGCACCACAGCCCGTGAGGAGAGCCCAGCACCTGACCTGCCAGGGAGAGGGGGGCCGTTGGGAGATGCCCTGGCAGCCCTGGCAGGCCCCACTCCCTGCCTGAACTCAGGAAATGAGAAGGCCCAGCCAACGGCTGGCAGTGGTTTCCCTTTCTTTCCCCACCCCACACACAGGCAGTGGTCCTCCAGCCCTGGGGAGGGGGAGGTGGGAGAGGACCAGGCCTGAGCTTTCCCCAGGAAACAAACCGGGGTTGGGAGCTGAGGAACTGACGGTCACTCAGCCAGCCGAAGAGGGGGTCGTTGAGACTGTTCCAGAGGAGAAACACGGTCTGTGGGCAGAGGGGAGACGGGTAGGTGGGCTCCAGGCAGCGTCCTCTCCAGGGCTTTCCCCACCCCAGCCTGCTCGCCACCCCTCAGAGATGATGCCAGCTTTCCTGCCTGCAAACAGGTGCTCAGGTCAGTCCCTCTGCCATAACCCACAGCCACTGCCCCCATCAAACTCCCACCATCCAGGGCACTGCTGATAAATACATGTGAATATATTATAAGTGTGCATACAGTGCCTGGCTCACAGGACAGAGGACGGGAGAGTTGGCATAATCCCCACTGAGGCCTCCAGCTCTACCTTTTCTTGCTGAATCTTAGTGGGCAAGCCAGCTTACCCTCTGCTCCTGCCTGGGTAGGACCCTGCCCTGCCATCTGCCCAGCTCCCACCCGGGCTGACTGCCCCAGTGCTGGCCTACCTCTCCAACCCAGAAGGCAGCTTTGTCGATCTTGTACACTGAGACAAAGGTGTCCACGTAGTAAAGCAGGAACACGTTGTGCAGGACAGAGACAAAGAGGGCCAGGGAGCCATAGACCACAGCCGTGGGCAGGCCCAGCAGCCAGGCCCAGGGCCCACCCAGCCTCATGGCAGCCAGCCCAGCCTCAGCCCCAGGAGCACTGAGGTGCGCCCATGGCCATGGGCATTCTGGCCATACTTGTCCCTGGGGAAGAAGGAGCCAGTTAGCTGCAGGGATCAGAGCCACCCCTGCTCCTAACCCCAGACCTCTGAGTCATCTCACTGGGAGAAAGTTTGCACACAAAACTGGGGAATCGCCAGTGGGAATCACCAGCTAAAACAATGCTGGACTACATACCACTATTAGGGAGTAAAAGGAAACTGATAAAGGCGTGGGAAGAGAAGGCAGACAGCTAGCAAGTGCAGAGTCAGGTCGCATGCTAGGGCATCTTCTTTCATCCATATTCTAACCTGACAGCCCTGGGCCTGGGCACACACTGTGCCTACAGTAGAATCTTGGGCAAGCTAGTTAACCCCAGCCTCAGTTTTCTCTTCTGTAAAAGGGAAAAGTGGGTGATCATGGCTACTCAGAAGAATAAAAGGATTAAATGAGGTAACTCACAGAAAGTGCTCAATAAATATTGGTGGTATCATTATCATCTTTATAAAACCCATACAAAGTTTACAGCACTGTTCCAATATTATAGGAGAGCAACCCCAAGCTCAGAGATGGTTAAGTCATTTGCCCAAGGTCACACAGCATAAAAGTAGCAGACTTGAACCCTGGCCTGTCTGGCTCCAAAGCCTTTTTTTTTTTTTTTTTTTTTGCCACTTGACCTCCCAAACTGGATTACTGTGGGGTGCTGGGTAGAATGGAGAGACCTGCCGTGATGTCAGGTTTCATAGGGATATAAGAGTGATATGATATGATAAGAGTCCACAACTGCCCATGCACTTTGATTCCAGAAACCCCACCTTAAGGAACTAACCCCAAGAGAACATGTACAGAGTTGTTCACAGCAGCAACATCTAAAAACAGCCAAAAGTTGGACATAGCCCAGGAACACAACAAAGGGACTGGCTCAACAAGCCCGATGCTCTCCACAAAGGTCAAGTACGTGGGCAGCGTCAACACACGGGAGAGAAACTCAAGGACGTGTTACTTGAAAGAACAAAGGACAACACACAGGCCTGCTCCGGACCAGGCCAGCTCGTGCAGAGACCAGCAGGCCAGACTGACCATGGATTTAAAAGGAGATAAAAATCCAATTCTTATTACAGCAGTGCTTCTCATACTGTAATGTGCTTCCACGTCACCTGGGGACTTGGCTCAAATGTAGGTTTTTACCTTCACAGGTGTGGAGTGGAATCTGAGATTCTGCATTTCTAACAGGCTCCCAGGGGGCACCGATGCTGCTGGGCCATGACCACACTTTAAGCAGCCAGGCATTAAGTCTATCTGTCTCTTTTTTTAGATTCAAAGTTGTTGTTCTCTTTTCAGAAACATAATCCCATGTGTGCCTGTCTGACCACCCGCCTTCTCCGCTCACCAGAGGGAAGCTATAGGGGCTTTCTTCTCTCAAACTCCCTGTAGCTAGTTGAATTAGCCCCAGAGAGATAGGTTCAAGTCCTAACCCCCAGCACCTGTGAGTGTGATCTTATTTGGAAAGAGCTTTACAGATGTAACACATTAAGATGAGGTCTGAATTGAGGTGAGCCCTAACCTAAGGACTGCTGTCCTTATAAGGAGAAGGAAATCTGGACACAGACACAGACACAGAGAAAGGGAAGACAGCCATGTGAAGATGAAGGCAGAAATCTGAGTGATGCAGCTATGAGCCAGAGAACACAAAGAATTGCAGGTAGCACAAGACAGCCAGGCGGAGGCAAGGGAGGATGCTTTCCTAGAGGCTCCCTCCAGAGGGCGCATGACCCTGCTGGTGCCCCGATGCTGGATTTCCACCCTCCAGGAACTGTGAGGTTGTTTTAAGCTACCTGCTGCTGCTGCTGCTAAATCGCTTCAGTCATGTCCAACTCTGTGCGACTCCGTAGATGGCAGCCCACCAGGCTCCCCCGTCCCTGGGATTCTCCAGGCAAGAACACTGGAGTGGGTTGCCATTTCCTTCCCCAATGCACAAAAGTGAAAAGTGAAAGTGAAGTCGTTCATTCGTGTCTGACTCCTAGCGACCCCATGGACTGCAGCCTACCAGGCTCCTCCGTCCATGGGATTTGCCAGGCAAGAGTACTGGAGTTAAGCTACCTAGTTTGTGGCAATTTGTTTCGGCAGCCCTAAAACTTATGCACCTCCTCAGAGGCTATCTCCTCTTGAAGCCCTCGTGACCCAAGCCTACCCACAGGCCTCATTTACATGTCTGCATCCTTACACACACATATGCAGAACAGAAACTCCTGTTTCCCTATTAGAGTCAGGCCCTGGAGAACCAACTCAGACTCAGTCCCTAAGTGGTGACCCGCCCCCGACAGGTCTTGTTCTTGCCCCATGAGTCCCCAGGGCTCTGCTTCCATGCCCAGCCTTCAAGGGCCTCTATAGTCCAGCCTCTCCTGGCCAGTCCAGCCCAGCTTCCCACGGACCTTCAAGCCTCCATCTTCTCTGGCCAGGCCTTTGTTCTCAAGGGCCCCTGCTACCAGAAGCGCCCTCCACATATCTTCGTTTCCATCTCACCTGTTCCTCAGGTGCCATGGCCATTAGAACTCCAACTCCTCATCCCTCATTGTGCCTCCAGCCCTGCACACATTCTCCCACCTGCCCGCACTCCAACCTGACGGTGGGGTTCGCCAGCATGGGGCCTGTGTTCTCACCCTCTACCTCCATCTCTGGACTCAGCCATCCTTGCTGTGGGAGTGACTGGCTGAGGAGATAGAGGCTCTGCAGCGAGAACAAGGAGGGACTCTCACAGGGTCTCTCTCAGACTCACTGGAAGCTGAGGTGGTCACTCAAGAGGTCAGTATGCAGCCTCCCACCCCCGTGCCAGCTTTGTGCCAGTCCACATCTTAGTCATGGAGGAAAGAAGGAGGAATGGCCAAAACTACCTGAAGGTGTGCATGCTAAGTCACTTCAATCGTGTCCGACTCATGAGATCCTTTGGACTTAGCCTGCCAGGTTCCTCTGTCCATGGGGATTCTCCAGGCAAGAATACTGGAAAGGGTTGCCATGCCCTCCTCCAGGGGAATCTTCCCAACCCAGGGATTGATCCTACGTCTCTTACAACTCCTGCATTGGCAGGCGGGTTCTTTACCACTAGCACCACTTGGGAAGCCCAAACTTCCTGAAAGCAGCCACTAAGTCTGTGAGAATCTCTCCCTGGCCAAAAGGGTCCCGCCTTGTCCAAAAGCAGGACGATATCCATGGGGCCTTTAAGCCCCTGAAGAAGTATTTGGTGGGAAATATTGTTTTTTCCCACAGACTTATTGAGGTATAACTGACATACAGTAATCTGCACAATGGAGAAGTCTCTGGTGGCCTAGGGGTTAGGACTCCAGGCTTTCACTGTCGTGGCCTGGTTTCAATCCCTGACTGGAGAACGGAGATCCTGCAAGCCATGTGGTACAACCAAAAAACAAAAAAAGAGAGAGAGAGAATGGAAAAAAGAACCCTTCCCTAGATAATAATACTCTGCATATATTCAAAGTGTATAGTCTGATCAGTTTTGGCATGTGTATGCCTGTGAAACTGTCACAGTTGAGATCAGGAATATATCCATCACCCTGAAAGTTTCCTTGGCACTTTCCCAAGCAATGTTGTGGAAAGAAGGCACAAGTGGAGGTCTCCAAAGGCCCAACTCCATTTCCTACCCATGTGACCTGCAGCAATTTGGTTAACCCCTCCATGCCTGTTTCCTGAATTGCACAATGAAGCCAACCTTCCTAAGGCTAGGGTCAGCAGTCAATGAGAAGATACTTCGACATAGTGAGCACAGTAAGTGCAGTGAGCACCGGAACTTCACAGACTATCACTATCAAGCCTCCCAGACTGTCCATATCCACCACACCAGGATGAGATGGAGATTCACCTAAAGGTGCTTTGAGCCTATAAAGCACAGTGTATGCGTCTGCTTTTACCCTTAACTCAGGTCACCTCCTCTGATTCCCCAGGGCCTTTCAGAACTCCCCTCCCTCACCTCGAAAGCCTTTGTCCAGAGGGAGTGAAGCCTCCTGGTGCCCTACCCAGATGTCCAGTGACCTGCCCTGGTTACTGGAGAAGGTGGACTCTATAGGCAAGGCCCCCAGCTGCCAGCCGCCAGCTCCCTGCACCCACACTGGGACAACAGTAGAGGAAAACCTCAAAGTGTGGTGAGATGGAAAAAGTATGACTTTTGCCATCAAAAGAGCTTGGTTTTAAATCTCAACTGCACTTCCTACTAACTGTACCCACAGGTAAGGTCTGAGCCTGTCTGAACCTTGGTTTCCTCACTTGCAAAATGAAAGTAAGTGCCTATCTTTACAGGAATGCAAGGAGGATTGACTGGTTTGATCTCCTTACAGTCCAAAGAACTCTCTTGAGTCTTCTCCAGTATCACAATTCGAAAGTATCAATTCTAGTCAATCCTAAAGGAAATAAACCCTGAATATCTATTGGAAGGACCGATTCTGAAGCTTCAATACTTTGGCAACCTGATGCCAAGAGCCGACTCATTGATAAAGACCTTGATGCTGGGAAAGACTAAGGGCAGGAGGAGGCAAGAGAGGATGAAACAGTTGGATAACATCACAGGCTCAGTGGGCATGAGTTTGAGCAAACTTCGGGAGATAGTGAAGGACAGGGAAGCCTGGCATGCTGCAGTCCATGGGGTCAAAAAGAGTCAGACGTGACTTAGTGACTGATCACCAACAAACAAAGGGAGTATTAGAGCACCGACAGAAATATGCGGAGAAACTGGCTTTTGCTTAGGCTCACTTAGATCAGAGTAAGAGCAGGGGAATATGCAGGTAATCAGGTCCTTCTTGTGGCAAGGGAGTTTGAGGAGGAAAAAAAGCACAAAAGGTAAAGTCAGAGGAGGAGGGCCTGCAAGAAGCAGGATATACAATGTTCAGGGGTACCAGAGACAAACCCGTAAACCATGGACTAGATCTAGAGGCAAAGCACCCTGCCCAGGTAAGCCTTTGCCCAGGAAACAGAGCTGTGGGAGGAGCATGCAGGGCACTCAACGGTCTCTATTCCAGATGGTATTGCTCCATCAGTAACTTCTTCCTCTGCTAGCCCTCCCCACCTGTTGGTGGTTTAGTCACTAAGTTGTTTCTGACTCTTGCAGCCCCATAGACTAGGGTCCACCAAGCTCCTCTGTTTATGGGATTTCCCAGGCAAGAGTACTGGAATGGGTTGCTACTTCCTTCTCCAAGAGATCTTCCAGACCCAGGGATCAAACATGGGTCTCCCGAATTGCAGGCAGATTCTTTACCAATTGAGCCACCAGGGAAGTCCCACCTGTTAGGGAAATTAAATAAATAGTCCTGTTTAGGCTTCAGAGACAAGGCAGACCAGGTCTCTGACCTTGCTTCTAACCTGCCTGGATACTGCCCTGACTGTGAGTGCCTTGACTGCCTGCTGTGAGTGGAAGCTTTGTGGCACCATAGATAAGATAGGGGACAAATCTTGAAATTGTTGAACCCATAGAGCGGCTCTGACCAACCAAGTCCCAGGCTTAACAACATTCCACGTTTTACATGACAAAACAAACAGCATTAACATAAAACCAGAGCTGCTTTTGCTCACAGACTGATGATTATCAGTCTGCGTCCAGGGATTATGAGCGGGAACTCTGAACTGCAATTTTTGAAGTCTCACCCACAAAGCGGATGGGATGCCTGGGATCTTTTCACAACTGGGACTCCAGCTGTGCTGTGTCATGGGACTTACCAGTGCTATCTGAGTCTGGATGTTGGTCAAAACTCAATTTGGTGATGTATCCTCTGCTGTTTCTCTCTCGTTTCTTTTAATGTTAGTATATCAAAAGTAAGTTAGAAAAAAAAAAAAGTAAGTTAGATAATTCTCTAATAAATACTGGTATTATTTATTCATATATAACAAGAGGATTATTTTGTTAACAAATCCTTTGAACCTGAGACAAAAGTGAAAACTTTCCACAAAACACCACCCCCAATCCACCCCCACAGAGAGCAACAGCCCTGGCTCTCTTGGGAAGGAACAGCTTGGGGCCCATACTAGCCTAGCTGTATAATGTGACTGAGATGTCCTGTAACCTGCAACCAGCTCCACCCTTACCTTGACACCATGAGAGAGAGACTGCTGGAGGCTCCACAGCCCATCCCCCACAGCGACAGCAGGTATGGTCCCAGTAGTGGGACCTTGAGCCAGCCACTCCCTCCCTCGGGGCCTCAGTTTCCCCATCTATAAAGTGGGGATCTAAGCCAACCTCTTAGATTGCTGTGGGGCTGAAATGCATAAAGGTATATAAAGCACCAAGCCTAGTGCCTGGCATTTAGAAGACCCTCAGTAAAATGTAACTATTCCTTTTTTTCACTTCTCTGAAGTTTGGCTTTATGATCTCTAAAGGATTTCAGTCTGTGTCTTCTGGCAGATTGAGGATTGAAGTTGTCTTTTCAGTACGAAACACTGATGCTTCTCATTGCCTGGAATATCCTACCATCTTTCAAATTCTTTTTTGAATGCCACCTCCAACTTTAGTTCATGTTGTTCCTTCCACCTAAAACACTCTAGATATAACTACATACCAGTTCTCAGGCATATAAGATATGCCTGGTTTTTACACCTATCATCATGTATCCTTATAACTTGTTACTATTTCTATCCTTATCTTATAAGTGAAGAAACCAAGACTCTGAAGGATCAGTAACTGGCCCCAAATCACAGAGCTATTAAGTGCTGGAGCTAAGATTCAAAACAGATGCTTTTGAGCAAAAAAAAGGAAAAACCCTCAGCATTTCTCACATCACTTTGCCCATCACAATCATTATCAAATCCTGCTTATCTGAGAAAGGGCCAGTTCAGTGGCACAAACCTTCTTAAGAACACCAAGTTAGATGTTCTCTCCCTTTTTCAGGTTCCTTGGCTGAATCCTCTGTGCTGCTGCTGCTGCTGCTAAGTCGCTTCAGTCGTGTCTGACTCTGTGCGACCCCAGAGACGGCAGCCCACCAGGCTCCCCCGTCCCTGGGATTCTCCAGGCAAGAACACTGGAGTAGGTTGCCATTTCCTTCTCCAATGCATGAAAGTGAAAAGTGAAAGTGAGGTCGCTCAGTCGTGTCCTACTCTTAGCGACCCCATGGACTGCAGCCCATCAGGCTCCTCCGTCCATCAGGATCCAAAGGTCTCCCTAACCCTTCTCCAGCCTCCAAGCTCCTTATGGGCGGGGCCAGGTCAGACCTACCCCTGATTTCTACCTCTAGCCTCCACCAGGCTCCTTCACCACATATTGGCCTTTTAATTAATACCCAGTGGGTCAACTTGCCCCTAAAAGGCTCATATGGACATCCCCAGCCCAAGGGGGGAAAAAGCAGCCATAGGAGGAGTGACACCCCCATATCCCACTGTCCCCCTCAGCTCTTCATTCTGCTTGACTGTGGAAGTCAGAAAGAAGCAACCTGGGAAAGCCTGATGTGAAACGTGGACAGCAAGGCAACAGGTGAACAAAGAGGAACAGTGATAATAACAAAATGTAACATTTATTAAGCCTTCACCATGTGCTAAGGAAAACTGATACAATATGGAGAGTGAGCTCAGGACAGAAAGACACCAGATTAGGAAGGGCTTGGAAACCACACACAAGATAAGTCTCCTGAGGACAACAGAAAGGGGCGTGGGGGCCACTGGGGTGCCCGGGTGACAGAAAAAGATTTTTAGAAGAATCCCCCCCCCCGCATCTTTCAAAAATGCTCCCCTCTTCACCCCATCGGGCTCCTGGGAAATAACTAGAAAAGCACGGAAACAAGAGTAGCTCCCTGCTCTTTGAACCAGCCTATGGTGGGCAGGGAGCTGATAAACTTGGGAGAGAAAACCAAGGGTGCCAGATAGGGCCCCCTGGGGTGAGGGGCTCCTGAAGGACTGCAGACTGTATGAGAAGCAATTAGTATGGAGGGGAAAAATCTACTAGTAAGCATTATTTGGAGTTGGGAGCCCTGCAAGTCTGAACCTTATCACTAACTAGCTATTCACTAACTAGTTTATTCCTATATCTGCAAAGCGGGAGAAAAATTCCATTCCCTGTCTGTCCCCAGGGGGTATTAAATGAATTTTAAAGGTATAAAACCCTATGCAAATATTAAGGGTGTCCTTTTTTCAACAAGGTGACCTTTGAATTGTCTGCTGAGTTTCCTGTTTCACATCCCCTTTGTCTCCCTGTTTAGTCTTCCCACAACCCCTGGCAGGGCTGTTGGGGAGGCCCACCCTGGAAGGGTGCCCACTTTCCATGCAGTGACTAATGGGCCCATCCTCTTTCTTAGGCTAGAAGTCAATTTCACCCTGTTGGGAGTTGGGACCATTTCCTTGGAGGGTCAGTAACTTCACCCCAAGACCACCCACCCGTTCCAAGCCACAGAGGAGTCTGGGATCAACCATGGTGCTGAACCATGTGGTGGCTCTCCAGCCTGTCTGCACATTAAAATCACCCGAGGAGCTGCTCAATCAAACCAAGGCCCAGCCTCACTCCCAACCAATTAAATAAATTGGAATCTCTAGAGAAGGGGCCCAGCATCGGTGTTCTTTTAAAGCTCCTCTATAGGTTCTACTACATCACCAGGGTTAAAGGCCATTATGTTAATGAAATGGATCCCGGCCTAAAGCTGCCGGCGACTCTAGGGAGTCCCCTCTGCAAGAATTCCATCCTCACCCCTTGAGCTCAAGCTTTTCCCACCCTGACCCAAGCACTTTCTCAATCCACAACCAGATCACTTCAGGAACCCCCGAAGACAGCCCCCAGGACTCCCAGAGCAGACAGCACTCCTGTCCCCCTCCGTGTGTCCTTTGTGTCTGACTGGCCCCCAGTCCGGCCCGCTGCCCCCTAGCCCCTGCCGCCGGCCAGCCGCTCACCGCAATTGTGGCACGCGAAGCCTAATCCCACGGCTGCCGGGAGCCAGCTGCCAGCCAGTGCGCCTGCGCGCGGGCCGCCTGTAGCTTCTCCAGCCTCTTCTTCCGCCCCTACCCAGCGATTGGCTCCGCTCGGCTCCTGGGACCGCAGTTTAGGCAGGTGCTGGAGCCTGAGGCTGTCGCCGCCATATTTGTTATGGGCCTTTGCCCTTAAGGATCAAACAGAGGATGTGCACGCTAGCCAAAAAAACGGGGCAGGTTGCCTGAATTCCTGACTCTCACCTCCACGAAGGCTTAATGTCAGTTCAGTTCAAATCAACTGTTCTTCTGAGAGCTTCCCGTCCTCTTCACCCTCCTTCCTATTAATTCGGAGAATGAAGAGAGCTCAGTGCCTCCTTCAAGCCTTGTCATGTGACTGGATGCACAGCTGAGACAGATAAGGAGAGGGCGGTGGCACGACCTGGAACTCCCTGAAGCTGGACTGTGAGCCAAGAGTGGACACGCCCACCTCGAGCTGCTGTGGGCACCAGGATTCAGGTCACACGCACCAGACCCTGAGAGAGCAACCAAGCGGCCCAACCTCCTTGTACTGTTAATAGTAAAATATGGGCTTCCGCGGGTGGCGCTAGTGGTAAAGAACCCGCCTGCCAATGCGGAAGACTGAAGACACGCGGGTTCGATCCCTGGGTGGGGAAGGTTCCCTGGAGGAGGGCATGACAACCCATTCCGGTATTCTTGCCTGGAGAACCCCGTAAACAGAGGAGCCTGGTGGGCTACAGTCCATAGGGTCTCACAGAGTTGGACACAAGTGAAGTGACTTAGCATGCATGCACACAATAGTAAACTATAAAGCTACTGAGCTCTTAGAATGTGCACTGTGCTGTGTTAAACACTCTGTATGCATTATCTTGTTGAGTCCTCACATTGTTATCCCTAGGAGGTAGGTCCTATTATCCCATTTTACAGAGGAGGAAACTGAGGTGGGGAGAGATTCAGTGACTTTCACACAGCAAGCAAGCGGCCCAGACAAGCTGGAACACAGGTCTCCTGACTCTTAGGAGTCTTTCCTCTTCCTACCCCTTCCCAGGCCGTGAAAGTCAAGATTTGTTTTGCTTAGTCCAATCCAGTGAGGATGTCCCATGTCTTCTCTCAATAGGCCTGTAAGCCTAGTTAGGTTTCTAGGCAGTCAGACAGCACAGACTCCAGTCCTACTATTTCCCTACCCTGGGATAAGGGGCAATGATCACGACTTTTTACTTCTGGGGGACTTGGGACTCAGTTCCCTGGCTCCACCACTTCTTTTACAGGAACCGTCATTTTGTGAGTCTCTGCTTTACTCCTTAGAGGGATTTTGTGGGCATTAAATGAGAAATAGGGGTGTAAAAGTTTTGTTGTCAACAGGAATATTAACCGTATCTTCCATCCTGACAACCTGGGTGGCACCCATTGCAAAGGGCACACCTGTTGCAAACAGTCCAGCACAAGAGCCTAAGTGTCCAGGGGTAGAGTCTCTTCACCCAGTTCCTGGAGAGTCCTAGAGGCCCCATGAACCTTGCCCCCAGCGTCCATCTCCCACTAGTCTGTCTCATTTTCCTCCTCCCCAATCCTGCCCTTCAGACCCTCTTCTTAACACCTGTATCCTCCCCGCCTTGGCCACACAGGCATCATCTCTCTTCTAAAGACTTCAAGCAATTGCTGAATCCCCTCATGTTCTAGAAAGCCCTCATTACTAGAATGAAGACTACCATTTCTCTCCCATTGCTACCCCTTATCCCTGTCTATGCTTTCCTGGCTGTGAGAATAGAAGGCAGGAAACCCAGCATTCAGTATGGACTCTGATACACTAGGTCCCCCATAAATTGACTAAAGGAGTCTTTCTGGCATCCCATCTCTAGAATGCATGCACCTTTATTTCAGAGCAACCCTGAATCTTGGCTTAGCCCTCCCTGGGTATCCAGTGGGGGAACAGAAAAATGGGCTGAGCTGCCAAGGGGTGAGAACTAGATGTGGTCTTACAGGGAAGGCTTTGGCCTCTGTATTGCACTTAATGCCCCATAGTTACACTTGGTGTTCCCTCAGCTTCTGACTTTATAAACAGTGTAACCAGTTACCCTTTTGTGTCAGCACCAGGCTTGTGATTATATCTGATTTCCTTCCCAGTTGTCAAGCACAGCGATAACAGGGAGGGGACATGTGGTACAACTGAAGATCATGTTGCCTTCTCTCAACTTGTATCAGAGTCCTTGGATGGTGGGAAAGAGATACACACTTTCCCTGAAATTCTTTCCTCCCTTGGCTTCCAACCTCTTTCATTTGGGTTCCACCATAGTCTCCTCCCACCTAACAACTCCTCAGTCCCCTTCCTTGGGACACATTTTTCCAGGGCTTTCTTAGTCAGAGAGAGGGTCCCCCAAATTTCCATTTTCAATACTCTTTTCATGTATTCACTTAAACTCATCAGGCCATACACTATATGGGGTAAGAGGGACTTCAAAACCAAGACTGCCTGTTGATGGGAATATAAACTCATTCAGGCACTATGGAAAACTGTATAGAGGTTTCTCAAAAAAACTAAGAATAGAACTACCATATGACCCAGCAATTCCCTCCTGGGTATTTATTTGAAAAAAATGAAAACAATAATTTGCAAAGATACATGCACCCCAATGTTCATAGCAGCATTATTTACAATTGCCAAGATGTGGAAGCAACCTAAGTGCTCATCAACAAATGAATGGATAAAGAACATGTGAGCCTATATATATACACACACATATATGCTGTGTGCTCAGTCGCTCAGTCATGTTCTACTCTTTGCGACCCTTTGCACTGTAGCCCGTGGGATTTTGCAGGCAAGAATACTGGAGTGGGTTGTCATTTCCTTCTCTAAGGGATCTTTCTGACCCAGGGATTGAATTCCGGTCTCCTGTGTCTCCTGCATTACAGGCAGATTCTTTATCCATTGAGCCATTGGGAAAGTTCCGATACACACACATACACACACAATGGAATACTACTCAGACATAAAAAAAAGAATGAAATATTGCCATTTGCAACAATAAGAATGGACTTGGAATGTACCATACTAAGTGAAATAAGTAAAAGACAAATACTGTATGATTTAATTTATATGTGGAATCTAAAAATAAAACAAACTAATGCATATACAAAAAATAAAGACTCAGATATACAGAACAAATTACCAGTGGGGGAGAAGGAAAAGGGGAAGGGCAAGATAGGGGTAAGAGATTAAGAGGTACAAACTACTATATCTAAAATGAATAAGCTACAAGAATATATAGTACAACACAGGACATATAGTCAAATACCATAATAACTATAAATGGCATATAACCTTTAAAAATTGTGAATCACTATTTGTATACCTGAAACTTACAATATTATACATAAACTATACCTCAATTGCCCTCAAAAGGCATAAGTGGAACCCAACAAATTGGCATCCGTGATGACACAGTGTATGTAATACGGGCAGGGTAGCAGCAGCGGCTTTGGTAACTTCACTTACTACCTTTCCTTCATGACCAACTCACCTCCTATCTCCAGCCTGAATATAAAACTGCTGCTAGATAGTCTTCCCCAAATGTCCCACCAGAACTCGGCACTGTCTCAACTTCTGTCACCCCTTCGTGTTTCTTATCTCCAGGATCACCTTGACTACCCATCCAGGTGACCAAGCTAAAAACACGTGCATCCACCTTTACCCATCCAGGCAGTTGATTCCAGGTGAATCTGCTTCCATGTCTTTTTCATCCCTGCTCTTGTTCTGGTTGTCAGTTTTCCTAAACTAGGATGTGAACCTCCTCCAAGACTGGCTTCTAATCTTTCTCTCCCCAATCCATCCTCTACTTTGCCTGAAAAAGAGCCTCTGATCATGGGGGTCACTGATCAAAAACTACTCAGGTTGCTGTATTTTGAATTTTTTCATAAATTCTGGGGGAAAACACTCAGGGTGTATTGTTGATGCAAACAACAGAAGACCCACTCCACAGTATAATAAATATTTAAACTTCCAAAGGCTAACATGATGGTGCTTTGGTATAATTTTTAAAATGCCCATTTCATTGTGTCTTTTGTAGTTAAGTTTATATGAAGTAAACAAAACTGGTTACATATACAAAAAAAGACTCCATTCAAACTAGATTAAGCAGGAAAGGAATTTATTGTGGGGTGAGGAGAGGGAAGTTGGATAAAGCTGATCAAATATACAGATTTCCAGTTATAAGATAAATATATACTAGGGAGGTAAAGTATAACATGATGACCAAAGTTAACACTGCTGTATGGTATATCTGAAAGTTGTTAAGAGAGTAGACCCTAAGAGTTCTCATCAGAAGGAAAATAAAATTTTTTTTGTATCTATATGAGATGATGGATATTGACCAAACCTATTGTAGTAATTGTTTCACAATAAATTTAAGTCAAATCATTATGTTCTACACCTTAAACAGTGCTGTATACCAACTATATCCTAAAAAACTGAGGGGGGGGGAGGAATTTAATGGCTCACATAACTTCAAAGTCCAGGATTCAAACGATGTCATCAGGACTCAATATCTCCCTCTGACCTTTGGTTCCACTTCTTCTGCGATTCCATGCTGAGAGAGCATCGCCTTTGGATCCAGAACTGCATTCTTCCAGATTTCGGTCCAGGGGAGAGAGCCCTTCCCTCCACACAATAAGAGAACAGAGCCCTGGGCTTGGTTCCCATTGGCCCAAATTGAGTCACATGGCTAGCGTAAACTAGTCACTATGGCCAAAGGGATGTCAGTGATGATTGATCGAGCCCTAAATCACCTAGGTAATTTAAGGATGGGCTAGAACCAACTCCCCCAGAACCACTTTCCTAACAGTAGATAAGGTGTGGAACTCTAAAAATGTGGAGGCTGTTACTGGAATCAAGGTGAATAAACGCTGAGAAACTTGGCCTGGTTCTTATTTTTCTCATTTTTCCTTAAAACTACCCTCCGCCCCAGACCAGCAGTTTTCAGCAAGTATGTCAGAACATTAAAACACAGGCTTCTCATTGTCCCAGGCTTCAACTTGAGCTTGGTCTCACACTCTCATCTCCCACTCAGGGTGATCAGATCCCCATGGGGGAGAAAGGGGCAGTTATAAATAGAATGGGGAGGTATATTAATTTTCCACTAATGGTCTAACAAATTGCCACAGACTTAGAGGCTCTAAACAATACAAATGTATTATCTTATACTTCTGGAGACTGGAATTCTGTCTCATTAACTAAAATCAAGGTATTGGCAGAAGTGCATTCCTTTCTAGGAAGAATCCATTTCCTTGTCTTTTCCAGCTTTCGGGCTGCCTGCATTCCTTGGCTCATGAGGCTCATGACCCTCTTTCATCTTCAAAGCCAGTGACTCTTGAGTTTCCATCTTCCACATTTGACTCCTGTAATTACTCTGGACCAACCGAGATAATCCAGGATAACCTCTCTATTTTAAGGACTTTTAACTAACAACCTTAATATCATTTGCAACCTTAATTCCCCCTTGCCATGTAATGTAACATATTAACCAGACCCCAGGGATTAAGCCATGGACATCATGGGGGTGGGAGGCCTCCCCCAACAAAGACCACTATGTCCTGGGACCAGTTCTTTTTTTTTTTTTTTTTTTTGCCACACAGCATGAGAGATCTTAGTTCCCCAACCAGGGATCAAACCTGTGCCCCCTGCATTGGAAGCACGGGGAATTTTAACCACTGGACCACCAGGAAGTCCCTGGGACCAGTTCTTAAAGAAGACAGAGGGGGAGGCTCCCTTCTTGGAGCTGTTGGATAGGGAGTGTTAGGTAGATAACCTAAACCAGTCCGAGCTGCTGCTGTCACTAGGCCAATGGCCTGAATTAGACTTGAAAGAGTGGTGCAGTCAGGAATAAACATGACATCACCAGGCTGAGTGTGGGAGAACTTCCCAGAGGGTAGCTGGACTCTGAGGGATGCTGAAAATCTATGAGAAACTGTGGGGGTTAATGGTAATACTGCTTAGATTAACAGAGGAGGAAGGAAAGTATGATGGCCTGGCAGCCCAGCAACTAGGAGAGGGTATCCATTTTAAGCATCCAGCAACTATGACCCACTCCACTGGGGAAGAGAGCTGGAAGGACATGACCTGAACCAATGGGGACTGGAGCTCAGATAGTCCTCACCCCATGTGAATGAAGCAACCTTTCTGGCTTCACCCAAGTCGCTTCTGGGCTTTGGCATCAGTTGGACTGAGTTCAAATCCCACAGTGACAGTTACAGACTGTGAGAAGATGGGAAAGTGGCCTAACTTCCTGAGTCTCTGGTTCCTTAATCTATTCCATGAGAATGATATCACCATGTTCTTCATGTGGCTAATAAGAATTAGAAGTTCTTTGAAAAAAGTTATAAGCTCTTATGTAACATTCTAGAGGGGAGGATAGTCAGATAGCGGGAAGGCAGACTCAGTATAGATTGGTGATCATGCTATTACTGACAGTACAAGTCTTGAGAATTTTACCCTTAACATAACTAGCTATGTGAGTCTGGACAAGATATTTACATAAGCCCCAGTCATAGAATACATTCATTGTATACCAAACCTGAGATAAGCAGCTTCTTGCTATGTAAGGTGGGGAAACTATTAATACCTCATTTCTAGGGTTGATGTAAACTTGAAGTTAGATGCTCATAAGCAACTTGAACAAGGATGAGATGGTTGGATGGCATTGCCGACTCAATGGACATGAGTCTGAGCAAACTCCCAGGGATGGTGAAAGACAGGGAAGCCTGGTGTGCTGCAGTCCATGGGGTCTCAAAGAGTTGGACACGACTGAACCACGAAGCAACTTGATTCAGTGCCTGGTGAGGAGCTTAACTCAAATGCTGGATAACTCAATCCATCTGACTGGGAAAACGGGATGTGGATAACAGAGAGCTAACCTAATTGCAAAGGGCACTGGGATACCCTCACGGATGTTGTGTCTAAGTTGGGGCCAGCATGATTCCAGCAGGTTCACCCAGTGTAAACACAGACTGGCTGGCTTCTGGCAAGGTAAAGGTGTTTCCCTTTGCCTGGAAACCAGGAGGTGTGGCCGAGTCAGGGCATGAAGAACAGCAGATCAACTGAAAAGCGGTGGAGAGGAGCCCTGCTCCTGGATCTCTCTGGTTCCTCCAAATGCTGGGGGTCAGCTCCCCGAGGCTAAAGGAGACAAGTGAGTGGGGAGCTACCTGAAAGGGCATTTCAGGGCTGGGGCTTCAAACGGCCTTGAGTCCTTCTAGCCTGCTCGGAGCCTGGGCTTTGAGTCCCGCCCTAGGACAAGAGGTGACCTGGTAGCCAAACTCTTTAGGAAGAGTTCCCCAAAGCCGGGGGCACAATCGCAGGGGCTCCTGCTGTGAACCAAGGCCTGCGTTACTAGTCACCAGGATCTGCGGTGGACCTGAGAACAAAGCGCATCCACCTCCCCTACTCCAGGTCTGGACCAGGACAAGGCCCCAGGAACCACGCCGGCCGCCTGAACTTCAGACCATGTACGCATACTACTGCCGAGCGCCTGGGGAGGACATCTGGCCTCTACTGCAGCACCTCACCTACACCTACCAGCCCGCCCCTCTGCTGCTGCCCCCTATCCAGGCCCATAACTTCTGCAGCCGGCCCCGCGACCTGTGCGCCGGCGAGTGGGCTGGTCCGCAGGAATACCACTGCTTCCACTCCACCGGAGCGCCCCTGAAGGTCGCGCCGCCTTTTTGGGCCTTCCCGCCGGCCTACGCCGCGGCCCTGCGCCCGCCATTCCCCGCGCCCAGCTACCTGGGGCCATCGCTGCAGGCGCCCGCAGCCACAGGACAGGCGGCAGTCGAGAGCGGGGCGCAGTGGCCGGAAGGCGGCACCGTGCAGGCCGAGCTGCGGTGGGGCCGTGTGGAGCGCGCGCTTGGCCCGCGCCTCGAGCTGCCGGACTCGGTGCGCCGGGAGCTGCGCCGCGTGTACGGCACACACCCGCGCACCAACGTGCGTGTCACCTACCGCGGCGGCGAGTTCCTGCTGCAAGGCGCGCCGCGCCTGCGAGAGCCCGAGTACCGCGTCAAGAGGGGAGTCCTGCGGCCGCCGGCCAGCAGCGACAGCGGGGACGAGAGTCCCGCGGGGGAAGCGGTGGAGCGCGGCCGCCTGAAGAAGAGGAAGGCTTGAGCTGGGGGCGCGCGAGGCCCGGCGGCAGGCGTCTGTGAGCACGCGCGCCGTTCTCCTGCCGCCGCAGCTATGCGCTGGGGCTGGGTGCACCTGTCACCTGTACTTTTGCCTTTTTTTTTTTTTTTAACCACCACCGGCTTGAGGCTCTTCCTTGATTTCAGGTTTTTGCAGGATGGTGGGGAGAGGGCGAAAAGGGATCATAGAGATCTCTGAGTGGGTGTCCTGTTACTCCTTCCTTCTCCTTGGACTTGGAAAGCCTGAGCGTGTGGTGGAGGAAGGGCCTGGACCCTCTGTTTCCTCCCTGCCCAACCCTGCCCTGCAATGAGCCCCCACGTGCCCTTTTTCGTCTCTTCTCTCCAGGAAATCTCCCCTAACTCCCCAAGCTGAGGGCCCACTTATTCGCAGCTTGTAAAGAAAAGTGACTGAAGTCAGGTGTAGGCTTTAAGATTGTTTTTATGTTTGGGGGTGGAGGTGGCGTTTCTTCATCTATGTAATGTGAGCTTTACTTCCCTTTTTGGGGTACAAGGTGTCAGGGATTAGAGTGGGAAACGTGTGCTTCCTCACTCGCTGGGCCCCACTTTCCCTTAACCAGCTGCCTTCCAGTGCAAGACGACTCTCTCCTAGGTCCTGAGCCCACCATCCACAGAGAGATTCTGAGGGCATCAGCTATTTTATTGAGGTGTGGATGGCAAGCATGGCTGAGGAAGGGATCCCTAAGACACAGATTTAGGGCTGGCTCTGACATGAGTTTGGGTAAACTCCAGGAGTTGGTGATGGACAGGGAGGCCTGTTGTGCTGCAGTCCTTGGGGTTGCAAAGAGTCAGACTGACTGAACTGAACTGACATTTTTTAGACTCTCTGAGTCTCAGTTTACTCATCTGTTAAAGAAGAATAAAACTAACACAGCCTACCTGGAAATTTTACCAGGGTTGAAATCTAAGATGATGTCACATCTTGTGTCCCAATTCTTTTTAAACTTTTATATTGTGGGACAGCCGATAAACAATGTTATGATAGTTTCAGGTGAACATCGAAGGGACTCAGTCATACATATATTTGTATCTTGTCTCCTCCTTCTGCCTAACAGTCTTTAATAGGTTGAATGTGCACTATTCTAGGAGTTTGCTGGAGGATTAAGCCACACATCCGATTTTAACTACGGGTCTAGCCATACCACCAGATCTGACACCCAGGCTGTATGAAGTTGGTTCCTCATGGAATTGCTTTCAGTGAACTTCCATTTGTAGTTGGCCAGAAGATACCTGGGTATACAGGTATGTTACTGAAACTGTAGATCACTTGATTGAACACTGCTATAATTATGAGGTTCATGCAGAAGTTCTGTTAAACCTCAGCACTTGGTAAAGATGTTTCTCCTGATGAGTGGTTTGCTTTTTTTATCTTTGAAGCACCAAGGATCTCATAATTGATCATATTTTTCTCTTTGCCCTGGTTTCTAGGGAGCCAAATTTACTTAGCATCTTTTGTGTAAAACCTGGATCCTGAACTATTACCCCTAGTTTCAGCTTATTTTCCTTTCTTTCTTTTTGTAAATTATGGAAACACAGGGAGCTGTTGTAGTGTGTTAGGTCTGCTGTGTGATCTTGAGTGAACTATTTAATGTCCCTGAACCAATTTCCTCATCGAGAATGGGGATGATGGTATCAGGACCTATCTCATAAGATTATTGAGAAGATATCATGAAATCCTGCACACAAAATGTTTACCACAGTAACTGTCATATACTAAGTGCTCAAAGGTTAGTATTTGTTTTTATTTTTTTAGTATTTGTTTTTAAAAAGTAGTTTGCAATACAGAAATTTATAAAATAGAGAGTTAAAATCTGTTCTAATATTTTGTGTGGGCATGCTAAGTCCCTTCAGTTGTGTCCAACTGTGTGCGACCCTATGCACTGTAGCCCCCCAGGCTCCTCTGTCCATGAGATTCTCCAGGCAAGGCTACTGGAATGGGTTTCCATATCCTCCTGCAGGGGATCTTCCTGACCCAGAGACTGAACCTGTGTCTCTTATGTCTCCTGCATTGGCAGGAGGGTTCTTTACCACTAGAGACACCCGGGAAGCCCATCACCCACAAATGATCACTGAGGTCCAATCTAGTGTTTTTTTACTATTTTTTTCTGTGCACCTAATATTAACTACATAAAAGGAATCGCAGTTTTGCTTGTTGCCTTTTACATTAAGTATATCTTGGACATCGTTTTATGCCAATGAACATGGTGTTACCTCATTCTTCAACAGTCTGTAGCATTTGGATTCTTTCCAGTTTTTAGCTATTAAAAATCCATCCAACAAATTTCTTGAATGCCTTTTATTTGCCAGGAACTATTGCAGGCCTTGAGGATATAGTCGTGAATGAGATAGCCATGGTAGTTTCTGTCCTTATGGAAAACATTTAAGCTGAGACCTAAAGAAATGAAAAAGCTAGCTGTGCAAAGAGAAGGGTGAGGGGAAGCCAGGCAGAAAGTATGGTGAATGCAAAAGTCCCAAGGAATGAAAGTCATCTTCACTGACTTGACAGGCATTTGAAAGCCCACATATGCTGGGCAGTATTCTAGGCACTGGGGCTCTAGGAGAAAAACAACTCTCTGCCCTCGATAGAGCTTACTCTAGAGATGTAATGTAGGGAAATGAAGACTGACAATAAGCAAAGGGGAATATACAATGCAGTGTCATACAGCAATAAGTGATGGGGTGCTGTTTTCATCAGGATACTTACGGAAGGCTTCTCAGAAGAGGTGACTCTTCAGTGGAGACCTAATAAAGACCTTTACAAGCCATTTGAATAGCTGGGGGAGAAAAGCAAGTACAAACACCCTTGGCTGGGGTGTCCTTGTCCGGTGAGTTAGTGAAAATGTAACAGTTAATGGATGGCGTCACCAACTCAGTGGACATGGGTTTGGGTGGACTCCGGGAGTTGGTGATGGACCAGGAGGCCTGGCATGCTGTGGTTCCTGGGGTCACAAAGAGTCAGACACGACTGAGTGACTGAACTGAACTGAATAGTTAATGAAGTTATAGATGAAGCTGGATCCTGTGGCATCTTGAAGCCATGTAGAAAATTTTGGATTTTTTTCCTTAGAGGAACATTATGAGCACAGGGAAATGTGATGAGATTTTTTAAAAATTATTCTGGATGATGTGTGGAAAAGAGACTATAGAGGGGCCACTGTAGAAATAGGGAGAACAGTTAGGAGGCATTTGAGAAATAAGCTGAGAGAGTGATGAGAAAATAAATGTCCTTGAATATGCATCTTTGTTCACAGATACAAGTGTTAAATTGTGGAATCTGAAACGTTAGAATTAGAGATTGAATCATTGAACAATGACACCCTAGTAGCAACAAGCACAGCCAGTGCCCAGATCTTTGATTCTAAATTCCATCCTCCAAAAAAGGAACCACTGCCCTTGGGAAAATGGCTGATTTCAAGGCTGTGGCAGGAAAGGTACAAGATGAGCCTGGAACAACTTGTGCCAGAAATTAAAGGACTCCTCAAAAATATCAAAAGAACAAAGGAGCCAACTTGAAGGGACTTCCACTGACCAAATCAAGGACACTTTAAGCATCAAAACAGTCACAGTAACAGATTATAACCTACTGAATAAAATAAGGATTCCTAAGTCCATGCTAATATTAACTAAATAAATACATGTGACTGGAAAGCTCTCCTTATAGAAGAAGGAAAAATGAAACTAGAAAATTACCATTCCCAATCATCACAGTAATGACTGATTCAAGTGAGAATCATTTCTGGATACTAAAACTAATGGGTGAAAGTTTGATGAAAAACCTGATATTTATATAGTTTCAGATATGTTCCAATAAGATATTTATTAATTACAAATTTTAAAGTAGTAACCTGAAGAAAATAGTAACCTAATAGTATAATAGGGAAAAGTGGTGGGTAAACACGTTAATAACCCCATTGCAGTAGTCCCTCTTAAACAAAATCTTTCTTATCGTTTTTTTTTTCCTTACCATCTTTTTTTTCTTACCATCTTTAATGAGGGTCTTTAAATTTTTTCTTTAATGGATACAAATTGACATCATGTGCTTTGGATATGTTAAACTGAAAAATACAACATCAAAAATTCAGTGGTAAGGCATAATCATGAGGAAACATAAGCCTAAATTGAGAGAAAATTGTTCGAAAATGTCAGTGTCATAACAGACAAAGGTTTCAAGTCAAAGGAGATGAAAGAGACATGAAAACTAAATGCAACGCATGATCCTCTTTTGGATACTAGCCTAGAACGAACATTGTTATGAAGGACAATGTTGGGACAAGTAGCAAGATTTGAATGAGGACTATAGATTAAAGAAAGCAATATGGCAAAAAAAAAAAAAAGAAAGAAAGAAAGAAAGACTAATCATAGTCTACCATCAAATATTTTAGGAGTATCTTTAATGTTTAGATAGTATATTAGCAGCATGCAATAATTACATCATAAGTTCTCAAGCAGAGGCAGTCTATTGCAAGGACCTTCTTTGCTGCCAGTTATCATAGGCTGTTTTAAGTTAGAAAACTGAATAGCAACACTGAATACTGTAGAAATGCACTTTGCTCAGTAATACTTGAGTTGTTGCAATATTTGATTATCCATTTGGTTGTTACAGAAAAATTCTTAACTGTAATTGATGGTTGTTGCCGTAATAGTATATTGCCTGTATTTCTACCTCTAGTAATGGGCTTTATGTGCTAGATTTTAATATCCTTGAGCCTGGGCAAGTGCACAAGTCTTTTTAAAAGAAACATGGTTTACTTGCACAAAACTGATCAGTTTTGAGAGATCGTAAATGCCCTTGAAGTGGTCTTTGTGGGTGTGAAACAAATGGTGAGAATTTGAATTGGTTCCTCTTATTATAGTATTGAAATTAAGTCTACTTAATTTATCAAGTCATGTTCATGCCCTGATTTTATATACTTGTATCTATCAATAAACACTGTGATACTTGAAAAAAAAAAAGAAAGAAAGGTTAACAGTTGGTGAATCTGGTATAAGGCTAAGTCAGAGTTCTTTGTACTATTCTGCCAACTTTTCTGTAAGTCTGAAACAATTTCTAACTAAAAATAGTGATAATAAGGATATTGAGTCTCTGGATCAAAAAGGATACACATTTAAAATGTAATCTGTCACAGATTTTATATTTTAATCTTAGAGATATTTTCTACATGCTGGTAAGCCTCCTCAAATCCTTTTTCTTTTCTTTCTTTTGAAACAAAGCAGGTTAAGTAAATCATGAATCTCCCACCATATAAAATGTGTTCTGAATCCCCTTCCTCTTCTACCCTCTCAAGCCCACTCTTAAAGTCTCTCAACTCTCCTCATCTCTGAGAATCCACATTGCTCACACACATTCCTTCCCTAAGGCCTCCACTTATGCCCTGGAAATGTCCAGAAGCTGCACATAATTTACCCCTGTCCCCCAGCCCCAGTGAGGGAGGAGGTCCCCAATTATAGACTTTTTGAAGGAAGTGCTGCCACTCAGCTCAGTCCAGCCTGCCACTGCTTCCAAACCCCCATGCTCCAGCCCTGTGGCTGTAAGGAAGCCCTGCAGGGAGTCCTAGATGCTTCTTTCTTTGATCTTTTCTTTGAACTTAACCCTTAGAAGCTTAGAACTCATAAAACATCAGAGCTGCCGGAGACTTTACTGTTTATCTGGCTCAACCTCCTCAAGTTACCTCGTGTTGGGAAACCAAGGCCAGAGAGGGGTGACTCACCCAAGGTCACACAGTAGTACTGTCCCTCAGTGGGGCTTGAGCCACCAAACTCTCATCCTGATGGCCTTCTCCTCCTGGCTTCGCCCCAGCCTTACCCAATCCTGGCATCTGGTTTAGAGCCCTTTGCCAATAAACCATGACTGACCAATTTTAAACCCTATCCCACCTCCCAACTGGGTAACTCACATTCTACTGAAAGGAGGGTAATAATCACAACAATCTTACACACTTAACTGAGCACTTACTGTGTGCAGGCACTGTGCTAAGCCCTGTACAGAAACTATCATTTAATTTTCACAAAACCTTGATGTGGATATAATTATTATCCCTGTTTACAGATGAGGAAACTGAGGCCTATAGAAATTAACAACTTACCCAAGGGTATACACAGAGTACACCTGGGAAATCTGACTGTGGCCTTTACATACAGGCCTCTTCAAACATGAGACATGCTTAGCAAAATACAAGGAACATTTATTGAACAGCCACTCTGTGAGGAATACTAGACTAGTCATCACGGGGCTCATGAATCAAGCCCCACTGGAAGCAGAGTGTGGAGGATTTGTAGGACATCGTATGCATCATTGAGGCATTGAAGAAGCTTCTCGTAAGAGGCATCTGAGAAAGACTTTGAAGGATGTGTAGGAATCTGACAGTGATGGAAAGGAGGTGTCCCGAGAAGAACTGAGGAGGGGTCAGCATGAGTAAAAGCATGGCAGAAGGAGCAGGGAGGAGCAGGGTTTCACTGGAGGATAGGTTATAACCAGGAAGCAGTGGAAGATCAGGCTTCAAAGCTAAGTGGAGGCCATACTTTGAAAGACTTTAACGGCAAAGTGAGGAGTTTTGGGGAGCCATTGAAGTCTTTGACAAGAGAGTGGCTTGAATTGAAGTTATTAAAAGATCGAGCCAGTGGCAGCAACTGGCTGATGCCCCGTGACTTCAGTATTGATGGTGTAGCACAGCCGGGCACCAGAACTGAGTCCCTAGGGCATTTGCTAGAGCTCACAGCCTATGGAATTCAGTTCTCAGAGCCAGGTGGCCAAAGTTCTCTTAACCTTGATGCTGCCCTCCTGCACTCTCTTCTGTGAATCTTTCCTCATCCCCAGGATGGGTCAGGTGAGAAACCTGAGATCTCAAGATTCCTCCTATTCCAGGAAGGGTCTGAGCTTGGAGCAGAAAATAGGGGTCCATTGCTAGAAGAGGCAAAGGTTCTCTCAATTCCAACAGGATACTGATATTAGATATGAGGGGTGGGGGCTCAGGGCCGTGGTAGAGATTCCATGCAGAATGGGTCCCGTCATCCCCTGTCCAAATGTGCTCCAATGGGCCTAGGGGTGGAACTGGATAGACAAGGGACTGGGGGAAAAGCTAGAGCATGTACACTGAGAGGGTATTTCTCTAGAGACAGGCCTCCTGAGCCAAACAAGACCCACAAAATGTGGATCCCCAAGATAGAGGCCCAGGAGTCCAAGCTCCCTGAAACCACTGCCCGCGCCCCTACACACACACACACGCCTGAAATGAAGACAGGAAGTACCTGGTATAGATAAGGGAATGGAAGAGAAAGACTCCCCTGAAACACACTGTGACTTTCTAGAGAGTTAAACTGAGGATGGGGGTGCTATTCCCACTCAGGGCAGAGCTGCAGCCTGTCTCTGGAGAGGTAAAGGCAGGCCGGCAGGCTCAAGAGCCACCCTCCACTACCACCCCCAACTTGAGTTGAAAGAAACAGGTCTGCACTTACCCTTGAAGCCTCTCCTCTCCCTCCTGGAGCTGGATCTACAGTGATGCTCCCAGAGACTGCTCCTTAAATAGGCCCCGCCCCAGCCAACTCCCGCCCCCGCCCCATCCTGGCTCTTCTGAGAAAGGAGGAAGGTGTGGGAGGGCCGGGCACCCTGCCCAGAGAGCCCTTTTTGACCTCAAGCAAGAATGGGGACCCCCTTCTCCACGCCCCCCAATCTTTCAAAGCATCCCCTCCCTCACCTCAGTCTCTGACGAGTCCCTCCCACCCCTTGAAGCCAGCCGCCTGGGTTCTTTCTCTGCCCTTAATGTCTGGGAAATCTGCCCTTTCTGCCTAATTCAAGCCCAGTTCCTCACTCTGAGATTGAATGGTGGGGAGCTGATGTGCTAGTGGAGGCTTTCAGCACAAGATTCTAGCTTTCCCCTTCAGCTTAGGAGGCCCAGCATCAGCTGCAGAATTCACTCATGGAATGGGGAGGAAGGGGGTATCAGTCTACCGCCTTCTACATCATGTGGCTTCAAGCTGCATCCAAAGCATGAGTGGAGTTTATTCCCATTCCGTGGAAAGATACTGAGACCTGAGGGAACAGAAAAATCAGGGGCTTAAGGCCCAGGCAGTGTGAATGTCGCATGGGACTAGTGTTCCCTGGAGCTCCTGATTATGGTTTGTATGTGTCCCTGTGTCTGTGGTGGGCCCTCTCCCCAGCCCACCGTCTGTCCTCTGATTCCAGAACCCAACTCTTACTGCACAGAGTTGAGACCCTCCAGAATCTGAGCTGGGAATTGAGGGGCTCCCCCTAAATGGTCTTTCCCCAAAACCTCAAGAAGTTCTTTCCCATGATAAGTAGCTACATCCACTGCCATTCAAGAAACAGGCTGTTGGGAAGGGGGAAAGGTACAGTCTCAGGGATGGTCGCCAGGGTCTTGGGCTTGGAACCAGGGACAGCTCTACTGAGGAAACCTGGAAATTCCTGTAATGGGGGTGGTAGGGAGAGAAGAGGCATCAGTATTGTGCAATGGAGGGGAGAGGAGGACGGACTGGGGGCTGGGGGAGGGGAGCGACGGCTTAGTCTTTAGAGGCCTGGCAGCCATCCATCACCTCCTTCCCAGGGGCCTGCTTGGCCAGAGTTCAAAGTGGCTGTCACCCCACCCTTCATTAACCCCAGCAGCACCAGGCTGGCAGCAGCAGAGCTTTTATGGGAGACGCGACGCCAAAGTGCTCCCTCCTTCTTTCCCCAGCAGCCCACATCTTGCTCACTTTGAGGCCAGAGAATCCTGGTGGGGAGGTGGGAGGTTGAAGTGAGGGACAGGACTGGAATAGGGAGTGGTGATCCTCTTTTTCTCCATATTATGGCATTGCTTCTGTCCTTAGGAAATAGAGAATGGGACTTTCTACCTTGGACCATGAGCTCCTCAGCATAGTGACAATCTCTGGGCCCCCAGCACCTTACAGGGGGACTAGACCTGAAAAGAGGCTCAGCCTCGTGACTGGGAATGGGAGAGCTCATTCTTGAATGGAACTCCTTCCATCATGACACATTGAAGGACTTCTGGGAAGGGAAGGCTCTGGACTTCCCCCCTGGATAGCACCGGGAAGCTGAGGTAGCAGGAACAGAAAGAGGAAGCTGGGGCTTTACTGGGTACTGGGGTTCAGCCATCCTGTCCTAAATGAGGAGCCCTGCCAACATGGGCATTGAGGTACTGGCCTGCAGGCATCCTGCATCTGAGCTCAGGTGGGTCCTCAGAGCACCTGCTGCCCCTTCCCCCATCCAAACCACCCAAACTTAGGCCCTGTAGCCACCCTAATCTTGGGGAGACATAGCTGTTAAGAGAATGCATAGGGGCAGATATAGTCTTCTCTGGTGGCTTTGTGGTAATGAATCCTCCTGCCAATACAGGAGACGCAGGTTCGATCCTTGGGTTTGGAAAATCCCCTGGAGGAGGAAATGACAACCCACTCCACTATTTTTGCCTGGAAAATTCCATGGACACAGGAGCCTGGGGGCTACAGTCCATGGGGTCACAAGGAGCCCGAAACACATGCACACACTTGCATGGCGGGCAAGTCAGTACTTAAGAGTTATCTGGGCAACGTGTGGCCTATATAAAAATTGATAAACAGAAGCCTTAATTAAATAGACTTGGGAGACCAGAATGGGGAGTTCCCATGCCCTATGACAACATCAAAGACCTCCTCCTATTTGCTGACATAGGGAGCAAAATTTGCTGTCCCAAATGCTTCTCTTCAGCATGGGAATGAATTTAGGCTGATTATTTTTGATGGGTGACAGGGCTTGAATCTGGACTGGACACGTAGGAGGAGAGACAGTGGGATTTGGGGAACACCAGGTCTGGGAGTATAGGGGCCACCAGAATCAACCAGTGAGCCACGGGTTTGTGCGAAGACGGGAAAAACAAGGAGAAGTCGAGGGGAAGATACAGGATTTGAGCGAGATTTGGGGGGCTCGGAAATAAGGTGGATGGGAATACACTGGGTTGGGCCAAACGTCCTTGGTCTGGGCAGACAAGGAACTAGGAGGGCATACAGTCAGTCGGTGAGACTCCACCCATGGCGTAATCTTCATGCCTAACTCCTCCCTACCCTCAAAAAAAAATGGCCGCCGCGAGAACCCGTCCAAAACCCTGAGACAAATGGGACTGGAAACAGAAGCCCCGCCCACTTGTGGGCAATTGCCCTTCTTAAAAATGGCCACCACAGCGCTTCTGGAAGTGAACCGCTCTGGGCCCCGCCTTTGATCTCGTTGGTGGGGCTGGGGGCATGCGAGCTGCACCGCGCGGGACAAGTCGCCGGCGGCGCCCGACGGAGCAGGTGATTCCCCCTCCAGGCCCCGACTCAGGGCTGGAAGAGTCGCGGAGAGCATTGACCCAGGGTACCCGTCCTGTGTGTCTCCCCACGGTACCCCCGGGGCCCGCCAGACCCCCATCTCTGAGTCTCGCCGTAGCCTGTATTAAGGCGCTTTTTAGCTTGCTCAGGCCTCCCTCATCGTGTCCCCCAGGGCCGCAAGCACATCCATGTGCCCTCGGGCCCGCTATTCTGGATGCTTAGGGGTATCCCGCTAGCTCGTTTAGGGAGCTGCTGCTTCAGGGGTCGGCCATCATTGTGGCCCCACTTCCTGTACTCCCATCACCCCGCATTTATACTCCCGCCTGATTTTGGATGCCGGAGTCCCGTATACCCCTCGATCCCCTTGGTGCTTCTAAGAGCTGCATTGAGGGTCAGGGGACTATGATGTCCTCTGGAACCTGCGTTGTGTACCAGGGCCCCAGGAGCCGGGCTTCATAGAATCTGGGAGAAGCAGTGAAGACCTCGTTTCTAGACTCTCGATGCCCGGGGCTTCTTCCACTCCGCTTCCCAGGACTCCTCCCACATGGCCTACTGGTCTCCCTCCACCTGGGGCACATCCCCACCTGAAAGGAACAACATAGTACTTCTTTCCCCAGTTTCACTTAAATTTGTTTGGGGAGGGGAGGAGGCATTATGGAGCATCTGGAGAGTTCAGGGCTGTGCGCTCCCGGAGATGCTCCCAGGCCACCTGGCCAGTGAGGATGGGGCAGTCATTGTTGGCTCCAAAGGGGAAGTGAGTCGGCAAAGGGGCAAAGACATTCTGAGTGGGGAGAATGGTGTGAGCAAAGATTCTGAGGTAGGCAAGAGGCCTAGCCAAGCAGGAGAGGAGGATCAGAACATAGGTTGGGGACAGACCCTTTGCATCATGAAAGGTGGTGTAGTATGGTGGTTAACAGTGAAGGTTTTGGAGCCAGACTGCCTGGGTATAAAGCTGCCATTAACTTCCTTTGTGACCCTGGGCAAGTTACTTAACCTCACAATGTGTCCATTTCCTTTTGGGTAAATGGGATAATATGATATATTAGTATCTATATGTTAGGGTAATTGTGAGGATTAGGTAAGTTAATACATGTAAAGAGCACAGAACAATCCCTGGCAGATCTTAAGCAGTCATCCATGAGTGCTAAGTCATTTCAGTTGTGTCCGATTCTGTGTGACCCTATACGACCCTATGGACTGCAGCCCACCAGAATTCTCTGTCCAGGGGATTCTCCAGGCAAGAATACTGGAGTGGGTTGCCATGCCCTCTTCCAGGGGATCTTCCAGACCAATGGCTCGAACCCACCTCTGTTTGTTTAGTGCCACTAGTGCCACTAGTGCCACCTGGGAAGCCCTGTAAGCAGTCAGTAAATGCTAAATATTATTACCTTCATTAGAGGTATTCAAACAAGACTCACAATAGGATGTCAGTCACATTTCATGGGTGCAACTAACCAGTGAACCCTGATTTGGAGCCCCCAGCATGTAATGGGGTTCTGAGGGCTATATCCAGAATTTGAAAAGTCTTGGGGAAATCCTGTTCTGACCCTGGAGAAGCCTGGCTGTTTGGGCTGCAGCTTCCCCAACTTAGGGACTATGAGGAGAAATATTAGGAGAAGGTGCTGGGTAGGAAAGGAATGCCAGTGAAGCCTAAGGGGTGGAGAAGGGTGAAAGAAAGAACTGGCAAGCTTTGAAGGCTGGGGAAAGTTTGGGCAGCCCAAGAACAGGAGGAAGGGGGACATTCTGTTAGGAAACAAGCCAGAGCAAAAGCTCAGGGCAGGAAGACTTTTATTTGAGCACAGTGAGGTGTTTCCCATGAATAACTTCTTGGACCTTGGCTAGAAGCTAGGCATCAGCCACATCCCTGAGAGCTTCTTCCCTAGAAGCTTTCATGCAGCATCCATGGACCTTGGTCCTCGCAGAGGTTGGCAGACAACTGCTAGCAGCCAGGAGTGGTATAACCTGGGGTGGATGTTGGTCTCCACAGGGGGCTGACTTCTTGGGGGAGCAGCATGATGGATCTGGTATGCCTGGTCTGAGCAGTTACACTCCTCGCCAAGGCCCATACTAGGGTCTGAAGCAAGAGGCTGGCCTCCCCTGGTAGGATAGGGCTTCTCAGTTCTGCTGTCCCAAGTGACCCTGTACTGTCACAGCAACTCTGTGTTACCAGACAGGGGACCAGGGAACTGTGATCATAGATGGCAGCCCTATCTCAACCCAATTGGAGGTCTTGACATCCTCCTATTCCCAAAGTAGCCCCTCGAATATACACTCAACTAGAAAGTCCTGGATTTATCTCTTGACTACTACAGTCAAGCCAGGTGACTCTGGGCAAGTCATTAAACCCACTGAGCTTCAATCTCTTCATTTGTGAAGTGGGAAGTAACTTTGTTGAGTGTACATTGATCAGTAAACCAGGTGTGTAGTCTCTACGCTCATGAAGCAAGTGGAAGAATCATTACACATTGCCCCAGTAATTTTTTAAATTATAGCTATAAAAGGTGTTGCTAAATAAGGAAAAGTGTAGTCGGCAGTAATGGTGTAAGATAGAGACCAAACCAGTTCTAGAGGGTCAGGAACAGCATCCCTTGAAGGAAACTGTAAAATGAAACCTGAGAGGTAAGAGGAGTTAGCAAGTGAAGGTGTGGACGCAGCAGGTTACCCAGGCAGAGGACACAGTTCATGCAGAGACTCTTGCTGTGAAAAAGCTGGAGTGCTGGCAAGGTGAAAGCAAGCCAGGGTGGAGGGGAGTGATCTGGGTGGGGAGGGGGGCGGGCAGTGGTACATGACGGCTGGAGAGACAGAGGCAGGAATAAGGCCCTGAACTGAGGGCCACAAAAAGAATCTGGACTAATCTGGAAACAGGAAATCATGGATAGATGTTATGCAGGAAGAACATGATTTTTTGTAAAGATTGTACAGCCATGATGTTTGTGGAAAATAGGTTGTTGGCGGAAAGATGGTGGTCAGGAGAACGACTGGGAAACTTGCAGTTAAGGCAAGAGATGGAGCTCAGTGGGAGGAGAGATGGAGAGAAGTAGATATGTTGAGAGATAATGGTCAGGGCTTGGTGACTGATTGGATGTGGGAAGGCAGACGGTAGGATGGTGTCAGGGATCCTCACAGCATCTGGTCTCAGACTTATGGCAGGAACAGCTGGGTACATGGACAGGTATACACAGGGGACAGGGACAGCCTTGGAGGAGTAGACAACTTGGGAGAATGTCAGTTTGGAACACGTTAAGTCATCCCCGTGGAGGTGTCATAGAGATAGATGTACAAGTGTGTAGCTCAGAGGAGGAGGCTGGACTAGAGAATTAGACATTTGGGAATTGGTGACATGGAGTTGGAACAAGAAGATGTGGGCCCAGATGAGATCTTCCAGAGACAGAGGGTGCAGACTGAAGAAAGAGGAGAAGCAGCTTTGAGCCTGAGCTTTGCTGCCACAGTTAGAGGGGAAAAAGAGGAGAGGGGGCAGGGATGGCCTGAGAAGTAATGGCTAGGGAGGTGGAAGAGAAACAGGAGGACGTGATGCCTCCTAGACCAATACTGATGCTGCTGAAAGGGCAAATATGAGGTGACAGTATAAGAAATGGCCGTTCTCTCTTTCTTGATAAAAAATGGATATTGGCAAATTCATATGGTTCAACCTAATTAGACCAATTAGGGCTTCCCAGGAGCTCAGCAGTAAAGAATCTGCCTGTAACACAGGAGATGTGGGTTCAATCCCTGAGTTGGAAGATCCCCTGGAGAAGGAGATGGCCACCCACTCCAGTATTCTTGCCTGGGAAATCACATGGACAGAGGATCCTGGAGGGCTATAGTCCATGAGGTTGCGTAAGAGTTGAACACAACTTAGCCACTAAACAACAAAAACAATTAGACCAAAACCTGAAAACAGTAACTCCTGACCTTAGCCTGAGAAGATTTGGTAGAGATGTTGGAGCAGAAGCCAGACTGAAGCTGGGGAGAAGTGGCTAGCATGGAGAATAATAAGGCAGCAGACTTGACCGGGACCTGGTGACTGACTGACTGCAGCAGGTGGGGTTGAGAGAGGGTGAGGCTCTGGGTAACCCCCAAGTTCAGGTTTGGCAGCTGAGCAAGTTGTGTCAGCTAGTGAAACAGGAGGAGGTACCTGTTTGGAGGAGGTATACACAGACAGAAAGGATATGGTGAATTGGGGGTAGGTTCTCCTGAGTCTTCTAACTGGGATAAGCTGACATTTGGACCTGTGGATCTGGAGCAGTTTGTTGCCACCTGTATGTTCTTGACTACCAAATACAGACTTTATGGAGTCAAAAGCATGTAAGCAGGATTGAAACAAGTCAATAAGTATTTATCAAGCACCTACTAAGTGCAGGCATTTTTCTAAGTGCTACTGCTACTGCTAAGTTGCTTCAGTTGTGTCCAACTCTGTGCGACCCCAGAGATGGCAGCCCACCAGGCTCCCCGGTCCCTGGGATTCTCCAGGCAAGAACACTGGAGTGGGTTGCCATTTCCTTCTCCAATGCATGAAAGTGAAAAGTGAAAGTGAAGCCGCTCAGTCGTGTCCGACTCTTATTGACCCCATGGACTGCAGCCTACCAGGCTCCTCCATCCATGGGATTTTCCAGGCAAGAGTACTGGAGTGGGTTGCCACTGCCTTCTCCCTCTAAGTGCTATGCTAAGTCACTTCAGTCGTGTCCGACTCTGTGTGACCCCATAGACGGCAGCCCACCAGGCTCCCCCGTCCTTGGGATTCTCCAGGCAAGAACACTGGAGTGGGCTGCCATTTCCTTCTCCACTCTAAGTGCTAGGGCTATACCAAAGGATAAGACAAAGTCCCTCCCAACTCCCTCTTCTTGAAGCTTATGTTTTATGGGGGAGGAGAGACAATAAGCAAATAAACATAAAAATAACATTAAACTGTAGTATATGCCATGTAGAAAATAAAGCAGAGAAAGAGATTGGGGAGTATGGGGAATGCTTATTTTTGGTAGGTTAGTCAGGGACAGTCTCTCTGGAGGCAGCATTTGAGCAGAGCCCTGGCAGAGGTGAGGGGATGAGCCATGTGGATATCTGGAAGAGATAGGCAGGAAGAAGCTGGGCGAGTTTGAAGGACCCCAAGGATGCTGGTGGAGTGAGCTAGGAGGGAGTGGTGAGGTTGGAAGGTAGGCAAAGGCCAGATCTTCTAGGACGTCGTAGGCCTTGGGAACGAGAATGGACAGCCTCTGTAGATAGCCCCAAGCTGCTGGAGGGCAAGGACCAGGCAGGGAGATAGAATTCATGAAAGACTTCCTCTTCTATCTGGGCCCCAGAGCCAGAAAAGCCCCTTTGTCTGAAGGGTGGGTGGCCCATTCTGGGTGGGGGGATGGCTATGCTCAGTCCTGAGGCCTGCTCCTTGGGGGGCTGGACAATGGGCCCCTTGTGGCTGGACTTGGGGGCCCAGTGGCCCTCTCAGTGATGGGATTCCTCAGCCAGGAGGCATGTGACCTCAAGACCTTGGCGTCTTCCCAGAAGATCTGGGCCTACTTCTGGGGAGTGGGGTGGGGAGATGGGGAGAGATCAGGGGGAGGGAGGAGGGAAACCTCCACTCTGAAAACTTTCTCCTGAGACAGTGTCCTGTCCTGTCTCAGGCTGGAGGAGGTGGAGAGAGAGGGAGGCGGGGGGGCTGTGGCTCTGCTTGAGGGAGCGGGGGAGGACCAGAGAGTTGGAAGCTACAGGCAACTTCAACAAATGGTTTCCACAGCAGGGCAGGAGGGAGGAGCTGGCTGCCCCCGGACCTGGTGGGCAGGGGCAGGCAGAAGAGGGCCTGACAAGCCTCCATCTTGTATCCCTTCAGCAGAGGAGAGAGCATGGAGCTGGAGAGGATTGTCAGTGCAGCCCTTCTTGCCTTTGTCCAGACGCACCTCCCAGAGGCCGACCTCAGGTAGGAGCTGCTCTCCTAGAAGGGTCATGCTTGGGCCAGTGCTGGAGTAGCTGGGCAGGACTCTGGACCCTGGCCAGTGGAGAGACTGGGGTGGGAAGCACTCAGCCCTGTTCCTGAGATGTGGAAGGGCTGAGTATGATCTGCTGGTGTGGCCTTGCCTCTCATCCTGTTCCCGTCACCCTTGTTGAACAAAGGGGAGACCAGATCTCTGAGGAAGGGGGAGGGTGGGATACTCTCCAGGCTTCAGGCTTGAGGTCTGCCTCATCGTCCCCAGGAAGCCAGGAGCTGGAGTCCCAGGCTAACAGGGCTTGTCTTTTCCCTTCCTGCAGCGGCTTGGATGATGTCATCTTTTCCTATGTGCTCGGGGTTCTTGGGGACCTGGGCCCCTCAGGCCCATCAGAGGAGAATTTCGACATGGAAGCCTTCACTGAAATGATGGAGGCCTATGTGCCTGGCTTCGCCCACATCCCCAGGTGGGGCCTGGCTGGGGCCAAGAGGACGAGGGGGGCTGGCAGATGGTGGAGGGTGGTAGAGTTGTCCTTTAACCACCCTCCTGGTCTTTTCAGGGGTACAATAGGGGACATGATCCAGAAGCTCTCAGGGCAGTTGAGTGGTGCCAGGAACAAAGGTGAGCCTGGGAATTGGGCCCCTGGGTGACTCAAACTGCCTCCTCCAAAGCCCTGGCAAACCTGTTGCTCTTTCTGCCCCTTTAAGAGAATGTGCAGCCACAGAGCTCCGAGGTCCAAGGTCAGGTATCTATCTCCCCAGAGCCCCTGCAGCGGCCCGAAAAGCTCAAAGAAGAGACGATGTCTTCTGCTGGGGACACCCAAGATGAGGTACTGGTAGAGGAGGGTACCAGTGAAGGAGCTCGGGGGGCTGGAAAGGAGGAAATAGTGCCTTTTGTCAACATTTATGCCCACAGGCAGCCGGCCCTGAGGAAGAGCTGCTGCCAGGGGTGGACGTACTCCTGGAGGTGTTCCCCACCTGTTCAGTGGAGCAGGCCCAGTGGGTATTGGCCAAAGCTCGAGGGGACTTGGAAGAAGCTGTGCAGATGCTGGTAGAGGGGAAGCAGGGGCCTCCAGCCTGGGATGGCCCCAACCAGGTAACCTCTGCTAGACCACCCCCCCCCCCCCTTGTAACCTCAGCCATGCTCCAGCTTAGTGTTAAGCCCCTGCCCCTAGCCTAGCCCCATTTGCTTCCCCTGCTGGTACCCTAGGCCCTACACCTGGCTTCTCTCTGCAGGACCTGCCTAGGCGTCTCAGAGGCCCCCAAAAAGATGAGCTGAAATCCTTCATCCTGCAGAAGTGAGTCTGGGCTGGGCAGGGCTGGGACCTTTGGGGTCTTCCCAGGGTGGCAAGAGCTTCACCCAGCCAGTTTTTGGCAGGTACATGATGGTGGATAGTGCAGAGGATCAGAAGATTCACCGTCCTATGGCTCCTAAGGAGGTGAGACAATCGGGGTCGTGGAGCGGGCACATCTGTCTCCAGGCTTCTGCTGCTCACTGCCTGATTGCCTGACAGGCTCCCAAGAAGCTGATCCGATACATCGACAACCAGATAGTGAGCACCAAAGGGGAGCGATTCAAAGATGTGCGGAACCCTGAGGCTGAGGAGATGAAGGCCACATACATCAACCTCAAGCCGGCCAGAAAGTACCGCTTCCACTGAGGCACTTGCCAGACTCTGCCCGAGCCATCTAGGCACAGATCCCAGAGGGATGCAGGAGCCCTACACACGACACAGGGCCCGCCCTAACTCCTGTCCCCCTTCCTTCCCAACTTCCTTGCTCTACTGTGTTAACCTCCTCTTGGAGCTGCCACAGGCACAGTAAAGGTAGCCCCAGGAAGATGTGAGTGCATTCTGGTCATTTCATAGCTGGGGTGCTGGAATACTGTGTCTCTCCCAACTTTACATCCCCTATCTCCAATAGGGCAGCGGCACCAGGCAAGAGGGGGTAAAAAGCTCTTTATTTGAAGCTCTAGGGTGGGGCCGGGCACTGGCCTCTCACCGGAGGCCCCCACAGTTCAATTTCCTTACAGTTCGCAATGAGGCCCCGGCCACACAGTCCAGCTGTGCCCATCGGCAGGCGGGTCAGACCTGCAGGTTGACAAAGGGTGCAAAGCCCACCATGTCCTGCAGCAGTACCAGGGCCTGATGCAGCGGCGGCTCGACGTCGATGTCCACACCGCGCTTCCGCAGGCGGCTTAGGCTGGGCTCGGCCACGTGGTGGCAGTGCCGCACCCGCAGCGAGCGCAGCGCAGGGCAGTACTCTGCCAAAGTCCTGGGGGAGGAGCAGGGGGAGGCAAAGGGCGTGAAGCCGCTACACACGCGGTGGGGGAGCCAGCAGAGCCCAGTCTTCCTCCAGTTGTGGCATGCTTCCCTCCGAAGGGGCCTAATTTGAGGTCAATACACTCAATGCCTCCAGTGAACCAGAGACTTCATGCCCCAGGATTGCAAGGTTTTCCCCTTGTTGAAGAATAGCCAGAAATCTGACTTTGTTTCTGAAATCTCCCAAGGTGTAAATACGAGTTCAGTAAAGTTTTTCAACTATGGGATCTCTGGCCTAGGTATTCCTGGAGGCACTTCCTGTTCAGAATGCAGTTCCGTGCTAGTAGAAAGATCCAGAAACCCCAGTTCTGCCAACTACAGCCCGCCTCTATCCCCAGAGACTTAAGCGATCGCTCTTCTCCCATCTCACCGACCCCAGGCCCAGGTACCTGATACCGTCGCTTCCGACGCGGAGGCACCCTGTTAGGTCGAGGTGCTGGAGTTCCGGGCAGTTCCGAGCCAACTCCTGGACGGCGGTATCCCCTACATTGGCGTTGACCGCTAGGGAGAGGTTGCGAAGGCCTGCGCCGCGCCTCTGCGCCAGGTATACGATGGCCTCATCCTTGAGCTGTCGGCAGGCGGTGAGGTCCAGCTCCTCCAGGGCCGGACAGCGGTCAGCGAGGCCGCGCAGCGCCAGCCCATCTACCCAGTCACAGTGCGCGAGCGAAAGGCGCTGCAGGCGGGGGCAGCCCTCGGCCAGCGCCCCCAGCGCGCGGCGGCTCAGTTGCCCGCAGCCGGCCAGCGCCACACTCCGCAGCTGCGGATTCCGCGCCAACACCGGCACCAGATCCTCGTCCGACAGCCATTCGTGACACGGCGCCAGCGCCAGCTCCTGCAGCCCCTCGGCGTCCCGCAGCAGCCAGGCCAATGCGGCCCGTGGAATCTGCGGACCCACCTATGGGCGGGGAGGCACCTCGACTCTCAGCTGTTCCCGGGGGAGGACTCTGCCTACTCGCCCCTGAGGAGTTCTTTCCTGGCAGCAGGTTGCCCTCGGGGCTTGGCACCTGCCCTCCCAGGAGAGACCCTACGCGCCCTCAAGTTGATCCCTGGTACTCCCCCATTGAGAGTACTTCTCGCTGGGTGGATCGCTTCCCAGGCATTCCTAGAGGCCCACGGGCGATCTGGAAGGGTAGACAGAGGGGCTGGGGTCTGGGGGCTGGATGTTCCGGGCTGGAGACTGGGGGGTGGGGGCGGGGCGCGCGCGGGGTGGCGGGGGGCGGGGGGGGCAGTATCCAGAAGGGGGCGGGGCTCCAGCCCCAGGCTCACCTGAGCGGCGTCGAAGCGGCGCAGCCGGGCGAGGTGCAGTTGCACTAGCGCCCGGAAAGCCCGACTGACGCGCTGCAGCCAGAGCAGCTGGCGCAGCGGCACCCGGCTCAGGACGTGTGGGAGCAGCACGTCTTCCCAGGGCAAATCCAGGAGCCTGTGGGTAAAAGGGCGTTGGCGGCGGCGTCCCCGGGTCACTGTTACCTGCGAGTCCGCCTCCGTTATGCTCCTGAGCCTAGGCTCCTAAAAGCGGCCCCCAGGCCCGGCCCTGGTTCAGCTCCACTCCCCCAGGCCCTTCTTCCCTCTCTCGGCCCCTCCGGTGCTAGGTACCTGACGGCTCCGGGCTCTTGCTCCCCTCCGGACGGGTCCATCGGTGGCTCCATCGGCTGCCTACTGCGCGTGCGCAGTAAGGTCTTCTCGCTGTGGCCTTGGAGCAGGCGCAGCAAACCCGCCTTCTTGCGCTACAGAGACAGACCGATTCAATCGAGTGCCGGCTCACTGAGGCTCCTATCTGAAAGCGTTCCGGATGGATCCCGAAACCGAAGGCGGAACAGACCGGTGGTGTAAACTGAGACCTCGCTTTCTCCGCTATAGGGCTTGAGACTGGAGGCTGAAGAATACGATGGTTCAGCAGAGACTGACTTTTTTCGTTTTGGGCCAGTGGCCGCGTCTAAGTGAAGTGATGGGAGGAGCAGGCAAAGTCAAATGTATAAGGGGCGGGGCCAAGATTCTAAGGTTCTGGGCCTGCTTTCTCTGCCCTCTGGTCGCGTTTAGCGAGTTTGAAAAATGGGGAGAAACTGTCCAGGCTCTCATTGTTTGACACGGAGTGGATATCCAAGAATTAGTGAATGAATTGAAGGGGCAAAGTTAGAATTTATGTTCCTTAATGAAGCAAATTTGCCCAAACCTCCCATCCCTGGTTGATTGTGAGGTACAGAGCTATTCAACCCCTTCCACTCCCAGAAGATTTGGAACGGGTTTACGCCTTTTGGGGAGAAATGTTGGAGGCGAGAAGGATTATATCTCCAGCTAGGTCCCTTTCCTTTACCCGGGAGGTCTGGAATCCTGAGAAGAGTAAATGTTCAGGTCGGCCCACCAAGAATATTGCTTCTTGGTTGGCCTGGCGTTGGTCTGGGGATTTAGTTGTGGGGTCTAAGATTGGGCCCGCCCAAGGGCAGCGGCCCCTCAGACCTCTCGGTTCAGACTGTGGGTCGTCCTCTCACCGCGTCCCCAGATCCTAGTTCAGAGTCCGCTCCAGGGAACATCTGGAGCAGTGCTTTCCCCATCATCCATTGTCAGGGAGGGTGTGAAAGACGCAGAGGGCTACTGCTGTCCCTAGAGCTCCCCCACCCTCACACCCGCCTTAGCAGGGTTGCATTCTCCCTTCGTGCAACCGTTTCACCTGCCTCTTCATAACGAAAACTGCTTCCCATCCATTACCAGGGTTTCAGGCACCTCTGCAAGGTGGACAGGTCTGTTCCGTCAATCCACTTTAAAGATGAAACCGAGGCCCTGGAGAGGAAGCACCTTTTCAGGGGTCAAGCGAATCGGGATAGAGAACTCAGGCATCCTGTTTTTCCCCGAATTCCTTTCACACTCCTCCAACCTCCCCCACCCCCACTCCCATGCTGCTGAGAAGAGAGTAAATAGCAGCGGGGAAGGACCAAAGAAGATCTGTTTGGGTGGGGGACTTGCTCCCTTTTCCTCCGCCTGCTTGGGGAACGGTAGCTGGGAGGATAGATCTCTGCTAAGATAGAGTCAAGTGGGCGCGCACCTCCTCGGGCCGCGCGCCTCCTCCCCCTTCCAGCTTTGTTCGCGCTTCTGCGCCTGCGCAGTGCGACAAATCTGGCGCTGTCCCCTTCAGCACCACGCCGAGCCCGCGCCGCCCCTCCCCGCGGTGAGCCCCGCGCACCCCCGCCTCGCACGTTCTCGCGCCCCTTGACCGCTCGAACAGACCCCTTCTTCCTTCCTAGGTCACTACTTGCCTGCCTTGGAGTTCCCAAGGAGAGCAGTTGCCATAGTAACTCTAGCGGCGCTTTCTTAAAATAGCCGGGCCCGCTTCTACCTTGGCCAAGGGCACAAGGGTTGCCTGTCTCCCACTTCGTCTAATCCAGGCGTTATTCCGTCTAACCTCTTACTCCCAGATGGCAAGATGCCTAACTCAGGCAGCAAGGAAGTTCTTTTTGAAGTCTGACTAACATCCCTCCTCCTGCATCCTGGGCGAGTGGTCAGGGCTGTGTCTCCTGAGTCCTAGTCTCAGAACCTCCGGAGGGGTTGAGGCCGGGTTCTCTGGATATTTCTTCCATAAATTGATGGTCTCTTGGATGTAGGGGGCAGGTCCAGTCTACACCCATACCGTGTGCTGGCGCGGCCGCGTGCTCGTGGGGGCGGGAGCGCGTGTGGCATATAACAGGTCATGTGGCAACCTCCTAGGGACACGCGTGGGGTCTGGAGCGGGACACGCGTGTGCAGCTGGGTCCCGCGTGCGGCTCAGGGGGTGGTGGACGAGAAGGACGTGGACACGATTGGGGTGGGGCATGTGAGGGTCTGAAGAACAGACCAGAGGTTCCATACGTCCTCTCCCTCTTCAGGGGCGGGTCTCAGGTTGGCGGGAGAGCCCAGCGGGGACCTAGTGTCGAGAAGTGGGGGCAGCCTCTGGGGCTTAGGGCCCGGGGAGAGGGCGGGGGGGCGGTGGTGGGTGGGTTGGGGGATTAGCTCTGAGCCGCGCGTAGGGGGGAGAAGGAGGGACTGACAGGCGGGCGGGCCTGGAGCAAGCGGGAGCAAGCGGGAGCCGCGCTGCCTTCACAGCTGAGCTGGGCCCAGCCTCTCCGCTGCCTCTTCTCGGCCCCAGCTCCAGGCAAGCAGCGGTGAGTACTGACGCGGCTGAGTCCAGGGCAGCACTGAGAGCACATGGGGCCCCGATTGAGCTTCAGAAGCCTTCCTGGCAAGGCTGCTGCTCTGGACCTTTGCCCCTACCCTGCATTGCCGTCAGGGGCCCCTTTACCCCTTTATGGTCGATCCTGGGCTGGACAAGATCTGTCCCTGGGGGTGGAGAGAGAGATGGGGAGAGGGGTCTGGTGTAGCTCAGCCCCACCGCCTCCCCTCAGAGACCAGTGACTGGTAGGGGTTAGGGGAGAGGGTGTATGTCCCTGTTTAAGTATGTGTGTGAGTAGGCATCTGTATTTGTGTCTGATTGTGACCAGTAGGTCTCTGTGAGTGTCTGATATACCTGTGTCTCTGTGTGTCTTGGGGAATGAGGGCCTTGTGTGTATATTTGGGTATCTCTTTGTGTGTTTCTGTTTGATTGCCATGTGTGTGTGTAAAACAAGCATGTGCCTTTCCATTACACACATATTTGTTATGACTGAGTGTATGAGGGTGTGTCTTTGAGCAATGTGTGTGTGTGCCTGTGTCTGTGTGTGCTGGAGGGTGTTGCCTATGAACGTGTTAGCTGTATACTGACATTATTTGTCCTTACGTGTGTGTGTGCATGTGTGTGTACCTATATGGAGAACAAGAATATCCTTTTCCCATTCATCACGTATGTATTAGAGTTTCACCTGTGCCTCTGAGCCTCTCATGTCCCTATATACTACCCCTATTCTTCCTCCCTCTCCTTCCAGGAGGCCTGAGTCCCCTCCCCTTCCCACAGTCTCTCTGTGGGAAGCCCCTGACCGGATGATGATGATGATGGCTAGCTCATACTTCTGATCCTGAGGGTGGGGTAGCAGTCTTCCCCCTCCCCCACCAGAAGTAGTTCCAAAATGCCACAGTGACTCTGGGCTCACTCAGCTTCTGAAATAGCTTCCTTGGTTCTCCCAGGGTGATGCTTAGGGCCCCCAGGCAGAAAGGAGAGGAGCCAGGGGCCCTGCTGCTGCTGCTGCTAAGTCGCTTCAGTCGTGTTCCGACTCTGTGCGACCCCATAGACGGCAGCCCACCAGGCTCCCCCGTCCCTGGGAGTCTCCAGGCAAGAACACTAGAGTGGGTTGCCATTTCCTTCTCCAATGCATGAAAGTGAAAAGTGAAAGTGAAGTCGCTCAGTCGTGTCTGACTCTTAGCGACCCCATGGACTGCAGCCTACCAGGCTCCTCCATCCGTGGGATTTTCCAGGCAAGAGTACTGGAGTGGGGTGCCATTGCCTTCTCAGCCAGGGGCCCACTTGGGCATAATTCTTTTCTTCTCAGGCCTCCATGGAAATAGCCCAGCAGGAGGACTGATTACCACCCCCAGGGGTGGGATCAGTGCTGCCATATTCCCGGGGTGGGCTAGACCCCTGGTGCCCAGTGGCCCCATCTGCTTTCCCCTCCCTGTCTCTGCTCTCCCATCCTCCTGACTCCCTAGAAGTTCACCCCCTGCTCCCCTTCCTCTCTTGCAGGCCTGTCTGAAGAGCATGCTGCCCGCTCACTCCCCACCTGGCCTGGCCATCCCTGCCCCCCCAGCCTGACCCCCGGCCCCAGCATGGCCCAGGGTGCCATGCGCTTCTGCTCGGAAGGCGACTGTGCCATCTCCCCACCACGATGCCCACGCCGCTGGCTCCCCGAAGGCCCAGTGCCCCAGAGCCCCCCAGCCAGCATGTATGGCAGCACAGGCTCCTTACTCCGGCGAGTGGCAGGTCCAGGTCCCCGAAGTCGGGAGCTTGGACGTGTGACAGCACCCTGTACACCTCTGCGTGGCCCCCCTTCACCCCGCATTGCTCCCTCACCTTGGGCACCCTCTTCACCCACTGGGCAGCCCCCACCAGGGGCCCGGAGCTCTGTGGTCATATTCCGCTTTGTGGAGAAGGCCAGTGTGAGGCCACTGAATGGGCTGCCAGCTCCTGGAGGCTTGAGTCGGAGCTGGGACCTGGGTGGGGTCTCTCCTCCCAGGCCCACCCCAGCCCTTGGGCCTGGCTCCCATCAAAAGTTGAGGCTAGAAGCATCCACATCAGACCCGCTACCAGCTGGAGGAGGCTCAGCTCGGCCTGGGACCCAGGGCCTTTTACAGGGGCCACCAACTCAACCGCAGGTTGGAGCAGATGGTCTTTACTCCTCTCTCCCCAATGGGCTGGGGGGACCCTCTGAGCACCTGGCCACATTATTCCGAGGACCTGCTGACACTGGACTCCTGAACCAGGTATGTGATCTCTCTTGGGCTCCTTGCAACCCCAGACACCCAGCGAAGGCCAAGACTTGTCTTATCTCCTTGGTGATCTTGGGCCTATCACTCTGAATTCTTCAATCTGTGCTAAATCTGCCTCCTTCTTGCTCTCTGTGTTTGTCCTTATGTCTCTGTACCTCTGTCCTGTATGTTTTCCCTTCTGTGCTTTTGTCCTGTGTTCTTGTGTCTTTGTATTTCTGGTTTTCTCTCTGGGTGCCTGTGTCTATGACTCCCTCCTTGGCTTAGGGGGACATCTGGTCCTCACCACGAGAAGTCTCCTCTCATGCCCAGAGAATCGCTCGAGCCAAATGGGAATTCTTCTATGGCTCTTTGGATCCCCCCAGCTCAGGTAAGGCCTGGGACTGAGGCCAGGGGAACAGGACAGGGCCTTTTCCGCAGGAGCCATGGTATGCTAGGGAGCCTTCCTTTAAACTCCCCCAGTCCTTTCCTGGGCTTCTGAGTCGGCTAATGCCTCTCTAAGCCTCAGTCTTTCCATCCATGTTATGATAGCAGTTGGGGATGGCAGCTGGTTTGGGCACCTGGAGGCAGCTGGGTAGTGGAGGGAGGGGAATGGCAAGATATCAAGGGCCATTCCTTGGAGGAGTAAAGAGGCTGGTCTCCCTCAGGCCCCTCAAAACTGTTTGACAAGAACTTGATTTGAAAGGAGCCTTACCAGGAACAAGCTGAGTCTATAGCAGAAGGAATGGTGGTTAGACAGCGAAAGAAATTCGGACCAATATGAGGCAGTGGGGGAGAGCTCCTTCTGAGAACAGAATCAGGACAGGGAGCTGACCTGAGTAACCTGCTGACCCGGATGCCTATGCACACTGCAGGTGCTAAGCCCCCAGAGCAGGCCCCCCCATCTCCACCTGGGGTGGGCTCAGGGCAGGGCTCTGGGGTGGCTGTGGGGCGAGCAGCCAAGTACTCCGAGACGGACCTGGACACAGTGCCCCTGAGGTGCTACCGCGAGACCGACATCGATGAGGTGCTGACTGAGCGGGAAGAGGCTGACTCGGCCATCGAGAGTCAGCCCAGCTCTGAGGGCCTGCCTGGCACTGCCCGCCCACCTGCCCCACGTCCTGGCCCATGCCTTGGCCCTCACCCCAGCCTGGGCAGTGGCAATGAGGACGAGGATGAGGCAGGTGGGGAAGAGGATGTGGACGACGAAGTGTTTGAGGCCTCAGAAGGGGCCCGGTGAGTGAGTGGGGGAGTGGGAGAGGAAAGTGACTTGTTCTTTCCCACTGACCCTGAGCCAGGGTTGGGCTCCAAGGGACTGGGATAGAGACAAGGGTGGGGCTGGGAGTGTCAGGACCAAGCTGGAGTGCCGACAGGGCGGTGGAACACGGAATTCTGGACCTAAGCCTGTGGCATGGCAGAGTACTGGGTTTGGGGTTGTGGGGGACCATCAGCAAGAACCCAGGAGGGTAGGAACACAGGATAGAGGAAGAAAGGGGTTCTAAGGAAGGACAGGGGGGCAGGGTGAAAGGCCAGAATCAAGCTTGGGGGCTTGGGAGCATCAGTTTAGATCCTGGATCCCGGCAGGAGAATGTGGAGTGTGGGGGCTTTCCTCTCTGTCTCACACCCCATTGCAGCTTGGAGCCTCATCTTCTTCTCCTAAGATGTTGCCAGAAATAGAAATGGAATGGCAGGAGGGGAGAGGATCAGGGAGAAGGAGGAGAAAGGGAGATTAGCAGGGAGTGAGAGAGGAAAGGGATTGGGCACTGGGGATGGGTAGGGCTGGGGTGTTCTGGGGCATTGTATAGCCTGGTGAACCTGTGGTGGGGAGCCCTGAGCCAGGTAGCTTTTGGGAGGGGCTGGGAGCCTGTGAAAAGAGATGATAATCCCCTTCACAGAGTTGGTGTGAAAGTTCAGTGAAATGATACCTGAGAGCTGTCCTCTAGGCCCCTGATCAGAGATTCTCCCTGCCCCTGCAGGCCAGGTACCCGAATGCCTCACTCCGGGCCTCTCAAGTCACCTCTGCCCTTTCTACCTGGGACCAGCCCCTCGGCTGATGGGCCTGACTCTTTCAGTTGTGTGTTTGAAGCCATCTTGGAGTCACACCGGGCCAAGGGCACCTCCTACACCAGCCTCGCCTCGCTGGAGGCCCTGGCCTCACCTGGCCCGACCCAGAGCCCCTTTTTCACCTTTGAGCTGCCTCCCCAACCCCCTGCCCCAAGGCCTGATCCGCCTGCTCCTGCCCCACTTGCTCCTCTTGAACCGGATTCTGGTACCAGCTCTGCTGCTGATGGGCCTTGGACACAGAGAGGGGAGGAAGAGGAGGCAGAGGCTGGAGCCAAGCAGACCCCAGGGAGGGATCCCCCTAGTCCTTGCCACTCAGAAGACAGCTTCGGACTGGGGGCAGCACCCCTGGGCAGGTGAGTGATTCCTTTGGTTCCTCAGACCTCAGGCCCTAGGGTCCCAGGAACAGTTGCTCCAAGGGATGGATCCTGAATGTGAAAATGTGGTTTATATTCCTGACTCCTGACTGGGTGGTTAGGGGATACAGATGTGTTTTCCCATTTGGAGGACTACTTCCAGTGGCTCTGAGTGGGAGCCCCTTACAGCCTGCTGCCTGGGTCTCAGACCCAGTGACTTGTAAAACCATGGTTCAGGATGGAATGATCCCTAGAGAACACTGCCCTTTTTCTCTAGAAGGCTGCTTCCCTCCTTACATAGAGCCTCTAACCTGCTTAGAATTCTTTTGCTCTTACCCCACCCCACAGCCTGGAGGTTCCTCCCAAAGAATCAGCCACCAGCCTCTCCTATTTCCTCTCTCCCATGTCGCCTACCCGCTCCAATCTGGAGTCTCTCACCCTTCCCCAGGAAGTCCTTTCACCAGTCTAACCTTTCTGCTCTCCCCTCTGCCAGCTACCCTCTCAGTCACTGAAGCCATGGCAACAGGAGGGGGTGGCCAGGGAGACAGGGTTGCCTAGCAACCAGGAGTTTCTGGCCTCTGTCTCTGGGGTGACAGGTGGTTTTGTGAGTAAAGCAGCTGGGGTGGGAAGGGAAGGGAGGAGGAGACAGGGGCTGAGGGGGTGTGCTCTGACCCCCTATCCCCTCTACCCCAGAGCCTACTTCTTTGTGGGTGGAAGAGAAGGACCATGGAGGAGACTCCTCTTGCTAAAAGGCGGGAAGAGGAAAGACGTAGGAGCAGGAGAGTGTCCCTGCTGCCTCACATCTTTGTTTGACCCTCCACTGTTCCTCCCTAGCAGTCCATCTATCCTATCTCTGCCCTATTCTCAGAGAGACAGGACTCTGCCCTGAGTAGGGCCAGTGTGGGGAAGGGTAATCTATGTCTAATAGCAAACTTAGGGAGTTTGGGGGAAAGCAGCCCAAACTTGCACAGCAGCAAGATGGATGCACGTTAGATTTAAGGCAGGACTTCCACAGAGAGGTGGTAATGATAGATTAGGCTGATGGAAAGAATCTCCTCTGGAGAAAAGAAAAATGCCTTTCCCATGTCCCAATCTTTCCTTCTCTGTCTACTGGGTCTGGAGGCAGAGGAAGCATCTGGATGGCCCCTGAGGGCTTGTCTCACCTCTGAGCTGGTGTTCTACCCTGGCAGTGAACCACCCCTGAACCAACTGGTGTCTGATTCGGACTCAGAGCTGGACAGCACAGAGCGGCTGGCCCTGGGAAGCACTGACACCTTGTCCAATGGGCAGAAAGCAGACCTGGAGGCTGCACAGCGCCTCGCTAAGAGGCTGTACCGACTAGATGGCTTCAGGAAGGCGGATGTGGCCCGGCATCTGGGCAAGAAGTAAAGACACTGGGCTGGGATTGAGGATGGGGGGAGAGGGAATGCATTCTGTGGGCAGCACCTCCACATCCCCTATATCTGATACCCCCAGGTCTTTATGTTACCCCCACCTGGCCCCTTGACACTTGCCCTTGAGACTCCACCTGTCTCTCTGCCCTGCCCACAGCAATGACTTCAGCAAACTTGTGGCTGGCGAGTACCTGAAGTTTTTTGTCTTCACGGGCATGACTCTGGACCAAGCTCTCAGGTGGGTGTCCAGCCCTTTGAAAGCAGGCCCTACTCTCTAGGCCTGGTGTGCAGGGCTTCAGTTATGCCTCCCCTGAGCCCTGTGCCTCCTCTAAACTGCCCTGAAGTCACTCTTCCCAAGCTGACTGGGCATGGCCAAGAGCCAGAGTTGCCTGGTAAGGGGACCTTGAGTAGATGTGACATGCCCCCTCTTCCCCTCTCCCCAGGGTGTTTCTCAAGGAGCTGGCCTTAATGGGTGAGACCCAGGAACGGGAGCGTGTGCTGGCCCACTTCTCCCAGAGATACTTCCAGTGTAATCCTGGAGCCCTGTCCTCAGAGGGTGAGGAGGCCAGGGTCAGGGTTTTCCTGTCTGGTCATGAAGGCAAATGGGTACTGCATCTATGCAAAGCGGAATGAGTGTGTGTGCAGAAGTACATGAGTGCACGAGCTTGCAGGCATGGAAGCATGCATGTATGCAGACAATACTGGCATGGCTGCACGGATGAGGAACTGTGCGTGTGGGCAGGTACAGTGCCAGAGGCTAGTGTGTGCTGTGAAGAGGCACGTGGCTGGTGTGTTTGCATGCCGTTGTTCACATATATGTACAAGACAGTGCTTGACCTGAGTAGGGATTCTGTTTGGCCTGCATAACTGTGTGGGGCCCAGCTGCTTGTGTTTAATGCATAGACACAGAGGAACCTTGGTGTTGGGTGTGAGCAGTGGGCTGTCCCCAGAACCTTAGGGAGTTAGGTAGGGTGACCTAAGAAGGGGGAGAAGTCCTGTCTGAGGGATTTGCTAGAGGAGAGAGGTCTTTGCTCCATAGGAGTTTGCCAATGGGGTCCAGGACTTCCGAAAGTGTGACTGTGGGCCAAAAAGGGTCCGAGAAGGGGCAAGGCATGAACTGGAAGAGAGAGGAAGGGAGCTGTGGGAAGATCCCTTGGGAGGTAGCCGAGGCTAAATGTTAACTCTCCCCTAGACGGTGCGCACACGCTGACCTGCGCCCTCATGCTACTCAATACGGATCTCCACGGCCACGTGAGTGGGGGGTTGGGGGGAGGGAGATGGGAAAACCCCGTTCGGAGACTTCAAGGCCTGGGAGGCAAAGGACCGCCCCCCCCCATCCCCCCACCAAGTTGACAGGCCTCTGTGCCCTCCAATAGAACATCGGGAAACGCATGACCTGCGGAGACTTCATCGGTAACCTGGAAGGCCTCAACGAAGGCGGCGACTTCCCCAGAGAGCTGCTCAAGGTGGGGGGTTGGGGCAGGGCAGAGGTGGCCAGAGGGGAGGGGCAGGGGACCTGACAGCAGGCCTCCAAGGCGGGTGAGCTGAGGGGCCTGCAAGCACCCAACTCCTGCTGTGGAAGCCTGGGCTCTAGTGACTCAGCCGGGGGACCGCCCCCTCCCCCAGCCCCCAAGGGACTGGCTCTCCCGGAGCATGCGCTCTCGTCATCCCCGCAGGCCGTGGGGGAGGGCGGAGCTGGTCTGGGTAACACGTGATCAGCGGGCCCTGGACTCTGTATTTTGCCTTCATTAGTGCCCCTCCTACAGTGTTCACTGAGTTGGGGTGTATGGCGCCCGCGCCAGGGTGTATGGCCACAAAGGCCTCCCTGGTACCACTGCACCGGGGGGACCTGGAGGTAGAGGGGCGCGAGAGGGACAAAGGCTTTAGAAGATCGCAAAGTCAGCACGAAACTGGGACTACATACTTAGCTTCTGGGTCCTTAATGGGCAGGCCCTGCGCCCGGGCGCCAGAACCTGAGGGTTAGCTACACTGGAGCTGGTAGAACGGGAGGAGGAGGTGGGTGTCCTGGTCCGTGGCTTCACTCCTCTACCAGATCCGGTGGTGCTTTATCCAAGGAGGCCTGCACTCCTAGAGTTGTCAAGGGGGTCCCCGGGCACCACCTACGTGTGACAGCACAGGCATGTCTGTGAACTTGGGGTGTGTTGAGCTTCTGAGTTTGGGGATGCATCTGAGTGGGGCTGTCCTTTGTGAGTTGGGGGTGGTTAATGGTTGGGATATATACTGAGTTTAGTTGTATACTTGTATACGTGTGATTTAGGATGTCGGTGAACCAAAGGGGTTTGTCTGACTTGGAGTGTGTTTGTCCTTAGGTTTTATGATGTAAAGTGTATCTGAGTTGGGGGTGTAGGTTGCGTGTTTGTGTGTGTTGGGGTATATCTGTGAATTGGCTATCTGGTTTATGACGTGTCCATGAGTAGGGGGGTATATGTGACTGTAAAATTTGAGGTGTACCTCTGAATTTCTACTGTGAGTTGAGGTGAGTGTGAACTGGTGCATCTGGCTATTTGGGATGTATGTAAGTAAGGTGGGGTGTTTGAGCGTGATCTGGGATATATACACGGGCATTTGAAGTATCTGCGGCTCGGCGAGGTGGGTGATTCCAGCCTCTTGGCCCCTCCTGGCTCCATAAAAAAGGGCCACCAGGAGGCGTTCCGACCTTTCTCCTCACCACCCAACCCTGCCGAGCCCGGGGGGCGCTCCAGACCCTACAGGAGCGTCCTCCTTCACAGCCCCACCCTCCCAGCACCCCTGGAGCAGCCCCCCGGCCCCGCCCAGAACCCCCTACTGGCTCTCCCAGGCGCCTCCCCGGTGACGGTGACGGCGCGCCGCGGGCCCTCCTCTCGGTCGGACGCCTCCATGTTGCGCCGTCCCCGCCCCCAGCCCTCGCCCTCCCCTCCCCGTCGGCGCCCCCCTCCCGCTCTCGCCAAGCTGCAGAGCCGACCGCGCCGCCGCCGCGCGCTGTGTGCTTCGGTGGGAGCCGAGCCGGGCCGGGCTCGGGCCGGGCCGGGCCGCTCGCGCCGGCTGTCGGGGGAGCCGTCCGCGGGCCGTCCGGGCCGTCCGGGCCGTCCGGGGCCGAGGACGGACGGGGGCATGGCCGGGGGCCGCGGCGCGCCGGCCAGGCCAGCATGATCGGTGTCAACAGCATCCACAGCAGCGCCGGGCGGCTGCGCTCGCGCTCGCTGTGCTCCGTGCGCTACGGTCGCACCCACCGCGGCGCGGAGACCCTGTGCTACGGCTGGCCGCAGCGTTCGCGCAGTCTCAAGCCCGTGCTCTACACCGACCTGGTGGTCAGCCGCCTGCAGAGCCGCAAGAAGAAAAAGGCGGTGAGGGCTGTGGGGCCGCAGCTCACGCCAGGCTGGGGGGCGACCGAGGGGGTTGCTGAGGGCGGCGCGCCACTGAGGGGGCGGCTTGAGGGAGGCGTCGAAGGCGGCACGAGCCGATGAGGGCCTCGCTGGGGGGGGAGCCCGACAGGGACAGAGCCCATGGGTAGCCAGGGGTGGGCATGGATGGAGAGGGTAGAGCAGAGGCCCTGAGATCAAGTTGGGGATCTCAGACCAAAGGGTCCTTCTAGGTGAGAGCACGATATGGGGCTCACGCGTGGAGTTTAGGACTTTTGGAAGGAAGACGTGGTTGTGGACCAATGGAAGTGCCGAGAGGGGGTAGGGGATGAACTGGGAGGCTGGATACAGGATTTCAGGCCGGATCTCAGCGACCACTTCAGCGTCCTGGCCAGAGAGTTGAAGAGTGAGGGCTTGGGCTCTGAGCTGTGCTGAGTGCGGGGTGGGCTTGTACTGGGAGGGCTGTGTGTGCACCTGTCTGGGTTGTGCTGTGGGGTGGAGGTTGTGGTGCTGTGGGGTGGATGTGGTGGGGTGTACCTACCCTAGACAGGGTGTGCACAGGTGAGATGCTTGGCATTTGGGGCTGGGCATAGCGGGTGGACAGTGAAAGAGTCAGAGACCATGTTGCGTGGGGAGCGGTGTGTGGGGGGCTGTGTCCCATCTTGGAGAAGGTGCCGACGTCACCACTGCACCCAGCTTCTTGCAGGCAGGCAGCAGCACACGCCACCACACGCCACACACTTAGCCGCACATGCTGGGGACACACCCACTCACAGGCTGGTGGAGGCACCCCCACAGTGGGAGGCACTGGTGTGAGCCCATGCTGCTGGCCGCTCCCAAGAAGAGGGGTCCCCTGTGCCACTCCTGAACTCATCCTCTCTTCCCACCACCCTAAGGCCCCTGCAGGTCCCCCAGGCCAACTCCACAGAGAGAAGGGACTGGTTCAGGAGTTCACAGGGAGTTTGTGGTATACAGGGTTTGGAAGCTAAAACTATTGCCCTTTAGGCTGATGTCCATTCTCCAGTAACATGAAGTATGGGCATGGGCAGGGGGTTGGCACACCCTGGCATTCGGCTTGGTGGGGCTGTCTGGGTTGGGGGAAGTGCTCAGCTTGCTCTGGGGTTGGGAGCCATGAGAGCGTGTTCTCTATTAGCCAAGGAGGGAGGTGACAGGGAAAGTCCTGTTCCTGGGCCTCAGTTTCTCCATATGCTCTGTGTGGGTTTATTCCATGGAAATAGGCCAAAGATGTGGTTGGGGAAAGGAGAGCTTCTTAGGCTGCTCTTTCTGTTCCCTCTGGAGCCGCGTTCCCCCCACCCAGAATCTGAACAGGATGACCCTTAACAATATCAACAGTAAAGATGCACGTTAAGTCGTTTCAGTCGTGTCCAACTCTTCGAGCCCGTAGACTATGGCCAGGCTCCTCTGTCCAGGGGATTCTCCAGCAACAATACTGGAGTGGGTTGCCATGCCCTCCTCTAGGGGAGCTTCCTGACCCATGGATCGAACCCACATTTATCTCCTGCATTGGCAGATGGGTTCTTTACCACTAGTGCCATCCGGGAAGCCCAAAGATGATAGTAGCAGTTACTGTACATCAACCATGTGCTGTGATGTCTGTGTTAATTGCTTGCCCTGTGTTAAACACGTGGTACTGGGGCTTGCCTGGTGGTCCAGTGGTTAAGACTCCAAGTTCCTAATACGATATGGGGGCTGTGGGTTTGATCCTTTATCAACGAACTAAGATCCTGCATGCCTCACGGCTCAGCCCCACCAAAAAATAACACATGGTAATAGTTTGTTCTTCCCATAGACACTTGGCCTGCAGCTCAAGTGGGAGATCTGGGCCTGGGTCCTGTCCTTCGCTCTACAGCCTGGGTCGTTGGTCATTACACCCATGCCCATCCTTACCCGAAGTTCTGTCTCCTCCCCCTGACTGGGAGGGAGGGCTCTGAGCTCTGGCATTGGTGCACCTCCCCCTGGATCGACCCCCACCCCCCTGATTTGTTCCTTCCTCCCCAGGCCTTGTACAGCTCCATCAAGAATGAAAAGTTGCAGTGGGCCATGTGAGTCCTGGGGATGTCTGGAGAGGGGGTGGGGGGGATGAGATGTCAGGAAGGGGCTGCCTGGAGGGGTTGAGAGCACTGAGGTGGGCTGAGTGAACCCTGGGGCTGTGAGACAGGGGAGGTGGCTGAGACTATGAGAGGCTATGAGGCTGCCTCACTTCCTTTTTTGGAGATCCTGCCTGGATGTAGGGCCTGTGTCTTGTCTGTAGCTGGTTGTTTTGACAAGCTGGGTTGGGTAGGTGGCCAGTATCAACTGGCCTGGGAGGAGGGGTACTGAAACAAAACAGGGAGGTCTTTTTGGCAATCTAAGTGGGAAAGTCTCTGGTCAGAATTCTCTGACCGATAGAGGGAGAGCCCCCTCTTGGGTCCTAGGGAGTCCAGAGTTGTCTACTCTTGGCAGCCCCAGTGAAACAGAAAGACTTAAGAGTTGTCTTGGAAAAGTCTAGTCTGTGGGAGGAGGTCTAGTGTTGAATCCCCAGGTCTAAGAGTACAGCCCTCATCTAAACAGTCGGTGGGTCACTCATACTTGCTGGTATCTGCTGAGAGTCCAGTCACTGCCCAGTTTAGTTGGGTGCTCCCTCTGCTCCTCAGAGGAGGCCAAGCTCAGGACTGGGATACGGCGAGGGTGGGATCAGGGAAAGCTTCTGTGAGGACTGGTCTTGGGGCAAGCCTTGAAGGAGAGGAAAAATTGGGGAGAGAAAGAGGGAAGTTGATATTTGGGAGGCAAATGCATGGTGGCTGAAAGGAGTATGGGGTGGGGAGACCAAGAGGAGGCAGGCCTGACTGGCCTGGAGAGTGGGAGAGACAGTGCTGGTGGGATGTGGCGTAGGCTCCATGTGGGGGCAGTAGGGAGCTACTGCAGGTTTCTGAGGAGGGAGTAACAAGATGGAATCAGATCCTTTAGAGGATATCTGACAGAGCCTGCAGACCAGGATGTACAAGGGAACTACTAGGAAGCTCCTCTTGCCACCATTTAGCCAACAAGCTCTGAGTAAAGCCTGGTGCTGGGTGTGGTTGAGAAGCTGAGTCAGACGTTTATGCCCTAGCACAGAAGGGAGTGAGGGGTGTGTGTGCAGAAATGGAGAGGATGGGACTGGGTCCATGTGAAGAGAGGAAGGGACAGACATGGCCCTACCCGTGGGAGCTTTAGTATGGGGGCAGAGACATGCTGGCTCAAGGAGCCCTGATCTGAGTGGCGAGGTACAGCAGCACCCTGGGCCACCCAGTCTGAGGCCGAAGATGTGGCTCCAGGAGCCTCAGGCTGAGGAGAGCCACACCCTCTGTGGCTCCTTCTGTGGAGAAGAGGGGCAGCCCCCACACCCACTTCTCCACAGACACTGGAGAGCTTTCCTGGGTGCCAGAGGTCAGGACTGGATGTGGGGGCAGGGTTGTGGCTCCACAACCAGCCCCCTCTGAGGTAATCACACCTGCAGAGACGAGGAGGAGCTGAGACGGTCTCTGTCTGAGCTGGCCGACCCCAACCCCAAGGTCATCAAGAGGGTCAGTGGGGGCAGTGGCAGTGGCTCCAGCCCTTTCCTGGACCTGACTCCCGAGCCCGGGGCTGCAGTCTACAAGCACGGCGCCCTGGTGCGAAAGGTGCACGCGGACCCTGACTGCAGGAAGAGTATGTGGCCAGGTGGGAAGGCCTGGGAGGGGGATGGGAGTGGGCCTGTCTCAGGCCCCCCTGCTCGTCTTCCTCACTCCCCACCTCTGCCCACCCGCCAGCACCTCGGGGCAAGCGCGGCTGGAAGAACTTCCACGGGATCCTCAAGGGCATGATCCTCTATCTGCAGAAGGTGCGAGGCCAGCCCAAAGGGGTGGGGCTGGGGTGGCTCAGAGGATTCGGGGGGCTGGGCTGGGACAGGACTGTGGCCAGGACAAGACGGGCACCCCACAGGAGGAGTACCAGCCTGGGAAAGCGCTGTCAGAGGCAGAGCTTAAGAACGCCATCAGCATCCACCACGCGCTGGCCACGCGGGCCAGTGACTACAGCAAGAGGCCGCATGTCTTCTACCTGCGCACTGCTGACTGGCGGGTCTTCCTCTTCCAGGCCCCGTGAGTGCCCTCCTCCGGCCCATCCCAGACCCCTTCCCCCCACCCCCAGCATGCTTCCCTTGCTTGTCCCCGGACTGCCTCCTTCCTTATCAGGCCACACCCTGAGCCAGCACTGCCATCGCGGGACGGATCCCTGGCCCAGTCCCAGGTGGCCGTGCTGTCTCCCCAGGAGCCTGGAGCAGATGCAGTCCTGGATCACTCGCATCAATGTGGTGGCTGCCATGTTCTCCGCACCCCCATTCCCAGCTGCCGTCAGCTCCCAGAAGAAGTTCAGCCGCCCTCTGCTACCCAGCGCTGCCACCCGCCTCTCCCAGGTACCCTCCCCCACCTCCTGTCCACCTGGTGCCTCGGGACAAGTGGGGCGCTGGAGTGGGGCCAGCCTAGGCCGGCCACACTCGAGGCTGCTGCCTATGATGTGGCTGTCCACCTCACCAGGATGCGGGGGGCCGTGGAGGCTGAAATCCAGTCAGTTAACCCAGACACTGGGTGCTTTGTTCATCCAGAGGAAGGGGCACCTTTTCAGAAACCTTGCACAAAGGCACTGTCTCTGCCAGAATAACCCTGATCGTGCTCCCCTGGCCCCTAGGAGGAGCAAGTGCGGACCCACGAGGCCAAGCTGAAGGCCATGGCAAGTGAGTTGCGGGAGCACCGGGCCACGCAACTGACCAAGAAGGCCCGGGGCAAGGAGGCTGAAGAGCAGCGGCAGAAGGAGGCGTATCTGGAGTTTGAGGTAAGCTCCCAGCCCAGGCACCTCTTGCTCCCTCAGGGCCTCTGTGTCCCATGCACAGGCTCAGACAGGTGGTTAAGGGCATGGCTCAGAGTGGGACTATCTGGGTGACCCTGCGTGGGCAGCTTTCTTGCCATGAGCCTCAGTTTCCTCTCAAGTGGGACAGGGAGGACAGTAGTCTGTCCCCATAGGGTGATGAAGGGAGCCGATTTCTGCCAAGGGCTCCATTTTGCTGACTCTGGTAAAGGCTCCAGGAACACGAGGTGTTACAGCTGGCAGTCTACAGAGTCCAGAGAACGGCACCAGAACACCCAGGGGTGTGAGTGGTCACAGTCAGTCCTTGGAGACTTTGGGGGCCCCAGAGGTTGGCGAGAACCTGGCATCTCCTAGCCTTCTTTGCCTCCCTGCTCCAGATGGGGTGGGCTGGGCAGAGGGGGATGAGCAGGCTCACCGCTGCCCTTCTGCCTCAGAAATCCCGCTACGGCACGTACGCAGCGCTGCTTCGGGTCAAGCTGAAGGCAGGCAGTGAGGAGCTGGATGCGGTGGAGGCAGCAGTGGCCCAGGCCGGCGGCACGGAGGATGGACTCCCCCCTCCTCACTCCAGTCCCTCCCTGCCGGCCAACACCTCCAGCCAGCCCCGGGCTCAGTGTTCCGACTCAGAGGCTCGGGCAGGGGCAGGCAGTGGGCGGTGGAAGCCGTGAGCTGGGGGTGGGAGTGGGGGGGCGGTGCCCACCGGGCACCTGCATGACACGGCCCTGCCTAAGCCCGGGCCGGCCTCGGGCCACCTGTGAGGGCCTCTTGGTCCAGGGCCTGACCGCGCCGGACGCGGTGTCCGGGGCAGGGCAGGGCTAGGGCGTGGGCCTCAGGAGCCTTAGGCTAAGGGCCCCTCTGAGACCCCTTTTTTGTGATAATGTTTTGCACTTTTTCGTACAGGGGATGGGGGTGGGAGGGGCCAGGGCCCCTGGACTCTTGATGCTCCTTTTTTTTTTTTTGTGGGGGAGACCTGACGTTTCTGCTTTCTGCTGAGACCACCCCCACCCCTGACACCAGCAGTCCCCCTCCATCCTGGGGCCCGGCTCAGACACAAGCCAGGAGTTGGGGTTGAGCTGGTTTCCCTCCCTCTGCCCTGAGGGCTCACCCTCTCCCTTGCCAGAGGTGGAGGATGGATGTCCAAGCTGAGGCCCCATGCACAGGCCAGGCAGTGCGGCCTTGCTTCCCTCCTTCAGTGGGCCCTGCCCTTTGTATCGCCTCCACCTCCATTAAAACTGCTCTCGACTTGCTGGCTGGGCCTCCTCCTCTCTCTGGTGCCTGGCCTGAGGCCAGGGTAGGCATTTGCTTCCCGGGGACAAGCATCACACACATCAGGGGCTGCTGTAAGTTGGGGAGGAGGCCAGGCCCCCTCCCTTTCTCATGAGAATCTTTTATTTGCCCCAACTGAAGGGTGGGCACGGGGTGTTAAATAAGAACTGGAACAGGCAGGGGCACTGTACAGAGGGATCCTGGAAGGGGCTGGTGGGTGGGGAGTGGTTCAGTGCACCTGAGGCTGGGGCCGCCCGTGGCAGAGCCCTCCTGGTGGCTCAGGGGGTGGGCCCAGCTTCTCTGTTTCCTGTTCCACCGACTGGCTCCCATAGGCACTGTCCTCCTTCACCTCTGCTGGGGGAGTGGACACGGGAAAGGGAGCAGGAAAGAGTCAGGCCTTAGGCCTCCCACCCTCCAAGCCCAGATCCACCTCTCAGTTACGGTCCCTTTACCTGTGCTGGGCAGCTTTTCCTGGGTCTCTGGACCCTTCAGCAGCCTCACCCCCTCCTCCAGGCCCATGTCAGACAGAGCATTCAGCAGGCCCGTCCAGTCGCCACCAGCCAGCTGAGGAGAAGGAGGAAGCATGAACCAGGAGTTGTGGTTAGGGTGTGGGATCCCGGAGGAAGCACCAGAGATCTGAGACTGGGGCATGGAGCATGGGCAGGGGCCTGACCGACCTGGTAACTGCGCAGGAGGCTGCCACTGGGCGAGGCTGTCCTTCGATACGTGTCCACCAGACTGCGCAACCCCAGCCGTTCTGCCAGCTCCACCCAGCTGCCCTGGGCTCCTGGCCCATCAAGCAGATGCTCCAGGTTCTGTAGGACTGTATCTTCAAGGGGTATCTCTGGCCCTGAAGGGGACACACACATAAACATGTTAGTTACCCTCAGAGATGGCAAAGACACCCAAATGTCACCTTTATCTCAAGGCAACCTGATTGATAGTGCAGGCGGGGCCACTGGGGCAATGGATGGAGGACGGGGATGGAGAAAGGGAGACCTCCTTCAGTGGTCCCGAAGGACAAGAGACCGCTGTGAGCAGGGGTCAGGGGTCTGGCAGTGGGTGGGGAGAGCTCCTCACCTGCAGGGCTGGGCGGGGTCAGCGGCGGCGCCATGGTGTCCTGAGCAGCATTTAGCAGCAAGGTCTTCACCTGGGGAGACAGCCTCAGCCTTGACTACCTCCCATCACAGTCCTTGACCCCCAGTACCAGCTACTCAGGACCCCATCTACAAGCCCAGATGCCCCATCCCCTGGTACTGCTAGTCCGGGGCTGGCCTCACCTTGCTGCTGCGAGTGAGGTCAAGAGGTGTGTGGCCCCGGAAGCTGCCTCGGGTGTCCCTCTCAGGGCTCTCGGAATCTGAGTCACTACCAGAGGTGGGAGGCGAAGGCAGTGGGCACAGGGGCTCCTCGTTCTCTGCGTGGACGTCAGCACCTGGGGCAAGGAGATAGTCACAGGGAGGCTCCCTTGGAGCCCACATTAAGGACTGCAAAGTGGGGGATTGGGGGATTGGGAGGCGCCCCCTTTCCCCCCTCAGCCCTGTTCATAAGCCCCTGAGGGTGGGACTGACCAGCCTTCAGAAGGAGGCGGGTGAGGGTTGGGGATCCCAGTCCAGCTGCCAAGTGTAGGGGTGTGTTTCCCGCAAAGGTGCGGGCATTCACGTTGGCCCGGAGCTGTGGGGTGTGAGGGAGTGGTTGGTCACAGCACTGACTGATCCGCTGGGCCTCCCCCGACACCTTCACCATCCCCAGCCCTTGGCTCCACATCTTCCACAGTCCTCAGTCCCACCTTGGTGACGAGATGGGTGACCAACCCCAGCTCCTCCATCTCTGTGGCTAGATGCAGGGCTGTCCGGCCCCCCTGCCGCTCTGCAGCCTCCACTTCAGCCCCACTCTCCACCAGCAGATCGAGGCATTCGGGGCTTCGGGCACGGACTGCCAGGTGGACTGGGTATAGCCCTAGTGACACAGGGTATTCAGCCTGCAGCTGTGCCCCTAATGTGAGCCCTTGACCAGCTGACCTCCACACCTCACGTCCACTGTAGGCACTCCCCAGATCCTCTCCCTGGTGCCCACTCTTGCCCGCTGGTTCAGATGAGGTGATGAACTCACCTTCGAAGTCGGGTACATGCAGCAGTTGGGGCATGGCAGGAACCCCACTCCGCAGCAGGGCGCACAGCATGTCGGGGGCGCTGGCACCTGCCCGGAGTGCCAGGTGCACTGCTGAGTCTCCATGCCGATCCAGCAGTGCTGGGTCTGCGCCCACCTGCAGCAGGAAGCTCACCACCTTCGTCTGCCCCGTGATCACTGCCAGGTGCAGGGGCGTCTGGGGGAGGCAGGCAGGGTGAGCCAGGCCCGCTCCTTGCCTCACCCACCTGACTTCCAACCCCTCCCCCTCACCAATAGAGGCCCCTCACCTGGTGCAAGTGATTGGTGATATTAACCACGCCGAGGTGTGGGGCGTGGTAGATGACGTGGGCTATCTGCTCAATGACGGTGGTCTGCCCGTGGATGATGGCCAAGTGCAGTGGCCTAGGGATTGAGGGGGGTGAGACTCTGGCTTAGGAAGCTCAGCAACTCGTTATGCTTTACTCTCAAAACACCACCACCTCCATAATCTCTCCAGCCCACGAAAGTAAATCCTTCCGCGCACCTTTTGCGGTAAGTGCGTACTATTACTGTGCCCCTTAAGCAATCGACAAAACTAAAGTCTACAGAGATTTAAGTATCTTGAACAGAGCTAGAGCGTAGCGAGGCCGAACTTGAAACTGGGTCTGCCTAACTCCGGAACCCTGGCTCTATAGGTTCCTTTCCTGCCCCACAGCCCACGACCTTCCACCGGCGCGCGGAGCCCTGGTCCCCGCCCGCTCTCCCGCCCACCTACGTGTCTCCGTTCTCATCCTGTGCAGTCAGCAGGTGGCGCTGTCCCGCCAGCAGCGAGCGTGCGTCCGCCGTGACGCCGTAGTCCAGCAAGGCTCGAGCGCTGCGCTGCGCCAGGCCGAACAGGCGTGCGTTGTACTCCCGGGCTGGAGGTGACAGGGGGCGTGGGTGTGGACTAGGTCCCCACCCACAGCGTCCCGACCGCTGGGATTCCCGAGGTCATACCTCGATGCAGCAGCTCCGGGGTTTGCTGTTCGCGCTGGGGCGTCCCGGGGGGCGCGCTCGGCTCTGCTGCTTCCTCCCCAGCATCCACACTAGGCGTCTCGGCGGCCATCTGCGCCCCACCCCCGCCTCCCGGGTAGCAGCCCATTGGGGCCGCGCCCGACTGGTAGGGGCTGTAGGCCAAGGAGGAGGGGAAAAAGCCGAGGCTGCCACCTGTGGATACAGGCAGGACTGTGGGGAGAGGGCACCAGGAGGACTCTCCCAGATTTCTTCCCCACAACTTTTCTCCCCTTTATCCCATCCTCCTCCATTGCCCTTCCTGCCACCAGCACCACCTCACCTCCTCCTCCAGCTCCTCCATAACCCCCAGCCGAGCCCCCAGAGCCTCCACCCATGTGGGAGCCACCCCCAAAGGGCTGGGAGAAGGTGGGCAAGGCTTTCCTCCGCTTCCGCTGCACCTCCTCCTTGTCTAGGGGTAGAGGGAAATGAGATGTTAAAACCCCAACTCGCACCAGCCTCAAGAGCCCTGTCCCACTCTGGTAATGGCCTTTCCCCCAAAAACCCTCAGGCTGGCTCCTAGGGCCACCTCTTTCTGGGACATTCCCTACTCCTGATTTCACTCATGGGTCCCCTGATCTAGTTCTTGGGACCCTCCAGTCAAGCCCCCGTCTCCAGCCCCCCTGGGATCTTCAGCCCAGCTCCACCTTCTACCAGAGGATAATAGGTGAACTGTTTGGAGTCAGAGACGTCCCCCCCACGCTTGCGTTTCAGTTGCAGGAACACGGTTACAGGACGCTCAATCTTCATCTTGTGATAGGGAGGTGTCCGGAACACAATGGCATACTAGGGGGAAGGAGGACATAGGTGTCATTAAGGTCTTGACTTAATTTGAGCCCAGCCCCAGCCCTGGCCCTAGGGTACCTGTTTGTGAACATCTGTGGGAGAGAAGTCCCCAAAGGCCTGCCATCCATTCTCATCATCCTCGTAGAACCGAACCTCAATGTCATCTACAGGGAAAATTGAATCTATAGGGCCATTTGTCCTGAAGCTGTGTTGTTCCCCAAGCTTGATACCCATCGCTAGCTCCCAGCCTGGGCTCCAGCCTCACCTTTCTGCACCTTGTCACAGAGCAGATAAACCTCATCTCCACCCCGCACAGAGCCAGCTGTCTTGTCCATTCGAGAAATCTTCAGGTTTGAGGCTCCAGGAGACTCTATGGAGATGGCATATCAGTTACTTGAGATGATACAATAGCCATGGCCCCAACTAGGGAGCCAGGTGCTTTGTATTTTAACAACCCCAAGAGACACAGGAACTGCCAGTATCTTCATTTACTCAGAGAGGGGACGTGACTTCCTCAAGATCACTCAGCTCATACATGGTGGGGCCAAGTTCAAATCCACAGTTCGAGGCTGCCCTCCACACTACCTGTGGCACCCAGACCCAGCACCCCAGGTGGTCAGGATACTCACTGCTGTCATGTATGGGCTGGGAGATAACTGGCTTCAGGGGCAGAGAGAAGGAGCCATCACTGGCTCGAAGGAAGGCAGAAAAGCGCAGTCGCACAATGCTCAGATCCATCACCTTCTTCAGTTCCTTGGCCTCCTGCTCCAGCTCTCGACGCTCAGCCTCTGGACAGTGGGCATACATGTGACCCCTGGACTCCTCCTCTATTCCTTCCATGACCACCTCCCATGACTCCCTCCATATCCCCCATACCCGTAAGGCCCTGGGGCCTGGAGCGAAGACGCTGCCTCTGAAGTTTTTGTATCATAATCTCCATCATGTTCTTTTTGGTCACATGGAGGACACCCAGGTTGTTAAATCTGTGTGGGGGCAGGGAGAAGTCAGGGGCCTTGCAGGCAGTTCTTTCCTCCTGAGGCACCCTCCCCACTGCCAAGGCTTGGCCCTGCTCTACTTCCTCTAGGAAGCTTTTCTAGTTTTTACTTGGGGCCCTGGGTTCTGGGGCCAACCAGAGTCTTTCCCCTTGGTCAGATGCTAAGCTCACAAAGGTGGGCTGGGACCTAGGACTGGCAAGCGATGAAGGGGCACACCAGTGGGGACCAGGGTAGGGGGCACCGGACACCTACTGGGCAGTCATGTCCTTGGGCCCCACAGACACTGCGCAGACCCCCAGCTCCGAGCACTGTTTGCCCACCAGACTGTGGGCATGGGCACGAGGCGGGTCACTGTGTGTTACCAGGTCCACCTCAATCTTGGCAGGTCCCTCGTAGTTACAGATCTGTGAGGGGTGAGGGCTGTCAGTAATGCCCATGGACACACTGTCCACTAGCCCACCCTCCAGCACCACTCTGGCTCACCTTGACAGTGGGATAAGTCTTCCGGCCCTTCTCGCTAGAGGCTCCTGGCAGTCCTCCATGGGAAGGGCCTTCACAGCCATATCGAAATCGGAAGCCTCGCTGAAGGTGCCAGGGCAGAGTGACATTGTGACCAGGAGAAACATCCCCCCTCACCAGCCATATCCCCAGCCAGCAGTGACCATAATGACTAGACGTGTGTATCCTGAATCACCATAATGCCACTGTGATCAGCAGCTGCTAACGATCCCAACCTGAAGTGGCTCTGTGATAGTTACCCTCCCTGTGGCCAGCCAGCTACAACTGTCCCACTTGCCCCCAAAGCTGAAGCCATCCCACACCATCCCTTCTACTTGCTCACCTGCTTAGGCTGTTCCACGATCACCAGGTAGGGACCATCAGCTGGGGACAGAGGAGCCTTGCTGAGCCAGGACCTTTGAGCCCATTCCCAAGACAGAGGGCACACACCACATGCTCCTCCCTCCTCCTCCCTCCCCCTCCCTCCAAGACAAGGGCAGGTCAGGGGACTTATTAACCTGTCTCTGGGGCTGGCTCCTTGGGCTCCACAATGGACGGGTTGAATTTGAAATCATCATATTCAATGATGCCATCCAGACCCTGGTATGGAGACAGACTGGGATGGCAGCTGATTCTGAGCCACCCCCAGAACCCCCCACCTCTCAGCTCTCTAAAGCATTAGCAATCACCCCCTCTCCTAGGCAGGCCCATAAAAAAGCTCCTACTGAAAGCAGTTTGCAGAGAGTGACTGACAGGCAGGGTGAAATAATCTGAGGACATTAGAGGTGTAAGGGAGTAGAAGGGACTAGGACAGGCAGGCAAACAAGCAGACAGGCACAGGGGGTGGCCGGCAGGCTTTGGAGCCAGGCGGCGTGACTCACTGGGTCGTAGCAACTGTCCATGACTCTGGGCTAGGCCCGGCTCTGTCCGGTGGCTTCGGCCGGGTTCTGTTTCCCAGAGTTTCAGGCGCCCGCCTTAGGTGGGGAGGAGTGGCGGGTGTAGGGAGAGACAGATCAGGACGGGAGTTGGGGGGAGAGGGGGGCCCAAATTTAGGGGAGGGTCCGATCTCCTCCAGCTACCCGTCCGGGTGTGGCGGGCAGGATCCGGTGGAGGGCGAGATCCGGAGCTGGGCTGGGCCAGGCCGGGGAAGGGGCAGGAAAGTTAGAACAGCTTAGGAAAGTCCCGAAAATACCAGGGGGAGGAGGGGCCAGGGGGGCGGGCCTGGAAATGACGCCACTGGCCACGCCCCCTGGCGGGAGGGGCGTGAGGTCCTCTCGCTGGCCAGAGGGCGCCGGCAGCGTCTCTGCAAGCAGAGGGGCAATCAGACCCAGGGAAGGCCCCGCGGGGTTGGGGGCCCCCCCCCCTCTCTCCAGGGCCGGCGCCGGGGACTGGGGGTCTTTCAAGGCCGGAGGAAGCTCCTAGTCCGGGGCCCGGCCCCTCCTCTCCCCCTTCCCCTCCCCCGTCCTGGAGCAACCTTGGGATTTTCTACCCTCAGGGAGGCCACGGCTGATTCACCCCGGGGGGTTTTGGGGGGACATTCCTGCTGTAGGAAGGCCTCCTCCCCGAAGGCCTGTAGGTGGGGGCTCTTCCGAGTAGAGGGCCCCGGGGTTCTGTCCCGAGAAGCAGTCTCTGAGGCCAAGGGGCCAGAGGGGGTGTTGGGATGGGCACCTCCATTCTCTCTTCCCGAAAATCTCAACAGTCGTTGATTCCCACACCGCACCTGCTTTGGGTGCACCTCCCCCGCCCCTGTCCCATGGCCGTATGTAACATAGGTACATCACAGGTGTCTATGTTTCAGCCCATGTGCTTGCGCATTGTGTGCATGACGTGAACATGCGTGTACAGGTGAGAGTCCTTAAACTTATTAGTGTGGACACATGTCAGCATGTATCTGAGGGCACAGGTGAACCTGTCGTTGAGTTTCTGCGTGGAGGGTGTGTGTCCAGGCACTTGTGCACGGGTGAGTGTGCTTTGCGTATGCATGTGTGTGCGAGTCTGAGTGCATGGACGATCCTGTGCATCTGCGGGCATACGTGTAGATGGACGTACGCCCCGTGTCTTTGTACAAGGATATCGATGTGTATCCGCGTGTCATGTTCGTATACGCGCTCTCTGAATGCGCAGATGCCGCTCTTCAGCTCTAGGGCTCGGTCAGCTAAGGACCCTCCTCCCACCCTTGCCGGTGTCCCACCACCCAGGGGTCTGAACCCGGCCACTCACCGCGGCGGCGGCTCCGGTTCAGGATTCTCTCCCGGCCGGACCCACCTCGGACGGGTCGCGACACCTCTCCCACCACCAGGACTGCAGCCGGGAAAGCCCCTTTACCGCCCCCGGGAGGGGGGAATTCCCGTGACGTTTCCGTGCGTCACTCGCCATGCCCTTTTTCATTGGCTGAAAGTTTAACTCCTGGACTTACACAACCAATCGGGAGTGACTCTGGGGCGCCCCTTGGAGGAGAAACATTTGTGTAGCTCTGGAAGCCAGAGTGAGAATGACCCTCAGACAGGCACTAGCTCTGCCAACCCGCTGCGGGATCCGCTGACCGAGCGCCATTCCCCAGCCGAGGGACCTGGCTCCGGTCTCCTCACACCCAGGCCTGTCCAAGCCGGCTGGAAGCCCCTGCTGCTACTCGGTTCTATGCTCCGCCTAATGCTCGGCCACCTCTGAAGTCGGGGAACCCCAGGGGGAAGCTGATATGCCTCAGCCCTCTGGTCCCGCCCGGAGCGGGCCCGGCTGCCGGGAAGACTTAGAGGAAGAGGAAGGAAGTTGATCTTGCAGTAGGTTCTAGAGTGCCATCTGGTGGCCCCTCTGGAGCCTCATGGAGACTCCGTAATACTCTCAATCTTCCCGGGAAGAAAGTGTCTGGACCTGAAGCTTGTTCTGTAAATGACAGAACATTTAACAGCTGGCCAGACTTTCAGACCTGAGCTCAGGAAGTCTTCCGAGGATAAGGGAAAGGAGGTATTTATCTGGGAAACTCAGGTCTTGCTCATCGATCACGGAAGTTTGGAATATTAGAGTTGAAAAGTCATCCAAAATTATTAGTTCAAATGCCTTTGATGTAAGAAATTACCTTTTTATATAGTTTCCAATGTCCGCTTACTTTAAAGATATAGATATATAATTTGGCTGCACTGGGTCTTAGTTGAGATCTTTGTTGAGATCTTCTGTCTTCATTGTGTCTAGTTCCCTGACCAGGGATGGAATCTGGGCCCCCTGCATTGGGAGTGCGAAGTCTTAGCCACTGGACCACAGGGAAGTCCCTGCTTAGACACTTCTAGCGGCAGCAAGGTCAGCACAGATTCACAAAGTACTGACCTCTGGGGCTGGACATTTCTGGTTGGTAGAATTTCTTTTCAGGAGGTGCCATGAGTAATCTCCATTTTGGGAGATGTCCTCCCTTAGGCTCACCATGGTAGAACACAGGCTGTTGTTTCAAACCTTGCCTGCAGCTTGCCCCTGACCTTAATAACAGAATTACAGGCCTGCAGTAGCTCTGCATGCTGCTGCTACTGCTGCTAAGTCGCTTCAGTCGTGTTCCGACTCTGTGCAACCCCATAGACAGCAGCCCATCAGGCTCTCCCGTCCCTGGGATTCTCCAGGCAAGAACACTGGAGTGGGTTGCCATTTCCTTCTCCAATGCATGCAAGTGAAAAGTGAAAGTGAAGTTGCTCAGTCGTGCCCGACTCTTAGTGACCCCATGGACTGCAGCCCACCAGGCTCCTCCATGCATGGGATTTTCCAGGCAAGAGTATTGGAGTGGGGTGCCATCGCCTTCTCGGAGCTCTGCATAAAGGGAGACTATTGTGGCCCTTGATTTGGGTAATTTCCTGTCACTTCCCCCTCTTCATCTTGCCTGCAAATTGAATGTGCCAGATACTATGTGAAGATGTATGTGTATTCAGTTGCACAGCCGTCTCTGACTCTTTGCGACCCCATGGACTGTATGTAGCCTTCCAGGACTGTGCCTCTGTCCATGAAATTTTCCAGGCAAGAATACTGGAGTGGATCGCCATTTCCTTCTCCAGAGGATCCCTGGGTTGAGACCCAAGGATTGAAACAGAGTCTCTTGCATCTCCTGCATTGGCAGATGGATTCTTTACCACTGAGCCACCAGGGAAGCCCAAACTGATAAAGTTAAGACTCAGAGAGGAGAAGTAACATAACCAAATACATGGCTTGAAAGGGACAGAGTGAGAATCAAACCCAGTCTCTTAACTCTAGCACAAAGCTCTTCACCTTAAATTTGTATAAAGCAAAGCAGGTCTTCCCACCCCATTGCGAGACTTTAGACTTGGGTGGGAGTGGGTAAAACTGGGAGAAATGGTTATATTCTAGGTAGATTTGAAAGTCAGGGGCAATAAAACTTGCTGAGGAATTGGGTGTGGGATGTTGGGAAGGGGTGTTGATATAAGAACCTAGAGGAGATGAGGGGTAATTGTACATTAAGTCAGTGTAATGGATGGTATTTGAAGTTTTGACAGTGTTCACCATTACCCCATGATTGAATGTAGAGAAAAGGAGTTGACAAGCACTACACCCTGGGACATTCTGATGTTGAGAAGCTGTGGACATGAGGAGGAACCAAAAGAGGAAATTGAAAAGACATGGTCAGTGAGCCAGAGGAGAACCAAGAAAAACCTGTGTCTCAGCCAGGTGAGAGCATTTCATGGAGGGGGTGGTAAACTATTTAGTTGAATTAAAGCTCCTTCTCAGCTGAAGCCCAGGGTTCTTGTTTTCTCACAACCACAGTTTCCCAGTGAGCCCTGAACGCAGGTGAATACCCAAGGGCTTGAAAAGCCACATACTTTACTGTTCCTAGCATTTATTGGGAGGGGCGGGGTGATGGGGAAGTGTGCGCCCATTATTACTAACTCTGTAATTCGTCCTCCCTGATATCTTTATTTTTTTGGCTGCTCCATGGGGCTTGTGGGATCTTAGTTCCCCCAGCAGAGATGGAACCCCTACCCCCTACAGTGGAAGTGTGGAGTCCTAACCATTGGATCTCCAGGGAAGTTCTGATATCATTCTTATGTGCTCAGAAAATTCGCATTTATTCTTGGTTATGTTTGTTTTTTTCCTGTTTTTATTTTATTAATTATAGTTAAAAAAAAAATGATTTGGCTATGCTGGGCCTTAGTTATGGCATGCAAATTCCTAACTGCAGCAGATGGGATCTAGTTCCCTGACCAGGGATCGATCAAACTGGGGTCCCTTGCATTGGGAGTGCAGAGTCTCAGCCACTGGACCACCAGGGAGTTCCCCTTTTATTGATGTATAGTTGATTTACAATGTTGTGTTAGTTTCAAGTATATAGCAAAGTGATTCACACACACATACACGCACACACGGAGAAATAAACAGCAACCCACTCCAGTATCCTTGCCTGGGAAATCCCATGGACAGAGAAGCCTGGTGGGCTGCAGTCCCTGGGGTCACAAAGAGTCAGACACAACTGAGTGACTGAATAACAACATACACACACATACATATATATTTTTTCAGATTATTTTCCATTATAGTTTATAACAAGATATTGAATATAGTTGATCTATTTTATATGTAGTAGTGTGTATCTGTTATGGGCTTCCCAGGTGGCTCAGTGGTAAAGAATCTGCCTGCCAATGCAGGAGATGCAAGAGACACCAGTTCGATCCCTGTGTTGGGAAAATCCCGAGGAAGAAATGGCAACCCACTCCAATATTCTTGCCCAAAAAATCCCATGCACAAAGGAGCCTGGTGGGCTATACAGTCCACAGGGTGGCAAAGAGTTGGACACAACCGAGCACACATGCACACACATAGTGTGTGTCTATTAATCCAAACTCATTTATCCCTGCCCCTCTTTCCCAGTTTTCTAGTGAAGTCTTAGCTCACCATGTAATTATTACTTCAGGTACTCGACCTTTTATTTCCACATGAGAAACTACAGAAAAATGTACTCATTTTTGAGAGTTTCCACACCACCATCACTACTTTTGAGCTGGGGAAGTGTCATAGGAAAGACCATGCAGTTTAGAGTGAAACACAACTGGGTTGGAATCTCAGCTCCCTAACTTCCCAGGAACACAGCCTCTCTGAACCTGCTGCTTCATCTAGGAGAAGAGTTAATATTTCTACAAGGTTGGGTAAGCAGTGCATTTAATATTGACATACACTCGTGTTCCAACAATGTCACTCCTCGTTAGGATCTCAGGCCTCCGGGCTTTTTGAAACCTGCTATCCTAGAGTTCTTATAGGAGACACTGTTAAGACCAGCATTTCCTTCCAGATTATACTATTTTCCCAGAGGTTTTGTCACTTCCACGTCATTAGCCAGTCTTTCTTGGTCAGAATTAAGGCCTGCGTATTAGATCTTCTTGTAGTTTCCTTCACCTGACAACACTGTTCAACACAAGTCAGGTTATATGTCAGCTGATTTTTCTATACCAGAATAAGACTTTCGACGAATGTTTTCCTTTGCTTGCCAGTGGGGTGGGGTTCAGTTTGCAATCACCCCAGCTTCTTCCCTAATATTTCAGACCAAGGGCTACAGACTTTTCGTATTATTTTGTTCACAGGATAGACTTTGGATTTCTATATGTTAGTCTATGTTGTCTCCCTCACCTCATGTTTCCCTTCCTTCAGAAGCTTCTGAAGGCAGAGCTGTGGGGCTCAGAAGGGAGAACAGAGATGTTAGAGTCAAAGCCAATGGTCCAAGTGTCTACCTGATTGTAGATCCAGGCTCTTCTGCACCCATAAGGAAAAGAGCAGGTGAGGCATTCAGTCTTACTCATAATTTTCCCAGGGGCAAGGTTTTAGGTTAGTGTGGCAAGCAGGCACGGTTTGGATTATTTGCAGAAGGAAGGGAAGCGGAAGAGACTAGTGCAGGAGCTGCTGGACTCCTGTTAGTATTGTTCCACATCCAGCTGTTTCCGTTTCCACAGCAGTACACCCAAGGGAGGCACTGACAGACATCCAGACCCATCCACGTGGTTGTGCTGAGCAAAGGGAAGACTGAGAGGCTGAATGATCACAGACACAGCTGGGTCCAATGAAGAGGTGAGCGCCCCCAAGTCTCCAAAAGGGAGGCCCACTGGTACTACTCTCCACCCTTTGGTGGAAGAGACTATGGTAGAGGAGGAAGTCAAGATGATGGGAGATGCTTCACTTGGGAAGGCTTAATAGCATTCTGCAACCCACCCACAGTAGCTCAGCCCTGCAGAAGCCATGCTGCCTGCCCCATGCACACTCCTTGTCTTATCCTGATGCAAAGGGAAAGAAGAGAAGGGTTTCTCCAATCACACTTCAGTGGCTGGGCTGTTTGGAGGCTACGGGATAGGAAAAACATTTCCATGCTCAGTTACGGGCCAGAATGAATGCCCTGTGTCCAGAAACACAAGCTCACAGCTATGGGCAAGGTAGCCTCCCACCCGCTAAGGCCCATGGGCTCCCTGTGCTGCTGGACTATGAAGCACACCTGAGGGAAGCCTTCTGAGTAATGACAGCTCAGCCCTGGCTCACCTTCCCTTTGACCCCAGCCTGGGCTGTCACAGTTATCTCCATTGGAGCAGTTAGGGAAGAGAACTGTCAACCCCCAGCACATCCCTGGTGACAAGGGAGCACTGCTACGATGGTGGTGGTGGTGGTGGTCGGGGGGTGGGGAGGTGGGTAGCAGCAGTGGTGAAGGAATCCTGACCATGGTTGGTAGGCTCGGCCTCTGTTCATGTGAGGGCCTACGTATCCCAGAACATGGTACCCACAAGCTCAAGAAGGAAACCAGAAGAAAAGGCCATGATGTTGGTACTAAGACATTTATTACATCATAAAAAGTCCATTGTTTTCCTGTTTTTCCATATGTACATGCTCCTGTGGGCATTCCTTTTCTCCAGTCCCACCTGCCCACACTCTATGGCGCAAATCAACTCTCCAAACTGACCAATTAATAAAAGGAAAAACTAGAGGTGGTGGTCCAGGGCTAGTGAGAGTGGGGCTGGGAAAGGGAAACAAAGTGCAGAGTGGTTGACTTGGCTCTCGATGCCTGACATGGGCAGGAGGGGCCCAAGGGTGGGCACTGCAGGGCTGGCACAGTGATGCCTCCCTCCCCGGAGCTGCCAGCCTGCAGGTGATACCTGAGTGTGCTCTCAGGTTGGACTCCCAGGAATGGAGAGCAGAGGAGGAAGGTCCCACAGACTAACTGTGGGTCCTAGGAGGGGCCATAAAAGTTCCATTTCCCATCCCCATCCAAAAAGCAGTGACAGCCGCTTGGGCTGGGACTGAAGAGTCTGTGGCCCCTGGGACAGCTGAGAGCGGGGCCAGGACAGCCTGCTACGAAGTACTGGTCCTGATAGCTGAGGGGCCTGCCTTAGTTGACCTCAGAGGTGGGCATGGGGTCTGTGGGACGAGGTGTGGCCAAGAGGGGCACAGGTGAGGTGGCCTCAATGAGAGCGGGGTTGAGGATGATGGGCAGAGTCATGGGGGGCACGCCCACCTGCAGCGGGGAGGCCAAGGGCTGCAGGATCAATGGGGACTGAGCCAGCGGAGGAGGCCCATCTGGGGTAGGGCTCAGCCTGCTGGGGCTGGACGCCACTGGTGATCCAGAAGAACTGCTGTTAGCAGGTCGGGGGCCCTCGGGCTTCTCAAAGTCTAGAGGAAAGCAAGGTGGCTGCAGTCAAACTCCCTTACAGTCTGCAGCTGGTTTACCACACTCTGCTCCTCCCCATTCCTGTGAGCAAAATGACCTCTCCCAGTCTACATAGTTGAGATTCTCTGCTTGAAACGTATTCCAGTGTCCAGTTACCTCATACCTACTCACTCCCCCCACTGTTGTACCTCCAGTCAGATTAATTTTGGTCTGCTTTTTACTAGCATCCCTGAAGGGCACCTCTGCCTCTTCATCCCAAGTTCCCAATCCAGCCTTCTTTTCTGAAGCCTGGAAATCCCAGGCAGCGAGCTCATCAGACCTGGCCCTGCAATCTCCCACAGGAAGAGCAGGTGAGCAGGATCCTATGGCTCCTTCCTTCTTCCCCTGGCTCACTGCCGGTGCTCAGCAGCAGTCATAAAGTACTCTGGGCCTCCTCTTAGGCCTTGACATCCAGCAAGCTCACTCAGAGGGACTCACCACGGGTCCCCAGCTCAGAGGGCATTTCTGGGGGAGGTGGATGGCCAGGGCTCCTAGTGTCACCAGCAGCAGGAGTCAGGTGTGCTGAGGCCAGCGGTTTGGGGGCATGAGGCTCCATGGGCACAGGGTCTGGGGATGGCAGAGAATCCAGATGGCAGCTCTCAGTGCTTTCTCTCGAGTAGAGTCTTGGCTGCCTACTAGACTTCCCACCTACCCAGGGCACAGAGAACTAATTATTAGCTCCAGACTCTCTCTGATGAAGTTGGTCGGAGCCCCCTACCCTGGATGACAGTCTGCTTGAAGAGCTCATCTCGCAGGTGGGGCAGGAAACAGTCAATGCGTTCCCAGGTGATCTCCCAGAGGGCTGAGGGGCTGCCTCCTCGGGCATCTGCACTGTGGAAAATCTCTGCTGTGTCCATCACCAGGAGCATGTTCTTCAGAGACTCTGGAATGGCCTCTGACTGCAGATGGCAGTGGGACCATGAGAATGGGAAAAGGGATATGGGGGAATATGGTAAGAAGGAGAAAGCCACCAAGGGGGAAACAGCAGGTCTTCCCAGAAGGTAGGAGAGGACGCAGGCAGCAGTGTTGGGCTGAGACAGAACGTACCAGTAAGTCACTGGAGCCTGCATGCATGTACTTGTCCATGAAGTCCAGGATGGTCAGCCAGAGGGCCGCAAAGGTGGAGAGCGACAGCAGTGGAGACAGGTGCTGCAGGAAGACCTATGGCCCCCAGCCCCTTTCAGCCGAGAGGAAGGTAGGAGCCTTCTGCACCCCTCTCCATGGGTAGGAGGCAAGCCTTCTCTATCTTTCATGGGACTCCTGGATCAGAGACTCCTCTGAATTCCAAAATCCTCCTGGTTCCTGCTGAGTCTCTCTCTACAGCTGGGGGTCATAAGCGCCTACACTACATCTCTGGGTCCTCTCAGGCTTCTGAAATGGCAGGTGTGGAGAGAGTGGGTGAGTGCAGGGTGGTGACAGTACCTTAGAGAGCAGGGTGGAAGCCCTCATCCGGGTCTCCTCCATCCCACCCACATCTGCAGGGCTGATGTTCTCCAAGAGCTTGGTCAGTAGAGGAAACAGCACCTGGTGGGTAGAGTCAACATCTCTCCAGAAGGGTCAGGTGGAAGCCTTGCCCACCTGACCCTGGGTTGAGGAGGGTGGGTACAGAGCAGGAGGGAAGGTATAATCAGCTGAGGATTGACATTAGCAGCTCTTCAGGCTGCCAGGGGATCCCTGTCTTTAGGATTTGCGCTTTACCTTAAGACCAGAGGGAGGGCCTACCTTGTTAAAACAGGACTCCCATTCCAGAGCATCTAACTTCTGCAGATCATGTACCAGCAGTGCTCGCTGCAGATAGGTCAGTGCCTGCATCCTCACCTGCCGCCGGGCATCACAGCACAGGCAGGCAATGCCTGAGAACAAGAACAGGCTCAGATCCTTCAGGCATCCTGATCTCGGTACCTCCTAAGCACCAGCTCCACCTCTGCCCCTGAGGTTTACCCTGCAGTAAAGGGCACCAGCAGTGAGCCCAGAGGGTGCGTGAATCAGCTTCAATCTTCCGGCCACCTGTCTCCAGGTGGCGCTGCTCCTCCGCCCATGAGCTGTAGATGGAGGCTGCCCTTGTGTGCAGGGTGTGCATCAGATCTAGCAACTGGAATCACAGGAGGGGCAGGACACAAATGGGGTTAGGTCTGCTGGACCCCCTCCCCAACAGCCCGCTCCCACTGTCCCTGACTGAGTCCTCAAGGGAGCCCCTAGTACTGATCGCACCACACTCCTCTCATCACTCTCTCCAACTTTGTGAGCTGGGTGTCCTAGTCCTGACCAGTGTTTTCCAAAGACAGGTATTACTCCCAGTAGCAGGGACTTGAGGTGTGTGCACTAAGAATTTAATAACACAATTACACAGTGAGAAAGGCACTTTCTTTTCACTTCTCTTTCACCCTGATGACAGATAAAGCCTCATGTTCATTAATCTCATTTTAAAAATGGCAAATCTCAGGCTCAGAGGCTTTGACAGGCAGTAGTGTATGGACAGATGTAGTAATTTTTGTTTTCATTATTTTTCTAAAGTTATTCTATTTAAAGCAATTAGTTCTCCATTTATTTAGTGATATAAAGTCTGCTCATAAAATAAACTTTGTACATTCTGAACAGACAACAGAATAACGAGAAAGAAACAAAAACTGGCGGCAGTGGTTCCCTCTGGTAAGGAGAACTTAGCAGCTAGGGACAGGAATGGAATGGGACTTTTATCTGTTTACCCTTTGTACCTTTTGAACTTTGTACTATGTGCATTAGAATTATTTATTTAAAAAATAAACTATAATTTTAAAATTAAGCAAATGAAGACTTACAAGTAGTCTTGGATAGGGAAACACTGGGGGTGCTAGCCGAGGACTTGGGCTGGAAAACAGGCCCTTCCTCTTAGCCCTGGCTGTCCCTGGCCCCACCAAGACTCCCGATGTCAGGTACTGGGAGAGGAGAGGAAATAAAGGGTGCCATACTTACGTCCTGACTGACCTGTAAAGACACCGTATGGTAGCTGGCTGGCACACCTTCATCCTCATCGTCGTCACTATGCCCGCCCCTAGCGGCATGTTGGCTGGAGGTTCGAGGCCGCCGAAGCACTGAGCCTTCCTTGGATTTTTTCTTGAAGCGGTTCCCTTTGTTGTCATATTTGTGACTCTTGCCACGTTTTTCCTGGGACTTGTACCCTAAGCAGGGCCAGACCCAGGACACATTTCACATCTATGGGCATAGATGGCCTGCCTTTCCCCCTCTTTGCCCCATAATTCACATGGCTACTCCCCAACTGCCCCTTCATCAGGATACCCACCGCCATTTAGACTGGCCTCCACAAAGATGCGGAGAGTCTTGACACAGAGCTCGAAGTTGTCAGGTGTGATGTGGGCAGCATCACGCACGATGAAGGACAGTGACTCCACACACTTGAGCAGGGACTTGGTATCATGTGGCCCGAGGTCCAGCCCCACCGTTAGGCTGTACTGATTGACCAGGGGTGAAGGACCTGGCCGGCTGGGCCCAGGCCCTGGCTTAGAGTTATCGATGTCATCTTTCCCCACCTGTTGAGTACAGAAGAGCTGAGAATCCAGGCTTGACCCTGATCATCCCCTAGATGCCCTCTCAAGGACCAGGAATCTTTTCCACAGGCCAAGGAGGGAAGACTCACCCGCTGCCCATATGCTCACTCACCACTAACCAACCGCTGTTGACCACATCAGCATCCGTGGCCGATCGATGAATCTTGCCAGGTCTGCCATGGTCAGTGTAGACCTCTGAGTCAGAAGTGTACCCCCGGTCCAGGCTCACATCATTTTGATGGTAGGATGGGAGTTCACTATCTGACTGGGCCCCTGAGACAGCAGGGAAAGGGGCAGAGTCAGGGTGGCAATGGGGATGTTGGGATGAGGGATAATTTCAGTTATCAGAAGAAAGGTGCTGAAGCCTGGCCTCTCTTTTCTCTGGGTCTAGATTAGTTTCAGCTCTGTCACCAGAGGGCTGAAGGACGGCCTGCAGAGCTGCTCTCTTGACCAAATGGGGCAGCAGGCTAATTTGGGCTCTGGATGGCATCTAGTAGCAGCTGTTGGGGAGGGAGATGGCAGTGAGGACAGTCTCTGAGGAAACAGCCCTCAGGACAGTAGGAAGCCTGGCTCATAGCCTTTTCCATGCTTGCCTTTATGCTGTTAGTCTGTGAGTACTGGTGAGAGGCCAGTGGGCACAGGAAGCCCTGGAAGCAGATGGCAGAGCCAAGGGTATTTAATCTGATGAACACAACAACCTGTGTTTTGTTTTCCTGTCTCAGCCACTGGGGCCGTGATTGTTTATCTGCCACTGCAGATGTCCCTGGAAAAGGGCTTACCAGCATCAGGTGCGTCGGCCCTGGCTGTGGCCTGCAGGGCAGCTGGAGGCTTTACACCTGAGCCAATGCACTCCAGCAGTGTGAAGAGAGTGGCCCAGTCATCGCCTGAGTGGATATTGGCTGCGTTGGTCTTAAGGAGTTCATGGAGCCCATAGGCTACCTGGTGACTGACTCGGGACAACACGCTGGGCTTCATTAGTAACAAAATGCGCAGGGAGAGCAGTACCTGGGGCAAGAGTAGGGAGCAGGAAGTAGAAAGTGGGCACACAGTATCCTGTCTAGCCTCTTTCCCCAGCAGTCTCCTTAGGCCAATGAGGATGGTTCAGCTAAGACCCAACTTAGGGTACTCTGTGGACAGATGGCCAGGGGCGAGGGATGGGGGCAAGAAAGGGGCAAGTTATAAAAGGGCAACACAAGGAGTCCTGTGGTGGTGGAACTATTCAGCATCTTCGCTAGTGGTGGAAACACAAATCTACACAAGTGATTAAACTGTGTAGAACTTAGTACACATATGAGTACAACCAAAACTGGGGAAATCTGGTAAGATTAGTAAACTATATCAATGTCAGTATCCTGGTTAGGATACTATACTATCGTTTTGCATAGTGCTACCATTGGGGAAAAATGGGGAATGTATACAGACAGCCCCCAACTTATGGTGATCTGATATAGATTTTTTGGGACTTTACAGTGGTACAAAAGCAATACACATTCAGTAGAAACCATACTTAAGAGTTTTAATTTTTTCCAGGGCTACTGATGTGCATGCAGTACAATACTCTCTTGCGATGCTGGGCAGTGTCAGGGTGCCACAGCTCCCAGTCAGACATGCCATCATAAAGGTGAACACCTGATGCACTTACAACCATTTTGTTTGCCATTTTCAGTACAGCATCTAATAAATTACCTGATATCCAATACTTTATTATAAAAGACTGCATATGAATCTATAGTTATCAATATAACTATATTGATATATAGTTATATAGATATATATAACTTTTAACTCAATATTAAAAGTTTAAGTTTTAAAAAACTGAAAAAAAGAAAAGATCAGTAACATTATGCAAAACTATAGTATTCCTTGATGGAATTCTCTAATCTTATTCAGATTTCCCCAGTTTTACTTATATGTATATTAAGTTCTACACAATTTAATTAAATTTAACTTGTGGAGGTTTGCGTTTCCACCACTAGCCAAGATGCTGAATAGTTTCAATACCACAGGATCCCTCGTGTTGTTCTTTTATAACCACACTTTCCTCTTTCTTGGGCTTCCCTGATAGCTCAGTTGGTAAAGAATCCGCCTGCAAATCCAGGAGACCCCAGTTCAATTCCTGGGTTGGGAAGATCCCCTGGAGAAGGGCTAGGTTACCCACTCCAGTATTATTGGGCTTCCCTTGTGACTCAGCTGGTAAAGAATCCATTTGCAATGCGGGAGACCTGGGTTCGATCCCTGGGTTGGGAAGATCCCCTGGAGAAGGGAAAGGCTACCCACTTTGGTATTCTGGCCTGGAGAATTCCATGAACTCTTTCTTGCCCCGATCCTTACCCCCTGGGCATTTGTCCACAACTTCTAAAACTCTGTCAATCAAAAATGTCATATAAATGGAATTATACAGTATATAACCTTTTGGGATTGGCTTTTTTCATTTAGCATAATTCCTTGGAGAACCATCCAAGAAATTGTGTATCAATAGTCTGTTGCTTTTAGTTGCCGAATAGTATCCCATGGTATACATACACTATACTTTTATGCTGAAAACCATCTGGGCTGATTCTAGTTTTGGCTACTACAAATAAAGCTTCTGTGAACATTCATGCACAGGTTTTTATAAAAGTTAGCTTTCATTGCTCTAGGATAAGCACCCAAGAGCACAATTGCTGGACTGGGTTAAAACTGCATGTTTAGTTTGATAAGAAATGACTCTATTGTTTTACATTCCCACCAGCAATTTATGAGTGACCCACATCCTTGTCTGCATTTGGTATTATCCCTATTTTTCACTTTAGTCATTCTGAGAGGTGTGCAGTGGTATTTCACTGTGGTTTTGTGTTTCCCTGCTGGCTAATGATTTGAACATCACTTAATCTTTTTCATGTGCTTATCTGCCATCTGTGTATCTTTTTCATATATTTCACTCATTTTCTAATTTTTTTTTTTACTGTTATGTTTTGTGTTCTTTTACATTTTAGATATTAGTCTTTTCTCAGGTATTTGATTTGAAAACAAACACTCCTTGTCTTTATATCCTTTCCACATTGGGCTCTGATAGAGTAGAATTTTTCATATTGATGAGTCTAATTTATCAGTTTTTCCTTTTATGGATTGTATTTTTGGTGTCAAGTCTAAGAACTCTTGGCTCAGCTCCCAAAGATATCCTCATGTATTTCTATCTAAAGGTTTCCGAGTTTTACATTTTACATTTAAATCTATAATTCATTTTGAGTTAACTTTTCTATAAAGTATGAGGCTTAGGTCTAGGTTCACCGCCCACCGTGGATTTCAATTGCTCCAGCAATTAAAAAGGTTATCCTTTCTATACTGAATTATTTTTGCACCTTTGTCAAAAAATTAGTTAGGTTTCTTTGTGTGGGTCTGTTTTTGGCTTGTTACATTGATTCATGTGTCTGTCCCTCCAAAAATACCACAGTGTTGATTACTGTAGCTGTATAGTAAGCCTTAATATCAGATGGAGTGACCCTTCCCACCTTTTTTCTCAAAATGTTTTTTGGCTATTCTAGGGCCTGTGCTTTTCCATGTAAATCTTAGAATAAGCTTGTTTGTCTACAAAAAAACCTTGCTGGGATCTTCATAGGAGTTGCATTAAACAGATCAATTAACAGAGAAATGGTGTCCTCACTACACTGAATCTTTCAATCTATGCATATACTATGTCTCATTTATATGGGTCTTCTTTAATATCTTTCATCAGCATTTTGTAATTTTTAGCATACAGAGTATATACATGTTTTGTTAGGTCTATAGCTAAGTATTTGATTTCATTTGGAACACTTGAAATGGTTTCATTTTCTATATGATCATTGTTAGTATTAAAAAATGTGATTAATTTTTGTGTATTGATCTTATATCCCCTGATCTTGCAGAACTCACTTATTATTTCTATGCTGGTTGTCTTTTTATAAATTGGGCAAAGGTCCTAAGCATGAGAACTAGGAAATCAGGTACAGGGCTGGGACTGCCACAGGGCAGTAGCTGTCCAACCCTACCGAGCACAGACACTGAGTATCAGGCTTCATGCCTGAGGCCATTCCAGACTCACTTCCAATGCCACCTGTTAAGACTCCCCCAGCCCTGTGTAGATCACTGGGCTCATGCTGCTGCTGCTGCTGCTAAGTCGCTTCAGTCGTGTCCGACCCTAGTGACCCCATGGACTGCAGCCCACCAGGCCCTTCCCGTCCATGGGATTTTCCAGGCAAGAGTACTGGAGTGGGTTGCCATTGGGCTCATGCTATAGGGTATTAAATGAGCTCTCTGTTTCAGGCCATATCCATAACTAATACTGTGGTTCTACCCCTTATATAACTTCCTGCCCTCCCAGCTGCACTCTGCTTACCTGGCCACTGATCTCTTCTCTCCGGAGTAACCGAATGGCTAGGCGCAGCAGCCCCACCACTGCCCGCTCCACAAGGAAGCAGAAGTCCTGGGCCTGGACACATAGGTGGTATAGATGGTCTCGAACAGTCTGCCACACACAGCCAACACGGTCCCTGAGAAACATAAGGGATGAAGACAGTCTCAGATGAAGAGGCCGGTAGGCAATAAGCCTTCTTTTCTGACTGAAGCTAGGCCCTGCAAGGCAGGTCTAATGAGCAAGCTTCTCCTCCACTGCCTGCAGCTTCCTGTGCTTCTTGTCCCTAGAGTCCACCCTGCAAGATGACTCCAGGCTTCCATCCCTTTGGCACAAGTCCAGTATGAGGCCTGCCTAAAGACTGCCTGCTACCTGTTCTCTAGCACAATCCTCAGCAGCATTTCCAGGCAGAAAGCAGCATCCTCTTCATCATAGGTCTCTTCATCTGGTGTCACTGAGACCAGAGCCTGGAGGAGAATAATTGCAGGAAAGAAGGCATGGAGAAGAAGCCAGCCATTGGCCCAGCCCTGACAGTGACTGAGGCATATGTCCCTGTCTCCCCTCCCAGACCCAGCCCAGCCCTTTCATCCCTCTTTCCTCTTCACTCTGTACCTTCATGAGCTCCTGCAGTGACTCCAGCTGGAGGAATTTGCTTTCTGTGATCATCTTTTCTGGGTCACATTGCTAGAGGGGCACAAGGGTTAATGATAAGGACTAGAGGGAAGAGAATGTTCCCAAGAAGCTAGGAAGAGAGGGCAGAAGGAGTCAGCTCTGGTCACAAACGCTAGTGATCCTAGTCTTCAGTTCATACAGCGGTGTCTTATCTTGTACAGAAGGGTCTAGGCTTGTTCACCAGGGGTGAGCAGGGTCAGTTACCTTGATACAGTCCAAAGCCATTCTCTTGGCCTCTTGGTTTTCAGTGGATGGGCCCCGCACACTCGACTGCTCAGTACCACTTAGTGTCAGCCAGCTCACAAAGCTCAGCACTGTTGACTCTCCTCTGGAGAAAGAGGGTACAAGCTCTAGTGAGCTCTACAGTTCTAATACTCCCTCCCCAAAGTCTCTAGCCTCTGATTTGCCCTCACCGGTTTGATGGTGTCTCTTCCCGCTGTAGACAGATCTTGCCATTGGGATCCACAAAGTCTTCTACCTGGAAAATCAGGTCAAGAATAATTTCTTCTCACATGCCTTTTGCATTTCCTATTCTTCTGAGTAAAGTTTTCTGGCTTTTTTCCTGTTGCCCTCTGCCCTCCACAACAGACAGGGTCCCCTCCAATTGGTGACTGGTAATGACTTCTACCAGTCTTCCTTCACAGCTATCCCCTGGCTGAAGATCTGTGGTCTTACATTTGAGGCGTTCCTGGTAAGCATGCATCAGGCCCAGTGCTATTCTCAACCATTTCTAAAAACAAACAGTACATAATCTTGGACCTCTTGCCTTGTTATTATCGATTAGTCTCCTACCAAGAATTACCTCTGCCATAGCCTTGGGTAGCAGTTGGGCTCGGAAGAGTTGCAGCATGGCCTCCATGATATTCTTCCAGCCCTCTCGCAGGATGTCACCATGACGGTGGGCCAAATGGAACACCGTCTTGGCTGCAATGTGGGCTTTAGGGTTGCTTCCAAACACAGTGGGTAGGTTCTCAATAGACTGGAAAAGAAGATGAGAAGAGGCTGAGAGCCTGGCAAATGAATTGAAAGGAGATTCTCTTTGGCCTGTACCTATGGTTCCTAAGGGTCCTTCTGCTATTTCTGCTTCAATCCCCTGTAATGTTGGTGAGAAGGGCTAACCTGGCTAAGGCCTTCTCCACTATTGTGTCTCCTCTCTCATCCCCATTATATGAGGTAATGCTATTCTCATCACAGGGATGTCAGACAGAAATGGCCTAAGCTCTTGTGTAGTCTGGCTGAGTGAGAGAATATGCTGAAGGGAATCAGCTCCACAGATAAGGGTAGATCTATGGCCAAGGGAGAGGTCTTCCTTTGGAATGCCAAGAACACAGTTCCTATCGCTGCTCACCTCACTGCTGAGAGCTGTGAATTTGCATAGAGAGATGATGAGATTGTCAAACACATCACTGAGGCCATAGTGGGCGGAGATCATGGCGCACTTCCTGTAATGTCACATACCAGATACAGTCACTGAGAGGCCAGGCAGCCTTTCCAAGTCCTCAAGGAGGCTTGCTTGGGATTCTTCCCTAATCAGTCTCAGGAAGAAACCTTTTACTCTTGAGTCTGTTTAATACTGAGCTTTCCCAAGCTTCAGTCTCCCTCCAAAAACTCAGGAGGAACCCCATTCTAAGGACAATAAGAGTAGGAGTCAGAGAGGCATGGAGGCAATCATGTTAACTCAGAGAGGTGGAAGAAGATTAAGACCAAAGTCAAATCCTGGCTACCTGAAGCCTGAGATGGCTTTTTGGATGATTGTCTCCTCAAGGCTTTTGTCAAAGACATAAGAGAGAGCAGCAATAGTGGGGCCCCAGGTCATGGTGAAGAGGTCAAGATCATAGCTGCCAGCAGGCACACGTAGGAATATGCCCTCTGGGGTGGCACCACGATGAAGCAGCACATTCCACACATAATTCTCCCGGACCAAGCCTGTCTGCTCCTCAGGCATCACAATTTCCTCATTCCTGTCAGGAGGTAACAAAAAGAGTAGGTGCACTGCTCTGAACTGACTGGTCACAACCTAGGAAAAGGGGCTTTGCCCAGAACTGGCACTTCCACCAATGAGAGGTCATCAAAACTGCAGCTTAGTGGTCTGCTTTCCTGCCCACCAGTGGCACCAGGGAGAAAGAAAGGAAGCATCCCATAATCTCCAAGCCCTGTCTCTAAGTGGCCCTTTAGTTCTATAGTAAGATCTCATATTCTTTCTGAGTATGAGAGAATAAACAATTCTTTTTCTGGTTTATAGTAAAAATCTAAGTGTCCCAAACTTCACCCTCTAGCACTCATTTTGGGTTCTCTACTACCCCCATCCTAACGCATTTTGTGAGCTAGACAGGAAAATCTAGCTGCTGTGGATTCAGAAAACAGGGCAATGATGCCCCCTCCACTCAGCAGAGGCAGTTTGAATCCTGGCTCAGGGTTCTTCAGTTATAGTACTGTTCAGCTTCTTTAAGAAATAAATGAGTTGGAGGAGATGGGGCTGCCCAGCTAAAGTACGAAGCTAAATCCAGGGCATGTGAGTCACTGCAGACTGATATGATGCCAACATTTGGAAAAGGAAGCAGTGTGCTTCTCCTTAGCAGAGATGTTACAGCATTCTCTACACATACTCACTTGATGGCATGGTACATGTCCTCCAGGATGTCTTGTTCAAAGTCCTTGCCTCCATTCACACCTTTTAGATTTTTGCGAAACTCCTAGAGACAGGGCAGTAAGATTCACCCTACCATGTGTCAATGCTGAAGCCCCACTCAAGGAACTCCTGGGTCTATGGTAAATAGGACTTAGGAAACAGTAAGTAAAAGAATCCACTTCCCTACCCCAGTTCCTCTTCTGTACTGCCCAGCCCTCCCTGACTCCCTTGGACAGAACCATGTCCACTGTGCCCAATGGAAATCCCACATCCTTCCTGCTACCTCCAAAGCTGTGCTGGAACTGCTCTGCCACGGCTGGGATTCAGTCTTACCTCTAGGGTCATGGGCGCATTCTGTTTGCGAACATTGTGGTTGTGCTGGTCAGTATTAAGCATGATGACAGCATAGGCCAGGGCAAAGCAGGCATCGCTATTGGCAAATGGGGAGCCATTACAATTCTGAAAAAGCAAAGACCCCGCCTATGTCAATGCTCTTCTCTGGCCAATCAAACCCTCACTGCCAACCTACTGGTCAATGCTGAGACAGAGGGAAGGTACCAGTCAGAAAATGACCCATCTCTTGCCAACTCCTTGATGGAAGTTGGCATCCCCTCTATGGGAAAAAGCTCATTGATGTTCTTCTCAGCCTTCTTAGGAGACAGAAACTGGGTCTTTCAGTTGAAGCCACAGAAACCCTTAGTCAAATTAATTTGGGATGCTGGACTCAGCCCCTGCCACTCAAACTCACCCTCCAATGTTCTGTGAATGCCTCTAGCAACCTCTGGATGACCGGTGCTTCCCCGGGCAAGCGGAAGGCTTCCAGGTAGAGCCGGAGAGCTTCATCTAATCGCAGACCCTGAAAGCTGAAAGTGCTACAGGGAAAGAAAGAAGGATGAAAGACTTAAGATATAATAAGTTGCAAATGTTGGGTTATCTATAGCTATAGTTCCCCTAAGCTTCTCCTATTGGAACAGAAGCTGAAGGCTTTGGCAAAGGGGAGGTATATTCTGGACATCTCTAACACTGAGTCGGTTAGTACTTTTCACATCAGTGTGCTCCTGCCTAGAAATTTCATTCTGGAACCCAGAACCTGCTCTGTGCTCAGGAACCCTGCTCTACCCCTTTGCAATGTTCTCTGTATAGAATGGATTGTCCCCTTCAGCTTTCTTGCTGGAGACTCTTTTAAACTCAACAGATATAAATCTTGGGAAGAGGAAAAGCGTGTGACCTGGGTTACCAGCAGGAACTGACTGGTACTGTTTTGAACTGTCTGTCCCCCAACTACATCCCACGTTTCTTACAGTTTCCTCACCTCACAAAGCTCTCCAGCAGGTCAATGTTTTTGCGGTCACTCACAAACTCTCCAATCATTTTCTTGTCCAGTCGAGGGTTCTCTCGCAGCCACTGGGCTACCTCTGTGTTATCCATTGGGATGGTAAGGAGACCTTTCTCCTGCAAAAACTGGATCCCCTTCTTTGGTTTCTGGTTGAACTGCTCTGTGCCAGTGATCAGCAGCTGCAGGAGAAAGATAGGAGGTGTCAAAAGCTGCTCTGCCCCTAAAGCAGACAAGACCAGGCCTCCATCAGGGTCCACAGCTGGTCACCTAATGGGTTCCTAGGACACAGCTCACTCCAGAACTAAGGCTGAATCATATTGACCCTTAGATTTCCCCAATCCCCATTGTTTATGTAGAACTGGCTGAGGAATTCCTTCTCACTCCTTTTCTGAGTACTAAAAATGCATAGCACTCTCCTCCAACCTGAGAATCAGGGGGAAAAAGTAGAAGAAAGAGACTAGAGAAGGTTTTCTTTTCAGTTTTACAGCCATCCCTAGTATTTGTTTACAGACTAGCTGATTCTAGTCTTTCTTTACAGATTCCCCTTCTTTCTTTGGTTTCCTAGCTCTTAAGGCCCTGGAGTTTGAAAGACAAGGCGAACTAACTGTGACGATACCTTTTTGACTGTCTATCCACAGTTCTGCAATCAAGGGCACATGTAAACCAAAGTCATATAGGCTGGCCTTAAGATGAAGAAGGGTTAAATAGGTTTTCTTTGTATTAAGAAAACCACAAAGCACAGTTATTTGAACTTTACTAAAAGCACCAGAATAAATGTCAATACCCTTTTATTGCCAATGATCACCCCAGAGCTCCAGATGACCAATAACCTTCAGTGACCCACAGGATACCAGTTCCCAGGACTCCTGTCACCACAAGTAACACTTGACTCTCAGTGAGGGAAGCATTTGCCCAGGAGCACACAAAAGGTGGTCCTGATTACATGGCTTAGGAGTAATGAAGGGCTTCAAAGGAGACTGGGGGACTGCTGAAGTCCCAACAAGCACAAAAATTAGCCATAGCAAACTGTTCAGTGAGCTGAAACTCTCCCTTGTTCTCTGAGACGGAACCCCACAGAGAACACCCAGTCAGAGCGGGTAGAGGTTGAGCTCTGGGGATATCTATATGTACCTTCTTTTTGTTTTTAATTTCAATCAACTCCCGTGGATCTGGCAGGATACAGGAAAATCGCGGTGGCTTCCGGGTAAACTTTTTGTCAGCTAGGAATGAGAGGGAAAGAGTGAAACACCAGTAAGACCTCTTTTACCAGGATAATGACTTTTAGAAGGATCCTGATATACCCTCTAGTGAAAACAAGGATGCCTCAGAAAGTTTCTTGTGCTCATCAGTCTTTCACATCCCTAGAAGTTCTATTTGCTAGGGCTCCCAATGTTCTCCTTCCTCTCTCTGGGTCTGAAGCCAAGGTTAGCGGCCAAGTTCATTTGGGTACTGCCCTCAGGGGTTTCTGCAACCATCCCCTCTGTTCTCCAACAGGTCTTCAAGCTGAGGGGGCTGAGGAAGATGGACATCCAGTACATACCCCCAGAGTCACCAGCTTCCTCCAGATCACTGCATCCTGGTTTCCCATGTTCTGCTGGCAGCCGCCCTCCACCTGGCAGATTCAGGCCTGCGATGTCTGGGGCCATGCCTGTAGCCTTCCCATCACTGGCTGCTCTCTCAGCTGGTTAAGAGAGAAGAAGCTAAGTGAAGACTGTACTGTAGGTACTGTAGTAAGTCAAGCAGTGCTTCAGGACAATCGAATCTCAGGCAAAAGAGATCTGCAAGTTCCCACATAGGTCACCAACCCTGACAGGATAAACTCAAGCCCAAATAAGTATTCACTATCCCACATTAGTCAAGCATTAGATTCTATAGTTTAATAAATAGATTACTGAGTCACTTTCCTTGATCTTCTGCACCTCAATCTCAAGGAAAAGTTAGAGAAGATTAATTAGATTTGAGGCAGTTACTGGGAGTAGGAAAAGGAAAGTAGGAAAAGGTCCTATATATCATTTAATTTAAATTCTCTTTTCTCCCCATAAAGAAATAACAATTTGGTAAAAAAGACAAAGTACGGAAGAAGAGAAAGGGAGAAGTCCATGAGTCTGTTAATGTGCCAGTCTGGTCTATGATTCACATCACCAAATCTTAGAAACACAGAATTAGGAGTACTTCAGAGGAAGAAATGAAAATGTAGGAGAAAGGATTCAGTGAGTAGAGAAGGGATAAACATAGACTCCTGGGATTCTCAAAGAAAAGAAATTCCTCTCACTACTGTTGGCTTCTCGAGTGCCATCTACTGCCTCATAGCCAGGTCTGGCTGCCTCTTTCCTTTCTTGCTGGATAAGGTTGTTGAGGACTTTGGCCTGGCAGTGGGCCTCAGTGCTGTCAATCACTGTCAATAGGGCATCGAGAGACAGCAGATGTGTTGTATAGAGCTGACCAGACACAGGGAAGGCATTCTGGAAAGTAAACAGATCCAGTAGACTTGAGGTTAGAATACTTCTCAAAAAATCCTAAAACTGCCCGTAACTTTTACATTGCTTTGAGAAAATGCCCTTCCTTTTGTTCCCCAACTTTCAAGTGTTTCATTCCCTATATGTACTATCCTCACTACCACCAGAGAGATTTCCTTAATTTTCTTTCTAGAGACCAGTAACAATGCTCAGCACCTTGGACAGCAGCTTGGTGAGATCTTCAAAGAGGTTGGAGCAGTAGTAGTCACAATCATAGTTGATATAGAGCTCGGTGACAAAGCTGGGGATGTGCCAGAGCTGCACAATAGCCTCCAGTGCCATCTCCTTCATCTCATAAGGCATCTTCGGGTTCTCCACAGTGATGATCTCCATGAGCTTTTTGATGTACATCTGACAATAATCCAGTAATTGCCATTTGGATGGGGAAAGGGTTCAAGATAAGAAGAGGCAAATTAGACAGGAAGCAAATGCTAGCCAGGAAGCATGCATTAAGAGACAACGGTATTCCATACCTAAAGACATTCCTCTCTTTGCCCTTCATGATGGAGCGGGCTGGTTCTTTACCTTGTGCCTGATCCAAAACAAGTTGCCTATTGCCCTTTTTGTGCTCTGTGAGCCTGATCTGCTCCTATTCAGGGTTCCTTTTTGCAATTTTCTGGTGAATTCAGCTTGACCTGCCTGCTTGTGTTGCAAAAGAACTATAGGCAAAAGAGTTGTACCCACTCACAGGGAGGTTACTTGCCCGTTCTACGTTTGGGTTCTCCTATTTTAAAGCCAGGCAGATTTCTCTGGGCTCCTTTTAATTTGACCATGAGGGAGGTTAGCCAGTGAACCAAACTATGGAGGCTAAAAGCACTCTCCTCAGATGCCACTAAATCCCACCCCTGCAGCATGACAAAGCTGATCCAAATGAAGGTGTCATACATCTTCCTATTTTTTTTTCCTTCTTTTTTCCAAGTTCAAGAAACTCACCTCTAATTGGAACTTGAGATGCTCCCTCATGCTCTCAAAGAGTAGGAAGCATACCCGAAGGGAAGCAGCATAAAGGTTCAGTCGCTCTACGCTGAGTAGCTGGAGATCACAGTAGGACAGGCCATTAGGTTTCTGAACCTGACTTTGGCTCAACCAAGAGAAGAGCAGGAGAGCAAACTGTGGGAAGTTGCCACCAAGGGAACTCTATATCTGTGCTCTGAGGGAACTCTGTATCCAGCCATTCCTATGTTTCCCCTTGGTTGCCAGCATCCCCGGGGAATTAACGGAGGCCTCTTGACTATCATTAGTGGTCAGTCGGAGAAGGCAATGGCATCCCACTCCAATACTCTTGCCTGGAAAATCCCATGGATGGAGGAGCCTGATAGGCTGCAGTCCATGGGGTTGCTAAGAGTCGGACACAACTGAGCGACTTCCCTTCCACTTTTCACTTTCATGCATTGGAGAAGGAAATGGCAACCCACTCCAGCGTTCTTGCCTGGAGAATCCCAGGGACGGGGGAGCCTGGTGGGCTGCCGTCTATGGGGTCGCACAGAGTCGGACACGACTGAAGCGACTTAGCAGCAGCAGCAGCAGCGGTCAGTAGGGGAGGTAGGTTCTTTCCTGGGTCCTATACTCTTCACACGAATCAGCCAAACCTCCCTGTGTCCCTGGCCCTTAAGAGACCCTGAAAAAAAGCCAGGGGCTTGGCGCCCCTCTAGAAATCCAGTCTTACCTGGAATAAGTGGCGGCACATCTCATCCTTGATGAGGCCCAAGAGGGTTTGGCACTGGGCTATGGGGGCAGACTCAAGAGCCACTGTGAGCAGATGCAGTCCCATGTGGATCATAACCTCGGAGTTGTGGCGGTCGTGTGGGTTGGTGAGGGAGATGAGAAAGCGGAAGAGCTCACGGATGCAGGGAAGACCATACGGGACCAAAGCTGTGCCTGGGAAAGGCCAGGAGGGAAGTGGGATTGCTAAGAAACTGGCTCAATCACAGGACTAACCTGCCCTGTATTATACAGAATATTTCAGATAAGTGATTCTCTTCTGGAAAAAAAAAAATTTTTTTTTTTCTAGGGCAGTAGGGAGACTAGTCTCACTTATTGAAGGGAATCAGAATTGATGATCCCACCTTTCTGTTAGAAGTCTCAAGCTTCTATTCTTCCCTTTCACTTCCTATTGTTAACCAAACTCCCTCTCTGTGTAAGCTAGGGAAGGGCTCCATCCAACAGTCCTCTGGCTTGATTCCATTTCCTCACTAGAAAATAGCCTAGGAGATTGCTAGAAGACCCCCTGGATCTAGGATGGTTTAGGGTCAGACAGCTTAGTGAGTTGGATAGGGGAAAAGCCTGTCTGAGAGTACTCACCTTCTTTCTGAGAGGACTGTGTAAAGCGCACGCCCCGGGGATTGACGTAATCCATGTCGTGGACAGAGGCGGAGTCAGAGTGGTCAGCAGGGGATGAACACTCCTCTAACACTTCAGGGATGGATTCCACAGATGTTGATTGGGCCTTTTCCACATGGGCCCCTTCCTGCTATGACCAGTTATGGGGAGGATATAGGAAAAAGGATGAGGCAAGAGCAACTTGGAACTTATTTCCCTTAAGTCTCTGTCCTCCAAGTGTCTCTAATGGACTGTGGGTTCAGCGCCAGCTCAGTGGGCTATGAATCACTGCAAGATGGTTTAGGGAAGGAGTATGACGGACTCAGAAAACATCACCTGAGGCAACACTGACCTATGGTGACTAGAACCCCATACCAACAGAGGACCTCAGGGGCTTGGGATTTAGATCATTAACACCCAGAAAAAGCCATGGCCAGCATCCTCACCTTTGCCAAGTACTGCCTGTATGCGTAACTTGAAAATCCCGGGAGCTACCCACCACAGTGAGTCATGCTATGTATTCTTCCTAGGCAGCACAGCTAATTCTAGGAAACAGGGAAGAACCCCCACTGCCCCAACCTTCTTGTGAACCAAGGCCTGGATAAAGGAGCCAAGGGATCAAGCCAATTCCCACAGCAGAAGACTGCACAGGGATCTTTAGAATCAAAGCCATACCTGTGGCTCAGGTTGCTCGGGAACCCCCAGCTCACTGCTGCCAGACTCTGCAACTGTGCTGTACCCTGGAGAGCCAGGCTGCTCCAGGTCAGTGAGGTCCTCTTTGGAGGTGGTCTGGGAAGAGAACTCCAGACCACTGTCAGTAGAGGGGCTGACCACTGCTGAGGCAGTTTCTGAACTTGCAGAGGAGATGGGAGTGGGTACATCAATGAAGGGCATCCCACCTGCCAAATAAAGTAAGTAAAGCTTAAAGAAAAGAGACTCTGGGAAACACCTACCCTCCATGGTACCGTTTGTTTGCTTGTTTTTGCCTAGACTGCATATGCTGGTCTCTAAAGTAGTCATAGTCCCACTGGAAGGAGAACAACCTTAAGTCACTGCAGAATTGCTAAATGGTCACAGTGTGACCTGACCTGGAATTTTTCCTTTTTGCTCTCTGCAGAAGGACCAAAGTGCCTCAGTTAGTTGGTCTTCACTGACACAATTCCTGAGAGAGGTAGGAGCTTTTCTTCCACCTATTCCAATCAGAAGAAGCAGCTCAAGGTACTCACCACTGAGGTTAGAGGATAAGGTGGTTCCACTGGAGGTGGGCTGCTCTGAACCTGGTATGACTTTGGTCATATGGCGTGGGGCCCGGGGAGATCTCTTCTGTTTCTTCCACTTAGATGAATCACTCATGCCTCCTGCTCTCATTTTCAGCTGGAAATATCATACCTCATTAGCCCTGATATTCAAATTAGGATTCTATCCCTAGAAATCTCCCTTCTTTAGTTCTACTGGTCCCTAGAAAATAGCCTATACACCACATCTGTACCCAAGTAACAATTGAGACCATCAGAGCACAGTCCTAGTCCTCTAGCTGGCCTTCTACATTTGCCACTTTAAAGGTCAGCCTGGGAGCCTCCAAGTGCAAGGTGACATTCTGTTTTTAGGCTGGTCATTGCTAAGGTCAATCCTCACACATCACTCTGCTTCCTTGAATCCCAGGTGGCCATCCTGAGCCCTGTAGATGGTGCCCGACCCTTGTGCAGAAAGGGTAAGGGCAGGGGTCCTTTGCCAGAAGCTTCAGATCTACAGGCCCTGGATCCCTGGGCTTTCCTCCTCAACTACCTGCATAGAAGCCTTTGACTCCTAGTTCTTACCCAGCTATGAGAGCCTACTTCTTCCCAGCCAAATGCTTAGCTTTCCTATTACTTCATGAACTGGGTCTAGATCCTAACCACATCCCTCATGCTTGATTGTCTACATCAAACAGGTCAAAGGTTCATTCCTTGGAATTATGGAAGGAGTGGTATCCCAGCTGACTTGTGGAGTTAAGGATGAAAGGTCATGTCAGGCTGCTGCTCTGGTACTCCCAATTTCAGTATATAAATGAGCCCTCCTGTCCTTTTCACTGTTGGGTCTTTCTAGAAGCAACTTTATGCTTTCAGATGCTAAGACTACTGGTTTCTTAGACTCTTGCTCTATTCCATTTCCCTCTCTCTTGCTATATTTCTATCCCTCCTATAGCTTCTTTTTAGTCACAAAGGAAAACTTTTATCACCTGTTGACTACTTTAGGGTATAAATTTTCATGCATTTTTTTCTACCCTAAGTTCACAGCTACTTTGTTTAGGCTCATTTCATTTTCTTAATCCTGATGCCTTCTCAGTTATGGTTTGAATCCAATCCCACTTCAGTTCTATCAAACTATTCCTAGACTGATGGACCATTCCTGGGATGGGCAATAAAAATTCTCTTCTAGGAACCATTAGCATGACTCTAAAAGAGAGTAGAAACAATTTTTCTCCCTGCCTCTTTCTAAAGGCTGAATATACCCATGTTATCCTTGGCCTATTCAATTCCTTCTGCTATCTGAGGGATAGGCCCCCCTTCTTCCCCCAAGCCCTCCAGAATTTGGCTAACCTTTGATGTTTTGCTTAGAAAGCACGTTATTTTTTCCCTCCCTACCCATATCTCCACCCATAAAGGAGAGAGGCCCAACAGCTGAGCCCCACTTCCAGCTCTTAGTAACATAGCAACAGCCTAGCATTGGATTTACACTTTTTGTGCCTGCATCTCATAAATGCCAGCAGTCATATGCCTAGAATAGAGCTTCAAGTGCTCTGAGTACTGCGGTTCCTGTGGTAAGCAGGAACCAGGATGCTCCCTCCGGGAACCACTGAAGCTCATCTGGGTCAAGTCCATGGCAAAAGAAAGTTCTGGAGGTAAGAATCAGTCAAACATACAGATAGGCCAGAAGTCCAAGAGATCAATGAGGGAAAACAGGAAGCTCCTGGCTTAAACTGGAAACTGTCACTGAGCTCCAAAAAACACTCACATCTGGGCTGACTTGTGTGAGATATCTTTTCTCTCCAGGTGGCTCCCCAATTTCAGGAATTCCAGGTAGTCCCACTTTCACTGAGAAGCTAGTCACTGAAATTCCTTCCCACACTAGGATCATATCACTGTCTCCTTCTCCATCCTCTGCAGAGGCAGCTTTAACCTGATCATTTCAATGAGTGTTCTCTGCCTCTTGGCTGGAGTAAGAATTGAGAGGCTGCCAGTTCTTACAAGTGTCTCAGTCCTTTAAAAGTATAGCTGTGCTCCCTGTTCTAAGATCCTAAAGTGGGGGCTGGGGTGAACAGTTCATGAAACTCTTCATCACCTTTTCCATATAATTTTACTTCCAACAGACAATACAAGCTTTATTTAAAAACAGGGGGCAGGTTCCAGCTTAATAAGCATGGCAAAACACAGGGTAGCCACTGAAGAGAGCTGCAACTTGAGACTAGGCAAGCACACAAATGAAACTTTGAGACGAAGCATGCAGCGAGAACACAGGCCTGCGGACTGCCAAGTGCACACACAGTCCATCTTCAGTGACCTCAATGTCCACAGCTACACCTCTAGCATGCACACTCTTGGGATAGCTTAGATAGCCCATACTGCCTTCTTTCCTTCTCCTTCCTAAAGCAGGGATACGGGGATTACAGTAATCTTTAGCTTGCACCTCTTCTAAGTTCCCCTACTTCTCAAGGACAGAGGGTCCCCTGGCAGATTACAAAGTATTTCCAGTGTCCTGGGCTAACCTGGGACCTGGCTCCTTTTCATCCATCTAGAGTCCTAAATTTTAGAATGACTCCTTTAATGGTAACCAAGAAGAAAAAGACCTCAACCAGACAGACTACCCTTTCCCTCAAAACCAAGTTCAATTATCCAGCTAGAATCAAGGACTATGCTTAAGCTTTTTAATACCAGCTCTGAGACAGAGAGAGGGTAGAAAAGTGAAGGGTCTTATTTGACGGTCCCTCATAGTTCCCCTAGAAATGGTAGATATTAGGCCTCCTCACAAGATGGCAGCAGGACCCAGGCTCTCTATCTAGGTTCACTACACAATGTGTTACCAGTTCAAGGCTTCCTTCTGCCTCCAGGCAGCCAGATGCCCCATGAAAATTCCCAACATTGCAAAGTTACAAACCCATGCAGCTCTTCCAAAGCTGTGAGGTATTACTAGGGAGGGGTAAATTGCGCTCTACACAGAGGACATGGGACCCAGATGTTACATATAAAAAATAAACATTTAAATAAATAAATTAATTAAAAGGGAGTAAGGAGAGGGAGAGGGAGAGAGACCTTGAGGTTCTTAAAGAGTAGTACCCTCTCTAACTGGTTCAGGGCTTTGGTCTGCTCCCCACTACTTAGCTCCAGTTTGTTGAGGAGACATGGAGAAATCTGTGAAAGACAGGCAAACGAACGATTTAAACAGAGTGAAATAAACTCAGACACAAGCCAACAGGGCACAGGGCAGGAATGGGGATGGATGGCAGGGGAAATGGGAAGGTCAGGTTCATGCACCAAATAGCCCAGGGTCAGCTTCAAGGGCAGAAGCTCGTAGGGCTGCAAGCAGAATCCTCATGAGAGGCCTGTGAAGTCCAGGGCTTCAGTTTAAGATAGAAAGAGGCCATTCTTCTGAACACCATTCTTCTCCTAGCAGTTTGAGAACCTTCTGGTCTGGAGTCAGACTTGATTTATCTTGTCAGAGGCTAGCCCAAGCATGAGCCCAGTCTAATCCAGTATCAGGGGATTTTAGGTATAGCCTCTCTAGGCCTCCTACCTGCTGACAAGACTGGGCCCTGAGGGGATGGCAGGACTTTCACCTTTATCAGCATACATTTTTTGCCCAGCCTGATGGGCCTCACCCAGTTTCCATGAAGGACTGGCTCACTAGCTTACATGGTGGGTCAACAAAGATAGGCTAGAAAGGAAAGGCTGGGGAAGGAGAGGTACTTGGGAAAGAGGTACCTGGAAAATTTCTTGGTAAATGAGTGATAACTATTTCTAGATTCCAAGCAAACCTGTCTAGGCAAAAGCATACTTTTGCTAAGCAAGGGTATCCAGGAAAATCCCAATAGCACAGAAGCTGGGAGATTGAAGTCTGGGTGAGGGATAGCAGATCATACCTTTTTCATGTTGGTCCCCATGTAGTTCTTGGGTTCTTCTTTAAACTGAGGTAACCTGTAAGATAAGAAAATCCCATGGACTGTAATTAGGGATAACAACAAATATTCTCCTTCATTTCAGTCACAGCCCAAAGACGCTCTAGGTCAGAGTCTCTTAGGAAAAGCTAGAAAAAGAAACAGGCTCATTTCACCCTTTTCAGAGCTTCATCGAAGGGCCACAGAAATTGAGGAACACGGAACACAGACACGTTCTAAAAAAGAAGGTAGATGTCATGAGGGAAAGGTGACTAAGTATCCCTGGAGTGCAAAGGCTCTTTTCATCTTTAAACTGATACTCTCCTGCTTGTATTCACCTGGCAGATATTGCTGAAAGGCATGATATGGGGAGAGGGCAGTCTATTAAAACCCCAGGAGACTGGGCATAGGGTCAGAAGTGAAAGGCAGATGAAGTTTTGAAACCAGTAAATTTGAACCTGAGAAGTAGGAAACAATTAGCAGTAGGGTCCAGAGGCAAATCTAGTCTGTGGGTAATAAGGATTATTATTTATAGATTTGAGAACAAAAATAAATCCCAGGGGGAAATATGTGTGTGTGTGTGTGTGTGTGTGTTTTAATAGACTATTTAAAAAAGCAATCTTAGTTTCACAGTACACTGATTTCCTATAAAACCCTTGCTCCCCTACATGCATAACCTCCTCCATCATCGATATCCCTTAGGGGAAGCTGTAAAGCGCTCGCCTCAGGGCTAAGATGAGGGCCTTGATGAGGATAACCAATGGTTTTGGATTGCAAGGATACAGGACTTTCAGTGTTCAAATGAGGACAGACAGTTCAGGCAAACCAGGATTGTTGGTTACCCTAGCCTTGGTCCTTCCTCACAGAAACTGGACTGAGCTCTGGGAGCTCAGCAACCTGCTCCAGGCTCCCTTGAGTTTGGCTTCCTCTCTGGGTTTCCTTTCCCAGCTGCTACTTGCACAGAAACTGACACAAGTCTGGGAGGCAGAAGTTCTGTCAGCCTAGATCAAATAACCCTCTGCTTCCCTCTGAGGCCAAGCCAGCTCCCTCCTCCTTCTCCCTTGCATGGTAACCCTGGGCCCAGGGAACTATTCCCATCCACAATCTCAGTAGCCTCTGATGTGGCTGTGGGGTTGGCCAGGTCCCTGAAGTGGCTGTGTGGAAGCAGGCAGGCTCAAGAGGCCTGGGCAGCCGGGCTGAAGCAAACAGCAGCAGGTTTACCTTGTGAAGAGCAGCTGCACCATGTCTACGAGAGTGTGCTCTGCGGATTTTCTCAATAACTCTGCACAGGCAAAAACAAATAACACAGGTGTCATTACTTGCCGTGCTATTATCAGGAGGCTTCTCAGAGCAGACTCCCCTCCAAACCTTGTTTACTAAGGATTATACCAAACTTATTAAAACCAGCTCCAGCTCAGCCTGGCAGCCTTAACTTCACTGACCCACTAGATGGCACTACTGAGTCAGGAAAAAAAGGCACAAGGATATGTTCTCAGGGGTTGTAGGCTGGTGTCAATCCCAGAAACCTCAAGGGAAGATCTGGTTCTGGGCTAAGTCAGTCTGCGATCTAGCCCAATTCCTGTCCTGGCACAAAGAGTTAAAGTCTCTTCTAGCCACAAAACAAATTGTCAAGTACAGATACTTCAAGATCCCTATGGCTCCACAAGATAGATGATGGAGAAGTCATGAGTTTTCTGTCTCTCTGGGGTTCAGAGACAGCATCTATATTTATACTCACAGATACTGCCCTTAGGAATGATGAAGGGCCCAGTATTCAAGCACCTACCACTGAGCCTCATTTCAAAGCAGATCCGGAAGCAAGACTGCATAATCTCACACACAGATTCATTGGTTAGGTGGGCACCTACTGGGGTCAGCAACAGAGTCCGCAGTACCTACCAGGAAGAAAAAGGAGACACTATGATAAACAAGGCAGGCTGGGTGAAGAAGGGTGTATATGAGGGGAGAGAAAGTGCCTCCTGTTTCTCTAGTCTCCTATGGAAGCGCTCAGGGGTGAGAAAGAGGTTAGCAAGAATGCTGACCTTGCTTCGGCTTGGTGCTGGTGGTCCAGTCTCTCAGAAGCTTATCTTAGGAGCTGTGTCTTTACATTATATGACCTCGACATAGCTCAGCACTCATTTCTGCCCTAGCCCACAAACCCAATGGATGGATGGCACAGATACAGTCTGCCAGAGGTACAAGTGTATTAAGGGTTCTGGTTATTTGATATCAATATCAAATTTAAAGCTTTTAATTATTTTCCTTAGAAAAAGCTTTTACTTTGGGTACGGAGCAGCTTGTTTGGAAACACAGTAGCTCTCCAAGCCTCAGTGGAGTCAAAACACAGCTTCACATTGCTGGCAGGCTCCGGTAAGTAGGGCCGGAGGCACCAGCTCCTGGCCATTAGCCTAATTGCTGTTCCCCTCCGTTTACCTGAAGGATTTTCATCAGGACAACCTCATCGCTGGCAGGATCTGTGCCCACAAAACGGGCATGGGTGACAGCATCTGCCATGTTCTCCATGCCCTCTGCTGTGCCCTCATGGCTGGGATCTGCTCCAGCAAAGAAAAAAAAGAAAGGATATGAAGAGGAGAGACAAAAAGTCAAGACGTCCTGTGTAGGGTCTATTTTGAGAGACTTTAGTTTTCTCCTTTTTAATTCTCTAACCCATGGCTCCCTGAATTACCTGAGAGTTTTTGCCCGTAACTGGCTGATATATGTTGTGCCCATCCCAGCACAAACGCTACCGTGTAAAAGTGGTTCTCAATCATATATCATAATCATCTGGAGAGCTTGTAAAAAATAAAAATTGCTGGCCCACACCCCAAATTTTTGATTTAGTAGGTCTAGAATGGGGCCTGAGAATCTGCATTTCTAACCAGATTCCAGGTGAAGTTAGTGCTGCTGGTCAGGGGACCACACTTGGGAATCACTGGTGTAAAGGTACTCACTTGATAGAGGAAGGACCTGGAAATTTGAGGTTTTGGCCCAGAGCAAGTGCCTGGGAGGGCCAGAGCTTTGAATGCCAAGGTTGTAGCCTTTCTCTTTTCATGTGTTCTCTTTCAACACATCTATCTGATTGCTTTTGGAATGCAGTATTCTGGTGCAACTGAGGTAGGGGAGTAGAGGTAAAAAATGGACAGTCACTGCTGCCAATATGCAGATCTGGGTGCCCATTACAGCAAATCAGAGAGCACTTCCTGCTTTGGTTTCATGCTTATTAAAAACAGTATGTCATGGACAAGAATCCCTAACTAAAGATTAAGGAGTGACAGGGGACAAACTGAAGAGGACTGGAGGCTAGCTAACTGGGAAGCAAGAGAGAAGAAGACCTTAAACTGTGAATAAGAGGAGAGATGCCAGCTCTGACAACTAGCACAGGGGTAGAAGCTAACACAAATGTTGCCAAGGAGGAAGCTGGTCCCATTCATAATTTAAATACCCATAAGGAGTAGACAAAGAGGTGACTTCCATCAAGGCTTACAAAGGTCCTCCAGGCAAGCCTGGATTGTTCTTGGGGGGCACAAATAGGAAAAAAAAGATGGGACTATGACAAAAACTTTGTGAGTAACAGAGAAAACTGCTCCAGAGGTGACATGGTGTAAGGTAAGAGAACCTCCTAGTTTGAAAGTGTAGGAATTAGAAGAAATTCTCCATTCTCTTTCCTTGTACCTGACAATAATGGAGTTCCTGAATTTGAAGCTCAGGGGATGGCTGAGAAACCAGAACATTTCTCTTCCAACAATGAGCCAGAACACTTTCATCAATGTGATTGGTTTTCATTTTTCTCTTCCGTCCTGGTTAGTCTCCGATACCTGGTCAAAGACTCTCACTGTCCTATTTACTTCATGCCTCTACTCAGCATCATGAATGGCTACTTTAGAGGTCATGCAGAAGGAAGCCAATTTCACGATGATCTATAGTAGAGGAAGTGACCCAGCTCCTTCTATTACCCAACTCTCCATATTTCTCCCAATCAATACAGAAGATCCTATACTCTCAAGGCAGTTGCCTGAATCCTCTCTCACAGGCCTGCTGGACAGAGTCCACAAAAGGACCTTTCCTTGCTCAGAAAATCCAGGACCTTCTTGGTGCTGTGTGGGTGTTTCAGAGCTCCTAGTGAATGGCAGCCTTGCTCTCACTGCACAAACTTCTGGGGGTTTATTTCTTCCCTTCTTTCAGTAACCTCCCTAGTTAAAGTGGTTTAAGCTCTACTGATCTTTTTGTGGCCCTTAGCCTCTGAGCTTGAATGAAGTAGCAAACTTAATTTTCTAAAAAGGCAAGTGCAAGTGACAGGTCCTTAGAACCACACAGGCAGGGCCTCACAAGCCAGGCAATCAGAAACACAAATCCTGATCTGGCAGCTGTGTGGGGCCAAATAAAAGGCTGGTCTTTGGAGTAGGATCTAAAATAATCCTAGAAACCTTCATGACAGGATTGAGAGATGGAGGGCAGTTCCTTCAAGAAGGGCAGCCTAAACAAAAAATTGGTCCACTTAACAGACCTTATCTTCTCCAGAACCTCTTCTTTAGAATCTCCTCCTTTCCCGGCCACCCTGGAGAAGACTGCAGGGAAATTTGCCAATCTCATCTCCTTTGCCTTCTGGCTTTCATACATTCCTTCCTGTTCCTTTTCTCATGCCCACTGCAATCACCACCTCCAGCATTCTCTTTTCCCACCACAGGAAACTCCAGTGACCAGCTGGCCTGAGGTCTCCAATGACCAGCCTGCCTGCCAAGCCAAGAAAGGCAAGACAGTAACACTGACAAAAGAGCAGAGGGAAAAGGCACAGAGGGCAGCTACTGGAGGCCATGAAGAGAGATGACCTGCAGGTGGTGCTCAGGGCAAGGCTCTAAGCAGCTGGGCCTGATTTTTGCTTAGGACAAGTATGAAGCTAGGACCACGGTGCCTGGAGAAGCTGATGCCCCTATTCAGAACCTAGCTGCACCAGCATATTTGCTCCCAATCCTGAATGCTTCAACTAAACAATCCAATTTTCTAGAAAAGATAAAGGGTTTTCTTGCCTTGAACTGAAGGTCATTTTCCTTTCTTGCTAAGCTTCTACTTTTCCTGTCCCCCTAGTTAGAAATAAGGACAGCTGCCTGTGTTCTATGTTCCTCACGACTGCACATGGGCAGACAACTTGAGAAAAAGAATTCAGGATTTTGAGTGACAAAATCAACTAAAAATAAATTTTAAAAATACACCATAAACAAATTCAGAGACAAACAATAGACTAGATAAAACATTTGGGCTAGATTGAGAGAAATCTGTAACACTATGATAGATAATGGGTTAATATTCTCACTATACAAAGAACTTCTACAAACTGATAAGAAAAACAAAGACAACTCAATAAAAGAGAAGACATTCAAATTTCAAGTACAGGAATCTGTCATACAAAAGGAAATTTTATAATAAAGCTATGTGAACAAGGAAGCTTATTTCAGTATTATTGATAATGGCTCAAAATAAGAAACAATTTGAGCTTCCCTGGTAGGCTAGTGGTTAAGAATCGCCTGTCAATGCAGGAGAAATGAATTTGATCCCTGGTCTGGGAAGATTCCACATGTCCCTGAGCAACTAAGCCCATGCCACAACGACTGAGCCAGCGTGCCCATGTGTCTAGGGCCTCTGCTTCCCAACAAGGGAAGCCATCACAATGAGAAGCCGGTGCACCACAACGGAGAGTAGCCTGGGCTCACCACAACTGGCGAAAGCCCACGTGCAGCAAGGAAGACCCAGCACAGCCAAAAAGAAATAAATCTTTTCTAAAAAAAAGACAGAAACAACCTAAATATTAAATATTCTCCAGTAAGAGAATGATTGAGTGAACTGTGTTATATCTATACTATAGAAATTATACAGCTACCAAAAAGAAAAAAATCTTACCAGGGACTGAGGGGTAGGGGAAATGGTGTATTATTACTTAATGGTTAGAATTTCTTGTCTGGTATGATGAAAAAGTTTGAGAAACAGATGGTGGGGATGGCTGTACAACACTGTGAATGTAGTTAATGCCACTGAATTATATACTTTAATATGGCAAATTTTATATTATGTATATTTTATTACAATAAAAAAAGAACATACAAACTTCCAGTTATACAATTAGTAAGTTCTGGGGATGTAGTGTACAGCATGATGACTATAGTTAACAATGCTATGTTGTATGTTTGAAAGCTGCTGAGACAACAGATCTTAAAAGTTCTCATCACACAAAAAATTTGTTACTATGTGAGGTGATGGACTTAAGTAAGTATGGTAATCATTTTGCAACATATGCATGTATCAAATCATTATACCGTACAACTTAAACTAATACAATGTTATATGACAATTATAGTCAATAAAATTAGAAGGAAAATAATAAATCAGATAATTATATTACGTACACTGTTTTAATACTATTAAATGAAAAAAAGTTTAGCACACAATTCTATTTTTTCTTTTTTTTTTCACATTCTATTTTTATTTCTTTTTAAAAAGAAGTAGAACTTTATATATATTTATATACATGTATGGAAAGGTATAGATAGATTCAAAGCTTCCTGTTGACATCATTTAACCTAAAGAAGGATGAGGAACATTGAGAGAGACCATTAACTTTTCTTGTAGTCACCTCTTTATTATTTATCTTCTTAAAATAATCATACATTATACTGGAAAAATAAAGATAAACTAAAACCAAACCTCCAAGGGTATCATATCCTTTATGCCTCCAAAGCACAAAGAAATCAGTAGTCCCAAGGAAACCTCCTCTCACTTCCCACTCTGTACAACCTCAATCAATTAGTGTGATGAGTAACCAAAACAATCCTATTTCTTTTCTACAAGGAAACAGATAGCTGGGGAAAACTTTCCAACATCACCAGCTCATTGCCTAAAGCCTGACCACTCTGGGAAAGGCAAAGAAATGAAAGGGTGTGGTCACTCAAAAAAGCCCGAGTGCTTACCTATGAGCGCATAGGACAGGAACTTGTTGACAGAGGTGAGTGCAAGTCCAGTTATAGGGCCAGTGGTATCTTCAGAGCGAATTACTTCCAGAAATGGACGAAGGAACACATTGGGCTCAATTTCTGAGAGTTCTGTAAGAAAAGAAACGAGCATGAGGAGGTGCCATCTTACAAGAAACTAAACATAGAAAAAGGCCATTTTGTCTATGCCGTGAGGCAAAGTTCTTAGTTGCTGGGACCATCATCCTCCTTCTGGATTATCTGGAATCAAACTCCAGACACTATGTTGTTTTGTCTGTAAAATTTTTAGTTTGTAGCTCTAAAAGATTAAAAAGCTTAAAAAAAAATAACCCACAGTATCATTACCATGTTTAAAAATTAACAATAAAATGGTTAAGACGGTAAATTTTATGTTTTTAATATACATATACACACACACACATATTTTAAACCACAGTTTAAAAATTAACAGTAATCCTTTAATATCATCAATACAGCTGGGTCAGTTTTTCATGTCCATTTCACCACCCTCCCCAGGGATACACAGGTAAACCTCATCTTGAGGACAGCCAACATGGCCAAAGAGACCTCAGGATGAGCTGCTGTCTTCAGGTCTTTTGTAGTTATAATCAAGCTCACTTCTCAATGCAGCACATCCCAGGAAGTTGAGGGGGAAACTTGTGGTTTATAGTCCCTTGCTGAAAAATAACTTTAAAAAGAACAAAAGGCTGTGTTGGAGGCAGTTTATAATCTATGGCCAACCTAGACAGCATATTAAAAAGCAGGACATTACTTTGCCGACAGAGGTCTGTCTAGACAAAGCTATGGTTTTTCCAGTGGTCATGTGTAGATGTGAAAGTTGGACTGTGAAGAAAGCTGAGCGCCGAAGAATTGATGCTTTTGAACTGTGGTGTTGGAGAAGACTCTTGAGAGTCCCTTAGAATGCAAGGAGATCAAACCAGTCAATCTTAAAGGAAATCAGTCTTGAATATTCATTGGAAGGAGTGATGCTGAGGCTGAAACTCCAATATTTTGGCCACCTGATGCAAAGAATTGACTCATTGGAAAAGACCCTGATGCTGGGAAAGATTGAAGGCAGGAGGAGAAGGAGAAGGGGACAACAGAGGATGAGATGGTTGGATGGCATCACCAATTTGATGGATATGAGTTTGAGCAAGCTCCGGGAGTTGGTAATGGACAAGGAAGCCTGGCGTGCTTACCCCATGGCGTGACCATGGGGTCACAAAGAGTCAGACACCACTGAGCTACTGAACTGGACCAAAAGGTCCTAATCACTCTCCAGCCTTCTTTCAATCTACAGTAAGCAGAGGGCTAACTACCTTGAGATGATGAGGCAATTCATGATCTTTATTTTATAGATGAAAAAAATAAGGCTCAGACAAGACATGACTGACCCCAAATCACACAGCTAGTAAGAAGCAGAGCTGGAATTTGAACCCAAACATATGGTTCTAAACCCTGCAAAAACATTACATCTATTCTACTTAATTATCAGCACAAACTCCTGAATTTAGGTTTCATCCCAGGTCTAAGAAGCTACTCTATACTGGACTTGCTCACTACCCTACTATGCCTGGGGTTTAATTTTTGTTTTTCTACGGTGCTATCATACATCAGACACTAGCTTCCTAAAAGGATTCCTAAATAGGCTAGAAAGACTTAGGGACTGGATAAGGGCTGCCCCACCTTTAGAGACAAAAGGAAGCTGGGTTTCCTAAGCACCTCCATTTTCATGCAAATACAGGGAGCTTCCGACTCAATTCCTACCACACCCCTCTCAGGGTAAATATTCCCTGGCCCGGCTGCTCCGCAGATTAATGCTTTAATTAATTGGCAGATTGGGTAGCATTTTCCAAGCTTGTCTGTATAGTGATCACATCAGCTGTATAAAACCTGCTTCTCATCCCCCGTTACCCCCACCAAGAGATATACAATCTGCAGAAAAAGCCTAGAGAAAAACCTTTGTGTGTGTGTGTAAGATGGTAAAGGGTTGAGACGTAAGGAATAGAAATATTTGGAAAAAGTGAAACATATAAAATACCTTTAAAAAGCAGACTGAGAAAATTAAAGTCATCTAGTTCTGCTGCTTTAGGAACACAACTCTATTACATACAATTTGGTTTGTCATTAAAAAAAAATAGTCAGGTTGGGAATATTTGAGATATGAAACTGTTAAAGGGAAAAAAATCTTTTGAGATGTAGGATAGGGAACAGGTTTTTCTGAGCATTCACCCAGTTGCTATACCTGTATTTGCTTTGTAGTCAAAGACGTGGGCAATTTTACAACCAGCATTTGACACTTTCAGGGCCAAGTACATTCTGCTTCTTTTTGTTTGTTTTTAAATTTTTTTAATTCGTTAAAACTGACTCTTTGAGTCCTATAAATTTTAACACACACATACGGTGTGGGCTTGCAAAGCCAAATGACTTAATGTACCAAAGAGTAGTTTCTCTACTGTTCTCAGTAGGCTTGAAATTGATGGAAGTGTGATCTGTCTCTGTAGGGCTGCTTCAGCTGAAGGTTTCTAAAGAACAAGCTCCAGTAACAAATTTTTTCTAATATTGGTTAGAAAAGCCCAGGGAGAGAAGAAATAGGCTCCCCATGCCAGTCTAGCCTTTCCACAGAGGAAAGGGCTTTTCTGAATTCAGGTCCGTGTTCATAGGTGGCCATTCCCTTAAACCTAATCTCAGTGTCTTCAGACCTCAGTCTTAGAAGGCAGGGTCTGATATTCGGCTGCATCATGTGGATGCTGTTCTTGGTGTGAACTAGGCTGAGATTTGCATGTTAAGATTGTTTCGGTACTTAAAAAATTTTTTTTAATTTTAATTATCTTATAGTAAAATTGACTTTTTTAGTACACATACCTATGAGTTTTTACATACACATAGATCCCTGTAAGCACTGCATCAGTTGGAATACAGAACAGTCTCATCACCCCAGAAAACGCCCTCTGTTATTCCTGTGTGATCACACCCTCTCTCCTACCCCAACTCCTGTGAACCACTGATCTAGTCTCTCACCACAGTTTTACCAAAGAGGTCATATAAATGGAATCCTACAGTACATAACCTTTTCAGGCTGATTTGTATAAACTGCTACCTAAATCAATAGTCTGTTCCCTTTTTACTGCCAAGTAGTATTCCATTGCATGTTTCTACCACAATTTGCTTATCCATTCACTAGCTGAATGACACAGGGCTTTTCCATTTTGGGACAATTACGCATCAGTTTAGTTCAGTTCAGTCGCTCAGTCGTGTCTGACTCTTTGCAATCCCATGAACTGCAGCACTCCAGGCCTCCCTGTCCATCACCAACTCCCGGAGTTCACCCAAACTCATGTCCACAGAGCCGCTATAAACATTTGGGTACAGGTTTTTGTGTGAAGAACTTTGGTTTTCATCTCTCTGGGATAAATATCCAGGAGTAGGATTTCTGGGTAAAAGAATAAGTGTATGTTTGGTTTTATAAGAAACTGCCAAACTGTTTTTCCAGAGTCCTATACCATTTTGCATTCCCACTAGCAATGAGGATTCTGATTTCTCGACAGCCTCTCTAGTGCTTGGTATTTTCAGTACTTTTATTAAGTCATCCTAGTAAGTAAGCAGTGGTATCTCAATGTGGGTTAAATTTGCCTTTCCCTAATAGCCAGTGACATCAAACACCATGTGGTGATTTGTCTGTCCAAATCATCTGCCCATTTTTTGATGGAGTTGTTTTCTTACTGTTGAGTTTAGAGACTTAAACAAGTGCCTACTCTGGATTCAAATTCAGACTTAAATTGAAGAAAGTAGGGGAAACCACTAGACCATTCAGGTATGACCTAAAGTCAAATCCCTTATGATTATACAGTGGAAGTGAAAAATAGATTTAAGGGACTAGACCTGATAGACAGAGTGCCTGATGAACTATGGATGGAGGTTCATAACATTGTACAGGAGACAGGGAACAAGATCATCCCTAAGAAAAAGAAATTCAAAAAAGCAAAATGGCTGTCTGAGGAGGCCTTACAAATAGCTGTGAAAAGAAGAGAAGCAAAAAGCAAAAGAGAAAAGGAAAGATATACCCATTTGAATGCAGAGTTCCAAACAATAGCAAGGAGAGATAAGAAAGCCTTCCTCAGTGATCAGTGCAAAGAAACAGAGGAAAACAATTGAATGGGAAAAACTAGAGATCTCTTCAAGAAAATTAGAGATACCAAGGGAACATTTCATGCAAAGATGGGCTCAATAAAGGACAGAAATGGTATGGACCTAACAGAAGCAAGTGGCCTTAGAAAGCATCACTACAAACAAAGCTAGTGGAGGTGATGGAATTCCAGTGGAGCTATTTCAAATCCTGAAAGATGATGCTGGGAAAGTGCTGAACTCAATATGCCAGCAAATTTGGAAAACTCAGCAGTGGCCATGGGACTGGAAAAGGTCACTTTTCATTCCAATCCCAAAGAAAGGCAATCTCAAAGAATGCTCAAACGACCCCACAATTGCACTCATCTCACACACTAGTAAAGCAATGCTCAAAATTCTCCAAGCCAGGCTTCAACAATACATGAACCACGAACTTTCAGATGTTCAAGCTGGTTTTAGAAAAGGCAGAGGAACCAGAGATCAAATTGCCAACATCCGCTGGATCATCGAAAAAGCAAGAGAGTTCCAGAAAAACATCTATTTCTGCTTTATTGACTATGCCAAAGCCGCTGACTATGTGGATCACAATAAACTGGAAAATTCTTCAAAAGATGGGACTACCAGACCACCTGACCTGCCTCTTGAGAAACCTATATGCAGGTCAGGAAGCAACAGTTAGAACTGGACACGGAACAACAGACTGGTTCCAAATAGGAAAAGGAGTACGTCAAGGCTGTATATTGTCACCCTGCTTATTTAACTTCTATGCAGAGTACATCATGAGAAATGCTGGGCTGGAGGAAGCACAAGCTAGAATCAAGATTGCCAGGAGAAATATCAATAACCTCAGATATGCAGATGACACCACCTTTATGGCAGACAGTGAAGAAGAACTAAAGTGCCTCTTGATGAAAGTGAAAGAGGAGAGTGAAAAAGTTGGCTTAAAGCTCATGAATTCAGAAAACAAAGATCACAGCATCCGGTCCCATCACTTCATGGCAAACAGATGGGGAAACAGTGGCTGATTTTATTTTGGGGGGCTCCAAAATCACTGCAGATGGTGATTGCAGCCATGAAATTAAAAGACACTTACTTCTAGGAAGGAAAGTTATGACTAACCTAGACAGCATATTAAAAAGCAGAGACATTACTTTGTCAACAAAGGTCCATCTAGTCAAGGCTATGGTTCTTCCAGTGGTCATGTATGGATGTGAGAGTTGGACTGTGAAGAAAGCTGAGCGCCGAAGAATTGATGCTTTTGAACTGTGGTGTTGGAGAAGACTCTTGAGAGTCCCTTGGACTGCAAAGAGATCCAGCCAGTCCATTCTAAAGGAGATCAGTCCTGGGTGTGCATTGGAAGGACTGATGCTGCAGCTGAAATTCCAATACTTTGGCCACCTGATGCGAAGAGCTGACTCATTTGAAAAGACCCTGATGCTGGGAAAGATTGAAAGTGGGAGGAGAAGGTGACGACAGAGGATGAGATGGTTGGATGGCATCACCGACTCAATGGACATGGGTTTGGGCAAACTCCGGGAGTTGGTGATGGACAGGGAGGCCTGGCGTGCTTCGGTTCACGGGGTGGCAAAGTGTCAGACGTGACTGAGTGACTAAACTGACTGACTGATGAGCTTCATATGAAAGTGGTTCTTTTTTTTGTGCATATGATGTTCTGTTGTCCCAACAGCATTTGTTGAAAAAAAAAAAAAATCCTTTCTTCATTGAGTTGTCTTTGCACCTTTGTCAAAATTCAACTGGCCTTATCAATCAATAGGTTAAATGTAATACCTATCAAAATACCCATGATATTTTTCACAGAACTAAAATTTATATGGAATTATAAAAGATCCAGAATTGTGAAAGTAGTCCTGGGGGAAAAGAACAAAGCAGGAGACATAACCCTCTCAGACTTCACAGAATACTACAAAGCTGCTGCTGCTGCTAAGTCGCTTCAGTCGTGTATGACTCTGTGCGACCCCATAGATGGCAGCTCACCAGGCTCTCCCGTCCCTGGGATTCTCCAGGCAAGAATACTGGAGTGGGTTGCCATCTCCTTCTCCAATGCATGAAAGTGAAAAGTGAAAGTGAAAAGTGAAAATGAAGTCGCTCAGTAGTGTCCGACTCTTTGCGACCCCATGGACTGCAGCCTATCAGGCTCCTCCGTCCATGGGATTTCCAGGCAAGAGTACTGGAGTGGGGTGCCATTGCCTTCTCCGACTACAAAGCTAAGAGTACTCAAGATAGCTTGGTATTGGCAGAAATACAGATATATGAATCAATGTAAGAGCATAAAAAACCCAGAAATATACTCATACACTTATGGACAATAAATCTTTGAAAAGGAAAAAGAATATACAATGGGTAGACAGTTTCTTCAGCAAACAGTTGGAGAAGTTGGACAGCCACATGTAAATCAATGAAGCTAGAACACAGCCTCACACCATACACAAAAATAAACTAAAAAATAGCTCAAAGACTTAAAACACCATAAAACATCTAGAAGATAACACAGGCAAAACATTCTCTGACAAAAATCATACCAATGTTTTCCTAGATCCATCTCCCAAGGCAATAGAAACAAAAGAAAAAATAAACAAATGGGTCCTAATTAAACGTACAAGCTTTCACACAGCAAAGGAAACCATAAATGGAAGGAAAAGACAATCTACGGACTGGGAGGAAATATTTACAAATGGTGCACCTGACAAGGACTTAATTTCCAAATTATACAAACAAGTCCTATAATTAAATAACAAAAAACCAAACAACCCCATCGAAAAATGGGCAGGAGACCTAAACAGATACTTTCAAAGAAGACATACAGATGGCCAATAGGCACAGGAAAAGATGTTCATCACTGCTAGTTACAGAAATGCAAATCAAAAATACAATGAGGTACCACCTCATACCAGTGAAAATGGCCACCTTTAAAAAGTCTACAAATAATAAACACTAGAGAGGTTGTGAAGAAAAGGGAACCCTCCTACACTGTTTGTGGGAATGTAAATTGGTGCAGCCATTACGGAGAATAGTATGGAAGTCCCTCAAAAAACTAAAATTAGAGTAGACTATGATCCAGCAATCCCATTCCTCATATACCCTGATAAAACTATAACTTAAAAAGATACACACACCCCTATGTTCACAGCAGCACTATTTACAACAGCCAAGACAAGACACAACCTATATGTCCATCCACAGAGGAATGGATAAAGAAGATACGGTAAATATATGCATTGGAATATCACTCAGCCATTAAAAAGAATGAAATAATGCCATTTGCAGCAACATGGATAAACCTAGAGATTGTCATACTGAGTGAAGCAAGTCAGACAGAGAAGAAAAAATATTGTATAACATCCCTTACATGTGGACTCTAAAATGACATGACACAAATGAACTTACTTACAAAACAGAAAGAAACTCAAGAGACTTAGAGAATGAACTTATGGTTGCCAGGGAGAAAGGAGGGGGAAGAGATAGGGAGTCTGGGATAGACATGTACACACTGTTACATTTTACATGGATAACTAACACGGACCTACTGTATAGCATATCAAACTCTGCTCAATGTTATGCGGCAGCTTGGATGGGAGCAGAGTTTGGGAGAGAATGGATACGTGTATATGTATGGCTGAGTCTCTTTGCTGTCCACCTGAAACTATCACAACATTGTTAATCATCTATCAGTTCAGTCAGTCACTCAGTCGTGTCTGACTCTTTGCAACCCCATGGACTGCAGCATGCCAGGCCTCCCTGTCCATCACCAACTCCTAGAGTTTACTCAAACCCATGTCCATTGAGTTGGTGATGCCATCCAACCTTCTCATCCCCTGTGGTCCCCTTCTCCTCCCGCCTTCAATCTTTCCGAGCATCAGGGTCTTTTCAAATGAGTCAGTTCTTTGCATCAGGTGGCCAAAAGATTGGAGTTTCAGCTTCAGCATCAGTCCTTTCCAATGAATATTCAGGACTGATCTCCTTTAGGATTGACTGGCTGGATCTCCTTGCAGTCCAAGGGACTCTCAAGAGTCTTCTCCAACACCACAGTTCAAAAGCATCAATTCTTCACTGCCCAGCTTTCTTTACAGTCCAACTCTCACATCCCTATATGACTACTGGAAAAACCATAGTTTTGACTAGACAGACCTTTGTTGGCAAAGTAATGTCTCTGCTTTTTAACATGCTGTCTAGCATATTAATCATCTATACTCCAATACAAAATAAATAGTTAAAAATAAAAAGAAGTTGTGGTGTAAATATATAAGGCATTATGGATGGATGGATCTAGAAATTATCATAAGAAATAAGTCAAAAAGAGAAAGACAAATACCATAATATATCACTTATATATGGAATCTAAATACTACACAAATGAACAGATCTAAGAAACAAAATTGGACTTACAGATACACGGAGAACAGACTTGTGGTTAACAAGAGGGAGTGGGTGGGGGAGGTAGGGACTGAGAGTTTGGGATTAGCAGATGCAAACTATTATATACAGGATGAATAAACAACAAGCTCCTACTGTATAGCATAGGGAACTACATTCAATATCCTGTGATAAGCCATAATGGAAAAGAGTATGAAGAGAATATATATATATATATATATATGTATGTATAACTGAATCACTTAGTTGTATAGCAGAAATTAACACATTATAAATTGACTATACTTCAATACAATTTTTAAAAAATCAGGTGGCCTTACTTGTTTGTCTATTCTGAGTTCTCTGTTCTGTTCTACTCATCTGTGTGTCAATCTCTGTGACAATATCATACTCTCTTGATTACTACAGCTATATTCTAAATCTTAAAATCAGGTGGTGTGATTCTTCCAATTTACTTCTTTTTTTTAGTACTGTTTCCAGTATTTCCAGTATTCTAGCTCTTCTTTCTTTCCATTTTAACATGGTAAACTTGTCTGTTTTTGCAAAAAGAATCTTGGAAGTTTTACAGGAACTGCACTGAGTCTATAGTCCCACTTGGAGATGAAATGACCCCTTTATTATGTTGTGCCTACTGATCCATGCACACGGTGTGTCTGCGTAGTCACTACTTCTTGATATTTTTCATCAGTGTACTGCAATTTTCAGCATACAGGTTCTATACATGTTTTTTTAGATTTATACATAAGTATTTAATTTTATTTGGCATATTTGTAAGTAGTATGTGTTTTAATTTTCAGTTTCCAGATGTTCATTGTTAGAATATAGAAATGTGATTGATCCCTGTCTGTTGACCTTGTATCCTGTGACCTTACTAAATTCGGTTATTCATTCTAGGATTTTTTTGTGGGGAGGGGTAGCTTCCTTGGGGTTTTCTACATAGACAATTATGTTTTCTGCAAATAGTGACCGTTTTCTTTCTTTTTAAAAATATTTATTTATTTGGCTGTGCCGGGTCTTAGTTGTGGCATGTGGGACCTAGCTCTCTGAGCAGGGATCAAACCCAGGCCCCCTGCATTAAAAGCATGGGCCACCAGGGAGGTCCCCGTTTCTTTCCTTTCAATTTACATGCCTTTTATTTCCTCTTCTTGTCTCACTATTAGTTAGGATTTCTAGTACTATAAAAGTAGCTATCTTGTTTTATTCCCAATTTTAGGATAAATGCATTCAGTGTTTCATTGTGAAGTATGTTATTAGCCATAAGTTTTTGTAGATGTTCATGATCAAAAATGGATGTTTTATTGTCAGATGCCTTTTCTTCAACAACTGATATGATCAGGTGATTCTTTTTCTTTAGATAGTTAATATGGTAGATTAATTGATTTTCAGATATTGAATCAGCCTGTTATTCCCAGGATTAACCTCATCAGACTTAGTATATTAATTATTTTTATATACTGTTAGATCTGACTTGCTAACCTTGTGCTTCTTAAGAGGAAAGAGCTCAATGTGGCATTGAGAGACTTTGAGGGGGCAGGAGTGACACCATACAGAGGCTTGGACAACGTCCCACGAAAAACTCTCTGGATGTGACCCTCACAAAATATACAATCCAGTCAACGGACAAGGAATCATTAGTCTCACTCCTACTAATAACCAGGCATATGATACCTAAGCTCATATGTCAGATTATAGTTGGAATCTGATTGCTACAATACATCCATTCCAGCATTTCCATTCTGTGAGTCATGCTTTATGGAAATTTAGTGATGGAAAACTAAAAGGGCTGGACTTTTTAAAGAACCCACCAGGAACCTTCACTATCACCTTCATTCCCCTACTCTTCCAAAAAAAGAGAATGATGGTACATTGAAATCACTTTCCCAAGAAAATCTGGTCTAGGCAGAACTGGAGTTTTGACCTCTAGTTTGAACTGCTGATTCAACTCTACTGCTTCCTATGAATCCAGAAAAGAAAAATATCTGGTGTTCTATCTTCTGGTTCATTCTGCCCAGGAATTGAGATTCAATTGTCTAGATCTTCTTTGGAAGAGTACGAAGACTGCCTGAGTCCTTCAGGGAAAAGGTGCCATGATGCTGCTCATAGTAAGCAGGCTGAGTAATTTCACAACCAAGGAGACATCTGACACCCCTGGCCAAGTAGCCAAAATTCCCACCCTGGAAGGCTGTCAACCTCAAGGCACAAACAGTTCAGTAAACAGAGTGCAGATCAGGTAGAGGGGTGCTCTGAAGGTGACTAATTCATGTTCTAAGATGGGAAGATAAAAAAGGAATGGGTACAAGGAAGAGGTGACTGCAGCCATGAAATTAAAAGATGCTTGCTCCTTGGAAGAAAAGCTAAGACCAACCTAGACAGCATATTAAAAAGCAGAGACATTACTTTACCAACAAAGGTCTGTTGAGTCAAAGCTATGGTTTTTCCAGTAGTCATATAGGGATGTGAGAGTTGGGACTATAAAGAAAGCTGAGCGCCAAAGAATTGATGCTTTTGAACTGTGGTGTTGGAGAAGACTCTTGAGAGTCCCTTGGACTGCAAGGACATCAGCCAGTCAATCCTAAAGGAAATCAGTCCTCAATAGGACTGATGCTGAAGCTCAAAAACCAATACTCTGACCACCTGATGCGAAGAACTGACTCATTTGAAAAGACCCTGATACTGGCAAAGATCGAAGGTGGGAGGAGAAGGGGACAACAGAGGATGAGATGGTTGGATGGCATCTCCAACTCAATGGGCATGAGTTTGAGTAAACTCTGGGAGTTGGTGATGGACAGCAAGGCCTGGTGTGCTGCAGTCCATGGGGTCACAAAGAGCCAGACATGACTGAGTGACTGAACTGAACTGAACAAGGAAGAGGGGGAATTCAACTCCCATTGGAGAAAGAACACTTGGGATCCTTTGAGGACTAGGCCACCTGCTTCTCAAATCAAGTCCAGGTCCAACTTCTAGTCAGTCAGTGCCCAGTAAGAATAATCAAACAAGACTTATTAAACTATTTCTGGAGAAGCTGTAGGCCACTTGAACACAAAGCAAACTGAATCTCCAGAGGTTTCTTGATGGTGTTCTGCTCTTACTCTGCTCAACATCAGTGAACAGGGCTCTCACCTCCCTATATTATAGCATTAACAGGTAAGTCTCAGTTTGGCCTAAAGTCAAGTCGAGAATCTGTAGATGACTCCTAAGTCTTTTGTCTTCTCAGATAATGCAGGGGCCTGTCCAAAAGGAGATGAATAGTGACACTGTTTTATCTTCCCACATCAGAGCTGATACCTTTTCTGATAATCTATGTCAAAGGCCTCAACATGTGGTGCTATGCACTGCCCTTAGACAAAAGGGAACAATCTCTTCTCAGCATACAAGGGAGCAGTCACCATCCTCCCAGGAGGCGTATGTTCTCCAGCCTGCAGCAGCCTTTTCTCATTTGGCCAGCATTGGGCTGGCACATTCCTGAGCCAAAATGCACACATAAGCTGCTTTCCCTGGTAGTGAAGCTCTTTACTCCTGAGTGACTCTTATCAGGGACGGTTGGGCATTCTCAATTGGATTACGCTGACAAGGAAAAACTCCCGCGGTATATTATTTCAACACCATTTGACTTCAGAAATGCTTGTCTCGACCCCTTTTGCTCTCAGAGCCTACTTCTCCCTTCTTGCTTTCTAGAAGGTCACCAGCCTGCTCCCATCCTAACTCTTCATCCTGCAAATATTGGCTCATGTTCCTGGAGACAGAATATCATCATTCACAAGGTAGATCATGTATAACAGACTAATGAATCAGAGCATGATAAAAACAGAAGTCTAGTTCATTTACCCCACTTGACATTTCTGTATCCAGAGACATAGGACAGAATTATTTGAGCATAAAAAGCTCTCTGGTTCTGGGCTTTTATGTCTATGCCTGCACATTCCATTTTAGGGGAAAGTGTTAGATCCTCCTATTTTTTTTTTTTTTTTTTGGTGTGCCATGCAGGATTTTAGTTTCCCCACCAGAGATTAAACTGATGTCCCCTGCAGTGGAAGCAGAGTCTTAATCGCTGGACCACCAGGGAAGTCCAGGTCCTCATATTCTACTTCTCTAAGCTATACCTAGGAATATTTCTTGTAAAAGTCAAAGTAAGATTGAGAATGAGCTACAAATGGAATTTTTGAGAAACTGTAAGTTCATAGGAAAGAGCTGTACTCTTTGGTCACTAGGGGACATCAGGAGTAGTGTGGTCCAAAGGATAAGCCAAACTAAACTTTGGTGGAGCCAGAAGCCTCTGAAATATCTGCCACACCTTTATTTCCAGCCTTGAAAGGTTAGGTGGGGATTTAGGCTTGATTTCAAGATCTGATTTGAGAGAAGGCTGCCAAAGAGCAGCTCTCAGAAAATTACCTAGTCTGGGCTTAAGGGTTAAACCCTGATAACCATTTGCAACCCTGTCCCATACAACAAGAGAAACAAACAAACAAACCGAAAGTGCTATGCCCAGTCTTGGTCTGTCACTATATGTGACCTTGGGCAAACACTTCACTTCTTTGGGCCATAGTTTTCTCATCCACAGGGTTTTCCCGGGAAAGATGGTGGTAGGAGTACACAGTTTAATGAAATTCTTTAAGGCTCCCTTTAGACCCTCCAAGCTTATTCTAAAGACAAAGTACAGTTTGGGAATAAATAAACATGAATGTAGACAGTCTGCTACAAAGGTAGCCTGGGGGAAAAGCAAGCCTGGTTTGTTTGTCTAAGCTCCTGAGAGTGGATCCTCTTTTTCTAGATATCATCCAGTAGTTTCCCAGATCTGTTTCCTATTTTCAAACAAATGCTTAGTTTCTCAAAGTGCCTTCAGACTGCATCGGGGGTGGGAGGCAGATTATCTCTGATATTATGACCCTTTAAGAAACAAAGTATGAAGGCTCCCTGGCGGCTTAGTGCTAAAGTATCCACCTGCCAACCCAGGAGACCACAGGTTTCATCCCTGATCTGGAAGGATCCCATATGCCATGGAGCAACTAAGCGTGTGCACAACTTCTGAGCCTGTGCTCTACAACAAGAGAAGCCATCCTGGTGAGGAGCCCAAGTACAACTAGAGAGCAGCCCCTGCCTCCAAAACCAGCAACGAAGACCCGGCACAGCCAAAAAGAAATTTAAAGGTTTTTTGTTGTTAAAGTACAGTGATAGCGTAATCACTACCACATCCAGGTACAAGGTGAGTCTATGGGTCTACCTAGAGCCTACATGGTACAAACCACCTTACACTAAGAAAGGCAAATTATGTTTAACACTTCGCCCTTTAAAAACCCCTTGAGAAGTATTCATTTTTCAGGCTAGCAGAGATGACATAAAAACTACTCTCCTTCTTCCGTAGACATCTGGCCTCCAAATGTTCAAAATGATCAAAAAGAAAAGAGTTTTTGGTATTTACATATGTTCTCTGGCTCAAACACCTTGTCAGGACCTGGGTCACCTCTGTCTCTACAGCAGGTCCATCTCTCCTTAGGGAGAGGATAGAAAAGAAGATTATTTTTTTCAGATTGAAATCTCTTGACAGCATATAGAGCCAAAGCAGGCTATTTCCCAAATATCTCTGCTCCGGAAATCCTCACTTTTATAAGCTCCTCCTTGTTGAGTAGGACCACCGTGGTCTGCCTGATGTCAAATTTAGCCTTCACTTTCAGAAGGTAAGATAGAAACTTAAAAGGCAGTGCACACATGGGAAAATACTTTTAATTTACTGGATGACTTTCTTCAATATGATACATAATACTGATTGAAAGAAGAATGAGCTTCCCACCTTGGACATTAATAACCAGTTAAATATTATTTACAGTTAAACAGTTATTTAAACTGTTAAATAACCAGTTTAGCTTGCTGCTAGGAGCTGCTATCTATACGACACACAAGAAGAATCCAATTCCATTGCTCAGGACAACAACCTTAAGCAGCCTCAGACATCAGCAACAGCTACATACTAAACTAATTATCTTATGTAGATAATTTTTATCTTTCCATTTTGAACTGTGGTGTTGGAGAAGACTCTTGAGAGTCCCTTGGACTGCAAGGAGATCAAACCAGTCAATCCTAAAGGAAATCAACCCTGAATATTTGTTGGAGGGACTGATGCTGAAGCTGAAGCTCCAATACTTTGGCCAGCGATGTGAAGAACTGACTCATTAGAAAAGACCCTGATGCTGGGAAAGATTGAAGGCAGGAGGAGAAGAGGATGACAGAGGATGAGATGGTTGGATGGCATCACCAACTCAATGGACATGAGTTTGAGCAAGCTCTGGGAATTGGTGATGGACAGGGAAGCCTGGCATGCTCCAGTCCACGGGGTCACAGAGTCGGACACGACTGAGCAATTGAACTGATCTGAACTGAATAGCCCTGAGGAATAATATTACTGTTCCCATTTTACAGATAAGAAAACCAAGCCTCTATGAGGTTAAATGACTTGCCCAAAGTCACACAATAAGTGGAACAGGTAGAATTCAAATCCAGGTCTGTTCTGGACTATGTTCTTAAACATTATACTATGCTATTGCTATGGGTTTACTATTAGATATATTAACTGCATAACACAGATGGCAAATAAAAATGTAAAACTTAACTATCCTAGAATTGAAGTTTCTCCTGTACCTTTCTTCTTCCTAACCAGTGACTAACACTGATTTTATGACTGCCATACAAATGAAGCTTCAGGTTTGCCCACATTCATTCCTAATCCAAGAGGGAAGAGTGAGGCTCCTTTAACAAGGCTGGCAGGGCTAAACAAGGCCCACAGGGAGCAGCCTCAAACATAGCGCAGAGGCCGGAGGACACACTGATCCATCTGTCTTACTGAGAGCCCAAGTTTAATGCGTATCAACTCTAACCACTAGTTCTCTTCCTTCTAGAGGAAATTGGCCCATATTGAAAGGAAAGCAATTAGGTTGTAACATACAGGCAAACCAGAGCTGCTGTGGTCCTTTACTCTGCCTTGCCGTTTTCTGCATTCATTGTATAAGACCAAGACCAAACTTAAGCAGGCAATTTGAAAGCCCAGGAGAAATTAAAAATTTCTGTTGCTATACTTTAAAACAGGACATTCACCCCAGCTTTATGCAGTCATTACACTTGGAGCAACTTTTTCAATCCAAATTCCCCTCACAGTCTAGTAAAATATTTCATTGTTCAATGGCAGCAAGAAGAGAAAACAATTACAGGTTTATCAGAGATTACCACTCTGTCAGGTCTCCTCCAGGGGCCCTGAAGGGAAGTAAAAGGAAATACTAAAGAACTAAATTCTGAATTGACATTAGCATAGTGTATAGATGATAGAAAAGACTGAAGGGTCAATAGCCAAAGCTTTTGGAGAAGAGTAAGAGAATCCCTAAAGAGGATCAGTCACAGGACTGGTAAGCAACTCTCCCTGTTCTCTACATGTACAGAATCCTACTTTTTCACCTTTCCCCAGCAGCTGGAAATTTTTTTTTTTTTTTTTTAATAGCAGCATATCACAAATTCTTAGTGACAATAAGTCTGAGGAATCTTATTCTGCCTCAGCCACCTTTTGTGTTAATGGGCTCAAGAACTTTATGACAAGGGACATTTCCATTTTACTGATGGGAAAAACAAAGACATTGAAAATATAATCAACAAGGGCCAGGACAAGTACTCTAACCACCTGCCATTGCTGCCTCTAAAGACATGACTATGAGCTGGAGAATGAACAAATAAAAGTTTATGGGAGCACCAGTACTCTGAGAAGTCACATGTTACTTGTTCTGAAAGGTACCCAGAGAACTTTCAAGACAGCTGAATCTAGAGGAACAATCCTGAAAGGGTTGGGAAACAACCTTTTAGAAAACATGGGACAGAACCCAGGTTCAGCCAACACCTGTTTCCCCAACAATATCTGTCTCTCTCATTTTATTCCAAATTCACACAATACAAAAGCTGCATTATTCTGGTAAAGTTGCATTCCAGGCCAGAGTGCACAGTTAATGTTTTTTACAGCCCACATGCCTCTTTGTGATGGATGGCCACTTTATAATGAAAACCTTTATGCTCAATCAATTTATAAATAATGAGTCTTCCATTACATGGCATTAAAAACAAACCTCAAATCAGAAAGACTCAGAAATAAACAAGGAATAGGAACAAAAGTGATTGCTGGAAAGACAAGAAGAACTCAATAGAATGCTCTTAATTCCTTCATTCCTAAAGAATACACAGTGCTAAGGAGAATTTGGTATCAAAAAAGGTATTAATTTCAACAAATACTGTTGAAACAACTGAACACTCATATGCAAAAAAAAAAAAAAAAAATTTTTTTCACCTAAACCTCATGTTACACAAAAATTAACTCAAAATAGATCATAGGGGTAAATGAAAAGCATAAATCTGCATAGTTTTTAGAAAGAGTACTTCAATAGGACACAAAAAACAAAATGCATGAAAGAAAAAACTGGACTTCAATAAAAACAAAATATCTATTCTATGAGAGATACTGTTAAGAGAATGAGAAAACAAGCTACAGATTGGGAGAAAATATTTATAAATAACTGTATAAATTATAGTTAAAACTGCAATAAAGGACTTGAATCCAGAATAGACTTAAGTCTTTAAACTCAACAATAGGAAAACAATTCCCATCAAAAAATGGGCAATAGACTTGGACAGACAGATCACCAAATGGTGTTTGATGTCACTGGCCACTGACTGACTGAAGTGACTGAAGTTGCTCAGTCGTGTCCGACTCTGCGGCCCCATGGACTGTAGCCACCAGGCTCCTCCATCCATGGAATTTTCCAGGCAAGAGTACTGGAGTGGGTTGCCATTTCCTTCTCCAGGGGATCTTCACTGGCCATTAGGGAAAGGCAAATTTAACCCACATTGAGATACCACTGCTTACTTACTAGGATGACTTAATAAAAGTACTGAAAATACCAAGCACTAGAGAGGCTGTCGAGAAATCAGAATCCTCATTGCTAGTGGGAATGCAAAATGATATAGGACTCTGGAAAAACAGTTTGGCAGTTTCTTATAAAACCAAACACACACTTATTCTTTCACCCAGAAATCCTACTCCTGGATATTAATCCCAGAGAGATGAAAACCAATGTTCTTTACACAAAAACCTGTACCCAAATGTTTATAGCGGCTCTATGCGTAATTGTCCAAAAATGGAAAAGTCCAGTGTCGTTCAGCTAGTGAATGGATAAGCAAATTGTGGTAGAAACATGCAATGGAATACTACTTGGCAGTAAAAAGGGAACAGACTATTGATTTAGGTAGCAGTTTATACAAATCAGCCTGAAAAGGTTATGTACTGTAGGATTCCATTTATATGACCTCTTTGGTAAAACTGTGGTGAGAGACTAGATCAGTGGTTCACGGGAGTTGGGGTAGGAGAGAGGGTGTGATCACACAGGAATAACAGAGGGCGTTTTCTGGGGTGATGAGACTGTTCTGTATTCCAACTGATGCAGTGCTTACAGGGATCTATGTGTATGTAAAAACTCATAGGTATGTGTACTAAAAAAGTCAATTTTACTATAAGATAATTAAAATTAAAAAAAATTTTTTTAAGTACCGAAACAATCTTAACATGCAAATCTCAGCCTAGTTCACACCAAGAATGGCATCCACATGATGCAGCCGAATATCAGGCCCTGCCTTCTAAGACTGAGGTCTGAAGACACTGAGATTAGGTTTAAGGGAATGGCCACCTATGAACACGGACCTGAATTCAGAAAAGCCCTTTCCTCTGTGGAAAGGCTAGACTGGCATGGGGAGCCTATTTCTTCTCTCCCTGGGCTCTTCTAACCAATATTAGAAAAAAAATTGTTACTGGAGCTTGTTCTTTAGAAACCTTCAGCTGAAGCAGCCCTGCAGAGACAGATCACACTTCCATCAATTTCAAGCCTACTGAGAACAGTAGAGAAACTACTCTTTGGTATATTAAGTGGGCTTTGGAAGCTCACACCCTAACCTTTTGTTTCTTGCTTTAACCTTTGGCTTCCAAGAATTTGTTCCCTAAGACCTAGGTAAGATAGAGGCATTAAAAATACAGAGAAAGAATTTTACCAGGGCATACTTTATTTTCCATAATATTTGATACATAGGATGCCAAATCCTAACTGGCTAAAGGCCCTTGGCAATATTAACATTACAAAGGGAAATGATTTCTACTGCATTCAGCTTCAAGGAGAAAAGGTAGGGGTAAAAAGCAAGAGTGGGAAGGGGCTTTCATCTGCCACACAGACTAACTACCCCCTGATCAAGAAGCATTAGGGCCACCAAAGGCCCCTCTCCTACATGATGATGCTTGTTTACCTGCGTCAAATGTATCAAGTCACAGCACATACATTATTACCTAGCCATGTCCTGAAAATTTCTAATCCAGCATCCATTAGATTAGATCTGAATTCTGCTGGCCAAGCCCCAGCCTCTCAGGGGGCTGGCATAAAATAGGGAGGCTGGAGTAGGGTTTCAAACACCTGTTTCAGCTTTTTAAGTGTCCGATTCAGGCCACTGTGCTCTGGCAGCAGGGACCCTGATGATACGGGTTCTCTTCTCCTGCCAAATCCTCAATTTAAAGAGCCTAGCCCCCCAGGGGAGGAAAAGATAGACTGGGGGTTATAGCCACCTTGAAGAAATGTTTCTTTCAAACACATATCTCCCCTATGATCCAGCAATTTCATCCTTAAGTATTTGTCTAAGAGAAACTAGAATATATGTTCATAAATAGACTTGTATAAGAACGTTCATAGCAACCTATTCATGAAGGACAAACACTAGAAACACTCCAAATATCCTTCAATAAGAAAATAAGTAAATTCTCTTATGGTTTACCCATACAACTGCATACTACTCAGTAAAACAGAATGAATCAAAACTAAAAAAAAAAACTAGTGATATATGCAACAACATGGATGAATTCCAAAAACATGCTAAGTGAAAAGAAGCTAGATACAAAAGAGAATATCTTATGTGATTCCATTTACAGGAAATTCAAAATCAAAACTAAGGTATGCTGCTGCTGCTAAGTTGCTTCAGTCGTGTCCGACTCTGTGCGACCCCAGAGATGGCAGCCCACCAGGCTCCCCTGTCCCTGGGATTCTCCAGGCAAGAACACTGGAGTGGGTTGCCATTTCCTTCTCCAATGCATGAAAGTGAAAAGTGAAAGTGAAGTTGCTCAGTCGTGTCTGACTCTTAGCGACCCCAAGGACTGCAGCCTACCCGGGATCCCAGCCTCCGTCCATGGGATTTTCCAGGCAAGAGTACTGGAGTGGGGTGCCATTGCCTTGGTAATAGAATATAGAAAGTGGTTTTGTGTATGCGCGTGTGGGTTAACTTAAAGGCGGCAGAGGAAACTGGTGTGATGAAAATGTTATATATCTTTTTTTTAAGATGGTTAATGAATGTCTACAATTCTCAAAAAATTATCAACTGAACACCTAAGGTCAGTGTACTTCACTGTATGCTAATTGTATTTCAACTAAAAAAGAAAAAAGAAGAGAGAACTAGGGGTGCTTGGGATCAGCCTCTCCTATTGGGATTATTTAGGAGAATGAAGACATAGAAGAGAAGAAGCAGATTTGCTTCTCATCACCATTCTGGGAGCAGAGGCTCAACAGCGAGCTGAACTGCCACCTCAGTGCCCCTTGGGCAACCTTTGGGGAAAGAAAAGATTTTCAAGTTGTAACTGATATACCCTTAGTGAGGCCTATGGTTCCCCAAAGGAGTGTCACTGAAATGTCTTCCAGTGTTTACTTGTCTTCCAGTGTTTACTTCTCCATTGATAAAAGTATAATCAGGGTTCAATTTAGAAGTTCACAAAGAAAAAGTTAGGCCCTCACTACTTAAAATTCAGGGACTTGGTGGTCTAGTGGTTAAGAGTCTGCACTTCCACTGCAGAGGGCACAGGTTTAATTCCTGGTTGAGGAACTGATATTCCACAGGCTGAGTGGTGTGGCCAAAAAACCCACACAGTCTTAAAAAATATATTATAACCATAGTAATAGACAAGCAAGTCAGAGCTCTAGTTCTAGAGCCGTCACCACTCTGTCATGAGACCTTATATAAAACATGACCTCTAAGCCACAGTTCCTTCTCAATAAAATGGGCCTGAATGACATTTTTGCTTCACCTTAGCTCTACCACTGTATTATTTTAATACTCTTATTAGTTCATATGACCTCCAGGATCAGATGGGGAAGGCAAGCCTTGTAATCCTTCTCAGCATTGTTATAGATTCATCCTTTAGTTTAATGAGAGCCACCCCCCTCCCCAACCAGAAAGAGTCTGCATTTCGTGTGAAATGATTTCACTCCTCTAACACAGAGTTAGATTCAAAGAAAATAGCTTACAGCTTAGGAATATAAGAAGCTGCTTACATGGCAAACCCAAGGTGGTGCAGCATAAGAGAAGAGTGCTGTGCTGAGTCTCTCAGTCGGGTCCAACTCTTTGCGACCCCATGGGCTATAGCCCGCCAGGCTTCTGTCCATGGGGATTCTCCAGGCAAGAATACTGGAGTGGGTGGCCATGCCCTCCTCAGGAATCTTCCCAACCCAGGTCTCCCACCTTTCAGGCGGATTCTTTACTGTCTGAGCCACCAGGGAAGTCTATAAAAGAAGAGTAGGTATCCTCAAAATCCAGTGGGAAGACTGGAGAAGAAAACAAACATGTATTGAGTGCCTATTATGTGCTAGGTATGCATTGTACTAGACTCCTTGCATGTATCATTTTGTTTAATCCTTAGGAGAACCCTGGTAAAACAAGTTTTTAATCCCCATTTTACAGATGAAAAATGGAGGTTCAAATAGGTCAAGTAACTGTCAAGACCCTGATGCTGGCAAAGACTGAAGGCAGGAGGAGAAGGGAATGACAGAGGACGAGATGGTTGGATGGCATCACTGACTCAATGGACATGAGTTTGAGCAAGCTCTGGAAGATGGTGAAGGACAGGGAAGCCTGGCGTGCTGCAGTTCATGGGATCACAAAGAGTTGGACATGACTGAGTTACTGAACAACAACAACAAACTTCCAAGACAACCCAATGGTAGAGACTGGATTTGAACCCAGGTCTGTTCAGCTCTAAAAGTTACACTTTTCTCCACAACCATTTGGCAGGAAATAAGTTGGAGATCCTATATCTCCAAAGGGCCCTAGCATTTTTGCCTTCTTGTAAATAACTTATTTCACACATGTCATGTAGCTCTTGGCACTATACAGAAGAAAGGGTTAAACCTACTGTTAGGAAGAGGAAATTCCCTGGAAAATTGAAACACATGCTGTGGCTCTGACTAAATTTCACACCCGTTCTGTTGAGCAACATCCATACTGTGTGAGAAAAGATTCCTTCCCCATCACCCCAGCCCCATTCTTTATTCATTCTATCACCTGCTGCCTTCCTTCAGACTAAGCTGAGAGGGAGGAAGGGAGGAAGACTATACATCTTTGCTTAGTGCATATTTAAGCTAGAGGTTAGTACACCCAGGGTAGGAAGAATTACGTGTGAAAAGAGAAAAGGAATGACACTTTCTCATTTCTGCTTGGACCAGCATAGGAGGGAGCTCTTATGATAAGCTACAATGAAGAAAGTGGTTAGACTTCTGCTGGGGAGGAAAAGAGGGGAGGCTGTTCTTTCTGGAGAGTAGGCAGAATTCAGAAGAACAAGGCCAGTGTACACCTGTCCCCTTGTCTGGAATTTCATGCTCAAGTGAACGCTGAATTTCTGTCCATGAGACTTATGCCTCACCCAGGAGAGCAAGTGGGAAGGTGGAAAAAATTTTTTCCTCTCTGCTACCCTCTTCAAACAGATTCTAATTTCCAGTCCCAAATAACAATGAGTCTAGTTATTTGGTACTGGAAGCTGACTGGATGAAAGAAGCTTGTGGGAATTTAAGAGCCTAGGGTAGCTAGTAGCTACTTGGTATAAAAGAAAGGTAAGGACAGGTAATGCCATTATGATAATCTCCAAAGACAGTCCCATACAATGCCACCCCTTACATGGCTTCCTCCCATCAAGAGGTTCCCCTTGAATCTGGTCTGTGACTGTGTTGACAGATATAATGCAGGGGAAGGGACAATCTGGGACTTCAGTGCCCAGGCACTAAAAAGGCTTTGAAGCTTCTATTTCTTTCATTTTGGCAATCTGAACTGCCATGTACAAATTCTAAGCTACTCTATGATAGGTCATGAGGGAAAGCCCTGGAGACTGAAGCATCACATCAAAAGAAGCCACATGGCACCAGACATCTAAGCCACAGTCATAGCTGACTGCAACTTCAAGAAAGATCCTAAATGAGAGCATTAGAAGAACTGCCCAGCTGAGCCCTAGTCAACCCATGGAATTGTGAGATATAATAAAATGGTTGTGCTTTAAGCCATGAACTTTTCGAGTGGTTTGTTAGGTAGCAACAGATAACTGAAACAGCTAGCTTTTGTTAAAAATGAAGCTAGTATTCTTTTGTCCTGGGCATATAACATAAACTCTATTGCATAAACAAGGAAAATCGACCCAATTTTAGTTAAAAAGAATTTATATTGGGGGGGAATCTCATTCCATTAGCAATTGAAGATTAAAAAAAAAATCTTAGAATAAACTTAAGAAATTTATGGTACATAAATGGGGGAAAGAAGAACCTACAAATTTTACTAGAGTTACAAACGAAGTCTTGAATAAATGCAGAAGCAAAAACATGTTTCAGGACAGGGAGGCAAACATATATATTATAAAGATGTAAAGTCTCCTCATATTAATTGACATTTTAAAATCAAAATCCCAATTGGAATTTTTAAAAGAACTTGAGTAAGTGACCCTGTACTTCATGTGAAAGAATAACCAGATAATGATAGCCAGAATATTTTTTTAAAAAACTGATGCTGGGAGGGATTGGAGGCAGGAGGAAAAGGGGATGACAGAGGATGAGATAGTTGGATGGCATCACCGACTCGACGGACATGAGTCTGAGTGAACTCCGGGAGTTGGTGATGGACAGGGAGGCCTGGCGTGCTGCGATTCATGGGGTTGCAAAGAGTCGGACACAACTGAGCGACTGAACTGAACTGAATGAAAGTTTGTAGTAGTATCATTTTAAAATGAGTTACAAAACTATAACAAATAAGCACGTATAATACTAGCAGAAGAACAAGTAGAATAATATGTAATATATGATAAAAGAAAATTCAATAAATGGTGCTGTAACACATGGTTAATTATTAGGGAGTAAAAGTTATATTCCCGCTTCATTTCACTTGACAAAATAAATTCTATGTGATTAAAAGAAGATAATAATTACCTTCTTTGTTTGTGAATAATAATTCACTCAACAAATATTTATGAGCACCAACTGTGTAGCAGTTACTGGGATGGATAATAGAAATATAGTGGTGAACAATGCAATGCAATCCTTTCCTATGTAGTAGAAGAGAAAGACATTAGGGCTCACATAAGTGCTAAAAGTGTTCAAGAGTTAAATGTAAAAACTGAAACATATTAACAGGTGAAATAAAGTGACCTGAGATGAAGGAAAAGTAGTTATAAGATTCATCAACATATGCTTAGCAGAAGAAAAGGAAACGGAAGTAGAGCTGAAAAGGCTGAATACCAGGGTCCTTCAGAGGGAAGCACCAGTGAGAAACAAGTTCTGAAATGGAAGCATCAGGGGGAGGGTGAGAAAAAAGAAGAAAATAAAATGGATGAGGAGGAAATCATTGAAGAACTAACATAAGATCATCTCCCAATCAAATAATAATGATTTTCCTAGATCAGAAGGACCCTCACTAAGAACGTAGCACAATGACTAGAAAGGGGCATCAAGTGTTTACATCACGTGTTTTAGAATACTGAAACAAAGAGATTGCAAAAAACTTCCAGTTCAAACACAAAGGACTGAGAATCCGTGGTATCAGACTACTCAAGAGCAACACTGGAAATGAAGAGACAAAGAAGCAAAGCCACCACATTCTGAAAGAAAATAATTTCCAAACTAGGATTCTATATCCTGTCAAATCTTCACTCAAGAGCAGTGCAGAATACAAATAGTTTCAGATATACAGTCTAAAATAACTTATATAGCAGGTGTCTTTTCCTAGGAGCCTTTGGAGGATTTTCAACCCAAATTGAGAGAGTAAAACAAAAAGGAAATGGACATGGAATCCAGGAAAAAGGAGTCCCGAGAAAAGTGAAGGGAAGTTTCAGGATGACAGCTGTACCTCATGCCTAGACAGCAACCGATGCAGAATGGAAGAAGAGGCTAGCAGGCACTGATAAAGATTCTCCAAGAAGAGAGAAAAATGGAGTACAAGATAAAAATGGAAGAGACAAGAATGGAGTTTGATCATGTGGGAAAACAATATTCAGAGTTAAAAACTGTATTGTAGAGCTTGAGAAGAAATAGTAACACTAACATAGAAAATTAAGTATATTTTTCAAAAGGGAGTAATATCTGACTTATAGTAAATAGTACTTAAGATCTTAATAAGGTAAAGACTGAATATTGATTTAGCCAACTGGAAAGAGAACTATCATATATTGGGAGGATGGAGGGAAGGAAAATAGGTATCAAGTAGCACTGCAGAAGTGCTATATTTCTACATCTAGGAGTAGGAAGTCAACAGATAGTGGTTCAAATGTTTAAAATCTATTTTTAAAAAAAAGTTGTGTTGTTCAGTCATGTCTGACTCTTTGTGACCCCAGGGACTACAGCACGCCAGGCTTCCCTGTCCTTCACTATCTCCCTATCTTTGAGTTTGCTCAAATTCATCTCCATCGAGTTGGTGATGCTACCTTAACCATCTTACCCTCTGCTGCCCTCTTTTCCTTTCCCCTTCAATCTTTCTCAGCATCAGGACCCTTCCAATGACTCAGCTCTTTGCATCAGGTGGCCAAAGTACTGAAGCTTCAGCATCAGACCCTCCAATGAATATTCAGGGCTGACTAAATTCATTTAGTATTTACTGGTTTGATCTCCTTGCAGTCCATGGGACTCTCAAGAATCTTCTCTAGCACCAAAGTCTGAAAGCATAAATTCTTCGGTGCTTAACCTTCTTTATGGTCCAATTCTCACATCCATACAAGAATACTGGAAAAACCACAGCTTTGACTATATGGACCTTTGATGGCAAAATGATGTCTCTGCTTTTTAATATGTTGTCTAGGATAGCCCAGTTGGTAAAGAATCTGCCTGCAATGCAGAAGACCCCAGTTCAATTCCTGGGTCTGGAAGATCTGCTGGTGAAGGGACAGGCTACCCATTCCAGGGTCACAAAGAGTCGGACACAACTGAACAACTTTCACTTTCATGCTGTCTAGGTTTGTCAATAGCTTTCCTTCCAAGGAGCAACTGTCTTAATTTTACAGCTGCAGTCACCATCCACAGTGGTTCTGGAGCCCAAGAAAAGAAAATTTGTCACTGCTTCCATTTTTTCCCCTTCTATTTCCCATGAAGTGATGGGACCAGATGCCATGATCTTAGTTTTTGAATGCTGAGTTGTAAGCCAGCTTTCTCACTCTTCTCTTTCAACCTCATCAAGGGGCTCTTTAGTTCCGCTTCACTTTCTGCCATTAGAGTGGTATCATCTGCATATCTGAAGTTGCTGATAATTCTCCCAGCAATTTTGATTCCAGCTTGTGATTCATTCAGCCCAGCATTTCACATGATGTGCTCTGTATATAATTTAAATAAACAGGGTGACAATATACAGCCTTGTCATACTCCTTTCCCAATTTTGAACCAGTTGTTGTTCCATGTAAGGTTCTAACTGTTATTTCTAGATCCACGTACAGGTTTCTCAGACAGATAAGGTGGTCAGGTATTCCCACCGCTTTAAGAGTTTTCCACAGTTTGTTATGATCCACACAGTCAAAGGCTTTAGGATAATCAATGAAGGAGAATTAGATGTTTTCTGGAATTCCCTTGTTTTCTCTTTTTCTGGATTCTCTTGCTTTCTCTAAGCAGGTCATGTCCTAACTTAAACTATAGTCAAAGAACAAAGAGCCTCTCAAGAGTATGATCTAAACACAGAGGTAACTGACAAGAGACTATTGTCCTCATTTGGATATGAATTAGTATGTCACACTGAAATCAAGTGGATAAAAAGAATAGCAAAGAAAACTGAATACAAGCAATAAAGAGAATTACCACTGCTCACCTTGCAATAAAAGTAGGAAGCACCATTACTACCATGATGTATTAAGATGCCTATTCTGGGTCAGTTCTTATCCATTGGTTCAGGGTACACAGATCTGAGGGCTTCTCACATGACTGAGTGACTAACACACAGATACACACACACACAGAGGTCTCCACTTTGATGGCAGTAACAAAACCAAGATCTTCCCAAGAGTTCAGGCCTGGCTCTATCATTACTCACTTTCTCGATTTCAGCAAAAATAACTACCTTTAATTTCTTGCTCCCAGAATTAATCTATCCCTTCTTGGTACTTCTAGAATGCTGTTGCTTTAGTATATAGAGCATATTCTGGCTTGTGGGGGAAAAAAAAGGAAAGGTGAAACATGTTAGTAGCTTCAGTTGTGTCTGACTCTTTGCGACGCTAGGGACCACAGCCTGCCAGGCTCCTCTGTCTGTGGAATTCTCCAGGCAAGAATACTGGAGTGGGTAGCCATTCCCTTTTCCAGCGGACCTTGGACTTGACTCAGAGAACAAATCCAGGTCTCCTGCATTGCAGGCAGATTCTTTACCATGTGAAGTACCATTATGGAATAGCTAATTGTAGTCTGTAAGCTCCTGGAAGGCAGAGAGGGTTCATGAAGATAGTAGTGCTCAATCAATGCTTTTCAGTTTAAAAAGGTCACAGGGACATACTAACGAAATCCATATCCCAATTTTCCTATAAAAGATTTCTTGTCATTTCCAGGAAAAATTGGTGAAAAGTAAGGTTTATAAGGAATAGGGCAGCACCTGAACAGAAGGTCCCTCCATATGTGACCAGTGGCTGTTGGCCAAGAGTGAGAGTTCAGAGAAGTAACATTTCTGAGAACAGCCTGCCAATGGAGATGGAAAGCAGTTAAACTCTGAGGTGGCTGTATTGGGAAGGGAGATGGGAGAGAGGCCATTTTGTGCTCTTTGGGGAAAATGTTAATGAGAGGTTTCACAAATGTCAGACTTGCCTGATTAAACGAAGCCAGCAAGGTAGATGTTTTTCATATTAATGCCATCTTTGCTAAAAGAGCAAAAGGGGAAAGAAAAGGAGGTTTGAGAATGGAAAATGATAAACTTAAAATTATTTACAGAAGAAATTATGCTTCTAAGTTGGGCAAGGGTATAAAAGAAGAACTGTTATCTGGCAGGTATTGCTGCTCCACATCCTTGCCCCTTTCAAAAAGAAAAATGTAAGCCCTGAGGCCAGGAGAGAAGATAGATCACTGTGTCCTATGCCCTGCCCAGGGTGTCTAATAATGAAGAACTCAAAGAATCTAAGCAAGTTAAGGCACAGTTAAGTTTTATCTGAATAATTACTCTTAAAACTTAAAGGAGAAAAAGTACAGGAAGAAAGTCAATAAAATAATTGATATGTTTAAGGGACTTTTTCCTCCTTAGTTTGGGCCTGCATCTAGAGTTTGCAGAATTTCTGTCACTTAAATTAAAGGCTAGGGATGGGCAAGTGCTGTTGATTAGAGAGCTCAGCCTTCTTTTACTCCCATTCCTCCCCAGCCCAGCCTGCAATTGTGTCCCAATCAACCAGCATTAATACAGATACACAGAGGTATTTATTTGCTGCTGATTCTGCCTGGCTGTATTCAGGCTAGATCTCCATGTGTATTTAATAAATCACAGTAGTTAGGTGGACAGGATTAGTTCCAAGTCACCTAATGACTATATCATGAACTGCAGCATTAAAGGGATTAATATTAATCTGAGTCATTGCAATTCAGTGGGAAGGCCAGTCTGTCGTCCAACAGGAGCTCCGGCCGGCAAGAAATCCCCAACAAGACCAGGAAGATTAATGAGGGCTTCTACATTCTGCCTGCAAATCTTCACCTACCAGGGTGTGGGGTAGTGAATCCCAGCCCAGACGAGCTCATAAATAACCCACAATATCACAAGTATTTGGGGCAGCTGTGCCCCAGCAAAGCAGGGCCAGCTAGCCCTCTCCATCTTCTCCTCCTGTAACCTACACCATCGAGATGGCACAAGAATTTTACAGGCCCACACAGCAGCCGGTTTTGTTTTCTTTCATGTAAGGGCCCACACCTCGTAAATCACATTCTTATTTCAGGAAAGGAATAGTACTAACTGCAGTCTGGTCTTGGGTATACGCAGAAGAACATGTAGTGTCACCTCCCTGAAGTTGGGAACATAACCTGGCCCCCACAATACAAGGAGCCTGCTTTCAAGTCATGAAATGTTCCATCTGCCTAGCAGCACAATTATTCTTTATTAGCATTCACAGTATTGCTACCCTTGCACGGGACTCTGGAGTGCATATTCAGAACTATTTTTCCTTGTCCTGTCAAAGTGAACACTCACTGTCCACAAGACACTACAGGAACCAGCATTTCCTTGTGCCTTGGCCCTAATTTCACCACCAGGAGACCACAAAGATGAGCCTAGCCAAGTCTCAGATCTCTATAGGACAGGCAAATCCTTGCTTTCAGTGGCTTAGAAAGCAAACTAATGGCGCCAATGTGAGATGCAGACAGAGAAAGCAACAGGGCAAAATTAAACTCAATTCACTGGAAACCAATTTCTTCTTCAGTGACTGACTCTACAGGCACTTGAGGAAAACACCTGGAGCCAAATTTCATGAGCAGAATTCTTTCTGTAGGAGAAACCAAACTGAAACAGCTGTTTCCACCTTGTAGCATCACAGTTTCACAGTTTGGGAACACCCAAAGTATGGGTTTACTGCAACCAAAGACCCTTGAAACTGCACAGACAACAGTGGATCAGCTGCCAAGATTCCCCTGCAATGGATGAGATTGCTAACTATAATAGTTAGGCACCAACAAAGGTTACTGAACTAAAAGCGAAACTTCAAAAGCATTAAAATAAAAGAGAACTGAAGGCCTGGTGCCAGGTTATCCAAAGTTTATAAATGTTTGCTAAGCAACATAAGCATAGAGCTGATATGGCTGCAACTGGGAAGGGAAGAGACCCATTAAGTGCATTATGCCTCAAACCCACAGCAGAATGGGGACAGTGAGAGATTTAATTATTTTCTAAGTTTGTTAACATTCCACCATTCTTATAGGAGATATGTCTAAAATGGGGCCCACTCAAGCTTCATTCAGTAAAGGAGGAGCTTAGAGAACTGTTAAGGTAGGTCTCTGTTTTCTAGTTAAGGTGGAAAGGAAGAAAACTCTTTATTTGTTGGGAAAATGCTCTGATAAGCTAGGGAACCTATAAATTCTCCGTTTCACTGGAGTTCAACTTTGAGGAAATACACAGGGTGCAGGAATGACTGGTTCTACAGCCAACAAAGGCAGTTCACCTGAGTGGGAACCAAATAAAATTATGCCCATATCCACAGTTCATGTTTTCCTGACAGCTTCATTAGCATGAAGTTCTGAAGGGATTGATCAAGTTAAGTGACAGGGACTTTCTCATCATTCTTACTAAACCAAAACTCAAAAGCTTTCATCAGACATTAAAGCTTTGTTCTCCACAAGAGAGATACAAAGGAAGGGAAGCATGAGATAATCTTGGAGAAAAAGATGGGTACAGCAACTTTTCTCGATAGTTGCAAAAGGCTCAATTCTCTCTCCACCTATATTCCCTGTACCATTTCTTCACCTTCCAATCTCTTGACTAAAGCCCCTCTCCTGGTTCTAAAAAAAATTAACTACCCAACACATGGAGTCCGAAACCTTTTCTTCATAGCCAAGTCAGCTCAAATTAAGGCTCAAGTCAGTGGCCTCAGGACAACTAGGGACACTAATCAAAAGTAGGACCATGCTAAGATGGGGTGTATATACCACAACAATCTGCTTAGAGCTTCAGCCCCAATACAGAATGATTAGGAGTATTTATAGGACTTAAGAGCTGCTCTGTCTCTTGCCAGACATTCCTGTCCTTCTAATAAATAAGTCCTCAAATTATCAGAGGAAAGATGCTCCCAAGACATAAGGAATCTGTGTTACCTAAGTCTATGGGAAAGGGACTTCTGTAAGCACCAGGAAGCTTTCTTTCCTCAAAACACTCTCTAAAGGAGAATGCCCTGCACAATGCTGAGTCCCCAGGCCATCATGTACACAGGAACAGGGCCATCCAGCGGGATGCATCAGGCTCCAGGAATGCTGAAGTCTACATATTTGCCATTCAGCACCAAAATGGCTTTTCAAGTTCAATCAGCTATAAATGTTGCTTTGTTTTAATTTTCCACTGAACTTCCTGGAACCTATTATCCAACTGTCAGGGATGTATATTTAGCAAGAGCAACATGGCCTCTTTGCCACTGCCCCACTGCTCTTGTCACCTCTAATAAACAGAAAATCAATCCCTTCCTCAACCCCACACAAACCTCTGTGGCTTGGGGCTGCTAAAGAATAGTCTTGGTGTAGAAGCCACAGGCTGACCAAGCACTCATACTTACCTGAAAATCTGAAAATCCCAAAATCTCTTCTAGGTTAATACCACTGCAATATTTTCTAACAGTCCCAGAAAAAAAAAAAACTCTAGTGCTTATAATCATAAAAGTACAAACATGCAGGCATGCCTCTATTCTAGGGAATACCAAAAGTAAAAATGAGGTACCTAACAGAGACCAGAAATCTAATACTGATTAATAGAAATATCAACCAATACAGGCACAGCAGATTCAATGCTAATATAACATATATCATATTTAATAGAAAAGATTTGAAAACCAAATCAAGGCTAAGAAGAATAAGCAGGGCAGATACACGATTTCGATTTCATCTCAGGGTGCAAGTTTGAAAATATAACTTCCTCTTGGTCAATAGAATATCAGTATAACTTTTTCAACTCTGTCAAGATGCTTCTGCCTTTCTGAGCTACTGACACTTTTTACTCTGACAACAAATAGTAAGAACAGACCAGACCTGAGTGAGAAACACATGTACCCTACCACTTTTCCAATTCATCACTTCTACCAACTACTAATCCACTTAAATCCCACACCTATCCACACAACCTACTTCCAGTTTCACGATATCCAACACAGCTCTTTAAGCCCAATAGAAAAGATGAAGCTACATATATTTAAAATACAGGTGGCCATATTCTCTTAAATTATGCAATGTAAACCAAGAATCATAAAATGAGATTTTTTGAAAACACAGAAACTCAGAATAAATTGAAACTAGAATTGAAGGCAATTTCTAGGACTAATTGAGCATCACTATATTAGCTTCTGACTAAAGCCTGATGACAGCAGATCTAGAATAGGGAGAAAATTCAGGAGAACAAAATATACCTTGCCTTTCATTCCACAATTAATAATGAATAGAGTTCCAGATACACACACACACACAAAATCATAACTAGAAGACCAAAAATCCTCAAAAAAAAAAAAAAAAAGGCAGCCTAATCTGAACAAATACAGTGGACAAGATATCTTACCAGTCTTGGAAGATAAATAAGCAAGTATCATATTTACAAACAAAGATATTGAGGCAAAAGTAAGAAAAGTCATAAACTGAGCTGCCCAGAGAGAAAAAGCAAGCTTCACACTAAACAACTTCTGGAGCCTGATGCTGACAGAGGGAAAAAATTAGTATTATAAGGGTCAACAGAACACAATGTATTCTGTGTTCCATATAATTGTTCTTGTTGTTCAGTTGCTCAGTTGTGTCTGACTTTTTGCGAGCCCATGACTGTAGCACGGTAGGCTTTCCTATTCTTCACCATCTGCCGGAGATTGCTCCAACTCATGTCCATTGAGTTGGCGATGCCATCCAACCATCTCATCCTCTGTCGTCCCCTTCTCCTCCTGCCTTCAATCTTTCCCAGCATCAGGGTCTTTTCTAATGAGTCAGTTCTTCACATCACTGGCCAAAGTATTGGAGCTTCAGCTTCAGCATCAGTCCCTCCAACGAATATTCAGGGTTGATTTCCTTTAGGATTGACTGGTTTGATCTCCTTGCAGTCCAAGGGACTCCCAAGACTCTTCTCCAATACTGCAGTTTGGGTATTCAGCACTCAGTCTTTTTTATGGTTCAACTCTCACATCCATATACGACTACTGGAAAAACCATAGCTTTGATTATACAGATCTTTGTTGGCAAAGTAATGTCCCTGCTTTTTAATACACTGTCTCGGTTTGTCACAGCTTTTCTTCCAAGGAGTGTTCCATATAATACTGACCAAAAATCAGTATTATAAGAGTAGACCTCTTCTTGCCATTTCATTTTAGTCATATTTCCCCAAAGACCTTCTTATTAGTATTGATGACCAAAATAGCATCCATAAATTTAATACTTACTATCTCAACTATTTAAAAATGGCTCTAAAGATCCAAGATTCATCATAATTAATAACTTTTCTGAGACAAAAGTTTGAATTCTGCTTTAAGTAATTTGTAACAGTTAATTATTTAGCTAGTAAGTGAGACTGGCTAACAGCTCAGCATCTACAAACTTAAGCCCTCCCTCCCCCTTTAAGAAAACTTTTCAATTAAAGTACATAACATCATTAAGTACACAGCTCAATGAATTTTCACAAACTTAATTACCTAAGTAACCAGCACCCAGATGAACATAATCAGGACCCAGAAGCCACTATCATCACTTCTTCCATTCACAATGATTCCAAAGGTAGCCATTATCTTGACTTCTAATACCACTGACTGCTCTGCAACCAAACAAAATCTGGTTTGCTCTGCAAACCAAAGTAAAAGCTTTTAATATATAAATGGTATTGTGTAGTATGAACTCCTTTGTGTTTGGCTTCTTTTGCTCAATATTACATTGGAAAAATTCATCTGTGTTGCTATATGTTGTAGTTCACTAATTCTCCTTGCTGTATAATATTTCTTTGTAAGACTATACCACACATATATCACTCATCCATTTTGTTTATTATGGACATCTGGGTAGCTTTCCCCTCTTTTTTGTCTTCTATGAATAGTGCTGCTATAAGTATTCTTGTACACATCTTTTGGTGAACATATGTATGAATTTCTATTGGGTATAGCTCTAGAAGGCAGGAGGAGAAGAGGACAACAGAGGATGAGATGGCTGAATGGCATCACTGACTCAATGGACATGAGTTTGAGCAAGCTCTGGGAGTTGGTGATGGACAGGGAAGCCTGGTGTGCTGCAGCCCATGGAGTAGCAAAGAGTCAGACACAATTAAGCAATTGAACTGAACTGAAACCTCTAGAAATGGGGCTTCCCAGGTGGCACTAATGGTAAAGAATCTCTCTGCCAATGCAGGAGATGTAAGAGACATGGGTTCAATCCCTGGGTTGGGAAGATCCCCTGAAGGAGGAAATAGCAACCCACTCCAGTTTTCTTGCCTGGAGATTCCCACGGACAGAGGAGCCTGGTAGACTACAGTCCATGGGGTTGCAAAGAGTCTGACATGACAGAAACGACTTAGCACAGCACAGCATATACTTCTAGAAATAAAACTGTTGGCTCAACAGAGTATGGGTATATCAACTCATTTCAGTTGTTCTGCTCTATGTGTAGTAGTAGTCCACAGTGCCTCTGAATTTCTCTAATGACTAATGAAGTTGAATATCTATTCTTATGTTTACTGACTATTCAGATATACTCTTTTGTGAAGTGTCTGTTCAAGTCTTTAGCCCATTTTTCTGTTGCAAAATCTGCCTTCTTCTTATTGATTTATACAAGTTCTTATAGAGACTTTTTTATTTGCTAGTTTTGGTGATTTGTAAATATCGCTAGAAATATTCCTTTCAAAAATCAATTTACTGTATTTCATACATGTCTCTCATTCTCTGGAGAAAACTCAACTGCAACGAAACTCATATTCCAATTTTTAGCGAGCGGTTCCAACCTCTGATTTTATCATCCTGAGGCCCCTGGAATCTAAGAATAGCAGGAAGCACTAAAGTGCCAGGTCCCAATAAGAGCTGCAAATCATCTTCCAATATAACAGGGACAAAGTGTGGGGAAAGAGGAACCAGAAAGCAATATTTTTCCTGGGATGGAAGCCCCTACAGCACACAGACCTGATTAGTAAACGGAAATTCTAGATAGCCTCTGAATAGAATCCTTTTCCACCTTTCAAATAATTTACAGCTTAATGTCAGCTAAACTTAGTAACTTCTCCCATTTGTCCATGGCAAGGAGATCATTGGCTGGCTTTCCATGGTCATTACAGGCCTTCTCATAGATCCCTGAAATATGATGTGCCCATCAAAATGTCAGCACTTACCTGCTGCCCACCCTCAGGACACATGATCCAACTCTCAGGTCAGTGACTGATAACATGAGGAAATAAGACTAGCTTTAGACCTGATTCAAAAAAAGACACCTGGTAGTTTCTATGTTCTTGATAATATAACTTAATAATGACAATGATGGCCAACTCCTTGACTACATCAAGAATTATCTAAAGTGACAGTCCCACTAGAGCAATCACGTTAGGGTGAAGAGGCAGCATTAATAAATAGGAGTATCCAAGCAACAGAACAGCAGTAATTCTGCTGATGAAAAAACTCCTGTACTCAGAAACCTTCGATAATTTCCCACTTCTAACTGAATTAAGAAGAAGCATAGGATTTTAGAGCTGTAAGGAAATAAGCACTCAACCAGCCCATTTTCTATCCCATTATGTGTGTGTATACATGTGTAATGAAAGTGAAGTCAACAGAGATTAACTCACCCAAGATCACACACAAAATTATGACAAAGCCCAGTCTATATCTCAAGTATTCAGACTGCCAGTTAAGTTCTTTTCACCACCTAATGGCCTTCCTCAGTTGGCAGTTAAGGCCCTCCATAACATGAATCCAACCTACCAATCCAATTTTCTCTCCCAATGGATTCCTTGCTTTTCTCCAAACCTTGGATTGTCCTACCTCCATCTTTCTGGCAGGAAAGGTCTATTACTCTTTACTTGGGCGTCCCTGATGGCTCAAGAGGGAAAGAATCTGCTTGCAATGCAGGAAACCTGGGTTTGATCCCTAGGTCAGGAAGATCCTCTGGAGAAGGGAACGGCTCTCACTCTAGTATTCTTGCCTGGAGAATTCCATGGAGAGAGGAGCCTGGTGGGCTACAGTCCATGAGGTCACAAAGAGTTGGACACAAGTAACACTTTCATTGTCAAGGACAGTACGTGATACTCATAAAACTTGGTTATTTTTGTATCGCACAAAGCACCCTAAAGTGTCTGGTATACAGAAGACATTCAATAAAAATATATTGAAATGACTCTTCAGGAGAGAAACACAGTTGAAAGGACATCAACTTCTACAGCTAAGAGAAAAATATTGTCCAGAATTAGAAGTGGTACCTCTTAATACTATTTCACCAAGGTGACACTTCCTCAGGCACGTGGAACCAAGAATGCAAACTTATAGAGAAAAGGAAGTTTTAACACCAGAGTCAGTGTTAAGGGATCAGAGGAGCATTCCATCATTTTACAGGTGAAAGAAAATGAAGCACAAAAAGTTAAAGTTATAATGCCCAAGTTTATGGAGGTTTGTGGGTGTTCACTGGAAGGACTGATGCTGAGGCTGAAACTCCAATACTTTGGCCACCTCATGCGAAGAGCTGACTCACTGGAAAAGACCCTGATGCTGGGAGGGATTGGGGGCAGGAGGAGAAGGGGACGACAGAGGATGAGATGGCTGGATGGCATCACCAACTCGATACACATGAGTTTGGGTGAACTCCGGGAGTTGGTGATGGACAGGGAGGCCTGGCGTGCTGTGATTCATGGGGTCGCAAAGAGCTGGACATGACTGAGCAACTGAACTGAACTGAACTCCCTTTGAGATTCCAATGAGATATGAATCTTCTCCCCAGAAATGTGTGTGTGTGCGTGTCATGCACGTGTGTGCATATATACAAGTCTGCATATATTTTCAGGAGTTCTATTAATGTCCTAAATTCCATTCCAAGACCCCAGATCAGAATGTCTGATCTCAATCCTTCTTGAATAAACTTCTTATATAAAACTTACAAATTTACTAACAGCCACACAAGGTAGAACTTTTTCTTATACTTAATTCTAATTTGAAGATTATGTTCCTGAATTCTAATATTCCGAAACTTAGAAGTCCCTTCTTCATTTTACTTTCTCTAAATTTTTTTCATATATATATGAAAATGGAACCACAAATGGTATTTAAGGTATTGACATGCTATATTTTTGTCTTTAAAATCCTGCAGGATGAGACCCACCATTGTAAGGACCTTTTTGGCTATAGAGCAAATAAGAAGCCAGTGTATTCAGAGAGCAGTCTACATTCCCCTTCTGGGTCAGAAGATAGACTACAAAAGGTCAATGAATCTTAAATATAGTTTAGATTTCCCCATAAGTATATACTGGCTTAAACTTAAGTCTCATGTACCATTTTTCTGTTTGAATACATTTTTATAGTTATTATTCCTATTAGAACTCAATTTTACATGAAGATGGAGACCTCATTACATTTAAAGATAGTAGCTTTGGAATAAAAAGGACCAAGAATCAAGTTTCAATTCTGGTGTAACCATAGCAAACTTCTCTAAGCCTCAGTTTCCATAACCGTAAAATGGAGACTTGAAAAACCACATTGGCTCAGCTTGAGAATTAAATGAAATAATATATATAAATATCAATAACCTCAGCTATGCTGATGACACCACCCTTATGGCAGAAAGCAAAAAGGAACTAAAGAGCCTCTTGATGAAAGCGAAAGAGGAGAGTGAAAAAGCTGGCTTAAACTCAACATTCAGAAAACTAAGATCATGGCATCCAGTTGCATCATTTCATGACAAATAGATGGGGAAACAACAGAAACAGTGACAGACTTTATTTTCTTGGGCTCCAAAATCACTGCAGATGGTAACTGCAGCCATCAAATTAAAAAACGCTTGCTCCTTGGAAGCTCCTTAGAAAAGCTATGACCAACCTAGACAGCATATTAAAAAGCAGAGACGTTACTTTGCTGGCAAAGGTCCATCTATGGACCATCTATGGTCCATATGACAAAGGTCCATCTATGTCAGCAGGTCCATAGATGGACCTTTTCCAGTGGTCATGTATGAATGTGAGAGTTGGACCATAAAGAAGGCTGAGTGCTGAAGAATTGATGCTTTTGAATTGTGATATTGGAGAAGACTCTTGAGAATCCCTTGGACTGCAAGGAAATCAAACCAGTCAATCCTAAAGGAAATCAGTCCTGAATATTCATTGGAGGGACTGATGCTGAAGCTGAAGCTCCAATACTTTGGCCACCTGATGCAAAGACTGACTTATTAGAAAAGACCCTGATGCTCAGAAAGACTGAAGGCAGGAGAAGGGGATGACAGAGGATGAGACAGTTGGATGGCATCACTGACTCAATGAACATGAGTTTGAGTAAGCTCCGGGAGATGGTGAAGGACAGGGAAGCCTGGTGTGCTGCAGTCCATGGAGTCGCAGAGTCAGACACAACTGAGCAACTGAATACATACAAAAATACAAAAACAAAAAATGTATATAAAGTACTCAGATAAGAATAGCTAAGATAATTTTGGAAAAAGTTAGGTCCTGAAAGGGTATTCACCCTGCATATTAAGAAGTATCATAAACAATAACAACATATTACTGACAGAATTCAGAGAGCTTAGTAGAGTGTTGGACTAAATGATCATTAGGGTCCTCTACAATTTTAATGCCACAGCTTAGCCTGGGGAAAACCCTGAGGCTGCATAATATAAGCTGCCTTAATATATGACAGGAGGAGGCTTAGAGACACCATAACAATGGTGTTTGTCCCCACTCAGGTATAGTAGTGTCCATACTGAAACACCCTAAGTTATTCTGAAGCAATATAGTCATCAAGATTACCTAAGATCTCAGGGAAGCTATGTAAGCCTTTTCTAGGAGAAATCTGTACAGATATCATTCATTTTTACTAGGGTTGTTTATTGTCAATTGATTTTTTTAAAGTTAGACTTTATTTTGGGGGGGCAGTTTTAGGTTTGCAGCAAAACTGAGAAAGAAGTTGAGAGTTTCTATATATCCTCTGCCCCACTTATTCACAGCCTACCCAACAATCAACATCCCCCACCAGAGTGGTACATTTGTTACAATGAAACTGCAATGACACATCATTATCACCCAAAGTCCATATTTTACATTAGGGTTCACTTTTTTTTTTCCTGTACTAGAAGGCATTTTTTTAATTTTATTTTTTTAAATTGCTTATTGTGAACTGGGGTATCGCCGATTAACAATGTTGTGCTAGTTCCAGGTGAACAGTGAAGGAACTTGGTCATACATATACATGTATATATTCTCATTAGGGTTCACACTTGGTGTTGTACCTTCAGTGGGTTATGAAAAATGTATAATGACATGTATCCACCATTATAGTATTATACAGAGCAGTTTTCACTGCCCTAAAAATGGTCTGTGTTCCACCTGTTTCACCTGTGTTCCCTCCTCCCTAACTCTTGGCAACCCCTGATCTTTTCACTATCTCCACAGATTTGTATGGTCTGTTGATTTTGACAAGGATGCCAACACAATTCAGTGGGTAAAGACTAGTCTTTTTAATAAATGACGCTGGGACAACTAGATATCCATATATAAAAAAATGAAGTTGGACCCCTACCTCACACCATATACAAAGAATGGATCAAAGACCTAAATGTAAAAACTAAAACTATAAAACTCTAAGAAAACACAGGTGTGTAATCTCTACACCAGGGTTTCTCAACCTCAATACTAACAGTTTAGGCTAGATGATTCTCTGTTGTAGAAGGCTGTTCTGCTCATGGTAGGATGTCTGGAGCATCTACCCACCAGATACTAGTAGAACTCCTCCCTCTTTAGCACTGACAACACAAAATGCCTCAAGATATTGCCCGATTTCCCCTGGAAGGCAAAACTGCCTGGTTGAGAATCACTATTTTAGAATAAATGATGCTCCCTAAACTTTTCCTTTCCAAAATTACCAATGTTTATGTCATGACTATCTGAATGGTTATTTGCTTAGTAGATGAATTCTAAGAACTCTCTGGAAAAGTCATTTAATATTCCATAATCCATCATTTTGAAAGGATCTCAGGACCATCCCTTAGTGCCAAGAGCTCCATTTTGAAAAGTTCTTAGTCAAACTCTTTCCATTAAAAGGTCACATATCATGATTTTTTTTGATATGGCATTTTTTAGGTAAAAGCTTTATTGAGATATAATTCATGTCATATAAATTCATCCCTTTAATGTGTAAAAGTCAATGTTTTTTAATATATTCTGAGTTGTGTAATAAAATATGATTTTTGAAAAAGATGATCCTTTTGTATTTTATATACCTTTGTCCCAACCACCTACTCAGCATATCTACCAGAGAACTAAAAACCAAAACCAAACAAAAGGCTATTCACCTTGACATTGTCTCCTCACAGGATAGAAGAGACATCACTCTGCCAACAAAGGTCCATATAATCAAAGCTATGGTTTTTCCAGTAGTCATGAACAGATGTTAGAGTTGGACCATAAAGAAGGCTGAGCACCAAAGAATTAATGCTTTCGAACTGCGGTATTGGAGAAGACTCTTGAGAGTTCTTTGGACTTCAAGGAGATCAAACCAGTCAATCCTAAAGGAAATAAATCAACCCTGAATATTCATTGGAAGGACTGATAAAGCTGAAGCTCCAATACTATGGCCACCTGATGTGAAAAAGTGACTCACTGGAAAAGATCCTGATACTGAGAAGATCCTGACAGCAGGAGAAGTGGGTGACAGGATAAGAAGGCTGGATGACATCGTCGACACAATGGACATGAGTTTGAACAAACTCTGAGAGATAGTAAAGGACAAGGAAGCCTGGAATACATGCTGTATTCCATGGTGTCACAAAGAGTTGGACACAGACAACAAGTGACTGAACAACAATAACAACATACAGTAAAATAAGCTATGAAAGAAGCAAACTGAATGACAGAGCTTTGCTTGAAATTTGTCATCGCTATAAAGAAATTAGGAAAAAACAAACCACTCCTAACCCAAAGCCCTGTACCAACAACCCCAAACATTCCTTTTTTCCCCCTGCTTCCTAAATTCCAGTATTAGCTAAGAGAAATATAATTCACAGACCAGTAAGAGCTATTAAGACTGTAAAGTAACTATTAATAGTACAGCAGGTATTTTTAAGATTGGATTCCTTTTCACTATCACTTCAAGTTGTTTTGATTCAGGTTTTGAACTCTTGTACAAGACAATTAACCTACAGGACAGAAAGGTCAAGGTTTCACTTTAGACCCCGTTTCACTGCTTAGTACAACCACAATGCCACTTTGACCTTAACTTTTTTTAGCTCTTGAATAATGTTTGCCCTGCTGCTGTCACTGTCTAATCAGAGACTGGCTGGCAGGAGTAAATGGCTCTGGAAGCCACAGCTGTTATACAGACCAGTTACTATCTTCCAAGTGTGAGAATCACTTTCAGCTTCTTCTTTGATCCAGTTTGCTCAAATCAAAATTTCAGATCTAATCTGAGGAGTTAAAGGAGCTGTGGCCTCTGAGACCAAAGCCATCTTGTTGAAGAGTAAGATCAAGGGAACTGTTCAGGCAGCCAGAAAAGAAGCCTAACCTTCCCCTACCTTCCAGAAGATCTCAAATCACGTGAAAACACATAATCCATCTGACTCACATTTGACTCACATAATCCCTCTTGCTAATTTTTCTCATTGTTTACTGACTGACTGTACCCATGCAGATGATGTGAAAGCTTATTCCATTTTCCTTTCAATGAATGTCACTATATTTAATATTATATTTTAATGATAAAACAACAACCATTTATTCATTGTGTACTACATACCACATACAGTGATAAACATGTTATCTTATTTTTAATTTTCACAATAACTGTATGAGAAAAGTTTCATTACTATCCCGTTTTTACATTTATTTTTTAAAATTAACACTCAGTAAATACTTTTTTTTGGTGTACTGTCCTATGTGTCTTAATATTTACAGAGTCATATAATCAACATGACAATGAGGACACAGAACACTTTCACCACCTCAAATACTCCCTCTACCATCCTTCCTTATATTAATAGTCGCACCATCTCCCTACTTCTAAACTTGACAATCATAACCTGTTCCCTGTCTCTGTAGTTTTGCCTTTTCTAGAATATCATATGACTGGAATCATTTACTCAGCATAATGGCTTTGAGATCCACCGAAGTTCTTGTGTGTATCAATAGTTAATTCCTTCTAATTGCTGAGTACCATTCCATGCTGTCTCATTTTTATAGGTAAGGCAGCTGGGGCTCAAGGAAGTTAAGTAACCTGCTGAAGGTCACCAATGTGAAGCCAATATTCAAACCCAGGTCTGTGTGGCTCTAGAACTCATACTGTTAACCACTATGCTATACTGCCCCCTATTAGCTTAGACTCTCAGAGGAGCATGCCATAATCCTGAGTTAAACATGAAGGGCTCTTCTGGTACCAAAGAATAAATGAGTTTCATACTTAAAACAGAAGCAGAGAACAGTTTGTCAAGATTTCTAGCAATGATTCCAAAGCTTTTAAGCAACATGATACATAATAAAGAGCAGGAGCTATCATTAAGGAAATAGGCCTAGGATTAAAATTCAAGTTCTGCCACTTACTAAGTATGTGAACTTCTACAAGTTCTTCACTTTTTAGAACCTAAGTTTCCTCTTCCATAAAATGAGGATAATATTATGTTGAAATATTCCTGGAAAGATTAAATGAGATGATGTATGACACACACTAATATTATTGCCACTTGTACTGAATACAGCCAATAAAGCCCTGCCAAACTAAATACCTACTAAATACACAAGGTAGTATTTATTAACCTTTGAAAGATGTAGAAGGCACAGCCCCTGTCTACAAGGTACACATGTTCTTGCTAAAGAGAGAAACATTTTCTTAAAAATATAATAGATGCAAACTAGTACAGCCACTATGGAGAACAGTGTGGAGATTCCTTAAAAAACTGGAAATAGAACTGCCTTATGATCCAGCAACCCCACTGCTGGGCATACACACTGAGGAAACCAGAAGGGAAAGAGACACGTGTACCCCAATGTTCATCGCAGCACTGTTTATAATAGCCAAGACATGGAAGCAACCTAGATGTCCATCAGCAGATGAATGGATAAGAAAGCTGTGGTACATATACACAATGGAGTATTACTCAGCCATTAAAAAGAATACATTTGAATCAGTTCTAATTAGGTGGATGAAACTGGAGCCTATTATACAGAGTGAAGTAAGCCAGAAGGAAAAACATAAATACAGTATACTAACGCATATATATGGAATTTAGAAAGATGGTAACAATAACCCGGTGTACGAGACAGCAAAAGAGACACTGATGTATAGAACAGTCTTATGGACTCTGTGGGAGAGGGAGAGGGTGGGAAGATTTGGGAGAATGGCAATGAAACATGTAAAATATCATGTAGGAAACGAGTTGCCAGTCCAGGTTCGATGCATGATGCTGGATGCTTGGGGCTGGTGCACTGGGACAGCCCAGAGGGATGGTATGGGGAGGGAGGAGGGAGGAGGGTTCGGGATGGGGAGCACATGTATACCTGTGGCGGATTCATTTTGATATTTGGCAAAACTAATACAATTATGTAAAGTTTAAAAATAAAATAAAATTAGAGAAAAAAAAAAAAAGAAAGTAAAAAAATATATATATATAATAGATGCTATTATATAATATGATGCTAAATTGTGTGGCTGGATCTATAAATAAAATACAGAGATAAATTCAATTTAATTTTGGTCAATAGCTTTAATTTTCTATTAAAAAAAAAAAAAAGAACAGAATCAATACTCAGGTATGGAATCTATCTGCCTTCCAGTCTAGAATATTCCCTTGGCATTGGTAAGGGCAAAGTCTTTACTGGTCAAGATATAGTATGGATTCTAAAAACTACAGGTTCCAACTCTCTCATTCCAGGTATCTGCATCAATTTCAAAATGATAAAATATTTGTCCTAATAACTTTTGACACCTGAGAGGAGGAAAAATACATAAAGGCATGAGTTCTATGACACTTGGTAAGAGACTACTTAATAAAATTTGCGGGTTCTTAGGAGAACAGGGTTTACTTCAAAAGAGTTATTTAACTAAAGTCTGAAAAAATTTCAAATTCTCTGCCCAAAAGAATTTTGCAATTCATTTCCTTCCATCTTGCTTCTGTTTGGTCTTGGTGGGAAAATATATAAACAAACAGGGATAGGGAAGGATGGTCAAAAAGAGGTGAATAAGCTATACTGGTGGAAAAGACTTATTAGAATCTATCTAGAAGAGTCATTCTACTTTCTTCTGGTGCTTTCTATAAATCTTCCCTCAACTAATATTTACAATGTGATTCTTTGCCAGTATAGCAATAACTCTTTGAAAGTCAGCTCAGGTTTATTAGGCTTTTAAATTAAGCATGAAAATAAAACATATATAAAAGACGACTTCCCATATCCTTATTTCCCAATTTGTTCTGGGAGCAAAAGCCTAGTATCAGCTCTATAGGACTGTGTCTTACCAAGGCTCTGTCACAGCTACTTAGCAACATATTCCCCACAGCTGGCAGGTCTGTACATCTATTCTGCTGGCTTAGTGCTTTGGACTTGGAAAAAATAGTTAAGATAGTTAAAAAACTTTTTTCAAGCAAACAGAGTAGTAGTTTTGTAGTGGGAGTGAAATTTCACTTAAGGATCAAATAGAACCAAGGGGCTCATTTTTCCAGTCCTGCCTCAGTTAAAGTTTTATGCTTATAATTTGCCTAAGCTTGGCAATTTCTTATCCTAAGAAACAGAACCATCTCTAGGCCTGGATTTCCACCAGACTTTAAGACTGAATCTCTTCTCTTATTCTTCAGTTCAGTTCAGTTGCTCAGTCATGTCCGACTCTTTGCCACCCCATGAATTGCACCACGCCCGGCCTCCCTGTCCATCACCAACTCCCAGAGTTCACTCAAACTCATGTCCATCAAGTCAGTGATACCATCCAGCCATCTCATCCTCTGTCGTCCCCTTCTCCTCCTGCCCCCAATCCCTCCCAGCATCAGAGTCTTTTCCAATGAGACAACTCTTCGCATGAGGTGGCCAAAGTACTGGAGTTTCAGCTTGAGCATCATTCCTTCCAAAGAAATCCCAGGGCTGATCTCCTTCAGAATGGACTGGTTGGATCTCCTTGCAGTCCAAGGGACTCTCAAGAGTCTTCTCCAACACCACAGTTCAAAAGCATCAATTCTTCGGTGCTCAGCTTTCCTCACAGTCCAACTTTCACATCCACATATGACCACTGGAAAAACCATAGCCTTGACTAGACGGACCTTTGTTGGCAAAGTAATGTCTCTGCTTTTGAATATGCAGTCTAGGTTGGTCATAACTTTTCTTCCAAGGAGTAAGCGTCTTTTAATTTCATGGCTGCAATCACCATCTGCAGTGATTTTGGAGCCCAAAATAATAAAGTCTGACACTGTTTCCACTGTTTCCCCTCTATTTGCCATGAAGTGATGGGACCAGATGCCATGATCTTAGTTTTCTGAATGCTGAGCTTTAAGCCAACTTTTTCACTCTCCTCTTTCACTTTCATCAAGAGGCTTTGTAGTTCCTCTTCACTTTCTGCCATAAGGGTGGTGTCATCTGCATATCTGAGGTTATTGATATTTCTCCCGGCAATCTTGATTCCAGCTTGTGCTTCTTCCAGTCCAGCGTTTCTCATGATGTACTCTGCATAGAAGTTAAATAAGCAGGGTGACAATATACAGCCTTGACATACTCCTTTTCCTATTTGGAACCAGTCTGTTGTTCCACGTCCGGTTCTAACTGTTGCTTCCTGACCTGCATATAGGTTTCTCAAGAGGCAGGTCAGGTGGTCTGGTATTCCCATCTCTTGAAGAATTTTCCATAGTTTACTGTGATCCGTACAGTCAAAGGCTTTGGCATAGTCAATAAAGCAGAAATAGATGTTTTTCTGGAACTCTCTTGCTTTTTCGATGATCCAGCAGATGTTGGCAATTTGATCTCTGGTTCCTCTGCCTTTTCTAAAACCAGCTTGAACATCTGGAAGTTCATGGTTCACGTATTGCGGAAGCCTGGCTTGGAGAATTTTGAGCATTACATTACTAGCATGTGAGGTGAGTGCAATTGTGCGGTAGTTTGAGCATTCTTTGGCATTGCCTTTCTTTGGGATTGGAATGAAAACTGACCTTTCTAGTCCCGTGGCCACTGCTGAGTTTTCCAAATTTGCTGGCATATTGAGTGCAGCACTTTCACAGCATTATCTTCCAGGATTTGAAATAGCTCAATTGGAATTCCATCACCTCCAATAGCTTTGTTCATAAGTGGTCCACTGGAGAAGGGAATGGCAAACCACTTCAGTATTCTTGCCTTGAGAACCCCTTGAACAGTATGAAAAGGCAAAATGATAGGATACTAAAAGAGGAACTCCCTAGGTCAGTAGGTACCCAATATGCTACTGGAGATCAGTGGAGAAATAACTCCAGAAAGAATGAAGGGATGGAGCCAAAGCAAAAACAATACCCAGCTATGGATGTGACTGGTGATAGAAGCAAGATCCGATGCTGTAAAGAGCAATACTGTATAGGGACCTGGAATGTCAGGTGCATGAATCAAAGCAAACTAGAAGTAGTCAAACAGGAGATGGGAAGAGTGAATGTTGACATTCTAGGAATCAGCGAACTAAAATGGACTGGAATGGGTGAATTTAACTCAGATGACCATTATATCTATTACTGTGGGCAGGAATCCCTTAGAAGAAATGGAGTAGCCATCATGGCCAACAAAAGAGACCAAAATGCAGTACTTGGATGCAATCTCACAAACAACAGAATGATCTCTGTTTGTTTCCAAGGCAAACCATTCAATATCACAGTAATCCAAGCCTATGCCCCAACCAGTAACACTGAAGAAGCTGAAGTTGAATGGTTCTATGAAGACCTACAAGACCTTTTAGAACTAATACCCAAAAAAGATGTCCTTTTCACTATAGGGGACTGGAATGCAAAAGTAGGAAGTCAAGAAACACCTGGGGTAACAGGCAAATTTGGCCTTGGAATACGGAATGAAGCAGGGCAAAGGCTAATAGAGTTTTGCCAAGAGAAACTTTTTTGTTTGTCATAGCAAACACCCTCTTCCAACAACACAAGAGAAGACTCTACACATGGACATCACCAGATGGTCAACACCAAAATCAGATTGATTATATTCTTTGCAGCCAAAGATGGAGAAGCTCTATAACAGTCAGCAAAAACAAGACCAGGAGCTGACTGTGGCTCAGATCTCTTATTCTTATCACCTTACAAAAAAAGAGAAGCCAAATCTCTAGTCAATGTTTTAAAGACAAATAGTTAAGGTTTAAAAAAAGAAAACTGCCAGGCAAAACCATAACCCCCTTTTCTTATATAAGTTAATGGGGCAATTTTCTCGTAAGAAACAATGACAATAGTATCAGACCTGAGTTCTAGCTTTCTACACTAATAAGCTGTGTGACCTTGGTCAAATGACAACCACTCTGTGCTTTAGTTTCTTCTGGAACAAACTGAGGAATCACAAACTTAAGCCCATTTAAAAAAATCAGGGCTAGGCCCCAGATATATTTTGTCTGGTGTAAGCTGCAAGTTTTTTGTTTAGAGCAATGAATGAATTTAGTAAGAATAACTGAAACCACATTTTGAAATGACATGTTATCATCTACTACTAAGGAAAAAAATAAAAATTTAAAAGAACAAACTAGACAAATGAACATTTGTAATAACAAATTATTATTTGACTGAATATACTGTTAAGGGTCTGGTGACAGTATAGGTAAAAGAACTACCTTTGTTCTAGTCTATTCTAGATTCTTTTCCTCCTTATTCTAGTACTCCTCTGTGAGGACCTGATTCTGAACTATGTAATTTTAACATTACGAAAAATTTCAAAATTATGTAAAAGTAAACAGACTAGTGTAGTGAACTCCCATGTATTCCAAATCCACCCTTAATAATTAGCAACTCAGGGCTAATCTTTTTTTATTATCCCCTCCCAAAATGGCAACCCACTTCAGTATTCTTGCCTGGAGAATCCTATGGACAGAGGAGCAGGCTACAGTCCATGGGGTCATAAGAGTCGGACACAACTTAGCGACTAAACCACCACCATTCCCCTATTATTTTGAAGCAAATCCTTTATATCATATATTTTCATTCATCTTGATAACATCATTAGCATCACATCTGAAACAGCAATATTGCCCTAGTATCAAAGGGTTAGTGTTCAATTTGCAATTATTCAACTTCTATAATCCTCATAAATTTTTGTAACACTTTTTTGTATAAATCGGGACCCAAATAAGACCCATATACTGAAACTGTTTGTTATGTGCAGTTAAAAACAGAATTGAATTTCTTTAGCTGGGGTAGCCTTTCAATTTGTTGTAGTTCCCAATGATCCCTATCCTCATACCCATTTATAAGTTACCTACTAGGCCCTTAAAAGTTTTGAGCATGGGTCTCTGGAAGATCTGAAGTCTCATTCTAAGGTAACTTGATTCTTATAAACGTTAGCAGAGAAATAAAACAAATGAGGGAACTTCATGCCTAAAACTGAAAAAAACAAGAAGGAGCAATATAAGCTTGTTAGAAATGCTTAAGTAAATTCTGAAAGAATCTGCTAAAAAAAAAAAAATGAAAGGAGTTGCCTCCTGGGAGTGGCACATGATGAAAAGCAGGTATTGGGGATTACTATTCCATATCCTCATGCCTACCTCACAGGATTGTTTTGAGTCTTAACTGAGACATATTTATATATCTTCATATATGTTAATATATAAATGTATTTAATGAGTAAAAGTTCTAAATCAAAAATAGAACACTCATGTAATATTAATTCATTTCCACAAACTATTGAAAATTTTAAGAGATAACAAACATCTAAGAATCACTTACTTGGAACTAAAAGGCCCTTGTGAAATTATATAACAAGTTTGAAGCACAGTTCACCTGAAAAGTGACCCAAGTAGACAACAGAAAGACAAAGGGAAACTGTAAAGTGAGACTACCTCAAAACACACGGAGGCAAAGATTATGTGCATTTTCTCCTTAAAATTACATTCTGTACTATTCCAACATCAAAAGCTTCATTACAAATAAAGGGTAATGACACTCATGTAGAATAGGCTCTCTCTGAAAGTATTTCCAAACTTGTGCGAGAGGAGAGTAGACTCAAAGAAGCTAAGGACTTTGACTTCAGAGATCATTTGGTCCACTTTTCTCAGGTTAGAGAAGAAAATTGAGGGCCCAGAGAAAAAGTTCTAAGAGTCTGGGCCTTTAACTCTCTGCAGAGAGCAGTGAGAATGATTAGGCACATCAGTCTACAAGGTAAAAAAGGACCTTGCTCAATGGGGAGAAGACTGACACATGCTGGGTTACCAGCTTCCCTTTCACATGGTCAATCTGTCCTAGGCACAGTGCCATGGCAAAGAGATACAGGGCCTTTCACTATTTAGAATTCCACTTTCTTAGGAAGCTGGATATCATGTCTAGTTAAATCCCCAAACCCACACTTTTCAATCATCTCACTATAAAAGAAAAAAGAAAACAAGACAGAGCTGACCAATACCAGCACTTCTCATTTTTCTAAGAGTAGAAGACAGTAACATTTTCTTTAAAAAAAAATCCTAATGCCTCCTCTTCATGGCCAACCAGTAAATGACTTGGGGAAGACAATAAAAGTGACCTAATTCCTATTTCAAAGCACAAAGCTAAACCTTAGGTTATTTATAGGTCTGGTATCAGTCAGCCTTGTCCTCATCTCCCCTCCTTACACCTTGGATTGCCTGATCTCCACACAGGGAGGCTCCCATGCACACTCTGAGTTAAAGGCTCTCACAGAAACTCTCATTTCTATACTTCAAATGCAGATACACTAGTTAATGCTGAAGAACCTCACTGTAAGGATCAAAAATACCACTAACCTAACCAGGTTTCAAATATCCCATAATAATAGGGGAAAAAGACATGAGGAATAAATATGAAAAGATAAAAAAGCATTATCCAGATATAAAAGGTGCTGATACAAATCGGAATGGACACTATCCAATCTCTGCCAAATAAGTGGCCAAGACTTAAACACAGATAATTCACATGAGAAAAACTTCTAACAGTAAAACACTTGAGAAAATGCTAGTAATTAAAGAACTGTAAAACGAATTATAAAGGTATCATCTTGTCCACTAAATTAGCAAAATAAAAAGAAGGTAAAAAATAATAAAGGATAGCACAACCATAAAACTCAGTTGAGTCTACTAATGGGCCTATTATTTCACGAAGATAATTAGGAAAAAAACCCAATTTTATCAGTATAAAGATGATTAAAGTTGCACTATATACAACAAATTAAAATTTTTAAAAGAATAGTTAACCTATGACATTCTAATTCAATGTATTTTTATAATGACAATAAAAACGCTAAATAAAATTCTGTATTAAGTTATGCTAAATGAATAAAAGGAACAAAAATAATATGGCAAACTGAGTAAACTATTTAAATTATGTGTATATAATGCTAAGGATTAGAGAAGGTCAGAGTTAGGTAAAGAGTGATTTTATGATGAAAGGTTTTTTGTTCTTGTTTGCCTGCTTTGTTACTTTTATCCATGGACTTCTATAGAGGTAAACACAATTTTGGATCCTCTCTGGTTCTATACGACTTCCCTGGTGGCTCAGGTGGTAAAAGCATCTGCCTACAATGTGGGAGAACTGGATTCAATCCCCGGGTCAGGAAGATCCCCTGGAGAAGGAAATGGCAACCCACTCTTGCCTAGAAAATCCCATGGATGGAGGAGCCTGGTAGGCTACAGTCCATGGGGTCGCAAAGAGTTGGACACGACTGAGGGGGTTCACTCACTGGTTCTATACTGGGCTACGCTGCGCGTGTATGCTCAGTCATGTCCGACTCTTTGCAACCCCATGGACTGTGGTCCGTCAGGCTCCTCTGTCCATGGAATTTTCCAGGTTCTGTATATCCTGAGTCAAAAAAAAGTATCATGTACATTTTTCCAGGTATGAATTTTCTAGTAGGCCAGTTAACAGCAACAGGAATATGAGGCCAGATTCAATCACAGCTTCAGGCTGTTCCTAGGAAGCCAAAGATGCTCTGGGATTTTTGAGAAAGTAAGCTAATTCTCCTTTTTAACACCCACAAGAGCTGAACAAGTTCAATTTCACAACACAGGCTATCAGGTATAGAGTTTGGTGGAAGAAACTCTACCAAGGTGGCAAAAGATGTCAATGTAATAGCATAGCTTGCATGGTTACCGAACAGGCAGGACAGTGTCTCTGGTTAGTTTCAAGATCAACCTGTACATTCTTCATTACTGTGACTATAGGCCTGCTTGTTCTAGAAAGGTAAAGAAAAGCAAATCACTCTTTAGGCTCTTTTCTGATTAGTATACAAAGGGCCAGATGAACCCATCAAGTAACAGATAATTTAGTTTTTTAATATCTCCCCTGTGCAAGGACTTTATCTCCATCTCAGAGCTCCTGGATAGAATCTAAGAAGAGTTCACATCATTACATATCTCAATCTGGAAGATCCACAGTGGTCCTATGACTCTGATCACTCCAGTCTATTTGCACCAAATTTTATAGGATCAGTGGTAAATGGATTGAGAAAGCACAAAGGATTATTTGAATTCAACTGAAGGGCTCTCATGAGGAGAGAGCTCTTGGGACCAACTGCCACAGGTGTTTCTTAGAAGAAAAGAGAGAGAACACAGGGAAGACAAGAAGGAAGCAGCAGATGGATTGATCATGCTTACTGATTTGCTTGAGAAAAAGAGAAGGGTTTTACTAATGCTTAGAGATGACAATGGGTGAGAAAGATTCACATGTTGAAGAATATATATTTCACATATATATTTGCCATATACACCCTGGATAATTTAGAGACAGAAGAGTATGAGAAAAGACAGAAAGAAAAAAAAGAGAAAGAGAAAAGACAGAAAGAGGGCTAGTAAGGAGAACACAATTTTTAGGGGGAAAAAAAATCAGTATTTAAACCCAAGTAAACTTTTGAAATTTTTCGATTAACTTCTTATGTAGCCAGCCACCAAGATGACCCCCAATGACAATGATTACGTATGTTTGTGCAGTTCTTTCCCAGATCATGTCAGGATTGGTCTGCTGATCAATGTTATATGGCAGAAGTTCTGAGACTAGGTAAGAAAAATTAGTGCAGCTTCTGCTCTCTCTCGGATCACCCACTTAGGGGTAAGCCAGCTGTAAAGCTGTTAGCTATCCTATGCAAAGGTCTGCATTGTGAGAACTGAGGCCTCTGGACAACAGCCTGCAAGAAACTGGGGCACCTTAACAAAAGCCATATGAGTAAGCTTGGATATGGGTCCTCCAGCCCAGCCAAGCTTCCAAATGACTGCAGCTCTGGCTTATCATCTTGAGGGACCCTAAGCCGAAACCCCTAAGTGGCTCCCAGAGTCCTGACCCTTAGAAACTGTTCCATAATAAAAAGTTTAAGCTTCTAAGTTTTAGGGTAATTTGCTACCTAGCAATAGATAACATGATAACATCAAACTAAACAAGTTTGATGGGGAACTGTACCATATGGTAATAATACCATGATTCGATCTACTTAGTGAGAAAAAGAATCATATTCAAATTAAAAGTGGTACGCTGCCCAAGCAAGATACCACATAAAAAAGGGGCTCCATTAGAGAGAATGAATTGTCCTTTATTTTCAGCACTAATCTAAGGATTGTCACAAAGAGGCCCCATTAGAAGAGTCCAATACAGTTTCCTCCCACTAGTCATATTATCTATTTTACAAACCATAGACATGGAGTTAATGAAGGGTAAGTTTCCTGTACAAGTCACTGTGAGGGTCTCATCCCATATCAGAGCAGTCAGGGTTAAAGTTGAGGCAGCAAACTTATCCCCAGAGATATATGCCTGGTACTAAGTTGAGATTCATAAGACTCTCTCTGAGTTTTCCTTACCTCTAAATGCTGGGATAACTGATGCTCACTGAATGCCGATATTTGTATGAATAAAAATGAAGGGATTTAGAAAATCTTGTTCCTGCACACAGTTGTCAAAAAAAATCTGACCTTTACAACAGGAAAAAGAGGGGGGATTTAAAGATTTAAAGAAGAGGCAGTGACTGTCTGATGTATAACAAACCTTTGAAAAATTATGAAGCAGTGAAAATCCCCTACAGGTCCCAACAAAATGTGTCCAATTTGCATTCCAGCAAAGCTTTCCATACATACCATTTGACTCCTGTGTGTACTTCCAGGCAAGTAAATCCTGAGGAATAATCCCACTGGGACCTAAGTCTGATCTCTGATATATTACTGTTCCACAACTCCAGACCAGGCTCCACAAATGCCTTTTTGGTTCCAAATAACTAAATCAAAGTCATCCTGATAAGCTTTGAAAACAGGGAATGTGAGGAGTGGTTTAATGAATGTTACAACTCAACCTATTATAGAACACAGCACATTATTAGAAGAGGGAGGGAAAAAAACCCATCCCCAAATCTCTCAAGACCAAATCCAGACATACCTGTCATTCAACTACACCTGACTATAAAGCCTTATTCAAAGACTGACTTTGATCAAATGGTTAGGATGCGTTTATAAACCCAACCTGGAGCAGGGGAGAGGGAGAGGGGGAGAGAGGTAGAGTAGAGACTACAATTTTCTGTTTGCTTTGAAAACTGGTACAGACTCATTAAAAAAAAATTTTTTTTAAGCAACCAATGGAAGCAATAAACATTGAAATGTATTCTGATTTATTCTGATTTAAAACACAGCAAACACATTACAGGAGCAAAAAATTATTTTTCTGAAAGTTAGAAAAATCTACCACCCAACTCATAAACTGGAGAAAGCAGTGCTACCAAAAACAAAGGAAAGCTAGACTTATAGAGAAGTGAGAGAGAACTACAAGGTCAAGTTTCCTAGATCCCAGCAACAATTTCTTCCTTCCACAAGAAGAAAGTAATTTCTACAAAATAAAAATTTAGATAAGACACACTAAAACATTAACCACAGTGACTACTATTATACAAATCACAAAATATATAGACATAAGAAGTAGAAATTGATGGCCTAAAAAAGAGAAGGTATGAAAAAGGCATTTAGGAATTCAATAATGTGATGTAGAAGACATCAAGATAAGAAACCATCTTGCCAAACAGCAAAGAAATGGGATTGTTAGAGTATTAAGGTCCATATAAGTAGTAAAGGGATTCCCTGGTGGCTCAGACAGTAAAGAATCTGCCTGCCAGTACAGGAGACCTGGGTTTGATCCCTGGGTCAGGAAGATCCCCTGGAAAAGGAAATGGCAACCCATTCCAGTATTCTTGCCTGGAGAATCCCATAGATAGAAGAGACTGGTGGGCTACAGCACATGGGGTTGCAAAGAGTTGGACCTGACTGAGCAACTAACCAACTAACAAGTAGTAAAAGAATAAAAACAGAAATCAATTTATGTAGTACCTTAAAAAGAACCAGTAACTTATCAGGAATTAGCACTAACTCCCTCTCCAGAAGGCAATTCAGCAAGCAGGAAAGTAAACTGGCAATCTGCAAGCAAACTGAACTTCCTGAATAGTCAGCAAGACCCAGTCTATTGCCTGGTGCAGGATTCTGATGGCATATGATACCAGAAATACTACCATCTCTGTCGAGACCCAAAGTGTAACTGACACTCTTTTTGGCAAGTCAGATTTCAACAACCCTATCTAAACAAACCATATCAGCTGTGACCACTATGTCCTACAGATTTTAGAAGAAAGTAATTATTTAGCACAAAAGGTAGAACCTCAGTACTTTATTTGACCCAGAAGAGCCTTCCTGTGATTTCAGGGAAGTATGCCAAGAGATCCATAAAGACTTGAAGGAGTTTTATCTGGTGCCGGTAAGGATGTGGAGAAACTGGAACCCTCATACAGTGCTACTAGGACTGTAAAATGATTCAGCTGCTGTGAAAAACAGTTTGACATTTCCTCAAAAAGTCAGTTACCATATGAGCCAGTAATGCCACTCCTGGGTATGTAATTCAAAAGAATGAAAACAGGTACTCAAATACATGTACACACATATGCCTAACAGGACTACTCGTAATAGCCAAAAAGTAGAAATTGTCCAAATGTTCATTAGTGGGTGAATGGATAAATAAACTGTGGTATATAGACACAATGGAATATTATTCAGCCATAAAAGGAATAAAGTATTGACTTCTGCTATAACATGGATAAACCTCAAAAACACTATGCTAGGATGTCCCTGGTGGTCCAGTGGATAAGAATCCACCTGCCAAGGCAGGGGACATGGGTTCAATCCCTGGTCTGGGAAGATTACACATGTTGCGGAGTACTTCACCTGTGTGCCACACTACTGAGCCTTCTAGAGCCTGCAAGCTGCAACTACTGAAGCCTGTGCACGTAGAGCCCATGCTCTGCAACAAGAGAAGCCACTGCAATGAGAAGCCCGTGCACTGCAACCAAGAGTAGCCCCCTCCTGCTGCAACTAGAGGAAAGCCGGCACAGCAGCAAAGACCCAGTGCAACCAAAAATAATAAATATGCAAATAAACAAACAAAACACTATACTAAGTGAAAGAAACCAGATAGGTCAAATATCACATGGTTTTCCTGGTAGCTCAGTGGTAAAGAATCCACCTGCCAATGCAGGAGATGTAAGTTCAATCCCTAGGTCAGGAAGATCTCCTGGAAAAAGATATGGCAACCCACTCCAGTATTCTTGCCTGGGAAATCCCACGGACAGAGGAGCCTGGCAGGCTACAGTCCCTGGGGTCACAGAAGAGTTGGATGTGACTTAGTAACTAAAACAACAACAACAATCCAGGATGGAGACAGAATGCAGACTGGTGTTTGCCAGGGATTGAGGAGAAGGGAGAAGTAGTTAACTGTTTAGTAAGTATTGAAAAGCAGAGACATTACTTTGCCAACAAAGATCCATTTAGTCAAGGCTATGGTTTTTCCAGTAGTCATGTATGGATGCGAGAGTTGGACTGTGAAGAAAGCTGAGCACCGAAGAATTGATGCTTTTGAACTGTGGTGTTGGAGAAGACTCTTGAGAGTCCCTTGGACTGCAAGGAGATCCAACCAGTCCATTCTGAAGGATATCAGCCCTGGGTGTTCTTTGGAAGGAATGATGCTGAAGCTGAAACTCCAGTACTTTGGCCACCTCATGCGAAGAGTTGACTCCTTGGAAAAGACTCTGATGCTGGGAGGGATTGGGGGCAGGAGGAGAAGGGGATGACAGAGGATGAGGATGAGATGGCTGGATGGCATCACTGACTCGATGGACATGAGTTTAAGTGAACTCCGGGAGTTGGTGATGGACAAGGAGGCCTGGCGTGCTGCGATTCATGGGGTCACAGAGTTGGACACGACTGAGCAACTGAACTGAACTGAACTGAACAAGGTTTCCGTTAGGGGTACTGAAAATACTTTGGAACTAGACAGAGGTGGTGGCTGCAACACTATAAATGTTTGGCATCACCAAATCAATGGACATGAATTTGAGCAAACTCCGGGAGATAGTGAAGGACAGGGAAGCCTGGTGTGCTGTAATTTATGGGATCAGATACAACTTAGTGACTGAACAACATGTGCCAATGAATTAACTGTTCACTTCAAAATGGTCAATTTTATGTTAGATGAAATTTACCTCAATTTTTTTTTACAAGGCTCTTGAAAATGAAAGTAAAGATTCTCTTATCACTGCTGCTGCTGCTAAGTCGCTTCAGTCGTGTCTGACTCTGTGCAACCCCACAGACAGCAGCCCACCAGGCTCCCCTGTCCCTAGGATTCTCCAGGCAAGAACACTGGAGTGGGTTGCCATTTCCTTCTCCAATGCATGAAAGTGAAAGGTGAAAGTGAAGTCACTCAGTCGTGTCCAACTCTTAGCGACCCCATGGACTGCAGCCCACCAGGCCCCTCCCGTCCATGGGATTTTCCAGGCAAGAGGACTGGAGTGGGGTGCCATTGCCTTCTCCTGTTTTCACTAGTTCTACTTAATTTTTCTACAGTGCTTTAACAGGATATGAGCTTTCCTTCTGGGAAATTTTAAGTTCCTGTAGTGTTTTCTTTGTTGCTTTTGTAGAGACGAGCAGTCACCTCAGGCCATAGTTCACAGGAACTGTTCTGGATTCTTGCAAAAGTGAAGTACACCTGGTAGCTTTCCACTCACCAAAACTGATTGCTCTGAAGCAGAGATGTCAGTGAGCCATTTCTGTCTTGCACTCCACACTGGAGGCTCAGTGAATCTGAGCCTCTTTCAGTTCAGTTCAGTTCGGTAGCTCAGTTGTGTCCGACTTTTTGCGAGCCCATGAATCACAGCACGCCAGGCCTCCCTGTCCATCACCAACTCCCGGAGTTCACCCAGACTCACGTCCATCGAGTCAGTGATGCCATCCAGCCATCTCATCCTCTGACGTCCCCTTCTCCTCCTGAGCCTCTTTAGCCAGCCACAAATCCTTAGAGACTCTACATCTGCTGAGACCTCAAGAAGATTTCACACTGTGCAAGACCACAGTAAGGAATCTCCCTTTCCTCCACCACAGTTCAAATACTGAGTTCTTTGGAGACACAGATACTTCACTGTTTCTTGTCTTACATTCTGAACAAGACTTTCCTCCGATCTAATGACAGTTTAAAATTTCACCACTGGACAGGATTTTCTGGTTTGAATAGTCATTTTTCATATTGTCACTTTGTCTTTTATATTTTCTCTTTCAAATTGGTAAAGCGAAAGCATTTTCAGAGTATTAGGTCCATCCTGGAATGTTTAATGGCTTCCCTGATAGCTCAGTTGGTAAAGAATCTGCCTGCAATACAGGAGACCCCGGTTCGACTCCTGGGTCGGGAAGATACCCTGGAAAAGGGATAGGCTACCCACTCCAGTATTCTTGGGCTTCCCTTGTGGCTCACCTGGTAAAGAATCTGCCCACAATGCGGGAGACCTGGGTTCCATCCCTGGGTTGGGAAGATCCCCTGGAAAAGGGAAAGGCTACCCACTCCACTATTCAGGCCTGGAGAATTCCAAGGACTATAGTTCATGTATGTAGTTCATGGAATGTTTAATAACTGCTGTCATCTTTGCTCCCATCGATAATCTCCCACTCTCCTGGCACAAGGCCTTAGTCATCCATGCCCATTAAGACTCCTAAACTGATAGTTTATAACGTCTACATCATCCCCACCCTACTACATGATGCCATGAAGACAAACAATATACACAAACTTCCTCAAGTTTTCCCTCATTTTTTTATTCATTGTTATTTCCATAGCTGCCTTTTGGAGACAAAAAATCAGAGCTAATAACCAGAGAGAGCAACAGTCACTACAAAAAGGTGCTAAACCAGCCTCTAGGCTCACAGCTATATATCATAAAAGCATAAATTGAGAAGTATCCCATTTCCCATTAATTAAAATAAAAACTGTGATAATAAAAGTGGTTGTTAATGCCATCAATAAACTCTTACCCTATCAGCTTAATTTGGAGAACTTTAAAAGTTGGTCTTTAAGACACAGGTACAATTCCACAGATACTTCTCTAGGCAAGAGATGCTATTCCCTCAAGATCTGACAATTTGTACCCCTATAGTTTCCATCACCCTGAAATTATCTTTTAACAGTTATCTACAATGACACTCCACTCCAGTACTCTTGCCTGGAAAATCCCATGGACAGAGGAGCCTATAGGAGGTAGGCTATAGTCCATGGGGTCGCACAGAGTTGGACATGACTGAAGCGACACAGTAGCAGCAGCAGCAGAATCAGTAACATACTACACTTTACCTCCTCTCCCCTCCTCCACCTTACCCCACTGAATAAAACATTCAGAGCCTGTAACTGCCATGTCCTGGTGGATTTTTCATTTTTCTACCACCTCTCAGCACTACAATCCTGTGAATCTCCTAACCTCAAGCCAGAACTTCAGCTTGCTCAATTAGACTCTAGAACTTTATAAAAAATTCATGTGCTTTAGTCCCAGTCACTTCCACATAATGCCAGAAACAGTCTGGTTGTGTTAGTGCACATGCTAGGCTTTCAGTGGACCTTCCTACTGAACTTGGATGTCTAACAACAAGCACCAGGGAGCAGCAAGCCTGCTGCTAGAGAACAAGGTCAACTTATCAGGCAGTCCAGAATTCTCTGGAATCAGCTCCTTTGATAGACAGCAGAATTACAAAGAGAATGGGCATTTCCCATGGGACTGTTACTAAAATAATAATGTTAATTTATATCCAGGTAAGACAGAAAGGTCCAAAACAAGTAATATTTACTCAAATCAGTCTCTTATTCCTCTTCTACAAATGGCCCACTGGAAAGTTGGCTACAGTTCTGCCCTCATCCACATTAAAAGCAAATAGCTACTTCATTGTCTTTTTCCAAGCCATAATCACATTTTAATAGAAATTTTTACTAACTATATAACCTTGAACATGTTACTTAGCCTTTCCAGAGCCTGAATTTTATCTGTAAGAGGAGGATACTAATAAAGGCTCAGTCTATTTTGTGGGTTGTTATGAAACATTAAAGAAAAAAAATATGCAAACTATCACAGTGAAGAGGAGCCTGAGGAAACATGATAACTAAATGTAATATGGCATCCTGGATGGGATCCTGGAACCATTAGGTGAAAATCAAGGAAATCTGAATGGACTTCAGTTAATATAATGTATCAGATGGGTTCGTTAATTGTGACAAATGTACCATACTAATGAGAGATGTTAATAATAGGAGAAGCTTGGTGTAGGGTATATGGAAACTTCTTTACAGTTTCTCCATATATCTAAATCTATTCTAAAATTAAAACACTTTTTAAAAAGTTTTTAAATTATGCAAAAGCACACTTTATAAATTGCAAAGTTCTAGTCATTTGTAAAAGGTCACATAATTTAGTAGATTTACTCTTTTTGCTGATAGGTAGGCAGCCACCTTAAGTAGTTCAGATAACAGAGATAGCTTGAAGAGTTAAGTTCTGGTGTGAAGAGTCTAGCCCCCAGAAACATCCCAGCTGTTTCCTGCCAGCTGGTGCCTCATGTCTGACTTTCAATAGAGTTGATTTTCTTTGTATAATTATATTTGTCTTTCAACTTGTCTGTTTTACTAAAAAAAAAAAGTTACTTTTAAAAAAGAAACTCTATACAGGTATGTGCTATAATTTTAAGACTGCAAAAAGTGAACTATAAGGCAAAAGGGTATGGCTATTTATTGCTAACTGCCAAAACAGATCTGATTTCTACTCCCATCTTCAAATGTAGGAATAGACAGACACCCAGAGATAGAATACACCAAGTGTACCCAACTCCTGCCAACTCCTGTTCTGCCCTGGAAAAAAAAAGAAGAAAGCAAGAGTCCCAGAAGTGCAGGAAATTGTTTCTCAGACGAAAGACAACACTTCCTTTCCCAGAACAATCCATCTCCCACACTGACATCCTGCTCCTGCTATATTTACCCAACCCAAATCTGCCGATGATATACTTCCAGCTGCACTCCTGCCACATGGTCCTGTCACTCAGCCACACACTCAGGGGAATCTGTCCAGAGGGCAGAGCCTAGAAATCACTACACACTAATCCATGCTTCCTCTATCGGTAGCCTTCAGAGTAAAGTGAGACAAAATACGGACAGTATTACTCCCTGTTTATTTTGGAAGTGACTGGGGAGACAAGAGGTACTTCATTTTGTATAGCTGCTAATTTTGACTGCTTCTCATAGCAGCCAGTGGAGGAGTCTAAAGAATGAAGGGATTGAAATGGGAGTTTCATTAACAGTTAAAAATAACTGTTAATGCTAGCTGCCCAAAAGGCATCTCTTAATAGACTCTTTCACCATAACCTACTAGGATCAGGCTATCAAGTCACCATATCACAGGGTAAACCTTTCAGTTCTGAATGGACGGATCCAAGGAATCAAAGCTGGGACCATTTTATTCATCCCGACCTCATCCTACGTTGCAGCACACTCTACTGAAAGGGGAAAGCCGAAACAGTAGACTGGGTAAGGGTAAATGTTAGAGTTGATTCCCACTTTCCTATTTAGCAGCTCTGTAACCTTGGTCCTTCCCTCCAAGTCCTTTTCTTCTGCTCCTTTCTGATCTTTCCTCCTTATTTTCTGTCTCTCTAGTTCCATTTATTTTCTTTCCCTATTTTTTTCTCTCTCTCTTAATTTTTCATAGGCAAGGTTTCCTCCACAAAACATAACTGATAACTAGTAAGGTTTTCATTAGTAATGTCATATCATCAGCCTACTCTTCACCATAGTAACAGCAAAGAATAAGACTCAAGAGTAATACCTTTTTCTCTACCTTTTCTTTTCTTAGGGAGGCTCACTCATGCATATTGACCAGATCCTTCAAAGGAATAAAAAGAAAGTAGAAACAAAAGGAAAAATGTAGAGAAAAAAGAGTGACGGAGAGAAAAGGGTGATAGTAAATAAGAATGAGGAGTGATTTTCTAAAACCAATTTTTTCTCTTAAAGTTCCTGAATGATGGGCATTTCAAAACTTTACATATTTTAAAAAGCTGAAGTTCTTAATGAGCTCAACCAGGCTTCTAAAATATATCTGAGAAATGTTGATATATGATACATTCATATTGGTATCCCACTTATTAAAAGGAGAAAAGAAAAAAAAGAAGGGCATCAGCTTCACAAGGCTGTTTCCAATCTGGCTTAGGGGAAAAGCATTTATGCTGCTGGTTGAGCAGAGAACAAATTCATCCTACTGATGATGTTGCCATATTCTAGGAAATCACCAAACCCTTGGTCAAGCTTCACTGAGATAAACCTTTTCGCAATTTTCAAAACTAAAAAGTGTTTTGGCTGTGTTGGTGGTTCAGTGATAAGAATTCACCTGCCAATGCAGGAGATATGAGTTGGATCCCTGATCCAGGAAAATTCTATGTGCCATGGAGCAACTAAGCCTGTGCACCACGACTACTGAGCCTGTGCTCTAGAGCCCACGAGCCGGAACTACTGAAGCCCACTCACCCTAGAGTCCATGCTGCGCAACAGGAGAAGCTACCAAAATGAGAAGCCTGTGCACTGCAATGAAGAGCAGGCCTCGCTCGCCACAGCTAGAGAAAAGCTTGTGCAGCAACAAAGACCCAGCACAACCAAAATTAAATAAAATTATTAATGAAAACAACTAAAAGAGTTTTTAAGTTACTGGCTTTTTAAAATTCCTTTGGCCATGCCATGTGACTTATGGGATTTTAGTTACCCAACCAGGGATCAAACCCTGGCCCTTGGCAGTAAGAGCTCCAAGTCCTAACTACTGAACTCCCAAGGAATTCCCCAAGTTACTGTATATTTTTATTTATTTATTTATTTTAACTTTATTTATTTTAATTGGAGGCTAAATTACTTTACAATATTGTATTGGTTTTGCCATACATCAACATGAATCTGCCACGGGTGTACACGCGTTCCCGATCCTGAACTCCCCTCCCACATCCCTCCCCGTACCATCCCTCTGGGTCATCCCAGTGCACCAGCCCCAAGCATTCTGTATCCTGCATTGAACCTGGACTGGCGATTTGTTTCTTATATGATATTATATATGTTTCAATGATATTCTCCCAAATCATCCCACCCTCTCCCTCTCCCACAGAGTCCAAAAGACTGTTCTATACATCTGTGTCTCTTTCGCTGTCTCGCATACAGGGTTATCATTACCATCTTTCTAAATTCCATATATATGCATTAGTATATTTTTAAAAAACAGCATCACAAGCTTCCCTGGTGGCTCAGTGGTAAAGAATCCGCTTGCCAATGCAGGAGACACGGGTTGGATCCCCAATCCACGAAGATCCCACATGCCGCAGAGAACTAAGCCTGTGTCTCACAACTACTGAACCTGTGCCTTCATCATGGGGGCCACAACTACTGAAGCCCGAGTGTCCTAAAATCTGTGCTCTACAACAAGAGAAATCATCACAAGAAGAAGCCCATGCACCATAATTAGAATGCAGCCCCCGCTCTCCACAACTAGAGAAAAGCTAGCACAGCAACAAAAACCTAGCACAGCCAAAAATTAAAAAACATAAATTAAACACACACACACACACACAACAAGAACAGCAGCATCACCAAAGCCATAAAGAAATACAGACCTTCAGAGCATGTGATTGTACTTCTTAGAAAGAAACAAACATAAGCAAGCTAGGAAGAAAATTCACATTTTCTTCTCATACCTAAGAACAAGTCCTTTAAGAACAGATGTTTTAGGCAACCATTCAAATTTTCCATCACTGCAACCTGAAAATGTTTCAGGCAAGAATCATCAACATATGATAAATCATGGGGAGAAAAGTTTGTCATTGTTGTTATTTAGTCACTCAGTTATGTCCTATTCTTTTGCAACCCTATGGACTGTAGCCATCCAGGGTCCTGTCCATGAGATTTCACAGGGAAGAATATTGGAGTGGGTTGCCATTTCCTTCTCCAAGGGAATCTTCCCAACCTAGGGATCAAACCCATGTGTCTTGCATTGGCAGGCTGGTTCTTTATCACTGAGCCACCAAAAGTTTAATGAGGAGCAAAACAAGGTCTTAATATGTCACCCCACAAACTGCTTGTGAGTTCCAAGGAGATCACAGTATCTACTCAGTGGAGAAACAAAGTTAACACTTTGATGAAGTGATCAAAATTAATATCACCAATGAGGGTTGAGGGGTGTCCTAAGAAGGACACTTATCAGTAGTGGTGGGTATGTGCTAAGTTGCTTCAGTTGTGTCCAACTCCTTGTGACCCCATGGACTGTAGCCCACCATGCTCCTCTGTCCATAGAATTCTCCAAGCAACAATACTGGAGTGGGTTGTCATTTCCTTCTCTAGGAGATCTTCCCGGAACAGGGATCGAACCCGGGTCTCCCACAATGCAGGTGGATTCTTTATGGTCTGAGCCCCCAGGAAAGCCCAGTGATGTGTAGATTCATGCCAAATACATATTACCTGAATCATCATGAGGAAATACTAGTCTAACCCAAATGAAGAACATTCTTGAAAGGAAGAAAAAAAGAAAAAAATGGATGATATTCATTTAAAAAATTCAATGTCATGAAAGACCAAGTAAGGCTATAGAACTGTTTCAGATTAAAGGAGACTAAAGAAATATGACAGGTAAATGCAATAGGTGATCTTTGACTGAAAAGGAAAAAATTTTTTAAATTTATTATTGGGACAACTGACAGAATTGGAATATGAATAGTACTGTATCAATGCTAAATTTCTTGAACTTGATACTGTATTAAATATTATGTAAAAGGTTATCCTTGTTCTTAGCAAATATACATTGAAGTATTAAGTGATAAGACTGTAATATATATATAATCTACTCTCAAATGATTTAGAAAAAAATGTATATACATACGTATGTGTGTATATAGAAAGAAAAGAATAATAAAAACAAAAGTATATAGGAGACCTCTGTATTATTCTTGCAACATTTCTTTAAGTTTGAAATTATTTCAAAATGAAAATTCAGAAGAATCCACTATCAGTTGATGATTAAATATCCTGACACCAGTAAATTAAAGAAGAAGTAGAGATTGACTTACATTCTAGATAACACTAAAACACTAAATGGTAGGGAAGCAAGCCAATTCTTTCCCTTCTGAGCTTTTAGAGGAACACTATCAGCAACACAAATATTTCCAGCTCTCTGCCTTCAGTTAATGGATACACACAACCCAGTTTTGCTGATTCTTAAGGCTGCAGCCTACCTAGGACCACTTAGGACCCTAGCAACAGCTCCCATTCTCTAAATACCAAGGAGCTCTATCAACTGCAGCCACTGCTCATTTCCTTCCTTATAAAGAACCTAGAGAACAGAGTAAGTCTTTAAAACCTCTAAAATGAGACTGATTAAGATGGTAATCTTGGGCTCACTTGGGAGGATTAATGAGCCATATTTGGATTCTGGATTTCAACAGAAATCGACTTTCCCTTGATTATTTATCCCACAATGCTTCTTTCCAGGTGGGCTAAACCAAAAGAGAACTCCTCTTCCTGGGCTAGAGGGAACAGGATCCTCTGCCAGAGTCACTGGGCTCTGGTCACCAAAAGTATTGGGCTATAACAGGTATTAGGGATGTACTCTGGATGTACACTCATCCCAGAAAAAAGGCCAACAAGATAAAACTGCACTTTAAACGCAATAAGCTATCAAGCAAATGATGAGGTCTTTTTGTGGACATTTGTTTCAGTAACATTTTTACTCCAACATCCACTTCAACTTCCTCTTTTAGAAAGATCTTGCTGCTGCTAAGTCATGTCAGTAGTGTCCGACTCTGTGCAACCCCATAGACGGCAGCCCACCAGGCTCCCCCGTCCCTGGGATTCTCCAGGCAAGAACACTGGAGTGGGTTGCCATTTCCTTCTCCAATGCATGAAAGTGAAAAGCGAAAGTGAAGTCGCTCAGCCGCGTCTGACTCTTCGCGATCCCATGGACTGCAGCCTACCAGGCTCCTCCATCCATGGAGTTTCCAGGCAAGAGTACTGGAGTGGGTAACCACTGTTTAATTGCTTCACTGCCTTACTACCTCTCTCCACTCTTGAAAATCCTAGGAATAGTCCTTTTTCCTAAGGAAAAAGGACATTTCTTAAATGGCATTCTTTCTAAGAACTCAAGTTTCTCAAGAGTTACTTCTAAATAAGGGAGCTTTCTCTGGGATTCAAAAGATAAACATATAATGGGATGTTCTGCTAATCTGAAGTCAAATCCTATTCAAAGTCACTGTGAGTTCTGATACTTTTTTCCTCAGGTGAGGCTGCTGGGCTAAAGACAACGGGCTGCTCATGTTACTTTTGAACTGGGATTATTAAATTTGAGCTATAGAAAAGGACTTTCCTCACTCTTTTATTTTTTATACTGTTGGCCTGATTAAGTTGTGAATTTTTATTTTATTTTTTTGGTCACAGCTCATGACTTGCGGGATCTCAGCTCCCCAACCAGGGATCAAACCCGGCCCCTCAGCAGTGGAAGCTCAGAGTTCTAACCACTGGATCACCATAGAATTCCCCTCATTCTTTTAGTACCTTAACTAAGTAGCTATTAAAATTTTTGTTTTGTGCCCCTAGACTGCAGAATCCTAACAACTACGTTAGAAGTCCAAGCCTGAAAGCAAAATTTTATTAGAGGTTGACTTTTATTAGAAAAGACAATCAGTCATTGATATCCTATCCTTATAGTACAATTTTAGTTAGTTCAGCTCTGAAATGCACAGACTGATTAATCAAAGATGAATATAAATGGATTAATTGAGCCCTAAGACATTCAAAGCCCTAAAGCAGCTAATGAAGCTGCCATGCACACAGTTACTCCCAGGAAGCCAGGGCGAGGGCAGAGAATGGGAGAGAGAAAGCTGACAAACACCAAGGCTGTTCTTCCGAAGACCCTAGAACCTCTTTCAGTACACCAGGGCACACAACAATTTCCTAAGGTCATATGTGGAAGCTGGGAAGACTTCAAACCACCATCCAGCTGTCCACTCAAATTCCAGAGTCTCTCATATCACCCACCCACTAGACCATAAACTTTATGAGGACAGGAACTGGGTTAGCCTCCTTGAAAACTAGGTCCTTAATACATAATTCAGTGTCTGGCACACATTGAAGTGCTTAAGAAATACCTGTTGACTTAATATATAAATGAATTTCTGCCCAGATCAAAGTTCCTATAAAAGATGCTGTTTCAAATCTTTCTAGCACAACTTACTCCCTGCTTGCCATGTCTAACATGATGTGCTATCCACTCTTTCCTGAACAATCAGTTTAACATCATGTAAAACAGATAATACAGAAGGTACAAAGTGACTAGTTAATCATGATTACATCCACAATCTTTATTTCCTTGGGGAAGAATACTTATTCCAACATTCTCCAGGACTGTTATGATTCAAATAGTCTCAAATTAATTTCTGCCTTCCAAAAGCTGATTCACCCAGAGAGAAACGAGCATATAAATAGAACTGCTTTAGCCATAAACAAAAAAGAAAGGAAATCTTCCATTTGTAACAATATAGATGAACCTTGGGGACATTATGCTAATTGAATAAGTCAGATATTCTCTTTATTATGTGTGATGCACTGATGTTTTCTATTCTATTCTTTTTAAGGCCCACAGCTTGTACACAGAAAACAAGGAAGTGCTCAAAGGGGTCAATATCAAAGGAACAAAGGAATTAGTTTGAAGGGGCTCTCATTGACCAAATTTGGAATTACTTATGCACCAAAAACGATCATAAATATAATTAACTGTAAACACTTAATAAATAAAAATTCATAAGCCCCTCCAAAATGGAAAACTCCTCACTTGCCCCCATTAGTGCTCATTACTACACAAACTCCTTATCTGAAAGTTAGTAATTTAAGGGAAAGAATTAGGCATTTTCCTTGCCTTTTCAGGAGAAACTGTGTTTCATCCTCCAGTTTACAGAGGAGAACTATTCTAGAGAACACCGCCAATAATGCAGAAAGAAAGACAGAATTAGAAAATCATCATTCTGCAAATCCCCTCCCCTAGTAAAATAAGTGATTCTGGCAAAAATTCATCAGTGGATGATTATTAGGTAAAAGGATATTAGAAACAGGATATTTGCAAGAGGCCAAATTATTACTTCACAGATTATCTACTAATCACAAAGAGAAAAATAAATTTATTTTACAATGAAGAGATATGGCAGTCACCACCAGAAGCAATAACCAAATTTAGCACCATCAACAGCAGGACAACTTGACAGTATGTGCCTCCTGTGGTGATATAATATGAAGCACACAGTATCATCTATGCCCAAAATGTTTATCCTGAATTGAGTCAAGCTTTTAACTCTAACTTCTAGAATGGAAATATTTGAAGTACAGTAACAAGTTAAATGACACCATAAGGACACAGACAAACCCAGAATGTAAAACATTCTAAAGATAAAAGGCCTAGTCTCTTCAAAAAGTCAATGCCAAGAAAAAAATAATAAATAGGGTGGAGAAAACTATATTAGATTTTTAAAGTCTAAAGAGATAGAACTACATAATGAAATGAGAATTCTACATGGATTTTGGTTGGTAAAACCAGCTATAGATATAAAAGGTAGTTTGGGAACAAATAGGAAATTTTAATAAATGGACTGGATATTCACTAATATTGGTAAATTACTGCTCAGTTTCTTAGGTATGATAACGGTACTATGATTATGTAGGAGAATTTCCTTATTTAGGATCCAGCCTGAAATGTCAACACATCTGCAACTTATTTTCAAATGATGTATGAGAAAAAAATACACATATACATGGATAAAGTAAATATGGCTAAATGTTAATAATTTTGACTCAAGTATGGGATGCAGGTGCTCACTATATTTCAATTTTGGTATGTCTGAAATTTTTCATACTAAAAACTTGAGGAAAAACTGCTGTGTAACCCTTTAAAATGATATCACAATCCATTAACAGAATGCAACTACAGTCTGAAGATACCAATCAAGCCCACAGTAGGGTAGTCATAATATTATCTTAGCTCTCCCTTTATTACCAATACTAAGGCAGTTTTCTTAAACCTGTTGTTGCCCAAAGAAAAGAATGAACCTTCATGAAAAGCTCACATGAAATGAAGTTTTCTTATTCAAGTTTTATATTTTTCTGCCAATTAATAACTCACTTTACTTGAAAAGGAAAAATAATCAGTTGAAAAATTACTACCAGTGTCAGAAAAATTTCATTTGTCCCTATACTTATAGAGGATTTTTTCCAGTTAAGGGCCCATCACAGATAACATTGAAGTCCTTTTGATCCTCTTGCTCACCAATTAATGTCCCCAACTACCCTTAGCCTCCAGTTCCCAAGCTGCTTTCCAGGACACCTGAAGCAAGCTACATGGTTGACTGCAGAAAAACCCTTGCTCCCACACGACATCTGGCCCTGCCTTTCCACCAAATCAAAAGCCAGTTTATTCCCCTCTGATGTACAGTGTATCAATCCACTTCCTGGATGGCCCCACTTCACAATGGGCCAGAAACCCAAAGCAATAATGTGAGTTCTACAAATGGGCAAATAATTGCTCAACAAGCGTGGAACAAGGAAAGGTCAGTTGTGATATGTGCACATGTGGCAGCCCTTCACAACTCAACATACAGTGGTAACAGAAGGCTGGTGTTACTGAAGAGGCATGCAAAGAGAAGCCAGCCAACAGGCAGCCAGGAGTGCTTGTCCATCTAAGTCCTTCAGACTTCCAAAGACCAAAGTAAAGAAACAAAGGTCTCAAAACTGGAAAGGAGCATCTTATCTCCTCATTTCCAGAAGCAAAACTGATAGCTTAAGGTAGTCACTGCTCTCCATCTACAACTCTTATTTAAGATGATCTCTGAGATAAAATAACTTGATCTTCATTTTGCTCTATATCCCACTCTATCTTCTAATGGGTGCAGAAAAGACAAATGTACTCACTCTTTCCATAAACATACCCAATATCATTTTAGAAATTGAGGTGACCAACTGAATGTCTGTGAGCACAGAGAGGTGGTTAAAGAAGGTAAGGCTAGGACAAAACTCTTCACTATCTTTCCTAACAAAAACTGCACAGTGAATTTCAAACACCTGGCTCCTTCTGAAACCCTCTTGGCACTTGCCCTAGGTTTGAATGGGTAGAAGAGAAGAAAGGGACTCTGCCTGCCTCCCTGTTAAAAACAAGGCTGTATCTGGCTTTCCCTCCTTTTACTCATCTGACTGCTGTTATGGCAAACTGGAACACATAATCCAGAGAGAAATTTCAGGCCTCAAGAGGTGGCTGTTTAAAAAGGACAATGTCAATGAGAGCAATACTAGCAACAGTGACACCCACCACAGGCCACACTGTCACCTTGTCTGCTAAACTCTGCTAGAAAGAAATTAGGTTTCTTTGCTTCTGCTCTTGAGAGCCAATATATTAAGGATGCCCTTTATGGGAATTCCCTGGTGGTCCAGCGGTTAGGACTCTACACTTTCACTGCCCAGAGTGCAGGTTCAATCCCTAGATGGAGAATTAAGGTCCTATAAGGCATGCAGCACAGCCAAAAAAAGGCCTTTTCTTCACAGCTTCCTTTCAGATATGAGTAGTGGAAAATGTACCAGGACAGTGGTTCTGATGGTGTGTTTGAGCACTAGAAGAGAAAAGGGAGAGTCTGATTAACAAAAAGACTACGTAGTACTGCTTCTTCTCAAGAAAGTCTTCATTTTCTAATCCTGAGGACAAACAAAGGTTTAGAAGAACTTGTTGGTTTAGAATTTTCAAATGAAGGTTCAGATCATGGGGCTTCCCTGGTGGCTCAACTGGTAAAGAATCTGCATGCAATTTGGGAGTCTCAGGTTCGATCCCTGGGTCAGGAAGATACCCTGGAGAAGGGAATGGCAACCTACTCCAGTATTTTTGCCTAGAGAATTCTATGAACAGAGGAGCCTGGAGGGCTGCAGCCCATGGAGCTGCAGAGTCAGACACAACTGAGCGAGTAACACATCAGTAAAAAGAAATGACAACGTAAAGTCATCAAAATATAGGCCTCTGGGAGCCATCTTATTGATATAAATAATCTCAAGGGGGAAAAAAAAAAAAACACAGTACCTTTATTTCCCCTAACTGTGCTCAAACGCCCATAAATCTGAGGCCACTCAAGCTACCAAGATGCCAAAGCCAGCCTGACTCAAATTCAAGTCACACTCTAATGTGTTGCTCAACAATCTCCAAACTAATATAGTCATATATTTTATTACAGAACAAGAAAGAAAAAAAGAGCACAGGAGGAAGTTCCCTGGTGGGCCAGTGGTTAAGACTCCACATTTCTACTAAAGGGAACACAGGTTTGATCCCTAGTCAAGGAACTAAGATCCTGCATGCCATGTGGCACAACCAGAAGAAAAAAAAAGGCACAGGAAAGAGATACTTACATAAGTGTGCCCAATCTTGCCTGTTCCAATACTTAGCACATTACATAAATCTGTCAGCCAAATTCTATCATTTTATCATTTTTTCCTTTTAGTCTCTAGTTAGGCCTTGAGCAATTTACTTGAGCTCATTTCCAAGTGGATCAAAGTTAAACTGAAATTCCCTCAGACCAGGGACTCTGAGCTTCCACTGCTGGGTGCCCTGGGTTCAACCTCTGGTCAGGAACTAAGAGACCACAAGACCACAGGAAGCCAGGCTTCCCTGTCCTTCACCATCTCAAGAAGCTTAACCAAATTCATGTTCATTGAGTCAGTGATGCCACCCAACCATCTCATCCTCTGTCATCCCCTTCTCCTCCCGCCTTCAATCTTTCCCAGAATCAGGGTCTTTTCTAATGAGTTAGCTCTTCACATCAAGTGGCCAAAGTATTGGAGCTTCAGCTTCCTCATGAGTCCTTCCAATGAATATCTAAGACTAATTTCCTTTAGGATTGACAGGTTTAATCTCCTTGCAGTCCAAGGGACTCTCAAAGAGTCTTCTCCAACACCACAGTTCAAAAGCATCAATTCTTCAGTGCTCAGCTTTCTTTATGGTCCAACTCTCACATCAATACATGACTACTGGAAAAACCATACCTTTGACTAGATGGACCTTTGGCAGCAAAGAAATGTCTCTGCTTTTTAATATGCTGTCTAGGTTTCTCATAGCTTTTCTTCCAAGGAGCAAGCGGCTTTTAATTTCATGGCTGCAGTCACCATCTGCAGTGATTTTGAAGCCCAAGAAAATAAAGTCTGTCACTGTTTCCATTGTTTCCCCATCTATTTACTGTGAAGCGATGGGACCAGATGCCATGATCTTAGTTTTTTGATGTTGAGCGTTAAGCCAGCTTTTTCACTCTCCTCTTTCACCTTCATCAAGAGGTTCTTTAGTTCCTCTTCACTTTCTGCCATAAAGGTGGTGTCATCTGCATATCTGAGGTTATTGATATTTCTCTTTCAAATATGCACCCTTACTCAGTCTTTTTCCTGACAGCGACTACTAAATGTCTTTCCTATATGTCCCTATGTTTCAATTGGAACAGATTAAACTTGAGGTCTGAGGCATCCTGGAAAAGTTTTGCTTCAACTTAGAAGGCTATTTCTAAGAGGCCTAAGTCAGACAGGTGTTAAGTTATAGTTCCTCCCAGGTTGGCTTTCAGACTCTGTTTAAATGTTCTCTGTAAAGCTCTGGAGGTTACATGGATTCAAACTTCCTAGCTCAAACTCTGAATTCACAAAGCTTGAGACAGTACCCTACAGGTGTGTTTGTCTAGGATAAACTATATTTAAATAAACTCCTGATATATCCACTCTCTCCAGACACCTGTTTCTTCCTCTTAAACTCAGGCACATCATAGCTTGCTGTACAGGTAAGCACAGTGAAGAAATATCTTATCCCTCAAGAGTTACAATATGCAAACCCATCAATATGTTTGGGAATACCTAAACTCTGCCCAGAACAGCTTTACATGAGAAGACCAAATAAGCAAATATATGAGCTAAATTTTTCTTCATTTCTATGGTTTATGTGAACAAGGGGAAAAGGAGGAATAAGAAAAGATGGCAACAGACTGCTCTGATTCACTATCATCTATTCCATATCTGATAGGGAACCATATAGCCTAAAGTATAGTATATAAGTACATAAGTTAGTCTCAGAATGGTCAGCCAGAGTTACTAGTCTTAAAAACCAGTGGCTATGAGGGCAGGAAGTTTGTTTACCATTGTAGATCCAATGGCTAAGTGCCTAAGCAAAATGCCTAGCACACAGCAGGTATTCAATAAATATTGGTCAGAAGCAACTCAATAAGCTAGACTTAGAAGAAATCCAAATCTTAGTGAATCTCAGAAAGAAAAGGTCCAAGCAGCGACAACAGTTCCATAGTTAATACAGGTGCTTATACTGAGCTTCAAGACCACCTCAGTCTTATGCTCAATACCCCGAGCCTCATAGGTCCTCAAAATTAAAAAGACCAGCAAGAAGTTTTATCTCCATAGGCAAACTTACTACCCTCCCCACCACCACCCCTGACACACACACATATCACTAAGAGGTCTTTCTCAAGCCCTTAAAGTCATTAAGAGGTGATTCCTTAGATTCTGGTGGGATACTTTTAGACTGTTCTTCCCTCTGTGCTTTAAACCAAAATTTCTGGTTTAAAAATTTTGAATTCTGGAAAAGAATCTCTTTGTAATGATCTAAGTTTAAACACCAAGGACAAAGGCAGCCTAAAATCTGGAGGTAAATAACCATAGCCAAACACCACAAATCACAATTGATTGGAGCACTGTATGGGAAGCTATATTGAATGAAGGGTACTAAGGCTTCCAAGCACTTATCTAATCGGGAAACAAAAAGATCAAAGACCAGAGACCATGCTGGCTAGAAGGATTACTCTAAGCTGTCTACACTTGGGGAACTTCCCTGGCAGTCCAATGGTAAAGACTTTGTGCTTTAACTGCAGTGGGCACAAGTCTGATCCCTGGTCAGAGAAGTAAGATCCAACATGCGGCATAGTACAGCTAAAAAAAGTAAACCGTCTACTCTCTACAGCTTGGACTGCAAGGAGATCCTAAAGGAAACCAGTCGATCCTAAAGGAAATCAATCCTGAATATTCACTGGAAGGACTGATGCTGAAGCTCCAAAACTGTGGCCACCTGATGCGAAGACATGACTCATTAGGAAAAAAAACCCTGATGCTGGGAAAGATTGAAGGCAGAAGGAGAAGGGGATGACAGAGGATGAGATGGATGGACAGCATCACTGACTCAACGGACATGAGTTTGAGCAAGCTCCGGGAGATGGTGAAGGACAAGGAAGTCTGGCGTGCTGCAGTCCATGGGGTCAAAAAGAGTCGGACACGACTGAGTGACTGAACAACTCTCTACACACCTAAAACCAAGAGCGGTATCAAGTATTTTAATATTTCACTTTCCCTTCCATCCCCCTGTCTCATGAACACAAATCTTACCGCCCAGTCTGTGAGATTATAGATAACTCCAGTACGCAAGAGCCCCAACAAGATCTCTAAAAGGATAAAAAGAAATGTGTCTTTGGAATCTAAGCCCACCGTATGGCTTGAGCAGATGCAAGGAAGAGGCATTGGTCCTTCTGCCCCTAAGGCCAGGAAGCCCCAGCCCTGCAGGCAGCACAGAGTTAACTACCCACCCGCTTTGAGAAGCACAAAGGTACATCACTGCAACATGCCTAACATTTACATTGCCTCTCTCTGCTCATTAAACAGGTTTTGGTTAAATAATGAACAAACTGTATTACAGACTCCGATGAGAATTCCAAAATTATAAATCAACTGGGAAAGCCCAAAGGGGCAGACAGACAGGGAGGGGGGAGAAGGATAATATTGACTAATATAAAGGGCGCAGCTTGACAGTGGATGTTCCTGCCACACCTGATCAAACACACTCCGTTGGGGGAGGGGAAACAGAGAAAGAAAGGGGAGATGGGGCAAGACAGCCTGAAATTTGCATCCGGAAAAGATTAAAATGGATTCTTTGGGGATAGAGAAAATACATAATATATATTACTATAAATGCAAAACTGTACTAAAAGCTAACTCAAATGTCAAAGATTACAGCTTGAATAAATTTAAATATAAAAGCCATGTGCTTCTTGAGTTAATGAGAGAGACATAAAAGGACAAACTGGGCCAGGAGGCTGAACAGAGCCTTACGCTGCCTTTGCTGGGCAATGGGTTCAAAGCACAGCAGCAAGTATAGTCAGAGGCAGTCCTTCATGGCTCTGAGTGCTGAGAAAGAGCTGGTGAATCCCATTGCTTTTCCAGTCTACACTTGCTATTTTGAAAAATTAAGATAGATTTCATATGCCATAAAATTCATCCTTCTAAAGTATACACTTCTACAGTTTTTAGTATATTCACAAAGTTGTACAACCATCATCATGATCTAATTCCAGAACATTTTCATCACCCCTAAAAGAAACCCTATTACCATTAGCAGTTACTTCCCATGCCCACTTCCTGCTCCTAGCAACCACACATCTGTTTTAACTCCTTTAGAATAACCTCTTAAAGGATTCTTTAAGAGAACTGAAAGACTAAATGAGGGGCAGCAGTCAAGTCTCACTGGTGGTGAGCTATGGCTTTATCCAAAGTACCAATATGCACACTTTGCTCTCAGGCACTTCATACTTTCCAAGTGCAACCCTCTCTTTAGATGTGGTATTAGAACATTCTATTACTCTAGATATTACAGAGCATTCAGTTATCATGCATTTTGGGCAAATATGGACTGCAAATGTGGTCCAGAGACACACCTATGAGAATAACGACATGGACTTACCCAACCCTTACTAGAGACAGTAGACTTACATCCTTTACAATGCTCAGACAATGTTCCTGGAGGAGTAGGTAGCACTTATGCCCTTAAAAGGTCTTCTGACTGTTTACAAGAGGAAAAATTGCTTTGGTTGACTGACAATGTCCAATGAATCACCTATGTCCATTAATAATATTCTTAACCAACCCAGCCAGCAGATAGTCTAGAAAAGTGCAAATAAAAAGCCTTTGTAAAAAGAGACCAAGCCCAAATCAGTTTCATGAGTTTAACTGAATGGAGTCTTGGAATTCCTACCATAGTTCTTCCAACCTAAGTGGTACACCATTCCCAGTCACATAGCATGGGCAGTCCCTTCAGTTTCTCTCTCCAAGTTCAAAACCCTTTCCCAGCCTCCGACCATTAACAGGCTTCCAAGAAAGCAATCCTCCTGACACTGCCAATCAAAAAAAAAATCTGTTTGTTTCAGTAAAAGAAACAAGAAATTGGTCATGGATTACAAAGTCCAGGACCACAGGAGCAGCTGACCCATAAACCTGCTCCTGGAAGCCAGCACTATGTGGGGGGTCAGAACCAATCAGAAGACCATGAAATGCTCTATTTCAGATCCACTCTGTTATTTTATCAGGTGGGTGATATGTTAAAACCCAAGAACAATGGGGCAACTTAGACAGGCACTGTTTCAATACCTGCCACAGCTACTGGCCCCTGGAGAATATCATCACCTTCTTCTTCACTCTGAGGGAAAGCTTGGCCAACACCCAGCTATGTTCCTAGTACCACTAACAGAACTGGTTCCTCAGCACATTCTGGTTTTAATAGTTTCAAGCAGAAGATAATCTGGATTCCTAACCCAAAGATGTAAGAAATTAAGGCAGCAGACTCAAGTTTGGTAACTCTCAGATGAACTAGAAACCAAATCCTGGACTGCACTACTCACCACAGATACCATCTCTGAACTGAAGTCTTGGGATATGTCAGAATGGAGAAAACAAGTGTGGGATATGGATTGCATGGCAAGCAGGAAACGTGGCTTTATCAGGAGAGCAGCACCACCTCAGCTCCTGAGGGTCTGCAAAGTGCCCAAAAGGCCTACAAGGCAACTCCAGTCTCACCTCAGCCATTTTAGGATGTACCCAGCCACTTACGGGACTTCCCTGGTGGCTCAGATGGTAAATCATCGGCCTACAATGCGGGAGACCCAGGTTTGATCCTCTGGAGAAGGCAGTGGCACCCCACTTCAGTACTCTTGCCTGGAAAATCCCATGGACGGAGGAGCGTTGTAGGCTACAGTCCATGGGGTTGCAAAGAGTCGGACACGACTGAGAAACTTCACTTTCTTTCACTTTCAGCCACTATGACAACAATTCTTAGCTGTATATAAAATGCTTGCCAAACATTTGCCAAATGTATTCTCTGAGAAAGATAATACTCCAAACTCTGACCCACGAAAAAGAATTGTAAATATCTATTGACTATTTTTCTTTGTAATTGGGATATGTAAGCTTTACATGAAAAGTTAAAAAAAAAATCTGGCAGCAATATGGATGCAACTAGAGATTATCATACTAAGTGAAGTAAGTCAGAAAGACAAATACCATACAATATCACTTGTACACAGAATGTAAAACATGACACAAATGAACCTACCTATGAAGCAGAAACACTCAGAGAGAGAACAGACTTGTGCTACGGGGGAGGGGAGGATGGACTGGGAGTTTGGGCTTAGTGCGTGCTGCGTGCGTGCTAAGTTAACTTCAGTTGTGTCCGACTCTTTGCAACTCTATGGACTGTAGCCCACCAGGCTCCTCTGCCCATGGGATTCTCCAGGCAAGAACACTAGAGTGGGTTGCCACTCCCTCCACCAAGGGATCTTTCCCACCCAAGGATTGAACCCTCATCTCTTGCATCTGCTACATTGCCAGGTGGGTTCTTTACCACTAGTGCCACCTGGGAAGATGCAAACTACTACGTATAGAATGGACGGACAACAAGGTCCTATTATATAGCACAGGAAACTATATTCAGTATCCCAGGATAAACCATCATGGAAGAGAATGTATATATGTAAAAAAAAAAAAAAAAAAAGAATGTATATATGTATAACTAAATCACTTTGCTGTACAGAAGAAATTAACACAACACTGTAAATCAACTATATTTCAATTGAAAAAAAAAATCTGCACAAGCCACCAACTTTCTAAAGCAGCCAAATCACTTTCAGTACAGGCCATAAAATGAGAACATGCCTAGTTGCAGCATTAGCCCTGCAAACTAGCTATCAGACACCTCTTCCTCTATATTTGATCATTGGCTAACATTGCCAACACTTTTTCCCATTGAGTCAAATTTGCTCCTTTAAACAAACATGTAGAAAATCCTTAGATTCCCTAGGATTAGGGTTAGGAAAGTAAAAGGAATTTTTCTCCAGATATTCTCCTACATTTCTCATAAAAGGAGAACATTTACTTATTTTTCATTTATTTAATCTGCAGAAGCCTAAAAGCTATTTCAATCGTGGTGTTAGATGTTACTAGCTAAAAACATTCCAGGGATATACACTGCAAAAGCCCTTTATAGTCAACAGAGGAGCACAGCCCTGAGGCTTTCCCTTTATGTCTATATCTTCCCCCCACCAGCTTGAAAAATATGAAGTGTTGAGCCTTTAACTCTTCCCTCGACATGTTTTTAAACATAATATAAAGCATTTCCTGTGTACATTCTCCTCTAATTGTATGAACAGAAACCACACAGAACAGGGCACTGAATCTGGTGTTAGGGGCCTGAACTCTAGTTTTGAGTTCTGACTCCACTTCTTAGGATCAGTGTGATCTCAGCTAAATCACTTAAAATATCTCTGGGCTTCAACTTCATTCATAAAAGGGGGACAAATCTGCCATGCCTCCCTCATAGGTTGTGTAAAAGTTTCAAAAAGGTATAGTAACTAGGCTTATCATGGCGAACATTTTGAAATGTACAGAAACATCAAATCACAATGTTGTATAGCAAGAACATAGTATTACAGGTCAATTCTATTTCAAAAGCAAACAAATAAACTCACAAACAAAAAGATCAGATTTGTGGTTTCCAGAGGCAGGGGGTGGGGGAAAGAGGAACTAGATGAAAGCAGCCAAAAGACACAATCTTCTAGTTATAAGATAAATAAGTATTAGGGCTGTAATGTACAACACAATGGGCTTCACAGGTGACCCAGTGGTAAAGAATCCACCTGCTGACGCAGGAGACATGGGTCTAATCCCTAGGTCAGGAAGATCCCACTGAGGAGGAAATGGCAACCAGTATTCTTCATTCCAATATTCTTGCTTGAAAAATCCCATGGACAGAGGAGCCTGGCAAGCCATAGTCTATGGGGTCAGAAAGAGTCAGACGTACTGAGTGACTGAGCATGCATGTACGCACATACAACATGATAAATGTAATTAACACTGCTGTATGTTACACATGAAAGTTGTTAAGAGACTAAATCCTAAGAGTTCTCACCAGAAAAAAAATTTTTTTTTCTATTTCTTTAATTTTGTATCTGTGAGATGACAGATGTTCACTAAACTTATTGGGAAATCATTTCATAATGTATGTAATTCAAAGCACTATGTACATCTTAAAGTTATATAGTGCTATATATCAATTACATCTCAATTAAACTAAAAGAAGAAAGAATGAAGTTTCTGATCTGAAATATAAATAAAACAAAAGTGAAAAAAATTCAATAAGGTAATAAATGTGAAAGTGGCTTTGAAAATTTTAAACATATAAATATTACATAAGATAATTATGATTAGGAAAACAAAGGCGGAGTGTGTGACACAAAAGATTCTGGGAACAAGTGAAGACTAAAAGAGCTGCATTACAGAAAGCTCAGGTCCTAAAACCAGTAAGGATTTTCTGTAAGAGAAAGGTTATACTGCAAGTATTAAATACTTCACTTGTGTCATCAACTTCCTATCTGACGGCATACGTGAGTTAGAGAAAGAAAAATAGCTAAAACAAAACAGAACATTAGCCAAAAATAACACTTATAACTCAAGCAAAGAAGGAAGCTTATAATTGTATGAACGCCGATACCCCACTAAAGTGGGACACTAAGAGCTCCAGGAAGGATCAGCAGTAAAATAAACCAGAGCAAACTACACCTGTGGGCCAAAACTGGCTTGCAGCCTGTTTTTTTTTTAAAGAAAATTGTATTTATTATTCATTTAAGTATTATCTGAGTCTGCATTTGAGTTACAATGACAGAGTTGAGTAGTTGCAGTTGCTACAGCCTGCAAAGCCTAAAATATCATATAGTCTTATACTATAAAGAAAAAGTTTGCCCATCCTTGCAATAAATCAAACACACTTACCTGTTACATTGTTTAAAACCTCCTTTAGATGACTGAAACTATGCAGCAGAGGATCCCTTTCTTCATCCTATAACACACAGATTAAAAAAAAAAAAAAAGAATCCATTATCAGACCAAGAGTAAAAAGGAAATAAAAGATAGATCAAGAGCTCTTTCTCTGAATCCAACCAGAAAATTCAGTCAGTTTTCCTTCTGACGAAAAGGAAGTTAGCCATGGTTCATTTTTCCAGTTCCCTAATCTCTTATTCTCATAGAAGTATCCTGGGCTTACCTAAAATAGTACATCCTGAAGTGCTAATGTTAATCTACACCAAGACCATGGCATTCAAGTTACCATAGACTGCTAGGTCTTCTATATGTGCTATGGTCTGAATGATCATGACCCCTCAAAACTTCTGTGCTGGGACTTCCCTGGTGGTCCAGTGGTTAAAACTCCATGCTTCCACTGCAGGGGGCACAGGTTTGATCCCTCCTCGGAGAACTAAGATCCCACATGCCAAGAGTGTTCCCTTGCCCCTTCTACCATGTAAGGATACAATGAGAAATCTGAGACCCAGAAGTACCTCACCCAAGCATGCTAACATTCTGATATTGAACTTTCAGCCCCTGGAAATAAATACATTGTTTAAAAAAAAAAATCTGTTTATAGGCTACCCAGTCCATGGTATTGGGTTAGAACATCCCAAACAGACTGAAACATACAGACTGAGACATGTATTACCCTATCTCTTCTCTTTCTTCATAGCTATCATAGTCATATACATTCATCCGTAACTCCCCTCTTACTTATAAAACAGTTCATTTTTATTAATGAAAGTGAGAAATTTCTAAACAAACATATACATATTCACCAAGCTAGAAATGTCTAAACTTTAATTTTACAATTGTACTCAAAACTGTTTTATACAACTGTAACAAAAACATCACTGAACATACATATGCAACAAAGAGAGCTTTACAACAGTTAAGCTTACTCATCTTATTAGCAAGATTTGGTCTCTATATTTGAAAGCTTGCTGAATTTCCAAGGAGTACCATTACAAAGCCATATTCCATGTGCCAATAACTGCACTCATTGAAATGAATTTGATAGCTAATTATAGTTCTCAGGAATCAGAAGGTAAGGAATCTATATCGCAATTTTTTTCTAATATTTGAATATTAGAATAAATTCTTAGAAGTAAAATTTCTGGTTCAAAAAGTAAACAAACAAAAAAGAAGATAAGAAATCTTTCTGACATGTTTAGACATATCAAAGAGGTTCCAAGTACTAGCTTAAGCTGCTTATAAAAACAGCTAGAAGAAAAATGGTATCACCTTTTGGGTTCTAGAGAAAAAAAGGCAGCTTATAAATTTGACTCTTATTAAAATAAAACAGAAGGGTCCTTGATACCCTTCTGAAAAACTCTGAATTGCTCCTTTTATCATTATTACCAGGAAACTGACCATGTATCAGATCCCCTACAACAACTCAGTAACCAAGTGTTCTGCCCATCCCCCACTTACCAGTGGTGTATGGGTGCTCCATCGGGCATTTCGTTTGATGGCCCCAACCACAATGTTAATTTCCCCTTGAATGATGTAAATATTTTTATCCACCATCCTGGCAAACCTACTGAAACAGTTAAGAGAAAAGTTAGTTAATATTTGGTTACCCAAGAGCATCCCCATGCTTGAATCAGTACCTGATAAAGTTAGAACTATTAATTTAGCTTTTTAGTACCAAGATTCCCCACCTATAATACTAAAATGTGATAAGGTCCTTCTTATGTTATGAATCCAATTACCTGGCTCTTCTAGAGGTCTCTAAAAGTTCAAGATACAACTCCAAAAACATCACACCAGAAAATTTCTCTAAGGCACCTCAGCAATCTCTAAAAAGCATTCAAATTCCTCAAAGTCAATGTCCCTCAAATCTACCCTACAAAGCATGAAGACAAGCAGATACCTCTGTGTGCCTAGCTTGTTAAAGAAATATTTCAGACCTTCCTATTGTTCTTTTACTTTATCAACCCAATCAGTAATGAAGGTCTAAGTTAAAAAAAAAAAAGAATGAAGGCTGTTAGAAAAATAGCCTTAGTATGGAACCACAGTTACAATATCAATTTTTAGACTGCATTTATTCTGCCAAGTCAGCTCCAGAAAATTGGACAGTGGCAGTGATGCAAGCTTTGAAAAGTTCTAAAAAGTCAAGTTCACTTGCTTATAGCAGGAAATCTCTAATAAGCAAACTGAAAGGTAGACTCTTCTTGGCATAGAGAAAACCTTAATAGGAGCTTATAAAACCAACCTAATCACTTCCCATTATTTAGAATCCTCCTCAAAATAGACAAAATTTTAAAAAGCAAAAGGGATAAAGAGAAGGGAAGGGGAGACACACAGTTATATAGACATTTAGATCAGGCTCAAGGAAAATTAAAACACTAAGGCTACACATGTACCCCAGTGCAGCACTATTCACTGCAGCACTTTTTACAATAGCTAGGACACAGAAGCAACCTGTATGTCCCTCAACAGACGAATGGATAAAGAAGTTGTGGTACATATATACAATGGAATATTACTCAGCAATAAAAAAGGGATGCATTTGAGTCGATTCTAATGAGGTGGATAAACCCAGAGTCTATTATACAGAGTGAAGTCAGAAAAAGGAAGACAAATATTGTATACTAGCAATATATATGGAATCTAGAAAGATGGTACTGATGATCCTACTCACAGTGCAGCAAAGAAGATGCAGACATAAGATCATTGTTGGGGAGGGAGAGGGTGGGATGATTTGAGAGAGTAGTATTGAAACATATACATTACCATATGTAAAATAGATAGCCAGTGGGAATTTGCTGCATGACACAAGAAATCCAAAGCTGGTGCTCTGTGACAACCTAGAGGCATGGGATAGGGAGGGAGGTTTTTAGAGGGAGGGGACATGTGTATGCCTGTGGCTGATTCACGTTGATGTATGGCAGAAACCATCACAATACTGTAAAGTAATTATCCTCCAATTAAAAATAAAATAAAAAACAGTGAGGTTAACAGAGTAAGTGAAGCGATTTCAGAAATACTTAATGAGCAGCTACTATGCATAAGGCATCTTTCAGAGTGCTAAGGAACAGAGCAAAAGACATGGAAAGAGCCTCAGACATACTGTGAAATGAAAAAACAAAAAAACTGTAGTATATGATTATATGTCACCAGTTATGTAAAAACCAACTAACCAATCCTACATAAAATACTAGAGTTTCGTTTTTAAAAATATGTAATATTTAACATAAAGTAAGATATAAAGCCCTTGGACTGCAAGGAGATCAAACCAGTCAATCCTAAAGGAAATCAACCCTGACTATTCACTGGAAGGACTGATACTGAAGCTGAAGCTCCAATATTTTGGCCACCTAATGCGACGAGCTTACTCATTAGAAAAGACCCTGAAAAGACTCCTTTTCAGGACTCTTAGAAAAGACTCCTGCTGGGAAAGACTGAAGGCAGGAGAAGGGGATGACAGAGGATGAGATGGTTGGATGGTACCACAAATTCAATGGATATGAGTTTGAGCAAGCTCTGGGAGATGGTGAAGGACTGGAAAGCCTGGCATGCTGCAGTCCATCGGGTCGCAAAGAGTCGGGCATGATTGAGCAACTGAACAACAGCAACAAAGATATAAACGGGCTTCCCTGGTGGCTTAGTTGGTAAAGAATCTGCCTTCATTTCAGGAGACCTGAGTTAGATCCCTGGGATGGGAAGATCCCCCTGGAGAAGGGAATGGCAACCCATTCTAGTAATCTTGCCTGGAGAATTCCATGGGCATAGGAGTCTGACAGGCCACAGTTAACAGGGTCGCAAACAGCTGGACATGACTGAGTGACTAACACTTTCTTTCACTTTCAAGATATAAAGAGTGATATAACAAGCCAGTATCCAGATTATGAACAGTACAACTGAAGTCCTTCCTAATTACATCCTTCTCTCTTTCATCCATAGTCCCCACTATTCTAAATCTGATGTTTATTAAAATTTTAATGTTGCTTTATACTTTTACTTCATTGATATGTATCTTTAGACAGTATGTATCATTCTGCCTATTTTTATATTTTGTATAATATCAGATTGTATGTATTCTTCTGCAATTTGTCTTTTTCCCTTGAAATACTGTGTGTGTGAGTCATCTAATGTCGTTACAGGTATATAGAGAGATATAGGTATATACAGAGATATGTAAACAATGAATAAAAGGTTTGAGCAGATGTACCAAAACTCAATAACCACAGTTATCTCTAGAGAAGGTATTATGAAATTAGGTTGCAATCAAAGGATACTTATAAAGGCACCCCACTCCAGCACTCTTGCCTGGAAAATCCCATGGATGGAGGAGCCTGGTGGGCTGCAGTCCATGGGGTCTTGAAGAGTCGGACACGACTGAGCGACTTCCCTCTCACTTTTCACTTTCCTGCATTGGAGAAGGAAATGACAACCCACTCCAGTGTTCTTGCCTGGAGAATCTCAGGGACAGTGGAGCCTGGTGGGCTGCCATCTATGGGGTTGCACAGAGTCGGACACGACTGAAGCGACTTAGCAGCAGCAGCAGCATAGCCTTATCTATGTTCTAATTTTTTACAAGAATGTATTACTATACTATCAATATAATTTAAAATTAATAATTATGAAAGAAATGAGATATAATTTCTGCCCTTGAGGCATTTATAGAGTTCAGCAGGATCTAAAAGAAAACTGAACCAGAGACAAAGGGTGGGGGGTGGGGGGGAAGCACGCTGCAAGTAGCTCTATTTGCATATTTTGCATAAAGAAAGTGAGAAGCATGTAAACTACTATGACAAAGGAAAAAAGTACAAATTTTGTAAAGGCCCATAACACCTCTCTCAATCCACAGGGAATTCCAACAAAAGATAGTATCTATTGTTTAAAGATTTTGTTTTTTCGGCCTCACCATGTAGTATGTGGGATCTTCCCCAACCAGGGATCGAAATGATGCCCCCTGCATTGGGAACACAGAATTTTAACCACTGGACCATCAGGGAAGTCCCAACATTTATTTTAATAACAATTTAAAGAAACAACTAGGTTAGTCTCAGAAGACTAAATGCTCTAGGCACACAATAATATTCTCTTCAATGAATGGAGAAGATTCAATGATGAGAACACATAATGATGAAGAGGAAGAGAATCAAGAAGTAGAAGAAAAATAAATTTAAAAATAACTTAAAGTATCAGAAAATCTCTAGTACCTCTTCTTCCTTAAATTATTTAGGCAAGATGAATATGTTCTAGATCTCTGGAAAGATTTTTAAGACACTCTTAGCATAGTGGTGAGTATCCCCACCTGTCATTTGGGAGACCAGGGTTCGATTCCCCAGTGTGGAGGAGTGTTAAACATTGGGTTTCCCACGCAGCACTAGAAGTAAAGAACCCACCTGCCAAAGCAGGAGACGTAAGAGACACAGGTTCAATTCCTGGATTGGGAAGATCCCCTGGAAGAGGGCATGGCAACCCACTCTAGTAATCTTGCCTGGAGAATCTCGTGAACAGAGGAGCCTGGCGGGCTATAGTTCAAAAGATTGCAGAGAATCAAACATGACTGAGGCGAGTTGACATAGCACACAACAGAGGCTGCCACTGGAGAACGGAACTTCTAGTTCCTTCCTCTCACAGTGGAGGGGGGAAGCCTTACTTTTCTTTGTATATTCTTTTATACTTTTTGAATTTTGTGTCACATACATATATTACCTATTTTTAAACTTTAAAATTTAAAGTTTTTTAAATTTTAGATTTTTAAAAATGAGTAGCTCTTTAGAAAAATAGTTGTATTATTTCATGTGTAAATGATTAAGAACAGCAATCAAAGTTAATTAACTAATAAACATTCACCTCAGTCAACCAGATATTACTTAGCACATGCTAAGCAAAATGCTAGACACAGTCATACCGAATTATCCCTATCCACCCACAAGGAATTTATAATCTAATAGATTAAACACATACATCTATACACAACCCGTACATATCCCAATACATGAGTGGTACGCAGTGTCACAGGGGTGAAGTAGAGAAAATATTCCTGTTAGAGAACACTGGAAAAGCAAATGTAAAACAGGATTCAAACAGCCAAAAATACAAGAGAATGGCAAGAGCAAAAGCTTACTGGTGGGAAAATTCAGTATGTAAAGGATCAGGATTATTCCAGACTTGTTGGAACATTATTCCTAGGAGAATAATAGCAGGTAAAGCTACAAAAGCAAGTGGGGGGCCTGGAGGGCTTTCAATATATGTAGTATATATACTGACTACAATCATTGTAAAAAATATTTGGGGGGGCCTGGAGAGGACCACTATAAAATAAGAATATTTAATTTCTCTTTTTTTTGGTTGTGCTCCAGGGCATGTGGGATCTTAGTTCCCCGATCCAGGATCGAACACAGGTCCCCTGCCCGTGATTCCCTCCATAGCAGAAGCTCGGGGTCTTAACCACTGGACTGCCAGGGAAGTACCTTTAATTTCTCTTTTGAAGAACTAAGAGGAATTCCCTAATGGTTCAGTGGTGGGAATCAGTTGCCAATGCAGGAGACATGGGTTGGATCCCTGATCCAGGAAGATCCCACGTGCCACGGAACAACTAAGCCCCTGGGCCACAACTATTGAGCCTGTGCTCTAGAGTCCAGGAACCGCACCTACTGAAGTCCAGCCGCCCTAGAATCCGTGCTCGGCAACAAGAGAAGCCACAGCAAAGAGAAGCCCATGTACCACAACTAGAGAAAAGCCTGTGAAGCAGCGAAGACCCAGTACAACCAAAAGTAAATAAAAAAAATTTTTTAAATAAAGAACTAAGAGCAAGAGAGAAAACACCCATACTGAGAACAATACAGAAACAAGAAACAACACTATACTACAAATTGCAAACAAAAGTGTCAAGACTTATCTGAGATCTACATGCTATTTGGAAGGCTTTCAGAAGAAATAAATTTTTAATTGGGATCGGATCAGATCAGATCAGATCAGTCGCTCAGTCGTGTCTGACTCTTTGTGACCCCATGAATCGAAGCACGCCAGGCCTCCCTGTCCATCACCAACTCCCAGAGTTCACTCAGACTCATGTCCATCGAGTCAGTGATGCCATCCAGCCATCTCATCCTCTGTCATCCCCTTCTCCTCTTGCCCCCAATCCCTCTCAGCATCAGAGTCTTTTCCAATGAGTCAACTCTTTGCATGAGGTGGCCAAAGTGCTGGAGTTTCAGCTTTAGCATCACTCCTTCCAAAGAAATCCCAGGGCTGATCTCCTTCAGAACGGACTGGTTGGATCTCCTTGCAATCCAAGGGACTCTCAAGAGTCTTCTCCAACACCACAGTTCAAAAGCATCAATTCTTCGGTGCTCAGCCTTCTTCACAGTACAACTCTCACGTCCATACATGACCACAGGAAAAACCATAGCCTTGACTAGACGAACCTTTGTTGGCAGAGTAATGTCTCTGCTTTTGAATATGCTATCTAGGTTGGTCATAACCTTCCTTCCAAGGAGTAAGCGTCTTTTAATTTCATGGCTGCAGTCACCATCTGCAGTGATTTTGGAGCCCAGAAAAATAAAGTCTGACACTGTTTCCCCATCTATTTCCCATGACGTGATGGGACCGGATGCCATGATCTTCGTTTTCCGAATGTTGAGCTTTAAGCCAACTTTTTCACTTTCCACTTTCACCTTCATCAAGAGGCTTTTTAGTTCCTCTTCACTTTCTGCCATAAGGGTGGTGTCATCTGCATATCTGAGGTTATTAATTGGGATACCACCTGAAGTAATCGACCTACACTAAATCAAAATTCATTAGGCATCAAAAGTTAACACATTTCTAAGATAGCAAAGGTCTAACAAAAAAATCATTGTCATAAGTTTCTTAGTTAAAAAAAAAAAAGAAACATGTAGGGAATAAAGAGGAATTATTCTCAAGGACTATGTAGAGTTGCCTAATCTCCCTCCAAGCCTTGAAACACGTCTCCTTACCCAAGAATCTCCCAAGGGAAATTTGTCCTTTGGGTTCAAAAGGGAAGCTCTGATGAACCACTTGCTGCCTGGTAGCCAACGACCTAGAACCCCCTTGTCACAAGGTCACAAAGGCCAGCAGACACCTCATGAGTATGGTAGAAAAGAACTTAAGGTTTACCTTTTATCAGAAATAATATCAGAACAAACAACTAAATACACAATACAACAACTAACATCCTCCAGGGAAATAAGCCACTGTCTTATCTGCTCAGAGATTCCGAGCAACATATATTATTTGAAACCACTATCTGTTTAAACCTGGGTCTAACAGGATTCCTCTAGTATTTTGCAGCATCCCAGTTACACACCCCAAGAGGATCCAAAGAGCAGTTGTCACTGTATCAACTAGCAACTCCCTCTAGACTACACCCCAGGGAAGCACAAAAAATTTACAACAGGGGCTAAGGGGAGGAAGATGTGACTAACAGGGAAGGGCATACACATTGCCCTAGCTTTGGTAATGCTCTGTTTTTTAAGCTTGGCTGGGGACACTGATGCCCCATGTATGCTCTATATACTCTTTATATAAGAGATCATCAAGGGACTTCGCTGGTGGTCCAGTGGTTAAGACTCTGCCCTCCCAATGCTGGGGGAGTGGGTTTGATCCCCGATTGGGAAACTAGGATCCATGCCTTGCAGTGTGGCCAAAAAATATTTCTTAAATAGAACATCAAAAGTTCTTTCTTGTTCAAGTCACGATCTTTGCTGTCTGCCTTTGTGCATGCTGTTCCTTTTCCGTTTTGAACATTTTTTCCCATTCTTATTCACCTGGTAAATCCTTACTCATTACATCCAAAAGTCAATGAGAGACTTAGAATACCACAGTGGTATTCTTGACTATTATTACCTATATGATCTTAATTAAACAAGTTTCTTAGGCTCTCTGAGCCCCAGTTTACAGTTCTCATTGCAAAACTGAGCTAGTACCTCCTCATCCACTTGTTGTTAAGGCCGAGCATGCTATTAGGAATATTAAAACCCCTCAAAGATTGGCTGTTATTATGGTAATACCTAAGGTGTAAGTCCTCCCTAGCTAACCCACTTTCCAAGAGTGGTTTGGTTTTTTTTTTTTCTGTCACCCCATAGCACTGCACCTACCTCTGTTTAAGCATATCTTATGCTAATTTATAATTATTTATTTAGTCTGTCTCTCCCACGAGTCTATGAGCATTTCAGGAAGAGACCATAATTTAGCATCTTTTACACAGAAAAATGATAAAGAAAAATGATACATACATAGTAAGAAAATTGATAAATACTGAATGAATAAATGAAAGAATACCAAGACTGACTCTTCAATATTGATGCAGTTCACATCCACCTCTTGTGAGAACAATTGCTTCACAGAAGACAAGGACTCTAAGCCGGGCAGGCAAAACTTTCTGTAACCCACGTTTGTTCCTCTACTATTAAAAGAAGTTACAAACCTTCCATATTAGCCACTCTACGGACAAAAAGAACCCACATTTATCCACCAAAGAATAATGCTTCTGATTTACATCTATCTTCCTGAAGTCTCCTCATATGCTATGTGCATGTTCACATTTCTTCTATGAAACATTGTAAATAATTACAATTCTTTATGTAATTGTCAATTCTTCATATTCATGTATATGTGTCTTATTTTCTTTGGTACTAGATTAGTTGGGGCTTCCTTGGTAACTCAGACAGTAAGGAATATGCCTGCAATACAGGAGACCAGGGTTTGATCCCTTGGTTCAGAAGATTCCCTGGAGAAGGGCATGGCAACCCACTCAGGTATTCTTGCCTAGAGAATTCCATGGACAGAGGAGCCGGCGGGCTATAGTCTAAGGGATCTCAAAGAGTCGGACACGACTAAGCGACTGAACACACACATACAGATTATTAGTAGACCATTATTTTTTTTCTTCATTGCTTAAAAGTTGTTCTTATCCAACTAGAAATTAGATTCTCCAAAGGCAAAAACTCAGGGTTTTTTCTTTTTCATGGTGTTCTGATGTCTAGTACAGAGCTATGTAAACCAAGAAAACTCTGATGGGCATACTGAGAAGGTAGAAGGTACCAGGGAGCTGAACAACTATCAACTGGCCCTTCCAAGGTTTATCTTCACTCATCTCTCTAACATCCCAGAGAATCACCAAAGATGCAGAGCTTTTAAGGTTTCTATAGCTAGCCAAAGAACATGCCATAATTCTGTGCTTTGTTGAAAGTGAACAAAAATTACTGAAGTAGTAAATAACTTACTGGGCTCAAGAAATTTACTTCAAGTATGGAGGTAAGAGAAAATCAAACCAAGAAATAAGCTGATTCCCTGAGAGGATACAACTGGAAAATCCTCCCAACCCCATAAGCAGGTGACTGGTGTACCCCAGCTCTGCCATTCCACTTCCTCCCTCTATAGAGATTCTGAGGTTATCCCAAGAACTATATGCAGTGAGTTACTGAGATAAGCCCAAAGTTGTCCAAAGATGTCCTTTCTGTCACCTTGGAGATGAAAAACGAAACAAGGCTTCTTTCTCTCACTCATCTTTTAACCACTCAGAGCATCCAACATGACAACTCAGCATAAAAGTTGGCAGAGTAGGACAAATATTAAAAAGTGAGTCTGTATGATTATACATAGAGAACTGCAGTGATTAAGTCTCATGAGGTCTGCTCATCTTGAGTATCAGGAGTCATCCTCCACTGTCATGGCACAGAATCCAGTCCACAGACGTATTTTCCACCTGTAAAAGGCTTTTAAATAATTTAACTAGTTGCCAACAGTTTAAAACATAATGATCTGAATTCCCAGTTTCTCCTGAAAAATAGGAAGCATGGTCATACTGTGCTCACATTTCAGTACACTACAGTCACTGCTGCTGCTGCTGCTAAGTCACTTCAGTCGTGTCCGACTCTGTATGACCCCATAGACGGCAGCCCACCAGGCTCCCCCTTCCCTGGGATTCTCCAGGCAAGAACACTGGAGTGGGTTGCCATTTCCTTCTCCAATGCATGAAAGTGAAAAGTGAAAATGAAGTTGCTCAGTCGTGTCTGACTCTTAGCAACCCCATGGACTGCAGCCCACCAGGGCCCTCCGTCCATGGGATTTTCCAGCCAAGAGTACTGGAGTGGGCTGCCATTGCCTTCTCCAACTATAGTCACTACTATATCCTAACACATTCCCTCCTGGCTCACTTCACTCAATTACATTACCTGCCTGATACTCAGGCATTTGAGCTTGCAATCCCTAGTTTATTTACTTTTTTTTTTTTCCTAGTTTATTTATATGATGGCAATAAATCATTATTTCATGATCACATCCACTACAAGTGGGCTCCAAATCACCACAAAGTCCAGTACATTTTCATTTAAATAAACAACTGCCATTGAACATAATGAAATACAGAAAAAGAGGAAGAATAAAAGCTAAAGAGCTAACAATTACACAGCTCTTCTAGCCAGAGGTAAAATTAACCTCCCTGACTCCCTTCAACTCAGTTCCACAATTACCCCACAACAGAATCATTCTAATTAGTCACCTTGAATCACAAGGACAGACTGATCAATCAATAGAAGTGCTGTGCAAAGACAAGGCTGATCCTTCCAGTGAGTACTGTATAAAGACAATGGGTCTCCTCAAAAGCAGGAGCTGTGTCTTTTTCCTCTCTAATTGCTAGCCAGTTTAAGTACCCAAACAATAAAGTTATTATCTAAAAGTGGCAGTCATCCTGCCTTCTGGAACACAGAGAAGGAAGTAGTAGTGTAACTACTGAGAACTTGAGTTCAACTGGGATTGGTGCCCAGCTACTCATGAGATGTGTCTACAACCTGAGTTCCCACTGTGCCAATGAGCATCACTGTCAAGATTAGAATGTACTGTTTACAGGCACTTATAAAAAGAAGCTCAAATACAAATCTTGAAGGAAGAACAAATTTTCTGATTTGGGATGGGGGCTGGAAGTAAAGAATTATTTCTATCCAGAAAATGACTTTTTAAATAAGAAAAGGTAAAATCTTTGATGCCTAACTTACCTCCAAGCCCAACTGAAAAGATGCTGAACTGGTTATACTATATCCAAAGACTAGACTGCCTATTATGCAAAGCATTATCAACTCAACAGGGATCAACAGGGCCTGTCAACCCAGATGAGAAAAGCAGACCCTGGATACTTCAGGTTAGATAAGTTCAAATAAGTTCAAAATGCAAATAGTGTCCTATAATTTCCACCCCATTTATTTTAAATCAACAAATACATACACACACAATTTCAGGAGGGCACAGTTTAGTCACTCTAGAACCTAGATTGTTTTCCCTTCTAACATAATGAGGTTTAGATTCTCCTTGTTACTACCTCACCATGCAAAAGGCCTGACTGCCAGGGTTAGAACCAGGCCACAGGATCACACACTAACTCTAATCCTAGGTATGGATAACACTTACTGAGTGTACATTACAGGCTAAAAGGCACTTAGGTTGACATGCACAGTATAGGCCAGTACACATATATTGCTACTGCTTTTTAGAGCACATAAACTGAGCACAGCAAAGCAACCTCCAATCAGACCTTTCCATTTGTATCCTCCACAGGGTCCAGAGGTGTGCCTTGTATACCTGATTTAAAAGCATGCCAAGTTCTATGTCGTGCATTAAAAGACACTATACCTATTCCTTATTTTTAAAGGCATTCTTTACCACTGAGGGACTCTTATAGCTTTACAATACAGCAGTTTGTCAAAGTCATCACAGCACCACAAACTACGCTCTTTGGGGTTATGTTCCATCATTCATTCTGCTGTCCTGACCCTACCACTTTTAAACTGATTGAATATCTCTCATGACTCTTCCTACCACTAAAAATAATAGGCCAACAGTACCAACTTCACAGGTTTTCAAATTCCTCTCTGCTCTCCTCCAAATATGTTGTAATAGAATGGCTTCCTTGAAATTAAACTTCATCTCCTTAGGACAAGTGAAGAGAAGACCTGGGGAAGAGATGGCAACCAAAAATATACACCTGAAGAAAATATTTGTAAAAGATGAAAGAGGCGCAGAAGATTAAGCCCAGTGTTTACACACAGACCCAGACTGGCAGGTGAGCAGCCCCATAAAAGGAAAGCCTTCTCTTAAACAGGTCCTCGGGAGGCTGGCCTCAGTCCTTCCACAAGCTTTCTCACTACCTGGTCTAGTAGTAGTGATGATTAGTTCACCATCATTAATGAAGCAGTTCAGCTGTGTTAAAGAGGCAGTCACACAGAAGTGGGCGCTGCACAAAATCCAGTGAGACTCTCATCCAAGCTCTAAAAATCAACCCTGAAATGTAGATATGATACTCTGCAAGTTTGCTTTCAGCTTCTGAAAACTGGAAGGAAGACGCGGGAAGCTCCAAAAGACAGGAAATAGGCTAAGCCTGGAAACACAGGGAGAAGGATTCGGGTACTTGCAAGAGATCAAAAGGCAGAGTTGAAGTCGCCCCTCCGGCGGCAGAGGCCTGACCTTTGCCCCCTGCACCTCTCCCAGTGCCCTCCCACAACAATCTCTCTCTCATCTCGTTCTTGCCCCTGCGTCCCTAACCCAACCCGCCCGGCTCATTCGGTTTAAGGGCTCTCCTCTCCTTATTCCCTCTCGTGATGTCAGGGCGGCCTTCACGACACTGGAACTCTAATAAGAGACTTCGCTGACCTGTCAGCGGATCCAAAATGGCGGGGCCTAGTCCCAGGACCGGCGGCGGCTGTTCATGTCCAGCCCGGGCCTCGAAGGCGTCTCTGAGCGGCTCTCCCGGCTCTGGCGGCAGATAGGAGCAGGAAAGGAGCCCTTTCCGGGAGTTGAGGCCGAAATCAAAGCCCACCCAATTAGCCAGGAAGAGTCGGCCAGAACGGGCGGTGGAGCCGGCTACCTTCCCTGTCAGCTCACTGACGTGGTAACTAGCCTCAGTCTAGCCCGCTGCCTGGTATCTGCACGAGCCCTGCCGCTCATAGCCAATCATAGCTTCGCATCGTGAAAAATGGCATTTCGGTTACCCAATCGAAGGAAGGAAATTGGCGTCGGGAGGCGGGTAGTGCCTAAAGAGGCGAGATTACAAGGGAAAGAAAAAGATAGGCAGGGGACAACCAACGGATACGAGGACTCTCTGAGTGACAGTTCCTAGAACCAGTAAAAAAGCAGAAATTATGCTGGCAGTTGGAGAGGTGGAGTTAGGTAGAGTTAGGTTGCAGTGCACAGTTTGGCAGTGGCTGCTGGGCATTATGGGGAAGAAAGCTATGATTTGCTGGAAAGGGGGCGGAGTCCGTTTTGAGAGCCTTGAGTGGCCGACACTATTCTCTCTAGGCCGAAACCGGCCGCTTCTCCCTATTAAAGTCACCTGGGCCAATACTATAAACTTGAGGAATCGTTTCCTTTCAAGGCAGCTCAAGGGAGCAATCTATTCCAACCTCCCATCCCCCACCGTGCCTTCTGCTTGCTTGACTTCTCATAATGAATCTGTCCCATCTCAACTTTGTTTCTGTGTCTTGTGCCTTATGCCTGTCATCCTGAAATAGACAATGGGAGGTGACAACAGGCTTGGATATTTAATTCAAGTCCTTTCATTTTATGGATCAGGAAACTGAGTCCCAGAATGGAAAGATAGCCCCCATGTTTGTATATCTAGTTAATGACAGAGCAGAGACAAACCTAAGTGTCCTCACCTCTAGTCCAGTTCTTTTTTTCACTGCCCCTCGATACCTCTTACACTTTAGTTTATTAGACTGTGACTCAGCTCTGACCCTCATCCTAAGCCTTGATTTCTTTTGCTCAGTCTCTAGGTCATATCGACTCTTTGTGACCCCATGGATTGCAGCCCGTCAGGCTCCCCTATCCGTGGGATTTCACAGGCAAGAATACTGGGTTCCCATTTCCTTCCCCAGGGGATCTTCCCATCCCAGGGATCGAGCCTGCCTCTCCTGCATCCCCTGCATTGGCAGGCAGATTCTTTCCATTACACCACCTGGGAAGTCCCTGGATATTCTTTACCTATCCGGAAAAAAGCTAATCACACGGGTTAGTCCATATCACCAGTGACAGGAAACTGAAGGCTTTCCTGAAGCCTTAGAAATGATAAAACATCTGAGAGCAAGATGCCCCTAGTTGCCTCTCCCCTGGCAAGAGATGATAGAAGTTGCTAGGATATTTAGAGTGACCTAGTAGTTTGTGTAGAAAGGGGACAGAAGGATGAGTTTTCTCCTTGCAGATTGAATGTTGGAGTTCCTAGCCTATCTGCTTGAATAAAGCCTAGGTGTCCCTACAGACCTGAAGAGACTGCTAGAAAGATGAAAAAAAGATCCAGCTCTCTCCCCCATTTCCTCTCACTTATGGATGACTCAAATCTAAGGACGGAGAAGGCAATGGCACCCCACTCCAGTACTCTTGCCTGGAAAATCCCATGGACAGAGGACCCTGGTAGGCTGCAGTCCATGGGGTCAATAAGAGTCAGACAAGACTGAGCGACTTCCCTCTCACTTTTCACTTTCATGCATTGGAGAAGGAAATGGCAACCCACTCCAGTGTTCTTGCCTGGAGAATCCCAGGGACGGGGGAGCCTGGTGGGCTGCCATCTATGGGGTTGCACAGAGTCAGACACGACTGAAGCAACTTAGCAGCAGCAGCAAGTCTAAGGAAGTTACATTCCTAACCCCATAGGAATGTGGTCTCAAAACCAGACATCCAAAGCCTTGTGCTAGAATCCTCTAATATGGAGAAACCCATCAGACCCGAAGAACTCCTCAGTAGGTCTGTGTACCTACAAATGGGGCTCCTGATCTCTGGGTCCAGCTGAATATCTTGCCTCTTTCACCCAAAGAGAGTCAGAGGCTGATGATACAACCACTGTAGCATCTCTTCCAGCTTACCTCTGAGCCATTTTCCACCTTCATTTGAAAACTTGGATTTGGTCTTCTGACCCTATCACAGATTGAGAGGTCCTAGATAATAAACTGAAAAATCCTCTAAGTAGGCCAAAACTCCCTGCTATCCTATCTCCACTCCAGAAATTAATCAACCTAAAAGCATGAATGGAATTGTGTGTTAGAGATGAGGCAAAGAGAAATGATAATGCCCCAGCACCTTCTAACCTCCATTTTTCCAAGGAAAACATCTCTCTCTTAGATATTAGTACTGAGTGTCTATATAATGCCTAAGAATAGAAAGATGAGGAAGATATGGTCCTCGCACCCCTAAATCTTAGCATTATAGGGAACAACACATAAACTGATCTCTTCAATATGATGGGTAAGGTAATAGATCTACACACAGGAGGGTTGTGGGAGCAAGAGGCTGGACTTCTGGATAACCTGGGAATTCAGGAAAGGCTTCCCGGAGAGAATGAGGCCTCAGTGGAGCTTAGCAGGGTGAGTAGGAGTTGGCAAAATGAAGAATGTTTGGAAACACATTACTGTTGGAGATATACAGGAAACCACAAGGAGATTGAATATTAAGACAGAATCAGGTCCTCAAACTCTTCTATGCCATGCAAGGGAGCTTAGCCTTTATCCTGATAGCAAACAAGAGCCACTGAAGGGTTTTAGGCAAAGACATGACTAGTCAGATTCACCTTAGGAGTATATTATGTAATAGGGCTTAGGGCCCTCAGGGACACCCTAGCAACTCAGCCTGACTCCACATATTCCTTAGGAAATCTGTCCTATCCTTTGCAACTCCCTAACCTGCAAGCACCAGGCCACACCTTACCCACAGAACTGAACTTGGTATCACCAAGAAGAAGGTAGCCTTGATAAGTCTGGGAGAACATAGCCTATGTAAGGTAAGAGAGCAGACTGACAGGGAACTTGCCCAGGTCTCTGAAGAGTGCCCAGGCCAAACCCTGAGATTCAGCTAGAATCTCCTTTAATTTTACAGGGTGGGTGAGGAATAAGGGAATCATAGTTAAGTTACATGTGCAAGGTCACTTGGCAATGTTGCAACTGATGGCAGGGTTAGAATGCTGTTTTAATTTATCTCACTCCAAATTCTCCACGAAGCTACTTTCTTGGAAGAGAGGGAAAGGGGGCTTGGGGGAGGAGTGGCAGCCGAGAAGAGGAAGAGAGAAAGATGCAAGGGAAAAAAGAAAAAGAGGGTCAGAAACAGAAATTAGTCTTTCGAAGTGGCAGGGGACGGAGGAGTGAGACAAACAGAAAAAGCAAAGTGGTGGCGAAGGAAAAAAAAAAGGCGAGAAGTGGGAGGATTGGAGCTGAGACAAAAGGGCAGAGAGACAGACAGCGACAAGTGGAGAAAATCACCGAAATTTGAGCGGCAACGAAGTCTGAGTGCTGAAACCCCGCGGTCTCTCCCGGGCCGTGCGTCCCCCCACCCCCACCTGGCTCTATCCCCCAGCACCGGTTCCACTTCGCTCAGGGTGGTTGCCTGGCCCCATCTCGCAGCCTACCCGCCCGAGCTCGGTGGGGATACCCAGTTCACGCAGTTCTCCGCGAGCGCTGTTTCAGCCACGTGGGGAGGGGCGTGGCCCAGTTGCTGAGGAGGGCCTCCGATTGGCCGGGGGGCGGGGCTGTTGGCTCCGCGCCGGCCAGACCCCTCCCCTGAGGGCGGGGCCAGAAAATTCACAGCTGGAAAGGGTGGAGCCCCGGCAGTGCAGCTGGAAGGGGGCGGGGCCCGATGCGCGAGGCTAGCCGCTGCTGGCTGGGGGCGCCCTGGGCTGCCATAAAGTGAATGGGCGCTGGCGGGGGGTGGCAGTCCGCGGCGAGGCTTACTCTCTCCCAGCGAGTCCGGGAGCGCCGGAGCGGAGCGGCGGCCCCGGGCTCAGGGGGGCGGCCCCCACCCCGGCCGGGTGCCCGGCCTCTGGCCCCTGCTTGCCCTCCAGACTGCGGCCGCCGCCGCCGCTGCCGGGAGTCTGCCTGCTGCGGGACTCACTGTGAGTGCTTGACCATGCGGGGACAGGGGCTCACCGGGCAGAGGGGCCATGGCCGGACTTCGGGATCCCTAAAACGGGACCTAGGGCGGCTGAACTGTAGAACGGTGCCTGGGGAACAGGTCGAGACTGGGAGAACGGACTGTAGACCTGGGGCCAGGACTTAGAAAAGGGGAAACTTAGAGCCAGGACTCGGGGGACTTAGAAGGGGAAGATTCGAGGGATCCGAAGAGAAGTCGGAGTCATGAGGTCAGGACAGGAGCTCTGCGAAGCGGCGCAGCGTTGGGAAACCAATTATCAGGAAGCTCCCTGGGAACCTGGGGCGCGGGGCCGACAGCCCGGGTGCTAAAAGGGTTGTGGCCAGCGGGGGGAGCTGGCGGCGGCCGCCCAGCAAGGGGGCAGTTGGCAATGCCAGACGCCCCCGGGCTGGGTCTCAGACTCCAGGGCCTGGGAGCAGGGGTGTGTTAGTCGCACACGCTTTTCTTCGTAGCTGCTTTGCAGTTGGGATAGGAGCCGTGTTGTGAGAACCCGACAGCGACCGTGTCAGATGGCCGCTGTTCGGGCTGCAGGGCCGAGGTTAGGTAGTCCAAGTGACCAGACGACGGGTCTGGCGGGTCCCAGGGCCCTGATGGGTTCCGACCTGGGAAAGCCAGGGAATCGGACGGAATGTCCGCCGCGCGCGGTTCTCAAAGCGGACAGAATGTCCGGGGAAGCTAGGTTGGTCTCTCTAGAGCAGACGCTGTGTCGGGCAGCGGTGGACAGAATGTCCCTGGCCGAGTGGCATGTTCATTACCCCGCAGCGCCTGGCCAGGGGCTGCGTGTACGGTGGGGTTCGCTGTGGTGGGTTGCCTAGAATCCCAGTTCACACTTTGCAAACTTGTCTCTCTGCTAGGGGCTGCGGGGCAGGGAGCAGGGACCGAGAGTGAAAGCTGATACGTGGCCTTGGGTTGGAGTGGCACCCGGAGACATTCCCTCTCCAACCTAGATTAGACATGTTCCGAGCATCACCCCGGACTTCCAGAATCCAGATTTGTGGAGACGGAGCAATGGTGGGACTGCTAGTGGGAATCAAAAGTAGGAAAGGAAGGAATGACTCACAAAGGGCAAGGAGGGGGGCAAGGAGGAGCCTAGCACAAGCCCCTGACAGCTTCAGTTCCCTCACAAACTCAGTCACCCCTAATTCCAGTACAGCTGACCAGACACCCCACCCCAGACTCTGCCTGGATTTCACCAGGCTAGAGTCTCCTTTCCCACAGTAGGCAGGAGCCCAGGCCCAAAGAGAAAACTGCAGCCCTTTAGCAAAGCAAACTCTGGGGTCTTGTTTCCCTTTTTGCTTCCTCAGTCCCACCAATCTCCCCACCACCCTGGTGGCTGAGTTGGAGACACATGGGATCCAGACACTGGGATCCAACACAGGACCCAGATTGCCCTCCATCTCTGGTTGGGAAGGATGTCTCAGCCCTACCCAACTACCCTATTTGCTTTTCCTACAGCTGGGAGAGGGCCCTGATTTCTTTGGATCCATACAATGACCGCCCACTCTGACTCCAACTCTTTACCCAGAACCCAGTTAAGCTGAAGGGAACAAAGTAGAGGGAACTCTTCTGATCTATGTAAGTAAGCAAACAGCCCGTTTTGCGACTGAGTTTCATGGGGACAAGTGCAGGGTAATATATTCAGCAATGAGTAATCTAAACAAGTGGGTTCCAACCTTTCTCACCCTCACCACACTCCCCATACGTCTTCCCCACACTCCCACCTCCACTCCTTAATTTTAAAGTTCACTTATCACTGGCTAGGACATTGTTTTCCAAACTCTTTTGTCCCTCATCCCTTTTTGATAAATATAGAGTCACATCCCAGTCACTCCCCATCACATTTTGATACCCTTTTCAAGGGGCTTGTGCTCCTATTGTCTTTGGAAAACACTGAAATTATGGGTGAAATGAAGGGATCTGAGTCAGGAACGGAATAGGGAAGGCGTTACAAATGGTGCTCTGAAGACCATACCCCTAGATTCTGCTTTTGCCAAAAAGGCAATGGCATTATAATAAAGATGGCTGGAAACAAAAGACAGAACCTTCTCTTGTCCCTGCATAAAGTTGTTTAGCTGATTGAATGCCTGGTCACTGGCTCTTAGGAAGAATGTCATGGACCTAGCGAAGGGTCAGAGAATGGTGGCAAAAGGAGGAGCTAGGGGCTGCTGGAGAGAGCAAACTTGAAAGTTTAGGCCTCTGGAAAGTGAGATAGGATGGAAATCCACAAAATAAGGAAAGACCTAGATAAGCAGATTTGTTTGCTCCCCAGATCCTGAAACCAGAGATGAGGGGGCCTCTTAGAACTGGAATGATGCAAGCACAGGATGAATGGGAAAATGTTCCTTGGCACACAGTGGGCAGCAAACTTCCCGAGCTCATTTCCAGGGAGGTGGTAAAGGCAGGAAGTAGAAATGGAATCCCTTAAGGGCTTGGAAGGATCAATGCATGTCAGAGCCACAAATGGTAGCTGGGGTGGAGGGGGCGAGGAGTGGCAAGAGCTCAGTCCCTGGTCTTAGGAGAACTGGATTAGAACCTCTTCAATCTCTATGCTGCTGCTACTGCTGCTAAGTCACTTCAGTCGTGTCCAACTCTGTGCGACGCCATAGACGGCAGCCCATCATGCTCCACCATCCCTGGGATTCTCCAGGCAAGAACACCGGAGTGGGTTACCATTTCCTTCTCCAATGCATGAAAGTGAAAAGTGAAAGTGAAGTCGCTCAGTCGTGTCTGACTCTTAGCGACCCTATGGACTGCAGCCCACCAGGCTCCTCCGTCCATGGGATTCTCCAGGCAAGAGTACTGGAGTGGGGTGCCATTGCCTTCTCCACTTCAATCTCTATAACCATGGACAAATTTATCTTTTAGAGGTGAAATGGAATGGTCATTCCGGGCATATAAGGTGGTTGTAAGAGTTCAATGAAATCATGTATTTGGAAGCCCCTTTGCAAATGGAGAAGAAACACAGTAATAAGAAACATTACTGATATTATTATGCTCAAACTGTAGGTCCACTGTAAGCACAGAATCTTCGTTTGGAAGGGTGCCTCTCAAACCTTAGATCAGCCTGCTAGCATCTGTGGTCCAGCCACAGGAAGATTCTCAGTGACAGATGGGACACCCTATCCTAGACTTCAGATGCCACCCACTATCCCCATCCCTCCTTGAGAAGAGTTCTAGGGAACTCCCCAAATGCCTACTCTCTCAGACCAAATATCCTGATCTGATCCCTCCCTGCCTCCAGCTCAAGGATGTGAATATGGGCCCAGAACCCAGGTCCAGGAATAGAGGGCAAGGGAGGCATGCTGGAGCTAAGTTGGGGGTGAGCATAAGAGAAACACACTACTCAAATCTTTTCTTCTCCATTCAATCTAAGTGATGCTTCCTAGCATGTAGGGGAGGCAACTAACCTGAAGATGGCACCCAGGTCCTGAGCTTTGGGAATATCTAGAGTGTCTAGTCTCTGGTCACTGACAGGGACCCATGATGAGTGATAGGGAAACAGAAGAGAAGATGTGGGGTGAGAAAGCCACTCTTAGAACTCTCCCTACTGCTTTTCCTCCCCTGAGGCCTTCTTTACTTTTCATCTGTCAGTTAATAGTTTCCCCTTTCCTATTTCTCCCCTGCCCAATCCATTCTGCTCATCATTGCCCAAAAAAGATCCCAAAGATATTGCTTTTAAGTCACTCTCTCTGCTTGGAGCGCTGCTTCTCAGTAGCGGGTTGCAGGGGGCAGTATAGGAGTGGGAGTGGCATGACACCGCAGGCTACACTGGGTCCATCTTCCTGGTGTGGTGATGTCACTTGAAGATGTCTCTTGGAGATTTGAAGAGAAAATATTATTTTTGTATTAAATTATACAGAGTGAAGTAAGTCAGAAAGAAAAATACCAATGCAGTATATTAACACATATATATGGAATTTAGAAAGATGGTAACGATGACCCTATATGCAAGACAGCAAAAGAGACACAGATGTAAAGAACAGACTTTTGGGCTCTGTGGGAGAAGGCGAGGGTGGGATGATTTGAGAGAATAGCGTTGAAACATGTATATTATCATATGTGAAATAGATCGCCAGTCCAGGTTCAATGCATGAGACAAGGTGCTCAGGGCTGGTGCACTGGGATGGACCCTGAGGGATGGGATGAGGAAGGAGGTGGGAAGGGGGTTCAGGATGGGGGACACATGTACACCCATAGCTGATTCATGTCAACGTATGGCAAAAATCACTAAAATATTGTAATTAGCCTCCAATTAAAATAAATAGATTGATTTTTTTAAAACAAACATGAATGTGGGATAGAATGCAAAATTTGCTTCCAATTTTAACATAAGGCTGAAGATCTCAAAGAAATTTCATACTGGCGGCAGCTCTTTCAGGTTGTACCCCTAGTTTCCCATACTATATTCTCTCTTACTAGTCTTAGGGGAGTTTTTCATAGAAAAGCTGAGAATTCTCTAGCTGAACCCCAACCCTTTGCCCCTCATTGGATGCCTCCACAGCCTGACCACGTTTTTCTGATGATCTCCCATTGCCCCCATCGAGACCCTGGCTCTTTTATTTAGAAGCTTCCGCTGCCTTCTCTGCCTCTCTAATTTCCAGAGCAGCTACATTCTCTGAGCCCCAAAACTTGATGCCACCTTACACGGGCTTCTGTGTCTCTGAGCTTCCACCATCTGAGAGTCAGGCCCATGCAGTCCATCATTTTATCCTATGCTCTGTTTGCCTCCCCAAACTGTAAGCTCTTAGAAGTTAGGGTCTTGTGCCCTTACTGTTCTTGGGTATCTTCTCTGACCGTGGGATTTCCCAGGCAAGAATACTGGGGTGGGTTGCCATTTCCTTCTGCAGGGGATCTTCCTGACCCAGGGATCAAACCTGCATCTCCTGCTTGGTAGGCAGATTCTTTACCACTGAGCCACCTGGGAAGCCCAATCTCTGATTTACCTCTTGATAAAGTAAGTGCATCAAATCATTGATGCCTCCACCTGAGTCTTAGGGTTTCCTCTTGGGGCTGTTGAACCTTGTCCATGGCTGTCTTCCTTTACTTTCATTTGCTCACAGCAACTCAGGAGACCAGACAGTGTGGATGCTCAGCATCCCTAATGTACATGAGGCTGTGTCCACTTAAGGGCCTCACTTTTAGTTTCAGGTTCCATCCTGTTTAGGGCTCTCAGATCAGATCAGTCGCTCAGTCGTGTCTGACTCTTTGCGACCCCATGAATCGCAGCACGCCGGGCCTCCCTGTCCATCACCAACTCCCGGAGTTCACTCAGACTCACGTCCATCGAGTCAGTGATGCCATCCAGCCATCTCATCCTCTGTTGTCCCCTTCTCCTCCTGCCCCCAATCCCTCCCAGCATCAGAGTCTTTTCCAATGAGTCAACTCTTCACCTATTCACTAACTTACTGCTGGCTGAGCTGAGCTACAGCATTACAATTCCATCCCCTCTTATCTTCCTTTTCATTCAGTCTCTGCAAGAAAAAGGTTTTCTCCCATTTCAGTTCCAGGGTGTACCTTGTGCTTTGGGCATTGCACTTACAACTACTTGGGGGCTCTCTGGCTATGGCCCTCGTCTACCCTTTGTCTTCAGGACAAAAGTGGGTGCACATGGAAGTAACCTTCTTGCCGTAAGTTGTGTCCCTTAGAAATCATGGCCTCCCCACTATAGCCTCTCTGCTCTGGGGCAGTCTCTGTTCTCCCACTTTAATTATCTTGGATATTTTGTCCTTACTGTGGTCCATGACAGCTTCCTGTAATTTCATGCTGTATTTCAGAGTCAAAGGTCACCTGCAAGCCCTCTATTCTCCCTAGGGCTGGGATTGTCACCTTGAAACCAGTGGTACTGGGCTATGTATCTATCCCCTGCAGGGCCTGTCAGAAAGGCTTGGGTGGGGCAGGAGGCCCCCCACCCCAAGAGCTGAACTCAGCACCACTGTTATCTCTTGACTCTTTCTGGTCTTTCCTGGTATGTCTGACCAGCATCAACCAAACCTGTGGCTTCTAGACCTATTGCTTATCCCTGTCCACTGAGTGAGGCGAAGTCCCTGGCTGCAGTCCCAACTCCCCAGCTTCCCGACCTCCAGCAGTTTGGGGGAGCTTAATCCTCAGCCAGCCTGTCTCCAGCTCAGACAACAGCTTGGCGCCCCCAGCCTCTGCCTGACCAGCCCACTGGACACAATCTGCTAGAGGCCTCTGCCCCCACCCTCTCTCTCTCTGTTGCCTTCTTGGCATTAGTGTTCCTACCTTTTCAGCTTCATAGGCAGGGCCCTTCTCAACCGCCTTTCCTCTTGCTGCTATTACTAACGCAGTCAAGAGTCTGAAGCCTTCATTCTTTCCTCTCCTACCCATCCCGGGTCCCCAGATTAGCTCCCAGTTTGGGCTACTTCACCCATGTGGCTGTTTCCTTATTGACTGGGCCCACTTTTAGGTTTCGAACAGAGCGCTCACAACACACACATGCATCCCTCTCTAAAATCCAGCATACTCACCTTTATTCACAGAGCAATTTTTCACTGGGAGACAGAAGCTAGGGAGGTGAACCAGTCAAGCAAAGGCAGAGACAAAAATGATCCCTTATTTCTGACTCTATCCTGAGCACCTTACTCAATGCCTAGCTCATAGAAGGTGCCCAACCTTCTCATTTCAATAAATGAGAAAAAAACTTGGATAGAGTTTGACCCCTACTCATTTTTAAATGTTATGTTTTATTTTAACCTCTTCACAATACTGAAGAGAGGTAGAGAAGGAATTATAATCTTACTTTTACAGATGAAAAGAACATGCCCAGAGAGGTAATTTGCCAAGGACACACAGCTAGTAAATTGAGGATCCAGGACATGAACTCAGATCTTTTGAATCTAAACCTAGTTTCTTTGCGGTATACCAGATTACTTTCCTGGGTCAGGGCGGGATTGGGGGGGTGCTCATCACTTTCTGCCCCCACCACGACCCCATCCTATTCTTCCAGCATTCTCATACCTTCCCCCACTCAGCCAAACAGGCTATCCCCAGCAGCCACTGAGCATAGACCACTTCGCTGGCTCCTCGGGCTTCCTCCTCCCCCACAGAGTCCTTAGTTCCTGGGACTGAGAGCTGAGGTTCAAAGGGGCCAGGAAGGGGGAGGGGGGATAATGGCTAGCTCCAAAACAGCCGAGGCAGCTGTCCCTGTCACAGAGAGAGGAGACTGTGTGACGGTGTGTGTCTGTCTGCCTGAATGTGGGGGCACATGTGTGGGAGAGAGTGTGTGTTTGTATGCCTCTAGCTCCAAGTCCAAGTGCTTATTTTGTCTGAGAGGGGGCCTGTATTTGTCTGCATATGTGTCTGTCTGTCTTTGGGAACACACAGCCTGAACTCTGCTTTCTCAGTCTCGTCTTTTATTCTGGCCCTTATCTTTCCTCACTCTGCCTCCCTCTGCTGAAATAAAGGGTGAAACCAAGACACAGGTATGGAATGCTTGGGGAAGGGGGAGTTTGGAAAATGGGAAGTCTGGAGCCAAAGCAGACTGGAAGGATGAATGGCAATCGTGGAATTCAGCTTTTCCTACAGGCAAACCCAACTGTCCTTCTTTTCCCAGCTCTGCATTGCTCCTGTGGGCCTCTGGAGAAGTCAGGGGTGTGGTTTGCAATTTTGAGGGCATCTTAGGGTATGAAGAGATTTCAGAGCACCCCTTTTTCCACCTGTTAGTTCTAAGCCTCCACAGCTACTTGGGAAGAGCTACTAGTCCAGGCTGCTCCAGGTCCCTCCCAAGGGCCTCTCCCTTCTATGGGAGCATCATCAGCCCAGTCCTAAGCCTCTGACTCTGTCCTCAGACCTGGAAGGCGAGGGAAGCTGAGCCCTCCCATCCCTGGCCTGACTTCTCTCCTTCCTTTGGGGTTCCCTTCAGCCCTGCTTCTCCAACCCTAGGAAGGGGTCTAAGGTCTAGTCCTCTCTGCCTGTGGAAAGAATAAGGACTGTTTCTCAGCCTCCTGCCTTGACCTCTGTCCCACTCAAACTAGCTTGGTGCGGGGGGTGGGGGGGGCAGCTGTCATGTCTGAGCTGGTTGAAGGGGGCATTACCATGTGCAAATACAGGCCACTGCCCATCTGCGCCTCTCTTAGAAAGGCTCCTAATCAATTCAGAGCAGCCAAGTGACACACGTCTCTATCTGGGCTAATCCGCCACATTAATGCCACCTTGCACAGCCTGCATTAAGTCCCTCTTAATGGGGAGGCAGATGGACCCCGCCCCCCTACATAGCTCTTCACCCCTGCTCCTTGATCCTTAGCCTCCATTGGTTCTCCTCTGACCAAGAGGCATCTGGAGTCTTGAGTCCCACTAGTGCCCCTTTCCCTTCCTCCCACCAGAGGGGGCCTGGGAGAGCTAGCAGAAAGGGGGACCCTGCAGGGGGAGACCTGGAGGAGGACCCAGGCAGGCTCCTGGGCAATGTCAGGAGAGATTTGGCATGGGGAGTAATGGTCAGAAGTGGCTTTTAAGAAACCTACACCCACAGCCTGAGGTGGGACTTCAGGAGGGCGTGGGAGAGAGTGGTGACTCATGGGGTGCAATGTACAGAAGCAGACAAGATTCTTAAACTTGTTTTTGATCCTAGAACCCTTTCTTCAAATGAAGTCTCTCAAGAAAGCATAAATAAAACCGACAAAAGCAGGGCTGCCCTAGTTGAAGCTGACCTGAGTAAGATCAGGCTAGATTTCTATCCCTGAGGTTAGCTCTGAGTTCCAGTCCCTGAGGGAGTTTGCGGGGCAGGGAGGACCCCAAAGAACACAGTTTGAAAAAGCAAACAAAAGCATATCTTAGGAATCTCACAGACCTGATTCAGATCATAACTCTACTACTTACAAACTTTGTGATCTTCATCATTACTTCATGTCTCAGTTTCCACGCCTAAAAAAGGGTGATCATACCTAACATTGATCCATTCTTGTGAGGAGAGATAATGAGGTGAAGGCACATAGTTAGTACTCATAAATGATAGCAGTGATTCTCCTTACAGGGAAAGTATCAGGTCTGGTTCAAAAGCAAATCCGTCCCATGGGAGAGTGAATAACACAGGTTCAGACTGGCTGAGAGGCACGTTTGAGTTTATGGGGATATTGGGCATTCGTGTGAGAGGGAATTTGATTTTTTAAGGATGTGGTGTGTGGTATGCAATGTGCTATAGTGAGGTTTTCACTAATTCAATGATTATTGAACACCAACTGCCAACTGTTCTAGATGCCCAGCATGGAACAAATCAAAATCTAGTGTGTATAACTGTGTATGAAACCTCTGAGTAGGCACCTTTCCCCACTTAGGCTGCTGTTTCCCCATTCTAACCTAGGGCACCTCAGATTAGAAGGGTAGCTTTATGTTGGTGGTTGAGAAAGGGGAAGATGGGGAAACACTTCTGTACTGGGAACGAGATAACCTGGAGATTTTATTCCCATTAACCTGGTCTGTGTCTTCTCTTACCTTCAGAGTTCTCGAGCCCCCAATGGAGTTCGGCCTGCTGAGCGAGGCAGAGGCCCGGAGCCCGGCCCTCTCGCTGTCAGATGCGGGCACCCCCCACCCCCCACTCCCCGAACACGGCTGCAAGGGCCAAGAGCACAGCGGTGAGCGCGCCCCCTTCTGGGGGTGGGGGAAATAAAAGCTCCATCCCTAACCGGGTGGGACCCTGGAGTGGGAGCCCGGGTGCGAGGTGGGGGACGGCCCACGGAGGAAGTCCCCGAGCCAGGGAATCCGCGCAGGCAAGGATGTGCTGTGACAGACCCCACCCCGGCTCCCAGATTCGGAGAAGGCCTCGGTTTCGCTGCCCGGCGGCTCCCCGGAAGACGGCTCGCTGAAGAAAAAGCAGCGGCGGCAGCGCACGCACTTCACCAGCCAGCAGCTGCAGGAGCTGGAAGCGACCTTTCAGAGGAACCGCTACCCCGATATGAGTACGCGCGAAGAGATCGCCGTGTGGACCAACCTCACCGAGGCCCGCGTGCGGGTACGGACCCTCGGCGGTCTCCCTCCACCACCACCCTCCCTTCCACCTCGGGCCTCCCTCTCGCGGGCCGCTCAGCAAGCAGCTTCGGAAACGGCAGCCTGTAGTTCTGCCCTGCCTGCCCCTTCCTCCGACCCAAAATCCGACGTCCCTCGCCCAGGGCCCGCTGCCCCCACGGCCTTTTTTCCACCAACCTCCAATCTCTTCTCTTCCTCCACCCTCTCACCCTAGACGGAGCGCTTCTTCTCCCTTGGCACTATCTCTGGTTCTTCTCTTCACCTCTCCTAGACCCCTCCTGCTGCCCTCGCCACCCCCCAATACTGTCACCCCCGACTCCGTCCCGCATGCGCTCCTCCCCAACCCCGTGCCGTTGCTCCACCACCCCATTCTCCTCCAGCCACCTTATCTTCTTTATACTCCGCCCGGACCCGGACCCCGCTTGAATCCCCCACCTGGGCGACCGGTCCACCAGCCGCCCTGGGGGTCCAGGTCCTGACTACCTTCCTCCCACGCCCGCAGGTGTGGTTCAAGAACCGGCGCGCCAAGTGGAGAAAGCGCGAGCGCAGCCAGCAGGCGGAGTTGTGCAAGGGCGGCTTCGCGGCGCCGCTCGGGGGGCTAGTGCCGCCCTACGAGGAGGTGTACCCCGGCTACTCGTACGGCAACTGGCCACCCAAGGCCCTCGGCCCGCCGCTCGCCGCCAAGACCTTCCCGTTCGCCTTCAACTCGGTCAACGTGGGGCCTCTGGCTTCGCAGCCCGTCTTCTCGCCACCCAGTTCCATTTCCGCGTCCATGGTGCCCTCGGGCGCGACCGCCCCAGGCACCGTGCCTGGGCACGGGGCCTTGCAGGGCCTAGGCGGGGGGCCCCCCGGGCTGGCTCCAGCCGCGGTGTCCTCCGGGGCCGTGTCCTGCCCTTACGCCTCGGCCGCAGCCGCAGCCGCCGCCGCCGCCTCTTCCCCCTACGTATATCGGGACCCGTGTAACTCGAGTTTGGCCAGCCTGCGGCTCAAGGCCAAACAGCACGCCTCTTTCAGCTATCCCACCGTGCCGGGGCCGCCGCCGGCCGCCAACCTCAGTCCGTGCCAGTATGCTGTGGAACGGCCCGTCTGAAGGGCGCTGCCCGTCGATCATCCCTGAGGGTGGGGCGGTAATTCACAGCCTCGACGGACTGGGGTTGTTTTGACTGGCTTGCCCCCGCCCTCGGGGTCTGAGAGGAGAGCCGGGCAGTCGGGGTTGGGGAGGCGGCCGGCTCAGGAGAGAGCCTTCCCCCACTCCCAGGCCTGAGGGGCGGACTGGACCCTTAGTCCGAGACCCTGGGACTAAGGCCAGGAACAGGGACCAGTTCCCCGGGGGGCCAATTCACCTTTGGCCCACCTCGCCTTCTCCAGACTCCCTCTCCCTGGTTTTCAAAGATAAATGAAATAAACGTGCGCGGACTGTCAGAGGCCTGGTGATTCAGAGTTGCGGTTGAGCTCCCTCCCCTCATCCTTCCCCATTTTTAAAGGAGAACTGGGTTTACAGGAAAGATGTGCGGGTCGAGGCTTCTAGAGCTTCAGTCCTCAACCCCTCAACCCCAGGATGGAGAGGCCTGGGGATTCCCGGAGCCAAGCGGCGCCCGAAGCGTGCGTGTCTGTGTAGGTGTGTATGGCTTGGACAAAGCTGGTACTGCAGCGCCGCCTCGTGGTCTCATGGAGGATAACTGGAAGGTCAGCTTTGAAGTGTCAGTTCTGGAACTTAGGAAGCCTACGACTTTAGAAATTTACTCCACCTTTGCGCATCTGTTTCTCACTGTTCCTATGAGGGGCTTTTGCCTCTAACAGCAATAAAATTCTGGTCTGTAACAGACATTTATTAAGTGCCTAACAGGCCTAGGATTCTTATTGAATGTCTCTGTGTGTGACTCTCAGCCTTCCACACACTGTTGTAAGCTTCTCACCCACTCATCATCCCACTGCCAGCGGCCCTCCTCCAACACAGCAGTCGCCTCCTTCCTGTAAATCCCCAAACCCTGAAAACCTTGTTGGAATCTTTAATTAAAAAACAGAGCAAGAAGGAGAAAGATTTCTGGAAACATAAATAACTCAGTTTGGGGGAGCCTCCTTAGTCCCACCCCCATCCCAGGGCCTGCTTGGCCTTCACATTAACAACAGAAACATCAAAGTACTAGATCATATCCCCACTCCAGGGGTGATACTTCTTGACTGTCATCATCTCCTGCCACCTTGGAGTATACATCCCATGGGGAAACCATACAGGAAAGGCTTCCTAATCATTCCCTCAAACCTAAGCTCAGCCCCTCAGTCCCCTGGGGAGGAGAGAGGGCTTGGGGCTTCTTCTCTTTCTCCAACTGTTTACTGGCTCTTGGTCTTGGCTTTGATCCTGGGAATTATGTAGTTTTGGTGGAAGAACTTGGCAAAAAGAACGAAATAGGTTGCATACAAGATGAAGGACCAGAAGAAGTGTTCCTCTGTGGTGTGGCATCCCTTTTCCTGTCTCCAGATGTAAGCCAGGATACAGACAGTGGCTCCTATAAACATCTGCAGGATCTGCAGGCTGGTGACGAGCATGGGAAACCAGCTGGGGGACTTCACTTTGGCAGCCTTCAGAGTGTAGTAGGTGTACATGACGGCATGTACACCAAAGTTCATGGTCATGAACCAGCCGCCTGCAGCCACCTTGTTCTTGTATCCAAAGCTCGAGTACACCAGCACTGTGCTGTGGTGGTACCAGTGCACAAAGATGAGTGGCCGCTTACGCAGGATGATGAAGGCCGTGTCTCCTGGGAGATGAGGAGTCATAGCTAACATATCACCTAGTGTTGGGACCACCCTCTGAACTTGATGTGGGGGCACATGGGAAATTTTCAGGACAGGGAGAGGGGTCTTTATGGCAGAGAATCTGAAGAGGGGCTTGGGTGAGAGGTGTTTTTAGGACCCAGGGGTGGGGAAGGAAGTCTCCATGTGATGGGTAAAGGGGAGGGCCTGTGGAGGGATGCAATTGACTGGACACCAGAGAGACAAACCCTTGCCACTCACCAAGTTCAACGACCTTGCTGAGAACAAACAGGAAGGACCAGAATTGGATTATGGGACTGTCGACGAAGGAGGTGAAGCAAACAGTTTGCTTTGGGCTCCCCCTAAGTAGCACGGCCCCCATGTAGCCCCACACCCTCAGTGTCCCGAAGATACTGAAATGGAACAGAGGAAAAGGGTGAAAGGGTCATTCCCAGGCACCTTAACCCTTGGCCTGGTCAAGTCACTGATCCAAGTTCCACCACCTCCCCACCCTTCCAAAGGGGTCACAGCTTCTGAGATCCCAATGCCAACCTGGTAAAGCCAACCAGTAATCTAGAAAATAGAAGACATGGAGGCTGGGGAGGGACCAGGGAGTGCTAGAGGCTGAGATTGAAAACTGAGCTAGGGAATAGGGTTCATAGGATGGGTAGGAGCCTGGAAGGAGACAGGTGGCAGGATGGGGGTGAGGAGGGAATATGGAAAGAAGGGGCTGGGGAAGTTATTGGAAGGTCTTGGGAGAGAGTGTTAGATGCAGAGAGTATTAGAGGCTGGGGAAATTGTTGGAATTATCCAGACTCAATGAGCACAAGAGGTCTCATGAGAGAGAGCAGAGACTACTAGTCTAGGAACTGGAGAAGAAGGAAGACAGGAGAGTGGAACCCGGGGAGAGGAGTCAGAGCTGAAAGAACAGAATAAGGAGAGAGTTAGGAGGCAACTTGGGCAGTTGATGCAACTGAGGTTTTTAGAAAGCTCTTAGGGATAGAATGAGGGTCTAGGGTCTATAAGATAGGTTGGAGTGGGGAAGGTCTTACCTGAAGACTGCAAGGCAAAAGGACCAAATGATGAGAGGTCCCTGCAGGTTGAAGCCCTTCCGTGCCTTCATGTAGTTTTGCCCCACGAAGATGAGCAGCAGGTAGATCAGAGCTATGGCGAATGAGGTTGTCCTGGCAGGCAGAAGGCAGAGTGGATGGGCTTATGGGTGGGAGCTGGTTAGAGGAATGTCCACTCATCTCCAGGTCAGTGCTCTGGATTGAAATTCTACTTCTGCCACTTACTAGCTGTGTGACACTGGAAAACCTACTTCCTTCTCTGAGCATCAGTTTCCTTATTTTTATGGGGGGAATAACACTCCTCTCCTGACAGTGTTAATATATGTAAAGTACTTTACACAGGGCAGCAGCTATAACCAAGGTTCCCGGGGTTGGGAGTGGGTGACAGCTGCTGGTCCATTTCTAGAAGCAAACCAAGGCTGTGATGTACAAAGAATGTGGCAACAGCTTCTGCCTGGTTGGTCATAGCAAATTGGCTGGAGCTCTGAGGGGCTCTAGGGCAAAGTCTGGGGAAATTTTGGAAGAGTATCCAGATTTTGCCTCCTTCTCCACAGCATGGATGATGGAACATTTGAGGAACAAGATGATAACTGTGAAGAGCAGTCTTCAGGCATCAGCCCATGCACGCATGCGCACACATGCAGCCACAAAGGATGGAGAGTCGTCTATAAGGTGGGTGGGAGTAGGAGTTCAGATCAACCCCAGTCTTCAGAGTTCTCACTACACTTTTCCCCGCTTGGTTTCTGTCTCCTCCTAAATTCTTCATCCCATCCTCTTATTCCTGCCTTTCTTTCTCACCTCTTTGAGGTGCCACACTACCTGTATGTACCTTGGACAACAGGGACATGAAGTCAGTACTGGGGAATCCGATACCTTTGCTCCTTAGCAAAATCTCTGTGGGTATTCTGTCTCGCCCTCCCCCATTCCACCAATCCCCCCAAATAGCGGTCATCAGAGTTAGGCCCCTAACATGGCCCTTCCCCTTCTACAGGTCTCACCAGTACTCCTCCAAAAAGGGCCTCATGTTCCGGAACAGCTCGAAGTTGTAGGGCTGGAACATCTGCTCTATTTCATCTGAAGTATTCACGGTTGTGACCATTTTGTTTTGCAGACGCTGAGGTCGGGAGCTGGACGAGAGCTAGGAGACAGAGGATGGAGAGAACCTTGGGGGCAGAACTGACTAGACCCGCGGCAAGGAACTCCGCGGCAAGCCAGAGCCTCAGATGCAGGCACGTGGGCTGCAGTCCAGCCGGCTTCCACAGCCGCGGCCACTGCAGTATATAATGAGAAATTGCAAAGCAGCGGTCCTAGGCGCGCCGCGGCCCCCCCGCTCCCGGCCTTCATCCAATCGCGACAAAGATGCTCCCCGGTCCCGCCCCTCGGCTGCAAGCTACTCTCTGATTGGTCATTCTTAAGGGCAGCGCCCCAGAAGCCTCCCACTACCTTAGGCCTTCGCCACGCCCACCTCCTCATCTTTTTCTCGCCCACCTCAACTCTGACCTGCTTAGTTTAGCCGCTGTGGCTTTGGGATTACTGGGATGTGACAGGCTTCTCCTGGCACTGCCAACTATAACCTTTGCCTCAGTTGGTTTTAGTTCTGACCTATCTGGCAATGAGGAGAGAATGAAGGTGTCCTCCGTTTCTCTAGTGCCCCCATTCGGAGACAGGGTGTCAGTTTCCCGCCTCCCCAAGACCCTGGGAAAACCAGGCTCATCCCCATGAGGATGGGTCAGGCAGGGGAAGGGGCAGCAAAGAGCCCTTCCCGTAGGCCCCTCTGCTTCCTTCTGGTCTGCAGTTGTAAGTGGGAGGGAGATGAATTGTAACGAGTTTTATTGTCGAGGTAGTTGGTGTTGATGTTTGGAGAGTTGGTTGTTGAGGCTGTGGTTTCTTTACAGTTTCTTGAATTCCTGCCGGCTCCAGCCTGATACTCAGTAATAACCCTGGGAAGGAAGTGGGGTCACCCTCTGGGCTTCTGGGATTATTGTCTTCAGGCTTCCTGGAGACTGCCAGGGGTTTATAGAAGAGGAGGTGCTGCTCATCTCCCAGTATCCTGCGGTTCTTCCCTAGTCTGTGTTTATCAAATCTACTTTTTCCTTGCCTGTGAACCCAGCCCCAAATAAATAAACATTAAAAAAATTTTAAGGCCTTACTCATCTGTCCCTTGTTTCTGTCCTAGACTTTATGAAAATGAGGGGGAAATACAAGGCTTGAAGGCAGTTTGAGACACGATAGAGATATGCAAAACAAATGCTAAGAGAAATAAATACAAAATATTTAAAATCATGAAGTGGCTATAAATGGTTATGTGCAGTAAGCCCACAGGCTCTGTAGCCAGAGGACCTAGGTAGGAATTCCAGTTTCACTTCTCAGCTACTGTATGAGCTAAGGGTGAGTGGGAAGTCCTGCCATGCTAGCTCAATGACCCCCAGGTACATCCCTTTGTCTCTGTTTTGTGTCATCTCTCACCTGGTTGCTACAGCCAGCACCTCTTCATAATTAGTTGACACTTTCTTCTCTGATACAGCACTTTCTATTGCATTAGGGGAAAAAAACAGTACCCAAACCTGGCATATCACCAACCCCAGAGCCACTGACCCAGTGCCTGAATGTATGCTAAGTCACTTCAGTCGTGTCTGACTCTGTGCAACCCCATGGACTGTAGCCTGCCAGGCTCCTCTGTCCATGGGATTCTCCAGGCAAGAATACTGGAGTAGGTTTCCATGCCCTCCTCCAGGGGATCTTCACAACCCAGGGATCAAACCTGAATCTTTTAGATCTCCTGCATTGGTAGGTGAGTTATTTACCACTAGTGCCATCTGGAAGACCCGTCTGACCCAGTGTGGCCTCAAACCATACTTTGAAAACCACTTCTTTCTGTCCTCTCATCCAAAAGAAGGTTCTAAAACCTAAATTGGATCATGCTACTTTCCTGCTTAAAACCTTTTGTGGTTCTGGATTGCTTCACACATAGCCTGACACTCAGAAGGTGATCAGTGCATATTAGATGGATTAATGAACAAACAAAAGAATGAGCATTGCAAGGATAATTCCACCTAGGGACTTCCCTGACAATCCAGTGGTTAATACTCTGCTCTCCCAATGCAGGGAGAGCAGGCTGGTTAGGAACTAAGATTCCACACACCACACATGCAGCCAAAAAAATTAAAAAAAATAAATAAAAAGAACATAGGTGTGACCACTTGTTGAGACCTTTACTAATTAAAAAAAATTTTCTTAAAAAAGAAAAGAATTCCACATAGGTATTACAAGACCTGGATTCAAATGCCTGTACATATTAACTAGTCCTGTGATTCTAGGCAAGTTACCTAACCTGAAACTCACATTCTTCATCAATAAAATGTTGAGAGTCACACTTGCCTGCCTGCCTCACAAGGTTGGGGTCAGTATACAAGTCAGATAACGTCAATGGAAGGATACTGTGGGGACTTCCCTCATAGTCCAGTGGTTAAGAATCTGCCTTCCAACACAGGGGATGAGGTTTGATCCCTAGTCAGAGAACTAAGATCTCACATACCTTATGGCAACAAAGCCCAAGTGCTGCAATGAGAAAGTTAGTGCACCACAATGAAGACTCAGTGCAGCCAAAATAAAATAAACGAGTAAATAAATAAAATGAAATTTAACATTTTTTACAAAGAAGGGATACTGGGGACCAGATACAAGGGAATGTCAGGGTGAATCATTTGGGGAGGTTTACAAATGCATGTAGAATATGTATATTCAATTCTGGGTTTCTTTCAAATATTTTACATTGCTTTTATCTGTGAAGTTTGATGGTAAGACTTAAGTGAGAGGTGTGTGTAAGAGCAGAAGAAGAAACACCTCCAGAAATTATTTCCTAGGGGAAACCCTCCCTGACCTTTGGAGTTGGTCTGCTACCCCTGTTACATATAAATTGCTCTCAAAGCATGACATTTTTTCTTTCAATTGAAGTCACTCAGTCATGTCCGACTCTTTGAGACCCCATGGACTATAGCCTACTGAGCTCCTCTGTCCATTGGATCTTCCAGGCAAGGGTACTGGGGTGGGTTGCCAATTCCTTCTCCAGCAGATCTTCCCAACCTAGGGATTGAACCCAGGTTTCCTGCATAGTAGGCAGACACTTTACCATCTGAGCCACCAGGAAAGCAAAGAAGAGAGTGGCCCATACGGGGACTCATTTCATTCAATGAGAGCTTATAATTATGATTTCTTGTTTAACACTTGTTTCCCCCACTAGTCCTTGAGCTCCATAAAGGCAAGGAACATGTCTACCTCTTATTAACTACCAAAAGTGCTGTTTAGTTGCAAATTCATGTCCAACTCTTTGTGACCCCATGGATTATACCCCGCTGGACTCTGTCCATGGGATTTCCCAGGCAAAAATACTGGAGTGGGTTTCCATTTCCTTCTCCAGGGAATCTTTCTGACCCAGGGATCGAATCCGCATCTCCTACATTGGCAGGCAGATTCTTTAGCTACCAGAAACATCTTTCTAAAACATACATTAGCTCCTGTCATTCCTCTTTAAGAACAAAATATTTGAGACTTTCCTGGTGGTCCGGTGGTTAAGAATCCACCTTCCAATGTGGGGGGACAGGAGTTCCATCCCTGGTTTAGGAACTAAGATCCCACATTCTGTGAAGCAACTAAGCTCCTGTGCCACAACAAAGACTGCATGTATCACAACCAAGACCCAATGCAGCCAAATAAATAAATACTTTTTTTAAAAAAAGAACAAAAATTCTTCAGGACCAAGGTCAGATTCCCAAGGTTAGTCCTGACTCTTCCTTTCCAGCCAATGTCCCATCATTCCTCAGCTCCAGCATCCTGTGTCTTAGCTATAATGGAAGAGTCACAGCCCCATTACACAAGCACCATATTATCAGACTTTTCAACCTGTTGACCTCTTTTCATATTGTCCCCTCTCCCCATACATTATTTTCTCACCTGGATAAATCTTATTCAGCCCTAGCTCTAAAGTCACCTACCCTGCAAAAGCCTAATCTTTTTCAGGCAGAGTCAACCCTTCCCTTCTTTGTCTTCCACCCACAGGCCTTTCCCCAAGCAGTTTGCCAGGACTGTGCTTCTACTGAGAGAGTATAGCTACTCTTATGTTTCCTATACTATCCTGGTTCCCCCACCCTATTCCAAAGGATCATTTTTATTAGGTCACTGCCCCTTTAAGGGATGTACACAGCTCCTAGCACAGAGTGGGCACTCAGAATGTCTGTTGCTTTGAATCGAGTAGGCATCTAACAGGATAAACAAGTAATAAACAACATATTTATTTTTAAAAAGACTCAACTTCCTTAGTAATTAGGGAAATACAAATTAAAGACTGTAAGTATAGTATGGTTCCAATTAACAACCATTAAACCAAGTAAAAATTAGATACCCAACGCTGGGTATCAGCGTTGGGAAACAGATATATTCACACCTGTCTAGGGCCAGGTAATAATCCTTCTAGAGGCATACTTAGGTAACACTTGGCAAGAGCCAACTGGCTTTCTTTTGACCCAATCTCTCATCTAGGAATTTAAAACCCAGTGAAATAGAATAAAAGAAAAAAAATCTATATGTACTAAAACACTTACATCACTGGGACTCAAAAAAGCTGCAAACAACCCTATAATGAAAGCTTAAATTATTAAATACTAATATTATAAAACAGCTTGCTGCTGCCAGAACATGGAGAAACACAAAACCATGTTTACAAAGTAATGTGAAAGAAAAACAATATTTAAAACTATATAGCCCAACAACTATTAAGCCTGTGCTCTAGAGCCCAGGAGCTGCAACTGCTGAGCACATGTGCCACAACTACTGAAGTCCATGCACCCTTGAGCCTGTGCTTCAAAACAAGAGAAGTTTCTGCAGTGAGAAGCCTGTGCACTGCATCTAGAAAGTAGCCCCCACTCACCACAACTAGAGAAAAGCCCATGAAACAATGAAGACCCAGCACAGCCAATACATAAATTGTGTATATATATATATATATATATATATATATATATATACATACACACACACACACACACACACACACACACACACACACACATACATATACCTGTATGGCCCAGCAGCATGGTGATCCTGCTACTATAGCAAATAATGATAGCTCGTCTCAGATGATGCCTGATGTTAGCATGCAACAAAGCACCATGTTCCCCCGCCCTCATGTGCAGGCCATGCAGGGAAACAGTGCCCCCAGAAACTACTTCTCCGGCCATCGGATGCCTTTCAACGCACCTTCCATTGGTGCACCCAATGGAAATCAGATGTTCTGTGGTCAGAATCTAGGCTTCCCAGTCAATAAGGATGTCACACGAACAAACCCATTGTTGGTCAACTTATTGCAGAGTGATATCTCTACAGGCAATTTTGGGGTACACAATAAGCAAAATAACATCAATGCAAATAAACAGAAGAAGAAACCTCCTTGGTAGAAGAAAAATAGCGAATCCAAGCACTCCAGATACTCACCCAGCTGGTCTGGAGGAGGCTGATAAGCAGCCATTACCTGGAAAACAAGGAATTAGCTTGGAAAACTCAGGCCCTAAACAGCCAGAATTTTCAAGCTGACCATCAGGCCCTTCACAGAGTTTGGTCCCAAAGGAAACTCCAGCCACAACACTACAGGGGTCTGTTCCCAGGTTAGAACTCAAGGCAAATGCTGCCATAGTCTCTGGACAAAACAGAGAGCCCAAAGAGGTAATTGAAAAGTCCAAAACTCCAAGCCAAATAAACGCTCAAAGTGAAGAGCTGGCTTGTGGCTTCTGACAATATGGAAAATGGACATCGTGAACCATCCTCTCTGCTTCAGCCCCTAGCTCTGCTAAAGACATAACCAATGTCGTGCAGTCCAAGCAAAGAAAATCCAAGTAAACAAGCTGGATGACAATGTGGTATTTGTAAATGTGTGTGAAATTCACAAAAAGTAATTTTGAGGTGTGACTTTTTAAATCCATTTCTGTACAGTTAGTTATCTTGACAATGTGATTCTTCTCCTAGTCCCTGCAACTTATTTCGTAAAGTACAATGGGGAAAGCTGTTGTTGAACTCTTTAGATGTTGCAAGATGAAGTTCAAGGTTTCTAAAATGTTGCCACATATTGAGGAGGGCTAATGTGATTACATTATTAGTTTTCACATTTCTTAACCAGTTGAGAGTACAGGGTAATCTTATCATGTATGGATGTGAGAGTTGGACTGTGAAGAAGGCTGAGCGCCAAAGAATTGATGCTTTTGAACTGTGGTGTTGGAGAAGACTCTTGAGAGTCCCTTGGACTGCAAGGAGATTCAACCAGTCCATCCTAAAGGAGATCAGCCCTGGGGTTTCTTTGGAAGGACTGATACTGAAGCTGAAACTCCAGTACTTTGGCCACCTCATGCGAAGAGTTGACTCATTGGAAAAGACTCTGATGCTGGGACGGATTGGGGGCAGGAGGAGAAGGGGACAACAGAGGATGAGATGGCTGGATGGCATCACTGACTCGATGGACGTGAGTCTGAGTGAACTCTGGGAGTTGGTGATGGACAGGGAGGCCTGGCGTGCTACGATTCATGGGGTCGCAAAGAGTTGGACACAACTGACGACTGAACTGAACTGAACTGAATCTTCTCATGATGTGCTGTGGAAGTACTGTGTGTGAATAGCAGTAGCAGGGCAGAAAGAATCTTCTCATTTGGAAATGTTGTAAATAATTTTATCGTGTAGTGTTTTGGATATATTTGTTGTAGAAATGGACCAATGAATAAAGAAAATCTAAGGTTTTTTAAAAACAAACAAAACAAAAAAAAACAAAAACTGTATCTAGCTCATCCTCTTGTTGCCTCTGCTCTTGATGAGGGGCCCAGGCTGGCTGGTGGGAGGCAAAGAGGCCTGGGCGTGGTGTTCCTCACAGGCTCGGGCAGTTTGGGCATTCCCCAGTGCCCCGGGGTCTGTAGCAGATGGGGGTTGCACACCTATACTCACAAGACGCCCGGAGATCGGCTGTTTCTACCCACCAAAATGGCCCCATCCCTGCCAGAGTATTTACAATGGGCACTGATGATCCTCAGATAAAGTAGGATGGAGAAGCATCTGTGAAGAGAGTTGCTATTGATGCTTTTTACAAGGACGCCTGTGAGGTCAGTAAGGCTAAATTTGAGAAGCTGTAAACTCAACCAGCTATTTGACAGAGCATGACAAGTTTGCTGACTCCTTTGGCTTTGAAGAGATGTTGAGTGAGCACAGGAAGTCTGATAGCCAACAGGCAGTTACAGATGCTCCCTGGTGGTTACCTGTTAAAGGCACTACCTGGAGACACCCGGAAGGGCCCGACTCTACTGTTTGACCCAGGCCAGATCACCCAGGCTCCTGAAACCACACCGTTGCCTACTGCACCTGGGCAGGGAAGTGGTTACCCATGAAAGTTGAGTGGGAATATTGCTGTCGAGGAGGTCTGCAAACTAGACATTTCCCCCGGGGCAAGAAACTGTAGCCAAAAGGCCAACATTATACCAACCTTTGACAGGGCGAGTTTCCCATGACCAACACCAGAGACCACAGAGACAGTGTCTGCTAACGCCTTTCCTCATAATGGTTATGGTTTATATCAATATAGTAGGGACGCCTAGGAGTGGACTTCAGACTGGTGTGGACCATTCACCATTTTGTCGAAGGAATGATTAATCCAAAAGGCCCTCCTTTGGGGAAAGACTGGATGAAGAAAGGTTATCCTGCATGCACCATACAGATATCGCTGTGCTGCTTGAAGCCAGGACGCACCTCACAGTGCTGCTTGGAAACTGGAATTCTGCTGTGCAGCTGACAGCCTGCCCACCACAGGCTAAGAGCCATGAAAAATCTTCCTGAATCCACGAAGAAGCCGTGTTTAGCCTGTATGAGTCTTCCCTCAGAATGCTGAACAATCTCGTATGAAAAATTCCCACTCCAAGGTGGGTTACATAACTGACTGATGGCTAAAGGAATCACATTGCAAGACCAAATTGCTAATCTGCACCACCTTGTGTGGGGTTTCTCAGGAGGCAGTTAATGGTAAAGAACCCACCTGCCAATGCAGGAGATGTAAGAGATATAGGTTCAACTCCTGGGTGGGGAAGATCCCCCGGAGGAGGGCATGGCAACCCATTTGAGTATCCTTGCCTGGAAAATCCCACTGATAGAGGAGTCTGACAGGTTACAGTCCGTGGGGTCACAAAGAGTTGGATACGACTGAAGCTCTTGCCCACATTAGCATGTGCACTTTATCATTTGGTGAATTTTATGTTTACTTTCGGAGAAGGCGATGGCACCCCACTCCAGTATTCTTGCCTGGGAAATCCCATGGACGGAGGAGCCTGGTAGGCTGCAGTCCATGGGGTCGCTAGGAGTCAGACATGATTGAGCGACTTCACTTTCACTTTTAACTTTTGTGCATTGGAGAACGAACTGGCATACCACTCCAGTGTTCTTGCCTGGGGAATCCCAGGGACGGGGGAGCCTGGTGGGCTGCCGTCTCTGGGGTCACACAGAGTCGGACACAACTGAAGCGACTTAGCAGCAGCAGCATGTTTACTTTTGATAAAGACGAAGGAGTAGAGGGCACCCTGAGTTAGGCTTCAGGAGGCCTGCATTCTACCCAGGCGCTGTCCCTGGGGTTAGACCCCAAGGTCCCACACTAGACCTTCTTGGGCCTCAGTGACCTACCTCATCTCTGCAGTGAGGGGATGAGTAATATAATCTCTGAGGCTCTCTCCCAACTTGCAAATACTCAGAATATATCAGATTCTATTGTTATTTCATAGTGAGAATTTATGATGTTATGTCTTAGCTATTTCTTCCATGTGTGAACCTTGGGTGAAACTAATTACGTAAAATATTAATGATTTTTTCTTATAAATTATTTTTAGAAAAGGATGGGGGGTGGCAGTGATGAGTCTTTCTATTCACATTGTATTTTGTTTTTTCTTTTTTTTTTTTTCAATTTATTTATTTGGCTGTGCCAGGCATTAGTTGTTACAAACATGATCTTCAATCTTTGATGAGCAGGCAGAGTCTTTAGTTGTGCCATGTGGGATCTAGTTCCCTGACCAGGAATCGAACCCAGACCCCCTGCATTAGGAGTACAGAGTCTTAGCCATTGGACCACCAGGGAAGTCCCTTGTTTTTTCAAGGATGGTTCACTCAAATTCAGCAATCTGAACACACAGGAACATCACTGGGGTGACTCTATTGTGCTTTATCTTTTTAAAAAATATTTATTATTTATTTGGCTGCACTGGGTCTTAGTTGTGGCATGCAGGTTCTTTAGTTGTGGCATGTGGGATCTAGTTCCCCAACCAGGGATTGAACACCAGCTCCCGTGTTGGAAACTCAGAGTCTTAACCACTGCACCACCAGGGAAGTTCCTACTGCTGCCTTACTTTGTGCTTAATTTTTTTCTAGTGCACTATTTTGATTCTCTTCTCATTTCTTTTTCTGATTTTGTTTTTAGTTATTTTCTTAGTGGCCGGGTGTTAGAGGTAACAGCTTCGGTTAATAATAATCTAGTTTGAATTAAACCAACTTAGCCTCAAGAGTATACAAAACTCTGCTCTTACATAGCTTCATCCTCCCTTCCTTATGTTGTTATTGTCACAGATTACATATGTATGCATTGTGTGCCCATTGACATAGATAATTGTTGTTTTTGCATTTGTCTTTTAATCATATAGGGAAAAAAGAGAAGCTACAAACCAAAAATACAACAGTACTGGATTTTACACCTAACTATGTAGGTATAATTACTGGTGTTCTTTACTTCTTTGTACAGTTTTTAGTTACTCTACTTTCGTTTCAGTTGGAACAACTGTTTAGCATTTCTTGTAGGGCGTGTCTGCTATTATAGCAATAAGTTCTTTAGGTTTTTTTAAAATCTGGGAAAACCTTAACTTATCCTTCTCTGTCATTAATAGTTCTTTTTCTGTTATTATAAAGTTCTATATATTTGTACTTTAAAATGTTAAGAACTGTCTTGTGGGTTTTTTTCCAATTTTTTAAATTGTGGTAAAATACACGTAAAATTTACCAGCTCAACCATTTTTAAGTGCACAGTTCAATGGTATGAACTTCATTTATATTGTTGCACAGCCATCAACATCATCCATCTCCAGAATTCTTTTCATTTCACAAAACTGAAACTCAATACCCATTAAGCGATAACTCCTCATTCCCTCCGCCAGCTCCAGACTCTAACAAACACCATTTTACTTTCTGTCTCTATAATTTTGACTACTGGCAAATCACACTGGGAACATGGGCCACTATTCCCACAGCTGACACCAAGTTTTACAATTCTTCTTTCCATGTCCTGAAAGTGTTCTGAAATCAATCAGAATAGAGGACACAATGGCATTTTTTCCATTACAAATACACACACACAAAGTTAAAGTAAGTCGTAAAAAAGTGAAAAAGAATAAAAAGTAAACTGAGAAAATCAACTCTCTCCCATTCCTATCCTTAATTCTTTTTCCCAGTGCATTCTCAGTCACACAGTCGTATCTGCTGCTGTTACTAAGTCGCTTCAGTTGTGTCCGACTCTGTGTGACCCCATAGACGGTAGCCCACTAGGCTCCTCTGTCCCTGGGATTCTCCAGGCAAGAATACTGGAGTGGGTTGCCATTTCCTTCTCCAATGCATGAAAGTGAAAAGTGAAATTGAAGTCGCTCAGTCGTGCCCGACTCTTAGCGACCCCATGGACTGCAGCCTACCAGGCTCCTCCGTCCATGAGGCAACCACAATTACTAGTTTCTTGTGGATCCTTTCATATATCATCTATGTATAAAAATGTATGTTTGTGTAAACGAAAGTGGGGTTCAGCTGCTTACTGTTCAAAAGCCAATGAAGAGGCAAGACTGGTGAAAAGGAAAATTTGCTTTATTTTGGATGCCAACTATGGAGGGGGGCGGGTAGGGAGAGGGTAGACTCCTGTCCCAAGGCCAACTCCTATCCCACTGACATCAGAGGGCAAGAGATTTCACAGATGGAGGGAGGCGACTATATGCAAAAATAGCAGTCGGCTCCGACAGTCATCTTAAAATTGGCCATGCAGTGGTCTGATCAGCATCACCTTAATTGTTTTAAGTAAAGTTAATCTTCAGTTCTAGGCTTCCCCGGTGGCTCAGTGGTAAAGAATCTGCCTACAGTACAGTAAGCCTAGCTTCTATCCCTGGGTTGGGAAAATCCCCTAGACTAGGAAATGGCAACCTACTCCAGTATTCTTGCCTGGAGAATCCTATGGACAGAGGAGCCTCGTGGGCTACAGTCCGTGGGGTCACAAAGAGTCGGACACTTACTGAAGCGAAGTAAGCAGCCAAGGAGCAAGCATACTATTTCCCTACATGAATGTACCATGTTTCTACTACTCAACAAAAGCAAAAAACATGTTTGTGGGTTTACCATTACACTTTGACATATTTCCTTCTAGATTTCTATGTAATTATTCTTAAAACAAAAAATTTTCAGGGCAAGCTACTGCCTCTGAAACTGGATAGACAGGCAATTACAGACAATCACAGTTTATAGGGAATGGAAGCCACTGGAGCAAGCAACTGGTAAGAACATGTTAACAGTAATTGACAAATTTCTGGAGGTTGTGTGGACTAGCTTGAGAATCAAAAACTCCTGAGGGCCTAATCATAAGAGGCCCACAAACTTTCATAAATATTTATTTCAGAATCTCTACCAGGTTCTTTTATTATTATTGTTGTTGTTGCTTATTTTTATTTTATTTATTTACTTGTGGCTGTGCTCGGTCTTCATTACTGCAAAATTATGTTTAAAAGTGAAGAAAAAATAAAGAATGTTCCAGACAAAAACCAAGGGAATGTGTTGCCAGTGGACCTGTCTTGCAAGAAACATTAAAAGATATTCTTTAGAGAGAAGAAAAATGGTATAGGTCAGAAACTTGCATCTATATAACAAAAAAAGAGCATTAGAGAAGGAACAAATGAACATAAAATCTTTCATTTTATTGATCTAATATACAGCTATTCAAATAATAGCAACAGGACTTCACTAGTGGTACAGTGGTAAGAATCTGCCTTCCAATATAGGAACACAAGTTTGATCCCTGGTTGGGGAAGATTCCACATGCCGCAGAGCAACTAAACCCACACACCACAACTATTGAGCCGGTGCTCTAGAGTCCATGAGTTGCGACTACGGAAGCCCAAGCACCTAAAGTCTGTGCTCAATGTCAAGAGAAGCCATCGCAACGAGAAGCCCACGCACCACGATGAAAAGTAGCCCCTCCTGCGGCAGCTAGAGAAAGCCTGTAAACAGCAAGGAAGACCCAGCGCAATCACAAATAAATAAATAAATAATAAAAATAGCAACAATGTGTTGGGAGATTACAGCTTATAGATAAGTGAAATGAATGACAACATTATAAGGGACAGGAAGGAGGGATTTATAATTCTTTTATAAGATACCTGCACTATTCATGAACTGGTATAGTGTATTTGGAATTGGACTTAGATTAGTTGTAAATGTATATTTCAAACTTTAGGGAAATCACTAAAGCTTTTTTAAAGTATAATTAACATGCTAAGAGAGGAGAGAAAATGAAATCATATAAAATGCTGTATTAAAACTAGAGAAGAAAAAAAACTAGAGAAGAAAAAAGGAGAATATTCAAATAAAGAAACAAAGAATTGCAAAGAATAGAATAGAAAATAGTCACAAATATGGTAGATATTAATCCAACTTTATCAAAAAACATTTAAAATGTGAGTAGTCTTTTAATACACCAATTAAAAGACAGACTGGATAAAACAGACAAGACCCAATTGTTGCCTATATGAAATCTGCTTTAAATATATAATGAGGGATAAATATAAAAAAATGGACAATCCAGTTTTAAATAAATAAATAACCCGAATAGACATTTCTCCAAAGAAAATATACAAATGGCCAATAAGCTGATGAAAAGATGCTCAACATCATTAGTCATTGTGTGCTAAGTTGCTTCAGTCATGTCCAACTCTTTGCGACTCTATGGACTGTAGCCTGCTAGGCTCCTCTGTCCGTGGGATTCTCCAGGCAAGAATACTGGAGTGGGTTGCCATGCCCTCCTCCAGGGGATCTTTCTGACCCAGGGATAGAACTCACAGTCCCTTAAGTCTCCTGCATTCGCAGGCAGGTTCTTTACTGCTAGCGCCACCCGGGAAACCCAAATCAGTCATTAAGTGAAGTTCAGTCTTGTCTGACTCTTTGTGACCCCATGGACTGCAACCTACCAGGCTCCTCCATCCATGGGATTTTCCAGGCAAGAGTCCTGGAGTGGGTTGCCATTTCCTTCTCCAGGGCATCTTGCCAACCCAGGGATCAAACCCGGATCTCTTGCATTGCAGGCAGACACTTTATTGTCTGAGCCACCAGAGAAGCCCAGGGGAAATGCAAATCAAAACCTCAGTGAGATGCCATTTCACATCTATTAGTATTGTTGGTGTGAAATGGCATCTCACTGAGGTTTTGATTTGCATTTGTCTTGGGCTTTCACACCTACTAGGTTATTGTTGCAGAGAAGGCAATGGCACCCCACTCCAATGTTCTTGCCAGAATCCCAGGGACGGAGGAGCCTGGTGGGCTGCTGTCTCTGGGGTCACACAGAGTCGGACACTACTGAAGTGACTTAGCAGCAGCAGGTATTGTTGAGAATGTGGAAAATTTGACACATACATTGCTGTTAGGAAAATAAATAAAATAAATGGTGCAATCACTACAGAAAATAATTTGGGAGTTCCTCAAAGAGCTGAACATTTAATTACCTTATGATCCAGCAATTCTACTCCTAAGCTCAAAAGAGTTGAAAGCAGAGTCTCAAGAGATATTTGGACATGCATTTTCATAGCAGCTTTGTTCACAATAGTCAAAATATGGAAACAAGTGTCCATCAAGAGATAAATGGATAAGCAAAATGTGACATATGCATGGAGATTCCTATAAAAGCTAGGAATAAAACTACCACATAACTCAGCAATCCCTCTACTGGGCATATGCTCTGAGAAAACCATAATCCTAAAAGGCACGTGTACCCCAATGTTCATCACAGCACTATTTACAATAATTAGGACGTGGAAGCAACCTAGATGTCCATCAACAGACAAATGGATAAAGAAGTTGTTGTACATACACATGATCAAATATTACTCAGCCATTAAAAGGAATACATTTGACTCAGTTCTAAAGAGATGGATGAACCTAGAGCCTATTATCGGAGAAGGTAGTGGCACCCCACTCCAGTACTTTGCCTGGAAAATCCCATGGATGGAGGAGCCTGGTAGGCTGCAGTCCATGGGGTTGCTAAGAGTCGGACACGACTGAGCGACTTCACTTTGACTTTTCACTTTCATGCATTGGAGAAGGAAATGGCAACCCACTCCAGTGTTCTTGCCTGGAGAATCCCAGGGACAGGGGAGCCTGGTGGCTGCCGTCTATGGGGTCACACAGAATCGGATACGGCTGAAGTGACTTAGCAGCAGCAGTAGCAGCAACAGAGCCTATTATACAGAGTGAAGTAAGTCAGAATATGTGTGTTAGTCACTCAGTTGTGTGCGACTCTTTGTGATCCCATGGACTGTAGCCCACCAGGCTCCTCTGTCCATGGAATTCTCCAGGCAAGAATACTGGAGTGGGTAGCCGTTCCCTTCTCCAGGGGATCTTCCTGATCCAGGGATTAAACCCAGGTTACCTGCATTGCAGGCAGATTCTTTACAGTCTGAGTGACCAAGGAGGTCCGAAGTAAGTCAAAAAGAGAAAGGCAAATATCACAAATTAACACATATATACAGAATCTAGAAAGATGGTACTGATGAATCCATCTGCAGGGCACAATGGAGACAAAGACATAGAGAACAAACTTGTGTACACAGCAGGATAAAGAGAGGGTGGAATGAATTGAGAGAGTAGCATTGAGACATATACATGACCGTATGTAAAATTAGATAACCAGTGGAAATTTGTTATGTGATTCAGGGAGCTCAAATCTGGTGCTCTTTGACAACCTAGAGGGCAGGATGGAGTGGGAGCTGGGAGGAAGGTTCAAGACTGAGGGGACATACATATAACTACGACTGATTCATGCTGATATAGGGCAGAAACTAACACAATATTGTAAAGCAATTATCCTCCAATTAAAAATAAATAAAAATTTTACAAAGTGACATGTCCACAACAATGGAACATTATTCAACTATGAAAAGGAGTGAAATTCTGACACATGCTACAACATGGATGAATCTTGAAAACATGCTTAGCAAAAGAAGGTAGACACAAAGGACAATGTTGTTTGAGTCCACTTACATGAAATATCCAGGCTAAGCAAATTCAAACAGACAGAAAGTAGACTAGAGGTCACAAGGGGCTGGGGAGGGTTCTAGGTACTTTCATTGCAAGCATCTTTGCTACAGACATCTTAAGTTGCAAGCATGTTTGCTACATAGCTAATCGTCTATAATGCAATTTTGCCATAAAAGATAAATTAGTTTGTTGACAGTCTAGTTTCATTTCCCCTTGATGCAGAACTCCCATTTTTATAATACATAAATCTTGGGTCTCATTATGGTCTACACAGTGAAGAGTCTTAAAATAGTGGATGATAACAACAATGTATATCAACTTGATACAAAATAGGTTGATAAAACTTACAAGAAGTGTGAAAGAAGAGTGTTTAAAGCCAGATTGCACACTGTACTGAAAAATGGTTACATGTCAGTTTGCAAATCCTTCAGTGATTTGAAGGCATAGGACCCATAGAACTTTTGAACATCTGTTGATGGACAAGATGCCAGGAACAACAGTGGAGAGGTTTTCACAACACAATACAAAGCTCGGTTACAAAATATCCATCTTAGTATCTGGAAACTTATACTTCTCTTAACAAAGGAAATTTTAATATAAAAGAAAAAGTACAATGCTGAACAAGGAGATAAATCATCACTGACAACAAAAATATATGTAATATATATTTATAATATGTATTATATTACAAAAATCTAAGACAAAAATATGTATTATATTATATATATTATATAACTGTGAATAAAAGACTTGCATGTAAGACAAGTGCTTACATGTAGCCCACAGTTATTTGCACAGTATTGCAGTGAACCCACACACATTTTAGTTTATTTAAGGATTTTGTATTTTGCAATAAAGTCTTTCTACTTTCGTTGTTCATATGTTTCATTATGTCCTTTTAATGTCCCTTTTTGGTTTTTTGTTATTTTATCTTTTACAGCAGAATGGTCTTATGGTCAATCAGTTCAGTTCAGTCGCTCAGTCGTGTCCAACTCTTCTCGACCCCATGAATCGCAGCACGCCCGGCCTCCCTGTCCATCACCAACTCCCGGAGTCCACCCAGACTCACGTCCATCGAGTCGGCGATGCCATCCAGCCATCTCATCCTCTGTCGTCCCCTTCTCCTCCTGCCCCCAATCCCTCCCAGCATCAGAGGCTTTTCCAATGAGTCAACTCTTCGCATGAGGTGGCCAAAGTACTGGAGTTTCAGCTTCAGTATCAGTCCTTCCAAAGAAATCCCAGGGCTCATCTCCTTCAGAATGGACTGGTTGGATCTCCTTGCAGTCCAAGGGACTCTCAAGAGTCTTCTCCAACACCACAGTTCAAAAGCATCAATTCTTTGGCGCTCAGCCTTCTTCACAGTCCAACTCTCACATCCATACATGACCACAGGAAAAACCATAGCCTTGACTAGATGGACCTTTGTTGGCAAAGTAATGTCTCTGCTTTTGAATATGCTGTCTAGCTTCGTCATAACTTTTCTTCCAAGGAGTAAGCGTCTTTTAATTTCATGGCTGCAGTCACCATCTGCAGTGATTTTGGAGCCCCCAAAAATACAGTCTGACACTGTTTTCACTGTTTCCCCTTCTATTTCCCATGAAGTGATGGGACCAGATGCCATGATCTTTGTTTTCTGAATGTTGAGCTTTAAGCCAACTTTTTCACTCTCCTCTTTCACTTTCATCAAGAGGCTTTTTAGTTCCTCTTCACTTTCTGCCATAAGGGTGGTGTCATCTGCGTATCTGAGGTTATTGATATTTCTCCCGGCAATCTTGATTCCAGCTTGTGTTTCTTCCAGTCCAGCGTTTCTCATGATGTACTCTGCATAGAAGTTAAATAAGCAGGGTGATAATATACAGCCTTGACATACTCCTTTTCCTATTTGGAACCAGTCTGTTTTTCCATGTCCAGTTCTAACTGTTGCTTCCTGACCTGCATATAGGTTTCTCAAGAGGCAGGTCAGGTGGTCTGGTATTCCCATCTCTTTCAGAATTTTCCACAGTTTATTGTGATCCACACAGTCAAAGGCTTTGGCACAGTCAATAAAGCAGAAATAGATGTTTTTCTGGAATTCTTTTGCTTTTTCCATGATCCAGTGGATGTTGGCAATTTGATCTCTGGTTCCTCTGCCTTTTCTAAAACCAGCTTGAACATCAGGAAGTTCACGGTTCATGTATTGCTGAACCCTGGCTTGGAGAATTTTGAGCATTACTTTACTAGGATGTGAGATGAGTGCAATTGTGTGGTAGTTTGAGCATTCTTTGGCATTGCCTTTCTTACGGTCAATCAGTTATGAGCAAAAATATTTGTGCAATAAACATCTGCAGCAGTGATGTCTATGGCAAAGATGCTTATAGTCGTGGACGTGTTGGGCAGAGTGGATAATGGAGAATTCCTAATTAATGGGTATAGAATTTCTGTTTGGTGTGATAAAAACATTTTTTAAATAGTGATGACAGTTGCACAACATTATGAATGTAGCTAATGCCACTGAACTGCACACTTAAAAATTATTAAAATGGCAATTTTATGTAGTATATTTTGCCACAATTTTTAACAGTTAATAATGTATTATACCAAAGTCCATCAAATTGTACACAAGAGCCAAGAGATGTGGGGAGGGGACTGACTGTACAAAGAATTATGAGAGAAATTTGGGGGGTGATGAAAATATTCTATATAATGATTGTGGTGATGGTTGTACATCTCCGTGTCTTTTTCAGACTCATCTCATGCTATACTTAAAACTGGTGAGCTTTATTATATTTGAATATCTCATAAAGTCTGACAAAACATAAAAATGTAAAAATAACCCCCCTAAATAGAAAGTAAAATGGAATTAAATGTTCTCAATAAAACTGGGGAGAAAATAAATAAAATAAATACTCTAACTATGTATTGAGTCTTGGGTAGTGTAAGTATACAAAGAACTATCTCAGATGACTGAGATACATTAATTTGACTGTACAGCCATAGTAAAAAGTACTCTAAGGACAAAAAGCAACTTTAAAAAAAAAACCTCATTGTTTTTGGTAATTATATTGTTGGTGGTTATTGGCAACATTGTTTTTTGTTTGTTTGTTTTCATTTTTTTTAATTGGAAGCTAATTACTTTACAATATTGTAGTGGGTTTTGCCATACATTCACATGAATCAGCCGTGGGTGTTCACGTGCTCCCCATCCAGACCCTCCCTCCCACCTCCCTCCCCATCCCATCCCTCAGGTTCATCCCAGTGCACCAGCCCTGAGCACCCTGCCTCATGCATGAACCTGGACTGGTGATCTATTTCACATATGATAATATACATGTTTCAATGCTATTCTCTCAAATCATCCCACCCTCGCCTTCTCCCACAGAGTCCAACAGTGTGTTCTTTACATCTGTGTCTCTTTTGCTGTCTCACATATAGGGTCATCATTACCATCTTTCTAAATTCCATATATATGCATTAATATACTATATTGGTGTTTTTCTTTCTGACTTACTTCACTCTGTATAATAGGCTCCAGTTTCATCCACCTCATTAGAACTGATTCAAATGCATTCTTTTTAATAGCTGAGTAATACTCCATTGTGACTATGTACCACAACTTTCTTATCCATTCATCTGCTGATGGGCATCTAGGTTGCTTCCATGTTCTGGCTATTGTAAACAGTGCTGCAATGAACATTGGGGTACACGTGTCTCTTTCAATTTAGCGTCATTGTTGCTCTGAAACTGTGTATTGTGGGAGAAATAGAATAAAAATAATAAAAAATAAAATAATGTTGCTGTTATTGACAACTGAAATTTTTTATACTGTTAAGAAGAGATAATGAAGTAAGACTGATGATGTTAAGTAAAAACTCCATAGCTGATTTTGAATTGGAAGTGTCAACATGAACTCATGATATATTTAATCTTTTTTTTTTAATTGTATTTTCTAGCTCTGTTAACTGAAAAGACCTAGGGTCCATGACCAACCCAGTACCAATGGGCATTCCCGGCACTCAGTTTGTTGTTTTTAAATGTCATTTTGTTAAAAGTAACCTGGACTCCTTAAGATGGCTGATTCCAGGACTGGGATGGATCTGTATACAGAAGATGGGCCTAAAATAACCTGTCATTATCAGGAAGCAAAGAAATTAATAAAGACAAATGATGTGTCAAAGGCCTCTGGAGATAACCTAAGTAAATTCACACCAGCCAAAACTACCATTTGAGCATTACAAAGAGTTACAGCCTCAATGAATTATAGCTTCAAATAGGATTAAATCTATTTATTCATAATGATACTACAAAAGCCCACTTTATTGGTCACTTTTGAGGGATGGTAGGGAATCAACTTATTATTTTGACAATTGGTAGAGAAAAAAGAATCAACATTTGTTATGCTTTTCCTACAAGTTGAATATCTCAGGGTAACTGAATAGGTGATAAGGGGAAGTTTCTCCTTATAGAAGTATTCTAATAAACTCAGTAGAAAAGAGAATTAAAATATCACTAGTTGCCAAACCCTAATGAATGAATGGATCTAGGGAAAGACAATCAATAGTAGATAACATTGATAAAAAGAGGCAAGAAAAAAAAACTGTTTTGGCCATGCCATGCTCATGTGGAATGTTGGTTCCCCAACCTGAGGCCCCCGCGTGGAAGCACAGATTCTTAACCACTGGACCACCAAGGAAGTCCTGAAATTAGTCTTACTTTGAAAAAGAAATCTAATCTGATCAAGCCTTTACATGTAACTATCAATTTAAACCAAATTCAAGAGGGAAAGAAACATGATGCTATGGGGATGCAATCAGCAAACTATACCATGAGGGGCTTCCCTGTAGGTTCAAAGGTAAACAATACACCTGCCAATGCAGGAGACACAGGTTGATGGAGGATCCCACATGCTACAGACCAACTAAGCCCATGGGCCACAGCTCTTGAGCCTGTGCTCTCGAGCCAGAGAGCCACAACTACTGAACCCACGTGCAACAGTTTCTGAGGGCCAGGCGCCCTAGAGCCTGTGCTCTGCAACAAGAGAAGTCACCACAATGAGAAGCCCTCGCACTGCAGCTAGAGAGCAGCCCCTGCTTGCTGCAACTAGAGAAAAGGCCGTGCAGCAATGAAGCACATCCAGAAAGAATAAAATAAAAAATTTATACTGTGAGAAACCTGACACGTGACTGAGCACACATGAACAAAAACATGCACAGATATACTGTTTATGTTATTTTTAATCCAGTAGAATTTTTAAATCTCTATGCAGCAAAATATATCAGCACTTTACTGCTTTTGGATTTCACTTCTTGCTTAAGAATCTCGTGCCTATTTCAAATTTACAAAAATCATGTATAGTTCTTCTAATAGACTTACTTATACTTCTATTATTTCCTGAATTCATATTTAAGGAATTCATATATAAGGTGTATGTAAAGGGAATGGAATAGGGATCTAACATTTTTATAAATTAGTAGTTAAGTCCCATAATCATATATTAACCCATTCTGATTTTAAAATGCCATCTTCATTGCATATTAAAAATCCATAGCCACATGAGCTTTTTTCTAGACTCTCTATGATTATCCAGGAGGTTTTTGTATGTGACAATAAAAATGTTTAAATTATCATAGCTTTAGAGTTTGTTTAGATATCTAGTTGGAACCATTCCCCTTCATTGTTCTTTTTGAAAATTTACTCTCTCCTTACAAATACCCTGCCAGATAAACTTCAGAATTAGTCCAATACCATATAACATGCAATCTAGTACCCCCTCCACTTTTTTATTTTGAAAAAACTTTAAAGAAAAAAGGAAAGAATAGTAAAATGAACACCTGTGTACTCTTATATCCAGATTCACCAATTTAACATTTGCTGCATTTGCTTTATTGCTCTTTTTGACCAGCAGCTGCATGCCAGCTGCTAAAAAGAATTAAGGCAAATTATATCATAGGTGAGATTACAAAATGGTAGATACACTTGGGAAACAGTTTGGTAGTGACTTATAAAGTTAAACATACCTTATGACCTAGAAATTCTACTCTTAGGGATTTACCCAAGAGCAAATGTGAACATATTTCCACACAAAAGTGTTATGCAAATTTTCATAGCAGCATTATTCATATGAAGCCCAAACTGGAACAAACCAAATATCTATCAACCGATAATTGAGTAAATAACTCCTTTATTATGTAATACTCTGTGCTAAAAAGAAATGAGATGGTGATATGTACAACAAGGCCATGGAATCTCAAAAAAAAAAAAAAAATTGAAGTGTACAAAGTCAAACACCAAACACTGTATATTGTACAATGCCATATAAATGAAACTCTAGAAATGAAAACTATTTTGTAGTGAAAAGCAGGTCAATGGTTTCACAGAGTTAGATTTTAGGTGAGGGGATTGATTACAATGGAGAATGAGGGGACGTTTTAGAATGATGGAAACATTTTGTGTCTTAATTGTTGAGATGGTACACGACAGTATACAATTGCCAAGACTTATTAAACTGTATAGTTAAAATGGATGAATCTTATTTTATGAAAATTATACCATATTTCTAAATTGGGTGGAATCTAATGCCCTAAATTCCCTAATCTAAAAATTGGAGGAAAATCTTTAAAAGGAAAAAAAGGGATAATTAGGCAACTCAGTAAGAGCTGATTTGAAAAGTTCTCCAAGATACATTATTATGGCTAGTATTAATATTTATATAAGAGATATATAAGAGAAAAATGGTCAAGTTTATGAATGTAATTGCATAGAATATCCTTGAAGTTGTTTAAGGAAGGAATTGGTAAGAGGGTGGTTGGTAGGGAGGTGAAGTGGGTGGTTGGGAGAAGTGGTGGGCCTTTTTACTGTTTTGGAATTTTTTCTGGGTGCACAAAATATCTAGGTAAGAAATAAATAGGGCTTCCCTGGTGGCTCAGATGGGAAAGAATCCGCCTCAGTGTGGGAAACCTGGGTTTGATCCCTGGGTTGGGAAGATCCCCTGGAGAAGGGCATGACAACCCACTCCAGTATTCTTGCCTGGAGAATTCCCATGGACAGAGGAGCCTGGCGGGCTACAGTCCATGGGGTCGCAAAGAGTCGGACAGGACTGAGCTACTAAGCACAAGAAATAAACAATTAAAGTAAAATAAAACAGTTATAAAAACAAACTGAATTTAGACTCAGATTTTTAAAAAGAGAGAAATGTGAACATTTTTGACAGTCAAATTTGGTAAGTGGGTTATACCAGTTGTAAGAACATATTGCTATGTTAATAACAACATAATAATAATAACAACAACTCACACAAACTGAGTGTTGTCACACACTAGGACTTGGTTAAGAATTTTAAAACAGCTTGAGACATACAGAAGTTACATAATGTCTCTGAGTTCATACAGCTAGCTAGAAGCTGTAAATATCTAAAGGATGCCTGGATCCTGACAGCATGGAAGGGAATAAAGTGGAGTAGATAAGTGCTTCTTTGGAGAGTAAAGTAAATGTGACAAAAAAGAAAGCTTATAGTACCAGCTACTCAGGAGGGCCTGGTTTGAAAGCAAGCCCCAGAGGACATGTTCAGGAGCCAAGACCTAAGGATCATGTTATAGAAGTTACACCCCAATCAGAGTTCTCTTTATCGAATCAAAGGGAAATAAGCCAGGCACAAGTTTCCAGTCTGACTCAGGAGAACCCAAAGTGTAGGGATAACGCCTTGGTCTCAGATACTCTGCCATCTAGCAGTGATGTAGATTTTATGTGTGCCTTTCAGCAGCTGGAAGGGCCAGGATAGGAGATCAGCATTCAGGGAAAAGAGAGAAAGTAGGGGGGAAATTAGAGGGTATAAATGATGTAGGGTCTGTGATGGAGTAATCATCCCCATTTTCCCCCGAGTATGGCTACAGGATGGAATAGGCACATGAGGCCAACAACTGGGTGTAACAGGATTTTTCGTCATTAACTCTGATATTTCCCTGACTGTCTCCACAATCTGTTGTCCCTCTTTTATCTCCAGACCATTTGGTTGGGAACCTGAGCTATTGCAAGCTGGTGTCCGGATTTTGCCCCAATTGACTAAACACTTTCCTGAGATCGTTTTCAAGAACTTCTATTTCTGCTGCTTTCTTGGGAGACCCCTAGTTTTCTGATTCCTCTGTAGAAACCAACCAGTCCCCACCAATTTCTCTCCTGCGTATCAGAGAACTTGGAGAAGAGTCAGTTCTGTCCCCAAGGCAAGGAGACAGATGGATTAGTGCATTGAGTAGTTGGTTTCAGCCACTTTGGAACTTGAGTCTATAGCTGGACTATTAGTTAGTGTGAGTCTGTTTGTGTTTTGTTTTTTTCCCTAGACTCTATGTCCTGTGTCCTCTAATTTATGAGAACTTTTTAAAGAGCCAGGATCCATGTCTATCACACCATCCAATCCATCAAAACCACAAGGCTCTACCTCCAAGTATTAATATATCCATTGCTCTCTCTACTACACCCACTCTGATCAAGAAGTCAGGAAACTGATGGCAACTCAAATTGCTAAAATTAACCTTTTTTTAAAGGTTAATCTGCTCAAACTTCCCTGAACTCTTTACAGTAATCCCATTTCTTTTTCTTTCTTTCCCCCCCGCTTTTTTTTTTTTCTTTTGGCCACATCGTGCAACTTGTGGGATCTTAGTTCCCTAACCGGGGAATCAAACCCAGGGCCCCTTGCAGTGGAAGCACCACGTCCTAACTACTGGACCACCAGGTAATTCTTTTTTTTTTAACTTTACAATATTGTATTAGTTTTGCCAAATATCAAAATGAATCCGCCACAGGTATCCACCAGGTAATTCTAAGAAAGTTTAATAAATGAACTATAAAGCAGAGACATTACTTTGTCCACAAAGGTCCATCTAGTCAAGGCTATGGTTTTTCCAGTAGTCATGTATGGATGTGAGAGTTGGACTATAAAGACAGCTGAGCACCAAAGAATTGATGCTTTTGAACTGTGGTGTTGGAGAAGACTTGAAAGTCCCTTGGACTGCAAGGAGATCCAACCAGTCCATCCTAAAGGAAATCAGCCCTGGGTGTTCATCAGAAGGACTGATGTTGAAGCTGAAATGAGAATATTTTGGCCACCTGATACAAAGAGCTGACTCATTTGCAAAGACCCTGATGTTAGGAAAGATTGAAGGCGGGAAGAGAAGGGGACGACAGAGGATGAGATGGTTAGATGGCATCACCAACTCAATGGACATGAGTTTGGGTAAACTCTGGGAGTTGGTGATGGACAGGGAGGCCTGGCGTGCTGTGGTTCATGCGGTCGCAAAGAGTCGGACACGACTGAGCAAGTGAACTGATAACTAATATATTGGGAAATACAAGTGCACTAGGGGTGGCCACTATATCCCTAGTAGAAATGACGGAGGGGATGAATGAATGAATGAATTCTATTCATTACTAGAATACAAGGACAGAGAAAGCTTTGTGGAGAGGGCTGTGTGGTAGGAATTGACACCTTTCATCAGGGGATAGATGCCCACAGCATCCTGCAGGATGGGAGCCAGGAGAATACCCTGATCTCATTTTCCCCTCACCCTCTGATCTCTTCATCAGTCCTCCATGTTGGCAATGCTCCACACTGACCAAATTTAACCAGAAGTTAGAGGGTCTACCAGCTGGTTAATTGGTCACCACAGATCAGCTTCCTGGAGCACAGAACAGGGAAGAGAATGATAGAGTGGCTCTGGAAAGAAAAGCAGATCATCTTTAACCTGGATTCCTGCTGTAATCTTAAACTTCAATCTGATTTCTTCACAGCTGCCAAAGCCACCTTTAAAAAAACAATTGTGATGAAATACATATACATCACAAAATTTACCATTTCAGCCATTTTTAAGTACATAATTCAGTGGCATTAGTTACATTTACAATATTCTGCAACCATTACCACTATCTATTTCTAAAACTTTCATAAACCTAAACAGAAACTTTGTATCCATTAAGCAAGAATTTTCTATTACTTGCATTTCAAGCTCCTGATAACCTGTAATCTACTTTCCAACTCAATGAATTTGCCTATCCTACATATTGAATACAAACGGGTTATCCTCTAGTTCCAGTGTACAGGCTTGTCATTGTGGTGGCTTCTCTTGTTGTGGAGCGCAGGTTCTAGGGCATGCAGACTTCAGTAGTTGCGGCTCCTGGGCTCTAGAGCACAGACTCAATAGTTGTGGTGGACAGGCTTAGTTACTCAGTTGCATTTGGGATCTTCCAGGATCAGGAATCAACCTGTGTCTCCTGCACTGGCAGGTGGATTCTTTACCACTGAGCCACCAGAGAGGCCCCTAACATTATCTTTATAAGGTTCATCCATGTGGTAGTAGCATGTATCAGAACTTCATTCCTTTGTTTGGCCGATTAATATTTCATTGTACACACATTTTGTTTGTCCATTCATCTGCTGATGCACACTTTGGTTGTTTCTACCTTTTGGCTATTGTGAATAATGCTGCAATGAACATTGACATACAATATACAAAAACTCTTTCACCACTCAACAGTAAAAAGACAACAAAGTAAAAAAAATGTGCAAAGAATGTGAATAGACAGTTCTCCAAAGAAGGCATACAAGTAGCCAATAAGCATGTGAAGAGATGGTCAGCATAATTAGCCATCAGGGAAATACAAATCAAAACCACAATAAGATACAAGTTCACTAGTTCTGGAATGGCTATGTTTAAAACAATAATAACAAATGTTGGTTAGAATGTGTAGAAATCATATCTGTTTTTCTCTTGATTTAACTTCAGTTCAGTTCAGTCGCTCAGTCGTGTCCGACTCTTTGCAACTCCATGAATTGCAGCACGCCAGGCCTCCCTGCCCATCACCAACTCCCGGAGTTCAAACTCATGTCCATTGAGGCGGTGATGCCACCCAGCCATCTCATCCTCTGTCGTCCCCTTCTCTTCCTGCCCCCAATCCCTCCCAGCACCAGAGACTTTTCCAATGAGTCAACTCTTCGCATGAGGAGTTTCAAAGTATTGGAGTTTCAGCTTTAGCATCAGTCTTTCCAAAGAACATCCAGGACTGATCTCCTTTAGAACGGACTGGTTGGATCTCCTTGCAGTCCAAGGGACTCTCAAGAGTCTTCTCCAACACCATAGTTCAAAAGCATCATTTCTTCAGCACTCAGCTTTCTTCACAGTGCAACTTTCACATCCATACATGACCACTGGAAAAACCATAGCCTTGACTAGACGGACCTTTGTTGGCACAGTAATGTCTCTGCTTTTGAATATGCTATCTAGATTGGTCATAACTTTCCTTCCAAGGAGTAAGTGTCTTTTAATTTCATGGCTGCAATCACCATCTGCTGTGATTTTGGATTTAACTTAAAGTTATGTAATTGTTTCCTCTTCTATTAAATTATAAGTTCCTGGGACAGATCTTAAAAGTATATCTCATTTTGTTGGGCTTCCCTTTATTGCACTTCACAGATCTTGTGTTTTCTACAAATTGAAGACTCATGCGAACTCTACATTTTCAGATGGTGGTTAGCGTGTTTTTGTCAGGTGAGTATATGCTCCTCGGTTCTGTCTCGTCACAACAAAGATTTGGAGTGACGGACATTAAAGCCCTAGGCGTGTCACAGCTCTCAGGTCTTGGACAGACTGTGTTATAGCTCTCAGGTCTCGAATGGACCGTGTTATAGCTTTTAGACAAATCAGTGTTATAGCTCTGTGTTTCAGCTCTATTTTATTTAGATAATAACAGGAAAATCCGTCTTCGAGGTGTGAGGGCATGTTGACTCAAAGATGCGAAGACAAGAGCGCCCCAGAGTGCAGGAGAGAGAAGGAGCCCCAGCCCTTTGGCTCCTCTTTTTATGTTTTTCTCTCCCTGGGCCTGTCCTATGTAAATTGGGCCAGCCAGGAGTGTTGTTTGTTTTACCTGAGGTCCTCACTCCGGTCCTCAGACCTTCCTTTGTTCTATTTTCTCGGGCTTTTCTCTTCCTTATCTTTTAGCCACCGCCATTCTGGACTCCTTTTCCCTATTCTAACTACCTAACATTTTAATTAAGGTATATTATTGGGCTCCAAAATCACTGTGGATGGTGACTGCAGCCATGAAATTAAAAGAGGCTTGCTTCTTGGAAGAAAAGCTATGACAAACCTAGACAGAGTATTAAAAAGCAGAGACATCACTTTGCAGCAAAGGTCCGCTTTGCTGCAACTATTGAAGCCCTCACGCCCTAGAGCCTGTGCTCTGCAACGAGAACCCACTGCAGTGAGAAACCTGCTCACTGCAACTAGAGAAAGCTCGTGCACAGCAATGAAGACCCAGTGCAGCCAAAATAAATAAATAAATAAATAATTTTTAAAATGGTTTAAGTATGGGGTAAATATAACTTTTATATGCACCAGAAAACCAAAAATTCATATGACTCACTTTATTGCAATATTTGCTTTATTGCAGTAATCTGGAACTGAGCTCACAACCTTTGAGGTACACTCTGTATAAAATTTTTAATCTCTAATGATTAACAGATTAAAAACTAACATTGCCATTGTTACAATGTGTAAAAAGATTGGGGAGGGGAGGCGAGGGGAGGCAGCTGCTGAACGTTCTGTGACCAAGGAATTTTCATATAATCACACAGGTGTACATTTTGCAACTGATTTGTCTTGGAAGAGTCACAACAAACCTATATTATTCAAGCTAGACATCTGGACATAGGAGTCTTCTCATTACCTGATAGTGTGAGTAGAGATGTATATAATATTCCAGAAGACATTATAACAATACAGTGAGCAGCTACTTTTCTTACTATTGTAGAACACAGAATTTCAGAAATGGTTCACCAATATCTTTTACACCGTGGTTTTCATATCTCCATTTCCAGGTAGGCTGGAAGAAAATGAATAGACAGTTCTCCAAAGAAGGCATACAAGTGGCCAATAAGCACATGAAGAGATGGTCAGTATCATTAGCCATCAGGGAAATACAATTCAAAACAACGGCACCTAAGTCACCAGTGTGAGCTACATCATGTGCGAGGCAGCATTACTACCCCAAAGAAGCTTCAAAACTAATCTGGGGCAATTTGCCAGCAAGCACAAGTAGGACACCCAAAGGAGTCTCAAGTTCCAGATGCAGCTCCAGGACATGTGTGCCACCATTGGGATGGATCCCCTGATTTACGGAAAATGATTTTGGTCTGAGATGCTGGGCATACAGATTATCAAAGTGTGCCTAGCCTTGAAGCACCAGAATGGAAGTTTGAGAACTTTGGAGGAACTGCTACATCAACAGGTTTTATAGGGAAGGGAAAAATTCAATCCAGATGTCAGCCAAGACAACTTGATAAGGGTCATCAAGCAAATAAAGGCCCATGGCACTGGCTTCAGCATTACCCCTGTGGGTGGCACTACCATATTCACTCTGTTCCAGCTGAGCTCAATATGAATTACAAACAATGAGGTGCTAGAGCTGGCAGGGAAGAATGGCTACAGGACCACCAGTGAGACAAAAGCCAGTCTTGAATGGGAGACAGAGTGATTACTACAAGTGCTGGAACACATGCTGATGGCAGGGCTGGCCTGCCTAGCCAGCCTCTACAGCAAACTACTGTCTTCCAGCTCTCTTCACTGACCTCCCCTCTCAGATTACAGCTCAGAAGGCCAGAGAATTCCTCTCCTGAATCTAGGAATGTGGAAGGCAGCACAGCAGGATGCAGGAAGGAGAGAGCGAGCAGCTATTGACTGGTGAATAAAACCTGAACCAGGAATTACCTGACTGTCCAGTGGTTAGAACCCAGTGCTTTCACTGCTGAGGTCCAGGTTCTACCCCTTGTCATCCAAGAACTAAGATCCCACAAGCCATATAGCACAAACGGAGAAAAAAAAAAATTCTGAACAATTTTGCTTAAAAAAAAATAGAATAAATAAAACAGATTCAGAAATTTTAATGGTGATGGAACAAACAAGAACATAAAAGCTGCTACTATAAATATGCTTTACATCTTCAAAAAGATAGAGGAAAACCTGACCAAGATAATTAAAGAAGTGGAAGATAAAGGAAAGATCCAAATGAAACCTCTAGATATGAAAAACATAGTATCTGAAATGGAAAATACACTGGATGGAATAAAAGCAGATGCTGAAGATTGGTGATTAGAAGAAACAGAAATAGAAACTAAGCAAGGTGAAGTACAGAGACAGAAAAAAATGAACAGAATACCATTTGTGTATGGACTAATATTAAGCAGACTGACATATATGTAATATCTCAAGAGGATCCCATTAAGAGAGAAGATGCATGAAAAAAGGCTTAGAAAAAAATATTTAAAGACAAAATGACCATAAATTTTCCAAATTTGCTGAAAGCTATAAAATTCATGGATCCAAGAAGCTTAATGAATCCCAAGCAGAATAAACCTGGGGAAAACCACATCATATTATGTCACAATAAAATTTCTGAAACCACTGACAAAGAGAAAACATTAAAAGCAGCCAGAGAAAAAAGACATATTTCTTACAAAAGAATCAATATACGAATGACATAGAATTCTTATCAGAAATTATACAAACCAGATCTTACACAAAAACCCAAATGAATTTTTTGGCCAACCCAATATATTTTACCCCAATAAGAAAATTAAAGGAAAAAGAACTATTTTTTTAAGACAAAGATGAGAAAATTCATCACTGGGATTTTGATGAATGACAAAATTACTGGTCTAAAAGAAATACGAAAGGAAGTTCTCACTGCTTCCAAATGATACCATGTGGAAATGTGGATCTACACAACATAATGAAAAGTGTCAGAAATAGTAAATATGAGTAAACATAAAATACACTTAATATTTAATCTCTTCAAAAGATAATTGGTTCTTTAAAGCAAAAATTACAACAGGATTTATAGTACATGTAAAAGAAAAATGTATGATCACAGTAGCACAAAAGAGGAAAAAAATTACTGCTGTACTGTTTTATAGTATACATGAAGTGATACATTATTTGAAGGTAGACTGATATTCAAAGATTGTATTTTATAGGGAATTCCCTGGTGACCAGGTGGTTAGGACTGTGCACTTTCACTGTCCTGGCCAAGCTTCAATCCCTGGTCAGGAAACTAAGATCAAAGTTCCCCTCTAAGCCATACAAGATGACCAAAAAAAAAAAAAAAAATCTATTTTATAAACTATAGAGCAACAACTAAAGAAATAAAGATACAACTAATAAGCCAATAATGAAGACAAAATAGAATCACAAAAAAATTCAATCTGAAAGAAATCAGGGAGACAATAAAAAAGGAACAAAGAGAAGATTGGGCAAATAGGAAGTAACTGAAAGATGGTAGTTTCAAACTCAATCATGTTGATAATTACATTAACTTTAAATGTAGTAAACACCCCAATCAAAAGGCAAGGAAGGTCAGATTGGATTCAAAAACCAAAACCAAAACTATAGAGTTTCTTGTCTATAAGAAACTCACTTAAATATAAAGAAACATATGGTTAAAAGTAAAAAGATGAGAGAATATATATTATACAAATAAGAACCAAATGAAAGTCAGAACGGCTATATTAAAAATAAGAAATAGACAAATCTGCAATTATAGTTGGAGATTTTAGCACTTTTCCCTAAGTAACTGATAGTAAAGCTAGACAGAAAATCAGTAATAATATAAATTTGAAGAACACTGTCAACCAATTTGATTTTTTAAATTCTTATTTATTTCTCTTTAGCTGTGCTGTCTTCACTGCTGTACAGGCTTTTTTCTAGTTGTGGCAAGCAGGGGCTACTCTCCAGTTGCAGTGCGTGGGCTTCCCTTATTGCAGAGCACAGGCTCTAGGGTGCACAGGCTTCAGGAGTTTCCACTCCTGGGCTCTAGAGCACAGTCTCAATAGTTGTGGCACAAGGGCTTACTGTAGAACATACTGTTCTGCAGTATGTGGGATCTTTCCAGATCAGGGATGGAACCTGTGTCTTCTGCACTGGCAGGCAGATTTTTTACTACTGAGCCAGCAGGGAAGCCCCATCAATTTGATTTTAGTGACATTTATGGAACATCACCAACTCCAAACACATTATTCTCAAGTGCGCATGAATCATTTACCATGAAAGACTATGTGCATATTTGTGGTAAATTGCTTTAGTTGTAACTGACTCTTTGTGACCTCATGGACCGAAGCCAGCCAGGCTCTTCTGTCCACGGGATTCTCCAGGCAAGAATACTGGAGTGGGTTGCCATGCCCTCCTCGAGGGGAATCTTCCCAATCCAGGGATAGAACACACATTGGTTAAGTCTCTTGCATTGGCAGGCAGGTTCTTTACTACTAGCACCAGCTGGGAAGCCCCAGGTAGACTATAATCTAGGTCATAAGACAAATCTGAATAAATACATTTTGGCAATGTGTTATAAAACTAAACTTTCTCTTAATCATACAATTTGGCACTCATGCTCCTTGGTATTTATCCAAATGAGTTGAAAACTTATGTCTACACAAAAACCTGCACATAAATGTTTACACACTTGAATTTAGCCAAAAGGCCAAGAAGCAACTGCACGTAAGTATTTATAGCAGCTTTATTCATAATTACCCAAACTTTGAAATAACCAAGATATCCTTCAACACATAAATAGGAAAAAAAAAACCAGTGGCACATCCATATAATGACTATTATTCAGCAATAAAAGGAATGAGCTATCAAACCGTGACAAGATATGGAATAAACTTGAATGTATTTTACTAAGTGAAAGAAGCCAGCTCAAAAGTCTACATACTGTATGAGTCAAACTATTTGACAATTCAGAAAAGGTAAAACTACAGATACAGTACAAAAATCAGTGTTGCCAGGGGTAGGTAGGAAAGAGGGAAGAATGGAAAGAACACAGAGAATTTTTAGGGCAATTAAGCTACTCTGTATGAATAACTTAAGGTGGCATCTCTTGTCACAGAGCACAGGCTCTAGGCGCTCAGGCTTCAGTAGTTGCGACTTGTGGACTCAGTAACCGTGGTGCATGGCCTTCAGTTACTCTGTGACATGTGGAGTCTTTCTAGACCAGAAATCAAACCCATGTCTCCTGCAATGGCTGGTGGATTCTTATCAACTGTACCCCCAGGAAAGTCCTGACATTTTTTTAATTGGCGTTCTTGGACTTGAATTGTTTTTTAAATTGGAGTATAGTTGCTGTAGCCCACAAATTGCATGGTGTGGCAAAAACAATTTTTTTGGAAAGAAATAGAGGTATATATTTTGAAAGCTGCAGGAGATTTTAAGAGTAATTAAGATAAAATATGCATTTAAAAAATATATTTTGAAAACAGAGGGAGTCATAGTAAATGAGGTAAAGTATGCATCCAAAGAATAGCAAGGAGAAATAAGAAAGCCTTCCTTAGTGATCAATGCAAAGAAATAGAGGAAAACAATAGAATGGGAAAGACTAAAGATCTCTTCAAGAAAATTAGAGATACCAAGGGAACATTTCATGCAAAGATGGCACAAAAAAGGACAAAAACAGTATAGATCTAACAGAAGGAAAAGATATTTAGAAGAGGTGGAAAGAATACACAGAACTATACAAAAAAGATCTTCAGGACCCAGATAACCATGATGGTGTGATCACTCACCTAGAGCAAGACATCCTGGAATACGAAGTCAAGTGGGCGTTAGGAAGCATCACTATGAACAAAGCTAGTGGAGGTGATGGAATTCCAGTTGAGCTATTTCAAATCCTAAAACATGATGCTGTGAATGTGCTGCATTCAATATGCCAACAAATTTGGAAAACTCAGCAATGGCCACAGGACTGGAAAAGGTCAGTTTTCATTCCAATCCCAAAGAAAGGCAATGCCAAGGGAAGTTCAAACTACCACACAATTGTACTCATCCCACATGCTAGCAAAGTAATACTGAAAATTCTCCAAGTGAGGCTTCAACAGTACATGAACTGAGAACTCAAGATGGTCAAACTGGATTTAGAAAAGGCAGAGGAACCAGAGATCAAATTGCCAGCATCTGTTGGGATGAAGAAAAAGCAAGAGAATTCCAGAAAAACATCTACTTCAGCTTTATTGACTATGCCAAAGCCTTTGACTATGTGGATCACAACAAACTGTGAAAAATTCTTAAAGAGATGGGAATACAAGACAGACCACCTTACCTGCCTCTTGAGAAGTCTATATGCAGGTCAAGAAGCAACAGTTAGAATCTGACATTGAACATCGGATTGGTTCCAAATTGGGAAAGGAGTACATCAAGGCTGTATATTGTCACCCTGCTTATTTACCTTATAATGCAGAGTACATCATGTGAAATGCTGGGCTGGATGAAGCACAAGCTGGAATCAAGATTGCCAGGAGAAATATCAATAACCTCGGATACCCAAATGACAACACCCTTGTGGCAGAAAGTGAAGAGGAACTAGAAAGCCTCTTGATGAAAGCGAAAGAGGAGAGTGAAAAAGCTTGCTTAAAACTCAACATTAAAAAAAATGAAGATCATGGCATCTGGTCCCATCACTTCATGGCAAATAGATGGGGAAACAATGGAAACAGTGACAGACTTTATTTTCTTGGGCTCTAAAACCATTGCAGATGGTGACTGCAGCCATGAAATTAAAAAAAACTCTTGTTTCTTGGAAGAAAAGCTATGCCCAACCTAGACAGCGTATTAAAAGCAGAGACAAAGGGCCATCTAGTCAAAGCTATGGTTTTTCCAATAGTCATGTATGGCTGTGAGAGTTGGACCATAAAGAAGGCTGAGCACTGAAGAATTGATGCTTTTGAACTGTGATGTTGGAGAAGACGCTTGAGAGTCCCTTGGACTGCAAGGAGATCCAGCCAGTCAATCCTAAAGGAAATCAGTCCTGAATATTCATTGGAAGAACTGATGCTAAAACTGAAGCTCCTGTACTTTGGCCACCTGATTTGAAGAACTAACTCATTGGAAAAGCCCCTGATGCTGGGAAAGATTGAAGGCAGGAGAAGGGGACAACAGAGGAAGAGATGGTTGGATGGCATCACCGACTTGATGAACATGAGTTTGAGTGAGCTCCGGGAGTTGGTGATGGACAGAGAAGTCTGGCGTGCTACAGTCCATGGGGTTGCAAACAACTGGACATGACTGAGCAACTGAACTGAACTGATGCATCTGAAAGGAATACTTTTCGTGAATATTTCTTTGAAAAGAAAGGAAGTCCAGAGACTTCCCTGGTGGTCCAGTGGTTAAGACTTTACATTCGCAATGAAGGGGGCACAGGTTTGATCCCTGGCCAGAAATTAAGATCCAGAATGTTGCCCAGTGCAGCACAACTCCCCACCCCCTGCCAAAAAAAAAAAAACAAACAAGAAAGAAAGGAAGTCCTAGCGTTATATTCTAAGTGTTCAGCATAATGAAATATGACCTAGGAGTTTCTTCAATTAGGGGATTGGCAGATTCCCCTCATCAGACTATTTTCATAGACTTCACTCTTCCTGTAATAGGTCACATTTATAGTCACACCCAGATCTCTAAACTGAGATAGGAGTGGAGTTATTATTTGAAGTCAGAACAGCTGTCAACAGCTCTGCACACCATCAGCTTTTGTTTCAACTGCTATCGCTGGCCTGCTGGCTATTGCTTGGCTGGCTGCTGTCACCCTGTTGCCCACAGGCCAATGCCCACATTGCGGCCAATTAATCATCATGGGGCTCAGCTCCTGCTGACCTCGTCTTTTCTTCAGTTTCATGGCTGCCTGACTGGCCACTACCTCAGCAGCTGCAGTTGCTGCCAATCTCCTCTGACCTGCCAATCTTTAGTTCTCAAAACTCTCTGGACAAAGAGGTAATTTTTCTATTACAACCAGATGGGATTCCCAAAGCAAGGATTTGAGATCCTAAAGACTCAGGATATCAACTATATCTCAATTAAAAAAAAAAAAAAGACCCAGGATGCTCCTTGACACTACAGATCCCTCTTCACTGAACATACAGATTCTCTGAGAGGCCATCAGAAAGTGTCAGGCTTCCTGACCACTACAGAGCCATATAGTCCATGCAGTCTAGAAACACCAGCAAAGAGACATTATATAATCAGGAATTCTTCCATAGGAAGATAATAAATACTATCATCTCTGTTTTCAGACTTTGTGGACATCCTATATACAGACTGGACCACTGCCCTGAATGAAATCCAGTTCTGTTCTCCCATCCAGTCCACTCCAGCAGATTCCAGAAAACAATGTATCTTTCAAGGTTTCCAGTCACTCTCTTTTTTCAGAAATCCTCAGGCCATCTGGCAGCTCATATTTGAATTCTAAATATGGGTCAGGTTCCAGTTCTCACCTTCCAGGACTCCTCAGTTCAGTTCAGTCAGACTCCTCAGTTCAGTTGCTCAGTTGTGTCTGACTGTTTGTGACCCTATGGACTGTAGCACACCAGGCTTCTCTGTCACCAACTCCCGAAGTTCACTCAAACTCATGTTCATCAAGTCGGTGATGCCATCCAACCATCTCTTCCTCTGTTGTCCCCTTCTCCTGCCTTCAATCTTTCCCAGCATCAGGGGCTTTTCCAATGAGTTAGTTCTTTAAATCAGGTGGCCAAAGTACGGAAGCTTCAGTTTCAGCATCAGTTCATCCAATGAATATTTAGGACTGATTTCCTTTAGGATTGACTGGCTGGATCTCCTTGCAGTCCAAGGGACTCTCAAGCGTCTTCTCCAACATCACAGTTCAAAAGCATCAATTCTTCAGTGCTCAGCCTTCTTTATGGTCCAACTCTCACAGCCATACATGACTATTGGAAAAACCATAGCTTTGACTAGATGGACCTTTGTCCCTGTTTTTTAATATGCTGTCTAGGTTGATCATAGGTCCTTTAATTTTATGGCTGCAGGACTCCTAGGCCTCTGCATATCTCATGTTTCAGTACCAACATCCCAGGACCCTTTAAAAAGCCCAGTAGTAATGAGTTGATTGGCTGTAATCTATAGAATTGTGGTGTTGGAGAAGACTCTTGAGAGTCCCTTGGAATACAAGGAGATCAAACCAGTCAATCCTAAAATAAATCAGTCTTGACTACTCATCAGAAGGAACTGATGCTGAAACTGAAGCTCCAATAATATTTTGGCCACCTGATGTGAAGAACTAACTGACTGGTAAAACCCTGATGCTAGGAAAGACTGAAGGCAGGAGAAGGGCATGACAGATGAGATGGTTGGATGGCATCACTGACTCAATGGACATGAGTTTGAACAAGCTCTGGGAGATGGTGAAGGACAGAGAAGCCTGGCGTGCTGCATGCAGTCCATGGGGTCAGAGTTGGACACGACTGAGCGACTGAACTGAACTGAAGCTTCAACTAGAGTCCAGATTCCTATAGAGTGCAAGCACCCCACCTACTGGCCTCTTCAGTAACTGCAGACAGCGTAAGCCAGCTCTGCATGGTGCTGCTGCTGCTGCTAAGTCACTTCAGTCATGTCCGACTCTGTGCGACCCCATAGACGGCAACCCACCAGGCTTCCCCGTCCCTGGGATTCTCCAGACAAGAACACTGGAGTGGGTTGCCATTTCCTTCTCCAATGCATGAAAGTGAAAAGTCAAAGTGAAGTCGCTCAGTTGTGTCCAACTCTAGCAACCCCATGGACTGCAGCCTACCAGACTCCTCCATCCATGGGATTTTCTAGTCATAAGTACTGGAGTGGGGTGCCATTGCCTTCTCCGCTGCATGGTGCAGGGGGTGGGAACTGTTGTTGGCAGGGATTTTGCTTTCACTGCAGCTGTGTTGGGCTTCCCAGGTGATGCTAGTGGTAAAGAATCTGACTGTCAAGTAGGAGACAAAGCTCAATCCTTGAGTTGGTCAGATCACCTAGAGTAGGAAATGGCAACCCACTCCAGTATTCTTGCCTGGAAAATTCTACAGACAGAGGAGCCTGGCAGGCCACAGTCCATGGGGTTGCCGAGTCGGAAATGACTGAAGTGACTTAGCACACAGCTGTGTGAGTGCCTGGTGCACTGAATTGGACTGGCAAGGCCCTAACAAAATCATGTGAACAAAGTAAAGTACTAATCCCTGACTTGGGTATAAAAGGTCATTGCTACTGAATCCTCAGTAAGGTTATCTTGCCGTCCTTACCATACACCCTCCAACTGATCCATCTTCAAGGCTCTCTTCTCCCACTGGAAACACTTCCTCTTCCTTGCATGATATGTGTTCTTCACACCTGGCTGCTGCTACTCTCCTCAGAATTCTGGACCAAGGCTGGTCAAGTCTTTTCTTACTTGTCCCCCTGGGGGTACTGTGCTGGCCCTTGGTGAAAGGACTCAGCATGATGTACCGAACTGTTTCCATCCCTGGCTTCCCTTATTAGACACAGCTCTCAGGGAGTTCTATGGCTGTACATAATAGGTACTCAGTGTTGGATACAGATAAACTTTTAGAGAGACCTGAGCTCTTGTCTCACATGTGCCACTAAGCTGCAAGTTTTTATCAACCCTAAGCAAATAATAAATCCCAGCAGTTCTCAAAATTTTGCCTCGAGAGGTATCTGGCAATATCTGGAGCCATTTTTGGTTGTCCAAACTAAGGGATGCTACTGGTATCTAGAGGGCAGAGGCCAGGGATGCTGGTACACATGCTTCAACACACAGTACAGCTCTCCATAAAGAATTACCTGGCCTCAAATAATACGGTTGAGACACCATGATCTAGTTAATATTCACTTAACAGGGTTTGGGGCTTACTTGATAGCTCAGTTGGTAAAGAATCCACCTGCAACGCAGGAGACCCCAGTTTGATTCCCGGGTCGGTAAGAACCTCTGGAGAAGGGATAGGCACTCCAGTATTCTTGGGCTTCCCTTGTGGCTCAGCTGGTAAAGAATCTGCCTGCAATGTGGAAGACCTGGGTTCGATCCCTGGGTTGGGAAGATCCCCTGGAGAAGAGAAAGGCTACCCACTTCAGTATTCTGGCCTAGAGAATTCCATGGACTATGTAGTCCATGGGGTCACAAAGAGTTGGCAATGACTGAGTGACTTTCACTAACAGGGTTGAGTGACAGTGAGGATATAACCTGTGAAACATAAAGGCACGGAAAGATGTTGGAAAGTCTTCCACCTTGTGTCCATGTGAAGGACACTGCAGAGGAGCATGAGCTATCATGTGTGCGACTCACTGAACATGTGGATTTCAGCCACACTGCCAGAACCCATCAGCAACAGGTGGGAATTCAGGTCCCTGAAACTAAACAATGAAATGGATAAATTATATCATACGTGGTACATACGATGGAGTGCAGCCTTGGAAAAGATCCTGCTACATGCTACAACATGAGTAAACCTGATAACATCACGCTAAGTGCAAAAGGACATATAAACTCTGCTATCACTCGTACGAACTATCTAGTCAAGATCAGTCATCTGTTGCACTACAATGTCAATATACTGCCACATGCCACAACATGAGCCAACCCGAAGACATCATGCTAAGTGGAAAAGGACAAATAAAGTCTGCTTGTACTCATATGAACTATCTGGTCAAAATCATAGCAATCTGTTGTACTACATGTTAATATACTTAACACTACTGAACCATACACTTAAAACTGATTAAGATGGCAATTTAAATGTTTTTTACCACAATTTAAAAAAACTGAGCATGGTCATTTATCCAAGTGGCAAAAGTCAATTTGGTTAAGTGTTGGCAAGAGGGTAAGCTAAAAGGTACTTTAAGTGTTGTTGGAACTACAAGTTGTTACAGTGGTTTTGGAGGATAGTGATGAATAAACTAAAAGTACATAACCTTTGACCCAACACTCTTAGGAATACTTCCTATAAAAATACCCACACAAATACTCACATACAATTGTCTCATGTATAAAATATCCACTGCAGCACTATTTAGAATAACAAAATACAAAAACAACCCAAACAGCTACCAATAAGATACTAGCTAAAATAATCTGAGCTATTTCCATACAATGGGGTACCATGCAGCCATTAAAAATGAGCTCTAAAGTTATGAGACACCGCATATAGCGAGCTTCTCCATGTGTGAGGAGAAACGGGAGAGGATATGCATAGAGAAATTCTGGAAAGAGAAAAGAAACAAGTCCTAGAAAACATGGATAAAATGGAAATTTAAATTTTTACCTTATACTACTAGATCTAGTAAGTACATTTGAAAATAAAAGCATAAAAGGAAGAAAAATTACCCACTCGTTTCTTTTCAAATAGTCTTTAGATCAGTGGTTTTCAGGTCTCTTCAGCATCACCTGCCTGGGAGCTTAAAAAAAATCCAAACTCCCAGAATCCACCAGAGAGCACTAGGATCTGACTCAATTGGTCAGCAGATGGGTCCCAGGGCATCGGTGTTTTCAAAAGATCCCCAGATAGTCCTAACTTTCAGCCAGTGTTGTGAAATTACTGATTTAGCCAGGGCTTAAGCAAACTGTAAAACATGACAGGAAACATTATATCCTTTGTGATCACATAGTCTGTCACTTGTTTTTTTGAGCCCTTTAAAAAATGTAAAAGCCATTCTTAGCTCCTGGTCAACTGGATCCAGTCCATGGCCCATTTTGCCAACCACCAGTTTTAGACCACCCAAAGGCTGGACTTACAGCCTGAACAAGATACCATGACACAAGGTACAGTCAGGAAGGTAGAGTCCACAGTGAGCCTCCAGAGGTCTGAACCCTAGCCCTCGAACTGGCACCCAAGTTGTTCTGAGTAGGAGGTAGGAGGGCTTTGGATTCACACTAGTAAAACTCCCAAAACACATATAAACCATTCAGTTTATTATTTTGTAGTTAAGATGTAGAACTTTCACCATGCAGACTTTATACGTATGTCAGCATACTTTCTTCCTAGCGGCAGTTACACAGAAAACCAGGTTATCAGGTTACTTGTAACCCAAACAAGGGGAGGCTAACCTTAACTTAGGGCTTCCCTGGTGGCTCAGACAGTAAAGCGTTTGTCTGAAATGTAGGAGACCCGGGTTCGATCCCTGGGTTGGGAAGATCCCCTGGAGAAGGAAATGGCAACCCACTCCAGTATTCTTGCCTGGAAAATCCCATGGACAGTAATTTACACCTCATCTATAAAGTTAGGGCACGCATTCCCAACACAGGGACAGCCCAGCACCAGAGAACTTGGGAGAGACTGGAGAACTCAACTTTCCTCCTCACTTGCTCTGTGAGCACTGCCAACGTTAATCTCCTACAGTTCTACAATCAGCCTGCATGCCCCAAGAGCCATATCTCTGCTCACAGGCTTTTTATTGTTTACTGACAGTAAGGTTCTAAAGGGAGCATATGAGTTTCTCCCATGTACCAACTACAAGACACAATAACCCTGTTAGAATGCTCTCCCAACCCCACTCTAACTCAAGTAATACCAGATAAAATGCTTTGTAAAGGTTCTTCTATTAGTGTATACGTAGGTTACCTATAAATTCACCTGACTAATGTAACCTAATTCCTACTGAGGTTTTTCATTATAGATTTCTTCCTTCACTTTCTTGATCAGTGACTCCCAAACATGTAACAAGTTAATCAAACTATTTTGTGTCACCACACTACCAAGACAGAAATACCAAGTGATATGTGCTTTTCAGATTAAATTTTGCGCTTTAAAATGTAAAAAAACTGAGAAGATATAGTCCTCAGAAGCCAATCAAAAATTATCTTTGAACAATAAAAAAGTTTATGCTTTTAAATTAATAAACATATATTGCAAACATTATGTGATAATAAAAATACAAAAAATATGCAGACTGACCCCAGGGCATTCACACATTAGAATTTTGTCTGAATAAAACAATGACTTTTATCCTCCAAAGTAGGTAAGTCCATGCTGGCTGAAGATTTCAGTCCTAGACCCCATAAATGAGGTACACAGTTCATGCTTAACAGATATATACATTAACAATGGTTAATGTTAACTGCCCCTCATCAGGGCTCTGATGGGTAGGAAGGATGAAAAGTGGACACCAGCACTCACATAGGCAGAGTTCTCCAATTATAAAAATTCTTACATGTGACCTTTACCAAGTCTTGGGAGATAGCTAAGATTTTAATCTGTGGGAACCCACCTCTGAAAACCACAACAAAAATCAATAAGAAATGATTTAATAGGAAATATACAAATTTCTCAGTATGAAGACTTTCACAGAACATGGAGGGAATGACAACTAAAATTGTTCTTAAAAATGAACACTCTTTGTCCTTGCTACCCAACACTCAAAAAACAAATCTGTACAAAACCACGAACACAAAAAAGGACCTTAGAGGGTGTTACAGTGCAGTCTTCAGACCTATTCTAAACTGCTCTCTTCACCAAGACCCTCCCCTGATAGAGCCTAGGATTCCCAGGTCCACTGAGGACGTTGAGTGGGCACACCCTTGCTGTGCCATAGACGGCCCATGGTCACTCGCTGTCAAACTTAACAGAGTTGACTTGGACAGAGATGGAGCCTCCCCGGTAGCTGCCCCGCTTCTTCTTGGTTTTCTCATGCCGGAAGGATTTGCCTTTGGTGAACTTCAGAACCTGATTGGCTCGCTCCCCCCAGTCTCCAGCTGCACCCCGCTGGTAAGCAGAAAGAGGTGGTTAGCGCACAGAAGGGCAACCCCAGGGCCCTGTCATTTCTTGCTCCAGGCAACTCAAACTCAGAGAACCTATCAACCAGGACCAAATGCTGTACTCTCTCCCACCCCACCCCACCCCCTCAAGGATGGTGAAGACCCCTCGTTTTCCTCACCTTGGCATCAAAGGAATTGTCTGCCACTCGAGCATCCACCTCGATCTCCTCTTCCCTGATCCTTCGGAATGGGGAGGATGCCCTTCGTTCTCCCTGGGGAAGAATGGAGTAGGAAATTCAGGATGGAGCAGTCATGGAACAAAAAGGCCCTCCTGAGCTACACACTAGAGTGTGTGTGCCACGCCAGGCAAAGAGCTGTCCAGATGATCTGCAGTTTTTGTCTACTCTAAAAGCTGGCTCCTGAGAGGAAAACAAGACAACCTACCTTCTTCCTTTTAGGAAATGTGTTGGGGGTCTGAGGCTTTATCTTCTTTGCTGGAGGCGTCTCTGCCTCCTTAGCAGCCTCATTCTTCTTCTTCTTCTTTTCTGAACCTACAGAGCAGAAAGCCAGGCTCAGGAAACCAGTTTCCTATCCCCTCCTCCCAGGCTCCCACACTTGAGGGCCTCCAACCAACTGGAAGCTGGTCAGGGGCTTTGGCTTCCTAATCCACTCCTCTAGAGTACAGCCCATTCTGGTTTAGGGGACAAACCCAGGAGGCAGGTTTTTTGGATACAGACCTGGCTTAGCAACCGCCACTGCTGCCTTTTTCTTCTCCTCCTCCTCCTCGTTGCTGCCCCTGTCTGCTTTTCCATTCTGGGCAGTCAGTGCAGAGGTGCCATTGGCCTTGGTGGCCTGCGGTCTTGGAGTGCCCTTGCCCTTGGGCTCCTCCTCCTCCTCACTGGAGTCATCAGAGGAACAACTGCTGCTGCTCTCGGCCTTTGCTTTCTTCCCAGAGGCTGGTTTGGAAGGGGCTATGGCTCCTACCTCCTTCCGTGGCTTTTTAGCTGGGGGTTTAGGCGTCTTCTCTTCTTCCTCTTCCTCGCTGCTGGAGCTGTCTGAATCCGAGCTGCTGCCCCCAGCACCCTGAGAGCTCTGCTTGGCGGGCAAAGACAGGGCTGCTTTGACTGTCGCCTTGGACTTAGGGGTGGCTACAGTCTTCTTCGTCTCCTCCTCGTCACTAGAACTGCTCTCCTCCTCACTGGAGCTGCTGTCAGCCTTTCTGGTTAGAGGCTTCTGGACACTGCCCGCAGCCTGCTTGGGAGTGGCAGCTAACTTAGCTGCAGGCTGCTTGGGAGTGGCGGCTGGTTTACTTGAGGGATTCTTGGTGGTACCAGCTGGCTTGGCAGGAGCTTCATCCTCAGAACTGTCGGAGTCTAGACAGGGAGGTTAGAGTGAATAGGTCCCCGAATCAGGCTAAAGGGGGCCCTTGGAGCTACCATCGCCCTGAGGGCCTCCTACGCTACACCGTCCTTACCCGAGCTGTCTGAAGAGCTCTCTGCTGCCTTCTTTGCTGGAGCTGCTTTAGTAGCTGCCTTGGCGATGACTGCCTTAGCTGGAGGTTTCTTTTCTTCCTCAGAACTTGAATCTTGAGAGAAGCAATGGCATTAGGCTGGGTCCAGAGTCCCACCAGAGGCAAGTAAAAGAAGCGTAGGGAGTTCCCTGGTGGCCTAGTGATTAGGACTCTGGGCTTTCACTTCCATGGCCCGGGTTCGATCTCTGGTCAGGGAACTGAGACCTCCGCAAGACATGTGACACAGCCAAAAACAACAAGGATGCAAAGACCCACACAGAGCATCAGCCCTGTGGTGCTTCAGAGAAAAGCAGAAGGGAACAGAAGCATCTCCTTCCCTACTCCTCACACACTTCCAGACCCACCACGGGAGATGACTCACCAGACTCATCGCTGCTCTCCTCGCTGCTCTCCACAGTCTGCTGCTTCTCTGCAGCTTTCTTGGGGGACTGAGTTCCCAGGGACTTCTTGGGTGGGGGAACAGAAGGCGGGGGGACTGAGCTATAGGGACCTGTTTAAAAGGGACAGTGTGATAAAATATGTACACAAATCTTTTGATACCACTTCCTTCTAGAAATGGAGCTTAATTCCCTTTCCCTTGAGGGTGGGCTAGGATTAGTGACTCTTTCCTAACAGACTAGGGCAAGGACGATGGCATGCCATTTCTGAGTCACAAAAGGCAACTTTTGGCTTTCTCCTTTCTCTGGGACAGGCCAGCTGTCAGGCCAAGGTCCACGTGGTGACTGCAGAGGACCTCCTGCCTTTGGGCCCTCATCAGTGGTAGCTTGACTCCCCGTGTCCAGTCACCTGGTTTTTTCTTCATGGGCTTTTTCTTCTGCTCCTCTTCCTCTTCCTCACTGGAGGAGTCCTCACTGCTGGAACTCTTTTGGGCAGGTGCGGCAGCCATTTTCACTGGAGCCTTAGCCACAACTTGCTTTTTAGGTATGGTCTGCATCACACAGAGAAAATCAATTACCACAGGAAAATGTTGACCCAACCACTCCTGCCAGGAAATGGAGGACTTCCACCCCCTTGTCCCCTCTTCCCTGGTAGAAATTAAGGCCTATACCTTCTTAGAGATGGCTACTGCCTTTTCCTCCTCTGAGTCATCATCACTGCTGCTGCTGCTGCTGCTACTAGCTGCTTTGCCGTTGGCGACTTTAGGTGCTGGCCGAGCTGATGTACCTAAGAAAACAGAAATAACGTGAGTGTAAAGACAGTTTTCAGACCCGCCACCTTCAGTGGCACTGCTGCCAAGATGCAGATTTTCATGAAGATCCTGAGGAGAATGACCATCACTCTTGAGGTCAAACCCTCAGCTACTACAGAAAATGAAGGGCCAAAATCCAGGATAAAAAATAATTCTTCCTGACTAGTAAAGATTGATCTCTGCTGGCAAGCAACTAGAACATGGATGTACTTTTGACTATAAAATTCAAAAGGAGTCTACATTTCACCTTACTGGTGGGACTTCATGATGGTGCTAAGAAAGGAAGAATTCTTACGTAAGTCCCAAGAACAAGCGTTAAGAGAATGAAGACGAAGCTAGGTGGCTGTCTGAAATACCATAAGGTGGATGCGAATACCCTTCAGATGATAGCTGGGCTCGAGTTTTTACAGCCAATCACTCTGACATACATTATTGTGGCAAATGTTGTCTGATCTATTGTTTCAACAAACTGTAAGACAGGTAATTGTATACTCATTAAAAACAGACATGAGCTGGACTTCCCTGGTGGTCCAGTGGTTAAGAATATACCTGCCAGCCTTCCTTCATGGCTCTGTGGTAAAAAAAACCACAACAAAAAAAAACCCACCTACCAATGCAGAAGACACAGGTTCAATCCCTGGTCTGGGAAGATCCCATATCCCTTGGGACAACTAATCCTGGGTGCCACAACTATTGAGCCCACACAACTGAAGCCCCAACACTCTACAGCCTATGCTCTGCAATAGGAGAAGCCACCACAGTAAAAAGCCTGTACATCACAACAAGGGAGCAGCCTCCATTCACCTCAACTACAGAAAGCCCATACACACAGCAAAGATCTAGTACACCCAAAAATAAATAAAGAAAAATATTTTTTAAACAGACATGAACTGGGACTTCCCTGGTGGTCCAGTGGCTAAGATTCCATGCTCTCAATGTAGGGAGCTGGGGGTTCGATCCCTGGTCAGGGAACTAGATCCCACATGTGCCAACTAAGATCTGGTGCAGCCAAATAAATAAAATAAATATTTAAAAAAAAAAAAAAAAAAAAGAACATGAATTAATGAACATCAAAAGAAAGGAGTATCAAGATATTAAAGGGCTATAAAAGTCTCCTCCTATTAGCTTGGAACTTAGGAGTCTGTCAATTCTCTTGCCTTCGGAGCAAGCATAAAGGAGAAGGCTGTGGTTTACTGTATTACCAAAGGATAAATTTCCTGCCCAAGTTCAGAAATAAACCTGTCTTCCAAAAAATTTTATGATGCAAATCATTTGAATATGCCCTCTGAAGTCTTTTAAACATGTTTCCCCTCATTGCCCACTATTTCTATAGTTGAAAAAAATGAAAGTGTTAGTTGCTACTCAGACATGTCTGACTCTTTGCAACCCCATGGACTGTAGCCTGCCAGGCTCCTCTATCTATGGGGATTCTTCAGGCAAGCCTACTGGAGTGGGTAACTATTCCCTTCTCCAGTGGATCTTCATGACCCAGGTATCAAACCTGGGTCTCCTGCATTGCAGGCAGATTCTTTACTGTCTGAGCCACCAGGGAAGCCATTTCTGTAGTTACCAGTCCCTAATTTAAAAAAATGACACCAATCCATACCTCTAGTTCAACAACCAGTGCCATTTCATCACTGTGGTGAATGAGGAATTTTCACACCAGTCCCCAGAGCAACCTGGTCCCCAGCCCAGCCTCTTGGGAACAAAAACAATACCTGGTTTGGCTTGGGCTTTAGCCTGAGTTTTCACTGCCACAGGTGTTGTCTTTGGCTTCTGATTCTTTGGTGGCTCGTCCTCTGAGCTTGAGTCAGAATCGGAATCAGAGCTCTCGGCCTTCTTAGGAGGAGCTTTGACTGTCTTGGCCTGTGGCTTAACTCCCTTCTGTAAGAAAAGCCAGGAGAATCAGCAAGAGTTTTAGGGCACCCCAAGGACATCTTAAGATACAAAAGCAAACTCCCTAGGTGCTCCCTTTTTTAGGCATTGTTCCTGACATTCCCTGTTTAGAGCTCCCTGCACCTGTCCACAAAACATCTTTTGCTCTTGGAGTCCCTGACAGTGTCCCAGAGAAACCCAATACTGTCAGGGATGCAGAATGGACTGAATTTCCTCTAGATTCAGGGTTCAACTTTTACCTTACAAAATCCTTTCCAAACCTCGTATTTCTACAACCTCTCTGAAAGACCTTGTAATAATCTGCTGTTGTATAACCAGCACCACCAGGCTAAAAGCCAAGATTTTAGGTTTCTTCTTTCCAATCCCTTAAGCAATTCCTTTCCTCCCCAAAGCTGCAAACCTCAACAGGCTTTTTCTTTTTGTCTCTTTCCTCCTCCTCATCACTGGATTCTTCACTGCTGCTGCTGCTGCTGCTCTCGGATGCTTTGACTGCAGCCTTTCCAGGATGCTGAAGCAGACTGGCCTGCTTGGCAGGTACAGCTGAACAAAAATACAGGTCCCAGTAAGAATCAGCCGTTTAGTACTGGGAGACTACAAATCCTCTTCCTGGAACCACAACTCCCTGCTGGGTCTTACCAGCTTTCTTAGCTGGAGGCCCCTGGTTTTCCTCCTCACTGCTGTCGTCACTGCTGTCACTGGATGAAGTCTTCTTAGCCACTGGTCCATTTGCCTGTAACTTCCGCTTTGGAGCCTTGGTGGACCTGCTGAGGCAGATTAGGCTAACTTCTGGGGAACAGGACCTTCTCAAACCAAATACAACCCAGCCTACTCACGAGAAGAAAACAGCCACACTGGCAAAGAAAAGACTTACTTGAGCCAGAAACTATAGATATCCAAGAGGGAAGTGGCGTTGGCATCCTGCTGGGTCTAGAAGAGAAAAGAGAGAGAAAGCAGGGTAAGAAAGTTTTATCCTGGTTATTCTGTGGGAGTTCAAATTTTGTGTTACTCTCTCATTAAAAGTCACTTATTTTGTCTGCTCTATCTGGTATTTACATCTCTGAAGGTTTCTCCTACTTGCATAAATTAGGAGAAAAATCTGTTTACGTATTTCCAAATTTTTGATAGCAAAAAAGGGTTATTCCTGTAGTTTCTGGCACCATCTATTCCCCTGCCTGTCAATCCTATTTATCAAAGCCTTTAAAAACATGCAGTCCATTAAAAACACTGCTTTATTCTAGCAGTGTACTATCCAGGAATTTATCCTTACCCATGAAACAAACACCTACACAGGAAGATGTTTGCTGCAACCCGGTTTATAATTCCAAACCACTGGAAATCAACCATCAAGAGAAGATTAGTAAAAATCTATGCTAATTATTCTGGAGAAGGCAATGCACCCCACTCCAGTACTCTTGCCTGGAAAGTCCCATGGACGGAGGAGCCTGGTGGGCTGCAGTCCATGGGGTCACGAAGAGTAGGACACGACTGAGTGACTTCACTTTCACTTTTCACTTTCATGCACTGGAGAAAGAAATGGCAACCCACTCCAGTGTTCTTGCCTGGAGAATCCCAGGGACGAGGGAGCCTGGTGGGCTGACATCTACGGGGTCGTGCAGAGTTGGACACGACTGAAGCGACTTAGCAGCAGCAACATGCTAATTATTCAGTGCAGAACATTCAGCTGTTAATTACACTGCTTATGAATTATGAGTTGGTGTCCAAAAAAAAGGCAAGGCGTTACAGTATATACAAGAGTACAGGCTCAAAGTTAGATGAGGTGTGAAACTTACTTCTGCCGGTTAGTAATGCGTGACCCTGAGTAAATCACTTGCTCTCTCTAATACTGTTTTTCTTCCCTGTAAGATAGATAATACTATACAGCACTAAGTTGGTGAGAGAATGAGATAACGCATATAAGGGGCTTAGCATCTGGCCCTTAGTATGCCCTCCACAAAGATTAGCTTTTGTCACATAAAAAAGATTTCTGATTCTGAAAGGCCCAATTCCATCCAGCAGGATGTGGAAACACTCTCTGCAGTCTCTAACAGTCAATTCAAAACAGTTCCAGTATGAAAGCAGCTCTATCAGATCACATGTGGCAGGCTGTCTCAGCTTAAGGAAGCCCTTTGACGCTGATCTGACTTATAACTTGTGTAACCTGATTCTACCACAAAGAACAAGCCTATCTTCTTAGTCAAAGACTAAGACCACTAAGGACTACCATATGAGGTTCCCTGGTGGCTCAGATTGTGAAGAATATGCCTGCAATGCAGGAGACTCAGGTTTGATCCCTGGGTCGGAAAGATCCCCTGGAGAAGGGAATGGCAACCCACTCCAGTATTCTTGCCTGGAGAATCCCACAGACAGAGAAGCCTGGCAGCCTAGAGTCCATGGACTAACAAAGAGTCATATACCACTAACACTTTCACTTTTAAGGACTACCACATCACTCCACTCTATCTTCAAGGTGTTTTCTTGTGCAGTCTTGTCTGCTCTCCTTGAGATGTAGATTCCAAACCTTTCACATTCCTGGTCATCTTCCTTTTACTTGTTTTTAGAACATCCTAAGATACCATAACCAAGATAACAATTTCCACTCATTGATGCTTTCTGAGCAACAGGCACTGATATTGCCACTTTGCACAGATCATGTTATTAAAACTCACAAAAATCCTATAAAGTGAATGATGACATGCTCATAGAAGTAGAAACAGATTCAAAGAGATTAAGCAAGCTGCCAGGATCATACACTTTTAAAGTGGCAGAGATTGTTCCCAAACCTAGACTTGTCTGATGCTCGAAGTCAAAGATTCCAAACTGCTTGGTAATTATGATGCTCAACCCTGCTTCTACTCCCGTTCATTTTTTTCTTTAGTAACAAAAATCCCAGCTTTCATTAACGGCTTCCCCGTGGCTCAGACGGTAAAGAATCTGCCCGCATGCGGGAGACCCGATTAGAGCTCTGGGTCTGGAAGATCCTTCGGAGTAGGGAAAGGCTACCCACTCCAGTATTCTTTCCTGGAGAATTCCATGGACAGAGGACCCTGGCGGGCTTCTCCATGGGACTGCAGAGTCGGACACGACTCAGCGACTAACACTTTCACTGTTTTTCAGCTTTCATTATTTCTAAAGCAATATCTGTTTGAGTCCTGGGTAAATTCGTTTCAGAGTTAAACTCAAGTCACGCTTGGCACTCCCAACATAAAAGCCCAATTAAGGTACCAGGAGCCTCTAATGCCTCCGGTGGGACAAGGCGCTCCCGCCCGGTCGGATTCTGCTAGCTACGTGACCTAGGCCACGAGGGTCCCACGCTGCCACCGCCTCACCTCTCACCAGAAAAAAGCAAGACTCAGCGCTAAGTAGTCAGACCTCGTGGAAGTGATGCCAAGACTCCAAGCTTTCCGCCAACCGCCGAGAGCTCGACACAAAGACCTGGCAGTCATTAGTCTGGCGGACCCCGCAGACCTCCCTACCTGCAGACCTAAGCATGTCAGGGCCCGCAGCCCTGTGGTGATCCCACCCCAGCCCATGATCCAAGCCCCGCACTCACAGCGCCTGTTGCCTTGACGAATTTATTGGCCACGCTCGAGAGCTGGTTATCTCGCAGAAAGCCGAGCACGAGGGGATACAGGTCGCTGGGAACCACGCGGCGTAAGCCGGCGTCCGCCATCCTCCAGGTAATACGCGTCACTACCGTCGCGGACGCACACGACTCAAGAAACCGGAAGAGGCGGGCTAGGGGAGGATCCCGGCAACGTCCTCGCGCCGCGCGGGGCACGCCGGAAGGGGCGGGCGCACTCTCGGAGACAGGGTAAAGGCGAAATCCATGAACGCTTTCCGGTCCCACGAGTGTCGCCATCTTGGAAGGGCGGAGCCCGCCGTTCTGCTTTGTGAAGGCGGAGCCCTGACGTCAGAGGTCACGCCCTTGGTGGCGGCGGGAAAGCTTCAGACTTCCCGCGCCTTGCCTGCCTTCTGGAGCCACCTTTCTCAGTGCAGCAGTTACCCGCGCCGCTAGCATTCAGGTATCAGTCAGGCGTGGGTCGGCGGGCCTGAGCTGACCTTGAATTTTCTAAACTTGGTCACATATCCCACCGTCTCCTATTCGCTCTGCCAGTGGATTCCCACTCTTCTCCATCTTCACTTCAACACCCTGGAAGGCCCTTTCTCAAAATACCACCCCAATCTCTGCACTCCCAACTCCATTACCGAGGGCCCTTCAGATTATCTGTGGTAGTGGTGAGCTGCTGATCTTCAAAACTGTCCACCTCAATCTTGACTTGCCCATGAGACAAGTCTACCCTCCCTTATTTACACAGCTTCAGGTCAGCTTCATGAAGGGAAAAAGGGGATGTGCAATAAACCCGAGCAACAGCAGCAATCTCTTCAAACGGATAATCCTGAAAATAACCCTTCTACCTCCTGGGTCACAGTCCACACTATGAATCCTCCCTGTGGAAGCACTAGAAAACCCCTCAACTGCCTCTCTCTTTGTCATGAGTACTCAGATTTATCAATCAATGCCCAGGCCAATCAAGTTAATTCAAGTTCTCCATATTTCAGTTCACAGTAGCAGATAGCACCCTGTCTACTACCCCTGGACTATTTCTCTTTCATGCCCCTCCCGGAGGTAAGGGTTCACTTTCTCAAAGGACACACTTATTTGCCAGTCTCAAAATAGGCATTCCCCTGTCCTTGGTATAATTCCTCCTTGTCCCTCTTTCCCAAAGGTCTATTCACCTGCATGCATTCTTTAAATATCTGAGCACCTGCTGAATGCCAAGCATTGTGCTCAAGCTATGGTACACACAAGCCTCAGTTTCAAAAACCTGTATTTACAACAGGTGTGAACTTCCTCTGGGTCCCTGATACTCAAATTCTTTGCCGGACCAATGGCACCACGCTCGTTGGAAATGCAGAACCTCAAGGCCCACCCCATAACTCAGAATCTGCATTTTTAAAAGATCTACAGATTTAGCTACCCTTTCAAAGTCTGAGAAGCACTGCCCTAGATGACTGATTTCACCTACTAGACTCCTGAAGAGCAGTTTCAAGTCCAGTAGGATTCAGCACCTAACTGAAGAGGGGTCCTAGGAATCATATGGAAGTAGGAATGTCCCTGTTGGGTTCAGAGAGGAAAAGTGATTTCTCTGGCACCATGACCATAGAAAAAAGCACAACAGCACTTGGCAGTTCTCTCTAGTTCATGTTTATTAGTCTGCACTGGGGGAACCCCTCAACCCCATCCATCTTACACAGGAATGCAAGTTAATGTGTTTCAAAGCCTATTATAAAAAACAAATACCACTTAAAATCTGATGTATTACATTTTTATTTCACTTTTTTCCATTTCTTTAGAAAACAGTCATCTCCTCGCTAGCAGCTCTCTCCCCTAGACTGGGGGAGGGGAATGGAGGAGGTTGGGCACCTCCAAAGAAAAGGGGATGGGGGAGAAGGGCCCAGGGTTACCTCCTGAGGTTCTTCTGGGCCTGTTTCAACAATGTGTCAAAGTCAAGAGAATCAAATTTGCTCTTTACAGGAGCAGGGTCAAAGTCTTCCCGGTTGGAGTCTACAAAGGTAGAGAGAGACAAACATCAAGGTCTCTTTGAGTACACCTCCCAACCACAGGGTCCTCAAATGGCCAGCTACCTCTCTTATCTATAATGGATGGAGCTAAAATCTCCTGAATTTTAAGTCAAAAGATAGGAAAGCCCCCATTTCTCCTCTCATCCTACCCTTTAAGCCCTTCATGTGTCACAGGAAGACAAGTCTGTCTTACTAAACCCCCTTCTCAAAAGGCTGGGGACTCTTCCAGGGAGGAGATGGAGTATACCAAAGGCTCAGGGCCTCCCTCCACTCACCAAGATCAGAATAGCTTCTCTTGCAGAACTGCCTGCGGCCCCCAAAGCAGAGATCAAAGGGCTGTTCATCAGCCTGCCTCAGCTTGTGGCCACTCTCGATGGCTGCAAATGCCTCCTCGGCATAGCGGTAAGTGACGAAGCCATAGTTGTCACTGGAAGGGAGGGTGAGACAGAGGCTGAGATGGCTATTTGGGCACATGCCATGGAGAAGAGATAGCTCCCCAGGGTACAGGGACTGGAGAGGTTCTTCTCATTCCCCAAATGGCCAACCCTCTAACTGTAGAGATGAAGGTGTCCTACACTGCCCAGCACACCAGAGCAATCAGGAAAGACAAAGCACTGAGACAGATAATGGGACAGGAAGGACATCCTGACCTTAGGGCCCAACCTCACCCTTGGACACGGAAGTGGATGGTGCACTCCTCAATCTCCCCAAAAACAGAGAATCTCTGTTTCAGCTCTGACCGAGTCATGCGGCCAGGTATCTTCCCAATGAAGACCACTCTTCTTTCTTCCTATGTTGGGTCAAGGAAAATTAACACACCATGAGCCAAAGCCATAGCTGCAGATGGCTCTGTGAGCTCATGTCATGGCTCAGGGACAAGCCCTCTCCTCCTAGGACCTGTTCCTCTACTCACTATTGCACGCTCCTTCTGCAGAACTCTCTGCCTTTGGTAATGGTCGTGTGAACGATAAGAACTGTACCTGCCAAGAGAAAAAGGTGCTGTCAGCCCCCTAGATATTAGACAGCTCAAGTCTCAACTCTTAGGCTCTTGCACCCCAAATGTACCAACTCCCTGAAAACATACTCACCGCCGCCTCCTGTCACTTCTCCGGCGAGGAGATGGAGAGCGGGACCGGCTTCGGGAACTAGATGATGAGGAGGAGGAAGATGAGGAGGAAGATGAGGAGGAGGAAGAGGAAGAGCATCTCCGGGAACGTCCAGAGGAACTGCAACTGGACCTAGAGAACAAAAGATCACACAGAAATGATGGGAGGAGTACAGGTATCATCCACTTACCTCACCTTGGCCCCAGCCCCGCCTCCCTGTCAGGAAGCTCAGGACCAAAGGCAGAGAAAAGCAGAGGAGGTGCAGAAGAAAAGCAAACTGAGAACCTTGTGAACTTTACATGTTCTAGAGTATCTGGGCATTGATCTTATTTATTGTCAATTATGCAATTAAAAAGAATATCTAACAAGTCAGAAAGAATAAAAACAATAGAGACTCAGAGATAAAGGGCTGGGCCCTAGGTATTACAATGAGCCGGGGGATCGGGGGTGTAAGGGAGAAGTGGGAGGGCGGGCAGGCCCATGTCTCTGGAATCCTGCTCGCCTCATGTCTCACAGGAGTACTATGATTATGGCATAAGGGGAGGTGACTGTGCTAGATCTGTAGTAGATGACATACCTGAAGATAAGCTTCACCATCAAAAACCAAGAATTCTTCACTGATGAAGTGCAAAAATTTGGGTCTATTATAGAGAAAAAGGTACTCCCAAAAATATGAGGCCACAATGACACCCAAAGGACACCAGACTCTTTCCTCAACAGATGATTATAGGAAGGATTATTTGCCATTAACAACCCACTAGCCCACCATCCCACATCTACCGGAAAAATACAAGAAATAAGGACTGATACAGTGCAAAGGAATCAACATGGTCAAGACCAAACCCTAACGGTTTCTCCCAAGGCAGGTCTCTAGGAAGCAGGAGATCTCAGAGATATCCCAATCTCTAACAGGGGACAGAAGCTATCTTTTCACAGCTTGCCTCCTTCAAATCCAGGAAAAGGGAAGAAGACAAAAGCCAAAGACAGAAATAGAAAAGCCTTAGTGCCTGAAAGTTCATCAAACTCAATGTGCAAAAGCTTTCAGAGTAAGCCAGAGGAGAGAACTTCCAAAGTGGAGAGAACCTAACAGGCCATCAGAGCTCACCTTCGCCACCTCTTGTGTGGGGGGGAGAGGGACCGGGACCGGGATCGGGATGAGGAAGACGACGATGAGGATGAGGAGGAAGATGCTTCGCTGGTCCGGGTGGACCCAGAGCTCACAGAACGGCTGCTGCGGCCACGGCGGCCTTGCCAGCCCCGGCTTGGGGGGCTGGCTGACCTGCAGGCTTTTCGATAACAGCGCACTGACTGCTGCTTGGCTGAGGGATCAGGGAGAGTCCTAGTGTTCGTGTCATTCCGGCAGGGTGAGGCCTCAGGGGATAGCAAGGCAGACGGGGCAAGGCAAGGAGTTTGGGGATCTGCCTGCTCTTTGCTAGTCCTGTGATCAAGTGGCTTCTGGGAGGCAGCTGTGCCTGGAGGCACAGAGGTGACTGAGCCCAGGGACAAGACAGGCTTGATGGTGATATCCTGATGGCGTTTGACGTTCCATCGGGAGCCCACCTCTGGAATGACTAGGGCAGGCGTCTTTTTTGGGGGGGTCCTGCTCCGAACACAATAGTCATGGTCCCCAGAGCCCACATGGACCGGACTAGGGCCACGGACCCCTTCGTGGAGGCGGGCTGCAGCTGGATGTTTGGCCTCTGTAACTCCTTCAGGCTTCAGGGTTCCCTCCTGGGCGGTGGACTTAGGAGATTTGGCTTTGGCCAGCAGAGAGACAGCAGCCAGGGGCTTCCATAACTGATGGGGAGGGGTAGCTGGAGGGGTGAGCCCTGTGAGGGGAGGGAGGATGGAGATAGCAGGATGAGATCCGATTCTACACTTCTCAACACTGTGTATACAGGCTCCAGAGACTCCCACTTCATTTCACAAAGTGTACTAACACTGATCAGCAGCCCAACTTCTCCCACTGTTACAACTGCTCCGTCCCATGAGCTCCCCATCTTGGAGACCAGCAACAGAAACCCAACTAGCTAGAGTCCTCCTGAACCTCTCATTGCCCAAACCCAGCTGGTGGCCAGGTCCTGTCTGTTCTACCTCTTCCTTCTTAGACTCACCCCCTGACCATGGCACTGACTGACTTCCTGGCTGCATTTTCCCTGAACTCATGTAATCATCTAATAATCTCCTACCTCGAGCAACACACCTGTCCACCTGTCTTCTACATTCCCGCTGGAGGAAGCACTCTAAAACCAAACTGGTAAGGCTTTTTCAATTGCTTCTTCAACGTACAATATCAAGTCCAACCAGCTTAACATGGCCAAGTTCCCATAACTTGGCCTCCTACTTAACACCCCAGCTTTCTCTCTTCTGAGCTCTGCCCACCACCCTGATCAGCCACTACACTCCAGCCAAAACGAACCACTCACCATTTCCCAAAACATACCAATACCAGGCTGGCTCTGTTTCTTCAGTTCACTCAAGCTGTTCCAACAACCTCAAATGCCCCTGGTGTCAGGGATTTTCTCAAGCCTCCAATTTGAGGATTACCTTCTGTATAACCCTGTTCTGACAGTCCCTCTTCAGACCCCACTGTAAACCAAATGGGTTTCTTTGACACACAACCTCTGATACTCGACGTGCTCATCTGTTTACACATCTGCCCCCTGGACTGTGAGAACCTCGAGGACGACGATCAGATTTCCATATCCCCAACATCTACACACACTTACTGCAGAGCGGGCTCTACAAACATTTGCTGCTTAAACTAATCAAAGGCAGAGTTCCCCACCCTGAACCCACCTGCCACGTTGGCCAGTTCTGGGGCTTGTAACCGGTCTAGGGGCCTCTTCTCCTGGGGAGTGTCAACGCTGCTGGCGGGGGGAAAAGGGAAAGCCTGGTTCATTGCCTCCTCAACATCTGCTTTCCTCATGAAGCAACAGGAAAGGGGGACGTGCAGAGAGGAATGGGGGCACAAACTGTCCCAATCATTCTCCTCCAGCACAAAAAGGGTCTTAGTGACTGAACTTTATGTAAGTTGGGTCTCAGCTCTGTCCAATTTCTGGAGACAGGCTGACTATGACCTTGATACCCCCCACCTCCTCCAAGCCAGGAGCCTCTTGTGCCCAGCTCAAACCAACCCAAAATCAATGTGGAGGAAAATATGCTTGGCAGAAGAGGACGGGGTATCATGAACATGGGGGGAAAAAAAAAAAAGGCCTCTTGGTACTGGAAGATTGGGGAACAAGGAGGTCCAGGACACCTGTGTCCTCCAAGGAGTCAGGGAGCCCTAGCCATGAACATCCTCCCCCATTTTTTCTTATAACATCAGCAGTGTTTTGAGCAACCTTAAAGCCTGTTAAATAAAGGAAAGAAACCCCCAAAAACACAACTCGCCAGAACATAAAAGGCATCACCATTTGAAACCCCAGACTGGAATCAGCCAGAGGATGGTTCATATATATCCTCCTACGTATCACCCAAGACAATGCTCAGTAGTGATGGGCTGAGCTGAGGGTGTGAAACAGGGAAAGACTTTAGAGCTGACTAAATGTCCCTTAACAGAGGCATCCAGTTGACAGTCCTGGAGCGCCGGCCGGCTGCTGACCAACAGCTGTAGGGTAACTCACTCATGTCTCCATACTTACCCTGAGTTTCCTACAGCCAGGCTGTCAGCAGGAGCCGGGGGAGGGCACTCCTTTTTGGCTGCAAAGAAACCATACTAGTTAAAAGCCCAACCAGATGTTCCATACTGAGGAGGCACAGAAACGCTGGCTTTAAGACGCAAAGGAGAAAAATCCATTTTGTCTACATACTCCATTGGGGTCTCCCCAAAGAAATCCATTCTCCTCCAGTGGGTATCCAAAAACTATTTTTAATTATGTCTCTTCTGCTTAAAAACAAGCACACACTCCACCGAATCTGAGATGGAGTCCCAACTCCTAAGTCTAGCATTCCAGATTCTATATAATCCACCTTATTAACTTGCTAGTCTTATAAGCTACTCTTGATCTACACTTGTACTTTGCCTTGTTCTACAGATACCTATTGTCAATTCAGGAGTCATTTCTGCAGATTCCTCTCCCCAGTCAGATCATAAGCTCCTTGAGAACACGACATAGCATCATCCTCTGCAGCACCTAGATCCACACTTGTACTGAGAAGCTGAACTAGCCACTGCCTTTCAAATACACCATATGTGACCTTTCCTGCACCTCTGCCTTTATTCACCACATGCAGGCTCTCTGAATTCCAGTCTTCCAAGGCTCAGCTGGAGAACTAATTCCCTCTAGAAAAATGTCCCCAATTTACTTGGATCTCCCCATCCATCCACTCTTTATAGTTCTTGTCATGCTGTACCCTCTCCCTGGCTTGGACTGCCATCAATGGGATTGTCTTCCCATTCCAATTAGGGGGCCACTCTAGTGGCAGAGACTCCCCTTCTCCCTCCTCCCAGTTTAAGCAACTACAGGGCTGGGCCCAAAAGAAACATCAACAAAAAGGGTTTCCTCACCTTCTGATTTCTCAAATTGCTCCAGCAGACTGGACAGGTCCGACGCCTCAATTCCTGTGGAAGCACACAACACAGGATTGGAAACCTACCCCTATCCACTGAGAACACAGGTCCCAAAACTTCCGAAACACCTCGCTTCTCTCCTTATGCACCCCCTGCCCACTGTTTTAAATAAACCAGGGGAGCCACACTCCCAGAGAAAGAGAATCAAACCAACCAGACTTTTCTCTCTCAAGAATTCTAACAAAGGCCAGCCCCATCGAGGCTTATCCTGTTTTATGGAAGACACTCCTCACACAATTCCCACGCCATTCTTCACACCAACTGAACTGTGTGGCACTCACCAATCTCACTGATGAAAGCCTGCACCACGGCCTCAGGACCCTGGGTACGTGGGGTAGGTAGAAAGGACAGTTTCCTTAGACGGGCTGGGTGGACAACAGGCAGTTTGGTGGTAGTGCTCTGCCTTGGTGCCGGTGTGGGAACAGCCTTGGCAACAGGAGAGGGTGGTTTCTCCTTGGGCCTAGTCTCCTGCAGCTCAGGCTTTAGCCTCTCTGATGCAGGCTCCTCAACAGCCACATTCTCAGCAGACACACACGGTGGAGCCTTGATCCGCGGGCTGTGCACCGGGGAGGATGCCCTGTGCTTCAGATGGGGAGATGCAGGCACTGGCTTGACCTCCACCTTGGTGGGCTCTGTCTGTGGAGCTCCCTGGCCAGCTGCCCCAAGACTGAGGGGAGGAGCCATCGGCACAGCTGGCACACTTTCAGGAGAGCCAGCTGGGATGCCACCAGGCTCCACCTTGGGTGGGGGGACAGCTCTTCCAACTGAGGTTAGAGGCAATGGAGGTGGAGGAACAGCAGGCCAGAATGGAGGGTGTTGCAGCCCTGGGCCCCATCCCAAGGGCCCATAGGTACAGTTGGAATTATAAGGTGGGACTGGGGCAGGAGGAGGTACCCAAGGCACATTGCAAGTGGGGGGCACAGCAAAGGCACCTGGAGTACCAGACACTAGGGGCACCGTTGGTGGGGGGGGCAGGCAAGGATAGCCAGAAGGGGACACGGGAGGATAACAAGGCCAGGGTGGCACAGAGGCATAGTGAGTATAGGGATCAGGTGGCACTGGCCCCAGAGACATCGGAACACTAGGAGGCTGCAGGGGTGGTGGGGGCAGATTGGGCACAGCTTGCCCATTTGTGGGAAGGGGCAGCGCAGGAGTCATGCCCAGCCCACCCGTGGGAAAAGGCAGAGCAGTGGGCATTGTGGGGGGCATGGGCTGCACAGCAGGAGGTAGCGGTCGTGCTGGCAGCAGTTTCTCTTGGGATGGCACCTGCTCAGTAGGAGCTGAGGCCATAGGTTTGGTCGCAGGTGGCTCAGGACTAGGGGAGGCAGGGCTGGGGCCCACAGACCCAAAGCAAGCCTCAGGAGCCGCCTCAGGACTTCTCTGTGGAGCTGTCTTCTTGGCTGGGGCTAGAGGGATGACAAGACAAGGGATGTCTGCCAGCCCTGTGGGAGTTTCTGGGAGGCTGGGCCACTTCCCAGCTGGAGGCTGAGGGGTCCTCTCTTCGGCCTCTGGCTGGCGCTGCTGCCTTCGTCGCCGGTACTCAGACAGGCTAAGAGGCCGAGGCCTGACTTCCTGGGTTGTGGTACTGGTACCAGTTTCTCCCTTCAGAGGACCTACAACCTCCCTGACTTCAGGACTGTTGGCCTTTGGGGGCTCTGAAGACTCTGATTCCAGGAGGAGCTGGGCACCTGGATTCCTCTGGGCTGATGATACTGCACCACGTCTGGGATCAGTTGGCCTAGATTTAACTAGTACAGGGTCAACTGGAGACAGGTCATTGGGAACAGAGTCAACCTGTACTGACTTGACCAGGACAGGGTCAACTGGAGACAAGTTGTCTGAGATGGGAACAACCACTGTAGGGTCAGCTGCTGCTGTGTCAGCCAGGACTGGATCAGCTGGGAGGGGTTCAACCAGCTCTGAGTTCGCTGAAGCAATGTTAGTCAGCACAGGGTCAACAGGTTCAGTGTCAGTCGCAGTGGGACCAGGGTCAACTACAGTGGAATCAGCTTCAAGAGAGTCAAGTGGCATGGGGTCAGCTTGAGCAGAGTCAACCAGTGAGAGATGCGTTGAAACAGGGTTGGCTTGGATAGGGTCAACCAGGCTGGGGCAGAGGTCTACAGGATCTTCTTTAGCAGGACTAGCTTGCTTAGTACTGCTCTCCAAGTTCGCAGAGCTGGGTTTCTCCAAGGCAGCTGCCCAGGCCCGAGCCCAAGCCCGGGGCTTCCCTCTACCATGAGGAGGCCCAACCTCTCTTTGAAGGTCCTCTTGAGGCAGGCTGCCTCCCTGAGAGGTCACCTCTGGAACAGCTGTAGACTGCCCACGAGAGGCCGACCTCAGCCTCCTGGTGTAGCCCTCTGCACAGGCAGCTGGCTGCGCCTTGCTCTTCTTCCTCCTGCCCTTTCGAGCCCTCTGGGAACTTAGCATGGCGTTGGCTGGTGGGTTCTGAGGCCCCTTGGGCGCCACTGGCTCCATGACCTCCCTGGGCTCCAACATGGAGGCTGCCTCCAACTTTTCCTTTGAGTCCAGTGACAAGCCCTCATCCTCAGGGCAGAGGGTTTCCTTGGGAACCGCAACCTCTGTCTCCACCTCTAGTGATGGCATGAGCAGCTGCAAGGCTGGACTGACCTCTAGTGTGTCATCCAGGAGCACAGGCTGGGGGCCAGCAGGGATCTGTCGCACCACAACTGGGATCTCCAGGTCATTGCCAGCTGTGGCCGCCTGACCCACAATCTCCAGCACCACACAATCCTCAGGCAGTGTCAAGTCATCTGGCTGCTCCTGAAGCTCATCCTCGAGCGCCGTCAGGTGGGTGAGGTTGGGTAGGCAGTACGGGTGCATGGCCCGCACCAGCTCACTCAAGGAGGAGATGCTCTCGTCTCCAGCTGCCTGTACTGCCATCTCTGCTGCTGCTGCTGCTGTTTTCTCTTCCTCCTCAGGACAGGCTAGGTGCATGGGGAAGTCTGGGATGCTGCTCACAGAGTTGTTAAGCTCCCCAGCAAGCATCTCACTGCTGAAGCCAGCCAGTTCCTCCTCTTCCTCCCCATCACTACGCTGCTGGGGAGGAGGGGACTGGCCCCAGCGGGTTCTTGACCTTGGGGGTCTCCAACTAGGAAGCTTAGGGGAGGAGGTCTCCAAGAAGGAAGGTGGAGAGAAGTCCCAAGGGGGATCTGCGAGCGCCATCTCAACCTACAGGATAGAAAACAAGACATAGACGTTTTCTCCAGGAATATATTTTTCAGGCCTGTCCCCACATATTCCTCCCCCCCGGGAGTCTATGAGGCTCCCTAGGGCAGGCTTGCCCCACTTACTCTACTACTGCCTGTGCTGGGCCCCAGTGGGTCAGTTGGGGTGATGAGGTCACGTTCTGGGGGTGTCCGAGAGAGGCTGAGCAACCTGTGCAGCTAAAAGGGAGAAAAAGACCTGAGATGAGTCTGTGTTTCAGAACTTGATGAGTAGGCCCACGGACGCGGTTCTAACCTTTGCACCAACCACACACCTCTTCCCCGTGTCCCACACTTACAGAGGAGCCCTCCCGAGGTGACACGAGCAGTTCCGAGTCAGGAATGCTGTCAAATGGAGATAGGTTCTCAGAATCTGCATTGTCCAAGATCTCCGTCAGAGCTGTGAGCAGTGACACTTCATTCTGGTCCTCCAGAGATAATCTGCTCTGTTCAGGAAAGACAATAGGAAGGTACCACCACCATCCTAACCAAGCCACTGAGAAAGACTAGATGCCAGAAGAATCCCTCTCCTGGGCTCAATTCAGCTAAATTTGCCAGAAAGAGACACGAGCACCAGGGAGCATGGGTTCCAATCTCATTTACTACCATCCACCACTTCTCTAGTATCAAGAGACCTGTCAAAATTGAGTCTTGAGTTTGTTTCATACTCTCTCCACCCTCAGTTAAGATGTGGGATGTTCAGTAGACAGCCCTTGACTAAGCTGGAACTGGACTCAAGACAAAGATTAGAACCCTCTGGACATGTAAGTCAGGGGCCCAGGCAGGGAGAAAGGCTGTGGACTATATTAAGTCTTCCATGGCATACTTTTACCTGGGACACAGCCCATGTCTCACCTAGAAATAAAAACACACTTCAAGGACTCAGGTTGAGTATCCAGGAATCAAGATTCTGGAAGTCATAGCCCCAGCTCACCTCTCCAAGGCTACCAAAATCTTCAATGAGGGAGATGAGAGAGGCATCCATATAGCTGTGCATGGTCCCCAGCAGCGCCCCATCCTGCAGTATCAGCTCCTCCATCTCCAGGTCCTTGTCCCTCAAACAGGGGCCCAGCCGAGACAGACTGACAAAGCCAGAATCATCGCCCTCCTCCTGCAGCAGTGCCTGGGGCAAAAAAGGATAAGGTTAGAAAGGCCCCCTGGGCAGCTATTGACACACTCTGTAAACCAGGTGCCCAGCCCTCCGCCAGTGGCCTCGGACTCAGCAGGAGCCCCACTACAGCCACGCCTCTGGACTTGCTGGGCAAAAAAAAGTTAGACTCCATCTAGAAATACTTGGAGCCTGCGAAATTGATAAATCGGGGAGTAAAAACCTCAAAAGTACCAAGATTGTTCCGAAGAGTCATCTGCTGGCAATGATGAAGACAGATATTCTGAGGAACACACCGAAGGACAGGAGGTCAGCAGGCCAGCGATTCCAGCGACAACCAGCTTACCTCCCTCAAATCCCACTTACGCCTCTGTTCTCTGCTTAGCTCAAATCCTAATCTCAACCACCATGAGTGACAGTCACATTTATTTCCAATTTCTGTGCTGAAGGCACTATAGTGTGTCACCCAACCTCTCAAAGGTAGTTGCAAGGGAAAAGTCTCTTCCCTGCCCAGTCAGAGCAAAAGAAGAGAAAGCTTGATTCTGTGGACAGGCAAGCCCCACCCCATCTCTTCCCTGAGAAGGAGCAACATCTTCAGCCTCGTCAGGCAGGGAGCCGCCAGCCCAGGCCTGTCAAAGAGTGTGGGTGTGGGCAGGGCTAGAAGTGCCTGGAAGGGCTGGGGAGGCCAGGGGTAGTGTTATCTCCCCTAGAAGAAACTATAGATGATGCAAAGGCCGGAGAAGAGGAACAAAAGTGGACGAGCCAGTCTCCCCTCTCCTCTGGCAGCAAAGGGAAACTCGGTACCTCTTCCAAAAGAAAAAAAGCAACAGGTGTGATGCACCCTCCCTACCTTCCCAATCAAGCCAGAGTTACAATTCCCAATGAGAGGAGAGGATACCTAGGGACACTTAGGAGGCCAGGCCTCCCAAAGATGAAGAGAAAGGTGGCAGGTTTTAGGCACTCACTCCTCCCAGGCCTTCACAATCCTATAATTACAAATAGCACCTGAACAGCACCTGCCTCAGCAAACACTTCTAGGTGAGCAAAAAGGCTGCACCTCAACTTGCCTTGCCACCTACCTGACCCAGCCATTAAGCTGGAATCCCAAGATGATGCCCCAGCTTTATGAACCACTCGTCACCACTTCCATCTGACAGGTACTGGAAACCCAGTCAGAGAACACCCTCTTCAACTGACCTCACCCATCCCTCCCCCCAACCCCCAAACAGCACAGCTCCCAGGGTACCAAGGATCATGGAGGGGCTAAGCCCAGGCTAAGAGTGTTAGCCACCAGCATCTCTTAACTTTAATAACCACCCCCAACTGGTTTTCCCACAGCCAGACTGTCCCTGCAGGGTTCAAAATCAGCTACAAACTTGAAAATACACATTTGATCCTTGAGACCCTCCCTAGTCCCGTCCAAGGGTATTTTCCTGCTCTCAGCATTAGGTTTAAGTCCTTCAGTGGATTACAGTGGTCCTGGTATCACCCACCAGACTCCTCCAGGGTGTCTTCTCTCACCACTCTCTCTGGCCACACCAGACATACAGGTTTCTCCAATAAGCCATGTTCTCTCCCACCTCAAGGCCTTCACCCACTATTCCCTGGGAGGAAAGCTCCTCCTTCCCCCTCCCCCATAGTCTCACTTTAAAATGTCTCTTCCCAGACCCTGCAAGGTAAATTACTACTGCTGATTATATAATATAATGCACTTTCCTTTAGTCTCCCTCATCATCATTTATTGTCTAACATGATGAAGACATAGGATCCTGGAAGACAGGGGCCATGTGTGATTTACCACAATATCCCATGTTTGAACATAATGGAATCTCAATACCTGGCTAACTGGACTAGCTTCCACACATTCATCTTTGTGTGTATTTGTGGTGAACAATCTCTCCATGAGACCTTCTCCAATTCCAAATAACCACCTAACTTGGATTACAGTTGGATCATAGATCCTTCCTGCCTCTCCCCCAAAGGGTTGGGGTGGGCAGCACCAGCCCCACAGCATGTGGCCTCTGAGAAAATAAGAGAAGAGGGGGTGGGCAGCTTCCAAGTTAGCCCCAGAAGCCATCTTCCCCCTCCAAGGCCTGAATTGCTCTGCTAGAACTGATATTACCCGGCAGCCTGCAGCCCAACTCCCACCTAGAAACCGAAAAAAAAAAAAAAAAAGGCTTTCAAGGACTCAGCTTAATTGCTTGAGAGAGATAACAGTTCAAACTAAGTCTTGCCCACCTCCACTCTGGGTGGGAACTTTTAAGAAGCCCTGTTGAAGAGTAGGATGATAAAGAACTGAAGACCAAGAAAAAAAGATTATGACAGAATTCCCCCCCCACTCAATAAACGTTCAACTAGTGTTGAATAGTTCTCAAATCGCCTCCAACTTTTGTCATCCCCAGAAAAAATTCCAGAAAAGCTTAAACACAAACCATCTCAATTTATATATCAATTCACAGAACAGGCCTTAGCTGCCTTCTCCAGAGATGTTGGAGAAAAACCAAGGAAGTGAGGATTCCCTTTCTTTACCTAAGCCTGCCACATGTAAATGTTGATACCTCCCATACCCCTTGAATTAGGAGGCAGGACTACAAGCAAACAAAACGCCAGCGCCTGTGACTCACAAGCCACCCTAAGCCGGTCGGACAGAAGCCGCCACTAGCTCACTCCACAGCCCTTCAACCTCAGCCCTCTTCCCTTCCCAACACACTCCGCCATCAGCAGGACTACACGCACATCTGGAAAGTCCTTCACCATCCGTCGTAGAGAGGCGAAGCGGGCCAAAGCAAAAGGAAAAAACTCCTTCAAGGTTCTGAGCAAAGTTGATTCCAGCAGTCCCAACCTTCCTTCCCAGTCAGGGGCCCCCAGCGCCGATCGGAGATGGCGGGACCGGCTGAGACACACCCAGTTCCCGGCAGTGCGGCTCCAGCGCCGAAACCAGGTGCCGGGTAGCCTGGAGCGGGAGCCACGTGGACATCCCCTCCCCGCCCCCACGTGGACCCGCGGCCCCCCCGCCCCCGGCCCAACCCACGTGGGTGTCGGGGCCGCCTAGAGGGGGAGGGGAAGCAGACAAGTTCTCCCGGGAAAATCACTCCCCCCACCCCACGTGGCTCCGAAAAGGCACTGCGGCGCGGTGCTAGAGGCACCCGCGACTCAGCATCCTTAGAGGAAGGTCTTACTCTATTACTCTTAAGTCTGAATGGTTGATCACCCCCATACACATGCGCCAGGTTTCCGACACCCGGCTCTGCCCCTCCAGCGTTCCGGAGCAATGGCCATAAGGATCCTGCTTCTGCCAGCACATCCCCCAGCAAACGACCGAGACCCACTCGGTCCAACCAGTCTCGCGCAGCCACCCGGCATCGACTCCCGAACGCTTCTTCCCTTTCCTGTGGCGTCCACGTGTCACCGCCCGGCACACGCCGCTTTGCAGCCAGCCGCGGGCCGCCCGCTAGTCTCTCACCTGCTCCCCGCCACTCACACCGCCCACGGTGCCATATGGTGCTTGGCTCCGACTCCCCCAGCCGCTGCTGCGCACTCCACCACCAGGGTCGGGGCCGGGGCCCCCACTCGCAGGCGGCGCGACTCCGTCTCTCCGTCCCCGGCGCGCCGCCATCTTGGCCCCTGAACACCCAGCGCAGCTCTAATCGCCGGCGCCGCCTCGCCCAGCCGATTGTGGGAAGGGAACTACAACTCCCGAGAGACCATGCAAGACTACGGATCCCAGAAGACTGAGCGGTGATATCGATTTGCACCCGGGAAGACGGCACTGGCCTCGCGAGGGAGCCTGGGAGTAGTAGTCGCATTCAGCAGAGCCTGAGGGGCACGTGGTACAGGCATTCGGTAATGCACGATTTTGTGTTGCGCTTGAGGACCTAATTTCGGAGCGCGAAGGAGATATTTACCTTTTGCTCATCTTTTTATTTTCTTAATCTGCCCAACTGTCGGAGCGCCCTCTTTGTCTGACGTTTTACCTGCTGCTCGTTCCTTTTGCCTTAGTCCAAGTAGGCCTGTGTTTTGAAACAGCACCCCCTCGTGGGCACGCGCACTTCAAGAGCTAAATCTCACCTGCTACACTGCAGCAGGGTAATTTGTTTAATTTTGTTCAGTTGCCCAGACTTGTCCGACTCTTTGCGACCCCATGGACTGCAGCACGCCAGGCACAAATTTAATCTTAAAACACCACATTATCGGCGTCGGCTCTGAGCTACTCTCAGAGCCCCACGCTGGCACCTCATTGCCAAATTTAGTGCCTGCTATTGCAGATCATCTTGTTATCCTCCAAAGACAACAAGCATTCTCCTGCTTTTGTTTTTCTCTGTGGAAAACTTGAGCGTCAAAACATCTTTGATGCTCTGTTTTATCTTGGAAAGCCTTTTTGGTCACCCCAGCCAAACTCGAGCCCTCCCTGAATTTCTACAGTCCAAAACTATCTCTATTATTTACTCATTTGGCATTTAGAATCTCCTTCATATTGTTTTCCTATTTTTAAGTTTTGTATTACAGAAGTTTAAAATTCATTTCAAAGAGTACAAAACTGTTTAAGTAAGATACTTGGCCTCCAAATTACAACCCCCAGATTTAAACCTTGTCAGCTTTGGGATATATTCAGCCACACTTTCTGTGATTATAAAAATGTATAGGTCCTAGTGAAGAAGCATTCAAGCATTACTTTCTCCTAATCCCAGAGTTTGTAAAGGTGAGCCCACTGGGGCCGGCTGGAGACGAGAAAAGTTTGTTCCAGAAGGAACTGAGGAATCATAAGGACTTCTAAACATGGGAAAGGGGGCAATTATTTGTTAAAAATCAGTTGTATGTTATTTTTCAGGCCTGAAGAAAAAGCCTGTATAATGAAATCTAACTCTTGGAGAACACCAAAAAGGAATTTTCAAGTTCTTTTTTATACAACCTAGCTGTTCTAATTAGCATATAATCATTTCAGCCTCTCTAAATAAAAGAGGTTTGTTCTAGTTTGGTTTGGTTTTGGCCATGCTAAGTGGCTTGGGGGATATTAGTTCTCCAACCAGGGACTGAACCTGGGCCCTCCCACAGTGAGAACTTAGAGTCCTAATCACTGGAATCACCTGACCACCAGGAAACTCCCCTAAGGGTTTTCCCTAAAAATAAGTGTTAGGGATAATATATTAGTCCATAGTTTGTTCCAGAAGGAACTGAGGGAACATAAGGACTTCTAAACATGGGAAACAGAGGAATAAATTATTTTCAAAAATCAGTTGTATTTTTTTCCAATTTTTAATCAATTCATTAACCAATATTTACTGAGATCTGAGTACCAGCTCCATTAAATGAATATATCATTATTTAAATGAATATTTGGGCTTCCCTTGTGGCTCAGCTGGTAAAGAATCCACCTGCAAATGAATATATAATATAATTATCATTATTTAAATTTTATTTGTGATTCCTAGTTTTTCACTATTACAAATTAAGTTACAGTGAATATTCTTATACATATATCTTTCCTTGTTTTTTGCCATGGTATCTTAGTTCCCTGACCAGGGATGGAACCCAGCCTAGCAGTAAAGCTGCAAGTCCTAACCACTGGACTGCTGGGGAATTCTTCCCTCACCTTTTTTATTTTTTGCATATTTGTACACTCTTTCTATGAAATAGTTTCCTTTAAAGAAGTTTGCTAAGTTAAAGGCTATATATGTGAAAGTTTTAGTCGCTTCGTGGTGTCTGACTCTTTGTGATCCCATAGACTATAGCCTGCCAGGCTCCTCTGTCCATGGAATTCTTCAGGCAAGAAAACTGGAGTGGGTAGCCATTCCCTTCTACAGGGGATCTTCCCAACCCAGGGATGGAACCCAGGTCTCCTGCATTGGAGGCAGATTCTTTACCGTCTGCGCCATCAGGGAAGCCCCATATATATGTATATACATTTAAAATGTCAGTTCAGTTCAGTTCAGTCACTCAATCATGTCCGACTCTTTTCGACCCCATGAATTGCAGCACGCCAGGCCTCCCTGTCTATCACCAACTCCCAGAGTTCACTCAAACTCACGTCCATCAAGTTGGTGATGCCATCCAGCCATCTCATCCTCTGCCGTCCCCTTCTCCTCCCACCCCAAATCCCTCCCAGCATCAGGGTCTTTTCCAATGAGTCAACTCTTCTCATGAGGTGGCCAAAGTATTGGAGTTTCAGCTTCAGCATCATTCCTTCCAAAGAAATCCCAGGGCTGATCTCCTTGCAGTCCAAGGGACTCTCAAGAGTCTTCTCCAACACCATAGTTCAAAAGCATCAATTCTTTGGCGCTCAGCTTTCTTCACAGTCCAACTCTCACATCCATACATGACCACTGGAAAAACCATAGCCTTGACTAGACGGACCTTTGTTGGCAAAGTAATATCTCTGCTTTTCAATATACTATCTGCTGCTGCTACTAAGTCGCTTCAGTCGTGTCCGACTCTGTGCAACCCCATAGACGGCAGCCCACCAGGCTCCACCGTCCCTGGTATTCTCCAGGCAAGAACACTGGAGTGGGTTGCCATTTCCTTCTCCAATGCAGGAAAGTGAAAAGTGAAAGTGAAGTCGCTCAGTCGTGTCCGACTCAAAGCGACCCCATGGACTGCAGCCTACCAGGCTCCTCCATCCATGGGATTTTCCAGGCAAGAGTACTGGAGTGGGGTGCCATTGCCTTGGTCATAACTTTGCTTCCAAGGAGTAAGCGTTTTTTAATTTCATGGCTGCAATCACCATCTGCAGTGATTTTGGAGCCCCCCAAAATAAAGTCTGACACAGTTTCCCCATCTATTTCCCATGAAGTGATGGGACCAGATGCCATGATCTTCGTTTTCTGAATGTTGAGCTTTAAGCCAACTTTTTCACTCTCTTCTTTCACTTTCATCAAGAGGCTTTTTAGTTCCTCTTCACTTTCTGCCATAAGGGTGGTGTCATCTGCATATCTGAGGTTACTGATATTTCTCCCAGCAATCTTGATTCCAGCTTGTGTTTCTTCCAGCCCAGCATTTCTCATGATGTACTCTGCATATAAATTAAATAAGCAGGGTGACAATATACAGCCTTGACAAACTCCTTTTCCTATTTGGAACCAGTCTGTTGTTCCATGTCCAGTTCCAAGTGTTGCTTCCTGACCTGCATATAGGTTTCTCAAGAGGCAGGTCAGGTAGTCTGGTATTCCCATCTCTTTCAGAATTTTCCACAGTTTGTTGTGATCCACACAGTCAGTGGCTTTGGCATAGTCAATAAAGCAGAAATAGATGTTTTTCTGGAACTCTCTTGCTTTTTCGATGATCCAGCAGATGTTGGCAATTTGATCTCTGGTTCCTCTGCCTTTTCTAAAACCAGCTTGAACGTCTGGAAGTTCACGGTTCACGTATCGCTGAAGCCTGGCTTGGAGAATTTGAGCATTACTTTACTAGCGTGTGAGATGAGTGCAATTATGCGGTAGTTTGAGCATTCTTTGGCATTGCCTTTCTTTGGGGTTGGAATGAAAACTGACCTTTTCCAGTCCTGTGGCCATTGCTGAGTTTTCCAAATTTGCTGGCATATTGAGTGTAGCACTTTCACAGCATCATCTTCCACGATTTGAAATAGCTCAACTGGAATTCCATCACCTCCATTAGCTTTGTTCATAGTGATGCTTGCTAAGGCCCACTTGACTTCGAATTCCAGGATGTCTGGCTCTCGGTGAGTGATCACACCATCATGATTATCTGGGTTGTGAAGATCTTTTTTGTACAGTTCTTCTGTGTATTCTTGCCACCTCTTAATATATTCTGCTTCTGTTAGGTCCATGCCATTTCTGTCCTTTATCGAGCCCATCTTTGCATGAAATAGTCCCTTGGTATCTCTAATTTTCTTGAAGAGATCGCTAGTCTTTCCCATTCTGTTGTTTTCCTCTATTTCTTTGCATTGATCGCTGAGGAAGGCTTTCTTATCTCTCCTTGCTATTCTTTGGAACTCTGCATTCAGATGCTTATATCTTTTTCTCCTTTGCTTTTCACTTCTCTTCTTTTCACAGCTATTTGTAAGGCCTCCTCAGACAGCCATTTTGCTTTTTGCATTTCTTTTTCTTGGGGATGGTCTTGATCCCTGTCTCCTGTACAATGTCACAAACCTCCATCCATAGTTCATCAGGTGCTCTATCAGATCTAGTCCCTCAAATCTATTTCTCACTTCTACTGTATAATCATAAGGGATTTGATTTAGGTCATACCTGAATGGTCTAGTGGTTTTCCCTACTTTCTTCAATTTCAGTCTGAATTTAGCAATAAGAAGTTCATGATCTGAGCCACAGTCAGCTCCCGGTCTTGTTTTTGCTGACTGTATAGAGCTTCCCCATCTTTGGCTGCAAAAAATATAATCAATCTGATTTTGTTGTTGACCATCTGGTGATGTCCATGTGTAGAGTCTTCTCTTGTGTTGTTGGAAGAGGGTGTTTGCTACGACCAGTGTGTTCTCTTGGCAAAACTCTATTAGCCTTTGCCCTGCTTCATTCTGTACTCCAAGGCCAAATTTGCCTGTTACTCCAGGTGTTTCTTGACTTCCTACGTTTGCATTCCAGTCCCCTATAATGAAAAGGACATCTTTTTTGGGTGTTAGTTCTAAAAGGTCTTGTAGGTCTTCATAAAATTGTTCAACTTCAGCTTCTTCAGCGTTACTGGTTGGGGCACAGGCTTGGATTACTGTGATATTGAATGGTTTGCCTTGGAAACGAAGAGAGATCATTCTGTCATTTTTGAGATTGCATCCAAGTACTGCATTTTCGACTCTTTTGTTGGCCATGATGGCTACTCCATTTCTTCTAAGGGATTCCTGCCCACAGTCATAGATATAATGGTCATCTGAGTTAAATTCACCCATTCCGGTCCATTTTAGTTCACTGATTCCTAGAATGTCGACGTTCACTCTTGCCATCTCCTGTTTGACCATTTCCAATTTGCCTTGATTCATGGACCTAACATTCCACATTCCTATGCAATATTGCTCTTTACAGTATTGGACCTTGCTTCTATCACCAGTCACATCCACAACTGGGTATTGTTTGGACATTGTCAAATTGCCCTTTAGGAAGGCTGTATTAATACACATTCCCAGCTAGTTCCCTGGCAAGTCCAGTGGTTGGACTCCACACTTCCACCGCTGGGAACACCGGTTCTATCCCTGGTTGGTTGGGAAACTAAGATCCCACATGCCACATGGTTCAGCCCAAATATTTTAAAACTAAAAAATAACACATATTCCCACAAAAAAAAGTCATGAAAGGAGAGGCTCTCTCATTATGGACTGAATTATATTCATTGTTCCCTCCACCACCACGGGCAAAAGTTATGTTGAAGGGCTTCACACCCAATATGTTTGGAGACAGAGCCTTTAAGAAGGTAATTAAGGGTAAATGACATCATAAAAGTGGGGGTCTAATCCACTAGGTCCAGTGTCAGAAGAGAAAGAGACACCTGAAAGCCAGGGAAAGAGGTCTCACTAAAAACCAGCCTTGCCAGCTGACTGATCTTGAACTTCCAACTTCTAGAGCTGTAAGAAAATAAATTTCTATTCTTTAAGCCACTTAGTCTGTGGTGTCCTGTTATGGAAGCCTGGAAAGACTCATACAACTTCCTTTCAGTTAGTTTCTTATTACTCTTTTGGGTGAAGTGAATCTGTTCTGGCAACAATAAAGTTTATTTCCAATAAACTTGGAAATAATTTGCCAATAAGAAATCAGTAAGAACCAATACAGGGTGCACAATTCTTCCTCTTTAGAAGAAACATCCTCTAATAGATGCGCTGCAAATGCTGGTGATTTGGGCACTAATTATGGTCAATATTATGATGATAAGGCTTTGGGAAGATTAATGTTTTTTTAAAAAGTAGAAAGTTGTGCCCTTTTTGCTTTATTTAGCATCTGATACAACAATATTTACCTACATAGGGTGTACGCATGGAATATACTAAAAGAGATAAGAATGTATCTCTCCAGTACCACCTAGACAGGGGTGTTGTGGCTACTAGTCTCCTTGGCAGGCTACTAGTCTCCTGGCCTAAGGGCCAGGAAGGAAGACCTCAGAGACACTGGCCGCCAAACATTGGGTGCCCAATTCCATCTTTGCCTGACTCCATGTTCAATAGAGACTCATCTGAGTATAATAATTGACTTCCTGTATCATTCTCTATGGGGATAAAGTGTGTTGATCAAGTGAGACAAAATGCCCCATTCACATAACATCTATTTCTCAATGTGAATTAACAAGTCAGCATTCTGGTTTTATTGAATGCCTACTATGTGCCAGGCACTGTTTTAGGCACTGGAGATACAGGAATGACAAAATAGACCAACACACATGAAAAACAGCCTCCCTAACAAAGCTCACATTCTAGTGGGGAGACAATCTCCAAGTAAATGAAGAGTCAAAATAATTTCAGAGCGCCAGAAGTGCTGTCAGAAAATAAATGGGATGGGACTTCCCTGGTGGTCCAGTGATTTAGACTCCATGCTCCCAGTGCAGGGGGCACAGGTTCGATCCCTGATTGTGAACTAAGATCCTGTAGGTTGAGCATGGAGCCAAAAAGAGAGAAAGAGAATTAAATAAATGGGATGGAGAGTGTGAAAGATAAGAAGGGGTAATTTTTTTTTTTTTACATGGTGTGCTCATGTAAGGAAGAGAACATATTTGAAGTAAGACATGAACCACAAAAAAGACCTAGCCATTCAAAGAGCATTCTGTGATAAGAAGAAAAGTCAGTGCGTGGGCTCTCAAGTGAGAACACATTTTTTTGTGTTCAAAAGGAAAACTAGTTTAACTAAGGAGTTCTAGAAAAGAGACAGAGTAACACCAAGATAATGCTTCATGTGTATTTAATTTGTGTGAGTCAGTCTCCTGAACCTGATGAATTCTGATTCACTTCCTAAATTGAACCTCCAGACCTATAAACACTGAGCACCAGACCTGGTCTCATTGAAAACCCCCAGGATGGCTTCCAATAATCTTGTCTCCTGTCATTCACACTTTTTTTTTTTTTTTTTTTAAATTTATTTGGCTGCACTGGATCTTTCTTGTGGCATGCCGGATTTTTTTGGATTTTTTTTTTTAATTGCTGCATGAGGGATCTAGACCCCTGACTGGGGATTGAACCCAGGCATTCTGCACTGGGAGCACCGAGTCTTAGCCACTGAACCAGAGGGTGAAATCCCTATTCATACTTTTATGTAGTTCTCTGCCGTAACTGTATCAGAATTGGTCTGTGTGACCAATAATATAAGGAAGAAGTGATGATATATTACTTTCAGTAGAAGTGTCAGTCGCGTCCAACTCTTTGCAAACCCATGGACTGTAGCCCACCAGGCTCCTCTGTCCATGGAATTCTCCAGGCAAGAATACTAGAGAGTGGGTACCCATTTCCTTCTCCAGAGGATCCTCCCAACCCAGGGATTGAATCCAGGTCTCCCACATTGCAGGTGGATTCTTTATCAGCTGAGCCACAGGGAAGCCCAAGAATACTGAAGTGGTAGACAACAAATTTCGTTATTCTAAGATGCTAAAGTTGAGGGTATCTTGTTGCATAGTAGTAGATAATTAATATGCCTGGTTTATAGTTACTCTTTCAGGGAGATGCAAACTTTCAGGCAATATCCCTTTTAGTGCTTTATTTTTAGACCCAAACAACCCACCTGTGAGGAATGGTTTACAGTCCTCAGCTTGCTGTCTCCTTGCAATATCCCTAGGAGGATTTTTTTAAAGTAGGGATATTATTGTCCCTATTCTGCTGCGGAAGAACTTGAGGCTAAGAGAGGGTTAAATAGTATGCCCAGGGGCACAGTGAGTAGTTGTACATTATGTTTTCTTTGGTTCCTCTGTTCCTAACAACCTATCCTCCACTGTACTAAGCAGTTGCTTATGGAAAGAGAGATGAATGAATAGGTTTCAACCCATTTGGTGAGAATGCTCTGAAAGGGTAGGGACCCTTTCTGAAGGAAGTATTCCCAAATATTGGCATGCATAAGAACCACCTGAGGCACTTTTTAAAAATTCAGATTCTCGTAGATCCCCTTTCTCCAGAGGTAAGATTTCCTGCTAAGGAGGATGGGGCCTTCTACATATTTAACAGATTTCCTAAGAGTTTCATATACTTTAAGTAACTGTTTTAGCAGAGAAAGAGATGGTAGTGGTAAATGGTCACAGTGATGGTAAATGGACAAGAAGGGAAGGAGTCATGTGTTGGAGCTGGGAAAGACAAATCCTATCAGAATTCTTATAATCATTTGATAAATATTATATGACATATCAGGCTATAGGCACCTTGTTAGGTGCTGGGGACAGAGACATCAATAAGACATATCATTACCATTTTGATGGAAAAGCAGATTCACCCTTGAAAGAAAGAGGAATTTTGGGGTGTCTCAGTGGTAAAGAATCTGTCTGTCAATGCAGGAGACACAGGGTTCAATCCCTGATCTGGGAAGATTCCACATGCTGCAGAGCAACTAAGCCCATGCGCCACAACCATCAAGCCTCTGCTCTACAGCCTGGGAACCACAACTACTGAAGCCTGGGTACCCTAAGGCCCATGCTCTGCAACAAGAGAAGCCAACCCAGTGAGAAGTCCACATATCGCAACTAGAGAGTAGACCTGGCTCACAGCAATTAGAAAAAAGCCCGCACAGCAACGAAGACCCAGCACAACCCCAAAAAAGAGCAATACCAATGAGTATTTGAGGGAGTTTCAGGGGTAAAAGAAATGTGGGAGAAAACAGACAAGGCTAAGATAAGGTCAGGAAAAGGAGTTGGATGGGACAGGTTCTAGGAACTGCAAGAAGCCAGGAACTCACCTGTCCTAAGGCCAGTCTAGCCCACTGCTTCTGCTGTTTGCCTGTCTGTGGGGCTCATCCCTTCATTTCTTAGCACCCCACCTCTTCTGAGCACCTCCCACTTTGCTTCATCCCCATGTCCAGAGTCCATCTTGCACTAATGACTGGTATTAAAAAATACTGGTGAGCTTCCCTGGTGGCACAATGGTAAAGAATCCTCCTGCCAATGCAGGAAACAAGGGTTTGATCCTTGATCCAGGAGGATCCCACATGCCCCAGAGCAACTAAGCCATGTGCACAACTATTGAGCCTGTGCTCTAGAGCCCGGAAGTCGCAACTACCCATTTGGTGTCCTAGAGCTCCTGCTCTGCAACAAGAGAAGTTACCACAAGACTGTGCACCTCAACTAGAGAGTAGCCCCACTTGCTACATCTAGAGAAAAGCCCTTACAGCAACAAATGCCCAGCACAACCAATAAATAGAATTTTTTTTAAATATAAAGATTAAAAAATAAAAATACTGGCATGCCACTGAATTATTATTTTTTTTTTTTGCCAAGCCACATGTGGAATCTCAGTTCCTGGACCAAAAATGGAACTTGTGCCCCTGCAGTGGAAGCACAGAATCTTAACCACGGGACTACCAGGGAAGTCCCTGAATAATTCACTTTAAAATAGTTAATTTATGTCATGTGATTTCACCTCAAAAAAAGAAAATACTGGGTGCTCAAATCCATCCATCCAAATCAGCTAAGCCTGCCACCCTCAAGGACCTTGTCATTAAGGACCTTCCACATAGACTCACTGCCTTCCTACCAGGGTTATCTGCCAGGCATCTGTGGGTTCTCCTTCCATCTTTGCAACACAATTTCCAGAGATGCTCCAGTGATGTTTCCCTCTTCTTCCCCAGGTCTGGTCCAAACTAGAAGAAAAGCAGAAAAGAGCACTGGGTCAAGTACTTGTTAGGTTTGTGACCTGAGGCAAGGTACAGTTACTTAACCTCCCTTAGCATGGTTCCTCAAGGAGATGAAACTACTTAATCACCCATTGAACAGTATTGAGATATTTTCATAAAAGAAACAGGATCAATAGATCAGCTGGAATGGGACTGAGAGTGGTACCTTCCCAGAGGAGGTGAAAGTATAACTGAGTTTCAAAGGAGACATTAACTAGTTAGTAGGCAAAGAAGAGGGAGAAGAATGTTTTACAGAAAGTTTGAATTTATTAACCTTTCTGAATCTGTTTTCTTGCTTGTTTAATGGAACACCACTTTCTTCCAAAGGTCATCATGAAAAGTAAATGAGATTTCAGGTGTGAAACACCTAGCACAGTACGGGGCACACACTGTATACTCCACAAATGCTGTTTTTCTTCTTCTCTGCCTTCTGCCTTCCACCTATGCAGTCTAGAAGGGAACTTTAGGTTCAGAGGAGGCAAAGTCCCCTATAGGGCGGGTTATAAGCCCCTTTGTCCACTCAGGTGATTGGTGATAACCATGGAATCTGGCCAAGCTAGTTGTTTGGAATGAGTGGCCTTAGGGGTAAGTGGTTACAGGATTGTGCGAATCCATCCCTGGTGGCTCAGAGGATAAAGAATCTGCAAAGCGGGAGATTTAGGTTCAATCCCTCGGTCAGGAAGATCCCCTGGAGAAGGGAATGGCTACCCACTCCAGTATTCTTGCCTGGAAAATCCCATGGACAGAGGAGCCTGGTATGCTACAGTCCATTGGGTTGCAAAGACTTGGACACAACTGAGTGACTAACACACAGGGAGTGAAAGGGGTCAACACAATCCAGCCCACTTCTGAAACTTTTCAAATAACAGATAACCTCAAAGAAAGCAGAAAGGAGCTAATGTATATCGAGTACTGACTACATGGCTGGTATTGGGCTAGATGACTGGGCATACACGGTCTCATTTAATTCCCACCAAGCCACGGAAACCAAGTAATTTTCTAATGAGGGGTAAAGCTGGAATTCCAAATGAGGTATCCAAAATTCCAGGCTAAGGTTATATTACTTTAGGTTCCCTTTACTCCCTATAGTGCTGACCTCTGCCCTAGGGAATGTGGGGAGGAGGTGGACACAGGCAAGGGATGCTGCCAAAGAAATAATTGAGGATAGCTCCAGTCACATCCCTTTGCAGGGTTCTATCTGCAACCTCCCCGCCCCCGCCCCTACACACACACACTTTGCCCTCCCGAGGGTGGATATAGGGAAAGCTAGGGGTCGGGGAATCCAATGTGGATGGAATGCTGAAGTTAGAGAGGCTTCACTTACAGCTCCCTTCCCCCACCCTCTCCTAAGCACAGGGCAGGGGATACCCATCTCCTGGTTGGTTCTCTTTTCATCCCTAAGACTCTGCATCTGCCCTTAGCTTCACTTCCTGCTCCCTCAGCAAAAGCTAAGGGGTCTCATAAACACTTAAGCCTCCACATCTGTAACCCTCCCCCAGCCAGTCAAACCAGCTGTGCAGACTCTGGGCAGGGGTGAGGGAACCTTCACTATCAATCCCCACCCAAGTAACAAAATGAAGGAGGACCCACCGCCCAGTCCGAGCCAGAAGCCTAGGAAGGGGACACCGCCCAGGTCCCCAGCATCTACTGCTGGAACCCACTATGAAGCTTAAGGAAAAAGAATCTAGCAGCTGGGGACCCCCTCCCAGAAGGGAGGGGGCCAACTCTCTCTTCCAGACGGCTCCCCTCTCCTCCCTCCTCCCAGCTAATAGGTATTTCCTGTTTATGAGGCAGCTAAGGCTGGGCTTTTGGGAAGGGGTGGAGATGGAGGCCCCCCCACCCCCACTCCAGGCTGTGTTGGGGAATCCTTGAGGATTGAAGGTTGGGAGGCTCCTCCCTGAAGAAGGAGTGTTCCTCACGATGACCATCCACATCACCCCACCCCCTCCAACAGAGGCCCCGGCTCCTGCGGGCAAGGGGCAATGGAGGGGTCTGCTTCCTGTCCTCCCCAGTCTCCGAGGCCCTCAAAAGGAAAGCGGCTTCCAGGAGAAGTTGGGGTGGGAGGGAAGCTGAGACTGGATGGAGAAAGGGGGGAAGGGAGGAGAGCATCTTGACTGATGAGTCAGAGTCTGCAAGGGTAGAGGACGGCCTGCAGACTCCCCCTCCCCAGTCCAACCTGGCGGTCATTCCGCTGCTCCCCTCTTCCCAGCAAAACACAGATCCCAGGCAATTAGGCGAGGGAGGGGGCCGGGACCTCACCTAATTAACCCTTTAGCTCCAGTCCCAACTGGTTTAGCAGGCAAGGTAGGGGTAGTTAATATGGGGGGGGGGGTAAGAGAGAAATTCAGGGGTTGCTACTCGAATTAGGATAATACTGCTTCCCCACCCGCATTGTAATGGGGGCGCATAACCAGGGCCGTCCAGATTAAGAGTGGGGTTTCTGCAGAGAGCCTGGACTGGGGGATTGGCAGTCCAGTTTCCCTCCCTGAGCTCGGCCGGGGGTGGAGAGAGCTACACCTCACAGCCCACCCTGGCTCCGCCTCCCCCAGTCCTGGCTCCCGCTCCGGCTCCGGCTCCTCTACTCTCCCAATTCGGCGGCGCCCGGAGGACGAACGCCCTGCGTGAGGCTTCGCCTCCTCTCCCTCCCCCTCGCCTGCCCTCTCCGGGGTCTCTGCCTCGGTCTCCTTTTTTAAAAGCTGCGTCACATGCACGCCGAGCCCGGTGCGCCACTGGCCCCTCGCCGCCAGCCCGCCGCGCGGCGCACGCACGTCGCAGCTCGCTGCGCCCTCGCCCGGGTCACTTTGACACGACTCTTCCCTCCCACTAGCAGGCAATTAGCATATTAATAAAGCCCGGCCCAGCCCGGTTAGGACTGGAGAGCGGGCGCCTACGAGAGGGAGAGCGAGAGCGAGGGCGAGAAGGAGCGCGAGAGCGAGAGGGGGCGAGCGGCGGCGGCGGCGTTGGCGGCAGGGAGGGCGGCGGGAGCGCACAGACACGCACACGCACACGCGCACACACGGACACACACTACGGGGACGCACACCCGTGCGCACACACGCAGAAGCAGCTCGCCTTCCTGCTTGGCTTCCTTCCTGTCTGCTCCGCGCCTGACAGGCTCCTCGCTGCAGCCAGGGGCCGCCTGCACCGGGCCGAAGCCGGGCCGGGCCGGCGGCGAGGGCAGCGGGGGCCGCGGGCGGCGGCGGCGGCTCATGCCCGGCCTGTCCCCGCGCGGGGCGGGCACCGTGACTCGGCTGGGCCCCCAGCGGCGGGCGATGTGAAGATGTCAGTGGGCTGTGCCTGTCCTGGTGAGTGGGGCGCGCGGCCTCCCGGCCCCTCCCTCCCGAACCCTCCCTGCAGATCCCTCAATCCTTGTTTGGTGAGAACTTGTGTGGGGGGCGTCGAAGGCATGGCTGTGGTCGGGGGCTGTGAGGGGTGTGTGAGGCCTCAGTTGGGGGAGGGTTTTCACCAACTGTGTAAATGCGCAGCAGCCCAGAGGCACGAGTAAGGGGTGCTGGGGGTAGGTTGTGTGTGTGTGTGTGTTTTTTTGAGGGGAGGTTAATTAGGGAGGGGTTGGGGGGGCTGAAATTCCCAGAATTCCAGGGTGTCAGCCAATCAGAAGTGAGTCTGGACTTTTGACCCCCCCCCCTCGGGTCATCATAGAGTTGTGATTGGCTGGTTTGGGTTGCCCCCCCACCTTTCCTGCTGCCTATTCCCTCTAACATTTTGTGACACCTCCCTCCAGACTGTTTCTGAGGCCTCTTGTTTGCGGGGATGGATTGAGTGGGGACCATTTTGCCCCTCTCCAAATTATCCTGCCTGTTGCCAGGGACGGTTGGCCCTCCTGAGGGACCCGAGGTCCGGAGGGGGGGGGGGGCGGCGCAGATAATTGGGCTCTTGGGCCTGGCATCTCTGCCCTAGTGGGAGGGGGAATGTGGCAGCCCCAGGCAAGCTAGGAAATAGAGTGACTTGTGAGAGTTGAGTTGACGGAAGCGATGCTTGACCCCAATGAGAGGACTTAGGTTCAGATTCCTGCCTCCCCCCAAACACATCAACTCTTGCCAGTGACAGCTGGGGTCTGAGTTCTTTCCTGGGGAAGAGGAAGACTTATCTACTGCCAGGAGGAAGGAGAGGGGCCATGTGAATGGAGAGGGAGTCTTCAGAGGGCCTCAGAACATGGTTTCTACCCGTCTCCAGGACTCTGCGTTCTTGAATTTATCTGCAGAACCCCATCTTGTCCCAGGCAGGAATTAGCTTTCTTTTGAAAGTCAGATATTCTTGAATCTAGCCTGGTTTGGATCCTTTGCCCATTCACATGCCCTGTTCTCTGGGAGGCCTATACCCTACAACTGGAAGCCCCCCTCCCCCTCCAACACAATCCCCAAGGGAAGCTGCCTGTGCGGAAGCTTCCTTGAAAATCATGTGACCCAGGCCAAAGCTGGGCTGGGCTGGGCTGGGCACACACTTAAAGTGCCTGCTGAGGCTGACGCTGAAGGGGCATGGGGCCCAGAGGGAGGGCTAGTAGAGCCTGAGGATCCTGGAATATCCGGGTGTGGGAACCCCTGGCTCCTGCTGCAGAGGGTGGGGGAGAGGAGAGGTGGGGGAAGAGCCTGCCAAGCTGGAATCCTGTCTGGCCCCATCATTGCTCCTCCCATCAGCTCCTATCAGCTCCTCCTATCACACATGTTCCTGTGTGTATTTTCTTTATAATAGTCCCATGCTGAGTACCCTGTTCAGACCCATCCATTCTCTTGAGTCCATCCCATGGCCTTGATCATCCATCATCATCCTAAAGGGATGCACAGCTAAAGGGCTGAGTCTTAAATGTTGATTGTTAGTTTCTACAAATAGTGGGCAGAAGGCGAGTCTAGAAGGGTTGTCAGACTAGAGGTAGATGGGAGGTTGGTCTTGAAGTTGGGTGTGTGGTCCAGTAGGAGAAGGGAGAAAGTTTCCCTCTCAGCCTCTCTGGGAGCAGCATGGGGACAGATGAGGACCTGTGTGTGTGAGGGGGGACAACTTCAGTCAGTGCCCTAAATGGTATGTTCGTTTTGTGTGTCTAGTGATCGGTTGGGGGAGAGGGGGCCTAAGATGGCCAAGAGTGGGGAATCTTTTTCTTGAATGTAAGGAAGTCTTATGATTGATGCCATAAACCATGGTTGGAGGTTAGTCTTCAAGGAGAACCACTTGGGGAGGGGCATGAGTGTCCTGGGGGTGAGAAATGGTAGGAGTTGGGGTAAGGGAGGGCACCAGACTTGCATGGGTGAATGTGAGCACATGGTTGAACACAGGGACATTGTGGCAGCATGTACAGTCCAGGCCCAAAGACCACCGCCCCCAACCTGAGCAGCTCTGGGGTGGGGGCCCAGGCGCACTGGCAGGCCGCCTGCCTGCTGCCTGCCTGCTCGTCTGAGTCTCTCCTTTGTGCTCTGCTGTCTCCCGGCTCCTCCTCCCCCAGCCCGGCAGAGACAGCACATGCCCCACACATGTGACTGAGGGAAGCCAGAGCACACGCAGACCCACACACATGCACACGCGGAAGGAAACACTACAAGATACATACACAGACACACATCTAGCTCCCATAGTGCTCCTGGGGTGCGGAGTAGCTTCTGGGGTTTTGGTCAGGAGCAGGGAGAACCTCTGCTAAGTGGCATCACCCTGGGCAGGGTAGGTTGCTGAGGGGGCCAGGGCCTGTCTGGGGCAGCATGTGGCTCAGAAGGGTTAAGGCTGGGAGGAGTTGGGGGAGGGGAGGAGGCAGCAGTGGTGGCGGCTGGGAGCCAGGAGAGGAGGATGGCAGAGCGCCAGGCCAACGGGAGGCCGGGCACAGACAAAGGAAGGGGGGCAGGCACACTAGAGGCCTGGGTCAGGGAGCCCCAGGGGCCCGGGCAGGGGGCAGTGCTGGTACCTTATCCTGTGGGCTGGGGTGGGCTGCTGCCCTTCAGAATTCCCCCCTCTAGAAGGGGTGCTCTGGCCCTTCCCTCCCTCCTCACCTTTGTCAGTCTTTGCTGCTCCCAGCTTTCTCCCCACCCCACCCCCCACCAATTTTAGAGGCTTCTAACTCTGAGTTACTCTCTTCAGTTGGACCTCTTCTGCCCCTGTGCAAATGGGAGAATTAAGTCAGAACCGAGAGAGGAACAGACTTGCTAGAGAAGGGGAACTAGGAGAAGGTCTGTTTTGAATGATATGCCAGAGTCTAGGGGCCCTTGTCCCTGAAATTTGAAGAGGCAGACTGGGTGGGGATTCAGACTCTGAACTGGAGGCAGAAGCCAGAGCACACAGCATGTCCTGTCCCTGAGGAGATAGACATTTGGGGCCTGGAGTGACCATTCCTTGGAGGGGGCAGGCAGTAGGAATGGCTGCAGTGCCCCAGGGCTGGGCTTGTGTGAGTGGGATTAGAACCAGAGTTCCAGCCTTAGGCCCTCCTGTCTCACTGTAATCTGTTTAAGTTAGGATAATATTTGACCCTGGATGCTATTAGACTCTCTTAAGGTACTGCCTTGTGAATGCACTTTGGAAAATTTAAAGGCATAAAACAAATGACAAGAATTGTCCTGTCAGAGGGGGAGGAATGTAGTTATCTTAGAGTTGGGCTGTAAATTTGGGAATCAGGGCAACTATCTCAAGTCCTGGTGGTAGGCACTATGATGGTAGGCATTCTGGCTGAATTGTATCATTTTCAGTATGTTTATGAAAGCCAGAGTGTATTATATGGCCAGGTCATGAGGGAGCATGGTGTGCGGATTTCAAAGAGGGTGGGGTTAGTCCCTAGGTAGCAAATGGTCAGGGTGTTCAGTCTGTCAAAGGTTCAGGAGGTATGATGCAATTTTGGGGTGTGTCTTGGGGATGGGGGGCATATGTGTCACAAGTCCCAGTGTGTATGGAAGTCAGGGTCTGACATAGACTGTGTGTGTGTGTCTCTTAGGTTTGGGTTTATTTGGAGTTTGAGGTATATCATGGGTTGAAGTGTGTATCAGGTACTGATTTATGTGAAAGAGAGATGGGTTGTTTATGTATGGAGGATGTTCACAGAGCCAGGTGCAATAATGTTACTGCACAGTCAACTGGTGTGTACACCATGAGAAATCCTGTTGTGGGACTGTGTGTTAATATGCTTGGGGGTTAGGGAATAGAAAGCTGAGAATCAAATTGCAAAGTAGTAAGAGGTCCTTGGGACGGGGGAGCCTGGTGGGCTGCCATCTATGGAGTCGCACAGAGTTGGACACGACTGAAGCGACCTAGCAGCAGCAGCAAGAGGTCCTTACTACCCGCCCCCCCCATACTGGGTGGGTTGTGTGTTTGTGTCTTTGTGTCTGTCTGTCTGTCTCTTGGGATTCCCCCCTTGCTTTGGAGAACAGCTCCTACCCTGGCAACCATATACTTTTTTTGTCCCTGGGGTGTAGGGAGAGGATTCAGCAGCAGATTGGACCCCTTCTGGGGACCCTTAGATGGGCAAGTTTACCCTCCTTGGCTCTAACAGAGCCCCTTTCCCCTGCACCCACGTGTCTCTGGTATGGTGGTGGTGGTGATGTTGGGTGGGGGAAAGGGGCCTCCCTCTGTCAAGGCAGATCTATTTGGAACTTAGCTGGGTTGAGGGGCAGGGAACCTGGAGTGTCCCCCTTTCTCCAATCAGTGTTTACAGGCTGAAGTCTGAGTGTGTCTCTGTCAAAAATAACCCCCTGCAGCCTCCCCCCAGCTGCTGTGGGATTTCACCAGCCAAGAGTGGCTGCCCAGGCCAGCCTCCAACCCGAAAGATCACTGAGGAGAGGAAGAGAGATTTGGGGGATGTTTTGGAGGAGGCTGTTAGAAGATACTGGGAATTTCCAGAGAGGAGAGTGCCCACCTCCATCCTTGCCTGTGGCTTTGGCTCCCCAGCTCACCCCTGAGCACCCCTGCTTGGGGCTTGAGGGTGGCATTCCTGTTCCCGGTCCCCACAGGCCTCCCCTCCATCCAGGTCTCTCCGGACCCAGTCTGTTCCGTCTCCATCTCTCCGTCCCGTCCCCTGTCTCTCCCAGTCTGTCTCTCTTTTGTTTTTCTCAGCAGTCCTCCCTGCCTGCCTGGCTCCCTCCCTCTTCCTCCTGCCTCGCAGGGAGGGGGGCGGGGCCGGTGGGGGCAGCTCCACCCTCCGCCCGCCCTGGGGCCTCATTCTGAGAGCGGCTCGGGGAGAGCGAGCGGGGAGGGAGGGAGAGAAAGGGAGAGAAGGAAGGGAGCCGGCGGCCGCTGCGTGTGTCTGTGCGTGTGCGTGTGCGAGTGTGAGTGAGTGTGAGTGCCGGGCCCTGCTTCTGCTGGTGCCCCGGCGGAGGGGCCTGCTGGCCTGGGGAGGGCGGGCGGGCTGCTTGGAGGCAGAGGCATAGGCGGGGAGAGCCGAGGAGGAGGAGGAGGAGGAGGAAAGAGCGGAGCAGCCATTGTTGAGGGAAACCTTGCAAACAAAGAAGGCTCCGGACTCCCCGCGGCCCCCCGCCCCCCAGGCCGGCCCCCTGGCCCCCGGTCCCTGGCCCAGTGGCCACTGTAACTTTCCCCCGGGGCTGTGGCCGCCGCGGGGCGGGCTGAGGCTGTGCGTGAGAGTCTTTGTGCAGACCGCGGAGTGGAGCTCCCAGCCAGGCCTGCCCGTCCCACTCGGGACATGAGTGGCTGAAGTTGGCCCCCCCTCAGGCCTCACCCCAGCCAGGGCCCCTCTGGGCTCCCAGCTGCCCCCCCGCACCTCTCCTGGTCCCCTCAGTTCTCCCAGGTAAGTCTGGGCACCCTGCAAGCCTTTTGGGGGTGGGTGGAAGTCCTGGGTCTGGTCCGGGCCTGGGGGAGAGGTGCCCCAGCTCACAGAGGCCAGAGCCCTCGAGCCTGCTGACCTATGGTCAGCCCCCAAAGGGAGGAGGCCTGTCCTCGGCTCAGTTCGGTTACCATGGAAATGCCCAGCTGGAGATGCCCCCCTAAGGCCACAGGATGCCGCTTCCATTCAGAGAAAACTTTACTAGTTCTGGGCTCTTTCTCCTCCCCCTTCCTAAAGGCTCCCAGGTTGCCAGAGATGGGAGCCAGGGTTCTGCCTGACTCCAAGGCTGGGTGACACATCCAACCCCTCACCCCCACCCCCACGTTGCTACCTCTACCCCTGCTCCTGGGGACAGGCAGCAACTGGGACAGATGGTCTGGGTGATGTTCCCTCCCCTCCTCTTCTCATTCCCAAGCCCTTGTGCTGGGGTTACTGGGAGTTGCTGTGGCTCTGGAGAGATGCTGAGTTTTATTTGTGTCCATTTACTGGACGTGTAAATAGAGGCCCCTGAGCTTTGGGGTTTAGCTCTGCAGAACTGTTATCCAGCCCCAGGCAATGTGCTTGTCATTTCTGTAGTGAGAAACTGAAGCTCTGAAACTTTTTCCAGAGTTAGAGAGGAACCCTGGTGTCTTGCCTCTCATCTCTCTAGGATCTTGAGCTGACACTCAGAGTGGGCCTGAAACCAAGGAGCAGGGCAGTAATGGTTTTGGGAAAAGGGGGCCTAGGTAGAGGATGAGGGCCAGGTCTCCTAATTTAGACTGTTGGGTATATTGCCCAGGCATGGTTTCTGGTGGGCAGTGTGAGCTTTGACTTCTTACATGGCCTTATCTGTCTGTGGAGTGGCGGGGACTTGGGACTGGGTGGGACTGTCTCTTTCCCGAGGACATATGCTACTCACTTAGTTCTGACTGGCTTGTGAAGGCTGTGTGTTGTGCTGGGAGCCTGTGAATGTGACATCTGAGAGCTCATGTGTGGGGCGAGGGCCTGTTGCAGGCACCCTGATCCTGCCTGGGGCTGCTGGGTTCCAGCCCTTGGTAGGCATGTTGGGGCGAGCTGAGGGTGGAAGCCTGCTAGGCAGGATGAGACACACGCGTGTGCAGGTACACACAGGCTCTGAGTTTTGGCACCTTCAGGGACCATGTAGGGTAGGCCCCTCTGGGACCCTCCTTTGGCCCATATTGTGAGGAGGGGACCCAGGGGAGAGAATTACATGCACATGTTGGCACAGGGTCTTCCTTTGTTTTTCCCCCCACCAAGAAACAGAATAGATTTTGTATCAGAATTAGAGAGGGGGTTCAGATACAGCCAATTCAGCCACCCTTCCAAATGCAATCAAGTTTGTGGGACATGAGGAAGCAGCAGTGGCTAGGACTTCGCTTCACTTTCTCCTCCTGTCTGGTGGGGAGGGGGAAAATGGCATTTCAGGGGGCCCTGGCTGGCACCCAACTATGAATATAGCACTTCTTCCAGTCAGGTAATAGTAGAGCAGGAAACTCTGTGCTGCTGGGTGAGGTGGAGAGGGACACCTGTGCACAGGCATAGCTACACACCAGCAGAGACCCTGTCTAGTTACCACTTGCCTCCCAACTGAGCCCCTGAAACCTAGGCTCCTTCCCAGGGGCTTCTTATTTTCCGTTTGTAGGGAGAGTGGGATCCATTGGAGGCCCATCTGCCTCCACTGCAAGTCTAAGGAAAGAAAAGGGGTTGAGGCTTTAGGTTTCTGGTTTGTAGACAATACTGGACCACGGTAGGTGTGGGGGAGGGGCTGGGCTGATAAGGGAGTGGCCGTTGGTGGGAGAGGCAGAAGGCCCAACTGGTTATCTAGTGGGCGGCACCCAGCAGGCACCCCCTCCACCGGCCCCCCCCCCCACCTTATCGTTTTATCCCCTGCCCTCCTGAGACCCTGGGGGTGGAGAAGGAGCAGAGAGTTGGCAAAATCCCCCTTCACCCTCTCCCAGCTTGGTCTCCCGAGTCCCATAGTGGGGTAGATCTACCATAGGATATGGGACTCAGAAGAATAGGCTCACGTCCTGGTTCTGCCAGTTACCAACTTGTTACCAACTCGGCAAGTCCCTTTGAGCTTTTATTAGCCTCATTTGTAAAATGGGAATGTTAGAGTCACTTCTGCTGCCGCACAAGGTTGTGGTAATGATTACATAAAATAATGTAGGTGAAAAGGGAGTTTATCAAAATTTTAGATTCTAATGTTTGTATATTTATCCTATGGTTATTGACGTTTCTTCCCGTTTTCAATTCTGTCATCCAGGGCTCAGCCACATGAAGAAATGGGCTCTTGAGTATTAGGACTGAGAACTTCTAGTTTGTAAAACAAAATTGGAGCCAGATTTAGAAGGTGGGATAGGTGTTCCCTGAGGTAATCTCCCTTTCACAGTGTACTCGGGTGTTCCAGAAGACCAGTTCTGTGCATACAGTCTTAACAGCCTTCCAGGAGCACTCCCAAGAGGGATTCGGGGGACCCCATCTTTGTTTCCCTTCTAGGTTGTTCCTCAAAGTCATTCAAGCTGTACTCACCGAAGGAGCCCCCGAACGGCAACGCCTTCCCCCCTTTCCATCCCGGCACCATGCTAGATCGGGATGTGGGGTGAGTTTCTTTTCTACTTCCTGTCCCTTTCCCATATGGCATCCTGCCTGAAAACGGGATGGAGTGACACCCCCAAATAACTCCTGTCTTCTACCCATTCTCATAGCCTTTTTGCTTTCACAGCCCAACTCCCATGTACCCGCCTACATACTTGGAGCCTGGGATCGGGTAAGTGGAGTCCAGTGGGGAGGTTGGTTCTCTCTATTACAGAGGTGAAGGCAGAGGGCGGGGGTGGGAGGGTCTGCTCCTACTAACCTCCCTTCTTCACTTCCCCCAGGAGGCACACACCATATGGCAACCAAACTGACTACAGAATATTCGAGCTTAACAAACGGCTTCAAAACTGGACAGAGGTATAGCCGGGGAAAGGAGCTGGGAGGGAGAAGGCCATCTGGGCATCCCTGTGCCATGTCTACTGATACACGCACCCCTCCCTATGCTCCTTAGGAGTGTGACAATCTCTGGTGGGATGCTTTCACAACTGAGTTCTTTGAGGATGATGCCATGTTAACCATCACTTTCTGCCTGGAGGATGGACCAAAGAGATACAGTGAGTGGCCTCTGGGGGTCCTGCCAGTTCTGCTGTGGGGCTGGGTGTTTGTCCCAGGGGATCTGTTCTGACAGGGATGTTATCTGCCTGACCACCTCTGAGAGCCTTCTGTTCTGAAGAGTTTGTCCCATCTCTGCAGCCATTGGCCGGACCCTGATCCCACGCTACTTCCGCAGCATCTTTGAGGGGGGTGCTACAGAGCTCTACTATGTGCTTAAGCATCCCAAGGAGGCATTCCACAGCAACTTCGTTTCCCTTGACTGCGACCAGGGCAGCATGGTGACCCAACACGGCAAACCCATGTTCACCCAGGTCAGCTCCCAGTTAGATGTGAAACACTGAAGGACCTAAGTTTGATTCCTCTACTGGCTTCCCAAGATGTACTTGGCTGTTCCCCAGGGAAGTGGCAAGATACGCAGGGCAAGCAGGCATGCTGCAGTTTTCAGCAGACATGTATTGAGTTCGTAGGTGACAGTTTTGGGTCACAGGGGGACACAAGTGAACACAAGCCTGTCCTCATGTAGCTTATAGTAGACGAGTGTTTTACTGGCTACATGAGGAGAGGACAAGGATCTATTAAGTGTTTCTGCTGTGCATGTGTGTGTGTGTATGGACTGGATTGGTGGGTGTGTGAGGAGATGGTCTGTGTCAGTAGTGCACACCCAAATTTATGTTCAGGTGGCAGGAGTGTGTGCAATGGGAGAGTCATGAGGAAATGGGAACAGGATACTTTTGGGTGTGTGGGGAGGTGGGCAGACTTGTGACAAGCTTGTTTCCAGGTATGTGTGGAGGGCCGGTTGTACCTGGAGTTCATGTTTGACGACATGATGCGGATAAAGACGTGGCACTTCAGCATCCGGCAGCACCGAGAGCTCATCCCCCGAAGCATCCTTGCCATGCATGTGAGTTACAGGCAGGACCTAAGACACCAGGGGGCGGGTGGGCAGTAGAAAGGGTGGAACCCGGTCTGCTGTGTTTCCCGCCGTGGCCCTAGACAAGGTTGAAATTTATCCATCTGAGAAGTGAATTTTTATATAGTAGCTCCTCCTCTGTCCAGGGTGTCACGAGGCTCAGGTGACTGGGCAGGTAAGCAGGTGCTAGTATTCTTACCTTTCTTTTCCCAGGCCCAGGACCCCCAGATGTTAGATCAGCTCTCCAAAAACATCACCCGGTGTGGGCTGTCCAATTCCACTCTCAACTACCTCCGAGTGAGTCTCTGATCACCTGGTTTCTACCCCACCCCATTCGGTCTCCGCTCCACACCTGTCCCCTGACAAGCCACCAACTGGTCTCCCCCCAGCTCTGTGTGATACTCGAGCCCATGCAGGAGCTTATGTCCCGCCACAAGACCTACAGCCTCAGCCCCCGTGACTGCCTCAAGACCTGCCTCTTCCAGAAGTGGCAGCGCATGGTAGCGCCCCCCGGTGAGTGCCTTGCACCTGCACCTGCTCTTTCCAGGATGTGATGCTGCTCCCCAAGGCTGCTCTTAGCTCCTCACGAAGCCCTTTCCTTGCTCCTGGGTCTGCAAGATTGGGATCAGGGTAGGCTCAGGCTCCTTAGGAGCCCTACCCTGCCTGAGTCTCCTTTCCCTGGCACAGCGGAGCCTGCACGGCAGCAGCCCAGCAAACGGCGGAAACGGAAGATGTCCGGGGGCAGCACCATGAGCTCGGGGGCGGCAACACCAACAACAGCAACAGCAAGAAGAAAAGCCCAGCCAGCACCTTCGCCCTCTCCAGCCAGGTACCTGTAAGCATCTCGGCTTTCTTCTCTCTTCTGGGCTGCCCCACTGCTGACCCCTGACTCTTGACGCTGTCCCACCCTGAGCTCACTAGCACACGTAGAAGCAAAGACAAGACAGTTTTTCCCAATGGGGACTAACTCCTGTCTGAGAGTCCTCGTCTGTCGTACGCATGGCTGTGATCACATAGACTCAGACATAGCAACATAGGACACAAAGGAACGGACACAGCCGTGGGGACGTCCGGACATAAAGGATAAACAGCTTAGGGGCACACAGACCACCAGAGAGACACATGCTGACAGAAGGACACACAGACTTAAACGTGTGTGAATCTAGAATACACACACGTGCACGTACACACAGTCCCCCCCACTGGTGTTTTTGATCTGCTCCCTCTCTTACGTGTGGACAGAAGTTTAGGAGCCCCCTAAAATTTTGGAGAGATGGATTAGGGAGCCGGTGGAGTAGATCGACTTCTCCCAGAATCCAGTGGATGTGGGTTAAAAGCTGTGATGCTTTGCAGTCTTTCATTGGGAAGTATTGGAAGTATTCCAGGGGCTGAGGGTGTCAGAGGAGATGGGGTTGTAAGCTGGGATATGAGCGGGTGGCTGGGGGTTGAGTTTCCTGGGTGGGTACTGGGGCTCTGGGGGAATCTGCTGCCCTGGGCTGGGCGAGCCCCTGCCCCGATTATGTTTGGGGACCTCCGCCACTCTCAGGATGTGATGGTGGTGGGGGAGCCCACCCTGATGGGCGGGGAGTTCGGGGACGAGGACGAGAGGCTCATCACCCGGCTGGAGAACACCCAGTTTGACGCGGCCAACGGCATTGACGACGAGGACAGCTTTAACAACTCCCCTGCCCTGGGCGCCAACAGCCCCTGGAACAGCAAGCCTCCATCCAGCCAAGAGAGCAAATCGGAGAACCCCACGTCACAGGCCTCCCAGTAAAGGCCCCACCACAGCCACCCAGCGCTCTGCCTGCCTGCCCCACCCCTCGCAGCCCCAGGGAGCAGAAGACAGAATGAAAAGACTGAGCATCTGAAATGGGCAGCCTCATCCACCCACTTCAGGGAGGAACTGGACTCACTTGGGGGCAGGTGCCAAGATTTGTCCCCCAGTGGCCCTGGGCTGGGGCTGGCCTTTGCAGAGCCTTTTGGGGGAAGGGGGGCCTCATGTGGATGCCTCCATGGACCCTGGGCCTCTGAGAAATGTCCTGACCACCCCCCCACCCCCCGCCCAGGGCATTTGCCTCCATCCTCACCCCAGGTTCTGGGTACCCCCATCCTCCTGACTCCACCCCCTTCAAGCCCAGGGTTGTCTACACCCACAGCCCTTAGGGACTTAAAGTCATGGGGCTTGGTTGAATGCCCCTTCCCCAAACCTTCCCTTTAGGTGGCTGGTAGTAGAGGGGTAAAGCTCTGGACTCCTCCCTTCTGCCACCTATCCCAGCTCCAAGTTTTTTAAAAAATAATATTATTAAAAATGTAAGTTTAAAAAAAAAAATCACTCCTGTCCCCCCTCTTCCCCTTATTAAAGGTCCAGCTACCTCCCTTCGCCTGGCATATGGGGAGCTTAGAGCCCATGTGGAGGAAGGGGGCTATGCATTACCATTTGATAACAGTTTGAGAACTTCAGACCAAGGAGACACTTTGCCATCTCTCTTCCCTTCTCCTCTGGGGTGATTGGAGTGGGGAAGGCACGCCATGGGGCAGGGGGCCATTGATGGCCTCGCCTGTGTGACAAGCCCCTGCTGTTGTCTCTGTCTCCCTCCTCTAGGACTCTGGCCTGCCCTCCTAGTGCTTGTGACTCCCTCTCTCCCAGCCCCCACCCCCTCCCTCCACGGTGTGTATATTCTTCACAAGCCCTCCACTAGAGCAGCTGTCTGCATGGTGGGAGGGGGAGGCTCCCTCCCTCAGGGAGTGTGGAGGGAAGGGAACAGCCTTGTTTGTTACTGTGTTTTTTGTTGTGTCTCAGTTGGGCAGGCATTGGGGTAGAGGAGGGGGTTCATGTACTCTCCAGTACTCTCCTTTCCCACCTTCTCAAACTGCATATCTAGTCCTCCCCTGCCCTTCAGAGGGGTAGGAGCCACTGAGGGTGTCCCCAGCTCTAAGCCCACCAGGGAGCAATAGGCTTTTGTCCTCCAGCTGAAGTAAAGGCTCTTCATCTCCCAATATCTCCTCCCTCCCCTTCTTCACAGAAGGACAGGGGAGGCAGCCAGGATCCTCAGCTCTGTCTCACAATTGGATGGATGTGTGGAGGCTCCAGGCCCAGGGTGAGGCCAAGAGCAGGGTCCCATGCATCTGGGCTCAGCTTTGTGGCTTCGCTGCCTTCTCCTGTGGCCAGTTCCAGAAGTGTTAGCACCACCTCTCCCCACTCTTCCTTCTGGATTTGGGGCCCTGCACATCCTGTTTCCTCCACTCCAGCTGCCACTATTGGAAGGATATTGTGTCAGGAGCTGAGGGAAGGGGTAGGGAAGATGGATGTCCCACCCCAACTGTAATGCCCTTTTTTTTTTTTTTTTTTTTTTTGGGCCATTTGAGTCATGTATGGTATCGATCAATAAAGAGACTTTTTGGTTTGAGAGTGTCTTGGTTGGTCATTGATGCCTATGACTCAATCCAAGGCAGCCTTTTCTCCTTCCCACAGCCGCTACAAACCACCACTGGGGAGGAGGTGTAAATGGACTTGTGAATTCCCTCTCCCATCTCCCTTTTCCCTTACTCTTGCGGTGTTGCTCTTCCTGTTTCCCAGGCTTTCCCTTCCCGGATTGCTGTTCTGCGCCCCTAACTCTTCTGGTCCTTCAGAGGCAGGGTTCCTGGAATAGACAGCCTTGAGTTAGGGAGCTAGGGGTGGGGTGAGGGAAGGGGTCCTCACCTGGTAGGCAGCTTGGATTGGAAGAACTTTGGACTGTTAGATTCGGTCTAATGCTCAGGAGACTCAGGCCTGTTTTTGTAAGCTTCCTACCCCTACCTGGCCTCTAGCTTACCAGCCCAGCTGAGCTCTGCACTAGTCTCCCCAAGAGTGAGGACCCTGGATGGGAAAGGAGGAGAGAGTAGAAGGATTGTCTCCTTGCTGACTTTGGGTGGAGGCTCAGAGGGAGGAGGATGCTTCAGTGCTATTGCTCGGAATGGCCTGAAGCTCCACAGAGAGGAAGGAGGAGGAAGTCTCAGACTCATTTCCAGGTGGTGATGATTGTCCCTTATTCACTTCCTCCCCAACTGTTCCAGAAGATTGGCAAGATAGGGAGACCCTGCAGTGGGTTCGGGATGGGCTATTAGCACCTGCAAAGTCTCCTACCCAGTCTCCCTCATTTTTAGGGGATGGGGGGCTGTGCCACTTAGCATTCAAAATCAGCTTTTGGGATCTTAAGTTTCCTGACCCGGGATTGAACCCAGGCCATGACTGTGAAAGTGCCAGGGAATTACCAGTTTTCCTCCTTTTCATCCCAGACAGGGGAATCTGAGGCCTCACTGTTCCCCTCTTGTCTCTGGATCTGAAGTAAGGCCTCTAGACCTGCACTTCTGCCCCCATCTCCAAGCTGGCAGGAAGAAACCAGAGCAAAGGACAGTCTGGCCCAGCCCCACCCTCCAGTCTGTGCAGTTACCTTGGCCCTGCCCTGCACCAGCCCAGCTCCTTGTTGCCCGAACACCTCAGAACTCCAAGGCATGCATTTGTATACACACACACACACACACCCCACCCCTCTGCGGGCCTGATCTGGCTGAAGGACATTTACCAGCCATCTGTGACCACCAACTCACCCTGGAAGTCCTAGGTGACGCCTGTCTGCAGTGTATTTGTGTCAGGCAGTAGGTAACATCTGGGGTTTTTGTGAGGTAGTGTATGTAGTAACTTCTGAAAGAGGGCTTGGATATGTGTATGTAAGGGAGTCTATGAATAGGTGTGTGGGCTTGTATATGTGTTTATTTATGATGTGTGTCTTAGTGGATTCATTGATTCAGCTAATACGCATTGAGCCCTCTCCAGGTGCCAGCCTCAACTTCAGGTGCTAGGAATGTGGTGCTGAACAAGGCAGAGAGGGCATGACCATTAGGTGTGATTGGCAGCTTCAAGTACATAAATGAGGACGTACTGTTGAATGCATGGCTTGGCAGTATGATCATGTTGGGTTATGGGCCTGCCAGGGTGGGCCTTTGACTGGGTTTCAGCACGTGCAGTTTCCCATTCTGTGTGTGTGTGTTTCTAAAAGGGAGGTGGGGGTCATGGGGAGAAGTAAATGGCTAGGCCTAGACTCTGCCCTGCTTGGGGGAAGGGAGTGGCCCAGAAAGACAGGAGAACCCACTTTTTGAACTCAGGAAACAGTGACCAGCAACTTCCTCTGGAGCCCCAGGTCTGGCTCCTCCCTGTTTGCCCCAGCGGCCCTTCTGGGGAAGGCCCTTGTTCAGGAGGCGTTGCTGGGGAGTGGGGAAGTAAGAAGCCCTTCAAAGCCATCATGTCCTCTGTTTTCAGTTGCAGTTGAGGGCCCAGTCCCAGGCCCAGCATGAAGCTGGAAAATTTGTTTCAGCCCAGCTGGGTATCCAGCCTGGCCCTACTGTGGAAGCCCAGGCCCTTACCCCCAGACCCCAGCTCAGCCTGAACCCAGCTCCTTCCCCATGTTTCCTAACCCAGTCCCATCCAGCCTGATCTCCAGCCCTGATCTCAGGACTGCTAGTTTAGTCCAGTACAATTTCCAGCCCCTTTTGTACCTTTTGCCCAGTCGAGCCTGACCTTTGACCCCTTTCCTAAAGGTAATACTCAGGCCCGGTTCATTCTGACCTCCAGCTCCTTCCCCTAAGGTGAAAAGTTTGAAGCTGCCCTCCCAGGGTCTCCCTCGCATCCCTTTTTTCACAAAGTAGGGCCTCATTTGGGGGCTTGGTAAAAGTAGAGGTGAGAGAACAAGATTAGGAGATACAGCTGGGATGAAAAAAGGGCAGGTCAGGGAAGACGGGGTTGAAGGGCAGGGGGTACCAAGGATGGCGCAGGCTGAAAAGAATGTAAAATGTGAGTCAGCAGCCCTGGAATTCCAAACTGAATTTTGAAGATGGTGGTTTTGGCCTCCACTGGACCCAGCTCCCCAGTATCCAGAATGCTACAACTCTCTACCATATGGCCAAAGTTGCAATCTCTCAGGACCACCTCTGAAGCTCCTTCTCACCCCATCCTGAGGTCTTCAGTGAAGCAAAACAGGAAATGAGTGGCAGACCACACACCCTGCAATTCCTATCCTAGAGAATGGGGGCAACGGAAGCTGACCCAGGTTCCTACTCCACCAATTCCAGGACCCTTTTTCTGAAGTAGCTAAAACCTGGATTACTCCCATCCCTGCTTCCCCACCTCTGTGCCACCAGCTCACCTCTCCAGGAGAAGAACCTAGAGACAGTCCCTTGAGAAAAGCCCCAGAGAGGCCTGGAAAGGAAGAATCTTTCCCCCACAACCCCCAAACCAGTGAGGCTGCCTGGGGGAAATAGGTGTAATTTCTTGTTTGCCTTTAATGACGTCAGGTGCACAGAATTAGATTAATCATACCCTTGTTTCATGATACACTCTTTTCATTGCCCTATGCACAGAACACATTTATTTAATTACAGTACTGTCATTAAGAACTTATCATATGAAAGCTAAGATCTTGGTGATAACTCCATCCTTCTCCCAAAGTATCCGCCATTCTTTTTTCCTTTTTATTTTTTCCAAACTTTAACCTTTCAGGTGAACAGCGAAGGGACTCAGCCATACATATACATGTATCCATTCTCCAAACCCCTCTCCCATCCAGGCTGGCACATAACATGGAGCAAAGTCCCATGTGCTATACAGTAGGTCCTTTTTGGTTATCTAAAATAAAGCAGTGTGTACATGACCTTCCCAAAGTCCCCAACTATCCCTTCCCCTTGGCAATCGTAAGTTTGTTTTCTGTGAGCCTCTTTCTGTGTTGTAAGTTCATTTGTATCATTTCTTTTTAGATTTCACATATAAGGAATGTCATTCAATATTTCTCCTTCTTTGTCTGACTTTACTCAGTATGACACACTCTAGGTCCATCCATGTTGGTGCAAATGGCATTATTTCATTTTATTTAATGGCCAAGTAAGACTCAGTTGTTTATATGTACCACATCTTTATTATCCATTCCTCTGTCAATGGACATCTAGGTTGCTTCCATGGCTTGGCTATTGTAAACAGTGCTGCAATGAACATTGGGGTGCATGTATCCTTTCGGATCATGTTTTTCTCTGGATACATGCCCAGGAGTGGGATTGCAGAGTCATATGGTAGCTCTGTTTTTAGTTTTTTAAGCAATCTCCACACTGTCCTTCATAGTGGCTGTACCAATTTACATTCCCACCAACAGTGTAGCAGGGTTCCCTTCTCTCCACACTCTCTCCAGGATTTGTTGTTTGTGGATTTTTTGGATGATAGCCATTCTGACCAGTGTGAGGTGATATCTCTTTGTAGTTTTGATTTGCATTTCTCTAATAACTAGCAATGTTGAACATCTTTTCATGTGCCTGTTGGCCAACTGTGTGTCCTTTTTGAAAAAATGTCTATTCAGACCTTCTTCCCACGTTCTTTGAATAGGTGGTTTGTTTTGATGCTCTTCAGCATCTTAAGCTGTTTGTAATATTCGGAGACTAATCCATTATAAGTCACATCATTTGCAAATTTTTCTCCCAATCTGTGGGTTGTCTTTTCATTTTGTTTATTGTTTTCTTTGCTGTGAAAAAGCTTTTGAGTTTATGTAGGTCCCATTCTTTTTTCCTTTTTATTAGTTTATCTCAGATTTATGTATTCCCAACTTTTTTTAGGCTTTTTTTTTTTTTTTAAACTTTATTATAGAGTAATATTGAGTATGTAGTTTTTGGCTTCTTATTATTTTTACTTAATATACTAAGAATCATATTGTTACACATTCCTGAGTTCATGCATTTTGATAGCTGTGTAGTATTCCATGTGTGACTATACCACAATCTTTCATTCTCCTGTCTGTGGACATTCTTATCATGATTTCTGCTATCATGAAGAGCCCTCCTAGGAAAATTTTTATTCCTTTTTCCTGTTGTACATGTTCAGAGGTTTTTTTTTTTTTGGTTATATATTTAGGTGTGATTTCTGCAAATTCATGTTCCCACCTCTGAAGCTCAAATCTGAGTGCTTTCACTATGACAGAGGATCTGGGGTTAACTTGAAATAAAGTTCAGACATTTATTGAGCACCTGCTATATAAGTTATTCTCACTATATTCATTCATTCAGTCAGTCATGCTACATTTAGTTAGCATAGTCCTTAGCATATGCTAAGGACTGGAGATAGAACAGTAGACAAGAAAACAAGACATAGAGTTGGGTGGGAAAATAGATATTACACAAATGGTTGCATACATATGCAATTACAATTTATATATAACTGAATTGTGCAGGTTAGATGTATAATAGAGACCTAATTCATTATTTTTAATAAATGTTAAAATGTTTGTTTTTGGCTGCGCTGGGTCTTCATTGCTACACAAAGGGCCTTCTCTAGTTGTGGAGAGTGGGGGCTTCTTATTGTAGTGTGCAGACTTATTGCAGTGGCTTCTCTTGTGAAGTACGTGCCCTAGAGCACACAAGCTTCAGTACTTGGAGCTGGAAGGCTGAGTTGTGGCTCGTAGGCTCTACAGCGCTGACTCAGTAGTTGTGGCGCATGTCAGTCAGCCCAAGGCATGTGGAATCTTCTGGAATCAGGAATCAAACCCACGTTCCCTTCATTGCCAGACAGATTCTTAACCACTGGACCGTCGTGGTAGTCCCTAGAGACACCTAGTTTAAACGTGTGTGTTAAAGAAGGCCTCTCTAAGGAAGTGGTCTATCACTATCAGCTAAGACTTGAAGAACTGGGAGGACTTGGCCAGGTGAAGAGGATTTCAGGTGGAGGAAACAGGCCCTGATGCTGGGAAGTGTTTAGTGGTTTGGGAGAATAGAACACAAGTGGGTTCTGAGCCTGGTGAGCGAGGAGATATGGTGGCAGGAGAGAGAGGCTGTGGCCAGATGGGACAATGCCATGGTGTCAATGACGATGATGATGATAGCAGTTAACACTTATTCTGCACAGGTATTGTGAGAAATCCTTTGAAAGCTGAAAGAAAGAAATCTCTTTGAAAGCTGACCACTACTTGTGTTGTAGGGACTGTTGTTATCTCCCATTAACAGGAGGAAACTAAGGGCCAGAGAAGCCAAGCAATTTGCCTAAGCTGACAAAGATAGCAAGGATTTTGAATTTCATCCAGATGTAATAGATTGTCACTGCAGGGTCTAAGGCAGGTTACAGTTAAGACCTGGTCCCTGCCCTCCTGAAACTCCCTGAACAGGGGAAAATCAGACCTGACCGCAATCTGAGTAAAAGCACACCTCAGGGAGCAGGATTAGAAACCTGTGACATCCTTTAGACTAATAGGGAGAGAAATCTCTTTGTGTTGACCAGAGAGATCTGGGAAGACGTCTTGCTGAAGGTGAAATTGGTTGTAATTGTGAGAGGGAAGGTGACAGGTGATTTTGTCAAGAATCGACAGACATTCTAAGGGATGGCTTTAGGGAAGGTACTGAAATAGGATGGTGAGTACTTTGCTGGATAGAAGAGAAGGAATCAGCAAAACTGCTCTTCATGGTCTTTCTAAATTGTACAGTTTCCAATGACAAGTTGAGAAATTTATTTTTTCTCATTGTATTTTCTTTTGGGGGGCAGTGTCCTAACTGCTAGGCCGTCAGGGAATCCCCAACTTGAAAAGTTTAGACTTAATATTATAGGGAGTGGGAAGCCACCAACAGGTCTGAACAGAGAAGTGACTTAGATATTTTTTTTTAAGTAAGATTGGTTTGGCCTGATATATAGAACTAGAAAAGGGGGACCAAGTAGGGGGCCATGAAGTCCATACTCTAGCAACTTAAAAAACCCAAACAAAAAGATCCTAACTTATCATAAAATAAATTTTACAAGATTAAAGAATTAAATGGAAGCAAATAAAATTAGAAGGTAATAAAACGAAATAGTATTCACCAACTTTCTAGAAGTATGTGTGCAAAGTATAAACTTGTAAGATTTTAAATACCATAGAAGAAATCAGAAAGGAAAAGAATGAATTAAAAAAAGGAAAAGTGATCATTTTGACTGCAAATTTATAACTTTGGTATATGTGTGTGTAAATAAAAAAATAGATCCTCGCTCCCTACCCCCCCTATCACAGCCGAAAAAACAAATGGGTATGCTGGGAAATATATTTGCAGCAAATATGATGATTTACAATCTTTTTGCACAACTATTAATGCAAAATAGTTTTTTAAAAGAGGCTCTTCAATAGATAAAAGGGTAAAGGACAATTTCAGAGGAGGAAGTATCAATACTAAGTCTAAAACACATAGAACTATAGTGATTTAATTCTATTTAAATAGTATGGCCCTTTTTGTCTATTAAAGTAACAAATAACAGCTTTATTGAGATACAATTTGCGCACCATACAGTTCACCCAGTTAAAGTGTACACAATTCAATGGCTTTTAGTATATTCTTTTTTTTTTTAGTATATTCTTAAGTGTTGTGCAAACATCACCAAAACCTATTTTAAAACATTTTCATCATTCCCAAAAGAAAACCTATACCCAATAACAATCACTCAGTATTTTCCCCCACTATCCCAGCCCCAGGAAACTATTCATTCACTCTGTGTCTTTTTAAGTTTACCTATTCTAGACATGTCATATAAATGGATTCATACAATATATGGTCTTTTGTGCCTAGCTTCTACCACTTACCAGAATATTTTCAAGTTTCATCCATGTTGTCTCATGTATCACTGTTTGATTTCTTTTTATTGCCAAATATAATTTTTCATTGTATGAATATACTACATCTTATTTATCCATTCATCAGTTGAGGGACATTTGGATATTTTTCTTCTTTTTGTCTGCTATGAGTAATGCTGCTATGAACATTTGCATACACATATTTGATTAGATACATATTTTGATTTCTCTAGGATATATGCCTAGGAGTGGAATTGCTGGGTCAAATGGCAACTCTATGTTTAATCTTTTGAGCAACTGCCAGACTTTTTTCTAAAGTGACTGTACCACTTTACAGTTCCATTAGAAAGATTCTGATTTCTTTATATCCTCCCCAACACTTGTTATCATCTTTTTTTTTTTTAACCATAACCATCCTGAAGTGTGCAAAGTAGCATCTCATGATGGTTTTGATTTATATTTCCCTGATAACTAATGACACTGAGCATCTTTTATTAGCCATTTGTAAAGTATTTTCTTTGGAAAAATGTCTATTCAGATCTTTTGCCCTTTTAAAATTCCTTGAGATTTTTTTTTTGAGTTATAGTTAATGTACAATGTTGTATTAATTTCAACTGTACAGCCAAGTGTTTCAATTATATATATTCTTTTTCAGATTATTTTATTGAGTTGTAAGAATTATTTATATGTTATAGACATAAGTCTTTTATCAGATATATTATTTGCAAATGTTGTCTCCCATTCTGTGGGGTGTCTTTTTGCTTTTTTGAGGGTGTTTTTAAAAAAATATTTATTTACTTGGCTGCACCAGGTCTTAGTTGCAGCATGCAGGATCTTCGATCTTTATTTGGCATGCAGGATTTTTAGTTGCACCAGGTGAGATCTATTTCCCTGACCAGGGATCAAACCTGGGACCCCACATTGGGAAGTTCCTGACAGTGTCTTTTGAAGCAGAAAAGTTTTAAACTTTGATGAAGTCCAAATTATTTATTTTTTCTTTTGTTGCTTGTGCTTTTGGTGTACTTGGTAAACTTTGCATTGAAGTATAACATACAGAAAAGTACACCTATCATAAAAATACAACTTTACAAATTTTCTCCAACTGAACACACAAACTGGACCAGCACTGAGATCAAGAAGTAGAACATTACTAGCAACCTAAAGTCTTCCTCATGACCCTTCCCCATCATTTTCCCTCTCCAAGCATAACCACTGTCTTATTTTTTAATGCCATGATTGGTTTTATCTGTTTTTTGAAGTATATAAATGGAATCATACTAAAGAGGCAAAGATTTTCAATGATCCTACCCAATACTGGGCAGGATGTGAAGAGACTTAGAATCTCATATACTTTGAGTAAACTAATCTCTCAGAAAAGCAACCTGTATCATTGTGCACAACCTTTGACCCACTAATTTCGTTTCTGGGATTCACAGCATTAGCTATAAAAAGTCTGCAAACTCCAGAAAGTGATGGATAGGAGAATGGCTTGGTTAACTGTGGGATATCCTAACAAAGGAATGCTATATAGCCATCAAAATGATGCTTACCAAGAGGTTAAAAGAATGAAAAATACATTTATGATCAGTGCTAACTGAAAAAGTAGGATGATAAATTATCATTCTATAAATGATAATACAAAATGGCTGCAATTCTATAAAAGGTCTGTGCCTGGGGAAAAAAAATACAATGGGAAGAAGGTATAATGGTGACAATTAGATGATTGCATTCTATGTGGATTTTTCTTCTCTTTGCCATTTTCAGACTTTCTTTAACCTACTCATGCTACCTTTATAACAACAAATACTAACCATAAAAGAGATGGAATCCTGGTGGGAAGTAGCAAAGACCTGAATTAAGGAGTATGTGTGGGACCGGGAGAGAAGCAAGAGAACAGATACAATCTGGCTGCCTACTGAATATGGGGAGGGAGTAGAGGGGAAGGATGGAAGGCAACATTAAGGTTTGGAGGAACACATGTCATGAACAAAAATAGGGATCCCTGAAGTAATCACAGCACAGTGGTTCAGAGCACAGGCTCCTGCCAGAGACACCTTCTTTTTTGAATCCTGGGCCAACCACTGATGAGTGGATAATCCTGAACAAGTTATTTAATCTCTTTGAGATGTTTCCTCATCTCTAAAATGGGGATAATATTAGTACCTGTCTTAAAGTATTGTTAGGAGTAAATGATACAGAGAATTTGGAAAATGCCTGGCACAGAGTAAACGTTCAGTAAAGATTACCTCTTGTGATATGCCCAGAGGCCCTGGGAGATGGGTGGGGGTAGGTGGAGTAGGGCTAAGACTTCTCAGTCCCCAGCCACCAGTCAGACCAGAAATGGTACCTCCATCTCCCCTCTTTTAGCCTGCTCAGTGCCTGGAGGTCACCCTAGGAGATTCTCCAAAGCCCACAGGAGTGAGAATGGCTGGGATCCTGAAGTGGGAGGTGTGGAAGGATTGGTTTGGAGGAATGGGAGCATTAAGAGCTCAGGTCAGTTCAGTCACCCAGTTGTGTCTGACTCTTTGCTTCCCCAGGGATGCAGCACGCCAGGCTTCCCTGTCCATCACCAACTCCCAGAGCTTGCTCAAACTCATGTCCATTGAGTCAGTGATGTCATCCAACCATCTCATCGTCTGTCGTCCCCTTCTCCTCCTGCCCTCAATCTTTCCCAGCATCAGGGTCTTTTCTAATGAGTCAGTTCTTCACATCAGTGGCCAAAGTATTGGAGCTTCAGCTTCAGCATCAGTTCTTCCAATGCATATTCAGGACTGATTTCCTTTAGGGTTGACTGGTTTGCTTTAGGGTTGACTGGTTTGATCTCCTTGCTGTCCAAGGGACTCTCAAGAGTCTTCTCCAGCACCACAGTTCAAAATCATCAAATCTTTGGCACTCAGCTTTCTTCATGGTCCAACTCTGATGTCCGTACATGACTACTGGAAAAAAACACAGCTTTGACTATCTGGACCTTTGTTGGCAAAGTATTGTCTCTGCTTTTTAATATGCTGTCTAGGTTTGTCATAGCTTTTCTTCCAAGGAAGAAAGCTTTTAATTTTATGGCTGCAGTCACCTAAGAAACTGTAAATTGAGTAGGCCAGCCTAGCTGCAAAGCAGAGAGGCTCTGAAGCACCCCATCAGAGCCCTCCTGTCCCACCTTGGTACATCAGGATGCTTTCTGGATGATCTAAGGAGGGCACGGGCTTCCCTTGTGGCTCAGCTGGTAAAGAATTTGCCTGCAATGCAGGAGACCTGGATTCTATCCCTGGGTTGAGAAGATCCCCTGGAGAAGGGAAAGGCTACCCACTCCAGTATTCTGGCCTTTAGAATTCTATGGATTGTATAGTCCATTGGGTTGCAAAGAGTCGGACACGACTGAGAGACTTTCACTTCACAAGGAGGGCACAGCGGAGTTTCTCTCCCATTGTCCAGGAGGTTCTCGCTAATTGGGTCCATTCTGTCTCACCACTCTGCCTCCTCTACCACTTAGACCCAGATTTGTGAGAGCTTAAAAAACAAGGACAGCCAGTGGGACATGACAGGAAGATAAGGGGAGCACCATTTGCAAGTTTGGCCTCCAGAGGCCGCCCTGCCACTACCCCTCCCCTCCCCCCACAGGGAGTAGGATATGTGTCTACAGTATGGAGAGCTACTTGGATATCTGGCTGAAGCCAAAGACCACATTTGTTCCGGTCCCCCTCCCAGGTTTTGAGATGTGAGGCTGGCTACATAACTGTACCTGGTGCTTGCCTTCATCTTCGATCTTGTAACCTTCCTGTCCTGAGTTCACCAGCTGCTTAGGTGAGTTCTGCAGGTGCTGTTTGTTCCAAAGGCCAGTTCCCAGCACCGCATATCTGCCTGCTTCCTGCTGGGCGAGAGCACGCTCCTCTTGTTTGTTACCCTTTCCCTACCCAGTACCCACTCCTCTTGTCTGAAAGCTAGTCCCTCAGGTCAGGAGCCACCTTTGGTCTCCTCAGGAAGTTCCCATCATAGCCTGTAACCCCTCCTTGCCTTGTGCAACTTGCTCCCCACTTTTGTTGCAGGAAGGGGGACCCCTTCCAGGGCCCGAAACTGGGCTCTTGTCTAAACTCGGAAATGAATTGTCCTAGGAGACACATGTGCTGACAAAGCAAGAGATTTTATTGGTAAAGGGCACCTGGGCGGAGAGCTATATAGGGTAAGGGAACCCAGGAAGAACTGCTCTGCCATGTGGCTTGCAGTCTCGAGTTTTACAGAGATGGGATTAGTTTCCTGATTGTCTTTGCCCAATCATTCTGACTCAGAGTCCTTCCTGGTGGCGCACACATTGCTCAGCCAAGACGAATGCTAGTGAGAGGGATCCTGCGAGGTGGACGGACACGTGGTGCCTCCTTTTGACCTTTCCCGAACTCTTCCGGTTGGTGGAGGCTTATTAGTTCCATGTTCCTCACCTGGACCTCCTGTCGTAAAACAACTCATGCAAATGGTTACTAGGGAGCCTGGCCAGGATGGGTGGTTTCAGTCAGCGTGCTTCCCAGAACACTTTCACCTTCTGGGCCCCATCTCTCCAAGAAACATCCCCTTTCATTACATAGAACTCCCTGAACCCAGCCCCTGCCTGTACCCTAGTTCCTCTCATCTGCCTCTGACCCGTTTTCCATTTTTCTCTTTTATCCCGGACCCCTCACCTCCAGCCATCTTCTCCTAACTTCCACACCCCCAACTATCCTCCACTGACCTCAACCTTTCGGCACTTTCTGACCTGCATTTGAGTTCTTGTCCCCTCTCCCTCCTGCCTGGTCTCCCCAGGGGCTGGAACATCTGCAGCTTATAAACAGTACGCAGCCGCAGGAGGCCATTTGCTACAGCAGCAGTGCCCTCGGAAATAACATGTACAGACTCCTCTCCTTCCTCAAGTCCATTCTTCAGGCCCAGAGGGGACTTAACCTCCCTCCACCCCTGGGAATTTCTGAGTCCTGGACTCTGATCCCACCCCCACTCCAGAATCCCAGCCTCCCAGAGAGCCTGAGTCACACATGGGAGTGTCAGATTCCAGGCATCACAGTCACAGATGTGAGATATCAGCCCACTCAATCTCATCTCTCTGTCCCTTCTCTTGAGATTTCTGGACAGGAAACCCTCTTCCCCCCAAATTTTCCCTTACTCCCGGTATCCTGACCCTGCCCCATCTAACTCCCAGGACACAGATATGAACACTATCTCCTGGAAAGGAGACCATCAGAAAAATCCAATCCAACCTGCTGGGCAAGATGGAAGCAGCCTGCATGGAACTAGGAGGGGCTGGGGAACTAGGAGGGGCTGGGGAACTGGTGGCCAATTATCATCCTGTCTTCCCCGGATTTCAGGCCCTCGCTAGGGATCAGCATGTGGATCATCCTCCATGGGTATCTCCATTATGTTTTTTTAACATCACAAAGCAATTCTTCCAGACCAGCGGGGTGTCCTACACTTCTACCTGGAGATGGCATCCAATCCCGCAAGTTAAGAGCTCAGTCCCACTTTGGATGCCAATCATAAGTCCAGGTTGTGACCTGTGCTTCTGACTGACTGGTTATTGATTGGATATTCCCATACCCCCCTCCTTGGTTTGATTAATTTGCTAGAGTGGCTCAGAGAACTTAGGGAATCAGTTTACTTACTAGATTACCAGTTTATTACATAGGATATTAAAGGATATGAATAAACAAAAGGTGAAGAGATATATATAAAGTTCTAGGAGGGTCCTGAATGCAAGAGCTTCTCTCCCAGTGGAGTTTGGAGTATACCAGCTTTCTCTCCTGTGGATTCATTCTGGTTCACCAAGCTGGGAGGTCTCTGAATCCAGTCCCTTGGGGGTTTTTTGGAAACCTTATTACATGGACTTCAGTGGCTCAGATGGTAAAGAATCCGCCTGCATTGCAGGAGACCTGGGTTCGATCCTTAGGTTGGGGAGATCACCTGGAGGAAAGTATGGCAACCCACTGCAGTATTCTTGCCTGGAGAATCCCTGTGGACAGAGGTACCTGGCATGCTACACAGTCCATGGGGTCACAAAGAGTCAGGCTGAGCAACTAAATTTTTTTTTTTATTATATAGACATGACTGATTAAATCATTGGCTATTGGCAATGGATTCAACCTCCAGTCCTTCTCCCTTCCCTGGAGGTCAGGGGTAGAACTGGAAGTTCCATTCCTCTAATCACTAGGTTGGTTCCCCTGGCAACCAGCCCCAACCTTAAGGTACTTTCTGAAAGTCACTTCATTAACATAAACTCTGGAGTAGTTGAAAGAGGGTTTGTTATGAATATCAAAACACATTTCTTAGACAGATTTATCAATTAAGAAGCTCCAAGGATTTTAGGAGTTCTGTGCCAGAAATGGAGATGAAGACCAACTAAACATTTCTTATTATAAATCACAATATCTCAGCATCAAAAGCCCATGCTGGAATCCTTTTCTGAACAGATTGAGAGTAAGAAAGATAGGTTTTGGGGGGTGACCGTGGGCAGGCAGCCCAATCCAGGCTCAGCAAGAAGCAAGCCCACAGTGATAGCAGCCAGGCTCCCCTAGCTGGATGAACAAATGCTTGGGAGGACGGTGCAACCATGAGGCTTGCATCTTGCTTCCACCTCTATGGAGCTGGATCGTAGACATATTTTAACTGAGGACCAGTATAGACATCTACACTCAGCAAAGAACAATTCCATTTCGAACAACTGGCAGGTTGAGAAGAGAGAGGGCACCTCAGTTATACTAAGTGTGCATTCAATGATTCAAGCATTTTTCACACAACATGGATTTTATAAGCAAGGCAACTTCCAAATCTGGTGCTCAACCATTGAAACAGCAATCGGTTCCAAACTGGCTGAGTGGGACTTACTGAGAGGCCAGCTCTGCCTTATTTTACAGATGATTGAAAGAATTTTCATGTTTTGACTACATGATCTAATTTTTGACCTATATGTTTATTTTTTTTTAATAATTTTATTTATTTATTTTTGGCTGCACTGGGTCTTCATTGTTTTGTGTGGGCTTTCTTGAGTTGTGGTGAGCAGGGGCTACTCTTCATTACAGTGTGTGGACTTATTGCAGTGGGTTCTCTAGTTGTGGAGCACAGACTCTGGGTGTGAGGGCTTCAGTGGTTGCAGCATCTGGGCTTGGTTGTTGTGATGTGCGGGCCCTGGAGCTCAGGCTCAGTAGTTGTGGCCAATGGGCTTAACTCCTCCTCAGCATGTAGAATCTTCCTGGACCAGTACTCCAGCTGGTGTCCCCTGTATTGACAGGTGAATTCTTATCCATTGTGCCGCCAGGGAAGTCTGCTATGTGTTCACTTTAAAATCGCATCTCCTGGTATAGTATAATTCTGTCCTAGTTACTTTGTGACCCTTTTTCCATCATTTATCCTCTGAGCCTCCGTTTTCTCCAGTGTAAAACAGTTAGAGGAACTGACCTTAGAGATTCCTAAGGTTCCTAACTATTAGTGCCCTCCAAATGATATGTATAGAATTTACATCTTACAAGTTCTTCCATATTCATTCTCTCTTTTAATTCTCAAAACTGTTCTATAATATAGATACTATTTCTTTTCCTCTTTTATGACTGAGTACATTGAGGCTCAGAGAGCTTGAGAAAATTATTCAAGGTTGCACAGACAATAGGTGGTAAAGGCAGAATTAAATCCTTGTGAGTTCATTTCCAGTGTGTCTCCAGGTAACCTTCTAACAATTGGAGGAATGCCCCAACTGTTAGCAGGGCAGGCCAGCTCTCTTGAAGGGTTGGGGCTAGTTAAAATGGAAGGATGTTATATTTTCATATGTACCTCCTTTGCTTTGTAAGTTTCAGTGCTCTTCGGCTTTTGTTCACATGCCTGTGTTTCCTAAGTACAAAGCTAAACTCTTGCTGCTAAGGCAGTCCACTCATGGCTGGGGGACCTATCCTGGAGCTGAGAGGGGTTTCCCAGGTCCACATGGGAGGGGAAAAGGTGCTAACCTACGGCCTGTAGGCCTGTCTGTTTTCTAGTTCCAGGTCTTTCACATGCTAGCCAAGGATCTAGCTTTCCTGTTTGCTGCTTAGTTTTCTCTGTAATATGGGCATCATAACTGCTGCTGTGTGGGCTTCAGACAGAAAGGTGACAGGGAGGTACTTTGAGGTGTGAAATGCTCTTTCGGTGTGTGTGTGTGTCTGTGTGTATTGAGGAGAGGTAGAAGTTATCCACAGAGTCTCCAGGACTGTAGCCCCAGCTAGGCCTGGCAGAGCTGTTCCTCTCCAGGCTGAGGTCAAAGCCAGGTCCTCTTCCCACTATCAACACCAGAGCCTGGGTCCTGTTTATTGTTCTCAGCTCCTCTCCTAGCAACCAAAGTGTTGAAGGTTTTGCAAGCAATGGGGACCTTGCCTCTCAGCTCACTAGGAAGAGGGGCCAGCGCTTCAGTGCGCGGAGCTCTGCCAGCAAGTGCAAGTTAATTGCCTGAGTCTTGACCTCAGCCTTAGCCTGGTAAGAGAGCCTCCCATAACCTTTAGCCTTTTACTGCTACCCTGAGTTTGACCCAGAAAAGATAGCCTCCACCCAAGATATACATCCTGTCCTTAGGGAGACCTGATGAGGAAGACCCAACCTCATTCTTTCCCTGTGTATTAGCGTTCCAGGGCTGCAGTAACAAATTACCACAAGCTTGTCTGTAAATAACAGAAATGTGTTCTCTCACAGTTCTGGAGGTCAGAAGTTCAAAACCAGGATGTTCACAAGACTGGTTTGTTCCAGAGAGCTCTGAGGAGAATCCATCCCATGCCTCTTTACTAGCTTCTGGGCGCAGGCAGCTACACTTGGCGCTCCTCCTGCTTCTGTCTTCGCACGACATTCTCCTCCTGTGTCTTTGTGTTGTCTCCTTTTCTGTCTTATGAGAATATTCATTCTTGGATTTAGGACCCACTTTAGTCTAGGACGATCTCCTTTTGAAATCCTTACCTTAATTAAATCTGCAAGGACCCTTCTTACAAATAAGGTCACATTCTGAGGTTCTGGGTATCTTTTGCATCTGGTATCCTGGGTTCTGGTATTCTGTACTCTGGTATTCTGGGTTCTGATGTATCTTTTGGGGGCCATGATTCAACCCACTACGTGTGCCTCCTTTGATGAGGGAAATCTAAGCCCATTCTTGGAGAGTCATTGACTCTGAAAGGACAAATCTCTTCCTACTTAAAGAAGCCCCTCTTTTCTTTTTTCCTTTTGGCTGCACCCTGCACAGAGGGATCTTAGTTCCCTGAACAGAGACTGAACCCACAGCTTCAGCAGTGATGGAATCCTAACCACTGAACCACCAGGGGATTCCTAAAGAAGCCCATTTGTGATGGGGAATTTGATTCAAGCCTGATCACTGAGAGCCTTTAAACTGAGAAAAGCACACAGACGCTGGTGGCAGGAAAGGGTCAGCCAGGTTATTGTTCTTTATAGAATGAGGTGACGGTGTTGTGTCCATCTGTGTCCATGTGTGCAAGGATTTGGAGAAGGAGTGAGGGGGAGTTTCTGCCTTCACGAAGCACGTAAGGCAAGGCAGGCCCAAGGTCTTAGTCTTCGCCCACCTGGTTTTTCTTCCTCTCGCTCCCATATGTTAATTAACTGATGTCAGTGTTAAATACTTTTTTGAAAATGAACTCCTATATGATCATTAACAAAGTAGGACTGTTCCTGACAATGGTAGGTGTCTTAATATACTGAGGGAGCCATCAGGGTTAAAAAGATCCAGAAGGGTTTATTTTATCAAACCAGGCTAGCTCCCTGAGCCCTGTTTCTTCCTTACTTCCTTACTTCCAAGGGCCTAGCCATTCAGCTGGGTCTGTTTCTTTCCCACTCTGGGGATTTGCTTCCTGAACTGGGAGCCTTATGGTTGGTACTACCATGCCTTCTTTCTTCTTTTCCACAAATAGCAAGAGCCTCAGGTTGCTTGCTACCCATTTAATCTCTGGGGATCCTCACATCTCCAGACTGGATGCTGAAGGGGGCCACCAGCTCTCCTCACATCTCTTTGCCTCCCCTTAGTTATGATCTCCCTAAAGAAAATTGCATGCTACCTTTTCCTTTCACAGTTTTTACAGTTGATCACTGTGTGGAAAGAGGGCCAAAGCCTGAGGAAGGTTTGAAAATTTCAGAAAGCTGGGGGACTTCTGCCAACTCTGGTCCATGGAATGAAAGGGCTGATAGCCTCTCCTCTTGGGTCTGGCCTGAAGACACCAACTAGGGCAATCATTCATCTTCCCTTTAACTCCATGGCTGGCTGTATTTTGAGCATTTCCCAATTAGTTTTTCTCACCTCTGTATTTCCTCAGCTGCATGCAGGAAAAGCCCCTTTAGGGAGTGATTTTTTAGAAGAGTCGTCAAAGAGGTCCCAGTAGGGTCAATTCCTAATCCCCCCCTTTCCTAGAATTAGTTGCATGGATTTTGAGTTAGTGAAACTTGGAACACCAGTAAGGGACCCACAGTCTCTTCATGGCATCCCAGAAAGAGGGGATAAGAAGGCGCAGACATTGCGGCACAGGTAGGGTGGGCACCCCCCAGCCCAGATCCTTCTTTTGTACTACTACTCCATTTCCACCACCCCACCCAGATGTGAACACCCAGGTGGAGAATATTGGGATGTCAACAGAGTTTATAATACAGAAGATTTGTTGAATTCAACTTTTAAGAATTTCAGTGTACTGATAGACTCAGTGGATTTGATCATCAATATGCATAAGCTCAGAATCCATTACTTTGAGAGATGGGGTGTGAGAGATGTGAAGAATGAAAACAGATGCCCAGGGCTTGACAGGATGGTGATTGGGAACTGAAGCTGGGCACAGAGATGGGAGAGGCAGGGCAGACTTGGGACAGACTGACAATTATTACGTTTTTTTTGTGGGTTTTTTTTGCCAAGTTTTAGGGTTTTATTAATATAAACAAAATGTGTGCACGAGGTGTCTACTCATTTTCTTGGCTATGCAGCCTGGCATTAGGCTTGGGGACTCTGATGGCCAGCTGGGCTGTTCTTTCCTCAATGGTTCTCCGGTTCTTGGAGGAAATATTGTGAGCAGTTTTGGCACAGGAAGATTTGTTGAACATTAGCAACACCTCAAGTTGCTTGAGGTTGTAGGCCAGAAACTTCTGGAAGCCACTGAGCAGCATGTGCTTTGTTTTCTTGTTGGCCCGTAACCAATGTTAGGCATCAAGATGTGGCCCCTGAATCTCCTGTGCAGCCTAGTATCGATGCCCCTGGATTTCCCCTAGTTTGCTTAATTTTGACATATCCATCTGACTGATGCCAGATGAACTTCTTGGTTCTCTTTTTGATGATCTTGGGCTTCTTGAGGGGTCTGAGGGTGGCCAGGATGCCAAGTAGGAGATGGCTGCCACCTTCATAGGCAGCACCCAGGAAGAAGAGCTCCCTCTTGCTTTCCTGATGGCTCCTCAGCTGTTCCCAAAATGTGAAAATGAAGGCGAATCTTCCCAAATATAAAACTTTTTGAGAAGCACAACTTCAAAGCTGGGGCTCTAGGCTGCTCCTAGTGCCAGCCTCGTGTGATTAAGGGTGGGACAATGCCCACTTTTCCTGGGTACAAAACAAAAGTAATACAGACTGTGAAAAGACTGTGTGCCGCCTTGGAATCTGAGTGGTTGCCAAAGCCCGAGGACCTGAAACCTCTGAAAGACCTGGACAGTCTGCTTCCCCAGAACCTTTAGCTCAGCGAGGCCCAGATGAGGTGGACTGACCTCATTCTTGGTGAAGGCCACCCCCTGTTCACTCTTCCTCAGCTCTTCACAATTCCTTCCCTTTTCCTCTATTTCCCAGATAATGGAAACCTCTGGGAGACCAAATCTAGACTAGCTGTCCCACTGGCTCTGGCTATGATTCTGGTGAGAGGCCCCAAGGGACCCCTCTCTGCTCTGTCTTCCATCCTGCAGCAGTCAATCTTGAGAGCATCTAGCATCTTCTGCCTGCCAGAGTGAGAGCCTTTCCTTGCCTCCGCCAGGTCCGTCTCCCCCTTCCTGTCTGCGTCTCCTCTCTCTCTTCTCCTGGTCCAACCTCACCCTCTTACTCATCTCTCTGCCTCTGTCTTTCTTCACCTTTGTTCTTGCTCCTGTGTAGCAACCTTTGGAGCAGGCCCAGGCTCTGCCTCTGGGAACTAGAGGAGAAAACACCCCAAGGCTTCTACCCACAACTGGTGAGGGACCCTGGTCACTCAGCCCTCACCTCACAGCCTGATTCAGCTTCCCTCTCCACCTGAATTTTTGTTTACCAGCAGAAATGGGGATCCACGCAGTAACAGTATGGCAGTTTACAGTTCACACACATGGTCCATTAGCTTTGAAATTGTGATTCTCAAAAAGTTTTATATTTGTGAAGATTTACCTTCATTTCACATTTTGAGCATAAAGTGGACTTTATTGATTTTGAATAAAATCCGGCATCTTTTTCCTGTATTTCAAATTCATATAAAATACAACCACCCTATGCCTTCTGAGAAAATTCTGCTGTGCCCTCAACTTCCTCTTTGGTTGGATGAAATTATCCAGGTCAATCTGGTAGCTGGGGCAGTTTCCACCCTGGACAAGAAGCATCCTGGCAGCTCAGGTTCCTCCCTCTTCTGGAATAGTATCTACTAGGACAGTGTCATAGTACAAGATCAGCATCCCTTCCCCTCTCCCCCATGATTTTGCTCCCTGAATTCTATCCTGATCCTCCTCTTTTTCCCTTGCCCTCAAAAAAAACTTAATTTACCACCTTCAGAGGCTTCCTCAGTCGTTATTCCAGAAATGGGCAAGTGTGTGCATATTTGAGGCTTCCCAGGAGAAGGCAATGACACCCCACTCCAGTACTCTTGCCTGGAAAATCCCATGGATGGAGGAGCCTGGTAGGCTGCAGTCCATGGAGTCGCTAAGAGTCGGACACAACTGAGTGACTTCACTTTCACTTTTTCACTTTATGCATTGGAGAAGGAAATGGCAACCCACTCCAGTGTTCTTGCCTGGAGAATCCCATGGGCAGGAGAGCCTGGTGGGCTGATGTCTATGGGGTCACACAGAGTTGGACATGACTGAAGTGAGTTAGCAGCAGCAGCAGCAGGTGGCAAAGGAAATGAGTGGAGCTGGCAATGATGAGAATAACCACCAGGGGGAGCCTGTGCCTAAGAAGAGACTGAGTGGGGCCCTGGGGAGCCACGTGAGGATTTGTCTTCCCCTTTTTTCAGGGTAGTGCGGGTGCCAGGCATTCCAGCCTCAGGTGGCTCCCTATGGAGCTGGGGGTCTACAGCTGCCTCCTCCCCAGGTCTGACTCCTTCTCTTTCCCTGACCATGCAGGGAAAGTGTGGCTGGGTCAGGGAATGGGAGGAAAATTGAGTGGTTTGGATACTGCCTACTCTGGCCACCATTTTCTTACAGGCCACATGCAGAGAAAAGGGGTGGGATTTGATCTTTGAACTTGGCAGGCTGGAGAAGACTTGGGTTGCTGTAGTCCTGTGTTCCAGTCACGGGGTGGCCCAGAAGCTGTGGTCTGTATCTAAACAGTAAACCCCCTGGTGAGGCAATGGAAAAGTGGGTAGGCACTAGGGAGATGAAAAAGGGAGGACTGGGCTCCATGGGAGTATGTGCAGATAGAGGAGCCTCAGGATTTGCTTCCTCTCCTTTGCCCAGACTGCATTCTGGTCTTGCCTAACTTAGTTTCACCTTCAAGTTTTCCAGAGACTACAGCCAAGTGACCTTGAGGGAGCTCCAGAGATGAGGCACACCTGTGGAAACATGACTACTCACTGGCCTAGGAGCCTCCTCTTCACCTCCCCAGGGGCCTCAGGCCTTCCTGCCACCTCCTGTCCAGGGACCTTGTTGTTGTTGTGTTTAATCACTAAGTCAAGTCTGACTCTACTCTTTTGTGACCCCATGGATTTAGCCTGCCAGGCTCCTCTGTCCATGGGATTCTCCAGGCAAGAATACTGGAGTGGGTTGCCATTTCCTTCTCTAGGGCATCTTCTCGACCCAGGGATTGAACCTGGATGTCTCTTGCTTGACAGGGGGATTCTTAACTACTAAGCCACCTGTAAAACCTTCAGCCCCAGAATTTCCCCCTTTACCCAGGCACCCAAGATGAAGGACCTCAGCTCCTAAATCCCCCATGTCCCAGTATCCCTATCTAAGGACTCTTTCTGCTGCTGCTAAGTCACTTCAGTTGTGTCCGACTCTGTGCGACCCCATAGACGGCAGCCCACCAGGCTCCGCCGTCCCTGGGATTCTCCAGGCAAGAACATTGGAGTGGGTTGCCATTTCCTTCTCCAATACATGAAAATGAAAAGTGAAAGTGAAGTCGCTCAGTCATGTCCGACTCTTAGTGACCCCATGGACTGCAGCCTACCAGGCTCCTCCGCCCATGGAATTTTCCAGGCAAGAGTACTGGAGTGGGGTGCCATTGCCTTCTCCGAAGGACTCTACTTTTTTTAAATTTTGACTGCGCTGGGTCTTAGTGTTGTGGCATGTGAAGTGTTACAGCTTGTGAGATCCAGTTCCCTGATCAGGGATTGAATCCAGGCCCCCTGTATTGGGAGTGTGGAGTCCCAGTCAGTGGTCCACCAGGGAACTCCCCTCTCTCCACCCACCTACCTGTAGCCCTCTGCCTCAGGGGCCAACTTTCTGATGGTCCTCTTGCACACTCCACCAGAACCCAGTCACACAATATTTGCATCCCTGAACTGTTCTCCAAAGTCCTGAGACAAGGTTGGGGGTTGCTTCACCCCACTCATTGGAGCTGGGGCATGAGCAAGGACAAGAGCAGTCAAGCAGCAAGTCTTTAAGAGCAGGTGGAAGTTCCCATCTAAGTCCAACTGCTCCCCTTAGAGCTGCCAGGCTGGGTGGCTCCCCTACTTGTGTGTGTACTAAATGCTAATTCGCCTCAGTCGTGTCTGACTCTTTACGCTCCTATGGGCTGTAGCCTGCCAGGTTCCTCTGTCTGTGGGGATTCTCCTGGCAAGAATACTGGAGTGGGTTGCCATGCCCTTCTCTAGAGGATCTTCCTGACCCAGGGATTGAACTTGCACCTTCCACATTGGCAGGCGGATTCTTTAACATTGAGCTACTGCAGGTACTAGCTGAGCGCAAAGCCAAGTGGCAGTCCTTACCTTGGGCCCAAGCCATGGACAAGGGATGCTTGGGGAGTCTGGGATGATGCTGAGTTGCAGCACCCAGAGTCCTACCCTAAGCCCAGAACCCAGCTGAGGAGTCCCTTGGGTAGCAGCGGGTAGAGGGCCAAGGCCTCTTCAAAGGGGGTCCTGCTGACTAAATCCAGAGGCTCAGAAATCTGTGCTGGAGATGCTCTTGTTTCTTGGTTTAGGCAGTCAGCCTCCAAGCAACCCTGCTCCAGTGACTTTTGTTACTAAGCCAGAGGTCTCTGCAGCCAGCTCTCCTGTTTGTGGTCAACCTTCCCCTTAACCAGTGGCTGCTCCAGGAATCCTAGGGAGGACAAGCATGGCCCCAGGGCCTACCACAATTCCTACTTAGGAACAGAAGGGTCTTGGGGAAAGGAAGCATGAACCTTGGCAAATCCCCCTCCTCACAACAGGCTAGAGGAAGAATGAGCCAGGAATGAGAAGTACATTCAAGCCCAAGCCAGCATCAGCTGTAGGGCTATACAGTGAGTACATGAGTGAGTGAGTGAGTGAATTCGCTCAGTCATGTCCGACTCTTTGTGTCCGACTGTAGGGCTATACAGTAAGGTGGTTCAAATCTTAGAGCTCCTATTTTCCAGTTGACTGACCCTGGTCAAGTAGTCTTTCTAAATCTCTGTTTCCTCATCTGTAAAATGGGGATTAGTACTTTCTTGATGGGGTTATTAGAAACATAAAAGATGGACTATTTAAAGACTAGCAGAGTACTCATAAATGTTAATTATTAATATTTTCATTATTGGAAGTGGCCACTTTAGCCAACAGTTCAGATTCAACCACTCCCTCTATGACCAACTCTATGAGGCCCTTAGCTGTTCAAAACCACACCAACTGTGTTTTCCAACACCAACCATCAGTTCTCTGTGGACATCAACTGGGTGTCCTGCAAGTCAATTCGGCTCTGATACTAACTACTTGGAGTTAGCATAGGCCCCACAGGTTAAGGGCTCAATTCCACAAGACCACCTTCACTTCCAGTGCCAGTCACAAGCCACTGATACTTCTGACTGGCTGGCTATAAATTGGGAATTCCCATACTATAAATCGGGCTTCCCTGGTGGCTCAGCTGGTAAAGAATCCACCTGCAATGTGGGAGACCTGGGTTTGATCCCTGGGTTGGGAAGATCCCCTGGAGAAGGGAATGGCTACCTACTCCAGTATTCTGACCTGAATTCCATGACTACTCCATGGGGTTGCAGAGTCGGACACGACTGAGCAACTTTTACTTTCACTTTCATGCTATAAATTGGTTTGACCATTTGCTAGAATGGCTAAGAAAACCCAGGAAAATACTTAACGTTTACAGGTTTATTAAAGGATACAACTGCCAGATGGAAGAGATGCACAGGGCAAAGAACTGTGTGGGGGATGTGCATGGGGCTTCCATGCTCTCTCTGGGTGCATCATTGTTCCAGCACCTTAATGTGTTCACCAAGCCAGTTCATCAAATTTCCCTGTTCAGGAGTTTTTATAGAGCTTAATCTCTAGTCCCATTCCCCTCCCAGGAGGCTGAGGATGGGCTAAAGCTTTCAACCCTTTCACCACTTGGTATTTCTACTGACCAGCCCTTATCCTGATGCTAGGGGTCCCCACTTTTAGTAGCAGTATAAGTTTACCTTATTAGTATAAATGCAGGTTTGATATAAAGGGGTTTGTTATAACAGAGACACTTCCTTCACGCGTATCACTCAGGAAATTCTATGAGTTTTAGAACCTTTGTGCCAAGACGGAAAACTAAGGACAAAAACCAAACAAGTTTATTGTACCATTTTATATATATATATATATATATATATATATATATATAAAAACTGCTAGGAAGAAGAAGTGGGAAGAGGTCCCACTCTGGCTCCTCTAACTCCTAGGCACCTTTCCCTGATCACTGTGTCCCAGAGACAATTTTCAGCCTGTGTCAGTCACATAGAGACCCTGTCCAGATGGTGCCCAGGCCTCAAGGCCTGGGTGGTCTGATGCCTGGAGGGCTGACACCCGAGGTGGGGTGGGGGGTGGAGTGTCTGGGTCCCATAGAATGTCCTCATATAAGCTTAGAACTGGGCCAGAGGCTCGTCCTTGAGTCCCAGTCTGCTTCAGCAGGGCTCTGAGCAAGCCCACAGTGAGAGGGGGCTCTGCCCCAGGCTCAGGGAATGGGGCAGGGGGCTCCAACTCATCTGGGAGGTATGTCCGCAGTAGAAGCAGGAGTTCAGCTGGAGCTAGGTCTGGTGGGCACAGGCGGCAAAGGAGGGGGAGGTGAGCATCAAGCCGGCGATGCCGGGCAAATTCGGCCAACAGCAGTTTGAAGATCTCACTTCGAAGCAGGGGGCTAGAGGGGCTGAGAGCCAGGCCAGCCTCTAAAGCCCGTTCCCATTGTTCCTTTTGCACCAGCTGCCCCACAGCTTGAAGCACAGCTTTGGGCCGCCCACTGCCCAAGAGTAGATCTAGCTCCAGTGCTTCAGGCCTAGTCCCCTCCTCACCTAGTACTGCCAGGGCTCGGCGATAGAGGGGCAGCCCTGGGCCTCCTGCCCCCCAGCCAGGCCCCCCCTGTTGCTGGGCCAGCTCCACAAAGGGTGGCAGCCATTGTGGCTCCAGCCGGCAGAGGCACTGGCACAGGAGTTCAAAGGGGGGCAGTATGCCATTGGGTGGTTCTTTTCCAGCTGCTGTAACCCCCAGTACCTTCTTCCACACATCCGGGGGAGCTTGGGACCTTAGATGGCCATTGCCATCTGGCTGGAGCTGCAGGACCCTGAGGATGGCACCCCAGGCTGCTGTAGGGAGGGCTTGGAAAATGGTGTTGAGCTGGGCCAGCTGGTCTCCCATCAAGTCAGTCCTCAGCAGCCGTGCCACTTCGTGCTCTGCCAGCTCAGTCCAGCCAGCCTCCTCCTCGTCCCCAGCCACTAGCTGGGCTTTGAGCTGTTCTAAGCCCCGGTAATCCCGAAGCTCGGCCCTCAGTGTGGTCAACAGTGCTGATGGGGACACATGGCCCTGGAGGATGGATGCCAGGGCCTGAGGTGCTCGGAATATGCTGTTGTGTCGCAGTTCCTCTGGGGTGAGCTGGGCACCCCGCAGGCTCCGTCGCTGGTAGTATTTGCAGGCCTCCTCAAACACCATATCTTCAGCTGAAGGCAGCTCAAGGCTTTGTGGGGTTTTCCAGCCTACTTGAAACAGACCCACAGCTGAAAGTAAACGAAGACCCCCTCGAGTCTCCAGCTCTTCCTGATCTTCCATGCCAGGGGCGGGGGGTTCCAACAGATGTACTCGGTCTGTACTCAGGATCTTCCTCTCCAGCAGCTGCCCACTGCCCATGTCCAGCAGTTCCAATGTGGAGCCCAGCACACAGGCCAGAGTGCCATGAAATGTGCCCAGTGCTGCAGACCCTGCGAGGCTGGCAGGTGCCTCCTGCAGGGTGCCAACAGTCCGGGAGCCACCGTGGGGCTGTACCAGGCTCACAGTGCCCCTGAAGTCAAGCCACATCAGGCCCTGGGGAGTTGGGGCCCAGGTATGTACAGTCAATGGCTGCCTGGGGGACAGCAGTCCAGGAAGGCCTCGGAGCAGGGTCCTGAAGTCCCATGTGTCCCCTCTTCCAGGATTCAGGCTTTTACTGTGGGAGAGGCCAAGACATGGGGCAGCCACCACTACCTTGCCCTTGCTTGGGCTCCAGATGAGCAGAATATGACCCAAGCCAGGCCAGGTGGTGGCAGTGGGCACCAGGAAGAGGTCCTTGCGGGAGGTCAGCAGCCCGAAAGCGGGGCAGTGGTGCAGCAGTATGTGCGTGCTGCCCAGGTTGGTGCCGGCCTCCCCGCTGGGCTCAAGGGTCCTGACGCACACACAATGGCTAAAAGCCACTGCAGGAGGCCCTAATTGGCCCTCAGTGCCGGCGGGCCGCTCCTCGCACCACACCAGGCGGCCTCGGGGCGCCGCCGCGGCTACCACACGGGCTCCACCTCCAGGACACAGCTCGGTGCTCTGCAGCAGCCGCCAGCCGGGCCCCACCCCCGAGCCCCACACCTCGAGTAGGCCACTCTCCCACACTAGGACTAGCGCCGATCGCGCCCGCCACGGCAGGAGGAAGGCGTCTAGCGGTGAGGGCTGGCCAGGCGGCCAGGCACTTTCCAGTTCCTCACCGGGTCCACGCACCGCGACCAGCAGTTGCGGGGCTGGTGACCCCGGAGGTCGCAGCAACAGTAGGTGGCGGCCGTCTGGGCTGCAGCGAACTCGGACGGCTGGGTCCCCGGCTAGCAACTCCCGGAGCCGGGCCGCGCCGCTGAAGGTGCTCAGATCTGAGAGCAGGCGCAGAGTCCCCGCACGCTTCATAGTGTCCCCCGCGCCGGAGCACGCCTAGGCCTGCCGCACCGTAGGGTAAAGCCCGTCTCTCAGTCCCGGGTTCCCGCGGGAAGTCGAGGATGGGGTTGAGACTTCCGTCCCGGGTCGACTAGGCGAGCCAAGGCCGGGCTAAGACTCAGCCCCGCCCAGCCCCGCCCCTCACGGCTAGCTTGAGACCTGCGCCTGTTTTACGCCCTGCCGGCATAACACCGCCCATCAAGGGGCGGGGGGGCTACCGGGGCATAGCTGTGGGAGGAGCCGCGAGAGCACCCAATGGTCTCAGAGCCTCCGACCTCGCCAACCACGGGTACGCTTCGGAGGCCGGCTGCCTCAGGCCCCAAGAAGCCGGGGAGTGGCCCAGAGTCTGACTAAAGAATCCAGATTCCAGCCCTTTCAGCATCCAACTCCCAACGCTTCCCTTCCCTCCAAGCCACGCTCTCTCATTCCAATTTATTCATGAAATTTTTTATTGAGCACCTACAAAGTGCCTGGCCCTGGGGAGACAACCCTAAACAAAAGAGAAAACCTCAGCTTCATGGAATGACAGTCTAGTGGAAAAAACAATAGCTAGTACTTTATTAGAACGTACTGTGACCCCCACCCCCTTTTAAAGATGAGGGAAATGAACCACAGAGAGATAAAGTACATTGACCAAGATCACACAGCTATTAAGCAGTAGAGATAGAGGTAGGATTTCAACCACACACAATCTGGGTCTAGGGTCATTGCACCAAACCATTTTATCAACAACCCATCCAAAGTAATATTTTGCTAGAAAACAAAATTAAAACATACTTTAATGGTACTGATTCTGTGTGTAATCTCCTCAGCACCTACAAATTGACATGCAAGAGTTCTCTCCACCCCAGATTGCCTTCTCAGGTGCTGTAGTATTCTTCTGTCCTCCAAGTCCAGTCCCTCTTTCATGAGCCTTTCCCCTCCCTCCTTTTCCACACAACTTCCCTGAGAATTGCATCCATATCTGTTCCATCAGCCTCATTTTGTCCTCTTGCTCTCAGCATGGAGAAGGAAATGGCAACCCACTCCAGTATTCTTCCTGTGGATAGAGGAGCCTGGTGGGTCGCACAGAGTCAGAAACGACTGAAGCAACTTAGCAGCAGCAGCAGCTCTCAGCATAGAAACACTCCCCAGTTTGTCCTGTTTTGGAAGCCACTCTTTCATTCTTATCTCCCGAAACTGTCACCTCGATTACTCCCTCTCCCTTCACAGTCAAGTTTCTTGCAGATTTAGCATTTGTTGTCTCTACTTTCTCTTCTTCCATTCATTTCTCAAACCACTACTCATGAGAAGCAGATTTTCCTGAGGTCTCCAAGGTATTTTAATTTCTTTTTCTCTTTGAAACATTTGACAACTGCCTTACTGAAAGTCTCTCCTGTAGTTTCCACAGCATTTTTTCCCACTCTAATTTCCCTCCTTTTCAGATAGTACTATCTTTAGAACTTTGTCATTGGTTCCTCTTTCTCCACCATCCTTTAAATGCTGGTTTTAAGTTCTGTTAGGGGTCCTTTTCTCTCTGCCCCCCCCATTATTACTTTTTTTTTAACCCTCTTCCTAGACCATTTCTTTCCTTCTTGTGGCTTGAACCATTACCACTAGGACAATGGCTCCAAAATATTTATCTACAGCCAAGATATCTCTGCAGAGTTCCAACAGAAGGTATCCAAATGTCTACTAAATACTTTTGCCTGGATGTTTAATAGACATCCTTGGAAGGAAAGTTATGACCAACCTAGATGGCATATTCAAAAGCAGAGACATTACTTTGCCAACAAAGGTACGTCTAGTCAAGGCTATGGTTTTTCCTGTGGTCATGTATGGATGTGAGAGTTGGACTGTGAAGAAGGCTGAGCGCCAAAGAATTGATGCTTTTGAACTGTGGTGTTGGAGAAGACTCTTGAGAGTCCCTTGGACTGCAAGGAGATCCAACCAGTCCATTCTGAAGGAGATCAGCCCTCGGATTTCTTTGGAAGGACTGATGCTAAAGCTGAAACTCCAGTACTTTGGCCACCTCATGAGAAGAGTTGACTCAGTGGAAAAGACTCTGATGCTGGGAGGGATTGGGGGCAGGAGGAGAAGGGGACGACAGAGGATGAGATGGCTGGATGGCATCACTGACTCGATGGACGTGAGTCTGAGTGAACTCTGGGAGTTGGTGATGGATAGGGAGGCTTGGCATGCTGCGATTCATGGGGTCGCAAAGAGTCGGACACGACTGAGCGACTGAACTGAACTGAACTGAAACATCATCTTCCTCCCCAAATTTGCCGATTTCAGAATTTGCCATATTTAAAGAAACTGGTAATTCAACTTGTATCCAGTAGACTCCTGATACAGGTTCCTTTTGCTAATTTCTTTCTCGCGGTGCATTTCGGGAAACGGAGTCTTTGTGATGCTTGCTGGGAATTGTGGTCCAAGCCAGCCTCAGGCAGCGGGCGCCGGCGAACCTATCAGCAGCAGGCTTTAGGACCCAGCGGGACACGACGGGCTGGGGGGAAGGGTCGGGGGAGGTCGGGAGCGCGTCCGTGAGCCCGGAGCAGCGGCGGAGTCGGTGGTGTCGGGAGCGAGCGGACCCGGGAGCGGCGCGGGTGGTGGAGGAGGAATCAGGGGCCCGGTAAGCGTTGCCGGCCCGGGCAGGTTTCCGAACCTGGCCAACCTCTGCGGGTCCTGCCATACTAGGCCTTGGCCCTGAGGCGGCCCTGGGGGCGGGGCCTGCGCTCGCCAGGGGGACGACGCGGGGAGAGGGAGGGAGGCAGGGCAGCTGCTGAGGCGGGCGGAGGCTGCGTGCGGCGGGGAGGGTGGGCCCCGAACGGCGGAGCGGAGCGAGAAGCTGAGCGCTCATCCAGCAGCCGGTCCCTCTACTCTACAGTTCCGCTTCGGGTCCCTGGTGGGCTCTCTTGGCAGCCGAGGCGCTGACCTTTGACCTCGGCACGAGGCTGACCCGGACTCCTCAGGCTACCTTGAGAGCTTTTCTCCCGGGTTGTTCCCACCCGAGTGGCGTTCAGCCCATCCTGGCCCTGAGGTGAGGGCGCGGAGTAAGACCCCGGAGAAGGGCTAGAGGAAGCCCTGTGTGCCGGTGTGTTCAGGTGTCCCGGAAGGGCTCCATCCTGTCCTTTGCAGTCTCTGACCGTCGAGCTCCAGCCCACCCTTCACACAAAGCTACCATGTTTTCTCTCTAGTTGTGAACCAGGGAAACGAACCTGTTCCCAGTAAGGTGTAGGGAAGAAACAGGAAATAAAAGCTGGTTCCTTGGGGAAGGAGAACTATGGGAGGCTGAGGAGTGCTGCCTCTCGACGTGGAGAAGTAGAGGCTTGGGCAGGGCCGAGTAAATGTGGATCATCTGACCTGCCCCAGTTCCTCCTCTCCAGGAAAAGTTTTGCGTGTAGTGAGAGCTGTTTGTTTGCTAGTACTCTCACTGACTTTGTAAAGGAGGGCAAATAGGGTTTGTGTCTGCTGTTAATTTAGCTCAAGTTAATTGGAATTGTTTTCGGTGTGCCTTCCGTTGGTCTTGTGTGTACAATACCTCCTGTGTGAGGGCTTTTCCAGATATAGGATCAGTCTAGAAGAAAGGATGATTATTCTTGTTAGGATTGTGAACGAGTACTCTCATTCTTTCCTTAGCGAACAGGGGAGCCTTTAAGGTATTTTCATAGGATGTTTAGGCATATATACTCGTTAGACATTTGAATAGTAATAATAAAACCTCATGAAAACTCAAAGCAGTGTTAGGAAAGTTAGACTTTTATATAGAGCCAAGTTCCGAAATCCATAGAATTTGGGGAAACTAACCAAATACCAAATTGATCCAGGATATATGAGGGTGAACTCTATTCAACACACATTCATGGAGCACGTATGTAACTGGCTCTGGGGTTAGATATATGAGTATCAGGCCTCTTGCCTTCGGAGATGGCCCACACTGTCTGTGGAGTGTGTTTCTCAAGATAAATCCACTTCTTACTTAAAAAAAAAAAAGATGTCTATCTTTCCTCAAGAACATCAGAGAGACATATTCACATGAAAGTTGTAGTGCTGCGTGTTACATATCCATTTAAAGGAATTTGTTTGGTGTGAAGGAAATATTACCATTGCCTGGAGAGTCAGGGGAATCTGCAGGGAGGAAGTATTTGAGTTGGGTGTTGGAAAATGAGTAGGAACTTGTGCAAGTAAGGAAAGACATCCCAGTTGGAGACAACAGCATGAGCAAAGACATGGTAACAGTCAGGAAAGAAAATAGCATGACGTTTAAGTGTCAGAAATTTGTCTGAAACAGAACGTGTGGTGGGGAAATTGTCTGGAGGTGAGACTGAAAAGAGCCGGGAGCCATTGAAACTTTTTAATGTTAAGGAGTGACAGAAGTGCAGATTAAAGTAATGGAGAAATGAGGCAGTGAGACAAGTGTGGCAGTGGGAATGAAGAGGAGGGGGAATGGATTTTAGAAGTATTTCTGAGATAGCTGCAATAGGACCTAGTGACTGTTTTAGGGAGAGACAGTGGGCTAAGCTTTCTAATTTGAGAAATTGAGTAAATGGGAATTTCATTGACCAGGATATGGATTAGAAAAAGTAGAGCAGATTTTTTAAAGGGTTGGGTGGCTTTGGAAAAGGTATAGTGGAGATAGTCTGGTATGCTGAGATCAAATTGATTGTGGAATATACCCATGGACATGTTAGTAGGCAGCTGGAAATAAGGAGGCCTGGTGAGCTTGATATTTTGGCGGTAGCTTGGAGGAAGGACATACATGAAAAAACTCCTGGGAAAATAATGTCTGTTTCTTTATAAGGAATTATTTGAATAGGCACTTCTTTCACTTAATAGTGAGCATCTCAAGGCAGGGACCATACTTCTAATTTTGTGTCCTTTTCCCCTTAGACCATGTTCATGTTATTATAACGTCTTGGTAAGTGTTAGTTGTTGAGCTAACAGGAAATCAATTTACTTTGCTAGGTTGCTGTTACCTTTTGTGCCTTCCTTTAAGAAGATTATGGGAGCCTGTCTTACAATTTTCATTTTATGCTTGGGTGGTATTCATGAGGCTTGTATTTTTCAACAGGAAAGGAGATGAAAAAGGTGTGAGTGACGTTGTGCTGCTTGAGGAAGTTCAGGGCTTGAGCAGGAGATAGACAATATTAATTTACAAGAGCTCCTGCTCTTGAGAAGAGGATTGTACAATGAATTCTTATCCTGGGAGCTGTCAGAAAAAGGTGATTTTCAATCACAGTTTCCTGAAATCCTGTCAGTTTGAAGTTGGTTCCTCCTCCTGAAGGTACAAGTGCATTCCTTCTTATGTAAAATCATTTAAAAGGGAACCTGAGATAGTCATGTTTGTTTAAACCTCTTCATCTCTATTACTAATTTGTGAAAGTAGGCAGACTTAGTAGATTCTGATGGGACCAGATTGAATTCTCTTCTATGGAGCTAGTTCATTTCTAGTAGGTATGACTACGACCGATAACCCAGAGTAGAGATTGGGGAAATCGTGGTTTCGCCACTTGCTGCTTAGTCTTGGGCAAGTCCCTGAGTTAATTCCACTTTCAAGTGTCAGCTAGACACCCATTCTGAGGTAAACACTGTACAGAGCATAGCAACACACACAAGATACAGATGCTGCCCCATAGTGGCTCGTGTGCTTATCACTGAATCAGGCCGGTTCTGTCCTAGCATCTAGAAAATAGGGGTGATGCTTGTCAGATGTAAAGTGGGAATGAATGTGATATGAATATCAGTTTGGAGTTTCCACAGAATTTTAACTGAATCTAGATTTTTAAATGTTCTACTAGTAAGCACTTTTTTTTTTTTTTTTTTTGCACTAACACGATATTCTCATAGAGCTACCAGAAAGATTTAGTGGCTTTACTACTTATTACTTGGGTAAAGTAAAATCCTCACCCTAAAATTATGGTATTAGTATCTACTTCATTTGCTTGTTGTAAGGATTAATACAGTATATTTAAATCACTTAGAACAGTGTCAAGTATATAGTGAGTACTCAGTAGTAGTATTTATCATCATATACCACCTTGAGTTGGAGGCTGTGCTCTGAAAGATATGGAGGAATGAATGATGAATTCCATCCCCAGTAATTAAAATAAAACAAATGATAGAACAGAAGGGTTGTGGCCTGTCGTGGAGTTCTCTATGAAGAGAATTTAGGGGGACTTCCCTGGAGATCCAATGGTTAAGACTTTGCGCTCCCACTTCAGGGTGGAAGGGTTGGATCCCTGGTTGGGGAACTAAGATCCCACATGCTATGTGGTGTGGCCAAAAAAAAAAAAGACCACGTGAAGGGGATTTAGAGAGGCAGCTTCAATAATGCAGGTCTCACTCTATTTTCATTTTGGGGGTGTAAAAGACTTGGAGTGACTAGCAGTAAAAGTCCATTAAAACAGAAAGGAGTTACATGCTGGTTTCAGACCCAGTCTGGGGGTAGAATTAGGGGAACCCATGTCCCATGCTGCTGAGATAAGGTATAACAGGGAGTCATGTGAAACATGAATATGTGAATCCAATTAGTGAGCTAAATCTTTGGGGCCTTCAGAAAGGAAGAGGCGATACAGGAGCTAGTTTGAGAAATTAAGGGTTGGGATTTGAAGGTAAAAACACCTTGCATTATAGTTTTAGTGTTTACCTTGGGAGGGTGGGATGCCTTACAAAAGGACATAGTGAGCAGATAACTTTTGCCTGAAAATTAAAAACACAAACCCTCACATCTAGAGGAACTAGGGAAATTTTTTAGGAGAGTCAGAAGACTATTTCTGACTTGGTAAACCTAATGTGTATTGGGTGAATGGCTCATGATCAGAGTGGAGTGGTGTTATCTGACTCAGCCACAACTTCTGGGCAGACAGGATTTTCATCTCCTTCAGGAGGCACTGTGGACTACTATAGTCAGTGTGTTCCATAGTGATCTTTCACAGATGGGCAAACAGAGGCTAAGATCCTGAGAAAAGGGGATGGTGTTGGTGAGTAATATGGGGAGAATGAGGTGGAAATAGGTGAGGATTGCTCCAGTGCCTTTCCTGGAGATGGCAGAAGTTTTATTCATCCTCTCAAAAATCTGTTCAGATGCTACTTTCTTTTGAAGGCTTGTTTTAAGGCTTAGATGAGTACTTCTCAAACTTTAGTGAACATCAGAGTTATTTGGGGCAGGGTCTTTTAATCTCGGCATTATTGACTTATTGGCCCAGATAATTCTTTGTGTGGTAACTGTCCTGTACACTTTAGGGTGTTTAGCATCATCCCTGGCCTCTACCCAGTAGATGCCAGTGGTACCTCCTGTCCCAGTTATGACAACCCAAAATACTTCCAGGCATCGACAGATGTCCCTTGGGAGCCAGAATTACCCCAATTCGGAACCACTGACTGGGGTCATTATTAGAATGTAGACCTCTAATCCTTATCTTTAAAAGTCTGTTTCAAGTTGGGAGAGGGGTTTAGAAGTCTACAGTTCCAGGAGGCATGCTAGGAGATTCTGAAACATGTGATCACAGCTCTGCAGGGTTAAACCGTTTTCATCTTTCTGTCTTGTTTTATAGTATCTTTACATTCATAATCAAGTTTTGGTGGAGAATTACCCTCAGAGCACTGACTTTGCTCAGTTAAGTTGTGTTAGTCACTCAGTTGTGTCCAACTCCTTGCAACCCCATGGACTGTAGCCTGCCAGGCTCCTCTGTCCATGGGATTCTCCAGGCAAGAATAGTGGAATGGGTTGCCATTCCTTTCTCCAGGATCAAACCACCCCAGGGATCGAACCTGGGTCTCCTGCATTGTAGGCAGATTCTTTACCATCTGAGCCACCAGGGAAGCCCTAGGTCAATTAAAATATAGTATCAATTAGATCCTATAGTGGATAGCAATGTATTTCAGCCTTTTTTTTCCCATTTATTATACTGAATACATCTATCAACTTGAGTAGACACTCAGAGTCTTCAATTTTTCCTTCTAAGTTTTCTACTATTTCATTGATTTGTCTATCTCTTTTTCACTTCACCATTATCTGTATTTATATACATATGCATGTGGCAGATCAGAGAAAGCAATGGCACCCCACTCCAGTACTCTTGTCTGGAAAATCCCATGGATGGAGGAGCCTGGTAGGCTGTAGTCCATGGGGTCGCTAAGAGTCGGACATGACTGAGCAACTTCCCTTTCACTTTTCGCTTTCATGCATTGGAGAAGGAAATGGCAACCCACTCCAGTGTTCTTGCCTGGAGAATCCCAAGGATGGGGGAGCCTGGTGGGCTTCCGTCTGTGGGGTTACACAGAGTCAGACACGACTGAGGCAACTTAGCAGCAGCAGCAGCGTGTGGCAGATAGTTCTCTTTTACTTCTTAGGATGGCACATCTACCTACAGGCAAACAAGTGATGAAACTCAAGATATCTGGATACCCTACAGTTTGTTCATTAAGGTCAGCAAGCATGTACTCTTCCTTCTCACTGACCTGGAACCTCTTCAGTTTCTCTGCAGATGCAGCTTTGTTTATGTGTGGGTTACTCTACTTCTGTTCAGTATACTCTATCTCTGCTCAGTATAGTATAGTGGTTAAGGGCTGAACTCAAACATCAAGCTCTCTGGGTTTGAGTCTCTACTTTGACTTATCCTGGCAAGTTTTTTTATTTTTGTTTTTTAACCACTTCATTCTTTAGTTTCCTTATTGTCAAGTTTCCTGGATCATAGGTTGTGAGGATAAAACTGTGTATAAAGTGCTTAGGACAGTGCTTGGTCTATAATAAGTGCTAAATAAGTGTCAACTCTTCAGTGGTTATTTTAGATCAGTGTCCTGTGTGTGCAAGTTGGAGTCCCTACTAGGCTTTGTTCTAATGTTCTGCATGGGTAGTGTTAAATTTTCACATATATATACATATATCTGTGTATATATGTGAACACATACATTATTTTGGATCGAGGAACAGTATACATAATGTGAAGTGTATGACTTGATAATTCTTTTACACATGTACATATTTATATGGCTTCCACTCAGGTCAAGATAGAGCACATTTCTGGTACCTCTGAAGGCTTCCTTATACTTCATCCCATTCATCTCCCTGCCCAGGGTAACAACTATTCTAATCTCTGTCCCCACAGATTAATTTTACCTTTTTGAGTTTCATATAAATGAAATCATTTAGTTTGTACTCATTTCTTTCAGACATTTTTTATTCAGTATCTATTAGTTTATCAATATTATTTCAATAGTTCTTTAAAATTTCTGTATAGTATTCTACTGTATATATTACACATGTATATACTATAATTTTCCCATTCTACTGCTAATGGACATTTGAATTCTCTTCATATATTTAAAAAAACTCACACTCAATAAACTTTACAAAAACCTTTCAAAAAAGGAATATTTATACTCTAGGCACTCTGGCATTGCTTTCTTTTATGGCCGTGATGTGTGGCATCAGGTTCTTAGTTCCCCAACCAGGGATTGAACCTGGGCCCCCTGCAATGGAAGCATGCAGCACTAACCACTGGACTGCCAAGGAATTCCCTGGCATTTCTGTTTCTTGAATGTGCCAAGTGTGTTCAAGTCTTGGGGCCTTTGAATTTGCTGTTGCCTCTATCTGGAACACTTTTCTCAAGATTTCTACGTGGCTGTTTTCTTCCTGTTAGTCTGATCTCAGTCCTCCTATCACTTTTCTTAGAGTCCTTCTTTAATTTGCTATCTGTAGTCCCCCTAGACAATTTGTCTTCAAGATACTTATCATTGTCTCAAGTTGTTTGTTGCCCTTCTTCCTCTACTAGAATGAAAGCTCTGAAAGCAGGGATCTTGTTTGTCTTGTTCACTGCTGTACCCTTAATGCTTAGCACCTGAAAGGTGATCAGTATTAGTATTGTTGAATGAATGAATGTATGCCTGATCTGTGCATATTTTTTTCTTCCTGGATGGTGGGCACATTTATTTTTATTAATTTTCCTTCTTTCCCTTTGTTCTTTTCTTTTACTTCTTTTTGTTTTCTTCCACACTGGTTGAAATGTTTTGAGATGTATTTCTGAGCATCTACCTACACTAGTGTTTTGGAGCCTCATCAAGCTGTGAAGTGAGGGTGATACTTGCTACCAGTCCATTACAAGTATGAACCTAAAACTCCAGATCATTACCCTGAAAGCCTATAGAGAGCCATTCCATACCCTCTTCCTATTTTTTTGAGATATGATTTTTCAGCTCAGATGGTAAAGAATCTGCTTACAGGGCAGGAAACCTGTGTTCAATTCCCAGGTTGGGAAGATCCCTTGGCAAAGGGAATGGCAACCCACTCCAATATTCTTGCCTTGAGGATCCCATGGACAGAGGAGCCTGGCAGACTACAGTGCAAGGGGTCCTACAGAGTCACACATGACTGAGTGACTAACACACACACACACACACACACACACACACAATTTATATTTAACACTGTATAACTTTAAGGTATACAATATGATTGTGAAATCATTACCAATGATAAAGTTAGTTAACACATCCATTACCTCACATGGTCACTTTTTTTTCTTTTTGGTGGTGAGAACATTTAAGATTTAATGTAGCAACTTTTAGATATATAATACAGTATTGTTAACTATAGTCACCAGGTTTTATGTTAGATTCCCAGAACTTATTTGTCTTATAACTAGAAGTTTGTACCCTTTGACCAGCATATCTTCATTTGCCCCATTCCCCATCCCTTGTGCAACCACCATCTAATCTACTCAATTTCTGTTTGTTTTGCTTTTTTAGATTCCACATGCAACAAACAATATTTGTCTTTATCTGACATTTTATTTAGCATACTGCCCTCAAGATTCATCTGTGTGGTTGCAAATGGCAAGATTGCCTTCTTTTTTATGGCTGAATAATATTCCACTGTATGTATATACCACCTTTTCTTTTTCCATTTGTCCAGTGATGGACACTTAGGTTATTTCCATGTTTTTTTTTTTTTTTTTTTAATTGTGAATAATGCTGCAGTGAACATGAGAGTGGATCTCTTCAAGATAGTGACTTTATTTTCTTCAGATATATATGGAAGTGGGAGTGCAGGGTCATATGGTAGTTTTATTTTTAGTACTTGAGGAACATCCATACTATTTTCTGTAGTGGCTGTACCAATTTACATCCCCACCAGCAGTGCACAGGGGTTCCCTTTTCTGTACATTCTTGCCATGGCTTCTTGCCATGGCTTTTGCTGTTGTTTGTTGTTCAGTCACTAAGTCATGTCCAACTCTTTGCGACCACATGGACTGTAGCATGCCAGTCTTCCCTGTCTTTCACTGTCTCCCAGAGTTTGCTCAAATTCATGTCCATTGAGCCAGTGATGCTGGGCTTCCCAGATGGTGCTAGTGGTAAAGAACCCGCCTGCCAATGCAGGTAGACGTAAGAAATGCAGGTTCTATCCCTAAGTCTAGAAGATCCCCTAGAGAAGGGCATGGCAACCCACTCCAGTATTCTTGCCTGGAGAATTCCATGGATAGAGGAGCCTGGTATGCTGTAGTCCAGAGGGTTGCGCAGAGTCGGACACAACTGAAGTGACTGAGCATGCGGGCACACACGAATCAGTGATGCTATCTAATCATCTCCTCTGCCACCTTCTTCTCCTCCTTCCTTCAGTCTTTCCCAGCATCAGGGTCTTTTCCAGTGAGTTGGCTCTTTGCATCAGGTAGCCAAAATAGTAGAGCTTCAGCTTCAGCATTAGTCCTTCCAATGAATATTCAAGGTTGATTAACTTTAAGATTGACTGGTTTGATCTCCTTGTAGTCCAAAATACTTTTTAAGAGTCTTCTCCAGCACCACAACTCGAAGGCATCAATTCTTTGGCTCTCAGCCTTCTTGCAGTCCAACGCATATTGGCAAATTGAAGCCAGGAAGAGAAAGGAAACTTATAGAATGAGTGTATAATAGTCGGGACCAAGACCAAAGACTTTTTTAGATATTTTTCCCAGTTTTATTGAGAAATAATTGACATACATCACTGTGTAAGTTTAAGGTGTACAACGTGATGGTTTGATTTATGTATATTGTGAAATGATTACCTCACCTTCATCATCTCATATAGATACAATACCAAGACTTTAATAGATTAACTGATCACTTTGGAAATCAGAGTGAATTTCTATTAAGTTAATTTTCTGATACTGGAGTTGGCATATATTGTGCTTAAGAAGACAATAAAATAAATGAGTAACTTGTTAAGTGTAACTAACATTCCTTGCCTGTGAAACACTGGAAGTATTTGACTTTAGGTTTTAAAATCTTGATATTTAATTGTTTTATACTGTAGGGGTGTGAAGTGACATGCATTTAAGAAGTCTGTAGCTGGATTGCTTTAAGATATAGTTCTTATTGTATGACTTGGGTCTTTCAGAGAGAAGTTGTATGCAGGTCATGGGACCAGCAGTTCCTGAGGTTTAGGAATGAAAGACTTCATTGATTTACCATTGAGTTTGGGGGATTTGAAGCCATTCCTAAGTTTGGTGGTAGGTGAAATTAGCATTGAAAAGTTGCCTGATTATTTTTTATTACTTTGTCTACTATATCTTGTTTCTCAGAAACTGTGTTCACGCCTAAGATGACATTTCTCACAGAAAAGGATTGCTGTGGCTTTGCTGTATTTGCTTCTTCACTAGAAGGATTTAAAAGCCCAGACCAACAGAGATCATAGTGTAGTCATAGAATGCTTCTTTCTGTTCCTTGTAGTCCACAGCATTTGCTTTGTACTTTAACTCTATTTATTTCTCACAGTTTACCTTGTGCTTTGGGTTCTGGTGGCTCAGATGGTAAAGAATCTGCCTGCAGTGTGAGACTTGGGTTGGGTGCTGGGTCAGGAAGATCCCCTGGAGAAGAGCATGGCAACCCACTCTGGTATTCGTGTCTGAAAATTCCATGGGCAGAGAAGCCTGGTGGGCCACAGTCCATGGGTCACAAAGAGTGGGATGGGACTGAGCGACTTAACACTTCATGGGTTGTTCTGTGCCTGTCTCTGCTAATAGATTTGAGCTCCTAGAGGATCCAGTTCGGAGTTTCCCTTTTGTAACTCCTTAGTGCCTCAGTTAGAGCTTTACAGTATTTAGGTGTTCCTTTTGTGCTTGTGGTATTTCAGGGATGCTGAGAGAATCATTAGATAATATGTCTAGTCCAGTCCTCTAGTTTTACTTGTAAGGAAACTGAGAAGCACAATGATTTACTCAGTGTCATCTAGTTGGTTGGGAGAGCTGTGTTCTAGTCTCAGTTCTGCTGGTTGTTTGTTCCGTTATGTCTGGCTGCTGCTCAGCTGCTACTGGTTCTCTCTACAATAGGGGAAGATTGTGAAAGAGGAAAGAGACACTGGGAGGATATAAACAGATTACACTTACATTACTGATGTACTGCAATTTACTGTTCTACCAGTCAGATATTTTACTTTCAAATTTGAGAGCACAGGCTTCGTTTTCTGAGACCCCAGAAAGACTTTTTTTAAGAGTTCTACACTTCTTCTAGTTTGCATTCTAGATACCCTTCTTTGTTGTGCTCATTGGGTAGAGGTGCTGGCAAAAGGAGCAGACTTTTATGTTGTCAGTTTCCAGTCACACTTCAGACAGCTTGGGTGGTAAATTCCAGGTGCCTGTGATGATGACAGAGAATAATGAGTTGAGGCCCTTCGTTGAATTTCCCCCTGCTCCAGATGAAAGGAGAGTGATGAAAAGAATTTAATTTCTTAGGAAATTTGGTACTTTCGGTTGAAATTGTTTTTCCTTCCTCTCCTATTCCCTTTTGCTTATTAGAAAGTATTGATTCTGAAATAGAGAAAGTGAGTTTATTAGATTTGGGTTGGACATTGATTAGCTGTAACCTAATTATAAATCCTCAGAAGGAGATGTTTGTAAACATGTGCTTTTCACATCCAGGCACTTTGGTTCCCACTATTCCTGTTAATCAACTGGTTGAAGCTGAGCACATGAAAGATCTATATCCACTAAGCTTAGAATTGCATTGCTTTTGATTTATTTTAATAGGATCCTCTTGATTTCCAATTTATTTTCCCCCATAAGGACATCTTCCTCTTGACAACCTATTTAAAAGACACAGGAATGTTTTGAATGGAGCCTCTATTTCATGCTTTAAGGCAAAGCCATGATCAATATAGTGTAAATTGCCTGAAAGAATCTTCTCTTTTTTTGTTGTTGTTATTTTTTTCTTCAGTTTTCTCTGGATCATAAAGGAATAAGAGGTCTTAGTGAGCGTTTGATAGAGATAGGTCTAATTAAAATTTTAGGTTAGACGTAGGATTTCTCAGTGACAAGCATATACTGAGCATTTACTGCTAACCAAGTGCTTATGAATAAGGTATAAGATACAGTCCCTGTGCTAAGGATGCATAACATCTAGTGAGGAAATTTTCTGTGCTTTTAGAGCTCAAAAATGCATCTCCTTTGGGGCTGTATGTATTAGAGAAAGATGATATCTGAGACAGAGTCTTTTATGCTGTTAGATTCATCTCTTCCTTAAAGTTTTGATTTTGATTTGAAACATAGTGTATATTTTCCAAATGTCATTGAACAAGATTAATTTTCTGCTGCTTTGGATTTGTCTGAAAGTGAAATCAGTCTCCTCACTACCATCCATACTTGCCATTGGATAAAATTAAGTTTCACAACTAAAGCCTAAGATTTAAGGGAAAGAGAGGAATTTTGTCAACAGAAGAAAAAATTTGGGAAGTGAGAGAATGTGTGTAAATCCATGTGGAGACCTGTGGCATTTCAAGTTCTCACTTGGAAAAAATTGAGGATTCCTTGAGGCAAGATGGGAAAATTTGGGCATGATTTGTGGAACTGCTTTTATAGAGAGTTAAAAAATACACTGAAGTTATATATATGTATATATAGAATTAAATTTGAAGGGAGTTATATTTGGTTATTTTGAAATTAATTTAATTTTTGGTCTTTTAACTACTGTTTTCTGCCTTGGGTTTCTTTGCAGAGGAATTTCTGAAGACAGTCAAGTCCAGTGTGATTTATGTGGCAGTGAAGGCCAAGTACTTTGCAGTGAGGAGGACCTACTTACTTTGGGGAAATCAATGGAGCACATCAGTCTGCAGCACACTTCCTGCCTTAATGGTCTTAAGCTCGATCAATATTTGAAATTTAACTTCACCATTAGTCTGTGGGCAGTGTGTGCTTTGCAGCCTTTCCTCCATCAACCTCAAATATATGACAAGACCTATTACAGATGGAGCTAGTTACACTTTCCTGCTTGGTTTTGGATCTTCTTTAAGTCTTGTCCACTGGCATGTTTTAAGGATGTAAAATGTGTTTTGCTGTAGACCAAGTTATGATTTAAACCTTGAAATTACCTGGTCAGAGGAGGGGATGTTGGACAAATGCACAAAATCTATAGCATGGTTATTTATCATTTCTTCTTCCTAAAAAATTTCCCATCAAGAGGTAGTTCAATAGCCTCTCCAACATCTTAGCATTTCTGGCACTAACTGTGGCTTTCTTTTGACAGATTCTCTCACCATGGCACAGGTAGAGAAACGAGGGGGTTTGCTCCGGAAATCTTCAGCCTCCAAAAAACCATTGAAGGAAAAAGTGGTGCTGATGTATGATGAGATCTTCATGGTAAGGCCTGGAGCTCTGACATTTTTCACAGATTGACTCCTTAGTTTCTTGTTCCAAAATGAGAATTAATCTCACCTCTGCCTGCTACTGTCTAGTTCTTCAGAGGGAAAAAGAGAACAACGGTGAGAGTAAGCTTTCTCGTAGAAATTATGATCATGTGTTAATTAATATAGATTGTTATTATGTTGTTCTTATAGATTGTTGCCTCTAGCTGGATAAAACAATTGAAAGAGGATGGCTGTTTCTGAATATATTTAAGAGTTGTCGTCCTTATGATTTGACTTAAGGACCTTTCTATCCTAGATGTCCCTTGAAGTTCCCTTTGGCCCTAGAATTCTATGGTCCAGATATTTTAAAAAGATGCACTGTTACATTCTGTCTCAAGTTGTTAGTGGATAGAACAATTGCTTAGTTAGATTGTCTCATCCTCCAACTCTATGAGATGACTAAGGAATTATTAGCAATTAGATTGGGGATTTTTTTGGGTCTTCAGAACTGTATTGACCATGGTCTAGGCCGGTGTTGTAAAATATAACCTATCATGGAAGTTTAGAGTAATTAGATACCCTGCATATGTACTTAATTTCTGAAATCTTGGTCATAAGTAGTACATGTAAACATGTAAAACATGTTATTCTTGTAAAAGGAGTTGCATATCTTGTGTAATTCTGTGGACTTTCTTTCCTAAAAGGAGAACAGTGATAATATTTACCCTACCTGGCTCACCGGGCTGTTGTATTTCATGTATGTGAATGGGCTTGAAAACTGAGCACCCATAAAAGTACAGTGGGGATGTATCAGAATATAACTGGTTCTTCACTTCTCGTTAAGAAGAGGAAGATTTGAGGGAGATTCTTTGAGTTATTTAACTTCTGGTACAGGGAATATGTATCCATGTACAATGTCTTCCATTTGGGGAACCCCCCAAAAATTGTTCCCCGTTACAGCTGTTTGGAGTGACCAAGCATTTTCAGAGTTAATTGTGAGAGGTAAGATTGACCCTGTGAAAGACATGTAGTGACTCTTTCAAATGTGTTCTTAATGCTTTGGTGTTAGCTGGGTATACTGAATCTACTTATCTTCTGGTTTCAGACAGAGGACCCTAGTAAGTGCAGTCCTCGGTTTTGGGAGGAGCTCTTCCTCATGAAGGTAAGACTTGGTGGCCTCTGTGGATTTTCCTGGTAACTGAGATTGCCTTCACATATGTTCTAGGCGCTACACTAAAAATGTACTCAGGCCCTTATTGTTTCCATGTTAGGTGAATTTAGAATACCTGGAAGGCAAGTTGGAATCTCTTGATGGTGAGGAGTTAATGAAAATCAAGGACAATATTAATTGCTTATTTCAACACTGCATCCAGGCTCTGGGAGAGGAACATCCAATTCGAGTGGTTAATGCATTGCAGGTACATGGCTGGGAGACTGGGGAAGTCTTGTTTATAAACTGTAATACATCTATTGGAACTTGAGGAACCTAAAATTACCCTTAGGCTTGAGGCTTTTTTCCCTTTATTTCTTTAACCAAACATCTATGCTATATTTGATTTAGCTATCTTCCTGGTTAAGCAAATGGACACCTATAGGAGTAATCTTGTCCATTTGTATAATTTGATCTAATGCCAAGGTGGATTGTTTGACAGAATTTTTATTATTACTTGAAGGAAAGTAAAAGAGAGAAGAAACTCCAGAAAGGATGCTTAGTCTACAGCAAAAATCATAAGACTTTCTTAATTAAATAAATATTGTTTTTTTATATAAACAGTATTTTCTCACTAGACCAAGAGTTCTTATTCTGAGGTTTCAGAAGGTCCTTGACTCCCTGTAGTTTTATGTAATATTTTATGTGTATATGTACATTATGTGTATATGTACATTTTTTTGGAGAGAGGGCTTTCATCAGATTCTCAAAAGGGTCGGTAACTCTTGTTTTTAGAATCATTGTTCTTAATGCTAAGTGGCATTATCATGCGGAAGATTCATGAATAATTATTTCTTGAATTACTGTTATGCCTAACACTGAGGTGGTGGGATACATTATAGTCTTCTTGAGGGTAAAGATGGTTTTATTCAATACTTCGTTCCTGGTGTGTACATCAGTGCCTGGCAGGTAGCATTCTAGAAGTAAATTTTTTTTGAAAGAATAAGGGGCAAAATTTCTAAAGTTTATAGTTTAGTAGCTCCAGTGTAGCCTAGATTGAGCTGAGTACCTGGGGTAGTGATTGACAAGCTTAGAATATGAAGAAGTCATGACAGTGTAAAGAATTTTATTGGAACTTTTGATAGATCGGGTTTAAGTTTCTAACTTACAAGTTGGGCAGATCAGTTTGTGACCTCCAATTTTCTCATTTGTAGAATGTAGAAATTATCTTTTGAGCTGATGCCCCAGAAAGAAGGACCATGTTTATCCTGTATCTTTCTTAACTTTTGGACAGTAAATTCTATATTTGGAGCATCATAGTTGTCAGGACCTCTTCACTGCAAATTGAAATGAAAGTTGGAAATTGTACTTCCTGTAATTACAGTGACTTGCTGTGGGGGCATGAATTGTAAACTTTTTAGTTCAGTGGAAATATATTGACATTAAGTCACTTGGTGAACCATAGAATTATAGTATGTATTGTAATAATTGATATTTATTGAGCTTTAACAAAGTTAAGTTCCAGGCTATTCCAGGAATTTTAACACAGTTCCAAGGACTATTCTAAGTGCTTTACAGTACTAATTCACATAGTCTTCACATCATCCTTATGAGATTAATGCTATTATTATCCCATTGTATAGATGAGAAAAATGAAGCACTGAAAAGTTAACTGATTTGTCCAGGCTCACACAGTTAGTAAGTAGTGGATGGGGATTGTAATGAATTTTTAAGATTTAAATTGATCAGTTGTTATCATACAGGGTCTTCTATAGTTATTAAAAATAATTACTAAAGGTGATAAGCTATTATGTAAATTCTAAAATTAATTTTAAATAAGGGAAAGCTCTATCAACCCTATGATTCAAGCTCAAAAATGGTTTCTTATTTTTGAAAATCACCTTCCAATCTTTGTCTGCAGTGTTATTTTTAAAAAGTGGATGGCCAGAAAAGAATAAAAAAGATGACAGTTTCAGATGCTATTTGTCTTTTAATTTCTAGATTTTGCACATATTAAGACCCTGACTGCATTCTGGAGCTCAGAGCATAGAGCAGTTGATTGTCAGCTATATGAAGAGAAGGTTCTGAGGTTGTAGTGTGAGGCTACTGATCCAATGCCCTTCGCATTTTGAGACTTTCTTTCTAGAAAGAATTCTTTCTCTCATCTCTGCAGACCTTGTGTGCACTCATTCGAGGAGTCCATCAAAAGAATAAGTCTACCTCTGGGTTTGACATTATCAACATGCTGATGGGCTTTGACAAGGCGGAGCTGTGCATGAAGGTGAGGCATAAGCTGCAGATGTGCCTGTGGGTGTCTGCTTCTGACAGCTGTTGAGGAATACCATCTGCAGACAGTTAAATGTTTTAGACATTTAACTCAGATAGACATAGATGATTGAATTGGCCTTGAATTTGGATATTTTTACAGATTTGGTTTATCCTTTAATAAAGGAAAATTTGAAGTTCAGATTTGTATTGAGGCTTCCTTTCCATGTAGGATAAAGACTGAGCAGCTTGTGATTTACATCATGATCATACATTCTTAAAAGCATGTAAGAATTTAAATAGAAGGTAACAAATTAATACACAAGGATACTTTAGTTCTAAACTTTTAAGTTTTCTTATTTAACACAGTGACTTTATCAGAATTTTTGTTTCTACTGTTTGATGCCTTTTGAGAAATAGTGTTATCAGTATGTAATTCACACGTCATACAGTTCATCCTTTTATGGTGTATAACCAGTAGTTTTTAGTATATTCATGGAGTTGCACAACCATCACCACTGTTAATTCAGAACATTTTCATCACCCCAAAAAGAAAACATGTGCCCATTATCAGTCATTCCCTATTTTTTCTTCTCTGCAGCCTCTGGCAACCATTAATATGTTTTATATCTCGATAGGTTCACCTCGACTGTACTTTTCATATAAATGGAATCATATGTAGTCTTTTGTGTCTGGCTTCTTTCACTTAGCATAATGTTTTCAAGGTTCATCCATGTTGTAGCATGTACTTCATTCCTTTTTTTTGCTGCTTAGTATTCTACTGTATGAAAGTATCATATTATTTTACTTATCCATTCGTCAGTTGATAGACATTTGAGATGTTTCAGCATTTTGGCTGCTATGAATAATGCTGCTATGAAGTGCATGTAAATGTGGACATATGTTTTTAATCCTCTTAGGTATATACCTAGGAGAATTGCTGGATCATACGGTAATTCTATGCTTAACATTTTGAGGAGATTCCAAACTATTTATCGAAGTGGCGATACCATTTTACATTTTCCCCAGCAGTGTGTATGTGTTTTTGTGTGTGTGTGTGAAATATCTATTCAAATTCTTTGCCCATTTGTAGGTTGAATTATTTGTCTTTTTATTGTTGGTAAGAGTTCTTTACATATTTTGGGTACACATCCCTTATCAGATATCTGATTTGTAATACTGTCACTATCTTGAATGAATGTTGTTCACATGAACTTTGAAGAACTCGTATTCTCTCATTCACTAAATTTAAAATAAATCTCTATGTGAAAGAATGGGGTTCCCTAGTGGCTCAGATGGTAAAGAATCCACCTGCAACCTGGAAGACCTGGGTTTGATCCCTGGGTTGGGAAGATCCCCTGGAGGAGGGCTTGGCAACCCACTCCAGTGTTTTTGCCTGGAGAATCCCCATGGACGGAGGAGCCTGGCGGACTACAAAGAGTAGTCTTTGTGACCCTGGGGTCACAAAGAGTCAGACACAACTGAGTGACTAAGCACAGCACAACACATGCAAAAGAATCCTTATAGTGAATAGATGATTTTTAAAAAGTTATGAATATGCAATTAGTGTACAAAGATTTAGTACCTGGAGTCTTTTTTTTTTTTTTTTTTTGGCCATACTGCGTGGCATATGGGATCTTAGTGCCTTGTCTAGGGATTGAACCTTTGTCTCCTGCATTGGAAGTGTGGAGTCTTAACCACTGAACTGCCTTCATTCTTTTGACAAACATTTATTAGGCTCCTGTGTGCCAGGCACTGGGGATGCAAGGCAAATCCGACATGGCAACCATCCTCAGAAAACTGTTAGATTAGTTTTCATTTTTCTCCCTTCCTCCAGACCTAACATCTTTAAATCTGTCATCCACACTGACAACAGAGTGATGTATCTTAACACTCAAATCTTGGTTAAAACCCTGTATTAGTTTCCTATCACTGAAAGGGTAAAGACCAAACTTCCTTATTAGCCTTATATAACTTTTATGATCTTCTTTCTATTTATTTCTCAAATTGCATCTCTCATCACTATGCCTCACCCTTCCATAATAACAAACTGCTTGTATTCCAGCTGCACACCCAGGACCGTTTTCATTCCTTGTGTGTTTGATCATGCTGATGTCTGTCTAGAATTCCTTTCCTCCTGAAGTTTTAATTAATTCCTACTGATTTTTCAAAGTACAACCTGTCCCTTAAGAGTCCTGAAATAGGTAACATCACAGCTAATTCCTTTCCTCCATATGTATATCTGTCATAGTAATCATTAAGTTAAAACTGTTTACTTATTTTTCTGTCCTATTAGACTAAAAATGCCTTGAGAGCAAAGGTCATTGTCTTATTTTTTAATTTTCTTTGAAAACACAAAATTTGGCACATAGAATCTACATATTTGTTGAATTGAAGTGGCTTATTTTGAATATTCACTCAACCTTCCAGCATGCTAAATCTGTAGTCTCCATTCATTTTCCTATGTAAAAAATTTCTTTTTTTCTTCTTTCTGTTGTAGTATCTAAGGGTTTCATCTTTTGACTATATTTGGTATGACAGCTGGTTGTTAGTACAAGTGATAAGCTCTAATCACTTCGTTAGTAGACTTGACCAGGATTAATATGGGCCAGCTTTGTTGGATAGTGCACATGGCCAGTGAATAGCTACTAGTGATATTATCTTTGTTATTTGTTCAGTGTGCCTGCATCAAGTGATATGCTTTCTTTATCAAATAATGAAACATACTTATTTAACTATTTTTATTAACCTTTAACTTAACCATTTGTTTTTAAAAATTTATTTAATAGAATTTCATTTTATTTAGGTTATTATTTTTAATTTGTAAATATATTATTTAATCATTATTAATCTTTGAAAAATTTACTTCATTCTTAAAGGTTTGTATGAGGGTGATAGTCTGCAAACATTCATTTGGTAGAATAGTGGATTCTTTATTATTATGTGCAGTTGTACTAAAGCATTTTCCTCAAAATAGCTAGACTTAGAAGTCTTCCTTTTCTTCATCTAATCGTGCAAGGCCTAGGCCTCAGGCAATGATATGGTTGCTTCATTTAACGTTACTCACTTTACCCTGTGTAACATAACCCAGAATATGGCAAAGACACAGTGGAAATGTTATTTGTTATGGTTTAATACTTAATGGGTCTCTTTGTCAGAATCTCATGGAGAGTTTGGATTCATTGCTTTGTGCAGAAGGTTCTGAAAGTCTGAAGAGCTTATGTCTGAAACTTCTCCTCTGCTTAGTGACAGTAAGTGACCCATCTATATGTTTCTTTGTCAAGGGTGAGAATCAACAGCAGGGGCAAATTTGAACTCTTGAGCCCAAAGTTAGAAAGAAAAAGAGAAATATCTTTACTGGGCTTTTACATCACTCGGCTATGTTTGTGTAGAAGGAAGTTAGTTGTATGGACTTCTGCTTCCTAAAAGTTGCTCGTTGGAGAAACTGATGACATTTTTAACCTGTACCAGTCCTGGAGAAGTACTCTCTTCTGTATTGCCCTTCTCATCAGGTCTCATTTGGAAATAATTTTTGTGATTCTGAATATTTTTATTTGTTCTGACCTTGATTTTATACCTGGAAGCTGGACTGTACCTTCTAGGATGTTATTCATTAATTTCAGGTGGTTTCCTTTCCCTTCACTCTCTTGAAGACTTGTGGATCATAAAGTACTTTCTGTGCATTTGGGAAATGAAACCCAAGAAAATTAGGCAAATGCTTGTGTGAGGGTATAAGAGAAACAATGAGAAGGTCAAAAATTTAGAAAGTTTTAATTTGCTAACTTGTTACCCTTCTAGTGTCTTGTCTCTTCAGGCTCTGGTGGCTTTGGGGATGCTTATGAAAGATCTACTAAATATTTAGTAGAATGTTTTAACATTTCTGTTTGTCTTAGATACTAGGTGAGGAGATACACCTGAGATATCAGTGTCTTAGTATAGACTTTAAATAGCCTTTTATTGTATTCAGGTGACAGATAACATCAGCCAGAACACTATCTTGGAATATGTAATGATCAACAGCATATTTGAAGCAATTTTACAGGTAGGTCAGTTCCCTTGTTCCCTTTTTCTTTTTTGGATATATTGCTTCCCCAAGCACTCTCACTGTTGGTGGTTCTGGTTACAGATACTCTCCCACCCGCCAAGTCGTAGGGAACATGGGTATGATGCTGTCGTCCTCTTGGCTTTGCTAGTGAACTATAGAAAATACGAGGTGAGTCTCTTAATGGACAGCTGCTGTTTTTCTATAATCTTCCTAAATGTGACAACTCCTAGTAATTTTGTTTAATGTAGAAGACATTTTCTTGGTAAATGGTATATAGATTAATTTTGATAAATTAAATTCTAAAAGTCCTATGTTAGACTCCTGAGGTAGAGGTTATAGCTGTTTAAAGGAATCCTGTGGTGTAACTTCCAATAAAGTGAGTAAATCTTTCTTAATGTAGTGGTTCCCAAACCCAGCTTGTCATTAGAATTACCAGGAATTTTTTTTAAAAAGATGTTTCTGGGTCATACTCTTTATTTATTTATTTGTTTAGCCATACAGTATGGCATGCAGGATCTTAGTTCCCCGACCAGGGATCAAACCCATGCCCCCACCCAGTGGAAGTGCAGAGTCTTAACCACTGGTCCACCAGGGGAGTTCTGGGGCCTTACTCTTTGCACACCAAATCAGAATCTCTTAGGGGATGGGACCTGGGTATCTTTTTTTAAAGATCTCCTATTGAATGTGATGCTCAGGGGATTGTGAACCACTGACCTAATGCATCTATTTTGAAATATTCAACTTATATATTAGTTTTCCATAATGCACTCAGGCCACTTGTATAAATATCACTGTTGGTCTGGGGACTCTTTGATTTTGATGGAAGTTGAAGACAGAGCCTTATCCATATTAATTTTGGAGTTCTTTTTGCCATTGAATTAGGGACAGATTTATAGGTTTTGAGATGAAGAGCTGAACTCAAAGATTTACACTTGGGTTGGTCATTTACTTGATTCCCCTCAAAAGGCAGAATACACTGAAAAGAAAGGGGACCATTTAGGGAAGGCCAGAGCCTCATTGGGGGTTGCTTTGCAGGAGCAGGGAGTACTTGGTACTGGGTCCTGGACACTAGGACTACTTTACTGAGGCCAGAAATCAGAAGCTGCATTGAGGCAACTTGACTTTCTTTATTTAATAAGTAGCAATACTATGCAGAGAAGGCAATGGCACCCCACTCCAGTACTCTTGCCTGGAAAAGCCTGTGGACGGAGGAGCCTGGTAGGCTACAGTCCATGAGGTCGCTAAGAGTCGGACACGACTGAGCGATTTCACTTTCACTTTTCACTTTCATGCATTGGAGAAGGAAATAGCAACCCACTCCAGTGTTCTTGCCTGGAGAATCCCAGGGACTGTGGAGCCTGATGGGCTGCCGTCTATGGGGTTGCACAGAGTCAGACACGACTGAAGTGACTTAGCAGCAGCAGCAGCAGCAGCAATGCTATGACATTCTCATTCCCTGGTGGCTCAGAGGGTAAAGTGTCTGCCTTCAATGTGGAAGACCTGGGTTCAATCCCTGGGTGGGGAAGATCCCCTGGAGAGGGAAATGGCAACCCCTTCCAGTATTCTTGCCTGGAAAACCCCATGGGTGGAGAAGCCTGGTGGGCTACAGTCCATGGAGTCACAAAGAGTCAGACACGACTGAGCGACTTCACTTTCACCTTCTTTCAATACTATGACAAATGGGCCAACTGGAGGGAATATTTTCATTTTTGAGCTTCTGGATCTTCACTTAGCGATTTTTGATATGATTACTTGCCATGTTAAAAGTGATGGGTAACATAAAATATGGAGCTTATTCTTACAAAGAGGGATTTGAAAGAAGGGATTCTGTGAGAAAGGAATACTTAAAGAGGGACTGGAATATGGAGCAATGTTAATGTTTTATAAACTCCAGGAGCTGATTGTTTTCTTTGTCTCAGAGGAACTGATGAATGGTGTACGGAGCTACTAATAAATAAGTAATTTATCACCTACACCTGTTTTGCTGGTGATCTGGAAGGGCCAGCATGGTAGCCATTTTGATCTCTGTCATGTGTAATTGCCTCTGGGGCCTTATTACAACAGCAAGAAAAATAGCTGAGGAAAAATGCTGAAGGTAGTTAAAGAGAGTTGAGTTATGTGTGATATTAAAGCACCATCATCAGTAATGAATATTTTCAGAACATTCTGCTGGATGCAGGCCACTCTGAGACCAGTGGCTTGGCTTCTCTGAATGTGAACAGAACCCTGGTTCAGCCCAGTAAGACTTTCTGAAATGTCAGCTTGAAAAATTGGACATGGCCATGGAGCTGGAGAAAATCATATTTCTAGAGTGAGGTATGCATCTCTGGTCTGTCAGAAACCCCAGAAGAATTAATATAGTAGGTGAGGGCAAGCTGGTAGGCATAATTTATCTGGGCTTTGCGGCTTTTGGTATAAGTCACTCACCAGAAACCATTAAGGAAACCTGGTGACCATGGAGCAGGAACGTTTTTGACAGGAGTGTGAGGAATTTCCAGATGAACACAGCAAAACCAAAAGCTGGAGAAGTTTTATGCAAAATACAAGAGGGTGTGCTTGGGAGAACAACATTTTAGTTACCAGCACATTTGGTCCCATGACCAATGGGGTAAGTTGTAACCTTTCCAGAAAGGTGCAGAGGGTGCCAGAGAGGCTCCGTGTCCAGCTAAATACAGAGAAGACAAATTAGGTGTTGAACTTAAGGAATGAGAGTAGTTCTTCCTCACTTCATTTTAGTCACTTAATCTTAAGAGATTAGAAGATCAGGTTGGGAGGGGAAAGATGTAGGGAAGAGCAATGAAATTTTTTAAGTATGGTTTCAGTTCAGTTCAGTAACTCAGTCTTGTGCCACTCTTTGTGACCCCATGAATCACAGCACGCCAGGCCTCCCTGTCCATCACCAACTCCCAGAGTTCACTCAGACTCACGTCCATCGAGTCAGTGATGCCATCCAGCCCTCTCATCCTCTGTTGTCTCCGTCTCCTCCCGCCCCCAATCCCTCCCAGCATCAGAGTCTTTTCCAATGAGTTCTTAGAATCAACTCTAAGTATGGTTTAGATCAAATAAATGCTGGACTCTATTAGAGTGATTCTGTGAAGTTTGTAATTCTGACTTGCTGATGAAAAGTAGATTGTCTTGAGTTTTAAAACATGACCAGCACAATAGGTATATAGTGTTAAGGAAAATCAGTGTCTGCTGGGATAGAAATTTTCACAGCTTTAAGATCTTGGCCTTCTGGGTTGGCTAAGTCTTCTGAAATGAAGTGACTCAGCCCCCAACTGCTGCCCTGAACATGATGTTTCCTAGATACTACGAAATTGTTTATTATGTCTGGCTTTAAGTTGTTCTTTCTCTTTTTTCCTTACAGAGCTTGTTTTGAATGTGATAAAAATGTCAGGAGAAAAAATATAGCTACCAATAATTGAGTCCTTATTATATGCCAGATACTGTGCTGAGGATTTAACTTGATTTAAATTTCGTAGCAGCCCCAAGGAAGGAAATATTATTCCCCATTTTACAGATGAAAAAAATTGAGCTTAGGTTTATTAACATGCCTACCTCATCACAATTAATAACTGAAGGAGCTGGAAGTTAAACCCTTGATTTTTGCCACCTTTCCTCTTTTCCTCAACAGTTGCTAATGCAATGGTTGTTTGGTAATGTCTTGGTAATCTTGTCTTGGTAATCAATGTCTTGGTAATCAGGTAGTCCTTATTAGTACCTGAGACAGTCTACTTTTGGGAAGGTGAGTAAGTAGGAGTTTCAAAAATTGTGCCAAGAGACAGTGGCCTGCTTCTTCTACTCTTGATCTCATCCTGATGGTATCTCCAGGTCAGCCTGCTGCTGATTTTCATTTCCAAGGATCTGCTTGCTTTGGATCTTATCTGAAGTCTGTCGCATCAGCATTGTTGTTAGAGGAAGAAGCATTGAGAGCCTTTATCTGTTAGATCAAGTAATGAATGGAGTGGGTTTTACCTCCTTGAATTGGGTTGTAGAAAACCTTATAAACATTTGGCTGTTAAAAAAGGCAAAGCTTCTCTTTCTCTATTCCCAACTGACATTAGAAAGATGACCTCAGGAACTTGATTAATAAAGTCTGAGGAGATGGGGGTTAGCCTTTTAGTTGGATTTCCAAGTTTCTCAGTAATGTCTTTTCTTGGTTGCTGTAAAAGCTGTTAATCTAAGAACTATTGTTCTAGCTTTTCTTGGGTTAGAGTTTGTTCCTGAGCTGTAGAGGGTCTTTCCTCACATACCATGTGGGGGATGTTTTCAAGGTGAGCAGGTCATTGGTTCTCATCCCACCGGTAGGAGATGGCCCAGTTGCTTAATGAGTTTAAATATATGTCCATTTCCATATGCTACCCAGCTGAGATTGAATCTGGAAAAACTCAAGAAATCTTCCAGTGCTTTAAATGATGGGACAATCATTAAATCCCAGTGTCCTGACCAGATTGTAGTTTGGGTAATTACATCTTTCTTTTCAGTTCCCCTGCAGTGTTATTTGGGTATTGGATCCATAAATGGCCTCTCTGGCTGTTAAGCAGCTGCCACTTTCCACCCCCAAGATGGCTTTGTTTTACGGGTGGGTGAATCAGTCCTTGGATATTGTCTGTGGAATGGTTAGGGAGCCTTTGGAATGAGAGTATAAGTTAGCAACTTATAAATTTGTGCCTTATGTCAGGGGAGCTTTTATGCCCCCCAAATGACAGCTGTCCCTATGGACTCAGTAAATTATTGTCAGGATAGGACAAAGTGAGTGTTGTGGAGTGTTCACTTACTTCTAGAAAGAAGAGGGAAAAATGAGAGAAGAGGCAGACATAGGCCTGAGCTGATTGAGCCTAGAGGAAAATGCAGGTAGAGTAGAATTGTGTGTGTGTGTGTGTGCATGTAAACATACACATGCTTGGGGTATGTGTGTGTGTGTCTGTCTGTCTCTCTCTGTGTGCTTGGCAAATGGCCATGCACACTGACAGATTTACTGGAAATGGAGGAAGTGAGCTGGCAAGATAGTTGGGCATAGGTATTAGGAACATCACTCTAGAGAGAGCATCTTGTTAAAACTTTGTTAAATAACTAATGGATTCTTAACTAGGTCACACTCACCTGGAGTCTCTCCTTTTGTTTACAGTCTGTGAATCCTTATATTGTGAAGCTGTCTATTGTGGATGATGAAGCCACTCTAAATGTGAGTATCTGGATTCTTGTGTTTTAATTACTTGCCTTTGTTGGCCTTACTTTAAGTGGATATTTAGAACCGAGAGTAGAAAACTATTGTGTTAATTTAATCTGGCTGTAAAGAGGGAATAGGTATTTCTTTTTAGAACATTGTGCTGCTATCTGCGGTTTTCTATTTTCTCATCATAGAAGGAAGGTTTGAGGGGATATTTGCTTGCTAATTATGATGAAATGGTCAGTTATACTTCATGTTCTAGTATGCTGAGTTTGATTATCCTACAGAGTCAAGTGACATTTCTAAGAGTAAGATTTAGATGGTATGTCAAATCACTTTAAATATCTTACAGTTATACCTCAATAAAACTAAAAATTAAAAAAAAAAGGCTTAGATGACTAAATGTTGGGAGATTTCTTGTAGAACTAGTCAGATTATATTTACAGCCTGACTTGGTGAAGCTGAACTGTGGAGGATGATATAATATGTGGTACATATATCCTTGAAGGTTTGGAAAATAAAACTTGATCTCTCAATATAGGGAGGAAGAAGATGACCAGGTATCTGGTTTTATTCTCTTTCCGTCTGCCCTCTTCGTTCTTCTAATTTCTCTTATGAAGAAAGAAAAAGCACACATGATTCATTCTTGTGGCTTTAATTGATCTTTGTGATATGCTTAGCAGGTTCTAGGGGGAAGGTTGATAAGTTACTTTAATATTTATTGGATGCTTCTTTCTGTTACACTACTGTTTTCCTGTGGTCTGAAAGAGAGTGGCTTGTTTGTATGTACCTTCATTTAAGGTGGGACTCATTGTTACTTTTATTGTGGGTTGTTTTTAGAGACATCTGAGAGCTTTTTGTTTAAAGATTCTAACTTAGTCTTCTCTTTTGAGGTGAAAAAGACCCCAGTGAAATTGTCAGTGGTCTGGGCTGGTCTGTTTCATCTCTTGCTCTTTTAATTATATCTAGAAACATTAAATAATGTAATTAGATCAGAGAAGTCTTCCAGAGAAGTTCCTTTTCATCCTTTGACAGGTCTCTCAGAGTTTCTGTCCTTGTTGCCTACTTTCAGGTAGAACTTGCTGGGTTTGGACTGTCATTAGTGTTTTATGTGGTCTAGTCATAGCATTATCATCAGGCCCTTATTTCACCTATGCTGTCTTTTTTCTCTCTAGGGAATGGGGCTTGTGATTGCTCAAGCTTTATCTGAGTACAACAGGTAAGTCCATCTGCATTCAGAAACTGAATTTGAACTGGTTGAGTCAGGAACAGGTTTGTTAAGAGTTCTTGGGTAAACATCCCTTACCTATCCTAGAAGAGTATTCAGAGGTATATCTGCTGGCAGATGCATTTGCTCTAGCTTGACTTGATGGCTTTAGCAGGGGTGGGTTCTAACACTAGGAGAAAAGTAGCCACCACATTAGTGTTCATCTTTAGTTTAAGCAGCTCTTAACATTAAACGTTCTTTTGCAACCTTTGACATTTTGTTGCAGAGCATTTTAACAAATTTTCCAGCCACAGGCAGGCTATTCCATTTAGCTCAATGTATCATTTAAAAAAAAAAGGTTGTGAAGTGCTGCTTTTTTTGTATGCTTATAAAAAGGAAGAAAAGAGATAGCGCTGAATTCTCGTTTGACAGATATTTCTTTTTTATCAGTAATCAACTGCAGTTTCCTAGAGTCCTGTCTATTCTGGGGGCTCTTTTCTTCGATGCTTGCTTTCCCCCCACCCTTGCTGCGGATGGGGAGGATTTGGTATTCATTGAATGGAAATCAGAATTGTATCTAATCCTGGCAAGGGCCAGGCAGGATCTTTCTTACTCCTTTCCAGACTTTCCTCACATACAATTGAGTGTTGGAATTTCAAATCTGTCCCCATCTCCACAAATAGTTGAGCTCACAGATTCCCCTCCTTTTCCTTCAAAAACAAACAAGATTTTCACTGTTACACAAGCCTTAATTTTACTGTCACACTTTTCAAGTAATAGTCTGTTTGGGAAATAACTGGATCAACCATATGTTAGAGCATTTCACACTTTTGCAGCTTGCTTTCTAAGTCTCTCCTGAAGTAGCTGGGCATTTTGGTGTACGCTACCTCAAGAGCAGATGGGTGCCTCTTAGCTTGCAAGGCAAACTGCAGAGGCTCGGTTGTTAGAACGTTTTTGTTTTCTGGAGTCAGTGAATTCTGCCAGTGAGCTGCCCTGATTACCTAGTATGCTAAGGACAAAAACATATGTGATAAATAACACTAAAGTTGAATTTAGTTATTTTTGTTCAGGCAGTATAAAGACAAGGAAGAAGAACACCAGAGCGGTTTTTTCTCTGCTTTAACAAATATGGTAAGTCCTACTTGTCTTTTTTTTTTCCCCACTCCCCTGCTCAAAAATATATGAGATCTATAGGGGTAGACAAGTCTGGACTCAGAAGTTTAGATATTTGAGATAATGGCATCATGAGGGGAGAGAGGCTGCTCATAGCAGATTTTTTGGAGAGCTGTATCTCTTCTAGTGATTTCCAAACCTAAGTTAGGCAGGGCAAAGAAGAGCTCTGATTTCTCTGGGGCTGGTTTTTTTTTTTTTTCCTCAAATTAATTCAATTTTTTTAAGGCTACAAAAAAAAAAAGAAAGGTTCATATTAAGCCAGACTTCTGCTTCCTGAAGAATTGTCTCTGAAAAAAAAGAACTAGAAAAAAAAAAAAAAAGAGACAGTTGGCTCTGTTTGAGGACAGGTATGGAACCGAGCATAGAGGCTTTAGATCTGAGTCCAACCATAAGCGATCCTTGGCTGTTTGCTGTGACCCCATCATCATTTGTCCTGGAGTTGAGGGATTGGTGCAGTGATCCAAGCCACTCATCTAAAGGTTTAGGATCTGGGCTGAGGGGTCCATGGTTTGGGAAAATTACTGATTCAGTTTGCAAGACTCTTGAGCAAGGTATCTCAACCTTAGCATGGTAGGCGTTTTAGGCCAGATAATCTGGGACTAATTTTTAAGAGGTAAATCTAAGGTCTCAGAATTTAGACAGATTCAGAAAGTCTGGTTCTTGGGTATTAGTATTCAAGTAATCAGCCCTAGGGCAAAACAGATTTTGAGTTCATTGTAAGGAACAACAGGCCCTGCCCCATTCCCACCCCTCAAAAGGCAACTTTTCCCCTCTGCCTTTTTCATTCTCAGAACCTACTTTCAAGGAAAGGACACGATAAGCTCTTTAATTCTGAAGCACAAATGGGTAGTCCCTCAGATGTTGAAACAGTGTGAGGGCTGTATCAGTATTTGATTAGATGCATTAGATATAATCCTATTGCTTCCAGGGACCTTTGCCTTTTAGCCAAGAAGAAAAAGTTTTGTACCAAATAAATGGAGCTCCGGCTGCATGGATTTGGGCATCAATAAATAGGTGGAAAAGGCAGTGTTAGAAGGATGGGCATCTATCTCTGCCTCTGATATCCCATATATCAGGGCAACCTATTCCATTTGTTCATTCAACTGCCCTGACTAGGACACAAACAAAAGATTTCATGATGTGAAAGATATATGCTGCTGCTAAGTCGTTTCAGTCGTGTCCAACTCTGTGCGACCCCATAGACGGCAGCCCACCAGGCTCTGCTGTCCCTGGGATTCTCCAGGCAAGAACACTGCAGTGGGTTGCCATTGCTTTCTCCATTGTGTGAAAGTGAAAAGTGAAAGTGAAGTCATTCAGTCTTGTCCGACTCGTAGCTACCCCATGGACAGCAGCCTACCAGGCTCCTCCATCCATGGGATTTTCTAGGCAAGAGTACTGGAGTGGTTTGCCATTGCCTTCTCTGGAAAGATGTATAGTAGGTTTCTTTTAGACCAGGCATCCCCAGCTTCTGGGATCTAATGCCTAATGATCTGAGGTGGAGCTGATACAATAATAATAGAAATGTGCACAATAAATGTAATGCACTTGAATCATCCTGAAATCATCCCCCCATCCCCTGGTCTACAGAAAAATTGTCTCCCACGAAACTAGTCCCTGATGCTAAAAAGGTTGCTGACCACTGATTTAATAGTTCTGGTCTGAAACCCAAATATTCCCCCAAGACAACTCTGTGCTGGATAAACAGCCTGCTTTCTGTAATGCTCTTTGTGAGTTAGTTTGTTTCAGATAAGCAGCTTCCAGGACAGAGGCAAAGTGATGAGGATGTTTAAGTTATCATTTACTTGCTGTCAGTGGTTACTGCACTAACACATAGACCTGGACAAAAGTACTGGGATTTTTTTTTTAAGTCCCTTTAAGCAAAGAAAGTTTAGGAGAGTTTCATTACTTATGATTCTTTTAAGATCTTCAAAGTGAGCTGGTTTTGTTGTGTGTGACTGGTGGGCCAGGATTCCCTCATGCTGCAGCTTGTTTTTTTCACTGATTAAGCTTTGTAGGGCCCAGAGCTCCTCTCACATTTCCCTGCTATAACTCTGCAATTCCCCTTTTCTTCCACAGGTGGGCAGCATGTTCATAGCAGATGCCCATGAGAAAATCTCAGTACAGTAAGTGCCTGATGAACTCGTGCGGTGACTTGAACTTCAAGTGTGGACTCTCTTACTGGATATGAAAGTGTGAAACTTTATCTCTGCAGATTCAAACTTTTTTGATGATTGTCAAATGTTTCTTGAGTTTTAAATAATAATGGGACTTGGCATGTATTGAGCTCTAAGAAGTTGTAAAACTGTTCCCAGCTATCTCTGAAAGGAAATAAAGAGGACTTGGTGTCTGAGGCAGTTAAGGACTTAACTGGATTGGGGTGAAAAAGTGAAAAGGGGAAATAGTGAAGTAGGTAAGAACAGATCTAAGGAATTAAAGTGCTGACTGTATTTCCTTTATATAAGCCCAAAAAGGAAATAATGAAGCATTAGAAACTCAAAGGGATTTATAAAGAGGAGTTGGGGTGAAATCTTATCTTGATGATTATACTCTTTTACCTTCTTCATTATATAAGAGACTCTCCAATTTGCTCTCTTTTTCTTTAGAACCAACGAGGCCATCCTTCTGGCACTTTATGAAGCTGTTCATTTAAATCGCAACTTTATCACAGTATTAGCCCAGGTTGGTTATATTAAAAACTTCAGTTCTTTTTCTCCCTGACTTTCATACAGATTCACTCCATTGAAAAGCCTATCTGGGTGTGCTCATGTAAACCCTACTTTGCATTGGTGAGCCGTAGTTAGTAACTAAATAGTTGCATCAGTTGCCTTTGCTTCATGCTCTCCTCAAATATCTATGTCTCCATCTGGTGCTAAAATGGAACTGGTAACATGCCAAGTTAATGGTCTTGACCAGTTGACTGATTCTGCTAACCCAAATGAGTTGAGGTTATTTCATTTTGCTCGCTGGAAATCCCTTAGTAATATCTGCCCATATGGATTTTTTTAACAGGCTTTCTGCTTCCTAAACCTCTCTGGAATTACGACCAGAGAAAAAATAGGCCACGTCACTTATGTTATTATCTCATCCATTTCCAGAGAAGAAAAGTACAAAATATCCTGTGCAGCATAAGGTTCGCTGTTAACCAAAAAAAGAAAAAAAAAAAAAGGTCAACAAATATTGAAAGCAGGAAGTCATAGAATCCTGAGTACTGGGTCACTTGCCTAAGGGATGTCCTAAGTTGTTGGTACAGAAGGAACTAAAATAGGCTGAGAACTCAAGTGCTGCCCATGAAAGCTGTCTTTAAAAATTGATGAAGTGTTTTTAAAGTCAGACTGTTTAAATTATGTATGAAGTTTTTTTTAAGGGAAAGTGTGCTTATGCTTTTTTCTCAAAGGGTCGTTATGTATGGGAGCCACTGAGTTTCAGCAACAAAAAAAAATAAGGTCAAAAAGCTGTGCTGGTTTTGGGGTCTGGTTTGCTGGTTTAGCAATTCTCATTTTTCACTATTGATCACATGAGGCTTTATCCATGATTCTCATGATGTTCCTTGTTAGCTCTCCAAATTCTGTAATTGATTTTAAAGGAAAAAGTGAGGAGGGTAAAATCTGATAAAACTATTGGGGAAGAGAAGGGAGTAGCCACCACTAAGCCTGATTCTCAAGAGCTGATGTGGCAAGGATGGCTAAGGAAGGTAAGGGAAAGAGGAGTCATCTCTTTTGGTTCCTAGTGGATGTCTCCGCCCATGTCTCTGCCTCCCCACCCCACACACTCTTGTTTTTGGTGGAACAAGGAGGGCTGCCCTCTGCATAGCCCTTCTTATAGTGTCTGTTATCCCATTGGCTCACCTGCACTTACTAGTTGACTTATGTGGTCATCAGAATAGTCTGTAGATATGTTTTGGGTTGATCAGATAATAGTCCCTTCTCAGATTCAGATAGGACTACAAGTGCCCTTTTTTGTGTGTGGAATATTTCTGTGTATTTGTTTACCCCAGTTTTTTATTCATATGGTTCTGTAGGTAAACTTACATAATGGGAACTTAGTTACTTAAAGAAAACTAGCCTGCAGAGCTTATTAGAGTTTAGCAAGCATCAACAGTAATCAGGTACTAAATAGGAACTAAATGTAGAAGCAGTCTCTCCTTAGTGAGCTTTCTGTTTATGAGGCCAGGAATACCAGAAACGTTAAGCAGAGGATACCCACAGTCTTCTCTTTTCTTATCCTTATCTGTGTTCTCTTTCAGAGTCATCCAGAAATGGGCTTGGTGACAACCCCTGTCAGTCCTGCTCCAACAACCCCAGCCACACCACTTGGGACCACGCCACCCTCCTCTGATGGTAAGTCCATCACCTCCTTTGTTTTCTTGATTAATACAATCTTGAATCTTTAGGGGTGAGTGTAGTTGTTGTTGTTTTTCTTTCCCTGACAAAAAGCATAATTGTTAGTTCTTTTGCTTAAGAAATTATCTTTAGGATTTGTGAAACTCTAAATAAAAGATAGTCAAATGCTTTCCTCCGTGTAAGAAGCTGCGAAACTCCAGCTTGTCCTCCATAGGGAATGGTTGTAGAATCATGGAAATGGTAGATTTTAAAAGGTTTCGCAGAGATCAGTGATGCCTGTCTTGCCAAACTGAGGGTACTTGTGAAGCTCAGATGAGATATTTTATGAATATCTCACTGACATAAATGTAAAATGGTAAAATCATCTCATGTTATCATTTGACAAATGAGGGAATTGAGGCCAGGGGAGTATGAGGTTTGCCTAAGATTAGTAAGAGTTGACACTAAGAACCTTGCATGGATCAGGGTTGGGACCATGCCTGTTTTGTGCACCATTAAATGTCCAGCATAGTGCCTGACATGGTTACTGCTTAGTAAATATTTGTTGACTAAATGAATGAGAAAGTGAACTTGGAATTTGTTCACTGTTATGTGTCTGCCAGGCACACCCAGTTAGAAAATGACAAGTGTGTAATAATTGGGAATTTGCTGGGTATTTAAGATTTCTCTCCTTTAAAAGATAACAACAACAACAACATTCTACTGTATAGATCTTATCACTGGAAGTTATGCAAAGGGTAATAGAAAAGAAATTAAGAATTTTGCCCAATAAACTTTGTATCAACCTGAATTGGTTCTAATGTCAGCTCAGTGTGCTTGAGGGAATAACTTAACCTAAAAACAGTCTTCATTAATACTTGATGTTTTGCCTCAAATGTTGAACTCATTTTGGGTAAAAAAATTGTGCCCCTCTACTGTCTATATTTGATATGACCATCTTTGCTCTGCTGTTTCTCCTTTAAACTTTGATATAACACCTGTGGTATTAGCATTTCAAGGTAATACAAGCAGTATTAGTACAAAAGTATTACTGGGAGGTGCCACTGATTTTCAAGTCTGTGGTAGCAAATTGGATCTGTTTTCAATTGATAGTCAAATTCCAAAATACAGATTTCCCCTGTTCTCTGAAAGCAGAGCTTTCCTACACGACCTTCTGTGAGCTGAAATTGCATAAAGCAAAGAAGCAAATATCTTAGGTTGCATCTTGCTAATGGATGCAGAGTAAATTTAGATAAAGCACAGATGCTCACAGACGCAGTTCAGAACTGGGTGGCTTGATTCTTACATGCTGCGTGTAGTTTGTGGGAAGGAATTGAGTGGTATCACTCTCACTGCTGGGGATGCCGATGCTTCTGTTACAACTTTTGCTGCAAAACAAACGCTGAACGCGGTTTTCATTTTTTGCCTTTGTCTTTCGTCTCACCCCATCACTCTTGTTTCTTGTTACTTTCATTTCTAATTGTTGATAGGTGGTAGGATTTTTTTTTTTCTACTTTTATTTGCCTGAATTTGAGAAAATAAAGTTGAATGTGTATACTTAAAAAATTTTTTTTTAGCTTTATTGAGGTGAGTTGATATGCATATACATTGTGAGAAAATTCCCCCTATCTATTAACACATCCGTTACCTCATGTGTTTTTCTTTTTCTTTTTTGTAGGGGATGAGAACTTTTAAGTTCCACTCTCTTAGCAAATTTAGCTATACAACATAGTATTATCAACATGGTTACCATTTTAATATTTTACATTAGATCTTCAGATTTTGCCAATCTGAAAGTTTGTGTCCTTTTACCAAGCTCTCCCTATTTCCTCCATCCCCTAACCCCTGACAACCACTTTTCTACTCTCTTTTTCTATGAGCTTGACTTGTTTTTTTAAGATTCCACATGTAAGTGATGCCATATAGTGTTTGTAGTATCTTGGCTACTGTGAATAATGCTGTAATGAACATGGGAGTGAAAATATCTCTTTGATATCCTATTTTCACTTCTTTGTATATATACCTACAAGTAGGATTGCTGGATCATATGGTAGTTCTGTTTTTAATTTTTTGAGGAACCTTTATACAGTTTTCCTTAGTGGTTACACTGATTTACAGTCCCATTAGCAGTACATAAGAGTTCCCTTTTCTTCACATCCTTACTAATTCTTGTTATCACTTGTCTTTTTTATTGGCCACATGGCTTGTGAGATCTTAGTTCCAAATCAGGGATTGCACCTGGGCCCTCTGCTATGAAAGCCCAGAGTCCTAACCACTGGACCTTCAGGGAATTCCCTCACTTGTCTTTTTTAAAAAATTTAATTAATTAAAAACTGGTGGTATAGTTGATTTACAATATGTTTCAGGTATACAGCATAGTGGTTCACAAATTTTAAAGATTATACTCCATTTATATTGGAGAAGAAAATGGCAACCCACTCCAGTAATCTTGCCTAGAGAATCCCACGGGCAGAGGAGCCTGGATAGGCAACAGTCCATGGGGTCACAAAGAGTCAGACACTATTGAGTAACTAAACAACAAATAGTTACTATAAAATATATAAAATATAGGCTATATTCTCTGTGATATGTGATATATCTTTGTAGTTTATTTAGTGTATATAATGGTATGTACCTGTTAATTCACTATACCTATTCTGCCCCTCTCCATTTTGCCTTTTTTTCTTTTTTTTTTAAAACATTTATTTATTTTGGCTGCACCAGGTCTTTGTTGCAGCATTTGAACTCTTATTTGGTGCATATGGGATCTAGTTCCCTGACCAGTAATTGAACCTGGGCCCTCTGCATTGAGAGCACAGTCTTAACCCCCTGGACCACCAGGGAACTCCCTCCTTTTTTCTGAAAAGTGAAAACCATCTTTAGACTTTGCATTAGTGAAAACAAGTACTGAGGTAGTTTTTTTTTGAGGAGGCAAAGTGGCTTTTGTAAAATGAGCTGAAAAGCAGGGCACACCTGTATCTTAATGAGAAGGAACATGTAGTAGGATTGCCTGCTTGTTCTCTGCTTATTCTGGTCACCAAATAATATTCCAGCAGAAAATCTGTTTTTTTTCTTTAACGATGAATCCTTCGTGGTTACCATGGATATCAAAAGGCTTGTGTGTGTGTGCGCGTGCATGTGCACACGTTTGGGTTCGCATAGGTATATCTACACACACACATATATATCTCTGTCTATATCTGTATATATGATTTCATGTGATGTTGGGGTTTGGCTGCTTCAGAGAACCGCCTTTCAAACTGTTCATTGTGAACACTTCCACCCACACACTTGATTATGCAACTTGATTTGTGCTTACTTAGTTACAACCAGTGAGGTTTTACTTTTTCTAGTGGGAAGATTGGAGTCAGCCCACTTTCAAATGACTATCTCCCTTGACAAAGGCTGCTGGGAAGAATTACGAAGCCAGCGATCAAGGAATACCTCTTAGGAAGCAGATTTTAATTTGTGAGGGATTTTATTCTATTGATATTGCTTCTATTTTGTCTTTTTTTCTTCTCTCCTAACTTATTTCCTTTTTGTAGGGGTCCTAAGTCTTATATCTCTATCCTCAAGTTTTGGTTTTTTAATTGGTTTTTAATATAACTGGTGCTCAGTGGCCTAGTTATATTTAAGGGTATGTCACTGTTGCCATTATTTTTAAAAAGTCAGCAGTTTAGCTATAACGTTTGTTCTCAGTTCAGGCTTGACGTTTGACAACTCAGCCTTGGCATGGGAGGATTTTCTTGTAAACTAAAAATACATATACTTCTATATTTCTAAGTATTATGTAAGACAGTTTTCTAGTTATCTCTGTGTTTGAGTTGGGGGCAAAAAGCCCCACTTAACCAGATCAATGCCTCTTTGTATTGGACAAAGGAAGGATTATGGGCTCTGAGCTTCAGAATAGGCTGTAGTTTGAAATGACAGTGTCAAGTCATTAATCCATAACATGAATTTTAAGATATATTAGTATTTCAACATCAAAATATATTTGTCTTCTGTTAGTTCTCGGGGGCTGAACTGTGGGAAAACAGCCAAGGGTTGGGCATGCTAATTTCTTCTCATAAGGCTTTTTGCTGTGCTTGCTATGTATCATGGATCCATAATATGCAAATGTTTCGCATTGTTAATAAATGTTCTCAGCATACATAGTAATAACTTCAAAGGGATTCATTATGGTTAAGAATACATATTATGAATAGTATCCCAGACTCAGCTGAGTTTTCATAGGTGAAAATATAACAGAAAACTATAGATCCTCTAGTTTTTCTAGGCAATCATGAGTTTCCTTTTTTTTGTATATTATGTTTTAGACAGTGTAAAAGTACTTAACAAGATGTCTAAATCTCATGTAAAATATCAGGAACTTGGGGATCTGTATTAAGGCTATCCTGTGTGGGTCAGCCCTAGTCTGGTCCCTTGTTGTTCAGCAGGGACAGTTTCTCCAGCAAGCAACTAGGTATATAAAACTCTATTCTCAGTAATGTCCACCTGTTTTCAGTCTGGTATTCCTTCAGGTTCCCTTTTGTGGGAAAGGGATTAAGAAGTAGAATTTGAATGTATTTCTGTCTTTTTTCCCTTCCATCTTGCGTATTTCCAGCCTAAAGGCTTATTCTCTGAGCAAGATTTTTCCATATTAGGAATGAATTGTCATTTATTTTAAGCAGTAGACTCATCAAAGCAAGGCACATTTATATTCAATACAGCTCTTTCACTTAGGTACAAATTAAAGTGCTTTTTAGAAGGGCCTTGAACCCTTTTGGTTTGCTTGGAACTAGAAAGTGGAATCAAAATACCCTTCTTAGAACATTGGGAGAAAAGCACTCTTCCTTTAGACAGGCATTCTTAGATAGGAGAGAAAGACTTTGGGCTTAATCTTGGGGGTAGGAAGAGCTCTAGAGGCCTAGGAAGACTAGATAACAGTGTTATGATAAGCACTCAGTCTTTCCTCTGTTTTGGAGAAAGATTCTTTTGTGATTTCCTTGCCTGCTGGCAAGTTGTCTGTATAGGTAGAAGTGTTAAATGGAATATGTTACAGGCTGAATGCATTTTATCTGTTCTATTCCAGTTATAAGTTCTGTGGAACTCCCACTGGATGCAGATGTACAGACCAGTAATCTACTGATAACCTTCTTAAAGTATAGCTCGATTGTCATGCAAGACACCAAAGGTAAGGCATTCTCTTTTGAGAGCTCAGGAAGCAGGAGGTGGTAGGTAGCTGCTTAGCTTGATCAAGGAGCAGCATTAATATTTATAAGCTTTGACGAGATGACCCATTGGGACCTCCTTGCAAAGTGATGGTCCTGATTACTGGAAAATTTCTCACTGCCAGATGGCAATTAGATGGTGTTGGAAAAACCTGGAGCTGGAGCGGGAGTGCTCCAAAATAGAACAGAGAAAATAAATTGATCTCTACAAAAACTAGCAAGTCTTCTTAATAGATTTTGGTAAGTAGATGCAAACTCTTATGTGTAGGAAGTGAGGGGATTAGCATGTTCAGGGAATTCCCTTTTGAGGACAAGAACTGAAAACATCAGCTCATAGTGAGAATTAGGACTGTTGTGCAGAGTACAGTAGGAAGAGGTGAGATTCAGAGGGACTGTGTTTTTTAACACTTAAAATATAAGTGTTAGTCCTCATCCGTGAAATGCAGAATGGGAGTGGGAGACAAATAGGTATTAGAAAAGCTTGATGTTATTCTGTCTAGTTTTCCTCTTCTTCCTCTGTTGATGATTTTTCTATGATCTTTTAACTGGTGGTAGGGTAGTGAAACGGAGAAGGCAGTGGCACCCCACTCCAGTACTCTTGCCCGGAAAATCCATGGATGGAGGAGCCTGGTAGGCTGCAGTCCATGGGGTCGCTAAGAGTTCGACACAACTGAGCGACTTCACTTTCACTTTTCACTTTCATGCATTGGAGAAGGAAATGGCAACCCACTCCAGTATTCTTGCCTGGAGAATCCCAGGGACAGGGAAGCCTGGTGGGCTGCCGTCTATGGGGTTGCACAGAGCCGGACACAGCAGTAGCAGCAGGGTCGTGGAATAGTTGGGCTAGAAGAAGAAATTGGGAAGAAACCCAGCAAATTCTGTTCAGTATATATCTCAAGGTTTTTATTTTTTTAAGCCTAGTTTTTTTTTTTTTTTAAACTGGATCTGTATGAGTGTTTACAATTTTATTTATTTCTAGTATATATGTCTATTGTAAAATACACATAATGTAAAATTTACCATTTTAACTATTTTTAAGTGGCACTAAGTACAATCCCATTGTTATACATGCATCAGTGTTTCCTGAGGCCATTGCTTCTCCTTTTTGGAAATCTGTAACCTCTCCCTTTTTCTGGAAATACTGCAGCAACCACAGAAAGCCAAAAACCGCATAGATGTGACCCTGAAAATAGATTTCTAGCTTTGCTTGATATAACACAGTGAATTGAGGCCCTTGAAACTCACTTTTAGCTTTAATGGTTATATAATCCTCATTGTACTGGTTACTGTGCCATCCATAACATAAATAGAAGGCAAAATTGAGGGTAGATTAATTGCAGCATGAGTGGTCTCAGGCTGTTTCTGTAAATTCTGGCTGGGTTAGATTTTTGCTAAAAGGAAGCCTTGATATGGTAGGATATGGCAGCCTAAATATGGTTAAGTATGATGAAGAGTTAATTTCAAAATGATACCTGTGTGTCTTCATTGGCCCAGCTCCCTTCCTGTTGATTAAGACCCTGACCTGGCTAACAGGATCTCATTATGTTTTTAGTGGCAATAGAAGCAACTTTTTCTTGGCTCTGCTCCTCCTTCCCCTCCCTCCAGTACTATTTTGTCTTCTTTATTATATATCATTTGCTGCCTATAAAAATACTTTAAATATTTATTACTATTAGATTATAAAATTTATAATAAGCATAATAAATAGCATAGGATAAAAAGTATAATAATAAAATGAACCTATCAAGTCAACTTAAGAAACTATTAATGCTGTTGAAGCTACCTGTGTGTCCCTTCCCCAGCTATTCCTCTCCATGATTCAGAGTTTTGTGTTTATTATCGCCTTGATTTCGGCTGTGCTTTCAAAGTCTATTTTTTTCCCCTGAAGTTATTCTGTCTTGGGTATTGTCACCCTGAGGGAATATCTGCTCAATCTTTAAGATAGGCAAGAGATAAAAATACTAAAAATATATATCTTTGCATACATAGCCTAAAGTTGATTGACCAACGTTTATGATGTTTGGTATGATTAAACTTATTTTTTATTGTTCTTGTTTTTTGGGGCTTTTATGAATTTTAAAAATGAATAATAATGAAATATGCCTTATATTTGTAATCAGGAACAGTTTTTTTAAAGTGGAGAGATAGCTGCAGGCTTTTCTGCAAGAGTTGCTTATCAGGTTTTTGGGGAAAGGGAAGGATAGTGCCAGAGAACTCTGTGACCAGCAGTAGGTAGAAGAGTCTTACAAATCTGGGGAAAGGGAAGGATAGTACCAGAGAAGCTCTGTGGCCAGGGGTAGGTAGAAAAGTCTCACAAATCTGGTTTTGTGTCAGCAAGGCATTTCTTTTCTGGCTGCTTAGGCGCTCTGCTGTAAGCTACCGGAATGTCAGATAGGATCATCGTCATTACTCTCTTGCACCGCCTATCGCTAAGGAGAGGTAAATGTATTTCTTTGACCACGACCCTCCTTATGCCTTCTAACTGTCAGGTTTTGGTTTATAGATTTCATCTTTGAGGAAGTAACAGGTTAATGTCAGGATGAGTACTGTTAGCTAACTTTCATAGCACGGTAATCTGTTAATAGATCTCTCCAGAATGGACTTTAGTCTGGGTCCTGTCAAAGCTGATTTGAAACAACATAAGCCATTTTTCTGTTTTGGATATGCTGGTATAACCCTCTTTTTACTTCCACTTCACCACCTCACCCACAAACATCCTGAAAAGCAAAAAAGTTATAATGGTTCTGGTAATTGGCAGTGATGGGTTAGCTCTTTCTGGGTCCTTTGTGTGGGCTTAGAGCCCTGTTACTGAGGTTGCTTTCTCTTTTAATAACTGGAATGTGAGTTCTGGGAGGCCACAGACCTTTTCTTTAGTCCAGTACTATATGTCTACTGCCTAGCATAGTGCCTGCCACATGTGTGTATGCTCAGTCATGTCCGACTCTTTGTTACCCTCATGGACTATAGCCCTCCAAGCTCCTCTGTCCATGAAATTTTCCAGGCAAGAATACTGGAGTGGGTTGCCATTTCCTCCTCCAGGGAATCTTCCCCAGCCAGGGATGGAACCCACGTCCCCTGCATTGACAGGCGGATTCTTTACCACTGAGCCACCAGGGAAGCCCTACCTACCACATAGTCGGTAATAAATATTTGTAGAGTGAGTAGCTTTGGCAGGAAGAAAAATGATCAAGAGTTCCTAGCTTTCCTGGTTGTAAGTAATGTTCACATTGTAAGGAGAGCGTGAGCTGGACCCTAGTTTCCAGTTAATTTTTTTCTGGTTCTGCTGCCAGTTTGCTATGAACAGTTATAAAAATGTTCTAGATTTTGTGGTAGATAAGTAAAGATGGTGGTGCTTTAACTAGTGGATGAGGTGGACTTGGAAAAGGAATGGATCTGATTGTCCAGAAGCAAAAGGCTGATATGGAAACAAAGGGCATGGCCCTGATTTGGGCCACAGTTTTAAGGACTGTTAAAATAATTGAATGGTTCCCAGGAAGATGTTTAGCTGTCTGTCATACTACCAGAACACTTAAGAAAAAAATCTTATGGGGGAATTCTTTTGTCTAGAAGAAAAGCAAGAATTACTTTAGTAAAACCTTGATTTTCATTCATGAATTTTGTGGGAAAAGAAGGTGTGAATGTTCTTTTTGATGATATACATTTTTATTCTCTATAGAAACATGGTCTGGATGATTTAGAGAGAATGATTTATTTTTTCTTTTCAGATGAGCACCGGCTTCACAGTGGCAAACTCTGTCTGATTATCCTTACATGTATTGCAGAGGTAGGTCTCACCAGCCTTCTGATATGAGCTGTTCCCTTACAGAATGCTCTCTTTTCTACCCTTCTCTCCAGTTCCTGTCTCTTGACTTTTAGGTACCTAAAGTTTGGGAGAGAAAATCTTCCTCCTTTATATTATCTCCTCCACTGGAATGTAAGCACCAGTAGGTCCTTTGTCTTCTTCGCCAGTGTTTTCTCAGTGTCTGGCACGTAGTAGAGGGTCAATTAGTATTTACTGCATGACTTCATAATGAATTCATATGAGAACTGCTATAATTGAGAACTGGAAGATTCTAGTTCTTAAGAGTTTGGAACTCTAAAGAGACTTACACCTCTTCAGAAAAAAACAGTCCTGCCCCTTTAGAACTATTTATGTTGAATCTTTTGCATTTAGCAAAATGAAAAAAGGAACTCAGGTTTCTGTGGGGAGAGGTGGAGAGAAAAGCTGAGGGATGAGCATTGGAAATTGAGTAAAGTTGGATTGATTGTAGTTCGATGAAGGACAAGAACCAGAGGGTAAATAAAGAAGAGAAGATGCAACCTGGGCTTTGGAAAGAGTCACTTTTGGTTGAATTAATTAGGCCTGAACTCACCTTATATCTTGTTGGCAACAGAGTTCTGGCAGAAATTGAGTCAATTTAGAGCTGAATTTGTAGTTTCAATCTCCTCCTTCACTTATTCCTTACTGGGATCTTTTCTCTCCCAAGAAAAATAGTTAAGGTGTGGTCCACGTGGAGCAGACATCTCCCTCAGTCTTTCCATTTTTATGTTTGCTGTGGAAAGTTGACCTACTTTTCACCAGGTTAGGAGTAGCTGTAGAAGAGCTGCTTATTAGCAGTGGGCCTGGTGTAATTGCTTTTCAAAAATCTTACTAAGAAAATAATTAAAGGAGTTGTTTTTCACAAATTGTAGCAGATCCTAGGAATTGGAATTTGTAGGCATGTCAGATCTTCAGAAAAGTTGTTGGGAAAGAGCCAAGGGATGTTTATTACTGATGCATGGTGAGAGTCTTTTGATTTTCCATCGGTCTTCAGCAAAGCCAGGGATATACGGGGTCTTGCCTATTGCCGCTGCCTGAGTAAGCAGTTTTCTCTTGCTGTGCCAAGCCTGTTCCCGGCGGAGCGCAGACCTTTCTTCTTAATCGCAGATCCTCATGTGTAGCCTGCACATGTGACCTGCAGTCCCTGTGCTCCTTGGGCAGATGGGAAGGAAGAGAGAATAGGAAGACAGATTCCTCTCAGCTTTTGTCTTAAGTGCCTGTGCCTTAATTTTTATTGTTTGTAATTTGCTTTGAGATTTTTGGCCAGTTAGAGACCTACTGGGAAATTACACTTAAGTGAAACCTCATGGCTTAAGTAGGGCTTGACATAAAGGCTGTAGTCTTCTCCCGTTAGCTCTGTAACTGGTCCTTGAAAGGAGTTCTTTTAAGACCTGTAAATCCTTGGACTTTAATAAGAGTATAGATTATAGATAGCTCTCATTCCCTTCTTATCTGTGTTTTTATTTTTATTAGGATCAATATGCCAATGCATTTTTGCATGATGACAACATGAATTTTCGAGTAAACTTACATAGAATGGTAGGTATGATTTTTACTTCTTGTTTTTTCTTAGAGGAATTTTTTTATGTTTGCAGGATTGGAGACGATGACATTGATCCTACTAGAACAGATGTGGGTGGAAATTTATCCTAAAGGGCTCTTGCTTAACTGTTGTTCAGAAGACACATGCCCGTTGTTGGAATTTTTTGTGTGTGTCTTGGAGGTGTTACTTACTCAATAGAGGGTGGAAAGATCCACAGTCACATGCCCATGGCAGTAATATTATTGTAGAATGTATCAGGGGACTTCTCTGGTGGTCCATTTGTTAAGATTCTGTACTTCCACTGCAGGAGGCATAGGTTTGATTCCTGGTCAGGGAACTAAGATCCCACATGCCACCCAGCACGGCCACAAACAAACGAACTAAAAAGAAGCAAGCAAACAAACAAAAAAACCCAAAAAGGTATATCTTGACATTGAATGTATCAGTAATGTAGATTTCAACAAGGAGACGGGCCTAAGCCTTTTGTTTTCAGAATATACTGTGATCTTTGATTGGGTGATGCTAGATCCTGCTTATTAGATTTATTCATCTGAGAGGTGGAAATAGAGTATGAAGGATCAAGGAGTTTCCTAAAACTTGGAGTTATATTCAGAAATATCACCTTGAGGTTTATATTTAAAACTTCCTTTAAAAAAAGCTTTTCCTTTTTTTTGAACTGCTAACTGTTGCTGCCTCTACACAGCCACATTCTCCCTTTTTCTTACTTATTATTTTAGCAAAGAAAAATATTAGTGTATCTCTTTTGTTGTCAGTAATGTCACTTGTATAGGTAAAATCAAAGCAAAAACAATAGCTTTCCCCTTGTAGTATGCATCAGTGCCCTGTGGGGCTGTGGTCTTGCTGTCAACTGTGTTTTTGTCCCAGGCCTGCATCAATAACTGAGAAGCACTTATATGTCCTCCCTGCCTCACCCAACACCCACCACTTGAAAGAGAAAGGAAAGGTAGCTTCTCTGTAGTGGTTTTATTTTATTATTGATGTTTCTTCTTTTGGCCAGGCCACGGATTTTATGGGATGCTAGTTCCCTGACCAGGGATTGAACCTGGGCCCCCAGCATTGGAAGCACAGAATCCTAATCACTGGATCACCAGGGAATTCCCAGTAGTAGTGATGTTATTTGCATGAAAAAAAAAATGATGGTGAACCATTGGATGTTAGTTCAGATGTCTTTTAATCTCATTTCGTATTTGTGTAAAGCCTATGAGACACAGGAAGAAGGCAGCAGACAAGAACCTTCCCTGCCGTCCGTTAGTATGTGCAGTACTGGGTGAGTATCATCAAAATGGGCATGTTTCTGAGCCAGTGATAGGTTTTCATGTTTAAGATAAGGGATAGATCCTGTTTAATGTGCTTCCTCCTCAGAGAAGAAGTTACTAGTTATATTTCTTTCCTGGCCTAAGGAACCATGTTTCTTGTTGAGTTTGATAAAGCAATCCCAATGAATTTAATGTTCAATTAAAGGGTGCCCCTGTTCAAAGAAAAAGTTCTTTCTAGGGATACAAATATCTAAGCTTGATACATAAATTTGTAAACTTTCTTATACCTGATAAAGATCTCAAATTCTTCCCTCCATTTCTTGGTCCAAATTGATGTGTCAGTGGGCCAGGAGGCGAAAGTTCAAGGTTTAGACATACAAAACTTCCTCTGAGTAAATTAAGCTGAGAGGAGGCTGACAGAGCTGACAGATAGGGGGCTGTATTGCAAGTAATTTTGTCTGCCCAGAATTCTGCATTTTCCTCAGGCGAATGATCTGAACTCTTAATCCCATTTCACTATAATATTAAGCCCTACTTCCTAAATCTACTTGATTTTAAAAACAGTAATTAAGACTATATAGTAAGCCTTTATTGACCTAAACCTCCCCAGACCATTTTGGTCAATATCTGTCAAGCTGAGTGTGATAGGAAGACAAGAAAGACTGACATAGCTTTAGAGTTTGAGTCTCTGGTTACACAGATGTGATCCATAATTTTTTCTCTGCTTGCCTCATCACTTGGTTCTCAGAATATGATTTCCCTCTGGCATTTTGCATTAGTGCCATGGTATGAAATATCTGTACAGTGAAATCTCCCTTGTATGTGAGTTTATTGGCAGGTCAAAGTATCCTTCTGAAGTGGGAGAGTAAACTAATTTTCTTGTTACCTTACAAGTGGCAGGTGGTGAAAGTGTTGCAAAAAGTACCTTATATAAAATAGATTTAAATGCATGTTAATAAAGATGTGGTTAGTTGATGCCATTCAGCATGGGTGTAAGGTGTACTGATAAAGTTTTTCTCCCAACTCCAAAGGCAAGCAATGAATTTCATTCTGATTGATCTGATTTTTCTCTTTTTCCCATTCAGACCTGATGGTGGAGTTTATTGTAACACACATGATGAAGGAGTTTCCTATGGATCTCTATGTGTAAGTACCATGGTTCATTTAATGTGTGCAAATCTATTTTATAGAATTGAGTGTAAGAAGTTTAATAGTCACAAAATTTTTATGTATACTTCACTTCAGGAAAAGCACGTATATATGCAGAGAAGTGTCAAGGAGTGTTTCATGGCCTGGGTTTATACATTTTTCCAGAAAGAGGGTAAAGCACAAACCACGTATCTTCATTATCACTTTTAGGCACACTGCATGAAGAATAGGGCTGATATGTTGAAGCAGAGATCATGGGTGACTCTTGTATCCAAAGATATGGAATACCAGCAACCCACTTAGTCATCCCTAGACCTTGGCATCAAAGGAGTCAGCAGCATTTAGATGGTAGGGAAAGGCCAGAGAGAGAGAGATCTTTTGGTTCATTCTTAGCCTACATTGTACAAGCAACCTAGTCAGAATTCCACTAGCTAGTTAGATTGTGTATATATAGTGGCCTGGCTGGGAGTCTCCTGCCTCCCGAGAAGATCTGATTGTCTGTCACAATTCTTTACAACCAGTATAACTAGAAACAACTGAAAGTCTTCATATTTTAATAAAGTTTAAGCCTTTAGGCTTTCTTGCTTCTTAGCTATTTTAGCATTCTTCTTTTCATTAATGCCTAGGAACAGCTGTGCCATATTAGTGTGATCTCAAGTATATGTATTTTCTTTATTCCTTAAAACACATCTGGATTCAGTCTGACAACAGAATTAGTACCTCCACTTTTTCAAGTAAGAGAGAAGTTTGGTGCACAGCAAGCTTAATGTACCTCATTCCAATGCTGAGCCTGGGATCTGGGGAGATACGAAGGATTTTACTCTGAACAGAATAGCTCTAGTTTTTAGACTTATTTGTAGGCTGCTGCTGCTGCTGCTGCTGCTAAGTCGCTTCAGTCGTGTCCAACTCTGTATGACCCCATAGACGGCAGCCCACCAGGCTCCTCTGTCCCTGGGATTCTCCAGGCAAGAACACTGGAGTGGGTTGCCATTTCCTTCTCCAATGCATGAAAGTGAAAAGTGAAAGTGAAGTCGCTCAGTCGTTCCCAGCTCTTAGCGACCCCATGGACTGCAGCCTACCAGGCTCCTCCGTCCATGGGATTTTCCAGGCAAGAGTACTGCTGCTGCTGTTGCTGCTAAGTCGATCTAGTTGTGTCCGACTCTGTGCGACCCCATAGACGGAAGCCCACCAGGCTCCCCCGTCGCTGGGATTCTCCAGGCAAAAACAGTGGAGTGGGTTGCCATTTCCTTCTCCAATGCATGAAAGTGAAAAGTGAAAGAGAAGTTGCTCAGTCGTGTCCAACTCTTAGCAACCCTATGGACTACAGCCTACCAGGCTCCTCCATCCGTGGGATTTTCCAGGCAAGAGTACTGGAGTGGGGTGCCATTGCCATCTCCGAGAGTACTGCTACGTATTCTTAATTTCCTAGGTATGAAATAAGATACAAATTTTACTTTTAGATAAGTAGTTTCTGGTTTGCATTTTTCTGTATCTTTTGGTTGTTTAAAATTAGTTTGATCCTTTATTTCATGCATTGCGGGCAGATGCGTTACCAACTGAGCTATCAGGGAAGCCCCTTATTGCAATTTAAAGACCATGAAAAGCTGCTTTTTTTAATAACACTTATCAGATGAATTTTCTGCTTATTTTAGATGGGATTGCTTAACGTCAGTACCTCAAGGATTATATTTGTTTTGCTACAGGCTTTATTTTTACTTATTTATCTTATATTCTAGTTCTAGTATATAGTTGTTTTTTTTCTTTGTAATATATTATTATAGTCTTAGTTTACTCATTTTCCAAGGAAGGAAACTGAGGCTCTGAAGGTTAGATTATTCTGTTAGTAAGCACCAGTGTCTGGAGTTGAACCCAGGTTTTCTTACAGTAAATCCTAAGTTGTTCCCACCCCTTGGCAGGTGTATTACCTATTGCTGTGTAACAAACTACTCCAAAACATAGGTGTTTAAAGCAGGCATTTATTACTTCACAGTTTCTGTGGCTCAGTGATCCAGTAGCAGCTTTCAGTATAGGGTTTGATATAGGCCTCAGTCAATATGTTAGCTTTACTGGGGCTCTACTGGGGCTGGAGAATTGCTTCAAAGCTCACTTACATGGTTGTTGGTAAATCTCAGTTCCTAGCCATGTGGGTTGTTTGACATGACAGCTGACTTTCTCCAAAGCAAGTAATCCAAGAGAGAAAGGAAAGGAGAGTGAGAGCCCAAGATGGAAGCCATAGGGCCTTTTATAACCTAATCTCAAACAACATACCATTTCTGTTGGTCTCACAGACCAAGCCTAAAGCAGTGTTGGAAGGGACTCTGTAAGGATGTGAATCCCAGGAGGTGGGGTCCATTGGGGGCCATCTTGTGGGCTGGCTACCACAGTTGCATATGTACATTGCATCACCAAGATTCAAGCTTGTCTGTCGAAAGAGACTGTGCTCTTTCTTAACTACTAGTATGATAAATGACAAAAGATTTGTACAGGGTGACTAATACTCATTGGGGCATCAGAAAAGGCTGTGCTTGACCTGAGTCGTGAAGAAATAGTAGGCAAGTTTTGTATGCAGAGGAGAGGGGAGCAACACCCCAAGCAGGGGACCAGCATGTTCAAAAGCTTGGGGACTTGATAGTGTGGCCTACTTTGGAGAATAGAAAGAAATTCAAGAGGATTAGAGTGTAGGGTGCATGGAGGAAGGACAAGAGAGTAGAAAAAGTGTTAACCTGAAATAAGTGGATGATGGGTAACAGTAGAAGGTGGGGATGACATAAGACTAAACCCTCACATCCCAGCCAGTGAACCTGATCTTCCCTCTTCCCCCTGGTTCCTGCCTTTTTTTTTTTTTTTGCTTTGCTTTGCTTTCTCAGTTCCTTTTCCACCTGCTTCCTAATTGAATGTCCTGAGGTTAGGGAAGATGGAGAAGATAATGAGGCATCAAGCTGACAGAGGCTGGGCAAAAGGTCCCACCCTCAGGCTGAATTCACTTTCTCCATTACTACCCCTGGGCATATTTCCATATCTGCCTCCCCCACTTCCAGCCATCTTTCCAGTTTCTGGCATTTGGAGCATCAAGTCCTTTTTAGGTGAACTTATCTGCTCCCAGCTGGGCATCAGGCCAAGTTGCTGCTCTCACTTCTCATTATATACTGCTTTTCAGCAGCATACAGCACAATGAGAAATTGAAAGTAAAATGAATTTCTACCATTTCAGATAAGTTTGTAATCCTCCTGGTGAAATATGAAGCAATACAGAATATGGAAAGACTTAATACTCAAGCCAGAATCTGGGTCAGAAACAAAATAGTTTCATATCTGTGTGTGAATGCTGTAGGTAAAGTAATAATAGAGAAAGGTGCTTATACAGAAAAAAAAAAAAGTTTTGCTTGGAGCAGTAAGAGGTAGGAAAACCCAACCAATTAATTTCCTTTTCTGGCTGCTACTCTTTGATTCTTGCTGCCAACCTCTACTGCTGGCACAGGATTGGGAGTTAGGGGAAATGGTCTCTGAGGAGAGAAAACTCTCCTTTAAATTACTCCTACGTGGAAAACTTGGACACTTTCTAAATCAGGAATTCTCAGACCTGTGGGTAGAGACTTCAGTAGACCCCACAAGAAGAGTTTCAAGTTAAAGTCGAACTGTCTTGTGTTGAAATAGGAAACTGTTACATGCATAAAAGAAATGCCCTAAGCTGTCGGCTTGGAGTCATTCAGCCAGCATATCTTTAAGATCATAGCAGTTTTTAAAATTTGCATTCTGTTTGGTAAGTAATATAAGTTACTGAGACCACAAGGCAAATAATGTCCCTTGTTGGGTGGCTGCAGGAAAAAGAACGGAGCTTGGAGTGGATATAAAAAGCCTTTGAACCAGAGGGGGCTGGCACCAGAGTGTGGTAACATAGGTGGTGTCTCACTGCTGCTCCACAGTGGCTCAGTGCTGGGAGGATGTTGTCAACAGAGACAGGGTGCAGCTGTCCAGATCTAGGACGTGTGAGAAGTGCTGGTGTCCAGGAATGTTCTGTGTGTGGATGGTCATGCATGGGCAGTGGCCAGCCACCCTTGCTGGCTGCAGCACCGTTTTCAGCCCCAGGGAGGGACCTAATGACTGTCAGTTTAATGGCAAATTGGTAGAGTAGTTTGTATTTTCCTGAGTTAAATCATGGCTCAAACGAGGGCATCCTGTAGCTACTGACAGCTGCATCATGTGGAAGATCACACCACAATTTCTAAAAATCAGCAAATGGTTTGGAAAGTATTAGGAAGATTTACACTACAATTTATATTACTTTGTAAGTGGTTTTGATACAGTTTATTTAGAGAATGTGTTAATCGCTCAGTCATGTCCGACTCTTTGTGACCCCATGGACTGTAGCCCATTGGGCTCCTCTATCCATGAAATTCTCCAGGCAAGAATACTGGTGGGGGTTGCCATTCATTTCCTTCTCTGGGGAATCTTCCCAACCCAGGGATCGAACCTGGGTCTCCTGCATTGTAGGCAGATTCTTTTCCGTCTGAGCCACCATTCTGTATTCTGTATACTCTGTTTAGAGAATAAAAGGGAATTATTTAAAAGTTTTGTCATATGTATTTATATTTATCTGGTTTGTAAAATATTTTTAATATATACTGAAGTCTTTTAAGAGAGATCTCTGTCACATAGTCCTCTTATAAAATTCGGTCTGAAAATCTCCTGTAAGACCACTTAGAACTCTGAGGAATGGAAAGAACAGAGAGATGTGAATAATGAGGCAAGTAGAATAGGCTAGTGAGGTAGCAGTGCAGGCCCATTCCATTATTGGAATTATTTTGAAAACTTGCAGGACTTTAACTTACAAATTTATTTCTCTTCATTTGTGTCTTTGATATGTTGTCAGGCACTTTAATGTCCTTGTGTCTCACTCCATAAAGGGAAGTTTGTTGTGTTTTTGTTGTTGCTGTTGTTGTCAGTGGTGGGGTTGTTTTTTTTTTAACCCCTTTTTCTTTTGCCCTCTGCTAAGAGGCCCCAAAAATTAGCTGTCGCCATTTTTGCTTGATTTCACGAGCTGTCAGATTGATATCCTACATATTGATATGATGTCTGCTGAAGTTAGTGGGATCTCAGGATACTCTGTCTCATATTAAAACCCCAGAACCTGAGAGAGTCTTACTCTCACCTCTAGAAGTATTGTCATTCAGCTGAATTTCAACTGCGGCATGTTAGGTATGGAGAAGCCACTTTTTGCTGCACCCTTTTACCTGGCTTATTTCTGTTTCTTTTGCTTAATTCTTTGGTGTCAGGAGAGTTTTGGGAGAAAGAGCCTCTTTATTTGCCTGAAACTAGCAGACTATCTAGATCTGATTTCCAGGAACTTGAGAGTTTAGTTTTGACTTAAGTACTAGATCTTCATTTGGTTTACAGTCAGTATTTATGGAATGAATGAAGTTAGGTCTGACAGTTTCCTGTGAATCTTTTGGTTTGTGTGATGAGCTTGGGGCTTCAGAGCAATATGTTCCAAGACTTGGGCCTCTTTCTTCCCACCCCCAGTCTACTTTCTGTCTCTGCTGCTAAGTCACTTCAGTCGTGTCTGACTCGGTGCGACCCTGTAGACGGCAGCCCACCAGGCTCCACCATCCCTGGGACTCTCCACTGGAGTGGGTTGCCATTTCCTTCTCCAATGCAGGAAAGTGAAAAGTGAAAGTGAAGTCACTCAGTCGTGTCCGACTCTTAGTGACTCCGTGGACTGCAGCCTACAGGGCTCCTCCATACATCTGCCTATTTTGGACATTTTATGTAAATGAAATTATGTATTATATGATCTTTCATGACTGACCTTTTACTTAGCATATTTCCAGGATTTTATTCATGTTACAGTGTTCCTTTTTATGGCCGAGTAATATTCCGTTGTTTGGGTGTACAACATCATTTCATTTATCCATTAATTAGTTGATAGATATTTGGGTTGTTCATACCTTTAGCTGTTAGCATTAAAATCTATATTAATTTGGTTTGCAAAAACAGAATCTTGTTGGGGAGTTCCCTGCCAGTCAGTGGTTAAGATTCCACACTTCCACTGCAGGGGCACAGGCTCTAGCCCTGGTTGGGGAACTAACAGCCTGCAGCCACACAGGTGCCCCCCCCCCCCAAAAAAAAAAAGAACACAGAATTTTGTTTTAATGTACCTTTTTAAGGTGAAATTGAACATTATAGGAAAATGTTAACTTTCCATATTTTTCCTCTTTTTTGGGGATGGAGGGATTTGTTGTCCATTGCCTTTGCCCATCTTTCTTATTAGGTGTGTTGTTATTTTTTCTTATCAATTTATATAAACTCATATGTATTAAGCATAATAACCATTTCATGTCACTTGTTGCAAATGTAATTTCCCATATTTGGCTTTTAATTTTAATCATTACAGCTTCTTTATTCAAATGAGATTTTTATTTTTTCAAATTTATTTTAAAGGCTTTAAAAAATATTTATTTTGGCTGCAGTTGGGTCTTAGTTGCGGTACGTGAGATCTTTGTTGCATCATGCAAAACATTTCTGCAGGACCTTTTGTTGTGTTCCTCTCTAGTTGTGGTGTGTGGGCTCAGTAGTTGTGGCCCGTGGGCTTAGTTGTGCCACAGGATGTGGGATCTTAGTTCCCCAGCCAGAGATCGAACCTACCTCCCCTGCATTGGCAGGTGGATTCTTAACCACTGGACCACCAGGGAAGTCCCAAGATTTTTATTTTTAGGAAGTAAATTTTATCAATATATTCCTTTATACATTCACTCATAGCTTTTTAAGCTTTCAGAATTCTTCCCCAGAGATGAAAAAACATTTTTTTTGTTAGGGTTACAATGTTTAAAAATGTCTTTCATTTTTCAGTTTATTTGGAAATATTCTCAAAAGCATTTTTGTTGTTGGGATGTGAATAATGTTTAATAGTCCAGTGATCTAGAATAGCACTGCCAGTATAATTTTTGTGATTATAAAAATGTTCTGTTTTTCTGTGTTGTCCAATATGGTAGCCACTAGGCACACGTGACTTCTGAGTACTTGTGGTTAGTGCAACTGAAGAACTGAATTGTTAATCTAACCTTTAATGTAAATCAAAATTTAAATATTATTTAAAATTTTATTTACATTAAAAACATATTTAAATAGATCTAAAGTCTTAAGTTCTTTACTTTTACATCTTTGCATCCCATGTTTGCAGTCTCGAATGTAGTCTCATTTTGGTTCATGGTGCATTCTTCCTCTGAGGAAAGATACTCAAGGGAATGGTAAAAGTAGTGCCTAATTGAATGCTGACTTAGATGTGGTTATAACTCCCTTCTTCTAGAGATAGGGGAATTAGCACAAGTAACGTTGTGTGTGTTTGGGGGTGGGGCTTTTATCCAAGAGAAAGTTGCAGAAGTTCCTTTCTTTCCCATGTGTACAGCTTCATATCCAGTGTTTTTTGTGGTCTTAGCAAAAGTTGCCTTGTTAAAGAAAGGGTATCTGTGGTGAGTTGCACCGTAACTTTAGACTTATTCCAGTTTTTCTCTTTTTCTGTTCCAGGCGCTGCATTCAGGTAGTACATAAACTACTTTGCTATCAGAAGAAGTGTAGAGTACGCCTGCATTATACCTGGCGGGAGCTCTGGTCAGGTAACTTTCTCTTTTGAATTCATCATCTTTTCCTATATCTTTTATGAGCACCTGTGCCTGGGCATAGATGAATTTAAAACAAACAATCAAACAAACTTTTTAGTTTGTTTAGGATGCTTGTATTTTCAACTCTTCTTTTTGTCATTTCAGCCTTGTTATAATCCAAACATGGGCATGTCACATATATATCTATTTTATACTTTCTCTCTTATTCCTTCTCCCTGTATTTTTTTGTCAGCTGGCAGAAACAATTAAATATTTCTTGAGTTCCATTGATTCTTCTATTGAGGAGTCAGTACAAACTTGGATTCTCTCTTGGTTCCATTTGGTAACAGCATATGGACTATAGGGAGGCTTCTGTGTGTTTCCTGGGGATGAGTAATCCCAGGAGGAATGTCTTAGGGAGAGGGGGTGGGGAGGGGGTGGAGAGATGGGGGAAACCCTGTTCTTTGTGTTACATCTGGCATTATTACTGTTTACAGACAGTGTCAGTTTTACCACTCCCCCTGTGCCAGAGACAAAAACAGCAAATTACAGTGTTTACTTTTGTCTTTGCATCCATTTGGTAGCCCAGTAAAGTTACTGCCACCCCTGTGGGGGGAAAGAGTGGCTCTTCTCTAAGGGTACAATTAATACTGGCTTGCCACCCCTTTCTTTTGTTGCATCTAAATTGGAGGTTTCAGAAAAGCAGAGGAGACATGTTTCCTGAGGCATTTGCTTGCTGATAGGTCCTGTGGCTTTTGTGACCTGATAGGACAATAAAATCTTCTCCAGATGATTATAGTGGTAAATTGTTTGCCCCACCCTTGGGAGAGCTTCTCTGTATTCTGAGCAGAGAAGTGTATGTGAGTGTCAGAGGCTTTGTGAGAAACAGGCCAGTAACCCCACCCCCTCCCATGGAATTCATCTCACTTGTTGTGACACATGGTTTCCTCCCAACCCAATTTGGCTTTCTAAATTTAGTCCTTCATAATGGGAAGTAGAGATCTTTAATTAATGGATTAGCAAATTTGCAGTTACTGCCTATAGTGGTGAAGGGGGAGTAGGATAACAACACCAAGTGGCAGTAGTGGCATTTTGATATTTTAGGAGAAGAGTATGATTATGTGAGAGTTCAAAATTGAGAGAATGTCAGAAAAGCTAAAGAGAGATCAAAAGATTGAAATGACTAAAGTTTGAATTTCTTAGGTTGGAACAATTCTTTTTAATATAAAGGACTCTTTGGTTGCCTATGCATTAGTTGTATGATTAATTTAAAAATTTAGAATTAAAGAGAAAACACAAAAATGATGCAGATCTCTGGACATTAGTGTAACAAGTACAAATGGTTTATGCCTATAACTGGGATGAAGTTACACATTGTAGTACTAGAGTGGATGGCAGTAGTAATTTTGCCTGCCTTTGATTCTCTTCTGGTGTTGTTTTCTCTTTTATTCTATCACCTTTACTTTCTCTCCTAGCTATCCTTTCTCTTGCCCCTGGGAGCTCTCTGGCTTTTCTCCTATCCTTTCATCAGTTGTCCTCTTCCTCATTTTCTCCTCTTCTCTTGTCTTTTTCATTGCCTTCTCCTGTTCACGCTCGTCTGTCTCCCTCGGTCCTAGGGTTCTGTTTATTGTCTTACTCTCTTGCATTCTGTCCTTTGTGCTGTTGTTGTCATATGTTTAACTTTTATGTATTTTATAAACCCCAAAATACATTTCCATCATTTTTATTTAAAGAGGCAATTATCTTTTAAAGAAATTTTAAAAGTCTTTTATATTTATCTTTTCTGGATCTGCTTTCCCTATTCTGGTGAGAAACTGAAGCAAGAGACCATTCTTTATCCTGTATTGACTTTCTTTCTTTGAGTACTTCATGTCATGTTTAGCTCTGTGTATAATTATTTGCTATCTCAGGACTGATTGGCATGCTAAGGCCCTTGATAGGTTGAGAGGAGGTGTATATGAGTGTCATTAATGAGGCTTGGATGGCTGCTTGTTCCAGGCATAGGCATTTGTACTGGAGTTCTCTGCCAGGTGAGGTTAGCTCCTTTTCTGTGTAGACTGGGTGAGCCCCCCTGGGATTTGACTCCCTGTGTTCATACATGGAATATATATAGTGAGATGCAGAGCAGCAGGTATTAAGGAAAGCTGCAAAATACTAGACTACATCGGATGCATCAGAGCCCATAATAATGTATAATATTGTAATCAGTGAATATAAATGTGTCTATGGTGGATCCACCCACTCCTTGGCTGGTAATACCCCTCATATGTCGGTTTGCCTATGTTTTCATTCTTTCTTTGCCTTCTAGACGTATAGATTTGAGGGAGGTATGTGAAACTCATCATGGCAAATATGCTTATGTATACAGAAGCTTGCCCATACATGTGCTGCAAACTTTAGTTGAATTTTACTTACAAATAAAACTGGTAAGGCATGTGTTGTTAGGTCAGACACATGAGAGACCTCATGTGCCCGGGAAGCATGGATGGCAAGTGCCTTTTATTATTTGGAATGAGAGTGTTTAGTCTCACTGCTCTTTGGTTATTTTTATTCTTATACTGTTTGACTACCTTTTTCTTTTTGGGGAAGTAGCCAGGGATCCCCCTCCAAATTCCTATATGGAGTTTTCTGGTTTGGTTTTATGATAAGGAGGAGGCAGCTATATTGGTTGGGGCTTTAATCCTGCCTGATATGTTGGTTTTACAGATGTAATCCGTGACCTACTCCCTGCTGCCATGGTCTGTTTATATGATGCCTGTCACCATGGCATCTGAGTATATGCAGAAATATATTTAGGCTAACCTCAACTTGAATATAGAAAGGAAAAAGTCTTGTCTTTCTCATTACCCTATTTTCAGCAGTCACTGTTTTCCACCAAGTTATGGGAAGTTCAAAAGCTCTTCTCTGACCTCTAGGCTACACAGACTTCCTATTTTGAGTAAAAGATTAGGTCTTAAAATGCTCCTCTGATAAAGATAGAAAACCGAGTTTTAGGGTGAGATCCTAGTGAAATAGTTCTTTGCTTTTGAGAATGTAATGAAAGATATCTTTGCATCCAGAAAAATGTCCATTTGCGCATATGTATTTTGCATATAATTTCAGAGTTCATGGACCTTCTTCTGAAGCCCATCCATGATCCAATGTTAAGCATCTCAGTCTTTCTGTGACAGATTCATGTTGATATATGGCAGAAACCAGCACAACATTGTAAAAGAAATTATCCTCCAATTAAAAATAAATTAAAAAAAATTTTTTTAAATAATAAAATACAAGCCAAAAAAAAGTCTCAAGTTGGAATCCAAAGCGGGTGGGAGGAAGAATCTCTGTCTTAATTTTAGCGACTGGCCTCCCAATTCTGTCTTCACAAACATCTTTATATTTGGTTAGTTTTTCTTTATTTACTGACTGTATTGCATTCCTCCTGGGAACTTTCGTTTTATCTCTGAACTTGAGACTAAAGACAATGTTGGTCACTATGATTGGTTTCCTGTTATTCTCACAGAGCTCTGGGCTTCTGTTTTAGCATATCACATTGTTATGCTGTGTTTGCACATGTCTGTACAATGATTTGCTTAAATTATTTGTTTTTCCTTTTAAAAAAAATTCGTGGAGGGCAGGGCCTGAGTTTTAATCATTGATTTATTCTCAGCGCACTACTTGGCTTGTAACAGGGGGTCAGAAAATATTTGAGTGAATAAATAAATGGATGAATAGGTATGTAGAATTTCCATTGATGATGAGTCAGCATTCTCTTAAGGCAGCACAGTGTTGTGTTTGTACTTCAAAAAAAATAGTATTAGAATATTTGTTTTCACTTGTCTTTTGAGCTGACTTCATCACCTTTTTATTTGAATTGTTGGTATGAACAGGAGTGGTGGATGATTTATCTTTCCTTTGTCACTTTCTTCCTTACCTCCAGACACATGGATTGCTTTTAACCAAGTGAAAATGGAAACTTAGTTTCTAAGCCATTAACCAAGGAATGGGCGGAATGTTTAGAGAGAAGCATATAGTTGTTAGAGGGAAATACTTGAACAGAGAACTTCATGGAGTCAGCTTATTTTACTTCCATTGCAGGCAGAAGGGGCATTGGGGAGCCAGCCTGCGTTTAAATAGTGTAGCTTTCCACAGTCTGAAAACAGGTTGATTTAAAGACAGGTTTAAGTTGGCATTTTATATTTGGCATATATCTGTGGATCACAGTCCTTCTTACCCTTTCACTCTGCCACATATCTGGGTGATAAGTCATTATTTTTATCACCATTTGTTGGGGAATGTATAGAAGGATAAGTGACTTGCTAAGGATTATGGAAACCAGACACTAAATAGTCATGATCAGGACTTAGAGTTCCTGACTCCTATGCTCAGAAGCAGATCACTAGGCAACATTTGCCTCTCTGCAGGAAGAGAGGCCCCCAAAGCCCCCAAAACAATCTGTTCAGCTTCACTGTGCTAAATAGCATCCAAAGCATTCACAGCTTTGTGAAAAAGAGAAAAATTGTACTTGGCCTGACCTTTCAGATACCTACTGGGAAAAATAGAAAACTCAGAGAGTGTCACAGCTTTCTGGATCCAGCTGGCACACTCATCACTGACAGAAGTCTGTGGCTTCATGGTTAGGTACACCTTGAGACTGGGAATTGAGAGCTTTCATTGCATGCTTGTTATATTGTAGGTGTTATACAGGACTGGAAATTTTCAGGAGAAAGACTGACCTGAGCCATAGATATAGTTGGCAGTTCTTGTATGGGTATAGCTTTGACAGTTTGCCAGCCCCTCCTGATTTGGGGAAACTATCCTTTGAGTTTTTAATTGTCTGCTTCATTTAGTTTGGTTACTTTTTTAAACTTTGTATTTTGATATAATTATAGACTCACAGGAAGTTGCAAAAATAGTACAGAGAGTTCTTGTACCCTTCACCCAGATTCCTCCAATGGTGACATCTTACGTAACTACGATATTGCTGCTTTAAGTTTTGAAGAGAGTATGCAGGTGGGGAAGAAACATAGCAGTAAACAGCTAGAGTATATGGCAAGAGGAATTTTGGCAGCTGCTATTGCTATTTTGTTCTTAAAATTGCTTTTTAAATTGTTCTTCTTTTTTTCCCCAAATTTTCTCTGATTTAGGGGAATCTGTTACAAGATGTATTCTAGGCTTGATGTGCCTAATTAAGACTGCTCTAACTTCCATGTGCAAAAATATGGAGGCTTCTTTCTTCTGTGGATAATCAATTCTTCTTAAAGTTAGAATGTTCTAATGTGGGAGCATTCGAAGGTGTTTCTCTCTTTTCATAATTTTGTTATGGAAGATCCTGTATAGCAGTGTACAAAGCCCCAGGGCAGAAAAAGAATGCCAGGAAACCTTTTTTCCCTTCAAGTTACCACATTTGGCTAAATCTAAACTTTATACTATTTTGAATCTTTCTCTTAGAATCTTGGCAGAAGCAAAAGATAAGAATTCTTAACAAGTTTAGCCTGTTAGAAGGAGAAAAAGATTCCCACCTAAAAGAGTGAGAAATCTCTGTTCTTTTCTCTGCACAAAAAGGCACTTCCCATCCAGAGAAATGTCAACTCTGGTAGGCCCATTAGCATCTTGTCAACTAAAAAAGGCAGAGGAAAGAGTAGTTGTGCTTTTGTTGTGCTGCCTGTACTGGTTGTGTAGGAAAGTGTCATTTGATTTCATAAGGTATCATCATTCCCTGGATCTTGAGTGAGCAGGACAAGTTTCTTAGTGGTTTTTCCCTCATTTGAGCAGAAAGTAAAGTTCTTGGTTCTACATCAGATGGCTCCACTGAGTCATGGTCTCATTAACTGAGATTTCTTCAAGGGTGATTTTGACTCTTTTTCATTTGGTCAGTGTTTGAAAAAAGCAGTAGGTATCTAGGGCCCTAGAAAAAGATGGTGGCCTCTAAGCATGCTTAGTTAGAAGCAGCTGCACAGAATGTGGAGAAGGCAATGGCACCCCACTCCAGCACTCTTGCCTGGAAAATCCCGTGGACGGAGGAGCCGGATGGGCTGCAGTCCATGGGGTTGCGAAGAGTCAGACACGACTGAGCGACTTCACTTTCACTTTTCACTTTCATGCATTGGAGAAGGAAATGGCAACCCACTCCAGTGTTCTTGCCTGAAGAATCCCAGGGACGGCGGAGCCTGGTGGGCTGCCGTCTATGGGGTCGCACGGAGTCAGACATGACTGAAGCGACTTAGCAGCAGCAGCAGCAGCACAGAATGTGTATGGGATCTTGCATTGCTCCATATGGGAGCAATGGGAACTTTCATATAATAACTTACTTTCATGGTAAGGAGGGTGGGTGGTAACTGTGAGGACTGCAGTGTCCCCAAGTAAATGGGGAATTGGAGATAGTTGAGAATTTTATTTTCTTTTTTAGCAGATACACTTCATTTGCAAGGAAAATGGTAAGACAGAATCTAACTTCCATTTAAAGAAAGGATTTGTTCTTTTCTCCAGTTCATCTAGGACATAGAGCCTTTAGACAGCACAGGTTGTTGACGTACTGACTTTTTATTGTGCTAAAATACACATAACATAAAATTTACTATCTTAACCATTTTTAAGTGTATGTTCAGTGGTACTAAATACATTCACACTGTAATGCAGGCATCACCACTATTGTTCCCCATAACTCTTCATCTTCTAAAACTGAACCTCTTCCCCTTTCCCCTCAGCCCCTGGCAACCACCAGTCTATCTTCTCTCTTTATGATTTTGACTACTCTTAAGTACTGCATGTAAGTGGAATGATTCAGTATTTGTCTCTTTGTGACTTGACTTATTTTACTTCCAGTATCCTGAAGGTTCAAGAAATAAGATTCCCCCCTTCTTGCAGAGTTATCTATTTTTTGTTATTATTTTTGTTTATTTTTATTTATATATTTATTCTGGCTGCATTGCATGGCTTGTGGGATCTCAGTTCCCTAACCAAGGTTTGAGCTAGGACCTTCGACAGTGAAAGCCCAGAGTGCTAACCACTGGACCACCGGGGAATTCACTGTTACTTTTGTTTTTGACTGTAGGCTCTGTCTGTACTGAGGATCAGCCTGAGGTGTAAACTTAATCTTTTCTTAGATCTTTTATGAGCTTTTTTCTTGGGCATGTGCAGTCACTCTCTAATTTTCCTTGAATATACAGTTGTTTCTGAATGTCCTAGTTTTTGTTTGTTTGTTTCTGAATGCTCTTCTTGATTAATGTTTTTATTGTCCTAGTATTTACCTTTTCTCTTTAAATGGAAGCATAGTTGATTTACAGTGTTGTGTTAGATTCTGCTATACAGCAAAGTGACTAAATTATGCATATGTATTTATTGTTTTCCATTATGGTTTATCTCGGTATATTGAATATAGTTTCCTGTGCTGTACATTAGGATCTTCTTGTTTATCCCTTCTGTATGTTATAGTTGGCACATGCTAACCCCAAACTCCAATCTATCCCTCCCTCTCTCACCCTCCTTAGCAACCACAAGTCTGTTCTCTCGGTCTGTGAGTCTGTTTCTTAGATAATGTTCATTTGTGTTGAATGTCCTAGTTTTTACTGTCTGGCTCCTGAAAGAGGAAAAGCAAAAAATGAAGGTGGGGAAAAAAAGGGGCACTGGCCCCTTAGGCCTAGATGTCACTTATCTGTGGGGGGGACAGGCTTGTAACAATAAGGGGAAGTGCAACAAAAATGGCTGCCCACCTATTTGTCTGCATCTCTGTGATCAGAAGCAGCAATCAGTGATCATAGCACAGATTCCCCAGTATTTGGAAGATACGGCCCTTATTGCCGTATCTGGGAGCTGGTCCACCCTAGCTCCTGCAAGTTGTGTGCAAGCTGCTCTAGAAACAGGTGCACAGTTGCTTACCACAGGCCTGGGATTGGGGATAGGTAGCTGCATGTACTAAGAGTTGAAATTGACCAAAGTGAACCAAATTTACCATCCAGATTTTTCTGTAGAAGTTTCAAACCTTCATCAGAGTCCAGAGTTCTACATAGTTACGTCAGACAGATTCTGCCAGGGCAATTATTGTCCTGGCAGAGGATTCTGGGAGAGAGATTGCTGATGTTTCATGTTCTGCCATCTTCCCAGAATCCTCCCACTGGGTATACCGACTTTTGTGCTCTGTTCACCTGGAGAGGCTCGTAGCATATAACCAAAGCCGTTTCATTTTCTTGTCGGATTCATTGGTCTCTGTTTCAGTAAGGTGCTTGGGTTTAACAGCCAGCCAGATGCCTGTATTCTGAGAACGCACCTAGTCCATTTTTAAATTATTCTGTTGGTCAGTGTTGGTTTCTAAGTCCTTCCTGTGCCACTTTGCTGACTGACAGTGAGCCTACTGATTGCTGGCAATGCCCCTGAGTAATTGGTGATTTTGTGCAGAGATGTTCGAATTGCTAGAGTTTATAGTGCCTCTGGGGTTTCAGAGGCATTGCCTTGTTCAGTTCAGTCGCTCAGTCTTGTCTGACTCTTTGCGACCCCATGGACTTCAGCATGCCAGGCTTCCTTGTCCATCACCAACTCCCAGAGCCTACTCAAACTCAACGTCCGTTGTGTTGGTGATGCCATCCAACCATCTCATCCTCTGTCATCCCCTTTTCCTCACGCCTTCAATCTTTCCCAGCATCAGGGTCTTTTCCAGTCAGTCAGTTCTTCACATCAGGTGGCCAAAGTATCGTTTGAGCTTCAGCTTCAGCATCAGTCCTTCCAGTGAATATTCAGAACTGATTTCCTTTAGGATGGACTTGTTGGATCTCCTTGCATCCAAGGGACTCTCAAGAGTCTTCTCCAACACCACAGTTCAAAAGCATCAATTCTTCAGCGCTCACCTTTCTTTATAGTCCAACTCTCACATCCATACATGACTACTGGAAAAACCATACCTTTGACTAGACAGACCTTTGTTGGTAAAGTAATGTCTCTGCTTTTTAATATGCTGTCTAGGTTGGTCATAACTTTCCTTCCAAGGAGCAAGCATCTTTTAATTTCATGGCTGCAGTCACCATCTGCAGTGATTCTGGAGCCCCCCCAAATAAAGTCTGCTACTGTTTCCATTGTTTCCCCATCTGTTTGCCATGAAGTGATGGGATTGGATGCCATGATCTTCGTTTTCTGAATGTTGAGTTTTAAGCCAACTTTTTGACTTTCCTCTTTCACTTTTATCAAGAGGCTCTTTAGTTCTTCTTCATACTAGTGCTATTTGTAGCCTGTCCTTTGAGTTCTTCTATGTCTGTCCTAAGCTAGTGAGGTTCTAAGTATTTCTCTTCTATTGGTCACTGTGAAGTTACCCATTTTCCCTAATGATCAGGTTTTGCCTTGGGATCTGTGGCCTCTCATCCTAACTCCATGCCAGGCCACAAAATAGGGCCTGGCTTAGTCTTGTCTTTGCTTTCTATGTCTTTGTCTTCATAGCAGGTAAAAGCTGTTCACAGAGACTGCTCTCTCTGACCTGATTCTTCAGAGACATTTATTTGTGCTCTGCTCTCTGCCTCCTTCCTGTTTTTAATCTTATTTAAATGTCATTCACTTGGTTTTGTAATTAAACCTCCCCTCTGCTTCTCTGAGGCAGGCGCTGAGCTACCACTTAATTGTGTCTTCCCGTGGTTGGCTTGTTCCTCTCTGCACCTGGTTTACCTCAATGTGGGGAGAGGTTTTAGTTCTGGAGAAGTTCCCATATCCATTATTCACTCCACGCTTCTACACGACAACATGGTTTGCTGCTTGCTACCTTCTTTTCTTCCACTTAAATTCAAAGTAGAATAGAAAAAGTCTGGGAAAGTCTTCATTGTGTCGGGTATATTAATGCTAGGAACAGCTCTGTGAACAAGGTTCCTTGTGCAGTGAGGTGGCCTTGTGTCGGACAGCAGGATTCTCAGGTGGGTGGTATTGAAATCTTCACATTTAAAAAACAGATTGGCTGCTTTTGCCTCTGTGAATTCACTTGGGACGCAGGGAACTGTCAGGGTACCCATTCCTGGCTCAACTTTCCAGAACCTGTGCACTATCCTTTGTTCTACTTGTGTTTGCATACAGAAAAGTCAGAACTTCTGCATCCTGCTGCCATATTTGATGCACAGTACTCTCCAAGGAAAGAAACCTGGAGAGCTAAGTAGGAGACTGACACTTGCCTCTAGTACAGAGTCAAAGAGGCAACATCCAGGCCAGAATAATAGAGTGTGTAGCCTTTCCCTTCTCCAGAGGAATCTTCCCAACTCAGGGATCGAACCCAGGTCTCCCACATTGCAGGCGGATTCTTTACCAGCTAAGCTACAAGGGAAGCTCAGGGATACTGGAGTGGGTAGCCTATCCCTTCTCCAGCAGATCTTCTTGGCCTAGGAGTCAAACTGGGTTCTCCTGCATTGGAGGCAGATTCTTTACCAGCTGAGCCATCAGGGAAGTAAAGAGGCAGCAGTTGCAGCTAGTTTATAGTTCCTGAAAGCGAATCCAGACACTTAAGTTTTCAAAGTGCTTGGTGGACTTTCCAGTGAAGAAACAAATGTGTATGGAGCACCCACTTCCTTACAACTTAAACTTGTTGAATGTGTAGTGGAATACCTCAGATGTTTCACTGACATAACTTCTCTATTTTTCACTCAGTGCAGTTTAAGAGTATTTGAAGCCAGGGATCTGGATCCTCCTTTAGTAGGAATAAAAAAGATTTAGGAGTCAAACCCAGTATCCCCAAGGATTTCCTAGAATATTGTTAGAATAGTTGACCCTTAAAGAAGTTGAGGTTTTGAGGTGCTTATACCCAGCCCCCCACTCCAACCTTGTCAAAAATTTACCTATAACTTTACAGTCTGCACTTCCTACCAGCAGTCTCACATCTGTGGATTTGACCAACCACAGATCATATAGTAACATAGTATACATTTATTTTTAAAAATCTAAGTATAAGTGGACCCACACAGTTCAAACCCAAGTTGTTCAAGGATCAACTGTACTTCAGTGTGTTGTTAGCTTTGACTATCAGCTTTGATGATTATTCTGAAAACTGCCGTGGTATTGTCTTGAAGGCTGTGCAGTGCTCATTTTGAATTTGTATTCTTGCTCAAGTGTTCATGACTCTCTGTTGATTGAGTATATTGGGTACCTTTTATTTTCCCATCAAAACACTTTTGTATGTTTGGCTCTGTACTCAGTACTGTGTACCATGATGTAAATTTCAGCCCATCAGTTATGCTGAGGTTACAGAAAGTTGGGATGGAGTATTTGCAGGGCTCATGCTAATGTCTGTGGAAAGAAAAATATTGGCCTCTTGTTTTTCAATTGGTAAAACATACATAAAATTTTATCATTTTAAGTGTAAGCTCAGTGGCATTAAGTACATTCATATTGTTGGGCAACCATCTCTTCCTTCCGTCTCCAGAATTTTAAAAGTTTTCTTAGACTGAAATTGTATCTATTAAACAGTAAGCCTGTATTCCTCCCTGTCTACACCTCTAGCAACCACCAATCTGCTTCCTGTCTCTATGAATTTGATTTCTCTACGTCCTGCATGTAAATTGAGTCATGTGGTATTTGTCCTTCTGTGACTGACTTTTTTCACTTAGCATAGTGTCTTCATGTTTCACCTATGTTTTAGCATGTGGCAGAATTTCCTTTTTCAGGCTGAGTAATATTCCACTGTATACCACATTTTTTAAAATCTATTTTTTATTTATTTATTTATTTTTTAATTTTTAAAAATTTTATTTTATTTTTGAACTTTACAGTATTGTATTGGTTCTGCCATATATCAAAATAAATCCACCACAGGCATACACGTGTTCCCCATCCTGAACCCTCCTCCCTCCTCCCTCCCCATACCATCCCTCTGGGTCGTCCCAGTGCACCAGCCCCAAGCATCCAGTATCGTGCATTGAACCTGGACTGGTGACTCGTTTCATATATGATATTATACATATTTCAATGCCATTCTCCCAAATCATCTCACCCTCTCCCTCTCCCACAGAGTCCAAAAGACTGTTCTATACATCAGTGTCTCTTTTGCTGTCTTGTATACAGGGTTATTGTTACCATCTTTCTAAATTCCATATATATGCGTTAGTATACTGTATTGGTATTTTTTCTTTTTGGCTTACTTCACTCTGTATAATAGGCTCCAGTTTCATCCACCTCATTAGAACTGATTCAAATGTATTCTTTTTAATGGCTGAGTAATACTCCATTGTGTATGTATACCATAGCTTTCTTATCCATTCATCTGCTGATGGACATCTAGGTTGCTTCCATGTCCTGGCTATTATATACAGTGCTGCGATGAACATTGGGGTACATGTATCTCTTTCAATTCTGGTTTCCTCAGTGTGTATGCCCAGCAGTGGGATTGCTGGATCATAAGGCAGTTCTATTTCCAGTTTTTTAAGGAATCTCCACACTGTTCTCCATAGTGGCTGTACTAGTTTGCATTCCACATTTAAAAAAAAAAAAATTATTTTTTAATTGGAAAGTAATTGGTTTATAATGTTGTATTGGTTTCTGCCATACATCAACATGAATCAGCCATAGGTATACATATATCTCCACCCTCTTGAACTCCCTCCCTCCTCTCAGCCCATCCTGCCCCTCTAGGTTGTCACAGAGAACCAGGTTGAGCTTCCTGTGTCATATAGCAAATTCCCACTGGTGTCTGTTTTACATGTGGTATCAGTGCTGCTCTCTCAGTTCATCCCAGCCTCTCCTTACTCACCTGTGTCTACAGTTCTTTCTCTATGTCTGCATCTCTGTTATTGCTCTACAAATAGGTTCATTAGTATATTTTTCTAGATTCCATATATGTGTGCTTGGTTGCTTAGTCATGTTGGACTCTTTCTGACCCCATGGACCGTAGCCCATCAGGCTTCTCTGTCCATGGGGATTCTCCAGGCCAGAATACTGGAGTGGGTTGTCATGTCCTCCTCCAGGGGATCTTCCCAACCCAGGGATCGAACTCAGGTCTCCTGCATTGCAGGCGAATTCTTTACCATCTGAGCCATCAGGGAAGCCCAAGAATACTGGCGTGGGTAGCCTATCCCTTCTCCAGGGTAACTTCCCAACCCAGGAACCGAACCAGGGTCTCCTGCATTGCAGGTGGATTCTTTACCAGCTGAGCTACCTGGGGAGCCCTAGATTCCATATATATGCATTAATATATGATATTTGTTTTCCTCTTTCTGACTTACTTCACTCTGTATAACAGGCTCTAGGTTCATCCACCTCACTAGAACTGACTCAAATTCGTTCCTTTTTATGGTTGAGTAATATTCCATTGTATATTTGTACTACAACTTCTTTATCCATTCGTCTGTTAATAGACATCTAGGTTGCATCCATGTCCTGGTTATTGTAAGTAGTGCTGCAGTGAACACTGGGGTACATGTATCTTCTAGAATTGTGGTTTTCTCAGGGAATATGCCTGGTAGTGGGATTGCTGGGTCATATGGCCTTTTTCCCACATCCTCTCCAACATTTATTGTTTGTAGATTTTTTGATGATTGCCAGTCTGACTGGTTTGAGGTGATACCTCATTGTAGTTTTGATTGCATTTCTCTAATAATAAGCAATGTTGAGCACTTTTTTATGTGTTTATTACCCATCTGTATGTCTTTTTGGAGAAATGTCTATTTAGGTCTATTTAGGCCCATTTTTTGGGTTGTTTGTTTTCTGATATTGAGCTGCCTGAGCTGCTTATATATTTTGGAGATTACTCCTTTGTCAGCTGCTTCATTTGAAATTATTTTCTCTTATTCTAAGGGTTGTCTTTTCATCTTGTTTATGGTTTCCTTTGCTGTGCAAAAGCTTTTAAGTTTAATTAGATCCCATTTATTTTTGTTTTTATTTCTGTTCTGCTATTAGGTGGGTCATAGAGGATCTTGCTGTGGTTTATGTCAAAGAGTATTCTGCCTATGTTCTCCTCTAAGAATTTTAGTTTCTGGTCTTACATTTAGGTCTTTAACCCATTTTGAGTTTATATTTGTGTATGGTGTTAGAAAGTGTTCAAATTTCATTCTTTTACATGAAACTGTCTAGTTTTCCGGCACCACTTATTGAAGAGACTGTGTTTTATCCATTGTATATTCTTGCCTCCTTTGTCAAAGATAAGGTGCCCATAGGTGCATGGATTTATCTCTGGGCTTTCTATCCTGTTCCATTGGTCTATATTCTGTTTTTGTGCCAGTACCATACTGTCTTGATGACTGTAGCTTTGTAGTATATAGTCTGAAGTCAAGAGGTTGATTCCTCCAGTTCCATTCTTCTTTCTCAAGAACGCTTTGGCTATTCAGGGTCTTTTGTATTTCCATGTGAATTGTGAAATTTTTGTTCTAGTTCTGTGAAAAATGCCATTGGTAATTTGATAGGGATTGCATTGAATCTGTAGTTTGCTCTGGGTAGTATAGTCATTTTCACAATATTAATTCTTCCAATCTAGGAGCTTGGTATATCTCTCCATCTGTTTATGTCATCTTTGATTTCTTTCATCAGTGTCTTATAGTTTTCTGTATACAGCTCTTCTGTCTCCTTAGGTAGATTTATTCCTAGGTATTTTAATTTTTTTATTGCAATGGTGAATGGAATTGATTCCTTAATTTCTCTTTCTGATTTGTCACTGTTAGTGCAAGGGATTTCTGTATATTGATTTGGTATCCTGTAATTTTACTAAATTCACTGATTAGCTCAAGTAATTTTCTGATTGTGTCTTTCATGTTTTGTTTATCTATTCATGTGTCAATGGATTCTTGTATTGCTTCCACCTTTTGGCTATTGTAAATAATGCTGTTATAAACATGGGTGCAAAAATACTCGAGTCCTTGCTTTTCACTTCTTGTTTTTGAGACTGTGCAGGTTAAAGTGTCTTTAGGTCAGTGGAGTAAAATTCTGAGATGCTTAAAAGAGAGATGAACTTACAAGATTTTTCTTTTGATCACTTGGATGTGTGAGGTGCTGGTTAGTGGAACTCTGATTAAAGTTACAGTTTTGGGTGGCATAAAGTTATAGTTTTGGATGGCAAATACAAGTATTGGTCCTAGATAGCTTGTTCCTCAACCTTCAACAAATGTTTTTTTAAGTGAAGTTTAGGAGGAACCAGTACAGTTTCATAAATCTCAGCAAGGGGAGTTCATGGACCATCCTGGTATGTTGCTGTTAATGTAATTTATCTTCAATTAGCTATGTGACTTTGGATAACTTATTAAATCTTTCTGAATTTTAATTTGGTCATCTGTTAATTGGGACCGTTATTAGCTCCTTCATGGGATACTTACTAGGTTTCAGTGAGAGTGATGTACTTTAAGTGCTTTACATAATGCCTACCATCTAGCATATACCTAATAGATGTTACTTCCCTTGCCATTTATGACTTTTGTGTTTCTCCCTTTGAAAAGAGATGAATGCAGTTTGGGGGAGATGATTTCTGTAGTTAGGTATCTCTTTTTAAGCTCTCAAGTGGAGTGCAGTAGAAAAGAGGAAGATTTGAGATACAGTTTTCCCTCTATATCCATGGGTTCTGCATCCACGGGTTCAGCCAACCACAGATCAAAAATATTTGGAAAAAAAAATTCCAGAAATTTCCAAAGAGCAGAACATGAATTTGCTGTATGCCAGCAACTATTTACATGGCTTTTACATTGTATTAGGTATTACACTGTATTAGGTATTGCATTGTAAGCAACCTAGAGTTGGTTTAAACTATATAGGAAGATGTGTGTAGGTAACTATACCATTTTATTTAAAGGACTTGAGACTCTATGGAATTGGGTATTTGGGGGGAAAGTCCTGGAGCCAATCCTACCCACCCCCCACCCCCACTGTGGATACTGAGGAACAACTGTACTTGATGTGAACTTCTGGCATAGTTAGTGACTTGTAGTAGGTGTCATTCAGCAGAAAGATATGATCCATTTCTCTCTACGATATATCTATCTGGCATTGGTGTTTGGGGACAGCCTGTTCCTGGGGCTGTGAAGGATTGGGGCCAGTGAGAATTGTCTGTTAAGGCCCGGAGGGTCTCAGCCACCAAGCTTGTCCTCATCTGAAAAGATACTCTGCAATAAACTGTGCGATTCTGTTTTGTGGAATGGGTAGCCATTGCTTGCCTAATGGGCAGAACTGTTTACACAGTATTGAGTTTCTATAACATAGGCCCTTTTTCTTTGGAAATCCCTCAGACTAAGGATCATATTTTTGTTGAGGAAGATTTTGTGTTAGTCTCTTCTCCCCTGCTTCCTTTTAAAACTGTTACCTAAAAATTAGAAACATGGTAACCAAAGTGTTAAATTACAAAGAAAAAAGTATATCCTGCTCCACCGCTTATCTTCACAATGACTACAACACGTGTCATGCTTGATACCAAACTCTTAACAGAGATATGACTAATTAATAATCTTATGTTTATACAACCAATACCTTGTCTTTTTTAGTTATCCTAACTCTTCCCTCTATGTACTGTTACCTCTGTGACTGTCCTTGGAACAGTTTGGCTGGTCATGTGCCCAAATGGCACCAAGTGAACAAGTGGATCGAGGGCGGTTTTCTAAAAATGTGTGTTTGGAGAGTGGTGAGGCAGGAATCGGCCAGCATGAGCTCTGTGCTACTTGTGTGTTGGCACCGAGATCCTGAGTACCATTTCTCTTCTGTCCTTAACCTGCCCCTGGCCCACGGCTATTCTCTGCCCTGCAGTTAAACCCTGTCCATAGCACTGCATCATAATAGCTTATGAATAAACCTGGCTATGAATTGCTTATACTCAGGTTTTTTTTGTTTGTTTCAGTTCTGATTTTGCATAAAGAAAGGGGATCTTAGCTTCATTTGAGGAGAAGGAAATGGCAACCCACTCCAGTACTCTTGCCTAGAGAATCCCAGGGACAGGGGAGCCTGGTGGGCTGCCATCTATGGGGTTGCACAGAGTCGGACACAACTGAAGCGACTTAGCAGCAGCAGTAGCAGCTCCATTTGAAGTTCAGATCTGATCATGGTCTATGTTCAGTACATAATTTTGAAGGACACACCCATAGTGAGGGGAATAGGAACAGTTTTAGTTGACATTTATTATTAGTAGTATTATTTTTTAAAAATCCTAGAGAGGAAACAGAGAAAGGGAGATAGAGGTGTAGGAAAGATGAGATTTAAAGAAGAGAGATGAGGGACTTCTGTGGCGGTCCAGTGGCTAAGACTCTGAGCTCCCAACGCAGGGGGCCCAGGTTCCATCCCTCGTCAGGGAGCTAGATCCCACATACCGGAACTAAGAGTTTGCAGGCCACAACTAAGAAATCCCGCATGCTGCAACTAAGAACTGGCATAGGCAAATAAATGTGTTTTTTTTTTTTAAACAATTAAAAATAAAAATAAAGAGGAGAGATGAAAGCTGATATAGAGGGCCCGCTGAGGTGTTTTTTGCTGAGAAAAGCTACTAGAAGTTTTTTAGTGTTGAGAATGAATAGAAGAAAGGTAATAATGAGGTGTTAAGCAGTTGTGCTATAATAAGTAGCTGAGGACCAAGAAAAGAAGAGCACCAAGTAGATGGAAATAACCTTGGAGCAGCCAATAGGTGGAGAAAGTTATAAACCAGAGTCTTCTAGGAAAGTATTGATGGTAGTATACTTAGCAAATCTTAAGCACACCATTTATACATGAGCTTCCTTCTGTTTTAATATTTGACTGCATCTAGCTCAGATGGTAAAGAGTCTGCCTGCAGTGTGGGAGACCCGGGTTTGATTCCTGGGTCGGGAAGATCCTCTGGAGAAGGAACTGGCAAACCACTCCAGTATTCTTGCCTGGAAAATCCCACGGATGGAGGAGCCTGGCAGTCTGTAGCCCATGGGGTACCAAAGGGTCGGACACGACTGAGTGACTTCACTTTCACTCTCAGCACCTTTGTTTGTCTGTTGTTGTTGTTCGGTTGCTAAGCAGTGACATCATGGACTCTTACAACCCCATGGACTGCAGGCTTTTATCTTAATGGAATGGAAGAAGGAACACTGAACAGGAGACCAGGTTCTAGTCCCTGCTTGGTCACTAACTAGTTGGGGTGGTGGTCAGGGGTTGTTTTTGAATCCAAAAATGAGGGAGTAGGATTAAATAACCTCTAAGGTCCTTTCTAGCTCTAAAAATTTTAAATCAACTATGTTGAAGCCTCACAAATTTTTAACTCCCATCACATCGGGTTAGAGGATAGAAGACCATGTATGTGTATATAGGACACTGAACAGTTGATAGAATGCTAAGTCAGAAAGATGTTGAAGGAAAAAAGTGTTACATTATGGGATATTTGGGACATTCCTTCTCGAAGAAGAATCATGGTTCCTGATGTCAGAGGCTCATGGGAGCCAATTTTAAGGGTACTTGGTTCATTTTAGCTGCCTTTTAAATTCCCTCTGGAGAATGATGACTTCCAGGTAAGAAAACCCTGGCTTTTTCAGAAGGAGGGGGTCTGACCTGAATTGTCAGGGATAGAATGCAGGTTTCCCTGACACAGACTCTCGGAGTATTGCAGTGCTGGACTCTCCTTCTCAACACTATTTGACTCTGCTGACATCAGTGACAATTGAAACGCAGGCCACCTCTTGGCCTGTGCTAGAATTGCTCTCTTCCTCCCTTCATATTTATCATTTTGTCATCCCTGGCTCTGAATCCCAGAGATCAAGGCTAGCTGTAGTCCAGCAGAGGAGCAATAAATCATTGTGCTCACTTCCTTTTCTCCAGGTTTTCTACCCCTTAATTACCACATAACCACTGCTGAGGCTGCATCTTTGTGCTGCATGTACCTGGGACAAAAGCCTTCCTTGATTGGATATGTGCAAAAGCAACTTTGTCTCTAGCTAGCCATTATGTTTTGTAGAATGCCACATGTGTTACCCATCCTTTTTCTTGTCTCCTGTGAATTTAGGGAGTCCTACTGTCAGAAGATTTATCTATTAACAGGGCTTGTCTAAGCTCTGGGGTTAGTGGGGGTGGTGTGGGCAGCCCCTACGCATTGAGAGATCTGGGCTGGGTTAGTCTTTTTCTTGGCCGTGCTGCAGCTTGCAGGATCTTAGTTACCCAATCAGAGATTGAACCTGGGCCATGTCAGTGAAAGTGCCGAATTCTAACCACTGGACTGCCAGGGAATCCCCATGGGTTAGTCATTTTTATGTGGATTTTAGCTAGTCCCCTTCATTCTCTGAGCTCCTGGCCTACTAGGAGCTTAGAAGATTGTATGATCCAGAGTGGCCTCCCGTGGAGCTTTTTTAGGTCCAGTCCAGTAGATCAGTTGTTAACAGACAACATCAAAAAAGCCAGCTGCCTATCATTTGCCTTTCCATTAGGAAACCTCAGAGAACTTGAGTCAGGGTGAAGAGTTCATAAATGAGGATGCCTGCCTCCTTCAACCCTAGCAAGGCTTTTTCCCCCCCCCCCCCCCTGTTTGAAGGGAAGAATCAGGCTTTAGAAACAGAATGTAGACAAGCTCTTGTACTTTTCCTTGCCTGCTGTTTCTTTACTGTACCTGTGCTTTTAGAGGGTTGAGAGTGAGGGGTGTTGTATGGCAGGCAGCAAGTGTCTGGAGAGACTTACTCCTACTCACCATTCCCTGCTGTTTTAAATCTAAGCTCACATCTCTTTTCTAAGAGTAGTAAACTTCACACAAAGCTCAGACGAGAGAAGGGACTTCTCTGCTGACAAAAAAGCAGGTATGGTTTTAGGAAAGGAGCGGTCGAGCCTTTTTTGTGTGTGTATATGTAGAAGTAGGACAGGTTGATGGGGAGAAGACAAAAGGAACATCAAATACTTGTAGCCGCTGAACCCCTCCTTTATATTCCCCATCACACAGGGGAGATAGGTACAGTGGCAGTGGCTATGGTGGGCACAGAAGCAGGACTGAGTTTATAGCCTTGGGTGAAAGAGTATAAGGCAGTGGTTAAATTATTTTATGCTTGATATTTATTGGCAAAAATGTCTTTAAAGCTGTACTGTTTAACTAGGACTTAGCAGTCAATCTCATGATTGAGATTGCTTGGGTTTTGGCACTCTCTCCCCTCATTAAAGATTACAAGGCAAAAAGGGGACCTTTTCAGTAAATGTTGTCACAGTTAAGAGAGGACAGAGCATGTTGCACTCTTATTTGAATATTTAGAACAGTTAAGGGCTTTTTTTCCCTTCATGAGCTCTTTTTTTATCCAGAACTAAAGCAGTAAGTTCTATAGTATGTCTGTTGATCATTTAGATTCGAAAGATGTCCTTCTTAGCTGTAATGTTTGAAACAGATATGCAGCTAAAACTTGGTGACTTGAAACGCTAGCAGCCTGGGGTGAGAAGGGACACTCAATAAACTGAGGAAATTTGATGGGGAAATCAGCATACAGGTGTAAATTTGGAACACTGAAATGTCCATTTTATAGTCAGATTTCTGAGCTTAATTGCTATTTAAGAAGTAAAAAGTAGATTTTTTATAACCTTCTATAGACAGATAAGCAAACATGTACTTGAGAAGGTCAGTGTTTTCTTCAACTACACCTGCTCTGCCTGCTTTTAAAAATTTCCTAGTAGCTGTGATATACTCATTCTAGCCCTGTTTGGATTTCTTTAGATCTAGTCTACTTTCATTTAACTTTATTGATTATGCTTTGATTATCTTATCAATGCCTTTTTTTTTCTTTTTTTTAAAGCCTTGATAAATTTGTTGAAGTTCCTTATGTCAAATGAGACTGTACTTTTGGCAAAGCACAACATTTTTACATTAGCTCTTATGGTGAGTAGCAAAAAAACACGTTTATTTTTCTGAAGCTATACTCTAGGGCAAAAATGGGCTGGTTTGAGACAGGAGCTGGTGTTCTAAGGATTAAACTATAGGAGGATACCAGGCCTTTATTTTCCCTTTGGATCAGAATCTCCCTACTAGTGCTTCCACTTTCACCTGTGTCTTTGGAGAACCTGGGCTCTTTCATGAAATAATGGTAACACACACTCTTATATAATATTCCCACCACACAGATACAAGAGGTGTAAATTAATTTCAAGGGGATTGATAATATGGAAAGGTAGAAAATAATTAGAAAGTGATGAGTTTTCAGTAATTATTACTTTAATGTAATTTATTGAATGGTAAGTTTTATAGAAAAGTTAATTTTTAATAATGATTTTGTTTAATAACCAGCTAACAAAATTGCTGAAAATTTAACTGCTCTTGAAAGACAGTAAGAGCTGGCTATATAGCACACTACTGATAATACCCTTCTGAGTCTTCATAGTATGATGTCTATATATGGGCTTTTGCTTCTTTTTTAGATTGTGAACCTATTTAATATGTTTATCACATATGGAGATACATTCCTGCCCACCCCCAGCAGTTATGATGAACTCTACTATGAGATTATCCGCATGCACCAGAGCTTTGACAACCTCTACTCTATGGGTAAGCTGTCTTCTTTTTATTTTTTGTCTCCCGATCAGCTGTGATTTTTGGTCTATGAAAGGAAAAGACTCCAAAAGATTCTCCCCTAGTTGCTTGGTGCCCTTACTTGGCACAGAACTATAGTAGTCTCCTTTTCTCAGGCAATAAGAAAGTATATGTGGACTTCCTCGCCTTCAGGAACTCAAAATTCATCTCAGTAGAAGGCTGGTTAGCATCCCTGTAGCCCTTTCTTGATGTTTGTGAAAGAGAGAAAATAGGGAGGCTTGTAGATTTAGTGAATGCCAGTGAGATGGGTGTGAGAGTGGGTGGGAGTTGACAGCAGCAAATAGAAGAGCTTGGATCCCAAAGGAACATTGTGTGATTTGAAAAGGTACAAGGTTTTAAGGATTTTTAATGTACCTATGTATTTTTAGCATAACTTAGAAGAGGAAGTGGGCATTAGATAAAAATCTTTTTTGCAAAAACCTTTTGGTGATTGGCTTGCCTAAAATTTACTCTGCAGCCACATGAGTATTCCTTACTTCTATAAGAGGTCATGTATCCCTGTAAGTTTGAGTGAAGAGTCTAATCAAACCTACCTAAGTTTAAAGGTCAAGAAAGATTTCTTTAGATTTCCCAGAAATAGTAAGCCACTCAATAAAGTTGTCTATTAAAAAGCTCCAACTTATTAGGGATGTGATCAGTATATAATAAACTGCATTCTTTTTTTTTTTTGGCCATGCTGAGGCATATGGGATCTTAGTTCCCTGACCAGGGATGGAACCCACACCCCCTGCAGTGGAAGCATGGAGTCTTAACCACTGGACCCCCAGGGAAGTCCCAAACTGCACTTTTTTAAAGGATACAATTTTTGATAAGTTTTGGCATGTGTATATGTACATGAAGGTGTCATTAAATCAAGATAATGTACATATCCTCCCCCTCTCCCCAAATTTCCTTGTGTCCCTCTATGTCACTTTTACCACCTCTGTCCCTTATCCCTAGGCAACCCCTGATCTGCTTTCTGTCACTATTGATTAGTTTATTGATCCCTATTGTTGGGACTATTTATGAAAAGTTCATCTTCTGCTTGGGACTCCTGTATGTATCATGAGTAAAGTAGAGGGGATTTGGAATACATGGAGAAAGAGTAGAAGCAAACAGTGGAAAGGATTGCCTAGGAGGAATTTTTTTTTTTATTTCCCTGCTCTCTCATCGTCAGTGTAATAGCTTTAGCATCAGGTCAGCTCCCCTCAGAATAAGAGGTTCCCATTGTCATATCAAGTCACACGTCTTTTTTTTTTTTTTTTGAGCTAGGAAGTCTTCCATGAGAACCCTCTAGCAAACTTCCCATTGGCAGAATGTTCTCAGTGTACCCTGGTGTGGTTTGCATCTACCCGGCTTTTACCAGTATCCTTGTTTTCAAGAATATAGAATTTTCCAAGGGTGAAGAGCTGCCCCAGAGGCTTTAACACCCATTAATGGATGAATAAAGAGGTCTTTCAGTGAGGAAAGGAAGGAGAGTTGGAGTGGGGGAGGTGTTTTATAGATGTCTGGCTTACCTGCACATTTGAGCCATGTACACAGTCAAATGAGATCAACGTTTACAGCTATAGCAACAAGAGAAGAAAGGATATCTGGGAATGCTCAGATGTACTAAGAAAGTACAAAGAGGAAAGTGAATTTTACTAAATGAAACACAACAAATAGCAGGAGGTGGCATGTTTCAGTACTCTCCATTTTGTGTAAAGTATAATGAAACTTCAGGTGGAAAAAAATGTATTTTTTAGTCAGGTTTTTTGAAGTATAATTTACATATATGATATAATGCACCATTTTTAATGTACTGTTCTCAATTTCAGCAAATGCATATAGAAGTATAATTATCACAGAAAATCAAGATTTAGAAGAGTTTTACCATCTCAAAAACTTCCCTCTTCTCTGTACTCCTGTAAGATCAACTCCTCCACCTATTGCTTTGAGATCAGCTCCTAGTCACTTTCTAGCAACCACTGATCTATTCCTTGTCCCCATGATTTTGCCTTTTCTAAAAAAGTATATAGATGACATCATACCGTTTTTTGAGTCTGGCTTCTTTTTTTTTTTTTATTTTTTTTATTTATTTATTTTTTTTTTTAATTTTATTGTATTTTTAAACTTTACATAATTGTATTAGTTTTGCCAAATATCAAAATGAATCCGCCACAGGTATACATGTGTTCCCCATCCTGAACCCTCCTCCCTCCTCCCTCCCCATACCATCCCATACTGGATGCTTGGGGCTAGTGCACTGGGAGTCTGGCTTCTTATACATAGTAATTTGTTTGAAGTTATCCATGTTGATGCAGGTATCAGTAGTTTGTTCCTTTTTATTATGGGGTAATATTCCATTGTGGGAATATGCTAGTTTAACTTATCCATTTATCAGTGGAAGGACATTTAGAAAGTTTCCAGTTTTTAGGGATTGTAAATAAAACCTCTGTAAACATTTTTGTACACAGATTTATGTGAACACAAGTTTTGTTTTCACTTGGTACCTTCCCGAGCATATGGAGCATTATTACAATAGCTGTTTTAATGTCCTTTCCCACTAACTGCATCATCTCTCTTCATGTCTAGGTCTGTTTTATTGACTGATTTTTCTCCTGCTTTTGGGTTATGTTTTTCTGGCTTCTTTGGGTTTTTAAAATTAATTAATTAGGCTGCATTGGGTCTTAGTTGTGGCATGCAGGATCTTCGTTGCATTATGTGGGGTCTTTGGTTGCAGCACATGGGCTCTCTAGTGGGATCTGAGTTCTCTGACCTGGGATTGAACCTGTGTCCCCTGCACTGCAAGGTGGATTCTTTTTGAAAAATTTTTATTGAAACAGTTGATTTACAATGTTGTATCAGTTTCAGATATAGAGCAAAGTGATTTGTGTGTGTGTGTGTGTGTGTGTGTGTGTATACATATGTGTATTCTTTTTTAGATTCTTTTCCACTATAGGTTATTACAAAATATTGAGTATAGTTCTGCAAGGTGTTTTCTTAACCACTGGACCACCAGGGAAGTCCCTTTCCTACTTCTTGAATGCTGGTAATTTTTAAATTGGATTTTGAACATTGTGATGTTAATGTTGTAAGGTTTGATTTTATTATGTTCCTTTATATAATGTTAGACTTTATTCTGGAATGCAGTTATGTTGTGTGGAATCTGTTTCATCCTTTTAGGATTTGCTTTTAAGGGTTATTAAATTGGGTTAAGAGCAACTTTTATTATAGGCTAATTTGGCCAGATTACTAATGCAGTACCCATCTGAAGATTCTTCCTGATAATTCATATATCGATAGGTTTTTCTACTCTTACTGGTGGAAATTCAAATTATTTTGCTTGTAGAGCCTTCCATGAGCTCCACAATTTCTTCTCTTTTCCAGTGGTTCTTTACCCCCAGGCTTGAGTAGTTTTCTCTTTTTTATGTGTAGATCAGTGCTCAGCAAAAGATGTAAGAGGACCCCTCTACAAACTTATAGAATACCCTGTTAAACTCCCTCCTCTACAGTGCTCTATGCCACAAATTCTAGGTGCCTTGTCTTGTCCAGTTGCTAATCTCTGTGTCTTTGATTTAGCAAGCTTCTGGATTCTGTTTAAGTTCCTCCTGTCTGCCCTGTAGGTTGGAAACTTTTTCACACAGTAAGCTGGGATAATTCTAGGGCTCACCTTGTTTGTTTTCCATCTTAAAGGATCACAGTTCTGTATACCCATTGTCCAATGTCTGAAAGCTATTGTTTCTTATATTTTGTTCAGTTTTTTATTGCTCAAGGTAGAAGGGTTAATTATGTCTTGTTACTTCATCATGGCTAGAAGAAGGAGACTCTTGATAAAGACACATTTAATATTCCTACAGCAGTGATATCCACTGATGAGGAAGGACCTTGACATAAGCTACCCTGAACCGTAAATGATACCATATTTTGAACTGTTTTTTTCCTTTTAGAAAAAGATAATTACCAGTACTAAAGAAAAAACAAGGTACAAATTTTTTTATTTAATACAATCTCTCCTTTCTAGTATGAGCACTATTTTCATATGGGCGTCCCAGGTGGCGCTAGTGGTAAAGAACCCACCTGTTAATGCAGGAGATGTAAGGGATGTGGGTTCGATCCCTGGGTTGAAAAAATCCTCTGAAAAAGGGCACGGCAACCTATTCAAGTATTCTTGCCTGGAGAATCCCATGGACAGAGGAGCTTGGTGGGCTACTGTCCATAGGGGTCGCAAAGAGTCAGACACCACTGAAGCGACTTAGCATGCATGCACATATTAGTCTACTTTATGCATAGTTTTACATAATTGTGATCATGTTATCCTATTTTTTTTTTAAGCTATTATAGAACATTTTTTTTTTTTTGGTAGTTTTCTTAAGTTTCTTTCTCTCTCCACCCTCTCTTTTTTTGCATAGTATGGATACTGTTTATTTAACCATTCTTTCCTTTCATGAAAATTATGGTTGTTTCCAGTTTTTGCTATTACTTAAGTCTCTTTTTTAAATGGCTGCATGGTATGCTGTTTTGGTGTATCATACTTTGTACTACCTAAATGATAAACTTAGCTTGAGGCGTTTGGGTGTTTTGAGATAATTTTGTGTTTAAATTTGGGAACTTAGAAAAGAATGTAAAAGCCAATGGCTTGGAAAGCTTGTTTCCCTTGGAAATGTAGTGATGAGGTCATCTGGGTGCCTGTTCACTAAGGAACAGATGTGACAGGATGTTAACAGAGAAATAATCCGTGAACAGAGTTGAATACCTCTCTGAGGAAAGGGGAGTAAAATTCAGCTCAGTTCCACAAATACTAGATCTTCACCATCAGAGAATTTATGATTTAGTGGAGGGTCTAGTGGAAAACGGATATATCTAAACAGTTTTTGCAACTGAGTTGAAAAAAATATGTCTGACCTGCTTGAAACAGTTTTGTTCATTCATGAATAAATTTGTGCATACACTTAATGAATCCCTGAGTTGAGACTGAAAAGCTCTAACTTGAAACTGAGTTCCCCTGCACTTAATCTTGTAAATTAGGAAAGCAGCACTCTGATAATGTTTTATTAAGGCTTCCATCTTCTCTTTTGTAAAATTGCATGAATTTATAAAAATGAAATATTGCTGAAATAGATGCAGAGTAGCCAGATGAGTTTTCTTTCCCTATTACAGTTATATGCCCTCCCTCTAGTACAGCTGCTGCTGCTACTACTCTTGCTAGAGGAATACTGGTCAGGAGTTGGTAGTGATGGTACCTATGCAGATTGGTTATACGTTTTTTAATGTTAGGCTCTGATTAACTAACTGACTTTCTCCTCCGAGAAGGTCTTAAGTATATTCTTGCATTTGTTTGGAAGACAGTCTATTTAATGAATAATAGCTAATATTAATACTTATGTAACAATTACTATGTGCCAGGTACTGATCTAAGGCTTTATATATATAACTTACTTGATTTTCATAATAATCCTTTCATGTAAGTATTGCTGTTTTTCTCTAGTAAGTGGCAAAGGCTAGACTTGGACACCAACAGTTGGTTTCAGAGTTCACACTCTTAACCACTCAGTGTATCAAGTACAGGCTGTAGGACCATTCCCTCCAGGTTTAAATTCTAGCCCCCTTACTTACAGTTCTGTGAATAAACTTGATTGATTAATTGTTTGTCTCCTCTGAGTCTCATATGTATGCTGTATTGTATATATTCTTTGTCCAGTTTCTGGCACATAGTAGACTCTCTACATGTTTAGTTCATATTCGTTATTCACTCATTAAAAACATATGCTTGGAGCGCCCACTGTATCCTTGTTCTTTCCAGAAACACTTGTGCTGGTTTGTCTCTTTTCTGAAAGAGTATAGGTACTATAATGTGTGGCCCTGAAGCTCATAGCTGACAGAGAATATGCATGTGTGTGTGCTAAATTGCTTCAGTTGTGTCTGACTCTGTGACCCTGTGGGCCATAGCTCGCCTGGCTCCTCTGTTCATGGGATTCTCCAGGCAAGAATATTGTAGTGGGTTCTAGAGTATCTTCCTGACCCAGGGATCAAACCCAAGTCTCCTGCATTGGCAGGCGGGTTCTATACAACTAGCACCACCTGGGAACTATATTTCCATCATCCCTTCTGTGAGTAAGGGTGTGAGAGACTTTGGTCAGAGAAGGGAAGACTATTCCAGTTGATTCATGTTGCAGGTTACACAGTTAAGGCAAGGGAGCTAAAGCAGGTTACTCTTTGATTGAAACATGACCATCCTCTGTCTGACAAGATTATTTATCCTATTTGACCCAGTTCAGACCTTTAGGAGAAAGATATACTGTATGTGGAACAGGAAGGGACACTTACTCAGCTGGCCAATTCCACTAAATCGGCCCCAGCTATTAGGGAAATGATTAATGTGGCAATCAGGTTACCCTCACATCAGCACCCCAGTGTAGATTTTAACTGAATGCAAAAACTAAGTATGGAAACATTTTAGCGGAGAGTGGAGAGAGGGAAACCCAAGGCAGAGGAGTAGAATATTTTGATAGAAAGTGAAAGAAAGAGGAAAAAAATTGCGGGAAAGATAGTTGAGAATAAGCCCTAATTTTTTTCCTCTAGATTAGGATGTCTTAAATAGAAGATTGGCACAGACTGCGTTTGGTTTTTCCAATAGTGATATTCTTCATTGTGTCTTCGCTCATATTTCTTTAATACCAGTGGTCTGACACATCTTTGTTCTTTCCTTTTTTACAGTCCTGAGGCTTTCTACCAATGCAGGCCAGTGGAAAGAAGCAGCTAGCAAGGTGACTCACGCGTTGGTTAATATCAGGTAAGAAGTGAGGATTTATCTCTTTCAGAGTTCTGTGGTTAATCCTGAGGTTTATTGTACCTTTCTAAGTGAAATATGTTGAACATCAGTACTATTTTAAGCCCCGATGTCTGTAGGAGTGGAAGAAGTTTTCATATTTGATCAAGAAAAGCAGGAATGCATGTGACTTTCATTTTGTCGTATTGAAATAGCTCACAGAATTTGCTCGTTTATGAATTTTCTTACCAGGAGATAGTTGCAAACCCTTTTCAGGCCTCTTTGTTGCCAAAGTGGTTTCTGTGTATAAGCCATCTGAAAGCTTTTCTCTGGAAATTTTTTTCTGCCTTTCTCCATGAGTTGAATGAATGACTCATGGGATCTGGAACTTTTGACGTTTTGCTTTACATGGCTATTTCTATTTGTGGTAAACAGAGCCAAATGGAGCTCATGGGGCTAAGTCATTTTAGGTTCCTTATGAAACAGCATGGCAATTACAGAGTGCTGTATGTATTGGATAAAATTGAGTCAGACATGGAGTTGGTTTAGGGTCTTGAGAAAATAGCACACACTCACAGGAGAGAGCTGTTTGTAAATGGAGAGAATGTGCTTTCAGTGTCATGAAACCTAAAGCTGACTTGTGTTATTCTGGCTCCCTTTGTGCCTATCATTTTTTATTTTCTCAGCAGTTATTATATTGCTCTTGCAAACAATTAAAAAATTAACATTGAGTAGAAGAGGCAAACCCAACAGATGGGGAAACTTGATTTAGTTCCAGATATAAGTTTTGCCAGATATTCCCAGTAATAGTAATGCACATTTACAACTTGGTATAGATTCTGATTTGTGACAGAGCTGAGATTCAATATTTATTTCTATATCTTTCTTTTCTTGCCACCCCTTTCTTTTAAGGTAAAATGTCCTGTCCCTGCAGTGACTTACTAGTATTTGACAAGTCTGGGAACAAAAGAAAAAGTGTGAAATGTGTGTTTTGGGAGGGCAGGGGTGAGGGAGCAGGCGGGTGAGATGTGCTAACAAGATTGCATTGAGGGTATTGAAGGTTGATCTGCCTTACCTAACCCCCAGAGACATTTTGCAGCAAACATAGTTTTATAAATCTCACAACTTCATGTATATTTGCATCTAGCAAATAAGCCAGATACTGTAGTAAATCCTTATGATAAATGTGACTTTCTATAGGAATCAGGAATTACAAACTGCCTTCTCCTAAAGAGCCCTTTGTGACCTAAGGACAGTATGACAAATGTGGGTGTTTGAAAGAAACACCAGATTCTGGACTATAGAATGAAGTGCATATGGGTATAATTTATGTTGTGTTTATTTATTCATGTATTTACTTAGGGTTTTCAGGCAGTGTCTTTTCATCTGGGGCTTGTTTCCTTGATCACAGTCTTTTATGCTTGCTTTAATCTCCTGCATTGTTGCTTTTTCTTTCGGTGGCTTTTGGTTTGGCTGCTGTCCTTATTCTTCCTAGGGGCCATCAAACAGCTGATTTAAACTACTGACCTGTCCTTTTTCTGAATACCCCAGAAAGGACTGGCTTGGGCTTAGAGCAGATGCCTATAACCATGACACGGTTCTCTTTGTAAGTTAGGCCTATACCTTCATTTTCATTCCTCAAACTTCTTGATGAACTTGCTGCAGACAGTAATTATATCATCTTCACTGTTGCTAATGAATTAGACTTGGAATATATGTAGAAAACATCAAAAGATCCAGTCAGTTTTTTCAAGAGATTACTGGAAGGATGTTTTAGAATATCACTTACCACACTACCACCAGATCAGGGGAATATATTGGTGATGCTAAGCCTGCAGAAGTTTACTTTTTTATTTTTTAAAATTTATTTTCATTTAGTAAGGGCTAAACTAGGTACTGCTCTTTCAAAAATTGCTGTCTTTTTCAGTCATCAAACCCTATAGAGTATACTTTTTAACTAGTGAGGAAACTAAATCTTGAAGATATTTGAATTGCAAAATGTCCCACAATTCTTGTGTGTCAAATCCGAGAATTAATCATAGTTTTCTAATTCCAAATCCAGGGCTCTTTCTTTTATATTGTAATGCCTCCTTTTTTAGTGTTACTATGGAGGTAAACAGAAGATTCGGTATGATGTATTGAAAGGAGCTTGAGCATGGAAATTTGAGTTAGAGAAACCAGGTTTTTAATTTTTGTCTCTACCACTTAATGTGTGACCTTGAGCAACTTACTTAGCTTCTCTGGACCTCTTTCTACTAGCTATAAAATGGAGGTCATGAGGATATCAGTTGTTTTATAGAGAAGCGGTTGTGAGAATTATGTATGTTATAGTACTTAGAAAACTATAAAATACTGGTTATTTCATTTAGCATAATATCTTTACAGTTCATCGCCGATGTAGCACTTGTCAGAATTTCCTTCCTTTTTAGACTGAGTAATATTCCAAGTATATAGGTGCCACATTTTGTTTATCCATCATCCACTGATGAGATCCCAAGTGAATTGCTTCCACCTTTTGGTTGTTGTGTTTTTGGCTATCTGTACATGGGTGTACAAATATCTCTTCAGTTCCTGCTTTTGCTTCTTTTGCAAATATACTCAGAAGTAGAATTGGTGGGTTGCGTGGTAAGCCTATGTTTAATGGATAGATGCAAAGAGTTGACTCCCTGGAAAAGACCCTGATGCTGGGAAAGATTGAGGGCAGGAGGAGAAGGGGGCAACAGAGGATGAGATGGTTGAATGGCATCATCAACTCAATGGACATGAGTTTGAGCAAACTCTGGGAGTTGATGATAGACAAAGAGGGCTGGCATGCTGCAGTCCACGGGGGTCGCAAAGAGTTGGAAACGACTGAGCATCTATCTGAACAATAACCATATTTAATGGGGCTTCCCAGGTGGTGCTAGTGGTAAAGAATCCAAATGCCAATGCAGGAGACACAAGAAATGCTGGTTGAATCCTTGGGTCTGGAAGATCCTCTAGGGTAGGAAGTGGCAAGCACTACAGTATTCTTGCCTGGAAAATTCCATGGACGGAACAGTCTGGTGGGCTAGAGTCCATGTGGCACCCAGAATCAGATATGATTGAGCAACTGAACACACCTCAGTTCAGTCGCTCAGTCATGTCTGACTCTTTGTGACCCCATGGACTGCAGCATGCCAGGGTTTCCTGTCCATCACCAACTCCTGGAGCTTATTCAAACTCATGTCCATCGAGTCAGTGATGGCATCCAACCATCTCATCCTCTGTTGTCCCCTTCTCCTGCCTTCAGTCTTTCTCAGAATCAGGGTCTTTTCCAATCAGTCAGTTCTTTGCATCAGGTGGACAAAGTATTGGAGCTTCAGCTTCAGCATCAGTCTTTCCAGTGAATATTGAGGACTGATTTCCTTTAGGATTGACTGGTTTGATCTCATTGCAGTCCAAGGGACTCTGAGGAGTCTTCTCCAACACCACAGTGCAAAAGCATTAATTCTTCAGCACTCAGCTTTCTTTATGGTCCAACTTTCACATCCATACGTGACTGCTGGAGAAACCATAGCTTTGACTCAGCGGACTTATGTTGGCAAAGTAATGTCTCTGCTTTTTAATATGCTGTCTAGGTTGGTCATAGCTTTTTTTCCAAGGAGCAAGCATCTTTTAATTTCATGGCTGCAATCACCATCTGGAGTGATTTTGGAGCCCCAGAAAATAAAGTCTGTCACTGTTTCCATTGTTTCCCCATCTATTTGCTATGAAATGATGGGACTGGATGCCATGATCTCAGTTTTTTGAAAATTGAGTTTTAAGCCAGCTCCTTCTCTCTCCTCTTTCACTTTCATGAAGAGGCTCTTCAGTTACTCTTCGCTTTCTGCCATGAGGGTGGTGTTATCTGTGTATCTGAGGTTATTGGTATTGCTCCCGACAATCTTGATTCCAGCTTGTGCTTCATCCAGCCCAGCATTTTGCTTGATATACTCTGCATATAAGTTTAATAAGCAGGGGGACAATATACATCCTGTCATACTCCTTTCCCAGTTTGGAACCAGTCCATTGTTCCATGTGCAGTTCTGACTGTTTCTTCATGACATGCATACAGATTTCTCAGGAGGCAGGTAAAGTGAAAGTGAAAGTCATAGCCGACTCTTTGCCACCCCATGAACTATACAGTCCAGGATTCAAATTCTCCAGGCCATATACTGGAGTGGGTAGCCTTTCCCTTCTCCAGGGGATCTTCCCAACCCAGGGATCAAATCCAGGTCTCCCACATTGCAGGCGGATTCTTTACCAGCTGAGCCACAAGGGAAGCCCAAGAACACTGGAGTGGGTAGCGTGTCCCTTCTCCAGTGGATCTTCCCAACCCAGGAATCGAACCAGGGTCACTTGCATTGTGGGCAGATTCTTTACCAACTGAGCTATCAGGGAAGTCCTAGGTAAAGTGGACTGATATTCCCATCTCTTTAAGAATTTTTCACAGTTTGTTGTGATCCATGTAGTCCAAGGCTTTGGCATAGTCAATAAAGCAGAAATAGATGTTTATCTGGAACTCTGTTGCTTTTCTTATGATCCGACGGATGTTGGCAGTTTGATCTCTGGTTCCTCTGCCTTTTCTAAATCCAGCTTGAACATCTCAAAGTTCTCAGTTCACGTACTGTTGAAGCCTCGCTTGGAAACTTTTCAACACTACTTTGCTAGCATGTGAGATGAGTGCCATTGTGCAGTAGTTTGAACATTATTTGGCATTGCCTTTCTTTGGGATTGGAATGAAAAGTGACCTTTTCCAGTCCTGTGGCCACTGCTGAGTTTTCCAAATTTGCTAGCATATTGAATGTAGTACTTTCACAGCATCATCTTTTAGGATTTGAAATAGCTCAACTGGAATTCCGTCACCTCCATTAGCCTTATTTGTAGTGATGCTCCTTAAAGCTCATTTGACTTCACACTCCAGGATGTCTGGTTCTAGGTGAGTGATCACACCATGGTGGTTATCTGAGTCATGAAGATCTTTTTTGTATAATTCTTCTGTGTTTTCTTGCCACGTCTTCATAATATCTTTTGCTTCTGTTATGTCCATACTCCCCATGTTGTTCTTTCACTCACCTTCTGGCTGAATCCCCATCTGGAACGCGGAGGCTCGTCAAGCCTACTAATTATGCCTGGGCTTCTAAGATCTAACCAGGAGGCCTTAGTGTCTCCTCTCCTTCGGGAGAATAGGAGGACACCTGCGGCCTACATAGGTGACGTAAATTCCTTATTTTGGAATTGTATTAGCTTTCCACATAAACCAAGTTATTCAGCCTCTTTTCTCCACTGAATTTCCTACTGAGCTATCCTTATTCTATTACTCTTTATATCTCTAATTAATATTTAATTGAAGCTATTGTATCCAGTTCGCCGAAGCCGTCTCTCCTTCGAATTTCCCTGGATCCACCGGGGCTGGACCCCGGCATCCATACCATTTCTGTCCTTTATTGTGCCCATCTTTGCATGAAATTTTCCCTTGGTATCTCTAATTTTCTTGAAGAGATCTCTAGTCTTTCCCATTCTGTTGTTTTCCTGTATTTCTTTGCATTGATCGCTGAGGAAGGCTTTCTTATCTCTCCTTGCTATTCTTTGGAACTCTGCATTCAAATGGGTATATCTTTCCTTTTCTCCTTTGCCTTTAGCTTCTCTTCTTTTCTCAGCTATTTGTAAGGCCTCATCAGAAAACCATTTTGCCTTTTTGCATTTCTTTTTTTTGAGGATGTTCTTTATCTTCAGGATGGTCTTGCAGGTCATCATATAACCGTTCAACTTCTTCAGCGCTACTGGTTGGGGCATAAACTTAGATTACTGTGATACTGAATGAAAACAAACAGAGATCATTCTGTCATTTTTGAGAGTGCGCCCAAGTATTGCATTTCAGACTCTTTTGTTGACTATGATGGCTACTCCATTTCTTCTAAGAGATTCTTGCCCACAGTAGTAGGTATAATGGTCATCTGAATTTAATTTGCCCATTCCAGTCCATTTTAGTTCACTGATGCCTAAAATGTCGGTGTTCACTCTTGCCGTCTCCTGTTTGACCACTTCCAATGTACCTTGATTCATGGACCTAACATTCCAGGTTCCTATGCAATATTGTTTTTTACAGCATCGGACTTTACTTCCATCATCAGTCACATTCACAACCGGGGACTGTTTTGCTTTGGCCCAGCCTCTTCATTCTTTCTGGAGTTATTTCTCCACTCTTCTTCAGTAGCATATTGGACACCTACCGACCTGGGAAGTTCATCTTTCAGTATCATACCTTTTTGCCTTTTCATACTGTTCATGGGGTTCTCAAGGCAAGAATATTGAAGTGGTTTGCCATTCCCTTCTCTAGTAAACCATGTTTTGTCAGAACTCTCCACTATGACCTGTCCTTGGGTGGCCTTACCCAGCATGGTTCATAGTTTCATTGAGTTAGACAAGGCTGTGGTCCATGTGGTCGGTTTGGTTAGTTTTCTGTGATTGTGGTTTTCATTTTGTCGGCCTTCTGATGGATAAGGATAAGAGGATTATGGAAGCTTCCAGATGAGAACAACTGACTGTTGGGGAAACTGGGTCTTGTTCTGATGGGCGGGACCATGCTCTGAAAATCTTTCATCCAATTTTCTGTTGATTGGTGGGGCTGTGTTCCCTTTCAGTTGTTTGGCCTGAGGCCAAACTATGGTAGGGGTAATGAAGGTAATGGCCCCTCCTTCAGAAGAACTTGTGCACACACTGTTGTATTCAGTGCCCCTGACTCTGCAGCAGGCCACTGTCGACCCATGCCTCTGCCAGAGACTCTTGGACACTGACAGTCACCTATGGCTCAGTCTCTTGTGAGGACACTGTTCCTTTCTCCTGGCTCCTTGTATGCACAGGTTTTGTGTGTACCCTCCAAGAGTCTGTTTACCCAGTCCTGTGAAAGTTTTGTAATCAAATCCCACTGACCTCCAAAGTCAAATTCCCTGGGGGTTCTCAATCTCTTTGCTAGATCCCCAGGTTGGGAAATCTGTTGGAAATCTGTTCTTAACAGTGCGAGAATTTCTTTGGTGTAATTGTTCTGCAGTCTGCTTGGCAGGTCTTTGGTGGAACTAATGGCAACCTCCTCCAAGAGGGTTTATGCCGCACTTTGCGTGACGCAGGTCTGCTGCAGCCAGAGCCCCTGTCCCCGAGGCAGGCCACTACTGACCCATGCCTTTGCAGGAGACACTCAAACACTCAAAGGCAGGTCTGGCTCAGTCTCTGTGGGGCCTCTGGGTCCTGGCGCGCAGAAGGTTTTGTTTGAGCCCTCTGAGCGTCTCTGGTGGGCGTGGAGCACACCTATGTTTAGTGTTTTGTGGAATTGCCATGCTGTTTTTCAGGGTTAGTATTTTGAGCATTGAGAATGTTTCCTATATGTGTCTTCATTTATCTCTTTTATATATGTTAATATGTTACCCTTAAAAGATGTTTTGCTTCTCTTTGTGGGTAGGCTTTGATGCTTTGAATAACAGTGGTCCAAGGAAGTATTCTTTTCTCTGAGGGCAAAAATGTGGTATGCCTAAGAAGTCTGCATTCCCACTGTTGTGTTCAGTCGCTCAGTCCTGTCTGGCTCTTTGTGATCCCATGGGCTGCAGCATGCTAGGTTTCCCTGTCCTTCACTGTCTCCCAGAATTTGTTCAGATTTATGTCCATTGAGTCAGTGATGCTATCCAACCATTTCATCCTCTGTCGTCCCCTTCTCCTCCTGCCCTCAATCTTTTCCAGTATCAGGGTCTTTTATAGTGAGTCAGCTTTTCACATCAGGTGGCCAAAGTATTGGAATTTCAGTTTTAGCATCAGTCCTTTCCTGTACAGTATTGTTCTTTACAGCATCAGACTTTACTTTCATCACCAGACACAGTCACATCTGTGCATCGTTTTTGCTTTGGGTCAGCCTCTTAATTATTTATGGAGCTATTTCTCCACTCTTCCCCAGTAGCATACTGGACATCTTCTGACCTGGGGAGCTCCTCTTCCGGTGTATCTTTTGCCTTTTTATACTGTTCATGGGGTTCTTGAGGCAGGAATACTGGAGTGGTTCGTCATTCCCTCCTCCAGTGGACATTTTGTTAGAACTCTCTGTTATGACCTGTCCATCTTGGGATGCCCTGCACAGCATGGCTCACAGCTTCATTGAAGAAGGGGGAGATTATACAGCACAGAGAGGCCAGAAACACAGGATATATGACACTATTAGGCAATGGCACCCCACTCCAGTACTCTTGCCTGAAAAATCCCATGGACGGAGGAGCCTCGTGGGCTGCAGTCCATGGGGTCGCTAAGAGTCGGACACGACTGAGCTACTTCACTTTCACTTTTCACTTTCATGCATTGGAGAAGGAAATGGCAACCCACTCCAGTGTTCTTGCCTGGAGAATCCCAGGGACGGGAGAGCCTGGTGGGCTGCCGTCTGTGGGGTCACACAGAGTCGGACATGACTGAAGTGACTTAGCAGCAGCAGCAACACCTGGAAAGGATATTTTTTAAATCTGGCTGCACCTCAAGGCATACAGAACCTCCCCAACCAGTGATTGAAGCCACGGAGTCTTAACTACTAGACCACTGGGGAAGCCCCTGAAAAGAATTCTAAGACAGAGTGAACAAACTTAGCCACCTCTTCTCTAGTATGTTCTTTGATAATCATGGGAAGGGATTAGGTTGCATGTGAAATTTTCAGACACCTAACAGCTGGAAGAGCCTCTGAGACTGGTTTGCCAGTTGATGACAGATACAAGTTATGTCTTTGGGATCTTCTGGAATGTACTGCATATAATGGCAACCCTAACAGTATCTCACCAGCAAATGAGAAACTGCAGGAAGACTGCAGACCTTTTTTTTTTTTGAGTTTAGATTGTGACTGAAAATTAAAAATCCTTCCACTTTCTTGGAGGCCTAAATTTGCTCAAGTGTCAGTCTGTTTGCTTTTCACTTGTCTTTCGTGGCTTAGTCATGCTAGTTCTTTAATTATCAAAGTTATTTGTGTTTAAACAATTTGTCTCTCTCTTCCTGTTTGATCCTTCAGAGATTCTTAAAATGCAGCTGCTTAGAAACTGCTATTTTTATTGAAACACCTGATGCATTAATATACAGGGCCTTATGTTTGTTCCTTCCCCTCTAGGGATGTTGCATTGCTTTGCCACAAGGAAAATAAAATAGTATGTCTCCACCTTTAAAATTCCATTTGGTATAATTGTTACTTTAAGCTGCCTTCACACATCTGCTGATCCACAAAGGAAAAATATGGGACTATGTGCAAGGCTAGAAGGAAAGCATTTGATACTTTTGCTTGGACACTTCTATGCTAAGTATTTCCTGCCACCACTGAGCAGGCTACCTCAGTGAGGCCTTGTACTTTAGGGAAGATGTCTGCTGACTTTCAACCTAATTAGTCAAAGGAGAAAAAGAAAAATGTTAGACTGAAATCTGACCTTCATCTAACCAAACAACTTTCAAGGTAAGTAATTTGAAGCCCTTAATGAATCTCTTCATGTTAACATCTTAATGCTTTTCACTTAATGAGCATTTTATTAGCACCAAGTTCACATCCTATTCTCTGGTTGCTCACAGAAATAGAGACTGAATCACTGCAGATGGGCTTTTCTCCTGATGTATGATTTTCTTAAGGTGATAAAGTTTGAACTCTGTGATTAATATATTAATTTTTCCCTTTATCTGAAATACATTAAGCCAAAGTTTAGTTGGTCTTTGAGAATGACTTTTTAGATATTGCTGGGGTTAGTGACAAGCTTGTGGTTTGGAATGAGAATTAAGTGCATTTCTTTGTAAGTCTCTTTTAACTGTTCTCCTGGTGAGTTTGCCTGCAGTCCTCTGTTTGCTCCAGTGGTCTTTTTGTTCCGATGCTGAGGTATACTCTCCCCTCCTGCTTAGTGCTTATGTAGCTGTATTCTTTCATCCTAAAAAATTCTCCCTCAAAAAAAAAAAAAAAAATAGAATGCTTTAAATGTACACTCTGCTGGGGACTCTAAGGAAAAGAAATTCAGCAGCCTCTGTCTAAGGGGGTTCATTGAGAATAATACCCTTTGGAGTGGGCTATGTACAGAATTCTGAATGTCATAGAGAGGGAGGTGTGGAACACCCTCAGGCAGTAATCAGGGAGGGTACATTCACTATTGATGGCCACAGAGTTAGGATTGGAAAGGGAATGGAAGGTCTCAGCCAGGCAAAATTCCCCCGAATCCCTTTGCTCATGCACCTGTTTGGGCTATAAAATTTGCCTCTTCGTCACAGCTCTCTTATCAGAATGGATACTGATGAGTTGAGAGGAAGAGCAGTTTGACACCAAGCACTTCAGCTGAAAGATGCAACCTAGTCTCAGTTCAGTTCAGTCGCTCAGTCCTGTCCGACTCTTTGCGACCCCATGAATTGCAGCATGCCAGGCCTCCCTGTCCATCACCAACTGCCGGAGTTCACTCAAACTCATGTCCATCTAGTTGGTGATGCCATCCAGCCATCTCATCCTCTGTCATCCCCTTTTCCTCCTGCCCCCAATCCCTCCCAGCATCATTCTAAAGGAGATCAGTCCTGGGTGTTCTCTGGAAGGAATGATGCTAAAGCAACCTAGTCTGCTGCTGCTAAGTTGCTTCAGTCGTGTCCAACTCTGTGCGACCCCATAGACGGCAGCCCACCAGGCTCCCCCGTCCCTGGGATTCTCCAGGCAAGAACCTTGGAGTGGGTTGCCATTTCCTTCTCCAGTGCATGAAAGTGAAAAGTGAAAGTGAAGTCGCTCAGTCACGTCCGACTTGTAGCAACCCCATGGACTGCAGCCTACCAGGCTCCTCCATCCATGGGATTTTCTAGGCAAGAGTACTGGAGTGGGTTACCATTGCCTTCTCCGGCAACCAAGGAGCAGAAATATTGGGCAGATGACTCCTGAGTAGCAAGGAGTACATCCAGTTGTCTACTCCAAAGTGACAGGCAGGCTCAAATTATTCCTGGGATCAGAACTTAACAGTAATGACCTTTCTTCTGTTAATCAGACCCTGCAGGTCTCATATTACAGAGGATGAAAAGTATTATGCAGATTAAAACAAAGCACCATAATGAGGCTGCTGCAATACTGTTTCCCCAGTCGCTGGGAACATTACATATTATTCTAATAGTTGCTGTTCCCCAATCTCTTAAGACTGTAGCAGCTAGAAATGAAAAACCAAACACTGAATCCCATGTGGTTTATCGTCTCTTTTGCCCTAACTTGGTTTATGCCGCAGAGAGGTTTTTGCATTAGGTCATATCTGAGCTTGGTCAACTGCAGTGCAGTAAAGAAGTCTTGGTTTAGGAGATGCAGATATATATAATGAAATATTAAGATTTTTAAAAATTGGGGCTGCTGTGATTTTAAAGTGTTACTTTAGCATATAAAACCCTTCCTTACTGCAACCTGACTTCTACTTTGCCTTTTTAAAAAAAATTGTGAGCAAATATTTGTAACATAACATTTACCATTTTTAACCCTTAAGTCTGCAGTTCTGTGGCATTAAGTACATTCACTCTGTTGTGCAACCATCACCTCCACCAACCATCTCCAGAGCATTTTCATCTTCCCCTACTGAAACTGTACTCATTAAGCAATAATTTCTCATTCCCTCCTCTTCCCAAGTCCTGGCAATCACCATTCTACTTTCTGTCTACTCTAGAAACTTCATATAAGAGGAATTATACACTATTTGTCCTTTTGTGACTGGCTTTTTTACTTAGCATAATATCCACAAGGTTCTCCCATGTCATAGCATATATCAGAATGTCTTTCCTTGTTTTAAAGATAAAATTCAGTATTCCATCGTGTGTGTGTGTGTGTGTGTTTATTTATTTCATTTTCTTTATGCATTTATCCATTGATAAATGGTTGCATCCTCCACCTTTTGGCTATTGTAAATAGTGCTGCTGTGAACATGGGTGTACAAATATTTGAGGATATGCTTTCACCTTTAGGGTATATACTGAGAAGTCGGATTGTTGGACCATATGGTAATTCTATTTTTAATACTTTGAGGAACCATCATAACCTTTTTCCACAGCAGCCATACCATTTTACATTTCCATCAGTGATAACACAAAGTTTCCAATTTCTCCACAGTCTTGCCAGCACTTGTTATTTTCTGTTTTTTAGAATCACAACCATCCCTGTAAGTGTGAAGTGTATCTCACTGTGATTTTCGATTTGCAATTCCCTGATAACTAGTAGTGTTGAATATCTTTTCATGTGCTTATTGGCCCAAATTTGTGTATCTTCCTTGGAGAAATGTCTAATCAAGTCCTTTGCAGGTTTTTAAATTGTGTTTTGTTGTTGTTGTTGAGTTTTAGAAATGCTTTATGTATTCTGGATACCAATATCCTGCCTTACGGTTTGCAAATACTTTCGCCCTTTCCATCTATTTTTTCTTTTGTTGTCAGTGCTTTTGGTGTTATATCCAAGAAATTGTTGCCAGTGCGAGTCATGAAGCTTTTTCCCTATGTTTCTTGAAGAGTATTATAGTTTCAGCTTTTACATTTAGCTATTTGATCCACTTTGAGTGACGTTTTTAACATAGTGTAAGGATAGAGTCCAACTTCGTTTTTTTTTGGAGTTGGAGATCCAGTTTGCCCAGTACCTACTTTGTTCTTTTTGAGATAACCACAACTCTAATTTCTAAATTTGAATCAGGCTGAGTTTGGAACTTAACTGATAAGGTGTAAAAATGGAGACTTCACATTTTTTCTGCATGTCTTCGTTCCTTTTGGTTTTTAAGTTTGCTATTCCTCTGCTTGATTAAGAACAGGGACTCTGGAGTTAGATTGTCTGACTTTAAGTCTGAGCTGTACTGCTTGCTTACTTTGAAGAAGTTATTTAACCACTTTTTGCTTGAGTTTCCACATCTGTAAAGTGAGGATAGTAATGGAACCTGTGTCATTGTTGAGATGATTAAATGACAGTATTGAAAAGCACTTAGAATAGTACCTGCTATATAGTCACTGCTATGTAATTGTTCATTATTATTATTATCTTTTTTAAAAATTGCTGTCCTGAATGTTCACATCTGGGGTCTTACCAGCCTTGGTTCTGATGATCTGCACAAGACTTCATTCTAATCAACCGAATACCTTCCATATGGAACTTTGTTCAGTTCCATTCACTCCCCTTCATGTGGACTTAGAAGGGACCAGAGATACAAAATGATATTATTTCAAACTTCCTTGGTGGTCCAGTGGCTAAGATTCTGGGCTCCTGATGCAGGGGGCATTGGTTCAATCACTGGTCAGGTAACTAAGATCTATCTGTCATGCCTCAAGTAGGGGCCAAAAAGAAAAAGAGAATATGAAAGGAAACTAACCAATGTGTTCATATCTCTGGTTGGAGAGATTATAGGTATTTAAAATTTTTGTCTTTCTAATATTTTATTAAAAACAGCTGTGGATTTATTTATTTATTTTTTTTGATACATGCCCTTTCTTAGGCTAAGGAAGTTCCTTTCTATTTCTGTTAATAGTTTCTGGTTTTGTTTTGTGTGTGTGTGTTTGTGTGTGTGCTTGTTTTGTTTTACCTTGAGAGGGTGTTGGTTCTGTTTTTTTTTAACTTTATAAACTTTTTGTTTTGATTGGGATACAGCTGATTAACAGTGTTGTGGTAGTTTCAGGTGAATAGCGAAGGGACTCCCGCTATATATATACACGTATCCATTCTCCCTCAAACCCCCTCCCGTCTAGACTGGCACATAACATTGAGTAGAGTTCCGTGTGCTGTATAGTAGGTCTTTGTTGGTTATCCATTTTGAATATAGCAGTATATACATAACCTTCCCAAACTCCCTAAATTCCCTTTCCCCTGGCAAACATAAGTTCATTTTCTAAGTCTGTCTCTGTTTTGTAAGTTCATTTGTATCATTTCTTTTTAGATTTCACATGTAAGGGATGTCATACCATATTTCTCCTTATCTGTCTGACTTAACTTCACTCAGTGTGATACTCTCCAGACCCATCTGTGTTGCTACAAATGGCATTATTTCATTCTTTTTAATGGCTGAGTAATATTCTATTGTATATATATGTGTTACATCTTCTTTATCCATTCCTCTGTCAATGGACATTTAGGTTGCTTCCATGTCTTGGCTTTTGTAAACAGTGCTGCAATGAACATTGGGGTGTATGTATCCTTTCAGGTCATGTGTTTCTCCAGAACGTATGCCCAGGAGTGGGATTGCAGGGTCATATGACAGTTCTATTTTTAGTTTTTTAAGGAACCTCCATGCTGTTCTTCATAGTGACTGTACCAATTTACATTCCCACCAATAGTGTAGGAGTGTTCCCTTTTCACCTCAAGAGGGTGTTGGGTTTTGTCACTCTTTGTGCATCTGTTGAGATGGTCATGTGGTTTTTGCTTCTTATGCTATTGATATAGTTTAATTGATTTTCAGATATCAAACCAATCTTGTATTCCTAGGATAAATCTCACTTATGGCTCATGATTCTTTCTATATGTTGCTGGGTTCAGATTGCTTATATTTTTCTGAAGAATTTTTGTGTCCATATTCATAAGAGAAGCTGCTCTGTAGTGTTCTTTTCTTGTGATGCCTTTGGGCTTTGGGGGGAGTTATTTGTTTTTGTTTTAAATATTATCATATTTTTATTCATCTTACTTAGGGATGTCGCTTCATTGTGGTGGCAGTGAGGAGCAGGGGGAAAGAAACTTCAGTCATGCCTGCACAAAGGTTATGATATTGACTGAAGATGATGGTGAAAAGGTGTTTGCACTGGCTAAGGCCAGCCTGAGGTAAACTTTGGAAGCTAATTCTCGTGCTCAGAACTGTCCCCACATGTGTTCATGAGGAATCTGTCCTCTCTTGGCAGTTTTACCTCATCCAGGGATGTTTGGGGAAAAAATGTTGCCGGGTCCTGTCTGTGGTCCATGGCCTGGAGCAGAGAAATGCACACCAGGAGGACTGGGTCAGGTAGCAAGGCCTTGCTGCCCAGTGATCCCTATGCATCTGCTTACTCGACTGCTGGTTGTCCGGTGATGTCTTTGATTTTGATATCAGGGTAATGCTGGCCTCACAGAATGAGTTGGGGAAGTGATCCCGTCTCGTTTTTTTAAGACTTTGTGAAAAGTTAGTATAAATTCTTCTTTAAATCTTTGGTTCAGTTAATCAGTGAAGCCACCAGGGCCTGGGCTCTTTTTCACAGGTGGTTTTTCTGAAGTTGTAATTCATTGTCTTTGTTCGTTATCAGATCAGATCAGTCGCTCAGTCGTGTCCGACTCTTTGCGACCCCATGAATAGTAGCACGCCTGGCCTCCCTGTCCATCACCCAACTCCCGGAGTTCACTCAGACTCACGTCCATCGAGTCAGTGATGCCATCCAGCCATCTCATCCTCTGTCGTCCCCTTCTCCTCCTTCCCCCAATCCCTCCCAGCATCAGAGTCTTTTCCAATGAGTCAACTCTTCGCATAACGTGGCCAGAGTACTGGAGTTTCAGCTTTAGCATCATTCCTTCCAAAGAAATCCCAGGGCTGATCTCCTTCAGAATGGACTGGTTGGATCTCCTTGCAGTCCAAGGGACTCTCAGGAGTCTTCTCCAACACCAAAGTTCAAAAGCATCAATTCTTCGGCACTCAGCCTTCTTCACAGTCCAACTCTCACATCCATCCAACGAACCTTTGTTCGTTGTTTGTTCGTTTGTTTGTTGGCAAAGTAATGTCTCTGCTTTTCAATATGCTATCTAGGTTGGTCATAACTTTCCTTCCAAGGAGTAAGCATCTTTTAATTTCATGGCTGCAGTCACCATCTGCAGTGATTTTGGATTCCAGAAAAATAGTCTGACACTGTTTCCACTGTTTCCCCATCTGTTTCCCATGAAGTGATGGGACCGGATGCCATGATCTTCGTTTTCTGAATGTTGAGCTTTAAGCCAACTTTTTCACTCTCCACTTTCACCTTCAAGAGGCTTTTTAGTTCCTCTTCACTTAGGTCTATTCAAATTGTCTATTTCTTGAGTCAGTTTTGGCAGTTTTTGTCTTCCTAGGAATCTGTTCATTTTGTCTAAGTGGTCTAATTTATTGACATAGAGTTGTTCATAGTGTTTCTTTATAATCTTTTTTTAATCTGTAAGGTAAGTAGTAATGTGCTGTCCTTTATATCTGATTCTACTAATTTGAATTTCCTCTTTTTTCTTTGTTAGTCTAGCTAAAATTTGTCAGTTTTGTTGATCTTTCAAAGGATCAGCTTTTGGTTTTATTGATTTTTTTTCTCTTTTGTTTTTCTATTCTGTATTTCATTCACTTCCATTCTTGGTGTTTTAAATTTTCTTCCTTCTTGCATTAAGCTTAGTTTTCTCTTCCATAAGACAAATCTCAATAAGTTTTAAATGGTAGAAATAATATGAAGTATATTCTCTGACCAAATCAAAATTGATGGGGAAATTTTGAAAGAGAATTTCAAAATGGGAACTTTAATAACTGAATAAATAATACTAATTAAACACTATGAATAGATTACATAGTAGATTAGGTAGAGATGAAGAATCTTGGTGAACTGGAATATAGGTTTAATTAATTACCAGTATTGCAATAAAAAAAAAAAGAAAGAAAGAAACTTGGTCGGAGAACATACTTTGTATGATTTCTGTCATTTTAAATTTATTGAGGTTTGTTTTATGGCCTAGTGTATGATGTATCCTGATGAATGTTTCATATGCACTTGAAGAAAACATAGTTTGTTATGGTTGTGGGTACTGTTCTATGTTAGATCTAATTGATTTATAATATTGTTCAAGTCTCCTATTTTGTATTAATCTTCTGCCTAGTTGTTCTCTTCATTATTAAAGAATGGGTATTGCAGTCTCCAATTTTTATTATTGAATTTTCTCTGCTTTCATTTCTTTCATGACATATCTTTTTTGCTCATTTTTTTTTTAACTTTCAATCTGTTTATACCTTTAAATTTAAAATATGTCTCTAGTAGATGACATTTGTTGGATCTTATCTACTTTATCCAGTCTGATAATCTCCACCTTTTGATTGGATTGTTTATTACTTTCATATTTAATGCTGTTATTGATATAATTGGACTTATGTCTGCCATTTTATTTCTAGTTTTCTCTGTGTCCCAGGTCTTTTTTTTTTCTTCTGTACCTTAACTGCATTCTTTTGCATGAAGTAGACATTTTCTAATATAGCACTTTAATTTCTGTAATGATTTTTTCACTGTTCTTTAGTGGTTGCTCTAGGGCTTACCATATATATCCTATCAGAATTAGAAGTTGTTCAAGTTTATATATAAATTTGTGTGATATATGAATATTACTTAGGTAGCCCTTAAATAATGTATACATGCAATACTCCAGTACACTCTATTTGCCAAAATAACACACTAAAGGGAAGAATTTCACGTATTTCCTAAGAAAGGAGGAATTAGAAACAGGACCCTAATTTTGTCCACTTCTTCATATCTGGAGTTAGGACTAGGTGATAGTGGGGGAAAGTCTGTATTTAAACTTTATATGCGTACATTTCCTTTGTGAGAGATTTTTTTTCACATGTAAGTGGTAAATACAGCATTCTAGAACCTGCTCTATTCTTTGGTGAGCTAATAGCCCAGAGCTATTTCTTTTTCTATACTCAAAATGTGAGTACTCAGAGCTTACTGGCTCTTAATGCCTGCATGTTGAGCCTTATAACTAGAAGTAAAGGTACAAAAGTAAGAGGACTAATTGGTGAAAACTTGTTTTGGAGGTATATGATTTCTGAGAGAAGGACACAGTACTTTGAGTGTATGAAAGAGTTCTTAGGTGTGTTCTTTTACATCAGGAGTCAGTGTTGGTTTGTGGAAAGTATTCTTGGCCTGTGCCCTGTCTTTTGCATCTCATTTTCTCCCAGCAGGGTAGGAACTGCTGATTGTGGCCTGTTTTTATTGGCTCAGATAATGAACAATCTGTGGAGTATGACTCCTAGGGAAAAGGAGTCAACTTTGAGCCCAACTCTCTGTCCTGAATCTGGAATGTGAAATAGAAGGATCTCTTTGGTGGGTGCATACTCTGGGAGTGTCAGTTAAGGCCTCCTAGGTATGGGGTCTCATTCTTTGTAAAGGCTACTATTTTATAGAAATGCGACAGCCAACTTGAGGAACCTCATAATTTTGAGTTAGTTGAGAAAGATCTTATCTATATCAGATAACCTTATTTTGAATGTTGTTTTGGAAAACGCTTAGACAATCTTTTTTCTTGTTAATTACGTTGATATTTTTCTCTTTCTTAATGAATTATGCCAAGTACTTACTTGAGCCTTTTGGAGATGGCTTGGAGGGACTGCCTTTGTGACTGAGCCTGTGATAATGGAGTAGCTGCTTTCTGGGGACTAAGGTAATTAAGAGTGCAGGTTCTTGAGGTGAGTTGGAAGGGCTTTATTCTCAGCAGACAGTTGCAGATGAAATTGCTAAGAACACTGGAGGAGAAATGTATTTTTGGCAGTTTGCTCTAGAATGTTCTAGCCGTTGGTCCCAGTTGTTTGAGTGAATGGCCCCTATGTGGCAGGAGAGCAAATCATTTCACAACATTCTTTGTTTCTGTAAATATGTATTTACAAAGCAAAGGCCTTTGTTTTGTCCCTGTCCCCACTGGTTATTAGTTAGATCTTCTATGTATAATTTTATGGTATGGTAAGAGACGTGAACCATGAAATTCCAGATGTTCAAGCTGGTTTTAGAAAAGGCAGAGTAACCAGAGATCAAATTGCCAACATCCACTGGATCATAAAAAAAGCAAGAGAGTTCCAGAAAAACATCTATTTCTGCTTTATTGACTATGCCAAAGCCTTTGACTGTGTGGATCACAATAAACTCTGGAAAATTCTGAAAGAGATGGGGATACCAGACCACCTGATCTGCCTCTTGAGAAACCTGTAGGCAGGTCAGGAAGCAACAGTTAGAACTGGGCACGGAACAACAGACTGGTTCCAAATAGGAAAAGGAGTACGTCAAGGCTATATATCGTCACCCTGCTTATTTAACTTCTATACAGAGTACATCATGAGAAACGCTGGGCTGGAAGAAGCACAAGCTAGAATCAGGGTTGCCGGGAGAAATATCAATAACCTCAGATATGCAGATGACACCACCCTTATGGCAGAAAGTGAAAAAGAACTAAAGAGCCTCTTGATGAAAGTGAAAGAGGAGAGTGAAAAAATTGACTTAAAGCTCAACATTCAGAAAACTAACATCACAGCATCCAGTCCCATCACTTCATGGCAAATAGATGGGGAAACAGTGGAAACAGTGGCTGACTTTATTTTTTGGGGCTCCAAAAGCACTGCAGATGGTGACTGCAGCCATGAAATTAAAAGACGCTTACTCCTTGAAAGGAAAGTTATGACCAACCTAGATAGCATATTCAAAAGCAGAGACATTACTTTGTCAACAAAGGTCCGTCTAGTCAAGGCTGTGGTTTTTCCAGTAGTCATGTATGGATGTGAGAGTTGGACTATAAAGGAAGCTGAGCACCAAAGAATTGATGCTTTTGCACTGTGGTGTTGGAGAATACTCCTGAGAGTCCCTTGGACTGCAAGGAGAGCCAACCAGTCCATCCTAAAGGAAATCAGTTCTGGGTGTTCACTGGAAGGACTGATGTTGAAACTGAAACGCCAATACTTTGGTCACCTGATGCAAAGAGCTGACTCATTTGAAAACACCCTCATGTTGGGAAAGATTGAAGGCAGGAGGAGAAGGGGATGACAGAGGCTGAGATGGTTGGATGGCATCACCAATTCAATGGACATGAGTTTGGGTAAACTCTGGGAGTTGGTGATGGACAGGGAGGCCTGGCATGCTGCAGTTCATGGGGTCGCAAAGAGTCGGACACAGCTAAACAACTAAACTGAACTGAACTGAAGAGGAGCCTGGCAGGCTACAGTCCATGGGCTCACAAAGAGTTGGGACATGACTTGGCAACTAAACAACAATAAAGTTAACTTTAGATTTTAAACCTAACGTTAACTTTTTTACGGGTGTCTGAGATGAGCCATTATTGATAGATGTTCCTCATTCTGCTAGTATTTGAATCAACAGGATCAACCATATGGCATTTTTAGTGTCTGTAGATAGGCATCAAAAACATGAGAGGAGAGACACTGAGAGATAGAGAATGAATGAGAGGAAATATGATATGTTTGTGTGAGATAGATTTGGGCTTCTTTCTTTAAGTGTGGTTTTAGGAACGTTTCTTTATTCTTGTCTTTCTGTCACTGCTTCCTTATCTTTATAGCTCTTTCTAAGTACTAGGAGTTGAAAACCAGAGGGGCAGTCAAGGTGACCTAGAATTGCTGCTCCATTTTAGCAGATCAGGAAGAAAGGTGTTTTCAATTGACTCATTACAAAATGGGGTGGGAAGGGGCTAGAGTGTACAGCAGTCCAATTCCTCAGTTGTACCAGCAAAAGCAGATGTAACTTGTGCCCTTTCCCAGCCAGTTTGCCTCATTCTCTGGCTCTCTGGAGACAGCCTGCTTTTGCTGGTGCAGCTGACTCTGGTCCTGTAGGGATGGGTTGCTCCCTAATTATTATTGATTCAAGTGGGGGTGCGAAATTTTTGTTTTTATCCGAGAAAAGTCATTGTTTTCCAAAAGGATCTCTTTTTTTTTTTTTTTTACTGTATTGGGTTCTCTAGTTGTGGCAAGTGGGGGCTACTCTCTAGTTGCAGGCTTCTCGTTGGAATGGCTTCTCTTGTTTCAGAGCGCAGGCTGTAGGGCACGCGCATTCCGTAGTTGCGGCTCACGGGCTCAATAGGCACATGGGCCTGCCTAATTGCTCCATGGCGTGTGGGATCTTCCCAGATCAGGTATTGAACCGTCTCTCCTGCATTGGCCGGTGGATTCTTTACCACTGAGCCACCAGGGAAGCTCCAGAAGGAATTCTTGCTAGGAAATGTAGACATTTAATCATGCCTTAGTTCACAAAAGGCTGGCTTCTAACTGTAATTGATACAAAGCCTAGCTGCAAATAGGCATAGTTTTAAGTCCCTAATTCCTTTCCCTTTTCCATTCTATATCTAAGATACTTTAAAAAGTAGTCTTAAAATTGTGGGAAGTTCTTCATCTTTTCCTTTATTTTTCCCTTTCTATTTATGTTTTCCAAAAGTCAGAGTGGAACTCTGTTCATATTAGGTATTTTATTTTATTTTTTCTCAACTTTTTATTTTGTGTTTTTTTTTAATTAATTAATTTATTTTACTTTACAATATTGTATTGGTTTTGCCATACATTGACTTGAATCCACCATGAGTGTACATGTGTTCCCCATCCTGAACCCCCCTCACACCTCCCTCCCCATCCCATCCCCCTGGATCTTCCCAGTGCACCAGCCCCTAGCACCCTGTATCATGCATCGAACCTGGACTGGCGATTCATTTCACATATGATATTTTACATGTTTCAGTGCCATTCTCCCATATCATCCTGCCCTTGCCCTCTCCCACAGAGTCCAAAAGACTGTTGAATACATCTGTGTCTCTTTTGCTGTCTCACATACAGGGTTATCGTTACCTTCTTTCTAAATTGCACATATATGCGTTAGTATACTGTATTGGTATTTTTCTTTCTGGCTTACTTCACTCTGTATAATAGGCTCCAGTTTGATCCACTTCATTAGAACTGATTCAAATGTATTCTTTTTAATGGCTGAGTAATACTCCATTGGGTATATGTACCACAGCTTTCTTATCCATTCATCTGCTGATGGACATCTAGGTTGCTTCCATGTCCTGGCTACTATAAACAGTGCTGCAGTGAACATTGGGGTACATGTGTCTCTTTCAATTCTGGTTTCCTCAGTGTGTATGCCCAGCAGTGGGATTGCTGGGTCATATGGCAGTTCTGTTTCCAGTTTTTTAAGGAATCTCCACACTGTTCTCCATAGTGGCTATGCTAGTTTGCATTCCCACCAACAGTGTAAGAGGGTTCCCTTTTCTCCACACCCTCTCCAGCATTTATTGCTTGTAGACTTTTGGATCACAGCCATTCTGACTGGCGTGAAATGGTACCTCATTGTGGTTTTGATTTGCATTTCTCTGATAATGAATGATGTTGAGCATGTTTTCATGTGTTTGTTAGCCATCTGTATGTCTTCTTTGGAGAAATGTCTATTTAGTTCTTTGGCCCACTTTTTGATTGGATCTTTTATTTTTCTGGAATTGAGCTGTAGGAGTTGCTTGTATATTTTTGAGATTAATTCTTTATCTGTTGCTTAGTTTGCTATTGTTTTCTCCCATTCTGAAGGCTGTCTTTTCACCTTGCTTATAGTTTCCTTTGTTGTGCTCAGGTATTTTAAAATCTGCTGATGGGATGAAGAAGCAATTACTATCGGGTCACAATATGTTTTCCTATCAGCAAACCCAAACAGGCATTTCTTCTGCAAATGAAACTTTAGGTTTCTTTGGATTACTGTGAACAAAAAGAGAAGTGTTCTTGGCCATAGGAGCTTAATCATTTTAAATTCTCGATTATACCAGAATGGCCAAGGTCCCATGTCTCCCAATTTCTATTTAACTTTTATCTTGCAGGTTAGCAGTGCTGGGTCACTTAACCTTAAAAGCTGAGAGAATTTAAGAGGCCATCTACCCTAGTCTCCTTGCCAAAGCATAAATCTCATTTGTTGAGGTAATATCAACCTCTGCTTGAAGACCAAGTGAAACAGTGCTTAACACTTCAGGCTGTATACACTATTCACTTTTTAAAATGATGAGACTCTCTGTGTCAACTCATCCTTTTTATAATCTGAACCTGTTGATTGTTTTTCTACCTTCAGATGCAACACCAAAACGTTTACTATGACTTCTGTGTTGAATTCTTCAAAGGGCTAGCATGTATATTACTGCCATTCTGTAGGCAAAACATCCTTTCCTCCCTCAGTTGTTCTTCATATAACATGGTTTCAAAATCTCTGGCATGCTGTGACTATCCTTTCAGTATATTCTGTCTTCTCAGTTTCCCTCCTAAAGTGTGGTGTTAGCATATGCCTTGTACCAAATGAGCATTCAGTTAATGTTTTAGATTGAGTGACACTTAGAACTGGATCCAGATATGATCTTAGTAGTTTAGATTGTAGGAATACTATTAGCATCCAAGGTAGAAACCTATTGCATTTGCAGCCTCCCGTAGCATTAACTTTTCAGCAGATGAATTTCATTGTTGATTCATAACAAGCTTAGGTCCCACTAAAACTTTCAAATCTGCTTAAAGTGACCTGCTGTCAAACTAACTCTTCCCAATCCTGTAGTTGTTCAGTTCGTTGTGCTGTTTTGCTTTGTGGTGCTGGTTAGTTTTTTTTTTTTTGATGCTGTTTGCTTATTGTAGAAAATTTTAAAGCAGTGCAGAAACTTGCAAAGAGCAATGTAAAGTCACATCAAATCTCACAGAGATAGCTACTGTTACTTTTGGTGAATCTCCTCAACATCTCTAGTTCATTTTTTCTTTTAAACTAACCTAAAGGAAACTCTTCGTCCATATTAAATGTATCTTAGACATTGCAACTCATCAGTCTAATTTATCAGGATGTGTTTTGAGTCCTAGTTATGTCATTCCGTGTGTTGGTTTTCCTCTGTAGCTTTGTATCATTGGGATATTTGATAAATATGCTTTCTAAATTTTTGTCCAGGTGCTTTGGTATAATCCTGGCTGCTACTGATTTGCTGGGTGATTTGGAAATAATCTCCCCTTTCTGGATTTTGACTTGTTACTGTTATGTAAAATGGCCTTAAACACTGAAAATTTTTCTTAAGAATCAACCACAAAGCTCTTGATAAAGAATAAATATGTGAAGAAAAAACTGTGGGTGGGGAATCATCAGCCAGGGCCAGACTAGAAAAATAAAATCCTGTTATATAAAAATCAGGGACCACAACCTTCATAGAATGGTTCAGACCTTCCTCTATCCTCCTACTCTCTTAGCAGAGGGATTTACTAATTGAAATTTAAAAGGAAAAAGGGGAGAAAGGAAGAAAGAAGGAGAGAAAGGGAGAAGAGGAAGGGAACGAGGACAAAGATTATAGTAAACATTACTTCTTGTATTGAGAAATTACAGAGGACTTCCAGGTAAAGAAGATTAAAAAGGCAGTTTGGAGTGAGAGTAGGTGAGAGCTGTTCAGAGAAGGAAGATGCTCTTTACTGTTTTCTCTTTTAATAAGTAGTAAGCTTGGTGGTCACAATAAAGGCTCTTCTGAGCTGAGGTCTTTCGGGAGAGAAGTGTGAAACTCACTGCTGCCTGCTCTGTCTCCCCTAAACAAGCTTTGTCTGTGTGTTGCATTTCCCCTGGGCTCTTCACGAAGGTGTGTGATAATCTAAAACTGAAACAGAGGCACCATTTTAAGCAGGCAATTAATGACGTGGTAAGAATTTTTTAGCTCCGGTAGATTAATTGTTAAATGAATTGTGTCTGAATTTTACTGTGATATCAGCCTAATTATAAATATAGTGTTATATAATGGAAGACAGTAATAGCCAGAATTATGTACTCAGTGATCAGACTTTAGGAGTTTCTAACACTGAGGAAAGATTTTCTTCTTAAACCATCTCTTGCTGTTCTTTTTATGTAGGTTTTGATTAATTTTACCTTGATTACACATGTTACCCTGGAGCCTAGATATTGTGCATGCTCTAGCAAAGAAGACCCCTGTTTTAAGAGATTTAATGAGATTTTTTTTGTTCTAATTGATTTCTATATAATTTCTTGTAAAGCCAGTAACATGTGAGGTATCAAACACAGAATATGTTAATACATTTTCTAATACACCAAAGAACATTAATTTTTTTCTCACTTGACACTCCTATCGTATGATGAAAGTCCTCAATCTCAAGAAAGCTATAGAGACAGTTGATTCTCACTGGTCTCTCCTCTCCTACATTCATCTTGGTGATACCTCTCAAAAGGCAGCAGAAGTAGCCATCTGTAGTTGGAGCTCATTCTGAGTAGAAGGGGGTGGAAGATTTCTGACCAGGGTTTGACTATATTTCATGTTTCTTATGGGATAATTTATTAGATGGAATGCGGATAGCGATGGATTAAAATCTGTTCCTTTTGCTCATTTAATCAGAACTAGTTTCCTATTTTAAAAATGTGAGCTATTTGATAAATTGTAAAGAGTACTCTATTAATGTATATTTGTAATAAAGCTTGATCGTAAAATGAACATTCACCTTAAATAGCATGTTACCAACTCACTGAAACCCTTTTGTTTCCTTTTAATTGAGGTATGTGGTAAAATGTACAGAATCATAGGTGTGTAATAGAACTTTTTTACATGTGTGTATACCCATCTAATCAACACACAGATCAAGATGTAGAGCATTTCTGTCAGCCCAGAAAATTCCTCATAACCCTCCTGTTCCCCAGAACTATGCAGTTTTCTGACTTCTTTCACAAGTTAAGTTTTGCCTTTTCTTGAATTTCATATGAACAAACTCATACAGTACATCCTCTTGTGTTTGGCTTCTTGTCCTCAATATATTGTTTTTTAAATTCATCCACTTTGTGGTGTACATTAGTTTATTCCTTAAAAAAATAATGTAGACCTTAAAAAATAGTGGTGAAAAACATAAAATTTACCATCTTTACTATTTTTAGATATACAGTTCAGTAGTGTTACATATATTCACATTGTTCTACAACAGATCTCCAGAACTTTTTCATCTAGCAGAACTGAAACTCTGTACTTATTAAACAGCAGCTTCCCCCCATTTCCTCCTCCTCCCCAGCCTCTGGCAACCACCATTCTACTTTCTGCTCTATGAATTTGACTACTTTAGATACTTTATATAAGGCGATATGCAGCATTTGTCTTTTTCTGTGGCTGTTTTTTTTCACTTAGCATAATGTCCACAAGGTTCACTTATGTTGGAGTATGTGACAGGATGCCCTTCCTTTTTAAGGCTAAATAATATTCCATTGTATATATAAACTATATTTTGTTTACATATTCATCTGTTGATAAGACATTTCAGTTGTTTCCACCTTTTGGCTATTATGAATAATGCTGCTATGAATGGGGATGTGCAAATATCTGATAGTTCTTTCCTTTTATTGCTGAAGTGAAGTGAAGCAAAGTCACTCAGTCGTGTCCGACTCTGCGACCCCATGGACTGTGTGGCCTACCAGGCTCCGCTGTCCATGCGATTTTCCAGGCAAAAGTATGGGAGTGGGTTGCCATTGCCTTCTCCATTTATTGCTGAGTAGTACTTTATTATTGTTTAAAATATACCACAATTAGTTTATTCATTCTCTGCATTTCTTTTTTAGTTGCGTTCTCTAAGCCTCTAACTATACATGTCATCTTCACTGCCTCTTTCTTTTTCTCCTCCCTGTGCGTATCCCATCACTGGCTCCCTCAACCCCTAAAGAAAATAAATATTTAAGCTCTGTGTATATGTGTGTGTGTGTGTGTGTGTGTGTGTATATATATATATATATATATATATATATATATATACACACACTCTGTCACTCAGTCATATCTGACTTTGCCATCCCATGGACTGTAGTGCACCAGGCTCCTCTGTCCATGGGATTTTCCAGGGAAGAATACTGGAGTGAGTTGCTGTTTCCTTCTCCAGGGCATCTTCCTCGCCCAGGGATTGAACCTGGGTCTCCTGCGTTGAAGGCAGATTCTTTAACAACTGAGCCACCAGAGAGGTTGCTAAGCTCTGTAGCATGGGTACAATTCTGTTCTTAATATGCTTCCTGGAATCTGTCCTCATTGCAGCTGTGCTAGATCACCTAGAGTTCTCTGGACAAACTGTTAACTGACCATATATATATATATATATGTTAACAGTTTGTGTATATATATATATTATTCTTCCTTGTTACACCTGTTTTTCCTCTGTTTGTCAGTTTGCCTCCTGAAATAGTACATTTTCAGCATTACTTCTTCATTAAATACTACAGTAGTAACTATTTGCTTGTCTGTTTGTCTTCTTTACTAGGCTGTGAACTCATAAAGGCAGTCCACATCCATGTCTTACTCATCTTAGTAACATTGTGCTAAGCAACATTCAATGAATGTTTGTTGGACATAAATCAGCGTAGAGTTTTGCTCTCTTAGGCAGGGATGCAGGGTCCTGGCTGGGCTTGATCTGAAATAAGGTGGAAGTGATAGTACTTCAGTTATCATTGGCTGATGAAGGGAGCTCATAAAAACAGTTCAGAAAGCATCTCAGAGAATCATTTAACAAAAGATGCCAGGCAGACTCTCCAAAAGAGAAGTGAATTGAAGGAAGACTAAAAGAGTTCAGACACAAGTCATTGGTACAAACGGAAATGATAAGAACAGAAGGTTTGAAGGAGAGAAGTATCAGTCAGTATCAATTCAGTTGCTCAGTCGTGTCCGACTCTCCGACCCCATGGACTGCAACATGCCTGGCTTCCTTATCCGTCACCAACACCTGGAACTTGCTCAAACTCATGTCTGTTGAGTCAGTGACCCCATCCAATGATCTCATCCTCAGTCGTCCCCTTCTCCTGCCTTCAGTCTTTCTCAACATCAGGGTCTTTTCTAATCAGTCAGTTCTTTGCATCAGGTGGACAAAGTACTGGAGCTTCAGCTCCAGCATCAGTCCTTCCAGTAAATATTCAGGAATGATTTCCTTTAGGATGAACTGGTTGGATCTCCTTGCAGTCCAAGGGACTCTCAAGAGTCTTCTCCAACACCACAGTGCAAAAGCATCAATTCTTCAGCACTCAGCTTTCTTTATGGTCCAGCTTTCACATCCATACGTGACTGCTGGACAAACCATAGCTTTGACTAGACAGACCTTTGTTGGCAAAGTAATGTCTCTGCTTTTTAATATGCTATCTAGGTTGGTCGTAGCTTTCCTTCCAAGGAGCAAGCATCTTTTAATTTCATGGCTGCACTCACCATCTGGAGTGATTTTAGAGCCCCAAAAAATAAAGTCTGTCACTGTTTCCATTGTTTTCCCATCTATTTGCCATGAAGTGATGGGACCGGATGCCATGATCTTAGTTTTCTGAATGTTGAGTTTTAAGCCAGCTTTTTCACTCTCCTCTTCCACTTTCATGAAGAGGCTCTTCAGTTCCTCTTCGCTTTCTGCCATAAGGGTGGTGTCATCTGCGTATCTGAGGTTATTGGTATTTCTCCTGGCAGTCTTGATTCCAGCTTTTGCTTCGTCCAACCTGGCATTTCACATGATGTACTCTACATATAAGTTAAATAAGTAGGGTGACAATATACATCCTTGATGTACTCCTTTCCCAATTTGGAATTAGTCGGTCATTCCATGTCTAGTTCTTTTGCTTCTTGACTTGTATATAGATTTCTCAGGAAGCTGGTAAGGTGGTCTAGTATTCGCATCTCTTTTAGAATTTTCCAGTTTATTGTGATCCACACAGTCCAAGGCTTTGGCATAGTCAGTAAAGCAGAAATAGATGTTTTTCTGAAACTCCCTTGCCTTTTCAATGATCCAGTGGATGTTGGCAATTTGATCTCTGGTTCTTCTGCCTTTTCTAAATCCAGTTTGAACATCTGGAAGTTCTCTGTTCACATACTTGGAGCTTCACTTGGAGAATTTTGAGCATTACTTTACTAGCGTGTGAGATGAGTGCAATTGTGCGGTAGTTTGAGCATTCTTTGGCATTGCCTTTCTTTGGGACTGGAGTGAAAACTGACCTTTTCCAGTCCTATGGCTACTGCTGAGTTTTCCAAATTTGCTGGTGTATTGAGTGCATTACTTTGACAGCATCATCTTATAGGATTTGAGATAGCTCAACTGGAATTCCATCACCTCCATTAGCCTTGTTTGTAGTGATGCTTCCTAAGGCCCATTTGACATCACATTCCAGGATGTCTGGTTCTAGGTGAGTGAGCACACCATCGTGATCATGAAGATCTTTTCTGTATAGTTGTTCTGTGTATTCTTGCCACCTCTTCTTAATATCTTCTGCTTTTGTTAGGTCCATACCATTTCTGTGCTTGATTATGTCCATCTTTGTATGACATTTTCCTTTGGTAGCTCTAATTTTCTTAAAGAGTTAAGTCTTCCCCATTCTGTTGTTTTCCTGTATATCTTTACATTGATCACTGAGGAAGGCTTTCTTTTCTCTCCTTGGTATTCTCTGCATTCAAATGTTTATATCTTTCCTTTTCTCCTTTGCCTTTAGCTTCTCTTCTTTTCTCAGCTATTTGTAAGGCCTCCTCAGACAACCATTTTGCCTTTTTGCATTTCTTTTTCTTGGGGATGGTCTTGATCACCACCTCCTGTACAGTGTCATAAACCTCCCTCCATATTTCTTCAGGCACTCTATCAGATCTAATCCCTTGAATATTTTTGTCACTTCCATTGTATAATTGTAAGAGATTTGATTTAGGTCATACCTGAATGGTCTAGTGGTTTTCCCTACTTTCTTCGATTTAAGTCTGAATTTGGCAATAAGGAAGGAGTTCATGATCTGAGCCACAGTCAGTACCCAGTCTTGTGTTTGCTGACTGTATAGAACTTTTCCATCTTTGGCTGCAAAGAATATAATCAATCTGATTTCAGTATTGACCATCTGGTGATGTCTATGTGTAGAGTCATCTTTTATGTTGTTGGAAGAGGGTGTTTGCTATGACCAGTGTGTTCTCTTGGCAAAACTCTGTTAGCCTTTTCCCTGCCTCGCTTTGTACTCCAAAGCCACACTTGCCTGTTACTCCAGGTATCTCTTGACTTCCTGCTTGTTCATTCCAGTCCCCTATAATGAAAAGGACATATTTTTTTGGTGGTAGTTCTAGAAGGTCTTGTAGGTCATCATAACTGTTCAACTTCAGCTTTTTCAGCATTATGGTTGGGGCATAGACTTGGATTACGGTGATATCGAATGGAATAAGAACGAACAGAGATCATTCTTTCATTTTTGAGACTGCACCCAAGTATTGCATTTCAGACTCTTTTGTTGATTATGATGGCTACTCCATTTCTTCTAAGGGATTCTTGCCCACAGTACTAGGTATAATGGTCATCCTAATTAAATTTGCTCATTCCAGTCCATTTTAGTTCACTGATGCCTAAAATGTCGGTGTTCACTCTTGCCATCTCCTGTTTGACCACTTCCAATGTACCTTGATTCATGGACCTAACATTCCAGGTTCCTGTGCAATATTGTTCTTTACAGCATCGGACTTTACTTCCATCACCAGTCACATCCAAAACTGGGCTTTGTTTTCACTTTGGCTCCGTCTCTTTATTCTTTCTGGAGTTATTTCTCCACTCTTCTCCAGTAGTATACTGGGCACGTACTGACCTGCGGAGTTCATCTTTCAGTGTCACATCTTTTTGCCTTTTCATACTGTTTATGTTCTCAAGGCAAGAATACTGAAGTGATTTGCCATTCCCTTCTCCAGTGGATCACATTTTGTCAGAACTCTCCTCCATGAGAGGAGGGTAAGGGTTAAAACCTAGAGGTAAATGCCTTAGGCTGAATAGGACACCTGCAACAGCTATTCTCAAATTGTGAACACAGGGTGAAAGTGTGAAAAGCATGACTTCCTCTGTACCATTAAGTATTGAATGTTTTGTGGGACCCAGCATTGAAGGTCAAGCTAAAAAGAAGACCACTTTGGTTGAGGCCAGCAGATGTCTGGGACTCTGCCGGGTGCTTTTATCTATAGGAGTTTGCTTTAAAAAGAGAGAGAGGCATAGACCTTTAAGACCAGTATATAGAGAAAAAGAGTTAGCAAGAAATGGGAATATTCGAAGAAAGGATAGTGCCATGAGCTTCCTTGGCAAGAAAAAAAAAAAAAGGACAATTCATGTAGTCTCAAATATAGCCAAGCAGGGAAGGTAGGTAGCTGGGAAGATGGATGTATGAAGAGAGCCTCTTGAACCTTCTTAGCTAATGTGTGTCACTGTGTCCTTGAAACTTGAGGCCATTCAAGAAAACCAGCCTGTTGGTATTCTTCAAACTGGTGAAGTTGTCAGGGCTCAGAGAAAATGTGTCATTGTTTAAAGAAGAAACGAAGAGGAGAAGAAAAGAAGAGGAGAGGAGGAATAAAAGATTTCTTTGACTTAAATTTCACTGCATTAATACGGGCCCCTCACCCTTGTCCTGAAGATCAAAAGCACTGTTTCCTTCTGTTGTCAGATATTGAAGGTCCTTCCTTTGGGGTTTTGGTTATATCTGTGACCTATAATTGTTGCTCATAATGCTAAGTGTTTTCTTACATGAGTCATTTAGCAATTATCTCCGGTTTTGACTAAAATGACCTTGATTTAAAACTGTTGAGGTTAGGCCTTCCATGCCTATTGCCATGGACCTCTGCCCCATAACCCTTAGCTCTTGGATGCTCAGGGGCTATAACTGGATTTGAAAAGCTCAATGTTCTTTTTTTTTTTTTTTTTACAAAAAAAATCAGTGTTCTAAGAAGCTGGCAATTCATTGTCTACTGGACAATTTTGAGTTGGGATAACAGAGTTTGGGATACATTACCGATGATAAATGTGACTTCCTTAAAGGGAAATCCATTTGTTTTGCTTAGTGTTTCTGTGATTAATTACTTGCCAAATTAAATTGCTCCATAAAAATGCGTAGTATTTTGTTCGGTTGCTCTTCATGGTGATTAATTAGGCCATACTGTTGCTTCGTATGTTAATTATGCTGACATTTTTTTTTCTCTTCTATTTTAATTAATACAGCATTTATTTGAAAGACTGTTTTTAGGACAAGACACTGTTTTAGGAGGAACAAAGCCCAGTGTTTCTTTTAGGCTGGTGTTAGGGAGTAGCACCTCAAATTTTCTAAGTGTGCTCTGTGGGTCCTTGTCTGTCTGTGATTTGCAGAAAGTACACTGACTTGGAATAAGTTGGGGAAAGCTCCTTTTGGTTTTCTTGTAGCTATTAATGGTGATATATAAAGATTATTTGCTTGATTGAAAATTAAGAATATAGAGGAGAAACTATTGATACAACATGTGTTGTTAAACAAGTGTAAAATTTAAAGAGTGTGTGTGTGTGTGTGTGTGAGAGAGAAGAGACTTGAGACGGAGTGTTTCCTAGCATTCTGCAGGGTGCTGATGAGGAAGTGAGGAATATTTAGCATTTTTATTAATGATCTAGGCCTGAAAATAAATAGAATGTTAATGAAGTTTGTAAGTGATACTGATTTGGAGATGTTTCCTATACCCAGGAGGGTGGAGAAGTGATGTAGATGGAGTAGGAAGAAAAGCATCATGGAACTCGCATCATAGCTATTCCATTGCAAAAATGCATGTCTGCTCTATAGAATCAGGCAGGTATTTTCAAAAGTAGATCTTTAGCAGTCCACTCCTAGCAATTTACCCAAGTGAAATGGAAACTTGGCTTGAAAAAATGTTGTTGTTTAGTCACTAAGTTGTGTCTGACTCTTTTGTGACCCCATGGACTGCAGCCCACCGAGCTCCTCCATCCATGGGATTCTCCAGGCAAGAATACTGGAGTGTGTTGTCAGTTCCTTGTCCAGGGGATCTTCCCAACCCAGGGATCGAACCCGTGTCTCTTGCATTGGCAGGCGGATTCTTTACCGTTGAGCCACGAGGGAAGCCCTGAATAAATGTTTATAGTGGCTTTACTCATGGCAACCCACTCCAGTATTCTTGACTGGGATTAGAGGAGCCTGGGGGGCTATAGTCCATGGGGTTGCAAAGAGTCAGACACAACTAAGCAACTGTCTATACTCATGCATTCTCTCAAAACTGCTGCTACTGCTAAGTCGCTTCAGTCGTGTCCGACTCTGTGTGACCCCATAGACGGCAGCTCACAAGGCTCCCCCGTTCCTGGGATTCTCCAGGCAAGAACACTGGAGTGGGTTGCCATTTCCTTCTCCAGTGCATGAAAGTGAAAAGTGAAAGTGAAGTCGCTGAGTTGTGTCCGAATCCTAGCAACCCCATGGACTGCAGCCTACCAGGCTCCTCCGTCCATGGGACTTTCCAGGCAAGAGTACTGGAGTGGGGTGCCACTGCCTTCTCCTCTCAAAACTGGAAATAACCCAAATGATCATCAGCTGATGAGTGAATAAACAAATTGTGGTACACCTGTATAGTGAAATACTACTCACCAAAAGAAAGGAATGAATTCCTGATAACATGCCACAACATGGATGAATTCAATTATGTTATGCAGTATGAAGGAGGAGGCAGGAGGAGAAGGGGACAACGGGACAAGATGGTTGGATGGCATCACTGACGCAACGGACATGAGTTTGAGCAAGCTCTGGGAGATGGTGAAGGACAGGGAAGCCTGGCATGCTGCAGTCCATGGAGTTGCAGAGTTGGGCAGGACTCAGCGAGTGAACAACAAAAATGCAGTATGAAAGAATCTGTGCTCAACAGGCTATAGTCTAGGGTTTCATGTATATGATACTTGAAATGGAAAAATTACTGGCACAGAATTGAGATCAGCCAGGAGCTGGGTTTAGGAGGAGAGGCATGGGGGAATTTTTTGGGTGACATAACTGTTCTGTATCTTGATTGTGCTATTGATTAAATGACTATGCATTTTTCAAGACTTAGACTTGACTTCAGGTCTTCAAGACTTCAAGACAAGACTAAAAAGGGTAAATTTTACTATATGCAAATTATATCTTAATTTAAAAATTAGATGTTCACAGGTAAGGATAACACATTCAACTTTTGCTATACACTTTATATGTAGCAACTTTTTGAAACTGATTTGAGTAACAGGAACTAGAATTTGGATTTTCTTCATGTTGCTTCCAAATTCAAGGATTTTGTTTGTTTGTTTGTGTTTGAGTGGAAGCAGAGATGGAAGGGAGGGTGAGTTGCAGTGGTTTTCCTTAGGTGTCCTTATATAAACCTCTATACTGATGAAAGGGTTATTTTAAGAAGAAAATCACTGTTTAGGAGCTTTTGGGCCTTGTTGATAGCCATCAGAAAAAGACAAGTGGATTATTTCCCCAATTTATGAATTGAATCCAATTATTTGAAGTTCTGTGGATTTAGTTTTTTATTTAAATCTATGTTTATTTGTTCTTTCTGGGCCCTTGCATGACTGAAGTGTTCTAAGACCCAGAATAGTGCCCAGGGTATTTCTGTCTCAGAAGCAACCTCAGAATCAACTTATTTACCTCTGTACTATATTTGGACTGTAACAAAAAGCTTCATTACCCTCTGGGTTTGTGAGGCAGGTTTGCAATATGTCCGGGACCCAGGGACAGGTGAACCACAAATGCTGAATTGTTGCTGAAAGCTGCCATGCCTTTTTCCTCCCACTCCCCCATGTCTCCAATGATCTGAACTGTATGTATAGTGCTTACTTTTCATGTCCAACTTGAAGCACCTCCCTGAATGCCAGACTTTTCAATATCTATTCAGTGTCTCTAAAAATAGCCCAGTGGGGGAAAATTATATGGTTGTAGTATTATTACACTACTTGCAGCAATAATATTTAATATGGCTCTATGGCTGCAGCTTAGTGTGCTAACTGCTGACTACCCCGAGCAGATGTGTGGCCCTCATTCTGCCCCAGACAGGCAGATTACATTTAGCAAGATGATGCTGATTCCATGAGTGACTTGCCAAGCAAATATCTCTGGGTCTTTCAGTGTTCATAGCTGAGTGATTTTCTGCACTGGACTTGAAGGGGCTGCTGTGCCCCCAACCAAGACCCCATCTGTTAAAATCTCATATTGATTTGTATCCCTAGTAATAAAAATCTGTCCTTTCTCCTCCTAGTGTGATAAATAATGCAAATATGCTAGATGAAGTCTGCTATTGGAGCAGAACTCTAATCGTTTTGCTCCGTGTTGAACTAAAACTAATTTAATCAGAAACGGAATTGTCTCAAATATACATATCAAGTAGCCCATTGTTTTCTTATTCTGCTTTAGCATGCTCACCTATACTTGCAGGGTTTAGCAAGTAGTGATTTAAAAGATGTAATTAACATTGTAAAAAAGAATGACAAGTTTTAGCAGGAAAAGAAATTATGAGATGACATTTAAAATTTTTGACTGGATAAATAGGTGATAATGAAACGCTGTGAGATAAAGGCTTATGTCAGCCACGGCATCCTGTCTTAATCCTGTATTTTTATGCCCCTTCCATCCAAAAGTGATCTAAAGTGCAATTTACTGACTATACATAGCATAGCACTTCATCCAACTGGGAAATGCATATCCATCTTGGCTAAGTCTTAATTAGTCCATAATTACTTATTTTGTATTTCCTGTGTACCAACTCTGTGCCCTTAGCTCCTGACCTGCATCAGTAGTACCACATGACAAGACTTCATAGGATAGAATATCACTGCAGTTAAGACTTTGGAAGGACATCTGAAGGCCAGGGTACAATCATGTTGTACCCAAGATAGAATGTGACCAAGATAGCTATAGCTTCTTTGAAAAGCTTCCGGAGATGACAGACTACTGCTTACCCCTGATTGCTTGCTTCTGGAGAGTTTCTGAAGCATTCCTTCTCTCCTGTGCTGTCATATACGTCACTCCAGAATAGAGGAAGCAACTTGAAGCACTAAACTAGACAGGTCTGTTGAAGACATTTGCCCACCAGAGTCTGACTGCCTTTGACTTTCATATCTGTTGATTTAAAAATCTCAGCATAGTACAAATATAAGAACTTCCTCTGCTTGATAGAGGGCATCTATAAAAACCTTTAGCTATCATACTTTATGGTAAAAGATTGAACACTTTTCCTCTAAGATCAGGAATGAAGTAGGGATTCTGCCCACCTCTGCTCAACATTGTGCTAGAAATTCTAGACAATGCAGTCAGGCAAGAAAAAGAAATGAATGGTGTCTAGATTGAAAAAAAAGACCAGCTGTCTATTTGAGGACAACATGATTGTCTAAGTAGAAAACCTGATGGGGTCTGCAAAAGGTTACTAGAATAAAGTCTACAAAAAGTTACTAGAATAAGTGAGTATAACAAGGTTGTTTTCCCTTAGTTGTAAATTCTGGAGGTGAAGTACAATTCACTTTCAATTCTTCCTGCTAGTGTCAGCAGCAGTTAGTCAAATACACCAGACTAGATACTTTGAACACCGCTTCACGTTTTTAACTTACTAGGGCCCCATTTGTACTGATTTCTTATGTTGTACAGACCATGGGAAGGGAAGGTGGACCAGTAAAAGAGGAAACATTTGCAACAAGGTCTAGACAGCATGGTTCAGTATTGTCAGCACATATAACTTTATTTTCAAACAAGTGAGATTAATTTTAATAATACATTATTTACCCAAATGTACCCCAGATACTATCATTCTAACATGTAATCAGTATATAAATTATTGAGATATTAATAATTTTAAAAATATTTTATTAAATCTTGAAGTCAGGTGGCTATTTTATACTTACTGCACATGTCAGTTCACATGGTATATTTTCATTGGAAATATTTTATCTTTATTTAGATTTTTTTAATGGAAAATTAGAGTTATATACCCAGATTATTCCAAACATACTTAAAATTTTTCCAGTAACTGAATTGTGTACCTCACTGTCACTCCCCATTGACATTTGCTTCCACATTGATAAAAGTGGTTCATCTTTTTTAGAATTCGTTTGACATCAAAGCACATCTGTCCAGGTTAAGGGAATTCACTAACTCTTGTTTTAACACCAGTTTCAAAGAGGTGTGGCATAAATTGTTAAGGTAATTCAAAATTTATCAATATCAAAAAAATGTTTTCAAAAATATCTTGTAGCTTTTGTAGCTATCTAGTGCTGTCAGTTACAAATAAAACCTTTTATATATTGACTCCCACTAGAAAAAAAATATGTTATTATTGATGTTATGAAAAGTATCAATTTAAACATAAATACTTGGCTAGATAGGTCACAAAATAAGCTTTTCCTTTCCTTGGAGCTTCAAATTTAACTCATTAATTTAAAAATATGTTTTATGATTGAATATTCCATAGGTATTCCTTTTGTTTCAAGAGCATCTTGGGTTGAAATTAACAGTATAGTAAATTTTTTGTAAACCTCACCACAACTCAACCAGTGAGCATTAGCAGAAAACTCAGGATCATTAAATTCATCGTCTTCTAATTCTGTAACTGCTGCATAAACCTGCAATGTTCATAGCTTTTGCAGTGTTCATACGTACTAAATGATTTTAACAACTATATCCATGACACAAGAATCTGCTTCAGAAAACTAAATATTTTTAACGTATACTATGCAGTAGGATGATACAGAAAGGGAGGACTTTAGTTTTGTTTTAAAATGCCAGTAAGAAATTCCTTAGAGGTCGAGTAGTTAGGACTCCTTGATTTCACTGCCAAGGGCTGGGGTTCAGTCCCTCCTCAGGGAACTAAGATTCCCACAAGCTGTGTGACAGGACCAAAAAAATTACAAGATAAATTGCCAATATATCTGAACTTTTGACCTAACATATCTGGAGCCCCGCTTGTGTGCCAGAATTTTTAAAATGTTCTAGTCAAATTCCTTATTGACAGATATAGAAGATTAAGATATTTATGCCACAAGTTCAGAGATTTGGGCTGCGAATTGTGGAAGTGATTGGAGACAAAATGTACCCAAAGTATTTATTCACTGGGTAGTGTCATCTAAAATCTAGAGAAAAGTAAAACATTTCAAATCAAGTGATTTTTTTTTTTTAATATATATCATTTGTTCAGTTGCTTAGTCGTGTCCAGCTCTTTGTGACTGCAGCACAACAGGCTTTCCAGTCCTTCACTATCTCCTGGAGTTTGCTCAAACTTATGTCCATTGTGTCAGTGATGCCATGCAACCATCTCATCCTCTGAAACCCTCTTCTCCTGCCCTTAATCTTTCCCAGCATCAGAGTCTTTTCCAATGAGTCGACTCTTTGCATCAGGTGACCAAAGTATTGGAGCTTCAGCATCAATCCTTCCGATGAATATTCAGAGTTAGTTTCTTTTAGGATTGGCTGGTTTGATCTCCTTGCGGTCCAAGGGACTCTCAAGAGTCTTCTCCAGCACCACAGTCTGAAAGTATTAATTCTTTGGCGCTCAGCCTTCTTTATTGTCCAACTCTCACATCCATACCTGACTACTGGATCTGTACATGACTACTGGAAAAATCATTGCTTTGACTATACGGACCTTTGTTGGCAAAGTGATGTCTCTGCGTTTTAATATGCTGCCTAGGTTTCTCATAGCTTTCCTTCCAAATAGGAAGGGTCTTTTAATTTCATGGCTGCAGTCACCGTCCACAGTGATTTTGGAGCCCACGAAAAGTAAATATGTCATTGTTTCCACTTTTTCCCCATCTATTTGCCATGAAGTGATGGGACTGGATGCCATGATCTTAGTTTTTGAGTCCTGAGTTGTTTGTTTTTTTTTTAATTTTATTTTATTTTTAAACTTTACAATATTGTATTGGTTTTGCCATATATAGAAATGAATATCGAAATGAATCTGCCACAGGTATACATGTGTTCCCAATCCTGAACTCTCCTCCCTCCTCCCTCCCCATACCATCCCTCTGGGTCATCCCAGTGCACCAGCCCCAAGCATCCAGTATCGTGCATCGAACCTGGACTGGCGACTCGTTTCATATATGATATTATACATGTTTCAATGCCATTCTCCCAAATCATCCCACCCTCTCCCTCTCCCACAGAGTCCAAAAGACTGTTGAATACATCTGTGTCTCTTTTGCTGTCTCGTATACAGGGTTATTGTTACCATCTTTCTAAATTCCATATATATGCGTTAGTATACTGTATTGGTGTTTTTCTTTCTGGCTTACTTCACTCTGTATAATAGGCTCCAGTTTCATCCACCTCATTAGAACTGATTCAAATGTATTCTTTTTAATGGCTGAGTAATACTCCATTGTGTATGTGTATCATAGCTTTCTTATCCATTCATCTGCTGATGGACATCTAGGTTGCTTCCATGTCCTGGCTACTATAAACAGTGCTGCGATGAACATTGGGGTACACGTGTCTCTTTCAATTCTGGTTTCCTCAGTGTGTATGCCCAGCATTGGGATTGCTGGATCATAAGGCAGTTCTATTTCCATTTTTTTAAGGAATCTCCACACTGTTCTCCATAGTGGCTGTACTAGTTTGCATTCCCACCAACAGTGTAAGAGGGTTCCCTTTTCTCCACATCCTCTCCAGCATTTATTGCTTGTAGACTTCTGGATCGCAGCCATTCTGACTGGCGTGAAATGATACCTCATTGCGGTTTTGATTTGCATTTCTCTGATAATGAGTGATGTTGAGCATCTTTTCATGTGTTTGTTAGCCATCTGTATGTCTTCTTTGGAGAAATGTCTATTTAGTTCTTTGGCCCATTTTTTGATTGGGTCATTTGTTTTTCTGGAATTGAGCTGTAGGAATTGCTTGTATATTTTTGAATGAGTTTTAAGTCAGCTTTCTCACTCTCCTCTTTCACCCTCATGAAGAAGCTCTTCAGTTTCTCTTCATTCTCTGCCATTAGAGAGGTTGTTGATATTTCTCTGGGAAGTGTGGATTCCAGCTTGTGATTCATCCAGCCTGGAATTTCATATGATGTACTCTGCATATAAGTTAAATAAGCAGGGTGGCTATATTCAGCCTTGACATACTCCTTTCCCAGTTTTGAACTAGTCCATTGTCCATGTCTTGTTCTAACCATTGCTTATTGACCTGTATACAGGTTTCTCAGGAGATGGTCTGGTATTCCCATCTCTTTAAGAATTTTCCACAGTTTGTTGTAATCCACACAGTCAAAGGCTTTAGTGTAGTCAATGAAGCAGATGTTTTTCTGGAATTCCCTTGTCGCACAATTGCACTCATCTTGCACACTAGTAAAGTAATGCTCAAAATTCTCCAAGCCAGGCTTCAGTAGTATGTGAGCCATGAACTTCCAGATGTTCAAGCTGGTTTTAGAAAAGGCAGAGGAACCAGAGATCAAATTGCCAACATCCGCTGAATCATGGAAAAAGCAAGAGAGTTCCAGAAAAACATCTATTTCTGCTTTATTGACTATGCCAAAGCCTTGGACTGTGTGAATCACAATAGACTCTGGAAGATTCTGACACAGATGGGAATACCAGACCACCTGACCCACCTGTTGAGAAACCTGTAGGCAGGCCAGGAAGCAACAGTTAGAACTGGACATGGAACAACAGACTGCTTCCAAATAGGAAAAGGAGTACATCAAGGATGTATATTATCACCCTGCTTATTTAACATCTATGCAGAGTACATCATGAGAAACACTGGGCTGGATGAAGCACAAGCTGGAATCAAGACTGCTGGGAAAAATACCAATAACCTCAGATATGCAGATGACAGCATCCTTATAGCAGAAAGTGAAGAAGAACTAAAGAGCCTCTTGATGAAAGTGAAAGAGGAGAGTGAAAAAGTTGACTTAAAGCTCAACATTCAGAAAACTAACATCACAGCATCCAGTCCCATCACTTCATGGCAAATAGATGGGGAAACAGTGGAAACAGTGACTGACTTTATTTTTCTGGGCTCCAAAATCACTACAGATGGTGACTGCAGCCATGAAATTAAAAGATGCTTACTCTTTGGAAGGAAAGTTATGACCAAGCTAGACAGCATATTCAAAAGCAGAGACATTACTTTGTCAACAAAGGTCCGTCTAGTCAAGGCTATGGTTTTTCCAGTAGTCATGTATGGATGTGAGAGTTGGACTATAAAGAAAGCTAAGCGCCGAAGAATTGATACTTTTGAACTGTGGTGTTGGAGAAGACTCCTGAGAGTCCCTTGGACTGCAAGGAGATCCAACCAGTCCATCCTAAAGGAGATCAGTCCTGGGTGTTCATTGGAAGGACTGATGTTGAAGCTGAAACTCCAATATTTTGGCCACCTGATACAAAGAGCTGACTCATTTGAAAAGACCGTGATGTTGAGAGGGATTGGGGGCAGGAGGAGAAGGGGACGACAGAGGATGAGATGGTTGGATGGTATCACCGACTCAATGGACATGAGTTTGGATAAACTCCGGGAGTTGGTGATGGACAGGGAGGCCTGGCGTGCTGTGGTTCATGGGGTTGCAAAGAGTTGGACACAACTGAGCGACTGAACTGAACTTGCTTTCTCTGTAATCTGGTGGATGTTGGCAGTTTGATCTCTGCTTCCTCTGCCTTTTCTAAATCCACCTTGTACATCTGGAAGTTCTCAGTTGATATCATTAGAAATGTCATATTCTGTAGGGCAGTTATTGAACATCTTTTACTTTTTATAAGATTAAGTGTTTTCCTCATAATTGTCTGATAAACTGTCCATAGCTGAAATAATAATTTATTTTACCATATCTCCATCAAAAAATGATATAGTAACCAGAGATTACAGATTCTGATCCTGTTAAAAATCATTAAAAAATTTTTATTGGACTTTTTTTCTTCATTAGAAGAGTTTATTCAGATGTTCTGCCTTGGGGAGATTTTTACAGGCTTTTTTAAATTAATTATTTTTTTAATTGAAGAATAATTGCTTTACAGAATTTTGTTGTTTTTTGTCAAACATCAACATGAATCGGCCATAGATATATAGATATAGATATAGATATATGTCCCCTTTGTTGGACATTTAATTCTGATTTCAGACAGTGTATTCTGTTGATTCATTTTTAATGTTAAGAATAAACTTCTTTATATTTGCTGACATTTTTTAGTGGTATTATTATCCTGAAAAGTTGTTTTCACAACAAAAAGCCTTTTTTTTTTTGCCTTGCTGAGGCAAATTGCAGTTGCCGTTCATTATGAGGCTGACAACATACCTTCTTCCAGTCTCTTTTTCTTTGGTGTTCTGAAGTAGTACTGTTATTTGCATCTCTACTCAATAATACGTCAGTAATATGCCTTCATTTTGAACTTAAAAATCTTTTCATATTTACCTTATAAAACTAGAAACATAATTTAACTATAATTAAAAGCTAACAGGTACTTTAATTACCAATTCTGAGTTGTGTAGGTATCACTGTAACTCAGTAGTTCTCAATTAATGTAGTTTTGCCCCCCAGGGGACATTTGGTATGTCTGGTCATCACAGCTTGTGGAGGTGGGGGAGTGCTGCGACATACAGTAAATAGAGACCAGTTGGTGCTGCTGCTGCTAAGTCATGTCAGTCGTGTCCAACTCTGTGCGACCCCATAGACGGCAGCCCACCAGGCTCCCCCGTCCCTGGGATTCTCCAGGCAAGAACACTGGAGTGGGTTGCCATTTCCTTCTCCAGTGCATGAAAGTGAAAAGTGAAAGTGAAGTCGCTCAGTCGTGTCCGACTCTTAGTGACCTCATGGACTGCAGCCTACCAGGCTTCTCCGTCCCTGGGATTTTCCAGGCAGGAGTACTGGAGTGGGGTGCCATTGCCTTCTCCCAATAGAGACCAGGGATGCTGCTAAACCCAAGACAGCCCCCATAACACATTGCCTACCCCAAATGTCAGTAGTGCTGAGATTAGGGAGCCCTGCTGGGACTCCTGCTGTCTGCATAAAATATTTTTTAAATATATTACATTATTAAATCCATATGTAGAAAGTCATTTGACCTGAATCAATCCATTGGTATCAAGTAAGTCGGTGATAGGTTTATGGGTAGTACTAGAAATGACACACATGCCCAGTGTACGATACAGTGATTAAAGTGTAATGAAGTCATTCCAAAATGAAGTTGTATCTAATGGAATAATTCACACTGCTTTAGTGTTTTCAGTTTAAATTAACTAAAATAAAATTCGGTTCCTCAGTTGCACTAGCCACATTTCAAGTGGTCAATATTCACATATGGCTAGTGGCCACAGAAGAAGTCTAGAAAATTAGACATGACAGATTGATTAACACCCATCCACACACTATGGGGCAGGAGATGGGGACAGTCAACTCCTTACTCACCTTAGGGTTTGAAATGTGGTGTTTTAGCCTAGTTTTTGTAGGTACTAGATAGCTCTACTTTCTTCCTAAAAACAAAGAGACCAACACAATTTTTTATTAGAATATTACTCCAAGTTCTTACCTGCATTTTTTCTAAGGTCAGTTACTACTGAAAAGCAGGTCTGACATAGGTGGTACATCAGAGTCTCAGCTGTTCCTGTATCCCCGTGAAACTGTTTGATCACAACTATTACTCCATTTCCTGAGCTTCTATTCACATATTGTTGAAACTAGTCAGAGAATGAAGAAGTATTCATCATAATTCTCAATATATACTTCCTTCTCACTTAAAAAGCACCTTTTCATATATCTGAAAACACAGCAAATTATAGAAATGCTTAAGGGTCCTTAAGTAAGACACACTCAGAAGTACTAAGGCTTGTTTCTGTTGTCAAACAGGATGTCAGTTTGTCTCCCCTTCAGTAATAATGTTTAAAGCACAGCTTAGTAGCTCTTTGAGGTCTAGTGTAATAAAGCTGTCATCTTTCATCCCTGCTTGTTCTACCTTCAGCTGAAGGTTTTAGTCTGCTGCTGCTGCTGCTAAGTCACTTCAGTCGTGTCCGACTCTGTGTGACCCCATAGACGTCAGCCCACCAGGCTCCCCCGCCCCTGGGATTCTCCAGGCAAGAACACTGGAGTGGGTTGCCATTTCCTTCTCCAATGCAGGAAAGTGAAAAGTTAAAATGAAGTCGCTCAGTCGTGTCTCTTAGCGACCCCATGGACTGCAGCCCACCAGGCTCCACCATCCATGGGATTCTCCAGGCAAGAGCACTGGAGTAGGATGCCATTGCCTTCTCCCGGTTTTAGTCTAAATAGGTGGAAATCCAGATGTAGTTTTCTTTTTTTGGGGGGTACCTACGTTGTATCGTTACATCATGGGGCATATAACTGACTTTTTCTTTCTAAAATTAGAAACTCATGTTAACTAGTAGAAAGTGCTGTTCTATTTATTTATTTCTTAACTTTTTTTACCCTGTGTATCTGATTCTTTGTAGCTCCCTAGGTGAACAAGTTTCACAGTTTTCACTACCAACATGGTCTTGCCTCTTGAACTTCATACCCTACTACAGACAGGTCCCACAAGTAATTCAAACTTGACATTCCAAAAAATATGCCTTACTGAATGTACCAATTGAAGAACCATATCAGTTTGTGTTTACTATCTCAATTAATGGTATCATTGTTCAATTGCCTAAAGCAGAAATCTCAAGGTTGATTTAGAGCCTTCTCTGTCCTTTACTCAGTCAGTCAGTAGGTTGTTTCAGCTTTACCTCTTCAATTTTTCTCAGGTTAATTCTCTATTTCTACAACTACCATTTTAGTTCAAGGTCTCATAATGTCTCACATTTATTCAGTCACTAGAGCTGAATTTCAGAAGTGCAGGCCATCAACACTGATGATGAGAGTATGTTGGAACCACGTTTGAGGGCAGTTTGGCAATATCTAATAAAGTCCAAGTTGCCCAAACCTTACAGTACAGTAATTTCATTCCTAAGTATATATCTTTGACAAACTTTCCCAAATGATTCCAAGAATATATAAATAAGAACACATGTTGAGACTTCTCTGGTGGTCCAGTGATTTGGACCGTGCTTCCAGTGCAGGGGATACAGGTTCGATTCCTAGTTGGGGAACTAAGATCCTGCATGCGGTGGGTGTAGCCAAAAAAAAAACCAAACACCCTGTGTTAAGTATTGTTTTAAATACCAAGAGAGCTGAAAACCACCTACATTTTCAGCAACAGAATATATTGTGTATTTACCCACTGGAATATTTTATAACACTGAAAATGGATTAGAACCATACAAATCGATAGAAATCTCACAAATATTGAATAAAAATTGCAGAATATAAGGTAATATGCCCATATTAAAAACAAAACTTAATAAATCTATGTTATTTAGAGACATATTTAGTAAAAGAATAAAGCTGTTGCATATAGGGATGATAAATACCAAAATCAGGAGAGTGTTTACTTCTAGGAAGAGAGAGACAGGTACGCAATCCAGAAGAGGTACCTGGAGTGTTTGAAAGGTATTTGTAGTACTTTCTTAAGTTGGATATTGAGTAAACAAACATTCATTATATTCTCTTCTGCATTCTTTTCTGTGTCTAAGCTATTTCATTAGAAAAATCATTAGATTTTAAACCTTGTGTGATTCCCTATCATTGATAGGCATAGGATAATGTCCAAATCTCTTCATCTGACATCTTTCTAACCTTACTACAGCTCTCCTATCTGTCCTAAGATCTGGCTGAATCAGACTTGGCCACCGAGTACTAAATTTAATACCTTTGTGCCTTGTGCATGCTTTTTATCCAGAATGTCTTCCGATTCCTCTTTTCACCTAGCAAAATCTTATTTAATGCTTCAAAATCTAATGTCACCTTCCTACAAAGTTTACTGGATTCTTTGAGGCAGAATGGTTCACACCTGCATTGCTATAGGACTCTGTATTGTACATTTCTGTCTTAGAACACTTATCACTTTGAAGTATAGTTGTTTACATGTCTGTCCATCACTAGATAGTGAACATCTAAGGACAGAGACTGTGTTTGTTTACTTCTGGAATCTCTGCCCCTCATACAGTGCAGTATGGTACAATAAATGTTTGTTGGATGCATGAATAGATGACTGGAATGGATGTTCTAAGGCTTTATACTACTACTGTTGTCTTCTAGAATCATCAGCTGACCTGAGGTCCTAAAAAGCTAGGAAAGTGGATATTGAGTTGCCTAAGAAGTTCTTGTAGGGCTCCCCACTTTAATAGTACTTCCCAGATATGTCTCTGGATCCCCATTATAAAAGTCTGCTTCACATCTTAATAGACAACAGTCTTGGCAGCTCCTGGGCTAACCTGGTATAGCCAGGAAGTAATGCTTTGGAATTGTTACCAGTGTCTCCCTTATTTATGAGCTGAGTTATTTATCCCAACACAGTAGAGCTTACTAACTTCTGATTTCCTCCAGGATAACAAGAGCACAGCCAAAAGATTTTAATTATCTGAAACGGGGCTTTGAGACAGCTAAAGCCACTTTGAAATGAATTATTGATAGCATTATGCATTGTTTTTCTTCCCTTTTTTAAAGTAACAAGGCAATTAATGATATTTTTATCTTGCAGATTCACTGAATTTTAAGGATGATTTTAAGGATTCCTTAAAAAAAACCCTCATTGGCTGAGTGATGGGTTGCTGTCATTTATCTAAGCTAGAGGCTCTGCTGAAGGAATCTGTGATTCTGATGCTGTTTATACACTCATGATATAGCTGTTTTGATGCCTTACTCCTCTTGGCAGTAAGGTGTTTTTTCAGGCTCTTCATGAGGTTAAAGGTTCTCTGTGTGCTTCTGAGGACCTTCCCAAATGTATATTGTCTTATAAGCCAAAGGGCAACCAAGGAAGCTGTTAGAATTAATAGGCAGCTGCAGAGCAGAGCCATTTAGTCTCTTCACTGTGGTTTGGTGGAGATCAGAGTCTAGAGGCTTGTCTAGCTTTAAGTGAAGCAGCTGCATTACCAGCTGGAGACTGACACACTGCAGAGGGCGGGCGCAGCACAGCTGAGATCCATCCACTCCCATATGAGACTGAAAGGGCTGCCTTCAGCTTTGATAGTTGCTTTGTATCTACACTTAGTTTAGGGGAGGGGAGGCTCAGAACTTGCCATGAGCATCTTTATGTTAGCACTGAGCAAAAAGCTGCAAACAGGACCCAGCGGGCAAAGGTTTCATGGCTTTCACTAAGATATCCTGATTCCCGTTAGCTGGAAAAGATGTAAAACAAGACTCTGGGAAAGGAAGCTATAACTTTTCTCTTTGCTCAGTTGCTCAGTCGTGTCCAGCTCTTTTGCGACCCCCTGGACTGTAGCTCGCCAGGCACCTCTGTCCACAGGATTCTTCAGTCAGGAATACTGGATTGGGTTGCCATTTCCTCCAGGGGATCTTCCCTACTTTCTGATCAAACCCACATATCCTGCACCTCCTGCATTGGCAGGTGGGTTCTTTACCACTGAGCCACCTGAGAATCCCAACTTTTCTCTTTGGTTTACTGGAAAACTTGGATGGCTGTGTTTTTTGTTGTTTTTTAGTTGCAATAACCTCAATTTAACTAATCTAGTAAGGTTTCTTTAGTCTGATTTAGTAAAAGTTGGGTAATAGTCTCCATCCCTATAAGAAAATGTGTCAAAACATTCTTCTCTTCCCTTCCCTGATTAACTCATATTTCCATACTCTGCTCAAGCACCATCTCCCTTCAGGGTGCCTTTCCTAAGTCCCCAGCTTGGTCTAATATCCCTCCTCTGCACACTCATGATATCTCTCGTTGACTCTGTCTGTCTAGCTCTTACAACATTATAATGAGATTGTCTGTCTGTGGCATGTCTATTCCACTAATCTATAAGTTCCTTGTTACCTGGGATCAGATTTCATTCACCTCCCCTATTGCCTTGCATAGTACCTACACATGGTAGGTATTCACATGTTTGTCAGACAAACTAAACTGTCACATCGTGGTCTGTGCTATCAAACCCTTAGCTTCAGACACTATAGGATTTTCTAGGACTTTGTAGGGACAGTGTTCTTTCACTAGGCGAAAAAGCAGTCATTTTGCAGAGTAGGGGAGGTAAAGAAGATAGAAGATTTCTTTCTTTCTTAAATGGTGCATACAGGATAAACAAAGTTCTAGAATCACTTTAACACTAAATCTGTCCTTTTGGTAACATCACTTTTTCAGGAGAGGAAAAGCTTACCACTATTTCTGGTATATTGGAGAGAAAGCAGATAATAACTTCTTTGTGAGCATAAAACAATTATACCCAGCCTCCTGTAGAGACAGTTTGCCAGAGCCAACTGCCTCGCCCTCCACATGGGCTTCATTTTCTTACTCCGGATTTCATAGACTCTCCCCCAAAGACCTTCATCTTGTTGCACTATTATGATGAATGTGTGGAGCTGGCTCTCACCCCCTGCTTTACTAGCTATTACTGGAGGTGCTGTCAAAGAATCAGGTCCCAAATTTATCCTCCCATTAAGTCCTCTCCTGGGCAGCTCTGCTTGGTTCTGAGTAGTAGTCATCTAGTCTCCTCTCCTTTTCCCACCTCCCACTGCCTTTGAATGTAAGGAAACTGCAGGCTCTGTTGCAAACAAAGAGCTACCGTAGAAAGTAAGCCTGTAAATCATTTTTACCACAGCTCTTTGTTTACACTTGTTCTAGGTCTAGAGAGAAGTTCAAATATGTGAGTGCCTATGTGTGCATGTGCTATAAGACCTCCAGTTTGGGTCACAAACCCATTCCATCTCATTTTCTCAGTAGCTGGTCATGTCTTCTCCCAGCAATGTCTTTGGGAATCTCCTCTTGATAATGAGTTAAAGATTTATAGATCTGTAAACTCAGAGGCCTTATCTACTTGTCTGTATACTGTTAACTACTCCTCCAAGTGACAGACACATGGCCTTTGATGAGTTTTTTAAAATGTGTTATATGATTTTGTAATTTGTCCCCACAAGGACTCTGACAGCCATCCTCTTGTGAGAGTTTCTGTTGAATAAAAGCTCTCTGGGTCTCTAACTTAGTAGACTACCATTTAGTCAGTTTGAGACTTTTTTTTTTTTTTTTACTCTTCTTTGCTGAAAAAAATAGGACCAAATGTATATCAGGTACCATTTGTAAATCTAGAATGATTGATAAAACACCAGTTTCCTTTAACAAACAGTGAATTTTGTTTAACAATAGATAGTGATTAGGTTGTTGAGAAAAATCTGACCCTTTAAATTTGGAGCTAACTCATTAATAAAGCAGATATTAGCAGAGGCTAATAGTAGCAGAGGCTACTATTAACACTGAAAAAGCAATATTCCTCAGTAGTATTTCTTTTCCTGTGGAGAAAGTGTATTGCATTATTGTTGTTGTTCAGTTGCTTAGTCGTGTCCCACTCTTTGCAACCCCATGGACTGCAACACGCCAGGCTTCCATGTTCTTCACCATCTCCCAGAATTTACTCAAACTAATGTTCATTGAGTTGATGATGCCATCCAGCCATCTCATCCTTTGTCACCCCCTTCTCCTCTTGCCCTCAGTCTTTGCAGTGAAATTTTAACTTTTCCCCTTTTCAGTGAGAAGAGATACCATCAACTTCACCTAAACGGAATGGTTCAAAACTTTGAGCAGCTTATTTATTCTTCTTGATTTACCTGATTACTTCTTAATTTACTCAACTATCCTATTCTCCTTACTTTACTATCCAGCTCCCCTGCTTTTTCTCCAACACCCATACTTTCTACCTCTCAGGGCTCCTTTCTCTAGCCAACCCCAACACCTGCCTCTACTAGTTATACTCAGGTTTCTTAGCATTAAACCACTTGTACTAGGACTTTCTGAAGGCAACAGAACACAGCCAGAGCAGGTGAGAGAAGCCTGCTTCTTCAGAGCTGCAAAGAAAGGCAAAGCGCTCCACCACAGTGGGTGGGCCAGCAGTCAGGGCGCGTAGCAAGGCATTTCGGTGGTTAGCACCTGCAGGTTCAGAGCTGACAGTGCGCTGTAATAAGATTCATCTCTGTTCACTTAACTAATGTGGGCTTTATGGTAAATGTTCTCTTGCTTAATTACTTTGGCAGAGTCGCTGATTGCCTTTCCTGAGGAGTTCTAAAAGATACCCCTGGGATGGAGCATAAACCCCTTTTCATGTCTTTTAATTTCATTCTTTACTTGGGGTAGTTGAAAACCAGTATGTGATCCATATGCCCACCTTCCTCTCTCTGATGACATGAACATTGGGCCCACTCCTTGCTAGTATGGTGTCCATATGGCCCACACTGGACTAACCCAGGAATCTGGTCAGCCGTCTTCCGTTTTTATCCACATGAGATCCCCATTCTTCCCTCTCCACCACTGAAGTATATGCACAGCTCTTCCCACTTAGTTTGGAATCCATGTGCCTGTTTTTCTCTAACTATAGTATGGAATCCACAGAATATTCCCTGCTCTCCCCAGTCTAGCATGTGATTCACTAAATTAATTCCCTGTTTTTGAAGTGATAGGAAAAGAAGCCTAAGTTAGTCAGTTACTAATTATTATTATTTTTTTTTTTGCCATCCTGTCCCCCATACTCAAAATTATAAGTGTCTTATAAGTTGATTAATTGTGCTGATGGGAATGAGGTATAATTAAAATGTTTCAGGGTTTTGGCACATGTCAGTTTTTTTTTTTTTTTTTTTTAAAGTTCTCAGGTCACATTCAAGGGATTGGAATGTTTACTGTTAATTAAAAATAGATCACTTCTTGGGGTTTTGAGCTGATCTCCACTGCCTCAGAAGTCCTTGCAGGTATGTATTAGGATTTTCTTGTATCCTGAAATAAGGTAGAAAGTCTGTTAGACATTTTCACATGGCCATTTTGTTCCTTTATAGTCACTAATTTCTGAGAGTGTAGAGGGGCCTTGCTTCTGGAGACAAGAAATCCAGGGCTAAACTACTAATTGCAAAGGGTATTAAAGGTTTGCATCCTGCAGCCCTAGGAACTCTGCCAGCAGCTCCTGGCCTGCTACTAGAACAAAGTAAGGGAATCTGTAGCACAGAATAATGGGATCTGAGCAGGGGGAGGCTTATCTTGTAGGTGTTTTGTCCTAGGAAAGCTTTGGAGCCTCTGTTCATTTATTGAGAGAAAGCTTTGATAAAAAGCAAGCATTTCTAAGGGGCATAGATTAAGTGATATCTTCTATGGAAATGTACATGGTCCGTTTGACTTTTGTGGTTCCTTCGTCTCCTGTGGTTCATTTTTCTTCATTTAGTTTCATTATGATTGTGGAAAGAGTGAAACAAAGTCAGGCTGATATCTAAAAAGCAAGAAGGAATTCTGTTTCCCTCTCTTGTCAGTGGTAGAAGAGATAATTTAGCCAAAATGTAAAGCGCATGGTATCTCACTTGGCTTAAATCTATGGTTTGGGGCCACAGTAACTAGAAATTAGCTCATTTTTCAAGCAAAGTAGCTATAACCAATTGCTTAATTTCCAGCAGGTGATGAGGCAGAAACCTACATTGGGTAAAATCATGCATCAAGGTAGAAATCTCAAACTGCCAAAATGCGTAGCCATGCACAGCTTCAGAAAATGAGGCAACTGTCCCTCAGGCCATGTACATTTCATACACATTAACTCTTTCTTGTTTCCCTCCAGTTAATGAATTGTGAACTTTCATTTGTCTAATGCAGAGACTAGAAGAATGTCGAGTAGGTGAATAACTTGCCGAGTGTGACACATGTGCTTCTCACCTAGAAATCGAGAGAGATACTGACTTAAATCATTCCCCAAGTTAAAACCTGAGGGTTACCATGGTGTAGTTTGGGACTACACCATTCACAGTTCCATTTCCTTCAGTCAGGAAGTTTATGGTGGTTTAGTTGCTAAGTCGTGTCTGATTCTTGCAACCCCAATGAGTTTAAGTATACTAATAAATCAAATTCTCTTGGCCAATTTACAGATTTTGGATCATTGAATAAAGCACGTGACTAGATGCATTGGCCAATAGCTCATCCTTCCTGATGGTTGCCAAAATGTCTTCTATAGTAAGGGTCCATTTTTGCATCACTGGTCTTGAATGGCCACAGAAACAGCAGTATAAAGAAGGGGATATTTGGCATGAAAGGGTTAAGACCTAGACCATTAAAGGTAAGTTAGAGGAAACAGGTCACTCGCTGAAGTTTTGACTAGTTTCAAAGTGAAAAGGTTAAAAGGTATTCCTATTTGAGGTTTTATTTTGTTTAATGTTAATCAGCAGAATCTCTGAGGCTTGTAATACACTGCTGTTAACAGGCATCAAGGGAAATTGCTTTTTTTTGTTGTTGTTGTTGAATTGGATGGGCTGAAGATTCATTGACTTCATGGAGAGGGAAGCTTGTTACTGCATGAAATGGGAGTATATGAGGCAATTCTGAAGGTGAAAAGATATGTTAATTTAAAATTAAATAACCCAGCCTCAGAGGAACCATTTTAATCACTGCCACATACCACTCAATCATACCTTCACCCTTTCTCAGAAGCCAGTCTTGTAACCTGTATGTTTGAAGGTTTCCCAGGTTGAAGCAGGTATGAATATGATGGTTTTCTTGTCCCCTTTCTTTTCTTACTTGTCTTTTTTTTTTTGGCCATGCCATGTGGCCTGTGGGATCTTAGTTCCCCGACCAGGGATCAAAGTCATGTCCCCTGCAGTCCTGCAGTGAAATTGAGGACTCCTAACCCCTGGACCATCAGGGAATTATCTTTAATTCCAGATATCTGGAAATATACTCTGTAGTACAGATCACTGGACTGCTCTTTTGGGTCTAGGAAAACGGAAACTGCTTGAGGGGATAAGTTTTCTTTAGGGCAAGTTATAGTTATATAGGAAGACACAAAGAAAAGCTTTAGAAAGGAAACCCAACTAGATGAAGAATACTTCTCTGGTACTCAGAGAGGTTGGTGTCTTGCCCAAGGCCTTGCAGCCCAGAAGTAGAGAAATCAGAGTTTTAACTCAGGTCTAATGCCTCTAAAGCTTTGTTTTTTACATTATGTGAATTATGTTGTGCAGGGAAATGATGGCGTTATAACTGGGCCTTCCAAAAGGAAAACTAAGACTTTGGCTTTTTGGTGATGAAGAAAAATAGTATTCCATGTCCAGGATATGGTGGAGGACAGGGAAGCCTGGCATACTGCAGTCCGTGGGTCGCAAAAAGTCAGACACAACTTAGCAACTGAACAACAATAGTGTGAAGAAAACCATGTAAACAAAGCATGACATACAGGTGTACATGTTTAGCAAGTATTTGAGAATACAGGACCATAGCTTGATAAGACTAGGCTTGAAATCCAGATGTATCAGGCTTTAGGTATTCACCCATAATCAGACCCTTTAATGTAAATCTGTGGCCTTATAAGAATAGTGTTAGGGTGAAACTTTTAGGAATTTTCCTCATATGTACCTTGTTGCGTATACCAGTTATGTTCCCTCCTTCCTTGGAATCAGAGCTACAGAATCTGCCTGTAAACAACCTTTGCCTGTTTTTCTCCTTTGTGCCTGAAGAATTTACATAGCAGCTTTTAGAGACAGTCTGCTTTCTCACATGTCTTAGTAAGGAAACAGGCACCATGTTCCGAGCTTCTGGATGAAACTATTATTTATTTATTGTTTCATAAAAGACCCTTAGAGACTTCTGTCTGTGAAAGGTAGCTGGGATTGTGAGAAATTGCATGTTAGGAGGATTTACTTTAGATTTGCATTGGATATAAAGAAGAACCCACATTTTCTCCTAAGCTACATTGCTACATTTTTAAGGTAACATTTCCATGCATTTCCTGGATAAGTTGGGCATTAACTATGTGTCTCAGCCATCATCCATCCAGCACTGGGAAAAAGAAAGCCACTTTGCAGAGTCATGAGTCAGAGAGAGTAAGTTAAAATGGACCAAGAAATCCCCAGCCGGTTTGTAGCTCAGCCTTGTTGTTCCATCTGTCCACTTCATTTTGCTTCAGTTTATATAAGTGACCCCTGTCTTCAGCAGTAAGAAGTTGACAGTTGCATTGGAGGGTGGCCCAGATTCTTGCCCTTAAAGGTGCTTTGGGTGCAAATCCATGCCTTACTGTGGACTGACTTCAGCAATTTACCTTTCTATGACATTGTCTGTTTCTTCTTCCTTTCCCTTTTTGGAACTTTCCAAGTCAGTAGCATTTAGGAGACCCAGTACCAGAGTATAACACACTCCCCAACACCTCTCCCACTCCCTACCCCTAAACAAACAAACAAAAATTCAGGCTTAATTTTAGAAGATACTAGGTTATTTTTATAAGAAATGCCAGAAAGCTTTTCCCTGGCCTCCTCATATGACTTGAAAGGAAGAGAAGGCTTTACTGTCTTCAGTGACAACTTTTCTTCCTTCTTTGGGGACAGCTGTTCATGTCTGAGTCACCTTTCTTTCCAGGTTGGGGATAAAGCATTTTTATTGTTATTTTCATGCTTTTGGAGAGTAGCTGGTGATCATGAACCTCCTTACTTGTGGTGAGATTGGACAAAAACCTTCATAGACTTTAATTTATTCAGTTTTGCTAAAGGCTTGGGAATATATTGGTGAACAAAATAAATTTGGTCCCTGCTTTCATGGTGCATTCAGTTCCAGTGTGAGGAGAACTGATGGTTTGGAAGGAATTTATATTCTCTTTCCCCACTAAGTTCTACCTCCAGACTCCTTCCCCTTTCCTTAGGCCTTATTTCTTTAATCCTCTTCCTAGTCTTGGATGGATGGCTTTCTCTGAGTAATGTAGGCAGCTCCAGTCATTTCTCAAAAACAAAAAAGTGGTCAAGAGTGTTGAGACTAGGAGAACCTTCTTTCTCCCCGCTTTAGTCTACCCATAACATTTTATTCCAAGGAGTTCTGTGTTCAACAGCCAGAAGTTGACGTACTTTGACAAATGCAGACCTTTTCATCTGAAGATATCATGCATGTTGCTGGGAATTGAACTTTTCTTATCTCCGGGCAGAGTTGTTCCTCCCTGCACATGTGGCTTGCAGTGTCAGTGCCCGTATCTCTGCTCCTTCTTATGGCACTGACCACAGAGGCTTCTCTAGAAGCTCCTTAGACTCTATCTGCTCTAATTTATGACAGAGTAGCCCAGTGAGCTCCTTTTCCTCTTGCCACCAGCATCATGGGCATACACAAGCTCTAGGAAAGTTATCTTGGTGAGTGAAACACTCTGGGATCTGTGAATTCTATGTGGAATTGTTTACTAAGGAAAGAAGTTTGCTCAAGAACTGCTGGAGTTGAGGATGCCTTAAGCCAAGACTGGCGTGCTGCAGTCCACGGGGTCGCAAAGATTCAGACACAACTGGGTGACTGAACAACAATTCATATGTTATAACTCAGACATTTAACATGTGTAACTTGTTGTTTAATATACTCACAAGGTAATACAACTATCACCACAATCTACTTTTTAGAATGTTGTCCCCCCAGAAAGGTACTCCATATCCTTTAGCAGTCCATCCCCATTTCTCTTCTAATCCTTCCCTTAGCCCCAGGCAACCACTAATTTATTTTTTGTCTTTATAAATTTATTCTGTCTGTATAAATCTGTCTGTATAAATTTGTCTGTATAAACCTTTCCTGTAAATGGAATAGTATATTATGTGGCCTTTTGTGTCTGGTTTCTTTCACATAACAACTTTTTCAAGATTCATTCATATTTTAGCATTTATCAGTACTTCATTCCTTTTTGTGGGTGAATAATATTTAACTATAGCTATACCACATTTTATCCATTTGGGTTGTTTCTACTTTTTAGATATTATGAATGATGCCACTGTGAACAATTATGTACAAGTTTTTGTGTCAACATAATGTTTTCATTCTTTTGGGCATGTAAGAATAGAATTTCTGGGTCATAGGGTAACTCTATATGTACTAACATTTGAGGAACTTCCAAACCACTTTCCAAAGCATCTGTACCATTTTACTATCCCACCAGCAGTGTATAAGAGTTGTAATTTCTTCATGTCCTTGCCAACACTTGTTAACTTTTTTTTTGGTTATTATGATCCTAGTGGGTGTGAAGTGGTATCTCATGGGGGTTTTTCATCAGATACATGATTTGCAAGTATTTTCTCCCATTCTGTGGGTTGTCTTTTCACTTTCTTGGTGGTCATCATTTGCAGCACAGAAGTTTTTAAACTTGACCTACTTTTTTTTTTTGTCACTTGTGCTTTTGTTACCATAAGGAATCATTGCCTCACCCAAGTTCATGAAGATGTACTCTCATGTGTTCTTCTGAAAGTTTTATGGTTTTTAGATCGTATATTAAATCTGTGTTCCATTTTGAGTTAATTTTTGGGTATAGTATGGGTATAGTATGTGGTTCAGCTTCATCCCGTTGCATGTAGATATTCAGTTGTTCCAGCATCATTTCTTGCAAAGATTCTTCTTTTCCAACTTGATTGTTTTGCTACCTTTGTCAAAGAGAAACCTTAGTCAGTGCATAATGGCTGTTTTCTCATTCATTGTCCACTTACACCTTCCTCTTCTTCCCTGTTCCTCCTCTCCTTTCAAGTCTCCTTTTCAAAAATACTTTGTAGCATGAGAGTTTTCCATTGGCAAAGGCTAGGTTTGGTTTGAATACCTGAAAGGCTGATATTAGATGAAAGCCATCCTCAGTGTACAAAAGGAATTCCTTGGCAGTCTAGTGGTTAGGACTCTGCTTTCACTGCTGAAGGGCCTTTTTGGATGAAATAAGTCATGAAGGAATTAAAATCATACTTTGATCACTCATCTTCTGATAGAAAAAAACTGCCATTTCTTGTCTGGAAACCTAAAATTTTAGACTTCAGCACGTGACAGTTGCTACCTGTTTTGACAGGTTTTGATCAATGAAAATGAGAGAGCTACAATTAGAATGACTTAGTAGTCTCCTCCTCTCCTCCCAGATGTTCAGAAGAAATGATGGTAGATCTTTTTAGAGGTGGTATCAGTGAGAAGGAAAGCCTGAAGAAAAGAGAGAGATTCCTCCTTCATAAATCTCGTATCTCATTTTTCTCCCACTGAGAGCTGGTCAGGCATGAGTTTAATTAATTACTGGGGGCTATCCCAGGTGGGGAAGCATGAAATCACAACCAAGGTGAGCCCTGGTAGCCTCCAGACTTCCTGGGGAAGGAGAAGCTAAGTATTTCAGTCACTGCAAAAGTATGTGTCACTCAGTGTGGGCTGACTTAGCCTGATTTTGGTGTTTTGTCATCTCTTTGCTGCCTCAGAACATACTTCCATTTCAACAGTATGAAGTCCTGAGCACTTGAATAGGAAGCTTCCAAACCCTGTCTGCAATGCCTTGCTAAAGAGCATGGAGGGAGAACAGCCAGCGTCAGACTGTTTTTCTTACCTCTTATACCTAGCACCCTGCAACTGGTATCTCCAGAAAATCAGATTAGTACTCAGATTTTACAGATAACAGTCCCAAATAAACAGCAGGAAGAGTAAAGCAGAGGCATATACTGTGTCCTGTGTGGGTCCTGAGTTAGAGATTATTAACTGGATTTACACTGTTTCACCTGTCTCAGGTTTCTAAACAGTCCCTTAAGTTGCCTGGTAGGAGACCTTCATCACTTGCAGAGATCTGAAGCTCTGGGGAGAGAATGTCACAGGTTAGGTTGGAGGATGATTTTATGTTCGTTCCAAAATATAAATTCTCAGACTGACAAATCTATCATACTCTTAGGATAAGTTTGCCTAAACAGCATCAGCATATATGCCCTGCAGTATCAAGCATAGGGCATCCATAGACCCAGCAGATACTTGGCAGATGTAACAGAAGGGAAGGAAATAAGTGTACTTCTGAAGATAGTACCTTCCAATTTTTTTTTCTTTCTCTCCCCCATCTCCGCTGTCCTTTGTTTCTTACTCTGAGCTCCTTCCCTGTCTTTCTTTCTTCCCTCTTTTTCTTTCTCCTTTCTCTCTCATTTCTTTCTTGCTTCCTTGCTTTCTTTCTTGGCAAGAAAATTCCTCTGATAGGAAGGGAATAGAATTACAACATCCCTATCTGTTCCATTCCCAGGGATTATTTCATTGTCCTAACCTCACCAGCTTCTCTGGATTGCCAGCTGGGCCAGTGGCTGGTATCCTCCCACCCAGACAGACATTAGGGTTTTTTGGAGTTCTCTGTTCTCCAAACCTAGGCACATCAAAACAAAAATGCAATTCTAGTTCAGCTGAGTCAGGATTTTTTTCAAACACTTTTCAAAAAAATTTTTTACTAAGAAATTTAAAGAAAACCTTTTAAAAAAAAACCTATGAAAGCATGAAATAGATGTATTTATAGAATGCAATTTCCATTTTCCAAAACAACTGAGGTCTGATAGTAAATTGATTTGTCTATTGTATTTCCTTTACTCACTGCCATCACTCTTGGGAGCTGAGTTCTGTGACTCAGACTCTATCCTGGGTTAACTGTAAGTTAGTGCTGCTGCTAGGATTGGTGGGATTCTCAGTTCCCTATAGCTGACCCTGTCTTCTCATTGGGTTTAGCCTCCCGGTTTTCTTTTCTGTTCCTGGACTGTTGTCATCCCTGCCAGTATCCTCAAATTTTGCTTTCTGAATGATAAAAATATCTGACACCCCCCCAACTTGATTAAAGTGGATATTTTGGATTTAGACCAAGCCCCACAACCTTATCTTGCAGATAATAACATCTCTACCTTTCTTGACAGTCTCTTGGAAAATAAGTTATCAAAACTTGCCTCTTGTGCCTGACCCATTTCTGTCCTATTTGATTTAGTCATTCATTGAATATTTATTGAGTACCAGCTGTGTGCCAGGCATTGTGCTAGATATTTAACATTGCTTTACTATATAAATATTGCATGAATCCTCTTAAGATTTAGTTCCCTCTTTCAACAAACATTTATTGTATGCCTGCAATGTACTATTCCTAGTTACTGTGCTAAAACAGATATTATTATTCCCGTTTTATCCCTCTGGCAAAATATACGCTTCCAAAAATCATTCAGAAAAACATTGGTCAAACTGGGATTCCACACCATGATTTCCTTTTTTTTTTTTTCATGATTTTCTTTTTAAATTTCTGGCTTGTACTTCTGATATTTGGGTTAGATTAAATTCTTTACTATCAGTAAGTTATATTAAAAGAATATATTGATTTCTATTATGCTGTCATACACACATTTTAATGAACTTTCAGTTCAGCTCAGTTGCTCAGTCATGTCGAACTCTTTACAACCCCATGAATCACAGCACTCCAGGCCTCCCTGTCCATCACCAACTCCTGGAGTTCACCCAAACCCATGTCCATCGAGTTGGTGATGCCATCCACCCATCTCATCCCCTGTCGTCCCCTTCTCCTCCTGCCCCCAATCCCTCCCAGCATCAGGGTCTTTTCCAATGAGTCAACTCTTCGCATGAGGTGGCCAAAGTATTGGAGTTTCAGCTTCAGCATCAGTCCTTCCAATGAACACCCAGGACTGATCTCCTTTAGGATGGACTGGTTGGATCTCCTTGCAGTCCAAGGGACTCTCAAGAGTCTTCTCCAACACCACAGTTCAAAAGCATCAATTTTGGAATAATTTTAAAATTATAGGAAAAAATGCAAAGATAAAGCATAGAGTTTCTATATGCCTCTCAACCTAATTTCTCCCCTCTTACATTACCATGGTATGTTTATCAATACTAAGAAACAGGCATTGATATGTTACTATTAACTAAACTCCATATTTTGTTTGGGTTTCAACAGTTTATCTTTAATGTCCTCTTTCTGTTCCCGAATCCAATTCAGAGCATCAGGTTGCATTTAGTCATATCTCACCAATGGGCTCCAGTCTATGACTCTTCCTCAAGTTTTGTTTTTCATGACCTTGACAATCTTGAGGAGTAACTGGCAAGGTATTCTCTAGAATGTACCCCAGTGTGGGTTTGTCTGATGTTTTTCTTGTTCTTAGATTGAGATCATGAATTTCTGAAAGTACACGACAGAGATGAAGTGCCCTTCTTACCAGACCATACCAGGGGTTACATGACATCACTGGTGATACTCACCTTCATTACTTGGTTGAAGTAGATTTGCCAGGATTCTTTACTGTCAAGTTACTATTTTTCCCTTTTGCTACTCTATGGAAATAAGTCTAGCTTACTCTCAGTGATAATGGGAACTAAACACCTCATAAAGAGGAGAGTATCTGCACATATTATTTGAAATTGTTCTGTTAGATTTTTCTCTTCTCCCCATTAACCTCTATAACCTGTTTTTTATACTCTTCTTGTTGTTCAGTTGCTAAGTCATGTCCATCTCTTTGCAATCCTGTGAACTGTAACACACCAGGCTTCTCTGTCCGTGCTTCTCTGTCCATCACTATCTCCTGGAGTTTGCTCAAACTCATATCCATTGAGTCAGTGATACCATCCAACCATCTCATCCTCTGTCACCCCGTTCTCCTCTTGCCCTCAGTTTTTCCCAGCTTCAGGGTCTTTTCCAGTAAGTCAGCTCGTCACATCAAGTGGCCAAAGTATTGGAGCTTTAGCTTCAGCATCAGTCCTTCCAATGAATATTCAGGGTTGATTTCCTTTAGGATTGGCTGATTTGATCTCTTTGCTGTCCAAGGGACTCTGAAGAGTCCTCTCAAGCACCACAGTTTGAAAGTGTAAATTCTTTGGTGCTCAGCCTTCTTTATGTTCCAACTCTCAAATCCATACATGACTATTGGTTTTCCACTCTACCAGACAAGAAATCACAAAGATCTATACTAAAGCGTTGGTTTCAGGGAAATTTATTTCAGATTTCAGAGGTTTTTAAGAGATAGATTTGATATGACTTGGTGACCCTGAAGAGAGAATGTTTGAAAACAACATTCAGATTTTGGTTTGAATGGCTGGAAATAAAATTTTGGTTCAAAATATTAACTAACAAATACGACGGTTGTAGGCTTTGGGAAATCTTAGGTTCTTCAGAGACTGTATTCAACCCACATGTTGGTCCAGCTTCACTGAATGCCCTGTTCTCCTGAGTAAGAGCAGAGCAAAGTGTTTTTTTTCTGACTGAAACACGAGGGTCGCCTGGTGGACAGCCCCCTGAGCCCTGTTTCTCATCTGAAGGATGCTAGGTTTTGACTTTTGTTTGGTTGTGAGATTTTCCCCTAGTTCATTTACAGAGCAGGCATACTTGATTCTGTTCTCTGTCTAATAAATAATTAAACCTTTCCCATTTTAGAGTAATCACTTCACCCCATGTGACCTCATGTTCATAAGAGGACAGCTAGCTTCTGAGAGTCACACCCATGGTCTCATACTCTAAATCAGAGGGTAGCTGATACTTGTTTTTAACTCATTATCTTCTTATTCCATCTGGTACTGTATTAATGTTAATTCTCTGTTTCAGAGCCATCATCAACCACTTTAACCCCAAAATTGAATCCTACGCTGCTGTGAATCACATATCCCAACTGTCGGAGGAGCAGGTAAGCCACTACTTTCCTCAGAGTGGCCCTAGTTGGTGGCCAGCATCAAGTCCTCTCAGATGGCAGAGGGATTCGGTGACTGAGCTTCTAGTGGGAGTGGCAAGAGCCAGGCTGCTTAAGAGGAATTAGTAAGGGATTTGTTGATAGTACTTTAATTAGAATGATGGCTTCTGCTTTTGTGCCATGTGAAGGGTTCATTTAATTATGTAAAAGATAATGTAGGTGAAATTTTGGTGAATTGTTATTTTAGTGTGGGTGATAAGCATTTCTTTTTTTTTTTAATTTTAGGCAGAGAGTCATTTTGACTTTTGAAAATAAGAAATGAAAACTTAGAAATGGTTGAAACTGCCAGTTAGAAAAACCCTGAGTTCAGCTTACTTTGATGTTGTTTGGCTCCTTAAAATATGAACCCTCCTTGGGGCAGATTTGCATTAGAATTGAGTTCTGTGTGCCTTGAACAATTATTTCTGAGCAGGTTTTTCTGTGGTATGAACTGTGACACGTGCAGATAGTGTTGTGTGTTTGTTTTCCTTTAGTCTGGCCTGATTTCCTCTTTTCCCAAAGAAAAGAGCCCTCAGCTCTGCATTATATAAAAGTGAGACGGGGCTTTAGTGTAACATGGTATCAAACTTGATGTTTCAGAACAAGACTTTGAGTCTTGTTTTCAAAAGCACAAAATGAGACATACATTCATATGGTCTCCCTTCCTTCTCACCCTACTCCCAAGTTGAAGGGCCTGGGTATTCATGAGGTGAGAGTTCAGATATAGTCTCCAAGCCAGTTAAAAAAACAACATCGCCTATGCTCTGCTTTCCCTTTTTTGGCGTTTGCATCAGTGTAGCCCTTCTGTGAGCCTCTTGCTGGCAGGGCCAGCTAGCCAGCTGTGGTGTGATTGTGTGTTCAGTGTTCCTAAAAGCTATTCCATTGGCCAAATGAGGCACCAGAGCAAGCCTTTGCCTAACAGACAGCTTCTCAGTATTCCACCAGTGGCTCTTTCCTCAGCCAGATGGATAGGACTCAATTAGTCTATCAGTTTTCCCTTTGACATATTTATTCTCCTTTGTGAGGCCAGCTGTGGGAATCCATCCTTTTACTTAAACCACTTTGATAAATGGCTTTCATTTTCTTTTTTCCTCTTCTGCCTGTGGAGCAGCCCTAAGTCCTGTTTAGGACTTTGATGCCACTGCTCTCTGTGAGGTGCTTCAACATCCTACCTTTTTCCTGTTGAACCGGTTCAGATCAGTTTTGTTATATCGTTTTTATGCAAAAGAATTCAACATCTTGAGCTTTGTATAGTGAAAGAAACGGTGACTTTCCTATCACAGTGAGCTCTGTTTAGTCTAAAAGCTTTTTTTTTTTTTTTTTTTTTTTTAAAAAAAAGAGGAAGACACATTTTTTCCCAGTCAGCCACGTGCAGTATTCATCCCCCAGCAGCTTGGGAAGGTCAGGCTGAAATCTTTCTACAGCAGTAGCAGCCACAGACCAATAATAAAAATCCATTCTGGCGCATGAGGCAATCTGGAAAAGGATGATTAGCAAGCACGTGTCCTCAACCCCCCTCCAACTTCTTTCAGAGTTAAATGAAGTGATGAAAGTGCCTCTCAGAAAGCGTCCACAAGCCAGAGATGAGGCGACTTCTATAGAGTGGGAGAAAACACAGCCCTATTTGAAAATGAGGAAAGGGAAACAGCTCTCAAAGATTTCTTTTCTTAATAAATAATATTGCATATCTGCTGTGTACAAAGAGTGGTGCTGGGTAGCAGGGATCAGTAGTGAATAATCAAGTGTAGTCCTTACTGTCACGGAATTTGTGTATACTCACTGCTTTTAACAATCCTTTTCACTTGCGTAGTGGAGGAAGGGTGATTCTGTTCTGGGACCCTTTTCGAAACTGCCCTCAAAATAGTTGTTGCTTCTCTTCCCTAACTGACTCTGAAAGGCAATAAATAACAGCATTAGAGTACACTTGGTTTTATTCTCAGCACTATCAGGTTAGAAGTATTTTGACTCCTTGTTAATCTCCAGCATGTGTTGGAGCACTTCTTTCCCTTCACTTAATGCCGATATCACTAATGTTAAGTGTATTCACACCTTCCTAAAGAACTGGGTTTGGGATGCAATAGGCACTGCAGGGACTTCCCTTTCAGTCATGTGGTTAAGACTCCACACTTCCAATGCAGGGGGCACGGGTTTGATTGCTTGTCAGGGAACTAAGATCCCACAGGCCACGTGCCTGCCCCCCCACCTCCCCCCACCCCACCCCCCCCCGCCGCAAAAAAAAAAAAAAGGACCCACAGTTGTTAGCAGCAAACTAAGTAGAAAGAGGAAATTGGGAACTTAATCCCCAAGTAGATTCTGAAGTACTAGTAAAGTAAACCTAAAGACCATGGATAGGCATCAACTGGGGTTTATTGAGCTTAGTAAGACAGCAGATAAGAGAGGGCTCTTTGCTAGATCTGCCTGCTCAGACTGGCATTTTCTTCTGGCAAGAGATTTATGACTTTTTGAGTTCTGACAACCCCCAGACACATTCTAGCAGTCTGTTTGAGTCATTTTAAGATGATGCTTGTAAATCCATTATTGCTTATCAAACAGAGCCCAATCTCTCACACTGGATTTATTTTTAGGTGTCCAGATGATGGATGGCATTTTTTGTTACTTCTCATTGGCTTCATGGAGAGCAAAATTTTTTAATCAGTTAATACCCTCAGTGTGACTTAATGGTCATGCATTTTCTAGTGTAATAAACTGCTTGAATTTTTATATTGTACACACAGGAGTCATATTTGTCTGGGGTTGATTGTGAACCTTGTACATATTAACTCTTCTTGTGTGCGTGTGGTAAAATATGCATAAAATTTACCAATTGAACAATTTTTAAGTGGTTCAGTGGTGTTAAGTACATTCATATTGTTGTAACCATCACTGCTATCCATCTCCAGAACTTTCTCATCATTGCATGCTGAATGCTATACAGTAACTCATTTCCCCTCCCCCCAGCCCCTGGTAATCACTCTTCTACTGTTTGTCTCTATATGGGAGCCTGGCAGGCTACATACAGTCCATGGGGTCGCAAAAGAGTTGGACACAGCTTAACAACAAAACTTACTGTTGTTAAACAACAATCTGACTACTCCAAGGGTCTCACAGAAAGTAGAATCATACAATATTTGTCCTTTTGTATATGCAGAAGAAAATGGCAATCAATTCCAGTTTTCTTGCCTGGAGAATCCCATGGAGGAGCCTTGTAGGCTATAGTCCATAGTGTCGCAGAGTCAGACACAACTGAAGTGACTTAGCCTGCTCATATCCGGTTTATTTCTTTTAGCATAATGTCTTCAATGCTGTAGTGTGTATCAGAATTTCATTCCTTTTGAAGGTGAATGATATTCCATTGATGTGTATAACACATTTTGTTTATACTTCTGTCCATCGATGAATATTTGGGTTGCTTCCACCTTGTGGCTACTGTGAAGAATACTGTGAAATTGGTGTGTGAGTCCCTGTTTTCAGTTCTTTTGTGTATATACCCAGAAATGGAACTGCTGGATCAAATGGGAATTAATTCTGTGTTTCATTTTTTGAGAAGCTATCATAGTGTTTCCCAGATTGGTCGCACCTAAAATATAAAATTATTCCAATTTTTCCTGTTTTTTTATAATAGCCATCCTAATGAGGGTGAAGTAGTATCTCATTGTGGCTTTAATTGTTATTTCCCTAATCATTATTAATGTTGAGCATCTTTTTATATGTTCATTGACCATTCTTTATCTTCTTTGGAGAAATTCTGTTCAAGCCCCTTGCCCATTTTTTAATTGGATTGTTTGGATTTTTGTTGTTGACTTTTAGGAATATCTATGTACTCTATAGGTATTTATCCTTCATCAGACATATGATTTGCAAACATTTTCTCCCATTCTGTGGGTTGCCTTTTATAGTTTTAGCTTTTACATTTAGGTCTTTGATTCATAAGCAGAGACATTACTTTGCCAACAAAGGCTCGTCTAGTCAAGGCTATGGTTTTTCCTGTGGTCATGTTTGGATGTGAGAATTGGAGTGTGAAGAAAGCTGAGCACCGAAGAATTGATGCTTTTGAACTGTGGTGTTGGAGAAGACTCTTGAGAGTCCCTTGGACTGCAAGGAGATCCAACCAGTCCATTCTGAAGGAGATCAGCCCTGGGATTTCTTTGGAAGGAATGATGCTAAAGCTGAAACTCCAGTACTTTGGCCACCTCATGCGAAGAGTTGACTCATTGGAAAAGACTCTGATGCTGGGAGGGATTGGGGGCAGGAGGAGAAGGGGACGACAGAGGATGAGATGGCTGGATGGCATCACTGACTCGATGGACGTGAGTCTCAGTGAACTCCGGGAGTTGGTGATGGACAGGGAGGCTGGGCATGCTGCGATTCATGGGGTCGCAAAGAGTTGGACATGACTGAGCGACTGATCTGATCTGATCTGATATGTGTTTGGTAAGGGCACTTTGACCTCTTTTTGTATTTCACATATCTTTATGAATAATGTTTATGGAGAAGGTAAAACTCGCTTTTCCAAGAACTGTGAAACTATTCTTAGTTTATTCCCTTCTGCATTGGCTTGTCTTAAGTACATCTTATAAAAATTGTCCTTCAAGGCCCTTGCCCACCATTAGCTGGGATTTAGCTCCTTTCTCTTCTCAGTATAGCTTGTTGGTAAGCATCTGTCTCTAGCCGGTAGAATCATTTGTTATGATCCTGTCCCTAACATGGTGATTGCAGCCATGAAATTAAAAGACGCTTACTCCTTGGAAGGAAAGTTATGACCAACCTAGATGGCATATTCAAAAGCAGAGACATTACTTTGCCAACAAAGGTCCATCTAGTCAAGGCTATGGTTTTTCCAGTGGTCATGTATGGATGTGAGAGTTGGAGTGTGAAGAAAGCTGAGCACCGAAGAATTGATGCTTTTGAACTGTGGTGTTGGAGAAGACTCTTGAGAGTCCCTTGGACTGCAAGGAGATCCAACCAGTCCATTTTGAAGGAGATCAGTCCTGGGTGTTCTTTGGAAGGATTGATGCTAAAGCTGGAACTCCAATACTTTGGCCACCTCATGCGAAGAGTTGACTCATTGGAAAAGACTCTGATGCTGGGAGGGATTAGGGGCAGGAGGAGAAGGGGACGACAGAGGATGAGATGGCTGGATGGCATCACTGACTCAATGGACATGAGTTTGGGTGAACTCCGGGAGTTGGTGATGGACAGGGAGGCCTGGCATGCTGTAATTCATGGGGTCGCAAAGAGTCGGACATGACTGAGCAACTGAACTGAACTGTCCCTACCAGTGACAGCCACTCTGATTTTCATTTTCCCATGAGGATAGCTGAGTCTCACTCTCAAAACCTATGGGATTCTCTTAGATAAATCCCAATGACCCTTTTGTTTCTACTAAATGAACGGGGATGGGAGGGATTTAAGAGAAATTCTGGGCCCCAGCCTAAGTCCTGGGTTTGGATGCTTTGAAGAGATCTTGTCTTGATGATTCAGTGCTCCCTTCAGGTAAGTATGTTGGAATAGAAGAGCTCTTCAGGGGATTCTCCTCCCTATCTTGTCCTATTTAAACTCTGCTATACTCCATCTCCTTCATTCCTATTTCAAATTAAGAAAAAAATTTATTATTGATGGCTACATCCTGCTAGAAATGGATCTACACAGTAGCTCATCATTTGTTTTTTTAACTCATTGGTTTTTTAATCCAAAGTCCAAGTATAGGCTTCAGAAAATTATTGAACACTCTGAAATTGTGCAAATTATGCATATGTCCTTTTTTCCCTCCTCGAAAAGGGTCCATCTTTCTTAAAATTCTCAACCAGTCTTTGGCCCCTTCAACATACAAAGTTTTGTAGAAAATCACTGGCTTAGTTGTCTTGAATAGTACCTCATACTTTCCTTGACCCCAAAGCCATCAGACCTTTGAGGATCTTAAGCTCCTTTTAGACTATTTGCTATTTATTTTGGTTTGTAAATGCTATGACATTGACTTGTATCAGCTCTAATTTCCTTATACCAAAGAGAGTTTCATAGCAGAACTTTACAGAAAGATTCTCTAGAGCCCTGAGTATCTAGAGAACACAGTGGCAGTTTAGCATTCAAGACAAAACCTTCGATGATCACCTGATTCCTTAAGCTTTCAGTTACACTCATGACCAGTTTTGTGCCATTGAAATATCCCGTTGGAAAGCAAGTAAGTGATTGGCCCACTCTTAACTTTCTTCAATCTTCATTCAGTTCTCAGTATTTTAGCATTTAATGCTTTGTGCTTCAGATCCTCCTAGGCATTTGAGGGATGCAGAAGTATGATAAAGAGCCTTTGTTCTCAAAGGATAAAATAAGTGCGAAAGATGGCTTAAGGCAGTTTATTATCAATAGCTGACCAGTACTAGCAATAGAATCTGTAGGTTCCTGTTAGAGAACGATCTCTGTGGGTTGTGGTGGTGGAAAGGCCATGTGGAAGAGAGAAGAATTGAGTTGGGCCTTGAAAGGGGAAGGATAGGAATTGGATAAATGGAGAGGCATAGATTGTAAAATATCCTCAAAGCCAGGACCTGAAAAGGACAGAAAGAGTGGGAAGAGTCCCAGAGTGTCTCTGCCTTGTCCTCAGGTCCCAGGGCGCCCCGAGACTGGATGACTTAGATGTATAATTCAGTCATTTAAATTGTTAGCACATCTTCCATAATCCCTAGTGTACCGACTCTGATCCCTGTCCTAATTATACCTCCTTTGATTCAGTTCACAAGTATTCATCAAAGGCCTGGTATGAGCCCCCCTCAATGCTAGTAGGCATATTATTAGACCTACTAGCAAACCTAGCTCTCTTTTTTTTTCCTGGTATAACAAATATAGCAAACACATAACATACAAACAAATAGAACAAAATTTACCATCTTAACCATTCTTAACTGTACACTACAGGAGTGTTAATATGTACATTGTTGTGCAGTTATCTCTAGAAATTTCTCATCTTTCAAAACTGAAACTGTTTATTGAACAGCTTCCCTTCCCTTCCCTCCCCTCTGCCTTGCAGAATTAAACAAAAAATGCTTCATACGTGATTGAGTGAAAGTTACATTGGAAGCTGAGTATTTATTTTCATCTATTAGTAATCTTTCTAACCCTTTTTGATTTTCTCTGGATCCTACGAATCACTATAAATAACTGCTGGGTGTTTAGAAATCCTAACAAAATCCAGCATTATTTTCCCAGAGAAGAGTGAGATACTAACAAGAGGAGAGTCTGTGTTTGTGAGGCAAACACTGTTGGGGTGCCTGGGTGGCACCTGTTATTTGTGAACATCTAGGAGGAAACACATAAAGATCTTTGGGAGATATCCTAAAAGCTTCAAGACTTATGAGGAAAGTCGAGCCTGGTAATTCAGCTTTAGAGTTGTTGGCCCTTTGGGGTGTTAGGTAAATGTTTAACAGCTGGTAGGAGGGCAAGTGGTTGGAGGGAGCTGATTTGTAGTTCTGAGGACAAATACTCCCAGCATAGCCACCAGTGTGAAACCAAGTGGCTCTCACAGTGCTTAAAAATCTAACAGTTCACTCTCACAGGCCAAGCATGTGTCAGCCAGCTCCAGCACACCACTGGTTGTTGAGGAAGACTGGGAGAAGGGAGCTGTAAAGCTACAAGGCAGGGCTTTCCATGCAGGAAGTGAGCGTGGGTCACTTTCCCCATGGGAGCCACCTATATTGCCTCCCAAGGCAATCAAGACCTCTGAGCAGCCTATTTTGAGAACCCTTGTGATATTTTCTCATCTTAAAACATGGCATTGGCTGTCAGGCAAGGCAGCCTTGGCAGAGACATATGCTAGAGCTGAGATTTAAGACTCTCATGATAGCCATAACTCAGTTTCCTGTACTTGGCATTGTTTTTGTACAACAGCCTATAGTTTTGCAGTCTCTCTAAGCCTGAGTGATGGTTGCTGTGGGAACTCTTAGTGAGTACGAGCATGTGACACAAGCATTGACTGTCTGACCCTGCCTCTCTTTTCTGCCTTTGTTTAGATTCTGGCATTTCAAGTGACCTCATTGGCAGGAAAAAAAGTTTGATATGAGTTATTTGTTAACTGGACTCACTAACGCAGGAAAGACACAAAGTCAGAGGCAGAGGGGTTTTCCTACAAGCTGCTTAACCTTGGAAATCAACTTTCTGTTACATAGGGCATCTTGAGAAGGTCCATGTAGAAAGGTCAGCTGGTTATGTGCTGCTAGGATATTTACTCTCTTACTTGGACCAAGAGGTAAGCTGCACTACCAGATCAGAGGGGAAAGGGTCTTGAATTTTAGCTCCACTGAACAGGGAAGAAAGTATCTTGGATTTAAAAAGGACATAAATAGATAAAAGGAACAACTAGGAGTTTTTGAGCTAGGCACTTTTACTTAGGCTATTTACTTAATTTAATCAATTGTCTGAGGTAGATACAGTTATCCTCATTTTATAGATGAGGGTGCTGAAGAGACTTAAGTAGTTTGTCCAAGATCACACAGCTGCTAGTGATAAAGCCATAATGTGAACCTAGGTCAGTCTGACACCAAAGTCTGAACTTTTTCATTTCTTGAAACATGCAAGACAACTAGAGTCTGTTAGGTATTCTGAAGGAAGAGGCAAGTCAGGATAGGAAAGTGGAGGGAGAAGCAGAGAGAACAGGGGTAACTGGTCTCATTTCTAGGCGGTGGGGAAAGAATCCCAGTTTGGGAAAGGCCCATTCAGTTAAGGAAAGAAAATACTGAACAGGGACCTGGAGAATTTGCCTGCCAGTTAGGCAGCAGTGCCTCAGTAGAGGCTTCTGTCACAGTACGATAGCTTTATAAATGAGGGAAAAGTCTCTTTATCCCATCCAAGAATGTCAGCAAAGTCACTATGAAAAATAAAGCTTTTCCACACACCCAAGGAAGATGATGAATTTTTAAAAAGTTTTTATGAACTTATTTCTTTTAAAGATGATACATATTTGTGGGTCAAAATCTAAAACATAGCACACTGAATTTTAATTGTTTTTAAAGTGGTAGTTCCATTTTTTTTTTTCTTTTTAAGTAGCAAAGTGAAGATTCAAAATTAATGTCCCTCAGTCAAGCAAGATGAATGCAGAGGTCACTGGTGAAGAGCTTAACTTATTATTCCTGTCTGCCACTGCCAGTATTTCCTCCAATTAAGTATGAATTTTGAAATGCCCATCACATAAACTTCTGGTCTTCCTCAATCAGACTTCACTGTCGGTAAAGCTTCTTTGGCAGTGCATGGGAGAAATAGCATTGGAGCTTGTAGGAATTCCAGTAGTTATCAACTTTTCAAGAAGTTTCAGGATACAGCAGACCTTGTTTTAAGTTAAGAAGGCTCTTTCTCCCAGGTATTAGATATAAAGATAGCAAGCACTTTACTCTTCAGTTTGTTTTCTAGCCACTTCCTTCCTTCCAAATAGACCTTCTGGTACTTCTGTTTTATTTCCATTGCAACTTCTTTCCTAGAAGGTAGCTCAAAACTCTTTTAAGATATGCTTGGAAAAGCATGGTTTGCCGCTGTTATAGTAACTTTGGAGGCCAAAAGTGTTATTATGCAAGCTATTTGCTGTTATAGGCTGTGTAATTGGAAATGTTTTTGCTAAGTACCGTAACAGCACTTTGACCTTTCATAGTGATCCTGCTCAAAGGAAGTTACAATCTTAAAAATGACCCACCCAACTAGGAGGGAAACTGTGTTTAACCCACAAATGGGATTTCTGGTGAAGAATTCTATTAGGGAGGGACAGATAAGTGAGCCTTGGCAGGGAGGCAGAGACCCCATGTCAGATTGCTAGAGAATTAGGAGCAGAGATGGTGTTTTCTGTCTCCCTACCTGAGATGTGATCTGTTTCCAAGGAAAGGCCTCAAGTGGGGAGGACAGAGATCATCTGCCTCTTGGTTTGAGCTGGGTGGAATGTCCTGCCTGCAGTAAGCCATAGAGAAGGAGAAGGCCTGATGTGATATTTGGTAAATATGTGTATCCTGTTCCCCTACCCCGATTATCTTGGCTGCCTCTTGGTATGATTGCATAACTTGCTTGTGCAGGGTAAGGACCTGGGCATGTTGGATCAGTAATTAGTACAAAGAAAAGCTTCACCAAGAGTTTCTAGGGCTTCAACCAAATAAAGTCAGGGAGGTGGGGCAACTGCCCAGGGATATTAAAGAAAATCACTGTCGCCTTTCCTTTAACCAAGTGATGACCTTTCATGAATCACCCACTGTGAGGTTCATTATCTGGTCCACCTTCCAGAAAGACAGAGCCAGCCTATGAGATCAGTAAATTTCAGTGCAGGCTTGAAAGACATGTATGGACAGGAGAACTGGCCAGCTTAAATTGGTTTTGAAATTGAGTTTGGTCCTGAGTATGAAAATAGAAAGGGGGAAAAAAACCTTCTGCATATTATATGCAAGTTAGCTGTGTAGAAGAAAGAGTTATCTTTTAAAGAGCATCATCTTTTTTAGTTTATCCAGAGGCTTGTGTCCACCTTTTGGATCCTTTTTTTCCAGTTATATTGGATGATTGTGCCCTGGAGAGAGATTCGGGTTATCTTAGATAGAAAGTCACTGTAAGCACCTAGTGGAGGGAGGGATGTTCAGTCGAATGAAGCCTATGATTTTACATGTTCTATTTGTTCTAGCTCCTTTACTTTTTTTTTTTTTTTTTTTTTTGAGCTAAAGTGTTCTGAAAAAGAACCAATTCTTGCCTACCAAGGAAATTCTCAGAACCTGGTTTAGTCTAAGAATTCTCTGCTTCTTGGTGTCCTTGGTTTGTGCAGCAAGACAAGGAATGGGTGTCCCAGCTTCACATTCCCCAGATTATTTCTTTTCTGTGTATAAGTACAGAGGTATCTGCTCTGTGCCACACTAGGGGCTATAAAAATGCAAAAATCATATATTCCCTTAAGGACTTCACAGAGTAAGAATCAGGATCACTCACTTCTTGTTTAGGCCTTTGCCTGTGTGCTAGTCTATAGACCTCACTCCCCTGTTGTATTTGGTGTGCTTGCAACAGCACCCCACAACCCTTTATAAACCTAAGAAAGTTTAGTTTATAGGTATCCCAGTGAAACGTCCCCTCATTATAAGTCCATAAATGGTTGGCTGATGACCCTTTTTGGAGTGAATTTCCACAAGGAGGGCAGTGATCATCTCATATCTTTTACCCCTGCCTCAGTTTTGTTTTTTGTTTTTTTTTATAATTTTATTTTATTTTTAAACTTTACAATATTGTATTGGTTTTGCCAAATATTGAAATGAATCCGCCACAGGTATACATGTGTTCCCCATCCTGAACCCTCCTCCCTCTTCCCTCCCCATACCATCCCCCTGGGTCATCCCAGTGCGCCAGCCCCAAGCATCCAGTATCGTGCATCGAACCTGGACTGGCGACTCGTTTCATATATGATATTATACATGTTTCAATGCCATTCTCCCAAATCATCCCACACTCTCCCTCTCCCACAGAGTCCAAAAGACTATTCTATACATCAGTGTCTCTTTTGCTGTCTCGTATACAGGGTTATTGTTACCATCTTTCTAAATTCCATATATATGCGTTAGTATACTGTATTGGTGTTTTTCTTTCTGGCTTACTTCACTCTGTATAATAGGCTTCAGTTTCATCCACTTCATTAGAACTGATTCAAGTGTATTCTTTTTAATGGCTGAGTAATACTCCATTGTGTATATGTACCATAGCTTTCTTATCCATTCATCTGCTGATGGACATCTAGGTTGCTTCCATGTCCTGGCTATTATAAACAGTGCTGCAATGAACATTGGGGTATACGTGTCTCTTTCCCTTCTGGTTTCCTCAGTGTGTATGCACAGCAGTGGGATTGCTGGATCATAAGGCAGTTCTATTTCCAGTTTTTTAAGGAATCTCCACACTGTTCTCCATAGTGGCTGTACTAGGTTGCATTCCCACCAACAGTGTAAGAGGGTTCCCTTTTCTCCACACCCTCTCCAGCATTTATTGCTTGTAGACTTTTGGATCACAGCCATTCTGACTGGCGTGAAATGGTACCTCATTGCGGTTTTGATTTACATTTCTCTGATAATGAGTGATGTTGAGCATCTTTTCATGTGTTTGTTAGCCATCTGTATGTCTTCTTTGGAGAAATGTCTATTTAGTTCTTTGGCCCATTTTTTGATTGGGTCATTTGTTTTTCTGGAATTGAGCTGTAGGAGTTGCTTGTATATTTTTGAGATTAGTTGTTTGTCAGTTGCTTCATTTGCTATTATTTTCTCCCATTCTGAAGGCTGCCTTTTCACCTTGCTAATAGTTTCCTTTGTTGTGCAGAAGCTTTTAAGGTTAATTAGGTCCCATTTGTTTATTTTTGCTTTTATTTCCAATATTCTGGGAGGTGGGTCATAGAGGATCCTGCTGTGATGTATGTCGGACAGTGTTTTGCCTATGTTCTCCTCTAGGAGTTTTATAGTTTCTGGTTTTACGTTGAGATCTTTAATCCATTTTGAGTTTATTTTTGTGTATGGTGTTAGAAAGTGTTCTAGTTTCATTCTTTTACAAGTGGTTGACCAGTTTTCCCAGCACCACTTGTTAAAGAGATTGTCTTTAATCCATTGTATATTCTTGCCTCCTTTGTCAAAGATAAGGTGTCCATATGTGCGTGGATTTATCTCTGGGCTTTCTATTTTGTTCCATTGGTCTATATTTCTGTCTTTGTGCCAGTACCATACTGTCTTGATGACTGTGGCTTTGTAGTAGAGCCTGAAGTCAGGTAGGTTGATTCCTCCAGTTCCATTCTTCTTTCTCAAGATAGCTTTGGCTATTCGAGGTTTTTTGTATTTCCATACAAATTGTGAAATTATTTGTTCTAGCTCTGTGAAGAATACCGTTGGTAGCTTGATAGGGATTGCATTGAATCTATAAATTGCTTTGGGTAGTATACTCATTTTCACTATATTGATTCTTCCAATCCATGAACATGGTATATTTCTCCATCTATTAGTGTCCTCTTTGATTTCTTCCACCAGTGTTTTATGGTTTTCTATATACAGGTCTTTAGTTTCTTTAGGTAGATATATTCCTAAGTATTTTATTCTTTCCGTTGCAGTGGTGAATGGAATTGATTCCTTAATTTCTCTTTCTGTTTTCTCATTATTAGTATATAGGAATGCAAGGGATTTCTGTGTGTTGATTTTATATCCTGCAACTTTACTATAATCATCGATTAGTTCTAGTAATTTTCTGGTCGAGTCTTTAGGGTTTTCTATGTAGAGGATCACATCATCTGCAAATAGAGTTTTACTTCTTCTTTTCCAATTTGGATTCCTTTTATTTCTTTTTCTGCTCTGATTGCTGTGGCCAAAACTTCCAAAACTATGTTGAATAGTAATGGTGAAAGTGGGCACCCTTGTCTTGTTCCTGACTTTAGAGGAAATGCTTTCAATTTTTCACCATTGAGGATAATGTTTGCTGTGGGTTTGTCATATATAGCTTTTATTATGTTGAGGTATGTTCCTTCTATTCCTGCTTTCTGGAGAGTTTTTATCATAAATGGATGTTGAATTTTGTCAAAGGCTTTCTCTGCATCTATTGAGATAATCATATGGTTTTTATTTTTCAATTTGTTAATGTGGTGTATTACATTGATTAATTTGCAGATATTGAAGAATCCTTGCATCCCTGGGATAAAGCCCACTTGGTCATGGTGTATGATCTTTTTAATGTGTTGTTGGATTCTGATTGCTAAAATTTTGTTAAGGATTTTTGCATCTAGGTTCATCAGTGATATTGGCCTGTAGTTTTCTTTTTTTGTGGGATCTTTGTCAGGTTTTGGTATTAGGGTGATGGTGGCCTCATAGAATGAGTTTGGAAGTTTACCTTCCTCTGCAATTTTCTGGAAGAGTTTGAGTAGGATAGGTGTTTCCTCTTCTCTAAATTTTTGGTAGAATTCAACTGTGAAGCCATCTGGACCTGGGCTTTTGTTTGCTGGAAGATTTCTGATTACAGTTTCAATTTCTGTGCTTGTGATGGGTCTGTTAAGATTTTCTATTTCTTCCTGGTCCAGTTTTGGAAAGTTGTACTTTTCTAAGAATTTGTCCATTTCTTCCACGTTGTCCATTTTATTGGCATATAATTGTTGATAGTAGTCTCTTATGATCCTTTGTATTTCTGTGTTGTCTGTCAGTTTTATAAAAAAGGCAAAAGTAGAACCTTCATTAAGTATCCTTGGTAAAGGTGGGACTCTAGTCTCTGAGCTTGGCAAATGATTGTTTGTCAAAAAAGTAACAGTGAAAGTCGCTCAATCGTGTCCGACTCTTTGTGACACCATGGACTATAGCCTTCCAGGCTTCTCTGTCTGTGGAATTCTCTAGGCCAGAATACTGAAGTGGGTAGCTGTTCCCTTCTCCAGGGAATCTTCCCAACCCAGGGATCGAACCCAGGTCTCCCAATCCCTCCCAGGCAGATTGTTTATGACTGACTCACCAGGGAAGCCCTGGTACACCCAATTAAAAGTGACAGTACACCCAATTTAAAAAATTTCATGTGACTGCTGCCCAGCTGAAAATGATTGCAAACACTGTTGATTGCTACGCAGAGTCCATTTAGTTTGTCAGGGAGGATTGCCGTGGTGGAGAGGTGGCGAGTAGTAGTACAATGAGGGGAATCTTTGGAAAATACTAGGAACTGCTAGCTTATGGATACTGATATATCAGTCTGAATCATGCTTGCCCCAACCAAAAATGGAATGGCAAGACCAAAAAAGACTTAAGTTTACTGCTATAACCATGTTTGTTTGTTTGTTTTGCCTCAACATGAGTTCCTGGACTTTTAATTTAACTTTATTGAGATGTAATTAACATATAAGATGTATTTATGTAATCATCACCATCACAAGATACAGAGCATTTTATTTCCATAATCCATTAAAATCTTTGCTACAATTAGTCTTATCTGCAAATTTGGGCCCTGATTAGGTAACCACTGATTAGTTATTAGGAGACTCTGATGCTGGGAGGGATTGAGGGCAGGAGGAGAAGGGGATGACAGAGGATGAGATGGCTGGATGGCATCACTGACTCGATGGACTTGAGCCTGAGTGAACTCCGGAAGTTGGTGATGGACAGGGAGGCTTGGCGTGCTGCGATTCGTGGGGTCGCAAAGAGTCAGACACGACTGAGCAACTGAACTGAACTGAACCAAATTAGGTAACCACTGATTTAATTTCTATCACTATAGATTATATTTGTCTTTTATGAATTTCACATAAACTCTCTTGTGTCTAAGATTGATCCATATTGTGACACTTCTAGCTATTTACCCAAGAGAAATGAAAATATATATCCACCCAAAGACTTGTATACAAATATTCATACTGCTATTATTCATGATAACTCAAAACTGGTATCTGTTGTTTAGTTGCTAAGTCGTGTCCAACTCTTTTGTAACCCCATGGACTGTAGCTCGGCAGACTCCTCTGTCTATGGGATTTCCCCGGCAAGAATACTGTCCATGGGATTTCCCAGGCAAGAACACTGGAGTGGGTTGCCATGTCTTTCTCCAGAGGGTCTTCCTGACCCAAGGATTGAACCCATGTCTCCAGAGGGTCTTCCTGACCCAAGGATTGAACCCATGTCTCCTGCCTTGGCAGGCGGATTCTTTACTACTGAGCCACAATTAGTAAAACTAGAAACAACCAGAATGTCCCATCAGCAACTAAATATGTAAACAAAACGTGATGCATCCATACAGTGGAATATTATTGTACAGCCATAAAAAGGAATGAAGTACTGATACCTGATACAACATGGGTGATTCCTGAAAACATATGCTAAATGAAGGAAGCCAGTCACAGAGACCATATATTGTGTGATTCCATTTATTTTAATGACCAGAATAAGCAAATCTATAGAGACAGAAAATAGGTTAGTGGTTACCTACAGCTGAGTTGGGAGTAAGTTGGGGAATGACTGTTAATTGTTATAAAGTTTCTTTTGGGGTTGGTGAAAATATTCTAAACTTAGATCATGGTGATAATTGTCAACTATGTGAATATACTAAAAACATTGAATTACACACTTAAAATGATTGAATTTTATGGTATATAAATTATATCTCAATAAAGATGTTTTTCAAAAGAAAGAAACTGTCAAAGTGTTTTCAAAAGTGGTTATACCATTTTTAATTCCAACCATCAATGACTAAGTTGTAGCTACTCCATATCTTTGTCACACTTGGAATTGTCTTTTTAATTTTAGCCATTCTAGTGCATATAAAGTGCTTTAGTAATACTGCATACGTTACAGTTCTAAAAATTACTGTTAATTTATTTTGCATGATGACAAGTGTTGACCAGCTGATCATTTGCCTGTTTTTAAATTTGATTATTCATGAGTGTCTGTATATTCTAGATGCAGGTCCTTTTCATATATATTGTGAATATTTTCTCCTATTTTCAGTGGCTTGTCTTTGCAAGTTATTAATGTGATTTTCAAAGTCCAGACATTTTAATGGAAACCAATTTTAAATTAATACCATGAACATGAAGTTATTAATTTTTAAAACAATTTTTGCCCTTGTGTTTTATTTAGTAAATCTTTGCTTCCTCCTAGTTGTGGAAATTTTCACCTGTATTTTCTTCTGGAAGTTTTATGGTTCTGGCTTTTACATTTAGTTCTATGCTCTGTATCAAGTTAATTTTTTTAATGGAATTATTGTTTCTTTTTTTTTAATTTATTTGTTTACTTTTGGCTGCCCTGGATCTTCATTGGTGTGTACAGACTTTCTCTAGTTGTGGCGAGCAGGGGCTAGTCTCTTAATTGCAGCACGTGGGCTTTTCATCATGCTAGCTTTTCTTGCTGTAGAGTATAGGCTCTGAAATGAGGGTTTAGATGGTTGTGGCGTACAGGCTTGGGCTTAGTTGCCCAGAGGCACGTGGAATGTTTCTACACCAAGGATCGAACCCATGTCCCCTGCACTGGCAGGCAGATTCTCAACCACTTAACCACCAAGGAAGTTCAAGTTAATTTTTTGTAAGGTGTTTGGTAATGGTAAACGTTCGTCCAGTTCCCATCCTGCAGTATCCTGTTGTTCCATTGTCATCTGTTGAAAAGACTATTTCTTTCCTCTATTGAAATCTTTGGCACATTTGTAAAAAATCAATTGACCATATATACGTGGGTCTATTTCTGAAGTATTAGTTCTGTTCCATTGGTCTCATATATGTCAAAATTTATGCCCTACACTGTCTTGATTATTATAGGTCTGTCATAAATCATGAAATCAAGTAATGTAAGTCCTCTAATTTTGCTCTTTTTAAAAATTGTTTTGAATATTCTATGTCTTTTGCATTTCTGTTCAAAGTATAAAATCAGCTTGTCATTTCTACAAATAAAACCTGCTAAGATTTTGATTGGAATTGCATTAACTCTGTAGATCAACTTGGGGGAGAATTGATACTTTAATAATATTGTTTTCAAATCCACGACCATGGTATACCTCTCCATTTATTTAGATCTTTAAAATTTTCTCATCAGTATTTTGTAGTTTTTAGCATACTGTTTGGAGAAGGCAATGGCAGCCCACTCCAGTACTCTTGCCTGGAAAATCCCATGGACAGAGGAGCCTGGTGGGCTGCAGTCCATGGGGTTGCTAGAGTCGGACTCGACTGAGTGACTTCACTTTCACTTTTCACTTTCATGCATTGGAGAAGGAAATGGCAACCCACTCCAGCGTTCTTGCCTGGAGAATCCCAAGGACGGTGGAGCCTGGTGGGCTGCCGTCTATGGGGTCGCACAGAGTCGGACACAACTGAAGCGACTTAGCGGCAGCAGCATACTGTTTTGTACGTATTTTTTTCAATAATTTTTTATGTTATCTAAATGGTATTTGTATTCCTTTCCATTACAGTTTATTATAGGATATTGAATATAATTCCCTGTTGTGTACAACAAGATCTTGTTGTTTATCCATTCTGTATATAGTATCAATAGTCTGCATCTGCTAATCTCAAACTCCCAATCCAACCTGTCCCCCACACACAGAATCACAAGTCTGTTCTCTATGTTTTTTATTCTGTTTCTGTCATACATAAGGTCATTTGTGTCATATTTTAGATTCCATAGATAAGTGTATCATGTGGTATTTGTCTTTTTTTTTTCTAAGTTGTTTCAAACTAGTTTATTTAGGGGTTCCATTTTCGCACCTCAAGAGATTTTATGGATTTCTCATGCTGCTTCACTCATTAGTTCATCTAGTTCTGAAGGGTTACTCAGTGTCATCTTGACGAGTCAACCATCTTCGTAACAAGATTTGTTGACAAATCCTGGATTTTCTGCTAGAGTTTCATTAATTTCAGTTACTTCTGATAAACACAGTAGAGTTCACTAGCAGCTATACTTTACAGTGCACCAAACATAATTTAGGGCTTACCTGATAGTTCAGTTGGTAAAGAATCTGCCTGCAATGCAGGAGACCCCGTTTTGATTTCTGTGTTGGGAAGATCAGCTGAAGAAAGGATAGGCTACCCACTCCAGTATTCTTCAGCTTCCCTTGTGGCTCAGCTGGTAAAGAATTCTCCTGCAAAAAAAAAATAAAAAAATTAAAATTAAAAATTAAAAAAAAAAAAGAATTCTCCTGCAATGCGGGAGACCTGGGTTCAGTCTCTGGGTTGGAGAAGGGAAAGGCTACGCACTCTGGTATTCTGGCCTCGAGAATTCATGGACTGTATAGTCCATGGGGTCGCAAAGAGTCGGACACGACTGAATGAGTTTCACTTTCAAACATAATTTACAGTGCACCAAATTCCTTGTTTGTTCAATTTTGTCCCAACTTCTGACAGACTACAGCAAACAACATCTCCCAAATCTTCCTGTGCAAAATTGCTGATTGCCACTGTTCTAACACCATTTTCTGTTGTTACCCATTCATGTTTGTCTGTGAATTTGTGCACGGACAGCAGACTGGGGCAAGTGTTCAGTGCCCGGTAGGTGCCCGCCTACAGCCCCCAGAGCCCCGGTAGGCAGGGCTCAGTGGGTGCAGAGGTGGTGCACAGGCTGTAGACCAAAACCTGCATGCTCCACACCACTCTCCTCTCTTTGTCTTTCTCATTTATTTTGCTTGGTATGATAATCTCTGGGTTCACCCATGTCGCTGCAAATGGCATTGTTTCATTCTTTTTAATAACTGGATAGTATTCCATTATATCTATCTACCATGTCCTCTTTATCCACTTATCTGTCAGTGGACATTTAAGTTGCTTCCATGTCTTGACTATTGTGAATAGTGCTGCTATGAACACTGAGGTGCATGTGCCTTCTCTGATTATAGTTTTGTTCAGATATATGCCCAGGAGTGGGATTGTGGGATTACATGACAATTCTGTTTTCAGTTTTCTGAGGTACCACCATACTGCTTTCCATAATGTCTATACCAGTTTACATCCCCACCAACTGTGTATGAGGGTCCCCTTTTCTCCACACCTTCTCCAGCAGTCATTATTTATAGATGGCCATTCTGACCAGTGTGAGATGATACCTCATTGTACTTTCTTTTGTAGTTTTGATGTTGTTTATTTTTTGGCAGTGCCAGATCTTAGTTGCGCTGCATGGAATCTTTGATCTTCATTGCTCTATGCAGGATCTTTAGTTATGGTGTACGAGATCTAGTTCCCTGATGGTGATCGAGCCTGGGTTCCCTTCTTTAGAAGCATGGAGTCTTAGCCACTGGATCACCAGGGAAATTCCCTCATTGTAGTTCTGATTTGCATTTCTCTGATAATTAGCAATGTTGAACATCTTTTCATGTGCCTCCTTTGGCTATCTGTATATCTTCCTTGGAGAAATGTCTGTTTAGGGCTTTTGCCCATATTTTGATTAGGTTGTTTGTTTTTTGATGTTGAGCTGTATGAGCTGTTTGTATATTTTGGAAATTAACCGCTTGATAGCTTCATGGTTTGCAAATATGTTTTCTCTTGTTCCATAGGTTGTCTTTTCATTTTGTTTCTGGTTTCCATTGCTGTGCAAAAGCTTTTAAGTTTAATTAGGTTCTATTTGTTTATTTTTGCTTTTATGAAATTTCACTCTTTGTTCCAGGTAATATCCCTTGTTTGAAGTCTCCTTATCAGATTATTAATATAGCAATTCAATTTTGCTTTAATTAGTGTTGATACAACACATTTTTCACATCTGTATAATTTCAGCCTATCTGTGTCTTTATATTTTAGGTGGATTTCTTTTAGACAAAACCTGTAGCTGGACACTGATTTTCTACCCAGTCTGACAACCTCTGTCTTTTAATTGAAATGTTACATTTAATTTATTTATTAATATGGTTGTGTTAATATTTGCCATCTTGCCTTTTTTTCCCTTCTTTTTCTTCTGTTTGTTTTTTCCTTTTTCTGCTTTTGTTTGGATTAACTGAGTATTTTTATGATTCCATTTTATGTCCAATATTGACTTCTTATCTCTACCCCTTAGTTTTATTATTTTAGTCATTGCTCTAGGTTTTCAAACATGCATTTTTAACTTACTACAGTATACCTTCAAAATTTGTTATATGACTTCATGTAATGTGTAATACCCTTACAATAGTGTGTTTCCATTTGCCCCACTCCTGGTCTTTGTACTACTATTGTCAAACATTTTTCTTCTAGGTTTCTTTTAAATTTCACATTCCATTGTTATCATTTTTTGATTTGATGAGTCAATTATCTTTTTTCCTAGTTTTCAAATTTATGTGAAAATATTTTACACTTTATCCATGTATTTACCATTTCCAGCGTGTTTTATTCCTGTTGAAAGATCCAGATAATGTAACTTTCCATCTACCAGAGAGCTTTTGTTAACATCTCTTCTAATTGTAGGACTGTTAACAACACATTCTCTCAGATTGTTTGAAAAGGTCTTTATTTCACTCATTTCAGAAAGATGTTTTTGCTGGATATAGAATTCTAGGCTAACTTTTTTTTTTCTTCTGGCACAGATATCATTCCATTGTTTTCTGGCTTGTATAGTTTCTGACAAGTGTGAATTTTTATCTTTGCTCCTTTGTACATGTTTTTCCCCTGTCGAGCTGCGTTTAATATTCTTTCTTTAACATTGGTTTCAGCAATTTTATTGTGATGTGCTTATACCTTCCATTTTGTTCCTTATAATGTTCATGGTTGTCTTTAAGCACTTGAATATATTTATAATAGCTCTTTAAATGTCCTTGCTAATTTCATCATCTCTTTCATTTCTGGGTCTGTTTCTGTTCACTGATGTTTCTCTGGGTTATAAGCTACATTTTCTTGCTTCTTGACATGTCTGATAATTTTTTACTGGATATTGGGTATTGTGAATGTTATATAGTTGAATGCTGGATTTTGTTGTCTTTCTTTATTAAATAGTGTCAGACTTCATTGAGGAAGGTAAGGAAATTATTTGTGGAGCAGCAGTTTCCTTTCTGTAACGTTGTACAGGGAGGCAGTGACCATAACCATCCCAAAGAAAAGGAAATGCAGGAAGGCAAAGTGGTTATTTGAGGAGGCTTTACAAATAGCTGAGGAAAGAAGAGAAGCAAAAGGCAGGGGAGAATGGGAAAGATATACCCAACTGAATCCAGAGTTCCAAGAATAGCAAGGAGAGATAAGAAGGCCTTATTAAATGAACAGTGCAAAGAAATAGAGGAAAACAATAGAATGGGTAAGACTAGAGATCTCCAAGAAAATTGGAGAGGGACTTCCCTGGTGGTCCAGGGCTAGGATTCCGAGCTCCCAATGCAGGGGACCCTGGTATGATCCCTGGTCAGGGAATTAGATCCCACATGTACAGCCAAATAAATATTTTTTTTTTTAAAGATGAAAATTGGAGATATCGAGGGAACATTTCATGCAAGGATGGGCATGATAAAGGAAATGGTAAGGACCTAACAGAAGCAGAAGAGATTAAGAACTTCTTTGTATAAGAATTATACAAAAAGGTTTTAATGACCCAGATAATCACTCACCAAGAACCAGAGAAATCAAGTGGGCCTTAGGAAGCATTACTACAAACAAAGCCAGCAGAGATGACAGAATTCCAGCTGAACTATTTAAAATTCTAAAAGATGGTGCTGTTAAAGTGTTGCACTCAGTATGTCAGCAAATTTGGAAAACTCAGCCATGGCCATAGAACTGGAAAAGGTCAGTTTTCATTCCGGTCCCAAAGAAAGGCAATGCCAAAGGATGTGTACACTACCATACAGTTGTGCTCATTTCACATGCTAGCAAGGTTATGCTCAAAATCCTTCAAGATAGACTTCAACAGTGTGTGAACCGAGAACTTCCAGATGTTACAAGCTGGGTTTTGAAGCAGCAGAGGAACCAGCATCAAATTGCCAACATTTGTTGAATCGTGGAGAACACAGTGGAGTTCCAGAAAAACATCTATTTCTGCTTCACTGACTATACTTTGTGTGGATTACAACAAACTGTGAAAAATTCATAAAGAGATGGGAATACCAGACCACCTTACCTGCCTCCTGAGAAATCTGTTCACAGGTCAAGAAGCAACAGTTAGAACCTCACATGGAACAACTGACTGGTTCAAAATTGAGAAAGGAGTCCTACAAGGCTATATATTGTCACCCTGTTTATTTAACATCTGTGCAGAGTACATCATGCAAAATGCTGGTCTGGATGAATCACAAGCTGGAAGTAAGATTGCTGGGAGAAATATCAACAACCTCAGATATGCAGATGACACCACTCTAATGGCAGAAAGTGAAGAGGAACTAAAGAACCTCTTGATGAGGAAAGAGGAGAGTGAAAAAGCTGGCTTAAAATTCAACATTAAACAACCGAAGATTATCTGATCCCATCACTTCATGGAAAATAAAAGGGGAAAAAGTGGAAGCAGTGACAGACTTTATTTTCTTGATGGTGACTGCAGCCATGAAATTAGAAGACTTGCTCCTTGGAAGGAAAGCTCTGACATACCTTGGACAGCATATTAAAAAGCGGAGGTATCACTTTGCTAACAAAGGTTCATATAGTCAAAACTATGGTTTTTCCAGGAGTCATGTACAGATGTGAGAGTTGGACCATAAACCATAAAGAAGGCTGAACGCCAAAGAATTTATGCTTTTGAATTTTGGTCCTGGAGAAGACTCTTGAGGGTCTCTTGAACTGCAGGGAGATCAAACCAGTCAGTCCTAAAGGAAATCAACCCTGAATATTCGTGGGAAGAACTGTTGCTGAAGCTGAAGCTCAGTACTTTGGCCACCTGATGCGAAGAGCCAGCTCATTGGAAAAGACCCTGATGCTCGGAAAGATTGAAGGCAAAAGGAGAAGGGGGTGACAGAGGATGAGATGGTTAGATAGCATCACCATCTCAATGGACATGAATTAGAGCAAGCTATGGGAGATAGTGGAGGACAGGAGGAGCCTGGTGTGCTGCAGTCCATGGAGTCACAGCATTGAATACAACTTAGCAACAGAACAACAATATCCTTTTGAAACTTCTTTTTTTTCATGTAGTGATCTTTGTTTTCCAGTGTTATTGAGCTATAACTGACATATACCACTATTTAAGTTTACCACAGTAGGTCTAGTTAACATCAGTCATCTCCTGTAGATGAAAAGGCAGCAGGAGGCTGGGGTGGTCCTTGTGATGAGAACTCAGGATTTACTGTCTCAGTAACTTCTAAATATACCATACGTGCTGTACGAAGTCATTTCAGTTGTGTCTGACTCTTTGTGACCCTATGGATGGTAGCCCACCAGGCTCCCCTGTTGATGGGATTCGCCTGGCAAGAATACTGGAGTAGGTTGCCGTGCCCTCCTCCAGGGGATCTTCCTGACCCAGGATCAAACCTGCATCTCTAGAGTCTCCTTCATTGGCAGGCAGGCTCTTTACCACTAGTGCCACCTGGGAAGCCCAAATATACTAAGGAGCAGTGTTAACTGTAGTCATCATATAGTATGTTACACCCCCAGTACTTATTTATCTTATAATTGGAAATTTGTACCTTTTGACCACCATGTATGAAACTCCTTATCTTTATTAAGATAGGTTTAGAGTGACTTTTAATTCTGTGTGTGTATCTGTGTGTGTGTGCGTGTTGATCACTCAGTCGTGTCTGACTCTATGCAACCCCATGGACTCCTCTGTCCATGGGATTTCCCAGGCAAGAGTACTGGAGTGTGTTGCCATTCTCTTCTCCAGGGGATCTTCCAGGGATCGAACCCTGAGTGTCCTACATTGCAGGCAGACTCTTTATCATCTGAGCCACCAGGGAAGCCCCCAAGTTTAGTTCTGCTGTTAAGGTGTTAGTGTTCTGGTGCCTCCTTTGAATGCCCTACACATTCAACAGGTACTTTTCATTCTGGTTGGTCAAAATTCATACACCTCCCAATCCTGTGTGAGCTCTGGAAATTGTTCATCTTACAGATCCTCAGTCATTTTTCTGTGGAAACTGGTTGAATTTTCCGCTAAAAGTGTGATTCTTAGTGTTCAGCAACAGATTCAGTGGGAACCGTACATAAATTTCTAAAACCTTTTTCTTTGCTGAACTCCTTCCTTTCTAGTAACCTGCCTCACAAATGCCAGCCCGCTTTGCCTTTCCAAACTTTAGTGTATCTCCTTAGCCCAGCAAGATTTTCATGCTCACCTTATATTTTCTTTCTCTCAGGATTCCTGTCCTGCACTGCATTTTATACAATGTATAAAAAGACTTATTTCTTCTGTAGCTTTCAGTTATTCCATTATAAATCAAAGTGGAAGTCCTCAGCTACTTCAAAATATTAGAGTATACCCTGAGTTAACCTACCCAGCTAAATTTTTAAAATTTCATTTACTTTTCAGAGAACTGCCACTTGAATTAACTATTCATATGCATTGTCCATTTTACTTCATTTTCTTTCTTCCTTCCTTCCTCTTTTTTTTCCATTACGAGAGAAGAGTCTTGAATGGATTTTGGAAATAGGATGTTATAGTGCGCATTTTCATATATTTTTAAAGATAATACACTAAAAGATCTCTCTTCCCTTTCCCCATATTTTGCTTCTATTCTTGGGCCCAGGTCCAGCCTTTATATTGATCATTTACAAAGGTTCTATCCTCAAATCTCTCAGAACAGCAAGAATTGAAACATGAGAGCTCTTGGATGGCTGATATTTTGTCTGATAGTTAACTATCTGCTTGGAGACCATGAATCTTTTAGGCTATGTCCATCTCAACATGAATCAAACATTGTCCTGAATAAGAGGTTAAGTAGATGACATCTGAAGGAAGCTAACAGTTTTCTCTGGGTACTTGTTAGCCTTGGAGTTCATGGATCTAATTGTTTCTTCTCCTTGTCTTCTGAGATGCAAACCTGTTACTTATGCAAATAAGTGCTAAATATAGTTCAGCACGACTTTGAACCTGGCTATTCAAAGATCACTTTGTGTGTCTGCTTAGATTATTTTGGACAGTTATCTAATGAGTACACTGCACAGTTTAGCTGGATTGTGCAGTTGAAATTTGTTGCTAAATTGAACGCACCTCAAAGGGGCATCTCAGAATGGATCAAACCTGATTTCCAAAAAAGTTGAAACTATGGATTATGTGGAGAGTAAAGTGAAATCCTTTCCCACCCTTTCAACCTTTTGCTCATCTTTTGTGCAGGATTTATTTTTTTCAGCATCTGGGCAGAGCCTACCCTTCAAATAATAGACCCTGAAAGAAGCCTAAGCTGTCAGGGCCAGAGTCACAGACCTGTCAACTAATGGCCCTCCTGAGCTGCTGTCCCAGGGGCCCTGCCACACTGATGAGAATTTTGCAGTCTGAATTAGCTGAGTAGGATTACATGGTAGGCAAAAGAGAAGAGACTTTGGATTTCTTAATTTTCCCTATCTTAAAAGGTATGCTGTTTCAATCAGACTGCCCATTCATTGATCAGTTAGTCAGCTGACTCCAAACCACTTATAGTTCTATTGGCTCAACTGTTTCTGTGCCTGTGTATGTAAGTGTGCCCTTCAGTCGTGGTTTAGCTTGATTCCTTATTGCTTGTTAGCTCCTTAAAGGTAGGACTTGGGCTTTAGAAGCATGTCAGAGCACTGTGAACAGTGCGCTGGCAGGGTGCACTGTCCAATTCTAATCTTATCACATCACTTTCTCTTTTTGCCAGGCTTTATGGCTAATAGGATCTCAGTTCCCTGACCAGGGATTGAATCCAGGCCACGGCAATGAAAGCTGAATCCTAACCACTAGACCTCCAGGGAATTCCCATATGATGTGACCTTGATGAGAGACCTGAGTGTTACTAAATTAGTCCACAAGCATGTTGAGTGTTTACTGTTCCTCAAGACTATATTAGGGATTGTGGGAAATCTGTAATGTTGCACTGGGTCCCTTCCTTAAGGGTGCTAAGAATCCAGCTATGATGCAGTTTCAGTGAGGAAATCAGTAGTAATAATCCTTTCCTGCTTTACAGAAGAAATGGGACTGAAAAGTCATATTCTCCAACCAGTGAAATTAAACATCTGAAGTAGAGCAAATGACCAGTGGAGTCCAGTGGAGAGATGGATGGAGATTATTATGAAAATCCTCTAAAAAGCCTTTATTTTCTTTCCTTCTTTTACCTACTTTATCTCTCTCAAACTATCCAGAGATTAATTTTTCAATGATTAGGGGTTCAGCAGAGTTAAAGCAGGACTGCATGAAAATGAAAACAGAGTGGTTACAGTCTTTTTGGAAGAATGGAAAATTGGTCTTAAAGTAGGATCATTCATTGTAGAGGGATTCACTGTATCCTTTTAACACCCCACCCCAAGCCTGGAAACCGTCTGGTGGCTGTAGCCAAAAAAGCCCAATTAAACCCTAAAGATCAGGAATTCCCTGGCAGTCTAGGGGTTAGGAGTTTGTACTCTCACTGCCAAGAGCCTGGGTTCAGTCCCTGGTTGGGGAACTAAGATCCCACAAGCCGTGCAGTGCAGCAAACAATAAATAAAATAATAATAAACATTGAAGACCTTTGAATTTTAAACTTCTAAATGAGCATTGAGTAATTAGAATAGCAACCAAAGCCAGACTTTGCTAATAAAGAATTTGGGGTAGTCTGTAAAGTTTTGTTGGTGGTTTACATTATCAATAGGGTCTTCAGCCGCTGAGCAGGGTCTTCAGCTGCTGTGAGTGCAAACTGACAAGATGTGGAGCCCTGAGGACATGGCAGTCATTAAAGCTCAGACATCAAACCAGGCCTTCACCAGGTTACATTCCCAGCCCTGCACGTGTCAGGCTTCCCACTTCTTGGAGTTTGAGATTCTTGAATCTTTATTCTCTGAAAGATCAGTTAGCCTGTAAACTCAACAACGTACCTCAGGCTAGACTAGCTTGCTAGTGCAGGAGGAGCACTGCATAGGGAGTCAGGAAACTTTGCTGTGTAATCCCAGCTTTGTGTCTTGGGGCAGTGTACAGTCTTTCAAGACGTGTCTTTCTTCATCTGTGACATGAGGGCCATGTACTCGGTAGTTGGGTGATTTCAAAGGTTCCTTCCAGAACTATAATTTTTATGATTTTCTCTCAATGGTAACAGTTTGGTAGAACGAGTTATGGTTGCCTTTCATGTCACAATCCTCAGGTATTCATGCTATTTCCAGATGCTCCTGCCCACCATTTAACCACCTGATTTGTCTTTATTTGAATATATCAGATACTTTCTTTTTCCAGTTTTCTTGTTTCCATCTCAGTAGCCTTCATTCATTTAGCACCCTTGCTAGATACTATCACTTAAATATTTTAATTTATTTATTTATTATTTATTTAGTTTATTTATATATTTATATATAAATATATTTATTTATATATTATATATTATTTATTTAGTTTATTTATTTATTATATATAATTAATTATATATTAATTATTTAGTTTATTTATATATTATCACTTATCTTCATAGTATTGTAAGAAAATATTATAATGGTAACTATTTTACAGACAAAGAAACTAAAGCTCAGACAGGTCAAGGTTATATAACTAGTAAATTAAGGTGTCAAGATTTGAACCCAGACTTTCCTGATTCCGTAGCCTCTTTCTGTTACACCCCACTGCAGTCTTGATAGGTTCCGTGTTTATTTCCTATTCTATAAGACTTCTCAGTAGGTTTCTCTACTGGTATCTTGTGGTTTCATCCTCATTTGGCAGCCTGGTCTCTAAGGAAGGCCATACATGTTGCCCTGGCTGGAGTGGGCTAGTGTCAGACCTGTATACTTTCCCCAAATGGGTTATATACTTTAAATGTCATTTCAAATTGAGAAGAAGGTAATGAACACAAATTTGCTGTCAGGTCATATCCTATTATTTAGTTGTCCCCTCATTCTCATTCTCCCAGGAATTCAGTCCAGCAGAGATTTGGACTGAATCTCTGGACTGTCTTCAGAGCCCAGGAAGTACCTACTCCTAATTCAAACTGTCCCATCAGAGACCAGGCAGGTTTTCAGGCACAAGGTAAAGCCCTCTAACATCAGGACTAGATAGCCATTGCCAGGAACTTTTCTAGCTTGGCAGTCCTCCTTTGCTGCTATCTTCAGGCAAGACTTATTTCCCATTTCAAAGGTCTTGCTAAAAAATAAAAAGGTGGGGCACAGGGTACTGAATAGTCTTTTGGGAATGCCTATTATGTGTGCTAGAGGAAGAGGGTGTTTGTATGTGTGTGTGTGCCTGAAACCTCATCAACAATTTTGAACTACATTTTTGCTCTGGGATCTTTTTGCTCCCTGATGTGGCGAAGAGCCTCCCAACCTGTATCATGCAAGGCCAGGCCTCTGTTCAACTTGTCTTTAGTATAGCCTGTATCCGCCTAAACTACTAAGATTACTAAAGTTGGCGGTGGATACTGGGCATTCTCTGACTTCTGGTTGATGCATTGTCAGTTACACTCAGGACATGGGGTCATGCCTGCTTTTCTATTGTATAGAGAATACTCTTCACCAGTATGTCCCATAAGCTAATGGAGATGTGTAAGGTTCCAGCTCCTTATTTATGGTTAGAACTACCTGGGGATAAGCAGAACTACTCAATGGCCTGTTGTCACCAGAGGAGGCTTTCATCATAAAATTAGTAACCTTTTATTGCTTGTTATTAATGTGCCAGGCATTGGACAATCTTATCTCATTTCATCCTCACATCAGCTCTATGAGGAAGATAGTGTTATCCTTTTACAAATAAGAAAAAGAGATTCAGAGATTAAGTAGTATGTAAAGTTTACAGAGCTACCTGTGGTTGATCTGCAAGTAAAATTCAGGTCTTCCTAACCTCAAAGCCTATGTCTCCTCTGGAGACCTCAAGGAAGGAGTTTAGGTCCTCTCCCTCACTAATTTATTCTTCCCTCACCTGAGGCAGAGTGTTTCAAGATATCTAATGAGATCTTTGAAACTGAGGTCATTTGTGCCTTCCACTTAAATCCAGAAGATGTTCCTTCATGGTGAAGAGTCATTTATGCACGTAAGATCTTTGGGACAGTTTGAAATAGAAGTAGGTACTTCCGGGGCTCTGCAGCAAGTCCAGGAACTATCCAGGTTGCTGTATAGCCATTGGGATGATAATGTTTCCATCAGTTGTATGTTACTTTCAGGAAGTCAGAACTTTTATTCCCATGTCGTGTTTGGAAGGTGAGTTCAACTTTCACCTTTCAGAGAGAACCCCTCTTGAAGTTCCACCTCAGAGAGGTTAGGTGATCGTCTGAGTTTCCACAGTAAGAGTGAAACTCCCCAATTCAGTTTTCTATCAGACCTTTTTGCCAGGACCCAGGTTCCCATGGACTAAGCATCACAGGTGGGGGAATAAGGACTCCTTAGAGAGCATGTGGCTGATAGGTGATTTACTGCCTTTAGAGCTACGTTGAACTGAGGTGGTGGTCAAGGTTCTAGGAAGCCCACAAGCCCAACAACTGGTGAACAAAGGTGGCTCTGTTAGGGTATAGACTGTACCTGATGGATTAGGGAGAAATGTCCATCTAGGAAGGGCCTTTGAAGTTGCCAGGAAGCCAGAAATTGATGTTGAGACAGCAAATTATGAGAAAGCCTAAGGCCTTTAGGCACAAGGGCTCTGGGAAATTGTCCTCTGTGTAACTACCACCTTCACCACATCTCAGGCCAGTGTTGAGGGTGAGGCCCAAATGGGACATGTTCCTAAAGTCTTGCCAAGGGGACCGACAAACAAAAGCGAAGAAACCAGGGTCTGTGGGACATAGTTTGGCGAAGTGACCTTGAAGACTGTGATGTCTGGAGGAAAAGAGCCTGAATCTGGACCAGAACTTTGACCTGATTGTCCTTCCCAAACTCAGGAACACAAGCCTGTGTTCTCCATCCCTACCCTCTCCTCAGGAATTCTTGGCAGGCAGATATATTTGCCACCAGGTGCACTCTGCCCTGAAATAAGACTGAATTGGTGGAGGGAACAGCCCAGAGGCACCTTTGTACCCCTCAGGAATGCATTCTCAACCCCTCTGATCAGTCCTGACTCTAGCTTACTCCCTTCAGCCCTGCCTTCTGTTAAAGCTCAGCCTCCCTTATCATACTCATTCCTCGCAAGACTCCCGGCTGAGCTGGGAGCTCTCCATGACATCACTACACTTCCCTCTCAGGTCAGACCGAATTGCAGAATAGCTATTGGCCAGATTGTCAGAGTGAAAATTTAGTCACTCTCCTGGTCTCTCCTTTCTACCCAGCTCACTTCTTTTAAGTTAATGGAGAAGATCTACATCTTCTGATGTAACTAATCATTGTATAACCCAAATATGATTATCTTCAAGCTGGCAAGGTAGTATTACACTCTCTAAATACTAGTCTGATCTTGCTAATAATGGGCATGATATATCCAAAATAGTTTTTGTTACAGGGAGTAGCAGGAGCCTGGGATCGGTCACGATGTAACTAACTATCCTTGCCTTTGATTCGTGGTCTAATAAGCCAGACTCACATCAGAACTGGCTTTGGTAATCCTTTCCTTCTGGAACCACAGAGATCCAATGTTCCTGGAGTTAGCGGAAGTCTGAGTCCACCACAGAGACATAGTAGGGGGGGACCCCTCCTCAGAACAGAAGAGGATGAGATAAACTGTAGCTTAGCCTAGAAATGTCTCCTACACTCCAAGGCTGGGATGCTCAAAAGTTCCATCCAGGCAATGGATAAGAAGACTGAGTTGGCATTGAGAGATGAAAACAAGTGGCAGATGGTGCTGAGGAACATCCCGGGACTAAAGAAATGTGGTTCCCAGAAAGGGAAGAGGAGAGATATTGGCAAAGTCTTACTCAGCAACTGTGACAGCCTGGCCAGAGAAAGCTGCACGATACAGCTGAGAATGCATCTGTGGTATCAGGGATACTGAGGGGCTCAGACACTCACTGTTCTGTCACCTCTTCTCATCTCCTTTACCATACCCACAGTAAATAGCCCTGAAAACCAGGCTGGACCGGTCAGGAAAGGCAGGGGATGGAAGAAATTAGAAAGTGGTCCCAGCTACTGTATAGCATAGGGAACTCTACTTAGTATCTTATAATATCCTATAATGCAAGAGAATGTAAAAAATAAAATACACACACACACACACACACACATATATATATATATGTATGTATGTATTTTGGCCATGCCACATGGCTTTTAGGATCTTAATTCCTCACCAGGGATTGAACCCATGCCCTCAACAGTGAAAGCATAGAGTTCTAAAAACTGGACCACTGGGAAATTCCCTATATATTTTATGTATATGTATAACTGATTCACTGTGCTGTATACCTGAAAGTAACACACCACCGTAAATCAGCTATATTTCAATACAAAATTTTTTTTAAAGTCTCAGAAACCTGAGGAATTGCCATGGCCAGGCTTTTTTCAGTAACAAGTAGTGACAGAGTCTCTTGGGTGTATTGTCCCAGACTGAATCCAGCCCAGTAGAGCAGCAGGAAAGGTGTGGGGGCCAAGTGACCTAGGGTTTGTGTGGCCTAAGCCCTGCTGGTTCTTGACTTCCCCAGGTGCTAGAGGTAGTGCGAGCCAACTATGACACACTCACACTGAAGCTGCAGGATGGCCTGGACCAGTACGAGCGCTACTCGGAGCAGCACAAGGAAGCCGCCTTCTTCAAAGAGCTGGTGAGTGAGCCTTGCCTCTGTCTCTGCCTATGTCTGTGGAGGGCCCTTGCCCGCCCCTGGGTTCTACTGTGCAGGTGGGTACAGGCTGATGAAATAAGATTGGAGGGGCCTAATTGGATTGGGTTTGCCACTTCTGTTCCACAACAGTCCAGGAAGGACCAGGTGGTGAGAGATGAAGATAATCACTGGGGTACTGGTGCCAGGCTGGGAAGAGTGAAAAGCCTGAGGCAGCAGTGCCCACCCCTCCTCTGCAGCCATGGAGATAGCCCTGTGCAGCTTCAGCTAGGCCTGAAGTTTGATGTGCATTCCCAGTGGCAGCTCTGGCTCATTGCCCCCCTTATCCTGCCTGTCCTCAGAGCAACTAATGAGAGTAATTGATTCTTCTCCTCCTTATGTAACCACTTTCCTAAATACCTAACTGGGTCCTGGTCTGAGTGCCCTTCCAGTCTAGTTCTCCAGTCTTCACTCCCTACCTGCATTCCCACTCTCTAGTCACTCAGCTTCCTGCAGCTCCTCCCTTGGCCATCTGAAGCCAGTGAACACTTGTTCCATCTCCTCCACCTCCTGGTTGACATCTCCACAGAACTGGACTACCCTGTTAGTGGTCCCTTTCCTGCCCTGCACTTAGAAGTTGCCCTCAGGAAAAGCCCAGTCACTCTGTATACTCTGGTCTGGGGCCTGAGACCTGGGCACACAGGCCTCTGTACCCACTTCCCATGTCCTCAGACCTCCCACTGCCAGGGCAGAATTTGCATCAGCCCAGCTTTTTACTTACCTACGCCTAGTCTGTAATGAAGGTGCTAGACTTTAGGTCATATGTCTTGTGCTAAACCCAGCCCAACTCTGACCCCAACATGCCATTCCTGGGATTTTGGCCTTCCCCAGGGTGAGGCATATATACTCTGAGCTGAGATAGTGGGGAGCAGGTAAGCCACTAATGTAAGGAGATAGCAGAATACAGTACTTTTATGGAGTGGTCGGCAAGTCTTCAAGTTGATCTAGGGGTCAGGTCTTAAGAGATTAAGTTACTGGGAGAGGAAGAGGACTGAGGAGGAGAAACATCAAAAGCTGTCTTGAGGCTTTGGGGCACTAGTCTGTGCCTTACTTATGTCTCCGCATAGCTGTACCACTGGCATAGGGGAGCTCAGAGAGTCTGGTTAGGTTTGGAGCTAATGAACTTGGGCTGCCTGCTGTTTGCCATACTGGCCTTTCCTCTGCTTCCTGCCTGATGACTTCATTATGTTTCCCATAGCACAGCAGAGATGGAAGAAAAGCTGCCTGGGCTTTGGGGCCTAAGACAGATACATGTTCTTTGTCTCCTTCCACCCCTGCTTTGTCTCTAGGCCAATGTTCACATCTATTTCCAATGAATGAATCCATCTGCTGATTACTCTTAGAACCCACTCAGAGCAGGGAGTTCGGCCTTCCGACTCCTTTCCCCTGCTGACACAGACAGGACTTCCTGAAAGGTTCTCAGTCTCTGGGTAGAAAGCCGTCAGTAGAGAGAACGTGGTGAGAATACAAGCAGACTTTCCTCTAAAGTGGGCAGGCATCTTTGGGGTATGGAGAGTGCTGGCCTAGGAGCTAAGAAACCTAGGTCCTGCTCCCACAGCTGGGACTTGCTGGCTATGTGACCTGTTCCTGGCTGTTGGCCTCTTTGAGTTGTACTCCTGCCATCCGTGCCAGACAAGGGCTGCATCTCCAAAGTCCTTTCCAACCAGAAAAGTAGATATATACAGAAGGAGGTTGAGGAGATGTGAAAAACGCCCACAGAGAGGGAGCTCCAGAGCAGGAGTTCTCTGGCCTCAGTTTCTCCTCCTCCATTAGACCACTGACTGGACCAGTCCCCCTCAGCCTGGCCAAGGCAAGGCCAGAGGCCTGACCTCGGCACTCCTTCGCTGTCTCTGCTTGTCTCTGCCTCATCAGGTTGTGCTCTTCTCACATCCACTCGAATTCTTTCTCTCAGCCTCTTTTTTCTTCCTGCCATCACAGAACTGTTCGCTCATTTACCTGCAGGGATGATAGATGCTAAGAGTTCATTTCCTGAGAGAGAAATTTCTAGCACTGCATCTTGGCCTTGTGCTTCAGGCACTGCCTCTACTGTTTGTAATGGACTTTTTCCTGTTTTTTCTCTGCCTGTGCCCTCCCATCTCCCCTCACCTTTTCCCAGGTTCGATCCATTAGCACCAACGTCCGGAGGAACCTGGCCTTCCACACACTCAGCCAGGAAGTCCTGCTCAAGGAATTCTCTACTATCTCCTGAAGCTGCCACGCATACCTGAGCAGCCACTGACTGCTCTTACCCACGAGGCTTCTGGGCTGGAGGGCGGGCCAGGGGCGAGGTCCTGTTCCCAAGGTTGGAGAAAAACACAGACACAAGTTCTATCAGTGGAGGCCGCGCTTCACTGGAGCTTGGACAGCAGGGGCCAGGATGGGCAAGCTAGGGATAATCTTATTTGGGGAAAGGATGGGTGGGCACAGGGAGACACCTCCAGAAATGTGGGGATTTCTGGGGTGGGCTTTCTGGACAACCCCTCATATTTCCAATTGAGATTACAAGTTATGGCTACTAACTAATTGTCAGGAGCTGTTGGGCAAGCCTCAGGGTGATGCCCACATCCATGGGGTCAGTGGCTCACCTAGGCTTCTGAAAACAGACTAACTCTCAGATGTAGGTGGAGCCAGTTCTGCTTCGTTTGAGCCCGGGGCTGAGCCAGCCCTGAAATCTGTGTCCCGTGCCCCACCGGCACTTTGTCCAGTCATTAGGACCCTTAGCTCAGGCCTTGGGTGGGATAGTTATGGGATACCTTCTTTCTATTTTCTGAATCCAGAGCTGACTCCTCTGCTGTCTGGCCACCACTTTCTGCATTTGATTCTTGGCACCAGGAATACCTGTGAGTGTTCCCCTGCCTTCCAGCCCATTGACTCTTCAGCACTACAGGGTCACAATCTTAGCTTTTCATTTTCAATCTGGTTTAAACTGTCTTTAGGGTATGTGTGTGAAATAAACATTGACAGGTTTTCTGAAGCCCTCAGGTGCCTACTTTGCTGGTTCCCTTTCCAGCAGTTTCCCCACCTCCTTAGCCACCCCCTCCTCTGGGAGCCTCTCTTGCCTCTACTGAGCTCCCCTCCACGTGTTCCACCCCCTCACCCGGCTGTTGTTTACATCCAGCCTGCCTGAGAATTTCCTCTGGGGAGGAATCTGTTCCTGCGGTGGTCTGGTGCCTGCAAGGGAGAGAGCTTGCCAGGGCCAGGCTCTGAAACAAGCCAGGTGAGCATCATGGAGAGGCCGACCTTTGAAAAGTTGGCCTGTGTTTCCTCCTCTGGACAGCCTCCATGGGACTACTGCTGTAGGCTTTCCCTGCCCCACAGCTGCCTTTGAAGTCGCTGCTCCTCTGAGACCCTCCCTTTCTAAAGCACTTTTTAAAGCCTTCAGGATGGTAGGCAGCAAGCAGCATAGGAAGAATCTGGAAGTAAATGCCAGAATCCAGCTGGGAGAGCAGGTCTGGGACCTCCCAGGCTACTCTTCCACTTCAGGTGTCTTTGGGATACTTGCCCTTCCTGGGAACCAGAGTTCCAGCTCCAACACTGAGCAAGTTCCAGAGAATCCACATTGTGCTGCCGTGAATAATTGTAGATTCTTAAGATATCAGGGGCTGGGTCATCTCTGATGACTAGATGGATAGTTCAGCCTGGGGCATTTAGTGTTTTCCACATTGATGAACCTCAGAGGAGCAGGAGCTGGAAGCTGGTGGCAAATTGAAGTTATTAAAAATTTATTTGTATGGGACAGACTTTCTAGTGTCTTTTCTACTTCTCCTTAATCTCTGTTACTCAGAACTCCTTCCTCGATGACAGAGTTAAGGTAATCTCCCAGGTGCTGGTCTCACCTGGCTAGGGAACCCCTTATAGGCTCTGTTCCTCAGTCTCCTAGTCTTAGTGGAAACCAATTCAGTTCAGAAGTTGTAGCCTTCCTTGCCTTTTGAGTGGAAGAAGGAAGAGAATCCCTCTACCTCCACATGTGGTGGTAAGGAGGCGAACCAGCCTATTTGGGCTGCTTCTCGATTCCTTTCAGGCTTCCCTGTGAAGTGAATAAAGGCAGGTCCAGGGCATGGGGCAATAAACAGAGCACTTCTTGCCCTCCATTTTAAGGACCCATCTCTTGGCCCATTTAAATATGCCTATGCTCAGAACGCCACATAAGAGTCCCATCTTTTCCTGGAATTTAACCCCCAAAGGAACTGCCCATGCCCTGTCCCTGCACCCATGTCTGTACCAGGTCTGTGGCAGACCCTCCAGAGCCAGGGGAAAGCCAGGAATTGGGCATTGCTCCCAAAATAATCCTTCCTTCAGCTACTTGTCCCTTTCTCATGCCGGAAGTCTCACCACAATTCCTGCTGGGTTAATTGAATCAAGTGCTTGGAAATTAATCCAATTGAAAAGATTAAATGTGCTGAGGTCACTTCAGCTGAAGCTTACTGTCTCAGCAGGTTACTCCTCTGGGGGAGCAATTGGGTAGGCAGGATTACCTGGGACACTGCCACCATACCATGAAGACACATCAGACATTGCCCCCCACCAATTCTCATGGCATTTGGGGGGGTTCATGGGGTTGGAGCCCAGGAAGCATTGTCGGGAAGGTCAGACAAGTAGGCTTAGCCATTCAGTCGCCATTACTGGCATCTGGAGATAGCCCAGCCCTATGCCTGCCCCTTGCTTCAGAAAAGGAGCTAATCTAAGGGAAGGAGCCTCATAACAAGGACATTGCCCCCACCTTTGCCTGCATCGCCAGACCCCTTAATTATTTCCCAGATCCTCTGGAAATCAGAGGGAATCTAGGACAGGGCAGGTGATGGAATAGAGCAGGGCAGGAAAGTTGAAAGAGAAAAAAGGAACAAAAGAGCAAGAAAGTCTTGAGAAACTGACCTGGTTCAGTCTTTCTTTTCTTTTTCTTCCCAGTTGGCTAGCAGAGGTCATTAGATCATGGCAGAAGGCACCCTGAGAGCAAATAGGGCCCAGAGACAGGGTTCTGCAGTGGGTGAGGGTAGGGGTCCTTATGAGAGAAAACTATAGTCCACTGGCCTGAGATGAGCCTGCCTTAAAGGCTGGCTGACCTTTACATTCCCATTCCCCCTTCAAGCGGGCTGGGCAGTGGTGGGGGCCACAGACACTCACACGCCAAGAATCATAGAGAAAATAGGGGCTGGCCAGTGCTGAGGGTAGGAGCAGGAGTGCTGAGAATCGGCCGGGGAATCCTCACAGTGGGGCCTTTCTGGCCCTGCACCCTCCTCCACCCCCAAGACCCGGGGGTTCAGGTTTAGGGGGTAGTGTTGCCAGAGAGCTGGTCTCCTTCCCCGCACTTCTCTGCTCACCCTTTCTTTCACCGGGTGCCTCCTCCGAGCTGCAAAGAGGAGGGGGCGGGGGTAGGGGGAACCAATCCCGGCAGCGCCAAAGGGGGGAGGTGGCGGTGACAGCCGCGGGGAGGGGGCGGGAAGAGAGGCGGCTCGGCTCCAGCTCCGCGCTCTTCTCCGCTCTGCCTCCGGCTCTGCGCTCACCCACTGCCCAAGCCTGCCGCTCCTGCCCCAGTACCCCGAGGTGAGCCCTAGACACCGGAGATCCCCTGGCTCCTCGCCCCAGCCCGGACTCTCCGTACCCCAGCCCCCGAGAGCACGCTACGCCGCCAGGGGGCGCCGTGTGAGCTCCCTATCCCTGCCACCCGGCGCCCCCTCCCACGGCCCAGGTGGGGACGGGAGGGGGGCGCCGGGGGCCATGCGGGGCCAGAGTCGTAAGGAGAGTTTGTCCGATTCACGAGACCTGGACGGATCCTATGACCAGCTCACGGGTGAGTCGGTGGCTTGGGGGTCGGGGGCGGAAGAGGATAGATTACATCTCCCCTAACCCTTAAGTTCCTGTGACCCCTGCCAGGCCCTTACCCACACTCTGACCCATTACCAGGCACCCTCCCAGCAGTTCTGGGCAACAGGACACTAAGGTTCAAAACCTTGGGTTCCGCGGGGGATGGGGATTCAAGGGAGAGCAGGTGGGCAGAGGCAGCAGGTGTGGGAATGCGTGACACAAGGCTAGGAGGGGGTCTAGAGTGGGAGGTGTTACATGTGTGAGCACCTGTCATTCTGTGTGTGTCTGTATATATGTGTGTGTGCGCCTCCCACAGCTGGTTGCCATGTGCCCTGGGCTTGGTGACAGCCAGAGTTAGTGTGATTGCGTGTGACTGTGCAATTGTATGATCCTGTCAGATGTTTCAGTGAGGTTGTGTAGGACCCAGATTGTACTAATGAAGTTGTTTTGACCATGTATCTGTTCTGTGTGCAACTCTGCTTTGTGTGATTCTGTATGAAATGCCATGTGACTACCAGTATGTGTCAGGGTTTCACTTTATGGTGGTATGCCTGTTTGTAAGACTTTGTGACTGTGAACCTCCTGGGACAAGCATGTGTTGAAGTGGGCTGTGTTGTTTTGTGATTGTGAGACTGGTTATATTGGTGTTTGATACTGATTGTGTACTTCATGTGGTGATGTCTGCAGTGGGGTTCTGTGTCTATGACAGATCTTACCCTTGCTGCCTCTCTGGCTTCCTAGTGCAAAAAGGGGTTCTTAGTGCACACCATTGCTTCTCCATGTTTTCCACAAACAGCCCAGTGGACCTGAGGAGGGACTTGCATCCATCTACCCAGCCTGGCTTTCAGGAGTGACACCCAGCTCCTGTGGGGAGGCTTTGGTTAATGCTGGGTCAGTTCCCCCACCCAAAGTATTTAGAGGTCATTCTTAACAACTGAAGCTCCTTCAGCCCCCAACAGCCCTCCCAAAACTTCACCCAAACCTGGAGGAAAACACACCCTCTTGCTTCCCCTCCAGACCCAGAGATAGAAGCTCTAGGCCTGGGAAGTGCCATGTGGCCTCTTCTTAGAAGTATCTTCCAAACCACTTTGCTGCCCAGGCATCCTCTCTCTCCCACACTGGGGAGATATGTGAGACCAGTACATCTGTGCCTGTGCATATTCCTGGGTTTGGTAGGCAGATCCATGTGTTTGTGTGGGTGACTGTGTCACCTTGTGTACATTTCCATGTACGTGTGTTTCTGTCTCATTGTGCAGCCAACCCAAGAACTCCAACAGAGAACAGGAGGGAGACTGTCTCCCCTGTGTCTGAAGACAAGCTGAGAAGGTGAAGGGAGGCCAAGATCCATGCCTGTCTAGAGGAGCGAGGTTAAGACTTGGGGATGCCAAGAGGACTAGGTGTGACTCACCCACCCTAGAGAGGTTCTAGTCCCTAAGCCCAGACTCCCAGAAGAGGGAGCCCTTCCACTCAGGCAGGCCTCAGATGTGACCTAAATGAGTTTCAGACCCCAGTGGATTCCAAAGGTCCAGCTGACAAACTCTGCTATGAACTCTGTTCTCAGTAGCAAGGGCCCCAGGGCCCTTATTAGCACCACATCAGTCAGTGTTTGCTTCCTGCTTTAACTGATTCTTCCGCTTCACTTGGGCTTCCCTGGTAGCTCAGTTGGTAAAGAATCTGACTGCAGTGCAGGAGAACGGGGTTTGATCCCTGGGTTGGGAAGATCCACTGAAGCAGGGATAGGCTACCCACTCCAGTATTCTTAGGCTTCCCTTGTGGCTCAGCTGGTAAGGAATCCGCCTACGATGAGGGAGACCTGGGTTCAATCCCTGGGTTGGGATGATCCCCTGGAGAAGGGAAAGGCTTCCCACTCCAGTATTCTGGCCTGGAGAATTCCATGGACTGTAGAGTCCATGGGGTCGCAAAGAGTTGGACACAACTGAGTGACTTTCACTTTCAGTGGAATCATCCCCTCCCCACTTGGCTGTTTGAATCAGAGATTAGGTAGAAGTGGGGAAGCCCTTGCACTGGAAGATGAAGGAATGGAAGTGTGAATGCCAGCTCTGTTTGACTTTTGCTCTCTGGGCCTCACTTCTCTCATCTGTAAAATGGGAAATACTACTACCTCCCTACCTCCCAAGGGAAATACAAAGTTCAAAAGTTGACAAGCATCAAAGAATTGTGTTCCACATCAGCATCCACACGACTTGGAAAGTGGGAATAAAGACTACCAGGAGCTCTCCTTTCGAAGGAGGGCTTATCTTTAGCAGGAGATAAATGGGGTTGGGAAGCCACTATTAATGCGTTGGGTGTCTGGAGACGCTCGAGCTGAAGCCCTAGGGGAAGTCGTTGTCCGCGGTGCTGAAGCGCGTGAAAGGCGGAAGTGTCGCACTGCTATTCGGGTTTCCAGTGTTCCTTGTGCAGGCGGGATTCCTTGGATCGAACCTGGGGGTGTTCTTCGATTTCAGTCATGCAAGCCTATCAGGCTGACAGGGAGGAGGGGGCGCTAAAATCATACCTCAAGGTATTCTGGGTTGCCCCAGCCGCTTTCCTTACCCCACCCCAGGCTCAAAACAAATCTGAGAGATACTTGAGGAGAAACCAGTCTGAGCCCCGCCCTGCATTCAGCCCCTCCAGTCTTCCCAGCCCGTCAGGACCGTTTGGCAGTGCGACGAGGTGAGAAAAGGCAGTAATCAGCGGTCGTTCTGTCCAAGCTGGAATCAAGGAAAGAACTGAAGAAGGTGGGAGAGTTGGGACCTGGCTGGCCAAGGCCTGAACTCAGTCCCATTCTGAGATCTTCAGAGTCGCTTCTGTCTGGCCATAAATATTGTTCCGAGATTGGGGCGCCCCCGTGTGGTCTTAGTGAAACCATGCTTGCAGAGCTGATTCCAGATGGGGATGTGGCCAGATTAGGTTCCACGAAGTTCAGAGGTGACTCTGACCTCCTAAATGTAGGATTTTCAGCCAAAATTTTGGAATCCCAGTCGGAGGAGTGGAATCTCCATAAGCTCTGTTAAATGGTGTTAGTGGGCCCTGGAAGGGTTTACTTTGGTTATAACCACATAGGGGTGAGTCTAGGAAAGGGGTCAGGGCCAGGACTTCGGGTAGGGGGCTTTTCCTCGATGCATTTGGCTGACAATCAGCATATGATGGGAAAGTGTGAACACGCTGAACCAGGACATAGCGACACAGAACAGTTCTATGCCAGACATTCAGAGCCAGAAGCCAGAGATAGTAGGGGCACGTCCCTGCCATCCCTCTGCCATCCCAATACACTGGGCATTTCCTCCTCTTCCCTCCTATTCCCGCACCCATTGGTCCAGGAAGTATGGAAGTGTGGAGAGTTGCCATGACAACTAAGTCCTCTAACCCTTCCCCTTCTCTGTCAAAAATGGGAAGAGGAGGGGGCGACGCGGCAATAAAAGATAATGTTTTCGCTCTCCGGATCCTTTTTCAAAAACCATGGGTGCTCCCTTCCCCACGGGAAATGCAGAAAATGTTCCCAGAGAAGGCTCTGAGGGACAGTGCGTGCTGCCCCTTTCCCGCCCCTCCCCAGTGTGAGAACTTTGGGGGCAGGTGCTTCAGACGATGGGGGCCAGGGTGAGTTCCCCTCTTATGACCTGGAGAGGACAGGAAGTGGAACACGACTCTACTGCCTGAGACTCCAGTCCTTGTGGGTTCGGCCCTCCCGCGCCGCCCACACGGGGCCCACTCCTTGGGGGCGGAGATCAGAACGCCCCGAGCCTTGGGGGCGGAGCTTGGCCACTGTGCTCTCGGCAGGACCATGAACAGATGCCCCCGCAGGTGCCGGAGCCCGTTGGGGCAGGCAGCGCGATCCCTCTACCAGCTGGTGACTGGGTCACTGTCGCCAGGTATGAGGAAGGGAGGAAGGGTCTGGATCCCTGAAAAAGTAAGCGAAGAAGTGAAATAGGAGCTTTACAGAGATGGGGAGAAAAAGGGTCCCTCGCAGAGATGGAAGGGGCAAGATCCCTCAAAGAAAAGGGTTTAAAGGACAACACACCAACAGAAGTGGAGCTTGGGATAGGGTCCCTTAAAGAGAAGGTGGGGGACATAGTAATCTTCAAAGGGGAAAGGACAAGAGGCATCACGGTTCCTTGTGGAGGAATGGTGGAGGAGGGGGCAAGGCTTCTCGATGAGAGCAGAGGTGGGGACCTCAAGCAGGTGGATATGGGAGATAAAAGGAGGGAGATAGGGATAAAAGGAGGAAGCTTTCAGCAGGCGGGGAAAAGGCAAAACCCTTTACTGAATTGCTTAGTTTAATGGGATCTTAAGATGACTAGGGGCAGTGTGCAGAAAGAAAAATATCCTGAAGTAGGACTGGACCAACGTGAACTCAGCTAGTTAGTTTATGCATGATGGGATGGATAGACTTGTGTGGCATAAGAATTTCATGTCACTGTTTTGTCTATCTCTGGGAATCTGAATTAAGGGGGTTTGTAGATCACTGGGGTTGTGATCACTGGGGCCATGCATCCCTGGGGTTCCATATCCCTGGGATTCTGTGACACTAAGACTGCACATACTGGAAGTCTGTGCTTTAGAGTTGGGTTAAGGGTTCCTGAGTCACAGTAAGTTAGTTGTGTAGACTTCACAAGGTTGTACCTTGGTGTGGGATTTGTGGGATTTATATGGCATGTGGATTGTGGGTACCATATAAAGGCACTGCTGAGATTATGCACACTGTGGGTTTAGCTGCCTGGGTAGGGCCCAAAACACCCAGCATCCCCTCCTCACCTGGCCTGGGGAGACCAAAACAACCTAGCCTGTGGCATTCTGGGATCTGTAGTTCACTGGCTCTTGCCACAGTATCCTCTTGAGCCCCTGGAGTATAAGCAGGCCTCTCCTTACCATGTGCTCCCAGAAGGAGGGGCCATGGGGCTGAGCCAGAGTCATACTTGGATGTCTCTTGGAGAGCATGTGTCCTCTGAGCCCCTGCTTGGGCCTGTCTCAAGTGACAGATGGCTGGAGCCAGGCAGAGCCAGCTCTCAATCATAGCAGGCATGACTTCCAGGCCCTAAAATAGCCCCAAGGCCTAGGGAGGTCATTAATCACCCAATGCAGCTGGGGTCTGCTGTGTCCTAGCCTGGCTGGGGATGGAGAGGGGCCCCTGGCTGGGGATGGAGAGCCAGTTCTTCACTGGCTGGGTCCTTCACTAGGGGAGAAAGGGCAGATAGGAAAGTGGGCCAGTTACCTAGTATGGACCCCCCTTCAGAAGGCAGTTTTTCTCTGGATTTGAACTTCATAAAGTAAATGAGTCAGTAATAGGGATATTTCTGTGGTGAGATTTGAGGGACCTAAGGAAGAGTTCACCTAATGCTTCAAGATAATTTCCCTTCAGCCCTCACTCTGCCAGAAGAGCTTGCATTAAGACTTCATTCCTCTGGATGAAGAGCCAAGTGCCAGAGGGATGCCTGGGGAGGACAGACCTGGGCAAGTTTCTCACAAGGCTCAGAGCCTTGAGAGGTCTCTGAGTAGGGGGAAGAGAGAGCCTGAAAAGCAACTTGCTCTTTCACTTCTACTAGGTCCTCCCACCAGAGGCATCTGAAGGGTGAGGGTAAGGGTTAGAGGGAAGAGAAAGGTCCATAGACAGGACAACTGGCTGAATGGTTGTCCATCTGTCCATCTGTGAATCAGCAGCAGAGAGAAGAGAGATGCTGCTATGCTGCCTCTTTCAATTCAAATAGTCTGGCTTGGGATCAAAGGCTTCATGGAATTCACCCCCTTTTTGGTCTTATCACTCATAGCTCCCCTAATACTAACTAAGCTGCAGTCACTCAGGATTCCTTGACCCCCATACACGTTGGAGAGACAGACTGAAGGAGCTGGCAGATCACTGGTTCAAGTCTTGGTCGATTTTTTATCATCTGTATTGTCATGGGAAAGTCACTTCTCTTTGAGCTTCAGTTCCTTCATCTGCAAAATGGGTATAGTTCTACTCTATCTGACCATGTCAACTGTAATAATAGACTGCTAATAGGTCTGTTATGAGAACTAAATGAGATAACATGTGCAAAGTATCAAGAACATAAAGCATGCTCAGTAAATGTTGGGCCCTTTGTTAAGGCAGACTGCTGATCTTTTTAGCCATCCTTAAAGAACCAGCTCAAAAAATACCCTTTTCAGGTTTTTCCTGGCCTCCCAGTTAGAGCTCATTTCATGGTTCTTGAATAGTTCCTTGTGGACACACAACAAATATTTTTTGAATGAATAGTTGCCTTATAGTTCTGTCAATGGCTATCTCTCCCTGCCCAGGAAGCCAGAACCCTGTTTGGTTCACCTTTGTTGCACAGGCACTGGCTCAGAGCCTGGCATTCAATTTGTATATGTCCAATATTTTTAATATCATTGCCCTCTAGGAGCTGAGAATCTAATTGAGGAAACAGGATTGATCCAGAAAGACCTGAGTTCAAATTTGCAGCATCTTTTCTTAGCTAGGTGACCTTGGGGGAGTTCCTTTACTTCTCTGGACCTCATAGTGAAATGGGCACAATACTTTTCATCTGCCTACTTCATGGGGTTGTCATGAGAAGCCATGGAAGTAACAATGTTTGTGGAAATACTTTATAAGTTGTTAAGAGCTGTAGAAATGTAAGCAGGGGGATATCTGTTATTAATAATAGCAGCAAACAATTATAAACAGTTACTCTGTGCTTGGAATTATTCTGACAGCTTTCCATGTATTAGTTCACTTAGGAGGGCCTCAAAACCATACGAGGTAGGAAACTGAGGCACACAGAGATTAAGAACTTGCCCAGTTAATTGCAAGTGGCAGATCTAAACCCAAGGAACCTGGCACCCTCACCCACACTATTTCCTACCATGCTATGCTGCCTCTGACTTCCCTGGTGGCTTAGACTGTAAAGCGTCTGTCTACAATGCGGGATACCTGGGTTCAATCCCTGGGTCAGGAAGATCCCCTGGAGAAGATCCCCTGGAGAAGGAAATGGCAATCCACTCCAGTACTATTACCTGGAAAATCCCATGGACAGAGGAGCCTGATAGGCTACAGTCCATGGGGTTGCAAAGAGTTGGACACGACTCCTTTTACTGTTCCCACTAATAATATTACAGATTTAGGTTCTGAGTTTTGAGGGTCCAACAGTGAGTACGGTAGAATTTCAGGTAGCTAGGAGCCTGCTAAAATCCCATGGAAAAGGAAATGGCAATCCACTCCAGTACTATTGCCTGGAAAATCCCATGGATGGAGGAGCCTGGTAGGTAGGCTGCAGTCCACGGGGTCGCTAAGAATCAGACACGACTGAGCGACTTCACTTTCACTTTTCACTTTCATGCATTGGAGAAGGAAATGGCAACCCACTCCAGTGTTCTTGCCTGGAGAATCCCAGGGACGGGGGAGCCTGTTGGGCTGCTGTCTATGGGGTCGCACAGAGTCCGACACGACTGAAGCAACTTAGCAGCAGCAGCAGCAGCAGGAGCCTGCTGAGGGCTGGAGGTTCTGAAGAAAAGAGAATTTAAGCTGTCCCTAACGGACAGGTAAGAATGTAGGGCAGGAGAGCAGAGGGTGGGCATTCCAGGTAGAGGGACTAGCAGGAGCAGAGGTAAGAAACAGCAGAGTTTTCTGTGTCTGGGGGACAGTGAGGAGGCCAAGCTGGCTCAAAAAAGAGATCTGCTGATGAGAGTGGAGGAAGGGTATTAAAAGCCATCTATGGATTTTGGATGGTGAGAGGGAGATACTGAATATTTGCTCATTTTATCTGTAAACCCTTCAAAGGTGTGAGAAACCAAAAACAGTCCCTGAGTTGACTTCTTCCTGGAGGAAGGACGGGGGAGGGGCAAGCTCTTGCCCAGTCATTCCCACACCTTCCCAAGGATGTTGGGAGAAGGAAGGGGTAAGATACATGGTGTGAGATGAAGGCCTGACCCCCAGTGGTGGCCTTGTAGAACTGCAGATCCGTGAACCTCAAATGAAGCAGTAAGGACTGGCACCCATCTCCAAGTTGAGTTCAGTCACTCAGTCCTGTCCGACTCTTTGCAACCCCATGGACTGCAGCATGCCAGGCTTCCCTGTCCATCACTAACTCCCGGAGCTTACTCAAACTCATGTCCATCAAGTCAGTGATGCCATCCTCTGTCTTCTCCTTCTCCTCCCGCCTTCAATCTTTCCCAGCATCAGGGTCTTTTCAAATGAGTCAGTTCTTTGCATCAGGTGGCCAAAGCATTGGAGTTTCAGCTTCAGCATCAGTCCTTCCAATATTCAGGACTGATTTCCTTTAGGATTGACTGGCTTGGTCTCCTTGCAGTCCAAGGGACTCTCAAGAGTCTTCTCCAGCACCACAGTTCAAAAGCATCAATTCTTCAGCACTAAGCCTTCTTTATGGTCCAACTCACATCCATACATGACTACTGGAAAAATCATAGCTTTGACTAGACGGACCTTTGTTGGCAAAGTAATGTCTCTGCTTTTTAGTATGCTGCCTAGGTTGGTCATAACTTTTCTTCCAAGGAGTAAGCGTCTTTTAATTTCATGGCTGCAGTCACCATCTGCATTGATTTTGGAGCCCCCCAAAATAAAGTCTGTCACTGTTTCCATTGTTTCCCCATCTATTTGCCATGAAGTGATAGCACCAGGTGCTATGATCTTAGTTTTCTGAATGTTGAGTTTTAAGCCAACTTTTTCACTCTCCACGTTCACTTTGAAGCTGACACACAGTCATCTCAGAGCTGTATAGGGAGGGAAGGGTCCTTCTGGGGTTAATCCTCCTACACTGGGCCTCCAGTGTGGGCAAGCTGTCTATGAAGGGAGCCACTGTAGAGTAGTGTAGTGTAAAGTGCAGGCCCAGTCAGGATGGCTGAAAATTGAAGATCTGACACTTACTGATCTTGGAGATTTGCTTAAACTCCTTTTGCCTAGTTTTCCCACCCATAACAGTACCTCATTCATAGGTTTATTGTGTAAATTCAGTGCGATGATGTCACACTGCACATTATCTACCACATACTGAGTGCTCAGTCCCTCACCAGATGTGGCAGTAGCCCAGAGGCTGGTGTCTTCTGGCTCCTTGGCTCAGCAAGCCTCTGTCCACCTGCTACCACACACCACCACCTGGAGGGAGACCGGAAGATGGGGGAGGAGCTCCAGGAATGCACCCGGGCTGGGTGACTCTCTTGGAAGGTTCAGGTTTCCCTCTAGCCCTGGATTTCTCCTGTCAGCTCTGTGAAGATTCCCAAAGAGCAGGCAGGACTTTGGCAGCTCCAGAGTGAGGCCCCTGCCAGAAGGAAAGGGAGAGCACACCCTTCCTTTCCCGATCTTCCCAACCCAGGGATTGAACCCAGGTCCCCCACACTGTAGGTGAATTCTTTACCAATTGAGCTATCAGGGAAGCCCTTCCTCTCCCAAGGAAGTTGATTCTCTGGGTCCTAAAGTCAGCTTCAATGAGTCCCCTCCCCAGAGGGTCATGTTAGGGCTAACCGGCCTTTTTCCCCTGCCCAGGCTATTGGACCTAATCCTCCCTCCCCTGGACCTCAGTTTCCCTGTCTGCGGGGGGAAGAAGATTGCTTCCCACCTCTTAGTCTCCATGGCAACCTTGATCAATGTAGGTGGTGTCCTCCTGACTGGAGAGGTCACTGCCTTCTCCTCCCTTATGTTTTCATACAGTTTCATGTGGATACAATTACACAACCACTGCAGACCCATATTCCTAATTATAGGATACATCCATATTACCAATCTTCAGACCCCCACATAACAACCTTGCTAAAATATAGATACCTCACACTCTGTACAAACTCAGAAATACTCCAACACACTCACACATACCACAGACACCCAGGTTACATACCCACATAGACCACACACATCCCTAAGACAGGTGCACAATCGTGTAAACACACAGAGACATATATAAGAGGTACACATTCTCTGCACACAAACACAGGAATATATACACATGAAGACACCCAGACACCCATAACATATTCTTACGCATGTACAGTTCCTGGTTTCTCTGTCGTACACACACACACACACACACAAACACACACACACGCATGCACACACTGCCCGCCCCTGACTTCTAAGCATAGGTCTTCCCTCTGCCCCTTTCTTTGGCACAGAGTAGCCACAGGGTGTCTGAGGGAAGCTGTCCTCAGGGGCAGAGGCAAGTTACTGCTCCTCCTCTGGCCTGGCCTGGGCCGTATCCTTCACACCAGAAGCTCTGGAGGAGATATCAATTTATAGGCTGAAGTGGTCCCCGCGAAGAGGAAGAGGCTGTGGCTGGGAGGCCTGTGGCTGGGAGGCCTGTGGGGAGGCGGGGTAAGGGGGGAGAGGGAGGAGATCCGGGGAAGGAGCAGGAAGGGAGACTGCAGGCGGTCCTGCTCAGTCTGGGGAGCCTGAGGGGGAGGAAGTGTGAGTAGGGCAGGCCAGCCTCAGCCTGGAGGGCCATGCCCCAGGCCCACCATGAACCTGGAAGGGCTGGAGATGGTCGCTGTGCTTGTGGTCCTCGCCCTGTTTGTCAAGGTCCTGGAGCAGTTTGGTCTCTTTGAGCCTGTCTCCTTGGAAGGTAACGTAGGTATCTGGGCATGTCTGGTCTGCTGGCTAGAGGGACAGTGCCTGCAGGGTTGGGGACTTTATGACTAGGGTGGGGGCTGCAGGGGTAAGCAGGTTAGTGATGGGATGGGGCATCTGGGGGAGGGGAAGAGAGAAGGTGGGGGAGTAGGACATCATGGAGAGGTAAAGAGGGGGACTCAAGGGGTGGATCTGGGGAGGAAGAGAGGGAATCTGGAGGACTGGGTGTCTCAGGGAGGTGAGGAAAGAGGGCCAGGAGGCAGGGAGGTGGTGAGGGGTACAGCATGGGGGTACGGGGACTGGGGATAAGGAGAAACTGGAGGAATGAGGAAAAGTCTGGAGACAGGCAGAGGTATCTGGAATAGAGGAAGGAGGTTCTGGGAATCCTGAGATAACACCAGACTTCTGTGGGGGCGGTCCCCTTTTGGGGTCATGGACCCACAGTGGCTCTGAAGGTGTGTGACTCTCCACACCTCCATCCTTGCAGGTTTGGGTCACAGTATGTGTGGACTCAGTGTGTGAGAGATACAGGGGGTGGTGTGACTGGGTGTTCACGTGTGTAAGAAAGGACAAAATGTGTGAATACTTGAACCTGTGTATGTGACAGGGATGTGATTGTGTCTGAGCGACAGTGTGTGTAGCTTTATGCCATGGCAAAGATACCTGAGGGGCACAGAGTGTGTGGCTGAGCCTCTCAGGGTATCTGTGTGTGTGGCTATTCCCAGAGTTCCTGAGGATATGCCAGCTCCATACCCAAGGCAAAGGATGGGACGGGTTCTGGAGGGACAGGAGTTGGGGATACTGTGACTGAAACATTCATAGATCAACTCTGGTAGGAGGGTGAGGGGTGGATCAGATCAGGGACCCTGTTTCCCAAGACCCCCTGCCTCTCCTAGGTCCTCTCAGGATCTGAGGGCAGAATGGGCTCCAGAGCCTAGACATTGTGGGTGGGAAGTCAGTTCTCCATCTGACCCCAAAGTCAAGTGGGAAGAGTGATACTGTAGGTAGAGAGGGGAACATGTTCTGCCTTCTCCAGGGATTTTTAGCCTCTCATTTTTCATACCAAGAACTGTGCAGCTTCATAGCATGGCTGTTCCCCAGTTCCATTATGGACAGGAAAACAGGCAAGAACCATGATAAGAGGACTGCAGGGTAGACACGTGGGAGAACTGAAAAGATGTAAAGGGAGTTGAGGTCAAGAAGAAGGCTCACGAATTGCCTGCTTTAGGGTTCAGAAAGAGCAGAAAAGTCTTAGTCTACCGTCCATCCTCTGCTGCATTTATTGGAGTGGGGTGAGGTGCAGGGATTGGTGTTGGATGCATTGAGATTCATTCAGTCCTGAAAAGATGAAGTCAGTTGGGATCTAACTTGCCATCCCCTTTAGACTATTGGTGCAAGAAGGGGGTGGACATCCAAGGAAACGCAGGCATCCTGTCTGCTGAAGGCACCCCCTTTCTCTCCCCAATTCAGAAGAGCCTAGAGGAGACTGAGTCCTTGAAGCAGGCAGGGGACCGGATGGGGGCATGTGTGAAGAGGGGGAGGCTGGGAGAGGCGTGGGAGCCATCCCCCAGTCCAGAGGCTACTATACTACCGGAGGCCCCCCCCCCCGCCCCCGGCACAATAGGCTTTGGGAAACCAAAGTCTGGGCTAATGGAGCCCTGGGCCAGGGGCCAAACCGCCATCAATCACCCACCCAGCTCACTGCCTCCCTCCCTCCGCTCCATAGCTCCAGGGGAGAGAGGACAAATGGGAGAGAGAGGAGGTGCCACCTTCAAGCAGTTCCCTCCTGGGAGCAGAGCATCTTCCTGAGGGCAGAGCCTGGCTTGGGAGGTGGGGCCTGTAAGGGAGCTGGGGTGTCAACCTACCACTAAAGGAAGTTGGGTCCCTCCAGGAATGGACTGAAGCCAACTTCAGTCAGTGTGCTCCAGTGAGCTCTGACGCTGGAGTCTGGAGGTGGGTGCAGCCAGGAGACAGACAACAGGGACTTGCAGGGTCTCCCTGGGATACAATTGGAGCCACAGGATACAAATGTAAGTAAGGGGAAGTGAGGGGAACTGTGATTTGTGGACTCTGGATAGTCCTACATGACAACAAAATACTCATCTCCAAGGTCTGTCATTGCCTCAAAGTTTGCTATCATTTCACCTTCAAAGAGTAAGTCATACTGGAAAGGACTGGGAGGGGACACACTTTTAGGGTGGATGAATTAGCTGAGAACTCTACTCTGCTGGCATGAAGATTCTAGGTGCCTTGAAATGAGGGATTATAGGAAAGAAAGGTGGGTGTGCCCAGGGCAAATGCAGGTTCTGAGGGTAAGGTGCACCTTAGGTATCTGGTGCCATGGGCACCTAGGTCACAATATGATATGAGCAGGATGACCATACTGTGATATGATGCCCCAGGGTCATTGTGTGTTCTTTGTGTGGTTTGATCAATCATGCTGTGTGTAAGATGGCCTATATGGCCTACATGTCTGTCTGGTTTTTCCTGGGTCAGTCACATTTATGTATGTTTGTATTAAAGAGTAAGTACTAGGTCAAAGTAGGTGTGTGTGTGTGCATGTGTTGGGAGGCCACTGGGTTTGAGTGAGGTGCTGGGTATCAAGCTGTCCCTGTGTGGCATCCATCACTCTGTAATTTATTGTTCTATGTATACACACCTGTCACTGGATATGTGTATGTGTGAGAGAGGTGTCCTTGGGTTGGACATCATCCTCAGAGGTCCAGCTATATAGCACTGGAGCCAAGGACACTGGGTCAACAAAGACTGAGGCCAATATGCCACTTCTCCCCGCCCCCGCCATCTTGCTGTCCCCAGCTGTGTCTCTTTATACAAGGTGCCCGAGCCGTCTTGGTGGACCTTCCGTGCCTGTGAAACCCACTGGACTCCCCTAACCGGCCCCAGCTACTCTCTCCACCCCCCATCTTCCCCCAACACCGGGGTTGATTTGTGATGATGGGGAGGGTACAGGGAATGGAGGGACAGCGGGGTTAACGTTCCCTCCCGGGGTCTTCTCTCTTCCCAGGCCACCCTCCAGGGCCCACTAAAAAAGCGCTGAAGCAGCGGTTCCTCAAGCTGCTGCCATGCTGCGGGCCCCAAGCCCTGCCCTCAGTCAGTGAAAGCAAGTGCCTCTCCTGTGCTTCCGGGGGTGGGGCCCGTGTGTATCTGGGGTGTAAGGAGTGTGAGAGTGCGTGTGGGCGTGACCAACTTGGCAGAGGTGGGCTGGGCGCTGGCTGACGAGGGGGCGTGATTACCCAGCGAATGTGTGGGCGTGGTCAGCATGGAGGCGGGGCCTGAGTGTCTGTGGGACATCAGGGTCTGTGAAATGGGCGGGATCTGGATTTGGGGGCGTGGTCAGTGTGACTGGCTGAGGTGTCTCTGATACTGTGAGTGTGGCCACGGTGGCAGAGGTGGGACCAGGTGGCTGTGAGGGTCTGTGCATGGGGTTGTTGTCTGGCCGCCCTCCCCGTCCTTGGGCATGTTTTGGACTTTGAGAGGTAGGTCACCAGTGCCTTGACTAGACGGATGCAAGTGTAAGGGCCGAGTCCACCTTCCTTCAGATACCAAGATACCGGAGTTTTCTAGGACCAGCCTGGTCCCCAGTAGAGTGACCTCGCTTTGTCTGTAGACCTCAGTTTCCTCGTTTGGGCCTTGTCCACCTCACAGGATTATACATACTGCATTTTGCAAGCTATAAAGACTCGGTTTGTAGTCATTACTTGAGAATATCATTGTGTTTGATTCTGCTGGGTCCCACATGGGGGTAGATTCCGAAAAAGGATAGGTGTGATATGCATAAGGTCCGATTTGTGTTTGTGCTCATTCGTTACGCTTGCCTTTGCGTGCACGAGGAGATGGGGAGTGTGCATTGTAACAAGCAGGTCTGTGAGATTTGCTGTGAGTGTGAGGGGCGAGGTGTGTGCAGTTGGCCGGGTCTTCCGCTTTCTCGGTGACAGTTCGCTCCCTTCAGCATTAGCCGCCCCAGCCTCCCTCCGCCCCCACAGACCCCGCCTGCTGGACCCAGGTGACTTATTCTCCTGGTGGGGGCGGGTGCGGGGAACTTTGGGAGCCTGGGTTGGGGGCATCTGCCTGGGGACTGGATGTTGGGAACTGGGGTGGGACTGAGATGGGCCTGGGGTGGTGGCCTTCTCTAAGGCACATTCGGGTGTGGCAGGAGTTGGGCTATGGATGGGGCTTGGCTGGAGCTGGGCGGGGCATGGCTCGGGCATGGCTGGGATAGCTGAGATGGGGCTTGGCTGGAGGGCTGGGTCTGGGCAGGGCAAGGGTAAGGCTGGGCGGATCTGAGTTTGGTAAGGGAAGGCCCAGAGTTCCCACCCTCAGAAGCCCCTTCTCCAACCCAGTTTTCCTGCTCCTGTCCTGGGATGAAGATGGGACTGGGGGCCTTCCCCTCCAACCAGGGATCAAGGGGCCAAGGGCCAGCGCTGACTCAGACCGCTGGCTCTGGGGCCAGGCCTGGCCCTGGACTAAGCCTGCTGATTAACTTCGAAGCTGACTTGGTGTCTTCTTTCCTTGCCTTGAAGTCCTTGGCTCGGGATCAGGGGAACTGGCAGGCTGGTCTCCTGCGTCGGAGATGGGGGGGTTGGATAGTTAAGTGATTTTGAAGAGGGGTCATGGGGGATAGGCCTGAGGCGCGGCTGTCCCCCCCGCCCAACCGCCCCCACCCCGCAGACAGCGTGGAGGATGAGTTTGAATTGTCCACCGTGTGTCACCGGCCCGAGGGTCTGGAGCAGCTGCAGGAGCAAACCAAATTCACGCGCAAGGAGCTGCAGGTCTTGTACCGGGGTTTCAAAAACGTGAGTGCAAAACTCAGTCTAACTGGGGAGGGGCGGGGTCTGTGCAGGACTTTTCTCGCTTCTGGGAGTGAGAGCGATGGGGAGGGGAAGGGACAGCTCCTAGATAGGCGTGCCTGCCAGTTTAAGAAGGGAGCCTATAGACTGGCCTGTCTGCTCTGTGCTTTTTATTTGTGCACTTGGGAGAAGTCTTCCCTCCAGTGGAAGAGCTACATGGTGAGCCCCCTAGAGACGCAAAGACATCCCTCCTCTCTGGGCGTCTCTGACCACCGAGAGTGGGGTGGGAACGTGGGTGAGCAGATGGGTGGTGAGTGGAAGAGGGTTTCTTCCTTCAGTCTGCTTTCCCTCCCCATCCTCCCCACAGGAATGTCCCAGTGGAATTGTCAATGAGGAAAACTTCAAGCAGATTTACTCTCAGTTCTTTCCTCAAGGAGGTAAGGAGATAAGTCCTTGGGGAGAGGTTCTGGAGGGGTTGGAAATGCCAAGTGAATGGGGTTGGCAGAGCCCCACAGAGGTAGGGAGGTAGGAAGTCTGCTCCTGTCTGGAAGCAAGCTTGCTCACCCACACTTATCCTACAGACTCGAGCACATACGCCACTTTTCTCTTCAATGCCTTTGACACCAACCATGATGGCTCAGTCAGTTTTGAGGTGAGCTGGAGGAGGTGGGCCAGGGAAGCATGCTTCCTGGGACATCAGGGCCAGGCTAAACCCAGAGAGAGGGTTGAGTGAAGGTACCTGAAGACTCATTTTCCCCTGCCCCCTTCCTAGGACTTTGTGGCTGGTTTGTCGGTGATTCTTCGGGGAACCACAGATGATAGGCTGAACTGGGCCTTCAACCTATATGACCTCAACAAGGATGGCTGTATTACCAAGGAGGTGGGGGGCAACTGAAGAGCTGGGGGTGGGGGGTTATATGTGTATGGGGATGGGCACAGGGCCCTCGGGTGGGGACGTGACCCAAATATGCGTCATCAGCAAGGGCTGACGTCTGCCCCAGGCCCCAGGCCTTCTAGTTAGGAGGCTGGAGGCTCTGAGGAGGGATCCTCTTCTCTCTTGGTCTAACAGGAAATGCTTGATATCATGAAGTCCATCTATGACATGATGGGCAAGTACACGTATCCTGCACTCCGGGAGGAGGCCCCAAGGGAGCACGTGGAGAGCTTTTTCCAGGTGCCTGGGACAGGGCAGGCTGGGGTTTGGAGTGAAAGGAAGGAGGCAAGGTCCCAGCAGGGAACTTACCTGAGTTCTGCCTGCCTCTTTCCTGTCATCTCTCCTGTTTTCTCTACCTGACTACCTTTTTGCAGAAGATGGACAGGAACAAGGATGGCGTGGTGACTATTGAGGAATTCATTGAGTCTTGTCAAAAGGTACAGGGCCCTGCCCTCTACATTTCCCTGATCTGGACTCAGGGCCTGATTCAATGATGTAGGAGAAAGCTCCTTTGGGCAAAGTACCATCTCCCTAACTACCCCCAATTCTGAATCCTTTTCCTTCATAACTTGGGGAGGCCTGTCCATTCCCCACCTCTCTGATTGTCTCCTTCTTCACTGCCTCTCTCTGTCTCTGAACGTCCCTATTTCTGAATCAGTGTTCTTCTCCCTTTCTCTGATAAGCTCTTTTTCTTTCTTTCTCTCCAATTTGCCTCTCCCACCATGGCTACAGGACGAGAACATCATGAGGTCCATGCAACTCTTTGACAATGTCATCTAGCTCCCCAGGAGAGGGGGTCAGTTGCCCTGGGGGGACCATGCTCTAGCCCTAGTCCAGGTGGACCTCACCCTTCTCTTCCCAGGTCTGTCCTCATCCTAGCTCTACCCTGGGGGCTATAGGAACCCAAGAGCCTGGGGATTTGGTGGTCCATACAGCTGGAGCTGAGGAGGGTAGGGAGTGGGCAGAGTGTATCTGTGGGGGTGTTCTCGACTCCCAACAGCTCCCCCTTCCTGCCTGAAACTCAGTGCCGAGGTTGCCCTGTTATGGGAATTGAGTGGTCCTTCCCCTCCCACCCCCCAACTGAGAAACCACAACACTAGGCAAAATTTCTCCTGCTATGGTGCTTCCTCCATCCCTGATCTCATAAACATTTCCCCTAAGATTCCTTTATAAAAAGGCTCTTCTGTCCTTGCCACTGACTGGCCTTTTAGGCCAGGGCCTTTGACAGTGCTGTAGGAGGGGGTCAAGAATGTGGAGGGAGTAACCTTGGGCCTAAGCCAGTGGGTAGGCCCTAGGAGGCAATTGCGGTAGAGAGCAGAAAGGCCTGGGGATTGTCAGTGACAGCATACCAGGCTGTAGCTTTGAGCTCTACAGGTCTGCCACCCCAAGCCATCAGAATATGTGTTTCCAGGCTCTTCAGAAAACCTTGGAAATATACCCAGAAATTTTCCATATACTCCTCAGTATCCCAGGAGAACTTGGGATCTGGGTTTTGGCAGATCCCTGGAATTTCTTCCTCTCCTTCCTTCCTGTTTGGGTAGTGGTGGTGGCAGCAGGGGGAAGATGGGTGGGAGCTGCTTGACTGATACCTGCCAAAGTTTCAGCCTACCTTCTCTGATGACTACAACTTAAGATTTCATTTGCCATTTCCTCTAGACCTGGAGGCATGGAGTAAGTCAGGGACCACCCTGTGGATGCCTTAGGAGAAAAAGGAAGGAAGGAGGCAGACATAGCATTTGAACCCAGTGTGGGGGCATTTTTGAGAATTTTTGATATACCCAGGCTCTATTCCTGCCTCCCCACATAGCCTCCTCATAGCCCACTCAGAGTTTCCTCTTGCTCTAGTCAATCTACCCAGAGATGCCCCTGAGCACACCTTGATGGCAGGGACCATAGGATCCAGGTCCCACCTCACTGTCAGCAGCCCTGCCACACTGCTACCCTTTAATATATCTGCTTGTCCCATTTAGCTCACTTTCCCAGTCAGCTGTGAATTGAGGCGGAGGGCACCCAAGAAGCCCCCTTCCCCATGAGAACACTGTTGACTACTTTGCATTTTTGGTTCCTCTGTAATTTTTGTAAAATAAGAAATCACCAGATCCAATAAAACACAATGGCTATGCACAGGTTGCTGTCTCTGCCTTTTTGTCCCTCCTTCCCCACACATAAACTCACAACCCCTAACTCATACAGCCTTTTAGATCCCAAAGACAATGCCTCCTTTCCTAGAGTATGGCCAACCCTTGGCGGGAGATCAAGTCACATGTTCTGGAAGGGTTGGAAACCTCCTGGACCTTAGAGAGGCTCCTGAATCTCCCTCATCCTTGGAGGAGACAAGGAAGAGAAAGATGATTGATGTCCCAAAGACTATGCCAAGCCAGCTGTCTTTTGGCTAAACATTCTTTCAAGTCAAATCAAGAATTTCTAATTTACATATTAATACATCTTAGTTAATTTCAAAATGCTTTTAAGAGGGGAATTCCCTTTAGGTTCTAATGAAAGTTCCTTTGTGTAAACATTCCAGCTAGTATAGATGTACATTTGTGTCTGTACTCTAGCCAAGAATGATGGGGGAGCAGATGAAACGGACCAAGGACAGGTCACCACGGAGCAGTTGACACAAAGGGTAATAGAAGCTCCTGTGTGGGGTAGGAACCTTTCTTTGTTCTGCTCCTGGAGAGGGGCTGCCAATGCTAAGTTCCTCCCATCCTTTCTCTAGGGCAGTGTTATGTGGTAACTAAGCTTTACAGTCCATATAAGGGGGATCAGGCCTTCTCTTCCAACATTGTACATGCACACATTGATAAGATCAAGGGAGGGGTGTGGTGTCTAAGAAACAAAACCTTACTTCCAGAGTTCTTCATTTTGTCATCTGTTTTTGCTGCTCACATCATCACACAGCTGTCTGCTCCTTAGGTCCTTGGGTTTCTTTGGGTCACAACCCCTCTGTAGGATCTAATTAAATTTGTGGACCTACTGTCTAGAGGAAAAAAATAGCACAGTTTTCCATATATTTTTGTGTCCCTGAAGCCCATCCATGGGCCCTAATGAAGAACCTATGATCTAGTCCACCTCTCAGTCTTCCATTGTACAGAAGAGGAAACAGGCCCAAAGAGCAGAGAGGACTTGCTCAAGATCAACCGATGAGTTTATAGGAGGGTTGATACTAGACTCAGTCCCCCAAATCTCTGTCCAGGGTGGCCTTGGAGCACAGTAAAAATTTGTGTGTGAAAGATGGATGCTATGCATGTCATGTATTATCAAGACAAGGTAACACTGACAGGCTGTCATGTTGCCCTATACTTTTCCTTCCAGGCACTTATCAGTTTGTAACTGTATATTCAAGTGTATTTATTTGAGTGATTATTTGTCTTTTTTGTTACATTGTAAGCTCCTGAGGACTCCTTGAGTCCCTGGACTAGGTTTTTTTCCCCCTTACCATCCTATCCTGGGGCCTGGCAAGTAATAGGTATTTCATAATTGTATGAATAACTGTATGGTTTGGATAAATGGGCATGGTAGGTGTATGTATATAATTGGCTTAAACATGGAGATGGTCTCTATATTTTAGGGTACATTCAAGCTTGAGGGAAGTTGAAGTCTGGAGCTGAGAATTTCTAGGAACTGAGAAGTACCCCAGAGCTAGGGCAGACAAATGGGAACCAGGGGAAAAAAAAAAAAGAAAAGACAGGAGGTTGGGATCTGATCATTTTTTTCTGACCACTGATTAGATTCTGAATGTTGTTAGCTGCTCCATCTCAAAACACTCTTCTTTATTGTTTTTCTTTTGCCTTTCTGGCCATCCCTTCTCAGTCCTCCCTTGATAACTCATCCTTCTCATTTGGAATATTAAACATTGGTCCCCACAGCTCAGACTGGAGCCTCTTTTCCATAACACATCCAATCCCATGGCTTTGAACATTATCTATATGCAGGGAGACTCCTAAGTTTTTATCCCCAGAATTCTCCTCTGAGCTCCAAGACCCACATATTCAATTGCCTATTTCACATATTCACGTGGATCTATAATGGTCATACTTAACATGTTCAAAATGGAATTTTGACTCACGCCTTCCTAGTCTTCCCCATCTCAATAAATGACATCATCTACCTAGTTGCTCAGGTCAAAATTTAGGAGTCTTCTTTTCTTCTTCCACACTCTCCCTCTACTCTCCCTTAATTCATCACCAATCCTGGGAATTCCTGGGCAGTCTAGTGGTTAGGACTCTGGTGCTTTCACTGCCCAGGGCCAGGCTCAATCCCTGGATCTCTAGGGGACTAAGATCTCCACAAGCCATGCAGCACAGCCAAAAAAAAAAATCACCAATTCCACCATCAAAGGTTCACCATCTCTCTCTACTGCTGTTCCTTAGTCTAAATCACTATCATTGCTTAACTGTATTACTTTTCTTCCATCTGAAGTAGACCTTCCTTACTGTGGTTACTTTTCATCATATCACTAGATTTCCTCCCTTCATAGAACTTATCACAAACTGAGTTCCTGTGTGTATAACTGAATCTCTTTCTCCAACCAGAATGTAAGCCCTGTGAGAGCAGGACCCTATCTTGTCCATTCCTCAACTGTTTATCACAGGACTGCTAGGCTATGATTCCTACTGTAGGCGCTGGGGGATAGAGGTGTGTTATGGAGAGAAAGGGTGTGGCAAGAATTGCCTTTTAAGCTTGACAAGTACAGATATGGAAGGTGTATCTTGCCTGGGTCACAGAGTCAGGAAGTGTTGACTATGGAGAGTAGATTTAATTATGGCTGATGACTTGCTACCAGTTGCCACAGTGTAAAGTGTGAAGCAAAGAGGAAAGTGTCATGAGACTGGGGGCTGGGGTCACCTGGAATGCCAGCTCCAAAATCCCCAAAGGACCACAATATCCAGTGAAGCTGCGATGGCTCCCCAGTGTCATCACAGGAAGTCCCCTAAGAAAATACTTGCACCTAATCCCCAGCTTAACACTCCAGGACTAAAAAGAGGGACTATAAGAGTCTGTGGAGCTACAAGTTGGTCTACCCCTGGAGGAGTCTAATATGAAACTGAAGTATAAGACGGACAATGTTAAGTGTTAATAATCAGAATGAGAAGGAGATGTTTATTTCACATTTAAATCACCTATGTAACCACAGATTTCTCAACTACCAAGTGCATTATGACAGGACCAAAGGGAGCCCTGAGAACAAATAGCAAGGAGACCCAGGCCCATCTAGGGCTCAGGGAAGGCTTCCCACAAGGAAATGATATTTATGCTGAGGCTCAAAGAGTCTCACTTCTCCCTTATACACACTTCACACTCCCCATTCCCAAACAGGCCAGGCCTTTTCACCCCTTCCTCCATTTGTACTCCCTTCCACTTGCCTAGAGTGTTCTCTTCTCTCTCCCCAACCCAATTTGGCTAACTCCTATTTATCCTTTATGACCCAGCTCGAAAGTGAAGCCATGGCCGCCGCCTCTACCCAAAGGAAGATGAAGTCAATCCCTCCTCTGAGCTCCCACAACACTTGGGTACATCATGTGGGGATTGTGTGTGTATTCGTTAGCCTGAACCTCCTTGCTGTGAGCTCATAGTGGCCCAAGAGGCAAGCAGGAGGCAAGCTCAATAGGTGTCTGCTGAAAGAAGGAATGATTTAGTTTTTAAAGGGGGGTTGGGGCCAAGCTGGAGATAGGGGAAAATGTTTCAGGGCAGAGGAGTGAGCTGAGCTTCTTGGAGTGTTGTCTTCACAGAACCCAGCCTGGGTCAGGCTGATGTAATGAACCAACCTGTCAGAATAATCTCAATAGAAAGTAGGTCAGTTTCTTCCCAGCTCTTTAAGAACCAGAGGCTTGGTTTCCGCGCCTGCGCATTAAGAGAGTAAACACCTCTTTTTTTTTCACCCACTCCCGCCTGCCGGCCCTATCCACATGCCTATTGCCCCAACCCGCTCCAGCCTCCTCCCATTTTCCCCTTCTCCGGGTTGGTTAATGGTCTGTTCTTGGGAGTCTGGCTCGTTCTGGAGGGTGGCGAGCATAAATGGTACATTCCACTGCCTTCGTTACATTCCGCTTTTCGCGGCTTTTCTGTTCTGCTCCCCCCTACCGAATGAAGCTCAATAGACTGGCTCAAAAGAAGGAGGGGGAGCCGGGCTGAAGGGACCGGTCTGAGCCGGTCTCCGGCGCAGGCGCAGTGCGGATAAACAGGAAGCGGGCGGTAGAGGCAGCAGCAGAGGAGACCCAGGGGCAGCGGGAGGAGGCAGCGGGAGAACTAGGATTATCGGAAGGTCAACAGAAGCTGAGAAGGAGAAAAAGAGCCTTGGCCATCTGTCTCCAAAGAACGATACGTCGTGGACTCGATTTTAGGCTTCCGGCATTCCCCAGCTTAGGCTGAGGCAGCGGCTGACAAAGGGCTCGCGCCGGTGCCGCCGCCCTTCTCATCCGGGCATTCGGGTCCCTGCGGAGCGGGAGGGGGAAGGGCAGAGGGGGAAGGGAAGGAGCAGGAAGGGCGCGCGCTAGGAGCCGAGGCCCTCTCCAGGGCTCCGGGCCGGCGGCCCAACGGACGGAGGCCGAGGAGGACCTGCAGAGGTGGCGGCGGCCGGGGGCAGGAGGATGGTGCAGAAGGAGAGCCAGGCGGCGCTGGAGGAGCGGGAGAGCGAGCTCAATTCCAACCCTGCCGCCTCCGCGGGGGCATCGTTGGAGCCGCAGGCAGCTCCAGCCCCGGGAGAAGACAACCCAACCGGGGCCGGGGGAGCAGCGGTCGCCGGGGCGGCAGGAGGGGCTCGGAGGTTCCTATGTGGCGTGGTGGAAGGTGAGAACTGTGGCGCGGGCTGGGCAAGAGTGTCCTCCCCCCGCCCCACCCCAATAGTAATCTGTTCTTTCCTGGTTAGGCGGATGGCGGCGAAGCTTGGGCGGTGGCGGTGGCGGGCAGGGGGGAAGTGGGGGAAGCTCTAAAAGGGGATTATTCCTGTGGGTCTGAAATTTGACCCTGCTGGAACAAGGGAAGAGGCGAGAGGGTGGGCAAGTCTTCTCTCGCGTTCTGGAACGGCGTCGAATTCCCCTCTGGCTATTAACGTGCCTGACCCCACCCGGCTGGGCTTGGAGCCAGGCGTGCTCCAGTGGAGGCGGTGTAGGGAGTCTGGTCTTGGGCTCTTGAGTTTTACATCTTTGTACCTTGGGATCTTGTTTCCTAGGGTGGTTTGGGTTCACATACGGAAAGGCATGTATAGTACTGCTGCCCCTACCCTTTTGAAAGAAGACTACCCATCAGATGTGCTAGTTGTATTCCTGGAGTGAAGAGGAGCACTGTGGGCCTATAGTTTAACAAATTCCTTTTTGCCTAGAGGTGGTTTTTTTTTTTTTTTTTTTTTGGTTTGTTTCTTTTGTTTATTCAGTCCCCAACTCCCACCCTTTGAATCCAATTTCTTTTGCAGCCTGGAAAATTGCCCTTTGCTAACTACTCTGCCTTGCCTTGAGGGATGAAGCTTTGATTTTAATAGTATTTGAGATACGGAATTTTTAGTTTAATTATTTCAAAAGAGGTTTAAAAATTCCTTTTCACCGCCTCCTTTCCCATTACCATTTAGGAATGATGGACTTTTCTTTGGTGGTTGGAGAAAATGAGTAGAAGATTGTATCACAGTTTATGAATGTAATGGACAAATGTTCCACAGATGTGCATTCTATGAAAGTATAAATCAATATCATTGCTCTTACCTGAAGTATAGCATGTATTCGAACTTTCTAAAGTATTTTGGCTGACCCAGGGTTTCCTAGCTTGTATACTTCATTAGTTTCTTTTACATGTAATGGTGTGCATAGGAGTAACAGTTAAATACTGGTCTTTATTAAAAACCAGAAAGGCATGGAAAAAGAAAAGAGGATTGTCCTCTTGGTTGAGAACTTCTGAACATATGGAGTATTCATTTGAAAGATGGGTGGTGATTATGGTATTTTACATAAAGTTTAATTGTAGGGGAAAACAAGACTAGTTGGCAGCTAGGGTTAGAAATGAAACGGTTCAGTGACGTTAACTGTTGCACAGTTTTGGGGAAAACAGAATGGAAAAATTACCTATGTGTTAGTCCGGAGTCTATGTTTATGAAAACATGATTGCTTTGCTTGACTTATCCATCGATGTATTTATAAGACTAGAATCTATCTGCAGGGAGATACTAGGAAAAGAATCTGTGTTTTGTGACCTAAGATCTTGGGATGGAGGGTGGGAGAGAAGTGCTGGACGATTAGAAATTTTAGAGCTAGACTAACAGTGAGTCGAAGGAAACTTGCCTGTGGATTACACCTTCTTAATAATTACAGAAAAAGTTAGTTGTGGTTAAGATCAGTTGATTTGTTTTTCAGAATAGTATTAAAAGGAAACTAGTCTACTTAAAATTGTTACCTGTTGTCTTTTCTCCTTCCCATTCCCTAGAATATTTCCTTGGTGACTGAGCTCCTGATTTTTTTTTTTTTTTTTTTGGTGTTTGGTTTTTCTTTCCCTCACAAACCTTTGTTGATTTTATTTATTTACATACTTATGAGGTTAATTTGTGCTTTTATTTGCAAGTATTTAACTACAGTGGCCCACAAAATTTGTTGATTTTAAAAGTACATTTTACACCACAAACCAACACACACATATACATATATAAAAGTGAAACAAAAGTTTTGCCAAAAAGGTCTACCCTGAGTGTTTTGTTTTGGGGTTTTTTTTTTAACGAGTTTTTTTTTTTTTTTTAAGCAAGGATGAACTTCACTGACAGTCACCAAAGTTCCCAGTTCTTCTTAAGGTTCACTTTAATGATGTGAATAATGCAGGTTTTGTGGACGAATCTGTGTTGATTTTAACTCGTGTAACAGCCCTCCTTCCTCTTTGTGGTGCCAGTTAACTAAAACCATGAACCTTACTCTCAAAGAGCAAAGTTAGGGTTTCTGAAGATTAAAATGTTAGACCCTTGAAAAAAAATTTTTTTAAATGCTGAGACAGATCTAAAGGAAAGTTTAATGCCTACTCTTTTAAGAGGTAATGATAATGCAAACTGTTGAAGGAAAGCTATAAAGACTTGTAAAATTCACTTAACATTTTAAATCACTTGTAAGAGAGTAACCATTAAATTGTCCAGATTCTAAGTGCTACAGTTTCATGCGTTAGTACCTAATGAATTTTTCATTTTTATTTTTTGGTCTGTCTCATTATCTTTGTGCAGAGTAACTATTCTGTTTAGAGTAGAGGTTATTACAGTTCAGAAATTTTGGTTTTGAGTTTGTTAAGTTGTGTGTGTAAGGAGCATTTTCTGTTCAAAACAATATTTGAACCATCTTCATAATACTCTTGAGAGGTTGTCCTTATCTCTGGCAGATGATTAGATTGAGACTGGTGGAAAATAAAGGTTAGGCAAGCTGTAATACCAGTTTGGTGCTTATATCACTAACATCATCCATCTGCAGGTTTGTTTCTTGAATTACTAGTACTGTGCCCCCACATGGGGTACTGGAGTGAGTCACATTCTTGAATTTTCAGTTGTTTAAACATTTGCTCTGGAATTGAGATTGCTTGAGTTTCCAGTTTGGGCCAGTTCCGATATTGAATTTGCTGTGAGTGTAGTTTAAGGCACTTTTTGAGTCTCTTTTACAATGTAATTTTGGGAAACAAAATCATAAAATTGGGTCAGTCAGATTCTTTACTAATTCTGTTCCTGATTTTTTTCCCTACCTTTTCTACCTCTAAAAGTGGTTTAACTCCCCTCCTAGATAGTACTTGTTATTAATAGCAGCTTGGGGTTACTAGGCTTCCCCTCCTCTCACTGTAAGATTGAGATAATCTTTCTAAAAAGTTAGGTTTAAATATATTTGGTCTTTTTTGACAGTGAAAAGAGATGACATTTAGCTCTTTTTAGATAACTATCACATAAGTAATTAGTGTTCATGGTAGAAAAACCAGAAAATTTGCCTAAGCAAAAAGGGAATTAAAGTCACTATATAATATCACCCCAAAACATGTTAATGTTTTACTAAACATCCTTCAAATTTTTGTATTTTTCACAAATTGACATCATTTGTATTGTAATCTGCTTTTCTCAGTACACAGTTTACCACATTCTTACAATTTCATTCTTACTTTGAATCTAGGATTTTATGGAAGACCATGGGTTATGGAACAGAGAAAAGAACTCTTTAGAAGGTAACTTTTTATTATATAAAGGAGAGTCTTAATTAATATTTCCTTTTGTTTGAGGAAACACTACCACTGAATAGGCCGAATACAGTTTGATGATTTCTCAGTTGCAGAAGTTGTTTTAACCTTGGTCTTCTTCCTCTTCACCTAGGCCAGTGGTTCTCAGACTTTCCTGGGAAAGCTGGAAAGGTTTTGGGCTTCACTTGCTTCACTCAGAGCTGTTGTATTTATATTTAAGACTGTTGGATATGTTAACATTGCTTATTTAATTTTTTTTACAACTCCACTGGACTTGAAAAAGGTTAAAAGCTACTGCCCCAGAATATTAGCTTTTTAAGAGATGGAGCTGCTCCGAAAAAAGGGAAAAAATTGAGGTGTATTGGTTAGGCATGTTGCCTGTTTATATATATATACATGTAATTTTCTTTCCTCTTAAGGCTCCAGAAATGGGAATTAAATACATATTTGTATGCTCCAAAAGATGACTACAAACATAGGATGTTTTGGCGAGAGATGTATTCAGTGGAGGAAGCCGGTAATCTTTTTCTTCTTAATCTGTAAATGTAGAGTATGTGAAGAAAACAGGTATATTTTAAATGTAGTTGTACAAGAATTAAATATTCCACTTTCACTTTGTAGGTAGTTTTCTTTTATATAGTAACTGTGTGTGTTAGTGCAGATTGAAAGAATAGCACTAACAGTGTGTAGCCATGGTGTGATTCATGGGTTTGCCAGTCTGACTCCACCTGTTTTGTGGTCATAATGGTACTTTTTAACTTCTGCCAGTAAACAGTAGGCCATTGGACAAAGAGGTGCTGAAGCAAGGCTAGGCCTCGGGCAAGGCAAGTGCAAGTTTTAAAGTACTTGGGTGCAAGTTTTAAAGTACTCCAAAAAATCAGTAACAAAGATAAAAAGTATTATCTATTTTTTAAACCAGAACTAATGCAAAAAAATCCCTGAACAAAATACCAAAATCTAAAATAAAGACAGGGTTGGTATTAATGATTGTTTTGCTTCAGGTTCAACCAGGTATGGCTTGGTCTTAACCACTTGATTACTAGTACTGGTCCTGTCTTTATTTAAAGTCAGAACGACCTTACCCTGGTTCAGGCCTATACTGAAGTGAAAGCCATCTCAAACTGTCCTTTCTGTATGTGTTCTTATGTCGAGTTAGCTACATAAAATTCATAAATATAAGTAACTAAGACAAATGGTGAAGTGCTTTTCTTTGTGTACTTGAGTGAATGGGGGAACATTTTCATACCTGGAATTAAATGATAACTAACAAGTAATTTACTTAATACTTGGTTACAGAGCCCAGCCAAGACAGTGAAGGCAGAAAGTTTTCTTAAATTATGTAAAAAGCAATTAAAACTGCATCTAGTTTGTTGTTTACTACTCTGTATAACTTAAGTGTTTCTTCAACTTGATTATTTTCTGGTGATGCTGGTAATGAAATTTAATGTGATCAAAATATAGTTAAATGACTATCTTAAGATACTACTGAAAGTTATTTAAAGATACATCCTATGGTATGGAATAGTATTTCGATTTACTTAGGAAAATTGTCTGTCACATTTTAGAAACTTAAAGCTGTGATAGATTTCTTTGTTGTCTTTACAGAGATGTCAAGATTGTTAAGGCCATCACTTAACCCTGGTTTTTAAGAACACATTTTTCTTTTCTTCTAAATTATAAAGTAGTTATATGTAGAGTTATTTAGGAATTCCAGTCATACAGAGACAGCAAAAACAAAAACATAACTCTCAAACACTTGAGAAATAAAATTGGTTTGCATTCAGTAAGAGGATTGATGCCTTAATTGAATATTTTTGAGAAATGTCAGTGGAAGGAAGAGAATGCTTTTATTGAGTTCAGGGTGATATTAAATTGTATCAAGTTTGTGCCATTATGTAAGGCCTGTTGTCACATTGGACATGACAGTTTTGTAAAATTGAAGGGACTTTTTTTCTTGACTTATTGAAAATTGGAGAAAAATGACCTTCAGTTTAAAGGTGAAGGCTCTTCGTTTTCTGTGCTGCTTTCTAAAGTCATGGACTCTGTTCTTTAGAGCAACTTATGACTCTCATCTCTGCTGCACGGGAATATGAGATAGAGTTCATCTATGCTATCTCACCTGGATTGGATATTACTTTTTCTAACCCCAAGGAAGTGTCTACATTGAAACGCAAACTGGATCAGGTAATTTCCTTGCTTTTTCATTATTTTTCCCTGAGTCAGCACATGAAACTGAAAAGTTTCTGAGTTGCTTTTATGATATAAAAAGAAAACAAGGTTCATAGTACTTCTTTGTTCCTGGACACATTTTTATTTTCTGTGCAAATTTTTTACTTTTGATAATATTTTCTAAAGAGTGAAAAGAGCTTTACTGGAGGTACCATTGCTTTACAAACTTCACTTTGCATAAGAACTGCCTTAAAAGAATGCTTAGAAGAAATGCTTAAAAGAATGCTCATAAGCTCCATTCCCATAGATTCTTAATGAAGACTTGAGGTGGAGACTTCCCTCACATTCCAGCTGATTCTGAGTCTTCCAGAGTCACATTTCCAGAAACTGTGTATGCTGTTGGGTGCTTGCTTGACTGAGCTTCTGAGTGAGGTTATAGAAATAGGATTCACTCGATTATATGGTTAAGAGACATAATTCAGTCTGGAAATGACTGGCTAGTTTCCCAAAATGAGAAGAAACACTAGGTAAACATGTAAGCTGTTGTTGAACCTGATTGGAATCTACATTCTACTTAACATAAAAGCTGCACATCTGTTTAGTAAAGTAAGTGTACTATGTTTATTAAAAAAGTTTATATTGGACTTCCCTAGCAGTCCGGTGGCTAAGATTTCATGCTTCCACTGCCAGGGGTGTGGGTTCCATCTTTGGTCAAGGAACTAAGATCCCACTTGCCTTGTGGTGCACCTTTTAAAAAGAAAAAAAAAAAAATCTATATATTATTGGTGGTATTGGAATGGCTGGTAAGGAATTTAAAGTTATTAGGTTGTTGCAGAAGTAATTGTGGTTTTGCAGTGTTGACATTAATACCCAGCTGTGGATGTGAATGGTGATAGAAGCAAGGTCCGATGCTGTAAAGAGCAATATTGCATAGGAACCTGAAATGTCAGGTCCATGAATCAAGGCAAATTGGAAGTGGTCAAACGAGATGGCAAGAGTGAATGTCGACATTCTAGGAATCAGCGAACTGAAATGGACTGGAATGGGTGAATTTAACTCAGATGACTATTATTTCTACTACTGTGGGCAGGAATCCCTCAGAAGAAATGGAGTGGCCATCATGGTCAGCAAAAGAGTCCGAAATGCAGTACTTGGATGCAATCTCAAAAACGACAGAATGATCTCTGTTCGTTTTCAAGGCAAACCATTCAGTATCACAGTAATCCAAGTCTATGCCCCAACCAGTAACGCTGAAGAAGCTGAAGTTGAATGGTTCTATGAAGACCTACAAGACCTTTTAGAACTAACACCCAAAAAAGATGTCCTTCTCATTATAGGGGACTGGAATGCAAAAGTAGGAAGTCAAGAAACACCTGGAGTAACTGGCAAATTTGGCCTTGGAATACGGAATGAAGCAGGGCAAAGGCTAAGAGTTTTGCCAAGAAAATGCACTGGTCATAACAAACATCCTCTTCCAACAGCACAAGAGAAGACTCTCTACATGGACATCACCAGATGGTCAACACCGAAATCAGATTGATTATATTCTTTGCAGCCAAAGATGGAGAAGCTCTATACAGTCAGCAAAAACAAGACCAGGAGCTGACTGTGGCTCAGACCATGCACTTCTTCTTGCCAAATTCAGACTTAAATGGAAGAAAGTAGGGAAAACCACTAGACCATTCAGGTATGACCTAAATCAAATCCCTTATGATTATACAGTGGAAGTGAGAAATAGATTTAAGGGACTAGATCTGATAGACAGAGTGCCTGATGAAGTATGGAATGAGGTTCGTGACATTTTACAGGAGACAGGGATCAAGACCATCCCCATGGAAAAGAAATGCAAAAAAGCAAAATGGCTGTCTGGGGAGGCCTTACAAATAGCTGTGAAAAGAAGAGAAGCGAAAAGCAAAGGAGAAAAGGAAAGATATAAACATCTGAATGCAGAGTTCCAAAGAATAGCAAGAAGAGATAAGAAAGCCTTCTTCAGCGATCAGTGCAAAGAAGTAGAGGAAAACAACAGAATGGGAAAGGCTAGGGATCTCTTCAAAAAAATCAGATACCAAAGGAACATTTCATGCAAAGATGGGCTTGATAAAGGACAGAAATGGTATGGACTTAAGCAGAAGACACTAAGAAGAGATGGCAAGAATACACAGAAGAACTGTACAAAAAAGATCTTCACAACCCAGATAATCACGATGGTGTGATCACTGACCTAGAGCCAGACATCCTGGAATGTGAAGTCAAGTGGGCCTTAGAAAGCATCACTACGAACAAAGCTAGTGGAGGTGATGGAATTCCAGTTGAGCTATTCCAAATCCTGAAAGATGATGCTGTGAAAGTGCTGCACTCAATATGCCAGCAAATTTGGAAAACTCAGCAGTGGCCACAGGACTGGAAAAGGTCAGTTTTCATTCCAATCCCAAAGAAAGGCAATGCCAAAGAATGCTCAAACTACTGCACAATTGCACTCATCTCACACGCTAGTAAAGTAATGCTCAAAATTCTCCAAGCCAGGCTTCAGCAATATGTGAACCGTGAACTTCCTGATGTTCAAGCTGGATTTAGAAAAGGCAGAAGAACCAGAGATCAAATTGCCAACATCCGCTGGATCATGGAAAAAGCAAGAGTTCCAGAAAAGTATCTATTTGTGCTTTATTGACTATGCCAAAGCCTTTGACTGTGTGGATCACAATAAACTGGAAAATTCTGAAAGAGGTGGAAATACCAGACCACCTGATCTGCCTCTTGAGAAATTTGTATGCAGGTCAGGAAGCAACAGTTAGAACTGGCCATGGAACAACAGACTGGTTCCAAATAGGAAAAGGAGTTCGTCAAGGCTGTATATTGTCACCCTGTTTATTTAACTTATATACAGAGTACATCATGAGAAACGCTGGACTGGAAGAAACACAAGCTGAAATCAAGATTGCCGGGAGAAATATCAATAATCTCAGATATGCAGATGACACCACCCTTGGCAGAAAGTGAAGAGGAACTAAAAAGTCTCTTGATGAAAGTGAAAGTGGAGAGTGAAAAAGTTGGCTTAAAGCTCAACATTCAGAAAACGAAGATCATGGCATCTGGTCGCATCACTTCATGGGAAATAGATGGGGAAACAGTGGAAACAGTGTCAGACTTTATTTTTCTGGGCTCCAAAATCACTGCAGATGGTGACTGCAGCCATGAAATTAAAAGACACTTACTCCTGGGAAGGAAAGTTATGACCAACCTAGATAGCATATTGAAAAGCAGAGACATTACTTTGCCAACAAAGGTTCATCTAGTCAAGGCTATGGTTTTTCCTGTGGTCATGTATGAATGTGAGAGTTGGAGTGTGAAGAAAGCTGAGTGCTGAAGAATTGATGCTTTTGAATTGTGGTGTTGGAGAAGACTTGAGAGTCCCTTGGACTGCAAGGAGATCCAACCAGTCCATTCTGAAGGAGATCAGCCCTGGGATTTCTTTGGAAGGAATGATGCTAAAGCTGAAACTCCAGTACTTTGGCCACCTCATGTGAAGAGTTGACTCATTGGAAAAGACTCTGATGCTGGGAGGGGTTGGGGGCAAGAGGAGAAGGGGACAACAGAGGATGAGATGGCTGGATGGCATCACTGACTCTATGGACGTGAGTCTCAGTGAACTCCGGGAGCTGGTGATGGACGGGGAGGCCTGGCGTGCTGCGATTCATGGGGTCACAAAGAGTTGGACACAACTGAGCGACTGATCTGATCTGATCTGAATGTTGACATTTGCCATTTGATGTTGGAATACATTCTTAAATGTGGATGTATTATTCATCATTTTAATGTGCATTTCTCACTTTGTTTTTTTGCTAATGACTTATTACTTGCTGTATATTTTACATGTATTTGAAACTATGAAAATGATGTTAGACAAAAAAGCAAATACAAGCAGTTTTCTTACTCAAGTTAAAAAAATGGGTCATAAGACAGTGGAGACACAGCATCAACATTTGGCCCAGGAAGTGCTGATGAATGCACAGTGCAATGGTGGTTCAAGAAGTTTTGCAAGGGAGACGAGAGCCTTGAATATGAGCACAGTGGCTGGCCATCAGAAGTTGACAACGACCAACCGAGAGCCATTATTGAAGCTGCTCCTCCCACAACTAGACAAGAAGTTTAAGAATTCATCGTCAGCCATTCTATGGTTGTTCAGCATTCAAAGCAAATTGGAAAAGTGAAAAGGCTCGATAAAAGGGTGCCTCATAAGTTGACCGAAAACCAAAAAAATCATTGTTTTGAAGTGTTACCTTATTCTATGCAACAACGAACTATTTCTCAATTGGATGGTATCATGCAACAAAAAGTGGGTTTCATACTACAACCAGTGATGCCCAGCTCAGTGGTTGGACCGAGCAGAAGCTCTAAAACATGTTCTTAAAGCCACACTTGCACCAGAAAAGGTCCTGGTCACTTTGGTGGTCTGCTGCCAGTCTGACCCACTACAGGTTTCTGAGTTCCAGCAAAACCATTACATCTGAGAAGTATGCTCACATACATCACAGAACTGTGCTCACGATGAGATGGCACTGGAAGCTGCACCACCTGCAGACAGCGTTGGTCAAGTCCCAGTCTTCTCCATGACAGCGCCTGACCACACTCGCACAGCCAGTGCTTCGAAAGTTAAATGAATTGGGCTACAGAGTTTTGTCTCATCCTCCATATTCACCTGACCTCTAGCCAATCGACTACCACTTTTTCAAGCATTTCAACAGCTTTTTGCAGAGAAAACACTTCTAAAACCAGCAGGATGCAGGAAATGTTTTCCCGAAGCATAGATTTTTATGTTACAGAGATAAACTTAACTTTAGTTGGCAAAAATGTGTCGACTGCAATGGTTCCTATTTTAAGTAATAAAAGATGTGTTTGAACCTAATTATAATGATTTAAAATCAACAGTCTGAAATTGCAGTTAACATTCGTACCAACCTAAAAGTTTGGGATTTCCCTGGCTGTTTAAGGGTTAGGACTTGGTGCTTTCACTGCCAGGACTGGGTTTAGTCCCTGGTTGGGGAACTAAGATCCCACAATCTGTGTGCTGCGGCCAGGGGGGGGGAAAGTAATTAAAATTTCTGTGAATAAGCTCCTAGGAGGTTATTTCCCCGCTTGATCATATTCTGCTATTTTGGTCTTTCTGATTGATGACTTAGGTTTATGTGCAAAGAAATTAGTTAGCATCATTGCATCTTGACTAGAGCAAATGACTTGGATTTCTCATGTCTTGGAGTTTATCGTTCATTTTTTTTCTTCTGGTATGTATCTTCTGTATTGAAAGATGTAGAAGGATAAGCCACATTATAGAAGCTTTGTTAGACAATTTGCTTAGTGCATTGAAACCCAAATGAAAATATGGGTACTGAAACTGTAGCTTTTTAACACAGAAAATAGAAAGGGAGTAAAGGTTTGGTGTTGAACATTCTACTAAGGAAAATATTTGACTTTTAAGTATAACTATTAAGTATATACTTGAATATTTTAAAGCCTGTATTTTTTACTCTTTAAGATGAGCTGGTAAAAGCATCTTGGTTTTTTTTCCTTTCCTAGGTTTCTCAGTTTGGATGCAGGTCATTTGCCTTGCTTTTTGATGATATTGACCATAATATGTGTGCAGCTGACAAAGAGGTATTCAGTTCTTTTGCTCATGCCCAGGTCTCCATCACAAATGAAATTTATCAATACCTAGGCGAGCCAGAAACTTTCCTCTTCTGTCCCACAGGTATTGTATATAATAGCTTTCTATTTAACTAGTCTTGAAATACATAACTTTCAAAAGACCATGTATGAATTTTATTGTTGTTCCCTGTCCCTTTGGTATGTAAAGAAAGGTAGGAATTCTTTTTCTAGAAGATGTTTCTCCAGATCTTAAGTTGGAGAAATTTTAGGGATTAATAAATGACAACTGAATAGGAGAAAGATTTTGTGTATTTTTTGGTACTAAAAAGTATATGAACATTACCTTTTCTGGATTAGAGGAAGGGAATAGTATTATCAAAGTGAAAACTAGAAAAAAGCAAATTTACATTGCATTTAACTAAGTCACTTCTCATTTCCCTCCCACTTGTTACTTTTTTCTGCCCTTGCCTATCTGTATCCCTTTTCATTCCTCCCACTCCCATCTGGGCTCTTACTTCTAGTATTTATCCCCCTTTTCCTTTTTTCCCCCTCTTTCTTCTCCCTGGTTCCTTCCACTGAAAATATTTTCTCTCTCTTTTTTTTTTTCCCCTCTCAAAATTCAGCCTACAAGAAAACTTCCCCGGGCTTGACTTCTTGTTCAGGAAGAGTTTAAATAAGTTCTAAGAAATTTTAGACTGTATTGATTTAACCGTGTGTTTGTCTGTCTTGTTAAAGTATTGTGAACTGTGAACCTTATCTCTTCTGATGCTACATGAATATTCAAGTAATGTTTAATAAGATCATACTTGGTAGTTACTTAATTCATTGTAAATTATAATCAGTTATAATTGAGTTCTAAGCCAGTGGCATAATTTTGCTTTATTTTTATTATGATATCAATCCAGTCTGTTTGGCCTCTGATTGAAACTGAGAAATGTAGGCAATTCAGAGTTTGTAGAAAATGCAAAAAATTCCAATTATTTATCTTTAGTAAACTTTTAGTGACCATAGGATCATAAGGATTGATCTGTCCTACTTTTGGAGGAGGAATATCAGGTTTTAAGAATTGATTTTTTTTTTTAATACATAAATGAGCTAGTTTGTTGACTTCTTTTGGGGCATGAGATAGAGGCCTTTTATCATTTGGATGAAAATAGTTTAAAATTGATAGACATTTTTATCCCCATTGAAATACATACTCATGACTATTTCATTCTTGTTTTACTGATTAATTTCTCCCCCTACATTCAGAATACTGTGGCACTTTTTGTTATCCAAATGTGTCTCAGTCTCCTTACTTAAGGACTGTGGGTGAAAAGCTTCTACCTGGAATTGAGGTGCTTTGGACAGGTAAGTCTTAAAGATTTATACAGTAAAACTTTTACTCAACTAGGATGTAGAGAATTGATTGTATACTTTTAAAAAGCTGAGCCTTAATGAGATTCTCTTTCTTTTACACAGTATACATTCTTCACTTGGTATTAAGAATACTTTTTGAGGATTTTGCAGTGAGTCTGAATATCAAAGTAATTTATTAATTTTCATTTTCATTGTGGTTGCACTGCATCTTTGTTGCTGCCCACAGGCTTTCTCTAGTTGCAGCTGCGTGCACAGGCTTGTCCTTGCAGTGGCTTCTCTCATTGCAGAGCCCAGGCTCTAGGGCACACGGGCTTAGCTGCCCTGCAGCATGTGGAATCTTTCCAGCCCAGGGATGTCTCCTGCATTGGCAGCTGAATTCTTATCTACTGTATCACCAGGAAAGTCAAGAATGTGGTATTTTATGAAATGAAAGCCTTAATGCTAGATTGACGGCTAGTAATCCATGAGCTGTATTAGCTTTCATTCTAAGAATTAAGGGAAGAAACCCTCCCAGGATTTAGGTTAATGAGAGTTTGTCTAATTGAGGATATATTATATTGGAAAAAAATTATTTACATGGAAAATTTGTTTCTTACTAATGTATCATTTTGAGGAAACTTGCCCAAACCTTTACTATTTGTGCCTTCTAACCACTAGTTCTAGGAATCTACTCTGAGGAAATACTGAGCGAGGGGAATAAAGCTGAGTAGAAGCACATGTTGTTGTGTTGTTATAAAAAGAAAAATTCTTTAAAAATATAACAAAATAAAAAGTTACATGCAGTATATTACTATTTTGAAAAACCATGTATGAGAGCCTTTTAATAAATGATGGCCTTTATTTCTAGGTCCTAAAGTTGTTTCTAAAGAAATTCCAGTAGAGTCCATTGAAGAGGTTTCGAAGATAATTAAGAGAGCTCCAGTAATCTGGGATAACATTCATGCTAATGATTATGATCAGAAGAGACTGTTTCTGGGCCCATACAAAGGAAGATCCACAGAACTCATCCCACGATTAAAAGGAGTCTTGACTAATCCAAATTGTGAATTTGAAGCCAACTATGTTGCTATCCACACCCTTGCCACCTGGTACAAATCAAACATGAATGGAGTAAGGAAAGATGTAGTGATGAGTAAGTAAATGACTTAATTCTTGACCTTGGGAAGAGATTGGGGTTAACTAGAATCGTTAGTGAGTATATGTTCTTTTGTCATCAAGAATTTTTTTAAAGGTATTGTTTAGTCCTGTGAATGAGATGTAAATGATAGAAAAAGGGTTCCCTGGAGTGGCTTTGGGCAAGTTACTTAATAACTTTTTGGCCTCAGTTCTTTGTTTTTAAAATGTGACTTGGCCTTTGAAACCTGAGGAACTAGACAAAGTAGTCTTAATGTTCCTGTTACCCCTTGAGTAATTCTGATTGAATTTATGTTTTCAGATGATTATATTTAAATGGTGTATTTTAGATGGCTAGATATTCTTATCTGAGTTGCTTACTATGTAATTTCAGTTTAGCTTACATTTATGAAACATATTCTTATTTTAGACATTGGCTTACTGATTTTTATCTATGAAAAATTCTTACCTGAATTCCAGGTAAGAGAATACTGACTAGTTGTTTACTCATTAACATTTAGACACCTATTTATCAGACACTAAGGATTCAAAGAATAAAATAGTCCCTACTTTGAAAGAATTAGTCTGGTGTTGATAAAGCAGGCAAGGAGCTATACCATAGAATGAGGAGTACTGAGAATAATTATCTACAGAGTCCTAGGGGGAACACAGAGGAGGGAGTGATTGATTACCTCTCTTAAGCAAAAATGGGTAAATGACTTCATGGAGAAGGAGATACTTAACACTGGGTGAAAATATAAGTAAAGCCTTTTGGACATTAAAAGATTGGTGGGCTAGAGATGAAAACACTATCAGTGGACATGTATCAGTGATTTGTCCAGTGATTCTGAAATTAGTGTTTATTATTTCATTTGGGATTTTACATTTGGCAATGCCTTTAGATGACTATTCTAGGTGAAATGGTTCGGTGAAGGGTCTTGGTTGTGTTTGCATTATTATGCTTAAAGTTTGTTCTTACTCCAGTTCTTCGCCTCTCCAGTTTTACTGTAAGAATTAGTGTTTTGTAATCAAGACCGTTTTTGTGCTCTTTCTCTTTTGCAGCTGATAGTGAAGACAGTACTGTATCAATCCAGATAAAGTTAGAAAACGAAGGCAGTGATGAAGATATTGAAACTGATGTACTCTATAGTCCACAGATGGCTCTGAAGTTAGCTTTAACAGAATGGTTGCAGGAGTTTGGCGTACCTCATCAGTACAGCAGTGAGTTTGGTCTTTTTTTGTAAGAGGGTTGGATTACATTGTTTGAGACATAAGAACATTTGTGATGTTCTATTACAGGCCCACCAAGCAAAATGAAATTTAAGAATCTAGAGAATAAGGTTTTTTAAATTTTACTTTTGGCCTTAAATAGGTTTTATCTTCTTGGAATGCTAATTTGTGTTTTTAATTTTTTTTTCAATAGTTGTTCAAAAATATAGATCTTCAAAAGAGAAGAAAATAATTAGGTGTTGCCATATATATGATCTGTGTTTCCCCTCTCTTCCCTTCCTCACATCCCTGGTGGTTTAGAGAAGTGGCACTTTTTCTTAGGGCTCAGATTATTTGGAATCTCAAATTGAGGCCTAGAGATACGATAAGTAGAAAACATTTCTCTGGATCTTATTTGTTCTGTTTGTCATTCTGATTATCTTTCTGGCAATTTGTTTTTATAGGTAGGCAGGTTGCACACAGTGGCGCTAAAGCAAGTGTAGTTGATGGGGCTCCTCTAGTTGCAGCGCCCTCTTTAAATGCCACAACTGTAGTTACGACTGTTTACCAGGAGCCCATTATGAGCCAGGGAGCAGCCTTGAGTGGTGAGCCTACAGCCCTGGCCAAGGACGAAGAAAAGAAACAGCCAGATGAGGAACCCATGGACATGGTAGTGGAAAAACAGGAAGAAACAGACCACAAGAATGACAATCAAATACTAACTGAAATCGTTGAAGCTAAAATGGCAGAGGAATTGAAACCAATGGACACTGATAAAGAAAGCATAGCTGAATCAAAATCCCCAGAGATGTCTATGCAGGAAGATTGCATCAGTGATATTGCCCCTATGCAGACTGATGAACAGACGAACAAGGAGCAGTTTGTGCCTGGTCCAAATGAAAAGCCTTTGTACACTGCAGAACCAGTGACTCTGGAGGATTTGCAGTTACTTGCTGACCTTTTCTACCTTCCTTATGAGCATGGGCCCAAAGGAGCGCAGATGTTACGTGAATTCCAGTGGCTTCGAGCAAATAGCAGTGTTGTCAGTGTCAATTGCAAAGGAAAAGACTCTGAAAAAGTGAGTATACTTAATATACTTGCTTCTCTGGCCTGGATGGATCCCCATGCTGATGATATGGAAGAGGTCTTAAATGAGAATTGGCCACATCTTAGAGTGTGTTCTGTAAAGTAGGTACTGCTGCTGCTGCCGCTAAGTCACTTCAGTCGTGTCCGACTCTGTGTGACCCCAATAGACGGCAGCCCACCAGGCTCCCCGTCCCTGGGATTCTCCAGGCAAGAACACTGGAGTGGGTTGCCATTTCCTCCAGTGCATGAAAGTGAAAATGAAGTCGCTCAGTCGTGTCGGACTCTTAGCGACCCCATGGACTGCAGCCTACCAGGCTCCTCAGTCCATGGGATTTTCCAGGCAAGAGTACTGGAGTGGGGTGCCATTGCCTCCTCCGAAAGTAGGTACAGACTGCTGAATCATGCGCTTCCATAGTTTGACCTTACAGTAGTTAAGAATGAAGGAAGGTCAAAGTTGATTAATATTTGAGGAATATTTGTCAGTTTGGAGAGACACAGACTTACATTGCTTATCTTTAAAAGTTTAAGCCCTGTGATTCTTTAATCTTGAGGATAAATTTGCAGGTACTTGATAACATAAACAGTTTATAACTGTGCTTTAGATTATGTTTTTAAACTTCCAATTTTTTGAGTGTTGTTATTGATCCTCAATAGATTGAAGAATGGCGGTCACGAGCAGCCAAGTTTGAAGAGATGTGCGGACTAGTGATGGGAATGTTCACTCGGCTCTCCAATTGTGCCAACAGGACAATTCTTTATGACATGTACTCCTATGTTTGGGATATCAAGAGTATAATGTCTATGGTGAAGTCTTTTGTACAGTGGTTAGGTAGGTGCACCAGGAATAATCTCTTCTCAGATATATTGTCCCTTAAAAGAAAAAAAAATTATCCCACAGGGAGAAAAACATTTAGGGAATTGGTGAATTTCCAACTGTGTTTAAATTCCTTGCCTAGATTTCAAAGGTGTAGCTGTTGTTACAGACTTGAGGTGCAAGCCTCAGTAAACATAACGAGCACATTGATTTTTCTCCCTTGGGCTAATTCAGCATAAATATCTTGAAAATGTGTTAGAAAGTACTGACTTTAACTTGCTCTGACTGAATGCTTCCTGGATGGAACCATGTATACCACTTTGATCTGATTTGGAGATGAGACTCTATGAATTGTGACTGTGTGAGCTCTCTGCTGCTTGCTGTGTCTTGATAACATTAATGCTGTGTTTAACAGAACAATTGCTGAAATGACCGAAGGGGCCTGGAAAGAGGAAGCATCCTCCCAGCCCTGTGCGCATGCGAGCTTTAGTGGGAGGCTATTCTGGTGCTACCTGGTATTATTTCATAGGACTTTTTCTTTCTCTCTCTTCCAAGTAATTGGTTTAGCAGGGGATAAAAATTGCAAACCCCTGAAAATGTTTCATTAAATGGAAGTTCTCCAACAGTGAATTTTTTTTTTTTTTTTTTTTTAAGTTCTCAAGCTTGGTAAAAAGCACCAGCATGGCCAAGTTTCTCCAGGGAATCTCATTTCATTTCCAGGTTTTCAGTCCAGGTATAAGGAATATGTAATGGACTTACGCATAGTACACAGCAGGCAGCAAGGCTAACTGACACGTCAGCTTTCATAGTCGTCACAAACACTATGACGGGTTACATAGTCTTGGTTGTGAAATAGAAGTACGAAACACTGTGAGCTTACAGTTACTCAGGAGGGTAGCAAAGAGATTTCTCACTGTGTATATACTTTTCAGATTCTTAAATATATAAAAAAGTTTTCCTTTGATACAACTAAAAATAGCAGCTAAAAATAGAGGCTGATTGTTAATATGAAAATAGAGGGAATTCCCTGGCTGTCCAGTGGTTAGCACTCCACACTTCCATTGCGAGAGGTATGGGTTCAATCCCTGGTTAGGGCACTTCCCGCAGGGCATGGGCAAAGATAAAAAATAAAATAAATAAATTGGGAGAAAAGGAATATAGAGAACTTTGGGTTCCTGTATATACCGCACAACAGGTAAAAGAGAGAATTGTGACCTCTTCCTGTTAAAAGGCTCCATGATACCTCTTCTGTGTGATACTTGTCTGCTTTTAGGCTTAGGAAAAACCTCTCTATTGTTTGTTGGAAGGTGGCATTTGCCTTCCAGGGGATATATTAACCTTTATAGGGATTGAAGTCTTAAATTTCCAACCTATAATTCAGATTATTGGGTTTGAGAAAGTGTTGCTTAAAACATTGGCTACTTAGCTTTCAATTCAAAAGTTATTAAAAACTCTTGATTATATACAGTATTGTTGCTTTTTCCTCTCAGGCTTTTACCTCTGAACTGTGCAGTTCTAGGGGCAGCTTTCCCTAATTGTATATAGCTGTCATACAGTCTCAAGGTCAGAGATCTTAGAAGTTTTAACTAATCATCTTGGCATCCACATAGCTTCCACAACAGCTCACGACAAAATATTTTCATGGTTCTATAGTAATTTCAGGGAGTTACTGATTAGAACCCTTTGTTTTCCTCCAGTCTCCAGTCCAGCTGGCATTCAGTCCTTTAAAGAATGTGGCTATGCAGTACTTTTGATTACTAACGACTTCTATTATCTTCTTCCCCATTGTGTACAGATGGGAGAATCCTCAGCACAAGTTCTACTACTATTGGATGGACAGCGGCAGATGTTCACAGCGCGTCATGATTAATTAGTTTAAATTAAAAGGTTCTGTGAGGTAGCTCAGGTAGATTTAAGGGCAGTAGGCATGAACTGAAGTCACGTTTGCGCAGCGACTGAGGCATTAACCATGTTTTCATTTATACAGCTCTTCGTACATGCAACTTTTTATTGTAATAGTTGGAAGTGCTAGTTATGTTGTAGTCTCAAAGTGGGGGGTAGGGGAAATTGGCCGTTCCTTAAAGTTTAAGAGGTATAGTTTTTTTCCTGCAGTGTAAATTTACACTGAGCTATGGAATGGGGCAGGTTCTCTTCATAACCAAAATTTTTACCCTATTTCATATTTATTTAACAAATACTACATTATATATATATATTTATTTAAGTACCCCTACCCCTGAGAAGTGACAACCCTGGATATAATCTCTTAATGGGTCTGAATTGTCAGCAAAAAAAATTGGTTTGCTTTGGGACTGTCTGACTAGCACACTATATATTGTACTGATGAGATTGTTAACTTGAACAGGAGGTAGAATGCTGTCTTCAGTTGGAAAAGAACTATATTGCGCTGCTTTATCTTGTCAGAAAACTAGGCAGGTGATTGTGATTTGGCCTCCAGAATATCTTTTAATTTTCTCTTATTACTAGCTTCCTTAATTGTCTATGGAAGGCAATTATAATTTGCTTTTAATTCTCTCTCATTATTAGCTTCCTTAATTGCCTGTGGAGTTGGTTAAGTGCTGACCTTAAATGCAGATTTTTGGACCTCAAAGCCTGCCACTCCATGTATGAGCTAAGTGCACCACAAAGATTATAGTGGTTGCTCAGAGGAGCCAGATACTGTCATACTTTTAAGAAAAGTATGTTTTAGTTCTGGACAAATTAGGAGCATCAGTTGGCTCTCTTTAGTTCTCAGAATCTGTCAGACTGGTATTGTTACCAGTTGAGCCAAGTCTGAATTTGGGTTGTCCTTGTCAGAAAAAGTACTCACGGTTTTTCATTGTCAACTTACTGAGTAATTTCTTTTATTCTGCTGACCTTAGTTTTCTGACAAGATTAACCCCTTTTCTCCCATTTTTCCCTTCCCTGTACCCTTCCTCAAAATGTAAAATGTGACTTCAGACAAGTTTAATTCCTTGGGCTGTGATAATAAAATGTCATCAATTTCACTTTATTTCACTTTAAAGTTACTGTACTTTTGGTAGAGAGGAAGCAGCTGCCTTGATTTTTATATAGCTGTACCTAGGGAATATATAAACATGACTTAGACAAACTTGACACTTTCCTTCCAATAATTTAATAAAGGGTAGAACTCTTTCACTAGAACAGTGATTATTCATTAATCAGAGGAAGGAATGTCAGTATTGAAATTCCATTACAAGTTAAGAAAAAAAATTATTATCACAGCCTTGTCCTGAAACCCTGGATTATTATTGTTAGAGAGCTGTTTCCACAGTGTTTGTTAGTTTGTTGGACATTTGAGACCCCAGGAAATCCCCTTTCTCGTAACGTTCTCCGCTTGGATCTGATCTCAACAGGGTGTCGTAGTCATTCTTCAGCACAGTTCTTAATTGGAGACCAAGAACCCTGGGCCTTTAGAGGTGGTCTAGCAGGAGAGTTCCAGGTATCAATATGAATTCACAACTGAATTGACGTTTTCTTTGTTTTATGAGAAACCTTATGTTGCGCATCAGATGGCTGGAAGGATTGGTCTGCCGAAGGCTTTCTAGTCCCAAATTCAATTTAGTTACATAGCTGGATTTTAAATCAAATTTTCCTCCTCTTTCGCAGTAATTTCTGAAGGAGATGCTGCCAATCCCCCCCGCGCCTGCGAAGCGCAGCGGCTCTAGGTATACACTTCACATTGTTTCTTTGCAGGTCGCACAGCATTTTAATCTGCGCCCGCAATGCACAATGCGCGCATGCTTGTCTGCCAGCGGAAACTCCATGAGCAAAAAGAATGAATAATTATGCAAGTGAATGGTGAAAGGGCTTTTGGGTATTTTCCCAATTATTTTATAAGTAAATTTTGTAGTTGAAAGAACAGTCCAGAAATGAAAATTTAAACAAAATGTGACTTTTTTGGTGTTGGAATTTTGTTCATGGACTTTTCAGGTGCTCTACTTTTCTCCCCCCAACAGGTGCTCTGCTGCGCACAGCAAACTGAAGCGCATTGCTTTGGGGATAAAGCGTCTCCTGGACAGATAACCCTCTTCAGACCAAACCTCTCCTCCTGACATTCTGTTCTGCCATCTTTTAGTAGAGAGATGGTCTATATAAGATTGGTTTAAAAAAATAGATTTGTCATAATTGGAATAGATTTTTTTTTTTTTTTTTTTTACTGTAAATTTAAATCCCCAGTAGTATGCCACTAAAGCTATGTAACTCAGTTTGGGTAATTTCGATTCAGAAGCATTCCCCTCCCTCAGCAAAGAGGTGTTTATGTTAGTATAGCGTAGTGCTCCCCTCTTCTTTAGGTCTGCCTGCAGTAGCCAGTTAATGTTAAGTTGGTAATCTGCAGTGCACACTCATTAAAAAAAGTGAATGTCTTCCCAGCACTAATCTGTTTCCCTTTTTTTTCTTCCTACAGCGTTTGCTGCCAATTGATGGGGCAAATGACCTCTTTTTTCAACCACCCCCACTGACTCCTACCTCCAAAGTTTATACTATCAGACCATATTTTCCTAAAGATGAGGTAACTGTCTACCTGCCAACTTGGAGTGTGGTTATGGTGAACACTTAATACTTTCTTTTGAACTCCCTGATTAAAAAAAATCATTTTTGTGTCTTAAAATACAAACTTTAGATGGAGAAAGTTAACTGAAACTTTAAACACGGGTAGTTTAAGGAAGAGCCTAAGGAGTTTAGACTCAACATCTTGTGCTTAGTTTTTTAATTATTTATTTGTTTGGCTTCACTGGGTCTTAGTTGTGGTATGTGGTATCTTTAGTTGCAGCGTGTGGGATCTAGTTCCCTGGCCAGGAATCAAGTCCAGGCCCCCCGCATTGGGAGGGTGATGTGTTAGCCACTGGACCACCAGGGAGGTCCTGTGCTTAGTTTTCATCAGATGAAATGTATTCAGAGTTGGAATCCTGAACAATATCTGTGTGATATGTTGTTCTAGCCTGATGTTCTCCAATACATTTTCTGCAGTTTGTAAAGTGCTTCCAGGCTGTTGATAATCAGCTACAGAAAAAGGCAAGCCTGCTTAAAGAAAATCACGTTTTAAATATTTTGGGTGTATAGAAAGCTGAGAGAGAGCCTCATAGTTTGCTGAATTTTGAATCCACTACTTAGTGCCTAAAACTATCCCCTGCAAGGCAGTTCTGTTTACTGCAACCGAGCTGTTTTCTACTGATTTTACAAATATGACTCAATAAATAAATATTTAACAAAGCAGAGGTGATGTTTATGACAAGTCAAACATTTTGTTATTCCCTATTCTAGAAGTCCTTTATGACTTATGAGTCATACTGTCAGATTCTGTTGCCATTTTTCTTGATGTGTTGCTTAATTAGATTGTATTTTCAGGCTTCCGTGTACAAGATTTGCAGAGAAATGTATGACGATGGAGTTGGTTTACCTTTTCAAAGTCAGCCTGACCTTATTGGAGACAAGTATGTGATGCAGTGTTTGTTGGATTTGGGAGTAGACATTTCAAAGGCAGGATTCTCTGGTTGTGGGGAGATGAAGACTAGAAATACAGATACAGTTTTTTAGAAGTCCTACTTTAGTTGTAATAAAATCTGAGTTATTAATATGTATAAATTTCCAGTTTTTATTTATGTCAAATGTAGTTTCCACACATTGTCAATTGAGTGTATCGGGCTTTATTATATCACTGATTTCTGAAGTTTTACGTTAGTAACTTAACTCATTCTGGTTTCTTTTCTTCTGAGCAGGTTAGTAGGAGGGCTGCTTTCCCTTAGCCTGGATTACTGTTTTGTCCTAGAAGATGAAGATGGCATATGTGGTTATGCCCTGGGCACTGTAGATGTGACCCCCTTCATTAAAAAATGTAAAATTTCCTGGATTCCCTTCATGCAGGAGAAGTATACCAAACCAAATGGTGATAAAGAACTCTCTGAGGCTGAGGTAATACACAGATTTAGAATTAAACAATGGTAATTTTTTAAGAAAGTAAAGTACTTACTAAAGTAAAAAAGCAAGCAGGTATATCTTAAAATCCCAGTGCTTTCTAAATTTCTTACAGAGAAGAATTCTTAGGGCTTATTCTTACTGGCATGGCATTTTCCACTGTTCCCAATATCTGTTGATTTGGAGCTGTTGTATTACTTTCTCAAGTGAAAGCACAGTGTTGACTTTGAAGGAACCTTCTTTTTTCCCTTTCTTTTTTGCAGCACCAAACTTGTATGTTATGGTTTCTTCTTTGGGTACTCAGGGCAAGTTTAGTAATTAAAAATCTCATTTGCGTGCTGATGAAGCTAACATACTCTCTCAGTAATGCATTTCACATGGTAATATGAGTGAAAGTCGCTTAGTCGACTCTTTGCGACCCATGGACTATACAGTCCATGGAATTCTCCAGGCCAGAATACTGGAGTGGGTAGCCTTTCCCTTCTCCAGGGGATCTTTCCAACCCAGGGATCGAACCCAGGTCTCCTGCATTGCAGGCAGATTCTTTACCAGCTGAGCCACCAGGGAAACCCAAGAATACTGGCGTGAGTAGCCTATCCCTTCTCCAGGGGATCTTCCCGACCCAGGAATTGAAGTGGGGTCTCCTGCATTGCAGGCAGATTCTTTACAACTAAGCTATCAGGGAAGCCCTTACATGGTAATAGGAATGACAATAAAAAGTTTCTTCTGGAGGATAATCTTTACTTAAACTCAGTAAATACTTTCAGAGAATATACTTGGACTTACATTTGTGACATTGTCTTTTTTCTTCTGTATTGCTCCTCCCCCTTTTCTGAAATTCTCTACCCCTCTTCCCCACACCAGTGTACTCAAATTCTATTACTGTTTTTTACCTTTTGCCTCTAGCTAGATGGCAGTGTAATAAGAGGCTGGTTTGGAGTAGGCTCCTTTACTTAGAATTACATCAACATGACTGCAGCATGCTGGTGATTGAGCAGTTGATGTGTTGCTTTTCCATATCCAACAGTTCTCAGCCTAGGAACATACGAAGAATAACCAGTGTGTCTATTACAAACTTTTTTTGTAAAAATTGTAAAGTATACATAAAACTTACCATTTTAACCATATTCTAGGGTATAGTTCCGGAGAAGGCAATGGCACCCCACTCCAGTACTCTTGCCTGGAAAATCCCATGGACGGAGGAGCCTGGTGGGCTGCAGTCCAGGGGGTCATGAAGAGTCAGACACGACTGAGCGACTTCACTTTCACTTTTCACTTTCATGCATTGGAGAAGGAAATAGCAACCCACTCCAGCGTTCTTGCCTGGAGAATCCCAGGGACGGGGGAGCCTGGTGGGCTGCCGTCTATGGGGTCGCGCAGAGTCGGACACGACTGAAGTGACTTAGCAGCAGCAGCAGCAGGGTATAGTTCGGTCGTGTTAAGTACATTCACATTTTTGTGCAAGCAGTACAAACTTTAAAAACATTGTTTTATTTTGAATTATTTAGTTTTTATTTTGAATAATTTTAGATGTACAGAAGTTACAAAGATAATAGAGTTTAGATATACCCTTCACCCACTTTCTACATTTGTCCTTGTCTAAGAAGCCAACTTTGGTGCATTATTGTAAACTCTTCACCTTACTTACAGTTTTTCCATTAATGTCCTTAATCTGTTCAGGATCCAATCCAATATACTACATTACGTTTAAACAAACTTAAAAAAAATGAAAACATGTCAGCCAGAATTATAAGCTAATTGATTTTGCATGTGGTAATTTTCCCATTGCCAGAAGAGTTATTATTGAATACTGCTTTCCTTTTCCTGTTTCTAAGTTCTGTAGTTGGGATATGTAGATTCATAATAAGTAGCTACTGAAAGTCAAGAGATTCATCCTAATTTTTACAGAAAATAATGTTGAGTTTCCATGAAGAGCAGGAAGTACTGCCAGAAACTTTCCTTGCCAATTTCCCTTCTCTGATAAAGATGGATATTCACAAAAAAGTAACTGATCCAAGTGTAGCCAAAAGCATGATGGCTTGCCTTCTCTCTTCACTGAAAGCCAATGGTGAGTAGATATTGTGGAGTTGCTGGTATTTGGGCTAGGTGAGGGCAGGACTCTTATTTTAGGATAAAAAAAGAAGTAAATTTACACTCCTTTCTCCACCGCTGAACGGTTTTGCTTCTGAATTAGTGCTGCAAGAAATGCATGTGTATTAACCATTGAAAAATGCTGCTCTTTTATACTATGAATGCTTGTATTAAGCCCCAATTAAATGAGAAGTGAACACATGAATTTATGTTTATTTTGCCAGGAGATTTATAAATGATAGTTGAAAATTAAATGAACCTTGGGAAGACTTCATTTAGGAATGCAGAATCGCTGATACTTTGTCTTCTTTGAGTTTGTTTCTTAAATCTTCAAAAATACTTTGCCATACATTCAGTTCAGTCCACTTTGTCCAGCTCTTTGCAACCCCATGGACTGCAGCACGCCAGGCTTCCCTGTCCATTACCAACTCTTGGGGCTTGGTCAAATTGATGTCCATCGAATCCAACAACAACCTTTAAAAACTTCTTAGCCTTTGGGCAAGACAAAAATGAACATACAGAAGCTGAGCACTAATTAGAGAATTGTTAATGAATGAGAATGCACTTTGTTGCATCTTTGTATCATTTGATTCAATGGTGTCCCCTTTGTGGGATAATTGAAACAACTCTGAGGAAAGTATAATTCTCAGAAGTGTTGTGCTTGGAACTGAATGGTACAGGTGTGAGGTGTGTCTTAATATAAAAACACATTCTGGTTGTGTTGACTTGTGACATAGGTTGGAGTAGGCTCTGCTCTGTGGGTCCTTCAAAGGTACTTTGTATGTGTGTGTATGTATAATATTTATATATTCATCTATACATATTATAATTATACGTTCAGCAAACCTACTGTTTGCCTTGAGGTTTGTTCCATCCAAGGCTGGTGCCAGGCCCAACCCTACTTAGCTTCTAAGACAGGATTGGGCAAGTTCAGGGTGGTATGGCTGTAGACACTTAGGGTTTTGGACAACTTCTTTGCTAAAATATACTCTTTCTGAGGAAGAGTTTTACTTGCTGTTCAAAAAAAAATTTTTTTGACGTATATTTGACAAGGATTATCTGTATTTAAAGTGTACAATTTGATGCCTTGAAATACATTGTGAAATCACCATATTCAAGCCAGTTAACATACCTATTACTTTAAGATAGTTATCATTGCAATATTGATGAATTTTAATATCCATTGACTTTATATAAATTTTAAAAATTATGTGAGATTTAGGGACTGGTATAAATAATCTCCTACTATGATCTATTTGAAATATATAAAAATTAATCACAAGGTCATAATTCTACTAATTCAGTAACATTTATATTGTGAATGTTTTGGTTTTTTCCCCTAGGGTCCCGAGGGGCTTTTTGTGAAGTGAGACCTGATGATAAAAGAATTTTGGAATTTTACAGCAAGTTGGGCTGTTTTGAAATTGCAAAAATGGAAGGATTTCCAAAGGATGTGGTTATTCTTGGTCGGAGCCTGTGACATTTGTCGGCACTAAGAACTGTCGGAAAGTCTTAACTTCACCTGGTGGGTGGTGGTTGGGGTCTTCATCCAGCTCAGCCTCTGGAGCGGCAATCAATCAGCCAATTCAGATTGGAAACAAAGAGGACTGTGTAAAACTCACTCACTCATACTTAGAGACTACTTACTCACTGGTTGGAAGAAGATGATACTGCTGCGAATCCTGTAGGAAAGAGATTTGGGCCTCCTTGTTGGGTTTTGTGTTCGGTGCCAGGACCTCTTACACGGGCTTACAGGGAGGGGTCTTCAATAAATGTAGTCAGCACTGTTTTCTGCATCCAGTGTGGTCGCATTTCTCACCTAAGAGCAATCAATCATTGTCATCCTCCTTGGCTTATTGACTGAAATGCATCTCATGCTTTAGAGACGTGGCAAAGATGAGAAGGATTTGGGTTCAGAGGCCTCAGGGTGGAGAGTCCAAGTGGATGGTTATGGCAGTAGTTTAAGCTGAGGAAAGGATTTCAGTTTGGGCGGTTTTTCTGCTTTTTGTAAAGCTTTGGCCAGTTGTCTCCTAGTGACCATTGGTTCAGGCAAGTTGTGATTTGTAGGGACAGATGTGCAGTTGTTTGTGGCAAAAGCCTAAAAATGACAAACTTGTAAAAAAAAATTTTGTATATAAACTAGCTGTAACCTGACTATCCTTTGTTTTTGTAATTTTCCTTTGAAAATGAAAGGGTGCGGTTCAGGATGGCACTGTGAATAATTAATGTAAATCAGTGGGTTTTCTTTACTTTTGTCTTTGGTTTGGTTTTGTTTTCAAAAGAAGTTATTATTTTCAAAGTGCCTCCTACCTAGAGCTAGGCCATGACCACTTTGGGTACAAGAGCCTAACTTCATAGGATTCACAGTCTGTTGCAAAGTGCAGTCATTTCTGGAAATTAACCTCAGTGCAGGTCAGCATGTGAAATGTTAATTTTGACATCTGGCAACTAGGGTTTGGGGACTGATTGATCCCATTTGCCCACAGGTCAGTTGTCCTTTAATTTCAAGACGTTACTACTGGTTTTATTAAATCAGTCTTTAGTTCTTGCATGTTTGTATCTAATTTTTAAAAGAATGAGTACACTTTAACCAGTGACTTATGGTTACCCTTTTCTCTTTCCTTTAACCGCAGGTTCTGAAAGCTTCAAGTATTTTAATTTAGATTTGGTGTTTTAAGGGTTCTGAGCAAATGCTCTTGGCATTGAATTTTGCTCTGCAGGATTCATTTTCTTTTTTATCATGGCTTGCTGGCTTCTCTGTAACTGTTTTGTTACCTTGCTTCCCAGCAGTTTTGTATCAGCAGTTTAAGTTTGGGCTAAGAGGGAAGAAGGTCAAGAAGAAAATTTAAAACGTTTTCTTTCATAGATTTCCATCAGTGTGGGCTTTGAAAAAAGTCTTTTAAGGGATTGTACCTCCTGACTTTGAACCAAAGCCTGTGAGTGTGCACTGAACAGGTGAGACGAATGATGGAGGATTACATTCGGGGTTAGAAGCCTGCAGCTGGCAGCGGGATATGGAAGGTGCGTTGTGCAACTGGAACCAAGTTTGCATTTTCAGAGGCTGAGATGAAGGGAGGGTCTCTACTAGCTTAATGTCACTTGGTTTTTCTCTTTTAAGTGCATTTTGTACACTAGTGGACAGTTCTAGCATTTTATCTGGTGGATTCCATGGTCATCCTCCAGTGGAATCAGGATTTTCAGCAAGTTTGCTTGCAGCTTTATCTTTGCTTTTAATAATCAGTTTGGCTGGTGTTCTGGTCACAGAGCTAACTATGAAACAGAAGTCCAGGCCTCTAGGATCATAAAATGCTGTGCTGTCTATCTTCTAATGGTTATGGCTATTTATTATGGTTGGGGTGATATTTCATTGATTGTTTAGATCACAGCTCAGTTCCTGTAGAAAACGAACTGTAAAACTATCTGAAGACCATACAAGAGGCAAAATAAAACTTGAAGTGAATGTGTGTGGTTGTGTACTGTGTAAACCTCCTCCTTGTTTCTGCCTCCTGCCTTTTTTCTCCCACTCTTGCATTCCCAAGCAAGTATTCCTCCTCTCCAAAGTTGTTTGAACTTAGGGACTGGGTCTTAAAGGCAGTTTTCTCCCACTTCTATCTCTAGTAAATGATTGCCTTCCATATTTTCCTCAAGGCAAGGCAAGATAAAAATAGACTCGTTTTGGCCAGGACACCTTGACATAGTTATAACCTGGGGGTAAATGAAGGCAGCTAGTTGGAGTGAGTTCATGCCACCTAATAGAATAAGGAAAATTGCCTTATTCTTTGGTCAAAAGGTGAAATTTGAAGGCAGATCGTGGATTATGAGACGGGACTCTAAGGCGTCGGTGTTAGGCTGGACTAGCCTGTCTCTTGACAGGAGCAGCAAATTAGCTCCACACTATAGCTGTCTCCTCTGCTAGCAAGTGCCATCATCTGAAGTTCAGTGTAGGTATACAACCATGTGGATAGTGAGCCGCCGGGTCATTAGAGCAGAAGCATATCCGGGAGTGGACAGAGTGGTTTGGGTACTAAGTAACAGGAGCTCAAAGTCTTCATGCTCCGTTCCTTTGGAGGGACGGTATATCTGAGTGTATTCGCTTTTTTAAGAAAAACGATGCACATTATCTCGCCTTTGCTGGGAGAATTGGGAAGGTTGCATTTTCATGTATTTAATGAAAGCTTAACCTGGGGTGGGTGAGAGGATCACGTGGAGTACAGAACTAGAGGAAATGGAGGCAGGAGCCACCCTCAGAAAGTCTTGGTTCTTGAAGTGAGCAAAGACGTTAACATTAACGCCAAGCTGATGCTTTGCACTCTGCAAAGATGTGCAAAGCAGACGCGACATAATGCGAGACTGCTTGAGATGGTTGGATGGCATCACCGACGCGATGGAGAGGAGTTTGAGTAGGCTCCGGGAGTTGGTGATGGACAGGGAAGCCTGGCTTGCTGCAGTCCATGGGGACGCGAAGAGTCGGACACGACTGAACTGAATTGAAGGAGATAAGGCAATTAAGCCCTGGACCCAGGGTGCCTCGCCAGCGTCTCCTTTAATAGGCGGGGCCGGAGCCGCTGCGAGTCTCAGGCTTTGTACGTGTCGGAGGCGGAGCCGCAGAAGGTCCTAGCAGCATGGCAGCTGGCGCAGCGGCCGCCTTGACGTTTTTGGATCAGGAGAGCCGAGTCCGAGCTGGGGGGGTAGGCAGTCTGCAAGTCCCGGCCCCGGTCACCATGGACAGTTTCTTTTTCGGTATTGAAGAAAGGAGAGGCTGAGGGTGGTGCTGGGGCAGAAGCAGGGCTGAGGAACGGGAATGCAGACATGTGCACGACGTGGGTGGGGGCGGAGGAGGGCCTCGCACGCGGCAGCCGGAGCCGGAGAGGAAAGCCAGGCCTCTGCCCTAGTTGTACGGGGTGGGCCCGGGCCAACCGCTCCAGTTGTTCCTGACACGTGGGCGTGTGAATGGCCCGTTAGTCCATGGCTGCAGGTGAACGGGATTTGGTGAAATGCACCGCCCCCCACCCCCACCCCCAACACTGACGCACACTCACAGTTAACCTCTTCCAGGCTGTGAGCTCTCAGGCCACACTCGCTCTTTCACCTTCAAGGTAGAAGAAGAGGATGACGCGGAGCATGTGCTGGCTTTGACCATGGTAAGGGGCGGGGTAGGGGGAGTGCCTGTGTATCCTCCTTCGCCGCTCTACTGGGAGTCATCTACTCTGCTTAATCCCCACATGGGGGCTCCCCTGGCCAGGCGATCCAGGGACCTCGGAGGCTGGGCAGGTTGTAGGGCAGATGCTTCCACTTGCGGTGTCCACCCTTACTGGGCGAGACTCCGAGGCCCTGTGTACCTTCCCAGCTCTGCCTCACCGAGGGGGCCAAAGATGAGTGTAATGTGGTAGAAGTCGTGGCACGGAACCATGACCACCAGGAGATCGCAGTCCCTGTGGCCAACCTCAAGTTGTCCTGCCAACCCATGGTGAGTTCCCTGGCCATACCTTGGGAGGCTGGGAAGTAGGAATTGAGGACTTCAGGACTTCTCGCAAGGTGGGGTGGACTGGGAGTGGGCTAGGCTTTCATCCTTGTCTTCCTCCCAGCTCAGTTTGGATGACTTCCAGCTCCAGCCACCTGTAACCTTCCGCCTGAAGTCAGGTTCTGGCCCTGTGCGCATCACTGGGCGGCACCAGATTGGTGAGAATTTTCTCCTTTGCTTCCAGTAGACTCTCCATCTGGACTCCTACCCCACCCCAGCCATATCTCCCAGTGCAGTTCCCATACAGACCCTGGATGCAGTGCCCTCCACTTTACTACTCTAGCTGTTCTTCACGGAACCTACCCCAGCTTATCCAGCTCCACTAGTGTGGACTCCTTTGAAAGTGAAAGTGAAAGTCACTCAGTCCTGTCCGACTCTTTGTGACCCCACGGACTGTAGCCCACCAGACTCCTCTGTCCATGGAATTCTTCAGGCAGGAATACTGGAGTGGGTTGCCATTTCCTTTTCCAGGGGATCTTCCCAACCCAGGGATCAAACCCAGGTCTCCAGCATTGCAGACAGACTCTTTACTGACTGAGCCACCAGGGAAGCCCTTTGACTCTTTGTTATCTAGTTTAGTATATGAAGTTTTTCCCACCTAGGCCATAAGCTTTGGGAGGTCAGAGTCCCTGCAAGCCTAGAGGCCACAGGGCATTAATAAATGACATGTATGAAGTATGTATGAAGTATGAAGGGGGTGTGGCTTTAACTCCTCTTCCTCCCTTGACTGCTTGTGTACCAGTTACTATAAGCAATGATCTTTCTGAGGAAGAGAGCGAAGAAGACGGGAGTGAGGAGGAGGAAGCTGAGTTGTGTCCTGTCCTTCCTGCCAAGAAGCTGGGGCGCAGGCTCTAACCCTCCCTGGTGAGTTGGAGGGACCTGGGAGGGGACACAAGGAACATGTTTGGACCTCGATGCTGACCCGTGATTTGCTCTCTTCAGGTCAGCTAGCTGCCTGCCACATACACCAGGTTCCTGGACAAGTTTCAAGAACTTTGTATCTTCTCCACTGAAGAGGGTTGGGGCGGGGGTGGGGGTGGGGGGTCTTGGTCTGGTGCAAGGAGAACGGGGGTCCCATTCTCCAAAGGACCCTGGTGTTCTAATCCTGTACCTCACCCCAAGCTTCCCTTTTCTCCAGGAGTGGGAGGAACTCTGAACTTCTATCCTGACCTTCTCTCCCCACTTGCCTATGAGGTTGGAGGTCAGCATCTGAAGCTCAGGACTACACATTTTTAATGTTTTTTACATTTTTGGATAAAGGTTGAAATAAAATGTGGATGAGGGTTTTTTTGCAACTCATTTGTGTGGCTTCTTTCCCTCCTGGGGTGGCATTCCCCTAGGGACCACCAGGTGGCACTGTGGCAGCACAGAGGGTGGCCCTGGACCTGGGGAAGGGTGAGGAAATGTGGGATCCTGCTACTCCCAGAGCGCTGTGACTGGCCCAGCTCTGGGCCCCAGCTGCCTTCCTAGATGAGGACCTCCCAACACCAAGCCCCTTCCCAGTCCCTTGGTGGGGGAGGGCCATCCCAGGAGGTTATCAGCATCTAAACAAGGGGTCTGGGCCTCTGTCACCACTCAGGCTGATGGGCAGGGGGGCAGATAAGGGGGCTTAAGCAGCCTGAGGAATGTGCATCCCTGGCCCCATGAAGGGGGCTCAGGCCCCAAGAGGACCTGTGAGGGGTAAGGTAGAGGCCAATCTTTGCTCCTCCTACCAGTCATGCAGGCCATCTCTGAGCCAGCCTGGACCCTTAGAAACCTGATTCCAGGGGCCAGATGGAGGGGGCTGGCCAGATTGGGTGACAGGGAAACCAGAATCCGGGTGGCCTGGCATATGGGGGCAGAGAGGAGCCCCTGGGATTCAGCCTCCTGGGCTAAAGGGTTCCAGCCCCCTAGCCCTCCACCTGGTCTGGGGATGGGGGGCGGACCGTTCTCTGGTGCCTGAAATCAGGTGGTTCTGGGGATTGGCTGCTGCTGTACCAGGAAGAGAAAGGGATGTACCTAGTGTGAGCATGAGTGTGTATATGACCAAGTCTGAGGTCAGTAGTTCAGCAGCTGTGTTGATGGGGCAGGGGGTCTCAGTGCCCTACAAACAAACAAACAAAAGGTTACCTCCTGAGACAGCCTGGGGCCAGACATGCTGAGGAGGGACACAGAAGAGTGCCTGGTGGGGCCAGGCCCACTCCCTCCCACATTGGCTTCTGGGCAAATGAGTGAACAAGTGGGAGGGGTCCCTGGATAACCAGAAGAGGTTGGCATTGGAGCAGGTGTTTGGAAAGAGTGTTTCCACAACACAGAAAAGCACTCCCTTTTCAACACATCTCCGAAGGAGGTGCCCTTCTCCCTATGGTGAGGAGCAAACAGGTCCAGGGTTTAACCTCCCCTTTTCCTAGTTGAGGATAAAGGAAGATGATCCCTCTCTGCGTCGCAGTGATCAGGGTCGCAGGCCTCTCTCTTTGCTGCAGGACTTTCCTGAAGTGCTTCCACCAAGAACACTGGGATGGAGAGGGCAGCCAGGATGGGACCATTCACCAACCGCAGGCAAGGGGTCAGGAGACAGAGGAGAAGGTGGAGTTGGCGCCCTCTGGTGGGCGAGGTTGAAACCGCTTGTGGCTGTGCAGCTTCCCACGCCGCCTCTGTAGCGGCTCAAGGCCGGCGCCGCGGTGCAGGGGCCTACATGTCCCGCCAGCCGTCTGCGCGACTAAGGCAGACTTCATTCGTTGGTTCGTTCATTCATTCACTGGAAGGGTTCCTGTTAGAACCCTTCCCTTCCTCCTCTCGTCTATCGCCTCCAAAGTCCTCGGCACGTGTTCGGTTGAAGGCACGGTAGTCTGGCTGAGTGTAGGGAAAAGTTGGGGAATCCTTCCCAGCCGACACTTCTACCCCCCGCAAGTAGCCCCGCCCCAATATTTACCCTCCTCGACGCCGCTGATCGCTCATTGTGAGCCCTTCTAGTTTCTTGGCGGGTCTGCCCGCGGCCCTGGCCGGCGCCAAGCGCGCTCCTACCCGCGGTGGGGGCCCAATCCACATCCGCCTCGTCCCGGAGTTTCTCGACCCGACAGGGCGCCCACGGACTGAGCCGGGAATTGTTTTTTCTCCCTCCCCTCCCTCGTCTCTCCTCGATCCCCCTTTCTGCCCTCTCAGCGCACAGTAGGAGCGTTGCCCATTCATTTCGGTCTCTGAGCCCTGAGGGCTTACGCCGCGGTTTGCAGACTGCTGGAGGAGGGGCAAGACTGTATTTGGGGGGCGAAGGGGGACGACCAGACGGGGCCTAGAGTGCTTAACACAGTCTCTGCGATTTACATTTGAACAGTCGGCGGAGGGTCTGCGGCGCTTTGAACGCCTGGTGCAGGCTGCGCGTGTTGGAGCGCAGGCGGCCCCCGCCGGTTGGTGTGGATTTGAGGGGCCCAGGGTGGGCCAGGGGCGGTGGGAGTGGGCGACCGATGCGTTTGGAAAGAGGCTGAGCGTGTGTGTTTGGGCCCTTGCAACGGTGTATTTGCAGAGAGGGGCTATTTGTGTTGGCGAGAGGTGTGTGTTTGTGTTTGCAGGAGGCGAGTGACTCTGTGTGTGTGTATTTGTGTTTGAGGAGTGTGGGGACGGCCGGGAAAGGTGGCCGGGCTGTCACTCAGCGATCAGGTTGACAGGCGCTCCCTCATCAGGGCCAGGGAGCTCTGATTGCAGATTCGAGGAAACAAAATAGCAATTGTAATTACGGGGCTTTGATAAGATAAAGGAAGGAGCAAGCCGGCCGGGAGGCGAGTAAGAGCAAGGGAGGAGAGAACGGCCTGCTGGGGCCCCGATGGAGTATTTACATCTGTCATTCACGGGGGTGTGTCCTCGCAGTACCCGGCGCCTGATGCGGGGGTGTCCCTATTGACACCCCCTCCCCCATCTAGGGACAGGGACTTTTGGGGATATGAGAAGAATCTCCTCAAATGGACGAAGACCCAGTTGGGGGAAGTTCTCAAAATGTAGAGGAATTCTGGTCTGTATAGGCCCCCGGGGTAGAGGTTAGGGTGTGGGACTCAAACCCTGATTGATGGTCCACACGTTTAGGCCGGGGATGGCCCATCTCTCGGGGAGAGTGAAGAGGGTGGATTAAGATCATTGAGGTTCAGCCCAGCATCTTCAGAACCTTTTGGGGGCTCCAAACCAGGGTTGAACTCTGGTCTGAGCCAGGTGCTATAGTCTCCACCCCCCACTCTGGGGAAAGGCAGGTGCCCAGAGTGACTCAGGTTGTGACTCCAGGACTACACACGCTAAGGATGGGCTGGATGATGCCCTGACCCCTGCTTGGGTCCTGCTTCTTGCTGTTCTCATCAGACTGTTTTCAGAGGGCTGGTCCCTGGTGAGAAGACCCTTTTCATCTGCTGCCTCTCATCTCTCCACTTATTTATTAATGCATACAAATAATAAACATATTCAAGGGCCTCCTATGTGCAGGGCATGAGGTTAAGATGGTGAATATTTTGCCTGCTTGAATTAGTGTACCTGGGGATGTAGACACCCAACAACTTCTAAGACAGAGGAGCTCAAATGAAGGAGAAATGCTGGTCTAGGCAGTGGGTACTGGAGCCCACTTCACTTGTCTTCCCCCAGTGCCCACCTCCCAGTGGGGTTGAGAGGAGATGGTGCAGACAGCCTTTAGCAAATACAAGTGCTCAATAAATGGTGGTGCTTATGATTCTTATCTGTTGGGAGGGTGGTGAAGGCAAGGCCCCGCCTGCACTGAGGTCTAAATGCTCAGTCAGTTTCCCCATTATTCATTCATTAAATACAGAATTGCAGAACCCTGCCCTGCTCTCCTGAGCTAGTAAGATGTGGTCCTTGCCTGGAGGTCTGGGTGGGAAAGAGCCACTTGAGGGAACAGACTCAAGTGGGTAACAGGTGAGCTCAGGGAGTCTGCTTCTCTGGGGAGGGATGAGATCTTGGGACAAGTCTCCTGATTCTGTTTCCCCATCTAGACCTTGCTCAGTATTAGCACTATGGCTGGGAGTGGGAAAGGCAGGCCACAGAGAAAGGGGAAGAACTTGGCTGTGCTGCCTCTGGTCTCTTGGTTTCCTGAGGCCATCCCAGCCCCTCCAGCCCAATCCCCAAGGACATGGGGGCTGGCAGTAGGGCAGGGGAGGTCTTGGGCAAGGGCAGCAGCTGGGCAAAGCATCAGTGGCTCCACCTGCTCCCCAGAATTTTCTGTCTCAGGGCATCTCTGCCCACCCAAGCTGCTCTCAAAGAAGCACCACACCTCGCGGGTTCCTGAAGCCCCTGGAGGAAGCAATGGGCGGCTGGGAAAGGCTTAGACAACTCACTACCTTCTTTGATACTTTCCCCTCCCCCAGGGTTGACAAATCACCAGTCCAAGTTTACCACACAGTAGGTGTGTAAGTACCTGTTCATTGCACAAATAGTGGGACTCTGAGCGAAAAAGACTAGGCAACCTGGATCTAAGTCTCTTTCCCAGGAAAAGCAGCTGAGGTTATTTTGCGCCCACTGCCTGCTGCTTTGGGGAGAGCATGGTGGTGGCAGTGACTGGGGTTTTCCGTATGGGTGGGCTCTCTCCTTTTTGGGTGGTGTGGTCAGGCTTCAGTCTAGCGTGTTGGGGGCGGGAGGTCGGGGGGCGGACAGGAGCAGGGGTGATGGTGATAATGAGAGCAGGAAGCAGGAAAGGAGATGTTCCTCGATCTCAGGGCCTTCTTGGTGACTGAACGATGCAGGAGAGACCGGCAAGGCAGGGTACTCAGCAGGAAGATGGGAGTGGTTGTCGGCTCCCGGTCGCACAGGCACGCACTGCCAGAGGAAAGCGCACAACCGTTCACCCCAGAGTTAGAGGCTACTTGCAGGCGGCAGCCCCAGACAGACAAAGCACACAGTAGGTGGCTCAGAGAACCGCTGTCTAGCTTGAGGCTTAAGCGGACCGGGTCCCACGGTGGAGACCGGGCGCCTTCCCACTCGGGCGCCCGGGGGGTCCAGGAAGCCCCAGCAGAGGGTCTCGGGACTCCACGGGGTGGGCGGCCCGATGGGCCCCCATCCCCGCGTGCCTGGACCCCAAGAACGCGCAAGGGGACAAGTCCGGGATGCGGAGAGGCGCCCAGACGGGCCGCCCCCGCCCCTTGCAGCGGGTCCCCAGACCCCTCCCCTCACCCAGACCCCCAATCCCCGACCCTCCGACCGCCCCGCCCCGGTCCGCCCCGCCCCCGCCCCGGGCTGCGTCCGGGCCCCCGCTCCCAGCCGGGGGCTGCGGGCTCCGGCCGCCCGCCCCGCGCTCCCCCCTCGCGCCCGGTGCGGCGCCCCCCGCCCCCACCCCTCCCCCTCCCTTCCCACTTACCCACCCCCCCTGCCGGCCCGTTACCCTCCCTCCCGCTCCGGCTCCTCAGCAGCCAGCGGCCAACGGCTCCGGCTGCGGCGCAGAGGCACTCGGCGCGGCGCGGCGAGCTCGACATTCCCTGGGTCCCGCGGAGCCGCGTCCCGATCGCCCGGGCTGCCACCCTCGAGCCCCGCTCCGCCGCCGCCGCCGCCCTCGGCTCGTCGGTCCGCTGCCTCCCGCGAGCCGGCGAGATCCCGCCGGGGCTGTGCGTGCTCCCCGGCCGCGCGCCATGGGCAGCCCCCGCTCGGCGCTGAGCTGCCTGTGAGTACCGCCGCCCCGCGCCCCCGGCCGCGCGCCCGCCCGCCCGCCCGCCACTCACCCCGCGCCCCTCTCTCCCCGCCCGCTTTTGTCTCCCACAGGCTGTTGCACTTGCTGGTTCTCTGCCTCCAAGCCCAGGTAAGGCGCACTGCGCCGGGGCCGGAGGGGCACGCCGGGGGGCGAGGTCGGGCAGGCCGGGGCAAGGGGACTGACCCCGCGGCCGCGCGGCGGGCTGGAAGGGCTGGGAAACATCTTAGAACTGCAACCCTTAACTATCCGGAGGAGGGGTTAAGGACCAGAGAGGTAGCGCTGGCCTCAGGTCACACAGCCTGTGAGCGGCGCGCGGCTAGAACCCGAGGTTTCGGAGTCCGGCGCTGTCTCCCACGCCTCCCAGCCAGGTGGGGGTGGTTGGGGAACTCGGCGGGCAGCCACTCCCGGCCGCGCCGAGGAAGGGGGCATTCGGAGCCAGGGGGCATTCGATGTCAGAGGTCCGGTGACTGCCTCAGGGACCCGCTCCGCGGCTCTTTGGGGAGACTTGGCGGCGGGTCTGGCCGAAAGATCAGGTGCCCGGGTCTTCTGTGGTCTCAACATTTGCTCCGTGAATTTGTCTTTATAAATGTCAGGGGTCGGGCCGCTCTGCCTCCCGACTTAAAAGCGCCCTGCTCTTCTAGGAAGGCCCGGGCGGGGGGCCTGCGTTGGGCAGGGAGCTCGCTTCCCTGTTCCGAGCTGGCCGGGAGTCCCAGGGTGTTTCCCAACAGGTGGGTCCAGATCCTTCCCCATCCCGGGCGCATCCATACTAGACTGGGTCTGTCCGACTTCCTTGGGTAGGGTGGGGGTGGTCCGAACTGGCATGTTGGGGGGACCCCAGCCCCTGCCGGCTGCCTGGGGCAGTGGAGGGAGGTGCCGGGTGATGGGGGCCACTCGGGCCCCTGGGCAGGGTAGCATTATAATGGCGTGTTGTGTATTTTTCAATTTCCTAAAGGTAACTGTTCAGTCCTCACCTAATTTTACACAGCATGTGAGGGAGCAGAGCCTGGTGACAGATCAGCTCAGCCGCCGTCTCATCCGGACCTACCAACTCTACAGCCGCACCAGCGGGAAGCACGTGCAGGTTCTGGCCAACAAGCGCATCAACGCCATGGCAGAAGACGGGGACCCCTTCGGTAAGGAGCTACACTGCACTGGGGTTAAGGTAGTCTGCGGGGCGCGCCCCTCCTCCCCAGGCTGGCCTGCTGTGACGGGACCCAGCAGTCGCGTCTGCGCTGAGCTGAGGCCTGCAGGCTCCCCAGCTCAGAAGGGAAGGAGTTAAGCCGACAAAGCATCTTGGGGGTCAGCTGGAGAAGAGAGGGCTGGGGAAGGGACCCTGGGGAGTACTTGGCCCATAGGTGCCCTTTCCCTGCCCAGCAGATGAATGAAGCCAGGAATCTCCCTTTCCACCTCCCCCTCTCATACCCCTCCCCACTGCAGGTGGAGGCAGAGGGTTCAGGGGGAGGGGGCCCAGGTTTAAGGGAAGCTCTTGAAAGAGGATATGTCACCAGGGCCCACAAAAGCAGAGTGGGAAAGAGAAGGGAGAGAAATCCCCTCAACTCTCCCAGGTTTGGGGGGCGGTGTACTGCGAACTTTAAATACTTTGATCAGGAGGGTCAATTACACATGGGGACTAGGCTAGGAAAGGGGCCTTCCCCACTTCACTTGTCCAGGAACCCAGGCGGTTGGTCAGAGCGGGGCTCCTGGCTCCCGGTGGGGTGGTGAGTACAGGGAGCTACTGTGGGATGGAGAGGCTGAGGACTGATTGATTTCTAAAACATTCAATATTCCTGCCTTGAAACAAGGCCAATTTCCAGAGTCCTGGATGTACCAAGAGAAAAGCAAGTCCTCTGGGCGGCTGGTGTTGTTTTTAGAGAGCGATTATTGTGAGTTTAAAAACCTTTAAATAATGACCAAGTTAAACAAGCATGAAAGGAGAGGGGAAGACTCTATTAAAATGTAATAAAAAGGTGAAGCATTTTAAGAGCTAAGAAGAAAAATGAAGAATGATATAAAACAGAAAAAGAACGAGCCTTTTTTTCAGATGTGGAGTTTGAAAGGAGTTGCAAGTCTGTAAATGTTAAAAAAGAGGTTCAAGATTGTTCTCTATGAATCTCTGGAGAGACCCCCGCGTCTGGCAGAGCGATTAAAACTCTTCTTACTTTCACCTTTTTTAACATTTCCTGAATACTTTCTCCTCTTCTCGAGCCAGTTTGGGGGATCGAGTATGTCTCGCTGCATTTTTTCTGCATCGACGTAGCTGACTTCCCTTCAAAGCTGGAGAAGGAGACATAATTTTCCTGGGATAAATCTGTCACTGGGGTGGAAGAATAGGTTTGAAAATGTTAAGCTTTCCAAAAGCCCGGTCGGGAAAGCCGCTGTAAACTGCCGCCCCAGCTCCCCAGCTCCATCCAGGAAGGAGAGTGGGGGCTTTCTGCAGTGGGGGTGGGGGTGGCCTGCCCGGTGGCCGAGCTCCCCTGCTGGGCTGGCAGGGCCAGCCTGCCGCCCCTTTGTCCCTTCAAACTGGCTGCTCGTTGCCCTTCTCAGCTTCCAAGGAAAGGGAATGAATGCCTGGCTCCTCCTGGGTTTGCTCCATTGGAGCAAATGGTCCAGCATCCTCCGGGTTTGGGGAGCGAAGAAGACGCTAAGCTGGTCATGGGGGGATTCATCTTCAGACATCAGAAGTCTGATGCCCACTTCTCTTCTTACAATTATATGAGGCTTCCCAGGTTCCCTGGTCCCTGCCTGGTGGGCAGGAGCAGGAGCTGGAGGGCCCAAGAGCAGAGGCTTAGGGTGTATAGCCAGGACAGGTAGAATCTGGGGAGAATGGCAGAGAAGTCTCAGGGGCTTCCTTATGGGTCCCAGGAAGGGACAGAGGGCTCCATTCCTGTCTGCCTTGTTTGGCAGACTCCCCTCTTCTCCAGTTGATGTCCTTCTTAGCCCTTAAAAAATAGCTGCTCCTTGCCCTGAAAAGCAGAACAGGAAAGGGATGGGCAGACTGGCTGGATCCAAGAAGAGCTGGGTGGGAGGGGAGGTGACAGCTGCATTTCCCTGGCTGACTTGGAGCCAGACTGGGGACTTGGCTACTGGGTCCCAGCTCTATGCTTCTGCAAAGGGAGGCAGGCAGTCACAGGCTGGGCTGTGAGGGCTGCCTTGCTGACCTGTGCCCATCACCTCCCATTAGTTTCAGGGTCAGAGAAGGTGCCACCTTGTCAGAATAAGCTGGGAGGTAGCCCTGGGAGTCACCAGACTTCTTTGTCAAGGAGGGAGAAGGCTGAAGGAGGGAGGGCAGGAGACCCAGCCCCTTTGGTTCCATCCCAAACAGCTAAGTCGGTCCTCACTCTCAAAGGGAGGAGTTGTACAGAGAGTGGGCAGGGGCCAGGGCTTCTGTGGCAAGCTGGCTGTCTAAGGGAAGGGGTAAGAAGGCACAGGATTCAGCTCCCTGTCTCCTGGCTCTTGAGTGAGAGGCAAGCACACATGATTTTCTCTTCTCCTCCCCTACAGAAAGTGTTTGCTCACTGGGGTAAGAAGCCCAGTGCTGCTAGAGGGGGTGCAAGAGAAAAGACTATTGAATTACTGACTTCTGAACACTGGGGCTGGGGTCTGGAGTGACTGGGAAGTATGGGGAAGAGACAGTATCCTCCTAGCTGGTGTCTGAGTTTCTAGGAAAGCAGCCAGCCATGGGCTGTGTGTGGAGGGAGAGCTGTCCTCATCCCTGTCACCTTTGCAGCAGAGCCGGGGTGGAGGGTGGAAGATGTGGGGTGGGGTGGAGTGGGTTGGGGTGGAGGGTGTCGGGGGGTGGCCAAGGCTGTGGGTTGGAACCCGAGGTATCAGAAGCAAGAGAGAGTGCTTTTATGTTTGACCTCAGGAGTGGAGGTCACCACTGCACCTGGATGTTTGTAATAACCTGTGAGGCACGTGCATATAATATTTTGAACTGGAAGAATCCTCATAGATCTTTTGATTGGTAGTGGAATTCTAGTCAAATTAAATTTTACTTGAAGCCTCAACACAAAAATCATTGCTGTCTGATTATAAAAAAGGGTCTTCAGTTTGATGGCTCTAAGACCCCTCTGCATAAACCAGTTCAGACACCATGATCTCATCCATTCCCCCTCTGTAAACCCAGGCTAGGGGCCTGAAGCCCAGAAAGGGGACTTGACCTTTCCAGGGTTGCACAGCATATTAGTGGTTGGAGCCCACAGCCTGGGCATCTGGCCCTTGGAGCAGCTGCTTCTGGGATGGGCCAGCTGGGGTAGGGACATGGAGCACTGGAGGTCAGGAAGCTGCCAATAACCACCCCCACCCCACCCCAACCTTTCCTGACAGCAAAGCTCATCGTGGAGACAGACACCTTCGGGAGCCGGGTTCGAGTACGAGGAGCTGAGACAGGCCTCTACATCTGCATGAACAAGAAGGGAAAATTGATTGCCAAGGTGAGGTCCTAGAAAGAAGGGAGGGACTGGCTAGGGCCTGGGGAGCAGGCTGGGCTGGCTGAGCTCCTCCAGGATACCAACTAAGTGGGCAGAGAGGCAGAGGGCCACCTTGGGGTTACCTAATGATTGGGTGGGGGGTGGAGGAGGTGAGGGAGGAGGTAACTGAGAGATGAAAAGCTATAAAGGCAAAGGAGGAAGAAGGAAGGCTAGGGAAGGGGCTGGGGAGGGGGTGTCGGTAAATTCCATATATCTTTTTAACAAATCACCAAATTGCTTTGCTATTATGTCCAATTACATGGTACCAGCATTTGGAATGTTCAGTAAGCCGAGGGCCCAGCCCCTCAGCCGAGCTCTGAAATGGCCCCATTAGTCACGGCTCCTCTCCAGCCTCGAGCTCCCCGCTTCCCTGGCTTCTGGGGCCCGGGGCTCAGCATCTCCTCACCAGCCTTCCCTCCCCCATAGGGTGGTGGCCCTGGGGCTGCAGGTTAGCGTCCTGAGATGGCTGAGGTGGGCAGGTGGGGAAACGGGTGCTAGCAGCTTGGGCCAGACTGGTGGGCAGGAGGCCAGGGTGGGCAGGGGCTGGGCCCCCTCTCTGCCCCTCTGTGTTGGGGCCCAGCCCCTCTGTAGACAGCCATGTGTCACTGCTACCCAGGAGGACAGGAAGTTGCCGGGTGGGCTGTGAGTTGTGAGGGATTAGAGAGCGGGTGCCCACCCTGCCATCTGCTGGGGTGCCCACCTGCTGTCTGGGGCCGCCTGCCCTCTGCCTAGGATGGGAGGGGGCTCCGGACAGAGCCGGGTGACACCGTGTCTGCCCCCCACCCTGCAGAGCAACGGCAAAGGCAAGGACTGCGTGTTCACGGAGATCGTGCTGGAGAACAATTACACGGCCCTGCAGAACGCCAAGTACGAGGGCTGGTACATGGCTTTCACGCGCAAAGGCCGACCCCGCAAGGGCTCCAAGACCCGGCAGCACCAGCGCGAAGTCCACTTCATGAAGCGGCTGCCCCGCGGCCACCACACCACCGAGCAGAGCCTGCGCTTCGAGTTCCTCAACTACCCGCCCTTCACGCGCAGCCTGCGCGGCAGCCAGAGGACTTGGGCCCCTGAGCCCCGATAGGCCCTGCCGGCCCCTCCCCGCCGCTCCCCGCCCAGGCTTCCTCTTTGCAGGAGGAGGTCTGCGCTACTGAAGGCTGGGGAGGAGCCGGGAGAGCCCCGGGCTCTAGTTGTGGATAATTGTTTGCTGTTGGGTTTTTTTCTGTTGTTGTTTTGTTTTTTTTTAAACAAAAGAGAGGCTCTATTTTTGTATTCCACTCAGCTGTGGTGTCTGACTTCTTCACTCTCACCTAGGCTGGTGAGTGGCCTAGACTGGGATTCTGGCGGCGGGGGGTTTCCTGAGGGTGGGGGGCCTTTTCTCATTCCTCAGAGGCACTCCTGGGACCCCAGCAGCTGCAGGGCAAGACTGCTAGACTGTCGGGCTCCACTGTACCCCTAGGTGGGGGCAGAGAGGAAAGGGACTGGAACTTTAGGTCAGGTCTTTCAAGAGCAGGTGTCAGTAGAGGATGGTTGTATACTGCTGCTGCTGCTGCTGCTAAGTCACTTCAGTCATGTCCGACTCTGTGCGACCCCAGAGACGGCAGGCCACCAGGCTCCCCCGTCCCTGGGATTCTCCAGGCTAGAACACTGGAGTGGGTTGCCATTTCCTTCTTCAATGCATGAAAGTGAAAAGTGAAAGTGAAGTCGCTCAGTCATGTCCGACCCTCAGCAACCCCATGGACTGCAGCCTACCAGGCTCCTCCATCCATGGGATTTTCCGGGCAAGAGTACTGGAGTGGGGTGCCATTGCCTTCTCCTGGTTGTATACTAGTTGCTATTAAATGACTGAAATATTTATTTAATTGAATTAAAAACGTGTGTTGGAGAGTGGGTCCTGCCGGGGTCAGGCCCCTCCCCCTGTGCTGCCCCAGGTGGCAAGTGGCTGAGACCCGCAGCGAGTCAGGCAGCAGCTCTGACTGGAGCTTCGCTTCCACCTAAGGATCCACACCTGTTACTGGAGGGGCTTTCCTGGAGGGGCAAGAAGAGGTTCTTAACTGGTCTTAGGGCCTCTCGGTCATGGACTCTTAATCGAAGTTGATGGTAACACTTCCCCAGGCCATCTCTGGGTCAGAAATGATGACTGTGCTAGGACTGGAGCTAATCATGGATTCAGTGGGTCCTTTAAAAAGCACCTTTCTGTGTGCCTTGGTGTGTGTGGGAGACAGGTCAGAGATGCCTGCTCTAGTTCTGAGTATCAGACTCCAGAAGATGCAAGAAAAGAGCAACTGCCAGGGTCCAAGGTGGGGGTATGTTGTGTGGGGGCGGGGTGGGTGGGGTGGGGCACCACAAAGCTGGTGTTGTCATTTGCAATCTGAAACAAAGTGTTCACTTTGGGATATTTAGTTAGAAAGCTGTGAAGGTGCTGAGCAGAAGGTGCTGAGTTCAGATGTTGCAAAAGAGCCCAGGAGACTGAGGTCCAGGGAGAGGCTGCCAACCTTGGAAGACCAGGCCTAAAGGGAGATGAACTGGGATTGTGGGGAAGGGAAGCTACAAACCTAGAGCAGAACTCTAGTTTGAGCAGAACTCGAACTCTGGGCAGGAGGAGAAGCAGCAGGTGCTATGTCAGAAGGACGAGCCTGTGAGGAAGGAAGACCAGGTCATGCCATGGCAGTGGTAGAGCAGGTCATTCAAAGCAGGGTAAGAGAATTGGCCTGTGTGGGTGGAGGGGTGAGTTCTCAGAGGTGCACCAGTGAGATTGGCATCCCACTACTCTGAGCAGAGCCCAAGCCCAGAGGCAGCAGATCTCCTGAGGTCAGAGCTGGCCCAGCCATCATAACTGAGGCCTCTCATTCTGGCTACTTATGCTGCCCTCTTCGGGCTGGTCCCACAGCCCAGTTACTGGACCAGTCCAGAAACCTCTTTCTTCTGGGTCTCGGTTCTTTGATGCCTTTGGTTGGAGGGCAACCCAAGGCTTCCTGACCATGTGGGTCTCTCAGAGTTGCCTCTGCAAGTCCCAGGCTCAGGCCATCCAGGTGGATCAGGAATCCCAGGGCTCAGTGGGAAGCCTTGGAGTAGAGAGGCTGGGGTACCATGGGGCCTCTTCAGACCTGCTATGAGGGTGCAGGGTTCTGGATAGAGTAGGTTTCTCTTAGTGCACAGGTACCAGGGGCGTGGAGACCTCTCTTCCAGCTCCCTCAGCTCTTAGTGCCTCCCCTTCTGCTCTATCCCCTCCCCTCCCCCTTTAATTAATTCTGGGTGAGCAGCCTGGCTTTATTGTGCAAGGAGCTGGGGTCTCACTGTGGGAAAAGTCACACCTTCTGAGCAGCTTCTGATGCCATGCAAATGAAGAGACCGTCCAGGAAACGCTTTCATCTGCACGGCCGCCTGTCCAGCCCCCAGCCCAGTGATTGCCCACATTTCATTTGTTTGAGAGCAATTCCTGGGGGAAACCACAGGGTGGGAGGGAGTCCAGGGGGTGGATGGAATGCCAGGCTCTCCCTGCCTGTGATCCTGGGACGAGGATGGGCCAAGGTGGTCACCAGCTAGGCCAAAGCTACCCTGAAGCCCCCTGGCTAGGGATGCCTGAGTGCTCCAGGGTTGTGAGGTGGCACTGTGCATGGTTGTGACGAGGGAGAAGTGGGTTGTCCAGAGAGCTGGACCTGCCTCCTGGAGAAGGGAGAGATGACTGGTGGAGGAGTAGACGTGGACAGGAAGGTGGTGATCTGATCCTTGAGGTGGCCTGGGGCTTTGGGAAGGGGTTGACTCCCAGCAGGACCCCTGGCAAGGGACCCTGGGAAACTGATGCCAGAGCAATGAGGGCAGAGATGGGCCAGAGCACCCACCACCTTGTTTATCTTTGCATTGCTGCCTCCACAGAACCCTCACTAATAGGGTTTTACAGCCCACTCAAGCTGCAACTGGCCAAGAATCAATCATTACCGGCACTTAGTGGTTTGATAGTTAACAGCCTGAACTGAAGCCAAACTGGTTGTTAACTGTGATAACAACTGATTTCAAGGGGTTATTGCCGGCCCAATATGCTCAGCCCATTTATTTCGGGGAAAACAAGCAGGGAGCTGTTGCAAGGCCCAGAAAAGGGAGGAGGAATGGGCTTTTCCGCAGCCAAAAGGCCTGATGCTGTCTCGGAGTGGGTGCTGGCTGTGAGAGCCCTGGGGCCTGGCTGAGGCATGCGTGGAGGCCTGCCAGCCAGAAGTCACTGAGGATCTATGCATGGGTCTGGGTGATCCCCTCAGGTTCCTCCTTCTTTCCAGCTTTCACCTCACCCTGATTCCCCATGTCCCCTTTCCTCCTCTTCTTACAGCAGTGATCCCCATGAGGCCCTCACATGGACAGCTCTCCATGAGGAGAAGCCCAGGCCTAGTGGCCAGGCCTATGATTGTCCCCACTCAGCAGGCAGGGCTGGACCTCTTTACCCATTCCTTCCTACCTGGGGCTTCCAGAGCCTAGCCCAGTCCAAGCTAGAACTTTGCCTTTCATTTCAAAGCCAGTATTGACTCCACCCAAGTCTTGACTAGAAAGGATACATGAGAGGCCTCTCCCCTCACTCTGCCAGGTCTTGTCCATCCCCACCTGCTACCCTCAGCTGAATGGCCACCGGTGAGGCTATGGCCAAGCATCCTTCTAGAAAGCTGCTGCAGCAAAGGACCCCAGGAGTTCCCCACCTTCTACATATAGACAACCTGAGACCCAGAAGTCACAGAGCCAGCGTGAAAACTAGTATGAAAAAGTCAGGTTTTAACTCCCAGACCCAGGCTGCCTCTTGAGGTCTGCAGGTCTTTCTCTAATTCATTTATTCCAGTCACTATTCATTGAGTGCCTATTATGTGCCAGGCTCTGTTCTAGGTAGAAGGGACAAAGCTGGAAATAAGAGACAAACCTCTGTTATTATGGAGCTCATAGTCTAGTAGGAGGGTAGAGGGTGGGGTAAGAACAGACAGTCTATAGTTTATCAGACCCTGACAACCACCACAGAGAAAACCAGAGGGAATGCGTGTGGAAGGCCGGCAGGGTCATGACAATGTTAAGAGGGTGGTCAGAGAAGACCTCGCTCAAAACCTAGTGCTTAGGCAGACACCCGATGGCACTCAGACCTGCACCTATCTGGGGCGGAGCCATCCAGGTGGAGGGGCCAGCAAGCACAAGCTTTGAGCATTAGGGGGAGAGGAAGGAGGCCTGTGGGGCTGGAGCAGAGTGAAGGCAGGATACAGGTACACGTGTGGAGCACAAGTGTAGTGGGGCAGGAGGATGACGGAAGCCGCGCTGAGACGTACAAGAGGTGGTGGTGAAGGCAGGTCACATAGGGCCCTTGAAAAGACTTTAATCTTTAGCCCGCATGAGACAGCAAGCCACCGGTGGGGTTTTGAGCACTAGAATGACACGACCTGAAGTTTTAAGAATACTTTTTATTCGGGTATAGTTGCTTTACCATGTTGTATTAGTTTCTCCTGTACAGCAAAGGGAATCAGCTATGTGTGTGTGTTAGTCGGTCAGTCTGGTCCGACTCTTTGCTACCTCCATAGACTATCGCCCGCCAGGCTCCTCTGTCCATGAAATTCTCCAGGCAAGAATACTGGGGTGGATAGCCATTTCCTTCTCCAGGGCATCTTCCCAACCCAGGGATTGAACCTGGGTCCCCTGCATTGCAGGCAGAATCTTTACCACCTGAGCTACCAGGGAAGCCCCTATGTGTATACATATATACCCTCTTTCTTATATTCCTTCCCATTTAAGTCACCACAGAGCATTGAGTAGATAGAGTTCCCTGTGCTTACACAATAGGTTCTCATTAGTTATCTATTTTAAACATAGAATTCATAGTGTATGTATATTGACCCCAAGCTCCCAATTCATCCCACCCCCACCCCCTTCTCCCTTGGTATCCATATGCTTGTTCTCACCGTCTGTGTCTCTGTTTCTGCTTTGTAAATAAGAGACATGACCAGAATTAAGTTTTATTAGTAATAAGATTACTTTGGCTGCTGTGTTGAGTATAGATGGTAGGGGGGTAAGGGATATTAGTTATGAAGTTTTTGCAGTAATCTTGGCAAGAGATGATAGGGGATTGGAGGTGTTGAGAAGAGGCTGGAATTTGGGACTTTTTTTTGCAAGTAGAGAAGTGCTGATGGATGTGGTTTGTGAGAGAAAAAGAGGAGTCTAGGGGTTTCCAGAGTTTCTAACCTGAGTGACTGAAAGGATGGAGAGGCCCTTTATTGAGATGGAGGAGATTCTAGAAGGGGATGATTTTGAGAGAAAAGGAGGAGTTTAGTTTTGGATATGCTAAGTCTGAGCTGACTAGATAAATATTCACGTGGAGGTGATGAGCAGGCAGTTGTATGCGAGTCTGGAATTCAAGGGGGAGGTCTCATGTGAAGATATAAAGTTGGGAGTATTCAACACACAATTTTTGAAGCCAGGGGATAGAATGGATTTCCCAGGGAGTGAGCATAGCTAGAGAAGAGGAGAAAGCCAAGTCTGAGCTGCGGTATCCTCCAAACATTTAGAGGTCAGTGTGAAGGTGAGAATCAGCAAATATTGTGGCCCGTGAGGTAGGTGGGAGGAAAACCAAAAGGGTGTGTGTCCTGATGAAATAGGTAGAGCACAACAGTTTCTGAGCCCAAAGCTTTAAGTGGGGTTTGGATAGAGTTTTTTGTCATCCACTCTCTCACTTCCCTCCTATCCCCGACCAGTCACAGGGCCAGGAGAAAGTGGCCAACCAACAAGAGGGTGTCGGTTTCACCTGGGGGTCTCCTTGACTCTTCTTTTGGCCTCCCACTGCCTCTCATCACACTGCCGTTACCTCCTAAACACATCTTAGAGCTAGCCCGTCTACTCTCCTGCTTATCCGCTGCCGCCTCCCTGCTCTAAGTCATCATCAGCTCTTATCTGGCTTACGGCAACAGCCCCCTAAATGCTCTCCTTGGTTCCTCTCATCTCCCTTCACAATCTTTTCTGTACTCAGTAACTAGAATTTCCAAAACACAAATCTGATCATGTTACTTCTTCCATATCAAGAATTGAATTCAGACTCCTTTCCATGGCCTTCGTGGTCTCCACGCTCTGGCCCCAGTCTATCTAGCCGAATGACTTAACCTTTCTCCCTCTCACCCACTGCATCCTGGTCACACCTCCCACTAGCTTCTCAAACAAGCCAGGCTCCCATCTGCCTCAGAGCCTTTGACTGCTGTTCTCTCTGCTTGGAATACTTCTCCTCTAGGTTACTGGAGGGTTTACTGCTCATTATATAGGTCTCTGCTGTCCTTCTCTGCTTTCTCTTCTTTATTACACTTATTACTATCTGACATTCTCTTGTGTTTTATTTATTTACTCACTTTTGGCCAGCCTATTCCTCCCAGGAAACCAGGGACTTTGACTCAGTTCATGATGAATATCTACTGCCTAGAACAGTGCTTGGCACATTGTAGGTGTTCACTTAACATTGGTTGAGGCAATCACCTAATAAAGTAGGAGGAGATGTGGAGGCTGTTGAATGGAGAAGGTGGGTTGGGGGTCCTCTGCATCCGGGACTTGAGTCAGGATTTAGGAAATGCCTGAAGGTCAGGGAGACCTGAGGATGGTCCTGGGACGGGTGACCCTCTGAGGCCATCTGGACATCATAGTCCTACTAAAGAGAGTCCAAGGCTTCCAGTACAAGCTCACCCCCATTTTCTCAAGCTGAAATGAGTATCTCCAGAACCTGACAAACGAGCATCTAAGGGGGCCTGTTGGGATGGATGTCTCAGAACCTCCCCAGATTCTGCTTCCTTCCCTGCTGTTGGGTTTCCATAGCAACCAGAGGATTTAAAAGGAGAGAGTGACGGGGAATTAAAAGCCAGAGAGAGCAGAGGAGAGAGGAGGAGTAAGTGGTAGCAAGACAGATGGGGAGCTGGCAAGAACCCCAAAGGATCCCCAAGTCCCATGTTACTGTGGGAGATTGTGCTGATAGGGTCCCTTTGGTTGCCCTGCTTCCCCATCTGGATCTCTTGCTGACCCTCAAGAACTAACTGTCCATCTGGGAAGGCCCTAGAACTGACCCTCATGCATGCCCCTCTTCTCCTGGTTGGCAGATGCTAGAGGAAACCATGCAGATGACAGATGTTAGTGAAGCAAGTTGGGCTCACTGGTTGGGTTTTTGGATCTGCGTTCCTTTCCCCTCCCTTATGTATGCTAGGGGGAGGATGTTCGGGGAGGAGAGTCAGGGCATGATCCTATGCCAAGTGAGGTCCCAAGCTTTGGCACTTGGGGATTAAGGCCAGGTCACCCATCATGAAGAACCAGATGGGCTCTAGCTTGGGCCTGGCTGAAGATGCTCAAACAAGAGGTCAGCCTGAAAGAAGCCTGCACAGAACTCAGCACTGTTTGAGGCTCCTCCTACCTTGAGTTCAGAGGACCAGAAAACACCTGGGCCTGGAGCCTGGGAGCAGCGGAACGGTGAGCCCTCGAGGAGCCGGGGCACTGGGCCCTGAGACCCAAGCCAACTGCCTGGAGAACCAGCCAGTGACTTTCAAGGGCAGGAGTAGCCAGGGCCAACCCTAAATTCCAGCTGCCCCTCTGTCTGCCCGCAGGCACACAGCTCCCAAACAGCCAGGCTCAAAACTCTACCTTCTTGGACTCTTCCCTGTTTCCAGCCATCGACATTTAATCATTTCAATTGGACAGACATGAACATGACCAACTTTCGCTTAATCTTTCTTCACAGAGAAATCCCCATCCCATCATAACCTGCACTGGGCCTTTTCACCCCCTCCCACTTTCTCTCCCTGCCCAGCCGCTGCCTGGGTTTTCTGTATCATTCCCCTCTTCTGCCTGCCTCCTGCAGCCTTCAGTAATGAAGAGTAAGCTCATAAAACATTCACCGTGGGTAATACACCATGTAGGATCTGCCTGATCAAAGTTCTGATAGGATAGCCGGGTCAGTAGGATGCTGGGACTTAGGCTTCCGAGAGTTGGGGCAGACTTCTCTGCCTTGGGCTCAAGTTCGAGTCACTTCCATTAATCCAGGCTCAATCCTCCATGGTGGGGTGAGGGGTCCTGGGCAGAGTAGAAGAGGGGTTTCCTAAGAGGGAGTAACTTCTAGGGGTACTCCTGAGATAGGCATGACTGGTAGCTGGAGCTCTGGATAAAAGCTGAAGACAAGGTGAGCCATGACCAAAAGGCTAAAGGTTTGTGCTGAGTGAGGAGGGTCAGGGCCTAAGCAGTCAGTGTCTGGATGGTTATTATTGCCCCCCGGGAGCCTGGTAAGATGGGAGTGTGCACAGGTGTGTGAGGGTGGGGGGGGTCTGGTGTGGTGGTGGGCCCTTTCCAGGAGCCCGCCCAGGAAGCAGGCCTCCGGGTGGGGGCAGTTTCATCAAAAGCAAACAGAGAGAAAGGGAAGGGAGCCTTCTCTTCCTCCCCTCAACACCCCTGGAGTTTGCACTGACCACTAACACTAATGAGGCACCTGCAGCCCCACCCCACAAGCCTCAGCACAGTCGGGGAAGGAATGTGCAGAGATGGCACTGGGACCAGCCAGAAATCAGCTGTGGTTTTGGAGTCAGATGGAGAGAAGTTAAATCCTGGCCTTGCTGCTCCCTGACTGTATGAACCTCTCTAGGCCTCAGTTTCCCCACTTGCAAAATGGGAAACAGGCTCCACCGTCTAGAATTGTCACTTGGAGTGTGTAAGGGGTCCTGAAGAGTGTCCTGATACATGGTGGCTGCTGTGGGGACGGGCTCTGGGGGAGGGCCCGTTGGGCTAAAGACCTAGGAGCCCAGATGTGCACCACAATGTCATCCAAGCAGCACCCTGAGGAGCTGGGGGGAGGAGGCAGAATCTACAAGGGCCCGAGATAGCCATGAAGCTGGGTGAGATGAAGGGTGAGGCCTTCAAGCATGTGCACCTGGCTTCGGTCTCCCTCTCACCGCAGCAGGTGCGCCAGGCAAAAGCCCGGGACAAGTGAGGGCATAGAGACGCTGGTGTCCTGCAAGGTGGGGTGTGCTTCCCGCCCTGCTTCTCTGACTGACCTGGCCTCCCTCTCCCAAGCCCCAAGGCAGCAAGCTGGAGAGAGAGTCAAATCTGAGTTGTCTGGAGTTAGGAAGAATTCAAAGAGAAGCGCACAGAAAACCCAGAGTGCCAAAAATCAAGGCTCCTTATCTTGGCTCCGGCTCTTTCCCTCCCCAGGGCCTCTCATGGATACAGGGCCAGTCCACTGGGCACTTCCTCTGTGCCAGGTGTTAAAGCGAGAGTTGGGAAGCACTGGTGAGTAAAGTTTCCCTTCCAGACCTGACAGCTGCTATTAGACAGTCAGCCCCAGTGAGGTGTGGGAAAGGCTGAGATAGAGAACAGCGGGGGTTGGGCAAGGAAAGGGGTTCAGGGTGGAGGGCTAATGGTTTGGGGTTGAGGCCATGCTAGCTCGAGATTCTGATGGAGCTCAGCTTGACTCCTCTCAGCCCCAACCCTGTCCCATGCAGACCGACTGTTGAGTCGCTGGAGCTCAGAGAAGGACAAGGCAGCCCCCGGATGTTGGGGTCCACAGATAAGTAAACCTGGGTTGCCATATCGTGGGCTGCAGGGGGTCAGCACTGAGTCGTAAAAGGCCCACAGAGAACCTGGGAGCTGAGAATGAGTGTCTGTGGGATCCTCAGGGAAACTCCTCTTTCCTGAACCTTAATTTCTTCATCTAGAAGGTAAAGATTTGACCTAGATTATTTGTTTTCAAAAATTCTTTAGTGGCAGAACCTTATTTCCTGAGGAAAACCTGTATAGAGGCATACTCATAAAATGGGTGTAAACGATATCTGCTTTGGTCAGCTCAGGGGCTGGGACCCCCTCAGATTCCCCCTCCATACCTGACATTCCCACTGGGGCAAGTGGTAAGGGAGATGGGGGCCCTGAGCCCAGCAGGGTCCTCTGTGGCCTTCAGGGGAAGATGGTGGCAAGGACCCTCCAGAGAGAAAGGGCTGGGTGGGCTCAGGCCACCCCCTCAGCCCTGCTCCCCTCTCAGAGCACCTGGACAAGCGGGCCTGTTCCCACAGCCTCTCAGAGAGGCTCCTGTCTCTTCCTGCACTGACCACTCACACCCAGGGATTATCCCAACCAGAAACTTCCATTTGGAACAAAGCTCCCAGGAATGAAACCCGAGCTGCCACGGAGAGGCTCCCAGGCTAACCGGGAAGCCGGCCGGGGAAAGGGAGGGAAAACTTGCAAAGCACGGGGAGCCTCAGGGAGGCCGTGAAACCTGAAGACGAACGGCCAGCCAGCGGACTGGTGCTGGGGAGCTGCCACCACCGGCTGCAGAACCAGAGGTCAGGGAGCTGAGTGGGAAAACGAGGGGGAAGGGCACCCCTAGGCTTTCCAGGGGAGAATAATTGGTGCACCTGTGGCCAGGGCCAATATCCCCTGTGAGGCCCTCAGGGCTGGCCTGCAGTTCCTCAAGCGGCCCCCTCCCCTCCCCACCTCCCCGCCCCCCTCCCAGCTGCTTCCACTTACTCTAGGGGGCCGCTGGGCTGGTCAGTGGCGGGCTTGCCAGCAAACCCAAGGGACAGGAGGGAGGTGTAATAACCACAGTGACCATTTACTGAGCATCCATCAGGTGCCAGGGTGCTGCAGGTGTTACTTCTCAACCTCACGATAGCCCTGTAAGACCAGTATGACCATTGCCATTTTCCCATTAGGGAAACCAAGGCTGAGACGAAGTAAGCAATTGGCCCCAAGGGAAAGAGCTAGTTAGTGGTTAATCTAGGATCTGCCCGGGACTTTTGGACTCTGAGGTGCTTAAGTGCTTTCTGCCATACCAGGTTCTGAAGTCTTAAAATCTCTTGTTTGTTCGAGCTCAAGAACTCTGCTGCTGCTGCTGCTAAGTCGCTTCAGTCGTGTCCGACTCTGTGCGACCCAATGGATGGCAGCCCACCAGGCTTCCCCGTCCCTGGGATTCTCCAGGCAAGAACACTGGAGTGGGTTGCCATTTCCTTCTCCAATGCATGAAAATGAAAAGTGAAAGTGAAGTCGCTCAGTCGTATCCGACTCTTCGTGACCCCGTAGACTGCAGCCTACCAAGCTCCTCTGTCCATGGGATTTTCCAGGCAAGAGTACTGGAGTGGGGTGCCATTGCCTTCTCCGTCAAGAACCCTAGTGAATTTCAAAATAAACTTTCTTCCCCCTGAAGCCACTGTGTATGATAGTGCAAATGCAATGAGAGGTCATATCTCCAGTTTGGATCCTGGTGACCTTGTGAAAGTGATTTCGCTGCTCTGGGCTCAGTCTCCTCATTTGTAAGACAGGATTCATAGCAGTGCCTACTTACAGGTGGAGGGCCAAAAGGGTTACACAGATAAGGTACTTGGAGCAGTGCTGGCACAGAGGAGACATTCAATAAAAGGCTACTCTTGTTGTTAGGAGGATTCTTCCCCAGCTCTGTCTGGAAGCCCAGAGTCCTGAGGAAGAAGCCCTCAGTGGGCTGAGTGGATCATCGCAAGCTCACTCGCCTCTGTGCCTGTCTCTAAGGTTTCATATGTAGGTTAGAAGGCACCTCAGGGGGCCAGGGACTTGGCATGTTCTGGGAGCCAACAGGAGGTCTTTTCTCCCACCTCCAGAGCAGCTCCAGGCCATCCACTGACTGTGCCACCAAGTCCCTTGCAAAGGCAAGGCTCTCGGCTGAGCTACCAGACTGCCCTGGTGTGGCTTTGAAGGCTGACAGTGAATCCCAACCCAGCAGGATGTTTTGTTTTGGAGGAGCCTTGAAGTCCATCCAGCCTGGGAAAGAGGAAAAGGTAAGGTGGTTGGGCAGGGTTCTGGGGACTGGGTGGTTGTCGGGTACTGCCAAGTGGCAGGTAGCTTTAGGCTCTGAGCTGGAGTCATTTTGCTGTGCTGAAGGCCAGAAGCTTGGTCAGAGGCTGTGGGCTTGCCATTCACCTGCAGCCTCCCTAACTCAGACTTCCAAGATGACTGTCCTCTGGGGTCAACACCAAGGACTGGTTCTGCCCTGAGGTTAGAGAGACCCTGCTTGTTTCCCCAACATCTGGGCATCTGAAGGCCTGACTTCTGGCTGTCATTAGTGACTGGGGCTTGGGCTAAGATACTGTGTTCAAGGACAAACTTGAATTCAACTTTTGTGATGCCTGTGTTTGAGCCTGTGTAGTCAGCAAAGGAGGCAACTGAGAATGGGTGGTGGACTGGGCCGGAGGGCACCTCCCAACCTGGGGACTGGCTTCAAGTGGAATGTGGGCCTTAGAAAGGATTATTTCCACTCCCTGGGACCAAGTCCTGGGCTCCACTCCACCACTCATCCACAGGGAAAGCAATGATTTTGTTCCTGTTCCTGAGGACTTCATGGTTTGGTAGGAGAAACTGCATACAAACAATAGTCAGATATCAAACAAGCAATTACAAATGGGTGCGCTTTTCAATTTTACTCCAACTGTTCAGTGCAGATGAGTCAAGATAGCATCATTACCTTTTAAAGAGAAGAAAATCAAGGCATAAATATAAATTGTTACTGAGCCCATATTCATAAATGTTTTAAGATAACATATTCATAATGTTTAAGCCCACAGTACACTTGTGGGTGTATGTGTGTGTAGTATGTTCACATAAATATTCTTTCAGTTCAGTTCAGTCGCTTAGTCATGTCCGACTTTTTGCGACCCCCTGAATCACAGCACACCAGGCCTCCCTGTCCATCACCAACTCTCGGAGTTCACTCAAATTCATGTCCATCGAGTCGGTGATGCCATCCAGCCATCTCATCCTCTGTTGTCCCCTTCTCCTCCTGCCCCCAATCCCTCCCAGCATCAGGGTCTTTTCCAATGAGTCAACTCTTTGCATGAGGTGGCCAAAGTATTGGAGTTTCAGCTTCAGCAGCATTCCTTCCAAAGAACACCCAGGACTGATCTCCTTTAGGATGGACTGGTTGGATCTCCTTGCAGTCCAAGGGACTCTCAAGAGTCTTCTCCAACACCACAGTTCAAAAGCATCAATTCTTCGGCGCTCAGCTTTCTTCACAGTCCAACTCTCACATCCATACATGACCACTGGAAAAACCATAGCCTTGACTAGATGGACCTTTGTTGGCAAAGTAATGTCTGTGCTTTTGAATATGCTATCTGGGTTGGTCATAACTTTCCTTCCAAGGAGTAAGGGTCTTTTAATTTCATGGCTTCAGTCACCATCTGCAGTGATTTTGGAGCCCCCAAAAATAAAGTTTGACACTTTTTCCACTGTTTCCCCATCTATTTACCATGAAGTGATGGGACCAGAAGCCATGATCTGAATGTTTTCTGAATGTTGAGTTTTAAGCCAACTTTTTCACTCTCCACTTTCACTTTCATCAAGAGGCTTTTTAGTTCCTCTTCACTTTCTGCCATAAGGGTGGTGTCATCTGCATATTTGAGGTTATTGATATTTCTCCCAGCAGTCTTGATTCCAGCTTGTGCTTCTTCCAGCCCAGAGTTTCTCATGATGTACTCTGCATAAAAGTTAAATAAGCAGGGTGACAATATACAGCCTTGACATACTCCTTTTCCTATTTGGAACCAGTCTGTTGTTCCATGTCCGGTTCTAACTGTTGCTTCCTGACCTGCATATAGGTTTCTCAAGAGGCAGGTCAGGTGGTCTGGTATGCCCATCTCTTTCAGAATTTTCCACAGTTGATTGTGATCCACACAGTCAAAGGCTTTGGCATAGTCAATAAAACAGAAATAGATGTTTTTCTGGAACTCTCTTGCTTTTTCGATGATCCAGAGGATGTTGGCAATTTGATCTCTTGTTCCTCTGCCTTTTCTAAAACCAGCTTGAACATCTAGAACATGGTTCACGTATTGCTGAAGCCTGGCTTGGAGAATTTTGAGCATTACTTACTAGCATGTGCTGCTGCTAAGTCACTTCAGTCGTGTCCGACTCTGTGGGACCCCATAGACGGCAGCCCACCAGGCTCCCCCGTCCCTGGGATTCTCCAGGCAAGAACACTGGAGTGGGTTGCCATTTCCTTCTCCAATGCATGAAAGTGAAAAGTGAAAGTGAAGTCGCTCAGTCGTGTCCGACTCTTCGAGACCCCATGGACTGCAGCCTACCAGTGACATGAGTGCAATTGTGTGGTAGTTTGAGCATTCTTTGGCATTGCCTTTCTTTGGGATTGGAATGAAAACTGACCTTTTCCAGTCTTGTGGCCACTGCTGAGTTTTCCAAATTTGCTGGCATATTGAGTGCAGCACTTTCACAGCATCATCTTTCAGCATTTGAAATAGCTCAACTGGAATTCCATCACCTCCATTAGCTTTGTTTGTAGTGATGCTTTCTAAGGCCCACTGGACTTCGCATTCCAGGATGTCTAGCTCTAGGTGAGTGATCACACCATCGTGATTATCTTGGTCATGAAGCTCTTTTTTGCACAGTCCTTCTGTGTATTCTTGCGCCTCTTCCTAGCATCTTCTGCTGTTGTTTCAGTGAGGGCTCAATGTCTCAGGCACTGTGTTTAGATGCTTTATTTCAATTATTCTTTCTATTGACCTTCTAATGACTCACTGTGTTAGGTATCAATATTCCAAATTTACAGAGAAGGAAATTAGAGTTGAGTAAGGTTAAATAACGGAGAAGGCAATGGCACCCCACTCCAGTACTCTTGCCTGGAAAATCCCATGGACAGAGGAGCCTGGTAGGCTGCAGTCCACGCAGTCGCTAAGAGTCGGACATGACTGAACGACTTCACTTTCACTTTTCACTTTCATGCATTGGAGAAGGAAATGGCAACCCAGTCCAGTGTTCTTGCCTGGAGAATCCCAGGGACGGGGGAGCCTGGTGGGCTGCAGTCTATGGGGTCGCACAGAGTCGGACACGACTGAAGTGACTTAGCAGCAAGGTTAAATAATGTCCCCAAGCCACACAGCTGCTCAGTGGCTGACCCAGGATTTGAAGCCAGATCTGTTGACTCTAGTCTTTCCAATCTGCAAAGCACACCAATGACTAACAATGCAGAGCAGAATGTAATGGAAAAAGTGACTTAAGACAGGTTCCAACATGGTGCTAGGGAATTTCTGGGGTGGAAGAATTGAAGGTTGAAGGCAAGAGGCACTAAAGAATTGAGTCTTGCCCAAGGTCATACGTCTGATTGACCAGGAGTCTGAGGTAGAACTCAGGATTCTTGATTCTAGGATCAATACCAGTTTTGAATACTACTGACAATAAGAACTTTGAGAGGCATTCACCTCAACCCTATTTTGTTAACGATAAAATTCTGAAGTCTTCGAAAGTCCGTCAGAACCTGTGTGATATTTGGATGAACCAAAAGCATACGCAAAAAGTGGGGAGGAAACCCACTCCTCCTCCTCTTGGAATCCAGAGCAGCAGCAGGCCAGAACCCTCTACCCTGTCCCCTCATTCTGCAATCTTCCTACTACAAGGCAGCCAAAACAAAAATTTCTAAACAAAGCCAAAAATTGTCTCAAGTCACCTGCATGCTCAAAAATCTCCTGTTTCCACTTGCCCACAGAATAAAATTCCAGTCTGACTACAACTTTCCAAACTTCTCTCTTTCCACTTTTGTGGGAGAGTCTAGTGATACATATTTTTTGACCATTTCCCAAGTCCTCCATGCTTTGCCATGCGTTCATCTTCTCGCATGCTGTTTTCTCTACCTAATGAACTGCTCTATGCCCTTCAAAGCCTGAAATTGCCTCCTCCCTGTCGTATCTCCCAGGCAATCCTTTGTGGACTCACACATTATTCTGTTGATAACACGAGCTATAACTACTTATTGATAACTATAATTCCTTAATTAGTCTTGGAATATAGTAGGCGCTTCATAATTTTGGTAAATACATGAATGAAGTCCAACCTGGGTGCCTTAGTGTTTGACCTTACTGTTATGGGTCAAATAATAGGTCTATAAACATGAGGAGACTTGACCAACAATCTTGAGTTTTGAACTCTAAAGATTTAGAAGTAATTTTAGAAAAGAAAATAGTAATGATAACTACCAAGTTATCATTGATAACTAAGTGCTTACTATCTACCAGGGACTGTTTAAATAAGCCCTTTACATACCTCACCTCAGGGCTTCCCTGATGGCTCAGCGGTAAAGAATCCACCTGTAATGGAGGAGACGCAGGAGACACAGGTTCAATCCCTGGGTCAGGAAGACCCCCTGGAGTAGGAAATGGCAACCCACTCCAGTCTTCTTGCCTGTAAAATCCCATGGATAGAAGAGCCTGGTGTGCTACAGCCCATAGAGTCACAAAGAGTCGGACATGACATAGCGACTGAGCACACACGCATGCCTCACCTCATTTCATCCTCACAACACTACTCTGCAGTAAGGGTTATCCCCAGGAAGATTTTATTCCCTAAATAAGTTACCTCCATTCTCCAACTGGAGAAACTGAGATTCAGAAAAGGAAGGAACGCCTTCCTTCAATTTAAGCCCAGGCTTGTTTGGCTTTAAAATCCAAGTGCTTAACTTCCCAGGTTTTCTGCCTCCAACTCCTCTGAGTGTGAACCTTTCTTCCGTGGTAGGTGGGAACAAATCCCATTGTTCCTTCTGCCTAGTTAGACGCACCATTGGCTTGTGGGTTCTGAGCCATGTGGCACAGGGACTAGTGTTACACATGCAGGCTATGAGTGATCAGAAGTTCCAGCTTGATGTTTGTGCTGAGACTTTGACATGCACCCTGGTGGGGGGGTTGCTAATCACTTACTGAGGACCACCCTGACACCCCTGGATTGGCCTAGGTTGAAAGCTAAAGCGAAAACATAGAAAAACAAAACAAAAAACTGACTTAGGATTGACTGGGGTTTCCCTCTCCTGGTTAAAGGCAATTTGTTAGGAAAATAAAACCCCTTGCTGGAAGCTCAGAAGGACTTCACTTTCAGGACTCAACCTGGGTTCTAGCCTGGCTTTTGTTATTAAGCAGCTGTGTGACCTTGGTCAAGAGGCTTAACCTTATAAGCCTTTGTGAGTGGGCAGAAAAGTGGGCAAGAACACAATGCACTTAGGAAGGAAAGATCCAGATGACATCCCAAGAATGGGAGTCTGAGTTGGAGTTTGGGTCAACCCCAGGAAAGAGGCCCAGATTTGTGAATGATAGTGACCCAGTGTGCTGCTGGGGGCCAAGGCCCACCCTGGGGCAGCAACCAAGGAGAGGGGGGGATGTGGGAAAGGAAACCTAAGGCAGAAAAGGCTGCTTTCCTCATGTGGGGTGCCACATGCAGGCCCAACCCCAGTGCCTCTGGGGAGTCGAGTGGTGGGCATCTAGACACCCCCTGCTTCGGGAAGAGTTAACTGTCCCCTTCTTTGGGCCTCCTTGTACCCAATACATTCTTCTATCTCATGAGTGGTTCTACTTCCTTTCACTTTAATGTCAAGCTTCTCAGTAGAAACTGAATTCTTGGAAGCAGGGAAACTTGAATTTTTCATCTCTGTTCCTGGGTCGCGTTACTGACTGCCTGACTCAGGAGGTACCATCTAACTGATGGATGAATGGATGAGAGGATAAATCTTGGGTGAGATATCACAGTAGAGAAAACCTTTAAAGCTTATTATGAATGAGGAGGGACATTCAAGAAGAAATAGAATCTCAGATGGCCTGGGGAATTTAGGAGCAGAAAAGCTGAGAATGAAAACACCAATTCACATGGTCCGTGAGTGCATGGTGGTCTGGGTAGACTCTAGGCCACTCTTAAACTCCTCGGGGAAGACGTAAAGGCAAGTGGCACCCAGGGATCAGGTTGATTATCTCTAGATGGACTGATAATATATCCTGGCTCATGCTATATATCCTAGAGTAGTTATTAATACCTCACAATGTCTTGACAGTGGTTTGGATGACAAACTCTCTTTTTTAGGCGGAGATATAATTTATCTTCCCTTCCCCCATCTTTTCTCTTTAGTTGAGATACAATTCATATACCACAAAATCTATCCCTTTAAAGCATACAATTCAGTGGGTTTTTTTTTTTTATATTATTGACAAAGCTGTGCAATTATAATCACTATCTTTTTCTATGGTTTTTAGTATATTGACAAAGTTGTGCAATTATTACTACTATCTAATTCCAGAGCATTTTCATCACTCTAGGAAGAATCTCATACCCATCAGCTGTTCATTCACTTCCTCCTCTCAACACCTGGAAAGTGATAACTTACTTTCTGTTCCTAGAGGTTTACCTATTCTTGACATTTCATATATCTGGACTCATGCAATATGTGGCCTTTTGTGTCAGCCTTCTTTTACTTAGCATAATGTTTTCAAGGTTCATCTATGTTGGGACAAGAATTAGTACTTTGGAAAACAAAGTATTTGGTCACTGCACTCATAGATGTTAATACTGTAGCTATTGCATCGTGGGTATTGCCCTGGAGCCAAAGAGGAATTGAGATGGAGGATCCAGACTCAGATTTTCATACTGGAAAGGCCATTCTGTGGACTCCAGGCACAGAAACACAGATGGGGGATAAAGCCGAGAAGGAGCCTCATTTAGGATTCTAGATTCTTGAGCTGGTATTTTTATTGGTTTTGGGCTCCTTGACTCCCTGACAGTAGTTAGAAAGAACTGGTGACAATCTCATCTATTACCAGCTTCTTGGAAAAAAGCAGAACTAGTCGGACACCACTGAGCGACTGAACTGAACTGACTGAATTAAAAAATTAACTGCAGGCTGTAGGTTTGAGTATTTCCTCAGCCACTGGCTTTGCTTGAGTCCCTCTGTGTCTCATCTCTGTACAATGAACACAGTGATAATAAGGAAAATCCCAGAGTGATTAGGTTTTAAGATGTTTCACAGAATCTTCCAGTGTTCTCTGAGCTGTTCTGCAGATGTGTAAGGCTAAGATCCACACACTAGGGCAGCCTGGACCTTTTGAAAGATTCATAGCTCACAATTATGTAGTTTTGAGCATTACCAGTTGGGTAGTTTGTGTGCTAAGCAGTTCGGCCAGGATAGTCTGGGTATGAAAGTTAAAGTTGCTCAGTCGTGTCTGACTCTTTGTGACCCCATGGACTATACAGTCCATGGAATTCTCCAGGCTAGAATGCTGGAGTAGCCTTTCCCTTCTCCAGGGGATCTTCCCAACCCAGGGATTGAACCCAGGTCTCCTGCATTGCAGGCGGATTCTTTACTAATTGAGCCACAAGGGAATCCAGTTTGGGTATACCTCACACTGTGTTAATGGCACGGCGTTAATAATGAGAAAATGTGATGGTTGTTTCTGCAGATACATGTCTACTTGTCTCAATTTCTCTGATGTGTTGAGTTCTCAGGGCCAATTTTTATATAGTTCCATCTCTTGTACAATAGCCAACCCAAGGCCTTACACATACAGGGGCCGTGTGTACTGGAGGGAAGGAAGGGGAAGACCAAGCAAGTACTGCTTGCTAGTGTGTGGAAGTATTTCCTCATCTTTAGGGGACTAATTAACAATCTGCAAAAGACTTGGGGGCCCCACCACAGGCAATCAAAAGCAGTCCTGGGGTGCCACCAGACTCTATACCAGGAGGCCCAGTGCAAAGCAGCTGGGCCTGTGAGTTGGCAGACCTGGGGAGGCTGTCCTCAAGGGGAAAACTGAGGAGGGCAGGGCATGCGAGCCAGGCCTGCTGCGCTGAAAGCAGCAGACGGGTAATTTCCAAATGACCATTTCAAAGGAAGGTTGAATTTCTCCCAGATAAGAGGGAGAGCAGAGAGCATGCCTATATCTCTAACCCCCTGAGCTCACGGCCGTGATAACAGCTGTGGGGTTGGAAACCTAATGCTGATGAAAGAGTTAAAGGGTGGCCCGGGCAGCTATCGGTGACAGTGCTAGGAATTGAGCGCGCTCCTGGAGCGCGGCTGGGGACTGGTGTGACTCCATGAATAGAGGCCACTCTCAGGGAGTTTTTCCTGGAACAGAATGGGGTCAGGGAGCCGCTTGGGGAACAATGGTTGCCACCGACTAGCTGAATTTCTTACAATCACACACCATACCCCCTGATCAAATAGCTCCTTTGTCCGCCTGATATAAAAACATGTCATACAATGATGATTTGGAAGAATGACACGGGTTTGCCTTTCACAGAGATCAGAAGGGCTTGTTGTGCAGCAGGGGGAAAAACATCAGAGTCAAGGAAAACCTGGAGAATAAAAGGAGCAAATGGAAACAGACAGCAACAATAAGAAAGGGCTGGGTGGCTCGAAAGGCAGACAAGGGCTTGGTTACCAGCAGGGAGACGGGGCAGCTGGGCAGCTCCAAGGAAGGGAGAGCTTGCTGGCTGCCTGGTAACCAGATTCATAGCGCCCCCTTGAAACTCTTGAGAAACTCAAGGAATTAGAGAAATGTTCAGAGGAAGAGATGGTCCAGGGTGCTTGGTGTACACAGGGCTGTGTATACAGAATGGAGGGAACACCTGAGCGATCAACCTACTCATACTGTTATTTTATTTTATAGATGGGGAAACTGAGATCTGGGGAAGTATGGGGGCTTAGTCATTTACTCAGATTGTCTAGATTCGGGTCTTGTTTTACAGCTGGTTTTCTTATTTTCTTGACTTTGAAGATGGAAATACAGGAATTTCTCAAGCATTCTCTGTTCAGAGAGTAGAAGAGATGAACCGGGACTCTTGCCTTAACCAGTGATTCATTATATAATGGAACTCATGCAACGCGGTGTGTTTCTGTGTGCCTCTGTTTCCCTGTCTATAAAGAGAAGGTACTCTCAAGTCAGCCAGCCAGCCAGCCCTTAGTTCAGCCATTCTTTGTTAAATACCTTCTGTGCATCCCACCCTGGATGAGTGCACTAGAGAGGGGAGGAAGGGAGAACCTCAACGAAAGATAAGCCACAGTCACCCGACCTAGTTAGGCAAACTCTATCCAGGTAGACTGTGTGGACACCAAACCCTGCTTCTCAGCTGAGACCTGTAATTGAGGTGGGCAGGTTTCCTGTCTGTTTCAGGTAGGTCACACCGAGACTTTGTTGTTCAAAGCGAGAAGGCTCATATAGCAAGATTCCTGCAACTCCCAGTCATCAAGTAGGTTTACAAAGAAAATGACAATTGTCAGTGTCACTAATTAACATTCATCTTTAGTGCAGCAACTGTAAATGGATCTGAAGCCTTTATATTAGATTTCCTTAGAACTTTGTGGGGTTAAAAAGCAAAGACCATTTTGTGTTAATCTATTCTCTTTCATTCCCAGATCCTGAAATCCTTTACCAGTAGATAGCCAGCTCTCAATGCTTGCCCTGTGGGGAATGTGGCGGGTGCCACTCTCCCTGTTCCCCAGCTGGGAGGCTTGGGTCACAGAAAGGTTCAAAGCCCTGCAGTGGGAGATAGAAACCAAGGCAGTCACCTTCTCATTCACTGCTGTCTTTGGACTAAACAAGACACTGGAAAGTAAAACTGGAGGTTAAGCCAGCAGTGCACCTGGTATACCTCTGTTTATAGAAAAGCAGGAATGCTTTTATATTTTAAATTTTTAGTTCATTTGTTTAAGTAGCTAATACACATCTATGGTTCTTCAAAAGGTACAAAAGAGTAGGAAGTAAGTCTCCCCCTAACCTCTGTCTCTACTCACACCATCACCTGTCCTGGAGAAGACCCGTTACTGGGCTCTGAAGAGTTTTTCTATGCATTTATAAATATAGTGGAACTGACCTGCCAATGCAGGTTAGATGTAAGAGACATGGGTTCAGTCCCAGGGTTAGGAAGATTCCCTGGAAGAGGGCATGCTAACCCCTTCAGTACTCTTGCCTGGAGAATCCCACAGACACAGGAGCCTGGCAGGCTATAGTCCATAGTGTTGCAAAGAGTTGGACACAACTGAAGCGATTTAGCACAGCACATAAATATATATGTAAAATATTTTTCCCTTTCTTATGTTTGATATGTAAACTATTCTGCACACATAGGCATATTAAAATGAATGTGAAATTCACAGAAACTCGGGGTTGGAAGGACTATATAAACTCACAGTTTGTCACCAGGTCCTGGAGAAACTGCCCAGCAATCTCAAAGTGAGCTGCTGGTTTTCTGTCCTCAGAGAAATCTGTACATAGTGCCAGAGGCAGGTGTATGAGTTCCTCTGCGCTTCTTAAAGAGAACTCCACTAAAATGTGGCTAGCTGTGGTCCCACAGTGACTTTTTCACATTAAAAAAAAAAAGGAAATTTAGAGTTAAAAAATAGGAACTCAGGCATATCCCACTCCAGAGATTCCTCCTTCACATGGCACTGAGAGCCCTTTGATGTGACCTGTCATATACAGGTGTTAGAATTAATATTCTGAGTGCTTATTTTGTGTTGCTGCTGCTGCTAAGTCGCTTCAGTCGTGTCCGACTCTGTGCGACCCCAGAGACGGCAGCCTACCAGGCTCCCCCGTCCCTGGGATTCTCCAGGCAAGAACACTGGAGTGGGTTGCCATTTCCTTCTCCAATGCATGAAAGGGAAAAGTGAAAGTGAAGTCGCTCAGTCGTGTCCGACTCTTTGTGACCCCATGGACTGCAGCCTACCAGGTTCCTCCATCCATGGGATTTGCCAGGCAAGAGTACTGGAGTGCCTTGCCATATTTTGTGTTAGGCTCCTAAAAAGTGATACCTACTTTTAATACATTGTTTTGCTTAATCCTCATCACTTTATTAACTCTGCTGTACTTCCGAGGCTTAACTAATAAATGGCAGAGCGAGGAAGGCTTGACCTTAAGTCCATACTCTCTACCTTCCCACGTATTCCCCTGATAGACTTACCTCTGTCTGGTACCTGAAGAGTCAGATCCAAGCTCCCCAGCCTGAATCTGAATCTCCTCCAGCATCTGTACAATTTCTTTCATAGGCTTATCTTTTCTCACTCCTTGTCATGCACTACATGGTTGAGTCATACCAGATCCCTCGTGTTACTGGTCCTTGCATTCTTCCAGGCCCTGCACAGCCTGTTCCCTCCACATGGAATCTTTTTCTCTCCTCTCTGCCTGGCAAACGGCCAATGTGATTTTTCTAAACCTCAGTCTGACTGTTACTTCATTGTGTAAAACCTCTCTGTGTTTCCTCACCACCAAATGTGATCAAGACCAAGTTTCTCAACTTCAAACAGAGGATCTGCATGTTCTGGGTCCTACTGACCTCTGGGCTCACCTCTCCCACTTTCATCGCCTATTTAATGCTTCACCCCCGTGATCTACTTACAGTTCCCTAAGTATTTTGCACACTGTCGGCTCCAGGCCTTTGCACAGGCTGTTCCTTTTTCTTGGAACACTTTTCCTACCTTCTCCTTAGTCTTATGTGGCCTTTGGATCATTGATTGGGTCACACCTCCTCAGAAGGTGTGACCCTTTCCCTTCCAGTGTATCTGTTTATATATATATATATTTTTTTTTTTTTCATGCTATGAGTTCCTCAAGGTCAAAGACCAAATTAATATGGGCCTGGTTGCCCAGAGCCTCACATAAGACCTGATGCCCAGACTGTCTTAAGAAATGAGTGATGAGTGAAGGAGCTGATGCGTGTGTAGATGGATGAGCTAGAATGCAGAGTCCTTGCACAGGGTTTTGGTACTCAGGCTGGCCTTAGACCTGTCCTTTTTTGCCAGCTGTGGCCTAAGAGTCTTGTAGTGACTCCCATTATTTGGAACCTCTTCACTGCAGTGTGACCTTATTTACGCGAGTTTACCTCTTGGAGACTCAGTTTCCTCAAAAGTAATATGAGAAAGTAGGAGTACATGATCCCTGCTGTCCCTTCCAGATCAAATGTTATGTGAATCCATGCTGCTTGCAAAGGAGAAGGAATTTTCCAGGCACCGTGCGCGCGTATGTGGGGAGAGCGCCAATGGTGATGGTGCTTGCAATAGATTTTCAGAGACTTCAGCTTAACTCTAACTCAGAAGTGGGTAAACGATGGCTCGTGGGCCGCATGCCTCTCACTGCCTGTTACTGTATGGCCCACAAGCTAAGAGTGGCTTTTTCATTTTTAAATGAAAAAAAAAATCATAGGAATAATACTTCGTGACATGTGAAAGTTACATGAAATTCAAATTTGAGCATCCATAAGTAAAGTTATGTTGGGATCCAACCAGGCTTATTTGTTTACACGTTGTCTATATCTGCTTTTACACTTCAATGGTAGCATTGAGTAGTTGTGACAGAGACTGTATGGCCCTCAAGAACTAAAATACTTACCATCTGGCCTCTTACAGAAAACATTTGCCAACCCTTGTTCTGACTCAAACCCTCAATGGCTTCCCACTACTTGTAACAGTGCTGTCTTGTAATGTGAGCCACATATGTAATTTGAAATTTTCTAGTAGCCATGTTAAAAAGTAAAATAAGGTTAATAATGTATTTTATTTAACCCAATACATCAAAAATATTATTTCAATGTGTAATAAATTTACAATTATTAAAGCAGTTTTACATTCTTTTGTTCATACTAAGTCTTCAAAATCTGGTGTGCATTTTATACTTACAGCGTATCCCAGTTTGCAGCAGCCACATTTTAAGCCTCATATGGCTAGTGGCGACTCTAGTGGACAGCTCAGGGCTCTAAGACCAAGTGTAAACTCTTTGACATGAAGTTCTAGGTCCTTTGTTATTGGGCCTCAGCTTTATTCCTAACTGCTTCCTTAAATGCCAGCCAGACTGATCCATACTATGCCCCCTACATCAGATACAAAATACTTCCACCTCTACTTCCTTGCTCTCTCCTTTTTCTTCTTTCCTTTCTTTTTCTTTATGGGAACAGCTTTATTCAGATATAATTCACATTCCATACAATCCATCCATTGAAAGTGTACAATTCAATGGTTTTTAATATGTTAAAATTAAATAGAGTCGTGCACCATCACCACAATCAATTATAGAACATTTTCATCACCCCAAAAAGAAATTCCATACCCTTTAACAATCACCTTCATTCCTCCCAGCCTCCCCCAGCTGGAGGCAACCACCAATATATTTTTTGTCTCTAGGAATTTGCCTATGCTTGACATTTCATAGACATGGAATCACACAGTGTATGGTCTTTTGTCCCTAGCTTCTTTCACTTTGCATAATTTTGCAAGATTCATCCATGTTGTAGCATGCAACAGTTCTTTCATTCCTTTTTTTTGTTTTGTTTTAATTTATTTTTTGGCTGTGCTGGGTCTTCGTTGCTACACCCAGGCTTTCTCCAGTTGCAGTGAGTTGGGGCTGCTCTTCACTGTGGTGGGCAGGCTTCTCATCGCGGTGGTTTCTCTTGCTGTGGAGCACAAGCTCTAGGCTGTTGGGCTTCAGTAGCTGTGGCTCATGGCTTAGTTGCTCCAAGACATGTGGGATCTTCCTGGATCAGGGATCGAACCTGTGCCCTGTGCATTGGCAGGCAGATGCTTAACCACTGGACCACCAGGGAAGCCCTCTTTCATTCCCTTTTGTTACTTATATTCTATTGCTCTTTCCTTTCTGGAATGCCTTCCTCCTCCAATAACTCCTTTTAGGGACTGAAGCCCAGGGCCTCAGCAAAAACCAAAAAGAAAAAGAAAAATCTGCTTTTCCGAGTTTACAATTTTAAGATCAAATGTAGGATCTGAGACACCCACAATAGAGGCCATGAGGAGTCTGACCTCAGTTCCAGTTTCCCTCCAACAGACACTTGGCTGAGCTGACTAGTCTGTTGACAGCTCCATAGGCAATGATCCCCACACTCCATACTTTCACAGCAAGGAAAAAAAACAAAACAAAACCACAAACACCTACTAAACTCCAGCCCTTTTCCTTCAGCTCCTAGGCTTATACTCCAGGTGATTCTGACTCCTCCAAGACCCTACCCCAATCCCTCTCCCCCTTCCTCTGGCTCAACCTTCTGTTCCACTACGGCTCCATCTTTTTTCCTCTCCTGGTTCTTCCTTTCCTGTTGTTCCCCCTTACCTTGCCCCTTTCCTCCTCACTCCCCATCCTTTTTTAGTCTCTTATCTTTCCTATCCCCTTCCTGTTCTCTTCTTTTTCCATATCTTGGTTGCTCCCTTCTTCCCTCATCTCCTCGCACTGCCGTTTTTCTCCCCTTCTCTCCTCTCTCAGTGCACCCCTTGTACAGGTGTGGAGCTGGGAAGGCCCTTAGGCTCATCTCACGGAAGACAGCCAGGCATCTAGAAGTCAGATCTGAGGTTGAAAGTTGGCTGCATCAATTAATAACTGTGGAATTTTGAGCAAATTACTCAACCTCCCTCATAGGATTAAAGGTATGTAAAGTAGCACCCAGTGAGCTCTCAGTCACCATTCCTTATCCTTTTCAAGCTCACCCTGGAGAAGAGAGGAGGAGCCCCTTCCCCACAGGTTCCACAGAACCGCCAATCCCCCCTGTAATCTTTCCTTCATACCTTCTTATCTGGCCCCACCCATACCTCACATGCCATCGCTCTCATCCGGAGGCCACCTGATGCTGTCTCCCCACCTTTGCTGTCCCTCGATCCTTTCTACAGCTTTGCTACTCCTCTCCCCGCCCCATCCCACTTTTGCAACTCTTTTCCAGGCTTCTCCTCAGGGAAGAGCCTTACTGTGCAGGTACTGGGGCTTCTGTGTGACTTTAAGTCATGCAAATCCTCAGGGCCTGGGGTGGTCTCAGTGACAGAAAGACCCAGCTCACCTGAGTGCCTTCTGATGGGCTGATTCTCTCAGATGGGGCTTCCGTGGTTCCACTGAGTCTAGTGGAACTTCCCAGGTGGCGCTAGTGGTAAGGAACCCGCCTGCCAATGCTGGAGATGTAGAGAGACATGGGTTTGACCTCTGGGTCGGGAATAGGGCAGAGGAGCCTGGGGCATAGGGTGGAAAAGAGTCAGACACGACTGGAGCAACTCAGCACGCACATACACACTATGCCTAGTGGGCAAATGTCACAGGCACGTCTAGTCCTTGGAGCCTCAGGACCAGTTCTTTCTGATGGGGCTGGGCTCAGCTTGAGTTTTAAAATTTCTCTTCTTCTTCCTCCTCTTTGTTAAGTTCTCCATGTTATCCTAGTTGTGAGAACCTGCTAAAGAAAGTTTTGAAAGTACATAAAAGTGAAAACAGGCAATTTCTTCCAAAATTGTGTTGCCCCTCTCTGACCATATGGTCTAGGTGAGAATGTGAGCTGCGCATTGTGTTGTTTTTAAAATACTGGAATGCTGCTCTAATGACAATGGAAGTAGTGATAATAGGTGAATCAACATTTTCTATGTGCACTATTCTAAATGCTCTTTATGTTTAGCTCTGGTATTATCATTATTTCCAGTAACAACTGAGAGACACTGGCCTTACAAAGGTTGAGCATTTGCCCTAGACCATGCTGTTGGTAAATACATGGTAGAGCCAGGATTTGAATCTGAGTTTGACTCCAGAGCTCCTGTACAGCCTCTCCTCTCTACTGGGTGTTCTTTACACGCAGTGTCTGTGTTCCCTCTGACTTGGGAGACTAGCTCTCCTGTCATTTCATGGCCTCTATACAGCATTCTCCATTGGTGGATCTTTGCGTGCGTGCTAAGTCACTCAGTTGTGCTCGACTCTTTGCAACCCTATGGACTCTAGCCAAGCAGGCTCCTCTGTCCATGGGATTCTCCCAGCAAGGATACTGGAGTGGGTTGCCATGGCCTCCTCCAGGGGATCTTCCTGACCTAGGGATCAAACTCGTGTCTCGTATGTCTCCTGCACTGGCAGGGGGTTCTCTACCACTAGCATCACCTGGGAAGCCTTGGTGGACCTTTAGGAGACAGGAAACCAGTGAAGCCTGGGTTAACTCTTTGGGAAAAGTCCTATCAGGCCTGAGAGCCAGTCATCCTCACCTGTTTCTAGGGATGCTAAGGGCTGGACCACAAAGGGGCTGATCCTGAGGATGCAGTGTTCCTTCTGGAAATTAATAATTCTGCAGCCACAGCTGTAAGTATTCAATAATAACCACAACTATCTGTAGGGCTTGGGCTAGAAGTCAGGCCTTCTTTAGACACTATTTTGTAAAGCCATTTTATTTTGGCTGCTCTTGGTCTTTGTTGCGGTGTGAGGGGCTCTTTGTTGTGGTCCAGTCTTCTCTCTTGTTGCAGTGTGGTCGAGGGTGCGGGTTCCCGAGGGTGTGGGCTTTCTAGATGTGGGCTTAGTGGGCCCACAGCAAGTGGGATCTTAGATCCCCAACCAGAGATGGAACCCACCTCCCCTGCACTGGAAGGTGGATTGTTAACCACTGGACCACCTGGGAAGTCCCTATAGAGACTTTCAGTGAGCCCCCACAATAACTCCACAAGGTGGGTGAAATGATTTGCCCAAAGTAAGTGTTAGGATTCAAATCTAGGCTTATCTGGGGCTGGACTATTTCCATCTTGCCCTTCTCTTTTCTGTAACAAGGGTAAACATTCACTAAGAGTGAGCCTGTGTCCTGTGCCGGGTGCTCTGCTGGAATTCTTCCATATATTATTATCTCCTTGAATCTGCACAGTAATACCTTCAGAGAGAGATGATAAATATTCCAGTTTTACAGATGAAGAAGCTGAGGTTCAGAAAAGTTGAACCCAAGCTCAAAGTTGTACTCAAGATTTCATGGCCAGTAAGGAGGAGAAACAATATTCACCCTCCCGTTGCTTGACTCCTGAGCTTATGGCCTGTTTGCAACCCGGGATTAGAGGGCAGAGTTTTTATCTGGATTGAGGGTTTGAACTACAGCTGGTTCAGCCCAAGCAGGCCCTTGTTTAGGGAACAGGTAAGGGCTGAGATCTGCCTGAAATTTCTTCAGGACCCCAGGTTCTTCCTCTGACACCCTCTATGGGGTAAATCAGAGAGGAGGCTGGCTGCTCTTTCTCTTTCTGCGAGGGGGTCATAAGGAATCTCTGTGATGTTTTCATGGTTGTGCTTTAGTCCCTGCATCCTGTACATCTAGTCCCTGCTGAGCTTTTGGCTTTCTTGATTTTGTTTAAAAGAAAAATAGCCCATGCCTGAGACTCACAGACTGGAAAGAACTTTGAAGGAGATCTACTCATGCAACCTTCCGTTTGATGCCTCTCCGCACCCCAGATTCTTCCTCTCTCAGGATTTCACACGGTCTTGGATAGGAGAGGGAAAAGAATGAAGGTGGAAGCATAAGGACTGGAATAAATCCTTCATGGTTCTGAACATTGTAGATCAGCAGTTCTCAAAGTATGCTCTGGGACCCCATGGGTCCTCCAGATCCTTTCAGGGGTCTGCAAGGTCAAAATTATTTTCATAATAATACTGTTATTTGCTTTTTTCACTCTTATTCTCTCACCAGTATATGGTGGAATTTTCCAGAATTATGTGATATTGCAACAGATGAAATATAAAAGCAAATATGAGAATTATATCTTCTATGAAGCCAGAAATTAGATTTACAAAAATGCAAAGCAATTCTACTCCTTTCACTGATTTTTTGGAAAATATTTATATGTAATGAGTTTATTTCGGAGAAGGCGATGGCACCCTACTCCAGTACTCTTGCCTGGAAAATCCCATGGACAGAGGAGCCTGGTAGGCTGCAGTCCGTGGGGTCGCTAAGAGTCAGACACGACTGAGCGACTTCACTTTCACTTTTCACTTTCATGCATTGGAGAAGGAAATGGCAACCCACTCCAGTGTTCTTGCCTGGAGAATCCCAGGGACGGCAGAGCCTGGTGGGCTGCCGTCTATGGGGTCGCACAGAGTCAGACATGACTGAAGTGACTTAGCAGCAGCAGCAATGAGTTTATTTATTTAAAACATGAGTTAACTATCTATAGAACTTCTCAGTTTCAATTTCTAATATGGTAAATATTGATAGCTATAACCCACATAAACAAAAACTCTTTGGGGTCCTCAATACTTCTCAAGAATGAAAAGGGTCCTGAGAGCAAAAAGTTTGAGAACTGAGCTTTAGACCATCACTAGCATCACACTGACATTATCTTAGGTCTAATTGTGAGTGGAGCAAAAGGTTTCTAGAATCACAATCCTGACAACTGGCATTTCTTGTGAGAAGAGCCAGTAATAGCTAGGTCCTCTAACCGCAACAGGACCCAGAGATGATAGCATAAAAATCTGAACCAAAGTCAGGCTCAGTTCAGTCCAGTCACTCAGTCGTGTCCGACTCTTTACACGGACTGCAGCATACCAGGCCCCCCTTCCATCACTATCTCCCGGAGCTTACTCAAACTCATGTCCATCGAGTAGGTGATGCCATACAACATCTCATCCTCTGTCGTCCCCTTTTCCTCCCACCTTCAATCTTCCCCAGCATCAGGGTCTTTTCAAATTAGTCAGTTCTTCGCATCATGTGGCCAAAGCATTGGAGCTTCAGCTTCAGCATCAGTCCTTCCAATGAATATTCAGGACTGATTTCCTTTACGATGGACTGGTTGGATCTCCTTGCAGTCCAAAGGACTCTCAAGAGTCTTCTCCAACACCACAGTTCAAAAGCATCAATTCTTTGGTGCTTAGCTTTCTTTATAGTCCAACTCTCACATCCATACATGACTACTGGAAAAACCATACCTTTGACTAGACGGACCTTTATTGGCAAAGTAGTGTCTCTGCTTTTTAATATGTTGTCTAGGCTGGTCATAATTTTTCTTCCAAGGAGTAAGCATCTTTTAATTTCATGGCTGTGGTCATCATCTGCAGTGATTTTGAAGCCCAAGAAAATAAAGTCTGTCACTATCTCCGTTGTTTCCCCATTTATTTGCCATGAAGTGATGGGACTGGATGCCATCATCTTAGTTTTCCGAATGTTGAGTTTTAAGCCAACTTTTTCATTGAACAGTATGAAGAGAATCAGGCTAGGCCCTATAATATCAACTATATCAAAGAGTAAATACATTTGTGGAAATGACTTAAGAAATGAGATTTTTGGCGATATTTTTTCTTCAATTTCATTGAAGTACACTAACCTGCACATATTTAAAGTGTACAATTTGGTCAGTTTTGATATATGTGTACACCTGTGAAAATATCACCATAATCAAGATTACAAAGATTTCCATCACTCCCAAAGTTAGTTTATGCCCCTTTGTAATTCGTCCTTCCCTCCACCCCATCCCCAGACAACTGCTAATATGCTTTCTAACTCTATAGATTAGTTTGTATTTTCTGCAATTTTATACGCATGGAATCACACAGTAAATACTTTTCTTTTGGCCTGGGTCTTTTACTCTGCATTGATGATTTTGAGATTTATCCATGATATTGTGTTGGGGATGAGATTTGAACTCTAGTTCTGCCATGTATTAACTCCAATGAGTTTGGGGAAATTACTTAAACTGTTCTTCACAGAGGAAACAATAAATAAAATTCCTATCTTGCATAGTTGTGAAGATAAAATAAGTCAATATAAATAAATAAAACACTTAGTTCAGTTCCTGGTACTTACTGGGTAGTTGATAAATAATTTTTTTTGAACATATGTCTGGGGTAGGAATTAAGGAGGGTAACTAGCACAGCATGGGGATGGGGGAGAATCCTGTTTAGACTAACTTGATTCATAGCTCAGGGGTAACTATTTGTTAAATGTTTCTCACTTGCACACCCCAAACCTCCACACGTGCCAAGTTAACCAGGAAATTTTCCTTTAGCAAGGGCTGGGAACATGGAAATTTGTAGCTTTGAAAGTCCTGCCAATTTGGAGTCACCCTGTTGGGGAAAAAAAGAGTCCCACTAGGTTGCTTTGAAATGGAAAAGGCATATTCCTTCTTCTTCATTGATTCCAGGTCCAACTGGCCTGATTTGCTCAAACTTGGGATGAAAACCCCTTGTCTGGAGATGGAGGTGGGCTTCAGAAGGTACTTGGCCAGAGGAAGTGGGGGACTCACTGCAGCTGAGCCTGAGTCGGGACAGAAGTGGTTGAGCTGAGGAGTTTCTCCGAGGATCCAAACGGGTTCCATTGCTTCTTGGCCTTTTAAGCGCCGCAATCATGTTGTGCTTGCTACTGGCAACTGAAGCTTGTGTCCTCATGCTACTGAGAATAACTGCTCTTTCCTAAGCCTGAAGACATAGTCTGAGAGGGGAAAAAAACCAAACACAAAGAGGACAAGAGAGAAGAGAGGAGGGCGGGTGAGAGCAGGCTGAATTGATCGATGTCTGTTCAGGTCTGGCTGGAAAACACAATGAAGTGAAAAGGCTTCTTGGTTGGCGTGCTTTTCTTCATCTTCTTCCCCCAGGGTTGGAAGTGGGAGGGAGGGATGGGAAAAAAAGAAAGGAAGAGGTGGAGGATTGGCAAGGCCTGAGCAGAAGCAGCGCACCACCCTCAGAATTGGGGAGGGAAAAGTAACTTGGTGATTCTGGAACCCTCTCGGGGCACCCACTTACTGGTCAATCCTTTCCTTCCAAAGGAGACTGTGACTCAGGGCAATGCTGCCAGTAGGGCATTTTGAATGATGGAAAGTTAAAGTATCAGAAGCCAGCCCATCCCTGCCCTAGAAAAAACACCAGATAATTCCAGTTGGGGGTGGGATGGGTGTTGATGTTGGTATTTTTCCAGTTTAGAGTATCTGCAAACTTTTATTGCGTTCTTACTTTGTGCCAATTCCTATCCTGAAGTACTTTGTAGCAGTTGTCTCAATCCTTCCAACAGCTTTGTGAGGTGAGGGTTGTGTTATTATCCCCATTGTACAGATAAACAGAAACTTACAAAGGTTAAGTAAAGAACCTAAGGTCATATAATTAGTAAGCGGCAGAACCAGGCTTCCTTATCAGGTCTGTTTGAACTCTGAGCCTGCATTCTTGAGCACCTCTCTGTGCAATATGTTCAGATATTGTTTCTTAAACAGTTCACAGTTTACTATTTTTCTGAGAGGAGGAGGCTTGGAGCTGGGAAGATGGTACCTGGATAGTTATGTGTGAAATTCGCTACAGTACAAAGTTGAAATAAATGCTTCAGCAGGCCAAAGAAGAGAATACTTATTTCCATAGGCCTGGGATGATGAAATTAAGGAAATCCTTTTACTTGAAAAAAAAAATTGAAGTATAGTTGATTTACAATATTATATTACTATAGTTTCAGGTGTTCAATATAGTGACTCAGTATTTTTGTAGATTATACTCCATTTTAAGTTATCATGAAATACTGGCTATATTCCTTGTGCTGTACAATATATCCTTGTAGCTAATTTATTTTATACATAGTAGTTGGTACCTCTTAATCCCCTACTCCTATCTTGTTCTTCCCTACTTCCCTCACTCCACTGGTAAACGTTAGTTTGTTCTCTGTAGTGTAAGTCTTTTTCTATTTTGTTATATTCATTCGTCTTATTTTTTAGAGTCCACATTTAAGTGACAACATATAGCATTTGTCTTTGTCTGACTTATTTCACTAAGCATAATACCCTAATACCCTCCAGGTCCATCCATATCATTGCAAACGGCAAAGTAAAATTCTTATGACCAAGTAATAGTCCATTTTAATATATATCACATCTCTATTTATCTGATGATAGGCACTTAGGTTATTGCCACGTCTTGGCTAATGTAAATAATGCTGCTATTTAAAATAATTTATTTTCAAATCAGGGTTTTTGTTTTCTATTTTTTTTAAATGTGTGACTTTTTAAAAGGTTAGAAGCTCAAGCAGCAGCGCTAACTGCCTGGCGTCATCTAGGACTGTGACCTTGGTTAAATCACTTGCCCTTTCTGAGATTTGAGTTTGTCATCTGGAAAATGAAGGTACATTCCTTCATTCAACAAATGTTTGCTGCTGCTGCTAAGTCGCTTCAGTCGTGTCCGACTCTGTGCAACCCTATAGACGGCAGCCCACCAGGCTCCTCCATCCCTGGGATTCCCCAGGCAAGAACATTGGAGTGGGTTGCCATTTCCTTCTCCAATGCATGAAAGTGAAAAGGGAAAGGGAAGTCGCTCATTCGTGTTCGACTCGTCCCGACCCCATGGACTGCAGCCTACCAGGCTCCTCCATCCGTGGGATTTTCCAGGCAAGAGGACTGGAGTGGGGTGCCATTGCCTTCTCCACAAAAAATGTTTACTGAGAGCTATTTTGTGTCAGGCATTGTCCTAGGCAACAGAAATGTATTGGTGAATAAGACAGACAAGGACCCTGCACTCACAGAGCTTCCATTCCTGTGGGGACCTACTTCTTCCCTGATCTGCTTGACCAAGTCTGTTTCCATGGGACCATGGGCCTAACCTTTATAACACTTAGCAATTGTTGTAGTTTTTTGACCAAAGTCTAAACTCATTGAGGGCAGGCACAATGTCTGATTTTTTATTTTGTTTTTAGCTCATCAGCCACTGGTTCATATTAGGCGTTCATTAAATACTTGTTGAATAAATAAATGAAATGAGATTGTGTATATAAAGGACCTGGCATAGTGAGACTCAGTGAAACATTATCTTCTAGTATGACTTGACATTTATGCTTCTCAGTTTGAAAAATGACATAAGCCACATCTATACCTACCTGCCTTTGACATCTAGTTCTGCGTAAAGGACTCTGCTGTTTGCCTACTTAACTGTCGTTGCCCTTTCTCCTTGTTGGCAGACCCCAGAGTTTTTGATTGTTCACCCTTCCTCTACCTGTAGATCTGTAAGTGGCACAACTGGGATTTGAATCTAAGCAGTAGGTTTCATGGTATGAGCTTTTAACCTTTAAAAAAAAAATCACATATTGGTAAATATTTGCATATCATAAATCTGACAAGGAGTTAATATCCAAAAAATATAACTTCTACAAGTCAACAACAGGAAAACAAACAACCCAGTTAAAAACTGGGCAAAAGGGTTTAACTTTCTCTAAAGAAGGTAAACAAATGGCTAGTAGGCACATGAAAGATATTCAACATCACTAGTTATTAGTGAAAAGCAAATCAAAGCCATGATCGGAATCTTATCTCAAACCCATTAAGATGGATATAACCCAGAAAATAACAAGTATTGGTGTGTATGTGGAGCAGCTGGAATGCTTGTACACTGTTATCGAGAATTTAAAATGGTACAGCCCCGGGGACTTCCCTGGTGGTCCAGTCATTAAAACTCCAAGTTCCTATTGCAGGGGGTCCAGGTTTGACCCTTGGTCAGGGAACTATACCGTGTATGCTGCAACTAAAGGTCCTATGTGCCACAAGTAAGACTCGGCACACACACACAAAATATCTGTAACTTGAAATAGTTTAGCCAGTAAAACTATTTTTTTTTTTTAAGTGATGCAGCTACTATGGAAAATAGTGCGATGGCTCCTTAAAAAAGAGACAGCATTTGATCCAGCATTTCCACTTTTGGGTATATACCCAAAAGAATTGAAAATAGGGTCCTGAAGAGGTATTTATATACCCATGTTTGTAGCAGCATTATTTGCAATAGCTAAAAGGTGGAATCAACCTGTGTCCTTTAGTGAATGCTTGTTCATTTGCTAAGTCATGTCTGACTCTCTGCGACTCCATGGACTGCAACACGCTAAGCTTCCCTGTCCTGCACTATCTCCTGGAGTTTGCTCAAACTCATGTCTATTGACTTGGTGATGCCATCCAATCATCTCATCTTCTGTCACTCCCTTCTCCTCCTGCCCTCAATCTTTCCCAGCATCAGGGTCTTTTCTAATGAGTCGGCTCATCACATCAGGCCTTTGATGATGGTTAAATAAATAGTGGAATATCATCCAGCCTTTATTTTTTATTTATTTATTTTTTCTTTTTTTTTTTTTTCATCCAGCCTTTAAAAGGAAAGAAACTCTGATATATGCTACAGATGCATGAAACTGAAGACATGCTAAGTGAAATAAACCAGATACAAAACGATAAATAGTATATGATTCCACTTCTATGAGGTATCTAGAGTAGTCAGATACACAAAGACAGACAGTAGACTGATGATTGCTAGGGGGTTGGGGGTAGTTATTGATGAACAGGTACAGAGGGAGGGCAAACCAGGATGAGCAGCTTGGAGCTGGGCATGGCAGCCCCAGAGTGAATATCCTGTGGGGTTGACCTGCAGTGTCAGCAGCATGAGTGTCCCATAGCCCACCATGCAGAGATGAGTTCAGCCGAGGAGGCTGGAGGCCCATGAGGAAAGGCTCTGTAAGTGCCTGAAGAAGGGCCCTCGGCTGGGCCAGCAGCTGCCCTTGACTGTGGTGGAGTCCGTCAAAGTGCGTGCTGTGGAGAGTGGGGAGCTATGTTGGTCCCTCTCAAAAAAATAGGTGCAGAGCTTTTATTTTGTAAAATGAAAAGAATTCTGTAGATGGATGGTGGTGATGGTATCACATCAATGTAAATGCACGTGAAGCCTTTGAACTGTATATTTGAAAATGGTTAAGATGATAAATTTTATGTTATGTGTATTTCAATTTTAAAAAAGTTAATGATCAATTTTTTTTCAGCTAAGATTGTCTATTAGTATGAGGATTATATTTCAATATAACTGATGTATATATGTGTATACGTATATGATGTCACGACTGAGCGACTTCCCTTTCACTTTTCACTTTCATGAATTGGAGAAGGAAATGGCAACCCACTCCAGTGTTCTTGCCTGGAGAATCCCAGGGACAGAGGAGCCTAGTGGGCTGCTGTCTATGGGGTCCCACAGAGTCGGACACGACTGAAGCGACTTAGCAGCAGCAGTAGCATAAAGCCACATATTAAAAATGAAAATAAAAGAACTTTCTTAAGTTCATTATCTCAGGCCTGCAGGCCCACCAGGTCTGCAAGTTATGGCAATCACATTGGTGTTACTGGTGATGTGAGTACAAGTGGAGATGAGATTCTAGCCAGTGGGATATGAGGATAAGTCCACTGGGGGTAATTCTGAGATGAATTTCCTGATTAAAAAGACACATGGAAAAAAAAAAAGACATGGGAAGATAGGGCCTGTCTGCTTCTGCTTCTTATGTCTTCTTATCTTGTCCACCTAAGATGCCTAGAACCATAGCAACAATCTTGGAATCATGAATGGTGCTAATGGAGACAACTGAGGATTTCAGAATTAAAAACTGCTTCATCCAAGATGGTGACTCAATGACATCATTTAATTCTAAACTAAACAACCCTGGAACCCTCTTTCCTCCAGACTTACTGTATGGTATTATAAATGTTCTTTATTGTTCAAGCCATTTTGAGTTGAGTTTTCTGTAACTGGTGGTTACAGGCATCCTAACAGATGCAGACTATTATAAAATCAGGCTTAGGGTTTTCTGGCCCTTGGATTGCTTTTCTTTTGTGCAACCTTCCCTGAGTCAGAATAAAACTCACTTTCCTCTCCCAAGGAAGCACTGTTCTTTGACAGCAAAAAGTCTTTGGTGCGAGGCTGGGAGTCTGTGGCAGTTGTGGAGGTGCACCACCCAGACCTCCCTTCAAGGAGGAACTTGCCGCGGCTGTCTTTTGGAGCCAAGTCCTCACTCTTCACAGCCCTGGCTAATGACTGAGGGTAACGGGAGTGTGAGGCCTGGCCACTTCCACTCAGTGGAGGGCTCCTTTGACCAGCGGTCTTTCCTCCAGAGCCTTTTCCTGCCCACTGCTGCTCTTCTCCTTTCACAGACACCACCGCCCCCCACCCCAAACGGCTCCCACACCTCACTTGGGGTCTGCTTCTCAGAGGACCCAGCTGGCACAGAGTAGATCACGAATAACTCCTTTTGAGGGGCTTGTCCAGCCTGGTCTGAAAATAGGAGACCTACTTTCTCCTCCTTGTCATTCTATCTGTCTAAACATATTCCTAATATCTCGAACAACAGATCAGTAGACACTCAATTATTTAGCAATGAAGTGCCTCTTAATGCCAGCTCAGCTTTGTACTGGAGGCCTTGAGTTCCTTATCTCAGGCAAGTTAATCCTCAGGGAAATCCCAAGAGATGGGTACAGGTATCCTTATTTAACAGATGAGGAAACCGAGTCCTGAAATGTTAGGTGATGTTGCGAAGGTCACATTGTCAGAATGTGGCTGATCTCATTTTATTCAGATCTGGTTGTTAGCCCCTCAGAGAGCCCTGCTTTCCTACCTGGAGCACCTTCTCTACCTCCGTTGTTCCCTATGACTCTGCCCCACTTTACGGCTCTCTGAAATCACTGTTGTATTTGGTGTCTCTCTGTCTCTGAAAGGGAACCTTTCCATGGCAGCAGTCCTGTCTTATTTACTGCTGTAACCCCAGAATCTAGAACCATATCTGACATTAAGCACTATTCAACTAGTCACTGAGTGGATTAATAAAGGAAACTAAGCTCAATATATTTATTTACATATATATTTACTGTGAGATAATGAGTGTTTGTTGTTTTAAGCCACTAAGTCATGGGGTAATTTGCTAAGGCAGTGAGAGAGAAAAACATTGTGCAGATATTATATATTAAACATTTTAAATCAAGCCATTTCTGCCAGTTACTGGGAGAGCGCCTAAATTTGGAGTTGAAAGAGTTCCCCGGTGACCCAAGCCCCTGGGACTGCAGTCAGGGTAACCAAGTCCCAGCATGAGCTTGTCCCCATGGGCAGGTTTCAGAGCAAGGTTTAATGCTGTGTGTGTTCACACACCAAAGCTATTTTCACACAGAAAGTCTAAATCGTGCTGTGGATTTCCTTGAGGGCCATCCTGAAAGACTAAGCTGTTCGAGGTTCAGCTGTTCAGATGGAAGGAGGCAGTACCACCAGATGCCAGAGGAGGGGTCATTTTCATTCATCGTTTTTCTTAAACTTGCCACTGAAGTAGGGTACCCGGTCCAGAATCAGCCCCTGTAAGTGGCCCACACAGGCCCCTTGGTGCCTGCTGTGGGAATCCAGTTTTGGGCCAGCTGTCAGTCGTGGGGGCCCAGAGGCCTGCTCAGCATCACGGAGCTGCCATACCAGCCCAGGGTGACCCTCGACCTGGTGGCTGCCTGCTGAAACTAAACTCATATATATATGCGTGTGTGTGTGTGTGTGTGTTTAATTAATTTATTTAGGCTGTGTCGGGTCTTAGTTGCAGCCAGTGGGATCTTTCATTGCAGCCACGAGGGCTTAGTTGCCTCATGGCATGTGGGATCTTAGTTCAGCAACCAGGGATCGAACCCACATCCCCTACATTGGCAGGTGGATTCTTAACCACTGGACCACCAGGGAAGTCCCTCAACTCATCTTTAAGGCATGTTTATAATCACTGTTTTAAATAATAAGCCACCATATTTGAATAACACTCCATAGTTTACAAAGTGTTCCCATGGTCATCTCACGTGGTCTTCATAGAAATTGTTGAGGTAGAGCTGACATTGTTCAACCTTCAGGTTCTTCTCACACTTACTGGGCCTTCTGCCTGGAATTCTACCTCCACCCCATCCCCACCCCCATTCTTTGCCTCCATCCCTCTCTGCCCCCTTCTCTGTCACTTCCTTAGGAAGGCTGGCTCTGACCCTACAGCCCAGGTTATGAACCTGGTGTTACATACACTCTTCATACAATGGTAAACAGTTATGTAATTATTTTATGACTGGCTTCCCTGCTAGCTGAGGCTCGAGGAAGACAGGGCCTTGTTGTCCCTGGATAGGTCATATGCCACTGTGCCTGACACTGGTGGTGCCCATTATACATATATGTGTGTGTGTGTATGAATATGACTGTCTAGATATGTATAAAATGAATGACTTTCATTCATTAGATGAAGAAATCAAAACCCATGGTCTAAGCCACTGTGGGAAGCTCTTTTGTTTGTTACCCACAGTAGGAAATTTTTATTTCTCATGACTCCAGAAAACATGCGTCCACACACACATACGATGGAGCTTAACTTATTGTGGACTAAACACTGATATTTTCTGTTCAGCTTGACTTCATTAAAAAATATTTAGTTCTAGTCTATTTCATTGATTTCATGACTGACTAATGTCTGAAGAACCTTGGACTAATGGACTTGCTCAAGGTCACCTAACTAGTATAGAGGTGGGATCAGAAGAATAATCCAATATTTCCCACCTATGACTCTTAAGTGGTTTTCTTGCGCTAAGGCAAAACTATCACAAAAGTCTTGTGTCAGTTTTGATAACCAGAGAACAGATTTGTCCTTCTGATTGTTAGTTGCAGTTTAGGCAATCCTGGTCTCACTGTCTGCACGCATTTCAGTTTGGTTTGTCCAGGCACTTTGGCTCTCTGCAATGCAGCTGTCCACAGGTTTCTTCCTAGAAGCTCCAAAGGGAGAGATTTAGCCCTAATGGGTGGCACACCCAGACTTGCTGGAATTCTCATCCGAACATGAACATATGGACAGAGGCACATGGCACATTAAATGATTTACTGGGGTCAAAGATCAAGTCAATGGCAGACATCCTCAGGGTCTGTAAGGCTAAGACACGGGGAAGCCCCCGCTAGGCAGGGCCGTCAGCCTGGACCTGGTCAGCCGTCAGCCAGTTAATCTACAACGGCACCTTCTTTTCCTACCAGAGGGAGGTTTGACTTGAACTCCTGGGAGACCTGCCTTCTTGGAAGCTAGATTTCTCTGCTTCGGAGTCTAATTTAGCTGGTATTGGACTCAGAAAGCCTAGAGAAAGCTGAAACTTGTTTATTTGTTCTTTTATTCCTGGATTTATAATTTGACCTAATATACTGTATGTCTGTACATGTGTTGATCTCAAAAAATGTTTGAGCTTGCCTGCTTCTCAGGCCATGTTGGCAGGCAGCTGTTAAAGCCATCAGTGATGTTTGCTTCCAGTTACAAAAGAAAACATTCTCTATTTGGGGCTATGTTGTTGTTTTTTTCTTTCCTGATTTAAAAGGGGGAAATATGTTTCCCAGTAGAGATGTAAGGCTGCCCCCACCCCCTTCTAGGGCTCAGAATGACTGAGAAACCTTTTCGGCACACCTGGTTCATCATCTTTCTAATATTCATACTCTTTTTCTCTCCCTGAGGAAATATTCTTAAGGGATTTGGTTTAAAATTATTTGAGCAACTGGGCAGGTTTCTATCCCTTCCCTGGGGACACCAGTTTATAGCTCAACATCTCCCTCAAACACTGGTGTGTTTCTAGCTCAGAATGAGCCAGGTTGTGTCCCATTATCAGCTGTACTGATGAAATAACTGCTGATGGGACCAAGAAAACACAAGTAATTCTAACCTCTGCCCAGAACCTTTGAAGGAATGCATAAAACCCTGACCTTGCTTTGGTGCTTTAGAGAAACCATCTGGGGAAAACTTCATTTCCCAAAATATATATGAAATTGAGAGTTCCACTGGCTGGGAAGTAGGAAAAACCATATGGCAAATGTGGGGTTCACATATGCAAATATTTGTTTCAGAGAAAACTAAACACGGTAAGTACACTGTTGAAGGACTGACCTGCACCCTGGGGAAGAGCATGAGAGGAGCTGGAGGTGGAGAAGAGTGAGGGATGGAGAAGCCAAACTTCAGCTGGGAAACAGGACACAGGGCAGGATGGCTTGCTGGAGGGTGGAGGTGCCTTTGGAAGTGCTGGACCAAAGTTCAGGAACCAGCTGGAGGCGAGAGAGGCAGGGAGATTTGAAAATGAGGAATGGGTGCCTGTGGGGAAGATGTGGCTGCCTAAATGAAAGAGGCTTGGAGGGGAAAAACGACTTGACAAATAGTGCCTCAGAGGAATCCAGGGATGGTTAGAATCCCTCAAAGGACAGCTTTGACTCAAGATCGAAGATGAGATCTGGGCTGTTCCTTGAAAAGTCTCTATAACCCCAGGATTTCTGACTAAAGGACACAGTCAAGTTGAAATTGCTAAGCCACCAATTTAATGAGCTCATCACCTGAACCAAGGGACTCTAAGAAACAAGACTCTTATGTATTTATTTGTGGTCGTGCTGGCTCTTCACTGCTGCTCGGGCTTCTTTCTAGTTGCAGTGAGCAGGGGCTACTCTCTAGCTGTGGTCGCGGGCTTCTCATTGTGGTGGCTTCTCTTGTTGTGAAGCATGGGCTCTAGGGCGCTTGGGCTTCAGTCGCTGCAGCACATAAGCTCAGTAATTGTGGTGCACAGGCTTAGTTGCCCCACAGTGTGTGGGTTCTTCCCAGATCAGGGAGCAAACCTGTGTCTCCTGCATTGGCAGGCAGAGTCTTTACCACTGAGCCTCAGGGAAGCCCTGAAACAAAACTTTTAAATAGTATCTTTTAAAAAATTTCAGATTCCAATTGTTCATTCCTGGCATATAGGAAAGCAATTGATATTTTAAACTGACTTTCTAAAATGGAATCTCACTCCATTTATTTAGATCTTCTTTTATTTCTTTGATCAGTGTTCTGTGGCTTTCTATAGATCCTGTACATGTTTTGATAGATTTTATACCTAAGTATTTGTATTTTTTTTTTTGGTGCTATTGTAAGTGATAGTTAAAAAAAATTTCAAATCCCAATTGTTCATTGCTGGTCTCTAGCAAAGTATAAGAAATTAGACTTTTACCTTAATTGCTGCTTTGAGCTTGTATCCAAAGCCACTCTGAGGGAAAGCTGGGGCAGGATGGGTCAGTAATCACAGCTGTCCCCTTCCCCATCTGTCTCTCCTTCCTCCTCTGTAAATATTTGTTGATCTCATTTGACTGAGTTGATGTTATGCTAAAGAACATCTAGGGAGGCGTGGGTACTGTTGAGAAATAAGGGGAAATGTGTAAGTCTTAAGGCTAAGATCTTTGGAGGAGAGATCTTTGAGGTCTTGGTTTTTGAGACAGAATGATGGGTGTGGGAGAATTAGAGGTAGCAGCATCATGAAAAGGGAGAGAGGGCTTTACCAGACAGTGTGGATAAAGATGTAGGCATATTATGCCTGATGTTATATGTAACAACCTACCAGAATAGTATGTGAATTGAGATCAAACTCTTGTTTTTGACTCAGAGAAATTAGATATAATTAAGTCATTGCTGTGTTAATGTTAATGCTCCTGTTGGTTTCAGAAAACAGCAAGATTACAAACACAAACTGCCTCTGTGTGACTTGGGGTTCATTGCTGACTTGATGTTTGTTGGTTGTAACAAAGTGTGGCTTTCAGTGAAAACAGTGTTGAGAAAAAGAAGATTCTAGCGAGGGATAAATTAGGAATTTGAGATTAGCAGATACAAACTACTATATATAAAATAGATAAACAACAAAGTCCTGTATAGCTCAGGGAACTATATTTAATATCTTTTAATAACTTATAATGAAAAAGAATATGAACAATTTTATATATATATATATATATATATAGGTCTCCTGCATTGTAGACAGATGCTTTACCGTCTGAGCCACCAGGGAGGTCATATATATATACATACATATATACACACACACACACATATACAGGTGTGTGAAACTGACATTGTAAATCAACTCCAGTTAAAAAAAAAAATTAAGTGAGAAGATTCTATCCCCTATCTTTTTATCCCCTAGTGCCTAGCAAGGTACCTGGGAAGTAGTTCTCAATACACGTATATTGAACAAATCTGGAAGCAACTGGCAAATTTAATGCCCAAGTGCCCAAGGCAGGAGCAAGGCAGAGATGAGCAACTGCATTCAACATAACTGACGGAAACAGACCAATCAAGATTCATGTGGCTTCCAGGGATTTTTGCAATAAGTAGTCCAACACTCTGGATGGAAGGCTGTTGCTGACCTAGTGATGGGGTATTTTGAAGACACGTCTCTGCTTTGGATTGCAGGTAACTGGGGACTCACACTTTCCCTAAGTCTGCAGAATGTCTACTGAGCTGTCAGAGAATGAAATGTGTAGCTAGGGAGATATGCCGGTGTGCAGGAGGACCATAAAGTGATAGGATAGCCCTTACAATCTTTTCTAGTCAAGATCACCTGTGACTCCCTTGAGCAGAAGCTCTTGAACCTTGAGGGGTGGGGCAGGGGGGAATTAAGAGGCAGCAAGTGCAGTGGGGGAACCACTTCTAAGAGGGCTGCTCTGAGTTGCAAGTACTTGCTGTATGAGGGAAGAGATATCCTCCCACCAAAGTCCCAGTTTTCAGTCTGAGTCCCAGGGAAATAATTTATACAAAGTTTTCACCTGGGACATTTCCCTGAGAACTGGCATATCATGCACATGTCTTTCATGCCTCTGCAAACACTAAATAAATTTCTTTAGGTGGTTACTCTGCCCAAGAACACAACCATTTTCTTTTTAGGCAAGGACCTAAAATTCAACAGTAATACTACTTCAGAGAGAGACGAATGTCCATTAACAGTTAAAGAGATAGGACTGGAAAAGGTCAGTTTTCATTCTAATACCAAAGAAGGGCAATGCAAAAGAAAGTTCAAAGTACTGCACAATTGCACTTATTTCACATGCTAGCAAGGTCATGCTCAAAATCCTCCAGGCTAGGCTTCAACAGTACGTGAACCAAGAACTTCCAGATGTTCAAGCAAGATTTAGAAAAGGCAGAGGAACAGAGATCAAATTGCCAACATCCACTGGATCACAGATTAGGCTAAAGCCTTTGACTGTGTGGATCACAACAAACTGTGGAAAATTCTTCAAGAAATGGGGATACCAGGCCACCTGACCTGCCTCCTGAGAAATCTGTATGCAGGAGAAGAAGCAATAGTTAGAACTGAACATTGAACAACAACTGGTTCAAAACTGGGAAAGGAATATGTCAAGGTTGCATATTGTCGCCCTACTTATTTAACTTATATGCAGAGTACATCGTGCGAAATGCCAGGCTGGATGAATCACAAACTGAAATCAAGATTTCCAGGAGAAATATCAATAACCTCAATAAGCAGATGACACCCCCCTTATGGCAGAAAGCAAAGAGGAACTAAAGAACCTCTTGAGGAAAGTGAAAGAAGAGAGTGAAAAAGCTGGCTTAAAACTCAACATTCAAAAAACAAAGATCATGACATCTGGTTCCATCACTTCATGGCAAATAGATGGGGAAACAATGGAAGCAGTGACAAACTTTATTTTCTTGGGCTTCAAAATCACTGTGGACAGTGACTGCAGCCATGAAATTAAAAGATGCTCGCTCCTTGGAAGAAGAGCTATGACAAACCTAGACAGTGTATTAAAAAGCAGAGACATTATTCTGCTGACAAAAGTTGGCACAGTCAAAGCGATGGTTTTTCCAGTAGTCATGTATGGATGTGAGAGTTGGACCATAAAGAAAGCTTAGTGCTGAAGAATTGACGCTTTTGAACTGTGGTGTTGGAGAAGACTCCTGAGAGTCCCTTGGACTGTAAGGAGATCAAACCAGTCAATCGTAAAGGAAATCAACCCTGAATATTCATTGGAAGGACTGACACTGAAGCTCTAATACTTTGGCCATCTGATGCAAAGAGCCGACTTGTTGGAAAAGACCCAGATGCTGGGAAAGATAGAAGGCAGGAAGACAAGGGAACAACAGAGGATGAGATGGTTGGATGGCATCACCAACTTAATGGACATGAGTTTGAGCAAGTTCCAGGAGATGGTGAAGGACAGGGAAGCCTGGTGTGCTGCAGTCTATGGGGTCACAAAGAGTTGGGCATGACTGAGCGATTGAACAACAACAACAAAGAGAGAGGATTTACTGTGTGAGGTCAAGGGCATGAGCTTTGTTTTTCTTTAAAAATATATTTATTTATTTAGCTGTGCCAGGTCTTAGTTGCGGCATGTAGAATCTAGTTGCAGCATGTGGGATCCAGCTCCCTGATCAGGGATTGAACCTGAGCCCCCTACATTGGGACTACAGATTCTTAGCCACTAAAGTACCAGGGAAGTCCCAAGGGCATGAACTTTGTAATCAGTCTAGTTGAGTTCCGTTTTTTCAGTTCTGCCTACACTAGCTTTGTGGCCTCGGACAAATTGCTTGATTTCTCTGAATCTCTGAGAAACAGGGATGATGATAACAATAATATCCATTCTGTTGACATTATAGGCTATTGTTGTAGGCATAAAGTAGTATGCATTAATTATGATTGTTGTTGGGGCAAAATTGGCATCAGTAGTCCCTGAAAATTGCCCCAGGAGAGAGTCCATTTAGAAGCACTGACATGTGGAATGAATAGTCTAATCTGGGAGTCTTACCAGCTAAGGATTTTCATGGGAGGGCTTGCAAGAGGGCTAAAACATGAGTTTGCTTTGAGGAGTGGGTGGGATTCAGATGTGAGAGAACTTTTCTAGAAAGAGAATAGGTGGGAGCAAATGTTTAGAGGCCAGGATAAACAAGACATTTATGTCACCTATCAAATTCTGCCCACTCCACATTGCAACTTCTCTAACATGCTGGTATCTAGTTTAACATACAACAGGCTTTGCCATCCCTAATTTACAGATGGTGAAACTGAGACTCAGTAAGATTAAATGTGTTGCCCAAGGTCACCTAGAAAAGAAATGGCAGAGCCAGGGCTCAAATCCAGACTATCTGGGCCAAACTCAAAGGTCCTTCTGGAATATATGCTGCATGTTTGGAACACAGCACATAGTTTCAGTTTGGATGGAAAGGAAGGTTTCCTGCTAGGGCACTACGGGTGGAGAGAGGGCTGGGTAAACCAGAATATTGAGTGCAAGGCAAAGGGGTTTGTATTGACCACAAAGCCTAGGGTGGCAAAGTATGTGAGCAAGCAAGCCACATAATCTAATATTTATCCAGGATTTCCAAGGCATAGGCTATACCAACTAATAATTAGGCAGTTCAGAAGGGAGAAAGCTACCCTTCGTCTTTAGTCCTGAATGATTCCTCCTCTTGAACTTATTTTCTTGATTGTTATTCCTCAGCAATTTCCACCCCACAGATAGCATCATATGTCAATAATGAGCAAGGTGAAAGAGATCCTGATTGGTTCTGGATCCAGTAGTGAAGTACAGTGATGAAAGTGCTCACACACAGACTATTATAGCACCCTGAGTACCACTGAATCAAGCCTTCCGTAAGAGCCGTCTACATTCTTTTCCTAAGCTGAAGGTTTCAGTGTAGGTCAATGGTGAAAGGTGAATTGCTAGAGCGCTAATAGACAATGCCCACTCCTTCCTTACATTGTGTGAGGGAATTTCTTAACTGATTAAGTAGAAGTTTGCTTGGGATCTTAAGTGTGTAGCTGCAGTAGCAATTCCTTCTGTCCTCCAATCCCTTTTTTAAGGGAATTTTAAAATGAATGCTGATCTTCAAAGCTTCAACAAATGTATACGCCCTATGGCCACATTTTCACTGTTAGGAATTTATCAGCAAACTCAAGAATGTGAGTATGGTGTGCTCTTTATAATACCAAAACATTGGAAACACCTATTTTCACTACTGGGGACTTGGTTGAGTAAATTGTGGTCCATCTTACTCAGTAGAATGCTATGCAGCCATTAAAATGATATTGTTGAAGAATATTTAATGGCATAGAAATTGTCAACCTCCCATGGCACATCAGCATTCTTAGGTAGAATTGATATAATTTGGTCCCTTAGATAGGCAACCACATTGGCTCTGTCACCACCTGATCTTCAACTCTTAGCCTTACACTTGGGATGCTGGAGATGTTGGAATTAATGAGCAAATCAGCAAATTCCAGCATCTTCTACTTAGTGCCGTGTCATCTTTAACCAGTGCAACTGAGTGTAAAATAAGTTCTTGAGTTTGTTAAAATGAGTTACAACACAAAGGCTCTCCAGTTTAAAAAAATAAAAAAAGAGAAAGGAAGGAACTCCCCTCCTTCCAGCTCCCCTCAAGTCTCTAATCTCATCTATGAAAAAGAACTGTACTTTACTGTCCACAAAACAGTCTGTTTTCAAAGTGAGAGAACTGCTCCGTGAGGGGAGCCATCAGTAACTGCGGTTCATGAATTCCTGCTTGTTTATAGAAAGCAGGGGCTAAGGATAGACACTTTGAAACCACCTGTGAAAGAATTAAAGACCAAGGGGGGCAAAACCCCCATCACAAACAGAATCTCACTGATCAAGTGTGAAAGAAAAGGAAGAAAGAAAAAGCCAAGTAGATCTTTGCAGGCAACCACTAGATGGACATAGAATTCAAAAACATTCTTTAGTGAGATCAAGGATAACAGGCTTTGAAGCCTGGAGGGCTGGCGAGTCTCAGGACCAGCCTGGCCATGGCAATCCCCACACCGAAGCATCCACAGTCTTGCACTTGCTGGAGTAAAGCATTTAAATGGGAACAATGTCAAATTTCACAGCTATCTTATGGCCAGTGACCTTACGGGACCCCAAAGGAAAGACAGATAAAAAAATGATTGTTCTCAACAAGTTCTTGAAAGCGGAGAAATCACATAGACAACCTCGAGAAACAACTTCAAAATGAAAATGTCCACAAACTGGCAGGCAAACAGTGCTTATTTATTTATTCACCTATTGATTCTTTTTACCGAGGACTCAACCGTGTGTTCTGACTCTACAGAATACACACAAAGATAAAGTCCATCACCACAGGTCATTTGTTTATGAGGATGATATTATTGTGGGAGAGGAAGAGGTCACAACTATTCTGAATTATTTAATCAATTTGAAACAGGTTTTATTGTTATAGAGACATAGTATCAGACCAAAAAACCCCCCATACATTAGGCGTGTCTTTTAGACCAGAATTTCAGTGACACTTCTCATGCCCTAACTATGTGTAAGTGAATCATCTTAATTTTTTAAAGAGAAAATTTAAAAGAAATAAACATTACACATGTGGTGAAAATTCCCTCTCATCATGGCCCTCCAAATCTCCCACCTTCCTTCCCAGAGGCAGCTATTACCATGAGTTTGAGGTGTATAATTCTGTTCCAATTTTTTACCTTTACCTGAATATATATGGTCCCTAAAGAATTATGATACTGTTTTGTTTGTAAATTTTTTGGTAAATGGTATCATACTATATATATTGCTCTGAATTTATTTTGCTAGTACATTCAACTTTATGTTTTTTCTACCTATCCAGGTAATTGCTTTATTCCTTTTTTAGACTTAATTTTTTTAAGTCTTTATTGAATTTGTTACAAATATTGCTTCTGTTTTATGTTTTGGTTTTTTGGCCAGGAGGCATGTGGGACCTTAGTTCGCCAACCAGACATTGAACCCATACCCCCCTGCATCGGAAGGTGAAGTCAACCACTAGGCTACCAGGGAAGTCCCTGGACTTAAATGTTTTAGAGGAAGAAACCAAGAAGGAAGAAAAAGTTTATTCACACAGAACAGTTACATGTACCTATATGTTTCTGCCTGACTCTGACTGGGACACTAAAGTCAGGAAGACTTCTTGGAAGAAGGGAGGCCTACATTCAGCTTTTGAAAGAGAGAGAGGAAAAAAAAAACAAGTGGCAAAGAATGTCATAGTACATTTCAGAGAGACCCCTTAAAGTAATATCCTAAACTAGGAATTGTTGAGGTTTGCTGTGTGATCTTTCTTTCACTATTTAGAATATGGGTTCTACGGCTTTTTTTTTTTTTTTTTTTCTCTATTTTTACATTTTGGTTACGTGAAAGTTTCAACTGTGAAAGTTCCTTTAAAAAGGAACGTAATACTAATCAAGATTTACTAAAACCAAACAACTTCAGAAATTCAATAAAACACTAGCACTGAAGTCCAACAGGTGACACACAAACCAATTACAAATGAAAGAGTCTTTGGTCAATGGGGTTGCTGGTGTGCTGAATAAAATACATTCAAAATGTATTTTCAGTGTGAGATAAAGATATGGAGGTCACAAGTAAGTGCTACTTGTGTTAGTAGTTTTAATTTTACCTTGTCAGCGCCCCATGTACAAAACTTGAGAAAGCGAGACTTTGATTTGTTCAGTTTCCTTAAGGAGGGGCCACAGAATCCTTGAAGCATGATTTGAAAAAGATGGATAAGATATTCCACCCAAAATTCAACATCACCTTTAATCTTGCCCTCTCCTCCTCTAATCCCTAGGTAATGTTTTGTGCTTCTTTTGCAGGAAAGCAATTTTGTTAATCACTTTAGCACCAATTCTTGCATCCCTGGCAATACTCAGAACTGCTTCCATCCAAGTCTTTGATGTGGGAAAGAAACACACACACTCTTTCGCATGTAATCTGAAAACAATTCACCTCTTGCCAATGAATGCACAGCACTCCACTTTAATAGAGAGCAAGTTCTGTGGAGGTTTCTAATCCTTTCTGCCAAAGAAGAGAAGAGAGAGAATCACTCAGGTAGCCCAACCTCATTCAGAAGTTAAAATCACTTGGAATGTTTTGTGGTGTGTTTGGGGCTTTTTAAAAATATCACTTGCTGAAGATTACTGCTCTCAGGGGAAATCAAAACAACTCAAGATCAAAAAAAATAAATAAAAAATAAAAAAATAAAGGTTCCTCAGCCCCAACTCAAACAGGATATTCTTCTCAACTCAGATAACTCTTGATCTAAGTGTATTACAAGAAACCTGCTTTAATCCCTCAAAGCAATGGTGTTATAGATAAGTAGCGGTAACATAGGTGGCTTAAATTCCAGAAGTGTACAAAAGACTTGGTTGGAAACAAAACTAAAAAAGAAAGAAAGCTCAATTCTGCATTGCTGTGACTTGAAGAGGGAAATTTAGGGCAGTAAAAATGCAAAGAATGACCCCTAAAAAATAAATCTCTATAAAAGTCTAGATTTGTCTTAATGGTCTTGTGTGTTGCTTACAGTATGTGTCTGAATTTGTGTGTGTTAGGGGTATGTTTGTGTAAGCATTTTAAGACAGGGAAATTGTTTTACTGATTTCTGGATCTGATGGGGTTCATTTGACAAATCTCTTTATATATTTTACTATGATAGTACCACATTCTGAAGCTTTGTTTCACAAAGGACTTTTAATAACTTAACCAATTTTAAGTTTAATTTAAAAATTTTAAACATTCCAGCATTTTATCTGTTTGGTCCTTTTTCCTAATGTATCCCTGCTTACTTAAATGCAGTGAGTATTCTTTTTCCTTCCATCAGTAATTGAAGTATTTTCACAATCTGGGTATTAATTTTGATCTACCTTCTGACATCCTAGTTAACATATCTCCTCCTCGGAAGCAAACACTGGTACTAGGTTAACATCCTAGTTAACATCTCCTCCTGCCCCCAACTCCTTCACTGTAGCTTTCTGAGGCAAGGTAGCAGTAATTTTTTCCATTATTCCCGAAATATGCTTGAAAATGTATAATCACTTTGCTGTATACCAGAAACACACAACACTGTAAATCAACTATACTTCAGTTTTTAAAAATCTATAATTTCTCAGGATCTCCATCTCTCATACCACTCAACAGAAGAATCACTGTGATCAGACCCACAGCTTCCCTAGCTTTTTAAAAAGATAATATTTATTATTCAATAGGCAATCCATACAGTTAATAGTCTAAAAATTCAAAAGGTATGAAATAGTGTATAGTGAAAAGAAACCCTATCCTGTACCCAACCAGTCCTCCTTGGAAGCAAACGCTGGCACAAGGCTTTGTGTCCTTGTCCAGAGAGAGCTGGCACCCGAAAAGTCGAAGCAGGCCAGCGTACTTTCCCACCCACCCCTCAGTGGTGACATGGATACACTCCTGCATTTTGCTTTTTCACTTAATGTTTATTAGCTACCCTTCTGCATCTGATCCTCCTCATTCTTTTTCACAGCTGTTTGTTTACTGTTCTATTCTATGGGTGTTCGGTAATGCATTTAAACAGTGTGAAATACATTTGTCCCAAACATTTCTATTCTCTGTCAATAGCTTGTTTCTTCTCCGGTTGTTTCTGTGACTCTGCTGCGGGCACTGCTGAATAAGTAACATGGGTTTTAATTAACTGTATCATGGAAGGCTCTTGAAAAATGTTTATTTTTGAAAATCTTTAAAATTAAAAAAAATTTATCTAAAGGAATATGAGTTTATAGTTTTAAGAAATCTGGACTTATGGGAGTTGTGTGATACCAAGACTTTGTTAATTTTCTTAACCTACAAAATGTTAAATATTGCTTTATATACCTTTAATTGAATACCAGTTCAACAGACTATCTCATATGACTAAGGACTCAAATCAAGGAAACTGTAATGCAGTTGACTTTAACTCTTGGGAGAGCTAGGGAAGTTGTGGGTCTGATCACAGTGATTCTTCTCCTGTTGAGTGGTATGGAAGATAGAAATCTTAAGAAATTACAAATTTTTTAAAATTGAAGTATAGTTGATTTACAGTGTTGTGTTGGTTTCTGATATACAGCAAAGTGATTCATATACATACATATATATATAATATTCTTTTCTGTTATAGTTTATTACAGGATACTGAACATAGCTCCCTGTGCTATACAGTAGAACCTTGTTGTTTATCCTTTTTGTATATGGTAGTTTGTATTTCGGAGAAGGCAATGGAATAGAAGCCTACCAGGCTCCTCTGTCCATGGGATTCTCTAGGTAAGTATACTGAAATGGGATGCCATTTCCTTCTCCAGGGGTTCTTCCCAACCCAGGGATTGAACCCAGGTCTCCTGCATTGCAGGCAGGCTCTTAACCATCAGAGCCACCAGGGAAGCCCAGTACAAATGATATCATGATATTTATCTTCTCTGTCTTACTTCACTTAGTATGATATCTCTAGCTCCATCCATATTGCTACAAATGATGGTATGTCATTCTTTTTGATGGCTGAGTAGTATTCCATTGCATGTATATATCACATCTTCTTTACCCATTCATCTGTCAGAGGACATTTAGGTTGCTTCCATGTCTAAATAGTGCTGCTGTGAACATTAGGTTGCATGTATCTTTTCAAATTAAGAGCTTTCTCCAGCTTTATGTCCAGGAGTGGGATGGCTGGATCGTATGGCAACTCTTATTTTTAGTTTTTTAAGGAAGCTCCATGCCTTTTTTAATAATGGCTGCACCAATCTACATTCCCACCAACAATGTAGAAAAGGTTCCCTTTTCCCCACACCCTCCCCAGGATTTGTTATTTATAGACTTTTTTGTGGGGCCATACCATGCAGCTTGTGGGATCTTAGTTCCCTGACCAGGGACTGAACCTGGGCCCTTGGCAGTGAGAGCACAGAGTCCTAACTATTGGACCACCGGGGAGCTCCCTATTTGTAAATTTTAAAAGTGTTTTATTGATTTGGCTGTGCTGGGTCTTAGTTGTGGCATCTTTAGTTGAGCAACTAAAGCGCACCATTTAGGTGTGCTCTTAGTTTCAGCATGTGAAATCTAGTTCCCTAACTGGGGATCAAACATGGGCCCCTGCATCGGGAGCGTGGATTCTTGGTCACTGGACCACCAGGGAAGTCCCTGTAAACACTTTTTTTTTAAAAGATGTATTTTTTTTTGGCAATAGTGGGTCTTCGTTGTTGCACGAATTTCTCTAGTTGTGGTGAGTGGGGGCTACTCTTCCTTGTAGTGGCTTCTCTTGTTGGGGAGCATGGGCTGTAGGCACACGGGCTCAGTAGCTATGGCACAGGGGTTTAGTTGTTCTGTAGCATATAGGATCTTTCTGGATCAGGGATTGAACTGGTGTCCTTTGAACTGCAAGGTGGATTCTCAACCACTGGACCACCAGAAAAGCCCCCTGTAAACTTTTAATGATACCATTCTGACCAGTGTGAAGAGGTACCTCATTGTAACTTTGATTTGCATTAAGAGATGATAAATGAAGGATCCTGGGTTGTGCCACACATCCGCTGAGATTGGTCATGCTTGAGGAAGGCATAAGCACCTGGGCAAAATTTCCTTTCCACTTCCTGTTGGCTCCCATAGCACCCGGAGGCCCATGCCCTGGCCAAGTGGGGATCTGAACTCCTCACTTCATCTTGCCAAGGCTGGTAACTGTGCAATTAATGTTTGGTTCTACTGTCAGACTGACTTCCATTTCAGGTTTTTCATTTGTCCATTTTACTCCTAATTTATGAGCTTCTAGCACATATATGAAGTTAAATTTCTCTTTCCGCCCTTTTTTTTTTTTTAAATGAGGAAGCTCTTCTAGCGGAAAGCCTATCATCTGTTGTGAAGGAGAGCTGGTGTTGACTTGAGGCAACAGAGTTGGTGGTCCAGTGGCCATTGTCTTGTGTTAGAAGCAGGTGGTCTTGCTAAGCTTCATGTGTTTGGAAACTTCTCTGATTGGAGCTTGTGTTGTTAGAGGAGGAACTCAAGTTGTACTCCTTTTTCAGGACAATCTGCTGAAATCCCCAGGGGCTATGGACTTCTTCCTGCTTTTCTCTCCCTGGTAGGTTTTAAATGTAGGGGATTTTTCTCACTCATCTTTCCATTTGAAAGATGCCATAAGAAAGGGGAAAACAGCTGCCACGAGAAAGGGCGAAAAGCAATTATATAGAGTATATAATTCTTTAGAAGTAGTGACATAGGTTCTCAAAAGATAACAGTTAAATATGGGCCTAAAAGTCATAATTCTCTTTACACAGTATGTGTATGTATATATATATGTGTATATGTGTGTGTGTGTGTATATACACACATACACACACACATTTTTAAAAACTAAAAATCCCCCAAATTAAATAAGACCAATATTTATTCCACTCACATCCAAACTTTTGTTTGTATTTAACAGCTGAATACAACCTACCATCTGTTCAAAATAATGTAACTGAATGCTATTTCAGAAAAGTTGTCTTTTGTGTTTTTCACATTTTTAACAGGACCCCAAACCTAGGACAAGATAAATTATATCCTGTGGTTTTAGTTACTGTAATGAATGCCTCAAATGAAAAAAATTTACCTGAAGTTTAGGCATTCCTAAATAGTATAATTATAGAAACAGAAACAAGGTTATATTTGACCTTGTACTTTCTTCCAGAAGAGCTGAAGATGCTTAAGAGAAATTTTTTCCCTAGAACTTATCATCTTCTTCTTGAAAAAGAACTCATTTATATATATTCTATCTCAGTGGTAACTTTATTTTTATTATGTATCTATGTATGTATTTGGGCTTCCCAGGTGGCGCTAGTGGTAAAGAACCTGCCTGCCAGTGCAGGGGACATAAGAGATGCAGGTTCAGTCCCTGGGTCGGGAAGATGCCCTGGAGGAGGGCATGGCAACCCACTCAAGTATTCTTGCCTGGAGAATCCCCATGGACAGAGGAGCTTGGTGGGCTACAGTTCATAGGGTTGCAAAGAGTCGGACATGACTGAAGCGACTTAGCATGCACAAACCCATGCATGCACATGTATGTATTTAAAGAAATTCCCAGAACATTTCACAAGATTTATGGTTGCCTTTATCTTCATTTTGTATCTTTCATTTGTTGCCAAATGACTCAGTCTTCTGACAGAGATCAGAAAAATCACAAATTCTGATGTCAACATAAATTATCTTAGATCCTAATGCTGATGGTGTGCTCTCCATTTTGTTCAAAATTTCCTTCAACACCACTTATTGACATAAGAATGCTATCTCAGACTAACTAATGGTAGCATTACTGAACTGGCAAATCTAGAAATTTGCTTTCTTATTCCCACAGTCCCATTTGATATTTCTATTTTGCCCACCCCCTTACCTTACTTGCCATATGGTCCTCAAATTTTGTGTACATGTGTGTATATCTTTCACACATAAATTGGTGCTTGGAAATGTCTGTTTCTCACAGTTGTAAAGTCAGAACAGTATCTTAGAATGACATCTGACCCTCTGGAAAATCAATCTTTTTAGTATAGCTATAAGTTTGGATAATTAAAAGTCTTAAGTAGTTTAAATTTTGTTGGAGATGACTTATGGGACATTATTTTTATGTCTTTCTTTTGCATTTGGGATGACAAGATAGGGTTTCATAATATCACAAATTTCTAACTCAGAAAACACAGCCTTCATGTGCATTACAAGTTTTGCCAAGATTTTCTCTAAAAAGTCACAAAAAGGTAAAATAAATTTACACACACACCAAAAACACCTTTATTTTTGTATAATAGATTTAGATTTACAGAAAAATTGTGAAATCAGAATAGAGTTCTTACATACTACCATTATCAACATTTTATGTCAGTATTGTGCATTTGTAATGATTAATGGACTAACCAGATTTCCTTGGTTTTTACCTAATATTCTTTCTCTCTTCTGCTCTAGGATACCACATTCCACTTATTTGTCATGACTCTTGTTTCCTCTTGGCTGTGATAATTTCTCAGACTTGCCTTGTTTTTGATGATCTCGACATTTTTGAGGAGGACTGGTCAGGTAGGTTCATAAACCATCCTTCAGTTTGGATTTGTCGCATGTTTTTCTCATTATTAGACTGGGATTATGGCTTTTGGGGAGCATGGCCACAGAGGTAAAGTACCATTTTCATCATGTGTATCAAGGGTACCTACTATCCATGTGACTTACAGCTGATGATGTTGAACAGGTGTTGATCACCTGGCTGAAATAGTGTTTGTCAGCCTTCTCCACAAAAAGTTACTCTTTTTTCCTCCTCTTCTTTACATACTGTATTCTTTGGAAGGAAGTCACCGCATGCAGTCCTCTTGGGAGTATGTGTGTATGGTGGGGGAGAGCAGTTGTGCTCCATGTCCTCGAAGGTGAGGTATAACAAATTGTTTGGAATTATGTGGGAGATTTGTAAATGGACTTTTAAATAAAATATTAAAATTAGCTTAAATTGAATGAAATGATTTTGTACATTCAGGTACAAACACCTCTTAGGTTTTTTTCTTTAAAAAAAATTTCATTATCTATGTAATATATGTTCACTGCAGAAAACTTAGAAAATATAGAAAAGGGTAAGGCAACAGCAGAAAGAACTTTCCATAATTCTACCTCTCATCAGCATCCATTTCTAGAATTTGAACATATTTCCTTCTAGTCTTTTCTGCATAAAGTAACTATTTTTAAACAATATTTTAAATTGTTTCATATGAAATAAAAATATATTATCTTTGAATATGACAAAGACAGTGGATTCATAGAAAAACAGATCAGATCTTGGGGTTTCTAACAGGATTTCAGAATATAAACTGCCAACCTGACAGAAATAGAGGAAAACAATAGAAATAAAAACAATAAAATGGGAAAGACTAGAGATTTCCTCAAGAAAATTTGAGCAGATATCAAGAGATACCAAGGGAACATTTCATGCAAAGATGGGCACAATAAAGGACAGAAATGGTATGGACCTAACAGAAGCAAAAGATATTAAGAAGAGGGGGCAAGAATACACAGAAAGATATTAATGACCTAGATAACCACAATGGTGTGATCACTCACCTAGAGTCAGACATCCTGGAGTCTGAAGTAAAGTGGGCCTTAGGAAGCATCACTATGAACAAAACTAGTGGAGGTGATGGAATTTCTGTGAAAGTGCTGCACTCAATATGCCAGCAAATGTGGAAAACTCAGCAGTGGCCACAGGACTGGAAAAGGTCAGTTTTCATTCCAATCCCAAAGAAAGGCAATGCCAAAGAATGTTCAAACTACCACACAATTGCACTCATCCCACATGCTAGCAAAGTAATGCTGAAAATTCTTCAAGCGAGGCTTCAACAATATGTGAACTGAGAACATCCAGATGTTCAAGCTGGATTTAGAAAAGGTAGAGGAACAAGAGATCAAATTGCTAACATCTGTTGGATCATCAAAAAAGCAAGAGAGTTCCAGAAAAACATCCACTTCTGCTTTATTGACTAGGCCAAAGCCTTTGACTGTGTGGATCACAACAAACTAGAAAATTCTTCAAGAGATGGGAATACCAGACCACTTTACCTGCCTCCTGAGAAATCTGAATGCAGGACAAGAAGCAACAGTTAAAACTGAACATGGAACAACAGACTGATTCAAAATTGGGAAAGGGATACGTCAAGGCTGTATATTGTCACTCTGCTTATTTAACTTTTATGCAGAGTACATCATGCAAAATGCTGGGTTGGATGAAGCACAAGCTGAAATCAAGACTGCTAGGAGAAATATCAATAATCTCAATAGGCAGATGACACCACCCTTATGGCAGAAAGCACAGAGGAACTGAAGAGCCTGTTGATGAAAGTGAAAGAGGAGACTGAAAAAGCTGGCTTAAAACTCAACATTCAAAAAACGAAGATCATGGCATCTGGTCCCATCACTTCATGGCAAATAGATGGGGAAACAATGGAAGCAGTGACAGACTTGATTTTCTTGGGCTCCAAAATCACTGCTGATGGTGATTGCAGCCATGAAATTAAAAGATGCTCGCTCCTTGGAAGAAAAGCTATGACAAACCTAAACAGCATATTAAAAAGCAGAGACATTACTTTGCTGACAAAGGTCCGGCTAGTCAAAGGTACGGTTTTTCCAGTAGTCATGTACGGATGTGAGAGGTGAACCATAAAGAAGGCTTGAAAGTGAAAGTGAAGTCGCTCAGTCATGTCCAACTCTTTGTGACCCCATGTACTGTAGCCTACCAGGCTACTCTGTCCATGGGATTTTCCAGGCAATAGTACTGGAGTGGATTGCCATTTCCTTCTCTAGGGGATCTTCCCGACCCAGGGATCGAACCTGGGTCTCCCACATTGTAGACAGACGCTTAACCATCTGAGCACCAGGGAAGTCGCTTAGTGCTGAAGAATTGATGCTTTCGAACTGTGGTGCTGGAGAAGACTCTTGAGAGTCCCTTGGACTGCAAGGAGATCAAGCCAGTCAATCCTAAAGGAAATCAGTCCTGAACATTCACTGGAGGGACTGATTCTGAAGCTGAAGCTCCAAAATTTTGGCCACCTGATGTGAAGAACCAACTGACTAGAAAAGACCCTAATGCTGGGAAAGACTGAAGGCAGGAGAAGGGGATAACAGAGGATGAGATGGTTGGATGGCATCACCGACTCGATGGACATGAATTTGAGCAGGCTCCAGGAGCTGGTGATGGACAGGGAAGCCTAGAGTGCTACAGTCCATGGGGTCACAAAGAGTCGGACATGACTGAGCGACTGAACTGGACTGAACCTGACGTATAATTTCTGAAAACAAAACTTTAGACTCTATCTTTCTATTTATGTGATGCCCAAATGTTTATACATTTATCATTAGTCCTCATTTCTTCTTTCTTATACTCTAATTCGTTATCTTACTATTACATGAGACACATTTTAAATGAAATAAAATTTGAAGAAACTTAGGTGGCTAGTTAAAACTCTGGCAATGATCTAGGGTTCTCTAACTGTCTTGTTGCATGGTGTGTCTGGATGCATAACAACTATAACTTTATTTTGGGGAGACTTTATTGATTTCATAAATGTGATCCATGCTTCTTTAAAAAAAAAAATCAAGCAATAGGGAAAAGTACAAAGTAAAATTCCATTACTAGAAGTAACCATTATTAGCATTATTCTACAAAGTCTCCTTTTGAATATATATAAATAGGGACAAATTTACAAAAAAGGCTCATATAATACATACTATACACACACTGTTATTTAACAAAAGAAATTGAAGCTGAAGTAAAATGATGAAATTACTAAACTTTTGTTATATGTTCTTTTGCAAGACAGTAGTTCCTACAAATCCTTTTAAAGTTTTGCAAAAAGATTATGAAAAGCATAAGAGGCTGTGGATTCTACATATTAACCCTTAGAAAGTTATTAACAGTTGAGACAAGGACAGAATCTACTTTAATTGTTTAGAAGCAGCTTTTATTTAGATACCAGACCTGCCTGATGGTCAGAGGAAAAGTATATTATTAGGTGTGGCTATATTAATTGAAAGGGATCCTAGAAGACTCTGAATTCAATGCCTTATTCCTATTCCATTTTCTGTTGTGTATGGTGAAGGCTTAGGACTTCCCTTGTAGCTCAGTTGGTAAAGAATCTGCCTGCAATGCAGGAGACCAGGGTTCAATTCCTGGGCTGGGAAGATCCCCTGGAGAAGGAAATGGCAATCCACTATAGTATCCCTGCCTGGGAAATCCCATGGACAGAGGAGTCTGGTGGGGTACAGTCCATGGGGTCGCAAGACTTGGACACAATTTAGTGACTAAACCACCACCATGGTAAAGACACAGTTCAGAGTAAGAGCTTTGGGGTTAGAATGTCTAGATTTGATACCTGTTCTGTTATTTAGGAACGGTGTGACCATATGCTTCAGTTTCATCTTCTGTAAAAAAAAAAAATAGGTTAATCGTATCTTCCTTATGTGGTTATTGATAAGAATAAGTGAGACAATACATGGAAAGCTCTTGTAATAGTGCCTGATACACAGTCAGTGCTCAATAAATATATGCTATTATTATTATTATAAATTGTCATTCACAAAATAATCTCATTCTTTCTCATTCATCTCAGAATAATTCCCCTGCTAAATCTGCTTACTTTTAAAGTTAAAGGCTGGGGCCCTGAGGGCTTAAGAGGCATGCGGGCACTGGCATATTGGATGTGGGAGTAGTCTCCTGCCTAAGATTGTCATCTATGTTTACGAGAATGTACAGAACACACAGTTCTAGCCTTTTCACAATCCTAAACATATAAAATACCTATTAACAATAATTACTACTATGCAAGTCAGTTACATGGACATACACAAAGAACTTTACATCTGAACTTAAAAATCCTCTCTAAAAGTGAACTAATATTAGTATTTCTCAATTCCCAGTGAAATTCATAAAGTCTCATACATTTTACAGCATAGGAAATATAGGCAATATTCTATAACTTAAAATGGAATATAATCTATAAAAATACTGAGTCTCTGTGCTATACACCTAGAACTGATATTGCAAATCACCTATCTTCTATTTAAAAAGTAGAAAAAAGAAATTGAGTCTTATGTTTTAAAATATTATGAATTTCATGTTTTTGGCATTCTAAGTTAAAAGTAGTCCAATGCTTACAGTTTACTTATTATGCAAATTCTAAATTTAAAATGCCTTATAAAAACAAAGTAAATTTCAACCCCGCCCCCCCATAGTATTTCACTATGTTTCCTGGATTTGAACTTCAAGGGAGTGGATGACTTTCTAAAGATGTTCTGAAGTCCAGTGTACTTTTTATTTTCTTTTTTTCTAGCTATTAAGGTGTTTATTTTCTTTGATAATAAAACACCATTAAGTATTCCATGAAGATATGCATTTAGTTTTGTTACAAGCCATTTTTTTCAGTCCCAGCTGATTTTTTATCTTTTTTTTGGCTGCACCGTGCAGTGTGTAGAATCTTAGTTCCTCAACCAGGGATTGAACCCAGGGCCTGGGCAGTGAAAGCACGGAATCCTAACCACTGGACAACCAGGAAATTCCCATCCAGCTGATTTTTTTAAATAACCTGTCTCCAAAAAGAATTTTAAAAGTGCTTGTTGTGATGTTTTTTTTCAAAGTTTTTTTCAAGTTTGTTTTAAATCCCACATTGGACTTTTTTTGCTTTGTTTTGTGAGGGAGGGAGGGTTGATGAAAAATTCTAGGTGCTTCTCTGAGTTGAAACTAAACTGTAGGGTGTTTTTTTTTAATAGCTTAGAAATTTAGAGACACACCAAATCACCACCAAATAACAGAATATATGCCAATTTTCCATTTTGGCTTTGCCTTTCTGCATAGTGAGTATTTTGGCTTATTTTGGAAATCAGTAAACCATAAATTTTAGTTCACTTGATCTCCAGTTTGGGTGCAAAAGAAGGTGATATTTTTAAGTGATGGTTTAATTTCTCCAATAATGAGGGCAACATGGGATAAAGAATAAGTTGCATTTGTGTGACTGTGGATTTTAATACTTGATTTAATTAAACAATTTTCTGCGCCTTCAAGTCCTCTACTGAAAACTAGGTACAGTGTGGATGAATTACTTAGTTTTACTCTGTGTAAAGAAATGGTTAAAAAAAAAGTCAAACAGTAAGAAATTACAAACATGTTTAACACAAATCAGAAGACAAAATGTAGGAACCATATGCTATATTCATCTGCTTTCCTTCCAGAGTGGCTCACAGTATACAACTGTAGCAAAATCAATAAATGTTGAGTTGATGATATTACCTCAATATTCAGCATTCCTACCTCAACAGCCTTCTAACAGTATGAAATAAGTAAATATCTTTATAATGATTTCTAAGAGATGGTCTAAATTCTTTAGTTGTACTGAAATGTCATGTCAAATATTGTTTTTAATAAGTAAATCACTGGCTGGAGTTTGGAAATCTTTTTTCTACACAAAGCCTTTGTTGTACCCCACCCCCCCACACCTTTTGTAGGGTATTTTTTTGTAACAGGATTTGACCTGTAACTATTATTGAGAATTTTCTTAGAGGAGTTCAAAGCATTTTACAGGGATCATCTCATTTATCCCTCGAAAGTAAGGCAGAGGCATTATCTCCACTACAAACTGAGAACACTAAAAGGCCAAGATAGGTGGGGTTTTTTGTTGTTGTTTTGTTAAGATCAAAAAGCAGTTCTAGGGCAAAGCCAGATTCTGGTCTGACCTTGTTACATGATGCTTCTGCGGTGACATAATGCAATGTCCTTCCTCTCTTGGGTCTCTCCTTATGCTACCTGTTGAATAATTTCCAGAGTTGATATTTCATTCATTCTTGCTTCTGAAAATGGATCTTAAGGTGTAAAAACAAAATAAACCCCTAAAACTTTTACTATTAGGGTTTGGGGCACAGGATACTTAGGGATAGGTATCTTTCTCCCCCACCTGCAAATCTTAATGCCTCCACCAGTGCTGTTCAATAGAAAAAATGTGGGCCGCAAATTCAAGTCACATGTATAACTCTAACCTTTCTAGTAGTTACAAAAGTATATTTAGGCCAATGTATCAAAAATCTTATCACTTCAACATGTATTTAATATAAAACTATTAATACGATAGTTCACATTCTTTATCTTGCATAAGTCTTCAAAATCCGGTGGGTTTTCACACTTACAGCACACCTCAATTTGGACTAGTCGCATTTTCAATGCCCCTAAGCCATGTGTGACTAGAGGAGACAGTATGGGACAGCATGGGACTTCAGTAGACTTTTCTTAGCTCTCCCTTCAAAATGGTACCTTTGTGAATGGGATGGGGGAGCCTGGTGGGCTGCCGTCTATGGGGTCGCACAGAGTTGGACACGACTGAAGCGACTTAGCAGCAGCAGTAGCAGTGTGAATGGAATGAATAGTGTGGGGAAGGGCTCCTGGATGACCTTGGAGAATCCACTTGCACTTGGGTGGTGACTAATAGCTTTACCACTTGATTATCCATGACCAGGGAGTGGATGCAGGATCTAGAGGACTGCAATCTTCCAAAATGTCAAAAATACCAGCTCATTGCTAGAACTGAGGTATATACACCATGTGAGATCCCAGCCTAAGGAACCCGCCGACTTCTAGAGGTGCAGTTCGTGAGGCCCTGGTATATGGCCTGTGGAAAGCAGGCATCAACGAGGTAGAAGAGGGGTATGAGAGGGGGAAGGCCACCCAAGTGAGCGCTTCTTGAGGGCAGGGCCTCAACCTAGCTGCTGCTTGAAGGCAGAAGCTCCTATGGCCGTCCTAACCAGGCGCTTGGTGGGCCTCACGTGCTAGATGAACGCACGCTGTGTTTCCGGCACACACTCCGGGCGGCCCGGGGCATGGGAGGGGGGCGCTCTACGGCCCCCGCCCGCACTACGAAGCCGCTCCACGGCCTCGGGTGTGAGGGGCGGGCCCAGGCTTCGGCCCGCGCCGCCCCATGTGACCCGGTCCGGCATGGTGTCGCCTCCTCCCGGGGCGGCGGCTCGGGCTTGGCTCCGCGTCGGGCCGGCCCCGCGGCCGCTCATGGGTAGTCAGGGCGGCGTGGGGCCCCCCGGGAACGGTGGGCCCGGCGAGGGCGAGAGCGGGGAGACGAGAAAACTGCAGGAGGAAGGGAGAGCCGCGAGAGGAAAGCGGAGGAAGGGGAAGGGGAAAGCGGGAGCAGGGCAAGGCGGAAAAGGAAACGGGGCGGAAGGAAAGCCGGAGCCGCCACAGGCGAAGGAGGAAACGGGGATGGGGGCTGAGGCGGGACCGAGTGCAGGCCTAGGAAAGGCAAGAGAGAGAGGCGGAAGCGTGGAGGAAGGGGCGAGAAGGCTCGTCAGGGGAGATGAGGGGAGCGCAGGGGCGCGAAAGGAGGCCAAAGGGAGAGGTGAGGGGAAGAAGGAGGAATGGAGGGTCAGGACTGGTAGGCGGGAGAGCGCCAGGCCGGCAAGAGCACAGGGACGAGGGGGTCAGGCTTGGGGCCGCCTCGCGGGGACACGGGCGGCCATGGCGACAGCGGCTGAGGAGGAGGCTGCGGCGGCCCGGGAGCCAGCCTGCCGCCCAGCCGCGGGGCCCGCACTCCTGCGCCTGCCGGAGGAGCTGCTGCTGCTCATCTTTTCCTACCTGGACATGCAGGCCCTCGGCCGCCTGGCTCAGGTGTGCCGCTGGCTGCGGCGCTTCACCAGCTGCGACCTGCTCTGGCGCCGGATAGCCCGGGCCTCGCTCAACTCCGGCTTCACGCGGCTCGGCACCGACCTGTAAGCGCCCGCCCGCTCCCCGCCCCAGGCCGGCCCGCGTCCCGGGAAAGGGCGGGGCGCCGCGGCCTGGTCGGCCTGGGGCCGTGTCGTACCCTGAATTCCGAGGTCCAAACCCGGCCTCCTCCGACCCCTTCCCGAGCACAGTTCCTCTCGGAGGCCTCCATCTGAGGAAACCTCCCTAGAGCATCTCCCTTAGTCAGCACCCTCTCTGTGGGCAGCTCCTCACAATTAGCCATCTTAAGCACTCTCTTCAGCTGTTAAATGTGTCTTTTCGCAGACGTTGACTGCCTGGGTTCCTCAGGCGGAACTGTGGCTGGTCTGTGGCTTTAGAGGCCTCCTCCCATCCAGGTGTAGGACCCATGTCCCCTATGTGGTCTTTCAGGACGTTTTTATGGACATTCATCCTCTCACTCTCTTCTAAGGATCGTTAGGCTTCTGGGCTCTGATAAAATCAAATATGGAGAACAGGGCTCACACTCCAAAAAAAAAGGTCCCTTGGTCCAAGTGTCAGCGATAATTTATGACTTGATGGAGGCAGAATGACACGCAAAAAGGGTACCTGCTTATGGCAGGGAGTTGGATGATGTATACAGACTGTACGTGAAGGCATGGTATTGTAATTTGGCCTGTTCTTGGTAGGATCTGAAGCCTGTGAATGCAGAACTTAATCATGTAAGCTGTTACATAGGAAAGGGAGAAAATGTGTGGAATTGGAGTAAAAACTTTCTGATAGCACCCAACTCCATCCAATTTGGATTAAAGACATTTAAAAAGATAGTTTTAACACAATATAGCAACATTAAGGAAAGTTGGTTTAAAACATAAAAAGTTATAATATCATCACCTCTAGGCAGCTGTTCAGTTTTAAAAATTGCTTTTCATTTGCACACTTCTTCCCCCACTTAGTTGCTATCCTGCTGATCCTAGCAGAATAGGTACATAATGTTTGTGGGCTGTACTATGAGATTAAAAACTTTCCTCTAATATTAGACTTTCATGTTGTATCCAGCTTTTTGCTATCATAGACAACAAGGAAATGAATAATTCAGTGCATTTTTTGGTAACAGCTTTATTGAGATATATCAGATACTGTATAATACATGTCTTTTTGAATTGGTTCCTTAGAATAAATTCTCAAGATTGGCATTATTGAGTCAAAGGTTATGGTTTGTAAAAAGGCAATGTACCAAGTTACAGTGGCACTAGCAGCGATTTCATATAAGAATTTAAAAAATCTTTGCTATTTTAGTGGACATATAATGATATCTCAAAGTTTTGTTATTTTGCCTTCCTTTAGCAGGATAAGTATTTTCCCCTGTGTTTGTTTCACCTATGAGATTGTCTTTTCCAAGTCTTAGTCCATTTATTATTGGGGTATTGACACTACTCTTAGATTCCAGTCCTTGTGGGTCATAGATATTAGGATCTAATCTGTCATCTTTGATGCAAATATCTTCCCCAGTTTGTTCTTTTTATTTCACTGTTTTTAGCCTATAGAAGTTTTAGATTTAAATATATCAGAATATGTCAGTTTTTGTGTGATTTTTTAAATCTTTCCTTCCCCTTCCAAAACTGAGAAATTTGTGATTTCTCCCACAGACATAATACATCTTCTCTTCGACATTCTGCTGGTTTTCCTATAATTTGATTTTTAAGAATTGTCAACACTTTCATCAATATCACTTTTCTTTTGGTGTAAGGGCCCTGAATTCAACTTTCTTTTTTTCTAAACAGTTACCTAGTTACCACTAAACTTTTTGTTACGTAATTCATATCTTTCCCTTTAGAAAGACAAAATAATTTGTTTTAGAAAGCTTACTTTGTATGATACCATGACGAAAATCTTTCCTGAATTGTCTTTGTAAAAGTATTATTGAATTTTCAATTTGTAATTTCTTTTGAAAATGACCATGCTCAAATAAAAATGTAGCCAAACTAGAAAGCTTACTTTGACAGATATTAACTTTATATATCTATGTGTATATATAGTCACATATACATACATATATGTATGTATGTATATTGGGTCTATATCTGAACTCTTATTTTGTTCCACTGATGTATTTTTCCATTTCCATTCTAAGTATTGTTGCCTTTGATAGAGTATAATATCTGTTAGGGTTAAATTTTCCTTGTTGGATTTGTGATTTGTGTGTGTGTGAGAATGTGACATCTCCATTCTCATTCAGCCCCCTAGCAAAAAAAAATTCTGTACCTTTTCAAAAGTTTCTGTGGATTTCACTGTAAAGTAACTACATATCTGTTATTATTCCTAAATATGCTATTCTTTTTTTTTTGGTGTAACTGCAATCTCTTTTTTCAGTATGTTTTCCAGCTGGGTATTATTAATAATGTCCAGGATTGCTAAAATCTTTTGGAAATTTTGAACCTTATTGTTTTAACTTCTATTATTTCTAGTATGATTTTGTTGTTGATAATAATGATTTTCTGGGATTTGGGGGGCATATAAGTCTTGTTACTTTCATTTTGTTAAAAGAATTTTTAAAAATATACATATATTTGTTTATTTTGGCTGTGCTGGGTCTTTGTTGCTGCATGGGCTTCTCCTGTTGCAGAGCACAGGCTCTAGGGCTTTTGTAATTGTTGCACGGGGCCTCCAGAGCAGAGGTTCAGTAGTTGCAGCACACAGGCCTTGTTGCCCTGCCAGGTTTGGGATCTTCCCAGACTAGGGACTGAACCAGTGTCTCTTGCATTGCAAGGTGGATTCTTAACCACTGGACCACCAGGGAAGCCCATCTTCATTTCTTATAACGAAAAACTCTTTCAGAGAACATATCAGTTGACCTAGAAGAGCAGTTGTCTGAAATGCCTAAACCCAATCCAGCCACGGCACAATTTGGCTTTCTTGCTCTCCTTATAGATGAGATTGGGCACTTTCAAGGTGGTATGGCCATAGACTGCTCTCCTTATAGAGACTGAATGAACAAATGAAAGAATTTATGTTTATTTTTCTTTCCTTTTCAAGTGCTCTGGGAGATAATGTGAATGAGTGTGCATTCTGTAAGTGATAATAACAAAATGAAAATGAGTTTACAGTATAAAGTGCATCGAGACTGCCAGGTGATTTGGCTTTGTTATTTTTTAGCCACATATTTTGATTTCCTGCCTGTGTCCTAGGATGTGGTATCGCCAGCCTTCTAGGAAGTTGTTTTACCATAACACTTGATAAAGAGCAGGGTCATGCTCATGTTTTCTGAGTTGAGGGGGAAAGTTATGCGTGTTACAGCAGGTGGAGAGAATGTTTACCAGTGTGGTCTGTTTTTGGACAGCTGCAGAGACATGATAACCCACCAAGAGGGGTGGTGATCATCCCTGGAGGGAGATGGCGTGTGCCCCAGTCATCTTAGGGTATTAGGGAGCCTGGGCCCAAAGTTCAGTGAAAGTATGGCTGTTCGGATTGTGGCAGGGCTGTAGTTCGTATTTTTAATTAAAAAATGTGCTAATTAACTGCACACTGGACAGTAGGACAAGTTTTTATAAGCACAAAACTTCATTTTATGAGAAGCCACACTTCATTGCCCCAGAGTTTTATTATCTATAAAGAATGAGAGTAACATAGCCAGTAAAACGAGGCTTAACCATTGTAATGTGTTAGTGATAGCACAGAGTTCAGCACATAGTAGGCACTCAGTAAATTGTTGTAAAATGGAACTTTCAAGTTGTGTGGCTTCACCTCTAGTCAGTCTGTATTTAGCAAAAATGGAGATGGTTTGACATAGAGAGGCTGCCTAAAGACAGAAGGTGGGGGAAAACACATACATGGCTGAATCTCTCTCACCTGTCCTGAATGTTTTTGGAAACATGACAGCAGAAGCTGTGGGCTTTAGGGTCTGCTCTCCCTGCCGAAGAGCCTCCTGAATTCTCAGAAACACAAACTGCTAAGGTTTACTGACCTTCCGGCCCAGGGCAAGTCCCATTCAGTTTGGCTCTTCCTAACTGATCATAGCTTTGTTGAGTAAGATGAACTGCTTTGGTTCCTTGTGATTTGTTAATGGTCTTATACTTGTGCTTGAAGGCATTTTGGCCACTTTGAAACCACAAACAAATAATTTGCTTCCCTTTAGGCCTCTTGCCCTACCAGTGAACACTGGGAGGTTTCCTGAGCTTTTTTTTTTTTTAAGTGGACACAAAGACAGTTTAAGTCAGTCATCTGGTTTAAAATCAGTTTTATTTGAAAGTTTTATGAATCCTGGGGGAATAGAAATATCTTTAATATAAAAATCAAGGAAATGTTTCATATAGCAATCTTTTAAGTTTTCCCTAAAGAGTAGAGGCAAAACTAAGCTAGTTCAGTCTTCAAGAACAAAACAATGAAATTTAACTCTGTCAGTTTATAATATAGGCTAAATGCAAGAAGTTAGAAAGTATGACAGGTGGAAGAGCAAAGGTGCTAATTGTAAATTCAGACACTGTAAGTTAACAAAAGCTAGGAATGGAAAGAAAAAAGTATACCCGTGTATGTAAATCTATTAAAAAAATACTTTTGCTGTCTTATATTAAATACTTTTACCTCTCTTGATCATCTCTCTCCTAAAGTAAGTCCTGTATGTTTTCAAACTTGAGTTTTATTTCAAATATCCCTTGAGCATTACCTGGGTTCTCTCTTGCGTTTGCCTGTCATAGATTTGCCTAGAATTAACAATAGATGTTTAGGGAGTCAGGCTCTGAAGTGTTTGCCCTGGCATGTACATTCATTCCTTAGCCAGGGTCTTGTAGGCTTGGAGCTCTTTGAGGCCGAGGGACTGGGGTATCTATTTCAGTGATGATTAACGTCCAAAGTGGTGAGATGGACACAGATAAGCAGAGTGTGTTTGTTTGTTTTAAAATGATTGCACCTAAGAGCATTTTTTTGACCCAGAAAGCATAAAGTTTCCTAACTGAACAGAAAAGACATTGCTCACTGGTTACTTTCAAGGCCTAAACAGTGATTTTCAGAAAACAATTAGCAACTTAAAGTAACTTCAGCTCTCTCTTTCACCTTTCTGCGGTACCTAGAAAGCAATCACTTACTTGTTCTCCAGTTCACTGAAAGGTTTCATATATGAATGTATTTATTTTCAACTTTTTGGAAAGGCCTTGTTTTGAATGGTTTCGTGAGTTAATAAAAGTGAGTTCAGTTTACATATTTGAAATAAAGCAATACACCTGTGGAAGCAGGAAATGGTCTAGTGCAGTCAGTACCTCCAAATGCAAACTGGAGGACTTTCCTTCAAGACTGAGAATATGGAAGCTGCTTATCTCCTTTCCAGTCTTGTAAGACTCGAACAGTAGGGGATGACTCTCCTAACTTTCAAGGCAGAATCATGGAGAATCCCAAAGTCCTCATAATCTACAAGATAAACAGTTCATGTTGGAATGAAATCTTTGCAAGTATTTCAATACTCTGTTTCTCACTTTCAGTTTTCTATGTCTAGCCCCTTCATCTTAGGTAAAGATTGTGCTTGACCTGCTTGAAATCAGACTGGCAACGAGGTTACTGATGAAGCATACACATTTAAAAAAAATTATTTTTAAGTGTTTGACATAGAAAGGAATTATCTTTGTGTGGCAGCTTAACTTTAACTCTGGAGTAACCCTGGCACTGAATTAGTTTCTGGTCCTAACTGAGAACCATGGAACAGGGAGAATTTCAGGTAGACTCTTCTTGAGGCCAGGCTCCAATAACTTTTGAATATTGAAGATGAGATTGACTGTTTGGAAAAACAAGGAGAAAGTTGAGTTTTGAATTTTCAGTGAAAATCGACATGCCCCCACACTTTGATCTACAGAAACAGATTTTTGATAAACTCCAGAATTTATCTCAGGTGTGCCGGCCATCAGATGAAGTTGAGAATCCAAAGATTTGGTTTATCCTTGAGAAAAGTCCTTTTTATTTAGCAGTCTTGCTCAGATTTGAACAAGTATTAGAATTTAAGGTGTAATCAGTAGAGGCAAGATGTTTGTTCTAATTAAGAATATGTTTATGAATTTTGAATCATGTAAAGGTTTCACCTGTATCTAAAACTGAGTATGAGACTGTCTGGAGAAAGAATTTATCTCTTGTTAGAGGTTTGACTCCCTTGTCTCAACTTGAAGTCAGTTTTTCATTATATCCAATTGTCCACATTGCCCTCCCTGAAAGTCTGGGCCACCCAATGGGCCCCTGTGTCTGGCCCTCTTTAGCCCACAATTAATTGCCAGTACATTCTTTCTTCTTCTCCTTCTTTTTTGGTATTTGACATGAGCTCAAATTGCTGAGAAAGGTGACAACTGTGAAATGAAGACAGGGCATGGAGACACCTTAAAAAATACATGCAAAGGCCACTAAATGACAAGAGCAGACTGCCAGGCTCTTTCAAAACATCACCACGTCTGTTGACTTTCCATTCCTTGTTCGCAGCACAAAATTGGAGGTCAAAGAATCATAGGAGTTAGAGATGGAAAAGACATTTGGGGTCAGCCAGTTCATGCCTCCACCTTCTCCTGCCCCTGATTCCAAATCATTCCTTGCATTATATTTTCTCCCCCAGCTCTTGTACAGTTTTCACGGTCTTCACTCAACCCCGGCTGTCACCTTTGGGGAATGATGCTGGAGGCTCTGTCCAGTTTCTCCTCAGCAGAGAGAGATATTGCCTGTGCCCCCAGTTGACATTCATGAACTTCTTTGTTGGTGGTCTCAGCTGAGAGGCTGAAGGCTAACTGGAAGTTTCTCTGCTGCCTGGCAATGGGGCTTTTCTAGACAGAACTGAGGTGTATTTAGTGTAGATGATGTTGGGAAAGGGGAAAAGGGCTGGGGTACAGTGCAACTTTACCATTGCTGACTTTGTTCCTTGACTTTTTTGTAGGAAGGTTCTTGACCTGAAAGGAGATGTGTGTGTGTGTGTGTGTGTGTGTGCGTGCGTGCGTGCACGTGTGCTGTATGCACACCTAAGGAATGTAGTATTTTGGAGGTGGACAGAGACAAGGATATATTACTGAGTGGGAGTTTGATAAGAACCCTAACTTGGATATTAGCAGGTTAAACTAGCCAAAAATGCTAGTGAAGAAGTAGATGATTATTTTAAGAACATGTTAAGAAAGAATTAGGTAGTAGAAGTGCCAGCTTAAGAGTCAAGTTGAGGAGGACAGTTGGGCTGGAGACCAGTATTTTGGGCCAGGGAACACTTGCTTTTGGGATCTCCCCTTTAAGAAAGTAGAAAAAGGGCTGTCTTGTGTTCACTGACTGCATGGTTTGGCAGGGGGAATGGTCATTTTTAGAGGCAGCTTTGGAAGGTTACCCCCAGCTCCCCCTCTTATTCCAGCAGCTGTTGGGAGCAGTCCGAAGGGGGTATTATATTTCTTCTGGTAACTCTGCCAAGAATGAGAGGAAATCCACAATCTGTGGGCTTTTTGCGGGGATGGGGATGGGGTGGCAGGTGATGGGACAGGGAAATTAAATTGTTTTATAGTAAATATGTTGAGATACTTTTCCTGGAAAGCTGTTGCACTGAAAGGAAAGCTATTTCCCCTGCTCACTAGCTCTGTAATGGGTTCTTTCTCTGTAGAGAAAGGGAAATAGTCTTCTGCTGGTGCTGCCTTTTCTTTCTTCCCTGTAGATCCAGGGAATCGTCCCTGACCTCCTATGTTTCTTTGAATTTCATTTAGGAAGTCCATGTTGAAAAGGTGAGTCAAGATTCAGATACAGGTGGTGTGTGTGACTAACGGGCCTCCCTCCAGAAGTGAGTTACTAAAGGAGAGCCTCTCTTCATCCCTTATCTTGGCTGTGGTCTGACTTTATCATAATGGCCTAGCAACTGGTGATGTAAAAACATTCTGGGTGGCGTCTGGTTCATGTTCTCTCCATCTCTTCATCCAGGCTGCAGGGGCACCAGCGATTTTGAAGCCTGGCCACTTGGGCTGAGAACCTGTTTTGGTGATTAATATGGAACACAATCACAAGATTAAAAACAATAAAAAAATAACCCTGGGAAGCAGAGCAGTATAATTATTCCTCGCATTTCAGATGGGGAGCCCAGGGAAAAGTCATTGTGATGATATGAGAACCAAGTTCACTTCTGAGTCTGGTAGTGCCTGATTCATGACTCAGAAGATGGCCTGTTCACAAAAAATAGTGGCATCTTTCTTGCTGTTGTTTATTGTTAGAAAGTGCTAGATCAGCCTTTCTGAAAGCTGTATTGTGGGATTCTTAAAAAACTGATTCTGTGATTAAATGAGTATGGGAAATGCTGTGCTCCATATCCCCTCTTTTGAGAGCTCACAATGCCCACTGGTAAGTTAAAGGAAGTCCTGTACAAGAGAGACCTGTTTATTTTTGTTTCAGCATTGTCCAAAATGTTTTGGACATCAAATTCTTCTTTCTCCCGCTTAATATCTTCTAATGTCTTGCATAATACAAACACTGATCAAGTGCCCTGCAAATTTAGATCTTGACCAATAGTAGAAGGAAATGAATGTGAACACGGTCTTAAATCCTAAACCCACATAAAGAATCAGGGTTATGCCCATTGCTTTGGACAACTTTGACATGTGAGTGCCACATTAAGATACTTCATCTGCTCAGATTCCTTTCCTTGAGCCTCTCTAGCATAAGAATTTGGTGGCCTTGGTTGAATTTCTGAAGATGTGGTATTTTGTACATTTTTAGGAAAGGCCTTTGGAGCTTGAAGGTAGTGTGTCTAGGCTCTTGAAAAATCTGTAAGTCTTGTTGAAAGTGTGACTTGCTAAAGGGAGAACTGTACTTTTGAGAACTTGCTTAAGCAGTTCCTAGGCAGTATCTATCAAAATACCTATTATACTAGGAACAAGGTTCTTACCTTTTGTGTCTAAGACATATTTTTGTGTGATAGAACTTTTGATAGTACATTAAAGGATTAAAAGATGAATGTCTTCTTTTAAAAAAGCTGGCTTCAGAAAGTTGAAAAACCTGTCCATTTACTTGCTTTGGTATGTTAATGTCTGAGTAGAACTGTTTACTGCCCTGACCTTGTACTCTTGTATCTTTAGAGGTTAAGTTCATGTATGTTGCTCTGAACATGCAGTCTTTTTTTTTTTTTTTTGTAGCAAATTGTGTCATAAGCTGTATTGTGGCTCAGCAATTTGTCTGACAGATGTTTTCATAAAAATGTGGATCTTTGGTTGAGTGAAAATAAGGTCTATAAATCATTAAAAAATTTATAGCAGACTTATTTAAGGTTCCTGGTATATCACTGCTCTGAAGCATACTAGTTGAGATCCACTTTTAGAAGTACTGAGAGTTTTAAGACTCAATTTTGTGGAAATTATGACTGTGTTGGACAACTGAGGCATACAGCTATGCAAAGCTAACAATGCCATAGTTTACGGTAGGTTCAGTCTAAGGGTTCACATGAGAGAGAGAAGAATGTCGGAGGAGTCAGGGAAGTAGCGGCTTAAAGCTGGATTTTGAAGAATGAATGGATTTGACTAGGTCCCAAAGTGGGAAGTAAGCATTTGTTGGGGACAAAGGTAGGCTGGTCTGGCAATATAGGAGAAGATATGGGGATAGGAATGTAAAAGAGATATGGCTTGGTGGGAGTTCAGTTGTGGAGTGTGAAGCCCTGGGAGATGAGGTTGAACAAGTATGGGGAGCTGACACTTGGAGGCCTTTCAAGGGATATGTGGGTCTGCTCCATGCTCTCCTTGTGCTCTCTGTCCTGTCGTCGTGCTGGGCACGTTCTCTGTAATCTCACTTCACCTTGGGTCTTGAGGCTGTTCCCTATTCCTGGCCTGAAGGATAAGAGTTTAACACAATATATGGTTTTTCATTGATTTAATTTGAACCTTAATTATAGACCTCTGCTCCTGAGGCCATTGGAGGATTTAGTGTAACATATGTATGAAGGAAGAGTTAGAAGCTTCTTGTCTTGGACTGTTTAAATACTTGTGTATACATTAAAGCGAAAGTCTTAGTCTTGGTAGCAGCACTGGTAGGCACAGGCTGTATGGGGGAAATCTGCTTACCAGTGAGCAAAAAGAGCAAAGAATTGAGAAAATGTTGAATTAAAACTCCAAGCCCCAGGCATCATTTTGCATAGTCCTGTCCCCGCTCCTTAGCCCAGTGCCCCTTGAGATGGCCTTGTTCTGTGCTTGTGGACAGATACCCTCCTCTCCTGAATTCCCAAGGCAGCAAGATGTTATATTTATGGAAATCATGTCAGTCAGCAGCAGGTAGGTAGCATGCATGGTATCAAGGGGAATCAAACTTCCAAGGTGAGCCAGAGAGGGAAATTGATTTGTGATCCAGGAGGTTTCTGATCTCAGAGACTGTGTGGCTATGACTTCTCTAGTATACTCACACCTCCCCCCTTCATCCCTCAGCCATTTTTCTTCAAATTCGGTTTATTTGTTTGCTTTTGGTTTGGAGTGTGAATGAGGAGAGGTGAAATGAAAGGGAACTCTAGATAACTGCCTAGATTAATTTCTGTCTCTCTGGACTCACTGTTGCCAAGATTCTAAGGGGCCTGATAGCTTACTGTGGGTGCATGTTGTGTTGTTTTTGTTTAAAATAGGTCATGCACCCAGGAATGCAGTCGAACTATAATGGTGACTAAGTGCCGGAAAGCTGAGAGGGAGGGGGGCCAAGTGGAAAAATGAGCCTGAGGCAAGAGAAAAGAGGGCTGGGAAAATGGAAGTTCCACCAGGCCCACGGGCCAGGTTAGAGATTTCTCCATGCATTAACAGCTGCGCCAGAGGTTTATTTACAGGGCACTAATCATTTTGGGGGGAGCACCCCCACTTTACACCACTATCTGTCAAAGGAACAGCCAACCAGAGAGCGTTTCTGGGATGGGAAGCAAGAGTCCCTGCTGAATTGCCAGGGGCACGTGCTCCTGTCTTTTCAATCTCTTTGGATGCCTTGTTCTACCAACTCCCTTTAACTAGGCTGTGATAGGTCCCCACAGGGAGGGAGGGCTACTTGTTTTCAGAGAGAGAAATTTTTTTTTTATTCCTCCTGATTTTTCAAGTGCTAAAGCCAGTAAGAATATACATATGATTTGGCCACCAACTAGGTAGGGAAATTAACCGTCAGGAAGAATCGAACAAACAAAAGGGATTTAAAAAAAAACTGTGTTAAGCTGCTTTTAGCAGAGTGGTACTGTTTCTCACTATTTCTCAAGTGAAAGCCAAGTGGAACATTTTTTTAGAGTTGAAATTTGTTTTGAAGGGCCAGAGCCAAGTACTTTGATTATGTTGTTGTTTGTGGGAGAGGATGCCTGCACCTGCCGCTTGGTAGCAGCTTCTAAAGTTCAACTTTGAAAGTTTCTTGCTGCTGTGATCAGGCCCTCAGGGCAGTGTTTTGTTTGACCTTTAGTAAAGTGTCACCAAATGGCATTTAAGTGACCAGGGAGATGAGAGAAATATTGTCCTTATCCTAATTCAGGAAGTATATTGATTCTTTCCCCTTTATTTCCTTCTTGTATGATCCAGAATATTCAATTTTTGGTTTCACCTTTACCTACTAACTTAGAGCTAAAACTGAGGACCATAAAAGACAGTTAACAGGATGGACCAAAACAATTGAAGTGTTAGTGAAAAAGATTAGACTTGCTGTTAAACTTTATCTCCAAGTCTGTCCCAGATATGAAAGAGGAGATTGTTCATAGCTAACCTCAGTTTTCTAACCATCTAGCAGTAGTGTAGATTGCTATGTAGAGATGTGAGACTGAAGACTGTGTTCACCCAGTGGACGAATTCAGTAATATATTTGAGCTTTAACATGTGTGTACCCAAATCCTAATCATTCAGCCTGACTTTAAAAGAATAATTTCTAAGAGATGTAATTAAATTAGAAAAATAAATGATTATTAGATTAGCTATAGTGATGTTACCATTTGTCAATATAAACTACTACTGTATATAAAAAATAAATAACCTTTTTCATAGTGATTTGTAACTTATCTGTTATTTTGTGTTAGTTGTCATTTTAAAACATCACAATTGCATGAAATACTGTCCTTATTTCATATGTGCAGAAAATGGACAATAGAAAAATTAGGTAACCAAGGTTGTAAGAGGCAGGACTGGGGCTCGGATAAGTTTCCTACATTTGCATACTGTGCCTGTCTCACAACTTCATTTAATCTATTAGTTAAATGAAACTCAATAAAAAGGTTAAAGGTAAAATGAAAAGACCAAACTATCAACAGTTATGTGATGCATATTAAAAAGAAATACTCACTTCCTAAAACTCCATCTGTTTACCTCTTCTGAGCTCTTTATGGATACATAGTTTTATGTAGTGTTTTTATAAATTAGACTTTATTTTAAAATTACCACTATTGTTATAGTAATATCCAAAATGTTTTGCAGTGTTCACATTTGTCATTTCTCATAGCCATATTTATTCTATTGCATTAGTATACCATTTCCCCCCACAGATAGACATTTGGGCTATTTCTAGATTTTAGCTATTTCTAGATTTTAGCTCTTAATATACGGCTATAACTACAAATATCTTTGTAAAAAATATTTTTCTTTTGAATTATTTCTTTGTGAGACAGTGTTGGGAATGCTGGGTCAGAAGCTGTCCTGTAACAACTTTTCTTGACAGAGTTCCTTTCTGGAAGACTATACTAGCAAGCCACCAGCAATATGTAAACAAACCCAAACCCTTTTATCAAACCAAAGCTAGCATGTGATTTTTCCACTTAATAGATGTGAGGTGGTACTTTATTAATTGTTTTAATGTGCATGTTTGTAAACTCTTATTGTTTCAGGATGTTTCTGCAGTGTTTATCATGTGAACACTGTGTGCCTGTTCTTATCTGCTATTGGATATTGATGACTGGGTATCGGAGACAGGCTGTTATCCTGATAGATTTTTATCAGTCCCCTAAAAGCTTTAGGGATAAAACTTGTACTCATAGCATTAATTGTTAGCCTTCCCCTACTATGTTACTTTCATTTTGTTCTTTTTTTTCCTTCTATGCAGTATGTAAAATTTAAATACTTAAAAACCTTCTAGTTAAAATCTTTTAAATTTACTCTTTCATTTTGGGAAAATATACATATGAGATGAGAATTTTTGCTCTATTGATATCTATCCAGTTTTATCAAGAGCATTATTATTTTAATGAATGTTTTTATCTTTACCAAAATATTACATTGTAGAAAAATTGGGAAATAACATAAAAACACAAAGAAAAAAGTAAAAACACCCAAAGTTGACTATTTTAGAGTCTATTCTAGGCATGTATATTTTTCTTCTTTCCTTTCTTTCTAGTAAGGCTGGGAGATGTTATACAAACCCAACAGCCCTAATTAAGTAGTGATTTCTTTCCTTACTTTACTTTGTTGCATATTAAATTCATATCAGTTTGGATCGTTTCTGGCAAAGATTGACATGAAATAATGGATATATAAAAATCAAAATGTCTACATGGAAAAAATACTATGAAGTAAAATAAAATAGTAAATTAGGAAAAGATTGACATCACAGAATATATAAAGAGCCTTTACAAACACACAAGTAAAAGACCATAAGCCTAATTGGAAGAGGAACAAAGAACATAGATGAGCATTTCGTAGAAGAAATGGCTTTCAGACATGACCAGATATATTCAGTCTTAGCCATAATTAGAAAAAATACATGTTTGAACAACAGGGAGGAATCTTTTTTTGCTTCTTAGAATGGCAAAAGATAAAAAGAAATTTTAAAAGTTTTAAAGGAAAGATATACCCATCTGAATGCAGAGTTCCAAAGAATAGCAAAGAAAGATAAGAAAGCCTTCCTCAGTGACCAATGCAAAGAAATAGAGGAAAACAATAAAATGGGAAAGACAAGAGATCTCTTCAAGATGTTAAGAGATACCAGGGGAACATTTCATGCAAAGATGGGCACAATAAAGGACAGAAACGGTATGAACCTAACAAAAGCAGAAAATATTAAGAAGAAGTGGCAAGAATACACAGAAAAACTGTACAAAAAAGATCTTAATGACCCATATAACTATGATGGTGTGATCACTCAGCTAGAACCAGGCATCCTGGAATCTGAAGTCAAGTAGACCTTTGAAAGCGTAACTATGAACAAAGCTAGTGGAGGTGATGAAATTCCAGCTGAGCTATTTCAAGCCCTAAAAGATGATGCTGTGAAAGTGCTGCACTGAGTATGCCAGCAAATGTGGAAAACTCAGCAGTGGCCACAGGACTGGAAAAGGTCAGTTTTCATTCCAATCCCAAAGAAAGGCAATGCCAAAGAATGTTCAAACTATCACACAATTGCACTCATCTCACATGCTAGCAAAGTAATGCTCAAAATTCTCCAAGCAAGGCTTCAGTGGTACGTGAGCTGAGAACAACCAGATGTTCAAGCTGGATTTAGAAAAGGCAGAGGAACCAGAGATCAAATTGCCAACATCCATTGGATCATAGAAAAGGCAAGAGAATTCTAGAAAAACATCTACTGCTTTATTGATTATGCCAAAGCCTTTGACCGTGTGGATCACAACAAACTGTGGAAAATTCTGAAAGCGATGGGAATATCAGACCACCTGACCTGCCTCCTGAGAAATCTGTATGCAGGTGAAGAAGCAACAGTTAGAACCGTATGTGGAGCAACAGACTGGTTCCAAATAGGGAAAGTAGTACATCAAGGCTGTATATTGTTACCCTGCTTATTTAACTTCTGTGCAGAGTACATCATGTGAAATGCCGGGCTGGATGAAGCACAAGCTGGAATCAAGATTGCTGGGGGAAATACCAACAACTTAAGATATGCAGATAACACCACCCTTATAGCAGAAAGCAAAGAGGAACTGAAGAGCCTGTTGATGAAAGTGAAGGAAGAAAGTGAAAAAAATGGGCTTAAAATTCAACATTCAAAAAATGAAGGATCATGACATCTGGTCCCATCACTTCAGGCAATTAGATGGGGAAAAAATGGAAGCAGTGACAGACTTTATTTTCTTGGGCTCCAAAATCACTGCAGATGGTGACTATAGCCATAAAATTAAAAGACACTTACTCCTTGGAAGAAAAGCTATGACCAACCTAGACAGCATATTAAAAAGGTCTGTCTAGTCAAAGGTATGGTTTTTCCAGTAGTCATGTATGGATGTGAGAGCTGGACCATAAAGAAGGCTGAGTGCTGAAGAACTGATGCTTTTGAACTGTGGTGTTGGACAAGATTCTTGAGAGTCCCTTGGACTGCAAGGAGATCAAACCAGTCAATCCTAAAGGAAATCAGTCCTGAATATTCATTGGAAGAACTGATGCTAAAAAAAAAAAAAAAAAAAGAACTGATGCTGAAGCTCCAATGCTTTGGCCTCCTGATTCAAAGAACTGATTCATTGGAAAAGACTCTGATGCTGGGAAAGACTGAAGGCAGGAGGAGAAGGGTATGACAAAGGATGAGATGGTTGGATGGCATCACTGATTCAATGGACATGAGTTTGAGCAAGGTCTGGGAGTCGGTGATGGACAGGGAGGCCTGATGTACTGCAGTCCATGGGGTCACAAAGAGTTGGACACAACGAGCGACTGAACTGAAGATCATGAAAAATAAGGAAAGACTGAGAAACTACTGTTAGACCAGAGGAGACTCAGGAGACACAACTAGATACAATGTGGGTACTAGATGGGATCCTGGGAAGATCTGTCCTGTGACTAGTCTTGTGTAAGTCTTCCTGTGAGCATATGTTTTCAGTTCTTTTGAGTAATGGACTGTAGCCTGCCGGGCTTCACTGTCTGTGGAATTCTCTAGGCAAGAATACTGGACTGGGTAGCCATTTCCTTCTCCAGGGTATCTTCCTGACCCAGGGATTGGATCCGAGTATCCTGCATGCAGGCATTCTTTACTATCTGAGCCCCTGTGAAAGCCTCAATTGCTAGGTCATAGAGTAGGTGTATGTTTAGATCAATAATAAACTGCCAGACCTTTTCCCAAAGTGGCTGTACCATTGTCATCTCTCACCAAGAATGTAGGAGAGTTCCTTGTTAGACTTCAAAATATATACATATACAAGGATATTTGGGGGGTATAGTCCTCTCAGTCAAATATATGTTTTATGAATACTTTCTCCCAGACTGTGGCTTGTGTATTCATTTTGATGGGCAGAAAATTTTAATTTTGATAAAATCTAATTTGTTGGATATTTCTTTTGTATTATTGCTTTGTGTGTCTTAAGAAACTATTGTCTACTTTGACTCACAGAGCTATTTTTATATTTTTTTCTCTGACAGCTTTATAGTTTTAGATTTTATGTTTAAATCTGTGATCTGTTTTTAATTAATTTTTTTGTATGGTGTGAGGTAGGGATATTTTCCACATGGCTAGCCAGTGGTGCCAGTCCTTTCTGTTACCCTTGCTCTGTTAGATTGCTTTGGCATCACTATGGACACTGCAGAGCACAGGCTGCTGTTCTCGGCTCTCTTGATTATCCTAATGTGGGAGAGAAGAGTTATCTCTTTCATATCTCCTAACCTCTTCACTTCTATCCAGATATTTTCTGGATGTTCCTGAGTCCTGACTCATAAGCCCAGGGAGTTTTTTGTGGTTGTCAGTGTAGTGACTGGATTATCTCCTCTGTCTGGACATAGGATGGCCAGTGTACCAGTAAAGGAACGAGTGAAGATATCTCAGAACTGGAGGTTGGGGCGCTGCCGAGAGGGGATTCTGCTGAAGTGGAGATGCAGGTAAGTGGCCTCTTGACTCCTTTAAAGCTCCCTGGGACATAAAAGCATACTGGGAATGAAAAATCTAGTCCGAGCTGGAGTATAAATGTGCCTGACTTGGGTGATGAGCCAGTGGTGATTCTTTAAACACCACGAAGGGGGCATCAGAAGGACAACTTTTTTTTTCACATTTGAAAAAAGATTACCCCCCCAAAAATGTACTTTAATTTAACAGAGCCTGTATTTTTATGATTATAAAAATAATAAATGTTTATTGTAGAAATTTGAAAAGAAAAGAAAAAGTTAAAGAAGAAAATAAACTTATCTAAATCCTACCACTCAGAAGTAACCTCTGTTAATACACCTCATCAAAAGAAAGAAATGAAGCCAATACTCCACCTCATCTTGTTTTATAATTTTTTTTTTTTTAAATGTTCTACTCTAGGGAGTTACACCTTCCCTCTTGGCTTCCTGTAGTGCTCTCCCTTACTTTTATTAAAAAGCTAAATAGGATCTGAAGGTTTGGATATATATGTTATAGGAGGCAGAGCTTAGGAAAAAATGGCAGGAGATTTAAATAATGGCTTTGGCACTGCTGATGCCACAGATTTTATACCTCACTGATGCTAAATTATTCCAGTTATTATTTGATTACCAAAAAGTACTCCTTGTTAATTGGTTGGAATGGACAGGGAACAGCATGATTCCACATTCCAGTTGACCTGGAGCTCTGCTCATAGGGCCAGGCAGGCTTCTTTATGTGATGAAGAAGTGTCCAGTTTTGCTTGTATCCAACTTCTGCTGCTTTCACTGACACGAGTTCCTGTGAATTATGTGGTAGTGGTGATGGTAAAGAAACTTGGGAAGAAAGATGAACTTGTATGAGAAAGGGCTTTACCTTCTGCTTCCTATTTGCCTTTTGTTGCCAGAAGGAAGAGTTTATTTCTTTATCAAGGTTTTGTTCCTGATGTCTTTTTGGGCTGGTTTCAAGCAGTGTGGCAAATAAATACGCAAAATGGTTACTAGGCTGCCCCGGGATTCTCCACTGTTCACCTGGCATGAACCTGGTTTCTTATTCTGGGCAAATGGCTATTTACCAGATGGCTCTAAACAGATGAATTCCAAACCCTTCTGTTTGTTGCCCACTTGAGTATGCCACAAACTTGTGCAAGGGCATGTTGAAGAGGAATGTGCATAATGAATGAGAGTGCAGGCATTTGTACACTATACATGTTCCATATAATATATGCACACACTTGTTAAAATCTCATGTGCAGAAACTAGTTGCTACAAAGTCCAAGCTGCATTTAATGGTCCGTCAAGTCAATTTGCAGAACTTTTGTACATTCCCATGACGCTTGTATTAAGGAGTCCGGGGAAGAAACACAGCCCAGTTTGCTCAGACATACTTGGCAGTGGAAGATGGTGTCTCTATAAATGGGGATGAATCATCTGTCCCTATGCTTTGCTTGGGACATGGTAGCTCCAGGACCCTGCTGTGGTGTAGGACAGTCTGTGGGGATGTACCTTGGGAAAGGAGCTTAGTCCCCACCAGAGAGCATGGTGTCTGGCAGAGTCCTCTTTGTTTTTAAGGCTTACTCCATGCCATGGGACTGGTCTGTGGCTTCCAGTGTTTCTTCTTCCTGCCAGATTGTGGTTAGAATCTTTTAACTGTTTGTGGATTTCTCTTATCAGCTTTCTGTGAGAGCCAATCATTTCTCTGTAGTCACTGAACTGTAGTATACTGCTCTGCAGCTGTGTTTTGCCATTGCCACACTTAGCCTCTAGTACAGAAACTTAGATATCCTCTGAGAGGATCTAGGTATTTAATCAATACATTAGCATCCTTTCCTAAACGGCTTTATTCCTTTCACTTAAAAGTGGCCCCTTTGCTCTAGTAGGACAAGGGAATGGGGCTTCCCTAGGCTCACTCTTCTCTTTTCTCTATCACACCCTAATTGATCTATTGGGAAAAAGGTGTGTATGGGAGTCTTAGAATCTTGAAACTTACCACTTAATCTTCAGATCAGTGAGGACACAGAATGAAAATTATTTCATCTGAGTGGAAGGTTTCTTTTTGCTCTTCCCCACCCCTCAATTATTGCTTTTTTTTGGTGGGGGGGGCGGTGCGGTGCTCTGTCTACTCAAAAGAAGTCTGTAGGTAGCCAGTAATTCAAGTCTTAAACATTCTCCATTTATTTATTTAGACACCATGGGTAGCTGGGCTTCCCTGGTGGCTCAGACGGTAAAGAATCTTCCTGCAATGCAGGAGACCTGGGTTCCATCTCTGGGTCGGGAAGATCCCTTGGAGAAGAGAATGGCTCCCACTCCAGTATTCTAGCCTGGAGGATTCCAAAGACAGAGGGTCCTTGCAGGCTACAGTCCATGGGGATCACAAAGAGTCAAACACAACTGATCAGCTAACACTTGACTTTCACGTGGGTAGCTAGGGGGATAGTTCCCTGACCAGGGATTGAACCCCGGGGCCTTGGCAGTGAAAGTACCGAGTACTAATCACTGGACCACCAGGGAACTCCCAAGCATTCTCCTTTTGAAAGTGACTATTTAATGGGTCTTTTATTCTGACTTTGCAAAGAAGATAAGTAAGTAAATGAAAGTCGCTCAGTCATGTACAACTCTTTGCAACCCCATGAACTATATACAGTCCATGGAATTCTTCAGGCCAGAATACTGGAATGGGTAGCCTTTCCCTTCTCTAGGGGATCTTCCCAACCCAGGGATCAAACCCAGGTCTCCCACATTGTGGGTGGATTCTTTACCAGCTAAGCCACAAGAGAAGCCAAAAGAAGATAGGGTCACCACAAAGCTTAATCACTCTAGTTTTCTAGGGAAATAATGATAAAGAAGATATTTCTAGGGAAATAGTGATAAAGAAGATAGGGTCACCACAAAGCTTAATCACTCTAGTTTTCTAGGGAAGCCTAAGGGTAGGTGTTAGTTTTGAAGGAGGGGAGTGAGATATAGACTTAGCCTTACAGGTAAAGCTAAGTTGGGGATTGGTCAGCCTTTCTAAAGACTGAAGTTAATTTTCCTGCTATATCTTGATGATCCTTAAATTTTGTTTTTCATCTCTGCAGTCAGATGCCCTGGATGCAGCTAGAGGGTGATTCTCTGTACATATCCCAGGCTAATTTCATCCTGGCCTATCAGTTCCGCCCAGATGGTGCCAGCTTGAACCGGAGGCCCCTGGGAGTCTTTGCTGGACATGATGAGGACGTTTGCCACTTCGTGCTGGCCAACTCGCATATTATCAGTGCAGGGGGGTAAGTGCTGCAGGCTTCTCCTTCCTTCCTCCTCAATATTCTTCAGAGACCTTCTGCCTGCCTCTGACTTTTCTGTCTCTACTCCAAAAGGATGAGTAGGGAGACTAGAAGAAGGGGTAATGTTTTTTTTTTCCATTTAAAGCGGGTACTTAATAGGGTAAGCTGGAAAAGGAAAACAGGAAGAACCTTTAATGAAAAGGGAAGCTGGCTTTGATACTCTCAAGAGGGAGATTTGTTTTGTCTCTCAGCTTTCTTCAGCCCCAAGTGTACTGAAGAAGTAAAAGTATCTAGAAACTCAGCACCTTATTGGGCTGAATTGCCTAAAGCTTAGCAAATTGGAAGTCATTGGAGATTTGGGCTGTTTCTATAGACTTGTTCTCTTCCTGCAGAGAAAGTAATTGGCTCTCAGGGGTTGGTTTCTTATTTTTCTCCTAGAGATGGGAAGATTGGTATTCATAAGATTCATAGCACCTTCACTGTCAAGTACTCAGCCCATGTGCAGGAGGTGAACTGTGTGGACTGCAAAGGGGGCATCATTGTGAGTGGCTCCAGAGACAGGACAGCCAAGGTGAGAGCTCCTCCTTACATACTGCTATTCCCTCCTGTCTATAGGGAGTGGGGAAGGAGGGGGTGGATAGGAGCTTGAGTTTCAGGATTGGCGGAGGGCATTGAGTTGGGGCAGCAGGGGAACGGCACAATAAAGAACTCACTTATGTGCCTCTGGCATGCAGCTTGCCATGCCAGGCTGTGTCCCTGCCAGCTGGCCTGGGAAAGGAGTGGACAGTGGCTGGGAAGTTTGCCACTCACTTGAAATGTGGCGTGAACTCAAAAACACAGGGCCTGGCCAGCTTTTCCTCCCTGAGCTGAGTTTCCTCAAGTTTGTGGGTTGAGTTCTAACCCCAATATTTTATTTTAAAATCTCCCACCTTTTGCTCACTCTGTGTTTGGGAAGGTTAATTTTTTACCACCTTGTTTATAAGGAATCGGGCTGATAATTAAAATGTGTTTTTACTGCTTCTCTGGAGAGTGATGTGGTTAGTAAGCAGTGGAAAGACAATGAGAGGAGGGCATTGTTTGTTGTGTCATTGCCAAGTTGCCTGGTCTAAACTCAGACATCTGCCGAGGCCCAACAGAATGAGACTGATAAGTAGCATGACCCCTGCTTTATGGACTCAGCTCCTTCATGTCTGGGTTAAATAGGCTTCCATATGTAAGACAGAGAAGAACTTTCTCCATCTGTGTCCATCCCTTGCCAGGGCTCATATATGCCTGGTCCTTTGGGGAGGCTGTGGGAACTTTGCTGACAATTCAGGTGATGGTGCAGGAAGCTTGATAGGTTCTTGCTTGTGTGTTTCCCAGAGTCTGGAGACTCCACATTGCTAACAGGAGCAAAATGCTTGTCCATGTCAGCTAATGGGGCTCTAAGACACATGGGGCAGAGGACTCAGGAGAGAGAAGTTGCAGTCTTTACTAACTTTTCTGACTCCATGTTCTCTTTACTGATTATACCTTCATGTAAAAATGTTGCTAATTTATGTAAAAAGGACTAAATATGTTCCTTTCTATTTATGGAAGTTTCTCCTCCCTTTGCTCATTTTTTTCTTATACTTTGTCTTCTGTCCGAGAAATGTGCTCATCAGCACAGGGAGCCTGAGAAAAATTCAGAAAATCTTTCAAACCAACACGGAAACTGAATTTCTTTTATCCGAATCCTCCACCCCAAACATTTCACATTTCTGATTGGTCACCATCTTTGTACCATTCCTTGCAAAAAAACTAGCCTTAATTTTGCTATACTTCTCAGAAGACAGTTTTCTTAGAAACCTTTTGTACATGTGTGACCTAGATATTCTTGTCTCATTTTAGCATTTTATTGTCATGGCTTCAAGGTTCTCTGTGAAACCTTCAATGATATCTCTTTCTTCCATCCATTTCTCTGTAGTCTGCCACCCAGAGCAGTATACAACTAAGTTTTATGACCATATGTAGCAATTCATGGTATAGACTGATTACAGTTGAAGATTGACAGCAATTTTACTTGGAATATTGGGTTAGTTTCATGTTTTAAGTACAACTATTTAGTGTTTTAGAGTTTTTAAGCATTAAAATCAGTACTCTCTAATTCTCAAATTATCACTACAGTACATTCTTATTCCTTTTGAAGATTTCTTTTTAGTCAGTGACAGAATTCTTCCCTTGGTTCAACTCCAGGAAGCTAGTCGGCTATTTTGGGGGTTCCCAGTGACCTCTAGGCCAGCTCATCTTTTCTGGCTTTCAATAGCTGCTTCTGTCCCCTCCTTCTATTGCTGTCTTTGCATTTAGCCACCTTCATCTTCCTGGACCATTTTCATGTTACCCACAGTTAGCCTTTTATAACTGACTCTCCATTTCTTTTTGGTGACATCTGTAATTCTCCAGCTGCTTCTACAGGTTTCTAAAACCTGGACCTACATAAGAACTTAGTCATGTTCATCTGTAAACATCTGTAGACCCCTGACCCTGACCCAAGTTTCAGAATTACTGTGACTTAGCTTGGATTGCCTCTCTGGACTGACTTAAGTGAGACTGGCTCCATCCTGAGATGTGATAGAATGGTAGCTTACATTCCTGCTGGGTCTGGGCCAGGACTGATCATTTGTTCATTTTTTTCCCTTTTTTCTTCATTCTGATAAGTGCCTACTCTATGTGAGGCTTCAAAGGGGAAGAAGATAGTCTTTCTTTAAGGGGAACTGAGACTGCATGCACTAGCTATGAAGCTGGTTGGAAGTGGCCAAGTTTATGAAGTTGTAAGGCTCTGGGGAAACGGCCAGAAAGTTTTGAGTTTAGAGGGTTCACATCTGACTTGGAAGGGGAGATTTTATGAAGGAGGGGACATTTGAACTGTTGTTTTTATTTTTTATCTTTTAGGTATTTTTCAGTGCATAGGTTTGCTTTTTTTGTTTTATAATAACACAGAATGTACAGGTACTGTGCTAATAAGCCCTTTACATTTATTCATTTTCTCATTTTATTCTTTAGTGTAATTTTCCCCCACATAATTATGGTCATAATATATCTATTTTTAAAATTAATTATTATTGGAGTATAGTTGATTTACACTGTCGTGTTTCTGCTGTACAGCAAAGTGAATCAGTTATACATATACTTATATCCCCCTTTTTTTAGATTCTGTTCTCATATAGGTCATTACAAAGCATTGAGTAGAGTTCCCTGTGCTATATATACAGTAGGCCTTTATTAGTTATCTGTTTTTCTTACAGTAGTGTGTATGTGTCAGTCCCAGTCTCTCAATTTATCCTCCCCCCCACGTCCCCCTTGGTAACCATTAGTTTGTTTTCTATGTCTGTGAGTCTATTTCTGTTTTGTAAATAGGTTCATTTGTACCATTTTTTAGATTATACATACAAGTATTATCATATGATATTTGTCTTTTTTCTGTCTGACTTACTTCACTTAGTATGACAGTCTCCAGGTCCATCCAAGTTGTTGCAAGTGGCATTATTTCTTTTGGTATTATGACTGAGTAATATTCCATTGTATGAATGTACCACATCTTTATCCCTTCCTCTGTCAGTGGATATGTTGTCTATTGTGAATAGTGTACAGTGAACATTGGGGTACATATCTCTTCAAATTATGGTTTTCTCTGGGTCTGTGCCACAGTGGTATTGGTAGATCATATCATAGCTCCATTTTTAGTTTTTTAATGAAACCTCCCTACTGTTCTCCATAGTGGCTGAACCAGTTTGCATTCTTACAAAAGTGTAGGAGGGTTCCCTTTTTTCCATACCCTCTCAGCATTTACTGTTTGTAGATTTTTGATGACGGCCATTCTGGCTGGCGTGAGGTGGAACCTCACTTTGTTTTACACTCCTTCCCTGATAGCTGGGCTGGTAAAAAATCCACCTGCAGTGCAGGAGACCTGGGTTCGATCCCTGGATTAGGAAGATCCCCTGGAGGAGGGAAAGGCTATCCATTCCTGTATTCTGGCCTGGAGAATTCCATGGTCTGTATAGTCTGTGGAGTTGCAAAGAGGTGGGCAAGACTGAGCGACTTTCACATAGTGTATCTTATGTATACCCTGTTATGTCTACTTTATTTTTTAAGGTTTTCTATTATTATTATAAATTATTGGTCATCTTTAATGGCTTCACAATGGAACTTATAATTTAATTATTATTTTTCCTATTGGATGTTTATATCTAGCTTTTCCTGTAGTAATAAGAACCACCATTATTGATGCCTAATGCCTGCCAAATACTGTGCTTCTGTGCTAGGTGCTTTACACTTAGCTTCACTTTTCCACACTGCAACCCTAAGAGATAGGCATTACCTCCTGTTTTATACTTGAGGAAACTGAGGCTAAGAAGTTATAAAATATTCCTAACATCAGAGATACATAAGTAGCAACTAGGGTTCAAACCCAGATTTGTCTAATCCTAAAGCCCTTATGAGCTCTTCCTGCTAATGGAGCTGCAGGGAATATTTTTATCATTAGGTTTTTCTTCATTTTAGGATAATTTTCCTAGGATAGAGTCTCAGCATTAGAATTACCGGGTTCAAGACTTTGGTCCTTTTAAGGGTGTTTATACATATTGCCAGTTATTTTATAAAACGACTGTATATATGTCCACTTCCACTGAGTTACATCTTCTCCAGGGATGAGTCTGTTTGGATTTGAGCACTGAAGGTTAAGATGTGATCAGAATGCTCATGTTTTGGTGGATGGTGTGCTTCTGCAGGTCAAGAGGCCACTTTCCCTAGATTGTGCTTGAGAAATTGCAGCATGCTTCTAGAGCCACTCCTGGGAACCAGGAACTTTGTTCTGTGTTTTTTCACAGTGGGATCCATCAGCCTGTTCAGTGAAGGACTCTAGTGAATTCTGGCCTTGAGACGTACTCATAGATTTTATAATCACAGTCTTTAGTGTCTCCCCACCCACCCCCAACAAGAACCTGTCTCCTCGGTAGTTTGCATCAGGGAAGAGGCAAACTTCTCTTCCAAGCTGAGCCGATCTGAAAGAGGACATTAAATGCATTTAGTTACTACCAAAGTGACCTGATCCAAAAGAATGAGCCAAAATCATGACATTCCAGGAAAAGTTGTGTTATTGACCATTGTTTTCTGCCCTTCTTCATTCAGTATCTTCTTATTAAATTTATTTTCTTTTCCCTACGTTGGGAAAAGTAACTCACACCCTCCTCCCCCTATCATAGACACACAAAACCTAAGAAACACTTTCTCCGTTTTAGAGAAGAGATACGTGATCCTAAGAAGTCAGGACCACCCCCACTCCATCACCTACCCCTTAAACTCAAGGAATGTTTCCTGAGAGTTCTTCCATCTAAGGTCCTGACTGACTTTCGTGTGTTCCCCTTATAGCACCACAGGGACCTTGAGAGGTCACTGATCCATCTGGCTGCCTCAGGATCCCTCCTCGGTTGCTGTCTGGGGACAGCCGTGTACATCTGAGGTTTCCTCTCTGTTTGGTTAGAGGCTTAGTCCCCTGTGTGTGTCATCTAGGGTAGGGTGCGGTGAGCGGGCCTTGTGCTTAATGGGAGATTTCTAAATGCACTGACCACTGAGAGGGCTCTGTGAGTGTTGATTAGAGTTAAGCCCAGAGTGGCTGCTAATGTACATTCCTGACTGATAGGGACCAGATAATGTGCTCCAAGCAATATTTTTAACCTGTAGGAGATATGGAAGCTTAAAAGAGTTAAGCTTTTTTGCTACTTTTGGTGACACTAGGTGCTAAATTCCCTGCTGACATGAATAGCGCTGGATTCTGGGTATTATCAACAAACAAACAACAACACACCACCTTCCCACTTTGAAGTCCTCTTCTTCCATTCTTCTTCCGTTGGATCTTTCTCTTTTATTCCTGTCTCTCTAATTCTACTCTAATTCTGTCTCTGTCCTCTCTTACTGGGCCTTGATGTTCTTCCGTCTGTCTACCTCTCTAAAGTAAAATCTTGGTGATAGATAGGAAAAGGAAAACCCACAAACACAGGGAGGTTACTGAGAGAGGTGAGCCTCCCCTGCTAATGCTTCTCAGTCGGATTCCAGTTGAGGAATGTGAAACCGATTCCCTAGTATAGAACTGGCTGCTGCTTAAGGGTTCTCAGGTGGAAGTGAGAGGGTGGTTAGGATTCGGAGCTGGTGTCTGTCCAGGTTAGGTAGGTAAGGCAGAAGCTGGAGAGGCCCCTCTGTGCTCCCCAGAGCTGTGTGTGTGCAGGACACAAAGATTCTCCATTCCCCCACCCACTCGGGACAGGGACTCCACCTGGTGCATCTTTCCAGCCCCCCCACCCGATCCCAGGCAACGCCAACGAGAGCATCTCCTCTCCTGTTTCCAGGTATGGCCTTTGGCCTCAGGCCGGCTGGGGCAGTGCTTACACACCATCCAGACTGAAGACCGAGTCTGGTCCATTGCTATCAGCCCATTGCTCAGGTAAGGGAGATGTTTTGGGGTATGGTTTTGTCTTGTGAAATAATGTTTTTATTTTACAAGGCAGGTGGGCGTCATCAGGAGAGGCTTGGGGCCCATGTCCACTTGGGCTTGTGTGCAAAGTCATGTTTGTGGAGTAGATTCATTGACAACTGTAGCAGAAGTGCCGGTTTTGATGGTGGCTTTATCCTACCCTTTGGCCTAACTGGTGTTTGTCTAGTTTTGCCCATGACTAAGCATCCTGACTTCTGCTTTCTAGACTTTCTTAAACCGAGGCAGAGCCTCTCCCCAAGCAGGGTACATAGACACCCTATCTGCACCTGCTCTATCAGAGTGTTTACCTGGTGTCTTCTCCCACTTCCTTTACCCTTCACTCCCCTCCGAATGATCAATGGGACAGCTGTAGGGCTGACACCCTCCAGCGTCAGGTTTAAGTCAGTCACTTGTTTTAGGAGAGAGTTGGTCTCCCTCTTTGCTCAGCCCCCTTCAGCCTTTTTCTTCTCACCCCAAGGAGCCTGCACCCCTCCTCCTGCCCCTTCCACAGCTCTCTTTCAAACTTTTTTTCTTCCTAAAGAATTAGAGCCGATTAGCCACGTCATTAATTCTTCAATTTGACGGCTGATATAGCAGGACCTGAAACACATTGCTGACCTCAGAGCATGGAGACCCCGTTCCTTAGCATATTGACGATGAGAGAAGTTAATTAAAATTCCACAGAGCGAAGGTGTCGGCTAACCTATAAACCTGTCGCTGTTTGGAACAAATCATTCTAGCAATCCTCAGAAAAAGGGAAGGAAAGAGCAGCGGGGAGTAGAGAGGCCTAAGTGTGTGGGAGCCAAGGGTGGAAAATGGAGCTGCTGGGCTCTGGCCCCTCCTCAGTTTCTTCCTAACGCTGCCCCCTTTAAAGCCAGTTAGCCAAGCTTGTGTGTCTGTGGGCTGGATATTTATAAGGGCGGGAAGGGACAGGTGGGCTGGTGACTTCATCTTGGTGCTTACCTGAGGACTTATGCTGGCTTCAGTAGATGGGTGGGCTAGGGTGTGATTGGTGGTAGAGGGATGCTCTTCAGGATGGAGATGGCCCATGTGCTTCCTGCACGTGAATTCAGGCCAAAGACATGTACAGGCTCCTCAGCATCCCCATCTTCGTGTTCCTCTACTTCTGCCACCTCCTCTGGAGTGTGTTAGGCTACCTGTTAACAGGATAGAGCGTGGTAGCTGTTGAAGATGATGTTGATAAGAGAGGTTGAGGACAGAGTCTGCCTTTGTCACTAAGTAGTTTTGATCACAATAAACTGACTTTGGGTTTTGTTTTTGTGTTTTTGGCCACAGCTTGGAAGCTGGATTTGAGGAAAGATCTAGCTTCTTAATATTACTAGCTCTGCTGTATAACCACCACTGCTACCAGCAGCTAACATTCATTAGTCATGTGTTCTATGCCAGACCCTCTGCCAAGTCCTTGATAGGCCCCATCTTTGAAAACTGAGGTCTCATGTTTTCCTTACATTCTCCCTAAGAGTCTTCTTGGTGTCCTTACATCTTGTCTTCTTGGTGTGCTTTCTTGCCCCGGGATGATTCCTTCATTCACTATTGAGATGAACTTTTCCCCAAGTCCACAAATGATGTTTTGGACTATTTTAAAAAGTAGTTTGCATTTAGGATATTGTTGTTGTACTAAATGACCAGAGTATATGTTGGTATTCTCTCTGCTGCTTTTTGTCTTACCCCCAAAATATATTGGGATAGGGATTTTTCATCTTAAATTAGATCAATTTCTTCTTACTATGTCAGTGAATCTGAATCTTTCAGTAAATTCATCCATTTTCCCAATCTGGAAAGACATTGCCTCCTAGGTGGAGGGCCTGCTCTGCGAATCTGGAATTCTGCTTTGCCACCGGCAGAGTGGCCTTGGGTAAATGCTTGAAGCCATGGTTTCCTCATCTGTTAAATATGAATACCATTTCTTTCATAATCCTTACTAGGTTATTGTGAAGATGATCTGAAATAATGAATGTGAAAATACTCTACAAAGCTTAAAGGGCTAGAGTCTTATGTCAGCCAGAATATCTCCTGCCTGGTAAAGCATTTATTTAGCGGCTTTGACTGCTCTCATGTCTCACCCTTCCCTTGGGCTTCTCCTGGCCCTCATGGAGTCACACTGCTCTTTTGCAGTCTTCTTAAGGTGAGAACTCAGCAGGAATCTCTTTCCTCTCCTTTCCCCCCGTGAGTTACTGCCCTCCATGGCTGCCTTCTGTTCCCCTCCCGGCCACCTTTCCTATTGAGTGTGGTCGTCAGTGTCACTCATGTGATGTGGCTATGAACCCCATGTGAGGAGCAGGTGGGCAGCAGCCGTCCTCCAGGACAGGTGCTCCTCACCTGCCTGACAGCGACTCATTCCCCCACTGCTCCTTGGTGTAGTGAGAAGGAACCTGGTCATTTGGGAGACCCAGCACATCTCATTCTCTTTCTTCTATTTAAAATAACTTGTCAGAGCTATTCATCATGTTTATCTTTGATGCTGGGACTTATCTGCCTTCTTTTCCTGTGTGTGTACTTAGAAACTTGTAGTATGAAATGTGAAACCTCAAGCCCTAGGCTTAATTTGAGGTGTTCATGCCTGAAAGAAAGCGGGTATTCTGTCCTGTGTCCAAATGTCAACGTCTCCTTCCTTCCTTGACATTGAGTTCTTGATTTGTAAACACTCTTGGAGGATGATATTTAATACCAGTCATGTGCTTAGAGCCACATTTAGGTACTCAAAAAACACAGAAGGAAAGCCAGTAGGCTTCAAGATGGTAGGCAAAGACCTTTCCCTCTTCCTCCTACATGCCCTCCTTGTACCAACATCTAATAACATCTTCTTGCACCAACACTAATGACTCTGTTTTTAGGATTTGTGACTTATAGATGGCAGCCCTCTTCTGGTAGAGGAGGCCTAGTCTGGAGCTGTGTGATGAGTGTGAAGAGGACAGGTTGAGATGGAACAGAAGTGAGATGCTGGAGGTGGAAGGGCATGTGTCTGGGTGTAATTGTGGGGCCCAGCTGGTCTCAGGATATATCTCCTGAGGTCACATGGAGTTCTGAGCACTTTTCCATGAGTATCACAGAAAAGCAGAGTTTTTAAAATGTGCAGTGCATTATATTGCTATTAAAAGATTATTTCTAGCTGGATATAGTAAATACTCAAGAGTAGGGAAATGAATAACTGTTAAAGACTCGATTTCATCCCTTCTACTTTCCATCACTTTTTTCCTCATTCCCTTTCCTCTATGTGCCCTGTGTACAGACTGAACACTTGCTGTGGGGTGACTCTCCCAAGGATCTTACTCAGTAGTGGGGAAAGATGGGAACACAACTGCGATGGTCGCTTGACAATACTAAGTGCCCGAAACTAGTGTGTCTTGGTTGAGGAAGAGAGAGGGGCATCCCCTTCCTGGCAGATGGAGAAATTGAGGCTCAGGGAAGGGTGCATGTGGGATAGGGCTGAAGAGGCTCAGGTCTCCAGCCTATTGCCACATGCTGTAGTGCTCAGGGAGGGCCATGAGGCAGGCCCCTGGGTCACTGCAGGGCCTTCACCCACCAGAATCTTGCACAGTAGCTGTGGCCCTTGAAAGGCTCAGTGGGGACCTGGGAACATTCCATTTCTGGAGGCTAGAGTTGCGATAGAGAGGGCAAGGGGAGGAAGACAGTATGCAATCAAGGCTAAGCTCACTCACGTAGCTGTGAATGCTCACCGCATCCCAGGAGTGCCAGTGCATGTAGATCTTCAGTGCGCAGGGCCCTTGCAAGCTGGCTGGGAGGGGCCTGGTGGTGAAATGAGTCTGGAGCCCTATCGCCCTGTTTGCCTAGGAGGGGAAGAGACAGGCTCCTCCTTCCTCTGCAGACACCATATTTGTTATTGCCCTCCAAGAAAATGGAGATGCTCAGCAGAATCCTTTCCCCATCTCCGAACAACTCTTGCTATCATGTGAGTGAGTGTGGTCAGGAAGGCTTCCCAGGACACTTGGGTTTTAATCCCTTCTCTCTTGTTTCTGTCATTAGGGAAACATATGAGTGGTATAGGCGTAGAAATTTGACATAGCTGTGTTATTAAATATACAATATAATTTTGTGTAACTTTGCTCGCTGTGGTGGCCTGTTTGTTTTTGGGGGGATTAGTCCAAGTCTGCATGAAATGTACCGATTCAAATTTGTAAAGTGAGTTGTGGCCTCTGGGGGCTTTTGATGGAGGAGCTGCCCCTTCTTGCTTCATTTCTCCCAGAGGTGAGGGAGAGTCTGGAAGGAAAGCCATCACTGTGTACTGTTCAGCAAGGGGGTGGATTTCTGTGGAGAGTGGGTGTTTGTTCTCAGTGGCTACAGGGTTTACTGTGTGTTGTGTGTGTGGCAGACACATTCACCAGCTTGTTGAAATACGCCCTTCTTTAGTGAAAGGTAATTGCATCTGGAGTTTCTCTGACAGAGAGGTTTGAAAGATTGGGAAAAAAAGGCAGCCAACTTTCAGTTTAGATTCTTTTGGTTCCCAGTGGTTCAACAATCCGTTGGCCCTAGGCTTCCTAACTCACTCAGTGATTTTAGGGGAAGACAAATCAAAAGTAAATGTTGTGTCCCTGAGTTTTGCTTTTGCTAGTTGGTGATAAAGAGCTGGTCCCGAAGGGGATCCCTAACCTTGCTAACCTGAAGAAAGACTGATGGATGACTTTGTTGTGTTTTACACTGTAGCTGATCATCCTGATGGTTTGGCCCACAGCTTTCAAGATCTGTCTCTTCCCCCTTCCCAGGGTCAGGGCCTTGCTCAGGAAAGGGCACCTTCTGTCAGCAAGGAGGAGCTCATTGTCCCCCTTTGCCAGGCTGAAGAGCATACTAGAGGGAGTCTCCTACAAGTGTGCCCTGGATGAGAATGTCAGGGACACAAAGACAGTGTGGACAGGCCAGAGCCTGGCATGGCTGGAAGGGGTAGCAGGTTGTCTGGAGAAAGATGGGAACTCTGTGATGCTTGGTGGGCCCACTGGTCCAGCCTAAGATGACCTAATATTGGAAAGAGATCGGCATAAGGAAACAACTGAATTGAAGTCTCGTCCTGCTGAATCTCACGGCACTGCCCGCCACCCTAGAGTTCATTGCCTGTGCTAAGCCAAGCCTCTCCGACAGACATATCCATCAGTAGCATAGATGAAATGCCACAGGGGTGGGTTTCACTTCCTCATGACCCTGGATTTCTGCCACTACCCAGGGCATATTGGGCACAGAGAGACTCATGTGCTGAGCTGCTGGCCTGAGAGCAGCAACCCAACCAGCCCTGGCTGGCCCAGACCCCATTTGTGGGAGCTACTCCTTCCCTGGCCAGGAAGGTTGGCTCAGTTGTGAAGAACTGAAATGAAACACTGCAGCTAGAAGCAGAGGCTGCTGCAGAAAGTGGGGTGCTGTGGGTACCAAGCCGGTGCATTGAGACCCTGCCCCTGCTACAGATACATTTCCATCCCTCAGTCTCAGTGTTTCCATTCTTTTCTTTCTCTGCTCTGTCTCCGTTGCTGTCTCTCTCCTGTCCTGATCTCTCTTTCTCTCCAGATACTTCTTAAGCATTATAGCGTGCTAGACCCTGGGGAAACAACAGTGAACTAGACAGCATGGTCTGATGGAGAGACAGACCAGTCCAACTTAGCAAAGACGGTGTGCCAAGGTCTAAGTGGGGAGCACAACACGTGGGAGGGATCAGAGTCTTCCTGCACTGCTACTGCCTGCAGCTCCCCACTTCAGCCCCTACCTGTACCGCTATTGCTCCTACCCTTCCTGCATCAGGGAGAAAGATGGCAATTTTCCTTCCTTAGCTGCGGCTGACTTTTCTGGGTTATGTGTGCAATGTGCCTCTGTTTTTCCACCTTTGATCAGTGTTCTGCCGACAGATAATTTAGCAATCACATCCCAAGGTGGAAGCACGGAGTTAATGTTAAAATTAGTTGTTTTTTTTTTTTTTTTTTACTCTTTAAACTTCAGTGGGTGATGAGGCAGAGAGGGAGGCAGGAGGGGGAAGGGGAGCCATAAATCCTGGGGCTGGTGTTGCTGTTCTCTGAGCAGCCGGGAACCCTCTGATGTCCCCACAGCACTTTCATTAACATTTAAATTAAGGGTTTGTTTTCCAGTCTGTTTTACAGGCAGGGACCTTTCATGGCCCGTCAAATGCAGAGTTCTCCCCCACCCCCGCCCCCCACCCCCTTGCAAGCAAGTTGTAATTGTAGCCACTGCTCTATCCTAACTCTGGGTTGCAGCCGGGAGTTCAAAGGGAATTCTTGGAGATGGAGCTCTGGAGGTACAAGGTGTAACAGTCAGGATGTGGGTGTTTCTCTTCAAATGAAGGCGCTGTGTAGGAGCTCTTTCTCCTCTTATCTGACCTGTGCTTTTTCTCTGCTCTTTTAAGGGATACACACTTCAATCTGACTTGGACCTCTCCCACCCTTCCTTCCCTGGGGCATGCTGCTGCTAAGTCGCTTCAGTCGTGTCCGACTCTCTGCGACCCCATAGACGGCAGCCCACCAGACTTCCCGTCCCTGGGATTCTCCAGGCAAGAACACTGGAGTGGGTTGCCATTTCCTTCTCCAATGCATGAAAGTGAAAAGTGAAAGTGAAGTCGCTCAGTCGTGTCCGACTCTAGCGACCCCATGGACTGCAGCCTACCAGGCTCCTCCGTCCATGGGATTTTCCAGGCAAAAGTACTGGAGTGGGGTGCCATTGCCTTCTCCCCCTGGGGCATGAGGCAGGTGGAAAAGGGTGCATCCATCCAAGTGGCCTCTCCTTATATCACAAGTTGGGGCCTGGGACAGATCGTTCTAAGATAACAGATCTTTGGGCTTCTCTTCCTCGTTTTGATTTTCTTTCTTTCTTTTTTTTTTTTTTTTGAGTCTCAAGAATACTTTCTCCTACCCCAGTAGACTTAAGAAGCAACAATATAAAACAAATTGCCTTCTGAGGAGAATATATAATATGGTCCATTGGTCCTAAAAAGTATGCTCTAGCATGAACAGACATGTGTACACACATCACACTTAGTCACTAGCTGTATGTGAACATGTGTTTGAAATAGTGTCCTGATTTAGATCATTTAAGGAAACTGTTCTGTGAGGTCTTGGCATTCAGAGGAAACTCTCCTGCACCCTCACAGGGTGAATTTATTTATGTCTAAGCTTCCTTCACATGGGCATATTGGTAGCATTTGCGGGTGTTTTGAAAAGAAATCCCTCTTCTGTTCTCCCTCCCTCCTGTTGGTCTATAAATGATGAGAATGTGCCCCAAACATGAAGCATCTCATTAGTTCATAACCTCTAAGGGCTTAGTTCGCTCACCACTGGTCTCAAGCTAAATATTCTCCCTAGATAGTGGTAAGAGGGGGATTGAAATCTTTCTCTTCAGAGGCTGAGAATTTTCTTTCTCTTGGAGCCGTGACTTCACTCCTTGAGTCTCTGCATCTCTCTTCCTTCTTGCGCTAACTTGAACGGCCTGTGACTTACCTGTGGGGTTGAAGATGGCTAAGTGTCTGGCCTGCCTTTCCAGGTAGTGTAGTCAGCAGGTGGATACCTTCACGCCCTGGAGTCTTGCCTGAGGGGATGAGGGAGGTGCCAGGGTGACCCTGTGCAGGTGCTGCTGGGCTCAGATTGCAGCCTAGTGTCCAGGCCCCTCCTGGTGGTGATTAATCTGGGACACGGGCCGGCAGAGGCCCGGCCAGGGCAGCTTTGGTCCCTCACTGTGAAGACCTTTGGCTCGGAGACTGAACTGATCTCTGTAGCCTGCTTCGGCTTGAGTTTGATCTGTCAAGGCTAAAGAGGAACCTGATGGTAGGGCGGAAACTTCTAGCCCTTGTCTGACTTATAGCAGTGATCCGTTCCAGTGGTCTCGTCATGATAACACTCGTATATTTAAGATTTCCCCACCTGTTAGCTGCAACACTCAGGTCAGTCAAAAGAGGGATCTTCATGAAATATCTATCCTTTTAGTTTTTTGAGCTGATGGAGCTCACTCTTGTAAGTAGACTAGGGGGTGGAGTGGGCTTTGCACTGGGTCTGAGTGAAAAAGGCAATGATGGGAGTGTGGCTGGATTAGTAATGTGTTTTTGTATATTGGGGGGTCATGTCAGAAGTGGAAGGATTACCCCATCCTCCTGTAATTATTCATAGGTGGCAGGCCATTTGGGGCAGATTTCATTACATAAATTTGGAGTCAAGACTTAAGTTCCTTGTTTTCCTTTTCATTTTAAAGCATATTTTTTGAAAAGATATCTTCTCCCCATCACTTTTCCATCCACCAGAATCCCGGTCCCTGGGACTTCAGGTGGCAGTCCACATAGTCGGTTGTGTTTCTTTCCCTCTCTGAGTTCAGGACAGTCCCATGTGACTCTCCTTGGTCATGGGCTTAAGACCCAAGAACATGCATTCTGCTATCCATGACAGTTGCCAGCATCCGTGAGTCTCTTGAGTTTCATTATCAGAATGAACTTCATTATTAGAGCCCTCTTTGAGGGGTTAGGAGCCTAGAACTTAACTGGAATATTTTCCTCACACCATCCTGTGTACCACTAGCAGTGAGATATGTTGACAGTATTGATGTGGAAAACTGCTTATAAATATTCTATGATTCATGGAGTTCTCTGGTGGTGCAGTGGTTAGGGCTCCCCTCCTTCCACTACAGGGAGTGGGGGTTCAATCCCTGGTTGGGGAACTAAGATCTCACTTGACACGCAGTGAGGCCAAAGAGGTTAAAAAAAAAAAAAAAGATGCTATGATTCAGAAAGATCTGTGCTGCTTCTGAATTTTGCTCAGCTGAATTTCTACATAGAATAACAATGAAGGATGCATTTATACCTCAGCAAGCCAACAAATATTTTTGCTCTTCCTTCACACTGATACTAAAAGATCTCAGTTGTGTGGAATGGATATCTGCTAATCCCTGTGCCTCTAGTAGTTTCTTAAGCAGGACTTTTTCGAAGTTTCAGATTGTTAACTTTTGGGAGCAGGGTCTTTATTTCCTGTTTTACATAAGTTATGAGGCTTGTACTACAGACGACACTCCTGTGCTTCTGGGGTGTTCTGTTAAGCTGACTACCCAAGATCCTTGCCCCCTTTCCCAGCTGGTTCTTGCTTCTCTGTCCGGCCAGGGCATTTTCATAGAGGGTAGCTTATAGCACTGTCTGTGGTGCTGGTCAGATAGGCTTGGCTCAGGCAGAAGGTGCTGGCAAGGGAGGGGGGAGGTAGAGGAGGGGGTGGGCTGGTGGGAGGAAGGAGGGGAGCACGCACATGCAGGAGCCCTGGTAATTGCAAAGGGAATATCAGTCCAAGAGCTGCTGGCCCAGGAAATTGCTTTCTGGGGAAGCTTTCCTTTTTCATAGTTTGCAATGCAAATTTAAAACATGAATGGGGCACAAAAAAGCATAGGAGGGGCAAGTGGGGTGCCAGTTGGGATGTGATAACATCCAGAATCTTCATCAGGGCCTTAATTTGCAAAAGAGAATTTCAATATTGAGAGAGAAGCTTTTAGGAGATTAAAATAACTATAAATCATATTTTGTTGTGATTTCCCTCCCCCCGCCACACCTTTTCCATGTTCTTGGATTCAGACTTGTCTCTAGCCCTGCTCAGCTGCACTGCTGTCTCCTCCTCTGCACGTCCGACAGCAAAATCATAGTCCAGCTTTTCGAACAATGGTCATAGTGGTCACAGTGGAGTATTAATATTTTGATTTTCACAGGATACTGGAAGCAGCAGCCCTATCTAAAGTTGGTGCACTTTAGGCAGTGTGCACACCAGTCATGGAGCACAAAAAAGCACACCTACTGAAGGCAGGAGCTGGCCTGCTCTGAGGCGGCGTGAAAGCCAAGGCCCTGATCCTCTTAATAGCAGGGGTAAGCTTGGTGACGCAGAACATGGGGTCCCCAGGCCTTGTTCTTTTCTTGATTTTCCATGCTTAATCTGTCCCATCTAGAGAGGTGTGACTTTTGGTTTCAGGATGGAGATATTTATGTCTGTGTTGCTTCTTGATGCTTCAGTGGTGCTAGAGGTGGGGATAGGCAGGTCATTATGCTAGCAAAGTGTGACGCTTCATACTGGCTTCTTTCTAGGAGCTGAGCTAGACAGGAAGACACAAAGAGAGGCTGGAAGGCAGTGTGGAGGATAAGCTTTCCACGTATAAATATTTCCACAGGAGGCCACTGTGCACCTGTGGGAGTTGCTTCTCTTCCTTTGTGTGTGGCTTGTTGCACATGTGATGTGTGTTGGTTGAACAGAGCGAGAAGGAAAAGCTGAAACCTGCAAGGTAAAGTGGAATGGACCCCTTTCTGCTTGAGGCCACCAGAAGTGGCCATCTCTTCTTTCTGTGTTGATTGGGGAATTTTGATAGAGATTATCTTGAGTCTGACCCTGGATGAGTCCTGTAGTGCCTGATCAAAACTCTGTGGAGTCTCAGAAGCACTGTTTGCATATGGGACGCTGTCCAGGTTTACTCAGCCATCGCTTAGCACATGCTCCTCACCCTGAACTCACTGCTCTGCGGCCTGCTGGGGCTGTAGAGGGGCCTAGCTCAGAGCATATGACCCACTGTCTCCGTTTCTCCTGAGGGCTCTACTCCTGCAGAATGCTTCTCTTGTTATTTTTTGCTTTGTTGCAGTGATAGCATTAGTTTTCCTGGCCAAGCCTGGGCCCCTTTCCTCTTGGTCCTGAATGAGAGAAGACCAGGTGAGGGACTGGAGTTGGGGTACTATGGTAAATGACCCAAGAGAAGAGAAGGGTCAGCTGGGCATGAAGGTGAGATTTGTAACATTTGCCGAGAAAGAGGGACACATGGGTTAAAGTGTTTGAAGCACTCTACTTTTCCTGGCCAGTTTGAATCTCCGTACTATCCAGGGCAAGCTGTAGTTGAGAGTAAAAACAAACAATTAGCACAAAAATAAAGATTACTGAAAGGATTCTTCACTTATTAGAGATTTGTGGCCAAGAAAATCCTTCTTTGCCAGCTGGTAATGCCAGGTCTAGGGCTAAGGAGAGGAAAAGTTAGTTTTAAAATTACATTAGTTTGGGGACTTCCTTGGCAGTCCAGTAGTTAATACTCTGTACTTCCAATGCCGGGGGCATGGGTTCGATTGCTGGTTGGGGAACTACGGTCCCACGTGCCATGTGGTGTGGCCAAAAAAAGAAAAAAAAATACATTGGTTTGGCAGTATCAAAATAAAAATGTGGATACTTTTACATAAATTCCACTTCTTGAAATTTATCCTAAGGCAATAATCAAACAAGTATGTAAGATGTATACAAAAAGATTTATATTAAGAACACATAAATATCTATTAATAAATGTGAGGTTGAATATTTTATGGTACATTAACCCAGTAATACTATATAGCTATTAAAAGGATGGTATAGATGAATATATTTGACTCCCAAAGATGTCATAGTGTTGAATGAAAAAAAAGGTCACAAAGTAGTATGATAATTATTTGACTATCTTTTCAGTTATTTCTTATGTGGTAGATTTCTGCTAACATTTACTTTCTTTTTATTCTTTTGCATTTAAGTTTTTTTTGTTGTTGTTATAATGAGCCTAATAGAAAAAAACAAGTGGATTCTTTATCGTCTTAGTCACCAGAGAAGCCCAGAAAAAACATAAATTGCATTTAAATGTCTGTTTCAGTATCAGGTAACAGTAGATAGAATCCTTCCTTTTCCCCTTACACAGTTCTTAAATTAAGGATGTATGAATCTGTATTTATTATTTTAAACAGTTTTATTCAAGTATAATTTACATACCATAAAGTTCACCCATTTTAAGTGTACAGTTCCATGAGTTTTAGCAAATTTATAGAGTTGTGCAACCACAGTCATTTTAGAATATTTCCATCTCCCTGGAAATGTCCTTCCTTGCATTTACTTTTGCAGCATTAAACATGGTTTCATACCTGGGACCTTTTGTGGGAAAAGAAATGTTAAGATACTGAATATTAAAAAAAAACCCAAAAAACAGTGTAATATATATGGGGCTTCCCTGGTGGCCCAGCTGGTAAAGAATCTACCTGCAGTGTGGGAGACCTGGGTTTGATCCCTGGGTTGAGAAGATCCCCTGGAGAAGGGAATGGCTACCCATTCCATGGAATACTGGCCCAGTATTCCATGGACTGTATATCAGTCCATGGGGTCCCAAAGAGTTGGACACAAATGAGTGACTTCCACTTTCACTTTCAGTATATGTATGGAATTTAGAAATATGGTAATGATGACCCTATATGCAAGACAGCAAGAGAGACATAAATGTAAAGAACAGACTTTTGGATATGAGAGAATAGCACTGAAGCATGTATATTACCACATGTAAAACAGATGACCAGTGCAAATTCGATGCATGCTTTGGGACAACCCAGAGGAATGGGGTGGGGAGGGAAGTGGGAGTGGGGTTCAGGATGGTGGGATACATGTACACCCATGGCTGATTCATGTTGATGTATGGCAAAAACCACCACAATATTGTAAAGTAATTAGCCTCCATTTAAAATAAATTAATTTTTTAAAAAGTGTAAACTTGGAACTGTTTCTCTATGTAATGCATATCACTGAGTGTCCACCTTGTAGATGTATCAAGAATACTGCCATGTGCAAGATACATGGGGAACATGAAGCACAAGAAACAGTTTTTACTATTCAGGGACTTATATTCCAGTTGGGAAAACAATGCATGTACTCAGCAGCTTATTCCAGTATATATGCAGTGTGAGTGCCATCAACTGTCAAGATTATTGATAGGAAATCAGAGAAAAGCAGGAGCTTTTTTGTTAAGTCAGGAGAACTTCCTGGATGACATGGAGTTTGAAGTGGGATTTAACCAATGGCTGTATTAAGTGGCAGAAGGGAACTTGAGGCAAGGGGAGTGGTATGAGCAAAGACATAATCAGGGATGGGGAATGTCGTTCAGAGCAGACAAGTTTGGCTGGCTAGGGTGCAGGATTTGTGTAAAGGAGTAGTGGCTAGTATGGCTGGAGGGGAGCTTTGGGGCCTGGTTTTGGAGGCTTTGAAGAGCAGGGTTTAACTTTAACCTGAGGATAATAGGGAGCCATGAAAGATTTTTTGGCCAGATTGAAGCAGTTAAATGATTAATGTGGTGGTACAGTGTATATAGGATGGGGCTTCCCAGCTGGCTCAGTGGTAATGAATCCACCTGCCAGGGCAAAAGACATGGGTTCGATCCCTAGGTCGAGAAGATCTCCTGGAAGAGGAAATGGCAACCCACTCCAGTATTCTTGCCTGGGAAATCCCATGGACAGAGGAGCCTGGTGGGCTATACAGTCCATGGGGTCGCAAAGAGTCAGTCGGGACTTAGTGACTAAACAACAGCAGTGTATAGGATACTCTGGAGTGGGGGAGACTGAGGCTGTTTGAGTACTTTCTGGGAGTGCACTTTGTGAGCAGTGAGGGGCTGGTTTCCTGAGGACACTGAGAAGACACCCTTGGATTCAAGAGAAACAGGAAAAACTCTGTAGGTGGTTGTGACTGCTTGTGGGAGAAAGACCTGCAGGAGGACCTGATGGCAGGAGGGGGCTAGGGCTTTGAGAAGATGGAGTTCCATTTGAGGCAGTGAAGGGATAGTCAGTAGCCTTAGCCAGAGACAGCCAGGAGTGGTGGCCTGGAGCTCAGACACAGGGTTAAGATGTGGGAGGCTTCAGCATGGAGACCGCAGTTGAAATAACAGGAGGGATTAGCACCAAAAGGGGAGCTCAGAGAGAATTAAAGACAGCTGGGCAGGAGGAAACGAAGAAGCAAAAGGTCTGCTCACAGAGGCAGGTGGAAAAGTAGGAGCAGAGGGAGAAGGAGCGGGACAAGGCATCCCCAAGAGTAGATGGTAGGCACCGGAAGGTTTGGGGGCAACTTCTGTAAATGCTCCATATCTCGCCTGTGATGCCGCCTCCCTGTTCTAAGTGACAGAGAAGAGAGAGAAGAGGAAAAGGCATAACTTGATATTGATTGATGGAGATTTTTAAGCAGTTTATTCTCCTTGCTTGATTTAAGCCTTTTGTAGTTTTCATCCCACAAAAAGTCCTAAGTTTTGCTTTCTCTCAAGTTCTTTCCTCTGGTTCCTGTTCTGTTCTCTATTGTTCTACCCTGTGGTTATGTTTTTTCCTTAAGGGTTGTCTACTTTGGGCATGGTAATATTTTTTATCTCATTTCACAAAACCGCTCAGTGTAAGCTGAGTTTTGGGAGGGTCAGCAACTGAGCTGGTGATGCTGAGTGACGTTGTGAGAGAGTATCCTGCATCCCAGTGTTTTTCTCCATGTGTAGTAGTATTCTGGGCAAAGCGAGACAGGCTGATTTGGAGAAAGAAGAAAGCCAGTCGACCACTTGGCCATTTGGAGAGATTTGGCATTAGAGCTATGGGGACTGCCCAGGCTCTGGTCTTGCTTGGGCAGCTACGCCTGTCCAAAAACTTTTTCTTTAAAGAGAATTAAATAGAAACTTTCAAATCCTCCTTGGGTTTTTGAGGGTAGTAATTCCAGGGGCTTGTCAGTTGTGTTTGAAGCTAGTGGTGAAGAGGGCGGAGTAAGGAGAAGCGAGGGGGTGGAGATGGGAAGCAGAGTAGGAATCAGAGAGAGAAATTTTATTGAGGGAGAGTTTGCTGGGTTTATGGGAGGGAATCTCTCCCCTCCTCCCCAGTCGGGTTTGAAAGGGCCGGTGAATCTTTGATTAGGTGCAGGTCAAAAGAATTTACACATTGTGACCTTAATAACTAGAGGTGATTGGCAGGCGGGCTGTGGGGAGGGGGCTGCGGGCCCCTTTCATCTCACTTAGCACAGAGGAGAAACAATGGGCCAGCCGATTTTCCTTGTTGTCCCTTGTTTGAAAAGGTCTGGTGTCTCTACTAGGTACCTGTGACATGGGGGTCTTGATTGGGGTCTCATAAAGGCCCCTGTCAGTGTGTCCAAAGGCCAAGAATACAAAAGCAAGCAGTGGGTGGGGGTCTCAGCTGACCACTGAAGAAGGGAGGGGAGGGCCCGGGAGTCAGTGGAGGGAGAAGCAACCCCCGAGGGGAGCCCTTATAGAAGGAGGGGAGGAGGAGGGTAGAGAAGGGCCATTTTTGTCCCTAACTCATCAAGCACATCTGCAGAATTGTCCAAGCTGCTGCCTCCCAGTTTCAAAAGAAAAAAATGATCGTTTGATAAACCGTCTCTGATTCACCACTTTCTCACAAGGGTGGGAGACCCAGCCCTGACCTCTGTATGATTTCACATCAGGACCAGGCTTTCTTTCCCCCACCCCCAAATTGCTAGAGAAACTTTGAAATGTATCCTGTGGCTTTCTCTCTCCCTTCTTCAAGCGCCCCCCCACCCCCATTTCCCACCGTCTCCACCCCACTGGCCTCTGTTTTCTCCCTGGGTGCTCCGGAGTGTAGGCGAGTAATTAGTCCCCTCTTTCTGGGGCACAATGAAGCCAGGGTGTTTGGTGGGCCCCTTCCCACCGCTCGCAGGGCCGGGGGCCTAGGGGGAAGAACCAGGTGGCATGTGCAGTGTATTCCAAGCCTGTACAATCGTGGGGGCACGGGGCTGGGGGGCTCAGGGACTAGTGTGCGCCTGCTTCTCGAAGGAATGTGCAGAGGCGCATGCATTAATGGTCCCCACACAATGCTTGCATTTTTTTTCCAGGCAGAGGCATCTTCCCCGTGAAAAGGCCACCGAACCTGGAGCCCAGGCGGGCGCTCAGGCTGCAGCAATGCGTTCTTTCCCACCCTGCGCTTAGTCACTTGGAGCTAACATGGGAGACCAACAGGCCGCGTCTCCCGAGAGCCCGATCTTTGTATCCGATGTGTGCTCCCCCTCTGCCCTGTCAGTTTTGTGTGTTCACGGAGTGTTGATTTTAATGCGGGCCTGTGTTGGGCTGGGAGGCCAGACTGGGGGGGGCTCGGGTCTTTGTCTTGCAAGGCCTCCTCTTCTTGGAGGGTCTTGGGCCCTGGAGGCTAGTGGCAGATTTGGGAGGTAGGGTGAGATGCCAGCTCTGGCTGGCAGAGGATTCCCCCATCCATGTGTCTGTCACAGACCACCGTGGGGTGCCTGGAAAACAAGAGTACAACGGGATGCTCAGGCACATGCTTGCTTGCCCTCCCCCCACCCCCAAGGGGGGTGGTTAGTTCTACCACGTAAGGCTGCCAGTTTGAAGTGAGTTATACCCGCCTTGTGACAGCCTGGCAGAAGCACAGATTGTGAGTCTCAGGGAGCCAGGGCAGGGCCATGTCTTCAGGGGTCAGAGGAGGTGGAGGCAAGCACAGGGCTGCTCAGAGAGCACCAGGCTGCTGCAGATGACGACCCAGCAATTGGGAAGGATCAGGGGCGAAGAGGTCTGGGCAGAAAAGAGGCAAAGTGTCTGGGGGAGCATCAACAGATCTCAAATGCTCATCTTCAGCAGTTAAGGGGAGAATCCCTAGAAACCAAGGACAGAATGGAGGCATTTTCTCCAGTGAGAGGGCCTGGGCCCTTATCACAGGTAGACGCCCTAGGGATGGTCCACCAGGATGTCTTTGGTCTTTACCATTTGCCTCGCTGAGTATAGCCAAGTGCCGGGAGCTGGGGGAGAAGGTCTTTACCCATTCTGGGCTCCTCACTTGGCTGGATGCCTATGCATAATGTGAAGAGAAGAGACTCTGGGAGCTCAGCCTGGTTGCGGCATGCTGTACTTCTGGGGAGAGGGAAACTTTGGGGTACCTTTGAGTCAGGGAGCTGGTGGGGGAGGACCTGTCCACCCCACACCCATGGCCAGGCCGTGGTCCTGGCATCTGGTATGGCCCTGAGGGTGTGGCCTTCATTTTAGAAATCAAGTTTTTAGAAAGGGACAGTGTCCTCACTTTCCATATGATCAGAAGGCAGAGATGTGGTCTGGCCACTGAGATGAGGTGGCCCTGGAGAGGCATCCTGCCAAGGTTCCCAAGCACAGGGACTCCTCTGTGCTACTGTTGGCAACCCATCGAACTGTCTCGGGGATTGGTGCCAGTCACACGCCAGGCCTGATGAGGGGAAAGAAGCTGGAGCTCCAAGGCCTTTGAGGGGCCTGAGTCCCAACGGGGCCCATCACTAAGGAGCTTTGGGTTACTCTGTGGCAAAACATTTATTTCATTGAGAAACAGACACTCACAGCAATACCTACCCCCTCTCTTTTCCTTTAACTCTTCTTTTCTCTTACCCAAATGCTGTTTTTCCCTTCCCTTCTCTTCTACTTTGAGGACAGCTCATAAAGAGCCTGAAGGAGACAGAGTGTGTGTATGGATGTGATGATGAAGGGAAGGGGTGTTAGGGATGGTCGGACTAGGGCTCCATGGTTACAGAAAACACAGTCACTTCTCCCAGGTTGTCCTGCCAGGGCCTGGCTGGGAGGCACCAACAGATTATAACCTTTAAATGCAAACTCGATGAAGGAGAGAGATGGAAGCATGGAAACAAATTAGATATATCTATAGGGGGTGTTCAGTTGGAGAAAATGAGCATTTCTTACTAATTGGAGCACAGGGCATTTCATTATTAAGTTTCATTATAAAGGGAAGAGTTGCAGCAGGCCTCTTTGGGGATTCCCTGGGCTGTTTTTTCCCCTTTAAAAAGTATAATTGTATTTAGGTTGGAGGCAGAGGCAAGAATTGCTCTTAATAACTTTATAGAGTGCTGGAATTTCAAGCAGCATTTGGAGCAAGGTGGAGGGAGAGATGGACCAGTGGAGGTTGCTCAGAGTCTTCCCTCATTCCTTGACAATATAAGGCAAAAAAGCCCTGGTCGGCGTCGGGACCTCAGTTCTGGAACTAAGACTGAAGAATTTGGAATGACAATAAAAATGTTGATCAGAAACCCTGCTGTCCTGGGAGACCTGATATTTGATCATCTTAACTTTTGTACTGAAATTACAAAATGGCCGAATGCAGATGCAGTGCAATGGTTTAACATAACTGCTGTTCCTAGAAAGCATAGACCCTTCCCCTCTGGGGCCAGGGAAGGAGTGGGTTGGGCTACGCTGGCCTTTAACTGGTTCTGGTTCGATGCACAGTAACTTCTGTCTAGGCAGGTCCTCCCTGGTCCATAGAGGATTATCTAAATCAGTCAGCTTGGTCTTAAAGTTCCAACTCCTTTTCCTACTGCTGCTTCCCCAGGGCTCATGTCCAAATTTTGATCAGTCCCCAAGAAAACTCTGGTCTAGGGTGCTTATTAAAGACACACCTTGTCTAGGTTCTGGGTAGTCAATCAGATTATCTGGTGTTCAGTGTTCTTAGGGAAGCTGAGAAAAGGTATTGTTGGTCATGGGAGACTTTTTCGCAATGGCTGGGGTCCTAAGAGCAGGAGTACAAAAATCTCATTTAGAATCAATGCTGCTTGTGACTTCATCAAAGGACTAGAGTTTTTGCTTTTTTCCACTCAAACCATCTTTTGGTTTTAATCCACAGGTTTCTGCCTAAGCTCAACCTCCCTGAGGTTCCTGGGACTTTAAATACACAGGATGCCTTCCTGTGATGGGTAGACCTGATCCCTTTCTCCAGGTGACTGGATAATTTATGAGCTCATTGAGCACCTGTAGGAGGCAGCTTATTTCTATCTTCTCTCCCCTCCCTTTTCCCCCATTCCTCCCCACGAAAAGGGAAAAGTTTCCCTCTGTGTACTTTCCACTTTTCCAAAGAAAAGGAGAGGAGATGATCAGAGAAATCAATTAGCCCTTAATGAAAATGAACTGAATAGTAGATAGCCAGTGCTAGGTTTTTAATTTTGGGGCACAGGTCCAGTGCCCTTCTCTCTGTGGTGCTGTTGTATACCTCTGCCAGCTGTCTCTGAGCCTGTGCATCTGTAAAGTGTGTGTCAGGGTGTCAGGCAGGTTCCCTGGTCTCTGGGAGCCCCCACCCGCAAGCACAGACCACCTGAGATGATCCACGGGGAACCGTCTGCCTTAACCTTCATTACTTTGTGTTGATGTCATTGCTTCTCCTGGGCCAGAGTCACCTCAAGAAGACAGCTCAACATAAGCGAGTGTATGTTTATGTGGATTCTGGTTTTAAAACTTTATTTTTGTCTGCCCTGGGTCTTCATGGCTACTCATAGGCTTCCTCTAGTTGCAGTGAGTGAGCGCTACTCTCTAGTTGCGGTGTGGTGGCTTCTCTCGTTGCGGAGCGTGCACTCAGTAGTTAGAGGCACGTGGGCTTAGTCACTACATGGCATGTGGGATCTTCTCGGACCAGGGATCGAACCTGTGTCCCCTGCATTGGCAAGTGGATTCTTATCCGCTGTACCACCAGGGAAATCCTATGTGAATTCTTCAAGCCACTGGGTTTCATCCTTTTCTCTTCCTTAGAGCATCAAGGAGAAGCTCTGGACCTAGTTATTGAGTTTCTGGCAATCGCTGTGTTTCCTGAAGTTTTTATTTTTTTGTTCAGGTTATCTTTTGCCCAGTCTTTTTGTTGTGACTCTCCTTCTCTGTGAATTTTCCTTCTGTTGATGGTGGAGTGCAAGGAAATGCTGTTTTCTGGAAGAAGATGTGTGCTTCTCAAGCAAGTCACAGTGGATGCTTGTGGTCGTGTGGGAGAACATGGCTTGAGCACAGAAGAGGCAGGAGCTGTTGAAGTAGCAGAGGCCCAGGACTGTACTGGTAGCAGCTGACCTGAGGGTTCCAAGCAGCCTCATCAAAAGGGTCTAGACTCCTTGGCTGTTCCACAGAAGGAGCAAGGAAGGGGAGGGGAAATGGATTCTCTCGAAACCTTTGACTTGAGAATACCTCAAGTCAGCCGCAGCCAATAGTACCCCATATGTGGCACAGGTTCCATGTAGCAGTGAAAGTCTGAAGTGAGGTGGGTCAGCCAGCCAGTAAATCTGGAACCCATACCTCTGTCAAATGTGTTTGCAAATCTGTCTCTTGTCTTTGCATTCGTCTGAAAGGTTTTTGTCCCATCCCAAGTAGCCTAGTGGGAAAGAGGAAACTTCAAATCAAATGAGCTTTTTAGAATCCTAACTAATGTTTTTCCAAAGAGAAGAACCCATAGTTTTTATAGTTTGTGATTTCAAAAATGCATGAAAAAAACATGCCACCAGAAAGAAATCTGTTCCAAAGCAAGAGTTGGGCATGTGGTATGAGTGGGTTGAGCTTAACTTCAGGAATCGGATGGGATAGCAGGCAGCGGCTTGGGGAGGGGATTCCCAGGCCCAGTGTCTCCTCAAACTCCTGTGTGAAAAGCTCTCCTTTGTCAAAGACCCAGTGAGAACAGTCCCTCCCTTCTAGGCTGTAGGACTAAGGAAGGCCTGGAGTCAGGACTTTGGGGCCAGGTGGAAGGGAGCTAGCAGAGGCAGAATGACCTGTGAGTGAGGGCTCCTTTCTTGGAAATAATGAAGGAAGCAGATAAGTTCAGGTCCCCATTGGAATCTTGAAATATCCTGTGTCCATTGCCCAGGCGTGGGGCCAGGAGGACATCATTCTTAGGAATAAGTGGGCTCTGCAGTCGCTGGTGTCATACCTCCACCTGGAAAGCCACATATACCCTTGATTAGGAGGACTGCATGGGTGTTTGTGGACCTGGGGAGCTGAAAGTCCCCGAGTTTTGTAGTGGGGTTGACTGTGCCCCAGCCCTAACTGTGCCCGACAAGGAGGTAGAAAACATCCCTCCTAGCCTCTTGGGACCACCTCTCACTCCACTGGGACTTCAAGTCTCAGAAGAGGGATAATATGAATTAGGTGCTGTGGGATCACTGTTGGCTATTCATGATCTGTATCCTGGGTTTGAAATTAATTGGATCGCAGAAAAAACTTCTATTATTTTTTAAAACCACGTAAATACCCCCAAACCAAATTAACCCCCATACCTTTCATCCTTCTCCTTCTCCCTGTGTCTTTATTTGCTGGGTAGTGAAAAGTGCTTTCCCCAGCCTCCTTTGGGTTGCCATGCTGAACAAAGTGAGAAACCCAGGGAAGGAGGCAGCTGGTGCCAAAACGGCTGGCTGACCTGCTCCCCCCCAACAACCACCACCACACACACACCCTGCAGCCCTGAGTCCCCTGGCCTGCCCCGACCGCCTCACCGTCTGGGCTGCAGCCCAGACAAGCAAAGGCGCCTTGACCAACAACAAGCCCCAGCTTTGTTGGGCCTGTGGGGGAAATGCTTTCTGGAGCTCAGGGATCTCCTCTGAGAACCACCTGTGCCTCCCGGCCTCCTGCCTGGCCTGGGCCTTCTGGCACAGGGGCCCCTGCATTCCAGCCAGGAGGCTGGTGGTAGAAAGTGAGGGGGAGCGAGGGAGAGACTAAGGGGGCTGTGGTCAGTTTGAGGGTGCACAAATTCCAATCCTTCCCTTTAAGGCCCCTGGTTGGATCAAGGTCTCCTGCTGCCCTGGCCAGGTTAAATTTTGTCCTGTCTGTCATCAGCCTTGATGGTAGCTTTCCGGGGTAGTCTGTAGGACAGGGACAGGGAACCGGAAGTCTCTCTTCTTACCCAGCCTCTGGTGTTTCTGGATGGAAACGATACAGATTCCTTTCATTAGGCCATTTCTGGACCAGGAGTCCCCAGTGCCTCTCTAATGCCTAGCTGATGACGGCGATAATGATGCAGACAAGGGTGACTGACATGCTTGCCAGCTGAAATGCCAAGCACTATGCCAAACACTTTATATCTCACTTAATCCTTCCAGATAGGTACTGTCACCATCATCAGGCAAGGAAACTGAGGCCTAAGAGAGGTTATTAACATGCTCAGAGTCACATCCGGTAATTAACTCAAACCCGGGTTTGAGTCCCAGCTTCTGACTCTGGAGCTCATGGCCTTTAACTACTCTGCTACCTTGTCTGCTTCCTGGCCCACAAGGATCTTGCTCTCATTTGGGATTAGAATTTGTTGATTGTCTTGAATTGTTTCCAATTTAAATAAAAAAAGCGAACTAAAGACTTAACTCTCTGACTGGACCATAAGTTTTGGGTTTTTGGTTTTCTTGAACATCCTAACTCCTAGCACAGGGCTGGCTTGGATAGCCTTCAGGTAATTGTTGAAAGAATGAGGCCCCTATCTATTCCTGCCTCCAGCTTAGGAAGTGCCCATGCAAGGCCTTGTTGAATGAGAGTGCTGGTCAGTCTCAGGGCAGGAGCATCCATCCAGAGTGGGGTTGGTGGCTGTGCAGGTGGGACACCAGACTGATGCGGAGGAGAGGAAGATACAGAATATAGGCCTGATGTGACTGGAGCTGAGCCAGTTGTTTTGCGGAAGAGGCCTGCTTGTCCCCTGCAGGTCATCGAGATGGGCTGCTCCCAGAAGGCGGAGGCTGTTGCAGGGGTGGTAGGGTGTGAAGAGGGTCTGCTTTCATGTTTCTGAACCGCAGGTGTTTGGACTAGCCACGCTTTGCTTTGGAGACTCCTCTGTAGAGAATCACTTGGAACTTCTTTCGGCAGGGCTGGAGGCGGGAGTGAGGCAGGAGCTAGCTCTAGTCCCTAAGAGCTAGTCCAGGCCAGTGAGGGAGCACGGTGGGGGTGGCATTTCACATGGTGGTAGTTTTTATGGCTAGGTCTCAACGTTGGATAAATAGGTAAAAAGTTTGACCTGACTGCTGCCTAGAAGCCACACGCTGAACTGCTCCAAGTGCCCCAGACTGATAGCCACTGAATGTAGTTTGCCTGGGTTCTTACAGGCTGTGAACTGAGGTCGTTGATGGCAAATCCCCATGGACCACGATCCTACTTCTGTGGGTATGACTGGAGGGAGCTGGGAGGCAGGGCCACAGAGAGCAGTAGCCTATGCTATGGGGAGCTCGTCAGTCCAAGCTCTGCTGGGTCACAGTGTTTGTTACTAGTGGAGGGTTCCTAGTGCAGCGGGCCTGCAGAGTATCTGGTTCTGGGATTTCCAGGCAAGGTTCTGAGGTCTGCATCAAAGGCAGGAAGGTTGGAAGCCACCTGGTTGAGGCTCAGCCCCTACCCCTCACCTCTGTTCAACCAGAATAGCTTCTCTGGTTCCTGTTTAATACATCTATTAGAGATGCTAACTCACAAACGTTTTGTGTTGCTTTTGTAAAAAGTTAAACACAACACTGTAGGATAACTGTTACCCATTTTACAGACAAGAAATGTGAGGCCTCCGGAAGTTACAGGCTTGCCGGGTCAAACAGCTTGTGAGCAGCTGATCTGGTCCTGAATGCGGGCCTGCTCAGCCCGGCTCCGGCCTTTCCCCGGTCCCACAGCGCTGCCTGCCCTGGCCTGTGTGCTCTTTCCTGTGTGTATCGCAGCTCATCTGTCACCCAGACCTTCTGTTTCTAGTTTTCATTTTTTTTGTTCTTTCAAGGAGGACTGCTTGTCTCTCTCCTAGGTCTGGGGTCAGGGCTGTTTTAGGGCAGGTTGTGAGAGGCTGGCAGGCCTGCGTCGTTACTTCCACTGCTAGAGCCCACACTCTGGCCTTCGGGTACTTTGGCACTGAGCTTCTGCTTTCACCCTGTGCCTCCTTAGCCTCAGAGCTACCCGCAAGTAGAGGACTCTCTCCTCTGCTTAGCTGGGCTTGGGTAAGGGCTGCTGTGGCGGCAGTAGTGGGCCTGAGTGTTAGAGGGAGTCCTAGGCCTCCCATCTCCTGGAAGAGTCTCTCCCTAAAGCCGAGGTGTCCGTGAAGACCCAAGATCTAATGTGAGCTCCAGCCCCGGGCCCTCTGAGAAAGCCGGACAGACACAGCACTGCAGCCCTCTGGCCCCTCTTGTCCTGCCGCAGCTCAATCCACCACCTTTTTTCCTTCTTCTTTGCTTCATAAATGCAGAGCTGTGGTGCCAGTCTTGCATGCCTCTGCCTCCCAGAAAGCTACTTGGGGCCACTGGCCCTGACTGGAAGACACAGATAGGGTGGTTGATGATGTGGGTCCCTTGTCCAGGCCCCAGTCCCAGCTGCCCCCACAGCCCTGGTCTGGCTCACTGCGGGGCTCAATTCAGAGGCCTCTTTTGTTTAACTTGCACAGAGCAGCCCCAGCTCACCGTTCCCACATGCCGAAAGTTTCCCCACCATTCAAGGGGAAGGCTGAAAAGCCCTCAGCTAATTGCGTTGGGCTGAAAATTACCACTTCCCTGCGTTCCCCTGCTGCTGAGGACATTTGTGTCACTGCTGTATTTAGGGGGAACAAAGGCCCCCTGTGGGGAGAGCCCAGGTACGAATGTGGGGTGGGGGGAGTAATTGCAGTCTCTCCAGGTGAAAGCCCCTGTTAAACTTCAGTAAGTCAATTAGGCTGGGGGGGAGGAGGGCAGAGACCCCCACAATAAACTGTTCCCACCAAGCAATTAAAGAAAATCATTTTAGCTTTGAGGAGAGAAACTGCTTATTAGAAATTTTGTGGGTCCCCCTCCTCTCCTACCCCAGCCCCGCTTAGGGATGAAACAACAAAACGCCTTCCTCAATAGAAGTGTTTCTCCTCCTCCCACTCATTGTGTGGCCTGAAAGCACTTACCGTGGGAGGGCAGAGGGAGGGACAGGCCCAAGAGGGAAGAGAATGGAAGGGGCTTAACACCTGTGCCGGCTGAAAATCACAAGTACCCAGGAAGACTGAGGAGAGAGGCTCCTGTGGGGCGCAGTGGGCACACAGGGGTATTTGTATGTATGGGGTGTGCCTGTGCCCGTGGACCATTCTCGTCAGGAGTAGAAACACCAAACAGTGGGTGCAGCTGTGTGAGTATGTGTGCAGCATCTTGGGTGCCTCCTTACCAAAAGGAGCAAACACAGGCTGTGTGTGTGTGTGTGTGTCTGTCTACGTGTGTGTCTACCTCTGTTGGCAAGGCCAAGGCAACCCAGCTGGGCAGGCACCTCTTCCCAAGGCTGTGACTGGGCCCATGTTCTCTTTCCTCCCAGGAGCCAAATACCAGCACCTGGGAGTCGAGCCACAGAATAGCTTTCCGCCTCGGATAGTCGGCAACTGAGGGCTGAATGGCCAGCAGCCACCCACTGGCCCTGGGCTAGTCAGAGCAGGTCAGAGCAGGGGGTGAGGGATAGACCCGCTAATCTCCTCAGTGTTCTTCCTCGAGTTGCTTGGGTGGGGGTGAGGTGTGGTGACTCGGCAGAAAAGGAATCGGTGACCTGGGCTGGCACATGCTTTCTGGGTATCTGGCTTGGCTGGTATGGCTTATAGTGGAGTCTCCAGGTGGCAAAACCGCTCCCCTCAAATTTCTTCTTCCAAAGGAGAAGCCCAAGTTGGAAAGATAAGGTGATCTGATCTGGGGTGGGGGGCGGGCAGCAGACTTATACATCAAAAGTGTGTAATTTGGTAATTTACAGGTGTGTATGCACACATATATGCAGAGATTACATGTGGCTTAAGTGGGTAGGTACCGTACCCCACATCTTGGTACTTTAAGGGCATTTCTGGTGGCGCTGATGGTGGGCATGGCGTTGAGTCAGGTACTGCCCTGGCCCCAGTGCTTCGCTGTGGCTCCTGATGTGTTTGGCCTTTATTCCAGTGTTCCAAAGAGGTGAAATGAAACATTGAGGGGTTGACTTTTCCCAGAAAACAAATATGCCAAGTTATTTGCCTAGCATGGGGCCTTAGGAAGTAGAATTTGGTGCCTAGAGGCTGTTGACAAAGTCCTAAGCAGGAGCATGGAGGTGAGGTCTATGGAGAGCCAGGGCTGGGTGGAATTTGGGGGTCTTGGGTAGGTGTGAAGTAGCTGGGAGAGGAGCCGGAATGAGAGGCTGCTCACTGTGTCTGGCTCCACCCAGTAACTACCTGTAAGGAGATGGGTCTTTGGAGGAACCCGAAGCTCAAATGCTTGTCATGTTTTGCTTCAAATTTCTTATAGGTATATATAGAGAGAGTGAAGAAGGAAATGGCAACCCACTCCAGTATGTCTGCTTGGAGATATCCCATGGACAGAGGAGCCTGGTGGGCCACAGTCCATGGGGTTACAAAAAGTGGGACATGACTGAACGACTAATATTACTATATAGAGAGAGTTAAATAGATAGATATAGATACACATAAACGTGCACATATGTGTCTATTTATGCAATATTTAGTGATGTTTATAACATTTTTATACAACATATGATATCATTTATTATTTTATGCTCCAGAATGTGGTTGACCATGAATGAGCTTTGGTTTCCTGATATGTAATTTCTGACTAATGACTTCAAATGCCTTTCTAAACCTAGGGCTAGCTTCATTAAAAAGAGAGAGAGAGAGAGAGAGAGAGAGAGAGGGGAATTCCCTGGTGGCCCTGTGGTTAGGGCTGAGCTTCCACTGCAGGGGACATGGGTTCAATTCCTGGTTAGCGAACTAAGATCCCACATGCTGTGTGGCATGGCCAAAAGAAAAAAAGAGTTTTAGGAGGACTACTTTAGGTATACGTGGGTTTAATTTTACATATGTGAGTTTTCTGCTTGGTTCCTTCTTCATTTTTTGGAATTTGTCACTCAGAGGGATTTAACAGTGGAATATACGAGATTGCTCTTAGGGTCAGATTTATCTTTCCCTTGGTTTTAGGACTACTGGTCCTGGGTCAAGATGGGAAAGGGATTAAAAAAAGTTGTAACAAAGGCATTGCTGGTGGTTTCAAAGTTTTAATTATGGGTGTGTATATTTTTTAACTTTCAAAATTTCAAACATATACAAAGAAAATAGTAAAATTGACTCCTATATTTTCATCACTATTTCAGTCATTTTGTGTGTCTTTATTCAAGTCAGATAAGTGCTGGGAAAGTATTGTTAGATTGCTTATTTCTCAGACGCCTGGCCCCATAGTTGTTGAAAATGGAAGGGTCTGAGAGTGGCCTAGACTCTGTCCTGGCAGAGTGAGCCTTGTGGTTTCCAACAGAATTTTTACTCTCATCAGTTTGTAAAAAGAAATCCCAGAGGCCCAGTCTCTGAAGATAGGGCTTTCTTCCTTAGAAACTATAACCCCCTGCCTCAAGCAGTATCCTTGTTATCTGCTGTCATGTAGACAGTCTCCCCACCCACCTCTGCATGGAGTGTAATTTTTTTCCCTGGCACTCTCTTTGGGCCTAAATGTAGGAAAACACGTCATACCCTTTCTGAAGTTCGAGGCCAGACTATGCTGCTCTGGTCATCTGCTCTCATAGGAGGCCTACCAGCTATTGATTTCATGGACGAGGCGTCTCTTCTTGGCTAGCCCTCAAGGTGTCCAGTGGGTGCCTGGCAAAGCCCTTTGCTTATTTGTCAGTGAGGACATTCAGGTGGATGAGAAGTCCAGTGGCTACTGAATTGAAGTTCTATAGCAGTCAGGATAAATTGTTTGTAAGTGACAGAAACCAAATTCACGTTAACTCGAATAAAACTGTAAATGTTTGGCTCATAAATCCAAGGGCAAAGCTGAGCAATCAAGTAAAGGAAGAGCAGGAGTCCAGCATCAGGAGTCCTGGACCCAGAGCCCGCAGTCTGCCAGGACTTAATGCCTCTAGTGCTCATCTCTGTTTCTGGATCTCAGCTCCTTTCTTTTTCCCAGTTGACCAGCTTATTCCAGAGGCTGCCAAGAGCTCCTGAGTTTGGCAGCTCATGGATTAAGTCATGGAGAAGGACTGGCATCCAGAAATCTCACTGGCCCTGCTTGGGTCAGCTGCCTACCCCTTGACTGGTTAACTGGCCAAGGAGGGAGATTATGTAAGAATATAGGAAGTCTCAGAATCAGCTGTGTGGAAGGAGCGTATAGGGCAGACAGAGCAGTTAGTGTCTGCTGTTTTCATAAAGGGCAAATTACTCCTTGACAGCCCGTCCCAAACGTCTAGGTGATGGCGCTAGTACGTATGTGGATGGTAGCAGCTTAGCACCTTGGCCGCCAGCTCTCACGGTCAGTCAGTCTGGAGGGAACTGTGGCATTATTGGCTTTCACCTCCTCTTTCTCACTTCATTACTGCTCTGCTGATTAGACATTCCTCCCTCTGTAAGCTGTTGATGGTGTCCTTAGAAAAATCTGCCACTTTTCTCACGTGTTCATGGGGGAAAAACCGGACTGCAGACACATGAGGTTGGACAAATGTGCAGTGGCCCAGGACCCTTCCAGTGGGCAGAGAGAGACGGGAGCCGAGTCCTGGGATGGCACAGACCTGACTGGGCCGCCTCCGGAGGAGAACGACTAGCAGGCGGCCAGAATTAGACTCCAGGACTTCAGCGGAACAGGATGGAACACACAGACTCCCGCCTCTCTCTTCTCAGTGCCATTGTCTAGAGGGCAGGAAATCTTGGAGAGGAGCAGAGTTCAAGGTCAAGATTGCTGGTGCTGCCCACTAATCTGGAAATAAGAAAGTCCCTTGGGATTTCACCTTCCTGAGAAGCCCTGTAATGAAAGACTTGCAGAGAAGGACCTCAGTATTCTTACTTTTCTCCTATCTCTAGCTGTGTAATTTTTCCTCCTCCCCCTGTACAGTAAGCCTCAGTCTGTGCCAACCTGAGGACTCTGGGGCCCTTAGTGTCTCTCATCACAGGGAAGGAGTTGACATGAGAGTTATTGCTTAAATCTGCACACCAGGGTTTACTGGTGGACCTCCTCTACAATAGAGACTTTCTTGAGGAATCAGTTTTTCCTCCTGTGTACATAGACATAGTCCTCTCCTTTCTTCTTTTCATGGATCCCATTTCTATAGCCCTGTTGTGTATAGTTCATGATGCATAGCAGGCCCTACTGGTCTGTCCACCTCCATGATAGAAGGAAAATTCCCTTCCCACTCCTTGACCACTCCTCCATCACCAGTAGCCTTCGGGGGTAATGGTGGAAAATGCCACAGCAATCAGGCTAGGTGGAGGAGTACAGAGCTTCATCTCCACTTCTCCTCTCCCTTTTTGATGGAAGAAAAGTGGTCCAATGATGCAGATGGTAGTAGTGAATCCGTAAATCAACTCTCACACACTCGGTCTCCCTTCTTCTCAGCTTACTTGATGTCACTGTGGGCCTCTCTTTGGAAAGTCATTAGGGCCTCTTTCGTTTTAAGCTCTGTCAGAGTTATGAGGCCAGGGGATGAGGAATGCCATGCAGTCAGGCGATAGGTAGTGTGGGTGGGCTCTCTTGCCCTTTGATTCCTCAGAGAGAGCCTCTTTCTAGAAGGTCTTGATTATACTTTGATGCTTGCCACATGAAAATACCCCACATTGGTGCTTATGTGATGTTGAGAATAAAAATAAGAACCAGGCCAATCAGTCTCTAGGGAATGCCATTGCTGGGCTTAAATGTGACCGTGGGTCAAGGACAACACCACAGAGTCCTCTTTGACCTGTCCTCATCTCTCTTCTCTCTCTGTGTTGTAAACACTTAATGTTCCTGCCTACATCTGAAGTAAGTCTGAGTTTCAGGGTCCCTCTGTGGTTTGTTAACATGGGCATGTTTAGGAAGAATCAGATTTTAAAATGAAACTGTTGAGTTGGTATCTGGTTTATCTGTGTAGCTCTCCAGTTGAGCTCTGTTTTCCTCTCTGGTTCTAGGGGTTCTTGTCTTCCTTCCATCTCATCCCCCTACTCAAATGCCAGCTACTTATGTTTATCAGTTAGTTCAGTCGCTCAGTTGTGTCCGACACTTTGCGACCCCATGAATTGCAGCACGCCAGGCCTCCCTGTCCATCACCAACTCCCGGAGTTCACCCAAACTCATGTCCGTCGAGTCGGTGATGCCATCCAGCCATTTCATCCTCTGTCGTCCCCTTCTCCTCCTGCCCCCAATCCCACCCAGCATCAGAGTCTTTTCCAATGAGTCAACTCTTCGCATGAGGTGGCCAAAGTACTGGAGTTTCAGCTTTAGCATCAGTCCTTCCAAAGAACACCCAGGACTGATCTCCTTTAGAATGGACTGGTTGGATCTCCTTGCAGTCCAAGGGACTCTCAAGAGTCTTCTCCAACACCGCAGTTCAAAGGCATCAATTCTTCGGTGCTCAGCTTTCTTCACAGTCCAACTCTCACATCCATACATGACCACAGGAAAAACCATAGCCTTGACTAGACGAACCTTTGTTGGCAAAGTAATGTCTCTGCTTTTGAATATGCTATCTAGGTTGGTCATAACTTTCCTTCCAAGGAGTAAGCGTCTTTTAGTTTCATGGCTGCAGTCACCATCTGCAGTGATTTTGAAGCCCCCAAAAATAAAGTCAGCCATTGTTTCCAGTGTTTCCCTATCTATTTCCCATGAAGTGATGAGGCCAGATTCCATGATCTTAGTTTTCTGAATGTTGAGCTTTAAGCCAACTTTTTCACTCTCCTCTTTCACTTTCATCAAGAGGCTTTTTAGTTCCTCTTCACTTTCTGCCATAAGGGTGGTGTCATCTGCATATCTGAGGTTATTGATATTTCTCCCGGCAATCTTGATTCCATCTTGTGCTTCATCCAGCCCAGTGTTTCTCATGATGTACTCTGCGTAGAAGTTAAATAAGCAGGGTGACAATATACAGCCTTGACATACTCCTTTTCCTGTTTGGAACCAGTCTGTTGTTCCATGTCCAGTTCTAACTGTTGCTTCCTGACCTGCATACAGGTTTCTCAAGAGGCAGGTCAGGTGGTCTGGTATTCCCATCTCTTTCAGAATTTTCCACAGTTTATAGTGATCCACACCGTCAAAGGCTTTGGCATAGTCAATAAAGCAGAAATAGATGTTTTTCTGGACCTCTCTTGCTTTTTCGATGATCCAGTGGATGTTGGCAGTTTGATCTCTGGTTCCTCTGCCTTTTCGAAAAACAGCTTGAACATCTGGAAGTTCACAGTTCACGTATTGCTGAAGCCTGGCTTGGAGAATTTTGAGCATTACTTTACTAGCGTGTGAGATGAGTGCAACTGTGCGGTAGTTTGAGCATTCTTTGGCATTGCCTTTCTTTAGGATTGGAATGAAAACTGACCTTTTCCAGTCCTGTGGCCACTGCTGGGTTTTCCAAATTTGCTGGCACATTGAGTGCAGCACTTTCACAGCATCATCTTTCAGGATTTGAAATAGCTCCACTGGAATTCCATCACCTCCACTAGCTTTGTTCATAATGATGCTTTCTAAGGCCCACTTGACTTCACATTCCGGGATGTCTGGCTCTAGGTGAGTGATCACACCATCATGATTATCTCATTAGGAAACTTGAAAAAGCAGCAGAGCTTGTTTGGCCTTAGTCTCCCCAGGAATCACCAGACCACGTGGGCCACCTAAGCCCAGAAGATGTTAGCAGCCTGGTGACCCTGTCCTGGAGAAGGCAATGGCAACCCACTCCAGTACTCTTGCCTGGAAAATCTCATGGATGGAGGAGCCTGGTAGGCTGCAGTCCATGGGGTCGCTAAGAGTCAGACACGACTTCACTTTCACTTTCACTTTTCACTTTCATGCATTGGAGAAGGAAATGGCAACCCACTCCAGTGTTCTTGCCTGGAGAATCCCAAGGATGGCGGAGCCTGGTGGGCTGCCGTCCATAGGATCGCACAGCGTCGGACACAACTGAAGTGACGCAGCAGCAGCAGACCCAGTCCTTGGGCCTGACCACTACCATGATGACAAATGGACTGCCTAGAGGAAAGAGGAAAAAGTGGATCTGTTTTAAAGCTGGAAATAATTCTGTGCTTAGCTAGCCTTAGCACCATTAGTCATTTGAGTACCTAGTAAGTACGGGGCACTGTGGTGGAGTAAGCCATGGCTTTGACCACTGATAGGCTCCCAGCAGAGTTCAGTAGCTCTCCTGCTTGAAGAAACTGGTTCTTAACCTCTCTACAGAGAAAGTGCTTGTAAAACAGAAGTTTAGGGGGTATATACTATTATATGAGAGCAGAGAGGAAACTGTGGAATTCTCATAGACAACTGTTTCAGGCCTTAATCACTCAGAAGCCCTCCAGGTGAATGGTCCCTGTCAAAGGGCGTCAGCTAGGTTTAGGAAGGAGCCATGGGACTGTGTGGTTTGTGTGGGGTTCAGAATCACATTGAACTCAGGCACCAGCAAGATGCAGTCCTTTCAGGCAACTTCAAAATGAATATTCTTTATTATCATCCTCCTTTTAATCTCTCATTTCCTATGTTATTTTTTAGATAAGTAATATATAAATATGTTCCATTTGTAAAAAGCTTAAAAATATGTAAATTATAAAATTATATAAAAATATATGAGAATATTAAAAAGGTTCTTTTTCTGTGGCCCTTCCCCTCATTCTTCTCCTTTTTGTAGGAAGTCTGTAGATGTCACTCCAGGTCTTTACACAAATACATGGTTTTGCTCAGTTTTAGGCTCACAATATGCATGTATTCTGTAACTTGAATTCTTCCTCTGGGACCCATGTGGCTCAGAGGTCCTTTGATGTCAGAATGCATTCTTTTTACTGCTGCATTGTGATTCAGAAAAATATGGTTGCACTGTCGTTTACTTAGCCATCCTGCTATTGATGAACACTTAGGTTATTTCCAGTGGTTTGCTATTACAAATAGTGCCTCAGGAAGCATCTGTTTACTTGCCTATTTGTGCATATAGTAAGATATTTTTCTAAGGAAGATACTTAGGAATAAAGTTGCTGGATTGAGGGGTAAGTACATTTAAAAGTTTTTGGATGCTGCCTAATTGCCCTCCACTTGGACTGTATCAGATTCAGTTCAGTTCAGTCGCTCAGTCGTGTCCGACTCTTTACATACCCACAAACAGTATATACATATGTATTTCCTCTTATACTTATCAGTACTGGATAATATCAGATTAAAATTTTTTTTTGTTTCTCTGGAGGGTAAAAAATGATATCCAGTTCTGGTAGTGAGTATAGAATAGTGATTAAAAACTGGACTCTGGAGCCCAGCTGGCTGAGATCAAATCACAAGTCTTCCCACCTGCTAGCTATGTGACTTGGTGAGTTACTTAACCTCCCTATTCCTTAATTTCCTCATCTGTGAAAGGGGGATGATAATGGTAGTACATACCTCATAGTGACTTAATTTTTTTGTTCTTATGGAAAATTTCAAAATATGCAAAAGTAGAATAATTAATCAATTCTTGGCCAATTTTGTTTCATCAATATTGCTCACACACTTTGCCCTCCAATATTATTCTGTAGCAAATATCAGGCATATAAGTAAATATTTCAGTGGATAGTCTAAAAGATAGTGATGGTTTTAAAATGTGATTATAATACCATTATCATATCTAGAAAAATATCACCAAAAATGTAGAATGTGGGTTTGTTGGGCTTTTTTGCCACCCTGTCTGGCATGCTGGATCTTTGTTCCTCTAGCCGGGGAAGGAACTCATGCCCCCTGCAGTGGAAGCCTGGAGTCTTAACCACTGGACCCCCAGGGAAGTCCCTGTAGGAATGTTTTGAGGGTTAAATGAATTAATTATATAGTACCTGGTGTGTGGTAAATGCTCTAGGTATTTGCAGCTATTTTTCATTGTTTTCTGATTTGCAAATCTTTGATTACTAGGAGGGTTAACATTACTGCATGTTTTTTTTTGCCAGGTATATTTTTTTTGCTATATATTACTTACTGAAAATTTGTGCTCATTCATCTGTTTTTTCCCTCTATGGTTTATAGAATATCTTTGTATTTTTGGGGTATTAATCTTTTGACTACTACATATATTTGGTAATTCCTTTCAGCCTGTTGTTTACAGTGTCTGCTGTTGGGTAGTTTTTTGTAATTTGGAAATTAGTTCTGTCATCTCTGCCCTATGGCTTCAGAGTTTTGTCTTATGAATGCCTTCACTACTTCGAGATTATAAAACTATTTTCCTATATTTTCTTCTAACACGTTTATGGGTTTTTGTGTAGTTTTTAAAAATGTTTATGTCCTCAATCCATCTGGAATTGATGTCTGCTGTGAGTTAGGGCTCTAATTTATTTTTGCCAAATGCATGTCCTATGGTTTCTCTACCATTTATTGATTAGTTCATCCTTCATCCACTGCCTTTAAATGCCACATTTAGGATCTGCTGATTCCCTACAAATATATGGGTATGATTCTGGATTCTTTATTCTGATTCATTGATCTAGTTGTCTATTCTAGCACTGATATTTAGTCAAGTGATTTGTTTCTCATTGTTCTTGTAAAAATATTTCTTAGCTCTTCTTGTTTTCTCTTCCATATGAATTTTAGAATCAACTGATTAAATAAAAAATCTTGTTTGGATGGGACTGTATTGAATTTATGGGCTAATGATGGGAGAACTGACAGTTGGAGACTTCTCATCCAGGAACATGATGTACCTCTCCACTTACTCAGCAATTCTGTGTCCATTAGTAAAGGATATAGTAGAGTTTTTTTCATATGGGGCTGTCTTAGTTTTTTGTTTCTTTTTGTTTCGCTTTTTTTGGTTAGATTTATTCTTGGCTATTTTACAATTTCTTAATTCTTTTTTGCAAATGGATTTCTAATTTCATTTTGTTTGGTGATTGCTGGTGCATAATAGTTTACATCTGTGGGGATTTGCTGTGTGCCATACATTGCTCTAAGCATCTTATCCCATATAATTTTCTCAGTAAGTCCTAATATTTCTGTTTTATTGTTAAAGCAACTGGGCTTTGTAGCACAGTTAGTTGCTCATTCAAGATCCCATGCCAGCAGTCCTGAGCCCCCACTCCTTTCTCTCTCTTCTCTCTCTGTCTAATATGTATTTATTTGGCTGTACTGCACCTCAGCTGCGGCTCATGAGATCTTCAGTCTTCATTGTGTGCGAGATCTTTAGTTGCAGCGTGTGAACTCTTAGTTGTGGCATGTGGGATCTAGTTCCCTGACCAGGGACGGAACCCGGCCCCCCGCAGCTGAGTTGTAGAGTCTCAGCCACTGGACCCCCAGGGAGTCCCCACTCTCCCTTCCACTGTCATACACAGTGTGCCATCCACCTCATCCTGCTCTGAAATTGGTTGCAGTACTTTTAGTTGAATCTTTTGGATTTTCTAGGTAGACAGTTTTAGTGTCCACAAATAACGACCATATGTATTTCTTTTTTTTTCATGCCTCTTGTTAGGTACATAGTTTTGTGGATCTATATTCATCATTTCTCAGGAAGTCTGACCCAGTTAGTTTTTCCTTTAGCACTGGAATATAGTGCCATTTCTTCTTGGGGGTGGATGGGAGGCTGTACAGATAGAAAAGAGAGTGTAGGAACGTCTCCAACGTGTCTTGTTAATAAATTCAGTAGATTGAATGTATGTTATTCCATTGTACTGTGAGTCTTTGTTTTTGATGTAGTTAATTTTTTCTGTTAATTCTGCCCTTCCATTGCTCAAGTTTGTAAGTTTCTGTTTCTTGAGTGGAATTGGTGCATTTGGGAAGAGCAGCCTCTATACCTCAAGCCTCCTCTTGTTTAGCCTGGGCCAAGGGTCTTATATCCTTGGCCAGGCTGCCCTTTTACCACCGGTTAAAATGGAAAACGAGCATTATGTGTTTCCATAGAGGAATTTCCTCCGTGGGAAAGCAGAAAGCCTGTTCTGTTGCTGTTGTTAGAGTCTTTATTAGGAGGGTGAGCCTGGGGAGCCCCAGCCCCTGGACACTTTGCAGAGCCTGACCTAGGTGGCTTACTTGCACCATCCTATCCGGATGCACATGGGCTGAGAGGGGTCTGAGGGGTGTGTGTGTGAGAGAGAGGAGAGACACACAAGACAGGCAGGCAGATAGACACTGGCTGGGACAGGTGTTCCAGGCCTCTGCCCACAGTGGGAGTCAGGGCCAGTCTTGCTCTCTACTGGCCAGTGCTGAGTTGGGAGAAAGAGGCTAGTGGAGCCCCTCCCTGCTGACCTGCGGCTTTCTGTCCTAACCTTGGGCTACTGATCAGTTCCACAGCTTCAGCCCAAGGTGTGCCAGGGCTGCCACTGCTGACACCTGTTTAAGCAGGCAGCTCATTATCGGGTCCACTTGTCTTTGGCCATGAGTCAGTGGGCAGGAATGTTTGGTTATGTTGTGTTTTCTCTTATAAAATGTAAATAATATACTTTTCCCTTTAAAAAGTAGCACATACTCATTAAAGAAGATTTATAAAATAAAATTTAAAAGAAGAAAGAATTGCTAATTACTCTGTTGCCCATGTGCAGTCACTTGAAGCATTTTAGTGAGTTTCATTCTACTCCTTCCTTTTCTAGTCACAGGCTGTTTTTCTAAAAGTTGAAGTATAACGTTATATTAGTTTCACATATACAACATAATGGTTTGATACTAGAATGCAATGCAAAATGATCTCTATCATAAGTCTAGTTACCATGCATCACCTTACATAGTTACGATTATTTTTTTCTTGATGAGAATTTTTAAGATTTACTCTCTTAGCAACTTTCAGATATGCCACACAGTATTATTAACTGTAGCCATCATGCTGTATATTACATCCTCATACTTTATCTATTTTATAACTGGAAGTTTGTACCTTTTGACTCCCTTGTTCCATTTCTCCTGTCTCCTACCTCCTCCCCTTTGGCAACTACCAGTCTGTTCTTTGTATCTGTGAACTTGGTTTTTCATTTGTTTTGTTTTGATTCATTTTGTTCTTTCTTATATTGCACATATAAGTGAAATCATATAGTATTAGTCTTTCTCTGTCTTACCTGTGTCACTTAGCCTAATGCCTTAAGGCCTGTCTGTATCACAAATGGCAAGTGGGTGTGAGTCGCTCAGTCATGTCTGACTCTTTGGAACCCTATGGACTCTAGCCTCTCAGGCTCCTCTGCCCATGGTATTCTCCAGGCAAGAATACTAGAGTAAGTTGCCATGCCCTCTTCCCAGTCCCAGGGGATCTTCCCAATCCAGGGATCAAACCTGGGTCTCTTGCATTGCAGGCAGATTCTTTACCATCTGAACCACCAGGGAAGCCTCAAATGGTAAGATTCCATACTTTTTTCTGACTGAGTGGTATTCCATTGTATATATGCACACCACATCTTTTTATCCATTCATCCACCAGTGCACACTTAGGTTGTTTCCATATCTTGGCTATTTTAAATAAGGCTCCAGTGAGCATGGGGGTGCATGTATCTTTTCAAATTATTATTATTTTTAAAAAACAAATACTCAGAAGTGGAATTACTTGATCATATGGTAGTTCTTCCTTCAAGCTAGGCTTCAGCAGTACTTGAATTGAGAAATTCCAGATGTACAAGCTGGGTTTAGAAAAGGCAGAGCAACCAGAGATCAAATTGCCAACATTCATTGGATCATAGAGAAAGCAAGGGAATTCCAGAAAAATTTCTACTTCTGTTTCATTGACTACATAAAAGCCTTTCACTGTGTAAATCAAAACAAACTGTGGAAAATTCTTAGAGATGGGAATACCAGACCATCTTGCCTGTCTCCTGAGAAACCTGTATGTGGGTCAAGAAGCAACATTTAGAACCTTACACAGAACAACTGACTGGTTCAAAATTGGGAAAGGAGTACGGCAGGGCTGTATATTGTCACCCTGTTTATTTAAATTATATGCAGAGTGCATCACGTGAAATGCCGGGGTGGATGACTCATAAGCTAGAATCAAGATTGCCAGGAAGAAGATCAACAACCTCAGATATGCAGAGGATAACACTCTGATGGCAGAAAGTGAAGAGGAACTAAGGAGCCTCTTGATGAGGGTGAAAGAGGACAGTGAAAGCTGGCTTAAAACTCAACATTTAAAAAAATGAAGATCATGGCATCTGGTCCCATCACTTCATGGCAAATAGAAGGGGAGAAAGTAGAAGCAGTGACAGATTTTCTCTTTTTGGGCTCTAAAATCACTGCGGATGGTGACTGAAGCCATTAAATCAGAAGACATTTGTTTCTTGGAAGGAAAGCTATGGCAAACCTAGATAGCATATTAAAAAGCAAAGACATCACTTTGCCAATGAAGGTCCATATTGTCAAAGCTATAGTTTTCCCAGTAGTCATGTACAGATGTGAGGGTTGGACCATAAGAAGGCTAAGTGCCGAAGAATTGATGCTTTTGAACTGTGGTGTTGGAGAAGACTCTTGAGAGTCCCCTGGACTGCAAGAAGATCAAACCAGTCAATCCTAAAGGAAACCAACCCTGAATATTCAGTGAAAGGACTGATGCTGAAGCTGAAGCTCCAATACTTTGGCCACCTGATGCAAATACTTTTCCACAGGTGCCTCATTGGAAAAGACTGATGCTGGGAAAGATTGAAGGCAAAAGGAGAAGAGGGAGGCAGAGGATGAGATGGTTGGGTGGCATCACCAGTTCAATGGACATGAACTTGGGCAAACTCTGGGAAGTAGTGAGGGACAGGGAGGCCTGGCACGCTACAGTCCGTGGGGTTGCAGAGTCAGACATGACTTAACAACCGAACAACAAATGGTAGTTCTATTTTTCACTTTTTTGAGGAAACTTCACATTGTTTTCCATGGTGGCTGCACCAATTTACATTCCCACCAACAGTGCATGAGGGTTTCCTTTTCTTCACACCCTCTCCAGCAGTGGCTATCTCTTGTCTTTTTGATGACAGCCATTCTAACAGATGTGAAGTGATATCTCATTGTGGTTTGGATTTGGATTTTTCCTGATGATTAACAATGTTTAGAATCTTTTGATGTGCCTGCTAGCTATCTCTATGCCTTCTTTGGAAAAATGTTCGGGTCCTCTGCCCATTTTCTAATCAGATTGTTTGGCTTTCTGCAGGGGAGTTGTGTGAGTTCTTTATATATTTTGGTTATTAGCCCCTTAGTGGATATATGCTTTGCAAATACATTCTGCCATTCATTAGGTTGCCTTTTCATCTTGTTGATGATTTCCTTTCTTTTGCAAAAGTCTCTTAGCTTGATGAGCTCCCACTTGTTTATTTTTGCTTTTGTTGCTTTTGTTTTGGAGTCTCATACAAAAAATCATTGCCAGGAGTGGTGTCACTACTAGGTTTTCTTTTTAGGAGTTTTATGGTTTCAGGTCTTACATTCAAATCTTTAATCCATTTTGAGTTAATTTTTGTGTACAGTATAAGATAGTTGTTTCATTCTTTGGCAAGTGGCTATCCAATTTTCTCAACACTGTTTATTGAAGAGACTGACCGTTCTCCCATTGTGTATGCTTGCCTCTTTTGTAGTTAAAAATAATTAATTATTCTTTAGTTCGATCAACAAAGTTGTATTTAACTTCCCCACTCAGCTATTTTAAAATAGTTCCATTAATGCTGCTTGTACCCTACTTTTTTTTTCTTATAAAACATCTTGTCTATATTCTTTGGGAATATCATTTTAAATGTCTGTTTAATATTACATTAAGTAGATAGACCAGCATTTATTCAACATATTTTTGGTCTTGACCCCTTGAAGACAAGGCACATCCTTCTTTCCCTGTTAATCCATTTTGGTTCAATCACCCATGAAGTTGGGCTAACCTTCTTTTGAATTTTTGTTTTCTGTCTGAAGCATCTCTTTGAGGTAATGGTATGCCAGATGCTATGTGAAATGGACCTTCTTTTTATTTGCCTTAAACTTTACTCATTCAAGTTTCAGAGAGGCATCTTGGTCTTGTTATCCTTTAGTTTGGTGAACGAAGTTGTGTTTACCTTCTCCTCTGTGGTTAAGCTTTAGTTCTGGGCACTCCCTCCCCAGCCTTGATAGGCAGGCACTGCTATAGATGGTAGGCCCCACATTGTGCTTCTGACCCCATCACTGATGGGACACTCAGCCTTCTGGTCTGTAGAGAGCATTCAGGTGTATGTACCCCCACTGCAAGGTGGATGTTTGCTGATGAGAACAAGATTTCTTTGTCTCTCTTTTTTGTTCCTTCCCAAATAACATCTATTTCCCTTCCCCTGGGGTGCCCTGTTGACTGGATCTTGGGAACTGGCTGCCTCATCCTTCACCTGCCCAGGACTGTGTCTCTCCTCTTCCTGACTTCTGTTGACCTCCTGTTCCCACTCCGCTGGTCCCTCCCTCACAGTGCTGTCACTGCACTTCTGCCTCTGGCCTAGCCTCACCCGATGAGTTTGTGTGACCTTCGCACTGCATTCATGCTTTGGGACTTAGCCGCTATAATGATGTCCATGGCGCAGGTTAGCAGATGGCGGCAGCAGCAATGAGACCTGACATGTTCTAATGACTCTCTTCTTCCCACCCTTGCTGGCCGAGCTGATGGAGGGGCAGGGGTTTCCTTGAGGCGTTTTAGGAGGGGGCCAAGGGAAATCGGGGGGCACCCAGGTGCCGATGAAGCCTGTGACCTTTGCTGCTATAATATCAGTGTTTCACAAGCAGGGCGGTTCGGGAGCCCACTTGCAGCCCATCAAAAATTGATTTAATTGCAATTTTTCCTCCAATTAGGAGCACTGGAGCCTGACTAATTGGAGTAATAGAGAATAATAAGGCTCAGATAAAAAGCCTTCCTCGGCGGCCTTTGTATCTCGTGTCAGTGCCTGTCAGAGGTCAGAGAGCTTGCATATTCTATTAGGCAGCCCGGCCTTCATTTGTACAAATTAGTTTACCCAACAGTAATTAAAATGCCAATGCGGGTTGAAGAGAACTGAATACACTTGATGGGCATGTTGGTGAATGATGTGACAGCTCTGGTGGCCTCCCTTGCCAAAGTGTGTCAGCCCAGCTCAGAGGCGGCTGGGGCCTGGGCCAGCTGGGCAGCTCCAGGCCAGCCACGGGGCACAGCTGCCGAGCACACCCTTCTGCTGCCCCTCCTCAGAGCCCCTCCGTCGCTCCTTTCTTCTCCCAGGTGGAGTCATTTGTTCACTTGTCCATTCGTTCATTCAATAAGCATTTGAGTTGTCAGTATGTGGCAGGCATTATACTAGGTGCTGGGGAAAGAACTTATGGGGCACAGGGTGTAAAATCACTTGGGCTCTGGAATTAAGACTGCTGCTGCTGCTGCTGCTGCTGCGGGTTCAAATTCTAGTCCCACTGGTTGCTCCATGTGTGAGCAAGATCAAGGTTGTTACTTCTCTGTGTCTCAGTGTCCTCGTCTGTCAGACATGAGGGAGTAGACAGAGTAGTGCTTTGGAGACTTTGTTTGCAGACTCTAGCACACAGAAAGTGCTCAGTCACTTCCTAGGGTAGTGAAGAGGGTCCAAACAAAGGCAGAGGCAGCATGTATATACCTTCTTTTCACCCTGCCCACACCTGACTGATTTTCCTTCATACTTTCCTCTCCTCTGTTATGTATCTTTGTTATTTTCTATTCCTCAACTTGACTACCAGAACTCCCAACTCTGTTGGTCTCTCTGATGTGAGGGCTCTTATGTCTTCTTCTTGGGCCTATGGATGATCTCTGTGAGGCCAGGTTTTCCTAAGTTGGGACCAGGGGGCCAGTAAGGTAGCTTGGGCATCTGGGCAGGGTGAGACTTTGTAGAGTGGATGAGAAATTGTAGAAGGCTAGCTTCTGATAAGGACTTTCTGGTCCAAAAAGAGAAGAGTTTGTGGAGTCAGAATGACTTTTAGACCCTCAGGGTGAGAGAGTGTATGCATTTGTGTAAGAGCATGTGTGTGTATGTGTGTGCTGACATTTTTAGGTATTGCTGGTTATTGTTACTGCTCAGTTGCTAAGTCGTGTCTGCCTCTTTGTGACCCAATGGACTGTAGCATGCCAGGCTTCCCTGTCCATCACTATCTCCTGGAGTTTTCTCAGATTCATGTCCATTGAGTTGGTGATGCTGTCTAACCATGTCATCCTCTGCTGGCCTCTTCTCCTTTTGCTTTCAATCTTTCCCAGCATTAGGGTCTTTTCCATTGAGTCGGCTCTTCACATCAGGTGGCCAAAGTATTGGAGCTTCAGAATCAGTCCTTCCAGTGAATATTCAGGATTGATTTCCTTTAAGATTGACTGGTTTGATCTCCTTGCAGTCCAAGGGACTCTCAAGAGTTTTCTCCAGCACCACAATTGAAAGCCATCAATCTTTGGCACTCAGCCTTCTTTATGCTCCAACTCTTAAATCCATACATGACTACTGGAAAAACCACAGCTTTGACTATATGAACCTTCGTTGGCAAAGTGATGTCTTTGCTTTTTAATATGCTGTCTAGGTTTATCATAGCTTTCCTTCCAAGGAGCAAGTGTCTTCTAATTTCATGGCTACAATCACTGTCTGCAGTGATTTTGGAGTCCGAGAAAATAAAATCTGTCAACTGTTTCCACTTTTTCTCCATCTATTTACCATGAATTGATGGGACCAGATGTCATGAACTTAGTCTTTTGAATGTTGAGTTTTAAGCCAGCTTTTTCACTGTGCTCTTTTACCCTCATCAAGAGGCTCTTTAGTTCTTCACTTTCTGCCATTACAGTGGTATCATCTGCATATCCGAGGTTGTTGGTATTTTTGCAGGCAATCTTGATTCCAGCTTGTGAGTCATCCAGCCCGGCATTTTGCATTATGTACTCTGCATATAATTTAATAAACAGAGTGACAATATATAGCTTTGTCAATGCTCCTTTCTTCTCATCTGTTATCTGGTTGTGCTTCACTGTACAACTTCACTGTACCAAAACTGTGTCATGTGTTATTCAGGTCTGAGCTTGCAGATTTGGGAATTAATCCTCTAAGAAGCAGAAGGACCCCCTTCACAGCTCCTATGACTAGCTTCCTCTGCTGTGTTGGCTGTGAACTCTGGAAGGCCCTTTCAGTTGAAGTCTGTAGATTTGTTTTGGGCATCTCTTTGGTACCAGACACTGTGCTGGGCACTGGAATACACAAGAGCCACCAGACAGTCCATGATCTCAAAAAGAAGATGAGAAGACAACCCCTCAAATGCCATTTGTCTCGTGCAGGCACGATCAGCGTGTGGCAGGACTTAAGAGGAAGGCCTGTCAGGCTACTGAGCAGCCAGCAGATCCTGCTTCTGCCTGTTGAGTAGGGCTGACCGTCCCTGTCCCTCAGGGGGCTGACAGTCCCTGTGGTTTGGATGTGAATCTTGGTGAACGTTCCAAGCAGGACCTGGCTCCAAATCTGCTTAACTGCTGCTTACATGGTTGTTTTTGTTTTGTTTTGACTGAGTGTTAAATTTGATTAAACTCTTCAGATCAGATCAGATCAGTCGCCTTAGGCCCTCATAAATGCCAGAGGGACTCTCTACTCTCCCTCCTGTATCTGCTTCCTGCTTTACATGGTTAAACAAGGGAAAAGGGCAGCTTTTGGAAGGAAATGTTCACAGTTGTTATATCCAGGCAATTAAGAAAGATCCTTATGGGCATGAAGGTGAGAGGCATTCCTCCTGGAGGCAAAGGGTGAGGGTCAGGGGTGGGTGGGCAGGAACAGAGGACAGGAATCCAGGGGCAGGGGTTCCCATCGCTGCTGGGAAGTCAGAGCTGTGGAGGCGCCTCCCCTCTTTCTCCATTGACTGACCTTGATGGTAATTTAGGCCTGTGGCCAGTCAGAGGTCTGCCACAGGCCTCCTTAAGAGTCTGTGTGTCTGTGCTGGTGCCCCTCACCTGGCTCCCTACTTCTCAAAAGTCTGGAGAGCCCTATTGCCTGCATGAATGATTTCTAAGGGCTATTATGTTTCCAACCCAAGGTAATTAGCTTTACCAGTTATTACTGGATTGCCCTCAAGAGAAAAATGTTGGTGGGAGAGGGAAGTGAGGATAACACCTCCTGGCTTTGTAGTTTGGGGCTTCAGTGTCCAGTGGCTGCATACCAGGCTGGGTGTCACCTGGAGCATGACAGAGTGACTGTTTTAGAATACCATTCTAGTTTAGTGGCTACTGGCATGCCTATAGGTTGATAGGAGGCTGGGAAGACTGAGCATGTCCCTAGAGAAGTCTTGATTTGAGGCATGGATGCTCCAGGGTGGTTTATGTGGCCTTTTTGTCTGCCTTGGGTTGAAACATAAACCCCTGCCCTGCAATTTTGATTGTAAATCAGTGGCTTGCCCAGTGCCTGCCCTAACATCTCCTCTATCAGCAACTAGCAGGCCAACCCCCCACCAAGCCAAAGCCATCGGCTTCTCAGAGCCCCAACTGCGGAAATCCATCTCCCCACTGACATGCTTAGGATCAGAGAGCCACAGGTGCTGGGCAGGGCCAGGGCCGATAGGCTGCTGCCCCACAGTGCTAACTTGTCATTAATATGTCCAGGCCCTCCCCCCAAGCCCAGACATGTAGGGACTTGGCCCTTCCCTGCCCCAGGGCTCCTGAGTGACATAACTGCTTTCAGCTCTCTTGTTCCAGTTTAGATTTTCAAGCCCAGTGTTCCTGCAGGCTCCCCCTCCCAACACCTTCCAAATCCTCTGACAAAGGAGTGGTCTGGCACATGGGTTCAAGTTCTAGTCCTAGGACTGTGGCCAGCCTGGCTCATTGAATGGATTCTTCTCACTGGGTTTGGGCCTCCACTTAAAATGAAACTGCAGATTATATATGTTGAACTTTTTAGGGGTTTAAGAGAGGCTCTTAAATATGGGCAATATGGTCAGAGTGTTCCTTCTCTCTCGCCTCTTGGCAGTGTCTGTCATTGTCCTCTAAACTCTGACTTTCATCCCACTCCCACAGCAGTACTGACTGCCTAGGCCCTCACACTCCCTGCTCTCCCACCCTCACCTTTTCATGCCATCACCTGCCTTTCATCATTGGCCTCTTCTCACTTTGGTGCCTTTATGCCTGCTCTGTGCTTGTATCATGTTGCCATATTCCCCAGCTCTTACAACCTTCAGTAAAGCCGCCCAGCCTCCCTCACCGCTGACCAGGGTAGCAGCTTCCAGCGCCCAACAACCTGTTATGGGGAGAAGTTGGTGTTCATACAACTGAAGACCAACAGGCTTGCTCTCCCTTGGCCTCAGTTGCAAATCTAGAGATCCATTCTTAAGCTGCCATTGAACCCGTGGGTCCTCTGGCCAAGCAGCTCTGGGAGGTTACAGCCGTCACTCTAATTCCATATGGTTTCCCACAACTTCTCTGATGGCTCTCCTGGCTGCTTCTCTCAGCTTGGCTTAACCTCATGGTACCCTGGAGAATGAGCACAGCACTTCCAATTGTGTAGCCATTTCCGCCACAAGTTCTGACAAGCCAGACCTGACTCTGCTCTCCTTTTGTTTGGCAGCTCCTTTGTGACAGGGACGGCTTGTTGTGGGCACTTCTCACCCTTAAGAATCTGGGACCTCAACAGGTAAGAGATTCCTGAGCCCACCATGGCTTCCAGGGTGGGTGGGGCTGGAACAGCTGGGAGGCCAAGGAAAGAGCTGCCCAAGCCAGCCCATTTCAGTTGCCTGAGTGGTCCAGGAGGAGGTTGAAAGTAATTAAAAAAAACTGAGAACGTGTGCCCACACAAAAGCCTATATACAAATGTTCAGTAGCTTGATCCTCAACAGTCAAAAAACAGAACAGCCCAAATGTTCTTCAGTGGGTGAATGCTGACTGATGGGGAAAGAAAGTTTGGTATATGCATGCCAGAGAACACTACTGAGCAAGAAGGACAAGAACAGTACTGACACATGCAGCGACTTCTGCGACTCTCAAGGGAATTACGCAGCATAAAGGGAAAAACCTCCAAAGTCCGCACAACCCGACTGGCTCCACTGTGTCACCTTCTCACATAAGATCAATTGTTAGCTTATGGAAACTGTTGAAGTAATTTATAATAGGTGCCTAATTTCATGTAGAACTTATGATAACAGTTAGGATTTATGATACTTCTCTAAGGAGTGCCTTACTGTGTGGCTATAAAAAATTTTATCTATCCTTAGAGATGATTTTTCTAAAAGAAATTTTGGAAGTGCCCACAGATCCTTAAGAAGAACAATAAAGAACAGTTAAAATACACCTAGGTTTTATTTACAATTCTCTGCCTTGGCAGGCTTGACACATTCCCATCTGATTACCTGCTATTCTGTGTTTTTTTTTTTTTTTTAACTTTTCATTTGAAATAATTATAGATTAATAGGAAGTTACAAAAGTAGGAAGGCAAGGTACCTGTGTAACATCTTATATAATATCAAACCTAGCAAGTTGGTAGGTACAGTTGGTACAGTCTACAGACCTTTAACTGATTCTACTTATTTTGTGTATATAAATTTCTTTGCAGTTTTATCCCATGTGTAGAATCATGTGACTACTGCCCCAATAAAGATACAGAACTGTGCTGTTCATTAGCACAAAGACCCTTCCTATACACCTTCATAGCTGCACCCATCCTCTGGCCCCTCCCTCTTGCTCCTAATCCCTGGCAAACCACTTAGATGTTCTTCATCTCTGTAATTTCGTTATTTTGAAGGTATTATATAAATGAAATAATGTATGTAGTATATACGTAATATGTAATCTTTGGAGGTTTTTCCCTTTATGCTGCGTAATTCCCTTGAGTCACAGAAGTCGCTGCGTGTGTCAGTACTGCTCTCGTCCTTCTTGCTCAGTAGTGTTCTCTGGCATGCATATACCAAACTTTCTTTCCCCATCAGTCAGCATTCACCCATTGAAGAACATTTGGGCTGTTCTGTTTCTTGACTGTTGCGGATCAAACTATTGTGTATAGGCTTTTGTGTGGGCACATGTTCTCAGTTTTTTTAATTACTGCCTGGGAATACAATTGCTGGGTCATTTGGTAAGTATGTGCTTAGTTTTTTTACCTGCCAGCCTGTTTTCAGTATCTTACCACTTTATGTTCTGACTCCAGTATCTGAGAGATCTAGTTTCTGCACGTTTCCAACAGCATCTGGTAGTGTCACTAGTTTTTATTTGAATTATTTTAATGGATGTGTTACTTGTGGTTTTGATTCAAATTTCCCTAGTAGCTAATGATGTTGAACATCTTTTCATGTGCTAATTTGCCCTCTATAGATTCTCTTTGGTAAAATGTCTGCTCATGTTTGCCTATCTCTGACTAGATAGTTTGCTTTTTCACTGACGAGGTCACAGAGATAGGCATTTCTGCTGAAAGTCAGTTTTATTTAGTCACGTTGTTGGGTATGCTTGGCATCAGTACTGACCCAGGCCTGGGATGGTAGACGAGCTGGGGCAGTGAGGGTGTGTACCACCCCACTGTGGTCCAGCTGTATCCTGAAGGCTGAGTAACCTTTGAATGGTCTCTTCTGCCTGTGGTTGCCGTGGTGGGGGTATGTTGGGGCACAGATTAGTGGTCAGAATGGAGTTCTAAGGCACCAGCTCCTTCAACAGCATTCTCGTATGAAACCCCTAGACCTCACTAACACTAAACACTGGCCTTTATAGAACCCAGAAAGGACCCAAGTGAGAATGGGTACAAGACAGCTATGGCCTCAGTTCTCACTGGAGCCAGACAGCAAATAGCCACTGCACCCTCTGGCCAGCCTGAGGCTAGGCTGCCCTGGGCATTGCTTGGCTTCACCTGCCTTCTCTCTGGCTCCCAGACTCCTCTCCTCACCACTGAGGAGCCAGGCCTCACTTAAACACCTCTTCCGTCCTCAGGGAAGCTTGAGGACCAGTGGTGCAGGGACTGAAGGGGAATATGCCCTGATGGAGGCATCCACTTTTGGTGGGAGGAAATGGATGGACAGGACAACTGTCTGTAGCTTCTTTCCCAAAGAAGCCCAAGCAGATAATAAAGCCATGTAGAAAATAGGATTAAGGTAATGAACAGGCAGGACAGAGTTTGATCTTTCAATAACAGCAAAGCCTGACTGACAGGCCAATCTGGAAGGTGGAGCAGCATCGAAGGCAGGACTCGGTGGCGGGGCGGTGCTCAGTGCTGGGTGGATTCTTTGCTTTTAACCTGTCACCACTGAAACCTGAGGAGGGCCGGGATTTTCTTTTATGTGTGTGCTCAGCCTGGGGGGAGGAGCACTGGAGGGCAGTTTTGCTCAGAGCATGGCCCCTCCAGAGGCTGCCCTTAGGGTGGTGGTGGGGGCTGGGACACACCTCAGAGGCATAGGCACCTGCTGGGCACCAGCGTGCCCTCATCCATCTGTGCCTCAGGAATGGGTCCTCAGGCAGCCTAGGCTGCTTTTCAGTGTCTGAGGACCTCTTTCAATGTCATCATGGCTCCCTCAAGCCCTCTGTGCCTCAGGATTCCTAGAGCCTCTGTTCTCCCTCTGAGGGCACGAGGAAGCGAGGTGCTAGCTGGAGCACACCGGTCTGAGAGCGGCTGTGGGCACCACGACATTGCCTGGATGGCAGGGAGCTTGGCTGTCCCCAACTCTTCTTCCTCTCCTGCCTCTCTCTCAGAGCTGTGGACCATGGGCTGGGCCCAGCGGCAGGGGACTTCTAACCTGTGTAAACCAGATGGGAAGAAAGATAAGAGTCCTTCCCCCAGTTTGGATGTGCTGGCGTGTTCCTGTTTCCAAGGGTTGATGGTGTTCAGGCCATCCCTGGCCCCCAGGAGCTCTGTCTTGACCCTGCCACTCACCCGCCACTGAGGTATCCCTAGTTAGGCCCTGCGGAACTGTGCCCAAGTCATCCTGTTCCTGACCTTGAGTCTGGAGAAATGAAGGCCCATGTAGTGTTCTCTGTCTGCATTTGCTAAGGGCCCTTGGCTCTGCCCCAGGAATGGTGGTGTCTGTGTGGGGCACACCTCCTGCTGCTGGAAGACCCTGGGGTGGGTGGGGGTTCTGATTGGCCTGACATCACACATAGAGCTTCCCCTGGCTCTGTCCTTACCAAGGTGCATTTGAGCTGGATCTAGCCTTGGTGCCCTGAGATGAGGCATTGGGGACGTGGGCACCAGGATGGAGAGGCCTGAGGTCTCACTCGGCTCTGGAGATTTCCCAGGGGGCCAGCTGTAGCTCCAAGCCAGCCAGGAACTGCTGGGTAAGGAAGAAAGGAGGGGTGGGTTTTGGTGCCTTGGCTCCTCCTAGGGTATTGAGGGTTTGAGTCCTTGGCTAGGTAGTGCACTGCTCAGTATGTGTGTGACTCACACCCCTGCATAATCCCACCTCATCTCCCCTTCCCCTTCTGGCCAGCATCATCCCTGGTGCCCCATGACTCCTCCATTTCCATCCTAAAGCCCCTAAGTCTCCTCTTTCTCAACAGAGGCAGGGGCAGAGAAGCTTCTCACATATTCTGACAGACACCATGTATTTTTCCCTTGGGCTTCTGCTCTACTACCTGACCCCTGTGCCTGAAATACCCCCTCTCTGCCTACTGAAACACTGCTCATTCTTTAGCATGAATAGACCTCTACCACGAGGCACTCCCTGATCCTCACCCCTGTGGCTGGAGATGGTGACCCTTAGAGCATTCATGGGGTCACCCTGTGGGCCACCACGTGGCCTGGAACTTATCTTGGAACCCTGGACCGAACATGGGAGATACACGTCACGGCATCCTACAGCATTGGAATGACAAAGGGTGCCCGGCTACACCCCTTTCTGTCTGCAGAAAAAACTGGGGTCCTGACTTCAGGCTGGGCCACTCTGAGGGCACTGTTAGTGCCCATCCCGCCCAGGTGTGGATTTGTCTCTGCCCCTGACCCTCCACCTGGGGCGGGGGGCCTGGTCCTCAGTCAGGGTGATTATGGGAATTGCCCCTCTTTAAGTATGTGCCTTCTCCTTTGAAAGTATTACTGACAGCTTTTTTCATTTTCTTTTTTCTTTACCTCTTTAAGGAACCCTGTAATTTCTTTCTCTTTCTTTCTTTTTCCCCCCACCCCTTTCCTTTTTCTTTCTTGTCCCCTCTGTCCCCCTGAACTCTTTGAAATTGGCTCTCTGCCTGCTGACACCAAACTGATACTTTGCGTTTCACTTCTCCTTATCCCTTTATGGCAACAGATGTTGAAATTTTGTATCCTTTTATCTGCCCGGCTGCCCCTTCCTGTAATTACGGTCCTCTTGTTAGCAGTACAAAGTGGGCTGCCTGGCTGCCTGGCCTTTGAGCCATTGTGTCTGAACACGTGTGCGCAGGCGGGTGCTGGAGTTGTGCACGCGCACACACGTGCATGTGAGGGGTCTGTGCTTGGAAAGGGCCCTTCCCGCTCACTGGACAGGGCTGGGGCCGGCGAAGCCTTAGTGGGCTTCTCCTGGTCTCCACGGTTCTATCTGGGACCTCGGTTACAGAACTGAGGTTGCCTCCTAAAGTCTCTCACCCTCCTCACCAGAGGGCTGGACAAGGACGGCCACTCCTGCCCCTCACCCTCCAGCAGTGAGCACCTGGAGGCCCGCAGTGGTCAGCTTATTCCCTTCACATACCCACACCTCCTGCCAAAGCAGGTGGCCCAGGCCTGCACCTCTGCAGTTGTTGGTCCTTCACCTGTGCCATCTCCCATCTTCTGTCCCTGCCGGTCACTCACTGCAGAAATGTCCTTTTATAAGTCCCCTTAGTAAACTCCCTTTTATCTCTCTCCTGGTACCAGCCAAGCCACCCCCTGTATTGTCAGTAGGGTAGATGAGACTTGTTTCCCTCCATGGAGGAAGGGACCATGTCCCTCCCTGCCCAAGTCTCAGCTCACATCTCCCTGCAGTCTCCATTAGGCACAATGACTTGTGTACAGAAGGCGCTTAGTAAATGACCATTGATCAAAGAAAGGAAGAGGAGAGGGTGGAAAGAAAGGAGGGCACACTGTCCTATTTTCTCAGTGACCATGTTAGGCCCAGCTTGTATTACACCTTCAGGGGAAGCGAAGATAAGGTAGACTGTCACTCTTCCATCCTTTCGTTTCAGAAGCCATTGTTTTATTTTTGTGGTTGCACATACTGGGTGAGGTATCCTCACACCCAAACAGATGCAGGAATTAACACCCACAGAACCTCCAAGGACCTGTGTTCTGTCTAGTCAAAGCTATGGTTTTTCCAGTAGTCATATATGGATGTGAGAGTTGGACTATAAAGAAAGCTGAGTGCCAAGAACTGATGCTTTTGAACTGTGGTGTTGGAGAAAACTCTTGAGAGTCCCTTGGACTGCAAGGAGATCAAACCAGTCCATCCTAAAGGAAATCAGTCCTGGGTGTTCATTGGAAGGACTGTTGCTGAAGCTGAAACTCCAATACTTTGGCCACCTGATGCGAAAAACTGACTCATTGGAAAAGACCCTGATGCTGGGAAAGATTGAAGGCAGAAGGGGACGACAGAGGATAAGATGGTTGGGTGGCATCACCGACTCAATGGACATGAGTTTGAGTGAAGTTCGGGAGTTGGTGATGGACAGGGAGGCCTGGCGTGCTGCAGTCCATGGGGTCGTAAAGAGTCGGACACGACTGAGCGACTGAACTGAACTGAACTTCCAGGGAGCAGCATCAGGAACCCAGTGTGTTAAGAGTGGCTGGAAATGGCGTGGGGGCCACAGGCATTCTTACATGTGGGTGAGGCAGTAGAGCCTGGGTGTCTTATCTCAGGGTGGTCAGCACAGGAGGACTTTGTATGGGTCACCAGGGAGGTGTGTGGAGGCGGGGTGAGGGAGAACATGGGGTGAGGCGGGGCACCTGGCTCCCTGGCCTGTAGGGCCCCGCCTGGGGTGGGGGGCTTCCAGGGACTGCCTCCCTGCGTCCAACTCTGGCCTGGCGCTCAGGGCCTCGCCCAGACAGGGCATCCGGTCTTCAAGGCTAGTAACTACTTCCAGTCAGCTGTCCGACAAAGATGGTGATGGGGGTGGTGGTGCTATTAGTGCCTTATTTAAATTTTTCCCTCCCTGTCAGGAAGTTCCTATGGTCCCTCTTCCCTCCAGCTTCAGTGGAGCTGCCTGGGCAGCAGGGTAGGTAGGGCCCTCACCTGAGCCCCGCCACCTCAAAGTCTGGGATCCAGCCATACTCTGCTGTTTTTCCTACCCAGGTACTCTGGGGCTCCTCTGGGAAGCTGCAGACAGCCCAGCCTGGGGAACAGGTCTCCTTCAGGCAGCCCTCCCCAGCCTGTGTCTCATTCATCAGGCTCACAGGGGCGGCCCCATCTGTCTTTATCTTTCCCTGGATCGAGAGAGAATTGCTGGAGTCAGGCTAGGGGGAGGCTGGGGTAGAGACCCCCCCAGCCCTCAGTGGCTCCTGGCAGCCCTGGCTTTGTGCACAGGAGCGGGAAGGGAAGGACTTTTTGTCTGGTGTCTATAGTGCAGACCTGGCCCTTGCTCCTGTCTTGGCCTGAGGCTCTAAGCGGCAGCCCCTTTCCCACACAAGTTGTGCGACAGCCAAGGCTCTGCACCCCTCCCTCACGCCCCCCACAGTGAGAGGCCGAGAGGCATTCTTAACATTCTTTCCAGAGAAAAGGGGTGAAACGTCTGAATTTGGGGGTCACCACGTTATACAAATTGCAATCTAATCGTTTTTACAAGAACACACTTGCAGTAAGAAAAGGAGCCCGGGAGGAGGGGCCCAGGAGACAGACAGCTTGTTTTGTCCCCCTTCCCCCCAAAGTTTGGGGCTATTGTGGTGCTCATCTTGCTCCCTCCACCAGAGCGGTTGAGCTAGAGTTTTCTAGTTAAATTGGTCCTGTGGTGGGGGCCACGAAGGGCCCATGGTGCCATTTCTGTTTGTTTTCCCAAATCAAAGCCCCAGCAGGGCTTCTATGGCACCGCTGGGCTGCTATTTGAAGAGACAGGGCCATTTCCCAGAGCCTGGTGTGTCAGTTTATGCTCTGAACTTAACCTCACGGGTACTGCACAACAGAGCCTGGAGCGTCCCAGGCCCAGAGGCAAAAGAAACTGTATCTTTTTATTGGCCCATTTAAAGTGTGTGTGGCCATTTCAGGGAGTCAGAACTAGTGTGGCAGAAACTCCTCAGGCCCTGACCAGGCCAGGCCGGCAAGACAGGGGCTTTTGGGCCTTGTCCTGGTCTCTGGGGGCTGGTGCTCGCTCAGCCTTTGGGTCTCCCCAGAGGGTAGGGTTGGAGAAGGAAATGGCAACCCACTCCAGTGTTCTTGCCTGGAGAATCCCAGGGACGGAGGAGCCTGGTGGGCTGCCGTCTATGGGGTCACACAGAGTTGGACACGACTGAAGCGACTTAGCAGCAGCAGAGGGTAGGGTTATGTGTTTCTTATTGCACAGGCTGGCAACTCGGTGTGGGTGTGGTCATTCTGCTGCCGACCTTCTGCCCACGGGTGCCTGGCTCTCCTTCATTCCGAACCCTGGGACCAGGGGTGGGCAGGTGGAGCCACGCTGGGCTTCATGCCCCCAGTCTCCACTGCCTTTCATCTTCTATTTCAAACAGACAAACATGAAATTACTTCTATAGATTAAAGGGGAGAGCTCCTCAGTCAGTCTTGGAGGCCTCACTAATGGAGGGGGCAGGGCCCCCAAATCTGGGGGGGCAGAACTGTGGAGCAAAGCAGCCTGGACCCAGTGGACGACAGAGACAGAAAGCCCAGGACCCCAGCCCCTCTGACTTGCCCAAGAGTGGTGCCTCATGGCTGGCGGGCCTGCTTCGGCACTGAGGTCCGTGATCTCTAGGAGATGCTGATGTGGGGAGAAGGCTTTCTGTCTGAGCCCTCAGCACACAGAGAGGAAGAGCACTTCCCTGGGAAGGAGGCTGGGGGCAGAAGTGCCAACTTAGGGCCTACCCCCACCCTGCCCTGACTGGACAGCAATAGTGCTGCTTGCTGGGGGTCCCCTCACCACTCAGCCTTCACAGGGAAAGGCAGAGTTGGGCAGAAAAGAACCTGCGGCTGCCTCCTTTCCTCCTCCAGGGAAGGTGGCGGCTCCACTGAGGAGAACGGAGGTTGAGGGTCGGGGTCTGTGAGGCGAAAGGACCAGAGCTAAGGCCCACGTTCACACACGTGGCTTCTGGCTGCTTTGGTGAAACCTGGTTGGCCAAGGCTGGGCTGGTGAGACCACAAAGTCTTCTCCAACCCATGCCGGGCCTCTTACCTGGGTGTCCCTGTGTAGTGTCCACGGCCCAGTTTTTCATGTCACACCATGCAGGAGAGCCCAGCATGTCCCGAGTGAAGGTGAGGGGTCGGGCCTGGAGCATGCCCCCTTCTTCTTCATTGCCCCCATTCTGAAGAAACTCACCGCTTCTACCCATCCCATAGCCACAGGGATTAGCGGGTATACTTGATGTTGAGGGGTAGTTGCTAGGGCCAGGAGGCCCCCCTAGGTGGTTGCTAGGGGTCTGGCATCAGGGCGAGGGGTCTGCCCACTGCCGCGGTCACGGAGGGAATTACACAGTCACAAAGAAATTGTTCTTCTCAGTAATCTGCTCTTGGCCACCGGGAGGGGCGGCGGGGCAGGCTGGAGCCCAGCAGGCTGGGGGCTGTGATCACAGAGGCGTGCTAGCCCCAGGCCGGGGGCCAGCCGGGCCAGGAACACCAGGGACCGGCCCGCTAAGCTGCTTTCTCAGCGATTTCTCTCCCCAGACACAAAGGTGTTTACTTGTTTTAACATCTCCTGGGACTCCCCTTCTCCCTTTGTGTGGTCTTTATCCCCAATGAGGTTTGAGCCCCAGATTACAGGCAGGAATTAAGGCATTGGACTCAGGCAGCTCAGAACTGCATGACCTGCAGGATCAAGGCATATAAAGTAACCAAATGTGTGTGTGTGAGGGGGCCGACCCCTTCGGCAAGGCCCATTCATTGTCCCAAGGAGGAGTGGCTGGGTGGCGGGTAGCCAGCGTGCAGGTGTGATGGAGAGGCTGCTGATGGCTGACTGAGGCCTCGGCTGGGGGAGGGGCAGGGGCTGGGAACAGGGGAGAGGGCTGGAAGTCCAGGGCATCTCCTCCTTTGGCCCCTTTCCTCCGAGGGTCTTAATTCTGGCTCAGGAAGGAGCCCAGGGACTGATGCCACTTGAAGGTTAAAAGCATGTGTATGGGCCAAGGCAGGACAACCTCTCATCCCCTGCCCCGCCTCTCTTCCCAGTGGGCAGCTGATGACGCACCTGGGCAGTGACTTTCCCCCAGGGGCTGGGGTGCTGGACGTCATGTACGAGTCCCCTTCCACGCTCCTGTCCTGTGGCTACGACACCTATGTTCGCTACTGGGACCTCCGAGCCAGTGCCCGGTGAGTGTGTGGGGCAGGACAACAGGCGGTGGGAACCCCGCCCCTGTCCTGGTGCCCCAAGGATAGGGACAGAGACCCCATAGCAGGGACTGGGAGAACAGCTGGCAAGGCCAGAGTAAGCTTAGACTCCCTACCTCGGCAGCCCTGGTCCCGTGGCCCAGGAGACTGTAGGCACCAGGCCCCAATAAGAGCCTTGGGAGCCATCAGGGTGCTGTCCTTCAGCATTCTGTCCCAGCTTTCTTGAGGCCTTCCTTGCCTCTGAAATCTGGTGACACACAGCAGCCACGTGATGCACAAATGAGGCATGAGCCTGCCTGGGGTCAGGGACTTGGTGAGAAAGAGATCTTTACTGAGGAGGCTTTCCCCCATTAAGTTGGTTTTAAAGGAATGTGGTGGTTTGGCATCTTTCTCCCAACCAGAATGGCTTCCTAAGGCCTCTGGGGAAGCTGGGGTGGAGGCGGAGGGCACCCCCAGACATCCCCTGCATCACCTCCTCCTGGACAGGAAGTGTGTCATGGAGTGGGAGGAACCCCACGACAGCACCCTGTACTGCCTGCAGACGGATGGGAACCACCTGCTGGCCACTGGTTCCTCCTACTACGGTGTCGTACGACTGTGGGACCGCCGCCAAAGGGCCTGCCTCCATGTAAGTGTCCTGCGCACCGCAGGCAGGCCTCATGGATGCCAGGGCTCGTTACCAGGGTCTGCACTGGGAGTGGGTGTGCCTGGGAAGGGCGGGAGGAAGCCTAGAGTAGCCTCTGTCCCTTGGCACCAGGCCGGGGAATCTTGCATTTGGGCTCCCCCCGCTCCCAGTGGGGATGTTTTTGCCACTCTCGTCCCTCCCCTGCAGGCCTTCCCACTGACGTCGACACCCCTCAGCAGTCCTGTGTACTGCCTGCGCTTCACCACCAGACACCTCTATGCCGCACTGTCCTACAACCTCCGTGTCCTGGACTTTCAAAACCCATGACAAGGCCAACCCAGCCTGTGGGCCAGGGAAGCCAGCTACTCAGGGACCTCTCCTGCCTGGAGGGTTCAGTGATACCTCCTCCCCGGCCTCCCTGTGTTCCTAGACCTGTGACCACAGTGCTCAGGCACCTAAGATAAAGGCTGCTGACTCCTGGGCACTGGGGTTACCCAGGGGTGCAGTCTCTCCCAGGAACCAGTTGGAGAGATGGGACCTACTGCTTCTCAGCTGAGTTAACTCAGCTGGGCCTTGCTTCCCTGTCGGCCAGAGCAAGAATCTGGCCTGGAGACAGAGAGGCCCACCCCTTCTTAGAGCCAGGCCAGCTCAGCACAAGTGTGAGGTGAGGTGCTCCAGGCTTCCCAGGGGGCCCCTTCCCTAGAAGGACGGGGGTGGCTGCCAGTACCCTGTGGTACCAACCTCAACATCAGTCAGACCCCACCTTTGACCAAGGTCTCGGCTGGAGTACTACGGCCTGGTTTTGCTTTGAAACCAAGAAAGGACAAAGGCAATCCCCAAATTCTGAATTCTGAGCCAGCCCAACCTCAGGCTAGCTGTTGAGACATGTTACAACCTTCATTTTTGTAAAAATAAAGCTCGACTCCTCACCAGTCTGGTTCCTCACTGGTTAGCAAGACCACAGGGAGAAGGAACAATAGACTCAAACTTGGGGCTGGGCATGCCAGGGAAGGGTGAGACCAGCCTCACGGCTCAGTGTCCAAAAGAGCAAAGGTTTCTTCTTCCAGGAAGGCCTTTCATCACCCCTCCACCCCTGGCCCTGATGGTGGGGTGGGCGTCTTATGGTAGGGGGCCTGGAAAGGCTCCCGGCGGCTGTTGGCCTGCAGTGACTTCCTTCACCCCACTCCAGTGCTCTGCAAGCCTTATGCTGACTTTACACCCACAGTGTCATAATATCCTGGGCTGCAAACAGGTTGGGGCCCTGCCCTGCTGGCGTCAGGCTTCCCTGATCCTCCTCTCCATCTAAGACCCATACCTTTACGTGGAAGGTTCTACACTGAAGGTCCAGAGGCTAGCGAAGAAGGAAATGTCCTCGCCAGCCCCTCCCTGGGGGCAGAAGCACCAGAGGACACGGGGGTAGCACACACAGTGACTCAGAATTGCTTTACTCAGGAGGGAAGACCACGACCTAGGGCTAGGAACGCCCTGAGGCCCAGTTCTTACAAAGCTTAGACAGCTCCTGGGAGGAGAGAGGCTGCCCCTGTGCCAGAAAGGCCCAAGCCCAAAGTCTCACAGGCCTACAGCAAAAGCCTCACCCACCCAGTGTCAGAAGTCAGGCTCAGGCGTCAGCTACTGAGTCTTGCAGTCCCCGTCACTGCTGTGGGCTGTCTTTACCTTCTTCAGTTCCTTCTGCAGCTCTGACTCAGCTACCAGGACCTCCTTTGGCTTCTGGTACTGAGGATGGAGCGAGGAGAAGACATGAATCAATCATATCACCCCTTTCAACACACAGCCTCCACCCAACACACTCAGGGCCCCCTGCCCCATTTCCGGCCAAACCACAAGGCATGTGGGATCTTAGTTCCCCAACCAGGGATTGAATCCATGCCCCCTGCATAGGAAGGCAAAGTCTTAACCACTGGCCCACCAGGGAGATCCTCCTCCTGCTCCCTTTATTCAAAGACGAGGGAATTGAGGCCTACAAGGTTGAATGATTTGCTTAAGGTCACGTGGGGGTACAGGTAGGCTTTTGGACCTTCTAGAGCTCCAGTTCTGTGGATCTCACCCCTCCCCATCACCCTCTACCCAGTTCTAGCTGTGATTTTAAAATCAGTCTCCTGAGCCCTCGCCTGCTCATCCCATTCTGTTGGAGAGGCCTGTTCCCTAGCAAGCATACCCCAGGAGTTGTTGGGGCTGCAACTGAGTAACTGGGAAGTGGGCAAAAGAAGGAGCCTTTCCCTGACACAGTGGCCAAGAAGTCTGAACGAATCTTACAGAGATAATGAGAGTGGAGTTGGCGTGAGCAAAGCTCAGCAAGGATTCATCCAGAGGTAGCTGGTATCTTTCTAGGTCAGGAATGGAGAACTTCTTGTAGTACCTGTGGGGACACCAAGAGGCCGTGAGAACACCCAGCATGGGGACCCCCACAGATGGGCATCAGGCCCTTTAATGCCAAGCTTCTATACAGTCCTCCCCACCCCCCAGCCAAAGAGGAAGAAGGGAAGCCAGTTAGAAGGCCAGTATTTTAGAGCTTAGTGACCCTGGAAAGAAAAGAATGAAAGGCCTTCTGGCCAGTCATAATTCCTTGATTAGACCAGGGGTTAGAGTGACTCATATTTCAAGTTCATCAATCCCAGAGACATGTGGAAGAAGCCTCCCGGGAAACATAACTGGGCCAGGCAAGCGCTACCTCCTCAGCACCCCAAGAAAACAGCTATGTCTGCAAACAAGGACAGAATAAGGACACCTAAGGCTGTCTTCCAGAGCTGGGGACTGACAGTGGCACTTACATGGCACTTTACTGAGGCCCTCTGCTACCTCTCCCTCTTTTAGGGTTAGCCTGACTCCACTTATAGGCAAGAGAGGGAAGTTAATCCACAAGGAGAAATCTCCCTAAGAGAACAAGCCATGTGACTCATCACAGAAGCCCGATCTCTGGGGTTCTGGCCTACTTTGCTGACCATAAGACCCTACTCCATTTTCACATATCACACATGGTCCCCCTCATCTGCAGGTGCCAGTCCAGAGATTAATGATCCCTTTCAGTTCAGTTCAGTACAGTCGCTCAGTCGTGTCCGACTCTTTGCAACCCCATGAACCATAGCACGCCAGGCCTCCCTGTCCATCACCAACTCCCACAGTCCACCCAAACCCATGTCCATTGAGTCAGTGATGCCATCCAGTCAGCTCATCCTCTTTTGTCCTCTTCTCCTCCTGCCCTCAATCTTTCCCAGCATCAGAGTCTTTTCCAATGAGTCAGCTCTTCACATCAGGTAGCCAAAGTATTGGAGTTTCAGCTTCAACATCAGTCCTTCCAATGAACACCCAGTACTGATCTCCTTTAGGATGGACTGGTTGGATCTCCTTGCAGTCCAAGGGACTCTCAAGAGTCTTCTCCAACACCACAGTTCAAAAGCATCAATTCTTCGGCGCTCAGCTTTCTTCACAGTCCAACTTTCACATCCATACATGACCACTGGAAAAACCATAGCCTTGACTAGATGGACCTTTGTTGACAAAGTAATCTCTCTGCTTTTTAATATGCTGTCTAGGTTGGTCATAACTTTCTTCTAAGAAATAAGCATCTTTTAATTTCATGGCTGCAGTCACCATCTGCAGTGATTTCGGAGCCCCCCAAAATAAAGTCAACCACTGTTTCCCATTTATTTGCCATGAACGATCCCTTTAGTTGGGGCGGTGGGCGGGGGGAACCCTGGGACTCACCTGGCAGTTTAGTGGTTAAGACTTCGTGCCTCCAATACAGGGGGTGCAGGTTTGATCCCTGGTCAAGGAACTAAGATCCCACATGCGGAGCAGTGCACCCAAAATTAAACAAAAACGACCACCCAGATAGTAACATCCAACCCATAATGTCTGTAACCGGATTTTGCAGGAAATTTGACCTCCTTTACCAAAGAGGAAACTCGGGCTCAGAGAGGTGAATTATCTTGCTTGGTTTCACAGCCAGTTAGTAGGGTCAGATTAAAGTTCCCCAATCCTGGTCTGGAGCTTATTACATTGGAGCACTAAGAATGGCCTCCTCATCTCTGGCAACAGGACCGTCTGGCATTTTCCTTGGTGGAAGTGTCACCTAGGCTCTGGCTGGTGGCTGCCAGACCTGTCACCCAGGCATGGCATCAGTGCTGCCACGAGGCTGTGGCCTGCGCAGAGAACACTGCAGACAGGCACAAACACACACAAGTGAGGGCCTGGAGAGGACTGGCTTTTAATACTTCAGAGGGGCCTGGTCCTATGGCAGCTCCCCCCAGTCCACTTCAAAAGCCCTGATGCCCTGGGGACTCAGAGTTGACATCAAGGCAGCATTTCTGCCCTGTTCTCCCTGCTGAAATCCCTTGTTCAGTGAGGACTCTCAGGGCCCCCTCTCCTCCCAGGTTCCTCACTCCCCGCCAAGGTGCTGGGACCCATGGCAGGAAAAGAATGTTTACTTAAAGGCTGACAGTTCAAAAGGAGTGGGGGTTGGGGGATCCTAATGGCACCACAAGTTTGCTTTATTTTCCAAAGCTCTGCCCCAGGGAAAGGCGATCCATCTGCCTGCAGACCGGGGTGGAATGTCGGCCTCATCCTCCTCCTAGCCAGCCCAGGCTGAGGGCTCTTCCTGGGGCCCTTGGTCTGGCCAGCAAAGGTGGCAGACACTGATAATAGGGAGGGAGTCAAAGGTTAAACAGCGGAGATTAGATGAACACAAAGGCTTGTTAGGAAGTGTTAACATCTTCCCTGCAAATATACACAAGCAGCAGAAGCGGGAGAGCAGCAGCCTGGCACACACGGCTCAACTGAACCCAGTGGGCCTGTGTAAGGCCTCGCTGTGCAGAACGTGGCACGTCCTCAATGCCTACCTGGCTGTGTGCTGGGGAGGGGGGACAGGGACACACCTGTGTCCCACGCTGTCAAGGCACATGCCCCAGGCAGGGGAGGTAGAGTCCAGGGCTTGGCCTCAACAGCAATGACAAGATCAAAGGGAACTCGAGTTGCACGACTTGCCTCAGCGTCCCCGTGGTACTCCCATCACCTCTCACATGGCAGGGAGGTGGTGGCAGAGTAGGTCTGGGGGCTCACTGTTTTGAGTCTATTCTAATGGATTTAGTTTATTGGTTGAGGTTAAACCCATCTTTTCAGGGGCTCCTGATGGGCAGCCTTCAAGGGAGCATGAGGCATCTGCTTTCTCTCCTCAAGAAACAGCTCACACCCCCTTATCTCTATCCCTGCCTTGGGATTTGCCCTGAGAATACCATGGTTCACCTTCTCACCAGCGCCTGGACTAGAGACGGACCCACTGTGCTTCCAGGCAAGTCCAAACGCCCAGCCTCTGGCAGCCCTAGGCAGGCAGCAAACATTTCTTAGGCATCAACTCTGTCCAGAGCTGTGACCTGGGGCTTTAAGGATGAAGAAGAAACAAGGCCATATCGCTGCCTGAAATCTTGTTTCTGCTGAAAGCTAGGCCTTTAAAATAGTGGGGTAGTCCCTGGGCTTTTAGCTGATGTGCAACAACCCCCATTCTCACCTGCCTTCACTATCCTCAGTCTCAGCCACACAGTGAGAGGTGACATTTATGAATTCTAAATCCGTGCCGGGCACTGTTCACACACTGACTCCTGAAAACAGCGCTCTCAGGTTGGCTGCTTCTGTCATCCTCTTTTATAGAAGAGGAGACTGAGGCACAGGCAAGTCAGGTATCTTGTCCACGTCATAAAACTGGTAAAGGGAGATGCCCTTATTACAGTGATAATCCCCTCAATCTCCTGACTCTATCGTTCTCCATTCTCACCTCAAAGGATCAGACCATCTAGGTTCCAAGGATGGGGCAGGGATGGGGGGTGGTCTCCCCCAGGATTCAACCACTATGCAGGTCTCCTGAGCACTCCCTCTAACACAGAGTGGCCTTCCTTTCCGAAAGTAAAAGCGTGCAAAGATGTGTGTGGAAGTAAGGGCTCTCAGGAGGACCCCTGGCCCTGCCCTGTGACTCTGGGCAGGCCACTTAACTCCAGGATCTGTTTCTTCCTCCAGATTCCTTTCTCAAATAAAATAGCTGCCCCAGATGAACTTTTAAGTCACTGGGAACAGAACAGGCTAACCTGGTACCTGTCTCCAAGCTGTGCAAAAAGACAGCTCCTTCACTCTTTCAGAGATGACCTACAGCACTGCATCACTCTCTTTCTCTGCTATATTCCCTTCCCCATTCCCAGTCCTTTCCCAGCTTGTTCTCCCTTCGCATTGAACTGAGAAAGGGCACAAGAGAGCAGGCCTAGAAAGAGCGGCTCTGAAGGAAGCTGATAGTAGAAGCAGGACGGCTGTGGAGTCACATGGGCTGGGCCCACAGACCTCCCGTGGGTGCTCTGCACACAGGCTTGGCCAGAGTGGTCGAGGGAAGCCTGTAGTCAGTCTGTCCCTTAGACGATCAGTAGGCCCATCTTCCTTCTTGCTTAAACATCAACACTCCAGACAAACTGGTCACCTCTGCCTATAATGCACATTCACATATTTCAGGCTCTCAGAAGTCCTACCAAAGAGAAACCCATTTAATTCAGTTTCCTAACCTTATTTGACCACAGAATCCTTTTTTCTAGAGATGCCTATTAACACTCCCACAGAGTTAGTATTACCAATGTCAAATCAGCCAAACTCTCTTTAGGCTCTAATTTCCTCAGGCCGGCCACAGGGCTGAGTACAATATACAATTTTCTAATTCCCCAAACAATCTATGATGTACGCAGGAGTATTCTCCTGTGATAGATGAGGAAACCTTGCCCAAAAATGCCATGATTAATATGTAGCAGAGGCCAGATTCAAGCTGACATCCTCCTACTCCACGCCCAGCTCCTTCCACTCAGAGCTGCCAGCTTCTAAGGCTGAGGCTCAGAACCTTCTCTCTGCACAAGCATTCCTAACAGATGATGGGAACAGATGACGCCACAATCAGATCCCAGAAAAGCAGCTTCTTCCTTCCCTGGTTCATCTCTTGCTATTACCTGAGGCCAAGGACATAATTCACTGGAATCAATTCTATCAAGAAAAGTGGCAAACCCAGTTTTTCAGGGACTCTGGCTTTTATTGATGACCATATTCCAGAATATTAGAATCAGGGCAGACATGGAACCTTCAGGTGAAGGACATCAAATCAGAAAAGCCACAGTGTGGTGGAAACTGCAGAGGCCTGGGCATGAAAACCGTCACTATCCCCTCCAGTAAGTCAAGTGCATCACGCTGACTTTATAGATGCTCTCACGGAATCGTTCATATACAGCACGAGAATTATACATACCCTGTCCACCACTGGGTGGTATGATGATCAGAAAATAGTTTTACAGTACCTTGAAAAAGTTAAACTCTGCTCAAAGGAATAGCCACTGAGTTGTGTATAGTTAGAGGAAGTAAAGGTACAGGACGTGTTACTACTCCAAGTAGAAAATGAACATGCCACTAGGCTCAGGAGGAGCCGGTTAAGGGCTTAGCAGCCTCTCCCGCCTTCCTCCCAGCAGAGGGTCCCGAGGCTGTGCTGCGCCAGGCTGGGCCGCACTGACCCTGAGATCTCAGTGCAGGCCCTGAAGTGAGCACTCACATACTCTCCCCTCGGTGGGAATCCGATCCTGGTCCTGCTCCCTCTGGAGGCACGACTCCATCCCACCTGGCCTCACCGGGCAGTTCAGCAGCATCTCCCCTTGCCCGGGGCGCTGGAGTGGAGCGCCTGGCCAACAGTGCCACCTATGGTTGGATATGCGCAGGAGATGGGACCCAGAGGACCGGCCTGCAGATGAATTTTCTGGTGAGCTAGCTAGCCTCTCTTCTCTCGCTCCTTGGTAATCACATTTTTGCTTGATATCTATATTCGACAGTGACCTCTGGGGGACAAAAGGGAGGCAGCAGCCAGCTCCACAAACTGCTGGGCTGCAGATTCAAGCGCTATCAGAAGCACTTTTGTTCCTAGTTTGGGCCCAGGGCCTCTGACGCCAGGGAATGCTTGCTGAAGCATGGAGTTTGTTTTCCTAAAGGCAATTTCTCTGTTGTCTGAAATTGCTAAATTCTACTTTAGGCACTGACTCCTGTTAATGATGAGAACAATAACGGGAATAAACTGCCTTTTATCTGAGGGCTATAAAGTGCTTTACAAACGCAAACCCTTATTATTATGACTTTATATTTATAGACAAGTCTCACTTTAGGGGCTGCTGGCTGCATGTACAGCAATAATCCTGAAATTAATTCATTCATCTCCACCCCTTCCCCACCCCTTAACCCTGCCAAAGTGACAGGGTGTGGGGGTCAGAGAGGAGGGTGAACCCAGGGTTGCACCAGGGGAGCCTGGGAGCCACACTGCTTCCCTGTGGCATCATGGACCTGAGAGAGATGGTGGGAGGCTGGCACCACACCGCCTGAGAAGATGGACCAATACTGGGTCCTCCTTACTCTAGGTAAACTGGAGGGGGCATCTCTGGCCTAAGCTGAGCACCCCGTGAGACATGCTGGGTAGCTTCACCGTCTGTGGACTAGTAACTCATAAAACCTCCCATCTCAATGCCCTAAATCTATTTCATGGGAGTTGGTCCTACACTGCAATCCCTCTGATTCAGTTCACAACCAAGTCATTACGGGGCTCTTCTCTTCTGTGGTCAGTCAGAGTTCCAGAAACCCAAACGAAATCAGTGCATTTCCAAGATAATCAGCCAAGAAGCAGTCCCGCCAGGATCAGATCTCCACCTCGGTCACCTTCTGTCCCCTCAACCCAACTGACTGACTGAAAACTGAACTGAGCAGGCCATGAGAAGAGGAGGAAAAGGGATGTGAGCACACTCTTTGAAACATCATGCAAGAGACTTCCAAGAAGCACTCACCCCCTGTCCCTCTAGGGACACCCCTACCCCCAGGGGGGTTGGATCAAGTTTGCTGCTCCCAGACACCTCTGTAACTGCCACCTCAGACAGGTGTGCCTTCCAGGCTCTGGCTCCCTGCCAGCTCCAAGCTCATCATGGACTGGAGCCAGCCAGAGGTCAAGGCATAGTAACCTTACAGCAGAACCACCTAAGATCGCAAGTCAGTGGCTGGGTGATTTCCTCATCCCCTCATTCATCCAACAAATGTTTACTGAGCTCCAGCATATGCCAAGTACTGGACCAGACACTCATTGTTCAAATTTCCCTGCCCTGATGGAGCTGAGTACAATATTCAAGCTGGTTCTGATTACAGTATTCAAGGGCCGAAGAGAGAAAGCCCTTCGCTTTTAGTACCTACTCTGCTGCTGCTGCTGCTAAGTCGCATCAGTCATGTCCGACTCTGTGTGACCCCATAGAAGGCAGCCCAACAGGCTCCTCTGTCCCTGGGATTCTCCAGGCAAGAACACTGGAGTGGGTTGCCATTTCCTTCTCCAATGCTCTAGGGCTGTAGTAAAGCCCTTCTGCCCCTCTCAGCACTGGAAGAGGAGGCTGCTCTACCCTCTGGGGTGGGGAACTGTCTGAGTCCTAACCCTAGGTCAAACCCCACCCCCACCTTGCTCATACACAAGTAGGCAGGTGCCTACCATGCCACTTACTTTTTGTTGGTTGTTCTGACGACAACACAGCGCTCCTTCTGGTCCACAAAGACATTGTAAACATCCTTAGGGTACGGGAGGTTTCGAATTCGCCACTGGAAACTCATCTTGGTGTCTTTGCGCACGAATATGGGCTGCAGAAGGCAAATCCAATTCAAGGACTATTCTTGGAGAGGGGTAGGAAGGGATGGCTCCCCTCCACAAAGCTCTACCCGGGGACAAAATGGGAGCTCCTTAGCTCTCCTCTGATGCTTCCACTGCTGTGACCTACGAAGCCTGGAGCCCCTGCTCTGGGATGACTAAGCCAGAACCCTTTGGGTATCCATTCAAGGGAACTGCGTCCAGGTGGGCACACTGGAGATGAGGAGGTGAACAAGACATGGTGGCTGCCCTTGAGGGCTAGCAGCCCACTCCCCCAGCCTCCCCAAGACACCTGACAGAGACATACATTGGCATTGCTTTCCGTGATGAGTTCAGGCCCCAGGCTCCCTGCTCCTGGGAGTGCTGGCTCTCCCACCTCAATCTGCCACTGGCCCAAGGCTCCCAGGGCACTCTTCACACGCCACTTCCTCACTGAGGAGAGAAGGAAGCAGTGGGATTACGGGGAGGAAAGGTGTTCTGCTCTCTTCTGCTGAATCGTTGACATCACTTTAGGTACAGGAACAGGATAAAAGTGGGAGCGACAGGCCTTCATGGACTAACTTTATCCATCTGAGCAGGGACCTCACAACCCCTGAAATCTCAGGAGAGCATTTTCAATATTAGACAGTTTGTAAAGAACAGATCAGGGAGCCCAGACAAAAAGAATTAAAGCTATGAAAGGCGCCAAGTGAAGTCAGAAACCCCCAGGTATGACTTCAAGCACAGGGATGATGTGAAGGTTGGGAAAAGGGTGGCTACTAGTAACAGGGAAAATATGGATCCCAAGAAGCCTGAGTTGATGTGCATTCTTCCTTCTAAAAATAGGCAAAGGAAGAATGAGTTACGAGTGTGAAAGCTGATAAGCAGATTTGTCTCATGACTCAGAAGTCCAAATTGAGAAGTTTACTCATTTCAGGTGTACCTGGCTTAAAATAACACCCCCACAGTTGTATTTACAGGAAACGTGAGGCACACACCATATTTTAAGTGTATTATTTATAAAAGATCTAACATAAATTTCTTATAGAGTGGAATCATCCTTTTATAATGCAAATAATCATTTCTATTTTACAGCCCAGATGTTTGCATAAGAATTTTTTTTTCCGGTAAGGCCCACACTTTTATGGAAATTTTAAGTGAAAAGTCTAGTGCAGTAGACACTGAGAGCCCCACTGGGATGCTCAGGGACCCCACCCAGCCCTGTCACGGCCGACTGCTGTCAGCAGCCCGTGGCCACAAGGGGCTTTCCCAAGCGCGAGCGCTCGGCTCCTTCCCTCCCTGAGGCAATGGGGGTCTCCCAGGTGGCGGCTCAGGCGCTGCTCCAGGCCAGCAGCCTTCCTGGAGTGGCCGTGAGGAGCTAAACAACTCAGAAAGCACCCGGTGTCCTGTGGTGGTTGCTCCTTTTCTGGGCCGGGGGGTGAGTGTGATTCTCAGGATGGGTTTCTTCTGAGTAGCTGCGCCAAACCCCAAACACCCTCCCTGCTCTAAGTAAGGCACACAAGCTGAACACAAAAGTATGCTGTAAAATGAGGATTTTCCCTTGAATATGTGCTTTTATAAGGTCTGTTGAATTCTGCAATGTGATTTTATTACGTCTCAGGGCCAGAAACTCTCCCTAGAAACACATTTCCAAGTTTATAATGAAAATTAATAAGGAAGAGTAAAACTTGGAAATATGCTTTATAGGCAACTTTTTTTTTTTCTCACAAATACTTCTCTCTTAAGTGACTGGACTGTGACTAGAAGTACATCCAAATCTATTCTCGTAATACCTTGCTTAACTAGGAAGCCAGTCTTCTGGGTTGCAGCCTTCACAGCTACAAATTCAGAAACGACAAACGCCTCTAAGCTGTGACTTACTGTGACAGACCGGTGTATCTCACTCTACTGTAGAAAAGATCACTCCCAGCTTCTTACTCAGACACGTGTAAAATGCGATGTGTAGAATAAGGCAGGACATTATTTTTTCCCAGGCATACTGACAACAGCACGATGGGGTAGCTCACACTGAGTGCAGGGTCAGAACTAAAAAGCGTGTGGGACCATTTGGTGTGAGGGCAAACAAGCATCCTTAGACCCTGATGGGATCCCGAGGTGAGAACAGTCAAAACAGAGCTTAAAGGTGGAGGTTCTTTTAGAAAGCGTCCAGTCCAATGCTTGTATCTTTCAAATGAGAAATAGCATTCTTCCCTGCCTGCTCTCCTTCAACCCCTGCTACCTCTCTCCAAGGAAGAGTATAAAGAATTACCAAGGCTCAGAAAGAGACACTCACTTGCAAAATCCACAGGTAAAATTCACGTCTCCTAACTCCAAGACCAGAATCTGAATCACTAGTAAATGGCTAACTTGTATTCTATAAATATTTATCTGTGCTAAGTCTCTTCAGTCGTGTCCAACTCTTTGCGACCCTGTAGCCAGCCAGGCTCCTCCATCCATGGGGATTCTACAGGTAAGAATACTGGAGTGGGTTGCAATGTCCTCCTCAAAAATATTCAATAGCATATATAATATTTTTAGTTTTTTTTTTTTAAAGCTCTATTTCTTTTTAAGATTTTAGCATTTAAAAGAAAAGCTTCAATTATTTGAAAATTTAATTTCTGAAAAACACTTAATTATTTGAGGCTGGACAAGTGAGGTGTCCGGTGATCACGGGCCTTGTTAAATCATGTGTCCTGAAGCACAGTGCCAGTGTGGCCAGGAAAGCCAATTCTGATCTACTCTTTTCTACTCTTATCTATGGAATAATTGGGTTTGGAACAGAAATGTTCCCCAAAAGGACCCTAAGGAGATGGAAAGTTAGCTACTGGTTTCCTTACTGCTGGCCTTTAAAAGCCACTCAGGTCACAGAAACTTGGACCCTTGGCTGTTTCACCATTTTTAACACCTTGGGGTTAAATTCTTTGTTAGAATGTGAAGAAGGTCTCTGTATTCATTCCCCTGTGAGATAAGAGCCAATAAATGATTTTGGTGAAGTCCTTATTATTTCTCCCATGGATGTGGGCATGGATGCACACATGCAAATACACGCTTCGTCTTGTCTTTCTTGTCCTGTCTTTGTTCCTGAACTCAAGGACAGCTCCTGCGGCAACAGAAGACTGTTTCCACCTGCTGTCACTCTGATTTGATTATATGTTAAACCCAAACTGGTGTGTGCAAGGCAGCTCCCCGGGACGCTGTCATATCTTCCTGGCTGAGCCAGGGCCAGTCCTTGGAAAGGAGACTTTCAATGACCCTGTAAAGGGTCTGATGGGGAATATATGAAGGAGGCAGCGCCTGGGGCCTTTTTCCTAAGTCAGCAGGAAGCAGGCTGATGTCCCTGACTGCTGAAAGGAGGCCCCATCTTTCAGGTGGGCTGGAAAGTAGAGGTTCTAAAGGCCTCCTTCCCCAGAGCTCCCAGCCCTGGCCCACTTCCAGTGTGGGTAATTACATTCCCCTTTCCTAAATACTCCCTGCAGCTTAAACTGGATGCAGGATTCTTCTTTTCTGCCCTAAAACACTGCAACATTGCTATGTGGCTATTAAACAGCTGCCACGTCCCATCCCTGAGGAGGCTGAAGGGAATCGAGTGGGTCATTTATAAAGCCGGTGAAGTGCTTGGGGATGAAAGTGCTCAATATCCTCCAAATGCAGCCTGGGGTGGTTAGGCTGGCGGTCAAATACCACAGCAGATTAAGCCGGTAATCCGAATGTAATCGCTGGGGGATGGCCTGCCCTTCAGCCTCGGCCCCCCTGGACATGCTGTGTTCTTCTAGGGCTGGTTTGATGTTCCGATCATTGTTATGGGGCCCTTCAGTTTTTTTTTCTCTATGAATACACATACAGCATTCATTGTGGGGGGTGGGGATGAATAGCATTGAGCGGGCAGGAAAAAAAATATGACACTACTATGGTTATTAACACCGACTGGAAGGGCTCTGACCCAGACAGATGCACTATTGGTAATTCTCTCTATAAATTACTTTCTGGGTTTTTCAGACAGAAAACCAGTTTGACCAATTATCCAATTTGTATAATTAGCTGGAAAAAAATAAAAAATGGAAACCATTCCCATTTACACCACAAAAACCCTGTCCATATTTTGCTTCAACGAATGCACAAGTGAAAGTCAGTTCAGGCCCTGGGATTATTTATACTTAAAAATTAAAAACAAACAGTATTTTGCAAGCTGGCAGGCATGGGGTGGGGTGGTTGGAGATGAATAAGAAAAGGGTCAGCTGTTCAAAGGGCCCAGTGGTTTGAGTGGAGTGTTCCTCTCTGTCCTGCTCCCACCAGTCTCTACTTGGGCCATTCTGAGGAGAACAAAATTTAGTTAAAAAAACAAAACAGGATTAAATATTCTCAACTCCCAACAGTATGTTGTTGTGGATTAAAAGCACGGGCTCTTCATCACACAGACCTAGGCTTAAACCCAAGCCCTGTAACTAACCAGCTATGTGCTTCTGAGCAAGGTGCTTAAGCTCTTGAAACTTGCAGTTTTCCTGACTGTAAAATTAATGCAGCAGCACCTACCTACCACGCTGAGCTGTGACGGGGCTGGTTGGTGTAAAGCACTTGGCATGGCGCCCAATAAAAGGTACAGTATTACTATCCTTAGGTAGACTTTTTCAAACAACATTCTCCTATGAACCTCCATTTCTGCTTTTAAGAAAAAGGAGTCGGGAGGCCCCTGTCTAGTCTTGACCTGCCACGAGGGAAAGTGACAGGTTCACGTGGGATGTTACCAATGAAGTAACCTGGGCTTGTTCTTCATTTCAAGTTTGTGTCCAAGCACAACTAAGAGGCCTTGGGGTTTGTTTGTTTTTATAGCCACAGCAGCAATAGCTGTATTATTCGCTCTGTGAGAAGAAGAGAGTGCCACTGGGGGCTCAGCGAGAGGAGCTGTGGCGAGTCCTTGGCCTGGTGATGGTGCTGGTCAGCCCACGTGACCTCTGCTTTCATTAGCTCACCCCATTAGGCATTCCAAGGCTGTCACCCCCTGGGAGTGCTATAAATTACCATGCATTGTGAGGATATTACTACTGTATTGGTTTCCACCAAATCAGTGTCATATGCTAAACACATCAAGATTTTTTAATAGCACCATATTAAACCAATTGGGACTGGAACCCAAGCAGCTCATAATAAGGAAGGATCAACACTTCACTTTGCGGCTGAGCATGCGCAGGACACACGTTTTAAGACTGGAGATGAAGAGAATGCAAACCCATGTGATCCATGTTGTCAGTTCTAGACATTTACGAGCTGTCAGAAAAAGGGAAAAAGAAATTCCCTCAACAGTACTACCTGTCCATCAGGCCCAGGAAGAAATTAAAGTCAAGAATAATGACAAGAAAATAACCCAGCCCATGATTCCATCATTGGTCTTAGCATTTCAGGTGAAACTTAATAAAAAGAGACCAACTCCCACTGCTGACAGCCTCAGGCCCTGGGTCAAAGAACCAGCCACCTAGCTTCGGGAAGTCAGTTCATGCTGATATGCATACCTGAGAACAGAGAATGAGCAAATCAAATAATTTCCAGAAATCTGAGCTGGAGCCTCTATTCATGAGCTTATTCTTAGACAAAAAGGGAAAAGGGCTGCAGGAATGAAAGTGATGATGCCGCAAAATCACCATTTCTCCTTCCTCCTCCCTTTGATTCAGACGTTCTCCAAGACAAGGGGTATATTTAACAGAGCTGCCTCTGAGGCAAGGTCAGAAGCTGCTGCCTCTGATTCTTGCTTGTTCCTGATGTGGTTTCAGAAAACAAAACAAAAATTAAGCCAAAAAAGTGCAGGGAAAGCTGCCTTCACCATGACTTAGCCCACAAGGCTTACTTTCAATTCTACCTTCTCTGTGAAGATTTTCCCAGTGGTTTCTCTACACCCCCAATCACACCTTAGAAGAGTTAACTCTCTCATTTGCCTGGGGGTGGAGTGAGGTTCACTGGCCAAGTGGACACCCATTGCATCTCTGGTGTCCGGCCCTGACCTCGGGTTATTCTCAGGAACAATTCTGCCTCAAGGGCCTCAGTCTCGCCGAGCTCCCACATGTACTGCTGAGCTTCTCCTTGAAGCCTCAGCTAGGCCTGTTTACCTGTGCTCAGGTCACCCCAAGTGTTCCTAAGGGCCCACCGGGGGCCCCTGTCACTTACCAAGTAGTTCGTTTGTCTTCTCATCATACTCTTCGGCCATTTCCTTCCCATTGGGAAACAAATAGTGCACCTTTCTTCTCCCTGGGCACAAAGCAAAAGAGGGTCTTACCCCTGGCCTCCCCTTGCCGTGGGCCTTCAGATCCAGAGATCTGCCTGGGAAACACTAACAGCCATGGGCATATTAAAAATCTTCCCAGAGCCTCCCACGAACTCCTTGACAACCATCACCCACCATTACTTTAAGACAAGTCCTGGGACTCATTTGCTTTCCCTGAACATGTCTTTGTTCTGCTGATTATTCTACGAGCAATAGCTCTAAAAAAGTGTTAGTTGCTTAGTCATGTCTGATTCTTTGTGATCCCATGGACTTGAATTCTCCAGGCAAGAATACTGGAGTGGGTAGACATTCCCTTCTCCAGGGGACCGTCCTGACCCAGGGATTGAACCTGGGTCTCCAGCGTTGCAGGCAGATTCTTTACTGTCTGAGCCACTCTTCCCAACTGTTGAACTCCTCCTTGCCCTTCAAAATCCAACTGAAATGTCACTTCTACTGGGAAGTCTTCCTAAAACTATCATTCCTAGCCACTTCGGCAAAATTCATCACTTATTTCTTTATGCCTTCCTGGTGCTTTATTCATGTCCACAGTGGAGCGTTTATCTCATAGTATGATACTTTTAAAAGTATCTGTTTCAAGAATGATATCATATTTACCTTTCTCTCCCCAGTTCCTAAAACCAAGCCTATGTGCTCAGATTACTGAACTGGGTTTCCCAACCAGCAACTCCCTCCAGCTGTGCCCCTCACTCTGCCTTCTTCTGCACATCTCTATGCCATTCCTATCACACAGCACCTGACATGAGTGCCCACGTATTCTCCCTATGGTATTTTCCTTGGTTATGGTTTTACATTTGTGTGAATTCTGGATGATGAGTGCCTGTCTCTTTACTAAGATAAGAAGGATTTTATCCCCTCTATCTATGGTTTCCCAAACACTAAGCATAGTACTTGGCATATTTTAAGAGCTCAGCTAAGTATTGATTGAAAGAATGAAAGAACATCACTTCATCTTTCATTGAAAGAAGAGAAGAAATGGATAAAGAAGATGTGGAATATTAATCATAAAAAGTAATGAAATTGGGTCATTTGTAGTGGCCTAGACAGACCTAGAGTATGTCATACAGAGTGCAATCAGAATTAAGAAAAAATAAATACCGCATATTAACACATATATGTGGAATCTGAAAAAACTGATATAGACAGTCTTATTTACAAAGCAGAAATAGAGACATAGACATAGAGAACAAACATATGGATACCAAGGGGAAGGGGGGATGAGATGAACTAGGAGATCGGAATTGACATATATAAATTACTGATACTATGTATAAAATAGATAACTAATGAAATCTATTGTATAGCACAGAGAACTCTACTCAGTGCTTTGTGGTGACCTAAATGGGAAGGAAATCCAAAACAGTGGAGATATAGGTAGCTGATCCATTTTGCTGTACAGCAGAAACTAATACAACAATGTAAAGCAACTACACGCCAATAAAAATTTAAAAGAAAACAAATGTTAAAACAATTTCATACTAAAACAAAAGTAACGTATGTTCAAAGGAAAAAAAAGGAAAGAATTCAAGGGCATCTCCGAGACCAACTCTTCCATCTCAGTAGTATAATCCTAAGCATCTTCTTAAAAGTGGCTAGATAATTTCCCATTTTTACAGACAGGTAAACAGACAGGTAGGCTCCTTAGTGAGACAGTACCAATGCCCAGCAATCAGGTACCCAGCGTTTCCCTGATGAATAGAGCCCCAAGGCCCTTAATCAGCTGAAGGAGCCACTAGCCAACACTTGCAACTGCATCCAATCTACCAAGCCTTTTGCTGTCCACTCACTCCCCGAGACCTTGTTCTTCGCGTCATTCCGAATTTGTACTCTGGGGACACTCACCCCCAAATTTGCAGGGCCTCTCCATAGGCCCCTAGGTTACACCACCCTTAATCATTTGTTTGGCTCACAGAGCTGGCAGAGGCTGTCCTGTCAGGAGGCGGGTACAAGGGGCTGCCTGTGAGTAGCTGAGGGTGTCGGGCCTGACCCTCTTCTTCCCTGGAGTCTGGTCGTCAGTGCAGCAGGACACAGTGCTTACTATGGGCCAGGCGCTTTACATACTTGATTGCATTTAATTCTCACAATAATCCTCTGTGCCTCCAGTACTTGTCTTTCACAAATAAAGAAAATTGAGGCTTAAAGATCATGTAACTGGTTCAAGGTCATAAAAGCTAGGAAATGATAGCCTGGGCTTAAACTCACTTGAGGCCAAAGTTGAGGCTCTAATAACCATACTAGGGTATCTGTATGGCTTTAAGGTTATAAGGATGAACAGTATTCTAAGGGTTTATTGCTCATATTTCTAGTGAATTACATGTTTAGGCCTTAGCCTATTTTATTTCAGTATTCATCTTTTTCTTACTAATCTGATTGAGCTTTGTATATAGTAAGCACATGCCACACATGTTGCAAATAGTCTGTTTTAATTGCCTTTTTGTTTAAAGTAGATTTTCTCAAACAAATGTTTACTTTTTATATAGTCAATTATTTTTTCCTTTGTGGTTATTATCCAGAAGTTGTGCTTAGAATATCCTCCCTTACCCAAGATCATAATATTCATCTATACTTCATTCTAATACATATTTAGGGCTTCCCTCATAGCTCAGTCAGTTTTAAATGTACTCATGTATGTGAATATAAAAAAATTTAAGTATATTACTATGATATTTTGGTGAAAGAAAAAAATGTATGTGTGTGAGCTTGTATGCATGGAAAAAATATGGATGTTTCTGTATGAAAATGTCAATTGTTATTATCGCCACATGGGAGGATTATGGATGACTTGTTTATTTTTCATATTTCCACAATGAAAATAAATTATTTATGAAAGATACCACATAGCTCACAAAGAGTCAGTTTCTCTAGACCAATGATTGTCAAACTTTCTGAATGGGACCTAGGGTAAGAAATAAGATATAGATCACAATCCAGTATATATGTAATCGATCATATGTGTATTTGTGTGTATCTATATGTATGTGTCTGTGTGTTGTATGTATCATATCAAGTCTCATAAAACACTGACCTCACATACAATGTACTCTTTACTTTTTTCTGGTTTTAATTTTTCTAAAAAACTTGTTAACATACTGATGTCCCCCTCCTGCAAATAATGGGATTACCAGGAATAGCAATCATTGAACAAATCAACAATTTGCAACAGAAAAAATAATGATTTATGAAAAAGTGTACTGGGTTCTCATTATCAAGAGAAGTGATTCTTGGTGGGCAGACAGCCACATTCTCTGCCCACTCACATACACATCAGGAGGGCAGATCTCCAGGAGTGGTTTAACAAGGCATAGTCACACATTAGGGTTTTTTGTTTCCTTTTTTAGGTTTTGATTAGGGAGAGAAAAAACTAACACTGTTGTTTTGTGATATCACTAACAAAAAAACTTACCAAAATCCTGGTTGATGAAGTATTTGTTTGAACACTTCCAAAGGAAGTGAAAGGCGGGGACTAGAATAGATACTTGCACATCTGTGTTCACGGCAGTAGTTATTTACGGTTTAAAAAAAAAAGCAGAAGTAACCCACTTCCTTGAGTAATAAGAATAAAAACAAAAATAAGAACAAAAACAAAAACCGAAATAAATAAAAACAAAAAGACCCAATTAAAATTAAAAGCTTTTGCACAGAAAAGGAAACCATAAACAAGATGAAAAGACAACCCTCAGAATGGGCGAAAATATTAACATTAGCAAATGAAGTGACTGACAAAATAACTCCAAAATATATAAGCAACTCATGCAGCTCAATAGCAAAAAAAACAACCCAATCAAAAAATGGACAGAAGCCCTGAATAGATATTTATCCAAAGAAGGCACATAGATGGCCAACAAACACACTCAACATAACTATGAGAGAAATGCAAATCAAAGCTACAATAAGATATCACCTCACACCAGTCATAATGGCCATCATCAAACAATAAATGCTGGAGAGGGTGTAGAGAAAAGGGAACCCTCATGCACTGTTGGTGGCTCAGAGGATTAAGTGACTGCCTGCAAGCCGGGAGACCCGAGTTCAATTCCTGAGTCAGGAAGATCCCCCGGAGAAGGAAATGGCAACCCACTCCAGTATTCTTGCCTGGAGAATCCCATGGACGGAGGAGCCTGGTAGGTTACAGTCCACGGGGTCACAGAGAGTCGCACACGACTGAGCGACTTCACTTTCACTTTTCACTTCATGCACTGTTGGCGGGAATGTAAACTGATACAGTCACTAAGGAGAACGGTATGGAGGTTCCTTAAAAAACTAAAAACAGAGCTGCGATATGACCCAGCAATCCCATTACTAGGCACACACCCGGAAAAAACTGTAATTCAAAAAGACACATGTACTCCAATGTTCATTGCAGCACTGTTTACAATAGCCAGTACATGGAAGCAACCTAAATGTCCATCAACAGAGGAGTGGATAAAGATACGGCACAGGGGCGTCATTGGTGGTCCAGTGATTAAGAATCTGCCTGCCAATGCAGGGGACACGAGTTCGATCCCTGATCTGGGAAGATTCCACACTGTCGCAAAGCGACTAAGCTCGTGTGCTGCAACTAATGAAGCCTGAGGGCGCTAGAGCCTGTGCTCCACAACAGAATCTAGGCACGAGAAGCCTGTGCACCGCAACTAGAGAGTTGCCCACGACCGTCTAACTATCAACAGAGAAATCTCACGCGCGGCAGCAAAGACCCAGCACAGTCCAAAATAAATAGTTTCAAAAAAAAATTTTTTTTTTAAAACAGATATGGAACATATATACATTGGAATATTAACCACAAAAAGGAACACAACTGGGTCATTTACAGAGACATGGATGGAGCTAGAGACTGTCATACAGAGTGAAGTTAGAAAGAAAAAAATATGTATATTAATGCATATATGTGGAATATCGAAAAATGGTATAGATGATCTTATTTGCAAAGCAGGGCTTCCCATGCGAATCAGTGGTAAAGAATCCACCTGCTAACATAGAAGACACCAGTTCAATCCTTGGGTTTGGAAGATCCCTGGGAGGAGAAAATGGCAACCCACTCCAGCATTCTGGCCTGAAAAATTCCATGGACAGAGGAGCTTGGTGGGCTATAGTCCATGGGGTTGCAAAGAGTTGGACACAACTGAGCCACTAAGCATACACACATGCTTTTGCAAAGCAGAAGTAGAGACACAGACGTAGGGAACAAATGTACGGATATCAAGGGGGGACTGGGGAGGAATTGGGAGGTTAGAATTGACATGTATATAATACTATGCAAAAATAGATAACTAATGAAAACCTACTGTATAGCATAGGGAACTCTACAGAATGCTCTGTGGTGACCTAAATGGGAAGGAAATCCAAAAGCGAGGGAGTACATGAATAGCTGATTTCATTTTGCTGTACAGCAGATACAAATACAACATTGTTAAGCAACTATACTCTAATAAAAATTCATAAAATTAATTTTTTAAGAAGTGGAAGCAACTCAAGTGTCCACTGACACACCAGTGGATAAACAAAATGTGGTATATTCATACATACAATGGAAGAATGTTATTCAGCTTTAAAAAGGGAGGAAATCAAAATTTCCTCATGCAACAAATGACATTTCCTCATTTCCACATGCAACAACATGGATGAATTTTGAAGACATTATGCTAAGTGAAATAAGCCAGTCACAAAACAACGGTATCATATACTCCACTTATATGAGGTCCATGCTGTAACCAAACTCATGAAGATAGAAAGTAGAATGGCGATTGCCAAGGGCCGAAGATAAGGAGACTGAGGAGTAGTGTTTAATGGATACAGAGTTTCAGCTGAGGAGTTAGTAGCTAATGGGTATGGAGTTGCAGCTGAAAATGAACCTTCTGGAGATGGATAGTGGCAATGGGGGCACAACCATGTGAATATACTTAATGCCACAAAACTACACTTAAAAAAGGCTAAAATGGTGACTATATGTTATGTACTTCTTGCAATAAAAACAAATCTCACCGTCCTATGAGATAATGTTCAAAATCTTTAGTTTGGCAAAGGAGATCTATCACAACTCCAACTTCTCTGCAATTTCTTTTCATGTTCTACCATTTCCCCTTAACACTCCTCGAGAAAAGGGACCTTTTATTCACTCTTGCATCCTAGCACCCAGGACCTGACAGAGTGCAGGTAGATATTAGGACTGACTGGGTAAAGGCTTGAACCTCACTAAATGTTTTGTTATGCCCCTAGGAATCATCCACACACTTTAACACCTCTGTGTCTTCACGTGTGAGTTACTCTTGGTGGAATAACTATCCCCTCTTCTCCACTTAGCAAACACCTATCTACCCTTTAGGGCCCATGAACATCACCTGTTCTGTCAGATCTTCCTGAAAGAACCATTTCCACCTCTGTGCTCTCATGGCATTCTATAGAAAAGTCCAACTTCTACTTAACACATACTCTCTCATTTATTTACCTTTTTTTTCTTGACCACTATGGGAACTCCTGAAACATGTCGTTTTCTATCTGCTCTAGCACACAACTTAACACACAGTAAAAGCATCCCTAAATGCTGCCTGAATAAAGGAGCAAATGACCAGCTGATTTCACTTTCCAAGCTTTCTTGACTGGCCTCTACCTGTGGATTTCAGTCCCTGCCAGTTTCCTGAAAGCTACAAGGAATTCAGACCGAATTCATTCTGGCTGCCAAGTGGGTCCGGGAAGGGACCGTCAAGCACTGGCCAATCCTAGGGTGTTAGAAAGTCAGAATTCCATACCCCTGTGTCTACCTCTTCCAGAACCAGCAGGAATGGGGGAAGTGGCGGGGGAGGGGGTGGGGTGGGGCGGGAAGCGTTGCTTTGTCTCCTTTAAAGACCCAAGGAACATGTAGAAGTTCACTTACAAACATAACATTACAAGTGCAAAGGACCTCAGAGATAACAGAGATAATCAATTCACCTCATTTTACAGATGAGGAAAGTGAGGTTCAAATATAAGAGGCCGACTGGGGAGCCCACGCTAAATTAAAGGCAAAGTCCTAACTACAGCGCAGGTGTCCTGCGTCTCTTATGACACATCTCCAGACTGGGGTTCATGGGATCCCAGGTCAAGATCCACTTTTACCACTGACTGGGGGAGCTGCAGCCGACCTAAAATCCTGGATTTCAGTTTCCTCTTCTGTAAAACAGTGGAAAACAGCCTCTCGGGACTGCGGTGAAGAGCAAATGACATAGTGAACATGAAAAGAATTATTTATTAGTAACAGAACGCAGAGAGGAGCGAGGTAGTGTGGAGGAAACTAGGGGTGTTCAGAGAAGGGTGTTCCAGTCGCCTCATCTATATGAGCCTCGGTTTCTTCATCTGCAAATGCAGAACTTGCCCTGGCAGGAGGCTGCGACCTTCCAGCCTTACCCTCCGGGCTGGGCCCGTCCCGGGGGCGCCAGCGCGGAGGGCTGGACCCTGGTGGAAAGGAACAAGGTGCTCGCGGATTGGGGGGGGTGGGGGCTCGAGTTACCGTCTTGCAGCAGCGCCGTCTTCTCTGCCGCCCGCAGACTCTCCAGCCAGCCGGTCACCGCCATCTTCCCTCCAACGAGCCGCGTGCCTGGCCACTGCCATGGCAACCGTTCCGCCTAGGGTCACTTCCGGATGACCCGGAAGATGTTCTGGGCATTGGCTTGTTCCCACCCCGCGAACCCCGCGCCCTCCGTCTGCTCTCATTGGCTGCTCTGGTAAGTAGTTTATGCCTGTCCATCCCCGGTGACCCGTCGGGTCCGGAGTTGACCCTATTCTGTACCAAATCTGGGGAGTGGGGAGGAATCCTCAGGACAGGATCCGGACAGTCCAGCGCTCCCCTAGCCCCACCCAGGGAGTCCCTGGCGCGCGGCAGCTGCGGTACGCGGCGGGTGCCTCACACCTGCCAGCGTCTTCTCCACCCCCAGCTGTGAGGCCAAGACTCCACAGTCCCGGAAGGCGCCCCACACCTGCTGCAGTCGTGCGTCTCCCTGCAGCTGCGGGCCTGCGCGTTCCGGTGCCGAGAGGTCCAAGACCAGAGCAGGTGCAGGGCGTTCCTCACCCCGGCTCCCTAAACTCCACCAGCCACCCCAACCCTCCCCGTTTTCCTCTGCGGGCCTGTGATGCGGGTAGAGAAAAATAAACAGGTTCCCCCTCGCCCCCACCACCAATCCCCACTCCCTAAAGATGGAGCCCGTTCCTAGTCTGGTATCCCATTTTCGTAAAGCTTTTTGGAAGTGGAATGCAGCAGGAGCAGATACTGCACAGTTAATCTTCAAAGCAGCCCCCTGAGGAATGATACCCTTTGAAAGTGAAAGTGGGAGTCGCTGAGTCCTGTCTGACTCCTTGGACCCCATGGACTGTAGCCCATCGGGCTTTTCTGTCCATGGAATTCTCAGGGGAAGAAGTGGATAGCCATTCCCTTCTGGGAATCTTCCGGACCCGAGGATCAAACTCCCGTCTCCCACATTGCAGGCAGATTCTTTACCATCTGAGCCACCAGGGAAGCCCATGATGTCATTTGTTCCCCCTTCAAAAGTTCCCTGGATATTTCCACTCTTCTTATTTTCCCCAGTATTCTGAAAGACTGGTGATTGTGCATGCTAAGTCACTTCAGTAGTGTCTGACTCTTTGTGGCCCTATGGATTGTAGCCTACCAGGCTCCTTTGTCCATGTGTAGAGCTAGGCTAAGCCAAGTTTAGTTGGGTTTTGTGAGACTCCTGGGAACTTGGCTACTGTCCCCAAACTGTTGTCAGTAGAGACCCCACCTTCATAGAGGGGTTGGGGAGCCCCAAGTCTGGGTTGCACATGACAACTGCCCTGATCAACCTTCCAACAGAAAGGCTTGGGTCCAGCCATACCTCAATGGACCCCAAGGGCATCTTGAAGGCATTTCCCAAGCGGAAGAAAATTCACACCAATCCGTCATCAACAACTCTTGCAAAGATTCCCAAGAGGGAAGACAGAGAAGCAGCAGGAGGTGAGTGGACCCACCCTTAGGGCCCTCATGTGCTTGAGCCTCAGGCTTCTTACATCTTTCATGCCCAGAATCAGATACGACAGCTAACTCTGCCCACCCAGAGCCTGCAGGTTTGTTTGTACCTCCCTTGTCCTAAACTTGGTCCCCAGTCTTCGACAGGTGACTTGCTCTTTCATCTTCTACCACACCCCGAGGCCTCTATAAATCAGAAACTACCCCCTGGTCCCTAAGGAAATGACTGATACAATCCTTTCCTCTAGGAAGCTGCCTGCTGGTGAGGGGAGGGGATCCTTCTCAGGTCCCCAGAGTTATGCTATTTTGCAGCCAAAGTGACAAATAGATGGCAAAAACTTACATGGTAGGCTGGGTTGGGAGAGGGGAATATATTAGACTGTGAGGCCTATAGTAGCAAAGCATGTGCCTTGTGCCTGATACATAATAAGTGTCTATTAATATGTGTTGAAAGAATAAATGATCAAATGAAGTGATTTATAGGCTCCCTGCAATGTGCCAGACACAGTTCTAGGTTACATCAGGGAACAGGACGTATCAGAATCTTTGCCTGTTATATCAGGCGATGGCCCATGAGGAAATTAACTGTATACTGTGGTGGAATGCCCAGAAGGCAGGGTGGAGGAAAATGACTGGGGGAAGGGGACTGTGAAGGGTTCATTTGGATCATGTCTGAGTATGACAGCAGGCGTCTGGATGCCCCCTCCACAGAGTGGCTGAGCTCCGTGCGGGTGCATGTTCTGCCCACCGGCATTGGGAGAGCCCGGGCAGAACTCTTTGAGAAGCAGATTGTCCAGCATGGTGGCCAGATATGCCCTGCTCAGGCCCCAGGGGTCACTCACATTGTGGTGGATGAAGGCATGGACTGTGAGCGAGCCCTCCGCCTCCTTAGACTGCCCCAGCTGCCCCCAGGTGCTCAGCTGGTGAAGTCAGCCTGGCTGAGCTCGTGCCTGCAGGAGAGAAGGCTGGTGGACACAGCAGGATTCGGCATCTTCACCCCCAAGAGGTGGGCTGGTCCAAGTCTTTCCTCAAATGTTTTCTTGAGCTATTAAACTCTCATTGTCTTAATTAGAAACATTAAAAAAAAAAGATTTCAGAGTCGACAAGGATTGGAAACAGATATGTGGTGAGACTCTGGTGTCTTAACCTGCCATCACCATCCTGCAGGTACCTGGATCAAGCACAGCTCAGCAAGGCAGACCAAGTCTCTTTTACGCCTCCTGGAGCTGGTGAGGCTCAGCCCAGGACAGCCCTGTCTCCTTCCCGACCTCCCACCAGACCTGTATCTCCTTCCTGGAGGGCAGATGCGGTTGCAAGCATCCAAGCCCAGGTCAGGAGTCTCCCAGCCCCCACGGCTCCCTTCTCCTGGGAACTAGATCACAGAAACAGGGAGGGCCTGGTGTTCAGAAAGTTTCAGGCCCCTGAGAGAGGACGGCTGTCTTTATTGAGAAGTCTTTTAATTCTTCCCAGCATTCATCACTCCTGTATTTGCCTATCTACCACATTTCACTGGGGATCCTAGGGCTGGGCACTAGGGGAAGCCAGGTGGAACACGGCCCCACACTTAAGCAGATCCAGGTCTGTTGCAGAAAACCCAGCATCATACTTGGGTCTGACTAGGAAACTCAGCCCCCACCTCGAAGGAGCCCTCCTCATGGGCGGCATGAACTTACTGTCTCTTCTCCTTCCCTATCTCAAGACCAGCTCTGATGGTGAAGCCAGTGACGGGGAAGAGACCCAGGTTAGCGCTGCTGATCTGGAAGCCCTGATCAGCGGCCGCTACCCCACCCCCTTTGAGGGAGATGGTGAGCCTAGCCCAGCCCCCGAGGGCCTGGATAAGTGGGTCTGTGCACAGCCTTCAAGCCAGAAGGCAATCAACCACAACCCCCATATCACAGAGAAGCTGGAAGTACTGGCCAAAGCCTACAGCGTTCAGGGAGACAAGTGGAGGGCCCTGGGCTATGCCAAGGCCATCAATGCCCTGAAGAGCTTCCACAAGCCTGTCACCTCCTACCAGGTACCTGGGGGCCAGGGGAGGACATGTGGGGGGCTGGGTGGGGGTCTTCTGTAGTGGGGGTCAGGTGGAGGGCTTAACATTTTCTGATGTCTGGGACTTTCACAAAAGAAAACAGGGAGATTAATGAAAGCAGCTTGGCAAAAATCTTGATAATTACAAAAGCTGGGTGTTGGGTCTGTGGGGTTCAGTATACTCTTTTACTTTCGAGTTTTTCCGTAATAAAAAAGTTGCTTGAAAGTTGAGTCTCTGAAGATCAACAGGCCAGGGTTTGAATTCTGGTTCCCATTATTCACTAACTGCCTGACTTTAAGCCAGTTATTCAAATCCTCTGAGCATCAGTCTCCTCATGAGTAAAAAGGGACTAAGAATAGTAACAAACACAGTGTTCCCGTGAGGACTCAAAGGGATGACCCATGTAGTGCAGGACCCGATACAGGGTAAAGCCTCACACGGGCCCCCCTGCTGTGGTGACGCTGCCCAGTGTCATCACCGCTGCCCTTCCTCTGCTCCCTGTGCTGAGCTCCATCCTCTGGGAACCAGCAGACAAGTTACTCAGCCCACTCCAGCCAGACTTCTCATCTTCAGCTGTGCCCAAGCTTTACACAGCTATCAGTTGCCCACCAACCAGACTGGCTTTCACTCAAGACATCTGCTAAAGGAGTCAGTTTCCCCACTGCTGAATCTGCTCCTCCCATCTTCTCACCTTTCCTTCCTTCCCACCTTTCCTTCCTGCCTCTGCCTCCTCTTCCCCTAGGAGGCCTTTGGTATCCCTGGGATTGGAAAGCGGATGGCTGAGAAGATTGTCGAGATCCTGGAGAGCGGGCATCTGCGGAAGCTGGACCACATCAGCGAAAGCGTGCCTGTCTTAGAGCTCTTCTCCAACATCTGGGGAGCTGGAACCAAGACTGCCCAAATGTGGTACCATCAGGTCACATCCTGTCCTAGCCCCCACTTCAGTTTTACTGTATCTTAGAGCTCCTGTCCCACACTTCTCTCGCCCTATGCTTTGATGAGAATGAACCCAGACTAGAGAGGGATCACTTCTCAAAGGGACCAGGGCCCATGCAGATCCTCCCTTGGCTCTCAGAACTACCCTGTTTGGTATCTTTGAGGCTTAGTCTGTGGTGTAGGCAGAGACAAGAAGTATATTTCTCTGTCCCCCAGAAAAACAAGGGCCTTCCTGAGCAGACCAGACCTGGGGGCTGAGAATCCAGAACAGTGGTTCCCAAACCCAGCCATGCCCAGAATCACCCCCAGATTGATGAGATGATGAATGAGTGTTTTAGGATAGGGGCAGGGCTGGGTTGAGGTGTGTCTTCCATGCCCCGTGCCTTTCCCAAGTCCCACTGATTACAGACCCTGGGCTTGCTCCTGCCTCATGCTTTCCTTGGAGTCTAGAGATGATGAAAACCTTGTGTGTCTGCTTATTCACTGTCTCTTCGTTGGTTCTGGATCCTCATAGCCTTCCCATCTGGCTTCTTTATTTCAGGGTTTCCGGAGCTTAGAAGACATCCGAAACCAGGCCTGTCTGACTACCCAGCAGGCCATTGGCCTGAAGCATTATGATGACTTCCTAGACCGCATGCCCAGGGAGGAAGCTGCAGAGATTGAGCAGACAGTAAGCAGGTGTCCCAGGGCAGTAAGGAGAGCCACTGCTATAGGGTCAGGGCCTGGCTCAAAGCCAGGAACTCCTGATCCCTCAGCGGGGGAGCCCAGCAGGCAGAGGAAGCTGTGGGCCGCCAGAGACTGGAACTAGTGGGCAAAGAGCAAGTTGGCTTAGGTAGGGAAGGGTTGCAGCACTAGCTCTCTGGGGCAGGGGTCTCAGTATCAGGCAGAGTTAGCCCTGGCTTAGGTGCTAGGATGGTGTTAGGACTGGGTTAATGTCAGGGCTTGATCAGAGCTGGATTATGGTCAGAACTACTTGAAGATATTGGGATTTGAACTGGGCTAGGGTAGGGTGGATCAGGGCAGAGGTTCTTAGCATTTTTTGACTCACAAACTTCTTTGAGAACCTAATGAAAATCATGGACTCTTCTCTGTCCACAGTCTGTAAAAATGCACAAAGTTGTATATCTCTTTTCAGAAGTACATACCTTCTGCAGCCCTCTGAAGGCTGGTTCAAGGTTTGGGTTAGAATTGGTGTAAAGGCACAGTGCCAGTAGGATTAGGTTTGGGGTTGGAGGAAAGCTAGATCCAGAGTCAAGTTAAGGTTAGACCTGAATCAGTAGAGTTTTCTTAGTGTTGGATGCTTTTCGTTAAAATTTATGATTGTCCTAGAAATAAGGTTTGGCCAAGATTAGGGTTTGGTTTAGAGTTGGGTTAGGGGTTAAATTCATGTAAAACCTAGATTAGAGGGAGACTAGGGTACATTTAGGGTGAGATGTATCATTTGTTCAGCTGGCATTAAGGTTAGGGACTGGTTTGCTCACTATGGCCTATGATTCTAATATGGCAGGACTCCCTGGAGACTGGCCCAGCTTAGCTAAAATCACCCTCCAGCTCTTCTCCCAGTCACGTGACTATGAGGCTGGTGTGGGATGGACAGGCAAGCGCCTTTGTCCACCCATCACTGGGCCTTAGTGCCAGTGATGACCTGTCTGTCACTCAGCCACGGTGTCTGGGCACAGAGAATGCCCCAGCGAGCCTCCAGCCCCAACCCACTGGAACAGAAGGGCCCACTCTCCCCATTTAAGTTCTCCAGTTTTAGGAGGTTTTGATGGGATTATCCATCCTAGGCCTCCTCCCACACTCTCAAGAAGGGGGTTGAGGGGATTAGCAAAGCCTGCCTGTCAGGAGAATTGAAGTATCCAAGGTCCCAGAAATCTCAGTGTCCTGCGGTAGAGACTGGGAAGCTATCCGCATACGAAAGGCCTCAGTGTTTCTGGTGTGGAGACTAATGGGCTTAACCTCCCTCGGCCCCACCCACTCAGTGCACCATGATCCCTCAGCCTCAGCTCCCTCCACACCGAGCCCCATTCCTCCAAGTAAGGATGTGGCCACTGGCTCAGATTTCCCTCCCTCTTTGCTCTCTCCTTTCCTTCCCTACACATGCAATTATATTTCTGGGTTCTGTCTCCCCAGAGGCCTGGACTAGGGGCACCCTGCCAACCACCTGTCAGGCTTCAAGCCCCAACTCACACACTCTGCATTTAGCTCTGAATCCAAAGATACCTGGGGCTGCTAAGACCTGGCTGAGGGCTCCTTGGCACCTGGCCCTCTGTACTCAGTGGAGCTTCACACACTTGGGTGTATGGGTTGGGGCAGACCCCAGAGAAGGTATGTCTGTCTGCTCTTGAAGAGCTCTAGAGGGAAAGAGCCACAGCTTCCCTCAGAATCCGAGCACAGCCTTCTCATCTCTCCCCAGGCCGCACCCAGTGGTGTGAGCGCGTTTTCTTCTCTTCTGTCCCAGCAAGGCACGCTCCCCAGGGTGGATGGAGCTCCTCTTCTGTTCCTTGAGGCTCTCTCTCAGGCTGGACCTTGCATCCAGGGATTGGCTTGGAACCCAAGGGGTGTGTGGGCTCCTGGGACAGGGAAGGCCCACAGCCCTCACCCTCCTCACTGTCCTCTCCCAGGTCCGGAAAGCAGCTCAGGCCCTCAACCCCGGGCTGCTGTGCGTGGCATGTGGTTCATACCGTCGGGGAAAGGCAACCTGTGGTGACATGGACGTGCTGCTTACCCACCCGGATGGCCGCTCTCACCAGGGCGTTTTCAGCCGCCTCTTGGACAGCCTCCGGCAGCAAGGTATAAGCCCCACCCCCAGGTGAGCAGGTGGGCAGGGGCAAGGTGGCCCCCAGGCTAGAGAGCCTCAAAGTTCCATCGCTAGGCAGGAAGCAGGGGAGGCTGCTCCACCAGAACCCACCTCTCCCCTGGGGCCAGAGCCACTGCCGGGAAGAGATGAATCAGCTCCTCACACCTCCCAGAGGTGCTGCAGGTCAAGGGTTCATCGGATCTTTCCATGCCCCCAGTGTAGCGGGTGGGAGTGGGCCATAGGAGGAGTTACTATGCATATTCTATAGAAAAGGACACAGGCCTGAAGAAAGCCTGCAAATAAATGGACAAGCTGGGGACAGAGGACCCAGGGATAATCAGGAGAGGCCTGGGAGGTCAGACGGCCCTGGGCTGGGCAGCCCAGGCCCTGGCTCCCCACCCTGCCAGCGCCCTCCTGTGTTGGGCCAGGGTTCCTGACGGATGACCTGGTGAGCCACGAGGAGAACGGCCAGCAGCAGAAGTACCTGGGTGTGTGCCAGCTCCCGGGGCCAGGGCGGCGGCACCGACGACTGGACATCATTGTCGTTCCCTACAGCGAGCTCGCTTGCGCCCTGCTCTACTTCACCGGCTCTGCCCACTTCAACCGCTCCATGCGGGCTCTGGCCAAGACCAAGGGCATGAGCTTGTCAGAGCATGCCCTCAGCACAGCTGTGGTCCGCAGTGCCCAAGGCCTCAAGGTGGGCTCTGGCCAAGTGCTGCCCACCCCCACTGAGAAGGATGTCTTCAGGTTCTTAGGCCTGCCCTACCGAGAACCCGCCGAGCGGGACTGGTGACCTGGCTGCCCCTCTTGGCCATTCAGCCAGCCTCAGCAGGCTGAACCTCACTGTGTCAACCACTGGCTCCTCTGGGCTTGGGAAGGGCCAGCCTCGCTCCCAGGATGGCTTGGCGCTCTCTGCAGCAGGGTCAGGTGTTACCCTGTCTACCTCACCATTGCCCTCGAAGAGTTGTGCACATGGCCCCCTGCCCATTTTAGGCAGGAACTGGTACCTGGCTTGGGGCCAGCTTCCTGCTTTGGAGGCCCAGGCATCCCCACTTCTCTACCCCAAGGAGGGTCTAGCTACTGGGGGTGGGATGGGGGCTGCAGGGGAGAGGCACAATACTGTGGCCCAGCATCACCCAAGACCCTTCAGAGCAAACGAGCCGCTCCGAGGTGCTTCCTCCACCCACCTCCCTAGCAGTGCAGCTGGCAGTGTGGGGCGGGGGCGCCCCAGGGTCGACGAGGACAGCATTTGAAGGCCAGGGGCCCAATAAAGTGCTCTTGAGATTCAGCCTGCCTGGTGTGTCTGTGAGCTGCTGTAGCCTCTGCCTGCCTTTCTCCTGGGAAGGGACAGAGACTGGAGGTGAATGGGAACCCAGGCAAGTTAACAGTTCTCCAAACGGGCCAGGCCTGAGTCAGCTCCTGAACAACTCAGAAAGGAGTAGGGGTGGACATTAAGAGGGAGGATTCATGGAGCCGGGAATTAGGCTTGTCTACCCATCAGCATGTCCTAGAATAGGCAATACCTAAGGATGTGAACAAACGTAACAAGGCTCGGTGAAAGTGACCAGTTTCAAATGTAACAAGTGACCTGTGTGCCATTGACAGGGCTGAGACAGTCCGGGAACGCTGTGCTGCCTGGAGGAGGCAAGGGGCAACTTCGCAGGAAATAGCCTATTTGAAAAGGGTAAACCGTTCTCTTTGGGGATAACTAAACCTGCTTTAAGAGAGGATGCTGTGTGCCGGGTGGGAATCAGAAGGCCAGGCTGGTAGAGGACTGAAAGTCGAGCTGAGGGGCTTAGTTTGAGCAGCTCGGAGAGGCCAGCTAGGGGTATCAGGGTGGTTTTGGAGGCCGGAGCTTACAGGACAGGAAAGATTTGGTGAGGGGAGCAGTCGGGTGGGAAGGTTTGGCATACCAAGTGTAATACGGCTCAGAGGCAAGAGAAGGTGGCTGCGAGGAGCCTGGGCCAGAGTTGGGATCCGCCAGAGTGTTGGCTGTGCAAAAACAGCAAAGGGGCGGGCCCCGAGTCCTGCATCTAATTGCAAACTCCTAGAGCTGGCGTTTATTGGCCTGGTCTCAGTCAGGGGATCCCAGCAAGCTTAGAATGGGCCCAACTCTCGCTCAGAGCCCTGAAGTCCAGCTGCTGGGTCATGTCAGGGAAGGAATCAAAAGCCACGGAGGCTGGGGGGCCCCTTTCACAGCTCAGTACCAACCAGAGAAGCCACATCAGAGGACTAGAAGGCTTCGTAAGGGCGACTTCCCCAGTGGCTCAGTGGTAAAGAATCCTCCTGCTAATGCAGGATGCAAGTTCGATCCCTGGTTCAGGAATATTCCCTGGAGGAGGAAATGACAACCCACTCCAGTATTCTTGTCATTAAAATCCCATGGAGGAGCCTGGCGGACTGCAGTCCCTGGGGTCGCAGAGCACACGCACACAGCACAAGCGTTCGTGGCAGGTGAGCCTCTCGGAGCTTTTCCTACAGGGAGGTGTAGCTGCCTGGGCCCTGGAATGGACAAGAAGAGCTGGGACTCTCTGGGCCCCCCAGGTGTCAGGGTTGCTTTCGGCCCCTAGGAGCTCAGCTAGTCTACTCTGGACTGGGGTCTCCGTGCCCGCCACTATCCCTAGCAAGGGGTGCAGCTGGTAGAAGCCCAAAGCCTGGGGTGTCTGCATCCAAATGTGGATGCTGCTACTTCCCTCTTGAGTGCCCCAGCCTGCTCAGCAGCCTCTCCAGCCCCAGAGGAGCAGGGCCTCCAGAACAAGGAGAAAGAGGAACCCGTGGGTCCCAGGATAACTTCCTGCACGCAGGAAGTCTTCAGAACCATAGGGAGGGATGGTGCTGGTTTCTGGGTCTGGAACCAGGGGCCTGGCCCCTCATCCTGCCATCTCTTAGAGGAAGGAAGGGGAGGTTCTCCCCCACCCCCAACCTCCCTGAGAGTCAGAATTCTGGAGACCACCTTCAAACCATGCAGATTCCTGGTCCTACATCCTGGCAAGGGCAACAGGAAATCATGGGTTAAAAAGAGTACCCACCCCCTCCAGAGAGACCCACCCTCAGGGCAGTGTCCTCTGGGCTTCTCAGGGACACTGGAGCCCGGGAGAATATCTAATGCAGGGACTCTGGTCCTGAGAAAGGCTGCCCAGTTAGGCAGAGGGGGAAGTTCTCTGAGTCCAAACTAAAAAAAGGGTACGACCAGCCACTTGAGAGCCTGAAATGGATTCCTGGGCAGACTTTCAACTCAGTGCCCCATCCTGCTGGAAGGGAGACTGGATTGTGGAGCCCTGGTGGGAACCGAGATACTGTCTTACAACTGAGCACCCCAAAACCACCACCCACTTACCACCTGGTCCTAATGAGGAGGAAGGGCCCCACGGGCCTGCTTCCTGCCTCCAGCTCAGCTCATCATTGCTCTCTCCCTGAGCTTCAGTGGTCTCTGGCCAGACCACAGGTGTGGTTGGCAGGGTAACAGTCTCCCAAACTTATCCACAGTTTATTCTCTGGAACCTGTGAATATATTACCCTACTTGGTAAGAAAGGGATGTTGCAGATTTAATTAAGAATTTTGAAATGAGGAGATCAGCCAATAGGCCCAATCTAATCATGAGTCCTTAAAAGTGGAGAACTTTCCTGGCTAAGATTAGAGAGCTGTGATGAAGGAAGGAAGGTCCGAGAGATGTGATGTTTCTGCCTTTAAAGATAAACGGGGCTACCAGCCATGGAATGTGGGCAGCCTCTAGAAACCGGAAGAGGCAAGGAAACAGATCCTACTCTAGAGCCTCCATAACAGAACACAGCCCTGCCAACACCTCAGTTTTATCCTGGGGAGACCTGTGTCAGACTGCTAAACAATAGAACTTGGTGGTGTGTTAAGCCATCGGGTGTGTGGAAATTTGTTACTGCAGTGATAGAGGACCAGTACACAGAGTGTGTCTTGTTCTTTCCCTGTACAAAGTGAGTGAAGGGATGGTGGGTATGAGCAGGCCCTGCTGTGAGGTAGAGGAGGTCCCTGGAAGTGCAGTAGGGTGTGGGGAAGGGGAGGGGCCTCCCCCCATGCCTGGAGTAGGGGAAAGGCAGGTGGTAGGCAAAGCTGGGGGCCCAGTCCTCATGGACGGGCTGCCCTGTGCTCAGTCTGAGGCTCCCAGTTTCCCTCTGACACTTTGAGCCCAAGGCACAATCCTCTCTGAGCTGCTTGGCCCCAACCCTGCCAACCTGGGAGCCTCATCTTTTCCTGACTTCCCTTGTAGCTCAGTTGGTAAAGAATCTGCCTGCAGTGCAGGAGACCCAGGTTCGATTCCTCGGTTGGGAAGATCCCCAGGAGAAGGAAATGACAACCCACTCCAGTATTCTTGCCTGGGAAATCCCATGGAAATCCCATGGACAGAGGAGCTTGGGGGGCTACAATCCATGGGATTGCAAGAGTCAGACACAACTTAGCAACTAAACCACAACCATCTTTTCCCAAGGCCTGGGTTGATAACATTGCCACTGAAAGGGGAACAAGACCAGGGCATACTTTCCTCCTGGGTTCTGGCTGTTCCTCATGAAGCAAATGTGGGCACAGGGCCAAGGTTTCCCAGGCCTAGAGTGGACATGGCGAGGAGGGCAGGCCCAGCTATGTCCTGTCCTCCAGGAGTAAAGGAATGGGAAACCCAGGCCCTTGGTCCTGCTTCACCACAGGGGAGTTATGAGTTCATGTCCCTTTGAACAGAATGGGATGCCTCTTGCCCAGACGAGGGACGACAGCTTGGAGAAGACGTTGGCCTTACTCCCTCTCCACTCCCCCAACAGGAGAGCCCCTTTCCAGGCCCTCCCCACACGGCAGCTACAGCTGTTGGGGCACCTGCTGCCCCAGGCCTAGGAGGGGCTCAGCCTCCAGACCTTTAGCCCTCTGTTAGCTCTGCCCTTTAGTCCGGACTCCAGCCAGACAGTTTTCCAGAACACCTGAGCAGCCCTGCTTCTGAGCTCTGGGACTGGGGGACCCTCAGGCCTGAAGTCCCCAAACTGGCCTGAGACTCTGGGCCTCGCCCCTATTGTCTGAACCAGGGGTGCCAGCCTTGGTCCCCTAAGTGGGGGTAAGTACAGAAGCTGAGCTCCAGTGAAAAGCCTAGAGGGAACATCCTGAAAGACATCCCAGAGGTAAGGAGAGGACCCAGTGGTGGAGGGACTTTGGGCGGGGCTCTGGCACCAGGCCATGGGGGGTGCTTGAGTGACTGTGGAACCTCTGTCTGACCCTTCACTCTGCTGGACCTGGGGGCCTGGTGCTGATGGAGCGGGCAAATGGCCGCAGACATCGTGTTCCTCCAGCAGCAAGACACCCTGAGCCCTACCGCCCTCACCCACCGGGCTCTGTCTGGTTCCCTCAGCAAGGCTGCCACTGTGCCCTTGTCTAACTGCGGGGCCATTTGCCTGTGTGCCTAAAGTACATCGCTGGGCCCGTGTTTGGGTGCTGCAGGCTCATGACTCTACATTTGCACATGTGTGTGGACAAGCCGGGTGTGTGTCAGTGTATCCACCAATCTCGACCTCGGTGTGCATGCCCCAGGGTCCTTAAAGGCTCTGGGCAGGGCTTGGGGCTGGATTGGGGGTCCCCAGAGTCCCTGTGGTGCTGGGTAGGGACTGCAGAAGGTGGTGGAGGCCCGATGGGCTCTGGACTCTGAGTTCTTGTGTCCTGGAGGCGGCCGCAGGGTGGGCCGCCTGCGTCAGCCTTGAGCGGCCATCAATAGCACGCGGTTAATTAATTTGATGGGAACAGCAGGGACCGCCGTTTGCATTTAGTGAAGTTCCAGGAACTTCCAACCTCATCTTCATAATTGGCCTCATAAATTGTAAGAAAGAGAGAGATCAGCAAAGCGGGAGGGAGGAGGGGCCGCTCGTCCGTCCTTATTTAATTTTATTGCTGAAATTCATCTTTTTAGCCTCCTCCAGAATCGGCTCTCCCTGCCGGATTTGCCTAATCATGATAAATTAATATTCATTTCCCCGCCTCTTACCCAGCTCCTGCGCTTGGATAGAGTTGGGGTGGGTCTCCTTCCAGCCCCTCCACCACGCCTTGGTGGGAGCCTGAGAAAAGAGGGGCTGTGTTACTACAAGGGGTGGAGGGTGTGGGGAATGTGGGATGATTGATTGGGCTCCTAGAGGACACACTCCTGAGACCCCAGACCCATCCCTGGGCAAGAATACTCCAGAGGGTCTGGGATGCTGGGATCAACTACCCCTGCCCACAGGGTCTGGGCGGGAGGGGCAGGAAGAGGCCACGAAGGCATTTTGGAGACCCAGAGGCTGAGACTGGGAGCAGTTAGGATGGATCTGGGAGGTGGATTCTGAAGGTCGGCACCAGGTGAGAGGTGGGGGGAAGGGACCTGGTCTTTGCCCCTCTTCTCCATCAACTAGGTGTAGGCTACCTTGCCCTGTGCAGACTCCATGGGGGACCCACTCTAGTCTGTGGGGCTTCACAGACACCCATAGTCTCTGGCCAACAGAAGTGGCTACTTCCCAACAGCCCAGCCCAGCTAGGTGGCTGGGCCTCTTACACTGGGCACCTTGGCTCTGCTGTGTGTGCGTGTTAGTTGCTCAGCCGTGTCTGACTCTTTGTAACCCCATGGTCTGTCTGTAGCCCACCAGGCTCCTCTGCCCATAGAATTCTCCAGGCAAGAATATTGGAGTGTGGTTAGCCATTCCCTTCTCCAGGGGATCTTACCAGCCCAGGGATCGAACCCAGGTCTCCTGTCGTGTGGCTGTACTGCTTTTCCCAGTAAGGCCCTTTCACAGACCTGCAGGAGTGCTTCTGGAAGGGTTAGGCAAATCCTGAGCAGTGGGGCCCCTGAAGTCCAAAGGGGCAGATGCTCTGTCTTCTTGCCTCATAATCAGTATGTGAGATATGGGAGGGATTTAGATTTTATCCACCACCTTACCCCATTTTACAGATGAGGAAACTGGACTGAAAAGAGGAGGTTACTGACCCAAGGTCTCACAGAAGTTGGGGCAGGGGGCTGTTTCTATCCCATCTTGGAAGATGGGTGTGGTGGGTAGGATTCTCTGAAAAACCCCAGTGACTTTTGCCCTTGTGCAACCGTCTCCCTTTTGAGTGGGAGTAGAGGCTTCAACTCTGAGGAGGTGCTACTCCTGCAGTTACGCTACCTCATATGGCAAATGGAAGACTATATGGGTGGGTCTGGTCTAATAATGTGAACCCTTTAAAAGGAGTTTTATTAAGCTATTAGCAGAAGGGGTAAAGAGATTCAAAGCATGAAGGCTCAGCATGCCTCTGCTGGCTCTGAAGATAGAAGGGGACTTGTACAAAGAGCAGGGAGCAGCCCTCAGCTGATACATAGCAAGGAAATGGGGACCTCAGTCCTACAACCATAAGAAGCCAAATTCTGTCAACAAAGAGAATGAGTGTGGAAGCTGATCTTTCCCAGAGCTTCCAGATAAGAGCCCAGCCTGGTTAACACCGTGATTTAGGTCTTGCGGAACCCTAATCAGAGAATTCAGCTGAGCCTGCCTGGACTTCTGGTCTACAGGATTCTGAAATAACGGGTCTTGTTTTTAGGGGCTAAGTTTGTGATTTGTCATCACTTTTGTGCAGCAATAGAAACCTAATATGCAGGGCTTAGGGGAAGGGTATCTTACGAGGGCCCTACAATGGGGGAGGGAGATGAAGTTGGGGGAGGTCTGAGGCTCTATCCTAAAGCTACTTCCCTCTGCACCAGCATTCCGACAGGGCAACAATTGACTGAAGCTGCCACCTAGTTCCAAAGTTCTCATAACTCCCTGTTGTTTCACTTGGGACCAAACCCTCATAAGCATTGAAATTTGTGAGTCCTTCCAGGTGGAGTCTGGACCCCTGTGTAATGAGGAGTAGCAAGTTCACCTCACAGGAATGGGTCCTCCTGTGAGGAGAACAGGAAGAGCCTCTATGGAATTGGTTCGGGCAGAGGCTTCTAGGATGTGGGTAGGGGCCAGCTGGTAATTTAATGCACTTTCAAACCAGAGTTCCTCTTCCCCCGAAACCAGTTTTCAAAAAGTATCTATTCATGTGTCCTAGGTGGGTGCTGGCAAAAGATGGTTTTGATTCCCACTGGAAGATCCCAGCATCAGTGGATTTTGAGGAAGACCAATTGACATTTTGAAAGTTATGGAAAGTCTCCAGCGAGGAGCCCTGGGTTAGCTGCACCATATTTCCGGGGTTATTCCAGCAGCATTTATTGATTAACTCTGAGCCTGGCCAGTCCACCCTTAACCCAGCCCTGCTTGTGGACTTCCCAATAGCTTCCCAATAGCCATATTGGTACTTGTATTATCTCCATTTGGCAGATGAGGAAAGAGAGGCCCAGAGAGATTCATTCACTTGTGCTAACTCACACAGCATTGAGAACAGCTGGGTTTCATCTCAGATCTCTGTGATCCAGGGAGCCCAGCTGGTTTTCCTGGCTCCCGCTCTGGAAAAAGTTCTAGCCCAGTTCTAACTGGACTGTCTGCTAGCTTCTCTCCCTCCTTCTCCCACATGCCCAAGGAGAGAGTCCTGAGCTTTTCAGAGTCTGTGGAGGTTCCTGATGCTTATATTGAAGGACACAGTCCCTAGCCCTGAGAACTGGAGTTTTTGACTTTTTAAAAGGTATCTATTTATTTAGCTGTGTCAGGTCTTAGCTGTCGCACGCAGAATCTTTAGTTTGTGGGATCTTTTATTAATAATTGCAGCGTGAGGAATCCTTAGTTGCAGCACGTGGAATCTAGTTCTCTGACCAAGAATTGAACCCAGGGCCCCCTGCACTGGGAACATGGAGTCCAAGCCACTTGACCACTAGGAAAGCCCTGAGAACTGGAGTTTTGAATCAGCAAAGGCCCACTTGTCCTGAGATGGGACCCCTCCCCCGCAACATCCCACCTCCCTTAGGGAATTAGTAGTATGAAGACACTGACTCTCAAACTCCTGCCCTGCTAGAGGTGAGGGTCCTGGCTCTATAGCTCCCATCTATCCCTACATGCCCAGCCTATCCCCCTCACCCCCCAACACCGGACCCCTCCCTCATAGCTCCACACATTGGTGACTTATTCCCACATGACTCTAGGCAGGGCTTGACAGGGGCCCAGCCTGGCTTGAGAATCTCCTCCTCTCTGCTCCAGGCTTCCTCTGTGGAATTCTCTCTCTTCACTATGACCACGGGCTCTGCTCTCCTGGAGAACTTCGGGGCCACTGTGGCAAGGGCCTCCCTACCTGCCAGGCCAGACACCCCATTGGAAAGTATCACTCCCTGTCCTGCCCCTCTTCCTTGAAACTGCCTAATGGGGAGAAAGCCCAGGATCCTTAGGCTCTGGCTCCACGAGAGAGGGACCCAGAGGTCACGCCCTCTACAGTTCCACTCTGTGCCAGGAAACAGTCCCGGATTCCCACCTCTGGGGCCAAGGACTGCAGGCCCCACCTCAGAGCTTCTGCGAATTAAGGTCCCCCGACTTTGAGGGCCTCCCCCGCGCTCCCCCACCGAAGTACCTTTGGAAGTTGCAGGGCCAAGTGGAGGAGGGCTCCAGAGAAATGCCCTGAAGGAGCCCCATCCGTTGCCCCGTGAGGTATAGACTCGGACTTCAGATGCCCCTCCAGAGCCTGGCTCCACAGCAAGAGAAACGCTCTCTCCGCTCCAAGCTTCAAGTTCTATCTTGCTGGTGGCCCTCACTCCCTTCACTCCTCTGGATCTGACACACAGGCCTCTCTGGGATCTGGAATGGGAGCTGCTGCTCCGAAGCAGAGGATGGCGAGATAGAGGAGTGCTCCATGGCGCCTCTTAGTGGGCGGGGGCGTCACCGCGAACGGGCATCTGGCCGGGGGCGGGGTTTGGACAGGGTTGGGCCGGCGCCGCCGCCAGGTGTGTTGGGCTGAGGATGGAGCGGGTATAGAGGCCGACAGGCGCTCTTCCCAGAAGGCGCCAGCAGAGGGCGCGCGAGGACCGGTCAAGAGGCCCGGCGCTTGCGAAGGCCTGGGATGGGGGTGTGGTAGACAAGGCTGCAGGTGCCCTGGAGGAACCGCCCAGGGGCTTCTCTCCGACTCCCCCGGGTGGGAGCTGGGGCTGGAAGTGTCCGGACTGCGCGGCCCTTCGCTCCTCAGGCAGAGGTGGCCGATGGGGATGTGGCCTAGAGTGGGTGGGTAGACCTTCCCTATTACCGGGCAAGGGAGTAGGGTCTGTAGATTCAGGACTGGTGACCTTGATGCTGAATCTGGTAGGACCCCCTTCCTCAGACACCTCAGGTCGAAATTCTGTGCCTCAGTTTCCCCCTGCGCGAGCTCTGTCCTTGTTCCCGGAAGCTCTAAACTGGGGCACCAGGTGGGGTGACCCAATGAAAGGAAATTAGTATGCCCCAGTTCCCGCCCCCCACCTCTTCCCGTTTATTACCCTGACCTCGCCAACCTTGAACCCAGAGCTTGGGGGAAGTAGAAAAAGATGGGAGAGGAGAAGAGTGAGTGATGGAAGAAGTGACACTGTAAAAGCAAATGGAAGGGGAGGATGGAGGAAGAGGAAGGGGAGGAAGAAGGGAAGGAGGAGGGCGTGGTTCGGTGGGTGGGTACGAAGAGGGGCTTAGCCCTCTTAGCGGAAGCTCTCCCGAGACGGGCTAACTGCGCCTGCTCTCAGCTGTGATGAGGCCTGAGCTCTCCGCTGCATCCCGGAACCATCGCTCTGCCAGTTGCCCGCCTCCAGCCTCCATGATTTATAGCTGGGCCAGGCCGGGCGACCTTGGATGGATAACTAATGAGGGGTCAATAACGCTACAGAAAAAGTGAACTGGTAAGGGAGGAAGAAGGAGGCCCATTAGCCGCCCCATCTCTTTCCTCCCAGCATCTTCTCTCTAAATCCCTGGGCCTCTCATTCAGGCCCCTCACTGGGAGGGTTTCCCTAGGGACTCTTGATGGGGTCTGAGAGGCGATGGTTAACATAGCTGAAATAGGCCAGGTGGACCAGGACATACTGGAGAGACCCAAAGTGCCTCACATGAGGGAGAGGAAGTCTGGAAATGCCCCCTGCCCCCATTCGGTGGCCCAGAGACAGTCACATATTAAGGAGCCAAAGTTAGTAGGTAGGGTTCCTGTGGGGCAGAAGACAGGGCACCCTGGGAAAAAAACAGAGAGTAACCCCAGCACCCTCCACTCCCCCTCAGCCATCTGCATCTGGCTCTCTCAGTTCATCTGTATCTCAGGAACACATTCTGCTGCTCTGCATCCAAGTTACCCAGTGTCAGAATGTTTACCTTAGCCGTCAAGGGCACCTCCTGTTTGGCCTCATTTGGCATTGGGCCCTGAAAATTATATAGCCAGTCTTGGAGCTAGGGATCTCTCAGGTTGATAGAGTAAGACAGAGGAGCAGGTGGGGGAAGAAGGCAATGAGTTTGGGGGATCAGGGAGTATATGAGAGTCTGGATGTGGAGTCAGGGGTTGAGAAGATGGGTAGTGTCTCCCTCCCTGGGGTGGGAGTTAGTGCCTTGCATATAGGAAGGTGGGTTGTGGGAGGTAGAGCCTGAGTCTCAGCATCTCCATCATCTGGCTCCTACTGAGAGGAGACCAAAACATCCTTCTTCCAGTCTGCCAATTCCCCTCCCCCTATTCAAGGTCACCTGGGTCATCCTCTGGATCCCCAGTCCATTTTTAGCACCACAGGGAACCGGAGTTGGGGGGAAGGAAGCAGCTCTCTCAGTACCTGGCCTAATTGAATGTATCTCCCTTAATTATCTGTCAGCGTCGAGGTGCTGGCCTAAGCGCTTTTTCACCTTATAGTCCCATTTTGTGGATGAAGAGTTAAAGCTCAGAGAGAGGAGCAGTCAGCCAAGGGAGGAGCTGAAACTTGAATTCAGATCCTCTGGCTCCAAATCAGAGCCCTTCCCTGCCCATCATCTCAGGGTCCTAGGCTCACCATTAACTCCTGCCCAGCTCAGTCTGCAAAGAAGACATCCAGTGAGGGACCCCTGGAACAAGGGCACTCTTTCCCCGAAGTAGACATAGGGTGACAGAAAAACCCTGGAGGAAATACAGGGCAGTGGTAACGGGGTAGGGCACCATGTTAGGGCTTGATTGTAACCTCCCCCCATGGTGGGGGACCAGATGCCCAGTGCACATATGTGGACTTGCATGTGCTCATTCACACATGTATTCACTTATTCTTGCAACAAACAGGTATTGAGTGGCAATCATTTTCCGTGCCCTGGGGATATGGAAGCAACACTGGGGATCTTATATTCCAGCTGCTGCTGCCAAGTCGCTTCAGTCGTGTCTGACTCTTAGCGACCCTATGGACTGCAGCCTACCAGGCTCCTCCATCCATGGGATTTTCCGGGCAACAGTACTGGAGTGGGGTGCCATTGCCTTCATCAAGCGGGTATAAAAGCGTGTTTCAGGAGGTACGCCTATGGCATGCGGCCGTGTGTAGACTCACTGCCGAGTAGAAACAAGCATGAGCAGAGGCATATGCAAGGCACTAACTCCCACCCCAGGGAGGGAGACACTACCCATCATCTCAACCCCTGACTCCACATCCAGACTCTCATATACTCCCTGATCCCCCAAACTCACTCACTGCTGTCTTCCCCCAACCTGCTCTTTCTGCCTTACTTGATCAACCCGAGAGATCCCTAGCTCCAAGACTGGCTATATAATTTTCAGGGCCCAAAGCCAAATGAAACTTCAGGCTCCTTATTATAAAAATATAAAGAATTTCAAGACAGAGCATTAAACCAAGCACACAGGGCTCTTCTAAATGCACAGCCCCATGGGCTGGCCCATGTCACACACCTAGGAAGACAGCCTTGCCTGGTACCTCTCATTCTCTTACTTCCCCACTCCTTGACGTCCTGGTCCTCTCCTTTTTTATGTCAGCGATTAGCTCAAGCCTCCTGGGTCTTTCAGGTGGTACTGTCACAGCCTCTTCCCTGCTCCAGCCTCTTTATAACCCCAGCCGTTCTGGGAAGTTTCATTCCTACCACGCTCACTCACTCACTGGGCCCCAAACAATCCCTACACTTTCCGGTTTACATGCTTTTTCCCCCAAAATTCAATTCCTTTGGAAAATTTATTCTTCTTTTATTCACCTCTTCTGGGAAGACTTTCTGATTTTCCTGGAGGAGATCTCACACTTGGAAATTTCACATCACAAACAATGTTCTTGGGTCAAAACACAAATCATCTTCTGCCTTTGCTCACAGCCGTTTGTCTGCCACGCCTAGTAGACTTAAAATTCTAGAAGCCAAGGATGGTGTCATATTTGTCATTGTAATTCCACAGCACCTTGCTGACGCTAGCGTGGTAGGGGCTCAGTTAACATTTGTTGATGCAGCTGTGGGCATCTTAGGCACGTGGGTATGCTTGGAGTTATTGAATTGTGTGCACAGTGTAAGGGTTTATGTCAATGCATGAGCGTTTCTGCTTCTGTGTATGCATATTTTCATATCTATCCACGTGGAGGCATGTTAGCTGCATACGTGTGCACAGACATAGTGGTTTCTGTCATTGCGTACATGAACTGCTGGTGCACGGGTCTGCATGGCTGTGTGTACGTGGATTTGTGTTAGTGGGTGCACTTGGTTCTGGGTGGCAGACGTCTGCCCATGCACAGCATGAAGGCCATGACGTGGAGGCTGTGCCTAGACAGGAGCTGCAGGTGTACAGTGCAAGGACGCAGGCGGCTGGCGCGTGTGCAGACCATGTGTGTGCACAGCTGCGTGTCCTGGCCGCGGGCAGGCCGGACACCCCGTGCACCGCTTGCTTCCGCCGAGTGAGCCGCTTTGTTCCTCCGCCGCAGGCAGCCTCGTGGGCTCCCGGCTCGGGCAGCCTGGGCCTGGGCTTCTCGGCCCCTCGTGATTGGCGGCCCAGCGGGCCGCTCGACTCCCTCCCGGGCGGGCGGAGCCGGATCGGCTCCCGTTACCGGCGAAGGCGGGTAGGGGTGAGGTGGGGGGGGGGGCGCTAGGCCATCCATCTTCTGTTATTACAGCGTAATGGGGCTGCTCCGGCGCCCGCCCATTTGTCATCGGCCTCGTTCGCTGATAACGGGCATTTGTCATCACTTTCCTCTGAGCCAATGTCATCAGCGCCGCTGACAGGCAGGGATGGGCGGGGGGGAGGAGGTGGGTCGCGAACAGGAGCACAGGCGCGCACACGTGCATGTGGGCCTGCTGGACACACACTCCTGCACATACACACAGGCACACCGAACCTGGGGAGACACATGTCCCTGTGTGTGGATTGAGGCTCCCTGGAGACGGACACACAGGCAGACACACGCTCAGAACAGCCTCATCTGTCAAGCAGATACTCCCAGCTGGAGATCCTCTTCCCCACTTGAGGAGGCGAGTGCTGGGGGGAGGGGCTGGTGTTCGTGGTTAATGGCAGCTCGAGTGCAGGTGGCCCTCTGCCAGCTCCCTGCGTGCACACGTGTGAAAGGAGCCACCAACATTTATCGAGCCCCCACAGGCTCTACAGGCTTACATGTGACTGTGCGTCCCAGTGGCAGAGTGTAGAGCGCAGGGAAAGCCAAATGGTCACACTCAGGTCTCCCAGGCCTCTCAGACACGGGACCTTGAGCAAGTCAGCAGGGCTGAGTGGTGGGGTCATGGGGTGGTAAGGGTGGTGAGTAGTGGGGTGATGAGTAGTGATCCCCACCATGCCTGCCTCCCAACCTTCCAGAGACAGTGTAGCCTGGGAATCTCCCTTCCACTCCTGACCCTACTCAGGCTCTGAGCCCAGGATGATCTGAAGCAAGAAGAACTCAGGAAAGACTTCAGAAAGAACTTCCTGCCTGGAAAGAGTATGAAGCAATTTGGGGTAGGGATGGCACTAGTAGCCAAGAGGGGAACTTGGAAGAAAGAGAAGATCCCTTGTTAGTGGAGTGTCCTGAGCCCCTTGGGCTGAGCGAGGTACCAGCTCCCCCGGGGCATGCATGACCTGTCTTCCTGATGTTGCTTTCCAGCACATTTACTTCAGATGGCAAAGGGGACTCCGGTAGCCCTTATTATGGAGGAAGATCCCCCCAGCCCCACCCCGCTCAATCTCTCTGTTTATGGCTATCTGGCACTTATTAGGTGCTCAATAAATAACTGTTGAATGAATAAATGATTGATGACAGGGTGTGTGGAGGAGGGACAGGGTGGGTCTTTCTAGTCCCTCCCTGAACGGCCATCAGCCACTGATGGCCCAGATCTCTTGTCCTCCCCCAACTCCCTTCCTTCCTCCTTTGTAGTCCCCCAAATTCCTCTTCTCCCCCAGCCTCTCCCTCCTGGGCTGAGGGGGGATGGGTGGGGGAAGGTCCCCTGGCAGAGCAGGGCTCGCTTGTTCCTTGTAAATGAAGACCATAATTAACATTAAATTAAGGTAATACAAATGAAGGCAACATAGAGGCTGACAAGATGAGCGTTTGGGGAGGCAGTGGGGAGAAGTGATTCATATTTTTAATTTACTGTACGGATGGGCCGTGTGGCTGGGGAGCGGGCGGCTTGCATGGAGGGGGTGTCGCCCCGCGATGTTTGCTGGGCTCTGAGCAAGCACACAATGACTATTAAACTCAACTGTCCATATAATGGGACAGATTTGACATGACGCCCACCAGAGCACCAGGAGCTTGGCCGGCCAGGCTGTAAATCCTGTCCACACAGCACCCGCCTGCCCACCTGCCCAGCTAGTCCATTTGGTCTAGGACTAGGGTAGGGTAGGCACAATCCCCAAGGGGTCCATGAAGAGCCTTGGACTTCGGAAATGGGGGGCAACAAGAGGGTCCAGGCTTTTTGCCGCAGCTGAGCTCAGGATTGGGGGCCTTTGGAAGGTCAGGTCTCACACATGTAAGGGTGAGACGGGTCCTGGTCAGTGCAGGACCTCGGTACCAAGATAAGGAACTCTGTGACCCCACGTGTGGTGTGTTCTAGGAGTTGAAGACACTGGTGTCCCATTCCAAAGAGGGGACTGTCATCTTCATCATCATCACAGCTCCCACTTACCAAGGACTTGCTCTACACCAGACCCCACTTGTGACCCATTAAACTGAGTCCTCACAACGAGCCTAGGAGGAAGCTATTATCATCCCCATTTGCAGATGGGGAAACTGAAGCTAAAAGATAGGGAGTAGCTTGGTCACAGAGCTTGTAAGGGTATAGTGATCCACCCCGCTTCCATGCCCCAGGGCCTGGGGTGACCCCTTGATCCTATAAACTCTGTACATGAAATGAAGGGCCAGCACCCCAGGTGGCCTTCACACACTGGACCCTGAAGCCTTAGACACAAAGTTCTCTAGGGAACTTGGTGTGTGTGTGTGTGTGTGTGCATGTACAGGCATGCGTGTGTACATCCTCGCTCCCTCCCTCCAATCTAAGAAAGGTGCCAACAAATCCCAGGCAGGCAGGGAGGGATCCCTGCTTACTCACTCTGCAATTGGAGCCGAAAGATGCTCATCCCTGGGATGAGAGACGCAAGTGTAATTTAGGTTTTGATATTATGAAAGTCTCGCTGCTCTAAAACAGCAGGGCACTCGGTGCCTCATTAATAAAGGATAAACTTGGAGTCTATTTACAAGGCGCTTTTTGGGGTTATTTACTCTCCAATATACATATGTAATGTTGCGCATACTTACCACTAGGTACGGCTCATCCTTTCAGCCTGGGCCTTGGAGTCACCCTGGGGAAGGTGGGCCCGGTAGGGTGGAGAGGGTCACTGGGGAACAGGGAATGCAGAGGAGGTGAGCCCTGGAAGTGGGGAAGCTCTGTGGGAGATGACAGGGCCCCAAGGGGGGATCATAGAATTTTAGAGCTAAAAGGTAGAAGGGATAGAGGCCCCACCCTAGCTGTCTCCCATTTCCACCTTTCTGAAGCGCAGTTCCCTTAAAGATTAGGTACAGGCTAAGCTCCCCTGCTGGGCCTGCAGTCTCAGCCTCTCTGGCTATCAGGCTCTGAAAGGAGGTCAGCCAGTTCCTATCAGTATGCATGTCCTGTGAAACTACCGGGCACCTAATCTTACACCAGCCTCCTCACAGCCCTGCCCACCCCCGCCATTGTGCCCAAGAGTGCCTGGAATGGGCAAGGCCTTCCTCAAACCAAGATGGAGGCGACCTCCCAGCTCCCAGTGCCGTTAGCCTGCCACAGTCAAGAGCGGTTCCCCTCAGCTGCCAGCCCCTACCTTTCCCTGCAGCTGCCACCACCTTATCCCGGGCTCTTCACTTTACATGCAGTGTCTCTGGGAATCCGCAGACATCACACGAGGTAGGTACCACTCTCATATCTGTTCTATAAATGAGGAAACTGAGACTTAAGTGAGGAGACTCACCCCATGTCATACAGTCAGTCAGGAGGTGCCAAGCTGGGATTTGAACCCACATGAGGGTCTTACCCATAAGGCTTCCTAGAGGGTCCTGGGCCTTCACTGTCCATGCTGGCCCCTCTGCTCACCAAGGACTCCCACCAGCCCATGGCCTCCAGTGAGGAGCTCTGAGCCCCACCCTCTCAGAGCACATCTCCCTTCACTGATGGACCTGTTCATTCACTGAACACTGTCATGGAACAGCCACCACATGCGGATTTGGACCTGGGCCTGCAGCCTGAGTGGGTGCAAGTGTATGGGAGTGGAGATCTTGCCAGAGACCCTGGTTAATGCACCGGGAGCTTGGAGTTAGGGCCGCCCACTCAGACGTCCTACACTTAGAGTTGTGAGATTTTCTGTGCTTGTCAGCTCCTTGGATGAGGAGTGTGTGGCTCAGGGCCCAGCTTGGGGTGGTGATGGTGGCATGTGTGTGTATGGGGGCAACATTGGCCTGCCTGCCCTCCCCCTCCCCCAGCCACTTTGGGCCAAGGAGACATCTGGTGGTCCCTAGGAGAGGGCAGGTTCTTGTGCATCCTTCTCGGCCCCAGCACTGGGGGAGAGCTGACCTGGAGGGTGCTGGACAGAGGGAGGAAGGCAAGCAGGAGGATCTGATCCATCATTGTTGGTGAACAATGAGCCATCATCACCCTAATTAAAGATGTAATTACAGCAAATACATTCTGGGCTGAGAATGAATGACGGATAACAGGAAGGCACCTTGTAGGCATCAGCGAGGAGATGATGCTCTCTAAAGTTCCCACTCGGAGCTCGGGAACCCAGCATCCGGTCACAGGGCGCCTTGGTGCCTCCCAATAGGATGGTGACAGACAGGCGCTGGGCCTGTGGGGGCAGCAAAGGACCAGGGCCTGAGGCTTTGCTGGAGGAAAGGGTGGGAAGGAGGCAGGGAGGCCAGAGTAAGAAGGACGGGCTGTTGTGTCTGTGTCAGGCGGGGGAGCAGGGCCAGTACAGAGTAGGTATCTCTGTGACTATATCACCAGAGCACAAGGCAAGGTTTCATAATACAACTGCTTTGGGAGTAACCAGGCTCCTGTGAAGGCCAGGACTGACTGACCTTTGGCCATAGAGGGTGAGTACAAGGGCCAGGCTGAGGTAGCTCAGTCTGCAGAGGGTAACCATAGCAGGCGTCTGGTGGAGATATGGGCTTTTAGGCCTGGCTCAGGCTCCAGGGATTGGGATTGTCCTGAGCGCTGGTTTGTCTTTACCTGGGGATTAGGGTACATGGCAGGGCACCGACCACATGAAGGGAAGAGAGATGGACCCTTCCCACCACCCTGGCTTCTGCTGCTCCCGCCTTCAGCAGGAAAGGCTCTCAGCCACCCCCATCCCTGTCCTGGACCCCCTCAAAGGTTGTGGGCTATGGTTGTTCAGGGAGGCCTGAGCTTGGGACATCTTTCTCTACTTGAGATCTGAGCATCTGGATTCCAAGGACTGTTTGCCAGGGGCCCCCACCTCCACTTACCTTCAGAGACTAGGAAACCCTGAGCACAGCGTCAGGTCACTCTGAGGCCAGCCTGAGCTGTGATAATTCCAGGGCCAAGGCAAGAAGGCGAGCCTGGATGGGGAGCTTGGTGGCCTTAGCCTCTTGGCTTCATCTGCCATGGTGGCCTCTGGTGGTCCCTCAGGGTGTATGGGATGACCCCAGGGGAGAGAGGGCTGGGTGAGGGGCGGTGGGGAGCCCAGGCAGGCAGGCAGAGGGGAGGGAGGGAAGGCTACTGACAGCAGAACAAATGCTTGTAATTTTATAACCAATCTCAGTGTGTCCATGGGGGGCCGTTTGTGCCTCCACTCAGGACCAATCAGCCTGACAGAGCTATGAGTCTGCCTGAGTGAATGTGAGCAGCTCCCCTCCACCCCCAGCACCACTTACTGCAATCTCATTACCCACCCAGCCCAAGACCAGCCAGAGCTGAGGTGCTGCAACGAAAGAAGACTCAGCCCACGCTGAAGACGACCCAGGCCAGAACCAGGGCTGGGCTTGTGGCCAGGAGGGCAGCATGGGCACACCTTAGAGACTCAGGGACTCAGATGGAGGAGGCAAGGAGATGGGCCCCAAAAACGATAAACATTAAGCACCCTGGTTGCTAGGCATGCTGGATACAGGTAGGACACAAACCCCTGCCCTCAAGAGGCTTGTGGTCTGCTAGGGGCCAACAGAAAGGTTGCAGAGGGATGGGCCCTTGGGAAGGCAGAGGAAATAAATGTGATTGGAGGTGAGGAGGGGCAGAGCCCCAGAGCTGAGCTGGAGGGGTGGGAAGGAGAGGGTAAGAAATGCAGGGAGAATGAACCAGAGAAACCTCTGGAGTACATTTAGAGCCTGGGCAGGGAGATACAGGGCATGGGAGAGAAACACCCAACAGGGGAGAGAGGAGGGTGACCAGGGAAGGGCTGGCTGGCCAGTGGTGGATATTAAAGGATGGCCTTGCTGGATATCTGGCTCTGGGGATGGCTATGTGCCCATTAGTCTCTCTAATTGTCAAAAATCTAATTTAGTGTCTGAAGCCCAGGCCGGCCTGGGGTTAAATGGAAGGAGGCAGGCCCAGCCATAAATCTGCCCTCCCAGCTGAGGCTCGTGCTAATTCTGCAGTTAAGTGAGGGGGTGAGGAGGGCAGCAAGATGGGACAGGGAAGGTCCTGGCTAGGGGGTAACTCTGACCCTGCACACCAGCCCCTAGGTGCTAAGTCATAGCCAGGCCCTCCTCCTTTACTGGAGGAAGGAGACTTTCCTGGCACTGAGCCGGGCCAGGCAGGGTTAAGTGTCTCAGACCAGGAGTCTCAGGGTCTGCATGGCTAGGCTGGAAAAATCCTCAGGGCCCCTCTTCCTGGACCCACTCTGGGTCTAAGTGGGCTCAGCACTTGCAAAGTGATAGGAAGGTCACATTTCCTAGCCACCTGCTGAGACTTTGGTGAGGAAGAGAGCATAGAGAGTCACACCATGTGACCAAGTTAGCAGTAGTCTTGAGTGATGGGGACCCACGGGCCACTCCTCAGTGGGGAGAACAAACACAACCTGTGGGCTTCTCCTTTCTTGGGCCCTGACTCCAAAGCACCAAAGGAGGTACACAGGCACGTGGGGACTGGGACAGCCTCCCCTACCCAAGGCCTATTTGGCCTGAGGCAGGGGAGGGCTCTCCACCTGGGCTTGGTAATGACCTCACTCCCCTCAGAGCCACTAATTGAAAGCAAAGGGTGTGGCGGGCGCAGCGGGAGAGGCTGGGGGACCGAGAGGGTTCCCTGAGAGGCTCTGCTTCCGTCGGGGTGGGGAGGAAAAACGATTTCTCCTGGCTTCTGCTTTCGTCTCACCAGGCACCCACCCGGCCTCTCCTGCTGCTAACAAAGTACCTTTAATTAGCAGCCTAATAAAACGCTCTTAATTGGCAAGAGCCAATCAGGATGAAGAGAGGTCTCCTCTCTAGTCATTGCTGATGGTGGCAGAGCTTTACGTTTTGAAGGGGAGAGGGAGTCCAGACCCAGCACTGCTTCAGGAAACTGTGATTTCAGGGTGTTTTCCAAAGTGTGCCCTAGACCCGTCTTCCTGTGGGGAATGATCTGACACTGGCTTTCAGGGTGAGACCCATAATCCTCGAGGCCCAGCCTCTGCCTAATTCTGGGCTCAGAAGTCCAGCCTACAAGCGACCACTGAGCCAATGCCAGTGGCCCCAGTGGTCTCTGCTGACTCCTCCCCTTCTCTCTTCACCCTCAGGGAGGAGACTCCAGTGTGGTCTCGGCAGTGTGGAGAGCCCCTTTTCTTGTTCCTCACATTCCTCATCTGCACAATGTCAAGGTGCACCTGATGCTCTGTTCTAGCTCCTGACGTGCTCCTGTTCTAGCAAGGATAGTTCGGCACCAGGGTCCTGTCATCTAACAGCCCGAGAAGGCTGTAATGACTGCAGCTGTCAATCCAGGGACCACAAGCCAGGGAGCCTGGTCAGGCAGGAAGGATCACTACTAAGAGCCCATAGACAGCAAACAAGGATGGGTTAATTTTGCCAAGGTTCTTGCTTGTGACACCAGAAGGGAGGGGTCTAGTTGCAACCTGGTACCCACTCCCCTAGGTTTGATTCAAGCAGGGAAGAAGGGTGAGTTTCCTCCCTTCATTTTTATAGCTTGTTGGAATCTCTCTGGAAATTGGTCCCAAATGTGAGCTCTCCCATCTCAAAATTGATCAAATGGGATGCAGGGGAAACCCAAGTCTTTTCACCTGATAAGGAGGCAGAAGAAAACTTAAGCTCTGGGCTCAGGTTGGTTGGGCAAGGCTATGGTGACCAGTTCCCAAATTAGACATCACCTTGGCTTTAATTCAACATGGAACACTTAATTGTACGCCTGGGTCCCCACATTTACTCATATCATTTGGCCCTGACTCTTCTCAATGTTGTTTTTTCATATCAGATTTTCTTTAAAAGGTCTCTGTTTACTCCCTCAATTTCTATATTGAAAAAGTCATTGTCCTCTTGATGTTGGGGTAAAGAGACAAGACACCCAGAAAATTCACTTTAATCTTATATTTGTAATTAAGTTACCTTTTTTTCCTGAACAGTTAAAAAAAAACACACTATATTATGATGATTCTAGGTTGTGAACATATCGGTACATTGACTACACATCACCATGACATAATCACAAAAGTCAAAGCAGTCGGTACTGAAGAGTCTAGAGAACAAAGGCTGAGCAAAAGCTCTCAGGGAGGCTCCCACTTGTTGCCAGGCCTGCCCCACAGCTGGAGTCAAGTGAACATCCCTCAGAACAGTCTGCATTGGGCTTGAGTGATCACTGATTTGGGAAAGTGTTAGTGTCCTTGGTACCCAGAGATCTAACCTTGTATTTTTTTTTCCCCCATCAACATTCAAGAAAGGGAAAGGGACAGAGGGGAGGTGATGCTTTATAATGCTGTTTACTGCACTGACCTTTGAACACACAACCACAGAACCAATCGGAAGCTAAGGGTGGGCTGGAGAGATGCTGGCAGATGTCATCCACCTCCAGGAAACTTTAGATCATAGGTACTCAATTTCCAACAGAAGAGGTTTCTGGATATCAATGCATTAAGTTCCACCTGAAATCAGGTAGCCATAATCACACTTTTTTTGGTTTCTCTCCTCAATTTCAAGGATTCTGAAGTCACAAATGAACTACAGGTAAAAATAACAAGAAGCAAAACTCAGCTTTATTCTACTAAGAGACGGCTGTCTTTTTGGCACAGATTATGTTGAGTCTATGGATAATGAAAGGGGCTTGTGGTCTGTCAGCGATCAGCTGTGTGGATTAAGTCTGGGGAGATGAACTCAGCCTGCAGGTTCGGGTACATTTGATAGAAGTGAGGGTTACTCTAGAAGGGAAGAGAGGAAGGCAAAGAAAAGCAAGGGCACCCTTTCATGTTCTCCAGATCGTGGGAAGTCTGTTGAACTCAGAGAAATGGAGGAGGAGATCAGAAATGTGGATTAAAGTCATATGGCAAACCTGATCATCAGACAGGTGGTGGGCATCTAAACAGCCCCTTTTACACCTGAAGTACCTTGGATTCCTCCAGAACCAAGTTTGCAGCCTAGCCTCTCTGGCCTGCACTATTCTAGGCAGGAAGGTGTTACCATGTAAGATGCCAAGAAGGCCAGCAGTACCAAAGTGTATAATTCTAGGGAAGAAAACGTTGCCCTAGTTATTAATATTCTATCTCCCCGACCACTCCACCCAAAGCCCTGAATTTCCACATATGACCAAGTGCTAAGTAACCACAGCTGTTCAGACCAGTGGGTACCAGGAAATGGCAGAGTGCATATTTTCTTCTCTTCAACTTTTGGTTTTACAAAATAAAAATAAAAAAGGATTTTTCTTACTCAAGCAGAAAACAGAATGATTTAGGGGTCCCAGGATCCTTCCCCAAAACAAGTTATGAGGGCCAGACTTTATTACTTGTCAGTAGAATTCCAGAGAGTCTGTCTCTGAAATTTCTGGTAAAGAGTGGTTGGAAAGAATTTTGCCAAGAGACAAGTGTAAAAGGCCTCCCATTCACAATTCATGTCCACTTTCAAACTGCACATAGGGAAGTAAAAGGATGTTCTCAGCAGTGGAAATACACACACGTAGCAAGGCATGCTGGTTTTGTCCAAGAAGCCCCAGTGTGAACAGAGAACTCACAAGTGCCCATAGAGCAACCGGGTGCAGGGGCATGCACATGCTCCTCACCTGCTTTTGAACACGATTCCTCTATCTTTATGAAATGTTTCTGGCAGGCCCACACTGGAATTTTAGTGAGAAGAGACTAATCTACAATGGGGAAGAGCCCAGAGACACCTTCACTTCCTTTTCTACCATTTCTTTGGAGGTGTTAAGACTTCTTTGTTTCTCTTTTCTTTTTAAAAAGGTCAAACTTTACATTTATTCTAGCCCAGTTGGGGATTAGTGATAATCAATTCCCACTGAAATCATGCAGAGATGGTAAGTGGGATTTACCTTCTCTGGAAATGAACTTCTACTTACCTGATTATTTCTTCTACAATGAACTGGTAAATGACCCCCAGAGCTGAGAAATGTGACTCAAGTTTTTCAGACCACTTAACTCCATTCCCATTTCCAACAGGAGCAGAGGACAACTTGCAGAATATCCTTGATGGAGCTGATGGGCTTCAGACTGCAGGGTCCACTCTTGATCTCATTTATGATGTACTGGACAAGCTCTCAAAATGGTCTTAGAAACAACATAGCTTACACTGAACCTCTAGGGGCGAGCAAACCCCAGGCACCAATGACTATTCCGCAGTTCCACTTCTGAATAGCAGCATATAAGAGAAGGGCTGGTAAAGTTATGGCTACTGGACAATATTTTGAAACAGTTCAAAATCCATTGCCTCTTTAGTGCCTGACCTGGGTGTTTTTCAGGGTGGTCAACCCTCTGCCTCATCTATAGAAAATCCTTAACCAATCAAAATCCATTAAGTCAAAACAATAGACAAGGAACCCTGATAGTGGCTAAATAGAAGACATTTCTCTAGCATGTGGGTAGTTGGTAAGGGTATTATACTCAGAAAATATTTCCCTGGCAATGACATATCATTACATTGGAAAATATTTTCTCTCTATAACCTGTTACTAAAAGCTTAAAAGCACTCATAAAGCAGGAAAGGACAAATGCATATGCACAGTCTGCCTCTCACTACACAAAAACATTCAGTCTGAGCACATTTTGGAAAGAGGATTACTTCTGGCAAAGCAGAGGGAAGAGTGAGGATGGCTTTCTCTCTCCCCACCTCCCTTGCTGAACTAAAGTGGCCTGGCTTTGAGGTCACCTGCTACAGGCTCCCACTGAAATTTTACACCAGCTGGTTAAGAGAGGCTTTTCTTTTACTCAACTGCGTTGATTAGTATGGAAACAATGGGCCTGTCAACTCAGCTTCCAAGGGACCCTTGAGACTGCCCTGGGCCTTGCGGCTACTGATGGGTGTGTCTGTGTCCCATGAGATGGCTGGTGCAGGCCCACTCCTGACCTGGAAACAAGTGGGGCACACGTGGATAGTACTCCCTGTGCTCCCAGGTTGGGGCACACATGCCCTCACCTGAAGCTCCTACTGGTCAGCCTTGGCCCTTGCTGAAGTTCATTTGTTTATGTTGCTCACCAACCGCCAGAGAAATTTTATTGGCTGGGGAGAGTGGAGAGTAAAATAAGGCCAGGAGGAGGAAGAAAAATAAAGAGAAGGCAGTTTCTGCACCATTAATAAACCCTGTATGCCAAACTTCACCCTGATTCTCTCTCTCTGGCAGCTTTGCCTTTTATATATACCAGGTTTGGAAAAGCAGAAGGAAAGTTCTGCAGTGCAAGGCTGAGATGATTAGCTTGGTTTCTGAGGGATGATATTTACTGGCCTAAGTGAAAAAGACATCACCTTTTAGTCCTGACCACCTGGTAAGCTAGTCTGATCATGGTCTTGGCAAAGAGACAGGTGCTTTGGGTACTCGCAGGCCCTGATGAAGAAATCAGAGACGCGAACCATTATGCAAAGTACCGAGCAACTGGCTCCGGCCATTTCAGTTCTTTCAGTAGGCTGAGCCTTAGCAGTGATTTAAGATGAAGTACAATGCTTTTTATTACACATCTAATTGTTAATGAGAGGAAATGCAATCAGCAACTCCTTTCCACACTCTACATGGAATCCAGGAGACTGCTGAGTCCAGAAAAGATGTGGCCATTGATGGAGCCCAGGAAATTTCTGCCGCCTCCCTTCTGGGGGTAGGGGTGGGCTGTGTAACAAGGGGAAGAGAGAAGAGTTGCAAATATGATGAGTCCCATGTTTGAGAATCCATTGCTGCCACAAAGGGTCACTTGCGGCCAAAGCCTAGGTTTGAAATTTTGACTGAAGAGCATTTTAACTCTTCTAAGTATTGCATTTCCTCATTTGCCTCATGATAACTGAGGATACTTTCTTCATACTTTTTCTTCTCAGGTGGAGCAGAGAAACATGTTGAAGGCGAGTGGGGCAGCAAGGGGCAAGAGGGACAGAAACAGAGAAAGAGATGGAAGGAAAGAGGCCCAGATCTTCCAGGGCATATATTCTTGTTTTCTTTCTTTCTTGCCCCAGAGGCTAAACAGACAGTTGCCTCCTCCTAAGCACAGTGGGGCTGGGGCAGGTCCTGCTGGGTGCTGGGCATGCCTGCAGTTTACAGGGAGACACTGGGTGCTGTCTGGCTTGAAGCTGCGTTTCCTGTCCCCTAGAAGTGGCTCTCTCCCAGTAGGCTACACAGGGAAACTAGTTCTTCTGCTTAACAGCAAAGCAAGAGAGATTCTGGCAAAACACTAAATATATTTATAAGTCATCTTTGTCTGGAACCAAATGAGGAAAAAACAGGTGCGGAGGGGAGAGGAGGAGGGGAGGTGAGGTTTAAAAGTTCCAATCATTCACAAAAGATAAAAGACATCTTCTGATAGCAGCACGGAAGCAGTCAGCTGTGCTGAGTAGACCATCCTGGGTCGACTGCAGACCAACTGTGTCCCAATAGGAGTCTTAAAGCCCCGCTCCTCGGCTAGTCCGGGGAAAGTGGGTGGTGGTTTGATTGTTACTGTTGTTGCTCATCCTGGTATTGGCAGATATGTTAAATACCGCAACTTTAATGAGTCCTGTGTGAAAACAGAGCACAGAGTCATTAGTCCCTTTTCCTGTATTTCTCACTTTCTCTAAGAGAATATTAAAATAGCTGTCAATTGGGAGAAAGGCTCAGGGGTCCTTCCTAATACCTGCTCTCTGTCCATGCCACACAGGAGTTTCTGTCAAAGGCTACATGGCCTGTTTGGGGGCTCAGCAGGGCTCACTGACATGCTTAGGACTCTAAGTGCTCATGCAGAGTGACTCTGATGTCTAGAGATTAACAATGACTATGGTGGGTGTAGCACTGAGCTTTCACCTGATTCTTATAATGGTAGAGCAGGTGAGGACAGCTCTGAGTTTCTGGCCTTAGTGGCCATGAAAGCAGTATGCCACTGAAAAAAAGTGAGGGAGTAGGGGGAGGCTCTCTGGCTGCTTGGCTGGAGGGCACTGGTAGTGTAGATGAGGGGAGAGCCTGAGTGTTAGATGTGTGCTCCAGAAGAGCCCCTGGTACCGTCCGTCAAGGACAGGTGTGCAGGTAGTGATTGGAAATGTGGCCTAGAGATTAAGGCAGAGGTTGGGACTACACATACAAATTGGAGATGAGAGCTGAAGCTTTGGGGAGAGATAAGGAAGCCAAAGAAAGGAACTCAGATAAGGAAGAAAAGCCTGAGACAGACTCTTAGTGGATGTCTAAGTTTCAGGAGTGAGACAAAGAAGAAAATGTAAACAATCAGAGAGCCAAAATGCCATTGAAATCTGAGGAGGACAACATTTTGGCAAAAGAAGGGGATACCTATATGACAATTTCAATATTGATACTAATTAATGGTTACTTTTTTTTTATTGAGGGTCTGTTATGTGCTAGGCGCTGTGCTAAGCACTAAGATTTCTACGCATAACGTTTGATTCTCACAACAGCTCTGCGTCGTAGGTATTACAATTCTCAAGGAAACTAAGGCTCGGGGAAGTTGTTTGCCCAAGGGCACATGGCTAGGATTCTCACCAAGCCTGTCTCTGTGCCTTGGCTGAGGAAGCAGCACATCCTCTGTGAGAGAAGTGAGTGCTGAAGCTTGCCCAACAACACCCTATTCAGAAGAACCACTGCAGAAAGATATGCAGAAGAGTGTACTGAATGTGTGCTCCTGCCACAAGAACAGAGGCAAGTATAGGAAATGAGAAATCACAATAATGGCAATATTTCCCAGTAGCTAGTACAGTTTTTCCAAACCAGTGTTGACCTATATCTGATCTGCTCAGGACCATCAGGTATGATCTGAGTATCCCAGGGATATAGGTTAAGATGAATATTAGGATCTTCTTCTGCCCTAGAGACAGGATGGAGATTTGAGTGGGAGGGTATCAGAGTTCTCACCAACTCGAGCTACTTCCAAGGTCAAAAAACAGTTGGAGGGGGCAGGGAATGCAGATAAGGGGGACAGAGAAAAGCTACCTTTTATAATCAAATGATACTGACAAGAGCTATGAGAAGGCAGCCTTGTGTGCTATTTTGCCAAGAGATTTTTTTCTTTCCAACATCAGATTATCTACTTGGGTTAAAGGGTCTCCATTGTAGGTACTAGTTTGATCTGGGAATTACAAAGCCACAGGCTTTGGGGTCAATGCTCTTAGTTTTGAAACTGATTTAAATCTCATTTCCTTAACAATCCGACTAGGTGACTGAGGCAGGAATATTAGTTCTACTACACAAGGATCATCGAGACCTAGCTCAAGAATTATCTAAGGACTGAGGCTGGTTACCTCAGTCAAGGGCAGCATCCAGGGTGCAGCCCAGCCCTGTCTCGTGGTGTCAGTTTCTGTATCACAGGACTTGGAGTTATAAAGGGCATGAGAAGGCTCCATGAACTCACAATACCTTACCACCAGTGTTCCATCGCTTACCCTCAGTGCTATGTACACAATTCTTTTTCATACCTGGGTGAGTCTGAGGTCAGTGTATGAGTATTTATCTGGAGATATAGGTGTATGTTCGAGAAGGGGAGCGGGGGGGTTCAGCTTGGGCAGCTGGATCATTTAGGAAGTCCCAGATGAGGATTGTGTCATCATGTGAACTACTGACAATCTGGAATTCATCAAACTGGAGTCGGAAAACTCTTCCAGAATGCTCCTAAAGAAGCAGAAACAGAACTTTTGAACTATTCAAAATCAAAAGAACACAAATTCAGCAACATGTCAAAAGGACTCTATGGAAAGGCTAAAGCTGATAGTCTTCTTGACCATTTCAAGAATACAGATAAAAATCTTAATCTGGATTAAAGGCAGGATATAAAAGCCAAATAATGGGTAGTTGATTTCATATACAGTCAAAGTAATATTCCCCAGAGCTGACACATGTCAAACAGTACACGAGTTTCTCATTGCTAACTCTCCTAGACTTAGCCTCAATGAGAACATTCCTCAGTACCTCTCAGGCTTTATCCTCTTCTATGTATCTCTAGGATTCTATTACAATCATAGGCCAAGGGCTGATGAGCAATAAGCAGTACTGTGCTGGTATATATTTATCAATTAACTATCCCCAATTTGTAAAAGCATTTCCACATTTTATAGTTTAAAAATTTCTATCCTAGCCAATTTCAAGCTATCCATCTGAGTTCAACCAGCTTGCAGAATTCATGAAAATCTAACAACTGGTTCTAAAAAGCAGGTATAAACCTGTTTCACTTAAATAATGTCAAGTTTCATCTATGTTGTAGTGTGTGACAGCATTTCCTTTCTTTTAAGCCTGGATAATATTCTATTCTATTCTATTCTCTCTCCTCTCTCTCTCTCTCTCTATATATATACACATACACACACACACAGGAACTGGGCTTCCCTGGTGGCTCAAATAGTAAAGAATCTGCCTGCAATGCAAGAGACCCAGGTTCGATCCCTGGGTTGGGAAGATCCCCTGGAGAAGGGAATGGCTACCCACTCCAGTATTCCTGCCTGGAGAAGCCCATGGACAGAGGAGCCTGGTGAGCTATATAGTCCATGGGGTCACAAAGAGTCGGACACGACTGAGCCACTAAGCATACATACACATACTGTTTTCCATTGAGGCTGCACTATTTTACATTCTTTACAAGATGTAAATGAGCTCATTAGATACATGATCATCTGTGTTCATAAGACATATTGGTAGACATATCTGTAGTTTTCTTATCTTTGTTTGGTTTCAGGATTAGTGTAATGCCAGCCTCACATAATTAGGTAGGAAATATTCACACTGCTTTTATCTTCTGGAGGAAAGGATAGAGCATTGGTATAATTTCTTCCTTAAACATTTGGTAGAATTCATCAGTGAGCCCATATGGGCTTGGTGCTTCCTGTTTTGGACAGTTATTAATTATTTATTCTATTTCTTTAATAAGGTTAGGTCTATTCAGAATGTTTATTTCTTTCTAAGTTGTGGAATATTGTATCTGTCAAGGGATTGGTCCATTTCATCTGGGTTATCAGTTTGGAAGGCACAGAATTGTTCATAGCATTCCTTTATTATAATCCTTTTAATGTCTATGGGATCTGTACAGTTTAATATTCAAAACTCAATGTATTAAAAAACATAACAATTAACAGAATAAAGGTGAAAACCACACTGACCAACTTGATAGATGCAGATAAGAGCATTTAACTAAACCCTATCCACTCCTAATAAAAGCTCTCTATTCTAGGAACTGAAAGGAATCTCCTAATCCTAGCTAACATGTATCTATATAAAATGGTAAAAGACCAATAAGGATATCCATTCTTACCAGCTGTTTTGAGCACTGTACTGATGGTCAGTACAACAAAATAAAAAAGAAAAATGAAAAGTATGCAGATTGGAAAAGAAGTGTATCTATATATCTTGCAATGAACAATCCAGAAATGAAAAATCTTAAATATAATTTATAATAGCATTAAAAATAAGAAATACTTATGGATAAATATGACAGAAGACATATAAAACCTTTACATTGAAAGCTATAAAACATTGCTGAGAAATTTAAAAAGGCCTAAATAAGTGGTCTTTATTTAGAAGAAGATTCAGTGTTGTTAAGGGAAGGAGGGATTACTATGTAATTGTGGGCATGAGGATATAGTCACTCTTTGGTTGGCATGATGTCGCTGTTTTGTATATATGTCAAAATTTATTAAGTTGCATTTTACTTTAAATATGTCCATGTTATTGTATGTCAATTATATCACAATTAATCTATTAAAAAAAACAGACAATTCAATAAATAAATGAGGATGAGATTTGAAGACACTTCAAAAGAAGATAAGCACAGGAAATGATGTTCTATACCATTAGGTATCACAGAAATTCAAATTAAAACTACATACCCACCCAAGTAGCTGTAATGTTTTTAAAAACAGATAAAACCAAGTCCTGTCAGGGATGTGGAAAAATAGGACATTCACACATTGTTAGTGGAAATGTGAAATGGGTTTACATTTGCAAACTCCCCAAGTGCTACTTTGGGAAATAGCTTGGTAGTTCCTTTTAAATTTCAATGTATATTCAGAAATCATACTTCTAGGTATTCACCCAAGAGAAATGAAAGAAAAAAATGTACACACAAAAGCCTATATTGGGATGTTTTTGGTATCACAAAGACTGAAAACATTCCAAAAATGTCCTTAAACTGGTAAATGAAGAAAGAAACTGGTTCATCTACACAAGGGAATACCACTCAGCAATAAAAAGGAACAAAGTATTAGCACATGCAACAATGTGAATCAATCTCAAAAGAAGTGAAAAAAAAAAAGAAAAATGCAAAAAGCTACATAAATATGGGCTTCCCTGGTAGCTCAGCAGGAAAGAATCCACCTGCCAATGTAGGAGACATGGGTTTGATCCCTGGTCTAGGAGATCCTACCTGCGGTGGAGCTACTAAGCCTGTGTGCTGCAGCCACTGAGTCTGTGCCCTAGGGCCTGGGATCCGCAACTACTGAACCTGCGCATGGCGACTACTGAAGCCCATCTGCCTAGAGTCCATGCTCCACACAAGAGAATCCACAGCAATGAGAAGCCTGAGCACCGCAACTGGAGAGCAGCCCCACTCGCTGCAACTAGAGAAAAAGCCCACGCAGCAGTGAAGACCCAGCACAGCCAAGATTAAATATAAATAGAAGTTTTTTCAAAAGCTACATTAATATAATTTTATATGACACTTATAAAACAGCAAAACTACAGGGACAGTAGCTAGGGGTTGAGGAGAGGGGATTAATATGAAGGGGTATCATTTTTAAGGTGATGAAACTGTTCTATATCTTGAGTGTGGGGTTTACAAAACTGCAAATTTCTATGCAAAATATATAGAAGTACATGAAAAAAGGAACAAATTTTCCCGTATGTAAATTATAGTTCAAAAATCAAATGAGTGAACATATACATTAAAAAAAACCGTGTGTGAAACATGCAGGTAAAACAGGTCTAGAGCTAAAAGAATGAGCTTTACATCCAACAAGGAAGACAAAAGTACAGCTCTCTTCTCCAGAGCAGAGGCTGCCTAAAGTGCTGAGAGGCAGGATTCAGGATAGGCTTCAAATCCTTGCTCTCATCTTTTCCTGAGTTGTGCAGAAGATTCTGTCCTCCATGATACCCCACCTACCTTTCTGTCATGGAAGCAGCTTTCAAACCTTTGGGCCATTTTCTGATCTGGGCCTTTGGCTAACACCATGATAAAGAATTTGGTGCTTTCGAGATGACATTCTTCCTTCTAAGTCATGTCTTTCCCCAAATGTCAAGATGTTTGGGCCACGGGGTATAACAGAATAAAAGAGACAGGATTCGAATTGCTGGAGGCAGCATTCCTTAAATAGGAAGCGAACTCAGGGGCGGAGCAGGGGGTTCATGCAGGCTCCCGTGGCACTTTTTGCAGGCACAGGTGTGCAGGTCCTCAGATTCTGGACAGGTTCCAATTTGAGTCATTATGTTCTCTCTCCCCAAGTACCCCCTACTGTTTCTAGTGGATACAGAATTCTTATTCACTTCCTGTACTAAACTGTTGTGTAGAGTTGCTGTGCAGCTGTTGAACAGCTGCCACATTCTTCTCCATATACAGTCTCTAAAGCACTTTTGGATGAAAGGCAGCTATATAAACATATTTTATTGTCAAGTACTGGTTGCCTTTCCACTTAGTAGTAGACTTTGTGAGGTTCTAACTATCAAATCCAGATCTGTATTCCACAGCACATCAATGTTAATTTCTTCCCCTTCCTGCTCCTCAAACCCCTCTAAACAATAAGGCTCTTACCACAAGGGTCCGTAGACAAAGAGTTCCTGCAGGCGCACGAGGGTCCAAGGCAGCTACAAGATCCCACACTTTAATTTTTCTAAAGATCAAAAAGGGGACCAAAATCTTAGTAAAAAGCAAAATTAAGGGGACACAAGAAAAATAGCAAGAAGTCACGGTAATAAATATATATGGTGTAGATAGTTTTATGATAAATGCAGCTCACAAGATATATAAAAACGTTTTTGATTTGGAGACTCAGTTCATGTATTCATCCTTGGGTAGAGGTTATTAGTCTTAAAAGGGGAAAATGTATGTGATTAACCTAAAAACAAGAAATAGGTTAGCTTTAAACAAACTGAAGAGAGTGAACAGTGAAGTCACACCATATGTTGGGGTCAAAAGGGGTTCTTATATATTAGAACTCTTAATGGTAGATGAGATCACTTAGACCTAGAAACCTGTAACTCTAAGGCATTTTTTTTCTGGTCAATTCTGACAGTGGCGCAGGTCACACATATCAGAGGACTGGGGTCCATGTAAGACTCTGAGTTTATAAAAACAATATTTAAATAAGAAAAGTTTAGCCCTTCTATGAATCAATTGTATGTCCTGTCTCCTCAAGGTAAGTAACAGACAAAACCCAAGAAAAGGGTACAGATCAAAACCAGGGCAGTAAGAAAAATACAACCTTGGACTTAGCTGAAACATGTCGTCATACCCCCAACAACTTCCCAAGGGTCTGACAGTGATGGGTGACTCAAAGCAGAGGAAATGGGTCTGTTAACACTTACTGCTGCTTGAGTTGTCTTAATGAATCAAGTACAGCCAGCTCGTAAACTAAGAAAAAGTTGTAAGTTAGTTTCTCATATTTTTAAAAAGTTGCCAATATTTGAACTATGGCCTTCCTGTCCTCCACATCAGGCACCCTGATGAGAAGAAATGGCAGAGAGAATTTCATAAGCGAGTTCACTCTTGTAAGAATATACGATGTGCTTATTAGCGTCACTGGATGTGGGATCCATCCACAACATGAACGGAGTCTGTAACCACTGGAAAGTAGACTGAAGGAAAGTAAAGATTATTTAACGCACTGTGACTGAAATGCCAACAGTGAAGACAAGACCCTCCCATACTAAGCCCCCTCCAAAGATACTATCCTCCAACATTTCAATTTTATTAACAAGTCACTATTTTATATCCATATCCTGATATACTAGGGTTTATCCAGTTCTCTGCTTTATAGGGAAAAAATAAATATATGAACAAAAATCCAAAATACTAATGAAAATCATGAGCAAACAAGTATAATTAAATGACTGGAAGATTATTTGGAAAAGGGTGAACAAAAGAGATGTGAATATATGGATTAGACACAAGAATACTGTATCAGATTCTTTCTGTGATATCTATAATCTTATGGAGACAAGGAAAAGCTATGTTTAACATTCTAAGGCAGGGGGGATTAAGAGAACTTTTAAAAACCCTGTCAGCACGCTCACCCATCATAGGCTCCACTGACTATCCTCTTGTTATCAAATCGAATACAGCGCACCAATTCCTCATGGCCTTCTAACACTCGTAAGCATGCACCACATTCTATGTCCCATAATCTGAAAGAGAACATTGAGTTGAGTGAATTTCCATGCATTCTTTTCTAAGCTTGGAATGTTATAACATATATCATATGTCTTTTAAAATATCCAAAATATAAAAACCAATCAACACTCATATACAAATGTATTACTTTCAGTGTAATTTATTTACTTTCTGCCATATAAGCAGAAAAATGTACGATTTAAGTTCAAATATGTTGTGAATATTTTTAAAGCATCAAGCTTCATATAAACCTGTAATCAGGGTCACCAAGGAATATAAAAGATGAATTTAATGTACACAGTTGCCTAAGAAGGAAAGGGCCAAGCCAAGAAACATAATGTTTTCGGAAACCACAATTGAGTAAGAATGAGATGCAGGAACGGTGACATCCTGCTCTCACAAAATATGTGTACCTCTGTCACTGAGGACACCCTCAGCTTTCACCCCACTGTTCCGGACAGTTTTCTCATATAATAGAAATGCAAAGTAAGTTCTCAAACATTTTTATATACTAATTTGAATTATGTATGCCTTCTGACTAATCCACATGATTTCTAGGAATGCTAATCTTAGATATGACAATATCTGTCTGTCGTTATTTCAATGGCTTTTTCATTCCTTTAGTACTTGCTTTGAAGGAGGGGAGAGGGTTGATAAATCTTTCAAATTCTATGCATTTGTGCATCATTCATTTTCATGAAGGGAAAACACAACAAAAAGTACTTCAATTTGTGGATTCTTCATAATTTGTTCATAATTTCAAAGACTGGTAGCTCCCTGGCCCATTATGTAATGCTAAAAAACCCAAAATTGTACAACTTCTAGTAGGGGAACAAATCTTTTTTCTTTTTTTTAAAACACTGGCAAAGAGAAAAGCCCTTTAGCTATTTATTAGCACTTATCAACTGCAGACAGGAGACATTTAGGGAAGAGCCTTCAACTTCCATTTTTATTTTTCTCGCTCACTTCCTCATTCAAGCAGTTCATTTTAAATAGGTTTATCTGGTGATAAAACTATTACAGGAAGGAAACACATCAACAAAAGACTTTGCTGTGCTGTCTCTCTGCTTGGGGCAAACTTTTAACCTGTAAGAAGCCACAGAAAACTAAAAAATGTTTTATTATAAACAGAACACAGTCGACAATTCGTTTGGTCTGTGCACAAACAATAAACGGCAGGATAACAGTGATCCCTTCTGGGCAAGGGCACCTGCTGCTCACCTGATTGTGTTGTCAGATGAGCCACTCACGACCAGCCTGTCTCTGTACTGCAAACAGGCAATTCCACGTTTGTGTCCGTTTAAGGTCCGTACAAATTCACAAGTACTTGTGTTCCACACCTGAAACAGAAATGGCATTGGCTGTTGATTTGGTGCTTTTATTAGTAAAATCTATGGCAACTGCAGTTTTAGGGAAGCAGGAAATGGGACTGAACTAGTAGGGGAAATTCAACGTCTTAAACCAATCCAAATCAAACCCCAAATGACAAGTTTAATTCACAGTAATATAGGGCTAATTTGTAGCTGGTTGCTATCATATGAGAAATCCTCAGATTGATGTACTCTTATGGGGTTAGTCTCGCCTTGCAGACAAATCTTGAACCTAAAATTACCCCTGCCTTTTTCATACTCACCATTATTTACAGGAATAAAAACCTAACCCAAATTGTCACATGATCTATCTCATTCATTACATAAACTAGTATCTGATTTAAATAAATATTAAGTATTCTACAGTGAGGGTTAAATATAAAATTGTCCTTGAGAAGATATCCATATGAACTCCCCTATTCTAAGGTGGGGACTTACTGAAAAATGCCTCATTACCTTTATAGTCCTATCCCCAGATGCAGAAACGATGTACTTATCATCAAAGTCTACAACATTGACTGCAGCTCGGTGTCCGACAAGCACCCTGCGAAGGGTGATGTCAGTTGGGGAGGCCATATCCCATACTGCAATGGAACGGTCTTTGGAGCAGGTCACCATCATGCCATTATTGAAACGCAAGTGCAGAACTGCTTCACAATGGTGAATCAATGTGTTCAGCATTTCACCTGTATTTACATCCCACACCCTGGAACAAAAATATTACGGTTATCTGAGATTGTGGTGAAATTCATGCTACAATCCATTTTAAGTACTGGATTACCTCACTGCCCACCCCTTCCACCCTATTTCTCACAGTTAATGGTATACCTTACTCTCCTTTTGTAGCTCTAAAGTTGAGCTGAGGTAAAGTCTACTGATGGGCCATGGGGAAGTGGTAGTTAGAGGACTGGACTGGGAAAGCGGGAAGAGGAAGGGGATGGGATACTGCCAGTATGCCATCCTTAAGACACAGAACTTGAAATCTGGGCTAGTTGCAGGGTGCTGAAATGAGGGTGCAGCGACCATCACCAGCAAATTGGTCCCAAACTGCAAGATTATCATAAACCTTCTGACATTTAATCTGATACATTTTAAACCGGTGGGAATTTTGCTAATAACTGCAGCGTTGGTGGTCCCACAGATAGCCCTCGGGTCCTAGAACTGATTCAGGCCAAGAATCTTCTGTAATAGACTGACTTAGTACTGTGGATTTGAGCTTGATGATCTTGGGCCTTAGTATTCACCACACAGATCAAGGCGTAAAATTACCTCGACTCTAAACATAAGGCCCGATTTCTGTGCTCTGAATGAGTGTAGGGATCAAGACCAGCCACCTCAATATAAATACGGGCTTCACAGCAGAGTGCAGGACCCTTAGATAGCTTGAGAAATTTTTGTGAAGGTGTATTTTACTTTCATCACTCATTTTGTATACTTACTTTGTTTTTTTACAACACATTTTATTTTTTTCCAATTTAACCCTCTCTCTTTAAAAATAATTTTTTCCCTTGTCCAATAAACGATATTAGCCTCTACAATCTTTAAGCTTCCTTGAGGCACTCCACAAGCACCAATAAATGTTAAATGCTGATAACTCTATGAACTGAATTTGCTATGTCTTTAAGTCAAAAGACAAGAAAACACGAATAGCCTTTTCTATTCACAGAGGATAATTCGGAATGGTAAACATTTAACTTCAGAGAATCTAACAATGCAGTTAACTGCTTTTTTTCTCCCTATTTTTTTAAAGTTACTTTTGATGCATTATGTTTGCTAAATCCTTTAGCTCAAGGCAAAATTCCTAACAGAGGTTTCCAGCAGTTCTGCTGGTACCCAGAACTCAAGCTACACTGGACTCCAGCAGCATAATGGCTGTGTCATCAAATCACTAACGCCTCTGGAAATTGAAGGCCCCTCCCAGAGTGAAGCTTGCAATTAAAAACTGCAGGGACAGCAGGGGAGGGGCTGGCAAGAGAAAGTATTGCTCACCTGTATACATTTTAAAGGAGATAATGCATGCCTGTACTACAGTTATAACCACCTGAAAGGAAGGCTTCATTCCATTCATGTCATTCCCCTGTGAGGTAGTTTTTGTAAAAAATGCAAAGTTTACCAAGTTTCTATAATACATAATTCCCCCAAACTAAAACAGAATATGTAGTTTCTTAAATGTACAAAAATGTAAACTTACCATAACCATTCCTAAATCAAGTCTTCCAGTTCTAGACTGACACAGTGATGGGGGGAGCTGATTGCTTATTCTTCTTTGGTTATGAAGTTTCATAATTGTGTTCATGCAGATACAAACAAAATCACTATCTAAGGCAGAACAGAGTGAATCTGATATTTCAGAGTTCAAAAGATCATTTGAAAGTTTCTACCTGACCGTGGAATCCGACGACCCAGTTATGATCACTCTCTCGTCATACTGGAGACACAGGACAGAACCTGTGTGGCCTGTGAGAATCCGCTTGCATTCCAGTGTGCTTTTATCCCAGATCTAGGATGGCAAACAAGATCCTTTTGATCACCATGATAATGGGGTGGTGCAGAGACTTGCAGGCCCTATTATGTATTTGATTCCCCCAAAGAATCAAAGCCCAGAGTAGTGTGGAATGCACTCTTTTCTGCAGGTAGAGCTAAACACTTCTACATATGTGGCTTCAGTATAATGCAGACTTGATCCTTTTCATTCAGGAACAGGGTTGGCCTATAATTATGTGAGGGCCCAAAAGAGTAACAGCCCATTCAGTGCACTTCAAGGAGAGAATTTAACCCTAGCACTATCCATATGTATGAGCTTCTGGGGAGAAGCAGGCATTTTTCTCTTAAGGAAATGATTTTGGCTTTCGGACTAGAAACAATCTAAAACTTTCACTTTCTGGAAATATCGTTTAGAGTTTTTGCTTTGGGTTGCTTTACACTGTGGTCATCCTTACCCCTTCAGCTACCTCCCCATAACTGAAGAGACCTCACCTTGATTGTGTTGTCTCGAAGGCCGCTTACTATCTTCTGATCATCATACTGTAAACAGTAAACTCCTTTGCTTGTTTCACTTCGGCAGTGGATTCTCTGTAAGCTATGTCTTCCACATCTCCAATTAGATTCTATTGTCTGAGAAGAAGGAATGGTAAAGAAGTAGTAATTAGGAAAGGACTAGAACTAAACTCTTTTCTGATTTTCATGGCAACCAATGACAAATGCTCAGTGCTTTACTGGATATACAGAACTTAAGGCATTTTTAAAAAAAGCTTCTATTTAATGTTTTAAAACATTTTTTCATTTGCAAAGTAATTAAAGATTTATTTCCTAGAACTCTCCTGTATGTAACTCGTTCGACTAAATAATAAACCTTCTGGAGAGAGACTGTTCACCAACAGAGGGGAAGCTATGAACCACATGAGGTTACCTACTCAGTGCTCATCTTACATCTGAGGTGGCATTTCTACCAGTGAACTTCCACAGAGACTCAATTCAGAAGATATTTGAATAATGGTTTATAAGTGCAACTTTTAAACATTTCCACTTCTGTTATCATATTTTCTCTCTTACCTATTTATCTATCAATAAACAATTTTCAAAAGCTTTAAATTTCTTTGCCTGGTTATTTACTATATTTTACCTACCCTATTCACTTGTAAAGAAATTGATTTTTAACCCACATCAATAAACCCTAATGGATTTGTTGTAACAATGCTGTTACTGAAGAATGTTGATGATTCTCTAGTTTTTGGCAAATACCCAAATATACAGATTCTTACCTCAATGTCTTGTATAATTTTAGGATAAAGTGCTCTATAAAAAGAGTTGGGAGGCGCATTTCCATCAGGAGGTTTGTTTTTGAACAAATACTGTCCCCTAAAAAATAACAAATATTTCTCAGTAAAAATCATATCCAACCCCCCCAATACATTTACAAGGAACCTCCTATTTCTTCAAAGCATTTTCACAATTACCATTCCATATAATCTCCATAACTAGCCTAGAGAAGTGCGAAGTTAAACCTGATTTCAGGAGCAACTTCCTGAAAGTTGCTCCCATGTTAACAAGCAACTTTCTGGGCTAAATGAATTCTGCCAACACTGATTTGCTTTTGAGTAAAACATGATGATTTCTAGTGTAGGACATCAAAGTGTCAGGCCTTCAGGAATATTATGTCAATAGACAAATGGAATGTGTATAGTCACAATTCTGACTAACTGACTAACAGACCTCTGCAGAGACAGACTTATTGGCCTTACCTTATGAAAATTTTGTTAGTGGTGATAACTACAAACTCTGAACTAGGCACATGCCCCACAGACTTCCCTTCATTGAGTAAAGCTGTGCCAGTGTAGTGGAGCCTAGCATTGTGGGCAGCAGGAATGCCTCTGTCACAGAGTTAACTTTTACCAGTCTCCAGTTATATGTGGAAAGGTGTATTGGCGACTCAGGCACCCAGGCTGCTGGTATGTTTTAAAAGGAGCAATTTCAACAGAAAACAAAGGGATCACAGGAGTGTCCAGCAGCAAGTACGAAAGCAGAAAAAAAAAAATAAAAGAAATGCCTGACAGCACTGTGCTGTCAAATCTAAGGCATAAAATCGACTTTCACAGGTGTGTTCCTGGCTATGTACATACATACATGGATTTTATTGCCTTTCCTTGACTCCAGTGAGCAACATTTGTTAGGATCTCCTTCCTTATGACAGCACATCTCTGGAATACTCATATCCCAAGCTAGATCTTTACTACAAAAAAAAAATCAGTAAATGGCAATCACTTCCTGCTGGGTAAAAAATTTAATTCCTCATCCTGAAGTTAAGAACCCACCAAACACGGTGTGGAAGCTAGTAAACCCCACTATGGGTGTACTAACTGCTGTTCTCACTGGCACTGTGCCTTGCAAAGTGGAGACAGGCAGAAATGCCTCTGAGTGTAATCCTGGCACCAGAGAAATCATGTTTTCTCTGGGCCAGTCATCCACGCCTCCCTCTATAGCTCCATTACAATATAATTAATTGTTCAATGTCTCCAGGAGCACTTCTCCCCTGCCCTCTTCCTATTATACACCTTGAAAATTAGTTGAGAAAATTTCCTATCAGGAAGGTAGCTGGCTCTGACTTCTGTGTTGATACAGAAAGGGAAATCCACAGCAGAGAGGCTAAAATAACTGTCTTTTTAAAGGGACTATAATAGGAGCAAGAAGCATGATACACCAACACAAAGAAAGGGACAAACAAGACACATTTGGGAATAATTCAGGCTTAAAGATACAGTTTTCTAAACAATAATTATTCTATAAATACATTGTAGGCAAACAAATTTTCAATGAAGAGGTCCTAAATCTGGTTATTAGGGAACTCCTTGGTGGTCTAGTGGTTAGGACTCAGTGCTTCCACTGCCAGAGGCCCAGGTTCAATCCCTGGACAGGGAACTAAGATCCCATAAGCCACGATAGCAAGGCCCCCCCGCTCCCCCAAAAGATCTGGTTAATAATTAAATTTAATAGTTTCAATGTTGACATCCTTTAATGAGGTTAGGAATAACTATATTCATTTGGCAGGCGAAGAAATCAAATGTCAGGGAAGCTAAGCAACTTGTCCAAGGTCACACAGCTAGTGAGAAGACCTAGGGTTTGAATCTAAGTCTGACTTCAGAGGTCACACTCTTAACTACTGTATTGTCTCTCAAAGCTCACCATTCCTCATTCTTATCCTCTTTTTAACCTCTAGCAATTGCACACAGGGACCCCAGGATTTTTTTTTTCATATACAATGAAACTATCTCTACATTCTAAGGAAAGAGAAATCATGTAAACCTCTGATTTCATTTTCTATCCCACAGTATTTATCTTGCCATGCTAAAGCATCTGAATTTCTTCAAGTTAAAGGTGCTACAAAAAAGGATGGCTAAGTGTTGAAAACTGGTTTTTCAGTCTGTATCTATTTTATAAGTCAAAACCTTTCACGATGGAAGCTCTCTGACAACAGGGACCACTTCTATGTGAAATGCCTAGTACTTTTAAGAGTGTGAGGACATGATAAATGCTAAATATTAAATTCAGAATGCTATCATAAAATGTGATCTGCTGATTAAGAAAATGGACTTATCCCAAGTGGTCTTTTATTACACTTTAAGAGTTACCATTACTAAGCGGAGAGAGCATCTTCAGTATTATTCAAGAGAGAAAATAAGAGTTCATGTCCTAGGGGCAGACTGTCAAATTCATCTAGATATAAAATACAACTGTAGAGTGGAAATTAAACTCAAAGCTTTTTTAGAAAACTGTATTTATTTATTTTTGGTTGAAGGAAATGGAAGAAGTTCTCAAAGACAGCATTTGGGGAGAGGCAGTATAACAGAAAGGCTTTATTGACAAAGGAGACTTAGTAAGACAACTTGCAAGAGAAAAATGAAAAAGTGATTACAGACTATTGTTTTCTAAAGTGAGGAAGAACTACTAACACAGGAAGAAAGGCAACACGTAAACATAAGCAGCCACATACTGTCAAGGGGATAATAAAGGCAGTCTTCATGGGGTGAACAAATATTTGAAATCTCAGGGATCTGTATCAAGCTAAGGTGATATATATGGCCAAAGACAAAGGAATACAGTCAGAACTCTAAAGGATACTCAAAAGAGCAGGAATGGGTTTCTGTAGTTGAAGAAATAGGAGAAAGAGTGATAATTAGTGCTGATCCTAAATTATTTCTCAGCTATACCTTCACATATCCTTTTAAAAGGCCAAGAAGCCACCTGTTCGGTGATCTTTTTTTTTTCTTCTGTGTAACTAATACAAGAGATCTTTAACCCTCTTTAAGGATTTAAACCCTCTTTTAGGGTTTAATTAACCCTAAGCATAATTCTGGAGCCTTTTATCTTTGGTATTTTCATACATATCTGTCAAGATTTGCCCATCTACTTCTTACTCTCCCTGCCTTCAAAAAGAGACTGTAAAGTCCCAACATCTGATAAAGGTTTATTGTCATTTACAGTCCAAATGGGAACAAAGTACATTTTAACAGGGAACAAAACCTTTATAAGCTATGAGAATGCATCTCTACAAGTGAAATTTTGGGTCAGGAGTTATTTGGAGAAGATTTTCTTTTCTTCCCGCCCCCCCCCCGAAGGGTAGAGGAATATTCCTAGCTGCCCTAAAATTTTCCCAAGCAAGCAACTGCCTCCTCTATTTCTAAGGCTAGTCCTAACATGCTTAAGAAAATGATGGACTTTGAATTCCATATATCTATATAATCTTTTACTTTATTATACAATATAGTTTATTTCCAAAGTATGAAATAAGTTATCAAAGATCAGGTTTCCATTCTTCCATACAGTGAAATTAGTGAAAGTAAGGGAAACATACTTGGAAGAAGAAATAATAATATATTTTCATTTATGCAATTTTTTATAGCCAAAAATTCCCTGGTATTTGCTTCCTAATTTAACTGAATTTGGGAGAAATTTTAAAGACCTTCTAATAGCCAGAATAACAGAAATCCCTTGAATTACTTGGTATAATATTTGGAGGTCATTATATTTATTGTACATTAATGAATTTAAAAGATGCAAAAAAAGGGAGCCAACTATGCTTTTATGAAAAATTGTTAAGAAAAGCTGATCCTCCATTCTTAACTGTTCTGTATCTCTTCATGATCCAAGAAAAATGATTCATGAAATTAATTGCTCAGGATATCACTGAGCATACACATGCCTGCTGGTGCATCACTATCAACTAAAATATTTAATATGTCACCACCTTTATTTTATTTATGAAGTATTCACACCCAACTTTTTAAAAATGACATTATAGAGAATCATCCAAGAGAAAATTATATATAGAAGACCTCTTCCAGATGTTCTAAAGAAATGGTACTATTACATTAAAAGAATAAGAACAAAACTGGTGAATTCTGTTGCTCTCAGGCTGGTAACTACATAATGTCTTACAGGATTCAGGATTAAGCAGTAAAAAAATCTTGAGAAAATTTAAGAGTCTTAAAAAGAAACAATGATTTATACTAAATTCCAATTTCTTCTCTTTCTGAAGGCTTGAGTTCTTATTCTAGTTGGGCATAAAAATAATTTTGATTAAAAAGTTGATAGAACACCACAGGCTAAGGCTCAAGACAAAAAAATCTGAAAAAGAAAATAGTCAAAAAGGAGGGCTGGTAGTATTTTTTTTTAATCGTTGTTTGCAAAGCAGCATTAACACATTATTATATCACTTATGCAAGGAGATCCAACCAGTCCATTCTGAAGGAGATCAGCCCTGGGATTTCTTTGGAAGGAATGATGCTAAAGCTGAAACTCCAGTACTTTGGCCACCTCATGCAAAGAGGTGACTCATTGGAAAAGACTCTGATGCTGGGAGGGATTGGGGGCAGGAGGAGAAGGGGACGACAGAGGATGAGATGGCTGGATGGCATCACTGACTCGATGGATGTGACTCTGAGTGAACTCTGGGAGTTGGTGATGGACAGGGAGGCCTGACGTGCTGAGATTCATGGGGTCGCAAAGAGTCGGACACGACTGAGCAACTAAACTGAACTGAACTGGTATCACTTATGAGTGAGTGGTCAGAAGAAAAACTGCCAAGTACATGAACAACTATTTAACACTTTTTGCTATAAAAGAGCAAAATTAGTGTATCAAAAGATAAGTGGTCTTGCTGGTTCCCAATAATACTGCATTCCAGAGAGTGAAAGGCCAGATCCTGCAGCTCTCTAAAGAGTTAGAATGTTAAAAGGCTCACCAGCCTCTTCGTTCTGCCAGGCCTCTCCACAGAGAATCTGTCCTGACCATTCTTTCAATGAGCTTCTTCCATAACATGCCATCAGACGTCACTCGGTACCATTCTTTGCACACAAGTTCAGCAGCACATAGTGATCTGGCATCCAAGTATGACAGGATGTTCTCAGCAATGTGATCTAAACCCCGAGCTTTTGGTGGGGAGAGGAGGCAAAGAAAAAAAAAAAAAAGACATGGATGGTGGTGAATGATTTTTTTTTTAACAGAAAGTCCTTTAAACAGGAACAGCATTTATTCTGCTATGAAGGCACATCACTGTCCCTAGTGTGGTCCAGTTTCTTTTTCAAACAGACTTGGCTAAAATGAGTGTCAATAATTTTTCTATAAGGTTACAGAAATGAACAGTATTTTCCATCTTCCTTTAGATAAGGAAGTGAAAACTAACAACCAGCAAACCCCCCAAGACATTAAAAATAAAAAGGATTCCAGAAAACAATTCACATCTATCTATATGGATTTCAGCACTAGGGGATGTTCTATGGATGGCATCTCAAACTCTGTGATTCAGACCCCCCCATCTCTACCCCAATTCTTTATATTAGGTCCATTTCTCATTCTGTTTCTATTACTGCTGCAGTTCCAAAGCTGTTCGGTAAAAGAAATATCCTTTAAATGTACTGTGGGAGAGGCACTAAGTCAGAATGTTCTGGACTATAGAATTCTGGGCATGCAGAAAGGAGAGAAAAAGAAAATATAGGTTGGTATAGGAACATCCCAAGAGGAAGGACTGAGAGGTATATTCAAGTTCGAGTTTAATTTTAGATGTTTAAAAAAGTATATTTGAGAACAGTTGTGGCTATAAAGCCTAAATGACAGTTGGCCAAAAATGAAAAAAAACAAAACAAAACAAACCCCAGACCAATAGACAACTTAGAATTTCAGAGACTATTTTTGTAGGATATACAGAGAAAAACAGGGTAAGTAGATCTTGGATTGTGTAAACTGGGTGGGCTTCCCAATTAAAATTCTCTATCACCCAAATCTGTACTGGGGCCTCAGAGGAACAGATCCCATAAAATAGGATGTTCATATTAACAGACCTTTTGGCTGCTGTTCTAATTCACAGTGAGACAAAAAATATTCAAAGTCATTTCTCTTTACAGGTAACGTATCAGAGATTTGCTAAAGACTTAAATAGTGCAGAAAGATTCCTTGATACTCTGATTACCTTAGGCACAAACTTAACAAGCAAGAGAGATAATATCACATTTCATTTTGTTTCTTTCCCCTGAATCATACAAAGATACATTTGGACGCCATTAGCAACAATCTAAATGTGCTTAAACATTATTTTAATTATAAAAATTATATGGATGTCAGTCACATTCTTCAACAGATTTGGAAAAGAAAGCATTAAATGGATCTTGTTTGGCTGGCATCACATGTTCATATTTAAGCACAAGCAGATGGAGGCATTCATCACCTAATTCTTATTAAAGAAACATGACTATAAGCCAATTAAAGATATAATAATTAGTTTGTCATACAAAGTACAGTAATGGTTCAATTTCTCCATCTTTATACTGAACTTTCTATACTATCAGAAGTTCCCAAAATGCATTCCTGTGTTTTTAGTGGCTAGCATCAAATTGCTCCTGATCTTTCACTATGTCCCTATAATAAGTCTTTGGAAGTAATTTCACCTAACACTCCAAACAAACCCATTACATTAATGGATTACAGGCATTTTTTGAAGTAGTTTGGTTTACTAAATGTAGCCAGATGGTGTAGGTTCATAAGTTAAAGTGGCCATAAAGCATTAGACTGATGATTTAGTATCTTATAAAGTGGTCAGCAGATATACATCAGAGATCAGTATTAGGCAAAGAATACACAAGTCTAATCATCTCCTGCTCAATTCTTAGTGGTATATGCTAGAGATTGTAACATGTCTCAGTGATTGGGGAGAGCACAATAATGAGGTACACACAGATTGCACAAAGAAAACTGCTTGCCTATGGCTAAAATAAAATCCAATGAGTGAAGAATGGGCAGAAATCTATTCTATTTAACAAAAGATGTAAATACAAATTCAGCTTAAAAATGTTTATTTCAAAGATATAAATAGGCATTTCTTTTGTTTTAAAGGGCAATTTAAATTCCAATTTTGGAAAAACAAATTTTTAAAAAGATATAATTGGCAAAGATTAAAAAAAGTGGTAAAATGCTTTGAGGGAGGGTTTAAGTTGGTATAGTTTTCTTAGAGGACAGTTTAGCACATGTATTAGAAGCCTTAAAAATGTTCGTAATTCTTTAACATAGGAATCCCACTTGTGGTATTTTTTTTCCTAGGATGCCCAAAAGATGAATAAGAATGTCCACTGCTGCTGCTGCTGCTGCTAAGTCGCTTCAGTCGTGTCCAACTCTGTGCGACCCCACAGATGGCAGCCCACCAGGCTCCTCTGTCCCTGGGATTCTCCAGGCAAGAATACCACCACAGCATAGTTTATAATGGAAAAAACATTTTAAACTACCTAAATGCTCCAAAATCAGATTGATTATATTCTTTGCAGCCAAAGATGGAGACTGTATAGAGCAGTCTCCATACAGTCAGCAAAAACAAGACCAGGAGCTGACTGTGGCTCAGATCATGAACGCCTTATTGCCAAATTCAGACTGAAAATGAAGAAAGTAGAGAAAACCACTAGACCATTCAGGTATGATCTAAATCAGATCCCTTATGACTATACAGTGGAAGTGAGAAATAGATTTAAGGGACTAGATCTGATAGACAGAGTGCCTGATGAACTATGGACGGAGGTTCGTGACACTGTACAGGAGACAGGAATCAAGACCATTCCCAATAAAAAGAAATGCAAAAAAGCAAAATGGCTGTCTGAGGAGGCCTTACAAATAGCTGTGAAAAGAAGAGAAGCAAAAAGCAAGGGAGAAAAGGAAAGATATACCCATTTGAATGCAGAGTTGCAAAGAATAGCAAGGAGAGATAAGAAAGCCTTCCTCAGCGATCAATGCAAAGAAATAGAGGAAAACAACAGAATGGGAAAGACTAGATATCTCTTCAAGAAAGTTAGAGATGCCAAGGGAACACTGTATGCTCAATAAAGAACAGAAATGGTAGGGACCTAAAAGAAGCAGAAGATATTAAGGAGAGGTGGCAAGAATAAAAAGAACTGTACAAAAAAGATCTTCATGACCCGGATAATCATGATGGTGTGATCACTCACCTAGAGCCAGACATCCTGGAATGTGAAGTCAAGTGGGCCTTAGAAAGCATCACTACGAACAAAGCTAGTGGAGGTGATGGAATTGCAGTTGAGCTATTTCAAATCCTGAAAGATGATGCTGTGAAAGTGCTGCACTCAATATGCCAGCAAATTTGGAAAACTCAGCAGTGGCCACAGGACTGGAAAAGGTCAATTTTCATTCCAATCCCAAAGAATGCTCAAACTACCGCACAATTGCACTCATCTCACACGCTAGTAAAGTAACGCTCAAAATTCTCCAAGCCAGGCTTCAGCAATACGTGAACCGTGAAATTCCAGATGTTCAAGCTGGTTTTAGAAAAGGCAGAAGAACCAGAGATCAAATTGCCAACATCCGCTGGATCATGGAAAAAGCAAGAGAGTTCCAGAAAAACATCTATTTCTGCTTTATTGACTATGCCAAAGCCTTCGACTGTGTGGATCACTATAAACTGTGGAAAATTCTGAAAGAGATGGGAATACCAGACCACCTGACCTGCCTCTTGAGAAATCTGTATGCAGTTCAGGAAGTAACAGAACTGGACATGGAACAACACACTGGTTCCAAATTGGAAAAGGAGTATTTCAAGGCTGTACATTGTCACCCTGCTTATTTAACTTCTATGCAGAGTACATCATGAGAAACGCTGGGCTGGATGAAGCACAAGATGGAATCAAGATTGCTGGGAGAAATATCAATAACCTCAGATATGCAGATGACACCACTCTTATGGCAGAAAGTGAAGAAGAACTAAAAAGCCTCTTGATGAAAGTGAAAGAGGAGAGTGAAAAAGTTGGCTTAAAGCTCAACATTCAGAAAACTAGGATCAGGGCATCCGGTCCCATCATTTCATGGCAAATAGATGGGGAAACAGTGATAACAGTAGCTGACTTTATTTTTCTGGGCTCCAAAATCACTGCAGATGGTGACTGCAGCCATGAAATTAAAAGATGCTTACTCCTTGGAAGGAAAGTTATGACCAACCTACACAGCATATTAAAAAGTAGAGACATTACTTTGCCAACAAAGGTCCATCTAGTCAAGGCTATGGTTTTTCCAGTGGTCATGTCTGGATGTGAAAGTTGGACTATAAAGAAAGCTGAGTGCAGAAGAATGATGCATTTGAACTGTGGTGTTGGAGAAGACTCTTGAGAGTCCCTTGGACTGCAAGGAGATCCAACCAGTCCATCCTAAAGGAGACCAGTCCTGGGTGTTCATTGGAAGGACTGATGTTGAAGCTGATACTCCAATACTTTGGCCACCTGATGCAAAGAGCTGACTCATTGGAAAAGACCCTGATGCTGGGAAGGATTGAGGGCAGAAGAAGGGGACGACAGAGGATGAGATGGTTGGATGGCATCACCAACTCAACGGACATGGGTTTGGGCGGACTCTGGGAGTTGGTGGCGTGCTGCAGTTCATGGGGTCGCAAAGAGTTGGACACGACTGAGTGACTGAACTGAACTGTTCAATAAAGGGTTTAAATAATATGTGTTTCAACCATCATAAATAATATACAATACTATAAAAAATTGTTTTTTAAAAGAACCAACACTTAGGAAAACACAGTAAGAGGATATAGTAAGAATAAAAATGTTGCAAACACTTATGAGGGAAATATATACACCTAGGAAAAATATTAAGAACACACTAGTAGTTCTCTCTGAATGGCAGGGTTCTGGAAAATGTTTTTACATTTTGAACATTTTTGAATTTTATAAATTTCTGGTAAGTGCTACAATCAGGAAACTACTGAAAAAAAAAAAGATAGACTATATTTTAGAAATTCACTCATTTTTGTACTACTTTTTAAAAAAACCAGACTTTTAACATGGGTGAGAATCTTGTATTTTCCTGATACATCATTTTCCCCAAATACTGATGCCTACGGAGTATCCCAAATCACCATTAAGCATTCAGTGAAACAACCACAGCACTCTCAAAAGTGTGTGTGTGTGTGTGTGTGTGTATGCACAAATACATTTTAAAAAACATACAATAAAAAATATGCAATAGTTTATAACAGCTATTTAGTTACTGAGCAGTGAGATTGTAAAGCCTGGAATTTACATACTTAATATCACAACAAGGCTCCTGAGATACACTTCTTTCTAAAATATTCAATAAAAAATGCTTCTTATTCATTCATGCAAAGTAAATATTCTATTGATAAATTCCCAAAGAAATTCAAATATGTTAACATACCTTAAAACTAAGACACTATAAAAGACACATCTCAAACCAGATAACACCTCAGAAAAGATGTTATTTAAACCTACATGTGAGTAAAAATAGGGTGAATAGAGACAGGGAGAAGAGAGGGGGAAAAGGAGTCTCTTTACAGACTTGGATTTTTTTGTACTTATATCCCAAGAAGGTATGATTAAAATAGTTCATAAAAATCAAGCCAACAAAGATTTTTTAAAGAGAAACAGAACTGAAGATTCAGTATGATTACTAGTGTAACATATCTTTCAGGCAAATTAACGCCTTACAAACACCTGTACACATACCTGGCAGAGCAGTTATGAAATCCCTCTGCAACATAGGTTTAAGATATGAGTTTATGTGCCCATGTTGGTAATGACACATTTGGGATATAAGATGTTCCACAAATTCCACTTGATCGGATTCTGACCACTGCTCAAAATATTTGACACACAGTTCCTTTTCCTTCTCATAGCTTGCTGAGAGTTTCCGTTGCTTGGGCACAATCATACTGGAAGTGCCATTGGCAAGTTTTGTCTGCAGAAGAGGTGGATTGAAAGAAACATATAACAGTCAGTATTGAAATAAGGGAAATTATATGATTTTCCAGTCTGGCATGCTATGTTATGTATGTCTGTTTGATGGAGCTCACTCTGTTATTTTATTAGTAACTGGATGTTTGCAAACAGCAATTATATGGAAAAAGCCACAGAAATAACCACAGTAAATTGGTAAATCAGGAATACTGTTGGATGACAAGGCATCCATTTCCAAAAGTTCATAGGAAAACATTATTTGGAGATATATAGATGAAAACCAATGAAAGCATGTTATGACTAGCAAGCAAAAAAGCTAATTTGCTTATCTTGTATATACCCGTTACTGTGCATTTATACAATTACTTACTCACAACTTATTTTTTAATAGTTAAGTAAGAAATCCTCCATGCAAAGAAAAGCCAATGAATAATTTGAGACCCAGGTACCTTTAGAGATAAAGCTTAAATAACATCAATACTCAACATACCCTTTTCTTCTCCCCACTCCTCCCAAATCCTGTTGTCATCAAAATTATATGCCATAAAGTCTTTAATATTAACTGGTTCATTCAATAAATATTAGTTGAGCATCTATAATGTTCTAAACATTGTCCCAGGTGCTAGGAATACAACACTTAACAAAAATAACATAGTTTCTACCACCAGTTATTCACAACACAGTAGGTATAGCAAGCTAAAAACATTACCATACAAATAATGAAGAAAAATAACACAGGATAAAGGGATAGAAAAGATAATGCCATTTTGACAGGCAAAGAAATTCTTCTCTGTTATTCAAACCAACATGTAGGTACTGCTGTGATTTAATTAAGGTCCCAAATCAGGACCTTAAGAGGGAGATTACCCCAGTGGGCGTGACCTAATGATATCAGTCCTTTAAAAGCAGACTTTTTTTTTTCCCCCCAATTGGTTGCAGAAGAGAAGGGGACCACCAGGCTAGGAATTCGATCACCCTTAGGGGCTGAGAGCATCTCCCAGCAGACAGCCAACAAGAAAATGGTGACCTCAATCCTACAAAGGCAAGGAGCTGAATTTGCCAACAACAACCTGAGATTTCTTTCCCTAAATGAGAACTCAGCTCAGACTAACACATTGATTTCCGCCTTGTGATATTCTGAGCAGAGAACCCAGTCTTGCTATATCAGATTTCTGACCTAGAGAACAGTGAGCTAATGAACAGGTATTATTTTAAATTGTTAAGTTTGTGGTAATTTGTTATGTAGCACTTAAAAAAACCACAATGTAACAATTTGGTCACAAAGGACTCCATTCCTCCCTGAACATGAATTCTGTTTCTACCCCCATCAAGAAATAGTTTGTCCCAGCCTTTGAATCTGGGCTTTGACTAAAAGAATGCGGAGAAAGTAACATTCTGGGACTTCTAGGCTTAGGCAACTTCTGCTTACTCTGCCTTAGACCCTTGAGCCACTATGTAAAAACTGAGGCTACTCTCCTGGAGACGATGAGAAGCTATGCAGGAAGAGATCACATGGAGAAGCGCCTAGAAGCCTGAGCATTTTATGATCTGAAACCTTTTAAAAGGATCATTGCTATGTGGAGAACAGGCTGTAGAGGACATGAATAGAAATCAGGAGACTAATTAATTACCTGGCTACGTCACAGTAGTCCACGGAAGAGACAACAATCTTTTGGACTAAGTGGTAGCTATAGATGTGGTGAGAAATAATTGGGATTCAATGTATATTTTGAAGGCAGAGTCAAGTGAATTTGCTGATCAACTGGATATATAGGGTATGAGGCTGGGGTGGGGGGAGAGACAAAGATTATATTCAAGTTTGAAGCTGGGGAACACTAGGAGAAGATTCAGAAATCAACTGAAAATTTTACTACTCTAAAGAAAGTTGATTTTCTTTAGAAGATAACCACAAAGTGGCAGGTACAGCTAGGTACTTATACTTTTCAAACTAACTTGATGGATCTTTGGCATATTTGTCTGAAGAAGTCCCAATGTGGCAAGAAGACCTGAGTTACTAGGGAGTTCTTGCCATATTGAATATGCCATCAAACTGTACCAAATTTGGAGAATCAACTTCTGCTATTAAAGGCACAGATTTGGTTTAATTTCTACAGGTTAACTCCTACACGTAGGCCTCTCTACAAATGATTCCCAATACATAGCTGAAAGTATATTTCCTTTTTTGGGGGGTCTAGATTATATTACTGATATATTTTAATAAACCACAAAGAACCACCACAGATTCTAGAAGCTGTCTGTCTGTGCTTAAATAAACATCTCCTGTAGCATCTGTTTTATTTTTAAATTTATTTATTTTTAAAAAAAAACTTTTTTTTTTAATTGGGATACAGCCAGTTGACAATATTGTGATAGTTCAGTTGAAAGTATATTTTCAAGAATGGCATTAGCAGGATTTCCCCGGTGGTTAAGTGGTTAAGACTCCACATTCCCAATGCAAGGGGCCCAGGTTCAATCCCTGGTCAGGGAACTAGATACGACATGTTGCAACCAAGAGTTCCCATGCCACAACTAAAGATGCTATACACTGCAACAAAGATTGAAGATCTCTGAGTGCCACAACTAAGGCCCAGCCCAGCCAAATAAATAGAAAAATGTCTTTTTAAAAAAGGAATGGCATGAGCCATTCTATTTATACAGAAGGAACAGACACTATGAACAGCAAGCCCTGGTGTAGACAGAGCTGGATGTTTTCTAGCATAAATACCATTTTTATCTATGATATAAGACCAAAAATGATTAATAACAACCTTGTTGGACACAGGCATTGGGGGACTTCTGGGCTGTTTTGTGTAGGCTATTTGTTTGCATCTCAGAAAAGGAAAACTTGACCAAACACCACTTCTCATTCCAACAACCAAAACTTCTCATCATCTTTTATATATTTGTCTTTTAAAGGAAGAAATAGACTGGAGTTGGATGACAGAGTATTGTATCCTGGATAAAGACCAGAAATGTCAGTCACAGAGAACAATAATCAAAAAGGTAATGAAAGTGTTCTATTTATACTGTAAACAAATCAGATATTACTAAAATAAGGGGATTCAGGCTTTGATCAGTGGCTATTAGACTATTAACAGATAAAAGTGCTGAAGGATTTCACAAATTGATTATCCCACTGCAGGAGTTAAAGTTCAGTCAAGACTTTCTCATACTTTCAATGATTCAATCATAAACAGGAGATAAAACACTATTAGAAATGAACCATAAACCGAGAGTTCATGTATTTGCAAACTGGCCACTGGTAATACACTCCAGTCACCGCCCCTCAAAACAGAGTATTTCATTGCAGGCAGGCATATACCTTAGATCCATCATCACTTCAAATGAGTTACCCTTTACCACTACACCATACCACATTGTTTTAAGAGCACTGGCCTTAGAGTAGAAAGACGTGGCTTCAATTTAGCTCCTCAATTACCAGTTATGTGACATAGAGTAAATAACTTGATTTTTTCTCTGAGTCTCTGTTTCACTCATCTGTAAAGTGGGGCTAATTACAGAATCTATTCCATTGGGATTTTGTGAAGTTCAAAATCATCTACGAAAAGTAAGCTTAGTTCACCACATGGCACAGAGTAAAGTGCTCAGTAAATCGACACTCTTCATGAATTTATGACACTGCTGGACTTATGCTTTCTCTTTTTTGAAAATATATCATTCTATTTCACTGGGTAGTATATCTTTTCTATTTTAATTTTCAGTGAAGTATAATATATAATATACATAGAAGTACATAACCTTAAGTGTATAGCTTGATGAATTTCCACAAGGTGAGCATACTGTGTAACTAGTGCCTTGGTCACAAACTCTGCCTTGTGCTCCTTTTTTCAAGTCACTAGCCCCTCTAAGGGTAGCCACTATACTAATTTCATTAATATATATATATTTTTTTTAAAAACTGCCTATACAATTTATAGTAGCATTAAAAAATGTGTAATTCTCAGGAATAAATCTGACAACATATGTGTTGCTGCTGCTGTTGTTCAGTCGCTCAGTTGTGTCCAATTCTTTGCAACCCCATGAACTGGAGCATGCCAAGCTTCCCTGTCCTTTACTATCTCCTGGAGTTTGCTCAAACTCATGTCGCAAAGAGTCAGACATGACTGAGCGACTGAACTGAACTGAATGTCCATTGAATCCATGATGCCATCCAACCATCTCACCCTCTGTTGTCCCCTTCTCCTCCTGCCTTCAACATATCCCAGCATCAGGGTCTTTTCCAATGAGTCGGTTCTTTGCATCAGCTTCAGCATGGGTCCTTCCAATGAATATTCAGGGTTGATTCCTTTAGGACTGACTGGTTTGATCTCCTTGCTGTCCAAGGGACTCTCAAGGGTCTTCTCCAACACCACAGTTTAAAAGCATCAATTTTTCAGTGCTCTGCCTTCTTTATAGTCCAACTCTCACATCTGTACATGACTACTGGAAAAACCATAACTTTGACGATATGGACCTTTGTCAGCAAAGTAATGTCTCTGCTTTTTAATACACTGTCTACGTTTCTCACAGCTTTTCTTCCAAGGAGCAAGCATCTTCTAATTTCATAGTTGCAGTCACTGTCCTCAGTGATTTTGAAGCCCAAGAAAGTAAAAGTCTGTCACTATTTCCATTGTTTTCCCATCTATTTGCCAGAAAGTGATGGGACTGGATGCCAGTTTTCTGAATGTTGAGTTTTAAGCCTGCTTTTTCACTCTCCTTTTTCACCTGCATCAAGAGGCTCTTTAGGTCCTCTTCACTTTCTGCCATTAGGGTGGTGTCATCTGCATATCTGAAGTTATTGCTATTTCTCCCATCAATCTTGATTCTACCTTGAGCTTCACCCAGGCTGGCATTTCGCATGATGTACTCTGCATATAAGTTAAATAAGTAGGGTGACAATATACAGCCTTGATGTCCTCTTTTCCCAATTTGGAACCAGTCAGTTGTTCCATGTCTGGTTCTAACTCTTTTTTTTTCTTTTTCCAAATCAAGAGTTTTTATTGCCTCTTTAAAATATCACAACTGAGTCCACAGAACCATTTGCCATCTTTGTGGTTTCTGCAGCAGGATCACTGAGATCTTATTCATCAGCCTGCTGAACTGTTCCTTTTTCAGAAACATAGACACCATCCAAAATTTTTCTGATATCCTTGTTTTTAACTGTGGTGGCTTGCTGAATCAAAGCAGCTGAATTTGACACAAATGCAATGTCATTTCCTTCAAGAATCAACTCATCTTTCTGGGCTTGAGATACTGAATAGGCAACCCCTGATCTCATTCAAACCCTGCGTATGTATTTTTCACCCCCAAAATTTTGGATTTCCAAAAGAGAACCGTTCTCCTGAACAACAACATCGATGGGGAAGTGGGCATACACCGACCTCATCTTGTAACGGAAGCCCAGTGTAACACCTTGATCATGTTCTGTACGTGACTACAGATTGTGCGAACAGTGGCCAGTTCCTTTCTGTTTCCCCACCGTTTGTCAACATGGAGCCTCTTCTTTTTCTTTCCAAGGAGACTGAGTTCTACATTGATGTGATTGAAGTCCCCCTGCAGGGTGCCTCTGGGGCCCTTCACAATAATTGTCCGTCCCTTCAAGGTAATGTCGACATTTTCTGGGATGTCAACAGTCTGATTGCTGAGAATGGTCTTCATTCTCACAGTTGACGTGGCAAAGACTGGTTCTAACTCTTGCTTCTTGACCTCTATACAGGTTTCTCAGAAGGCAAGGTAAGGTGGTCTGGTATCCCCATCTCTTTAAGAATTTTCCACAGTTTGTTGTGATCCATACAGTCAAAGGCTTTAGCGTAGTAAAAGAAGCAGATGTTTTTCTGGAATTCCCTTGCTTTTTCTATTATCCAACAAATGTTGGAAATTTGATCTCTGGTTCCTCTGCCTTTTCTAAATCCAGCTTGAATCTGGAAGTTCTTGGTTCACATATTGTTGAAGCCTAGCTTGAAGAATTTTCAGCATGACATTGCAAGCATGTGAAATGAGAGCACCTGTGTGATAATGCCACACAATTCTCTGCCAACATTCTTTGGCAATGCCCTTCTTTGGGATTGGAATGAAAATTGACTTTTTCCAGTCCTGTGACCACTCCTGAGTTTTCCAAAGTTGTTGACATATTAAGTACAACACTTCAACAGCATCATCTTTTAGGATCTTAAATAGCTCAACTAGAATTCTGTCACCTCCACTAGCTTTGCTCATAGTAATGCTTCCCACAGCCCACTTGACTTCACAATCCAGGATGTCCAGTTCTAGGTAAGTGACCACACATCTGTGGTTACCTGGGCCATTAAGACCTTTTCTGTATAGTTCTGTGTATTCTTACCACCTCTTCTTCATGTCTTCTGCTTCTGTTAGGTCCTTACCATTTCTATCTTTATCATGCCCATTCTTGCATGAAATGCTCCCTTGATACCTCCAATTTTCTCAAAGCGATCTATAGTCTTTCCTATTCTACTGTTTTCCTCTATTTCTTTGCATTATTCATTTAAGAAGTCCTTCTTATCTCTCCCTGCTACTCTCTGGAACTCTGCATTCAGTTGAGTGTATCTTTCCCTTTCTCCCTTGCCTTTTACTTCTCTACTTTCCTCAGCTATTTGTAAAGCCTCCTGAGACAACCACTTTGCTTTCTTGAACTTCTTTTTGTCTGGGATAGTTTTGGTCACTGCCTCCCGTACAATATTATGAACCTTCGTCCACAGTTCTTCAGGCACTCTACCACATCTAATCCCATGAATCTATTCGTCACCTCCACTGTATAATCATAAAGGATTTAATTTAGCTCATACCTGAAAGGCTTAGTGGTTTTCCCTACTTCCTTCAATTTAAGCCTGAATTCTGCAGTAAGGAGCTCATGATCTGAGTCACAGTCAGCTCCAGGTATTGTTTTTGCTAACTGTATAGAGCTTCTCCATCTTCTGCTGCAAAGAATATAATCATTCTGATTTTGGTACTGACTCTGATTTTGCTACTGACTCTACGGATGTCCACGTGTACAGGCATCCCTTGTGTTGTTGGAAAAGGGTATTTGCTCTAACCAGTTTGTTCTCTTAACAAAACTCTGTTGGCCTTTGCCCTGCTTCATTTTGTACTCCAAGGCCTAACTTGCCTGTTACTCTGGGTATCTCTTGACTTCCTACTTTTACATTCCAATCCCCTGGGATCAAAAGGAAATCTTATTGTGTGTGTGTGTGTTAGTTCTAGACAGTGTTCTATGTCTTCATAGAATCAGTCAGCTTCAGTTTCTTTAGCATCAGTGGCTGGGACTGATAGACTTAAGGATTACTATAATGTTGAATGGTTTGTCTTGGAAACAACTCTGAGATCATTCTGTCGCTTTTGTGGCTGCACCCAAGTACTGCATTTCAGACTCTCTTGTTGACTATGAGGGTTAGTTAGTTAGTTAAGTCGCTCAGTCGTGTCCGACTCTTTGTGACCCCATGGACTGTAGCCCACCAGGCTCCTCCGTCCATGGGATTCTCCAGGCAAGAATACTGGAGTGGGTTGCCATTTCCTTCTCCAGGGAATCTTCCCAACCCAGGGATCGAACCCAGGTCTCCCACATGGGAGGCAGACGCTTTAACCTCTGAGCCACCAGGGAAGCCCATGAGGGTTACTCCATTTCTTCTAAAAGATCCTTGCCCACAGTAATAAATATACTGGTCATCTGAATTAAATCTGCCCATTCCCATCCATTATAGTTCAGTTTAATTCAGTTCAGTTGCTCAGTTGTGTCCGACTCTCTGTGACCCCATGGACTACAGCACGCCAGGCTTCCCTGTCTGTCACCAGCTCCCAGAGCTTGCTCAAACCCATGTCCATTGAGTCGGTGATGCCATCCAACCATCTCATCCTTTGCTGTCCCCTCCTCCTCCTGCCTTCAATCTTTCCCAGCATCAGGGTCTTTTCTAATGAGTCAGCTCTTTGCATCAGGTGGCCAAAGTATTGAAGCTTCAGCTTCAGCATCAATCCTTTCAATTAATATTCAGGACTGATTTCCTTCAGTATTGACTAGTTTGATGTCCTTGCAGTCCAAGGGACTCTCAAGAGTCTTCTCCAAAACCACAGTTCAAAAGCATCAATTCTTCGGCATTCAGCTTTCATTATAGTTCACTGATTCCTAAAGATGTCAGTGTTCAATCTTGCCATCTCCTGCTTGACCACGGCCAATTTACCTTGATTCATGGACCTAACATTCCAGGTTCCTTTGCAATATTGCTCTTTACAGCATCGGACTTTACTTTTACCACCAGATACATCTACCATCAGATACATCCACAACTGAGCATCATTTCTGTTTTCATCCAGCCACTTCATTCTTTTTGGAACTATTAATAATTGCCCTCTGCTCTTCCCCAGTAACATATTGGACACCTTTCCTGGGGGGCTCATCTTTTGGTGTCATATCTTTTTGCCTTTTTGTGCTGCCCATGGGGTTCTCCAGGCAAGAATACTGGAGTGGGGTTGCCATTTCCTCCTCCAGAGGACCATGTTTTGTCAGAACTCTTCACTCTGACCCATCAGTCTCGGGTGTCCCTGCGTGGCGTGGCTCGTAGTTTCACTGAGTTACGCAAGCCCCTTCATCAGGACAAGGCTGTGATCCATGAAGGGGACAAAGGAACAGTACTCAATGATAAAAGGAGCAAACTACAGATATACCAAATGACAAGGATGTATCTCAAAAACATGCTGAATGAAAGAAATCAGACACAAAAAGAGTATATACTTTACATTTCTACTTATATGAAACTCTAGGATTAACAAACCTAATTTATAATGATAAAAACAGAACAGTGGTTGCTTGGGACTGGATTTGGGGATGGGATTGACTGGGTAACGGCACCAGTAAAGTTTTGAATGGAATGAAAATGTTCCATAGATTGACTGTTACACAGGTGTATACATTCACCAAAATTCATCAAACTGATTATTTAATATGAAAATAGACTTTTAAAACTTCTAAGTATAGGGTATTCCTAAGGATAAATGCCATTGTAATATTAACTTAATTCATAATGAAGGTATTATATTTGTAGAGAATTCTGGAGATAAAGGCCTTTGTTATCAAGCCTCCTCTCTCTCTATCACTCTCCCTTACAGATTTTTCTACTAATGCCTAAAGTAAATGCAGCAAAATTTCAATTTGGGAACCTCAGAAAATCCACAAGGGTACAGTCAAAAAGTTCAATTATTAAAAAATCAAAAGGTTGTATATTAGAGTGGGAGAGAGGGTAATGGTTACTTGTGGCAATAGAATTGATTTGGCTTTCCCAGCAAGAGCCTGATGACTCAACCACTACTGTTCAAATGTCTAAGAAAGCTGACAAACAATCTCAGTTTAATGGTAATACTAACTTTCTGCCAACCCTGCACATCTCCTGTTCTGCTATTCTGTTCACAATGAACAGTTATCTCCAAAAGAAAGAAAGAAAGAAGCTGTCAGGTGACAAGCACACAAAATGAAAGGACTTAAGTATTTATACGACTGTTCTCAGCTTAGTCCTCAAAAGCCAAGGGCTAACATTTCCTTCCCTGAAAATATATTAAAGCATCACTTTCAAAATTACCATGAATTTCTCTGAAGCTTCTGCCTGGGCCAGGAAGGAAAAATACACACTTGCAGATACCAACTAGCCTAACCACTGCCTTGGCAACATTAAGTGTGCTGACTTTGCTAACTGCACTGGGTGTGTGCTGGAAGATACAGCAGACTGGCTGAACTTAATGGTAAGATGACAGATGTTTTTAGTTTGCATGTAAACTAAACTGCTTTAATCACAAGGGAGGGTGTATATTAAGTAGAGAAAAGGAAATGTTTCAGATATAGGACAACATTTGGAATTGTGGGTACAAGGACTAGATAAAGAGAATAACATTGATGACTAGAGAGATGCAAATGATATTTAAGGATTCTGTTTGGTCTTCAGAAGGACTCCAAGGACAGACTCTGGTATTGAAACCCTGGGAACCCTGGGTGGAGGGGTGGGTGGAGTGAGGGAGGGATATAATGATTAAGATGATGAATGAATGAATATAAGTATAAAGTGGGCAACAGTTGTGCTTGGGTTCAGGCTATAGCCTAAGAGGGACAGGACAAGAATTTTGACTAAGGCTGGAACTTCAGAGTTATCAATCAATCAATCAACAACCTTTAAAAAAACAAAAACAAAAACAGAAAATGTTTAAAATTTATTGCTTTACACTTAAAACATAAAGAACAGAATGCCGTAAATAATGGGGAAGAAAAAGATAAAACTACAACACACCAAACACAAAGATTGAGGAAGGAAAGTCAGTTTTGGGTGGGGTAGCCAGTTCGTGGTAGATCAGGAGCCTACAGCGACAGAGATGGTGGTTGAAGAGCCTGTTTTGCCCCCAGGGGTGGTGAATTCTGACCTGGCTCTGGGTCTCCTGCAGGAGCAGCTGGGTTTTCCCTGCCCGAGTGGGAAATCATCATCTGCCCAGTGGGTCTCCTGCCGGGGCTTCAGGCTCTGCCCCAGTGGGCTCCAGGCCCTCCAGCTGACTCAGGGGAAGGCTGACACAGTGTTCCACGTGGGAGCAGATGTGTTATGCTCTCTGTGAGCCCAGGACAGGACCCTGAGGAGAAGCCTGGGTGGTGTCCCGGCCCAACGCCTTTCCTGTTCACCTCTGGGCCCTGATTCTGGGGAACCCTCAGCGGCCACATTCAACAGGAGCCTGTGCTGGCCCTCGGTGGCAGTATGGTGCATGGGCCCCTCACTTGGGCAGATGGATCGGGTGTCCCCATCAAGCAGCTCCTCACGGATCTCTGGGCTGGGGCTCTGCAATGACAGTGTAGCAGCTGGCCCTGCCCGGAGGCATCAGAGCCCTGCCAGGCCATCATCTTATCACTGCCTCTTCTGTCCACTTGACCTTTTGCTCTCAGGTCAGGTACAGACCTGTGTCTGCTCAGATATGCACCCAGGAGGTAAGATATACATCTGAAGGGCTTGGGATAAACCTTAGGTAGAAGGGCACTGCCTGGGCTCTCTACATCCCACCCAGCCAGCTTGAACTGGGGTGTGGACATAATCGGCCCACCAGACTTCTTATCAGTCTGCTCTTACTTGAGGCAGACCCATCCCACATAAACCCCTACCACATATACAGGGAGAGGACACAGATCTACCCTGGTGGGATCATAGTGATGGCTTGGCCTAGGCTGGCCTGCCCTGAGCCACCCTGTGTTATCTAATTTTTACTGGGGTATAGTTGATTTATAATGTTGTATCAGTTTCAAGTGTATACCAAAGTGAATCTGCTATACATACACACACACACACACACACACACACACTCACTTTTTTTTAGATTTTTTTCCCCACATATTCCCCATATATTACAGAGTACCGACTAGAGTTCCCTGTGCTATATGGTTAGGTCCTTATTAGTAATCTATTTTATATATAGTAGTATGCATGTATCGATCCCAATCTTGCAATTTATCTCTTTCCTCCTTTACCCCCCAATAACCGTAATTTAAACAACCATTTATTGGGTGACTGGTCTGTGCTGGGCACTTTTCTAGGTGCTAGCAAAACCAGTGAACAGGTAGACAAAATTTTTCTTTACTTTCTCTGGCAAGAAGTAGAGGGAGAATATGTAATACATATTTTAATCTTGAAACCAGTTAGTATTGTGAAGAAAACAAAACAAAGTAACAAAAAATACCCTAACTGAGGTGTTTATGCAATGACACTGAAGTAGGTAATGTCTGAACTGTGATTTGAAAGATGAGAGTCAAATCTTACGAAGATATAGGGAAAAAACCTTCCAGACAGAAGGAAGAACAAGTCAATGGTGTGTTCAAATGAAAGAAAGAAAGGCAGCTGGTATGGATGGGACAAACTGAATGAGGGAGAAAGTGGTGGGAAATGAGGTTAGTGAGGTGACCTGGGGCCAGATCATGTAAGGACTTCTGGGTCACAGGTAAGGAGTTTGGACTTCTTGTTAAGTGTAAAGGAGAGCCCCTGGCAGTTTTGAGGTAGTTAAATATGGCATCATCTGATTTACCCTTTAGAAATACACTTGGAGAAGGCAATGGCAACCCACTCCAGTACTCTTGCCTGGAAAATCCCACGGGCAGAGGAGCCTGGTAGGCTGCAGTTCATGGGGTTGCTAAGAGTTGGACGTGACTGAGCGACTTCACTTTCACTTTTCACTTTCACGCATTGGAGAAGGAAATGGCAACCCACTCCAGTATTCTTGCCTGGAGAATCCCAGAGACGGAGGAGCCTGGTGGGCTGCCGTCTATGGGGTCGCACAGAGTCGGACACGACTAAAGCGACTTAGCAGCAGCAGGTACCACACAGAGAAGGGGGCGGGGCATCTGGGGCAGTGAGGAGAGACTAAGAAGAGCAAGTTGAAAGCAGAGGAAGGAAGACCAATTAGAGCTGATAACATAATCAAGGCAAGAAGCAGTCATGGCTAAGGTTAGAAAAGGCAGATTAGGAAGTGCTTAGAAGAAAGCTATTTTACCCTTACAAGAGAGGAAGAAGGAGAAAAGCCCTGCTGAGAATTATAAATCTGGGTTATAATACACATTTACTTCAGTATAGTGATTTACTTCTTCAGTAGGGCCAATCCTTCAAATATTTAATCTGGTACATCAACCTGGATAGGAACAAAACCAGGGTTCTTGCTCCTTGTGGGCAGAAGAAACAAGATAAAAATAAAATAAATTCAAGAGTTTTACAGGGGATGGTGGAGAGCGGGGGAGGATTTTTTTTTTTTTAAAGGTCTATACTATTCTCTATTGGCTATTGCCAGGCTTTAGTTAATAAGGATATAAAAACATTGGTTTATTGTTTTCCCTTGATTTCTCTGTAAAAACAGCTCTTAAAAAAGTCAACACTGTCTTGGTTAAATTAAGAGGAAATGATATTGTCTACATTTTGATTAGAACTGAAAGAATAAGTAAGTATACCTAAGGATGGAGATGGTGACAACACAGAGATCCAGAACAGTTCTAGAATTTACAAAGAGCTAGGGTAGAAAACAGAAAGGGACCCTTAGAAGGCTCAGTAGAGCTCTCTGGCACTTGAGCATCTTTTAACAAAGAGTTTCAAGTGAAACGGAGAGAATCTGGCCATAAATTGAACATGCAGAGTAAAAGATAATGAATGCTCAAAAGTAGAACCATCACTTTGAACATTTCCACTTAAAAAAAAAAATCTCTATAACTTTCAGTGACCAAAGAAGTAGTCTACTATCTTTTGGGGCAAGGGGTAAGAGTGCAAATGAAAAGAAAATGGTGACTATAGGTACAGAATGGGACAAACATTTCAGCAGGAGTAAACATCACATTTCTCAGTAGGATTATTGCATTAATATTTTAACAGCTTCTACTAAATATGATTACATATTGGGTGAACTCATAAATATGTCAGATCTGATTAGTGAACATGGAAGACAGGAAGGGGCAGATTTGTCAGCAGAAGGAAGTTCACATTATGAATTTGACTGGTTTCTAATAACCAACAAGAAAAGCTTGCAATCACTCCAATTCTTTTAAATAAAACTCACCAGAAAATGAACTCACAAATGCCCCAGTATAAACGATTAAAGACTGGACACTTAGCAGTCTTTTTTTTCCCTATTAATTATAGGAAAAGCCATATAAAAAAATCTACCAAAACCACAACAAAGCCATTTTTATTATTTCTGGATTTCTGAGGAAGTTAAAGGGATAGGATAGTCACTTAACATCTTTAGGTTTCAAACAGGGGCTCTTGTTTCTGCAGTGGGTTCTCTCATGGAACTTCATAGCTTCCAGGGTGATAGGTTCTTTTGTTCTAAACCAAGAAGCTCACAGCAGTTTAATTTACTGCTGCATTATTATAGCTACTAACTACGCACACCTCCAAGGCTGGTAAACCCACTGATGTAGATAGTGCCACCTTAAAAGGATTTTTGGATGGGTCTTAGTGATGAGGGGGAAAAAAGGACATAATGTTTAATTATAAGAAATGATTGAAATAGGCACAGACATACCCTGGGTGCCTCTGCACTGCAGCAAGCTCTAAACTTGTTATCGTTAATGGTTTAAATTTCACTGTGCTAATCATTTCAGGACACAAGCCTTTCTTGATAATCTAATGAATTATTCCAACATCCTTCAGCAAAAAAAAAAAACCCTCCATGACAGCACTAATTACAAGACGTTTTCCCAGTGCTTATGTAAAATATGACAGAGCAGCAGCTTAGGGAATTGCAGAAAACTGCTTCTAATTTCCACTGAGAAACTGACAAACACCTCTCTTTCATCTCTCCCAGCTCTCAAGTAAGATTTAACTTTCTCATTTAGTTAATTACCGAGTGAGGATCATCATTTCCCCGGATCGGAGCGGCACAGAGCCTTTATCGTGTTAACTTGTGAACTTGATCGATGGCTGCTGCTAAAACTTAATAACTTCACCCCCTGGCAAATTGTAAGATAAATATAATAGGAGAAACTCTGACAGTAAAAACCTGCCAGAAATGAGCGCTGTGTTTATGTTTCTTCGCAGGCAGCAAAAAAAAAAAAAACCCACAACAACCGACAGCTTATTACTGGTTGCGTGTTACTTATATTTAAAAGACTCCAGGCAGTTAACTTTCTACATACTGTTAAAACTTTGCTCACAAGATGGGGAAAAATGAGAAAAAGCCCCAGTGATGCAGACTTGGGGAAATGAGGGAAGAAGAAAAAAATAGGGAGAAGGGCAAAGCAAGGGAATATACTGTGTAAAATCTTTTAAAATGTCATGTTTATCATATAAAATGTTCAGCCAGCACAAATAGGCATAAAATTCTTAAAAAATAATAAAACACTATATGAACTATATCCAGGAGCAAAGCGAGAGAATTTCATTCACTCAAATTTTTTCAATGACCATAAGTCCATGCCTGAAGAATCCAATTAACTGTAGAATTCCTAGATCTCTTCTCAAAAACCCCTGCAGCTAGAAAACCATTTACTAAATACACCATTTAACCCTTTCTGAAACAAGTACACTATAGCTAGGAAATGCATAACTCTGTCTAGAGCACTTCATCTAGTCTTATTCACCTTCCATACCTCAGCTAGCCAATTGAGAAGCAAACAGTCTGGATTTTTTTTTCCCCTTTTGGTCCAGTTTGAATTTGAATTTGGAATTTTAACATTTAACTGAGCAAATTGGTACCATGGCCTAGTACAGTATGAATTTTAAGCCTTTTATAACCAACAGTAGCAAGGAAAATAGACAAGGTATAACAATGAGGTATAACAATAATAGAATACCTGCTCATGAATGTCAGTCCCCTCTATCCCTCAAGACTGAAAACAAATCTGTATGTAAATTGCTAAGTCTATTATACTGACCACCCTCACATTACAAAAATATTACCAATAAAACAAAATATGAACTAAATTCTGGGAAAAGTAGAGAAAGGCACAAAAGGTCTTATAGAACTTATGAGTTTAAGCCTAACTTGTGAGATAGTTTTTAAAATCCATTATCTGATATGTTATCGCCAAGAGTTGAAGGCTACATGCTGCAATCAAGGGGCCACCATTTTGAAAGTTGAAAGGAAGACTGACATTAAAACGGCAAATTCACATTCAGCAGAGGATCAAATTTGATTCCTTTTTTTTTTTGGTTTTTACTTTCTTTAAATAAGGATTATTGGGGTCAAGCAAAGAAAGACTGATTTTTTTTTAAAAAACAGCATTTATAACAACTTTAGAAAATATGAAAAATACAGAAGCACAGAGAACATAAAAACTGCCTATAGTTTCCATCATCAACAAATAAACAATATGCACATTTTGGTGGGTATGTATCTTTTCAGTCTAAAAAATTATTAGTGCATTATTTGATTGAGAGAGTGTTTCTATGTCACCTAGAGAATTCTTTGTCTATAACATCAAATCAATCAGAGTAGGCAAAATTTATCTCCTTTGCTGAACACCTCAGAGAAGTCAAGATCTGATCCCATAGGATACAGAATTGTAGTGACTACAAGTGTGGGAAGCAGGGGAGAGGAGAAAGAGGAGGCGAGAGGAGGGAGGGGTGAGGAGGAGTGAGAAGGATGGGGAAGGGTGAGAAGAAAGGGAAGGGAAGGAGGGAGACGAGCAAGCAAGGAAGAGAGGAAAGGTGAGAAAGGAGAGGAATGAAAGTGACTGGGGATGGGTAGAGAGTAGGTAGGAGAGAGGAAAGAAAAGGAAAGGTTAGGCATGGGTAGGAAGAAATGGCTAAGGGGAAAGAGATGAGGGGCTAGGGAAGATGGAGGGAGAGATGGAAGGTAGGGATGAGATGAAGAGAGATGAGGGGAAAAGGAATGAATATAACTAAATGCAAAAGGGGCCTAGCATTACCAAGTTCACCTGCCCTAAGAAAAACAATATGTCTATCAGGCAAAAAGGTCCTCTCCCACACAATAAAAATCAAGAGGCAGAGGGGATGAAAAACTATTTTTCTAAACCGCTACTTAATGTTTCAGGCAGAGTAATAAAGTTTAACTGTCTGGAATCTTGTTGCTCTTTCTGTAAACTTCCTCAGATAGAGGTTGCTTATCTGGATGTTAAATAATGTTAATAGTACCAAAACAAAATTTCTGTGATGGAGAAAGTTTTAACTAAGAGTCTTCTCCCTGACTTTCCCCTCATATCCTCCCTTTATTTTAGCATCAGAAAGCTAAGTTCTACCAATAAATAACAGGGAATGACAGAGGCACTGGCTGCCAGAGAGAAACACAGAAACACACTTAAAATGCAATTAAAAAGGACACAGGGAAATACAGTTAATTTAAAATAAAGAAGAAAAAACTATCCTCTTCCTCTTTGTGCACTAATCCTTACATTTTTTTTGTCCAATAAAAAGGTCTCAATGACTTGGTAAAACTTGCTCCTGAAGAAAGCCTTTGAGAAGCTACATCTAAAACCTGGATTAAGAAAATACAAGGCTTTTGGGGATAGGATCTCAAGAAGCCAACTCAGCTTTCTAGAAGAAATTCAACTCCTTCCAAATGCTTGTTAATGCATGTTAAATGCAGCAAGAAATAATCCTATGAGGCAGCAGCACAGGCCTCTCTTAGCTGCAGTGAATGAAGTAAATGACTTGTAACTTCTGGAAGTCTTGGTTATCTGCAGGTAAAACTTTAATAACCCTTGGAGCATCAAGGGACAAAAGACATTTCTCTCTGGAATACGTGGGTAATTGTCTTCTTAATTTATCCAGAAAAAGCTTAGTTTGGATGTAGCATCTGCTTTTTTTTTTTTTTTTAAGCAGAGGTGATCAAAATAACTTGCTCAAATTCACAGAAGTTATTAGATTTCAGATCAGACTGCAAAATGCAGTTGTTAAGTGTATAGTTTTTCTAAACTGATATTTTGGACCTGCTCTTACCAATAAGAATGCTACTATCACTACACTGATGCTTTGTCTGTAAGTACTCTAACTTTAATCCACTATTTTCTAAGATTAGTTTCAATATTTTTATGTAAAAAAATACATAAAATATAACTGTAAAAATTCAAGAATGAGAGTAAAATTGAACTTACAATGAGTGACATTTAACAATTGGAGAAGACTGGAAAGAGCAAAGGAAAGACTTCGAAATATGTTTCATGATATGAAATAAAAGACATTTGAACATTTGACTTTTTTTTTCATTTTCAATCTTTCAGAGCAATTGCCAAAACATACTCCCACAACACTCAAATCTAGTGAGGGAAAAACAATAAGGAAGTTATTAGCATGGTAACAAGATTCTCAACACAGTACCCTAATTTTGAAAATCCACTTTTCTGATTTTTACAGTAAATACAGGATGATTCCTCCAATCTGTAAAGTATAGAGTACATTTTGCTTCCTTCAGACTTTGTACTTCATTTTAGTTATCAGCAAAGGCAGGGCAGAAACCAGATTGAAATTCCAGCTGTCATCAGCATTCACCCTCCTTTTCTTTCAAAAATTAGCAGAAAAACAATTACTCTGTGATTTTGTCTGAAGGTTATTTATATTTCTCCCACATGGGCACTATTTTTATGGTGTTTCATGGGCCAGAGACTGCAGACTTTTGGTGTTCTGGAGAAAATACTGAATCTTGAGCGTCCCCCAAAATTTTCTTTTTCTAAATGGAACAACCCTCTACCAGGAATTTTGTGTTTGTTTACTAAGAGTGAAGGTGGGATGAGAAAATGCAAATCAGGAAGATAGTTACTTCCATACTGTTTACGAGCTTGTTTAAGAAATAGAACTGTGGTCTTTTCTTCGCAGAACTTGGCTTTTCTTAAAGGACGAAACAGTTTCTGTAAAGACACTTCCTGGTTTACTACCCAGTTTTTCACTTCACCTAGGTGTGGCTTAAGCTCACATGTAGCACCATAAATATGAAAACAACTTTTTACAGTGAAGTTTTCCTATGAGCCAAATACACTCTACTTCCATTTTCTGTTTAAGGAATAAACAGAGGCTTTGGAAATTTCATGCTTTGGAAACAAACCACTACAAAAAGTTCTCTTATAGTTGAGTCACATGTAAACAGCTCTACAGCAAAAGTTAGACAGCACGGTGGCCTAGTCCCATCACTAATTAGCTATGTAATCTTGGCTAAGTCTCTACTATTTGGGATCTCCTCTATAAAATGAGTGGGTGGATGGAATAATCTGAGGCTCAGTCTGGCTTTTATATTTTGAGTTTATGGTTCAGTTCCATGTAAATTAAAATAGAGCTGAGGGAATACATTTACAAAGAGAATCATTCTTCACATTTTCTTACTAGAAAACGAACATATTAGAGTTTAAGAAAACACACCTCAAGCAAAAAGAAGTATTTTTCATAATATTATTTGGTCAAGCAATATATTCCAAAATCCCAAGAGTAAGTCAAATTTTCCTGCAACAATTGAGCTTTTAATGCAAAGAAATGCTATCATTCTGACTGTAACTGTTACACAGGTAACATTACTATTCTTTTACTTTACTTAACCATAGTTAAGAATTTAAAACTTTATGGTATAACTTTTCTCAGGGCTGACACAGATCTGAAGACTTAATGATACCGTGACACTTTGTGTCTCAACGTGCCTCACTTCTTTCATAATTTACTCTCGTATTTCCCCATCCATCTTCCTCTATGCTGCTGCTAAGTCGCTTCAGTTGTGTCCGACTCTGTGCGACCCCACAGACGGCAGCCCTCCAGGCTCCTCTGTCCCTGGGATTCTCCAGGCAAGAACACTGGAGCGGGTTGCCATTTCCTTCTCCACTGCATGCATGCATGCTGAGTTGCTTCAGTTGTGTCCGACTCTGTGCGACCCCATGGACAGCAGCTCACCAGGCTCCTCTGATCCCAGGATTCTCCAGGCAAGAATACTGGAATGGGTTGCCATTTCCTTCTCCATCTTCCTCTATAGTTCCCGGTATTTACGGTGTTCAAGAAAATTGTAAATAAATAAATGTATCTATTAAAAATTCCTTTATTTCACAAGGAGATAAAATAGTTTATCAATTTAATATATCAATTTGTCTTATTTAGGGCCAAATCAAAATAGTAGGGCTACATGAAGAGTCTGCAAATAGATATGAAAAAATTACTGGGATCCTCTTAATGCTTTCTATCCAGATTATAGTGGTCATGATCTGATGGCTGCTGCTCTCTGCTGGTTTAATTTTCACCCTTATAGCCCACAGCCAGTTCTATCTTAGAGACCTTTTTCTGTTGGATTCCAAAGGCCATCAAGTGTCCTCAAGGACAAAGTGATATATTAGCTACTGTAATAAAGGAGACTATGTATAAAACACTAAGCACAGGGTCTGGTACATAAACGCCTAATAAAGGTAATCATTATCATTTGCTGGTATGTAGAAACCATCTCAGCAATTCAGCCTGTATCAGGACCCGCCCATTAAACTTTCAAAGTAAAATTTTAACTGAAACTCCATACCAAATTCCCCAGGAAAGGGAAATATGAATAAGAATATTTTAAAATATGCTAACTTGTCTGGCCACCATTAGCTGATGTGATTGGGGATAGAACTGTGAAGAAAAAAAAGAAAATTTAAGATGTGATTAGACTGTAAGAACAGCTCAAAGGCTCTGGGTGAGAAAACTACAACTTAGGGAATTTTTGTGTGTACTGAGTTATCTCATTTGAACAAATATATTGAGGACTTCCTATGTGTAAGTGCCTAACGGAACTCTCATTAACTGCTGGAGAGAATATAAATTGGTACCACCAGTCAGGAAATTCTAATTTCCCTACTAGTGACACATGCAACAGAATACATGTATTCATTGCACATACTGACCAAAAGATATACACCAAAAAATTTTGTAGTTATCAAAATCTGAATGGACATATATATTTGGTATATTTACATAATGACATACTACACATCAATGAAAATAAATAAATTACAGCTATATGCAATAATATGATTCTCAAAAACATTATGTTGAGGGAAGTAAGTTAGATAGCAAAGAATATACACTGTATGATTCCATTCACACAAAGCTCAAAGCCAGGCAAAACTAACACATGATGTTAAGCAGTGAGGAGAATGGCTAGCCTTGGGAGGGGAATGACAAAGAAGGCAGGAGTGGGTTTCTGGTATGGGTTTTTTCCTTTCCTCCTCCTTTTTTTAATCTTGCTAGTGGTTACACAGATACATTCACTTTGTGAAAATTAGCTGAGCCAAACTCAGGGTCTCCTGAATACTGTATTGGAAACAGCTTATTGTATTCATAAAAAGAGAAATAAGAGTGGATAAAGTCCTGTTTGGTTACAGATACATAGTCCTAACCCTTATTTTCTGATGTAAAGGAAACAGGGAGTTCTATAAAAAAGATTTAAAATTTTGCCATGGCACAGCTTTAGCCTCTATTTTCACTTACGACCCTTTGGCCACATACAGACAACTGTTCCCATATGCCACTACTCTGAACAAGGTTAGAGCTCCCTCTAGCACTTTTAACTAAGTAAACATCACAGGCCCTTACAGAGCTGACACAGTTTGGTGCTGCCCACGGTTAAATGCAATATGGCGATTTTTATTTTTAATTTGCTTTAATTGTTGCTACGGTATGAATAATTAATAGGCTGCCTAAGCCAGTTTTGTAAAGTTCACAATACAGAAAGCCAGGAGAGAAATATCTACTTAGAAAGGAGGCTTAAAAATGGTTATAACTGCTATAATATTAGAGAATTTGGAGCATTTATTCATAATTTGTGGCAACATTTATGTCTCACCAACAAAGAAGCATGCTACCAAGCACTTCCTACTAAAAAATTCTTCTAATTTTCATCAATTTTTCTCTTCATGGCTTCACAACCATTGTATGTATAGTACCAAATAAGAGCAAAGTAGGTCAGTGTTAGGAGAACCTTGCTCTTCAGTGGAGGAGAAGAGGAAGGTTTGGCTGTAAACACTTAACCTAGTTCCATCCATTCTAAAACAAGTATTTATTAGCATTAAATAACCCCCTGGACAATAGAGGCTATTCAAATTAGCCTGTATTCTTTTCCCATGCTTGTAAATTCCCTTCTCCACTGAGACCTTAACCAATGGAAATTATGTTATCAATGTTTCCACTCAGGAATGTCTGTTTCATGTTTGGATATGCCAGAAAGTATGATTTAGTTATGATGTTGCAATCCTACACATTTCAGGAGGAATTTGAGCAGTCTCTGAAAGTTCAATGATTATAATACACACCATCTGGGAATGTAGCCAGAAATAAAAGGGGCTTCGTTTTTCATTGTTGGATTTTAAATCTTCCCCTCCCTGAAAGAAACACTGCTTATCAACACTCTGGTTAAAATTAATACACATATAAAACCAGTTAATAAGTTCCTTGAATCAAGGACAGAGAATTAAAAAGAAGAGAATATAAAGAATTAGAGTAAACTCATTTTAGCCAAGACTATTATGTGTTATTCATTATTTTGCATACTAAAGTTAAGAAATAACATTTTTGAGCTATAATAAATAAATATTTCCTAGCAACCTTTTTTTAGCATACAGATCCCTCAAAAAGTATGTCTAAAGTCATAGGAAACTTTAGCAATTTCCAAGGGAAATTTTTATCATTTTTTTGGTTAGCATTTTAAATGGAGATTAATACAAGTCAGTACGACTTCCTCTCTCATGCTCTGGTTACACACAAGCACTCCTCTGCCAAAGACAGTAGTGCGGCATGGATGTCAGCACTGGATCTTTCCTGCACATACCACCACAAAGCCACGATGCCAAGTTACCACTTACTTTGGTTTTGCATCATGTCTGCTGGTCACATAACACGGCCACATTCACTCCAAGGGCAGCTCAAACTAGGGGTGAAATATTATCTGAAAACAGTGATTCATTAAGCTACTGAGAGCTTCAATCATGAGTTGTGTTTTTCCTAAGATAGGATCCACTACTGCTTCTCTTTTAATTCACCTAGTATCTGCTGGGAGCCATGTATCATGAACTAGAACAAGAATGACAGATCTAAATTAACACAACAGAAAAGCTATTTGATGCTGCCTCCTGGTTTCTGTGCTTCACTCTCTTTCGTGGCATCCAAAGGCTTCAGAACCCTGGCATTAATTAAGCCACAGTTTTATTACACACAATCAAAAGCCTGAAAAAAAAAGCTCAGATAGTAAGAGGAGATTACAAGGTTCACTTAATAGTTTTATTTTTTTTGTGGTTGCTAATTGATGTATTTTAAATTTTTATCTCATATGGAATGCTGAAAAGGAAAGTATCAGTACTGTAAGTGTAAGAGGAGAACACAAATCTAAAATGTATTACCGTATCATGATTTTACAGAACCAATTTGCATAGTTGTGTTTTCCAAATCATGGCTACTTGTTAATAAATTGCTAATACTTAGTAGGCACCACAGAGAACTTTTTAGAAAATCCCCACACATTTGCTTCATCTGGCCTAATTTCTATGTACTAAAACGCTAAACACAGTGACTGAAAACACACAGATATGGGGTCAGATAGTCTGGGTTCAAATTCTAGTTTTGCAACATATCTTGGGCAAATTGCTTAATACCGCTCAGTTATAGTTAATCTGTATATAAAATGGGGTTGTGTATGCTTAATGAGATCGTCATCTGGATTTGAGTTAGAGTGTATATAAAACCCTTAACCCTTAGTGTCTGGCACATCGTAAACATTCAATAAACAATGGTGCAAAAGGCTGTCAAATCTGACGACATAATATCTGGATTTTAATACTTTAAATAATATATATCAGACTCAACAAATATAAGTTGAGAATCTACCTTCCGCAAGTTAAAATTAGTTCTACTCAAACTCGACACTGATGGCAATTGATTTTTGCATACAATTTGCCTTTTATAGGTAACTTCTACCATATATTTTCAACCGAGGAGAAGCAGAGTAAAAGCCCTAAAATTCAAACTTCTAAAGTTCCAAGAGAACTAAATAATAGCATTAATTGGAAACCAAGAGTAGCCTAAATAGCTGACTAAAAGATTATTTGCATAAGCAAACAATTATACATAGAATGAATAAACAAGGTCCTTCCATATAGCACAAGGAACTATATTCAGTATCCTGTGATAACCATAATGGAAAAGAATATGAAAAAGAATGTATATTTATGTATAACTGGATCACTTTGCTATCAAGCAGAAATGAACACAAACTTGTAAATAAACTGTACTTCAATAAAACAAATTTAAAATATTAGTTATATAAAGCTCTCACTTGGATCTACTTTTATTGCATGTTCTCATGTTATAATGTTGAGAAAGTGGCTCCTACAGTGTACAAGCTAGATGTATTCAAATTTACATTTCTCAGTACTCAAATCTTTGAAAAACATCCCATATCCTTTTATTATTGCAAATGGAATCTACTATAATCTGTAATATGATGTCTACACCTATTCCTTATCAAAATGTAAAACATAATAAATAGTTGTATTTCTTGGACTTATATTCAGAACCTACCTCTTCTCTAGAATTACCTAGAGGAAAAAGAAAATTCCTTCAACCTATCAAATTTAAAGTAAAAAAAACAAAAACCAAAAAACACTATACTAATCCTACCAAAAAAAAAGCCCCAAACCCACACATATTAAGATACAAGGAAACTGTTTTTAAGTTCCCTAATCCATCAGGTTTTAAGTATGCCAACTATAAGAATAAGAAAAAATACACAAACTGGAAATGAACCTCACACATAGATGTAAATAAAGCCACTCTTTAGGTTGCCCATTAATCCACAAGTGGCATATTCATCTTATTTACAGTATTATACCCCCTGCCATGATATTCCATTACAGAGTCACGCTACACACTCCATAGTTAACACTGTAGGAACCATCTCTCTTTAAACACGGTTTTCTCTCTATATTTCCCTTTAGGCTTGCTCCCAAGTTTTGTTTCTTCCTTCTTTTAATCTTTACAATTAAATTTCTTATGTTACTAGATATTCCAAGAAAATGTGGATAAAGTTAAAGAAGTGCTGTCCGAGGTATAAAACATAATTAAATTTATGTTCATTCTTCTAAAAGTATTTCAACATTTCTGTTTATCATGGCCCTAGTGCTCCACGTGACCAAGTGCTTCTTATATATATTTATATGTCAATCTTAACTATCAAAAACTTCTATCCTTTCCATCAGAGAATACCTAGGGAGATTTTATATACACATACATACACAGAATAATAGTCACGTTTGTTTGCTTTTTGCTTCATTTGCTTTTGATGAACCTGTTTCTTAATTACTCACTGTCCCAAGCCTCCTCTTTACTGTCTGAAACATACAAGAGATTCAAAGTCCAACTATTAATTCATATACCCTCATCCTGTCTTTATAATCACCCAACTGTCTAAAAGCATGCATGCTTACAAAAAAAAAATTTACTGAAGTATAATTACACAAAGCCTGGCTTTGAAGGGACATTTTTTTTCTAAAACTGATTAAACTAATTACCAAGTTTAACCAGGAAAAATAAGTTCTTGGTGTAAAAGGACTGCCAATATATGTTTACACTGTAAATCCTGACGCAGAGATTTGGATGAGATTTGTATTCCAAAACAACTTCTATTGATAAAACAATTACTAAGGTAAGGTTACCACCTTCAACTGATTGTATCGGACTCATACTAAGGTTACCACACCGACACTAAGTCCAATGACATGAGCTCATCTTCAGTCCTTTAAAGACCAGTATTTATAAGGTAGGTGATTATTACTGAGTAATAAGCATTTACATTTGCATAGAGTAGTACAAAAGTAAAAATATCTTCATTCTGAAGATATAAGAAAAAGAAAATGTATCTTTAAAAACTCCTTATGTAGGAATAAATCCCAAACTAATAACTGAGGGTGATGAGGAATTTAGAAAAGCTTATCGTAGCATCAGAGATACAACTGGTTCCATACATAAGAATTTTAAATAAGGGTGTATCAGGTGAGCTCCAAAGGACTAGACTAATGAAATTTTCTCTAAAGCAAACCCTACTGATGAGATTTGGGATTAGTAGAATTTAAGGTGACTTGGCAACTCTCTCTCTGTAAGGAAATTAAAAGAGAGTTTCTTGGTCATTCAGTCAGTTAGAAATTTCTGTTATTACCAGTATAAACAAACAAAACAAGATGCTCTCCAAAAAAAAAATCTATTTTAACACTGATCTTAAATAAATCTTACTGGAAAAGAGCTCTAACAACAAGAACAAATATGGCAAGATCATTAGGTCAGATGGAATTCCACAATTGTAGGAAAATGGAAAAATACAATTTAATTTTTGTAGAAACTTAGTACAGTCATTTAAATTCATAGCTCATTTGCCTTACAAGAAACTGAAGTCATGACACAAGAATAAAATTTTGCATGTATGAATACTGAGCTCATGAGTACTGGAAGGTTCAAAAGGAGAGCTCGAGTTTCATAAGCTTTATAAGTGATCTATTTACACCATATGACTAAGAACATACTTATTCATGGAGAGCTTATGAACCTAAGGCTTCTGGAACTGTCAAACTAGGAGAAAGGAGAATGAAAAGCCACAAAAATCCATAAAACTATAATAAAAATCTCTCTTCTAGATTAAGGAATGCAGAAAAGTTATCACGCAAAATTCTAACAAGTGGGCTGGACATGAGTCTGGGTGAACTCCGGGAGTTGGTGATGGACAGGGAGGCCTGCCGTGCTGCGATTCATGGGGTCGCAAAGAGTCGGACAGGACTGAGCGACTGAACTGAACTGAACTGAACTGATACAGAGTAGCAAAGATCTCTTAGACAATGAAGGGGGGAAGTTCTAAAGACTATTTAAATATTAAGCGACTAATCCTAAAATACTGATACATTTAAGTCTTACTGAATATGTTCAGGAATAGCTCATTATTGGTTAAAAAAATAAAACAAAAAATCAAGTTTCTGACAGAATTGCAAGAGCAGTACTGAAGATTTTTAGAGGGGGAAAGAAGGTAGGGAGATGGGTACTAGGAGGAAGTGAAGGGCCTTGTTTCATGAGTTTTGCAAAGAAGTAGAATATCAGGGACTCATTCTGCAAGTACAGTATTATAGGGCTGCAATAATGAATTTCCATTAGTTATATATATATTTTTAAAAGTCCTATTAACTACGTCCTAAAAAAAATTGTTTACACCTAACCTGAATATTTCATACTATAGGCTCTTTTCTGTAAATTCTATACTCAGACGGGTACCTGTTAACTTGTTAACTAGTTTTTACGTATTATTACTTTAAATAAATCCCTAAAACAACTGACTATTACTATCAAGAAAACAAATTTATGTATCTTTGGGAGATATCTGGATTCATCTATATCGACTATATTACTTGCTTTTTACAGTAAACCACTAAACTTAAGATACAAATTCTAAAATACTGCAAATCCTGGTTGCCTTGTTTATTTTCCCAAAGTCAAAGCCTGCCAAAGGCGCCAAGAAAATGGGCGCTGATTTGGTAGAGAAAATCTGGCTCATTAATGTCTTCTGTAGTCTTATACCATATTTCCTAATATTTCAGGGATGATTAGCAAGGTTACTATTTTAGTAAAAGTGAGAACTAAGTGGATGAACTAGCCTTTAGTTTCAGTTACTACCTGGATTTTTTTCTCCCTCTTCCTCTTATAAACACCATTCATTGATATTCAATTCTCAATTATATACATTGAAGTAACACAGTCCCCTACACGAAGATGTCAATGGCATAGTGAAAAAAACCAAATAGTGAATTTCCTAATAAACAGAATCAGGAAAGGAATAAAATTTAAACATTCCATAGCTTACACCTGGATAAGGGTCCTCTCATAAACAATTAAAAATGACAAGTCCTCTAAATCAGAAAACCCATATGCTACTTGCAAAGAAAACTCTATATTGGAGGGGTGGAATGTTGGGAGGCTGACAAGGTAGACCTTTTAAGTTTTAATTTCTCTGGTTACTTGATTTTTTTAAAAAAAATCAAAGGTTAAAAGCCAGAGTGAAATGCCAGAGAAAGTGTACTGGTAATCAAAGTTCTCAACGACCCCTGACAGAATTACCATCTATAAATCATTAATATAGCAACCATATTTGTGACAATACTTTGGAAAGTAGGCAGCCTTTTCGTTCTTTCTTGGAGTTGAAGTAAAATTGGCATATACTATTACATTAGTTTCACATGTATAGGTAGTATTTCTTTAAGTTTGTAAACCAGCTCTAGAGTAGAAACACAACGCCTCTATATACTGCAACAAATGTGTGATGTAAAACCCAAAGTTTTTTTTTCATTTCTTCTTCAGGAATTGTGCCTGGCACTGTGAAGCTGTGGTGTTGCCTTCATCACTCCCTCGGTTTCCAGTCTTGCTAATTAAAAGGTTGATCACAGAACAATGCTCTTCTCATTAATTTCAGTGTTCCGATTGGGCAGGATCCCTGCTTACCCCACCTGATCTTTTCACACTGCTGAAGTTAATGTGACAGGAACCCGAAGATGGATTACCTGCTGCCATATTGCCCATCGCCTCCAATCAGGAGCTATCTGTGTAAACTGATTGTTCTAATTTGCTCTCATTATTTTTACAATATCAGGAGAAAATAACGCACACAGCTCACTGTCAAAGCCATGAAAATCAGCCATTAGTTAAACTCAGACACTGAGTGGCTTTATTAGAGGCACTGCAGTTTATTGATGTAGCTCCATTCAAACACGGCAGCATTTGCTTCACTAGAAGGAAGTGTTTATACTGAAAGTAAATATTTATTGTAATAATACCCACAGCAACATGATATTTTGAAGAATCCTGTACTTATTTCATAAGCTTGGTTTTGACACAAATTAACAACAGTGAAGAGTTGGGCTGGCACAAGAAAGTAGATAACATTTAATACACACACAGTATGAAAATCTATTAACTCGAATATGTGAGCACTCTTCACCCTCCTATACCCTGTATAATAAGAAACTCTATTCTGTGACTACAAATGCTCATCAATCAATAAATAATAGAGCTTCTACTTTGCACAACACAACAACAAATATTTTTCTAAAACAGTAATTTTATCACTTAGGAATCAAAATGATTTCTATAATGATCATCCAGGTATAGGTCTAAACAATAAAAACTATTCTTACACAATGTAAGTGTTCAACAAGAAAGATTACTAATCCTAGTATCACAGAAATTCACAATATATTTCAGAATTAGAAAATAAGAAGCATAATAAAGCCAGCTAAGCAAACAATTATCTGTGTTTTAAACCCTCCATTAAGAGATGTTTCTTAAAGCAGAAGACAGAATTCTGTACAAAGGTTTGATAGTCAGTGAGATAATATCTTTAAAAGATTTGTCCTGGACATAAAGAAAATATATTTTCTGTTGTAAAGAAAATGCTAAACTCTAGAAGAAAATATATTTTAATTTGGCATTTCTAGGCTTGCCTAGCTAAGAACATTTTGTAAAAATGTTATCTAAATGCTGCCTGAAAGGCATTTGGTGGGGGGAGGTGCTAGAGAAGGAGCGTTTAAATAACAGAAACTGATGCCTTTTAAATAAAGGAATTTAATCCACACATTCTACCCCCCTCTCCCCCATTTAGTATTAGAAGGAAACATGGCCTCCTCCTGTTTTCTTTCTATACCAAGATTCCTAGGTAATGTGAAGGCAGGAATATGCCCTTCTTGCTGCTCCCCTTTTAATGGCCACTCTTCTTTTTCTAAGAAGCGTGTGCCATGCTTTTCTCCTTAAAATTCCTGCACTAAAAGACTGCACCATACTGCACTCCGCAAAACGTGCTGATGGCGCCAATTACAAGCCCCCAGCCGAACGCTCCAGCCCCCACCATTCGGGCAGATTTATGCGGACTCTTGCCGACGTTATTACAAGTCAGAGTTTATTGGGAAATTGTTACATTATGCGGAGTGTCTAACAAATTGCTTATGCTGCTATAATTGGATTACAACAGCCGCTTGCTCCCACCGGTAAGATTAGGCAAGTAGGACTCCTGCCGATCTCTGAGCGTTAGCAGTAATTTTATTTGCCTTGCCTCTCTCTTTCCTAACAACATGCCTCTCTCCCTGCCAGCTGTCTGCTGAAAAGGCACAGGCTTGTTCCTTGGCCCTAACAATGCAATTACAGCCCCGCAGATCGCACTGTTTGTGCATTAAGTACAGAGCCAAAACGAGGCGAATTGATCGTTTGACTTTTGGAGAAGCCATGTGATCTCTCGGTGCGGGTGATCCGACATGCATCAGCAGGCAATACTGCAGTCAGTTCTTGATGAAAAACTTCCTTCCTTCCTCCTGCTCTCTCCCAACCTTTCCTTCTTCACTGAGGGAGACACTGACTGGGCTCATCTCATGCTAATCTAGATCAACCCACAAAGACAAACTCAATCTTATTAGCACCCTGGCTAGATAGAAATGTGAATACGTTCTAGCATCTTGAAGTGCCTCAGTCAGATATATCAGTGGTTCCCAACAGTTGAGCCACTGCTGCTATCTAAAAAATGGTTCATAAACAATTCACTGAAGGGAAAAAGTTTACAGAAACACTCTACTTCAAAAGAACTACAGAAAGCTTAAGTTCTGGCAAACAAAACTGCCTTGGAAAAGCTCTGTTATAAGTTCTGTCTATTCAAGGAGCCATCAAGAAATCGGTTCTTGAAACCCCTATCCTGCTTTTCTCTGCAGCTCTGCTCTGCTGAAGATGCTGGTGGCCGATGTGCAGAATCAACGCCTCTGACTTCAGGCTTAAAAACAATCAGGCTGATCCACAGTCAGGGCAAAGTTTAACATATTTTGTTGACAGCTTTCAGTTTCTTTTTCTTGTGTGTGTAACAATGAGTCCAGGTAGCAAGTAGCTACTGTTACTCTAGACCATAATGCATGAAGATTCTCACTGGGGTCTTGACTTTTTTTCTTAATTAACTTTCTTGAAATGGTTGAAAATGACTTAGAATTTTACCAATTTTAATACAGATCAGGATTCCTGTTTACAGTTTCTCCTCCAGTGGCATATGCTACTTAGGATTCCTAAAGCTGATTACACAGCAAATGCGCAGTCAATCTGCTGATCCATTTTGGTGCCCTCTGTTTGTATTCTTAAATATCATGCACATCTAGAAGGTTACATATTCTCATATCTTTAGTCAGACCAAATACACACACTCTTTATCTATAATGAGGGTCCTTGATATCATTATTACTTCAAAGTGAGCTTGGAAAAGTCACTGTACTAGTATTTCTCAGCACTTCTCTGTCACCCCCATTAGCATTCATTAAGTTCATATAAATATTTAAAGACAAAAAAATATTACTTCTGAACATAATTCCTGCCTCTTTAAAACAGCAATGAGCCTAATGTGTAATGCTTATCCTTTACTTTATAATACTTCACTTATATGTATATCTTATACTTTTTCCAATCACATCAGCCTCAGTGATATGGTTAAATCTTAATATATTCTCCACAAAGCTACTCTTTAGACCCAACAGAGGAGCTTGTGCATAGAACAAACCATCTGACATGCTACTTGTGGAACAGTATATTAAAGAAGCCTGTTAACATGTAGTTTAAAACTCAAAAGAAACTCTGAACAGCTGAAATGCCTTATAAATAGCACAGACCCAGAGGAAGTGCAAACGTCTGCATTGTGAATTGTAGATCTTAATTACCGACAATGGCTGGTACAGCAAGTAGCACAGAAAAAAAGTGAAACAGTTGCACTGTTCATGGTTGGCAATAATTCTTCAGGAAAATATTTACTATCAATCAGTTATGAGAAAAGGGACTCGGTGCTCGTAAAACAGCACGTTGCTTCTCATACCAGGACCATTTTGCTTCAGCATAATCTGAATTTAAACAGCTTGTTTCCTGCGGATATAATTTTGGAAATAAATAAAACAAGTCTTCTATCAAAATCTGGAGTGAGTGGAAAGGAACATCACATTTTTCTGTCTCAGTCAGTTGCAAAAAGATTATTAGTCTGAAGTAAAAACAGTAACAAGAAACAACAACTACTATAATACAGAACACATCTACAAAGGACTGTGAAAGGGTTTATTTTCTAAATACAAAGAGGCAGAACTTCTCTGACCTAGGCAGAAATCTAGGCAGATGGTTCAAAACAATTCAGTTTTAACTGTATGTGTGTGTGGAAGGGTGTATTATGGAAAAGCCTGAAACCAAAAAATTTCAATAATTAAATAAAGTCAATAAAAAGATAAAAATTAATGCTCTTTATTTTTCCAGTCAGCTTTCTTTACCAATTAAAAAACACCACAAAGGCTGACAATTAGGTACAACATGATTATTGATTTTAAAGACTAAGTTGGCAGTCAATAATGACTGTCCATTTAAAGCTACAATAAATACAGAGCTTATCATGTTCCAAACACAAATTCATGAACTACAGGGCTATAATTAGTAAGAAGGAAGGCTATGGAAGAAATAAAAAACATCTCAATGCCTCCAAATATTACTTGGATTGTTATACTATGAAATGTCTCTTTCCCCATTTTTATCTTAAAATATTTTCTTAAGACTCATTCTTAAGAGATTCAAAGATTATGATTAACCCAAAGTAGCTGTAGTTTGCCTTACAACTTTACTTTCTTGTATTCTAAAGAAGACTAAGGGTCTCTTTTCATAGACCTATTATAAAACATGTATTTTAAGATAGCCCTGGCAAAGAAGAGTCGCATACATAGGTTAGGTTAGGGGTCCAAACCTAACAGTATTGCTATATTTAAAGGGACTAACTGGTATTAATATCTTCTCTAAAACTCATATAAACAGTATTCAATAAGATCTTAGACTTCAATTACCATCTCCACCCAAACCAAAGTCACTCCTATCAGAATTAGTTGTTTTGAACTAGAGGACAAAAATGGTTAATATCACTGTGTTATAGCTGCTCTCCATGGAGATGACTGGACATTCAAGGCCACTGTGGAGCACAGTCTGAATCAATAATAGATACCAGTACCAAGTTAAAAACCACAGCCATATGAAGTACAGCAGGTGAAACTATCCAGTTAAGGGCTAAAGGTGAAGAGCATGAAATAGGGACAAGCTTACAGACCTACAAAAATAATGGTAACTCATTATTTTTCAAAGGGCAAGCAATAAATGAGGCCAAGAGCAGCAGCACAGAATCATGAGATACACATAATATATGTAAATAAAAAAGGGAAAACTCTTTTCCTATTCCCATGTTATTGCACCTCACTGGAAACTGCTGCAAGAAAGAAATTTTTTCAGCTACATGTTTTTATTTGCCTTGACCAACTGATTATTTGGTTCAAATCTGAAGCAATGAAACAAAAGATGAAGATGTGTGTCAATAAAAGGAACCAGAAAGTTAAGTGGGTTCCATCAGGAAATAAAGAAATCATTATTAAACCAGTATATTTAAGGACATGATGAAAGGATATAGGTGGCAGAATAATGTTAAGAACAAGCAAGAATGGGATGAGAGGGTCACCATCTGGGAGCAACAAAAACAGACTGATGAGAAGCAATGAGCAAACTTATTTCCTCACCCAAGAGCATAGAAGAAATTATGCCATTGTGCCTATATGCACCACTGAAGTAGAGGATAGGAGTGGTGGTGGGGGAAAACCATCATACAGACATACACCAACATAACTATGTAGCTTAGAGATCCTGGCTTACAAAGTAGTGAGAAAACAAAAGGAACAGATGCTCACTTGGCCAGCTCTCAATGAAACTCATTAAAATCATCACCCTGTCCTTGGATCATTGCTCATGCTAAGATTTTACCTTGTTTAGCCAGAAGTCACCCAGTTGTGATGAAAACTGAAAACACCATGGCCCAAAGATAAAAAGATTATTTTCAAAGGCCCAAATTATTGGTCCCCCATCTCAATGTACAAATGCTGGATATAAAACAGGGTCAATCAGCACTAGATGGCTGTGACTATATGACCAAAAAAATAAATATGTTAAACCGTAATATTCAGATTTTGAGGTAAATCATTAAGATGTTCTAATTTATGAACTTAACTGATTAATTCTACCTATTTCACCATAATTTTTAATAAATTTTGACATTTCTCTATGGATCATTCTCAAAGGTTGTATTTTGTATGATATATTTCCAGTTGATAAAGTAGGTCCTTTACCAACTGAAACTACTTCATGTTTTAAGAAATAAAACAAAATAAAAAATATTGCCATCCTTCGAGTTTTATAGCAAAGAATGCAGACACATGATACAAAGCCTGGCTCTAATAATAACAGTAACAGACAGCCTGAATGCATAACACAATAGATTAAACTAGTTAAAGTTGGGAGTGTTGTAAAAGTGACAAATTCCTGAATAGTTATAAAAGGCAGTAATTTTGCAGATATACAGAGTAAAAGTCTGGAAACAGGGCCCATATGGGAATTTCACTTAACTTCTGGAATAAGCAAAATGGTTGATACCTAAATTTAGGTCAAAGTTCCTGAGTAATTAGAGATGGAAAACTTGAGGCAAAGTTGTTACAATTATTAGATTGTAAGATCTCTAATACCTAAGATTATTTTTTGTATCTAGTCTATTGATACAGCAAACATTTATACATGAGAAACAAGTGGTTCCATATGCATGATTAAACATACTTGTCCAGTCAGATCAAGACCTCCAAAGCAATATATTTATCAATAGCTACTCAATAAATATTAATAGTCAAATAAAATAACTAGATTTTCTATAGTATATTTCACAATCCTACAAAGGTATACTCTATACTCAATTACATTTTAAAACCACCAATGGACTTATGAAAATAATTGTATTTTTTTAAACACAAATCTTTTTTTTTTTCTGGCCAAAGGTCCATCTAGTCAAAGCTATGGTTTTTCCAGTATTCATGTATGGATGTGAGAGGTGGACTATAAAGAAAGTTCAGTGCTGAAGAATTGATGCTTTTGAACTGTGGTGTTGGAGAAGACTCTTGAAAGTCCCTTGGACTGCAAGGAGATCCAACCAGTCCATCCTAAAGGAGATCAGTCCTAGGTGTTCATTGGAAGGACTGATGCTGAAGCTGAAACTCCAATACTTTGCCCACCCGATGTGAAGAGCTGACTCATTTGAAAAGACCCTGATGCTGGAAAAGACTGAAGGCAGGAGAAGGGGACGACAGAGGAGGAGATGGCTGGATGGCATCACTGACTCGATGGACGTGAGTTTGAGCGAGCTGCGGGAGTTGGTGACAGACAGGGAGGCCTGGTGTGCTGCAGTCCATGGGGTCTCAAAGAGTTGGACATGACTGAGTGACTAAACTGAACTGAACTGACACACAGAATGTTTAGTTCCCCAACTAGGGATCGAACCTGTGCCCCTTCAGTTGAAGCTTGGAGTCTTAAACACTGGACTGCTAGGGATATCCCACACAAATCTTATTTGTAATAAACCGTAATTAGTGTCAAGCAACAAATGTGAATTAGACTAAAGTGTGACCAGAGAACACAATCAAAAAATTCTGCTGCGACTGAAGAGATAGAAACTCCAACTTGCAATCTGCTTTGAACATAATGATGCCTGCTGTATTCTTTTTAACAATTCTATAATACTCTTTAGTTACTGAGTAAAGATATCTATAGATAAACCATTGTTATGATGTGACATAACATATATTAATGTGTAATATTACTTACTTTGGCCACACAATTTTCAGTCTTCATAGCAGTGCTTGCTAGACATACTGTCTCTTGATTTAAGCAGAGTCTGGCACAGCTGTTGTATGTCTGCAAAGAGAATTTTTTTGAAATAAGTTTAGGTACTGAAATACTGTCATGCAGGTTTCAAATTCTGCCCCATTTCTAAAAATCAACACACAAATAGATCCTATGTGTAAATTCTACATTTATGGGAGCTGAGGGACAAGGCAGACATGGGGAAGAAAGCGACAGCCCAAAAGTGCCACTGATGTGCCATGAACAAGTGTGTGAGCAGTAGTGACTTCACCGTATATATGAAAGGTAGAGGTGTCAACTATTCAGAATGGGCAAAGGACTTGAACAGAGATTGTGCTGTGCTTAGTCAGACCCCCATGGACTGTAGCCTACCAGGCTCCTCTGTCCATGGGGATTCCCCAGGCTAGAATACTAGAGTGGGTTGCCATGCCCCCCTCCAGGGGATCTTCCCAACCCAGAGATCAAACCCGGGTCTCCTGCATTGCAAGCAGATTCTTTACCACGTGAACCACCAGGGAAGCAAAATAGAGATTATCTGGGAAGATATACATATGGTTAAAAAGCACATGAAACGATGCTCAACATGACTGATCATGAGAGGAATGCAAATCAAAACTACAATATGTTACCACCTTATATCCATTAGGATAGTTACTAATAACAAAACAAAACCAGAAAACAAGTGTTAGTGAAAATGTGGAGAAACTGGAACCCCTGTGCACTGTTAGTGGGAATGCAAAATGGTATAGCCAAGGTGGAAAAAAAAAAAACAACAATACAGTAGCGATTCCTCAAAAAATTAAAAACAGAATTACCATATGATCCAGTAATTACAATTCTGGGTATATGAAGAACTGAAAGCGGAGTCTTTATGAGATATTTGTACACCCACATTCATGGCAGCATTATCCACAATAGCTAATATCCACAAATGTCCACTAACAGATAAATGCATAAGCAAAATGTGGTACATACATATAGTGGGTGGAACAGTATTCAGTCTTAAAAAGAAATTCTGACATACACTATAACATGGATGAAACCTAAGGACAGTATGCTATGTGAAATAACCCAGTCACAAAAAGACAAATACTGCATGATTCCACTTAGTCAAAATCATAGAGACAGAAAGTAAAATAGTGGTTTCAACTAGCTGGGAGAAGGAGGGAATAAGGAGTTACTGTTTAGTGAGTACAGCATTTCAGTTTTACAAGATGTTAAAAGTTATGAGGATGGGTGGTGCTGGCTATTATACAACAATGTGAATGTATTTAATACCGTGAACTGCATATTTAAAACTAATTAAAGTGGTAAATGTTACATGTAGTTTACCATAATTAAAAAAAAGCAAAAACGTTGGTTAGCAAAGCTTCAATAGTACATGAACCGAAAACTTTCAGATGTTCAAGCTGGACTTAGAAAAGGCAGAGGAACCAGAGATCAAATTGCCAACATCCGTTGGGTCATAGAAAAAAACAAGAGAGTTCCAGAAAGACATCTACTTCTGCTTTATTGACTATGCCAAAGCTTTTGACTATGTGGATCATAACAAACTGTGGAATATTCTTAAAAGAGGTGGGAATACCAGACCATCTTACCTGTCTCCTGAGAAATTTGTATGCAGGTCAAGAAGCAAGTTAGAACTGGACATGGAACGATGGACTGGTTCCAAATAGGGAAAGGAGTATGTCAAGACTGTATATTGTTACCCTGCTTATTTAACTTATATGCAGAATACACCATGTGAAATGCCGGGCTGGATGAAGCACAAGCTGGAATCAAGATTGCCGGGAGAAATAATAACCTCAGAAATGCAGATGACACCACCTTTATGGCAGAAACCAAAGAGGAACTGAAGAGCCTCTTGATGAAAATGATAGAGGAAAGTGAAAAAAACTGGCTTAAAATTCAACATTCAAAAAATGAAGATCATGGCATCTGGTCCCATCACATCATGGCAAATAGATGGGGAAACAACGGAAACAGTGAGAGACCTTTTTTCTTGGGCTCCAAAATCACTGCAGATGGTGACTGCAGCCATGAAATTAAAAGACGCTTGCCCCTTGGAAGAAAAGCTATGACCAACCTAGACAGCATATTAAAAAGCAGAGACATTACTTTGCTGACAAAGGTCCGTCTGGTCAAAGCTATGGTTTTTCCAGTAGTCATGTATGGATGTGAGAACTGGACCATAAAGAAGGCTGAGCACCAAAGAACTGATGCTTTTGAACTGTGGTGATGGAAAGGATTTTTGAGAGTCCCCTGGACTGCAGGGAGATCCAACCAGTTCATCCTAAAGGAAATTAGTCCTGAGTATTCATTGGAAGGACTGATGTTGAAGCTGAAACTCCAATACTTTAGCCACCTGATGCAAAGAACTGACTCATTGGAAAAGACCCTGATGCTGGGAAAGATTGAAGGCAGGAAAAGAAGACGATGACAGAGGATGAGATGGTTGGATGGCATCACTGATTCAATGAACATTAGTTTGAGCAAGCTCCGGGAGTTGGTGATGGACAGGGAGGTCTGGCATGCTGCAGTCCATGGGGTCGAAAAGAGTTGGACAGGACTGAGCAACTGAATTGAACTGATACTTTATTGTAATACAACTGGCCAATATATTGATTAAAATGTTTCCTTCTAGTCTTATGTTTTTACTGAAAGTACAAGTCACAGCTCTCAAACATTAGTGCCCATGGGAATCATCTGGAGGACTTCTTAAAATACAGATTGCCGGGTCCCATCCCCGGAGCTTCTGAGAACTTGCATTTTTAACAAGTCCCCAGCTGATGTTAACGTTACTGGTCTAAGAATACTCTTTGAGAACTCTTGATATACACATATGTGTTGAAATTAAAGAGAAAAGTCTTAAGACACAGGTGATCTCATAACCAATAATAAGAAAATATCAATTTTCTAAAATTCTAGATTTATAGAACAGTTGCAAAATAGATATGAGTTCCTGTACAGCCTTTCCCAGCTTCCCTTTACATTGAAGACTTACACAACCAGAGAATATTTATCAAAATAAACCAATTAACCTTGGTACAATACAAAGTTAAGAACTTACTTGACTTTCACCAGTTTTTCCACTAACATTCTTCTTCCGTTCAGGATCTAATTCAAGATCCCATATTGCATTTAGTTGCCAGGTATCCTTAGTCTCCTCTAATCTGTGACAATTTCCCCATCTTTGTTTATCTTTCATGATTCTGACACTGCTGAAGAGTACTGATTAATCTATAGAATGTCCCTCAGTTTGGGCTTGTCTCATGTTTCCTCAAGATCAGACTGAGGTTGTACATTATTGGGAAGGATACCATAGAGGTGAGGTACTGTTCTCAATGCACCAAACTGCTGAGTATTCAGAAATACTGATGTTAACCTTGACCATTTGCCTAAGATTGTGTCTAACAAGATTCTCTATCATTAGCTTAACATTTTTCGTCTAGAAATTACTAAATATACTGAGGAAAATACTTTAAGACTATGCAAATATTTTGCTTCAATTTTTGCTGCTTCAATTTTTGCATACTAATATTAGCATATTGTTAGATCTTGCCTATGGTCATTTTTACTGTTGCGTCCTAATGGTGTTCTCTTTCCTTCTACATTAATTAATTGTGATTCTTCTGAAGGGAGAGCTATGAGTTCTTCCGTTTATCTGCTTATTCATTTATGTACTTATTTATATTTGCAATGGACACAGATATTTTAAATAATTCATTTTTGGTCAACTATCATTCTTTGGAAAAGAGCAGATAGATAAGAATAAAATTTAAGAAAATAGAGAAAATGACATTATAAATTTGAGTTTCCATTTAAACAAGTTAAATTTTTAAAAATTTATCCACTTAATTGTTTTATTCTTATATTATTTAAGTTGAAATTATTTCAAACACATATTTTAAAAGAATAAACTGGATCATTTGACATTAGTGTACAGGCACTATTGGCACATGTACATCTGGACTCAGGGTTCAGTACTTTTTCACAATTGCTAATACCACAAACTATTCATGTACAGACAATACAATTTTTAAACTGTGTTCTTAAGACATTTATGAAGCAATTGGTATATACTAAATAAAATAAAACTTTAAGCCAAAGAGTACTAGTTCCAATAATGGCAGAGATGTTTGTTTGTATTAAATTAACTCTTCTCAGATAACAATTATAAACCATGGAAAAAATATTCAAAAAAAAAACAAAAACAAAAAACAAAAGCACTACAGGTTCACCAAAAGTAGGCGGAAATTGGGGGAAGAATAGGACTGAGAAAGAGGAGAATCACACTTAGTAAGATCCATGTTTACGTGCTTTTTCCATGAGGGTACTCACTAGGCTATTTGATGCAGGATGGCTAAAACTTCAATTAGAAAGACAGTCTATTGGCTTGGGGAGTTCAGGGCAGCCGCAGTGGCTCGAAATTGAGAAGAAAAATAGAAAACAGAAAGAGCCAGTCCTTCCTCTGGCAGGGAGGAAGCATCAAAACATGCATATAAATTTCTCTCAAATCTACGGCTAACCTTCAAATTACTTACACGAATGAGAGACTCCAAATATTCCAAAATAAAGTAATAGCTAGAAGACTGAAAGATATGAAAAGAGATTCCAGCTGCTGCCCATGAGGAGACACAGGGTTTTGAATTTGAGTTTAGAGGAGCTTCATAAGCACATCAAACTTTCTAATGAAAGCTTAGAAAGACCCTGCATTCAGACTAAAGAGTAAGTCTTGAGGACTAAGGGATAATGCCTCAGGACTAAGGGCAAAACCAAAACACACCTGCCCTAACAAACATAAAACCAGACTCTATGAAGTCACAGTGATCAGCCAGTAAGATAAACAGAGGAAGATAAAAGAAACCAGAGTCTCCACAATGTATTGTTTATAATGTCCTGTAAACAATAAAAACTACTAGACATGAGAAGAAGAAAAGGGAGCCATAGTAAAGAGAAAAAGAAACCAACAGAAAATGACCACGAGATGATCTAGTGATGGGAATCAGTTCATAAAGGTTCTACAGAAGCTATAACCAATATGTTCAACAACTTAAGGAAAAATACAATCACAGTGAGTAAACAGATGGAAATTTTCACCATTAAAATAAAATAAAATAAGCCAAACAAATTCTAGAATGGATGAATATGTTACCTGAAATTAAAAATTTACTGGATGAGCTTAAAAGCAGGTTGGAGATGGCACAAAAAAAGGCCAATGAACTTAAAAAACAGATCAACTGAAATAATGTGAAGCATAGAAAGGGTAAAAGAAAAAAAAAGAAGAGTCTCAGTCACCTGTGGGGCAATTTTCAATGATCTAGTATCATGGAATTGGAGACCCAGAAGAAAGGCAAAAATGGGGCACAGAAAGTTATAAAAATAGTGACCAACTATTTCTCAAATTTTGGTGAAAACCATTGCCTTGCTACTATAAGAACAGTAAACCCCAAAAGATTAAATACAAAAACCCCTAAATATCAGAAAATAAAACCTAGGTCCAAGACAGTCAAAACTGCTGAAAATCAGTAACAAAAACAAAACCTTAAAAGCAGCCAAAGAAAAAGGGTATGCCATATATATGGGAGCAACAATGTAAATAATGGCAGATTTTTCACCCAAAACAGTGAAGTCTAGAAGACAAAGGAATAAATTTTTTTTTTTTTTTTGCAGGGGGTGCTGCACCTCGTGGCAGGGATTGAACTGAACCCTTGGCAGTGAAAGTGCCAAGTGCTAACCACTGGACCACCAGGGAGCTCCCAAGGAACAGGATTTTTTAAAGTGCTAAGAGGAAAAAACTCAAACCGGGTTTCTTATCATTAAAGGAGAATTACAAATATGAAAAGGGAAAAACCTAAAACAAACCCTGTTGACACTGTATTGGAACTGGAGCTATCAATGTGAACTCATGGTTTTCAAAATATATAATACAGATATAAAATAAAAGTTAACATTTAAATCCTGGCTTCTAAATACAATTCTGCACTACAAGGAGCCATAGCTCCCTGGAGAAATGGTTGATTCCTGGAATGGACAGAATAAATACAAAACAAACCTGGAAATACTCAGGAAACGATGGACATATATCATAGGGGCACAGATGCCAGCCTAAATGGGCTCTCATTTGACAAAATGGATGAGTATTAAAATAAAATAAAAGATATTAATAGATTACAATCTGTTGAATAAAATAGGATACATTTCTTGAAAGATACAAATGACCAAAACTGACAGAATAAGAAACAGAAAATCTAGACAGTTCTATAGGGGCTTCCCAGGTGGCTCACTGGTAAAGACTCTGCCTACCAATGCAGGAGACGCAGTTCAATCCCTGGGTCAGGAAGATCCCCTGGGGAAGGAAATGGCAACCCACTCCAGTCACAGACAGAGGAACCTAGTGGGCTATGGGGTTGTAAAAGAGTTGGACATGACTTAGCGACTAAATTAACAACAGACAGCTCTGTAACTATTAAGGAAGTTGAAATTATTAGAAACTATTACACAAAAATGGCTTCCCTGGTGGCTCAGGCAGTAAAGAATCAGCCTGCAATGTGGGAGTCCTGGGTTTGATTCCTGGTTTGGGAGGATCCCGAGGAGGAGGGCACGGCAACCCATTCCAGCATTCTTACCTGGAGAATCCCCATGGACATAGGAGCCTGACAGACTGTAGTCCATGGTGTTGCAAAGAGCTGGACATGACTGAGCAATTAAGCACAGTACATTACACATAAAATTTAAATAAAAATCTTCCCACAAAGAAAACTTCTGGGCCAGACAGTGTTACTGGTGAATTCTATTAAACAGTAAGGAAGAAGAACATCACAACAAAGATATCAGAAAAAAAAAAAAAAAAAAAAAACTACAAACTAATATCCCTTATGGACAGAGACACAAAACTTCTTAACAAAGTCAACTGATGTCATTCTCCATATTAACAGAATGGGAGGTGCATTTAACAAAATTAAACACCAATTTATAATTAAAAAAAAAATACCTCAGCAAGCTAGAAATAAATGGGAACTTCTTCAATCCCATAAAGGGCATGTAAAAAAGTTCAACTAACATCATTCTTAGTGGTGAAAGACTATTTAAAACTCTCTCACGCCTGGGAACAAAGCCAAGATGTCCTTTACCACATCTATTCGACATTATATGGAGGCCTTAGCAATTCAAATAAAGAAAAAAGAAACAAAAGGCAAATTTGAAAAGAAAAAAATTCTCTTTATTCATAAATGATAGGAAACAAAGACAACTGTTAAAAACCAACTGCATTTATATACTCTAACAACAATCAGAGAATGAGAAAAGTTTATAATAGCACTGAAAAACATTAAATACTTAGGAATAAATCTAACAAACTACATACACAAAATGTACACTGAAAACCGAAAAAAAAAAGGCTTAGAAAAATTTTAAAAGACAAATGGAGATACAGACCATGTCCGCACACTGGAAGACTCTTATTATTGAGCAGTTAATTCTATGCAAATAGATATTTGAGTTTCAAAAAAATCCAAATCAACACCCCACAGACTTCTTTTTAATAGAAATTCTAACGATTCTAAAATTTATATAGAAGTGTAAAGTAACTATAGCCAAAACAATATTAAAAATAAAAATGTGGAGGACTCACACTACCTGATTCCAACAAAGCTACAATAATCAAGACAGTGCAGAGTTCAGTGCAAGGACAGACACCTCTAAAAAAACAGAAGACCTTGAACTCATCTTCTGTGTCAAGCAGGGACATGAAGTAGGAGTTGGTCAGGGCCTCAGCCACTGATACCCTTTGCTCTGCATACAGCAGCAAGCAGCCTCCTTTCCAGGAGGTTCAGAAATAGACTACATTTGTTCAGCCAACTGATTTCTGACAAAGGCACCCATGTAATTCAATGGAGGAAAGGAAAGTCTTTTCAGCAATGGTTCCAAACCAAGTGAATAAAAAAAGTATGGGGATTGTACAACACAGGGAATATAGCCAAAATTTTATAGTAAGTATAAATGTAGTATAACCTTTAAAAACTGTGAATCACTATACTGTACACCTGTAACTTATTATAGTATGGTATGAAATACATCAACTATATTTTAATAAAAATATAAATAATAATTAAACAAATAAATACTAAAATCACTAGCCAAGCAAACAAATCAGAAAGTAAGTACACTACAATGTTAATAATAAACTGAAGGAAGAAATAAACTATCTTAATAATTTTCAGTCCAAAAAAAGTATGGGAAAATAATGAGCCTCAAACTTTATCTCACAGCACACTTAAGAATTAATTTGAAATGGGCCAGAATTCAAGGTAAAAGCTAAATTTTATAAAGCTTCTGGAGTAAATTCTAGAAGGTACGGGTTAACTGACTGAACTTCATTCAAAAATCAGAAACTTCTCATCAAAAACACACCATGAATAAACAGGCAAGATACAGATTGTGAGAAGATATTCAGAACACATATCTGACAAAGGTCTGTTATCTAGAACTAAGATAGACAAAAAAGATCTTCATGACCCAGATAATCACGATGGTTTGAACCTAGAGCCAGACATCCTGGAATGCGAAGTCAAGTGGGCCTAAGAAGCATCACTACAAACAAAGCTAGTGGAGGTGATGGAATTCCAGTTGAACTATTTCAAATCCTAAAAGATGATGCTGTGAAAATGCAGCACTCAATATGCCAGCAAATTTGGAAAACTCAGCAGTGTCCACAGGACTGGAAAAGGTCAGTTTTCACTCCAATCCCAAAGAAAGGCAATGCCAAAGAATGCTCAACTGCTACTGCTGCTAAGTCGCTTCAGTCGTGTGCAACTCTGTGCGACCCCATAGATGGCAGCCCACCAGACTCCTGTCCCTGGGATTCTCCAGGCAAGAATACTGGAGTGGGTTGCCATTTCCTTCTCCAATGCGTGAAAGTGAAAGCGAAGTCACTCAGTCATGTCCAACTCTTCGCGACCCCGTAGACTGTAACCTAACCAAGCTCCTCCATCCATGGGACTTCCCAGGCAAGAGTACTGGAGTGGGTTGCCATTGCCTTTTCTGAAGAATGCTCAAATTACAGCACAATAGCACTCATCTCACATGCTAGCAAAGTAATGCTCAAAATTCTCCAAGCTAGGCTTCAACAGTATGTGAACTGTGAACTTTCAGGTGTTCAAGCTGGTTTTAGAAAGGGCAGAGGAACCAGAGATCAAATTGCCAACATCTGCTGGATCATCAAAAAGCAAGAGAATTCCAGAAAAACATCTATTTCTGTTTTATTGACTATGCCAAAGCTTTTGACTGTGTGGATCACCATAAACTGTGGAAAATTCTTAAAGAGATGGGAATATCAGACTACCTGACCTGCCTCTTGAGAAACCTATACGCAGATCAGGAAGCAAATTAGAACTGGACATGGAACAAGAGACTGGCTCCAAATCAGGAAAGGAGTATGTCAAGGCTGTATATTGTCACCCTGCTTATTTAACTTATATGCAGAGTACATCATGAGAAACACTGGGCTGGATGAAGCACAAGCTGGAATCAAGATTGCAGGGAGAAATATCAATAACCTCAGATATGCAGATGACACCACACTTATGGCAGAAAGCGAAGAACTAAAGAGCCTCTTGATGAAAGTGAAAGAGGAGAGTGAAAAAGCTGGCTTAAAGCTCAATATTCAGAAAACTAAGATCATGGCATCTGGTCCCATCACATCATGGCAAATAGATGGGGAAATGATGCAAACAGTGACAGATTTTACTCTTGGGGGGTCCAAAATCACTGCAGATGGTGACTGCAGCCATGAAATTAAAAGACGCTTACTCCTTGGAAGGAAAGTTATGACCAACCTAGATGGCATATTAAAAAGCAGAGACATTACTTTGCCAACAAAGGTCCATCTAGTTAAAGTTATGGTTTTTCCAGTAGTCATGTATGGATGTGAAAGTTGGACTATAAAGAAAGGTGAGCACTGAAGAACTGATGCTTTTGAACTGTGGTGTTGGATAAGACTCTTGAGAGTCCCTGACTGCAAGGAGATCCAACCAGACCATCCTAAAGGAAATCATTCCTGAATATTCATTGGAAGGATTGATGTTGAAGCTGAAACTCCAATATTTTGGCCACCTGATGCGAAGAACTGACTCATTGGAAAAGACCCTGATTGTGGGAAAGTTTGAAGGCGGAGGAGAAGGGGACGACAGAGGATGAGATGGTTGGATGGCATCACCCACTCAATCAATGGACATGAGTTTGAGCAAGCTCTGGGAGTTGGTGATGGACAGGGAGGCCTGGTGTGCTGCAGTCCGTGGGGTCGCAAAGAGTCAGACACAACTGAGCAACTGAAGACAGACAATGCAATTTGTTTAATGCAAAAAAACCCCCAGATACTTAAGAAAATATATTAATAGCCAATAAATACATGAAAAAGTATTTAACACATGCTCACCAAAAAAACTTAAAGGACATTCATAACAACTTCATTTTAAAAAAATGAAAATAGCTCAAGTGTCTATCAAACGAAGAAAACAAAGTGTAGTATATTTATTCAATGGAATATATTATACAGTAAAAGAGAATGAACAACTGGATAAACACAGCAGTATAGTGAATCTCATAAACATTATGCTGAGTGAGAGTGAGACCCCAACATGTATGATTCTATTACACACAATTCAAGCAAGGTGAAACTAATCTATGACAGGAAGCTGATCAATGTTTGATTCATTGTGGACAGGGAAACTGGTTGGAAAGGAGAATGAGGGAACTTTCTTGGGTAATGAAAATGTCCTATAGCTTGATTGGGGTGGTGGTTACATAGTTGAAAAGATGTCAAAAATTCAGTGACTTATGCAATTAATATATATGTAATTCACTGTATGACATCTTTATTTCAATGAAAATATAAAAGTATGCAGTTAACATTTCGGGGATAAAGCACTAGAGGTTTGAACAGTTAATAAAAATGTTATTTTATTTTTCTGAAGAAAAAAAAAAAAGTCATGGCAGGTAGAAAACGAATTTTTCTCCAAAATTTTTTTACCCTCAGAAATGAGTATAATACAACTCAGGGGAACATTAGTTAGATTCAGGAACTTGCAGGAGTTTCCAGAGTAGGGATGTGCATGCATGCTAAGTCGCTTCAGTCATGTCTTACTCTATGCGACCGTATGGATTGTAGCCTGAGAGATTCCTTTGTCCATGGGATTCTCCAGGCAAGAATACTGGAATCTTCCTACTTCAGGGAATCTTCCCGACCCAGGGATTGAACCCATGTCTCTTAAGTCTCCTTCAATGGCAGGCAGGTTCTTTACCACTAGCGCGACCTGGGAAGCCCAAGGATATATACAGGTTTTTATTTTTTAGACATTTCATCTGTAAAATGGGTATATGATCTTCTTTTTCTCCAAAGGAAGTCACCTAGATTAGTAAACTAAAACTGGTCAGAGTCCTTAGATCAGTATGAAACAAAAAGGCCAAAGAATCCAATATTTTACTTTCAGTATTTTACTATTGTAAGACTCCTTTCAGCTAAAACAAACTAGTGAGTATAACAGCCACAGGCAAGATAGGTTCTATCTCCGCACAACATCTGAAAAGGTAGCTTCATTGCTAAACCAGAGGCAGAGAGCTTTGCGTTGGAGTACTTTAATACGTTTTTATATAGCATATAAAGCACATAAGCATAAACCAGTAAGATGCCTTGCTGAAAACTACCTGCTTTGTAAAAGCAGGCTGTAATTCTGAACAAGTTTTCAATTTTCACACTGCTGCTAGGGTAAAACATTTTAAAGAGTTTAATTTTTTACAATGGATTCAATGACATAGGATTATCTAACAAAGTAATGGCTAATCAATAGAAGGTTTAGTTGTCAGGTGAAACATATAACACACTAAAAGGGATTGATTGCCAGACTTCTCCTTATTTACTAGAAGGTATATATTTAAAATGACACAAACTTGTTACCAGGCTGCATTTTTTTTAACCTTGCAAAAAGCTGCTTAAGAAATCTGTTCAGCAGCCCTATAGCAAAACAAGATATACTATAATGAAAATGGCTAGTGACTGGGGGGTGGGAAGGAGTATACAGGGACCTTCAGATATATATATATAGAAATATATATATATATATAGGACAGAGAAAGCAAACTAAAAGCAACACCTAGGAAAGGTGAAACTGAACTTTAAAAATGCCACAATGATGCTATCAAATCTCATTCAATAGATGCAAAGCTGTATCTGATCTCATTCCATGTTGCTCTTATGGTAGATTTTTTTTTTAAGGACTCATGCAACTGGGTACAATAGCCCCTCCTACCTTTTTAATGGTACATCCAGATTAAGCACTGAACACAAAATAAATTGGGCCCATATGGACTTCAACCAGCATATAAACTGTTTCCTTTATAATTTATTCACAGTATCTTATGTCTCTATATGAAAATATACTTTTTATGGTCATTGCAACCCAGGAGTTCAATAATATTTTTTCTACTAAGTCAGTGATTACACAATTTATCAAAGAATGATTACACTGAAATAAAAATAAAACAAAATGCCAACCCCCTATACGGTCTTCCTTCCTCAAAGTAATTTTAAGACTGCTGATTATTAAATTGCTTCTTTTTGAAAACGGGTTTTTGTAGCAAGACACAAATTGCAAAAGCCATGTTTAAAAAACAAAAAAGTTATTAGACTCTAAAGGATTCAGCCAAAGTGGGAAGTTAAATAAACAAATCACTTCATCAGACTTGGAAAGATGACTTTTGTCTTACTTAAGAGACCTACATTAATTACCTTTAAGGTCTTTTACACGGACTATTTAAAAGAAGTACAATTTATTTATTTCAAATGAGGTGCTTCTTCTGAAGTATTAAATAATGTCTACAAATGCAAAAGCATTTTTATAAATAGGTAATTAAAACAGATGACTAAAATTAAGTCAAGCTGCAAAACATTACCCAGGATGCACTATGTTTTTGTGTTGTTTTTTTTTAATAAACATCTCAGGCAATTTTTTTCCATCCGAAGCCCAAAGCACTTCAGGAGAAAAAAAAGAAGTAGGAATTTCATAGGGGAAAAAACATACCTATATAATGAAATAATGCCAAACCCCAAACTAAAGTATTTACAAGATAGTCCCTGAAGCACAGTTTGTCATATTGCAATTACACCTTGCCTACTGCCAAGCCAAAGTGCTTACTATTTCCACTAGGGGGAGAAATATCTTAACACAAAACAACGGCAGATATGGAATGGGTTTTCTTGAGCAATTATCAGAACAAAGCTCCCTTGGCTGTGTGTACCTTCTAATTACTCAATACAATTAAAATGACTAACCTAAAACAAATAGGAAAAAAAACCTGCCAGCCTGATATGGGGGACTTCATTAAACCTTTCCCCCTCATCAATCAAATCAGAAAGAAGGGAATGCCATTACATATTATACAAACACTACAGAGCTATTAAAGGAAGTAAATTCAGTGAGTTTCTCTCTCTTTTTTTTTTATAAAGGAAGTGGCTCTCTTGAAAAAGAAATGTCGTGGTATTTACCCATCTGGATGCTGCTTGAAAACAAATTGTCCTCCTAAGAGCAGAAATACAGTATGTTTTCTCTCAGTTCACTGGCTTATGAATGACTTTTTGTTGTTGTTGTTGTTTTGTTCAAACACATGATAATGTCATTTTCTGTGTCAGTGATGTGCTTGTTCCTCCTACTCATCCAACTGTATAAAGGAGCTATGCCAATCAGACCTCCATGCTTACACTGGATTGTTTTAAGTTCTTTACCGCTGGTTTCTGTGCATCTACTCCAAGTTAATGTTTAGAACAGCATAGGAATTTAGGGGAGGGGTGGGGTGGTAGGAAAGGAAAACAGCTACTTATTCCTTCTAAAAGGCTTATGCAGTTCCTTTTATAAGGCCCAGTCATTAACAGAAAATGACAACAGAGTCATTTTTCTTCAGCTGACAATTGCGACATTTTTCCAGCAGCATGCAAGGTGTTGAAAACCTGGCAGCTGTTACCTCCTGGGATGAAGATACTTTTTTATCCTCCCTTGACAGTTTAACTCAGTGGGTCAGCACCTTTAAAGACTGCAAAGTATCCTTGAAGAGGATGGAAGCTTGAATTACTGCTCCCTCCCTAATCAATGTAAACCCTCACTGCAGGTGAAGCCTCCATCTATAGAGGTGCATGGGGGAGGAAAATGTAATGCCCTGAGCCAGATGGTTTTTATCTTGTTTTTAAAGAATAAAGGAACAAGCTAACAAGGGAGACAGCTACTTTGTTAGCTTCTTGGCCTCTCTCATGGCTTTGCATCCCCAGGGTTCCAGCTACACAAGAGAAAGAATACCGAAAAACGTAAACACTTAAAGAAATATAACTAGAGGGCTGGCATCATGCTGCTTTCAAAGAGTTGAGACGGCTCTACTCAATGCTTTATTTATCACTACCCACGTTCTCAGGATGGTAAGTGGACACATACACAAAAGGAATGGGGGATGGGGGAGGGATTAGACCGAGGTCACAATTTACTCAATTACAGAGAAAGGCAGGGTTGACAGATCCTATTAGCACCAATGTGAAGCTAAGAAGGAGTATGCATGTTGTAAGGCTATGTTTTCAAAAAGTAATGAGTACTTTCATGTATCCTCTCAGGCCTTTGCCCTTGTTTGCAGATATGAGTACTATGAACACAGTTGCTATGGTTTTCTGGGCTTCACATTCTAGGAATAAAAGTAAAAAGAAAATTGTAGCTACTCTGTACAACTTTTAAATAAAAGTTTACACTTAAAAATAACAAGAGATCAGAAGATTATTCAGAAATTTAGAAAATTAAAAGAATAATTACATCCCCCCACCCCACCCCCACCTCCCAACTCTACTGCCTTCTGATGTTGGATATAAAATGGAAAAGCAGGTATACAAAACAACTTGGTGACACAGGGAGTAATGTCTTCTGACTTTCTCTTTCAATATTTTTTCTGCTAATGTCTTTCTCAAGTCTTAGAATTATGGTTATGGTAACCTCATAATACAAGTCAGGGAGTGTTCTTTTCTACTCTGTTTTCTATTTTGGTGTTATTTATTCCTTAAATGTTTGATAGAGTTCACCAGAAAACTATGTGGGCCTTTTGATAATTCAGTTTTTTCAACAGACATAGGGCTCTTCAAATTTTGTTTCACCTTGTTTTGGTATCAGTAAGTTGTGTTTTTCAAGGAATTGGTCCATATCATCAAAGATGCCAAATTTTTGGTATAAAGCTATTTATAATATTCCCTTTTACCTTTTTAATTTAAGAACTGTAGTGATAATACTTCTTTCAGTTCCTCTAACAGTTAAATAACTCTAAATTAACAGGCGTGTTCATATCCTATCAACAATGATTAAACTATACTTTAGAATATATAAGCTCTAAAATTAGTTTAAAACAACACTAAATTTATTAGAACATAACAGTATTTTAAAATCAGTAGTTAAAGAGTGGTAAACCCCATTAGAAATAGTATGCAAAAGAATGTCAAGTTAAGGGACTAGGCCACATGATGCAAATCCTGCTTATATAGACCTGAGGTAAAAGGCAGCTCTGACATCTTTTTATCTATATAACTTGACTAAAGGTGGGGTAGGGAGAGCAAATGGCATTTCATTATTGTCCTATGCATGGAGAAAAGAGGGTGTTTAAACAGCTTCTATACTATACCCTACATTAAGAAACTCGGTGATGGGGTAATCAAGTTCAGAGTAGTCCTGGACAGCTGCCCTGTGACCCGCTTGTATTGACCCCTGTTATTCATCACTCATCCCTAAGATTGAGAGGGCAAGCTCCTAGGGAGTGACCACCACAATAGACAGACACAAGCCAACAGTAATCTGGTTCCAGCAAAAAACCAGATGGCACTGCAATAAATTTACAAATCTGCATTCATGGGGCTGTTAAAACACCCAGAAGCTAAAAGACTCTGAGGGCCCCAGGAGGATCTCTTACTTCCCCATTTCTAAAGGCCATTTCTCTTTCCAAGAACAGAGTTCATGCTCTTCACAAAGAGAATAGAGATAAAACCCTTTACAAAGAAAGAAGGGGGGAAAGCCTCATGACCTAATTAATCTCCAGAGCTTGGATCTCAACACTGAATGACATATATTAGAAAAATAATTTTGGAGTACTAGGAGGATAAAAACAAACCTAAAAAACGGTTGTTAAATTAAAGCAGATGGGGTAAAGAGAACCTGCTAAAAAAGCAATGAAAAAAAAATTAATTTTTTTTCAAACACTGCACAAAACAGATCTTGCAAGTAGAAAATGATTCAATAATGTATGCATTTATTTTTTAAATGAATCAGATTAGTCCCATGTGTGACCTGCTGGTCCATCTGTATGTGCTGGACTTAATAGGCACGATTCTCTCTCTTGCTTCAGTTTGAAGTATGAGAGAGATAAATTTAGTTTAATTTTCAACAGATCAGCCTATCCATTTTCCAAATGGACCATCTGGATCAGCCTATTAAAATTAATTTATAACTTTGCAGAGTGAAAATTCGTTTGTTAGCTTAAATAAAGTTGCCAAAACTTTTTGTCATGTCATTGTTTTCTGACAGTTGTTTCTGTATAGTGGGCAGAGTGTTTCCACTTCCAAATTTATCTTATTCAGTTTCATCCTATATATTTAGATTTACAGATCAGGTGTTTATCTCCAAGAGTTAACGCTCTAACTAAACAATATCAATGCTTGATGATCATCTGGCTATTTACCAAGGCTTCCTGAACTGATTCAATTCTACTTACAATTATTTTTATAAAAAAATTTTGCATCCAAAATTGTTTTAACATAAATAAAAGAACGATGTGTCACGATTTCAAATACTTTTCCCCTAAATTTACATTGTCTACAGATTAGAGGTAGAGGGCTGAAGTAAAAATGCTTTGGCAACACTGAGATCTTTCAAATCACTGACTTGCTAATTAAACAAGTCATCAAATCTTTCTCGGCCTCCATTTTCTTCATCTATAAACTGGAAATCATATCTAGCAACTTTACACGGTTCTTGTGAGGGTTAAGTAAAATTAAGTATCAGGTTCACAGTGGGCACGCAACAAATATTCAATCTCTTCTTTTTCTTAGAATAATGCCATAGATGCAAGTAAATTAAAACTATTTTTACTACTGCTGGTGCTCATCTACTCCAATTTTATATTTAAAATAAATATTTGTGCATACCTATTCTTTGGCAACACTATAAGAACTTGTTTTTGCTGCCAGTGGGAGATGGAAGATGTTAGAGGTTGCTACAGGCAGTGAGAAGAACCTATTTTTTGACCAAATGTTTTTTAACATTTTAGTTTTTAAAAACAGAGCACCACAGAATTGAACTTTCAAAGAATGTATTACCTTTGAGGAGTCGGGGCACTGTGGTGAGTAAAAATTATTTTAAAGTTGTCATTAATATTGTCCTTTACTTCCAGAAAAAGCAAACAAATTTGCTCAGACTTTAGGAGCTAACTTAATTACAGGTAGATCCCTTTTGGTTTTTATTATTTTTTAGCGTATGAAGAATCTTAATAAAAAAGTAAGGTTTAAACTATCTACTATCTGCATTTAAGATACATTTCAAGTTATTTTTCCCTGAATAAGAAAACTTTCCTTTGATTTTGTTTTCACTACGTGTAAACAAATGACTGCCCTGTACTTGTACAACTAGGATATTTTTTAAATGACTGGGAAAACAATGTTAACTGATTGAAATTGATGGCTTGAGAGCCAGACCAACTTCAGAGTATTCTTAATTTAAGCTCCAGTACTTAACAAATGGCAAATTGAGGGTTTCCTGTCTTTTGTTTTGTTGTTGGTAGCTTTTTATTTTAAGTAAGACTGAATTTCATACCTGTCTAAGTGAATTCTTCTCTGGTATTATCTTCCTAGGGGGTTCGCCATTATTACAGTCTTCTCTCTCTGAGGAATTCTGTGAAAGAAAGTAAGCTTTAATTCAGTTCTCATTATCTTCAATCTTATTCTGTGGGAGTAAACTGAATTACATTTCTAATTCTGTAAGCTAGAATACCGTGTATATTTATGTATTTGTTCATATGAAGATTTATATACATATAGACATACACTTATGTAAAGGAAAACATATGCCCATGTATATAAATAAATGTATGTAGGGACCTAGGTGGGAAAGTATTTCATCTATATTTAAGCACTGCCCAGCAGATCATATTCATTATAAGTCTAGTTTATCATTCTTTAGAAATGCAGGTTGGCACTGGACACAAAAAAGCTCCAGAGGGTAAAGCATCTGCCTGCAATCCCGGAGACCTGGGTTTTATCCCTGGGTCAGGAAGACTCCCTGGAAAAGGAAATGGCAACCCACTCTAGTACTCTTGTCTGGAAAATTCCATGGACGGAGAAGCCTGGTAGGCTACAGTCCATGGGGCTGCAAAGAGTCGGACACGACTGGGTGACTTCACTCATACTTAGCTGGTAACAACTTAAGCCAGGATTACTGCCTCCTCTTAATTAGTTTTAAACCATAGTAAAGTTTGATTGATCCAAGTTCTCAAAGTCAGATCCTAGAAAAAATTTAGTTATTTCTCTTCCTCTCTTCTCAGATTTGATTTTATTAAAAATAGTGCTTAGTTAGCTCAACGCAATAAAATTTAATCAGGGTTTAACAGTTAAAATCCACTCTTGCCACTATAAACTCAAATAGCAGTTAGAAGACCCTAAAATGTCAATGAGATGTTTAATACTTAAAAAGAGGGAAATAGATGCACGATACTGATACTGGATGCTTGGGGCTGGTGCACTGGGACGACCTAGAGGGAGGGTATGGGGAGAGAGGAGGGAGGAGGGTTCAGGATGGGGAACACAGGTATACGTGTGGCAGATTCATTTCGATATTTGGCAAAACTAATACAATATTGTAAAGTTTAAAAATAAAATAAAATTTAAAAAAATTTTTTTATTTAGTTCAAAGTATTTAAAAAAAAAAGAGGGAAATACTAATTCAGTTAGAAGCAAGTTCAGAGTTCTAAATATCAACAGAGTAAAAAGGCAACCCATAAAATGGGGGGAAGATTGCAAATTATTTATCTGATAAGGAATTAACATCCAGAATATAGACAGATGTTGTAAAAACTCAACAACAAAAAACAGAACCACCTGATTCAAAAGTGGATGAAGGACTTGAATAGACATTTACCCAAGAATATATACAAATGGTCAACAAGCACATGAAAGGATGTTCAGTATCACTACTCATTTCATAAATGAACAGCAAAACTACAAGGTACCATACATTCATTAGGTAGGCTACTATCAAAAACAAACAAGCAAAAAAACAGGTATTGATGAGGCTGTTGAAAAACTGGAACTTTTGTGCATCTCTGGGGGGAATGTAAAATGGTATATCTGCTATGGGAAACATTATGGTTTCTCAAAGAATTAAAAAAGGAATTACTACATGATCCAACAATTCCATCTCTGAGTACATACTCAAAAGAACTGAAAGGGGAGTTTTAAAGAGATATTTGTACATCTGTGTTTGTGGCAGCATTATCCACAACAGCTAAAACATGGAAGCAATGCAAGTGTATGCTGATGGATGAATGGTTAAGTAAAATGCAGTATATACTTACAATGGAATAATATTCAGCCTTAAAAAGGAAGGAAATTCTGACACATATCACAAAATTGTTGAATCTTTAAGATATTATACTAAGTGAAATAAGCTAGTCATAAAAAGATAAATACAGTATGATTCCACTGACATAACACACTTAAGAGTATTCAAAATCATACATACAGAAGATAGAATGTTGGTTACCAGGGCTATGAGAAGGAAGGAATGAGGAATTATTGTTCAATGGGTAGAGTTTCAGTTTAACCAGATGAAAAGAGTTATGGAGATGAATGGGGGTGATGGTTGCACAACATTATGAATGTATTTAATATCACTGAACTCTATACTTTTAAAATGGTTAAGATGATAAATTTTATGTGTATTTTACCACATTAAAAAACAACTGAAAAAAATCTGGTAATCAACACATGTAAATCACTATCTGCAAGGCAAAATACAGAAAACTGAAATACACACTATTTGGGCTCTATTTTCCACAATTACATGTATGAGTGTGTGCTAAGTCACTTCAGTCATGTCTGACTGTTTGTGACCCTGTGGACATAGCCCGCCTGGCTCCTCTGTCCATGGGATTCTCCAGACAAGAATACTGGAGTGGGTTGCCATGCTCTCATCCAGTTACGTGTGTAATGTTAGTATTTTAGAAAGTGCAGCTGATTTACTCATTATATTACATATATTCATCATATTCTAACTGAGGAGTTACTTTCAGATCCAAAAATTATATCCAACATGAGTTTATCTGAAAAATTTCATACAAGTATGAAATTGAATACAGGATCATAATGGTGTTTTAAACTTAGATAGTATACATTTTTTGCATTTTGTATCAAGAAGCCCTCTATGGCTAACATCTGTGTGCCTTCTGTGTCACACCTTGATAGGCCAGCACACTAAGGTGTTCCTTCTGGCCAGAAATCTCTCATGAGGTTTAACTTGATATTTTACATTTGTAATGATCACTTTACATTAAAGGTCCCTAAAATCAATACAAAGAAAAAGAAAAAAAAATGTTATGTTACAAGCTAGGGATAGAGGCTCAATAACTTCAGAATTCTAACTGCTTTTACTCTCCTATACAAATGAACTGTATTCAATTAAGCCAGTATTCAATTTTAAACTTATAATCTGTTAAGTAATTACTTCCCAGTCCATGAAGTTACACACCCTCCTTTAAATAAAATACCATTTCAGATCACCTAAACCTGTTTAATTCAACGTAAGGTCCTATATTTAAAATTGTTTTTTTTTAAATTTCATCATAATAAAGTTGGAAGCTTAATTACTTTCTGGTGAAAGTCTGTTATACTGAAGACATTATAAATCACATTTTTACTCTACAGGTGCTTTGGATGAAACAAAATTGATGGCAAACTCTCTACACTAAATTACATAGCAAAAAAACCTGTGATCTTAACCTAATACGATGAGTCAGTTCAGTTCAGTTGCTCAGTTGTGTCCGACTCTCTGAGACCCCACAGACTGCAGGACGCCAGGCTTCCCTGTCCATCAGTGAAGCCATCCAACCATCTCATCCTTTGTCGTCCCCTTTTCCTCCTGCCTTCAATCTTTCCCAGCATCCGGGTTTTTTCCAAGGAGTCAGTTCTTCAATCAGGTGGCCAAAGTGTTGGAGCTTCAGCTTCAGCATCAGTCCTTCCAATGGATATTCAGGACTGATTTCCTTTAGGATTGACTGGTTGGATCTCCTTGCAGGCCAAGGGACTCCCAAGAGTATTGTCCAACACCACAGTTCAAAAGCATCAATTCTTCAGTGCTCAGTGGCTATCTAGCCCAAATCAGCAATTTTCTTCCTCCTGACCCTCTATTTTTTTCTGATTTAGATGGGAAACTATTGAGTGAGCATTATAAGAATGTCTAAGGTATTAAAAGATAAAGGGAGCTAAAGGATGATTACTACCTTAGAGCAGAACACAGAGCTGAAGAGGAGCTCCTTTCCCTTCTCCATTCAATCAGGGCAAAGGATATACATATTATTTATTTTGTTGTCTAAAAAAAAAGGTAACTTTAACATTAACAAGCAAGAAAAGGAGAAAAACACTGTTACAGCTAGTTCTTTTTTAGATAGTTCAATAACCCAACATTTTTTGCTCTTTTTCCCGACTTCTTTTAATCATTTTTTACTTTTACTGGACCATCCACCATGAGAAAACAAATCAATTGAATTCAATCAATTCAAAAAATTCAATTATGTTGTTGCTTAAAACAGAGGTAGTGACATTAAACAGTCATGTTATCAGGAGCAAGGAGTAAGGTACCCTCCTCAAAGTGAAGAGGAGAGCCAGAAAGCCAGTGAATAAGAAATTAATAGCTCTACAGTCTTGAGGATGGCCGGGAATGATTAAACAGCCAACATACCTGATAGTCACTTTGGTGGTTCTCAAAGACTGTGCTCTCCAACACCACCCAGTTCAGTAGCACAGTTATTCCTTGTATCTTTAACTATGATGCATTCCAATAAGCAATATTCACAACTGCCCTTGGTCATATCAAGCTAAATTATGTCCAATTCTAAATTATGTCCAAGTGTAAATTATGTCCAATCAAGCTAAATTAAGTTCTACTTATGGGTAACTAAAAGATGTGGGTAAGACTCATGATACAAATTCAGTTCAGTTCAGTTCAGTCGCTCAGTCGTGTCCGACTCTGTGACCCCATGAATCGCAGCACGCCAGGCCTCCCTGTCCATCACCAACTCCCGGAGTTTACCCAAACTCGATGATGCCATCCAGCCATCTCATCCTCTGTCGTCCCCTTCTCCTCCTGCCCCCAATCCCTCCCAGCATCAGGGTTTTTTCCAATGAGTCAACTCTATGCATGAGGTGGCCAAAGTATTGGAGTTTCAGCTTCAGCATCAGCCGTTTCAATGAACACCCAGGACTGATCTCCTTTAGGATAGACTGGTTGAATCTCCTTGCAGTCCAAGGGACTCTCAAGAGTCTTCTCCAACACCACAGTTCAAAAGCATAATTCTTCAGTGTTCAGCTTTCTTCACAGTCCAACTCTCACCTTGCCCAAAACATATAACCTCAATCTGCTCATGAGAAACAACAGACTAGCCGGAATTGAGGGAAATCTTAGAAAATTTCTAGTCTGTACCTAACAAAAAAGCGTCAAGGTCATAAAATACAAAGAGAGACTAAGGAACTGTTACAGGTTAAAGAAAACTAAACAAACAAAACTGAATGCAGCCTGTGATCTGAAGTTATTTGGTGGGGGGAGGAGCTGAAACAAAATTGATGGTAAACTCCTCTGCACTGAATTATATAGTGAAAAATAAGTGATCTGAGCCTAACGGGGTAAGGACTATCGAGCCCATATCCACAATTTTCTTCTCCACCCTTTACTTCATCTGTTCTTGATAGGCAATTATTGAGTGGGCATTATGATATAAGGTTTGTATAAAGAACAATATCAGAATTATTGGAAAAATTTGAAACAAGTCTATAGATGAACTAATAACATCATATCAATGTTAATTTCCTGACTGTTTCTCTACTTTTAAAATTAACATGTGGAAAAACAAATTTTTGGGGGGTATAGTTCTATTGAGTTTTGAGAAAACCATAAAGTTATATAACCACTACCACAATCAAGATGTAAAGCAGTTACATTACCTTCCAAAATTCCCCTTGATAGAGTAAACTCCTTTCCCTAGGGATCACTGATTTATTTTTTTGTCTCAATAATTCTGTCTTTTCTAAGGCGTCATACAATGAATCATATAGTATGTAACTGTTTGAGTCTGTCTTCTCATCTAACATAAAAAATACATTCATTTGTGAGATTCATTTGTGTTCTTTCGTATTTCAGCAGTTCTTTCCTTTTTATTGGCAAGTAGTAGCACTGTATGGATGTACCAAAGTCTATTTATACACTCAACTTCCTGACTTCGACAGTCTGTACTGGGGTTTGTTTTTTTTTTTAAACTGAAGTATAGTTGATTTACAGTGTTTCAGGTATACAGCAAAGTGATTCAGCTATACATTTATATTTACTCTTTTTCAGATTCTTTTCCATTACAAGTTATTATATTAACTATAGTTCCTTGTGCTATATAGTAGGTCCTTATGTTTATCTATTTTATATACGGTAGTAGTGTTAATCCCCAATTCCAAATTTACCCCTCCCCCTTTCCCCCTTGGTAACCCTAGGTTAGGTTTGTTTTCTATGTCTGTGAGTTTATTTTTGTCTTGTAAATAAGTTCATTTGTGTCATTTGTACTATGGTTATTTAAAAGAATGTCCTTGGTCTTAGAAACATACAATGAAAATATTTAGGGGTAAAAGGACATGTGTCTGCAACTAACTTTAAAAGAGCTCAGAAAAAGTAATAAATAAATTGATGTTAATATATAAATGTGCATGCTAAGTTGTTTCAGTCGTGTTTGACTCTTTGGAACGCTATGGACTGTAGCCTGCCAAGTTCCTCTGTCCATGGGATTTAGCAGGCAAGAATACTGGAGTGAGCTGCCATGCCGTCGTCCAGGGGATCTTCCCAACTCAGGGGTTGAACCTGCACCTCCTGCATTGCAGGCAAATTCTTTGCCACTGAGCCATCGGGAAGCCCGTTAATATATATGTGTATGCCTGCAATGGACTGCAAGGAGATCCAACCAGTCCATCCTAAAGGAGATCAGTCCTGGGTGTTCATTGGAAGGACTGATGCTGAAGCTGAAACTCCAATACTTTGGCCACCTGATGCAGAGAGCTGACTCATTTGAAAAGATCCTGATGCTTGGAAAGACTGAAGGCAGGAGGAGAAGGGGATGACAGAAGAGGAGATGGATGGCATCACCAACACAATGGACATGGGTTTGGGTGGACTCCGGGAGTTGGTGATGGACAGGGAGGCCTGGCTTGCTGAGGTTCATGGAGTCACAAAGAGTCAGACATGACTGAGCGACTGAACTGAACTGATTGCCTGAAATGTGGGAGACCTGGGTTCAATCCCTAGGTTGGGAAGATCCACTGGAGAAGGGGTTACCCACTCCAGTATGCCTGGAAAATTTCATGGACTGTATAGACCATGGGGTCGCAAAGAGTCAGACACGACTGAGTGACTTTCACTTTACTTCACTTTATGTATTAATAGAGATCAAGCAAATGTGTTGACACATGGAGAATCTATGTAGAGTATAAGGGGATTTTATTTATTTATTTTTACTATTCTTTTAACTTTCTGTACATCTGAAATTATGTCAAAATAAAAATTAACCAAACAGATGAAATCCAGAAGAAAATATGTTAATAAATGGAAAAACAGAAGTCAGATAAATGAAAAATAAACTGAGGGAAAAAATTCCTTCAATAAAAATAAAAGTTGTATTTTACCACTTAAGCTTGAGCCAACTAGAAAAACCTGACTGCTCAAAACAACTCATTCACAACACTCAGATGGAACATTTCGTTATAGTAAATTATTTGCAGAATGTATGTGTAGTCCTGGAGTAACAATAGTGTATAAATATTAGCATTAAAATATTTCTACTACATAACTTGTTACCTTTTATATTAACTTGAATATTTATGCCTTAACCCAGCATTCACTAATTTAGAATTTTTAAGGGCAGAATAAAAGCCTCACTGACAACTTTGAATTTAACTTCAAACTGGAAGCATTAGAGTTATAACAGCTGCAGACATGCAGACTTAGTAACAGAAAGGGTAGGTAAAACAGACTTGGTAGGTAAAAGTCAAATGAAATACTACTAAAGCTCATGTGTTAGATCTCAGGGATGTTATGTATTTTGGATAAAATGTTTCCAGAAGTAACCCGGAGGTGAATAAAAAAGAAAAAAGGAATCACATTAAAAAAAAACTGTCTCAAAATCAACATATCCAAATTTAAAGCACTCTTTACCATCCTCACCCATTTAGGCTAGCTCTTTCCTTCTCAACTTTCTATCCCAGACTTAAATCCTCAGAGTCAATTTTACTCATCCCTCCCATCCCCACCTTTTCTTTTTTTTTCTTTAAATAGATTGAAGCCAATTTTAGGTCTTCAATTTTTCCTTTGAGTCATGTATTTTAATAGATCTAACCTTAGTTTTGCATTTTACTCTAATCTAGACCACCAATACCTCTTATCAGTGTTACTACTGTTGAGATCGTCTTCTGGCCTCCTTGCCTAAATCTGTATCTGCTCCATTTCATATACTACTGTCGGAATCATTGTTCTAAAAAGACTACTCCTCTGCTAAAAACCTTTTATGACTCTCTGTCATCTACAGGATAAATCCAAACTTCTTAGTACAGATAGCATCCACAATTAGGCCAATTTCCATTAAAGTCTCCTGCACCATTTACATGTTATTTAGCATTCTTCAAAATAAGAAAAGCACTCAAATTAGCACTTTACTTCTATTTGGAAACACTGTTTTATTTCTCTGTTTTATCTCCATATGAACAAGCTTCCACCCCAGCCTTGCAGTGTAGGTTTCTTCGGGGCAGGGCCAGTTGCTTTTCCCCCTTCACTTTCCAGTAGTTGTTGTTCAGCTGCTAAGTCATATCTGACTCTTAGTGACTCCGTGGACTGTGAAGCATGTCAGGCTCCCCTGTCCTTCATTATCTCCCGGAATTTGCTCAGATTCATGTCTGTTGAGTCAGTGATGCTAGTCTAACCATCTCATCCTCTGCCACCCTCTTCTCCTTTGCCTTCAATCTTTCCCACAAAGCTTGAGAGCATAATATGAGTTTTTAAATGTTTATTAGATTGAGTACTATTGCCAGATTAATCTTTCTTAATCACCACTAATTTTTTCTTCAAAAATGTATAGTGGCTCTTTGTTTCCATGAAATCAAATATAAAGTTCTAGGCCTGGTTTTCAAGATCTTCCAGAATTTCCTGCTACATTATATCAAGTTATTTCCCTCAACGTACTTTTTTTTTTCTGCCCTAGTTAAGCAAGTCTCTTCATAGTCTCATAAACATGATTTGGTCTTGAAATTTCCAAGCTAGAAGGATCTTTATTAACACTAGTCTAGAATTATAAACACAATTACTTAATCAATTCAAGTCCTACCCATTCTTAAAATGAGTTTCAACTTCTTCTCCTCTAAGAAAGTATACAACTATTCCATCTTATCTTACTGGAAATTTCTTAACATTTTTATTTGGTCCACACAGTTTGGCACTTAAATAGATGAATGTTTGTATCTACTCTCAAGTACCCAATAAGACTGAAAGCTTACTGGACAGTCTTTGTGGTTCCCTCTACCTCGCAACACATTACATAATATACAGATAATAAGGTCTTAATAAATAACTGAAACCCTATACCCACACCATCCAGATAGCTTTAAAAATGGTTTCCACAGCAGAGAAACTTCAAAGTGAAAGCCAACTACAGTCTTATCATTCTATCAATTTAATGCCAGTATAATTTACAGGAGGAAACTGTAAGCCCCTGCTCTAAATAAAGTTTTATTGAAACTTGCTGCTGCTGCTGCTAAGTCGCTTTAGTCGTGTCTGACTCTGTGCGACCCCACAGACGGCAGCCCACCAGGGTCCCCCGTCCCTGGGATTCTCCAGGCAAGAACACTGGAGTGGGTTGCTGTTTCCTTCTCCAATGCATGAAAGTGAAAAGTCAAAGTGAAGTCGTTCAGTCGTGTCTGACTCTTAGCGACCCCATGGACTGCAGCTTACCAGGCTCCTCCATCCATGGGATTTTCCAGGCAAGAGTTCTGGGATGGGGTGCCACTGCCTTCTCTGTTATTGAAACTAAGCCATCCTCATTTATTACCATTTATCTGTGGCTGCTTTTACACTGCAATGGCAGAGGTGGGTGGTCAGGACAGAGATCCTATGGACTACAAAACCTCAAATGTTTATTATCTGGTCCTTTACAAATAAAGTTTGCCAACCCTTCATTAAGAAGGAAAAGTTCTTTGGTTGGTAAAGTATTCCTAGCTTTTCAGAGGTTTATGGATGGAGCAATATTCTCCACTACCTAGTAAGTGGCTTATTTACTGTTTTCAGTTATCTATTCGAACACACAACTCCTGATGACATGGATAATTAAGAGTTGATTATATAATCAAATAAAAAACTAAACTAATTTACACAGTGATGAAAAGTCAAGCCACTCATAATGACTCATAATAATCTTTGAGTAAGCATCTTGCTCAAGGTTGGATGGTGCAACAGCCTAAGCCTGTTTGAAAAGACATCTGCTATAAATAAAATAACCAGCTCTAAAACTAGAAGTAATGTTTTCCACCTATGCCACAACTCTTCACTGGGAGAATTAAATGGTCTCTGCAGCCAGGAAAAATTGTATCATTTTAGCAAAGCAGGCAAATTGTGGTGAATTAAAACTCTGATTTTGAATCAGTTGTTTATCATTATATAAAATGACAACCCATGTAAAGAGAAAAATCTTGAGGCCAATTTCTATAGCTAGTTGCAAACATCATATTATGCATGGGCTTGATCTGTAAATCAGTAATTGGATTCATATTTTTCTCATTACCTTATTATATGATTTGGAGCTAATTATAACCTCCAAAAATATATACGACCTGCAATTTTCAAAAATAGGAACAATTATTATTCTGCAAGTTTAAAAGGTGAGTTAGTTACATGGATAAAAATCTTTCAAACTATTCAATGAAAGGTGACAAAAAAGGTGTGTCTGGGGGTGGGGGGAGTAGTGTGTATACTGTGTGTTTAAACAAATTTTAATTAATTCTTCTAGGATACAATGGAGAAAACTTAGGTCAAGTTCAGAAGTTGAAGAATACTATTCTAGGATCAGTTTTAGGGAGGGCCTCAAGTGTCCTCATAAGATAATATTCTCTGGCATGTTCTCACGCACATTGCTTCTCCAGCATGTTTATCATTTGACATATTCTATTAAACCACAGCCACCTCAAAGCCTCCCTATATTGCTCAACTTCAACAAGATCCACCAGTTAAAGTTTCCCAGAAGTGATATTTTCTAGTAATACACCAATCCAAGCACAGTATTAGGAACTGGATGGAATGGAAAGCACTCTCGGGGGCAACCAAACACAGAACTTCCATTAGTACCACCTTACTCCCTGTGACAAAAGTCCAAAAGACACCAAGTAGGTTTTCCCCTCTGCTACACTGTCCAACACTAATTATAAAACACAGATGCAGCCTTTCTCAAAATGCAAAGGGATTGTGTATATTTGCAAAGAACAACTATTTTTTTATGCTTCCAAATTCTTAATCCTGTTTGGAGCTGTCAGTGGGGGTTAATGGAAGCCTTGGATAGGAGAATTCCAATCTGGTTGGCAGATGGATAGGTTGGTTATAGCTGCATAACTATGTCTTGCCTGCAGGCACAATTCAAAACACTGTTAAAGCAATATAAAGTCTCTGTCAAGCTGAACCATTTGGATCAGTGGCAAGGAGAAATAATAATAAAAAAGAAGTTCATTTCTGGGCCTTGTGCATTTATGCTACTATGCAGAAACTGATTAATTGTCATAGTGTGCTGGTCTTCTATACCTCAGATTTCTACTTCTGGAGTAGATTTTGCATGCTAATATAATCATTCTCCCTCTTGAGACATTAGCAAATAATCAAATGAAAAACAGGATCATAATTTACTGAGATTCGAGCAATTCTCTATGCAAATTTGACTTGTTATTGCTGCTGCCTCGTTAATCTGAATGCCTTTGACAAACTCCTTTGATTTATGAACTCGTGACAACTCCAATGTGTATATATTTTGCTAGATTGACATTATCATTAAGAGTGGGTGGACTGAGCTCACATGAATGGCTGATTTTATTCGCTGGTGTCTGCTGCTCAACAGCTGAGCATCTCCTCCTCACAAAGCCCCTGAGCGTCAGGCTCTTCCCATCTTCCCATCCATTCATCATCTCGATGTTAATTGGCCCAGGCTTTAAGCAAATTTTCAACACGATTTAAAGGCACGATGACACTGATTACTGACCCTCTGCCATACGGTGCCTATTGATTAACCTGACAGAGATGATGAGCTTGAGGGAGACTAGGTGTGCGGGTACCTCAAGGGGAAAAATATATTGTCTATGCAGGCAAACACTTGTCATTACCTCACAAGCTAGAATTTGCACAGCTCACATTCTTAAAACACACTACTGCTTCAACACCTACAGCTAACGCAAAAAGTGCTTTCTGTATTCAGATGTTACAGATATGTCATGTCAAAGCACATGACACATTCAGTATTTAGAAGAACTCCTCAGATAGATGGCTGCCTTTCAACCAATTATGCTTGTGCTGGCTGATATATGTATTTTAGGTAAAATGCAAAGAAAGGGCCGGGGAGCCTGGCAATGCTGTATCATATGAGAAATGAATTAGAACAGGGAAACAAACCAGGTTCTTGAAAACAGATAGATAGAGGAAGGAGAAAAGGAAGGAGTAAACTGTCTGCGGCCATTCCACCACTACTACAATAAGCTGCCATTCTATCGCTGTTACAATGTAAGGTACTCTTAAAAAGGAAGAGAATAACCACCTGATTTTACAAATTTTATTTTCCGTTCTTTAAATACTGCTACCTGATTCCAACCATCAAACAATCTCTGGCACAGAAATTACCAAGAACTGAATATTTTAAAATAAAACTATATAATATTTAAGTCTAATAAACATACCCCTTAAATTCTTGCTTGCCCATTTTCAACAACTGCTGCACAAACTGCTGTACTTAGGGAAAGTGTGCAGGATTATTTCAAGTTAAGCTTCATGAGAAAACTAAATGCTTCATTATTTGAGAAAAATATTAAAGTTCATAATTAATAGTTACTGAGCACACACATTAAAAACCAAAAAAGATCTGTTTAAAGATACACAAATTTACAAAAGCAAAGTCATGCCACACTATCAGGGACCAGACAAAAACCACCTTTAAGATAGGCAAAGTTCTTATTTAAAACAAAGCTAACAAAATATGTTGCCTCTGGCCACACACATCACCTTGTTTACTTACGAGTCCTGGAGGGACAGCCAATATATAATTTTAAACACGGAGATTTTGGAGCAGTTCTAACAGTTATTTCAAAGCTAAAATAATAGAAAACTGAACAACAGCCCGGCTGTAGTCCTATTACAGTGACATGGGCTGTTAATGTAAGAGATCAAATGTTTTTCAAGTCAAACAGCATTGGTGCCTGTTATACTGGAACATGCAGCTTTTACTCCCTAAAAGCCTGCCTCCTGCTCTTTTAAGATAAACAAGCTCAACTAAGCACTGAGATACTCTGATAAGAAGGATGGAAGAGAGAACTGTACCAGGGAGTGACAAGGCAAGGAGATGAAGGAGCAGAGCTGCTTTTGTTAACTTTCAAGTTACAGAATGTATCATAATACAGCATTTTAATATTTCACCATTAAAAGAATAGCTAGTATAGGAGGAGAGGTTTCTATCAATAAATGAGAAACAGGAAAAAAAAAAACCAGAACAGTCCTGTTTTGTGAACAGGAGAGATATTACACAGCTGTCTGAACACATTCAGCTTTGTGACTTCTTAATCAAAGGTTTGAACGTTAACTTAGCAATAACTATGAGTACTATATAAAAGAGTCTGTAATTATGTTAATATGCTCCACATCAGAAGCAATAGTCCATTTAAACTCTAAAGGATTTTTTGACTCTAAAGGCCTGATTTAAAAACAAACAGAAAAACTTTATACCTTGCCTTTTCAAGTGATTTTTTTATACTTTATTCTGCTTAACATGCAGTCATCAAACCACATCTATTTCTAACAATGCGGCTTAATATTTTTAAAATCCCAATAGGCTTGCTAAGGGTGCATTTATATACTACTGCAACCAAGATGACTATCATTTGTTCAGAAAAAAATGAGTTTCATGCATATGTTTTTACTGTTTAAAACACAATGAAAAGGTACAAAGTAGCTAAACAAGTACAGTAAAATGAATAAAAATTCAGCAGGGGTACTTGGCATAGAAAGGCATATAATAATAATAATAATAATAATAATAAAAACAACCCCACCTATCATGGTGAACAAAAGTATAAACAGTTTAATTTACTTCTCTTACTTTTAAATCTACATGAATCTGAAAGAATTTTTTTTCCTTTCAAGATAGAACCTTTATGCTTATATGTTTAGGACAGATACTTTCATGCCACAATTTTCTTTGCTGCCATATTTACACAACATTTCATCCAGAGACCCTATGCATATACTTTTGTGTGAATTAAGAGGCAAACATTTGCTTCTACTAATAAGGACATCTGGTTATTTTTGTAACTCAAGGACATCTGCATTCCGCAGATCTTTCTGATTTCTCAAAATGGGATTGAGAACTATAGAACCCTTACGATGTACGCCAAAATCCCTCTCTCTGCAAAGTTATTTCTGTCATTCCTGTTCCTGAGTTTTTTTCCTGCTAAATGACTTTCATCACCTTGGATGTCTTCCCTGCTTTAGTATATTCTCATTTTATTACAATTCAACAATACTGTAAAAGAAATTTAGGGCTCCTTTAAAGTTGATAAACTGTAATATCCCCAAATGTCTATCCATTTTGGAGTGAAAATAAAACCATCCCAAGTAAATAAGTAAATCTGTGGAAACCACAATGGGCTAGGTTAAGATTTATATTTAGGTGTATATTTCTATTGTGCATTGTTCCTTATTTAATCACTCTTTTTTCCCTTATTATTAAGAAATTATTATTCTGTGGGTTTGTTATGTTGTGGGCTTTTCCACTAATTATACGAATGAATGTTCAGGTCTTTAAAATTACAAATATCATCTCCACTCACTGACTTATATAGATTTTTGGTTTCCAACGGTGAATAACATGGTTCAGCACAGGTCCTGAAGGGTATGCCTTAAAGAACAGAAACTAACCAATAAGAAATCAAACATCACATTTTGCTTTATAGCCCTTGCTTTCCTTTTAAAATGCCAAGTAGACAAACTATACTCCTTATTCGGATACTTGAGTTTAAGCTCTAACTTTTGTTTTAACTGTAAATTCTGCTTTTCATTTTCTGCTCATCTCCATTACAGGAATATATATATACACACACACATATATTAATATATAATGAGGAAAAATGTTTTTAAACAGAAAAAAACTAATATAATTTACAACAACTACCTTCGTACAGGTCTTTAGCCAGACACCAAGGCAGTATTGGTCTAAAGGATTTAAAATTTAAGTGAGAAGGCTTCTATTTCTGAAGGGTCAAAGGTTATAAACATCAATTCATGTCCTCAGTTTTTTATTTGTTAATATTACCAAACAACAAAATAAAAAGCTGATTAACCTGGAGTGAGTACATGATAAATTTGGGAAGATAGCAAATTTTACTACCCCAGGGACAAACACACATATATATTGTTGAATTGTTATTGTTAGTGTTGTTGTTTTAAACAATGCTCTTTGATGTCTAACAAAATTTTAAAGATTTTTCTTTTTCTCCAATAGAAAACTATTCCTATAACAATGCAAATGTTCTCTACTTAAAGGATATGGTTATATGTTATTCTAACAAAATTATTTTCTCTTAAGCCTACGGAATGTTAGAAAATGGGGAGAAAAAAAAAGAAGTCAGAAACATTCATCTAAATGTTCCAGAATTATTCTGTCTTGGATCAGCATCTAAATTTTAAAAATCAGATAATCACTTAAGCATGATTTTTTTTAACTGAAGAGCAGTTGACTTACAATGTTGTTAGTCTCACAGTACAGCAAAGTTCTTCAGATACAGCTATAGATATATAAATACACACATATAAATGTATAGATATATATTCTCAGATTATTTTCCATATAGTTTATTATAAGGTATTAGATATAGTTCCCTGTGCTATATACAGTAGATCCTTGTCATTTATCTATTTTATATATAGTAGTGTATATCTGTTGATCCTGAACTCCCAATTTATCACCACCACCCTTTCCCTTTTGGTAACCATGAGTTTCTTTCTATATCAGTAAGTCTACTTTTGTTTCACAAATAAGCTCATTTGTATCTTTTTTTTTTTTTTTTTAGATTTCACATAGAAGCACGATTATTTAATTGAATAAATAATGATTAACCGATTCAGACCAGGCTAATTTAATCAATGGTCTCTTAAATCTGTTATTAGTATTGTCAATGGTATTTTGTCGAGCTATGGAATGAAAAAATCACCAGAACTTCGGAGTTTTGTAATGAATAATTGATTTGACAAATACTAAACATTAGTTTTAATACTGCAGTACTTGTTCTTGTAGTACAGAACCAGTACTACTCTGTAAACCATCATATTCTGTATACTGAATACCATCATAGCCAACTTTGGTATTAAAGTTTGCTTGCCACAATTGCCCTTTGTGGAAACCAATGTAACTCGTGCTCCTGCAGACAAGGAAGGAACAACAGACTTCAAAACCAGCTGCTGATCACTGACTGCAATACAAAGAATATTCTGGGCAGTGATTGGTAAAGAAAGCACAGCTATTTCTAAATCCCGGTAGCTCCCAGAATCTCTTTTCCTTTTGAGTGGTATAGTCTGCAAGCACTGACTGGTGGGTCATTCGACCCATGGGGGCCTGGAAAGGTTTCAGGAATAACAGAGGTCATGTAATTGCCAAAAGAGCATTAGCTACTCAATCATAATGGATAATTAAATGACCTACATGATTCCTGAAATAGCTGTTCTATATTTGGTCTATTACTTGTGTCCCTTAAGATAAGCTACTCGTTTGGTCTGTCTTGACCTGCAAAAGTCCAAACTGCGCCTGAAAACTAGCTGCATGCTTCTCTTGCTCAGTAAATCCCACCCCCCACCGCCAAGTAGTCATGCCCCAGACTATGCTTTCAAGAGGACACATACACACACAAAAATCAATCTTGTATCCTTCTCCCTATTGTGCTCTCTGGAATACAAATGACTAAAGCAAAGAAAAAAATTAGTAAATTCCTGGCTTAGATCTTCAGGGGATAGAAAGAGGATACATAAGAACTACAAAGAAGGAAAGTCATGATAAAATTTTTTTTAAGTTTTGCTCAATATGCCTCCAAAGAATTTTACATTGATTACAAAGCTAGTCAGGAATTTTTTGTGGGCAGCAAGTCATTAAAACTCCAATTGCCTGAACTGCATTTTTGATGTGTGGACTATCAGAATCCTTCTTGGCCTAGATTTTAGTCCATACAGAAAGCAAACTGCTTCTTAACAGATAAAACATACATGGAACCAACTGTTTTATAATAGCAGTAGCAAAGGGAACAAGAATCTATATGCTTCACATTTTCATCTCTTTAAATAGTTCAACAACCTCGCTATAATATTTGATCAGAAATATAACCAAATAGAACCTAACTGCATGAACGGCAAAAAATGTACTGGAGAATAAGCTTCTTTAGGAGCAAAAGGTCTGCCTGTGGCCCTAGAGGAAGCTGCACATGAGGCAAACACAGAAGAAAGAGGCAAGAGACAAGTGACCAAAGACAACTCCACAATAATGGCAAGGGACAAGGGATGTAAGGGACAAAAGAGTTCACGTTTAGAATACCTTGGAGGCTACTAGGATTTTTCCGTTTCCATGGGAAATTATGTAGCTTGAGGCTACTGACTACCCTGGTCTCCTACTGGTACACGAATGGCTTATTAAACCTAGAACATATCTGTTTTAGTTAACTTCTGGGCAGGGGGGGTTAGAGTAGGAGAAGAGAACAAAATGTACTTAAATGCTGAATTTTTTCTCCAGGCTGAATGCCTTTCATCCAATAAGACATTCAAAGCAGTGACCCAGCAAATGGATTGAAAAAGCAATCTTCCATCCCAGTGCCACATTATCATTCCTATTCAGTATTCTCCATGAGATATCTCAATCAGCTGTGTGTAAGTGACAACGCAGCCCATTGCTGGGTTAATTAAACATTTGACTTTAACACCCTCCCCGTCATTAAGCAAATAAAAACAGATAATTCAAACTGCACTTCATCCTCAGGGTACACAACACACATGTCAAAATTAAGAGAGTCCAAGGCCTCTGGGGAATTCTGTTGGGGCTATAATCAGTTTAAATCTTATCTGGTTTATCAATTATTCTATTGATTAAACCAAAGCGGTTATACACAACTCCTCTGCCGCATGGGATTGATGTCAGCAGAGCAAGAAAATAACTCCAGGAGGTTCCAAACTGATTTAAAAAGAGACCAACAGACAGACCAATAATAGTCGATTATTATATACCAGTGATCCATATACTGAAGAGTTGATTCTTAGTTTCAGGCGGGTGAAGTGAACTGTTTCCAATCACTATATCCTCCTGCTATATACCTCACCACTGGCTTGAGTAAATTTATGTCTTGGAAGATCAACATATTTTCTACTGATTTAAACAGAAGCTAGCATGCTCAGTGATTGAAATATTTTATAGATACAGACCCTAAACTGTAACAGAGTCTCAAACAGGGAAAATCAAATTTTTTTCCTAAAAAAATCTTACCTGTCTGCACATCACTGGGAACATGCAGGGATGAAAGGGGACATACTTGAGAACTGATTCTCCTAAAAATATGTAATCGCACAGTTACTACAATGTATTAAAACACCAAATTCTTGAAAAAGAGAATCTAAGAAATCTGAGATCTTACCATAGATTCAGACTCATGACTCCTTTTATCAATTCCAAGGGCAAACATCTTCAAAACCGTTAATAACAATGAAAATATAGTGCTCCATCTTCAAACAAAATGTTGATATTCAAGCTCTAACATGAAATTCCTATTGAATTTTTTAAAAACAATTCTGATACTCTCCTGCTCAATTCATTGTATAGAAGACTTCAAATGTCCAGAACCCTTATCACCTCAAGGCCACGCTCTACCATAATACATATAAGAAAAGCACTAATAAAGCATACTAACAAAAATGGGGGGATGGTGGGTAAAACTACTCCTCACTTTATATTTGTACACACATAGCTGTGCTCTTCAGAAACAGAATTTTTTCACTGCTAATCTTGGCACCACGTGTGCAACCAACCATAATTTAACTCACCTCCTTCAGATTTTTTGTTTTCAGGCAGACTAAGTAAGAAACCTGCATTAGCATGCTGTATTCTACACTCACCACTAGAAATACTGAGGGTGCTATTTGTAATTGTATTCTTTTTAAGAGGTTTGTTCTCTGCAGCTGTTTTCTGCTTGCAGTGTATTTTGTGTAATCAGCACATCATCATAAATACATTGGCTGTTCCCCTGAGGGTAGCTGTCAGTGTTTAATTTACAGAACAACCTGGCCAATGTGAATTTTAACACTACAGCACTAGGCAAGGAGTTACCACACTCTGTGAAAAACAGGCTTCTATGAATTTTTATATCAAGACCTGGTCCCAGGACAATTTAAGTTCTAGAAATAGACTGTTTAAAGAAGCACTTTATACCTTGTATGCAACAGACTCTTACCCACTTAAGGGCCTTAGAAGAAGCCCTGAAGTAACCAAACCACAAGTGAGCACTACAAATTCTAGAGACAACAGGATTGAACATCTATGATCTATGACCAGCAGGAGGCACTGTTATAAATGTTACCCATGTCTTTTTAAAGCTACATGTAAAGCTATCAAAAACATCACTGCTCCCTTGGAAGGTGTGTAAAGGCAGAAGAGAAAATCATTTAAGATGTCTATTTTTGCTGACATGAGCTATATCTGATATGAAAATAGGTATACTGCTTCCTTAGAGCTGCTACTAAGCCAGACCTTATCTAGCTCAATGAATGAGAAAAATACATGAAACAAATGATTATTCATAGCAGTGCATGCCATTAAGTCGCTTCGATTGTGTCTGACTCTTTGCAATCCTATGGACTATAGTCAAGTTCCTCTGTCCATGGGATTCTCTAGGCAAGAATTCTGGAGTGGGATGCCATGCACTCCTCTACGGGATCTTCCTGACTCAGAGATCAAATCCAGTCTCATACGTCTCCTGCATTGGGAGGTGGGTTCTTTACCACCAGTGCCACCTGGGAAGCAGCAGGAGTCCCCACAAATTATACGCATAGTGCCTGGTACATAAGCTCTCAATGAATGTCTAGTAAATAACTATAAGCTCCTTGAGGACAGGGTCTGAATCTTAATTTATGCCCAGTAATTTGCACAGTACCCAGCACACAGAAGGTATTCAATACATGAATTAAACTGAATTAAGGCTAGTTGTGAGTGGCAATGTTATTTGTAAAGATTTAGATCTACATGATGTCAAAATATATTTTCTAACTCAGTAAAATGCCCTTAAAAGTAGATATAGAGTGTCTATCATGTATTTTAGTCATTTTAATTAATGCTATTTGTATAGCTCAGAAACCTAAGTAGCTCAATCTTAGAGCTACTTCAATCTTAGCTCAATCTTACAATAAAACCAAACTAGCCTACAAAATATTGGAACAGTAAAACTACTTTTTGTTTTAATAATGAAGACTATATATAAGAGATTGAAACTTTTATATAGGAAACGTATCCAATAGCACTCTTCCACTGTTGAAGTGGCATTACAAGTACACATACACACTCTACAAATCAAGCGATCAAACATGTATTTCTGTGTGAGGCAAAATTGTATAAGTTAGAATGCCTAACAGAAATCAGTCCTGAATATTCACTGGACACTGAAACTCCAATACTTTGGCCACGTGATGCGAAGAACTGTCTCACTGAAAAAGATTCTGATGCTGAGAAAGATTGAAGGCAGGAGGAGAAGGGAACGACAGAAGATGAGATGGTTGGATGGCATCACCAACTCAATGGACATGAATCTGAGCAAGCTCCAGGAGTTGGTGATGGACAGGGAAGCCTGGCGTGCTGCAGTCCATGGGGTCGCAAAGAGTTGGACACAACTGAGCGACTGAACTGACTGATGCCTCAAGTTACACTGAATCAAAATACAGTTCATTCTTGCAGAGGTCTCCCCCGTGTATTTGCTTTATATAGTTGTGAAGAATTATATTTTCATGATGTTTTACAAAAATTAAATTGTGATTAATGAGTTCTTTGTTTTTAAAAAGGAAGAGAATTGCCTATTTCACTTCTGAGAATTTCAAACTTGCCCAAATTTATAATAAAGTTAAAATTTAAACAACTAACTAGAGCAGCACAAATTTGGAGAACTTACTCTGAAACTACAATTAAAATATTTCCTATAATAATTTTAAAATTTTATGTAAGCATAATTATATATAGTAAAATTTGATAACACCCTTAAATTGACTGACCTCAGTATTCTGACAACTGTAAAGAAGTTTTATTTAAGAACACAAGCCCTATTCATTACTTTCTATAATGCTTTGTGTGTGCTCAGTTGTTCAGTTGTGTCCAACTCTTTGCGACCCCATGGGCTACAGCCCACCAGGCTCCTCTGTCTGTGGAATTTTCCAGGCAAGAATACTAGAGCAGATTGCCATTTTCTTCTCCAGGGATCTTCTTGACCCAGGGATCAAACCTGCATCTCTTGTGTCTCTAGTATTGGCAGGTGGATTCTTTACTACTGTGCACTGTACCACCGGGGAAGCTCCTCTGTTATGCTAAGACATTTTTAAAAGGTAATTCTTTTTTACATTTATGTCACATGAAAGGCAAACTGAGAAAGAACATGACCCACTGACTCAGGACGTTTGGATTTGTTTCACCAATTATATTAGCTTTTAATTCAATTGAATATTTGAGATAATATTTTGTAAAACAAACAAACAAACTTTATGCCTAACAAATATATCTTAATTCTTAATAGGTTAATTAATCACATCCTTTCTTCTTAGATTAAGAACTACAAAAATACATCCTGGGACCTTCTGAACTAAACTGGATGGGGTTAGACTAAGGTCACGCTAGATCAGATGACTGCATTCTGTCTTCCCTGGAGACCATGTAGTAGTTCCATGTATTGCCATTAGATAGCAGCACAGTACACACCATCAGTCATATCTCACAGTCTCTTCCGTTAAGGTTGGAATTATCTTGGCTACACACACACACACACACACACACACACACACACACACACACGGATTCTAATTCAATTAGTGCAGTCGGCAACTCCAGAAAAAAGTAATTCAATTAGTGCATTGTGGAGCTCTACAATACCTCTAAGCAGATGTTCACCATCTTCAGGAACTAGAGCTAGGTTTAAAATACCTGTATCACTCAGATATGCCACTACATTATGTCATTTGTCAAAGTGCTTACATATGCTTTTCTGACTTCAAAGAAAAGGTGAGGAAACACACTCAGGCTAAGTTCCTAGAGATTTTTCCATTATCTACACCAAAGAAGTATATTCAATTTTAGGCTGCAGTAATTAAATTACATAATCCAAATTATGTTCAAACTGTATACTACACTATTACTTATTTTTGCAGTGCTGTCTCTAGTTATGCATGCCACACTGTTACGAGGACACTGTCAAGGTGGAATGCATTCACAAGGAGGGACAATCAGAATGATTAACACCCTCCCCATCAAAATACAGGGTTATGAAAATGGCAGGAATGATTATTAGCATTTTCCAAAGAAATGCTATCAGAACTGGGAATATTCACTCTGAGAACAGCAAACATAAGCAACATGATAGCTATCCTCAAACACAGAAACACATGAAAAAGAAAACACAGAAATACATGAAGAAAAAAACACAGAAATACATGAAAAAGAAAACACAGAAATACATGAAAAAGAAAACAAAGAAATACATGAAAAAGAAAACAATTACTTTATATTATACAAAAGGTAAAATTAGAATCAGCAGGTGAACAAGAAGTTTGACTCCTTGAGAGAAAATTTTCTAACAGAACCAACAGTGAAGAAGAAAGCAAGATGACTCAAGAAATTCAGCTTGCCAATAATGGCAGTGATCAAGCAGAGATTAGATGACCCTTTGCCAAAAAAACTTCATAAAGGAGTCCTGTATGTGACTGGATGGTTTCCTGACCTCACTTTCAACAGTGAAATTCCATGGTTCTATGAATATACTGATTTTTGCTTATAAGGGAAACCTGGACTTTAAGTAATAAAGATAATCATTAAGGAGGAATGGCTATACAAAAGCCCATGGGCTGTGAGGCATTTTGATAGTGACTGCTGCATAATAATACATGGAAGGAAGAAGAAATTTGTTGTACTTTCTCTCTGCTAAGATTTAGGAGGTGCCATAATGTACATATTTCTAGTCTTATTTCTTAGCTAAGCACTTGCACTTCTCTTGCTCTTTCAAGACTGGAAAGAATGGTTTGTTTTTACTTATCCTCAGGAAATCAGCCAATGAGAAATCAATTTCTTGAAGACTGATTTTTTAAAAAATCCTCCATTGAGTCAAGATATTGGGTTCTCATAGCTTAAATGAAAATCTACATCAATATTTATGCTTTAAAAATACAGAACAATACTTAAAACAACAGTAAGTAATTCTCAATATCCCTCCCTTTTGTCTTGCTCTCTCTGCCCTGTACCTTGTGAAGACATAATTTTGGGTACAAGGGAGCAGGACATTATTTTACAAATATTATCTCCTCTCTTTTAAGCATGACCTCAAAGCAGGGAATTAAGAAATGTCAGGAATGATTGCCACCATTTTTCCAGAGCATTTCACTATGTATTCATGATAGAGAATAGCTCCTGCCTTTCACATCTGCATAGGGAGAGGACTAAGCTAAATGGCTGTGCTTTAAAAGCATCAATGAATTAATTCAAGTACTTTCCACACAAACTCCTACTTTTTCATATTCCACAAGAATTTCAAAAGGTCATTCTCACTTGAAACCTTACCGGTAAGGTCTATGTCCCCAAAACAAATTAAGATAAAATCACATCATGTATCTGTCAAAAGAGCTGCTTTTGTAGAATGAAAAAAAAACTTGTTTCTGTAAAATGTTATTTTAAGATATACTGCAACTTAAATAGCAATAGGAAACTTTCTATTAATAGAAAATATTTTCCAAGAAATCTATGGTTTGGCTTTTTCAACGAAAATTTTCTTTTCATGTGCCACTAACTTATTCTAATACAAATGTAATGGCTCTTCCATATTATCCATTCATGAATTCTGCACTTAAAAAAAAAGAAAAGTATTTTCTTCTTCCCAAAAGTTTAAGGCTTCCATTAATGAACAAAAACTTCGGATAAACAGAGCAATAAATAACATAGCTGGGTTAATTTTTATTTGACCAGCAGTACTGCCATACAGTGGGCTATCAGCCTAACAAGCTATGTCACTCCATTTCTTATCTTTACACTACTACCTTCCAAACTTCCTGCCTCCACAAAAAAACAGAACCAGGACCTAAGCTGATTCCTCCTTAGAACTTAGTACATTCCATAAACCTCCAAATTAGTTAACTAACCCAACTCTAGTCTCCTTTGTCCACACCTCACAGCCTGCATTTATGTTCTAGTGTTAAGTTTATTTGTTGGCTCCATCAGCACCACTTCTCTTTAACATTGTCCCTTTTCATGCATTTAAGGCAACTACTTCCAACCCTATCAATGAAAACAGACAAATGGGGGATAAAGGAATGAACTGCAAACACCTCAAACAAGAAAGGTTGCTTAAAAAACCAAGTGTCACATTCTGACAGTTCAATATTTCATAGCCAATACAAGGAATGTGCAACGACACTGCAACTTTAAATCTTTTCCTCCTATGTCAGTCTCTCTTTCTCTCATTGTAATGCCAAAGGGAACAGCAATCAGAGTGGAGATGTTCAACGTGATAGAGGTCAGGACACCATCGGATCAACGTACCAGAAACACGACCTTGTTTATTTTTTTTTCCACAGTATTATTGTTTACAGGGTGCTTTGCTCATGTACCTTGTGGTTCTTAGCTAAAAGATGAAATTACAGCCCAGGATGAAGCGCTCAGGCACACATCCAATTTGTGTTTCCATCTCAGAAAACAAAAAGCTTCTAAGGCCCTCAGGCTGCCATTCAAACTTGGAGGCTGACATTTTTAACAGCATGAACCAGAGACTGGCAGAGAGAATGATCTAATGCATTTCTGACTTGTCAATCAAAGATCTCACCTCTGCTGTCTTGTAAACAGTTGGGGGCCATCTAACTACATTCATAAACCTAGGGAGAGCTTACTGCCAGCTGGGGTGCTGGAGCCACATGCTCTGGCTTCTATTCACCAAAATCATGATTCAGTTTTATAATCTCACTGTAAATAGTCCATAGGCACATTTCCAAGACTCCTGGAATAGAACCAGAGTGGGGAATACAAAAGAGATATTGGTCAAATACTGTGTTATTTTCAAGCTGTTGGAATCCTGTACCCATTTTATCCTCATTTTACCAATTCTCCCCAAAGGACTACACTATTCTGCAACTAAAATGCTTAAAAAAAATTAATGACCTGACAATGTAAAAGTCTAGAGGAAATATACTAATTTATACCAGAAATTTCCCTTGTGTTTTATTACCAGTAAAGAAACAGGCTCCCTAAACACAGCTCATGCAAAGGACAGAAACTGGAGTAAACAATAGCAACTATATTTTAGTAAAACTAATCATGTGCTTTCTTTCCAATATAAAATTTCTCATGTTCATATGCAAAAGCTTTGTATAAACTAGTTTAAAATACTGAAATGTATATTTGTGTATATGAAACATGAGAAGAGTAGTTATCCCTCTACTCCTTCTGTTTATGATTTCCAACATCCACAAAAATTAGACCAAATCAGGCTAAAACATGAACTTTTTGCTAAAGGATCACATATAAAAATAAATTTACTCTTTTTTATGCCAATTTTACTGCATACAGAATTCCAATTTAATTCATACCAAGCCACACATACTAGATTTGCAAGAAAGGTCTTGAGAATTTGAATGGTACACCTGAGAATGTTCAAAGGCAAGTGACAGATAACCCAGCTGGGGAAGGTACAATGCAAAATCCCATTTCTTGATGATCTACAACATCCTAGGCCCAAATAACTATTTCAAAACATAGACTTGGTTTCCAGAGGACTGGGCCAGAGAATATAGAAAAGCTCACAGCTACTGAACATCATTCTTAGGAAAAACAGAACTCATGGGTGTCACCGCCCATGAAGAAAGCACTGTAATTCTTAGAGGCCTGAGCAGCTACATAGTCAAGAGATTGGTCTTTTTTTCCCCCAATAAGGCCAACACAAAATGACAAAGAAAAGAGTTTCTTAAATGATGCCTATCTACCAAGATTCCATATCCTGACAGTCTACACAAAATAGCAAACCTAGAAATTAACACAGGGAAGGACAGCAAGACAATAAAACACTACCACATAAAAAAAGCACAATGGTAAAAGAAGGTACAAATGGCTGTGCAGTCACAAAACCACCAACAATGATTCCTAAATAACATATAAAGAACTCCTATGGTACTTTGGCCTCTACTCAGCACAAAGATTGCAGGAACAAGAAAGTAATCTTGGAATATAAAGAAAGTAATATGTACCTCTCCAGAGGATACAGGTGAACCTTAACTGCCCACAGGAAGAATTTCTCTGGTAAGGACAGTACCTCCATAAAGGCTCCCACCACCCGTAGAAGTCTTCATCAATTTGATGACATGATCCTCTACACAGAAAACCCTAAAGACACCACCAGAAAATCAGTAGAGCTAATCAATGAATATAGTAAAGTTGCAGGATATAAAATTAATACACAGAAATCCCTTGCATTCCTATACACTAACAATGAAAAAAACAGAAAGAGAAATTGAGCCATTCACCATTGCAACAAAAAGGATAAAACACTTAGGAGTAAATTTACTTAAAGAAACAAAAGACCTACATATAGAAAACTATAGAACACTGATGAAAGAAATCAAAGATGACACAAATAGATGGAGAAATATACCATGTTTATGGATTGGAAGAATCAATATAGTGAAAACGAGTATACTACCCAAAGCAATCTATAAATTCAACACAATCTCTATCAAGCTACCAACAGTAATTTTCAGAGAACTAGAACAAATAATTTCACAATTTGTATGGAAACACAAAAAACCTCAAATAGCCAAAGCAATCTTGAGAAAGAAGAATGGAACTGGAGGAATCAACCTTTCTGACTTCAGACTATACTACAAAGCAACAGTCATCCAGACAGTATGGTACTGGCACAAACACAGAAATATAGATCAATGGAACAAAATAGAGAGCCCAGAGATAAAATTCATGCACTTACGGACACCTTATCTTTGACAAAGGAGGCAAAAATATACAATGGAGAAAAGACAATCTCTTTAACAAGTGGTGCTAGGAAAATGGTCAACTACCAACTAAAAGAATGAAATGAACACTTTCTAACACCAGACACAAAAATAAACTCAAAATTGATTAAAGAGCTAAATGTAAGACCAAAAACTATAAAACTCTTAGAAGAAAACATAGGCAGAACACTCCCTGACATAAATCACAGCAAGATTCTCTATGACCCACCTCCCAGAGTAATGGAAATAAAAACAAAAATAAACACATGGGACCTAATTAAACTTAAAAGCTTTTTCACAATGAAGGAAACTATAAGCAAGGTGAAAAGGCAGCCTTCAGAACAGGAGAAAATAATCAAATGAAACAACTGACAAAGAATTAATCTCCAACATATACAAGCAGCTCATGCAGCTCAACACCAGAAAAATAAATGACCCAATCAAAAAGTGGGCCAAAGAACTAAATGGACATTTCTCCAAAGAAGACATACCGATGGCTAACAAATACATGAAAAGATGCTCAGCATCACTCATTATCAGAGAAATGCAAATCAAAACCACGATGAGGTACCATCTCACACCAGTCAGAATGGCTGCCATCAAAAAGTCTACAAACAATAAATGCTAGAGAGGGTGTGGAGAAAAGGGAACCCTCTTATACTGTTGGCAGAAATGCAAACTAGTACAGCTACTATGGAGAACAGTATGTAGATTCCTCAAAAAACTGGAAATAGAACTGCCATATGACCTTGCAATCCCACTGCTGGGCACACAGACCAAAGAAACAGAACTGAAAGAGACACATGTACCCCAATGTTCACTGCAGCACTGTTTACAACACCATAAAACAGGAGACTATTATACAGAGTGAATTAAGTCAGAAAGAAAAACACCAATACAGTATATCAACGCATATATATGGAATTTAGAAAGACAGTAACAATGACCCTATATGTAAGACAGCAAAAGAGACACAGATGTAAAGAACAGACTTTTGGACCACGCAGGAAAAGGTAAGGGTGGGATGATTTGAAAGAACAGCATTGAAACATATATATTACCATATATACAACAGATGACCAGTGCAAGTTTGATGCATGAAGCAGGGCACTCAAAGCTGGTACTCTGGGACAACCCAGAGGGATGGGGTGGGGAGGGAAGTCGTAGTGGGGTTCAGGATGGGGGGACATGTGTACACCCATGGCTGATTCATGTCAACGTATGGCAAAAACCACCACAATATTGTGAAGTAATTAGACTCCAATTAAAATAAATTAATTTTTAAAAATTAAAAATAAAAAGCAAAAAACAAACCTAATATTCAGGTGAACTAGGTCACTAACATGCGAAGAGTTGACTCATTGGAAAAGACTCTGATGTTGGGAGGGACTGCAGGCAGGAGGAGAAGGGGACGACAGAGGATGAGATGGCTGGATGGCACCACTGACTCGATGGACATGAGTCTGGGTGAACTCCGGGAGTTGGTGATGGACAGGGAGACCTGGTGTGCTGCAATTCATGGGGTTGCAAAGAGTCGGACACGACTGAGTGACTGAACTGAGGTCACTAACCTTGATACACCCTAGTTTCCACTTTAGGAAAAGGCAAATGTAAATATCTACCTCAAACACTGTTAGAAGGCTGGAAAGAAAAATATTTCTTAGTAGAGTATTCTACATATATCTTTCACTTTGGTACAGATTTATGTGACATACACTACTTACAATGAGTGAATTAAGGTTCAACTTTAAAAAAAGTTATCACTTTTTTTTTTTGGCTAAAGGACAGAGGAGACTGGTAGGCTATAGTTCATGGGGTCGCAAAGAGTCGGACACAACTGAACAACTTCACTTTCAATAGAAATATTTGAAGGTACAGAAAACTCCACAAATCCCATTTGCTTTAAATCCATGTGCCCAGAGACTACATATAAAGCATTTTAATGTTTATCCTTGGACAATTCTTTGTATACTTACATTTGAAAAACAAAACTCTATGAAATTAAAACAAAAAAAAGTTTTCATCAACTTGATTTTTCCAGTCTGTGTTACTTATATTGGGGTGACCCCAGGCCTCCTTGGGTACCTATATTCTCCCTTGTGCCATGGGGTCATGCTGAAGTCAGGGTAATTAGGTAAAATCCAACATTATTCAACATAAAAGCAATAAGCCCTTTTGGTGGAATGAAAAGTTTAATTTTTCAGATGCATCAGGAAAAAAAAATTTTTTTAAGGAAATCTGATCATCTCACAATAAGATGATCTGGATTAGATCCCTGGAGTAGGAAATGGCAACCCACTCCAGTATTCTTGCCTGGATAATTCCACAGACAGAGGAGCCTGACAGGCTACAGTCCATGGGGGTCTCAAAGAGTCGGACACGACTGAGTAACTGAGCATGCACACATGCAAATACTAGACAATGCTGTGCATTAGCCTGTAAATGAACATTACCTGCATCACAAACATGTCAAAATACTTAGCAATGGAAGAATCCATTATTCTTGAAACAGAATATTAAAACAAACTTGAAACAGAATATTAAAAACAATCAAGTAAGCATCTTGAAAGACAAATCAGTCCTAATGGTGTCATTCTTCCCAAGATAGACTTTCTAGCATAAAGTAAAATACACCAAATTCAGGTCATCTATAACTTTTCTGTGTTTTATATATATATATATATAAATTGAAAGGGCAGAAGGTGAACAATGAATTTCAAGGTCAGCTAAAATGTTTTAAAATTCATAATTGTACTTTCTTTTAAATAAATGAGCTTCAATAATATATAGTATAATAAATATCCAACAGTTTGCACATACACTTTAATTTGTTCCTAATCAAGACTAAAGGGTCACTTTCAGTATTATCTCTAATGATTTCTATCCTTTCTGTAAACTATTGTTAATCCCTAACCATCATTTTAATTTTCCCTGTGTCTATTCTGGTATAGAATAAGGGTAAAATGCAATAAAATAGCCAAACAATTGTACAAACCCACACTGCTGTGAAGATAAAGATGCTGACATCACTGAAACTGAGCTCAGCTGGCTGGCAGTGCCAGTATTTAATAGCCTGAAATGTGCATTTTTGTCCATCAACAAGAGTCCAAATTCAGTATACAAAATCTAATTCAGAAGGGATCATCATAGTGTGAGTCATGTAAAAGTCAAATGTATAAAATCTGAGGCCTGCCCATAAATCAGATTCAACAAATTTTCCTTTATTCTGTGTAAATATGTAGTCTTTGGAATGACTGTTTAATTATCATAACTTCTTTTTGAATATAGAAAACTCGTGTGTATGTATGTACAGGTACTCTGAGCAATTCAAGGCTTTCTCTTTCCCATCCTATCAATGTTAGTTAATCTTTTACATTTCAAGTGCCAAGCACTTGATACTGTGCTTGACACTGGAAATGTAAAAATGAACAAAACATAGTTGTACTCTCAAGAAACTGAACAATTACAATAGCATATCAGTGTTTATGACAGAGGTATCTATTGCATGTCCTTGGTACATATGCTCTGACTAGGTTAAGGGAGTGGGGAGGGGTAAAAAGATCAGTAAGGGCCTTTATTCTAGAGGTGAAACAACTTAAGCAGAACTGTGGAATTTAGGAATTAGCCAGGTTAGATAAAAGTGGGAGGCAAGGGGAAAGGGATGATAGGTGTTTTCAGTAGTAGCATTCTCCAGGTAGAGAAAGGATATGCCAAGACACAGAGCATGACACAGTACTGCTGGAGAACTATGAATTTGAAATGGCTAAAAATTATATGGGGTAAAGAGGGATAACGGAGAAGGCAATGGTACCCCACTCCAGTACTCTTGCCTGAAAAGTCCCATGGATGGAGGAGCCTGGTGGGCTGCAGTCCATGGGGTCGCTAGGGGTCGGACACGATTGAGCGACTTCACTTTCACTTTTCACTTTCATGCATTGGAGAAGGAAATGGCAGCCCACTCCAGTGTTCTTGCCTGGAGAATCCCAGAGACGGGGGAGCCTGGTGGGCTGCTGTCTATGGGGTCGCACAGAGTCGGACACGACTGAAGCGACTTAGCAGCAGCAGCAGCAGCAAAGAGGGATAAAAATTGATATGACCAGGTGACAAACATAGAATTTAATAAAGCATAGAACAGAGCTGAAAATCAGAAAGTAACAGTATCAGTAAAATAGTAATATCTGAGAGGACATTTAAAATAGATCCTTTCTTTTTCTATTTCTCTATATTTTTTATAATTATTAAATTTTTACTTTTATAATTTTATAATAAAGTGGTAATAATAAATATATTTTAAAACAAAATTATATTTGTCTGGGCATATCTATGTGTGTGTGTGTGTATGCATGCATGAATGGATAAGTCATTCTAGACTGAAGGAACTAGCATGTTGATTTATGATTATCGCAGGAATATGAGTAATACTTTTTTGTTTACATATTTACCAAATAATTTATATATTCTACTACAAACAATTAGTTTTATTAGCAGACAAAAATGTAGGGTTCCCCCCCCACCAAACAAAAACATTTTTGATTTGTCACTATATGCAAATTCCTTATGTAAAGGGTATAGCTAGGATAAACATAGGTCATATGTCAACATATGCACTGAAAACAAAATCTTATTGTAGTTGATTTAGAATGTTGTATTAATTTCTTCTGTACAGCAAAGTGACTCAGTTATGCATATATATATTATTTTTCATATTCTTTTTCATTATGATTTGTCACAAGATACTGAATATAGTTACTTGTGCTATACAGTAGAACCTTCTTATTTATTCACCCATATCTGTAGTTTGCCTCTGCTAATCTCAAACTCCCATTCCTTCCCTCCCCTACCTACACTTCCTGGCAACCACAAGCCTGTTCTCTATACCTATGAATATGTTTTGCTTCACAGATACGTTGATTTGTATTATATTTTAATTTTACATATAAGTGATATCATATGGTATTTCTCTTTCTCTTTCTGACTTACTTTGCTTAGTATGATAATCTATAGGTCCATTCATGTTGTTGTATATGGCATTATTTCATTCTTTGTGATGGTTGAGTAACCTTCCAGTGTGTGTATAAATATATATATATATATATATATTCTTATATACCACATCTTCTTACAATTCATCTGTCAATGGACATTTAGGTTATTTCCACACTTGGCAATTATAAACAGTGCTGCTATGAACAAAGGGGTACGTGTATCTTTTTGAATAATAGTTTTGTCTGGGTATATGCCCAAGGGTGGGATGGCTAGATCACATGACAATTCTATTTTTGGTTTTTTGAGGACCCTCATACTGTTTTCCATAGTGGCTGTACCAATTTACAATCCCACCAACAGTGTAAGAACATTCCCTCTTTGGCATTTGTCATTTGTAAATATTTTAATGGTGGCCATTAAATGTGAGGTGGTACCTCATTTTAGTTTGATTTGCATTTCTCTAATAATTAGCGATATTTTCAGCTTTTCACCATTCACTCAAATACTGGCTGTCGATTTGTCATAAATGGCTTTTATTATGTTGAGACATGTTCTCTCTACACCAATTTTCATTAGAGTTTTTACCTAAATGGATGTGATTTATCAAAGGCAAATTTTTCTGTGTCTATTGAGATGATCATGTGGTTTCTATCCTTTCTTTTGTTGATGTGGTGTACCCACTGATTGATCAGTGTATGCTGAACCATCCTTATGACCCTCGGATGAATCCAACTTGGTTGTGGTTTTATGCATTGTTGGATTTGGCTTCCTAATATTCTGTTGAGAATTTTCGTGTCTATGGTCATCAAAGATACTGGCCTGTAATTTTCTTTTTTGATACTCTGTGTGGTTTTGGTATCAGGGTGATGATACCACAGAATGTCTTTGGGAGTGTTCAAAAGGAACTGAACTTTTTATTAAACAAAAATTGTACACTACTGAGATGATTTGTATATAATGGGGGGCATCAGTTATGATTTGATAAGTGAGCATTTTTGACATGGGGTAATTTTCCTATGGTAGTGTTTTGTAAAAAAAATTTGTGTGCTCATTTACATTCAGTGTGATAATCCATATTCCTCTAAAACCTCAAATGTAAAATAAATCTTCCATATGTATATATACCTATACTCTGAATAATGCTTAACTTCCCTAGCATTCTTCCATGTTAACACTTCACATAATAGATGGTAAGATTTAGTAGACTTCAAGTATTTTTCTTTTTAACTTTACTAAAGAATAATTGATTTACAATGTTGTGTTAATTTCTGCTATACATCAAAGTGACTCAGTTATGCACGCATGCATATATATATATATATTCTTTTCCATTATGGCTTCTCACAGGATATTGAATATAGTTCCCTGACATCATTAAGTATTCTTAAACAGTAAAACACATTACATTATCTCTCTTGAAGTCAACTCTCAACAATTTCAACCTTTGGACACTAGATTTCAAATAATGGACACTAGATTAATATTAAAATATTACATGGTTCAAGCTCAAAAATTCCTTAAAATTACTAGCTATACGTAACACCAAAAACATTCTAAGGTCATATAAATCTACCTAAATTATTATTGTCAGAATTTCTCTTCTTCTTTAATGTCTAAAGAAAATAAAGGATCCGAATTACTCAGCTATTTTTAAACACTTGCTATTGCTCAGTCTCATTTAATAGTACAGATTATAAGACTACCAGGTGCTGAGGACAAACAAATGATTCCACAAAATACACCCACTGTTAATCAACAGAAATCCTCTTAATTACCTATAGACTTTCCAGGACAAAGCAAAATGATGAAAATGAAAATATGTTCAAACTATAAACAAGTCCTCAAAGAATCTACTGTATTTAAACAATATTTAGAGCATCTTTTCTGTAGTAATTTGAAATGTGTGGATTGGAAAAGTCAATAATCAAACCATATCAATGTTGCCATTTCCATCTGAGTTACTGAGGATAATCCAACAAATTAAGCAACAGCTCTTCCTTTTATATTGTCAAAGAATTTTGATTTTGAAGCTGCTTCAAATTTTCTAAAGGAATGCAATAATTTCAAAGAAAAAAATGTCATGAAGCTATTACTAAGTTACCTCCTCAAAGGTGTTTGGCAACATAAGTAGAAATAAGTATTCCTACTGGGCAACCACTTTGAAGAATTACTTGAAATGCATCTCTTAAAGTTAAAAATACTCTACGACCCAAGCAATTCCACTCTTAGGTATTAAGCCAAGAGAAATAAACACCCATGTCCACAAAAATATGCACAAACTGTACACCATAGCTTTAGCCATAGTAGACAAAAATGGGAATAATCCAAATGTTTACCAATAGACGAATGGAAAAACTGTGGTATATTAGTACAATGGAATTTATTTAGCAATAAAAAAAGAATGAGTTACAGATAAACATAACAAAATGGATAAATCTCAAAAACATTATGCTGATCAAAACAGAACAGATATAAAAAATGTATACTGTATGACTACATTTATATGAGGCTCAAGTACAGGCAAAACTGATCTTTGGTGGCAAATCAGAACAGTAATTGCATATGGGATATGGGTGATAACTGGAAGGGGGTACAAAGGAACTTTCTCAGATTGTGGAAGTGCTCTATATTTTGAAAGTGAGGTTACACAAATGTTTACAGTTATCAAATTCATCTAAGAGTACACAAGATGTGTACATTTTACTGCATGTAATTTTTACATAAACAAAAATCTAAATAAGCAAATAAGGTAAAACCCAAACCAGAAAAATGCAAATGTACTGAGATTGTTATAGTTCTAGTAGTGAAAACAGGAAAGACTAGACTTAAGTCTATATCTGCCAATTAGTCAATCAGCAATTTGGAGCACCTGTGTATAATGAACCTGATGGAAAAAAACCACTGAATTAACAGAATGCCAGCAGATAACCCCATTTTTTTCCATTTTTACTACATAAAACTTAATGATTTTTCTGAAGATAAGAAAAGAAAAATAAACATTCATACTTATAGCAATACTGGGGAAAGCAAAGTTTTTCATCAATACCTGAACCCAGAGTAGGCTTTGCTATGATACAGAATTTGGTTAAGGCATGAAAAAAAAGTAAGATTTCATTTCACAGTGTAATGTTATATAGCAAGGTGAAACAGTATTTGCTGAAAGTTTCCAAACCTAGTCCTTCGGGCATGTTTCTGATAATATAGAACCCATTAATCTGCCAGACCCTGTTCAAAGTGAAACAAGAAGGAAAGGGGGGCAGGACACAGCCTTTAAAAGAATGACAGATAATAGGACATGACCAAAACTGATTAGAACTAACTAGATCCAAGATGGTGGAAGATGTGGTTCCCTCCAGATTTTTGTTCTATATGTCCCTTTTTTGGATAATTTTAACCTGTATCTCTTCCTTGTAATAAACCTTGAATATAATAGCTTTCAGTGAGTTCTACTGAGTCCTTTCTAGTGAATTATCAAATCTGAGGAGAGGAGCAGAGGCGGAGGTGTCCTTACAACTGGTATCTGATGTGACAGCAGTCTTATAGGGACTGTTCTCTAAGACTGCACTCTGGTGAAACTCACTGCAACTCCAAAAAGGTTTAAAAAAAGAATATGAGTTTCTTGAGAGCTGAAAGTTCATCAATGATATATAGTAAAAAAGAAAAAATATTTGAAATAGATACTCAGGATATTAATATTTTCTAACATTAACAGCAATAATGTTAATGATGATGAAGATGAGGATAATAAAAACAGCAACTATTTACTGCATGCCCTAACTATAGTCTCCATTTATAGATGAATTTAGAATGAAATGACTTGCTTAAGATCATACCACTAGTGACAAACAGTATGTGAGTCCTGATTTAACTAATTTTAAAGCCTGTACAGCATCATATTGTATCTCATAAGACAAAGAAGTTTAATATATTTTGCAAAGGACAAACAAATATCCAGTAACATCATCACTAAAATAGTATCATTAAAGGTAAGTAACTGTTTGTTAGCACTGGTCAGGAATGTAGAATACTTAAGTTCTCCAACCTTTAACTAAGACTCAGTCATAAGCATTCTGATACTTACAACTTGTCTTTGAAATTATTAATAGAACATGAGCTACATAAGTTAAAAACAAATTTAAATCACTAGTTTATTACATATTACTAAGTAAATGTTCATTGCTCAACTGTGTCTGACTCATTGCAAGCCCATGGACTGTATCCCACTAGGCTCCTCTGTCCATGGAATTCTTCAGGCAAGAATACTGGGGTGGGTAACCATTCCCTTCTCCAGGGGATCATGTCAACCCGGGAATCGAACCAGGATCTCCTGCACTGCAGGCAGATTCTTTACCATCTGAGCCACCAGGGAAGCCCAAATGCTAGATACAAATTCCAAATACCTAAGGTAGATAAATGACACTTCTACCAAGAAAATCACCATGTATCATACCCTAATCTGTAAAGAATGGGCATCGAGCTCTGTCTTACATATTTCTCTACAAGTTTTCCTCTTTCCTTCTATAGTTTTCTCTCACATCCTGGAACTGCCCTAGTGGCCTCTAAGAAAGGCCAAAGGGAACTAGGATTTGATGGTCCAAGCAAGACCAGCTGGACTGTCTCAAGCTGAACACTATACTCAAAGGTCATGAAGGCCTTTCCACCTTGAAACTAGACCTATTAATCAGGATATAAATAAACACAGTTCTTATATATGTAAAATACACACATATAGATACATAAACATATACATACACCCACACATAAATAATAGTATAGTAGCAAGGAGACACTCTGAATTGAGCACTTTATGTTTTTAGTAATCATAAGAAAAACATAAGAAAGTGCCCAGGCAACTGGTTGCAATTGATTGATTGATTATATTAATTGGTTTTATGTAGGTCCAGAGCAAACATTACATATTGAATGCTATTTATTGAGATTACTTTAAAACTCATTATCATACTTCTACTAAACATGAAAACCAACAAATCAAGTTGTGCTCTGTCAATTTTGGCAAACCAATCATAACAAAAATGTCTCAAGAGTGGATCAGTCTGGATCTACATTAAAAATTAAAGGAGAACTGAGTGACGTGAAATACAGGCAACACGAAGGAGAAAAGCGAACTTAAGTAAAGGATGGGAAAGAAGGAGAGACACACTAATGAACTAACACACACATACTAATGCCCACAAATAACCCACAGAGACAGAGAAAGTACCTGGAAAGCTGTGAGTGCGCCAGTCCCTGGGTTATACAGGCATCGCAGCGAAGGCATGCTGTCCGCCAGGCTGGAGCAGCCCAGCCACAGAGACCTGGGCATAGAGCACTGCAGAGAGAGGACAACTATGAGATGGGACAGCATGAGACAGGATGACACAGATTACAGGAATTCTCAAAGCTTGGCTAAATACAATATTCCAGTTGCAGCTTGCCTTTATGACAGAAACATCTTCAAGAAAATACTATTTACTAGTTCTAACCCCAGATGGAAACTCAAAAGGAGCACTAGTGCCCAAAAAAGGAAGAAAAAAAAGTTATAGGTCAAAAAGCAAAATATTTAATTTAAAAATTTATTCCTGTTCTTCTGTGTATGAAACTAAAGGAAATCTACTTCTTATTCCAATTAATCAATTCTTTTCCTCTACGCACCTCAACTCATCTCCCATAAACTCACCACAAAAGTGAAATATTGTGCAGACTAAGCAGAAAAAAGAAATCATTCATAGTAGCACTTCAACACTAGAAACGGTAAATTAGAAAACAAAATATCACAGGAAACTTAAAAGGATTTTAAGAAGGTGGGAAGAAGGAAAAGAAAAAGTATTATACCCCTACAGTTTGACAGCAACTAACGCCGCAAAATTTGCATACGTTTTATGTATCTTGTTAGTCTGCTATTCATTAACCAAAATGCATAAGTTACCATAGCAGCTGCCTCTTTATCTTTCCAGATGGATTTAGGGGGATGTGGGGGATGGCAGGAGGAGGCAAGAAACAATCCAAACAGAAGGGAAAACAACAACAAAGCAAGGAGAGACAGGGACAGAAAAAGAGGACCCCAAAAAGCTGCTGGTCCTAAAACCTTGTAAATAAACAAACAAGAAATGTGTAAGTGTAAATATACATACAGTATATTCAAAACAAAACAAAAAAAAAGGTAGAACTTATGAGTTTTAGTATTACTAATTAAACAGTATTAGTGGTACTGCTCCTGTACCTTATAAACACTATATCTTTTAGAAGAATTTTTACAATCTTTAGATTTCCCTAAATGTATCCCAGGTTGAATCTTTGTCCATCAACTTGGGTGCTATTACAGTCTAGTAATACTAAAAAACTAAATACCTGATCATAGCACATATAAAAACAGAAAAACATTTTAAAGCACAACAGTCAGTGCACATAATACTAAACTTTGAATTATAAGCTTTGAACTATTTATTATCATCATGGGACTTTTTTCTTCTTAAAACACTTTAGTTGGGGAAATATTAAGGAAACAAAATATGGTATTCACTGTTCACTATCTATAACTGATACAAGGATGGTATACTGGAAAGGCCTTCAAAAATTGGTTTAGACTCCAGCTTTCAGATCATTATTTTCTTATTTTTTAGTTAAGGTGATTGATGCCCAGAAGAAATTAAGCATTTATCCATGATCATAGAATTTAGAAAGTAGAGAAGTAAGAACTAGAATCCTGGCCTACTGCTTTTCAGTTCAGAACTCTTCTTGCCTCTATCCTCCCCTAGGTCATAAAGTGGAAGCATCAGACTTCAAAAACAGGTATCTACTAAAGGCATCACTGGATAACTTAACAACCAAAACAGCTAAACTGCTTTGAACTACTACAACAATCACGTAATTTTTTTGTTTCAACGTTTCTTCTCCTCAAACTACAATCCATTTTACAAACAGCCACTAAACAGAATTGTCTTCACTTTGTGATCGTGTCACTCTCGTCAATAATTCACAAGGCTCCCTAGAAATTCAAGCACTCTATTAATCTGACCTTTCCCCACTGCCTACATCAACTCACCCTCTCTGTCCTTCCAGTTGGCCCTGGAACTCTAATGAATTACCTTGATATTTTGTTCAAATATACATCTTACCCCCATACTTTTGAACTTGTAATTTCCTTCTTCCTTTCACCCTAACCATACACGTGCATGCTTTCATCTACCATTTACTTATTTGTCTCCTAAGAATTTTGGGGCTTTCCAGGTGGCACTAGTGGTAAAGAATCCACCTGCCAATGCAGGAGATGCAAGAGACTCAGTTTGATCCCTGGGTCAGGAAGATCCCCTTGAGTAGGAAACGGTAACTTGCTCCAGTAATCTTGCCTGGAAATTTCTATAGACAGAAGAGCCTGGCAGGCTACAGTCCATGGGGCTGCAAAGAGCCAGGCATGACTGAGCATGAACTCCTAAGAATTATTTAATTTCAGTCGCATCCAGTGGTTCTCAGTAGCAGATATTCTCATTTTGTGAGAAGGCAGCTGGGAGAAGAGGACAAGGAAGAGCAGGATAAAAAAAAAAAAGTTTCTTTCCCCTTGAGAACCACTGTTCTACTAATATGACTCTATACTGCTGCTGCTGCTAAGTCACTTCAGTCGTGTCCGACTCTCTGCAAGCCCATAGACGGCAGCCCACCAGGCTCCCCCGTCCCTGGGATTTTCCAGGCAAGAACACTAGAGTGGGTTGCCATTTCCTTCTCCAATGCATGAAAGTGAAAAGTCAAAGTGAAGTTGCTCAGTCGTGTCTGACTCTTAGCAACCTCATGGACTGCAGCCTACCAGGCTCCTCTGTCCATGGGATTTTCCAGGCAACAGTACAGGAGTGGGGTGCCACTGGCTTCTCTGGACCCTATACTGGAAGCACCAAATTCTTAGCCAAAATAATTTTTGTTAGGAAGATGACATTAAAAGTTTCTAAATCTAATGTTTTGGCCATTTATCTGACAAGTACTTGTTGAGTATCTTCTTTGTGCTGGGCACTGTCCTAGGCAGTAGGGATAGAACAATGAACAAAAGAAACAAAAATACTTTATATTCTGGTGATAAGTCTCTCAGCCATAAATTCTTCTATATTTAAAATCTTTAATGGAAAAGAAATTCCCTGGTAGTGACTTTCTCTCATTGTTAATGAGACAACCTATATGATTAATCAAGTGGTTAAAAGTTCTGTGTATCCTGGGTAGAACAATGTTCACGCTGAAGGGACTGAATTTGAGAAAAGAGAGAAATAAAGCGAGAATTTTTAAAAGCCAAAATGAAAACAGGGAAAGAAAATGGAGTAGGCACTGAAAAATAGCCTGTAACTTTTCTGACTTCCCTTCAGAAGAGGTAGATGGCTCATATACTTTTGGCAATAACTAAGTGCATGATCTCCACTTTTTAATTAAAATATACATTTTTATTTATATTTATGACTGCTCCCTGGTAAGCTTTTAAGGCATTCCTCTTTTGAATGTTTTGTCTCCTTCATTTTATATTAGGTTCTGTGTTATTTTTGCAGTATGTACTTGGTTAATCATTATCTAACTGTTCTTTCTGTTACTCATTCTAATGCCCTTCTCCTCATTCATTCATTCCTATCGTCCATCAAAACTCCTAAAAACTAAGAATTTGAAAGGGCTTTATCCCACCTCCCTAAACTAAAATTCCCAAATAAAACTATAATCAATAATAAGCCACATACACCCAGGAAAGTCACTAGATATACTGGTGTGATTTCTAAAATAGCATTAAATTGCAAACACCACACAGAGGATGCATTCCCGATTATTACAAGACAATTGGTGTGGGTATGATAACCACACTTGAATATAGTCTGATCTGCACATTACCATAAGATTTTATATATTATAGCTCAATTTAAAAACCAATTTTCAAATTGGTTTGTATTGTAACAATTAATCTTACCCATACTGGTAAATGCCACTTTAAAACACTGAGGAAAAAAGATATAATTACAAAATTAATGGAATAGGCTATAATTTCTAACTCTACCTCTTTCCCTTCTATCTTCACATTTAGCAGCATTTTCTAAATGAAAAAGGAAATCAAAAGAAATTTAGGCAATAAGCAACAGAGTGGAAAAGGGTGCCACTGCGGTTACTGTTCCTTATGTAGTCTAAACATTTCAGGGTCATCCTGATTGGTCAGTTTTCTGACAAAAATGTATGACTTTCTCTGTCCTTCAACAATGAACAAATAATCCTCCTTAAGATGCCCAAAACCCACGTAAGTTTTCTACTTAAAGTTGAGACAGTAAAAGTTTGTTTCTCCTTGCAAACTAATATGGGAATTCCTAAGACTTTCCTTCTACACTTAAAACAATTTTTTAATAAAAGTAGGTTCCAAACTAAACTGCAATCTAGCAACTATATTCTCACTTTTAAATATTTAACTTCCATTATCTGTTAAAGAACTTGTGAAGGACCTATTCCTTAAGTATTTCTCCTCTGCAATCTCAAAAGCTACAATGAAGTTTGAATCACACATGGGTCTCCCTCTAACAGAAATCTAGCCTTACATAGCACAGGTTTATTTCTTCAGCTCACTTTCTACTTAACCTCACCCCAAATGGCTCTCCACTGCAACTCTCAAAATAAGGTTGAAAACTACAATAATTTATTACAACTGAAGTTTGTTACTCAACTGAATGAGTTTACCAGCTTTTAAAAAACATACACAGCATTTTTTTAAATGCTTAAAACATGTTTTCTACTACTTGAAAGAATCAAGAAAAATCAAAGAAAAAGAGATTGAAACGCTGCACAAGGGGCCTGCAGTGCTTTGAGGAGGAAGTGTCTAAGGTCCATCAGGTTCAACAGCACAAACTCATTTTCACAGAGAACACTGAAAATCTTGACTCTTCCCCTTATTTGGCTGCCTGGAAAAAGCCACAGTTTCTCTTCACTGATAGAACGCCCTGCAGGCAAAGGGCTGGCCTTAGCATTTACTATATGAAAGCTGAATGACAAAACCCCTTAAACTCAGGTCCCTGGTTGGTCAACTTCTAGGAGTAATAGAAGCTATAATAATCAACAGTAAAAAGATTGCTGCATTGAGAGTTTATGTATCCTTAAGCCATGGAATAGAAGAATTCCCTTTTCACAACTATATCAACTAAAAAATTCAGGCCAAGAGAACTATAGTATTCCATAGATCATGTATATTCAGTCTCTACCTATACAAATTCATTGACCTGCCTCTTAAGAATCCCAATTTAGTTCACTTACCAAAGTGTCATATATGATAATCATATCTGCCTACCCTTAATGCACAAGGTTTTGGTAAAGTTAAAATAAGGGATCTAAAACTTCAAGTACGAAAGAAAAAATATAAAGTGCATCATTACCAAGAACAGGATTCCATGAATGCCACTTGCATTTCAAAATGTTCTGAGAAGCCATTAAGAAGTGTAGATCATGGAATCAATAAGTTCACAAACAGTAACTACAAGGAAAAATACAATAATGTACTAAATTGTGTCACACAATTGCTGCTATATAAGTTTAAAGTTCTAATTTTTAGAAAAGTTCAGACACAGGCTTTAATTTTTTTGTAGAACTTGTTACTATATGTAAATTTATTACGTTTGCCTCCTCTATCAGACTGTATTTCTTAGATATGAGTCATGTCTTTTTTTTTTTTAACTCTCCACTGTCTGATCAGAGTAGATGCTCAATAAAAGTGCTTTTAATGTCAAGAGATCAGCAAAAGCTACCTATCATAAAGAGAGAAGTAAGGAAACAGTTTTTGCTTATACAACAGTGAGAATACCGGTAAAATAACACTGGTTACTTTACTGAGATTGATCTTACCAGGATGGAAGGTATGTGTGTTGGAAAAATCTCTTTCATAATTTATCATCTTACTCACCTGTAAGACAATCTAGTCAGCAAGTAAGATCCAGAGAGGTTAAATAAATTACTGAAAGTGAATGGGTATCACACAAGTGGTAAATATAGGATTCAAAGCTAGATACTCTGACTACTAGGATGATGCCACACAAAAATGGCATTTAAAAAGTCAGACATGAAGTTATCTCATTTATTAAGAAATACAGAGCCAAAGGTGGGTTTCAGGGCACTGAAACTAAAGAAAAGGAGTCCCACCCAAGAGGCCATGGTAAGTAACAATGTGGTGGCCCCAACTTATATAAAGCAGAAGATCAACAGGACTTAACAACTAATGAAAGGAACGAAGAAAGTAAGTCAGAAATAAGCCCCTAGATTTCAAAGGAATGACTCGAAGAAGGATGGTAGCACTGACAGACACACATAAACTAAAAATGCTCTGTGGGTTCTGGGGTATTGGGCTGGGAATGGAGTAGGTAAGGTCAGAAATCGTAAATATAACATGAAAATAAACCTCTTATATGTGAGTGAAAATATGGCATGGGCAGAAAGCTGTAAGTGCTACACAAATACAGCATCACTGGCTTCTGCATAAATTATAATCCACTAGGTTGCAAGCATTTGTTGTAAAAATACTAGTGAGACTTTTTTAATTTAAAAAATAAATTGATTCCTCTTACCCCTCAACTCCCTTCCTACCTGAAAAACTCAGTTCGACAGACATTGAGTGAGTACAAGCCAAGTGGGCATCAAACTGATTGGTATAAATTAAATGGCAACAATGGCCCAATACAGGTTTTTGGAGTCCAAGTGCGTGTGAGAGAGGTGTCCCTGAGGGGTAAGAGAGTTTCATAGTCCAAGTAGAATGAGGGAAAAAAACTTTACAAGAGACGGGCCTGTCATGGAGTTCTATAGCTCGAGTTGAGTGAGGAGAGCTTCTACATGGGGGACTGAAGTGGCAGTGAGCAAGATGATGACGTGTCCACATGACGGGGAAGGGCAGGGTAGTAAGAGTTCCCAAAGCAAACAGAAGAAGACATTCACAGAGTAGAGGGATAGTGGCCCAGCAAAGTTTCTGACTCAATGGGGAGAAAGGGTAGAAGGGGCAGTCCAGTGCAAATAGATTCCAAAAGGTTGGGGAAAGCATCCATACAGAGTATTGGGTGAGAAATGGAGACAGAGCTATGTCACCAATGGGAGATGAGTTATATGGGAAGATTCACTGAATCAAGTGGGTAGAGCAAATATTAAGGATAATAAGAGCAAATATTAAGGATAATAAAAAACCCAAACTTCTCATCAGAGAAGAGTTACAGATAAAGAAATGAAGAAAGCTAGAGTGAATACTATGCTGCTGAACTAGATATTATGAATCCAAAGCTTTGTATCAGAGACAGAGACAATTCTAGGTTAAGTGATGTATGTATAGGTATATACACATACATACAAACAAACATACCCCCTGGCTCTATCAAATGAGAGGGTGTAGTAACAGTAACACCTTAATAGTAATGAGTACACTGATCACACACACACACACATTTAGTGATTCTAAATATCACCCTCCACTAAAAAGAATCAGAGCTCCTTAGAACAATGGCTAATTCCAGAACTTGGGCAGGAAAAGTTTCAGATAAGTGCAGAGTACCTTATTGTGGTACTCAAAGAAAGATGGAGACATGGCAAGATGATACAGGGGCCAGTGCAAAGGCTCTCACAGGCTAATTCCAGGACAAACTGAACATCAGAACAAATAATGATGATAATGGATTATAATACTGGCAGATAATACCAGTATTACAACATGCCCCTCAATGATTCCTAACTCCTGATATTCATAAAACTTGTAAGTAATCCTGTCTCCTTGAGTGTGGAATAGCCTAATACCTTGCGTCTAGGTTATATAAGACTGTAACTTCTATCTTGCTAAGAGACTCCACTGTCTCCTTGGCTTGCATACTTTGATGAAGCAAGTAGTCACACTGGAGAGGTTCACATGGCAAGGAACTGAGGGTGGCCTCCAGTCAACAGCCAGCTAGGAACTGGGTCTCCAGTAACTCCCGAGGAAAGGAATTCTGCCAAAAACCATGTAAACTTGAAGTGGCTCTTTCCCCAGTCAAGCCTTCAAACAGGACCTCAGCCCTGGCCAATACCTTCATTATAGTCTTGTAACGGATCAGATCAGGCATGCCCAGACTCCCGAACCAAAGAAATTGTGTGATAATAAATGTGTGCTCTATGCCACTAAATTTGTGGTAATTTAGTATGCCACAAAAACTAATATAATAACACACTGAGTAAAACAGAAATCCAAATTAATAATACACAAAATAAACTGAAGAGTGTGATGGGGAATATGATACTTAAATGGTCTCAAAATATTTTCCCATATAATACTTATTTCAAAAGGGAAAACAGTAATTTTACAGTAGAAAAACCTAACACCTTAATCAAGTGATAATTATTGTTACCAATAATGAAACAAATTAAAATAATGTGTCACCTGATAGACTGCAATAAGAACACAGCATCACCTCTGTGATATTTCTGCCAGTGATATACAGCCTATATCTAATTATAAGAAAACATCAGAAAAACCCAAACTGAAAAATAATCCACAAAATAACTGTCCTGTAATCCTCAAGAATGTCAATGTTAGGGAAGTCAAGGAAAGACTAAAGAATTGTTCCCTTCTGAAGGGAGACTAAAGAAGACATGATAACTAAATCCAACATGTCATTCTGGACTAGATCCTTATGTATAAAAGGTCATTTATTGCAGTTGATAGAAAAACTTGGGAGTCTGTGGATTAGCTGGCAGTCATGTATCAATACTAATTTCCTTATTTTTATGGTTATTATTGGGTTCTACAGGAGGATGTAGATTTAGAAAAGGCAGAGGAACCAGAGATCAAATTGCTAACATCTGTAGGATCATCGAAAAAGCAAGAGAGTTCCAGAAAAACATCTACTTCTGCTTTATTGACTACGCCAAAGCCTTTGACTGTGTGGATCACAACAAACTGTGGAAAACTCTTTAAGAGATGGGAATACCAGACCACCTGATTTGCCTCCTTGATCTGTATGCAGGTCAAGAAGCAACAGTTAGAACTGGACATGGAACAACAGACTGGTTCCAAATTAGGAAAGGAGTACGTCAAGGCTGCATATTGTCACCCTGCTGATTTAACCTATATGCAGAGTACATCATGTGAAATGCTGGGGTGGATGAAGCACAAGCTGGAATCAAGATTGCCTATCAATAACCTCAGATATGCAGATGACACCACCCTTATGGCAGAAAGCGAAGAGCTAAAGAGCCTCTTGGTGAAAGTGAAAAAGCAAAGTGAAAAAGTTGGCTTAAAACTCAACATTCAGAAAACTAAGATCATGGCATCCGGTCCCATCACTTCAGGCAATTAGATGGGGAAACAATGGAAAAAGTGAGAGATTTTATTCTGCTGCTGCTGCTGCTCAGTCACTTCAGTCGTGTCCAACTCTGTGCGACAGTGGGGTGACTTTATTCTATTGGGCTCCAAAATCACTGCAGATGGTGACTGCAGCCACGAAGTTAAAAGACGCTTGCTCCTTGGAAGAAAAGCTGTGACCAACCTGGACAGCATATTAAAAAGCAGAAACATTAATTACTTTGCCAACAAAGGTCCGTCTAGTCAAAGCTCTGGTTTTTCCAGTAGTGATGTATGGAGGTGAGAGTTGGACCATAAAGAAAGCTGAGCGTGGAAGACTTGATGCTTTTGAACTGTGGTGTTGGAGAAGACTCTTGAGAGTCCCTTGGACTGCAGGGAGATCCAACCAGTCCATCCTAAAGGAAATCAGTCCTGAATATTCATTGGAAGGACTGATGCTGAAGCTGAAACTCCAGTACTTTGGCCACCTGATGTGAAGAGCTGACTCTTTTGAAAAGACCCTGATGCTGGGAAAGATTGAAGGCAAGAGGAGAAGGGAACGACAGAGGATGAGATGGTTGGATGGCATCACTGACTCAATGGACATGAGTTTGAGTAAACTCAGGGAATTGGCAATGTAAAGGGAAGCCTGGCATGCTACAGTCCAAGGGGGTGGCAAAGAGTTGGACACGCTGAGCAACTCAACTTGAAATGAACTGACAGGAAGATGTTCTTGTCTATAGGAAACAAATCAAAGAATTTAGGAATGATTAGACATCATGTCAGTATCTCACTCTCAAACGATCTATGGAAAAAATGATATTTGCATTTTACTTGCAACTTTTCCTTAAGCTTTGAGAATGCTTAAAATAATATGAAAAATTAGTTAATGAAAATTATATTGGGATTTTTGCCTTTGACAATGATGTGGTAATTGCCAGACTAAATTCCATGCAGAAAAAGACAACTATAAAAGCTACATAAATACATTAATAAATAAAATTTTAAAAACCTGAATACAATAGAGAAAATGATTTGACAGCATCAAAAACAGCAAATGCAGCCAAGAGTTTAGGGGCCCAAATTTTGAGCAGGAGAAAAATGTGGTTAACCTGACTCATGATTCCCCTTGAGGCATTTGCTGATTCTTAGGGTTTGCAATGCAAAGAGCCAGATACTGAAAAACCAAGTTGAAAGCACATTTTGGCAATCTCATGGAGCTAAGGAGCCAAAAATTGGAATACAAACCCCTTCAAGGACAAGGTGCCCTGGTTAAACAACAACAAAAAAAATTAGGCTTTCAGTTAATACCAAGGAAGGGCAGCAGAAACAGACCTGCTTCAGTTGAATCAAAGGGATATACCCATGAAAAGAATATTAAACCCTCTCTGAAGGAAGATATCATCTAAATTCTGTATGATTCTCATTTTTAAAAATGTCTAGCATTCAATAAAAATAATTAAGAATTCCAGTAAAAAAGATCAAATGTCCCCAAGACAGGAGGGTGGGGGGAAAGACCCAAACAGCCAAAAAACCAGAAATAACTCAAGTGTAGTAATCAAATTCAATCGGGGGTGGAAGTGGGAGGGTGTTGTTTAATGAGCACAGAATTTCAATTCTGTAAGATGAAAAAGTTCTGGGGACTTCTCTGGTGGTCCAGTAGCTAAGACCCCTGTGCTCCCCCGTGCAGGGGGCCCAGGTTTGATTTCTGGTTGGGGAAGTAGATCCTCCATGCCACAACTAAAGATCTCACATGCCACAACTAAGAACCCGGCGTAGCCAAGTAAATAAATATTTTTTTATAAAAGAATTATTCACATTGGTTTAGAGCAGATTAGACAATGGCACCCCACTCCAGTATTCCTGCCTGGAAAATCCCATGGACGGAGGAGCCTGGAAGGCTGCAGTCCATGGGGTCGCTGAGGGTCGGACACGACTGAGCGACTTCACTTTCACTTTTCACTTTCATGCATTGGAGAAGGAAATGGCAACCCACTCCATTGTTCTTGCCTGGAGAATCCCAGGGACAGGGGAGCCTGGTGGGCTGCCATCTATGGGGTCACACAGAGTTAGACACGACTGAAGTGACTTAGCAGCAGCAGAGCAGATTAGAAACTCCAGTACTGTTGCCTGGAAAATCCATGGACGGAGGAGCCTGGTGGGCTGCTGTCCATGGGGTCGCTAAGAGTCGGACACGACTGAGCAACTTCACTTTCACGCGTCGGAGAAGGAAATGGCAACCCACTCCAGTGTTCTTGCCTGGAGAATCCCAGGGACGGGGGAGCCTGGTGGGCTGCCGTCTATGGTGTCGCACAAAGTCGGACATGACTGAAGCGACTTAGCAGCAGCAGAGCAGATTAGAAACAAAGCAAGTGAAAATTAGTGAACAGGAAGATAGGTCAGTAGAAAATCACAGAATTAAAGCAGAGATAAAGGACAGAAAAATACCAAAATAAGGTCAGAGATATAAGTGACAGAGTAAACATACATGTGTTTGGACTCCCAGAAGGAAAAAGAAAAAATGAGGCAAAAGCAACCTTAAAGAAATATTAAAATTTTTCAAAAACTGATACATATCATCAAGCCACAGAATTCAAGAATTTCTACCAACATACAAAGCAAGCATCTTTTCTATGCCTGTCACTCTAAGTTTGGATCAGTTTTATCCTTTGCACTTTCAATGTTGTGAAATATGTCTGAAAGTTCCTTTAATGTAAACTTCTTTGCCCTTCATGTGAAGTTTTTCTCCTAGGACATCTTCATCTTTTTTGGCACAACTACCTTCCTCATTTATGTTGATAAGTCCACTTTCGCTATGTTCCTCTGGCTGCATATCTAGAGTTTATCAAATGGTGTCAATATCAACATTTCTACGGTCAGCTATTTCTTCTATGACTCCATTTACCTTCAACTCAAATTTCAACTAATGTCCAGGTTTCAGGAAGATGGAAAAAGCACACTCTTTCCTCTTATCTCCCACTGAATTTAACTACTAAAAATGGACAGAATGGATAGTGCAGCTATTTGAGGACTCCTTGAAAAGTAAACAGGAGTAGGCAGACTGGGGAAGATGGCTTCATCAAGCACCGATCTCAACAATGAATTTTCCTTTAAAAATTTTTATTTCTCCAGTATCCATGAGCCTAGATTGCGTTCTGAAAACCAAAAGTAGGTTATTATTAGTGTAGACAAAGAAAGACCCAGGAGAAGCCCTCTAGGTCTGGTCCAATAAGTATAGAAGGGCTATCCTAATACTCAGGGAGAGTAGTGGAAATCTTCCATTCTTCTTTCTTTACAGTTCTGTTCTCTCCAAGCAATACGATGATGAAAACCACAGGAGAAGCAGGGCCCCATAGTAGTCTAAAGTTGAGTTAAGAAAACTCTTTTTGATCAGAGGAGTTTTGATCCTAAAAGACTGAGAAAAAAACCTCACTGCTCCCCGACCCTACCACCTCCATCCTCATCAGTTAGGTTCAGATGCAGTAACATACTCAGGTAGAGAAGCTTAAATGAAGCTCCAGCTTTCTGGCAGGAGGACTGAAAAAGGAAATTCCAGAGAACCAGATAGTACCAGGGAGATAATGGAGAGGGGGCAGCTCAGAAAAACAAGCCCATAAAGTGCTTTACGAACTCCTGTGCTCACCTGCAAGCTTCACATACATGGACATGTGACCAAAACAGCAAGCCACAGACTCTAAGAAATGAACTGCAAGACAGACTATCATCCAGATCCCAGACTGGCTACTGAGTGAGTGGCACACGCATGGAACAGATTTTAAGAACAGTGTAAAAGCTTTAAAAATGGAAGAGATATTGAACTCACAACCCTTAATATGGCTATTTGAACTAGTAGGCTGAACTGAACAGGGTTGAGAGTCTGATAAAACAAAAATATCAATATTAGGATTTAAATAAACTCAGAGTCTTATAATATTAAAAATGTCCAAGATACAACCCCAAAATTACTAGGCATACAAAGAAGAGTGTGGAGGATCTCAATGCACATCAACAGATGCCAATAATAAACGACACAGTTGTTGAATTACCTTTAAAGACAAAGACTTTAAATAGTATAAAAATGTTTCAACAACTCACTGCAAACACTAGAAAGAAATGGAAAGACAGAAAGTATCAGCAAAAAAACAATACATATAAAGAAGAACCAAATGGAAATATAAGAACTGAAAATAATAAAAATTTTAACTCATTGTATAGACTCAGTAAAAGAATGGCTATTAGCAGACCAGTATTTTCCAAGAAGGGTTTCCCTGGTGCTAAGCAGCAAAGAATCTGCCTGCCAATGCACAAGACTGGAGTTCCATCCCTGGGTCAGGAAAATTCCCTGGAGAAGGAAAAGGCAACCCACTCCAGTGTTCTTGCCTGGGAAATCCCATGGACAGAGGAGCCTGCAGGGCTACAGTCCATGGGCCGCAAAGTGCTAGACATGACTTAGCAACGAAACAACAAATTTCTCATGAATATATAGGCAAAAATCCTGAACAAAATACTAGCAAATAAAATCCAGCAACATATAAAAAGGACTAACATCATGACCAAGTGAAATTTATCCCAGGAGTACAAAGTGGCTGCCTTGAGCCCTAAAAGTGTTTCAACACTGACTCCATATCCTTGTTGCACTTTATTCCCGTGAGCTATCTCTGTACCCTTAAAATAGGTCCTCCTTCTTGCTTAAGGACGAAAAGAGACAAGTTGTTACTGGAAACCAAAACTATCCAATGAAGACAAAAATCGATGTCTAAAATGAGTATTATCCCCAGAATAAACACCATGGGAAGCTACAGTTATTTCAACAATGCCATCAGTGCTCAAAAAATAATGTTTTTTTAATTTAAGCCTTCTAAAATGAAACTGGATTAACGTTATGAAAAGTGAATCCCTGCCTTAAAGGAGATTATAATCTAGTAGAAAATTTAGATTTAAGTGCTTAGGCACTTTTAAACATTTATAAACATTGAAAAACACTACATAAATCAGAATTTAAATGTAAAGTATTACTAGTCTGATATCATTATTGCTAGCCCATATAAACTCACAATATTCTCATAGTCTTTGGATACCAAGTCCACTGCCGAGTCCAACAGAAGTGTTCAAGAAATCCCTGGTGAAGTGAACTGTTGAATTATCGTAACAACTGAGAACAGGTGTGACACTAATTGAGGAATTAAGACATTAATCCAGAAGAAGGTGCAGATTCATCATCAAATCAATTGTAAGATCCTGAGCAGTTCACTTAATTTCCATGTGCCTCACTCAGTGTCTCCACTGGTAAAATGGAGTAGATTAAAATATTTCTACCGATACCTTGCAGCAACAAAATTCTAAAAAATTCTATTATTTAAATCCATCTGCAACACATCTAAATATGGATTTTTTAAAAAAGAAATTATTAGTTTCACCACAAAATGTGGCCTAAAGGGATGGAAATTCCTTTAAACAATATGGTGAAGGGGGAAAGAATAAAGCGGCTTTGATGCTTATTTAGAACTATTAGGATTCAAATCTGGCTGCTTTCTAAAATAAATTTTATTCATTATTATTTATTAAGTATGCAATTACTCAAATATAACACTCTGATACACTAGAATTTTGAACAAACAAATGCTTTAAAATTCTAATAACTATGCATAAGCAGTAAATTAGTCTTACTTGAATTTCTACTGCTGTGTAGCGCAGGGTTACTAAGTACGTAATTACATAAGAGAGCCACCCAACTTCCAAAGGAGCCATTCCAGTGAATTGTGTAAATAATATGCTTTAAAAAAACATAACCTCCTCACATATGAATTTAGATTCACCAGATATGGAGTAGCTGTGTACCTGTGAGACTAGAACACAGTCTTTAAAAGGCCTTCCTAATTATGGATTTACCAGAGAGATTAGAATGACCCAAAGCAAATTAATACATACTTTTTTCTTCATAACTTTCTATAAAAACATTTTCACTATTCTGCTTCACTACAGAAAACAAAAGATCTTAAAAGCCACTGATTTGAGATAAGATCTCCAGAGTACAAGACTATGATCAAATTTCTAACATTGACATTCTGGTTTTCCTAATTACCAAATGCTTGTGTTGTGTTTTTCTTTCATTTGTATCAACATAAGTCCTAAATATTTGGTCTATGGCTCACTTAACCATAAGATTATTGAATTTGAATAAGGAAATTTTCTTTTTAAAAAAATCACACAAAATATTCAACATTAGCAGGCAGCATGCTGCTGCTGCTGCTGCTAAGTTGCTTCAGTCGTGTCCAACTCTGTGCGACCCCATAGACGGCAGCATAGCCTCATAATAATACCTAGATACCACATGTTTTCTGTACCAGAAAAGTCATTTTTAATACCCATTACAGAAAATCAACCAACTTAGTAAACAAATTTATGCATACAGCTGGGTGGTATTTTTATTCTCCCCATAACAGTACAAAAAGTAAGGTTGTTTGCCTACATTTTCTTTGCTACATTATTAAAAATCACCTTATGCTAAGTAAGGAGAATTCCTACATTTTTGAAGTGCTCATTTATTCAGTAAGAATAAAACTGCAATTTTCTCAGATCAGGTTTTACAAACTCAATCTCCTACACCTGTACTTAAAGACCTTTTAAATCATGCCACAAAGAAATTATTTGGCTATACTGGAATTTTATTTTATTAAAATCAAGTCAAATCCCACTGCAATAAACTCAAAGGTACTGTCCAAATTCCTTTATTGCACTAGAATTTATTGCATTAAATATTATTTGAAATAACTAGGCCACCAGCTAAGGCCTGGGAATCACACACAACAATTTTTGATGATATGGGGTTGGCCTATACAACGACTTCAAATGAGCAGAGTCCTCATTGGGAGTATTAGATTTTATGTATTTCTGAAAAAGGGAGGGAGGGAGAAAGAGAAAAGAGAGGAAAAAGAAAAAAAAAGCTTGGTTGCAACTAGAGGAGTAAAGAGAAGTTGAAGCAGTCTTCCATTTTGATGAAAGGCATTTGCAACATTTTTTTCAATAGGAATTTATACATGTGTTCATAGCAGTTGCTATGACTCAACAGAGGCCAGTATCATGTCAATAATCCATATATTAGGGCAGACTGGCTACCATTTGACCAATCCAGTGTAACCTCTCCCTTCCTAGGCAAAAACAGCAAAAGCAGCCACAAAGTAAAATCGTTTGAATGGGAAGTAGGGGGAGAGGAGACAAATCTTCACACTGGACTTCTGGAACGTCCCCTTCTCTACAGATGTGTCTGCTATAGCAATGAGATCAGGAGGGAGTGCTATCTGGAGCTTTCTTCTTAAATGAGAGGGAAACTCTTCATGAAAAGATCCCCTGATATCAAATGGTATTTCAACTACTACAAACCAAGTATCACAGCCCTCCTTGCTGCTACTGCTGCTAAGCCGCTTCAGTCGTGTCCGACTCTGTGTGACCCCATAGACGGCAGCCCACCAGGCTCCCCCGTCCCTGGGATTCTCCAGGTAAGAACACTGGAGTGGGTTGCCATTTCCTCCTCCAATGCATGAAAGTGAAAAGTGAGAGTGAAGTCGCTTAGTCATGTCCAACTTTTAGCGACCCCATGGACTGTAGCCTACCAGGCTCCTCCGTCCATGGGATTCTCCAGGCAAGAGTACTGGAGTGGGTTGCCATTACCTTCTCCAATAAAAACCTCTAGTAAAGAGCAAAAGGGCAATGGCATTCGTGTACTCATGCTCAGATAGTGTTCAACTATTTGCAATTAAATGTGGAAGAAATACGGGAATTTCAACAGCACAGTTTTTAGATCAACCTCTCAGTTTTATGGATATTTTAGCACGTGTCCAATCTTGCAGAACTCCATCTTCCTCTACTTTATTTGTAATATACACTGCTCTTAAACCACTTTAACACATTGTTACTGAGATACTTCTCTTACACAGTACCTACCAAGCAGTAGATCAATATTCTTCACACAGAGAGGCTGATTCCATTGCCACAAAAACCTGTGCAAACAGCCAGATGCTGAACAAAGAGCACAGCTTTCATTCCTAACATGTCTCCACTCCACTGGGAGGAAATATTTTGCTACGGTGGGCAAGTAGAAGTTGAGAAAGAAATAATGGCATTTAAAATAATTAAGAAGCTTTGATTAGAGAGAAAGTTTGAAGGATATAGCTAAAATAAATTTCACCTACAAGATGCTTATCATTCATCAAACCCATCTGTTCACCTGCAGTCACAATGCTGCATTTGATGCTTTACAAACTGCCATGCTGCTGCTGCTGCTAAGTCGCTTCAGTCGTGTCCAACTCTCTGTGACCCCATAAACGGCCTCCTACCAGGCTCCCCTGTCCCTGGGATTCTCCAGGCAAGAACACTGGAGTGGGTTGCCATTTCCTTCTCCAATGCATGAGAGTGAAAAGTGAAAGGGAAGTCGCTCAGTCGTGTCCGACTCAGCAACCTCATGGACTATAGCCCACCAGGCTCCTCTGTCCATGGGATATTCCAGGCAAGAGTACTGGAGTCGGGTGCCATTGCCTTCTCCGACAAACTGCCATAACATTAGGTATTTATGTTGCACTTCAACACTTAAGACTAAAATGATACAGAAACAAAATAAAGAATTGGGTGAAAAATGAGGGAAAGAGGAGAAAACTGAAATATTCTACTGTTCCTTTAAAGCCACTTTCAGTTAACAAAATTTTGTGACTTCAATTTCTTCTTAAATGTACACCAAAAAAACCCTTTATTCACAAGCTTTTCATATGGTTATTTCATTTCTCTCTCCTTCATACTATTGTTATGATCTGAGGCAATAAAACTGAGTTGAAACATAATTAGAAAGGACAGAGATCTGTCTACATGCAGTGAGTGATACTAGCAACTTATGGCACCAGAGGGATTTAACTTTTGTCTAATATCAGTTCTCCCTGTCCTTTCTCACACTACTTACTTCCGATGGATTAGGCTGCAATACATCCTTTCTAGACCAGCTTTAATCATTTTCACAACTATGGCTGCTATGACAACAGGATGCAGCTTATCTGTGCTGTTTTCATTTTCTCCATTTGAGTTGCCATAACAACACAATCATTCTGCCTTTCTCCAGTATGTAACAACTTTCTCTAAGGATTGTATTCTTTTTTTTTTTAATTTTATTTTATTTTTAAACTTTACATAATTGTATTAGTTTTGCCAAATATCAAATAAGGATTGTATTCTTAAGGACACTGGATTTCCCTATAAAGAAACTAAGCAACAGAATTTACATAAAAATGCTATTTAAACAATAAAACTCCAATTTTAAAACCTTTTGAGGGAAGAGTTATTTTTGATAGGAACTTTCATCATACAAAAAATAAACTTAACCCCCCCTCAAAAAAAAAAAAACCCCGATACCTGAAACCTGAAATCCAAAAACTATCTACCATTAGCAGTGACTTACTTTTATACAGACTTACCGAAGCAAAAGATAGCAATATCATCATAATTATGAGCTACAGTAAAGTGTCCATTAATACCTGTCCCAAGTAGAACAATCAAGAATGAATACAGTTCTATACTGAATACTTTGCCATAGTAATCCAACATCATTTGTTAGGAATACCAGAGCTGGGAGTAGTGAGCTTTATATTAGGCAAACGCCATTTAAAAATTTAACCTTCAATTCAAGGCTTTCTATGCTAATAGAATCCTGAAGAAGTTCATACAGTTCAAATTCTCTTATAGTATAAATTGTGTATTTATAAAAACTGATATCCATAGAAAAGATCAAAGAAAAGCATTTATTGTTCTAAACAGCAACATAAAAATTTTTTAAAGTATTTTGGCTAGTGGATCACCATATCCATTACTAGGAACATCATGCCAGGACATAAGTGTGTTTTTAAAAAAAAAACTATCAACTGTTACTACTCCTCGTTGTACCAGCATTTGCAATAACAGGACTCTGTATATTCAAAAGGTTATCTTAACTTAATAGATTAAATAACTAAATTCAGATCTTTTAAGTCCTTTGATCAGCTGACTAAGCTACATTAAAATTTTTCACATAGTGGAGATTCCCTGGTGGTTCAGTGGTTCAGACTCTGCACTTCTACTGCAAGGGCACACGTTTGATCCCTGGTTAGGAAACTAAGATTCCCGCAAGCTGTGCAGCAGTGCAACTAAAAAAAAAAAACTCGCCCATAATACAAATATCCATGAATACATATACATATTTATTGCTTACAAACAAAATATGGAAATATTACTATTTGAGGGGAAAATATGCAAATGTTAGTTAAGTTCCCCCTTAGTTCCCTACAGGCATATAAAAGATTATTTATAATATTGTGGTATTTTTACAGGATTGAACTAATTTTCACATATTAGTGTAACGAGACACACTTTAATTTTAATCACAGTTGAGATAATTCAATAAATTTTGTAGTTTGCAGTGAACTGAAAAAGATGATTTATTTAACCAAACCTGAAGATCAGAGCATGATCGTTTTCTTAAAATCCACTCTACCAAATTCTGAAATAACAGCTTAACAATTTAGTTTTTAGTCAGTTTTTTTTTAAGACTAAAGAGGAGAGGGTTGGCAAATATAAAGAGCTAAAATAATGACAGAATCAAGATCTTTTCTTTAGAATCTTTTCCACACAGGAAAATGAGAAACCCAAAACAATGATAATTTTTTTTAAAAGCAGCTAGAGCAAAAGGGTGGTTACACTATTTTTAGAGGAGGGATGAGAGAGGGGGAATGGCAACACAAAGGGTATGGACAGAGAAGAAGAGAATCTAGGACCAAATGGATTCCAATCCTGGGCAACCTGGATAGACACTCAAGTGAAAATGAAACCAACAAATGGGCTAAAATCATACACAAAAGCCCATCTCTAACTCTGCTTTCTTCTTTCCATAGTATTGGTTGCTGTTGTTCAGTCACTAAGTCGTGTCTAACTCTTTGTGACCCCAAGGACTACAGCGCTCCAGGTTTCCCTGTCCTTCACTATCTCCTGCAGTTTGCTCAAATTCATATCCACTGAGTCAGTGATGCTGTCTAACCATCTCATCCTCTGCCTCCCACCTCTTCTTTTGCCTTCAATCTTTCCCAGCATCAGGGTTTTTTACAATGAGGCTTCTGTTTGCATTAGGTGGTCAAAGTATAGAGCTTTAGCATCCGTCTTTCCAATGAATATTCAGGGTTGATTTCCTCTGGACTGACTAGTTTGATCTCCCTGCTGTCCAAAGGAATCTCAAGAGTCTTCTCCAGCACCACAGTTAAAAAGCATCAATTCTTCTGTGCTCAGCCTTCCTTATGGTCCAACTCTCATATCTGTTCATGACTACTGGAAAAACTATAGCTTTGACAGTATGAACCTCTGTTGGCAAAGTGACGTCTCTGCTTTTTAAAATGTTGTCGAGGTTTGTCATAGCTTTCCTTCCAAGGAACAAGCATCTTTTAATTTCATGGCTGAAGTCACCGTCCACAGTGATTTTAGAGTCTAAGAAAATAAAATTTGTCACTGCTTCCACTTTTTCCCCTTCTATTTGCCACAAAATGATGGGACTGGATGCCATGATCTTAGTTTTTTTAATGTTGAGTTTTAAGCCAACTTTTTTCCACTCCCTTCTTTTACCTTCATCAAGAGGCTCTTTTTTCCTCTTCACTTTATGCCATTAGAGAGGTATCAAATCTGCATATCTGAGGTTGTTGATGTTTCTCCCAGCAATCTTGATTCCAGTTTGTGATTCATTCAGCCCAGCATTAGGGAACCTCGAGAAAATGCTCCTTTCTAAGGCTTGAAAAGGTGAAAGTGAAGTCACTGAGTCATGTCCGACTCCTTGCGACCCCATGGACTTTCCAGGCAAGAATACTGGAGTGGGTTGCCATTTCCTTCTCCAGGAGATCTTCCCGACCCAGGGGTTGAACCTGGGTCTCCTGCATTGTAGACAGACACTTTACCATCTGAGCCACCAGGGAAGATCTTCTAAGGCTTAAACTCCCAAGAAATTGCTACCTTGCAATGACTCCTCAATTAGCTGAAGCCACTAGGTCCTAGGCTGTAAGCAAGATGATATAATTTTATTATAGAGCAAAATGTGAATTTAGGAGCTAATGCTGTTGGAATCATGGAATCTTGAGACTGAATTTTTGTGATGCCCTTTGTTGACAGGACTGGTGAATTACCTGTGCATGTGTGGCCTAGCATTCTTGTTAACAGCTATGACTCATCCAGAATACCCTTCAAAAGAGAGCCTCTGGCCTCATCATCAGGACAGTCTGTTGTGAGCCGACATGCACTCAGATCTATGCTACTGATGTCACATCTGCTGGAACTCACTGGTGGAACTACTACTCCTGCCCTCATCTGACATGTTTAGCCACACACTCCATTAGGGACTTGCAGGCTACTGGAACAAGCCCCTACCAACTCTTCTCAAGAGTATGTTATATCCTGTCCAAAATGATTGATTTTTAGGGTAAGAGTTTTATATATACACAAGAGAATTAAATGTACTTCTACACTCCAAGGTATAATGTACTAATTTTTAAAGATTGATTATATCAGTCATTGGTAATTAGATATGAAAGTTCCAATTACCAAAACTTTAAAATAATTTTATTGCTATTTGAACCATTCCAAGTTGAAAGAAAACATTATAAAAAAAAAGTTATCAAAGAATCACTTTCTTTAGTAAGAAATTATAATGTATCTTTAGTCATCAATCTCCACCTCTAGCCCTACAAGAATATTAATTTTCCACAGAGAACTGACATGGAACTATTTGCCAACTAAACAATCCATACTTTATAAAGCCTTTAATTTAGCTACTAAAACCTTGGGATAAAGGAAGACCTAGGTATGGATTCCAGGGCATACATTTAGTTTTAGAAGAATATGATATACAGTATAAGAAGTCTGCACTACACTGGCTATGCTTGTTTTAAAGATTAGTTTTCTTATGTAGATGCCTTTCAATGATGTATGAAATCTGAAGAGAATGTGAAAAAAAGGCAAAGAACTCAATTCTACCAAAGGGCATCTTACTCCTATGTTAGACCAGTTGGTTTCCAAAGTGGGATGTAGGTATTACGCCAGGAGGTAGGTAAGATGATCCTTTGGAATGCCAGGAAAAAAATTAAACTTTTATTAAAATTAATTTCAAAAAGAAATTAATGTTTTCTGATTTTTATAATATAGATAAACACTGGTTCCCTCATTAAAAAACAAGTTCATTTCTATCTTTTTTTTAGATTCCACATATAAGTGATATCATATATCTCTTTCTCTGACTTACTTAGTATGGTAATTTCCAGGTCTATCCTTGCTGCAAATGGCATTATTTCCTTCTTTCAGTGGCTCATATTCCATTGCATATGTGTACCACATCTTCTGTATCCATGCATCTGTTGATGGACATTTAGGCTGCTTCCATGTCTTGGCTATTGTAAACACTGCTGCAATGGTACATTCCATGTATCCTTTTGGACCATGTTTTTCTCTGGATAAATGCCCAGGAGTGGGATTGCTGGATCATGTGGTAGCTCTATTCTTAGTTTTTTAAGGAACTCCATATTCTTCTCCATAGTGGCTGTACCAGTTTACATTCCCACCAACAATGTAGGAGGGTTCCTTTTTCTCCACACCCTCTACAGCATTTACTTTGGTAGATTTTTAAAATATGTATTTATTTGGCTGTGCCAGGTCTCAGGTGTGGCATGGGGATCTTTAATCTCTAGTTGCAGCATGAGGGATCTTTTAGGCATGCAGGATCTTTTAGCTGTGGCATGCAGGATCTAGTTCCCTAATCAGAGACTGAACCTGGGACCCCTGAATTGGGAGCGCTGAGTCTTAGCCATTAGACCACCAGGGAAGTCCCTTGTTTGTAAGTTTTTTGATGATGACTATTCTGACTGTTGTGAGGTGATATCTCAATGTAGTTGTGATTTGCACTTCTCTAATAATTAGTGATGTTGAGCATCTTTTCATGTGCCTCTTGGCCATCTGCTTTGGAGAAATGTCTATTTAGGTCTTCTGCTCATTTTTTCATTGGGTTGTTTATTTTCTGGATATTGAGCTGCATGAGCTGTTTGTAAATTCTGAAGACTAATCTCCTATCAGTTGCATCATTTGAGACTATCTTCTCCCATTCTGTGGGTTGTCTTTTCATTTTGTTAGTAGTTTCCTTTGCTGTGTAAAAGCTTTTAAGTTTAACTAGGTCTCATTTGTTAATCTTTATTTTTATTTAAACTACTCTGGGAGATGGATCAAAAAAGATATTGCTGTGATTTATGTCAAAGAGTGTTCTGCTTATGTTTTCCCCTAAGAGTTTTATAGTATCCAGTCATATGTAGGTCTTTAATCCATTTTGAGTTAATTTTTGTGTGTGGTGTTAAAGAATAACTCCCAAGACTGAACCAGGACAAAATAGAAAATATGAACAGACCAATCATAAGTACTGAAATTGAAACTGTGATTAAAAAACCCCCAACAAACAAAAGTCCAGGACCAGATGGCTTCACAGGCGAATTCTATCAAACACTTAGAGAAGAGTCAACACCTATCCTTCTGAAACTACTCCAAAAAAGTACAGAGGAAGGAACAGTCCTAAACTCATTCTATGAGGATACCATCACTATGATACAAAAGTTAGACAAAGATACCACACAAAAAAGAAAACTACAGGCCAATATCACTGATGAACATGCAAAAATCCTCAACAAAATACTAGCAATCCAAATTCAACAATACATTAAAAGGATCATACAGGTGGGATTTATCCCAGGAATGCAAGAATTTTTCAATATTCACACATCAGTGTGATACACCACATCAACAAACTGAAGAATAAAAACCATATGATCATTTCAAAATTCAACACCCATTTATGATACAAACTCTCCAGCAAGTAGGCATAGAGGGAACATACCTCAACATAACAAAAGCCACATAAGACAAACGTATAGCTAACATCAAACTCAATGGTGAAAAACTGAAAGCATTTTCCTTCTCTAATTCAGGAAAAAGATAAGGATACCCACTCTGGCTACTTTTATTCAACATAGTTTTGGAAGTTATAGCCACAGCAATCAGAGAAGGAAAACATAGAAAAGGAATCCAAATTTGAAAAGAATAAGTAAAACTGATGACATGATATACACAGAAAATCCTAAAGATGGTACCAGAAAACTACTAGAGCTCATCAATGAATCTGCAAGTTGTAGGATACAAAATTAATACACAGGAATCTGTTGCATTCCTATATACTAACAACAGAAACAGAAATTAAAGAAGCAATCCCATTTACCACTGCATCAAAAAGAATAAAATACCAAGGAATAAACCTACCAAATGAGACTAAGAAATTCCCTGGTGACTCAGCGGTAAAGAATATGCCTATCAATACAAGAGACTGAGGTTCGATCCCTGGAGAAAATCCCCTGGAAAAGGAAATGGCAACTCACTCTATTATTCTTGCCTGGGAAATCCCATGGACAGAGGAGCCTGGCGGACTACAGTCCATGGGGTCTCAAGAGTTGGACACGACATGGTGACTCAATAACAACAACAAGGAAACAAGAGACTTGTACTCCGAAAACTGCAAGATGCTAATGAAAGAAATCGAAGATGATATAAACAGATGGGGAAGATATACCATATTCTTGGATTAAAAGAATCTACATGGTTAAAATGACTATACTACCCAAGGCAATCTATAAATTCAACGCAATGTCCTTATCAAATTACCAATGGCACTGTTCACAGAACTAAATCAAAAAATCTTAAAATTTGTATGGAGACACTATAGACCTCAAACTGACTTGATGAAGTAGGATGTGTGATTTATCATTACCCTCATTTTACAAGGTGAGAAATAGGAAGAAAGTGCAGACAAGAAACAGAACTAAAGGCTAAAAAAACTCCAGCATTTGTCTAAGAATCAAATGCTTATTAAATTATCTGGCTCAAGAGAGTGCTCTTTCATTATACACTACTTACTGCCTCTTAACATTAAAAAAAAAAAAAAAACATAAAAAAACAGAAACCAAAATCATTTTCCCTAGCCAAAGGTTTTCAAATTTTAGTATTTAATCCATGGTAGGTGTCTTTTTGGTGGGTCCTAGAAAAACTCTTTAAAGTATCTAATTTAAACTAATCTCCAAGAAATAAGAAAAAGTGGTGGCCTCTGGGGAGGGAAAATAAATGCTAAAAAGACGGATAAAAGAGATTTCTTTATATATACCCTTTTGTATTTTTTTAAACTTTGTACTGTGCTACATGTTTTACATATTCAAAAACAAATACTTTAAAAATAACCCCATGTTTTGATTTCTATCAAGAGTTAAATACTATATATCAAGGCTTATTATAGAGCTATGTGACTAAGGCTGCATGGTACTGATACAGGGATAAACAGAACAATATACAGAATAATGTACCCAAAATCAAACCAACGCACGTAAGGACAGGATTTATGATGGAGGCAGCCCTGGAGATCAGAGAAGAATACATAATCTTTCAGTAGATGATGCTGGGGGACACTGGAAGTCCATACGGAAAAAAATGAAATGAAATTCCATCCTCACAAACACAAAAATCAATCCTAAAGTGAGGGAGACTAACATTCTAAAATGTAAAAGGCAAAACAATCAAGCTTCTAGTGGAAAACATGAGACTATTTTCATAAACTTAGGACAGAAAAGGCTTTCTTAAAAAAAGTCATTGGAATATTGAATATTCATTGGAAGGACTGATACTGCAGCTGAAGCTCCAATACTTTAGCCACCTGATGTGAAGAGCCAACTCACTGGAAAAGACCCTGATGCTGGGAAAGATTGAGGGCAGGAAGAGAAGGGAGCAATAGAGGATGAGATAGTTGGATGGCATCATCGACTAAATGGACATGAGTGTGAGCAAACTCTGGAAGATAGTGAAGGACCCCCTGGTGTCCATGGGGTCACAAAGAGTTGGACACAACTGAGCAACTGAACAACAACAAAGTCATAGATTAAACACACAAACACACTTCAATTTATCTATCAATCACATCAAATGGAAGAAACATAAGCTCAGCCACAAACAAAACAGAGAGTCAAAAGAGTACCAACTGGGGTTTGAATAGGGAAATGTGGGCTCTAGTCAACTGTAACCTTGAACAAGTTACATGACCTCTTTTAGTCTCAGTTTGCTCATTTATAAAAGCAAGAAGTCAGACTACAATCCAAACAAGGTCTTTTGCCCAAAGTGTATGACTACTAAAGTGACTGCAAACCACTGTTTCTTGAATGAGCTAAGTAGGCGGACAGATATCTGGTGTTGATACTTAAAAGGATGAAGAAAAAGGAAAATGATATTTCCCAGCCCTCTGAGAACTGCAGAGTATAAATAACTAAACATGCTGACAGTGTTTAAGGTCCACCTTGATAGAAAAGAGTGTATTCCAAATCTACATGTAACGTGCACTTTCTAGGGCACACTGACCTTGCTGGGAATTTGCTTGGTCATGATATTTCTTTAAGAAAACTGATAAAAGTAGAAAGAGCCTGGGAACATCAGTAGGATAGCAATTAAAAGATTTAAGTATATCTATCCATATATCCTTGACAGGTAAAATTTCATCATCATAGACAAGGATAAATTGTCACTGCTTGTCTGGGTGGTTGGGGGAATAAGAAAATTAAGAACAGGAAATTCCAGTAGGATTTTTGATAACCACCAGTCAAGTCATTTCTGTACCATTTTTCCTAACACTACCAAATACTATACTCGATATTTCATTAGCTTCTCAAAATGACATTTTATGATGAAGCTCAGACCTGACAGTCACATCCTTATTAAAAGTCACAACTAGTTATGTTTAAATGATAATCAACAACAAATTTTAAATTAAAATACATTATGTAAAAATTAAAATAAGTCTAGATCAGGACACATGGATAGGATTCAAGGATGTCTGAACCTCTTGAAATCATGTAGAAAAGGTATATACATGTGTATGTCCAGGGGACTATCTCATGACATACAAAAGATTTTCAGTGAGATCCATGAACAAGAAAAGTTATGAAGCTTTCAGTCATATGACCCCTCCAGACACAAAGCCCACACAAATTTAGTGATATCTCAGCTAAAGCAAATAACTGAGCCACTTATTAAAAAGTAGAACTTTGCCTCCTTCTGACTGATGGCATTTTTTCTTAATCAAAGTTTAATAAAAGTCTCACTTTAAAATAAAAATATTTTAACTTAATGGCCTCAATTAAGCAGTTAAAAATTCAGTTCAATAGTGCCTTCCAATTTTAAAACTCAAATGTTAACTACAATATATTCTATTTCTCAATACAAAAGAGAATTTTTCTTCTTTACTCTTTTACACCAGGAATCACTCTTTCAAGATTCTGGGCACATTTTCACATCAACTGAAAATAAGATCTCACTCTTTCTAACCAGTTTACATAATTAATTAGAATTGTTAGTCCAAATTCATCAACCCTTCAGTTTTCGAAAAAAACTACTAGTCAAATCCTAATCTGGCCAAAGTTTGTTGACTGATTCCTACTCCTTCTTCATAAGCACATACTGAAAACACACACACACACACACACATAAAACATACTAATAAGAACTATAATTTACTACCAACTACTCATAAGAAATTATAGCTCTGCTGACTGGCAAGTAATTTGCAAAAGCAGATCAGTTTAGCTGCACAAAATGAGTATCTACCTGCATGTACTAGCACTAATCAGGGCGTGAAATTAAACTTTTTATTTGGAAGGAAATAACTGCTTCAAGGCTGTGATTTAGTCTGGGAAGCAAATATTAAGGTCATCCTTTTATTAAGCTGACGTTTATAGTATTTCTAATAGGGGAAGAAAGGGAGGAGGACCATCTGGCCAAATTCTGTAGAAGCAACACTATCTCTATGACATACGAATGTGCCACTTGCTTTACTAATTGCACAGACTTAACAGGACCAAGTTGATGAAACGTATGGAGGGATCACTTGAGTCCTGAAAGCCCAAAATGACCATGATGGACATTTCATTCAGTCAGAACTAAGGAATCAGCGTTTCATTAAGTGAAGTGAAGAAAATTCCTACAAACATAAATGCCACAGTAAGTTTTAAAACAGCCTATAGCCATTTTCATTATAACACAATTTTGGATAAGTCAGATTAATGAGATCCTATTCAGTAAGATCACACTAGGACCACAGCCTTGTCTAACTCAATGAAACTAAGCCATGCCTGTGGGGCAACCCAATATGGGCGGGTCATGGTGGAGAGATCTGACTGAATGTGGTCCACTGGAGAAGGGAATGGCAAACCACTTCAGTATTCTTGCCTTGAGAACCCCATGAACAGTATGAAAGGCAAAACGATAGGATACTGAAAGACAAACTCCCCAGGTCAGTAGGTGCCCAATATGCTACTGGAGATCAGTGGAGAAATAACTCCAGAAAGAATGAAGGGATGGAGCCAAAGCAAAAAGAATAACCAGCTGTGGATGTGACTGGTGATAGAAGCAAGGTCCGATGCTGTAAAGAGCAATATTGAATAGGAACCTGGAATGTCAGGTCCATGAATCAAGGCAAATTGAAAGTGGTCAAACAAGAGATGGCAAGAGTGAATGTCGACATTCTAGGAATCAGCAAACTCAAATGGACTGGAATGGGTGAATTGAACTCAGATGACCATTATATCTACTACAGCGAGCAGGAATCCCTCAGAAGAAATGGAGTGGCCATCATGGTCAACAAAAGAGTCCGAAATACAGTACTTGGATGCAATCTCAAAAATGACAGAATGATCTCTGTTCGTTTTCAAGGCAAACCATTCAATATCACAGTAATCCAAGTCTATGCCCCAACCAGTAACGCTGAAGAAGCGGAAGTTGAACAGTTCTATGAAGACCTACACTAACACCCAAAAAAGATGTCCTTTTCATTATAGGGGACTGGAATGCAAAAGTAGGAAGTCAAGAAACACCTGGAGTAACAGGCAAATTTGGCCTTGGAATACGGAATGAAGCAGGGCAAAGACTAATAGAGTTTGCCAAGAAAATGCACTGGTCATAACAAACACCCTCTTCCAACAACACAAGAGAAGACTCTATACATGGACATCACCAGATGGTTAACACCGAAATCAGACTGATTATATTCTTTGCAGCCAAAGATGGAGAAGCTCTATACAGTCAGCAAAAGCAAGACCAGGAGCTGACTGTGGCTCAGACCATGAACTCCTGATTGCCAAATTCAGACTTAAATTGAAGAAAGTAGGAAAAACCACTAGACTATTCAGGTATGACCTAAATCAAATCCCTTATGATTATACAGTGGAAGTGAGAAATAGATTTAAGGGCCTAGATCTGATAGACAGAGTGCCTGATGAACTATGGAATGAGGTTCGTGACACTGTACAGGAGACAGGGATCAAGACCATTCCCATGGAAAAGAAATGCAAAAAAGCAAAATGGCAGCCTGGGGAGGCCTTACAAATAGCTGTGAAAAGAAGAGAAGTGAAAAGCAAAGGAGAAAAGGAAAGACATAAACATCTGAATGCACAGTTCCAAAGAATAGCAAGAAGAGATAAGAAAGCCTTCTTCAGCGATCAATGCAAAGAAATAGAGGAAAACAACAGAATGGGAAAGACTAGGGATCTCTTCAAGAAAATCAGAGATACCAAAGGAACATTTCATGCAAAGATGAGCTCAATAAAAGACAGAAATGGTATGGACCTAACAGAAGCAGAAGATATTAAGAGGAGATGGCAAGAATACACAGAAGACCTGTACAAAAAAGATCTTCATGACCCAGATAATCACGATGGTGTGATCACTGACCTAGAGCCAGACATCCTGGAATGTGAAGTCAAGTGGGCCTTAGAAAGCATCACTACGAACAAAGCTAGTGGAGGTGATGGAATTCCAGTTGAGCTATTCCAAATCCTGAAAGATGATGCTGTGAAAGTGCTGCACTCAATATGCCAGCAAATTCGGAAAACTCAGCAGTGGCCACAGGACTGGAAAAGGTCAGTTTTCATTCCAATCCCAAAGAAAGGCAATGCCAAAGAATGCTCAAACGACTGCACAGTTGCACATGGGGTCGTAAAGTAATGCTCAAAATTCTCCAAGCCAGGCTTCAGCAATATGTGAACCTTGAACTTCCTGATGTTCAAGCTGGTTTGAGAAAAGGCAGAGGAACCAGAGATCAAATTGCCAACATCCGCTGGATCATGGGAAAAGCAAGAGAGTTCCAGAAAAGCATCTATTTCTGCTTTATTGACTATGCCAAAGCCTTCGACTGTGTGGATCACTATAAACTGTGGAAAATTCTTCAAGAGATGGGAATACCAGACCACCTGACCTGCCTCTTAAGAGAAATTTGTATGCAGGTCAGGAAGCAACAGTTAGAACTGGCAATGGAACAACAGACTGGTTCCAAATAGGAAAAGGAGTTTGTCAAGGCTGTATATTGTCACCCTGTTTATTTAACTTATATGCAGAGTACATCATGAGAAACACTGGACTGGAAGAAACACAAGCTGGAATCAAGATTGCCGGGAGAAGTATCAATAACCTCAGATATGCAGATGACACCACCCTTATGGCAGAAAGTGAAGAGGAACTCAAAAGCCTCTTGATGAAAGTGAAAGTGGAGAGTGAAAAAGTTGGCTTAAAGCTCAACATTCAGAAAACGAAGATCATGGCATCCAGTCCCATCACTTCATGGGAAATAGATGGGGAAACAGTGGAAACAGTGTCAGACTTTATTTTGGGGGCTCCAAAATCACTGCAGATGGTGACTGCAGCCATGAAATTAAAAGACATTTACTCCTTGGAAGGAAAGTTATGACCAACCTAGATAGCATATTCAAAAGCAGAGACATTACTTTGCCAACAAAAGGTTCGTCTAGTCAAGGCTGTGGTTTTTCCTGTGGTCATGTATGGATGTGAGAGTTGGGCTGTGAAGAAGGCTGAGCGCCGAAGAATTGATGCTTTTGAACTGTGGTGTTGGAGAAGACTATTGAGAGTCCCTTGGACTGCAAGGAGATCCAACCAGTCCATTCTGAAGGAGATCAGCCCTGGGATTTCTTTGGAAGGAATGATGCTAAAGCTGAAACTCCAGTACTTTGGCCACCTCATGCGAAGAGTTGACTCATTGGAAAAGACTCTGATGCTGGGAGGGATTGGGGGCAAGAGGAGAAGGGGACGACAGAGGATGAGATGGCTGGATGGCATCACTGACTCGATGGACGTGAGTCTGGGTGAACTCTGGGAGTTGGTGATGGACAGGGAGGCCTGGCGTGCTGTGATTCATGGGGTCGCAAAGAGTCTGACATGACTGAGCGACTGATCTGATTCAGTAAGTTAGCCAATTCCCACAATTTTTCCAACATTAACCAAAATCAACTAAAACAAACTTCAAATAACTCCACTATTCTATATCCACACTACTCTCATGTCTACCAGAGAAAGCAAACAAGTGGGGGGAAGCCCAAATAATTACAAGCAAATTGCCGAGAAAGGCCTAAAGAAGCCACACACAGAAGTTGCTCAGTCATGTCCGACTTGTAGCCCACCAGGCTCCTTGGTCCATGGGATTTTCCAGGCATGAATACTGGAGTGGGCTGCCGTTTCCTTTCTCAACCTGTGATTCCAGAACCAGAAGCATCATCTGAAACTAGTGAGAAATGCAAATTTTCAGTCTCTACGTAGCCCAGACCTATGGAATGGAAAATACAGGCCCTCCAGGAACTTCTGATACAGCTTTTATATCACAAGCCTTTAAAAATTAAACCCAATTATTTAAGCAGCTTTGGCAATGTTTTCCACTAAAGATAAAAATTACAAAGTATATAACCTATAAATTAGAACGTTAAAAGTATGTTTTAATTAGTCTAGGTTCAAAAGCAAAAATAAAATGACAAAGTTTACCCAACATCTTCTCAAAATAGGAAACGGTCACCATTTCAAACTCAAGAAGGAAAAAAAACCACTTAGATCTGCCTAAAAATAAATGGGCAGATTTTAAAACTTCTACAGAACAATCATCATCGGTAGATGCCATAACTATTGGGGGAAACAATATTGGAAAACAAGTTATTTACAAAATTTCCAAGTTTCGCTCCACTGGGCATTTATTAATTTCAAATACACCATTACGATGGAAAAATCTGGTGATTTCATAATAAAATGATCAAACAGCAACACCAATAAAGGAACAAAATGACATTGTTAGGTAGGTAGAATAGGGAAAAGGAGTCCAAAATGGCGGTAACACTTATTTGCCTATGAGTTGTAGCACAGTTTGTCCAAGACCTGAGAGCTGTGACGGGCCAAGGGTTTTAATGTCTGTCACTCCAAATCTTTGTTGTGACAAGACAAAGAAATGAGGAACATATACTCGCGTAACAACATCATGTACTTTCTGATGTAATGCAATGAGAAAGAAACCACATGTATTTCCTGCCAATTTTTTTTAACCTGAATCTAATCATGGATAACAATCAGACAAATCCAAATGAGAAACATTCTGTAAAACTAGCCTGGACTCTCCCAAAATGTCAATTTCAAGAATAAAAAGACAATTATACTCCAATTTAAAAAAAAGTTAAAACTTTTGAAAAAGAATAAAAAGACTAAGGAACTATTGTAAATTAAGAGACTTAAGAGATATAACTATATGTAACATGTGATTGGATCATGGATTTTAAAAAAGGAGGCTATAAAAAATGCTACTGAGACAGTGGGGGAAATTTGAACATAATATACTGACGGTAAAAGCAGAAGGGGGCGACAGAGGATGAGATGGTTGGATGGCATCACTGACTCAATGGAAATGAGTTTCAGTAAGCTGCAGAAGAGAGTGAAGGACAGGGAAGTCTGGAGTGCTGGAGGTCATGGGGTTGCAAAGGGTCAGACACGACTTTGTGAAGGAACAACAGCAAATATATTGAATAACAAAATGTTAAACTGTTAAATCACCTCAGTAGGGTGTTGCTAAGGTGCATTGTGGTCATGAAAGATAAATACTGTGTTCCAAGGAAATACAAGCACAGTAGCGACGAAATATCATGATGATGTCTACAAGTATAGCTGTACAGAGAAGCAAAAAATGTGGCAAATGTTAACACCTGGTCAATCCAGGTGAGGGATATATGGAGGATCATTACGCTTTTCTCAATTTTTCTATGGATTTGAAAAAAGATTGATACCACTCATTCTACTCTTCAAAGCCATATTTCTCCAACTGTATGCTATTAGTTCAGTTCAGTCGCTCAGTTGTATCTGACTCTGTGACCCCATGGACTGCAGCACATCAGGCTTCCCTGTCCATCACCAACTCCCAAATTGAGTAAAACTACTTAGCAGCAGCAGCAGCAGCATGTCCATTGAGTCGCTGATGCCATCCAACCATTTCATCCTCTGTCATCCCTTTCTCTTGCCTTCAATCTTTCCCAGCATCAGGGTCTTTTCAAATGAGTCAGCTCTTCACATCAGGTGGCCAAAGTACTGGAGTTTCAGCTTCAGCATCAGTCCTTCCAATGAATATTCAGGACTGATTTCCTTTAGGATGGACTGGTTGGATCTCCATGCTGTCCAAGGGACTCTCAAGAGTCTTCTCCAACACCACAGTTCAAAAGCATCAATTCTTTGGCACTCAGCTTTCTTTATAGTCCAACTCTCACATCCATATATCACTACTGGAAAAACCAGAGCTTTGACTACATGGACCTTTGTTGGCAAAGTAATGCCTCTGCTTTTTAATATGCCATCTAGGTTGGTCACAGCTTTTCTTCCAAGGAGCAAGCGTCTTTTAACTTCATGGCTCCAGTCACCATCTGCAGTGATTTTGGAGCCCCCAAAAACATAAAGTCTGTCAGTGTTTGCATCTTTCCCTATCTATTTGCCATGAAGTGATGGGACCAGATGCCGTGATCTTAGTTTTCTGAATGTTGAGTTTTAAGCCAACTTTTTCACTTTCCTCTTTCACTTTCATCAAGAGCCTTGATTCATGGATCTAACATTCCAGGTTCCTACGCAGTATTGCTTTTTTACAGCATTGGACTTTACTTCCATCACCAGTTACATCCACGGCTGGGCGTTGTTTTTGCTTTGGATCCATCTCTTCATTCCTTCTGGAGTTATTTCTCCACTGATCTCCAGCATAAATTGGGCACCTACTGACCTGGGGAGTTCATCTTTCAGTGTCCTATCTTTTTGCCTTTTCATACTGTTTATGGGGTTCTCAAGGCAAAAATACTGTCAACCAAAAAAAGATGTACAACTTGAGAGTTGTGAGTTAAGTTTTATTTGGGGCAAAATGAGGACTGCAGCCCAGGAGACAGCATCTCAGATAGCTCTGGGAGACTGCTCCAAAGCGGCAGTGGGGGAAAGTCAATATATAAGGTTTCAGTGAAGAGGGAGTTCAATACCATGAAGCACTCATTTTACAAAAGGTTTTTTGTTAGTCATGAGGATCTAATGTCACCATGAAGGGATTTAGTGCTTCTCTAGATATGAGGACATGAAAGGACTGAGATCATAAAATCTGTTTCTAAAAACATCCAACTATCTAAAGACCTGTCCCACCAGATTCCCTGGAGCAGAGTGCCTCACTCTACCCTGAACTCCCTCAGGGATTGTTGAAGGTCAACAGCTATAGCAGCATGGGGTTCAGTCTCCATAGAAAGTGAAAGTGAAAGTTGCTCAGTCCTTGTCTGACTCTTTTCGACCCCATGGACTACACAGTCCATGGAATTCTCCAGGCCAGAATACTGGAGTGGGTTGCCATTTCCTTCTCCAGGGGGTCTTCCCAACTCAGAGACTGAACCCAGGTCTCCTGCACTGCAGGCAGATTCTTTTAACAACTGAGCTATAAGGGACGGGTGCATTTCCATAGAGGCAGACGGAAAATGCCTTTGCTGTTCAGTCATTGGCAATGCTCTTGGTAAGTGCCAATTTGTAGTTGACAATACTTAAGTGGTTTGCCATTCCCTTCTTCAATAGACCACGTTTTATCAGAACTCTCCACCATGACCCATCCATCTTGGGTGGCCCTACACAGCATGGCTCATAGTTTCATTGAGTTAGACAAGGCTGCAGTCCATGTGATCAGTTTGATTAGTTTTCTGTGACTGTGGTTTTCATTCTGACTGCCCTCTGATGGAGAAGCATAAGAGGCTTATGGACGCTTCCTGATGGGCGAGACTGATTGAGCAGGAAACTGGGTCTTGTTCTGATGGGCAGGGCCATGCTCAGTAAATCTTTAATCCAATTTTCTGTTAATGGGCAGGGCTGTGTTCCCTCCCTGTCATTTGACCTGAGGCCAAACTATGGTGGAGATAACGAAGATAATTGTGACCTCCTTCAAAAGGTCCCATGCATGTACTGCTGCACTCAGTGCCCCCAACCTGCAGCAGGCCACCGCCCACCCACACTTCCACCAAAGACTCCTGGACACTCACGGGCAAGTCTGGGTCAGTCTCTTGTGGTGTCATTGCTTTTTCTTGGGTCCTGGTGCACACAAGGTTTTGTTTGTATGCTCTTAACGAAATAATTTAACATCTCTGTGTCTCAGTTTGCAGGTGTATAAATCAGGGATAATAACAATACATACTTAATAAGGTGAGAGGATCAAATGAGTTAATGTATGTTAATGCTGAGTGCCTAGAATTGTACATTGTACATACTGAGCTCTAAGTGTTTTCTACCATTGTTGTTATTTTACTATTACTATTAATAGTACTACCAGAACTGTTAAAGAGATTAAGAAAGGTAGCTTGAATGTTCACAGTCTTATATATAACTTCCAAAATATTTTCACTGTGTGTAATTTCACCTAGTCCTCACAACAGCTTTTTGAAGCAGGAAGAGAATTATTATCACTAATTTCCAGATGAGGAAAATAAGACTCAGAAGTTAAGTAACTTGCCCAAATTTTTTCTGACTTCTAGAAAGTAGTATAAGTGAGATGAGAACTAGGTCTTGTTTTCACTATTGCACAATATAAAATTTACATCCCCATCTTAACTGATTAGAATGTATTTCAAAGAAAGCACACAAAGAAGACAGGTAGAACTCCTGTATTATCAGTTAGAAACAAAAGAAGTTCTCACTAGTCCATTCAGCAAAACAGATGTCACTTTGCAGAGCTTTCCTTAAATACCCTTTAAAACAAGGATCAAAAAATATGAACTCTTATAAAAAGAGATTTATTGTATTTTTATAGCTTATTACATACCTTGTAACAATCATTTTGTTAAATGTGAATGTCAGTTTTATCTTCTGTCCCTTTTTTCCTGGCTATTTACAAGCTTTGTAAGAATCGTTCCTTAATTAAGTCTAAACATAGTTTTATATAAATGGATTCCTGGAAATAAAACGTTCAGACTTAAGAAATGATTGTTACAGAGACTGTAACAGGCCGTAAAAAAAGAATGCCACTTTAAACAAAGATTTCTCATTTTAATTAAAAAGATAATCATCAGAACATTCCTACACTTAACAAAACCATTTAAAGAAGCTTCTTTGGAAAAAAAACAGTATGTAGTATCTTATGCAGGCTTCCATATACAATTTGTAATATACTTAAATCAAAGTCTCAGTTGATCCTATTGTATGAATTCTTATTCATACCTACACTTTAAAGATACACTGAAAGAGAATGAGTTCCAAATGAGATAAATATCCGTTTCTAATTCTTTTTAGCATGAATGCTGTCAAAAGATTATGAGTATTTTTCCATAAAATACTGGTAAAACGTATTTAAGAATACTTAAGAAACAATTCTTAACATGACCACATACAAACACATCAAGGATCACACAATTTATTGATGCAGCTGGTATGCATCAAGTAGAGGAAGATATCCAGAAGACTACCATATAATCAAAGATGATACATACCTGCATAAAAGGAGTTTCTATTCTCAAACTCTGATAAAAAATGAAACAATCATTCTTATTTTCAAAATGTCACACCTGAACATGATTGGACGGTATGAAAAACCTTTAGAAGAATGATTTGATAAGGCAAGATTCTTTTCATTTAATTCATCTAACTTTTATACTGTCCATTTCTAACCTAAATCATGTGAAATTTGTAAAGTTAAGCAAGATTCCAGGAGACAATGAAGTAGATCTTATAAGCTGTCACTATAATTAACTGCAATTTGAAAAACAGATGTATCAATGTCCCTCTACTTAAGTCATCTTTTCTCAGTTACACTCAACACTAAATCTGAGTCACTACTTGACTATTTTTGCAGCATATATTACTAGAAACTGCTTGCAAGTGGACTATATTTTCCTAGGAAAACAAGTTCTAATCAGGAGGCTATTTCCTAACTGAGGATTTGGTATCAAAGTAAAGTACTGACTCACCTAGTATCAAAACAAAGATTCAATAATTATAAACATATATGGTCATTAAAAAAATAAAGAAATTACATTCCAGCTTCATAAAATGGGAGTGGCATGTCAATGATCAGTAAGTATGTGTTCAAAGTGTAAATAAAGTAACTCTTCCACATTTACTCATTAAACAAATTTGACCTTAAGCTAATAACTAACGAAAACACTAAACATTTTGGGACTTCCCTGGTGGTACAGTGGATAAGAATCTGCCTGCCAATGCAGGGGACATGGATTCGAGCCCTGGTCCGGGAAGATTCTGCATGCCATAGAGCAACTCAGCATGGGCTCTAGAGCCTACAATTGCAACTACTAAGCCCACATGTTGCAATTACTGAAGCCCGGATACCTAGAGCCTGTGCTCCACAATAAGAGAGGCCACCACAATGAGAAGCCTGAGCAGCGCAATGAAGGTTAGCTGCAACTAGAGAAAAGCCTAGGCGCAGCAACGAAGACCCAGTGTAACCAAAAATAATACATAAATAAAATTATTAAAATACTAAACGTTTAACTAGCAATCATCTGCTTTGCTTCTTATAATACAAATTTCTGCTTGCGATGATTTATGAAAAAGGGAGAAAAAAAGTAGAAGGGGGCCAAACAAATACATTACTAAGGAAATGACCTTCTTTCCACTATCTAAATTATTTCCCTGAATAAGCAAGTTTTTCAAAATTATACCAAGAACAAGAGATCAGTAAATCTCTTTACTGATAATGACTGATAATGATCATGATCATCATGACTGTTTATCACTTACTTTGCTTTATTTTTTAAAAGTATATGGGGAGGGAGGTGGGAGGGGGATTCAGGATGGGGAATACGTATACACCCGTGGCAGATGCATGTTGATGTATGGCAAAACCAATACAATACTGTAAAGTAAAAAAAAAATAATAATAATAAATAAATAAGTATAGGGTAGGGATGTCTCTGGTGTTCCTACCCTAGACTCCACACTTTCACTGCAAGGGGCACAAGTTGGTTCCTGGTTGGGAACTAAGATCCTGCATGCCACAACTAAGACCTGACACAGCCAAATAAATAAATATTAAAAAAAAAAAAAAGAACTGAGGCATGCACTAGGGAAATGTAAATTAAAACCACAGTAAGATACTACTATATACCTGTCGGAATGGTTAAAACAAAAAATATTAACAATCCCAAATGCTGGCAAGGATGCAGAGCTAGAATTCTTATATACTGCTTGTGGTATTGCAAAATGGTACAGCCACTCTGGAAAACAGCTTGGCAGTTTCTTACAAAGTTAAACAAACACTAACCATATGACCCAGCAATTCCCCTCCAAATTTACCCCAGACAAATTAAAATTTATGTTCAAAAAATTAACAGCAGCTCTATTTATAATAATCAAAACCTGGAAACAACCCAAATGTCCTTCAACAGATGGATCAACAAAATATGGTACAATCCATTCAATGAACTACTACTAACCAATAAAAAGAAATGAACTATTGATACATACAACAGCCTAGATGAATCATCAAAAAGGCATTATGCTGAGTAAAAGAAGTCAGTACCAGAAGATTATATATTGTATGATTCCAATTAAATGGCATTCTCAGAAAAATAAAACTAAAATGAGGTAGAACAGATTACAGTTTCCAGAAATTAGGGAGATGGGGAGATAATACAGGGAGTTTTGGGGGAAATGATGGAGCTGTTGTATATCCTGACAGTAGTGGTTATATGAATATGTATGAATCTACATGTGTTCAAATTTTGAGACCTGTACACTAAAAAAAAAGTTAATTTTACTAAGTGTTAATTTTTTTAAAGAAAGAACTAAGACCAAAAATGTTCTTTGGTCATACACAGCAGACATGAAAATATACATGTTTAAACAGTAAAATGGAATGGGGTAGAATGTATAGTCAACAAACCTTGGGAGTCTGTGTGAATTATTGTGTTAGAGTTTTGTGGTAAAAGTATCACTACCACCATATCCTTAAGGCCTAGAAAGTCCCTTCACATTTACTCCTTTACTTGTATCCAGTTACACATCTTCCTCTATTTTAAAGATGCTGTGGCTGATGGTGCTTATAATCCAAGGGATGAAGATAAAAGGACATTTTTAGACAGAATTCCTCACTACTCAGCAAGCCTGTGGCTCTGTCCTCAGCCTGAGGACCCTGCTCAAAAGAATAACTCTGATCTACGTAACTGTACAAGAGACTAATGTTTCATCATAAATCTCCCTACCATTCAGTTATGTCTATTGCTTTAAGGAACACTTCAGTGATTCCTCAAATTTCTTCCTTCATTCCTTGACATTACCTCAAGATGTTATCTTAAGAACTGTATAAAACAGTTGTTGAAGTAGTCTGTTGTCATTTATCTTCACATGCGATAGGGTCATAGGATATTAACAATGAAAGTAATGTTAGAACGATCTACAACCAGTTTATTGTAATGTGATTTTAACATGCCTAGAACAGCCACGTTTGAGGATGTTGCTATTGTTCTTCTACTAGATATAACTCTTATAAACGGTATTATCTTGCTAATTTTTCTTCCCTTATGGTTCACCAACTACTCCAGCTGCAAACAGTACCCAGAAGTAAATTCTTTTTAGAAGCCAACTTAATACTAATCAATTAGAATTCAAAAAGATTTCAAGCCTCTACCATGAAGTTTGTCTCATTCTGTCTTCACTCTTTTTTTCCAGCTTTATTGAGATTTAATTGACATAACTAGAAAAGGTCAGTTTTCATTCCAATCCCAAAGAAAGGCAATACCAAAGAATGCTCAAACTACTGCACAACTGCACTCATCTCACACACTAGTGAAGTAATGCTCAAAATTCTCCAAGCTAGGCTTCAATAGTACATGAACTGTGAACTTCCAGATGTTCAAGCTGGATTTAGAAAAGGCAGAAGAACCGGAGATCAGGTTGCCAACATCCGCTGGATTATCGAAAAAGCAAGAGAATTCCAGAAAAATATCTATTTCTACTTTATTGACTACATCAAAGCTTTTGACTGTGTGGATCATCACAAACTGTGGAAAATTCTTAAAGAGATGAGAATACCAGACCACCTGACCTGTCTCTTGAGAAATCTGTATGCAGGTCAGGAAGCAACAGTTAGAACTGGACATGGAACAACAGACTGGTTCCAAATCAGGAAAGGAGTATGTCAAGGCTGTATATTGTCATCCTGTTTATTTAACCTATATGCAGGGTACATCATGAGAAATGCTGGATTGGATAAAGCACAAGCTGGAATCAAGATTGCTGGGAGGAATATCAATAACCTCAGATATACAGATGACACTATACTTATGGCAGAAAGCAAAGAAGAACTAAAGAGCCTCTTGATGAAAGTGAAAGAGGAGAGTGAAAAAGTTGGCTTAAAACTCAACATTCAGAAAACTAAGATCATGGCATCTGGTCCCATCACTTCATGGCAAATAGATGTGGAAAAGATGCAAACAGTAACAGACTTTATTTTGGGGGGAGTCCAAAATCACTGCAGATGGTGACTGCAGCCATGAAGTTAAAAGACCCTTGCTCCTTGGAAGGAAAGCTGTGACCAACCTAGACAGCATATTAAAAAGCAGAGACATTACTTTGCCAACAAAGGTCCATCTAGTCAAAGCTCTGGTTTTTCAGTGATGTATGGATGTGAGAGTTTGAACTATAAAGAAAGCTGAGTGCCGAAGAATTGATGCTTTTGAACTGTGGTTTTGGAGAAGACTCTTGAGAATCCCTTGGACAGCAAGGAGTTCCAACCAGTCCATCCTAAAGGAAATCAGTCCTGAATATTCATTGGAAGGACTGATGCTGAAGCTGAAACTCCAATACTTTGGCCACCTGATGCAAAGAACTGACTCATTTGAAAAGACCCTGATTCTGGGAAAGATTGAAGGCAGGAGGAGAAGAGGACAACAGAGGATGAGATGGTTGGATGGTATCACTGACTCAATGAACATGAGTTTGAGCAAGCTCCAGGAGCTGGTGATGGACAAGGAGGCCTGGCATGCTACAGTCCATGGGGTGGCAAAGAGTCAGACACCACTGAGCAACGGAACTGAACTACAGAATAATTACCACCTGCCTCCACACTTGAATTCAGTTAGCTCAGGTGCTTCCTGCTACGTTCCCCATGTACAAGGCTTCACCTTTTACGCTGGTTGTAGTCACAACATTTCCCCTACTGCCTCTGTGTTGATGCACTGGACAGGACACAGTGGTCTGGACGTTTTGTCAAAACGTGATCAGAGAAATATCTCTATCAGAAACACCGAGATGCGTGTTAAACATGCAGATTCTTGAGGCCTACAAAAGTGGATGGAAGAGGAGCTGAGAATTTGCAATACATATTAACATGCTCTCCAAATAATTCTTACACTTAATAAAGTATAGTGCTACTGCAGTGGGCACTAATGAGTAGGCCAACTTCTTCAGTTCCTTGCTGGGTATTCCAGTTCTATTTTTGAGCCCAAGCTTGAAAGGGGGGACTTGCTGCCTCTTTTCAGTACTCACTGATGCTGTCTGCCTATCTGGATCTCCCCAGACTATCTGTACCCAGATTCCTTGTCACTATTCTCTCCCTCTGAAATTATATCCTGCCCTTATAAACTTCCCTGGGTCCCCAGATCTGCTTCAATTGCCCACAGATACCATGTTCCATGTGCCTGGCTAAATTTCCTTTCCTCAGCTCCTAGCTATATCCAAGCACTTGGCCTACCTCAACAAGTAAAGCTTCCGTAGCTTTGTGCCTCCTTATCTGGCTGACTTTGATTTAAAATGTTATTCTCAGTACAACAGGCAATGATTATGAACTTACACGACATTTAGATGAATCCTGATCTTTCTATCATATAGGAATTTGAGAGGTGGTCCAGAGAACTTCAGTTCTATTTAGATACATCTTTCTTTTCTAACTTCTTCTTATGGAAAATTTCATATACTCAGAAAAGTATAGAACAGCATCAAGTAAACCCCATCATTCAACTTTCTACCTTCTAAATCCCAGAAATCGTATTATTTTGCCCATTTTTATCTATGTGAATATCTTAAATTTAGTCTCATTATTAAAAAGTGAAGGGCTACTCCAATATTTTTACCCACCAAAATAGCTGTTTTGCCATACCTACTGCTATGACAAGTCAAAGTGTTAGTTGCTCAGTTGTGTCCGCCAGGCTCCTCTGTCCATGGGATTCTCCAGGCAAAGAATATTGGAGTGGGTTGCTATTTCCTTGTCCAGGGGATCTTCTCGACCGAGGTATCAAACCCAGGTTTCCTGCATTGCAGGCAGACTGTTTACTGTCTGAGCCACCAGGGAAACCCAACCTTCCCTTTAACTAATCGCCCTAAATATACCTGAAATGAGGGCTTCCCTGGTGGCTCAGACGGTAAAGAATCCGCCTGCAGTGCAGGAGACCCGGGTTCAATCCCTTGATCGGGAAGATCCCCTGAAGAAAGGAATGGCCACCCACTCCAGTATTCTTGCCTGGAGAATTCCATGGACTGAGGAGCCTAGCAGGATACAGTCCATGGGGTCGCAAAGAGGAGCACAAAACTGAGCAACTAACACTGCCTGAAACAAGTCTTATTTTACTCTTCTCTTTTTATTCTTTTCTCCTATCCTACTCCAGGCAACCTTATTCAGTCTATCTCCAGAATATTCCTTGAATATCTTTCCTTCTTTCCATATTGACTGCCCCGGCTTAAGCCCACACAGCTTCTTGCCTAGACTATTACATAGCCTTTAAGTAGCCTCCTTGCCTGTTTGCTCTGTGTTCCTAGTCTGCTGCTGCTACTGCTGCTAAGTCGCTTCAGTCGTGTCCGACTCTATGAGACCCCATAGACGGCAGCCCACCAGGCTCCCTCATCCCTGGGATTTTCCAGGCAAGAATACTGGAGTGGGTTACCATTTCCTTCTCCAATGGAGGAAAGTGAAAAGTGAAAGTGAAGTCACTCAGTCGTGTCTGACTCTTAGGGACCCCATGAACTGCAGCCTACCAGGCTCCTCCATCCATGGGATTTTCCAGGCAAGAGTACTGGAGTGGGGTGCCATTGCCTCCTCCTAGTCTAATCTACTCTAAGTCAAATAACTAAAGTGGTCTTCTAATTTTCTTTGCTGTATTACCCCCAGTAGGAATCAGATTCAGATGTAAAGTATAGACCTTTCAGAAAAAAGTACTCCCATGTGTTTATATTGAATGGAGGCCATGGACTTCAGATTTAAAAAAATTTTACACTCAGCAAAAACAGAAAATTAAATTTAAAAAATAGCATCTAAAAACACCAAATACCTAGGAATATGTCTAACAAAAGATGTATAAAGACCCCGACAGAGAAATTACAGATCCCCAAAATAGAAAGATATACCATTTTCATGGATTATAAAACTCAATAATGTTAAGATCTCAATTCTCCCCAAACTTATATACAGATTCAGTGAAATTCCAATGAAAGTCACAGGAGGATGTTTTGGATATTATGTTGATTCCAATATAGATGGACATGCAAAAGCTGAGGGACATTCCGTATCCAATATTAAGAACTGATATCAAAACAGAGTAATTAAGGAAGTATGATACTGGCAGAAGGATAATTAGACCATTGGAGCCGAAAAGTCCTGGAAACAGCCCACACACATATACAGACAGGTGATATATGACAAAAGTAACCCTGCAATACAACAGAGGAAAAACAAAATAAAACAGAATTCTATCTTCTACCTCATACCAAACACAAATATTCCAGACAGACTGTAGATCTAAATGTAAAAGGTAAAATAAAGCATTTCAGGGTCTTGAAAAGGTATTTGTAGACCCATGTTCACGGCAGTATTATTCACAGATAGCCAAAGGGTGAAAGTATGCCAAGTATTTGACAAAAGATAAATGGACAAACAAAATGTGATGTATACATACAATGGAATATTATTCAGCCTTAAAAAGGAAGGAAATTCTGACACATGCCTTAACATGTATGAACCTTGAGGATATTATGCTAAAAAAAATAAACCATTCACAAAAAGGCAAATGCTGTATGGTTCCACATAAATGAGGTATCTAGAATAGTGAAATTCACAGAAACAAAGTAGAATGGTGATTGCCACGAACTGGAGGAAAGGGAAATGGAGAGCTGTTTAATGGGTACAGAGTTTCAGTTTTGCAAAATGAAAAATCTGTATTCAGTTTAGTTAGGTTCATAAGATGTGATGGTGGAATCTGTAGTGACCTACAGAAGGATGTCAGAACCCCAGCAAGATAAAGAAAATGTCTACACAGGAATATGGCAGCTTTGGTAGCCCTGCACAGGGTGCTAGAGTCCAAATGGAGTGAGGAGAGCAACTTAGTGCACAGTACCAGAGCCTGAAATGAGAAAGGTGTTCAAACAGGGAGCTAGGGACAGCAGCCTAATATAGGATTTTGGAGCCTGATAAGGTAAGGATGGCATTCACATGATGGGTGTCAGTAACAGCAGCAACAGAAGAGATTGGTCACACACAGGGGAGATTAAGAAAATATGTTGAGGATAATGAGAGCCAACTTACTATTAGAAAAGGGAGTTACAATTATAGAAAGGAAATTATTGAATGAACCCTGTTGTGTTAGACTAAAATTGGAGATATCCACGTGAACTCATGATTTTAAATATATAAACTTTAAAAAGCAATATAAATGTGTGTGCACATGTGTGTGTATGCATGTTTACACATACATATATTCCCTACCTCTGTCCAGTGAGAGGACTTGGAAGCAGTGACATTCCCACAGCAGTGTATATACCTAACACCCAGATACTGACTTCTGTATATCATTCTCTACTAAAAGAAACCAGGGGGAAAGAAGAGAGAAAACACTGATTTCAGGGCTGGGGCAAAAAAAAGTACAAGGTAAGCCTAAAATATCTTATATCAAAAAACAATGACATGCTCAAAGAATGATAGAATTATATCAAAAAGACAAAGAAAATAGTTTGAAAGCACTCTCACTGGCCAAACAGGGAACAATTTGTCAAAAGAAATAATGATAGTATTATAACCCATCAAATAAAACAGGAATTCATAAACCCATTCTGTTAGAAATAAATAGGTTGAAAATCTGATGAATAAGATAGTTACATGGTTTCAAAGTACTTTTCCCATAATATGCTTAATACAAAGAGAAAAACATTATCTTTAAAGAAGAAACTGCCAGAAGCCACTTTAATCAAGTAAAAAAAGTCAGAAGACAAACAAACGTTATGTGTCACCTGCAAGGAGGCCATCAGTAAAACAAAGCAACACTTCTGTGGTATTTCTGACAGAAATACAGGACCCAAATTTAATAATAAGGAAACAGCATCAGATAAACCCAAATTGAGGGATCATTCTACAAAATAGCCTATAATCTTCAAAAGTGCCATAGTCATGGAAGGTAAAGACGACAGGAACTGTTCCAAGACTGAAGGAGAATAAGACATGACAACTAATTTCAGTATGTGACTCTGGATCAAATCCTTTTGTTACAAAGAACATTATCAGAACAACTGGCAAAGTTTGAATGGGTCTAAGGGGTTAGATCTGCAATTAATTCAGAAATATATTAATTTCTGAATTTTGATGGTTGTGTTATAAAGAATGTCCTTGTTTGCAGAAAACATACATTAAGCATTTGGTGATGATGATGTGACAACTTACTCTCAAATGGTTCAGGAAATGTCATTTGTGTTGTACTTTAAACTTTTCGTAATTCTGAGTTGATTCAAAATAAAATATTAGGAGAAAGAGAATGAACTGCACTGGTAGTTAGCAAACACTAAAAATAAAGATAGTGATATTATATATATGTATACATATATACTCTTGCCTGGAAAATCCCATGGACGGAGGGGCCTGGTAGGCTGCCGTCCATGGGGTCGCTGGGAGTCGGACACGACTGAGCGACTTCACTTTCACTTTTCACTTTCACGCATCGGAGAAGGAAATGGCAACCCACTCCAGTGTTCTTGCCTGGAGAATCCCAGGGATGGGGGAGCCTGGTGGGCTGCCGTCTATGGGGTTGCACAGAGTTGGACACGACTGAAGCAACTTAGCAGTAGCAGCATACATATATAGAGTGTGTATACACACACTCCAATTAGGGTAACTATCAAAGATGTATTCGTTTGCCGTGTGTGTATGTTTGTGTGTGTGTTCGCACATGCGCACACTTAGTCGCTCAGTTGTGTCTGACTCTTTGTGAGGCCATGAACTGTAGTTCACAGCTCTGTCCATGGGACTTTTTGAGCAAGAATAATGGAGTGTGTTGCCATTTCCTCCTCCTGGGGATCTTCCCGACCCAGGATTGAACCAGTGACTCCTGCACTGCAGGCAGATTCTTTAACCGCTGCACCATCAGGGAAGCTCCATTAGTTCGCCATGGCTGCAGTAAAAAATTACCACACACTGAGTGGCTTACTGATGCTGCTGCTAAGTCACTTCAGTCATGTCCGACTCTGTGCGACCCCACAGACGGTAGCCCACCAGGCTTCCCCGTCCCTGGGATTCTCCAGGCAAGAACACTGGAGTGGGTTGCCATTTCCTTCTCCAATGCATGAAAGTGAAAAGTGAAAGGGAAGTCGCTAGCAACCCCGTGGACTGCAGCCTACCAGGCTCCTCCGTCCATGGGATTTTCTAGGCAAAAGTACTGGAGTGGGGTGCCATTGCCTTCTCCGTGAGTGGCTTAAAGCAACAGTAATTTTTTATTTGACAGTCCTATAGTTTTGAAGTCTGAAATGGGTCTCTGAGCCAAAAATCAAGGCCTCAGCAGGCCTATGTTCTTGTCTGGAGGCTTATCCTTTCCTGCTTCAAGAGGCTGCTCACATTCCTTGGCTCATGGTTCTCTTCCCTCCTCTTCAAAATCAGCAACAATGGATTGTGTTCTCATATATCATCACTCTGACCTCTTCTTCAGCCTCCCTCTTACATATTTAGGATCCCTTGTCATTACACTGGGTCCAATCTGGATTATCCAGGATAATCTCCCTGTTTTAAAGTCAGCTGAGGGACTTCCCTGGCAGTCCAGTGGTTAAGAGTCTTACTTCCACTGCAGGTGGGGGCACAGGTTGGATCCCTGGTCCAGGAACTGAACTAAGATCCTGCATGCCACATGGTATTGCAAAAAAATTAAATCAGCTGATTAGCTACCGAATTTCATCTGTTAAATCCCCTTTGCCCTGTAATTTAACGTATTCACAGGTTCTTGGGATTCAAATGTTGTGAATGGGGGCTCAGGGGATGGGGCATTATTCTCCCTACCTCAAAGAGTTTCCTTTACTCTGAGATTATGTGTTTTCTATTTCCATGGCATTAAAAAGCTCCTTTTTTCATTTATAAAATGATGGTGCTGACAGTGGTGCAACTTTTTCAAGTACTGGTGGTACAGCGAAAAAAATTGGTAATTCTATAAATCCTGTGTAGATACTTTGTAGCCACAAAATCTTGTGACTACTTTTTCTTTTTTTTACTGATTCCTTAAATGAAAAAATTTGAAAACAAAACACACTGTTTTCCCACAAAAGAACCATATATTTGATGAAAGATCCGTACTGTATTTTCCAGAATATAGGGAATAGATCAATAAGAAAAAGGCAATTAAAAAGAAAAAATTAGACCAAGCCCTGAATAGACAGACCCAAAAGAGGATATCTGAACAGCCAATAAACTTAAAAAAGTTAAGAACCTTAAATAATTTTTTAGGTACTTGACTACAGCAGCTATTAAAGAAATGCAAATTAAAAGTCTGACAATATCATTCACCTACTAGTATGGCTAAAGTGGAGAGAGACAACAGCAAGTGAATGTTACAAGAATGTACAGCAACTGCAACTGTCATATGGTGCTGCAGAAAGTATCAAATGGAAAAAATTCACAGAATCTAGTAAAGATAAAAATACCCTATGATCCAGCAATTCCACTTCTAGGTATATACCCAACAGAAATATGTACATATTTTCAAGAAAAGACATGTACCAGACTACTCACAGTAGCCAAAAACTGGAAATAACCCAAACGTCCATCAACAAGAGAATGGCTAAATAACTGAACTGAATTAACACAGCAGAACACTACAGAGCAACAAGAATGAACACACTACACTTAAGGTAACCTGAATGAATCTTCTTATGAGGGACAAAAGATGCCAGACTAGTATATACACTGGAAAGATTCTACTTATATGAAGTTAAATATCAGTAAAGGCAAAAACTAATCTATAGGTATTAGATAATTGTTATGCAGAAGTGACCACTGTGTAAAAATTCAATGGACTGTATACTTATGATTTCTTTAAAAAGTGTATTTATTTTACTTCAGTAAAACCTTATACAGACATATACCAAGTACACTAGAATATTATTCTTGACTACAAACTGGATTCAATCGAAACTCCCTAGCCTCCCAGTTTATCTTTTCCTTCTTGTCTGCTATGCACCTTATGTTCAAATCACGTGTATCTACTCACTGTGCTGACCATCTCCTGATCTTCTGGCCTTTACCCAAACTACTCCCTGTTCTTGGAACAGCCACTTCAGAAACAAGTCTGCAAAATCTATATATTCCACAAGACCCAATATGAAGCTTTCTTCTTCAAACCTTCCAAAGCTCTTTCCAGTTAAGGCTAATTTCCCCTCCCTTAAATTCTATAGCACTTTGCGCCTCTACTTTGGCACTTACCAAAGTGTGCCTTAAGAGAGATTTATAAATGCTTGTCTTCTCAACCAACTGTGAAGTTCTAGAGAAGACAGACGTTTTACTTAACTTTGTGTCTTCATCTCCTCCTGCCCCCAGAACCACCTCCCTCCACACGTAACATAATGTTTTGCACTCAGATTATGTTTATATTTTTATCAAGTCATGGTGCAGGCCAACTACCATGGCCTCATTTCCAGTTGTCAACTTTTTGCCAAGTACTTCTAAACAGGAAAATGCAGTGCTTCAACACAGTTGAGAACCAGAGAGTTCTAAACTTCCAGTGAAAACTTTAGATACATACAGCGGTTTAAGTAATATAATTTATCAATTGTGTTAACATATTCATGGAAGTTTACAATTTAAAATGAGCTTGGGGGTATGGAATGGGAGAGAGAAAGATCCTTATTAAGTAGGCAAGTCCAACAGTTAAGACTTTTCAGTTAACAAAATGAGGTGAGTGAGATGTCTATTCAAGCCATCACTGCCAGTCCACTGGCCAGTACACCTGCTACACTGCGCTCCATGACCAAGTGCAGGTCTTCGTTTGGGGTACTTGTTTTATAAACATATACATTTTTTAAAGTTTAAACATAAACATTAAATATATTAAGTTTTAATTTATCTGATTAAAAACAATACATATTCACTGTCAAAATGTAGAAAACATTAAGGAACGTAGGAAAAAGAAAAACAACTAAGTAATGCTTTTTGTGCTGTGTGTTTCCTTATAGATCTTCAGATGCCATTAAATATTTTGAAATATTACCCATAATCCACCATTTCACAAGTAACCACATTAACAGTTTAGTGTCATACTTCCTGAGAGGTACAAGGATTTATGCATCCATGCTGCAAAAACATTATCCACACGCTACAACTCTGTTTCCACAATTTTTCAGAGAAAGCCTGAAAGTCTCCCAGACATCAGAAAATATCCTTGCTCCCCTAAGAGTAGGTGCAGAGAAGGGGTTATTAAGAGCTCTAAACCTAGCACCAAGGGAGTTGCTAAGGCGCTATGTATGACCTTGGTTCAAATTCTGTTACAGTTCAACTTCTGTTACAAATGCTGTTGGAGCCACATCAACCTTATCTTTCCCAAGTACAGAAAAATAGTATTGTGATACTGATGAACTTTTCAGGTTATCACTGTGGATTAAAGTCAAGATTCTGATTATTTCTTTTTCTTTTTTTTTTTTCCAGTCTCCGCTTTATTACAAACTTGGGCTGCGTGGTAGACAATACACTGGACACCGGGAAGAGCCTAGGCCGAGGAAGGGACAGGGCTCGAGGGGTGCGGGAGAGCATTCTGGGCCAAAGGTGAGGGGCTCAAGGGGAGGGCCTTGGCCAAAGGTGTGGTTGGGTTGCAAGAGTGAAGTGAAGTTGCTCAGTCGTGTCTGACTCTTAGCTACCCCATGGACTGCAGCCTACTAGGCTCCTCCGTCCATGGGATTTTCCAGGCAAGAGTACTGGAGTGGGGTGCCACTGCCTTCTGATTATTTTTTTTAACACTTTTTTTTTCTACATAACATAATACAGAGAGACACACTACATTAGGTGTCATTCGGCAACCAAAATGAGAAAGTGCTAGTCAGAATAGCACCAGCACAGTAGTTGTAAGAGTAAGCATTTTACCATTCTTCTACAAATCGAGTATATTAGATTATTATAGATTATTATTACCATAGTAGATTATTGTGCAAGTTGCTCTCTCTCCACTCCTTCTATGGGCAACGTATACTTTCCCACCTCCTCACTTGACCCTGTGACTTACTTTGGTTAATGGAATATCAGCAGGTACCATATAACCAATGACTGAAAGGAATCTGAACCAGTGGTCTTGCTCTCTTGCGCCTCTACTATAGCTATGAGGACAGCTCAGCCTGGGAAGTCACTGTCTCTTCAATCTCAGTCTCAGAAAAATATGTGAAACAGTCCTGAGTGAGCAGCCAAATCCAGAGAAACCCAACAAAATTCAGCCTATGTCATCCAATGTTCAGCAAACCCACATGTTCTTGAGAATAAATATCTATCATTATACTGCCATGACATATTGTGGGGTTTTATCACTCAGCAATAGCAATCGATACAATGATACTGTGGCAACTTCATTTCCTAATAATTCAAATCATCAGAAAATCTGTATATAAATCTGGACAGTAATTCTTCACTCTGGCCCATTTGGCCAGCAAAGAAATATGCCATCATATTCCATGGTTTCTCTGAGCCTCAAGGATGAAATACAGTGTAGGTCTCAAGTCAGACTGCCAGGATTTGATCTCAGGCTTCTTGCTAAGCAGAGTGACTTTGCACAAGTTACTTAACCTCTCTGGAATCAGTTTCCTTATCCAAATATGGGAGCAACAATAGTACTGAATCTACCTTACAGAATTATTGGGAGGATTAAATTAAACAACAGTATATGTAAAGAATTTAGAACAGCAACTAGTAAACACTAAATAAATACATATTAGCTATTCATAGCTGATCATATTTTTCAAAAACAAAGAAAAATAAACAAACAAAACCCTCCCATTTCTACCATGTTTATCCTATAATCGACACAGACAGAATCAGGTCACAAGCCTGGGAATAGGAAGACAAATGTACCTGAAGGGAGAGCCAAATCTCAGAAAGGAGAAAGAAATCAAGAAAAAATTCCAACTCAAAATGTTTACCTTAAGCAGCCAGGAATTCTCTCCCAGTTCTGTGACTTTTGCTCCTCTGCTCCTCATCCCCACCCTGGCCACGTACAAAGGCAATCCAGGAACTATGGTGGTATGGTACTGCCCCAGAGAACAAATCACATTCTTAGTTCAACATTACTCTCAGTATCTAGTCCACTGTTGCTATCTCTGAGTCTTCTATAAAATGTTCTAGTTTAGTTTCAATCAGACTTCAGAAAACTAAAGGAAATTATCCAGTGGTAATTCCCTCAGCACAAGGTGAATCTAGTAGAATACTAGTTGAAGTGGTAAGATCAGGTGGACCTCTCCCATAGAGATGGTCTCCCTCCTCCACTGCTGATGTTAGGATGATGGATTTGATTTATGAAGAAGGCAGTTTTCTTTATAGTGACCAAGACTGTTAAACACTGGCAAATATTTACTACTTCATCCACAATGAATTCTTATTATAAACATTTAGAAAGCACTTTCATGCTATATTAAAATACTGCTAGAAAGCACATGGTATCTTAAAATATTTTATACCACAAAGATTATTTTTTCTTTATTTCTTCTTTTTGTAAATTGTAATGCCATTTACCACAAATAATTTTATCTATACATGATCAAAATCTTACATCATGTCTCATTTCCCTTTAGAAAGGGAAAAAAATTCTTAACTGCTTCCTTCCTTAAGGATTTAAACAATACATAAATAATATAGAATAAGTAGTCTCCTTTGAAAGTTCACTTTCTAATTTAGCAATAAAAAATTTCTGGCATTCATTCAAAGTAGAATTTTTACTCCACATTTAGTAATTCACTTCCAGTAACTTACTATGTACATCTATCATAAACATGAATCAAGAAAATGAGCACAAAGAATTATCATTAATTTGTAATTTCATACTCCAATGCCTATATAAGAGTATTCAGAAAAGAAACTGAAGGCTAATTTAAATTGAGAACAGGTAAGAATCCACTTGGCAATGCAAGCGACACAGGAGAGGCAAGCTTGATCCCTAGGCCAAGAAGATCCCCTGGAGTAGGAAATGGCAACCCATTCCAGGCTTCTTTCCTGGAAAATTTCATGGACAGAAAATACTGGTGGGCTGAAGTCCATGGGGTCGCAAAGAATTGCTGAGCATACATGCAAGAGAGATTAATATACAGAAACTCTGACAAACTAAGAACTAGCTTCAAATGTTATCCAACCAGCTGGTAATCAATCTGATTTAAAGAAAAGTCCATCACAGTGAAAAATCTGAATACTTATTTTAAAATGCAATTTCTTGTTTTTAGATATATATAGTTCTCAAGCAAATAAAAATTCCTGAATCATATCAATTCATCCAATATTATCTCTACAGTAACATTATTAAGACAAGTCATGCAGGAGATCACAATAGTTTTTTAGGAAGTTAATCTCAAAAATGAGATGTCCCCAAAGCATTCCAAGTGTTAATAGCCACAAATGTGGCTGATCCCATCTGTATTTTCAGCCTGAGCATCCAACTAGAACAGCATCTATGGTAGCCAGACTCAAAAGGTCCTGGCCCCCAGCAATTTCCTTCTCTCTGTTCCTGCATGCTACTCTTTTTGTCTACAGGGAGAGATTATTTTCCCTCCTTCTGACTCTGGGCCAGCCTTTACTGTCTCTGACCAATAACAACATTCTCAACTTCCAAACCTAGGACTTAAGAGAATTGGCTGGCTTCTATTTCTTATCTCCTGGAATGCTCCCCTTCTTAGAACCCAGACACCATGCTTTAAGGAAATCCAAAAGAAGGCCATGTGGAGAAAGGAGGACAAGAAGGCCTTACTGCTAGCTGAACTTCCAGACAGTGGCCAACGTGAGAAACTGGCCATTTTGGGCCAGCCATGAGAGACTGTGGCCATTTTGAACATTCCAGCCAACACCAAGCGAAACAGAAAATGCACCAATCAATGAAAGATTTATGTTTGTTACACAGCAAGTTAACCTTTACACTGTTTCACTTATCTATCAATAAAAAAAACTATTCTATACATCCTGAAATTATTTCATCCATGTGTCAAATTTCCCTAGTTCTAAGATCCTGAGACCAGTTTATCCTGTCCACTTAAAAATAAATTTCAAATCCATCCTTCAACTTGTCATATAAATAGATAAAATACAGAAGGATAGACAGATATAGATATAGTACAGATAGTCAAAGATAAAGTTTAAGTCTAGACCATGTGTGAATTATGGTCAAATCTGAATCGGTCTCACTGATAAGGTTTTATTATAAAAATTAATCAAATTACTACATCAATACAGTAATGAGCAAAATTCAGAAAAGAGAATATCCATTTCATGTTATTTTAAACAAAATTTTATATTTTCTTAAACTGTAGAAATCAGGGCATCCTATACAAAAATTGTCATTCACACCTCAGAATTGAGGGAAAGGATAGGACAAAATAAAGCCAAATACTATATAAAAATTTCAATATGATTAAAAGGATAGTCTTTTCCATGTGTACTGTGCATTAATTACCAGGTGCAAGCACAAATAAAATATCTTCCTATCTCAAATGACTAAGTAAACAAACATAACAGGGTAAATGGGACCAAAGGCAGGTTGTGACTTAGATTCATAAGACTGTTACTGAGGTGAAAAGCGCTTCCCTGGTGGCTCAGACGGTAAAGGATCCGCCTGCAATGCGGGAGACCTGGGTTCAATCCCTGAGTTGAGAAGATCCCCTGGAGAAGGAAATGGCAACCCACTTCAGAATTCTTGCCTGGAGAATCCCCATGGACAGAGGAGCCTGGGGGACTATAATCCATGGAGTCTCAAAGAATCGGATACAACTGAGCAACTAAGCACAGCACTGAGCTGAAAAAGAACACCAAATCTTTAACTCTCCATTCTGTTTCAGTTATTAAGGTGTCATTCTTGGTGACCCTTTTCCAGTTGGCCTTCTCGCAAACAGCAGCCATTAACAGCAGGCAAGGTCAAAAATGAAAGTAACTAAAATTGAAGAAAAATTGGTTTCTCCTTATGGAAACTGACTCAACATTTAATAATGTGTGGTGTCCCAAAAGCTTCAAACTACTCATGGCCATCTCTAGCTCTAACTTTAACTCAATCAGGAGACCATTATCAAAACAACTCACTGGTACAAAGCAGAGATCAATTGGTTGAAAATGTTCCTAGGATGAGGTCTATCAGGGAGTAAAGAAGATGATCTCATAAGGTCCCTTTATGATCTGTTAAAACCACATTATTCCATAAATCTGACATGTGTCAAGATTAGGATTGAGTCAACCTCTAAGCAGAAAAACAAAAATAAGCAGCTGTCACTTTTCTTACTTAAATCTAGAAGCTGGCTGTACATACAAAGCAACTTCGTCTCACTTCTGAAGTCCAAAACAATTTCGAAGCCTCTTAATATTTTAGAATTTCAACACTGGGCAGAAACTCAAGATCTTTCTTCAGGTCTAATAGTATTTTGTTAAAGATACACTTGAACGTTAGTTAGGCATTTTAGAAAGCACTAATACAAAATAAATAAAGTTATAGTAAATTTGACCAGACTCTTAAATTATATTCTTGTAAATGCAGCAGTTTAAACCCTAAATTCAATTAGGTTAGTGTTCATGGTTTGTTTACATTTGTTTTGGTATCTAAGGCAAGGACACAAAACAACTATCTAACAACAGAAATAAAGATTTGGAGTGACAGGTTACAATTACTTCTGAAAAAGCAAATAGACTGCAAATAATATCAATGGTCCCTATGGACACCAGTTAAGACAGAAAGAAGTCTATGCATCCCATCATTCTTTAGCTGTAACCACAAAGTCTGGTTTTACATCTGGGATATACAAATGAAGCATCAGATTAAATGCATCAAATAGCTATACAAATGTGCTAAACATACACATATCAAAAAAAGAAAAGCATGATACAAAGTTAAAGAACTAGACTCCCAAGGATTAAAACTTCAACCTAAAACTCCTAAGTAACTACTAACCCTGACATCTATTATTCTCCACTATCTGCATTCCCCCTTTTATCTCCTGAATTTCTCCAGTGATCTTATTACTTCTTATGGGTCTTTGGATGCTAATCTGCATAGCCTTTCCATTCCCAGAAAGTGATACTGCACCTGGTCTCCACATTTTACTGTCTCTACGATATTGCATTAAGCTTTGGTTTACACTATTAGATATTAATTTCGCCCCTAATCTCCTGTACCTGGATTTCCCTAACCAGTGAACCTCTTCTGTCTTCTTTCAAACTAGAGGATGTATACCCTTTCCTGATACCTGTAATTCTGGCATCTATTCAACCTTTTCCCTTTCCCAAAGACTGTCATCACAGCCCTAGATCCCCGTCCCCAGTCCTTTCCTTCCTAAGTAAGGCCTAGTTCTTCCCAGAGTTTGTCAACATTAGTTTGGCCAAGCTGGGATTGTACCCTGAAGTCAAAGGCTCTCTTTCCCATCTCACTCTACAAGACTGCAAGTCTCCCACCAGTCCTCTCTCTGCTCTACCTTAGATTCATCCGCATCCAGCCTTGCCCGTTTTTCCCACCCACCTCCCACTCCCAGTATCTTTCCTCCCACTGTCCAGCGTTCCCCTTCCCCACTACTGAATGAACCTCTTCTCCAGGGCCTCACCCGTAACCCTCACACCGGCAAGGCCCTGCCAGCGGCCTCACGGCGTCTCTCCTCCTGGCCTCCTCAGCTCTTCAGTAACTGTCCCTACGCCCCTTACTCTCCAGGGCCCCGCGCGCCCCAGAGACCCCTCCCCGATTAGGCTCCCGCTGTCACTTGGCCTCTCATCCACAAGATGGCGGAGCTGCTGCCCCCACCCCCGGGTCCTCTCCGCAACCCCTCCTACCTCCCAGAAGCTCCCGTCCCGTCCCTCCAGCCGCCCCCGCCGCCGGCCTCGGCCCAGGGTCTCGCTGCGCCCTCCTCCAACGGGCAGGCAGCCCAGGCCCGAGCCTCAGGGACGCCGCCAACGCACCGCCTCCACAGTTCCCCGGCCTGCACCTTCTCCTCACCATAAACTTGAGCGCTTTTTCCTGCAGCACCGCCTCGGCCGGGTCCATAATCGCCAGGGGCCACTGGGTCTGCACTCCGCCGGGGCCGCCCCCTTGATGCCAGGCCGCAGCCAACGCAGCGCCCGGATCCCGCCTCCTCTTCCTTTCCTCCGCCCTCTTACCTCTCAGGAACTGGCAGGGGGGGCCAGGGACGACAAGGTGTCCTTTGCGCATGAGTGTTACCCGCTGGCTCACGGGATTTGTGGTTCTGGAGCTTCCTGAAGCAAAACGTGACGCCACACCGCGAACTGCAACTCCCGCGGTTCACTGCGGTAGGGTCGCGGTGTCTCCCAAGCCAAATCCAGACAACTGACCATCAAGTAGAGACGATCAGCGTATGGGAATCGTAGTTTGCAGCCTCTAGAGCTGAGAAACGGGAGGGGCATCGGTGTCTCCGTGGTTACCGAGAGACGCCAGTGGCGACTTGCCTGGCAATTGATATCAAGATGGCGACCAGTGCCTCACCTGTAGCCCAAATACTGGAAAAAGCTGTGAGAGGACAGAGACGTTAGGGCCTCCCTAACTGTTGTTCTAGAGAACTGGACGCCCCCCAAATTCCTATGTCTGGCGTCTGAGGGACGGATTTCGACTGAGACGCTGGGCCTATGGGCACCTAGCAGTAGCTTCATGCTGAATTGCAGAGTTTCAAGGTCCTCCTAAGTCATCGCGCCACACTTCCACCTTATTCTAACCCACTATAGGTCAGGGTCTAATAGAACTCGACTCAGAAAATTCTCGGGTGTTTAGCACTCAGAAACCATCGCCGGCTACTGCTAACCCTGAGATGTTAAATGGGTACTTCCAAAAGGTCTTTAATAGTGGGATATAATGGCCATCCAGCAAATAAAGCATGTAATATTTAGTTTGGCCTTAAAGGGGACTGTACGAATTTATTTTGGAAATCAGCTTACCGTAAAATGCGAAAACACTAGGGTTGTGCTAAAGATGACAGGCTTGTACAAAATATTCTAGTTCATAAAATAGGGAAATAGCTTTTCGTTTATAGGGAAATCTTCCACTGTAAATCTTATTCATTTGTTCATTCAACAAACAGCACATATAACCGTGTGCAGATAATTGTGCCCAAGAGATGGGGATTCAGTAGTGAACACAATAGACCTGGTCTCACGGAACTTACATTTCTAGTATGTTGATACTTTGTCCTACTCATTCCTATGTCCTCAGAACTCAGCACATTACCTAATATATAATAAAGTTAATTAAAAGTTTAACTCTGGAATTTTTTTTTTTTTTAAGGGACTTCCCTGGTGGTCCAGTGGCTAAGACTCCCCACTCCCAGTGCACTGAGCCCAGTTACCATCCCTGGTCAGGGAACTAGATCCTAAATACCCCAACTAAGAGTTCACATGCTGTAACGAAGATCAAAGATTCCAGGTGCCACAACTAAGACCCAGTGCAGCCAAATAAATAAATTAAAAAAAAAAATTTAAGTTCTACTACTACTATTGCAAAATGAAGACTCAAAATTTATTCATGTGAAAACTACCTGCAACTTTTCATAGGCAGTACGTGATATGGTTGCCGTAAAAGCTGAAGTTTGAAAGTTAGGCAGCTTGAAGAGAGTAGTGTCTGGGGAATACAGTTTTATGATTTTACTCTGTTTTGAAGCCCTAAGACCACACCTGGAGCACTTTGTTCAGTTATGGGCACCGTGTTCTGTAAACATCTTATGCAGGAGCGCAGCCAAGGACAAGATAACCAAATAAATGACTACTCTGAAAAAAGAGCACTTAAGAATAACATGGCAAATAAATTCAAGTATTTTAAAGTATTGAAGTGCTAAGTGCTAAGCCGCTTCAGTCGTGTCCGACTCTGAGCGACCCCATAGACGGCAGCCCATCAGGCTCCCCTGTCCCTGGGATTCTCCAGGCAAGAACACTGGAGTGGGCTGCCATTTCCTTCTCCAATGCATGAAAGTGAAAAGTGAAAGTGAAGTCGTTCAGTCATATCCGACTCTTAGCGACCCCATGGACTGCAGCCTACCAGGCTCCTCCATCCATGGGATTTTCCAGGCAAGAGTACTGGAGTGGGGTGCCACTGCCTTCTCCGTTAAAGTATTGAAAGGCATATGTATATAGCTCTATAGGGTAAAGTAGGCCCACTGGATGGGATAATAATAGTGATGGTGGTGATGATGATAACAGCTGTCACTTAATTAGCTCTTTGTGACTAGGTATCTTATATTCATAATTTCTAATATAGGGTAACTTTGTAAAGCAGGTATTATTATCCCTAATTTACAGATGAAGTAAGTGAGACTAAGAGGAGATAAGTAACTTGATCAAGTCACCCAGCAAATTACATCAGGATTCTAACCCCATTTGCTTGACTGCAAGGCCTGTGCTATTTTCACTGAACTACACTGTAATGACACAGGACTCAGATTCATGCTTTCTAGTAATCAGAGCTGTCTTGACAGAGGAAACAGAGGCAGGATGACCATGTTGTCTGAAAATATAGAGGCAGGATTGTCTAGGAGAGTTCAGTTTGGGTGGGAGGTTAACATCCTTTACTGTAAAATTCTGTTGAGAAGTCATTTGTTTTATTTTACTTTAGGTATTAGTTACTCAGTTGTGTCTGACTCTTTTATGACCCCATGGACTGTAGCCTGCCAGGCTCCTCTGTCCATGGAATTCTCCAGCAAGAATACTGGAGTGGGCAGCCATTCCCTTCTTCAGGTGATCTTTCCAAGTCAGGGATTGAACCCCAGGTCTCTTGCATTGCAGGCAGATTCTTTACTATCTGAGCCACCAGGGAAGCCCTTGTTATCCATAGAGGAGTGTGAAAATATTGCCCAATGAGATTGTCATTCTTTTGGTTTGTACAGTTTTTGCAAAATAGATATTGTTTTGCATGTTAAATTTTAAATTCACAAATGTAATATTGTTATGTGTCTCATTGTGTTTCATACTTTCTTCACCCAGTACCTGTGGTTTTACAATCCATTTACATTGCTATGTACATCAAACATGATGCTTCTAACTGAATAGTCTAATGGTGTGTATTCCCCACATTCTACCCATTTACTCTTCCAGAAAAGACTCCAGTTCCCAGGACTTCCTTGGTGGTCCATTGGATAAAGCTCCATGCTCCTAATGCAGTGGGTCTGGGTTTGATCCCTGGTCAAGGAACTGGATCCCATATGCCACAACTAAAGAATTTACATGCTTCAGCTAAGACCCAGTGCAGCTAAATAAACAAATAAAAAGACTCCGTTCCCAATAACACTGCAATGATCAACTTCCTACATTCTTCCATGAATGAGAATGTATTTGGGAATACGCACCTAAGACCGTATTTGCTGGTTCGTAGGCTATTAAGGACACTTAACTGGGCTGCTGCTACTGCTGCTAAGTCACGTCAGTCATGTCCGACTCTGTGCGACCCCATAGACAGCAGCCCACCAGGCTCCCATCCCTGGGATTCTCCACAAAAGAATACTGGAGTGGGTTGCCATTTCCTTCTCTAATGCATGAAAGTGAAAAGTGAAAGTGAAGTCGCTCAGTCGTATCTGACTCTTTGCAACCCCATGGACTGTAGCCTACCAGGCTCCTCCATCCATGGGATTTCCCAGGCAAGAGTACTGGAGTGGGTTGCCATTGCCTTCTCCATTAATTGGGCTATGTAGAGCCAAACTGCAGTACCGAAACACCAGGACAGTGTACACCTCATCACACTACCACACTCAGGGTTACCAATCTACCAGCCCCCTTTTATTTTGCCAGTCTGTATATTTTACTTTGGGCAACCTCCAACCCATAAGGATCATGCCCTTAGTTAAACTACTCAGCGCTTCTAACCCTCTGCAGTCTGTACGTATAACACATAGCAGGACAGAGCTAGAAATATTCTACACATGTCTGTGCTTTCTGTTCATCCCATTGCCATTGCGCTCTCAACCCTAATTGCAAATAAGAGTCATTTGAGGAACTTTATAAAAAAATAATGGTGGCCAAGCTTTACCCTTAATTTAATAAGTCTGTGGACGTGGAGAGCTGACTCATTTGAAAAGACCCTGATGCTGGGAAAGATTGAGGGCGGGAGGAGAAGGGGATGACAGAAGATGAGATGGCTGGATGGCATCACCAACACAATGGACATGGGTTTGGGTGGACTCTGGGAGTTGGTGATGGACAGGGAAGCCTGGTGTGCTGCAGTTCATGGGGTCCCAAAGAGTCGGACACGACTGAGCAACTGAACTGAACTGAACTGAAGCCCTTGGCAATGGTAATTTTAGAAGGTCCCCAGGTGGTTCTGATCTGCAGCCAGATTTGAGACGGCTGCCTTGGAGTCTGGATGCTTGCTCAGTGCCTTCTTGCTGACCTCTGCTATCCAGATTCCCCTCTAAGCCTACCTTGCCTTCCAAAATCTAGAATTACTCAACAATCCCCCCCCCCCCCATCACCACCACAATCCTCTGTTTTCCAAGGTTCCTCTGTCCATGGGATTCTTCAGGCAAGAATACTAGAGTGGGTTGCCATTTCCTTCTCCAGGGGATCTTTCCCAACCAGGAATCAAACCGAGGTCTCCTGCATTGCAGGCAGATTCTTTACCAACTGAGCTACAAGGGAATCCCTAAGAACAGCCAATCAAAGCTCAAAGCTGAATGGAAGCAAAGTGATCAACTGACTAAATATCCATCAACTACTTGAATATCTGATAGGCTTAATCCTAGGTCAAGAGGTCCTGTGGAGGTGGGAAGGTTATTTATATTTCAGTTGGCAAGAAAGATACTGTTTTAGCTTGGAGCTAAATAAAGAATGTCCCCTTCCTGTCTCCACCATCATCTTACTTCCTTGTCCTCATAAAAGATCAACCGTCAGTTCTCTATTTAGGAAAGTTTGCTAACCCCACTGAGGCTATATGCTTTTGTGCCTAAATAGAAGGAATCATTAAGAGTGTGGGTTCCCTCAACAGACATGCCCACTGCCACAGGCCAAAGCCATTCTTTTCTGGATAGAGCAGTCAATCCCTTTCAGGGCAGCTCTGTGGAGTGGGGATGGGGTGGGGTGATGGTAAAGCTGCTAAAAAGAGCATTTCAGGCAAAGTTGCATTTTTTTAAATTTTTATTTATTATTTATTTTTGGCCATTCTGGGTCTTCCTTGCTGCACACAGGCTTTCTCTAGTTGCAGCAAGTAGGGGCTACTCTTTGTTGTGATGCTCCGGCTTCTGATTGCAGTGACTTTTCTTGTTATGGAGCAGGGGCTCTAGCTTCAGTAGTTGTGGCACATGAGCTCCGTAGTTTCGGCTCCCCATCTACAACACAGGCACAATAGTTGCGATACGTGGGCTTAGTTGCTCCAAACCATGTGGGATCTTCCCGGACCAGGGATCAAACCCATGTCTCCTGCACTGGCAGGCAGATTCTTTATCATTGAGCCACCAGGGAAGCCCTGGCAGGTGGATTTTTAACCACTGGACCATCAGGGAAGTCTCAAGTTGCATTTGATGATGCAGTCTGAGAACCAAAACAAGATTAGGGTGGCTTAGAAGAAGAGCAGCACCAGACAAGAGTGCAGAAGACAATAGCACGAGGCTCCGTAGGCGAGCCGTTCAGCCAACAGACACTGCCAGGTGAACCGGCTGAGATCCTTTCTAACTGGGGTCAGTGCCTGTGCCTTAGCAACTATAAAATATCTTGACTTTCACTCCAGGTTAGATGCCAGATTAAGGAATTTGGACTTTATTGTGAGGGCTGCAAGAAACTACTGAACATTTTTTTAAGCAGGGCTGCAGCATGGCCCGATTTGTAATTTTAGAAAATCTCTTGTAGCTGGAGACTGGAAAAAGAATCATGAGGTTGCTGAAATCTTCCTGGGAGGAATGATGGAGGTCTGATGATGGAGGTGATGAAAAAAGAAAGCAGATAGATTCCAGGGATGTTGAAGAGATAGAATCTGTAGGACATAATGGAGATATGTCGTGGATGATGTTAAAAGGATGTGTCAAAGATGACTTCTAGGTATCTGGTTCAGGAAACAGGATGAATGAGGAGTGCTATTTTTTGAGACAGGGAACAGAAAAGAAGGAACAACAGTTAGTGGAAAGATAATCAGTTTTTATGGTTTTTTTTCTTTTTTTAGACAGATTGCTTCAAGATACCTGTGAGACTTCTACATGGATTCAAACATCAAATAGCCAGTTGGATATTCAGAACTGACACTGGAAAGAAAGTCCTGGACTATAGATAGGGATCTTCAACATATAGGTGGCAATTGAAGGAAAGGATGAAGTCATGCAGGAAAACTGCAAGCAGTGTGAAGAATAGTAGGTCCAGGATGAAATTCTGAAGAACGTTAAGATTTACAGGATGAGCAGAAGAAGAGCCAGCAATAGGAGCCCAAGAAGTGACCAGAGAGACAGGAGGAAAACCTGGCAAGTGTGGATCATGGGGGGAGGCAGATGCCATACTGCAGTGAGCTGAAGAGGAAAGGTGAGGAAATGGAGACTGCTGAGTCTCTTCTTGCAAGATATATGGCTATCCAGGGAAGAAGAGGAGAGATAGCACTGTGGTTAGAGGTAGAAATAGGAGGGTCTAAGAAGATATAGTGAAATCCAGATGCAAGGATTAGCCTTCAGTGACAGAAATGGAGGGAGAGAGTATGGGTACAAAGGCAGGTGGGGTACAGAGCTGGAGGAGAAAGGTTGAAGAAATGTCTTTATAATGGGTGTTGGAATAGGCAACCAGCAATCTCTGCCACACAGAGAAAAGAGACTTCTTTATGCCCTTCTGGATTACGTTTATCCCCTTTCTTTCATTCATTAGCACAAACAATCAAGAAGCAGCTTTACTTAGATTCAATTACTGTTTTTCTAGACCAGTGGTTCTCAGCTGGGGGCAATTTGTCCCCAGAGGATATCTAGCAGTACAGTATCTGTGTTCCAGGCCTACATCAGGGAAATGCTGTGAAGGACACAGGATACCTCCTCCTTTTTTAAGGATATGTTCTAGAAGTCCAGTAACCATGTGACCTTGGGCAATTACTTAACCTCTTTATTCCTTACCAGCAAAATGGGGACCATAATAGTTCCTGTCTCATTGGGCTGGCCTGAGGATTCATGGAAAATCCTTAGAACATCACCTGGCATGTAGTAAGTATTCAATAAATGTTAACAATTAATAGCTCTAAATTTCATATAATTTGCATATACAATCAAGATGGGCTCAGTTTGGACCTTCTTCCTGAACAATTTAGTCTTAAAACTATTACACAGGACAGAACAAAGTTGGTGTCTATGCTGAGAGATGATCTGGCATGGGGTGTTGGAGCCCAACTGATATGGTAAGGGCTTCCATGTGGAGGAAGAAGCTAGTAGCAGTGAAGGGAGACATTGTATACACACATTCCCTAGCTCTGCCCACTGTGAGGGTCTTGGAGCAACAATGCTGCTGTGTTGTGCTTAGTTGCTCAGTCATGTCCTACTCTTTGCGACCCCATGGTCGGTAGCCCAGCAGGCTGCTCTGGTCATGGGGATTCTCCAGGCAAGAATACTGGAGTGGGTTACCATGCCCTCCTCCAGGAGATCTTCCCAACTCAGGAATCAAACCAGGGTCTCCCGAATTGGAGGTGGATTCTTTACCAACTGAGCCACCAGGGAAGCCCAAGAATACTGGAGTGTGTTGCCATGCCCTCCTCCAGGGGATCTTCCCAACCCAGGAATCGAACCAGGGTCTCCTGCATTGCAGGCAGATTCATTACTATTTGAGCTACCAGGGAAGCCCTGGAGCAGCAATACCCAATAATAGTAACTAGACTTAGCATCCAGATCTTAGCTTCTAAATACCATTCTCCACTAAAAGGAATTAGTGTTCCTTGGGGAAATAGCTAATTCCAGGGCTAGGACAAGGTAAAAACAACATGAAGCTAGAAAATTTTGTGCCAGAACACAAGGAAGTACTCAAAGAATAATGGAGATATGACTCCCGATATACTTAATGATTCGAAAAAGAAAAGAGTAACTTCACAGTGGGGAAGTCAGGCAGACATAACTTAAAGCAAGCGATCAAGGTGAACATCAAGAATTCTCTGGCCATCCAGTGGTTCAGACTCCACACTTCCAATGCAGGGGGCACAGGTTTGACCCCTGATGGGCGAACTAAGATCCTGCACAAGACATAGTATCCCCCCCCTCAAAAAAAAACCCAGTGAGCATCATCAGGAATGGGGCAAATTGTAATTGTGTGCCCCTGATAGTGATAGGGATAAAATAGGATAAATATTCAGATAGCTGTAGAAGGCTCAGTAGGAGTCTATAAATAGAGAGGGAAACCTGGGAAACTTTGGGAGACCATTGTAAATTAATCACTCAAGAAAGTTATTGGAACCTCGTGGAATGAAGCAAGCTTGTCTAACTATAGAGGGGCTTCCGTGGTGGCTCAGATGGTAAAGAATCTGCCCGAAATGCAGGAGACCTGGAAGCAATCCCTGGGTCAGGAAGGTCCTCTGGAGAAGGAAATGGCAACCCACTCCAGTATTCTTGCCTTGGAAATCCCATGGACAGAAGAGCCTACCAGGCTACAGTCCATGGGGTCACAAAAGAGTCAGACATGACTTAGCAACTAAACAACAACAGCAGCAATATGACAGTCCTCATTTGACCTCATAGAGTCAGACGTTCTCCTGCCTGATACAGAGGAAGAGCTAGTGATGTAAGCCTGATATCTACTCGAAAAAGGCAGTCTTTTCCCTTCTCCCTTTCCTTTGACTATTAAACTGTAGCCCACTTAATCCTCAAGGTAGAGCTTCCTCACCTGCCTGCTTGCATTTCTTGTAAGAATGCTATATTAATAAATCTATTTCTTGCTTCTCACTTTGCCTCTAACTGAATTCCTTCTGTGCTGAGACACATAGAATCTGAGCCTCAGTAAGTCCAGACATCAGGTAAGTGATTCTAATTAAAAGACTGTGGGCTAGAGTCTCCAGTAAGGTTTTGGCTGGGTTTGAGTCCTGACACCCATGGGTTCAAGTCCCAGTCTGAAGTGAATGGTTTAAATAGAACGCTGTGAGAACAAAGGTATGGTGGTGACTACCTCCAAGATGACCCCCAATAATTCTTGCCTCCTGGTATTCACACCCCTCCTATAATGAATAGGACTGATTTATGTAACCAATGAGATATTGCAGAAATGATGGAGGGTGACTCCCAAGGCTAGGTTATACAAAATACTGTGGGTCTGCCTTACTCACTTGGAGTACTTGCTCTGGGATAAATAAGGCATTTAATTATAAGGAACCCCAGGCAGCCCTATGGAGAGGTCCATAGAGCAAGAAACTGAAGCCTTCTGCCAACAGTCAGCACCAAATAGCCAATAACATTTGCAAGCCGTCTTAGAGCAGATCCAACAGTCACAGTTAAGCTTTCAGGTTATTGCAAACCTAGCCCACATCTTGAACACAACCTCATGAGATGCTGGGTAGAGCACTCAGATAAACTGTTCAAATTCCTGACCCCTATGAGATAATAAATAATTACTGTTACTTTAAGCTGTTAAATTGGAGAGTTATTTGTTATGTGGCAATAGATAACTAATACAGATTCTCCTGCAGGTAGTCTAACCCACAGTCTAAATGCATTTATTAACAGTTCAGTTCAGTCAGTCATATCCAACTCTTTGCGACCCCATGGACTGCAGCACGCCAGGCTTCCCTGTCCATCACCAACTCCCGGAGTTTACCCAAACTCATGTCCATTGAGTCGGTGATGCCACCCAACCATCTCATCCTCTGTCTTCCCCTTCTCCTCCTGCCTTCAATCTTTCCCAGCATCAGGGTTTTTCCAATGAGTCAGTTCTTTGAATCAGGTAGCCAAAGCATTGGAGTTTCAGCTTCAACATCAGTCCTTCCAATGAACATTCAGGACTGATCTCCTTGCAGTCTAAGGGACTCTCAGGAATCTTCTCCAACACCACAGTTCAGAAGCATCAATTCTTCAGTCCTCAGCTTTCTTTATAGTTCAACTCTGACATCCATACATGACTACTGGAAAAACCAGAGCTTTGACTAGATGGACCTTTGTTGGCAAAGTAATGTCTCTGCTTTTGAATATGCTGTCTAGGTTGGTCATATCTTTCCTTCCAAGGAGTAAGCGTCTTTTAATTTCATGGCTGCAGTCACCATCTGCAGTGATTTTGGAGCCCCCCAAAATAAAATCTGCCACTGTTTCCCCATCTATTTGCCATGAAGTGATGGGACCAGATGCCATGATCTTAGTTTTCTGAATGTTAAGTTTTTAAGCCAACTTTTTCACTCTTCTCTTTCACTTTCATCAAGAGGCTCTTTAGTTCTTCTTCACTTTCTGCCATAAGTGTAGTGTCATCTGCATATCTGAGGTTATTGATATTTCTCCTGGAAATCTTGATTCCAGCTTGTGCTTCATCCAGCCCAACATTTCTCATGATGTACTCTGCATATAAGTTAAATAAGCAGGGTGACAATATACAGCCTTGACATACTCCTTTTCCTATTTGGAACCAGTCTGTTGTTCCATGTCCAGTTCTAACTGTTGCTTGCTTCCTGACCTGCATACAGATTTCTCAAGGGGCAGGTCAGGTGGCCTGGTATTTACTAACAATAGTATCCAAATCAGGAACCTTTGTCCAGAACAGACAAAAAGAGTATTCATTTGGTTATAAGAAGATAGTGTATGTGTTTATTGAATATTTTTCCCAGCTTCAGATATTAATCAGATTTTCATGCTGTAATTCCTTTATTTCTTTGCTTAAATTTGTTAGACACTATTTGACCCTCCCTCGTTTTATAGATTTTAAGGTTTGTATGGGTTGTTTTCTCTTCAACTGGCCTTTGTCCAGATCCCATGAGCAGATGATGTCTTTATCTGGCTGCTGTCATTTCCCAGAGGTGGGAATTCCACTATCCCAAGCTAATATCTTCCTCGTAGTTGTTAAGTGGACACATGACCAAATGCTACTACTCTCCAGTGTCTGTCAGAAAACTGTCCCAATCATGTCCCAAGCGTCAGAGGGCAAGGCATCTAAACTTTATCCCCCAGTTCCCTGGTTCTCCCTGCTGGTGCCAGTGCTAGTCTGAGGGTCTGCCTCATTCATAGCCCTGGAGGTTGACCCTGAGAATCACTGTCACGGTCAGGCTTAGCAGTCCAGGTTTAGTGGGACCAGGAGGAAAAGATGCACATAAAGCAGTTTGCCCAGGCCCTAGCTTATGATAGGAACTCGGTCAGTGTTAGATGGTGGTGATAATGATGATAAAAACTGGACAGGATTTTGTCAAGGACTGGAACACAAAGAGGACATAAAAAATGTGTATACCCAGATTTGGCTTTGAGGCCTTAACTTGGATCTCTGTATGGAAGAACAGTTTTTTGTTTGTTTTTAATTTAACTCACCTTCTCCAGGACATTGAAGTTAACAGAAGGAGGTGCTCTATCACACAATACTGGAGAAGCGAAAAGGTCTGTAAAGCTGGGCTTTTGAAAGATCTAATTACTTTGTTATGAGGGCTCACCTCCCAACATTCTCCCCACTTCAGTCACCTGTCAGCGAGTCTGACTGAGGGAGTCCTTCAAAGATGAGTCTCCCAGTGATAACTGAGAGATCATGGCAGGCAGGATTGTAAGAGGATCTGAGGATAGGCTGGGGGGTGGAGGTGGAAAAGGAGAGAAGAGACTAGAAGAAGGACTTGCTCTGCCTCCCTCTAGGGTCAGAGGGTGCAGAGGCCTCACACTGACATGGGCAGGAAGAAAGCAGACGACAGAGCCAGAGGGCTGCTCTGGAATCCTCAGGTTTCTTTGTGCTTGTAACACTCTCATTCAAGTCATCGTTGTTAGAAGGGCTTGCAACCAAATTGTTTGGGGCACAGTCTGTACTGCCCCCTGCCTTTAATGCCAGGGCTATCGTTGATGGCAGCGTTAGCTCAGAAACAAAACAGTGTAGCTGCCAAAACCACTGATGAGACTTCTTGATTCTAAACCTCTGAGTTCCTGAACAGAACTCCTCTGTGAGTCTCCCAGAGATAACTGTGAGAAACCAGAGAAAGGAGGCAACTCAGAGGCTTCCTGTAGACTTAGTTCAGGGACAACAGGATGACTGCGAGTTGATTCCAAAGAGTAGGTGGATAAATCCTGTTCAAACATTTCTGGAACCAGAAAAAGAAAAAAAAAATTGAAGTTCAAGTTCACATTCTTCCCCCCTTCTCTACGTCACTAAACAGTCAGGGTCTGGGTTGATGAACACTTATTATGCTATAAGAGAGAAAATGGTAGATTGTTCCTATAAAAAGAGGCAGACAAGGTAGAAAGCTTCTGGTGGAAAAGAAGAGATTTGTAAAGATGGGAGGAGAGAGCTGGAGAGGTCACCAAGAGAAAGGAAAGAATTCCTGCCCTGATCCAAGGTGTGTCCCACCTCAGGGCCTTTGCCCTTGCCTTCACATTCTGCCCTTTTCATTCATAGTTTGTTCAGAAACTCCTCTTTCCTCCTCCCCTGCCTCACCTCCTCACCCTCCAGGCACCAGAGCACCCAGTTAATCCCTTCAGAGCAATTGTCGCAATTTATAATGTTTTAAATTAATGTACATTTTCTTTATTATTTTCGGCCGCGGAGGGTCTCTGCAGCTGCACACAGGCCTTTTCTAGTTGAGTGAGTAGGGGCTCCTCTCTGGTTGTGGTGCGTGGGTTTCTCCTTGCAGTGGCTTCTCGTGTTGCAGAGTTCAGGCTCCAGGGCAAGCGGGCTTCAGTAGTTGCAGCCCACGGGCTTAGTTGCCCCATGGTATGTGGCATCTTCTCAGACTGGGGATCAAACCGGTGTCCTCTGCATTGGCAGGCAGATTCTTAACCACTTCCCTGGACCGCCAGGGAAGTCCACAATTTATTGTTTCCTTTCTGTGTCTCATTTGTCTCCCTTGTGAGACTTTTAGTGCCATGAAAGCAGGACCCAGGGATATCTTGTTCATCATTATGGACCCAGCACATAATATGGTAGGTGCCGAATAAATACTTGTGAAAGGAAGGGAAGAAGGCAGAGAGATTTTGGTGGTGAGAAGCTTCTACAATCAGGTTTTAAGGAATGATATATGGTGGAATTTCCCTTTCCTGCTGTCCCTTTAAGAGACTAAAGACTTAAATTACCCTTCAGTGCTATTTAGAGTCAAATTTGTGTTTAAAAAGAGAGAGAAAGACTTCATGCTGGCTACACGGGTATATACACTTTGGAAAAATTCATTGAGCTGTAACCTTATTATCCTGAGCACTTTTCTGTATGTATAATACACTTAAATAAAAATTACATTTAAAAGAGAGAAAGGAAGAAGCCAAAGCAGGCCAGGGGCAGGTGTAAAACCCAAACACAGGTGAGGAGAGGAGGGGAGAGCACAGATGAGGTCAGGGACCAGGGTGAATTAGAATAAAGACAGGAGGAAGAAATGCAGTTGGCAGGTATTAAAGACTGAAGGTAGAGGGAGAGTGAAGGAGCTGAGGGCTGCTTACAGTCAGATTAGTGGCCTGGATGCCAGGGCACAGGGCTTGGCATGTATTTGAGGGCAATGTTCATAGTTCATGTCAATGGTTTTCCTTGCTTGGATGCATAATAATCGTCTGGAGACCTTGTTAAATAGCAGCCTCACAAGCCCCCTATTCAGAGATTCTGATCAAGAAGATTGGGTGGGGCCCATGAATCTGCATTTTTAACAAGTTTCTCAAATGATTTCCTGGAGAAGGAAATGGCAACCCACTCCAGTACTCTTGCCTAGAAAATCCCATGGACGGAGGAGCCTGGTATCCATGGGGTTGCAAAGAGTCCGGCACGACTGAGCGACTTCACTTTCACTTCACTTTCACATGATTTAGTTTAAGATTATCCTCTGTTTCTCATAATTGAAGAAATAGAACACTCTCACTATCCCATTTGTCCCAGGAGACTGGGTTCTTGTCAGATGTTTGTTTTTTATTATCTCTTTATTTAGCTTTTCCTGGTCTTAGTCGCAGCATGCAGGATCTAGTTCCCTGACCAGGGAGCAAACCCAAGCTCCCTGCATTGGGAACATGGAGCCTTAGCCACTGGACCACCAGAGAGGTCCCATATATTTGTTGATTTTGATGAAGATCAAACATTGTATCAAAGGGAGTATGACTTTGAGGTTAGATGTCCTGTTTCTAATTTAGATCAGAATTTAGGTTCTGCTGGGCCTTCCTCAGCGGTCCAGGGGTCAGGACTCTGAGCTTGCCCAGGTTCAACCCCTGGTTACAGAACTAATATCCCACAAGCTTCGAGACCTGGCCAAAAATAATAATAATAATAATTTAGATTCTGCTACAGAAATATATTTTCTGTATTTGTAATTGTTCAGCAGTTTTCACTGGTTTTGTGGCAAAAAGCATAGACAAGCTCTGGAACCAAATCAGATCAGATCAGATCAGTTGCTCAGTCGTGTCCGACTCTTTGCAACCCCATGAATCGCAGCATGCCAGGCCTCCCTGTAAACCTGGGTTCAATTCCTGAACTGCTATTTAACTTCTCCAGGCCTCGATTTCTTCAGCTGTAAAATGGGGGTCTACTTCATAGGATTATTATGAAGATTATATAAATTACTGAGTGAAAGCACTGACCACAGTGATTGGCTCATGGTAAACTCTCATTAAATGGTAACAATGACCTTTATTCCCTTTGTAGACCTCCTCTCCTAGCCCTTTCTCCTGCTGTCTTCTTCTCCAAACTTGAGTAATAGAAATATCCAGAGAAGTAATTGGGCCTTAGCTTTGTAGACAGGAGCCAAAGCATTTTGCAGCCTGCTATTGTTTCCAATGCCCAGGCAACCTGGCGTGCTGAAGTCTATCCTCCATAGACCTCAAGCAGCATCTGTGTGGGAGAGGGTTTTCATTGAGACTTGGGCCTATCCCCAGATTTTATTAGTGCTGGGTCTAGTTTATATTAGGCCCTGGATTTGTGACTCTGACTTAGTTAATGAGTTAATGTAGTTGTGCCTCACGAGAATATAGGTCTCCTTACCTTGGATTTTCTTTAGCAGGATGTTGATAGATCAGTGGAAACAAGGAAAATTCTTCGAAAGTGTAAGGAGGGCCAGAGTCAGGATTATTATCTTTTTAAAAAACAAAACCAACAAGCTTCACTCATTGCCCCCTCATCCGTGAGCTAGAGTGCCAGGGCCCTAGCGTGTTGGAAATCACAGGCTGGACCTGACAAGCAGGCAATGGCTAGACGATTACTTAGCGGCAGAACAACTCTTGCTTGCCATGGCAGGGCTTCAGCTAGCAGATCTGGCACTTTATTTGTCAATATTATTTGTTGTTAGCTTAATTGTAGGAAAATTGAAAAGTGTAATGCATAGCTGTGAAACCCTTAAGGCTGGTTAATCTCTTTGGATTGTAACCAAAGTAATTTTTATTAGCTGATCTCATCTTGATTGTAATATGCAGAGCCCTGGAAAAGTTGCTGAAGGCTCCAAGTCATGGTGTGCACAGGAAACCAACAGTCTCCATCATCTGCATTTTCTGCCAAGGAGCAAAAAGGGCAGAGGGGGCTGGATGAAAAGAGTTGGGTTTGAACTCAACAACAGATAAAGCAAACAACACAGTCGAAAAGTGGGCAGAAAACCTAAAGAGACCAGAGAAGAAGTACAGATGACTGAGAGGCACATGAAAAGATGCTTAACATTGCTAATAATTAGAGAAATCCAAATCAAAACTACAATGAGGTATCACCTCATGCTGATCAGAATGGCCATCATTAAAAAGTCTACAAATAAATGCTGGCGAGGGTGTGGAGAAAAGGGAACCCTCCTACACTGTTGGTGGGAATGTAAGTTGGTACAGCCACTGTGGAAAACAGTATGGAGCCACCTCAGAAAATTAAAAATAGAATTACCATATGATCTAACAATCCCACTCCTGGGCATATACACAGACAGAACTATAATTCAAAAAGATACATGCACCCCTGTGTTCATAGCAGCACTGTTCACAGTAGCCAAGACATGGAAGCAACCTAAATGTCCATCAACACATGAATGGATAAAGAAGATGTATACAATAGAATACTACTCAGCCATAAAAAAAGAAAACAATGCCATTTTCAGCAACATGGATGTAACTAGAGATTATCATATGAAGTCAGAAAGAGAAAGACAAATACCCTATGATGTCACTTATATGTGGCATCTAAAACATGACACAAATGAACCTATCTATGAAACAGAAGCCGAAATACAGACATAGAGAAGAGACTGGTGGTTGCTAGGGTGGTGGGGGAAGGGGAGCAGAGAGGAATGAATTAGGACTTTGGATTAGCAGATGCAAGCTGGTGTAAGTAGAATGGGCTTCCCTGGTGGCTCAGAGGTAAAGAATTCACCTGCCAGTGCAGAAGACACGAGTTCAATCCCTGGGTCAGGAAGATCCCCTGTAGAAGGAAAGCAACCCACTCCAGTATTCTTGCCTGGGAAATTCCATGGACAGTGAAACCTAGCAGGCTTCAGTCCATAGGGTCGCAAAGGAGCTGGACACAACTTAGTGACTAAAGAACAGCATATATAGAAAGGTTAAACAACAAGGTCCTACTGTATAGCACGGGGAACTATATTCAATAGCCCATGATAAATCATAATGAAAAGAATATGAAAAAGAATGTGTGTATATATATACACACATATAACTGAATTACTTTGCTGTACAGCAGCAATCAACACAACATTATAAATCAACTGTACTTCAATTAAAAAAAAGAATTGGGTTTGAGATACAAGTGGGGAGAGGAGAGCAGCCTCCAGGATGGACATGGAAATGATCCTGGCAACCCCTAAGGCCAAGCTGCGTTAGGTCCTGTGCCTTGTATGCTGGAGGTGTCAGGCCCAGGAGTGCACTGCAAAAAACATTTGAATAAGGACTGTGGTTCAGAATTAGGATCCAATAGAGAAAATAGAGACAAATCCAAGAAGCCAAAGAGAACACCTGTTCTTTCCATCAGCATTGGTTTATTTGTGATTATTTGGAGAAACTCTATTCTTCAGTTTTACAGTTCAGATATGGTGGTGCCAAGAATTGGAATTACATCTGCAGTTTAAAATTTGTGAGGTATGATTCTAAACAGTCTCTGATCCTTCTCTAGACTTTCATTTTTCTGCACCAGAGACAGAGGAATACGTTCTCATCTGCTCTACTTTCTCACTGATACGTGAGGAGTCCTCCGTGTCTGCTTTGACATATCCAGGGAAGGAAGGGGCTTTGCTTTCTCTTGGGTATCTCTGAATACCCAATCCAGCAATGAGGCTTTTCAAAGGGTGAAGTTGGGGCCAGAAACACTAGAATTCTACTGACACTTGACTGATGCCTTTGACCCCCAACCATACACCCCAGCAAATGAGCCAGCAGCTTATTCTAGACAAATGGGGAGCCTAGAGGCAGCATGTGGGCTTTTTTCCCCCATAGCCCTTTTATGAATATAAATATTTAGTGCATGGTGTTTTGCAGAATTAAATCCTGAGCCTAGATTAGCCTGGTAATATCATTATGTAGATGCCAGGGATGAGCTACCTGTGACTGCTGTGTGTCTTCTCATTCAACGATGCCTGTGATGACTTGATGTACTTTCATTTGCCAGGGCAATCATTAATTGCATATGAAACAGTTGGTGTTTGGCTTTAAGGGAAGCTGATTGGGTCAGTCACCGAGAGTTTGGCTCAATGATCTACAGCTGGCTCTTCGCTCCTGCAAGCCTGCTTTCTTCTCAAAGCATTCTTACTCAGTGTTTCAGGGACCCCCTGAGGAAAAGGCTGTGAAACATAGGGGGTTTTAATCTGTGTTTTCCTTTGGGCATTATAGCTTTAATTTTAATATTTTGGATAATAAAGAATGATTTTAAATTAAATTTGCGAGCCGGCCATCTGTGATTGTTTGGACTTTTTCCTCCTCTCTGGCAGGTTTCTTACTTAATTCTTTCTGAACATTAGTAAGAGTGGGTTGAGAGTTGGAGAAGCAAAGGGGAGCAGAGTGCATAAGCCCATGGAACTTGGAGAAAAAGAAAAGGCTTTGATGTCTGACCTTTTACCATGGGGGTGGGTGGAAAAAACTTGATGACCTGAGTCAAAATCATAAAAGTTAATTTGGATGCAATTGTAATGTCCTGTCATTTCCTCTTGATTTGACTTGAGAAAGTGATTTGCCAAGGTTAGGCCTCAGTTTTCCCATCTGTTAAACAGAGAGGTGATTTTCCCCACGGGGGTGCCACTATAGTTTGGGGACAGTTCTTCATCAGAGGACAGCTAATGGAACACAAGGCATCATCATCCACCGAAGGCTGAAAGGGTCTGAGAGCTTATGTTTGTTTCCAAATCTAAATCCAAGAAACCTACCTAGAAATATGTCCTTCATCTAGTCAGTGAAATCCAGGATGAAGAATTTTCAACCTTCCCAGGGAAGTGAGGACACACCATCACCACCACTGCGGACCACAGCATAATGAGTCAGACAGACAGCGCCACTGAACACACAGACAAATGCTGAGCGAATGCCAGAATAAAATGAAAAAGTACCTGCCAGCAGACGAGTTGGTGTGATGAGTAGTTTAGCTAGGGAAGGCGGCAGGGGGAGGTTACACGGCCAGGCACTCCCTCTCCTCTAGAGAGTGGAAGGAGGCTTCTTGAAGGGGTCAAAATTTGCATTTCAGGAAATAGGGGCAGTTTGAGGAGCTGTGCAGGGAGAGTATTCCTGGCAGAGTGCATGGGCCCTCTGAGCTGACTGCAGCAATCGGGGCCTGGAGGGGCTAAGAGGGTGAGTGGAAGGGAGGTAGACCAGGGGATGGAGATACAGCAGGCAGGGGCAGGAAAGCCACCTTAAATGCTCTCTGGAACCAGAATGGGTTGGAAACAAAAACCCCAGGAAATTGCTGAAGGCCTGAAGCTGCGCATGGGTCACAGGCTTTGTTAGCATCAAAATGGTTCCCTTTATATCTGCTCATTCCCCATGTCTCTGGTCTCTCACCCCGCATTCTGCTTTGATCAAATCAGGGTGGGGATCCGAGGCACCTCCCTATACAGAAAAGGGCCAGAGTCATTGCTGCATAGGTCAGAGGGCAAAGGTTATGAAATGACCTTGAAAGTATGCGAGGCAATATTCATGGCTCTGAGCAGGATAGAAGCTCAGGTGAACAAGTATTTATCATGTTTTTAAGACTTCACATGAGCACCCTTTGTCCCACATCACTCCTAGACTAAGAGATAAGCTTAGAATCTCCATCAATCTTTCCCTCTCTCTCTCTCTCTCTCTGTCTCACACACACACACACACATACACAGATTCCCTCTCCTTCCCCTCTTCTATCCTCTTTAAAATCTCTGGTTCACCTAAATACAACCTTGGGTATCCCCCCAGTAGTAGAAAACAACCCCAACAAGTGCCTATGAAGAAAGCCTTTAAGACTCATGAATATTTAGCTCGTCCTCATGTAAAATATATGACTTTGTGTAAGGATCAGGCGAACGAGGTGCATGATTTTTTTCTGATTTATGGGCCTGGAGACGGATTATTCATAGCAGAGCAGCTGTGTGGAAAGATTCATCCGCTGCAAAATGTGATTGTACATCAGGCAGTGTGTGGGAACGGAGCTATGACTAATGGCTGCTTTACATATAAATGAGAAGGTTTGTGCTAGGAACTGTAAAAAAATACAATCACTCAGCTGACGGGCAGGCTCCTTATCGCGGGTGCAGGAGAGGGACCACAGCAAAAGACAGGCACGTGAATGCCTTGCCCCCAAAAGCTGAGCCCGTTGGGGGTGCGAGTCAGGGAGCAGCTGGGTGAGAGTTTGGAGGGAATTTAGAGAAACGGCAGCTCTCCTAACTCAGGCCATCATCAGTTCCTGTATTTGTAACTTTCAGGCTTCACTATGACCAGAGAGCCCGTCAGGGACAGAAAGGTGGCCCAGAGGAAGTGGTTGCATTCCCAACCCACTCAGGGATGATGGTCAGTTCCTGAACCCTCCAGAGCTTGGTGTTAGCTTCTGAAGAGTCAGATCCATTTCAGAAGCCAGCACGGGAGTCATTTGGGCAAACCTCTGCAGAGAAAAATTATGTGATTCTGAGATTTCCCTCTGCCACTCCTCATGTCTCCCTCACTTTCCCTCGTTCGTCTCTTCCCGTCTCTCCCCTCTCTTGTAGCTGAGACAGGCTGTCTAGACATTGCAGATGTGGACAGATGTTGGGTCTGTAATTTATAACAATGGCCTCCAGAAGGCAATTCCAATTTGTTTCGGTAAGGCTTTGAGTTACAGGCAGAAAAAATACCCTGTAAATACCGTTGACTTACATGGTAACTACACCAAGGGTTTACTTAGTGAACAGTCACTAACTACAGCATAATTACACATCCCCGAAGATTACCAGAGAATTTAATGACACTGAGCAGGGAATGACCACCAAATAAAGTTTCTGGTATTGGGAGGGCCTGGAGAGCAAAAGAGTTGAGCCATACTTAATAGAATTTATGTCTATTTCTTCATTAATTAGTCTCCTTTTTGAGGGCCTTTGAGTTTTATCTACATACTAGACATCCCCTTGCTGTCATACTGAACTCCAAGCAGGTTGGATGCGGTGGTTACTTTGGGCTGACATAGCTTTTTGGTTTTGGGGACATGCCACGTGGCCTGTGGGGTCTTAGGTCTCTGATCAGGGATTGAACCTAGACTCTCATGGGTGAATGCCCAGATTCCTAATCACTGGCTGCTGCTGCTGCTGCTGCTGCTAAGTCACTTTAGTCGTGTCCGACTCTGTGCGACCCCATAGACGGCAGCCCACTAGGCTGACAGTTTTGAACCATATGGTATCTGGAGGAACACACAAAGCCCTCAGACAAGCCAGGAAGCTGGACAATTATCTTCGCTGTTATCACAATGTCACAATGGGTTTTGCACCCAGCAATAGGGCTGAGCTGCACCCACCCACTTGCACTCTCTCCCGCTGGCTGGTGACTAAACAGCTGTCCAGGCCAACAGAGAAGAGGACTGGCCCACCCAAGATCCTGCTAATCCTCATGGGGACTACATTCTGATCTGGTAATTATAAGGGGAAACACAAAGGTGAATTTCTAGAATCGTTTTTCAAGAAATTCAGGATGCTTCTTGCTATCACCTGAGGTGGGGTGTGTGGAGAGGGGAGGAGGAGGCTAAGGCCAGTACCCAGAGAAGCTAAGTGATCTGTCATGATCAGAGTCTGTTGGTAGCAAAAGCCAAATTTGCACTTAGGATCTGCCATCCCTGAGAACTTGACCAGCTGGCCTCTCTGGGTTTAGAGGATCAGAGCCGGCCAGCAGCTGGGATGCTCAGGCTTCCCTGGATATATAAGGTTGCAGTTGAAATAGCCATCAGGGTTTCATTTATGTCAGTCTGGGGGAAGGGGAAGAAGAGTGGGAATAAAAGGGGGGAGGAAAATGTGGAAATCAAATAAACACATTGACAGGGTTGGATTCCAATTTTTAATCCATCACCAACCTCCTCTAGTTTATGTGTTCCATAGAATCTTCCTTTCCCCTCTTGCTTGTACAAAAACAATCAAATAAGCCTTAATTCACTTCTGGTACAGACCCCTGGGTTTCATGGACCCTGAAAAGAATGTCTGATGCCAATTTAAGGGCAGATGATGTCCTGCAAATCCTGATTCTTTAGGATAGTTGAGTTCTCTTTCATCCCCACCCTTTCCAGCCTCTGCTACTGAATGCTCTGTATCCATCCAACTTGAATGATATCTTGCTTCACCTGAAGAAGTGAGTCTGGTTTAGAATGTCAACCCCTGGCAGAGCCACAAAACAGATCACTAGCTGGAAGGATAGGCCACTTGGGCCAAAGGAAAGGAGTTCAGGTTATCAGGTGTTATGATTACAACTGCTCCTCTCTGGTGGGCACTGGCCAGTGGGTCTGGCTTCAGGTCCAGTTTAGGAGGAAAGATGTCAACTGCAGGAAGATGGATGCAGGAAACAATTTGAGTCTTAGAAATTTAAGGTTTTGAGTTTTCCTGGCGGTCTAATGGTTAAGACTCCATGTTGCCATTGCAGGAGGTACAGGTTCCATCTCTTGTGGGAGAACAAAGATCCCACATACCAGGCAGTGCAGCAAAAGACTTAAAAAAAAAAAAAAGTTTAAGGTTTTGGGTGTGATGTCTAAAGATACTCTTGAAACTTATTTTATAGAAACTTAAAAATATGATTGAGTCCTGCCTGCCAGGGGTGTGTGAGATTTTTGTCCTACTGAGAGATATAGATGACAATGGCCTGGAGCCCTCTCACCCCATGAGGTCTTTGTAAGTGCACCAAGCCTCACACAGCTCCCTGGAAGGAGTGGATATGGTTACTTGTACTTCCAGCCCTAGGAGGGCTGCGGGGAGAAGGAGGGACGCCCTCTGGTCAGGGAGGACAAATGAGCTATAATAATGTTAATAGCTAACATGAATCGAGAGATTACTGTGTGCCAGGCATATATTATCTCTTTGATGATACATCCATGCATTAGCTCTTTGATAAGAGATATTTACCCACTGCCAAGGAGCAGAACTTTCCTCAAAATAAGAGGAAACAAATGTCACACAATCCCACTCTGTGGCCTGCCATCAGCAGCTGGAAGGTCATGTACAATTTTCAGGAGTGGCAGCTAGAAGCAAGAGGGAAAGACAGCTTCAGGGACCCATATTCCCAGATGTCTTTTGGGGAGGGAACTTCAGGTTACAGACTCAGGTGTCTTCAAACAGAACAGATATCACTGGGATATGAGAGAGCTAATGAAAGAATGAGTTTACTGATACATGTGTATACATACATGAACACAGGTCCACACGCAACATCCCACATAGATATATATCATCTGGTGGGTAAATATCTCAGAATCAATGGAAAAGACAACACAGCTTAGGCACAAGAGAGAGAGAATAAGATGCGGTTGATATGTACACACAAGAATGACGTTTTAGCTTCCACAAAGATCCCTTCCTAGACTTTGTTTTGATCATACTGTTTCAAGGCTTTTTTTTTGGCCCCACCAGGTGGCTTGCAGGATCTCAGTTCCCCAACCAGGGCTTGAACCTGGGGCGCCCGGAATCCCAACCAGGAGGCCACAAGGGAACTCCCTCTTCCCAGACTTCTTGATAAGCCAACCTAAGCCTGTTGGAGGAAGACAGGGCAGGATTGGGAAAGGTTCGCCTTTTGAGCATTTCCCTAGAGTCAGTAAGGTCTGGTCTTCTCTAAACCTAATCTTCCTGCCATGGCCGAGCCTGGTATCTGGTGTCATGTGTATCTGTAGGAAGGCCATGGATGTTTGGACTAGGGTCTGGGTCAGAAGGAAGCATAGATTCAGAGTCCAACCTCAGATTATTTCTCTAACACTGACCAGAGACTGATAGCCCCCAAATTTTGTTGCCTGAAATAAATAATAAAAAGCCCACGGGTTTCGGAGCCAGAAAGCCTAGGTTTAACACCTGTCCTTTCTACCTATTAACTTCTCATTCATTCGTACACTCAATAAATATTTGTTAAGCATTAACTGTGTGCCAGGTGTGTGACCTTCTACGGCAAGTTACTTATATCAATTGGCTTCAGTTTCCTCATCTGTGAATCAGGGATAATAATCCGTAGGAGTCACAGTCATTGTGAGGACTACATAAGATGACGTGCTTGGCACATAATTAATAAATGCTTCTTGTTGTTATTAGCACTGGTAAGAGAAATCCAGTTATGCCTCTTTAATAAATTTGTTTTCTTTTGAGGTTTTTTTTTCCCCATAGATGTCTGAGCTGTGTCTAGGGGAAGTTTGGGAGAATTTTGTATAGCCCAGGAAGATCAACCCCTCCTCATGGGGGCTCTGATGTGGGCCCAGGACATGGTTGTCTCTGGAGTAAAGCAGCACAGGACATGTTTAGCACCCTGGTTGCTTTCTGTTCTTGCCTGTCCCCCTCCCTGGACTGTGAGCTCCTCAGAGGCAGAGATTGTCTCTTCACTGGTTTAGCCTAGTGACCACAGTGCCTCTGACAGTGCCTGGCACTCAGGAGACATTCAGTACATATTTGCTGAATGAATGGAAGAAGGAAGGAGCAGCGATTCTAGCCTGTAATGGTTGTGCAGGCCCCATATGCCTTCATTCTACAATACTTATCGAGTGGCTACAGTGTCCCTGGATGCTGTACCAGGTGATGGAAGCATAAGGGTCTCTGCCCTCATGGAGCTCAGAGTCCAGGCTGTAATCAGATGGTCACACAAGGAATCTTCTCTTTACGGTACACAGTCTGTATTGTACAGGAAGGAAATGATGCTAGGAAAGCCAAGCTGACCAAGTGTGGGTAGTCACGGGAGGCTTCCTCCAGGTCCCAACATTTTGACTGACATCTGAAGTGAGAGTGGGAGTTAAAGTCATGCAGGGGTGGTGCTGCAGCCACTGATGGGCATCTTCCAAGGAGAGGAAGCCTGTGCACGGCCCCAGTGGCTGGTTAGAATGCGGCACATTCAGACTATAGGAAAAGACAAATGTGGCTGGAGCACAGCGTGAAACTGAGAGTGTAGGGCAAAGTCAGAGACGTGGGTTCTAGTCTTTGTCCTAAGAGCAAGGGGACACCATAGTGGGGTTTCAAGTTGAGGGACAATAGTAGTGAGATGACCACTACCTGGCTGAGTTGAGGGGGCAAGAGGGCACGGGGGGAGACCAGTAAGTGGGGTGTTGAGTTAGATAGGCAACAGATGGCAGTGGCTTTGGACTGGGGTGGTGGGGACAGAGAGAAAAGGATGGATGGGTGAAACACTTTAGAGTGGAGGTGAGAGCACTGGCTGCTGGTCTTGTCCTGCAGTGCACATAAGAAGCCCAAGGGGCCATGAATGACTCCTAAGTTTGCAAACTTGCCTCTGCTGTCTGTCTGCTACTTGCTTAACTCTATTAAAGGTCTCCTTTCTCACAAACCAAGAGTCTGATTCTGACAGCCTTCAGAAGTGGATGGATTTCCACCTCGAGAGAATGAGAGACTACTAGGGGCCCTGCAGTATCTGGGAGGCACCGGAGGGCCATTTTCCCAATGAACCATGTCTCTTCACAAAGTCACCCAAACACACACATACTCGCTCAGATTCTCTGGCTCCCCAGACTCACACAGACTTCCAAACACTCCCCACAGACCACTCCATCCTACCCTTATTTAGCCCTGTCTCCCCCAAAGCCCTCCATTGGCCCCCTTTCCCACTCTCCTCCCTAGCCTACCTCTGCCCCACCTCCCTCTGCCTTCACTTCACCCTATTAAGAAACAGCCACCCCTAGAACCCCTGCCCCTGGCTGCTGCTCCCTGAGCCCCGCCCGCCCTCCCTCCTCCTGCTCCTCTCCCTGACAGATGCCTCAGAGCCCCGGGCCGCAGTTAAGGTGACGAGATGCAGCAATTCTTTATGAACATTTCATTCCTGCTCGCTACACGACGTAAATTAGATGGTGTGTTACATTCGGGCAATAAGAGAGATATGTCACCACGACGCTGGCCCATTGGATGGAGAGGGTAATCCTGCCGTGAATTTCATTACTGCTTTTATATAGACAGAATTAGCTCGGTGACAGCGAGCCTGATTGTCTTTCACTAGGGGTTTGGCGAAGAGCTGAAAGGATTTCACCCTGATGTGCACACTACTGAGTGACCCGCTCACCAGCGGCTCCGCTGATTGCTTTGCACCTTGCAGACCTGCGATTGGCTCAGCCTCTCTGCCGGCTCGCCTCCCTCCCTGGTCCCCAGCCCTCCCTGCCTGGCTTTTTCTTGAAGCAAGAAGAAAGGAGACCTAATGGAGGAGTCACAAGGTCATGAAGGGAAATGTGTGGGGGAAGGGCGAGGTGACAGAGTTTTTTAAGAAAAAAAATCAAGTCCCTTTCTGAACAGTCTCCTGGACAGAACTGTGACTGCTCACTCTTGCCTCCCAGAAAAGCAAGAATGACCAGGTCCTGGGGGCACATGCCCATGGCCCTCAGGGCAAAGAGCAACTGGGGACAGGCTGGCAGATCTTCGTGAGCGTCCCTGGCAGAAACTCCCAAGCTGCCATCAGCTTCCCGTCCCTTTGCCTCTTGCATCTCTGGGTCTTTCCAGTGATGGCTCAGGGCTCTTTCCCACCTCCTAGCCAGGGACACTTGTGAGAAACCATTGTCACTCACAGCCCGAAGACCCCTCAGTTCAAGTGTGCAGGTAAGGGAGGGGTGTGGGCTCCCTTCACTCTACTTCCTACACTCACCTGATCCTGTCACGGCCCCACCCCAACCACACGTATTCATAACACTCTTCAGAGACTTCCAGAATCCTCAGTGGGATCTAGATGGCCCAGCCCAGGGACTGCATTCCTTCACCTTGGTTCTGTCAGGATGGCTGGTTCTGAAAGTCAGTCCCCTCTGTTCTCTCCGCCTCGGTATCTCTCACCTTCTGTCACCTTGCCCACTCGTTTCCTCACCACTGTCAATCCCTCAGCAAACAAATGTCTTCTGCCAGGCTTTCCTGATACAGCTGGTTGGTCCTGGGGCTGAGGTTGACCATGACTCGACCCCTACTGACTGTTCTGTCCCCTTCTAGAAGCCCCCAGGGAGATTCCATTCCTTGAGGGCCCAGAGACCAGGCATCAAGCAGACAGAATAATATTCTCAAAGCCCCATTTGTTTCTAGCAGCTCAACACAACTATCAGGAAGTTTCTCTCACAGCCCAAATCAGCCAGGTCTGTGACTTCTGTGCTAAGAAGCACAGCCTCCCCTTTCCAGGGGCTTCCCATGTGGCAGAGTGGGAAGGAATCCATCTGCCAATGCAGGAGATGCAAGAGACATGGATTCAACCCCTGGGTCAGGAAGATCCCCTGGAGAAGGAAATGGCAACCCACTCCAGTATTCTTGCCTGGAAAATCCCATGGACAGAGAAGCCTAGTGGGCTACCAGTCCAATGGGGTTGCAAAGAGTTGGACGTGAATGAGCACACTCAAGAGAGAGCTGCCCTTTCCAGAGAGGGAGGAAGCTACCCAGACCCCGGCAGAGCTGAGACCTGGCTCAGGATCTGTCTGCATCCTGACTCTGTCTGCCCAAGGACATTGCGGAGAGCTTTCCCTTTAGCCTCCCACTTCAGGAACCCTTAGCTCCAGTGGCCTGTCCTCCATGGTGCTCAGCGAGAGATTCCCTTAATGATTTGCTCCTGCAGTCATACAGAGGAGTTTTACACTGACATTTCTTCTCCATAAAGCCAAGACTAAGTCTACGAGGCTGAAACTAAACTCCAACCCTACCTGTACAACAGCAGTATGACTAGGCAGGTCATAACATCTCTCTGAACTTCCCTTTCCTCATTTTCAAAAGGAAAAGTGGTCATTGCTGTGATGGAGGCCATGCTGCAACACCACACTTTCCTCAGTCCTCAAGGACTGTCTCCAGGTGCCTCCCTGGCCTGTCAGCTTTCCTCGGAGTTGTCTCTGCCAAAGAAAGCTGTCTCGCTTAAGGTCATGCCCTTCCCTGGGCAGCCTGCGTCCAGTGCCTGGTCACCCCAGCCATATGAAGGGCCAGCCCCCTCTCTCTACTCCAGACAGTTCTGAAGGGCCTTGCAGCCTCAGAGCCCTCCATGTGGTCGACTAAGGCCTTTTCTGAGTATCACGACCCAACTTCTCCTCCAGTTCAGTCCTGCTTCTTTCCAGTTCCTTCCCTGCACCGGTGATAATCCCAAGGGCTCCCCAGTGAAGCTCCTGCACAGCCATCTCCACCCCAGAGTCCACTTTCAGACCCAACCTACAGACAATTCAACTTCTGCCTACCTGCCAACTGGCCTACCACAAGGAGGAAAATGTCAAGTGCCCTGAGAAACACAGCTGCTGCTGTTTGCCATCATCATCATCGTCGTCGTCCTCTTCATCATCTCCACAGCAGGGCCTGCCCAGCTGGTGTGATGAGGTTCACTTACTTCGGCCAGAAAGTCCAGTAAATGAACACCCAGCCTTCTTTTTTCTCCTAAGGACAAGGTCCTTTGCATTCTTTCTTTATATCTTCTGATTTGAATGAACTTCCCAAACAGACCAGACTCCCTCAGAAAGCTAGTCATGGTCCTAAGGATTTAAGGGGCTTAAATTGCTGTAGCTCTGTTACGTCTCATTCTCTGCACCAAGACTCAGAGAGCTAAGTGCCCACTGAATTCTTTCTCTGACACTCTCTAGGTGCCTTCATAGCTGGGCTTCTTCCTCTTTTATTTAAAAAAAAAATGTTTTTTTGGCTGCATTGTGTGATTTGTGGGATCTTAGTTCCCCGACCAGGAACTAGTGCCTCTGCAGTGGAAGCTTGGAGTCTTAACCACAGGACCACCAGGGAAGTCCCTACTCTTATTACAAGTATGTACTTTCCTCCTGTAGACCAAAGCATCCATCCCTAGGGTATGATGACAGGTCTACTACAACCGAGACTTCCTTCCCTCTACGTCATGTTTACTTGTTTACAGCCCCCTTATAAAGAGAGCCTGGATCCCTCTCTCCCAAGAGACAGGCAATGGTCCCAGATCATTGTTAGCCTTCCAAGTATGCCCACACTGTCTCACTACTGGGCCCCCAGCCTTGCCAGCATTTTGGAGTGGAATGGCAGGTAGGGACACTGCCAGGTGAGTCAGATCTCCAAATCAGTCCCTATTTCTGGGCCCTGCCTGACCCAGAATCTGTGCTCCTCAGGAGTGTGGTGTACTTCATCTCTTCTGGAGCTTTCCCTGCAAGGCTGCAAGACTCTGAGCAGGGACCCAGGGACATGGGGGATGGAGGTTTCTCACCCCATCCCCCATTCTGACATCACAGCCCTCATTTTCTGACACTAACTGGTTGCCATGGAAACAAGTTCCTTAAAGTGCACGATGACTTGAGTTGGGAGGGCCATAGGAGGGCCATAGGAGGGCCATAGGAGCCAGTCGTACCATGAGGAATCCGCAGAGCCCCTCAGAATCAAGTGGCCCGGAGTCCCTATCCTCTGCTGATACATTCTCCTCACATATAGGAGAAAAGTCTATCTTGCCTTTGAGTAGGGAGATCTTGCTGCAAAATCAGAGATAGTGTAGACCAAAAAAAGCCAGCCACTTACCCTGGAACAAATGGATATTAGATGTGATGTGGGCCCCTCTCTTTCAGGCCTAGAGCAGAAGTCATCTATTTTAAGAAACTGTCCTTAACTATTCAATCTCCCAGCCCCATTCCCAATTCCATCACACACACACACACACACACTCCCCTTACTACTTACTCACACTAGTGTTTACACCTTCTTTCAGTCATTCATTCATCAGGTACTGATGAGCCTCTGGTGTGTGGTAAACCCAGTGCCAGGCCCTAGGGATACAGCCAGGAGCTGACAGGGCCCTGTCTTATGGGGCTTCCTGTCAACATCTTATACCACATCTTGTCCTTCTCACATGCTCATTCCTTTAATAAGCACCTCTGGGTTTTCTTTTTTCATTCCAGTTCCCCAAATGTGGTGTGCTCTCTGGTTGTTGGTAGGGTGGAGTACAATTTGCTCGTTATCCTGTTGTACTCACATCCTTGCCTAACACTAAACTCAAGATTTGGGGCCCCTCAGTCTCCCATGTTACCCCACTGTTCCCAGTACCAGCCTTCCAAGGAGCTTGGATTCTTCAATTATCTTTCAAAGCAAAGGAGCTTTGAATGAATAGGACTTGATAGGAGCAGAAAGCTGTGTTTGCCGTGTGCCCACTGGAGCATATACAAAGGCCCCAGATACACGACTGGGCTTTCATGCACCTGTGTCCTGCCATCACACACGTGTGCTTATGTTGGCCCATATCTGTGACTTCTCCTAAATTGGCCAGTGCAGGGTATGAGCATGTGTGTGATTCCACTTATGAGCGTGAGTGAGCATGTGTTCAGGGGAAGGGGAATTTAGGGATATGTCTCTATGTGTTTTTTCCAAATGCTTGGCTTTTTTCAAAATGGCTTAGAGCACTACTGTCATTTATGGGGTTTAAAATGTCAGAACAGGGCCCTCGAGGAGGCAGGGGAGATTAAACTGCAAACAGTGAAGGTTATAGATGACGTTTCTGATAGGCTGACAGGCAGACTCAAATGATGCCACACTTTAGCAATCATTTAAACACATACATTTGTGCGTGTGTGCACATGCACACACACACACACACACCCAGATCAATGCTCCATATTTTAATGGCATATTCTGAAGGCTAAAAACATAAAAGGCCAAGTCTAGAGAACCACAGTTCTGCTTTCAGAGCCCAACCAACTGCTGTCTGTCGTATGCGCGCGTGTGTGTATGTGTTCTCACTCAAGTGCCCCTAGTGTGCTAAGTGAACACCTGCATCTATTTGTGTCTATATAGGTTAATTCCACCTCACTTTTATATAATGCCCTATATAATTAACAAAATATACTACATTCAACAGTCTACCTGAGCAACATAACAATTTGTATAATGTAGGCAGGGTCAAGTTACTACTCCCATTTTATAGATGGGAAACTAAGGCTCAAAGAGGTCTGATGGACTATCCAAGATCACCAGCTACGAAATGATAAAGTGAGAGTTAGAAGCACTGTCTTGTTATACTTATCCAGAGCTCTTTTCTTGACGTTGTGGTTCTCAATTCTGGCTACAATGAAATCCCCTGGGGACCTTTTTAAATCTATCAGCGCCTGGGTCCTATCCCTGGAGATTCCAGTTGTTCAGAAGGTGGTCCTTGCAGTATATTTTGATATTTTAACATGCAGGCTGGTTGAGAACCACTGCCTCCAGGCCTGGGGGAATCAGGCAGGAGCTGTGCAGAGGGGTGTCCCAGGTGTCTGACGAGGCTGATATTCCCTCCATGTGAACGTGGATTCCAGTCTCTTTTCCTCCTTAGTACCTATCACAGTATCAACTCCCCAGAAAGACTTACTTCCCAGGACTGTCAGAGCCTTTATTTCTTCTGTATCACCCCAACTCCCCACCCTCTTCCAGACTGTGAAGACCTCAAAAGGATGCTCAACTCAGCATGATGAATGAAGAGGCTACCGGCCATGTGCTCACGGTTGTAGCCACCCAGTTAGGGGCAGACAGTGTGGTCTCACCAACAAAGAGGAGAACCAGCTCTACCTGGCCTGTCAGCTAGGGCAAGGCCAGAGAGACAAAGGGCAGCTGCCTTAGTGATGTAGGGAGGGATGAAAAAGGGAAAGAGAGAAAGACAGAAAGAGGGGAAGAGAGAAGAGAACAGTGGGCCCCTTGGAAGGCTATATGGACCAGCTAAGGGCTAGAACCCGGCAGTGCTCACCTCACTTCACCCTTGGCGGGAAAGGTGGGCTAGCGGTTAGGAGCACAGACTCAGTAGGCAGCTACCTGGGCTTGAATCCTGGTTTCTGGTTACTAGTAGTGTGACTCTGGGCAAGTACTTAACATCCCTGTGCCTTGGTTTCCTTATCTCTAAAACGGCGATGATAATATTAGCACCTGCCTCATCAAGCCTCTGGGAGTATTCAGTGAGTTCATGTCAAGGCCCTGACAGAGCATGAGTGCCAGGTAGGGTTCACCTGCTGTTATTCTGCATCATCTGATGCTTTGGAACTCTCCCTCCTCAAAATCCTTTCTGAATATTCCTTCTCAGTCTTTGCCAGCCGTGTTCCTCTGCCCTCCCAGTCACTGGTTCGCTCCATTTTAGAATCACCTGAGGGACTTTTGGGCTTCCCAGGTGGCGCTGGTGATAAAGAATCTGCCTGCCAATGCATGAGACCAGAAGACCCAGGTTTGATCCCTAGATTGGGAAGATCCCCTGGAGGAGGGCATGGCCACCCACTCCAGTATCCTTGCCTGGAGAATCTCATGGACAGAGGAGCTTGGTGGGCTACAGTCCATAGGGTCACAAAGAGTCCGACAGGACTGAAGCAACTTAGCACGCATGCATGACAAATTTTACAGCTCATCCCCAGAGTTTCAGATCTAGTTAGTTGTTCTGGGCTGGGGCCCAGACACTGGTGCTTTTCAAATTCCCTGGCTCATCAAAATGTGCTGCCAAGGTTGAAAACCACACACTCCTCTAAGTGTTGATACTCCCCAAGACTATTCTTGGCCCTCTTCTCTTCTCATGTCTTTCCCAAGTAGCTGACCTCCTTCCCATGGTTATAATACACATCCATATACTGGTGACTCTCAAATCCATATATTCCTGACAAGGCTTCTCTCTTGAATTCCACACACCCATTTCCAACTCCGTACCAGACATCTTCATTGCCAAATGTATGGACATAAAATTATTCTTAATAGCCTTATAACTTCCAGGGTATCTTTGCTGAGATGTACTCTGGATCCCCCAAGTGGGTACATGTCCCAGTCAGAACTCAGCATTTTTTTTTTTTATTATTTTTTATTTATTTATTTTTTAGAACTTAGTACTTTGCCTTCGCCCCAAACCCCTTCCACTCCTTCTGTTCCCCACCTCCATCACTCCCAATCATTCACCCAAGGGTGTCATCCAGGAATCCTCTCCCCCATCACATCCCACCTCCAACCACTGGACAAAATCCTGTCCATGCCCTTGTAAGGCTCTCCCCAGTCTCAGGACCCCCAACCCCACTGCCACAGCTCGGGTCCTCTTTGTCTCTCGCCTGCACAGTTGTAGGAGCCTCCTTACTGACCTCCCAGCCTCCAGTGTTTCTGGCTACATTCCCATGTTCGTTCTCTTCATCTTCTTCAGAGCTAGTTATCTGAAATGCAAGTCATTCCCCTACTAATGCCCTCCCCTATAAAAGCACAACTGCCCACGGCCCTTTACTATCTGTCCCCTGCCCCCGGCCTCCCCCAGAGTGACCTCTCCACCCCACCCTCTGTACAGCAGGTCTCCAAATGAGCCATGCTGTTCGATGCCCCAAGGCTTTTGTATATGCCATTCCCCTTGCCTTATGGGCCCTTCCTTCCCTTCCCCCTTCTATTCTGCCCACATTTACAAATTAGCTGAAGCACCAGCTCCTCTAGGAAGTGTTAGGTTGAACTGACCCCTGTTCTGTTTTTTGTCCTCACTGCAGCCTGTCGTTGTCTCTCACTCCTGTTTTACTTTCTTATTTTCATGCCCCCACTGGATTGTGACCATATGGATGGGATGGACTATGTCTTTTTTGTCTTTGAGAAGTGGGGTGAGGAGGGAGGAGACCAGACTCTTAAGCTCAAGTTCCCTTGGCTGAAACACTTGTTTAAGACTGCTTTGGCTTATGGCTCTGGATTTTGAAGGGTAGCTTCCTTCCTCCGGGAGCCAAGCAAAGAGGCTAGGTTTGAGCAAAGAGATCCAAATAACCCACTGGCCAGACATTGTGGTCCTAGGTTCCTCCTCTGGCTCTGCCTTTCCAGGCCCCAGAGCTGGGAGCTCTGATTGTCTCGCCTTCAGGGCCCAACGGAGGTGAGCAGAATCTTCGTTCCCTTCTTGCATTTGAGATCAGGCTGGGAATGCCTCCATAGAAATCTTCAGGGAGAAACCAAAAATAAATAAATAAATGAAACAAAGATATGGATCCATAAACACTTAGAAACACAGAAATGGACAGAATGCAGATGTCTGATTCTAATTTGTCACCCCTTCCTTAAGGAGCGCGTCCCAGAGTTGCCTTCTGGACACTGTCACCCTTGCCTAAGACAGAGCATTCAAAAGCCCCTTCTCTCACCACTCTTACCTAGCAAAGGGGCTAAGCAGGAATTCTAGTCCCACTCCTCTGCTAGGTGGGCAGCCGAAAAGGTGCAAAATTTAACAGCCAGGGAAATTAAAGCAAACCCTCAACCTCCACAGAAGTGAAAGATCAAGACCATCAATGGTCTTGAGCAATAGAAAAGGTCAGGGCCCAGAGAATAAGCCACAGAACAACCACAGTGTTTGCCTCATTCATGGCTGGATGTGCCATGTCTGACCCTTAATCACTAATCCTTCTAGAGCCTGTGGATTATGTCAGCACTGTGCCAAGCACTAGATTAGCCCGAGTAACCCTTACAACAACACTATGAAGAAGGGACTATTATTACTGCTGTTACAGATGAGGAAACTGAGTCTCAGAGAGGCTAAGCGACTTTTCTAAGGTCACAGAGCTGATAAGTGCCTAAGCTAGAACCCAAATTCAGTCTGACTCTAAAAACCCAGGCTCATAATTTCTATGATGTACTGCTTTATATATGTGGCATTATCCAGTAGTTTCTAATAGTAATAATAATAGCTAACATTTATTGAACAATGTGCCAAATACTGTGTTAAGCACTGTATACACATTACTTTGTTCACTAGATAGGTACTATAATTAGTCTCACTTTATAGATGAGGACACTGAAGCTTAGAGAAGTTAAGAGCATTGTTCATGGCCTCAAAGCTAGTAGGTGAAAGAACTGGAATACAAACCCAGGGGGATGGATAAAGGAACCACCAGCACAGACAACCCCCTATCTAGCACTACCACCATCCTAGAGAATGTCCACGAAGGCAAGAGAAGGCCTTTCCAGGAGCTCTGACAGGGTGCTGACACCTTGATAAAGACTGTCTGTGGACTTTTTTTTTTTTTTACTTTTTGGCCACACCCTGTGGCAAGTGGGATCTTAGTTCCCCCGACCAAGGATTGAACCCACATCCCCTGTATTAGAAGGCAGAAGACTCTTAACCACTGGACCACTGGGGAAGTCCCCTGTCTGAGGACTTTTAACACATGTCCTGCAAAGGCAGCACTAGCCTGAATAGCCAAGTGCATGGCACAGGGTACTCAGAAGTAGCCCTAGAAGGTTGGGCAGGTTCTTCTTTTCCCCAGGGCTCTCTAGAGTATCCTCTCACCAGCTGGATGTACTTACAATAGTCTGGCACTTGGAACCTGATTGGGTTTGGGGCCCCCAGTATCCAGAAGACCGCCAGGACTCTTTCCTAAGAAGGCAGTTTTCAGCTCTCCTTGCTGGATGCTTCAGTTCCTGATGGGAATTCTCACAGACAGCCTTCCTGTTACCTAAGGAAAGAGAAAGAGAGAGAAGGGAGACAGCCAAGTCCTGGCCTCCCCTCCCCATCTCATCACCTTCCCAAAGCCCTGTAGGCCACCCCCACCACCTCCGATCCCACAGACTTTCTCACCTTCAGGCAAAGGCAGATGATGGCAGAGCTGGGGAACAGAACTTTACCGAGTCCCAGGAGGACTGCACATCCCTGTCTTTGGTATTTAGGGAAGGTGAGTCCCAGAGGAGAAGGAAGGAGAGACTGGGAGAGGAAGGCCGAGATGCTCAGAGATGCAGAGATACAGATGGAGACTGACACCAGGAGGGGTTTCAGAGAGAGACAGAAGAGGCGGGCGCCAGGGAGGGAAAGAGACTGAGGAGGGTGGGAGAGAGGCAGAGAAAGGGGGGAGGGAGGAGAGAGACAGAAAGAGCCAGTTGCTTTATTCATGGCTGGTGATATTATAGACTGAGTGAAAATCACATTATCGTAATGGGAAAGTTAGAGTTGCTGAGATGATGCCCTGAAGCCTCAGCGCTGATTGGGGTGTGATTGCTATCTGTATTTATATGTAGAAAGCAAAGTTCACTGCCAGTTCAAGATGGTGGCGGCTGCTTTATGCAACATAATTCTTCAGTAGGGAGACGCCCCGAGCAAGCGGAACCAGCCGTGCCGGGAGTGGGAGCCCGAGCCTGAACCGGAGCTGACGCCTGAGCGAGCGCTGGAGCAGGCGGTGGAGCCTGGGGTGGAGCCGCGCGGAGCTCAGCCTGCGGAGGAGGGCGGACCCCAACCGGAGTGGAAGCCCGGGCAGGACCAGCGTGTGGTCCCAGAATGGGGTCTGATGGAAGGTGGGAGGAGAGCGGGGCGCGAGAGCCTGGGATGCGGGCCAGGAGTCGCTCCCACATCCTTCATCCGCCAGGCCAGCCCAGAGCTAGGCCCGCCCTGGAGGGAGGGCTGGGCTAGACCTTCAGAGGCTGGAAACCTTGGACGGGCTCTCCAGTGGACCCCACCCCGCCCCCCATTGTATAATTCAGTGCGAAACCGGACGATAAATGTGAGGAGTTTTAATTTTTCCCGTGATGACTGCTTAAGCGCCTTTTTGCCGTCTCACATTTCTTGACATTTTTAATTTTAAATTTCTTTCATGGTTCCCGGCTGTGCAGACCTGTGGTCTGCCGCTTCCTACTGAGCAACCCATCAATTGATGAACGGGTGTGACCTCTGACACCCCCAATGCAGAGCGGGTTGGGAGGGGGGCGGGGCAGAAGGTGAGCCCAGACTCCAAGCCCTGCCCTGCTCTGTGAGGCATCAGCGACAATCAGCAAGAAAGAAAAGGGCTGTCTTTGCAGCCTAAGCAGTCTGTTAAGCTTAGACCACCATTTGCTGCTGCTGTTTAGTTGCTAAGTCGAGTCTGAATCCTTTGCAGACCCCTTGGACTAGAGCCTCCAGGCTCCTCTGTCCACGGCATTTCCTTCTCCTTCAGGCCTGTTTCCCTCAGGGCTTCCTGGGGGACTGTTGCAGGTCCTAGAATTGCCAGAGAAAATGCTGGGTGCTCCATCAAATTTGAATTCAAATACACAACAAATTTAGCAAAAGTGTACCCATGCTTTCTTGGGTATTTATGCTTAAAACAAAAACAAAAACTACTGTTTATTTGAAATTCAAATTTAATCAGATTCACCACATAATAGCTGTGTGGCTTTTAACTTCCTAGACCTTCAGTTTCTTTTATCTGAGTACTAAGATAAAGTAAGTAATACATTCCTCAGAGGATGATTGAGATACAGTATGTAAAATACTCAACCCAATATCTGGCACAAAATAAATGCTCAATAAATAACTACAAAATACTTACTCCCTTACATAACCTCTAAGGCACCCTTTAGTCCCTCCCCATTTCTATCCTAGGCTTCTTGGAAGTCAAATGAAAGGCTTGTATCAGGATTCCTACTCTGGAAGCTGCTAGTTGAATGGGGGATCCCAAGGGTAGATCTGATGCTACTTTGGTCCCCCCAGGGGCCTTACCCTATAGGATCCACTGAGAGTTCTGGAAGGCTGATTACCAAGGTGGAGCAGGAACAAAGAGCAAGTCCTAACCCCAGACCCAAATCAAGCCTCACACATTCCCAGCTACCTCTTCTAAGCTTCGAGAACAAAAAAGAGTCTACCCTTCTTTAGGTCCCCAAGTTTGCCTTTCTCCCAGAAAGATGGAGGATGGAGCAGGGTGGTGATATGATACTGGACAGGAAGGGGGCCCTGCCTTCCTCTGAGACCACAGATTGGGCTGTTTGAGCAATCAGTCTCCCCAACAACCATCCCATCAGGGTGTCATCCCAAACCCCCTCCATCCTCTGGCAGAGGCCCATGTCCAGGGCACACCAGCTTGAAATGAGTCCCTCAGGGTCTCTGTGTTTTTTTCTCCCTCGGCCTCTCTCATATCTCAGCTCTACCTCAGCTCAGAACTGACTTGGAAAAGGGAAGAGGCAGTGTGCAAAGAGTCCCACTGATGCAGCCTGGGTTCCAATCCCACCTATATAATTTTGAACCTCTCTCTCGTAGAAAGATGAGGCTTGTTTCCTTCCCTCAATAAAGGTGTTCCTGACTCTGAAAAGAAAAGAAAAAAAAGTGGTTCCCGGTAACCCTCATTTCCAGGAAATCTGGTGGTAGTTGGATTCCAACCTTTGTCTCTGAAGGAGACTAATTATTCAGGAGACAATTCATGGACCAATAGTAGCATATCTCCTTCCTTTCAAGTGGTCACAGACTCAAGACTGCAGTACCAGGCAGATTATATTAATGTGAAGCAACCAGTGGAAAGCAATAGGGAGTGGTGGGATCTATGGCTCAAAGGCACTGCCTCTCCTAAAGGCATTCAATTTCATGTTTCAAATACTGTGCTCAGGAAATCCAAGGAAGTCTGATTTTGATCTATTGCATAACTCCCTAGTTTCTTGATCTTTCTGGTGACACACTTATCCCTAGCCATAGGGTCACAAAGTATTGACACAAGAGTAGAGAGACAACACATACAGAGACACACTAAGCTACAAAGATACATGGAGCCTTCTTTGTAAACACCACCATCAGGCCCAAAGGAGCAGAGCATAGGACACTCACAGAGGAGCTGCTCATCCTCAGCTTGCTTTCCTGCCCACCTCTTGCCAATCTCCCACTCTCTGCCTTCTCCTTGTTTTGCCCACTGGGACCCAAGTCTGTTGCTCACCCCGTTGCGCCCACTTCCCTCTCTCCCTGATGGTGCTGCTGCTGCTGCTGCTGCTGCTAAGTCGCTTCAGTCGTGTCAGACTCTGTGCAACCCCATAGACGGCAGCCCACCAGGCTCCCCCGTCCCTGGGATTCTCCAGGCAAGAACACTGGAGTGGGTTGCCATTTCCTTCTCCAATGCATGAAAGTGAAAAGTGAAAGTGAAGTCGCTCAGTTGTGTCCGACTCTTAGTGACCCCATGGACTGCAGCCTACCCGGCTCCTCTGCTCATGGGATTTTCCAGGCAAGAGTCTGGAGTGGGGTGCCATTGGATACACTGTAAAGCCCAAAGGGTGTAAATGGAAATGGTGGGGGAGCACACCACACAGTTGACCCCTATGGTAGAGCCAACACACATGCATCCAGGGCCCCTGGAACATCCCTCTTGCTTTTGACACTCACAGCAGGCCTATATCGGGGCTGAGGATTGACAAGCAGTGTCCACATACTCCTTGGCCTTGATATCAGGATGATGAATTACAATCCCAGTGGTTTAGGTCCCTGCTTGTTATGAACTCAATCAGTATACGTGGTGGCTCTCTCCCAAAGACCACTCAGCAGCTCTAAGCCTTCCTAGATCCCTCCGCTGGGGACTCAGCCATAAACCAGAGGCCCCCGGCACTCAGGCCATTAACCCTGGAAGGGTTCTGAGAGGAGATGCCAAGTCTGGGACTTTTCCACACTCCTCTGGTCCATTACATCTTTGGCCATCGGTGCCAGAACCTAGGCAACCTCTTCCTGGGCTCAGTTATTTCAGCAAAACAGACTATCGATCCATTGTAATAAAGAAAATAAATTAAAATCAAGTGCTCCTTCAAAGATTCTTGAGAACTGATTTTCAGATGATTCACTGGAGGGAATTGTCTGTGCTCCTGTCTCCTTCCCTTTCAGGATTATAAATAACATTGATCATCACCAGCATCTTATCAAAGCTGGGATGTCCACATCTTTGGGAACAATTACCCAAATCACAGAAGAGGCAGGAGAGGACTCACTGAATAAGCTTTTGTCATCTTAGAGGTACAGGGGCGGTGGGGAGGGGGGAGTCCAAAGAGATGACCTCTGTCCTGTCTTAGAGGATGAAAGTGAGATATCTCCCAGGGCAGGAAGCTTGGCTGGCAGTTCATTTATTCAGCTTCCTCTGAGGTTCCTATTTTACATCCCTCTGGGCTTGTGTCTAAGGAGCTATGTTGAGATTTGCACATATGTCCCTGATCCCTAGAATGACCCAGCAAGAGGAACTGAGGTTTGGCAGAGGACATTCTGCTTGTGGTAGAGGGAAGAGAAATGAGGCACCTGCCCCAGAAACCATGTGCCCTCCCCCCTTATCAAGGAATAAAGCAGAAAATCAAGCAGTACCCCTGGGACAGTGAAAGGGGCTAATCTGCTCAGAAGCTGGAGGCCGGATAAAATGACCCTTGCCTGAAATGGATGTCAGAGGAATGTCTCTAAGGAAATGTCATTCTACTCTCCTTGGAGGGCACTAGATGTAGCTGGTAATCCACCCCACTCCCCCAACTCCTGACCCTTCTACACACACACACACACACACACACACACACATAAATCTTAATTGTGTTCGGGACTTTTTACAGCTCTAATTAATCATATTTAGGGCTGTTTCCAGCTGTTGCTGAGGGAAAGAAGGTCCCACACGCCTGTGACTTAGGGTAAATCCAATCAGATGGAGGAATTCTTTGATTCCGAAGAAGCTGAGCATGGGAAAGACCCCTCTAATCCCAGAGCCTCTCAGACCCTGCCTGCCACCTCCTCTCCCCCACATCTGTCCTTGGAAGCTGATCTGGGCTGGGGAAGGGGAGGGGCTGGGGGCTGGAGGGGAGGGACCAAGGAGATGGGTGAGGGAGGCACCCGCCTTGAGATGGGTTGACTGGAATCAGGACCTAGCCCAGTGCCTCGCTGACTTGGAGCTTCTGCCCTGTACTTAGGCCATTTAGTGGGCTCAGGGGACCCACGAGTTACTACAGGAGACCGGGCCTGGACTAGTCAGACTAGTGGGTGGGCAGCACTGACCTAATTACAGCTCTGTGTAGCCAGCGTGGCCTGAAAAAGGGCCTCACCCAGGCCTTCTGCTTTCCTGTGCCTTCTCCCCAAACCCCAGAGGCATCTCTGTCAGCTCCCTTAGGCTCTCATACGTCTCTCCTTTTCTGGGTGTGTTTCTCTCTCTTCTTAGGGCTGCATGCCATGATTTCAATGTCTTTCCCTGATGCCTGTTTCTTTTTTTGGCTGTGATCTCTGAACTCCTAAGCCACACTACCTCAGATCTTCACAGAGATGCACTGAAAGATAGACATCTTAAGGGGAGAGGGTCAGAGCCTGGCTGCTGCTAATACCTCTTCTTTGGTTTACGCTGGTAGTCCATTAGGTACACAGGTGGAGCCAATATGGATGGAATGAGAGATAGGGAAGGTGGGATGGAGGGAGAAAACCTGCTGCTGAGTAGTGGGTGGACAGCAAGGGGCTACCCCACCCCTTAGAGACCCAGATGGGAGAGGAAGCCTTCCCCGGGGTGGAAAGTGAGGGTGCAAGGCTATAAGAAGGCCAGACAGAGACGAAGTAGTGGTGACCCTATTCTCCCTGCTATGATGACCCCACCTCTGCCTACCCCCTTGTTGAGGCTTTCTGGGTCCTGGCCTAACTGGGCCTAAATAACTGAGAAGCCCGTTACAGCCTTGCTGTTTCCTCACTGTCAAGTGTAAATGCTGCACTGGTCGGTGGGGAAATGGGGCTAATTTGAATTGATAATAGGAAACGCAGGGAAAAGTCATCTATAGTGAGTGAGGAGCGAGCGATCCCTGAGCAGATGCTAAATCTTGTATAATGAAAGAATCTGCCGATGTCAATTATGTACGAGCGTCTTTGCAGTGGTTGGAGGCGGTGGGCGGGCGAGGGAACGGAGGGCTGGGTGCATCCCATAAACCCAAACACCCATCAAAGGCTCATACATATGGAGCGGCGGAGATTACGGCATAAATTTGAATGTTATGAATGTGCATGAGGGACAGGCAGGAAGCCTACCTCATAAGAGGGAAGGAAAGGGACTGTTTTTCAGTGCGTGTGTACAAGGGAGCTTTTGTCCTTTGGGTCCCTCAGCTGGGTCTCCTCTATCTTAGCTGTGTCCCCTCTAAACCCAGTTATGTCCCAGGATGAGAAAAAATGTCAGAGTCTAAGGGTGCTGGGGCAGGGTAAGGTCTGCTATTCTTTGGAGGCTTTGGGTCTAGCTGCCCTTGACCCAGAGGGTTGCCAGGATGGGATCTAGAGACTGATGCAGCCAGAGACCCAGAAGGCTATTTTGAAATATCTGTGATGTGAACATAGCTTCCGCTCCTGCCTAATGGAAGATACAGGAGAGACAGCGATGCTCACCATGGAATGGGTGGGGTGATCCTGGAAGACAGCCTGGAGGAAGAGGTCACAAGCTGTGCTATAAAGGGGGCCAACAGCTTAGAATGACAACACCAAGGACACATCTTCCTGTTCCTGGGTACAAATCCACAGCACAGATAGAAGTGTGTGCTTGTGAGTGCACACACATGTGTGTGCATATACACACACGCATGCACACACACACACACACATACAGGTGGTAACAGGGCCCAGACCCCTCCATCAGTTCCCAACCTGCAGTTGCTCCCTGAGCAGACTCTGTGATTTGTGGTACAGGCCACCCAGGGACTTTAATCTTCACCGTGACAAATGCAATAAAAGGAACAATTTGGAGATCAGAGCTAAGGAAGACACATTTACAAACCCTTCCCCAAAGGTTGGATGGGGCTGTCACCATGTGATTTGTGCTGGAGATGAAGCAGGGAGGGGTAGAGGGGGAGGCAGAGAGCTGGAGAAGGCAGACTGGGGAAGAGGAAGCCTCACCACCTCCTCCTTACCCTCTCTGCTGGATCCCAGTGGGGTGGGCTAAGGCGGCCTGTGCATGGTGGGAGGAGGCCTGGACCGCAGGCAGCCACTCCACCCCACCCCCATCACGACCAGGGACCACAACTCAATTACCAGGAACACAGGCCAGAACCACGAGCTTCAGAGATTCATCTCAGCAGTTCAGGGGCTCTATCTAGGGGAGGGATTGGTGGGGTAGTGGGCGGGGGGAGAGAAGGTAGGAGAAGAGAGAAAGGAGGAGAGGCAGAGGCAGAGTGGGCAAGACATTTTAACATGTCAAACTGCAGAGGGAGCCCCAAAGAAGCCCCAGTCTGGAAGAGGAATGAGAAGGGAGATTTCCCAACCAGGGCTCCTTGCTCAGCCAGACGTGGAAGGATCTGGCTTCCTAAACCTAAAGCAGCAGTGGGGTGGGTGGGGCAGGGGGCACCCACCCACCCATTTGATCTGGGAACAAATCTATGGGAAGGTAGATCAGCCTGGGGTTCCACCGGATAAGTTTATCTGGGGTCTAAGAACAAAGCTGGTAGATGGCCAAGCAGGACTGAAGACACTGGTACAGTCTGGGAACTAGGGCCTCCCTTTCCTCTCTGAGCTTCTCCTTCCCTGTCTGAACAACAGGTCTAGGCTAGGAGATCTGTAAGGTGCCAGCTGCCTTATATCATGGGCGCTCTGAGCCCCAGGTTTCCTAGAACGAACAACAGGAGACTGGGTGAGAGAGAAAAGTGCCATTCTGCCACTCCCCCACTTTGCCTCTCTGTTGCTGGACTGGTTTACAAACACATGCGCTCCTGTTGGATCCCAGCTCCACTTCCCAGAGTTCAGGTCTTCAATTCTCTCAGGCACCCATACCCCAGAATAAGGGTTCAAAAGTAACTCTTTGGCCCTCTTTCTTCTTGAAAAACCTGGTCAGTCTTACCTTCCTTTTGGATAAGACCATCCTCAAACCAAGGCCATTTTGTCTCTAGCTCCTTCTACCCCATGCCCAAGTGGCCCCTTAGGAGATGTTTTCTCTGCCCCAGGGTGTAACTTTGAGGCCTCTGGGTGCCTTCTAGTTCCCTAACTTTAAGCTCCCAGCAACTGAGATGTTAGTTTCCTTGATCAGTGCCCTCCCCACCCATCTGTGCTCTGTCCCCTGCCCCCAGCTTCCAACCAGGCTGAGAGATGCCATGCTGGCAGGAGGTTCTAGCCTGGGAGGCTTTGGTTTTTCATCTCACTCAAGGTCACACCTGAGGTTTCCTCCACTTAGCTGCTGCCCTTGTGCATCTCCAGGTTGACTTGGTTCTCATATACAGGTAAGTGGGCCTGGTGAGTACCTAAATGTGGGTAGGAGAAAAGAGACTTTAGGAGTGTGTGGGCCTGACCCTCATTCAAAACTCCCTAGGGAAGACTGACACTCAGACTGGAACATCTGGTCATGGCCCAGCAGGCTCAGAGAAGTTCCCTCAGCTAGACTGGGCCTCTTCAGGGTGGTGACTCAGGGCTGGATCTTGGTCTCCAAGGGAGGTAGGGAATTGGGGAGGTTGAGGAGGTGGAGGAATGAACAAAGGTATATTTTCTAAGCTCTAGACAAGGAGGAGAGGATTCCCTGCTTAGGAATGAATAGAGGGGCTTGTGGGGGCCAAATCAAAAACAGGCTGACATCCCCAAATCTCTCTCCAGCAGAAGGGCATAGACTGGAATTGTACAAACTCCATCTGAATGAGTCCCTTGGAATAGGGTCCATGATGGACAGGAGACACAAAGGGAACTGAACTGCTGATTGCTGGTTGGGGTAATTCCCATGGTCCTCTGCTGCCTCCCTCTGGGAGAGGGCAAGAGGACGAGCCCTGTCCTCCTCCCAGCTCCTCCTCCTAGCTCCTCTCCACTGAACCCCATATCCCCACCCAGGTCCCTGATTTCTCCCCGGGTCCTTGGACACTGTACTCACCCCCGACCTCCATCTCCCAGACTCCCCCACCCTCACCCCACAGAAGGCATGAGAGAAAAAGGGGACTAATAGGTGAGCAAAAAGGGACTCTCTGGAATCTCTTCCATTCCCTGACTCCCCTCTTCAGAGGAAGAAAGGACATGACTTGGTTCACTCATTCACATCCCCCGTGGGCTGCAATGGGAAAGGAGGACAGAGGAACAGGTCTGAGAATTGGCCCATACCCCAGGACATCTTCTTTTCCCTGGAGTCTTACTTTACCCAGAGACCAATCCTTCTCTGAGGCCAAAACCAAGGCCAGGCCCAGGCAGGAGTGAGTCCACATTAACTGATGGTTCATTATCTTTCAATGCCCCTCCCACTGCTGGTGGGTTGATCCCAGCTGGGCAACCCCTGACCCCCAGATCTGCTTACCTCCCACCAGGTTTAGTCCAGTCCTGAGGCAGCTGAGCCCCGAAAGGGTGGTGGGGAGGGGAAGGCCAAAGCAGGATCAGAAATGGCCACAGGGTCACATGGGCTCTAAGGAGGCACTTCCCCTCTGAAAGCCCTCAGATTTATCCAGCAGACCAGAGATTGATGAGGAAATAACAAAACAGTTGAGGAGAAGGTCATTTTGGGTCTCTCTTCTCCTTCATGTTCATACCCATTTGGCCTATGATTTGCAACTGTCCACTTACCCAGGACATCCTTATACTCACACACACACGCACACACATGCACACACACAGAGCTGAGCTATGTCCAGCCTCCATACTTCTGTGATAAATCATGGGGTGAAGACTAGTGCAAAGGGCTTGAGGGGGAGGGCACATCAGGAGGCTGGGATAGCAGAGGGAGCAGGGTTGGCACGCACAGTGTGGGGTACTTTTAGGGGAAGCAGTGAGGGGAGAACACATGGTGGGGCTGGAGGGTATCAGGCAATGGAGAGAGACAAGAAGTAGACGGTCAGCCAGAGGCTAAGTAGTGGTTGCCTCTAAAGGGAAGGCTTCAGGCCATTCTGCTTGAGCAGAATCTCATGGTGATCAGAGGCCCAGGTGCTGGTAGACCAGCATACCCTGTCCTCAGTGAGAGGTGGGCTGGCTCAGGCCTTCCAAGGCCTTCCCAGAAGGAAGCCAGTGGCCAGGAATAACTCTGAAAGTGTTAGTCACTCAGCTGTGTCTGACTCTTTGGGACCCCATGGGCTGTAGCCCGCCAGCCTCCTCTGTCCATGGAATTCTCCAGGCAAGAATACTGGAGTGGGTTGCCATGTCCTTCTCCAGGGGATCTTCCCAACCCAGGGATCGAACTCACATTTTAGGCAAATTCTTTACTGTCTGAGCCATCAGGATTTTTCTTCTCTTCTGATGTTAAGAGGATGGGCAGGTGAGAGTTGGGTGGCAGAGCTCCTTTCTCCCCTCCTTCCCAGAAGGCTAGATTCAGCCACTCTCTCCAAAATCAGTCATCCCCTGATGAGATCCACCCTCCTACCCAGAGCTTCCCAACGACCTCCCAAAGGGAAAACCAAACCAAACAGGTCCTCTCTAACTTGCTTGCAATCCTAAACTGAACCAGCTCAGGGTAGGAAGAGGCAAAGAGGTGACTGTGTCTTTCCACGCATGGCTTCTTTGCCTGAGCCTAGTCTTATGACCTCTTGCTCTTTAGTGGAGTGTAAGGTCAACAGGGTTGGGAGGGTGGCCATTTTGACCTTGAGAGGCCTGCCCCTGTCTTTATCCATGCCCTGCCAGCATCCAGTGCCCTTTGGAGGTTTATAGTCACATAAATTGCAGAGTCCCATGCCGGGCTTGGAGCCTGCAACTATAAATAGGCACGAGGTAAACAAGGTGGCAGATGCAGGGGCTTGGGACTAGACAGAAAATCTGCCCCCCTTTGCCTGGGCTGGGGCCAAGGCACATCCGTGGAAAGGGATATCTTTGCTCCCCTCTTCTCTCTCCTCCCCTGCCTGCTGGCTCCTAGCTTCCTGTGCTCTGGGCTTCTAGTCTTTTCCCCCTGGGGATTATTTTCTAAGGCGCCTTTCTGCTGCAAAGCTTCCCATGTCACCTGCCCTGTTTCTTCCGAGTCAAGACGGGAGGGGGCTGGTGGTGTATCCGTTACTTATAGTGCCCCCCACCGCCTCTCTCCAGTTGCTTCACTTTGCCTGCAGCCTCTGCACCGTCTTGAAGCGGTACTGCTGCTGCCAATCACCAAGCTCTGCCACTAGGGGCGCCCTGATCCCTTCTCTATCCTAAGCTCGTGCGTGCCTGCGTGCTAAGTCCCTTCAGTCGTGTCCGAGTCCTTGCGCTGTAGCCCGCCACGCTTCTCCGTCCATGGGATTCTCCAGGCAAGAATACTGGAGTGGGTTGCCATTCCCTTCTCCAAGGGATCTTTCCGATTCCGGGATCGAACCCGCGTCTCCTGTGTATCATCCGTTGGCCGGCGGGTTCTTTACCGTGACGCTCTAACAACATTTTTCAACTAGGAAACTTCATAGTCTCAGAGAAACTATGTAACTCCAGAGAAACAAACTAACCCTTTACCCTCTAAAGTACAAAACATAAAAGAGTGCACAGATTCCTGTCATTTGAATTAATAGCTTCCAGGTTACTTGGATCTCTGGGCTGTACCAGCTGATTTCTAAGCAGAGAATTGGCTTGAGACAAATTTAGGGGGCATTGCTTTCTGGATCTATCCCTGCCTCCCCTCTGCCCAAACCTGGTCCACTTTCCTGCTCTGTACTTGTCTTGGCTCCAACAGGTTCTCAACCCCCAAAGAGTTTTCTGAGCAATTTCAGACCACTGGCTCCACAATTATCTTTCATTATCCCTTTTGTAAGTCTCAGTCTTTAACTGTGAACTTCCTTCTTTCATCCCAAGTTGGGCTTTCCAAACATATTCATTCACCACTTTAGAATCAGAAGTTATAGCTGAAAAGGACACCCCCATTTTTTTTTTTTTTAACCAATGGGAGATCTGAATTCCAGAGGGTTTAGGTGATTCTCATCACAGTCGCATAGCTAACACTGGCTTTGTTGCTAAGGCTGGAAACGCACTTTTGTGAAGCCTGGCTTCTCCAACCAGACCTCCTCCTTCCAGCTCCTAATGGCTTCCTTTGCCCCCTGGAAACAGGCTTTCTCTTTTTCGAAGGTCCATTCTCCTTTGAGCCCTGTCTCCAGCTGCCTTCTCACATAGGGAGAAGGAATGGACAGGCTCTGAATCACAATGAGTGGCTGAGTCTTACATGGCTATTTCCAGTACCTTCTTCCCTCCCTCCACCCCATGTCACTGGGTCCTCTCTGATGGCTTACTGAGTAAATGATCATGGAAGAATGACTTTCCAGAATCTCATTTGAATAAGGCATGCAGGACTGAGAGGCATCCTTCCTGCTGTGGGAGGTTACTTCCCTGGTTGCTCCTTCATTTTCCTTATGCATGTCAGTTCCCTAATTTGGAAGGCAGGGTGGTACCAAGTCCTGCTCCATGAATGATGTCCCCTGTGCCCTGGGCATGCAATGACCAAGTGAGCACAGGTACATGCACACACACACACCCTCATATTCTCATCACCAACCTATTCAAGGGTTTCTAGACTAGGAGTAAGACCAGAATCTCAGGACACAGAATCTTTTGTCAAATGAGTCACAAGGAAGGGAAGACAAAACCAGGATCAGACCTGCGGGGTGGAGACATGAGTTCGTGTGGTTCTCTGAGACCAGAGGTGAGGAGGAGGTATAAGTAATGCTGGTAAGTGGGAGCAGCCTGGCTTCCTGATAGCTGGGAAGGGTGTCTGACTCAAGGCTGTCAGAGTGAATGTAATCCACAGGAGAGAGGAAAGAGGCTAATAGAAGTCAGACAGGAAGTGCAGTTACCCCAGAGTACTCCCATCCTAGAGTTGGACTGGAGCTCCCAGATGCCATGTGGAAGTGTCTAGGATGTGTGTGGGGCAGCTGGAGGGATGGCCATGATCTATCCAGCACCTGTCCTGCCCCTGCAGGCTGATGATGTAACAGTAGAACAATGTGGCTTCGGAGAAGAAGGGGGGCTTTGGAATCTGGGGGAGGACTGGTCCAGTTCTCAGTGGTGTGGCTGGGATAAGGCAGCTGTCGTCTCTGCTCTGAGCCCTGAAGGATCCCCTGGCCCGTTGGTGATCATTTAGCCTGGTTATACTCACCTTAATAACAGTTCTTCAATCATGGGTTGGCTCATGAGCTCTTCTTTCAAGAAATGAAAATGATTTGGGCTACAGCTGTCAACCACATAGACTCTAATCAGAGATCAGACGAGGCACAGAAAAGACCCTGCCCATGACTGAAAACAGGGGCCTTCCTATGGGGACTGGGGCATTCAAACACTGGAGGATTCCTTATTCAAGGCCTCCAAGCATCTACTCCCTCCTTCCCACACCCACATCTCACCTCCCTTGTTGTCTGATGCCCACCCCCCACCCCTACCCCCCCACTGGCTTATGTACCTTCAATTTAGGTCTCCCACAAAGGGTTTCTCACTCAGGCCCTCTTCATGCCTTGCAGCTGGTCTCTCTGGAAGGCCTCACCTTGCTCCTTGATGATCTATCACCCTAGCCCTCTGAAGGATTTCATCAGATTTCCTGCAAACATTTTGGATATGAACTTGCCTATAGATTTGGTGACTACAGTTGTCTAAAATGTTCCCAGAAACTCTGCTGACCAGCCCAGGACAGACAGACTGGAGAGCTGGTAGGACTCTCCATCCCCCAGCTTGACCCGCTTCCCTTCTGCTTCTTCATCCAGGCTTCTCAGGTGATTGGATGATCAGAGAAGTGATCTCAGTACCCACTTCCACACCTTTCCCCTTCCTTGTCCCTAACCTGACACCCCAGGTTGTCATTCTCCAAACTGTCCTTGAAATCAGCAGCCATGTCTAACATACTCATGTGCCCCAAACACAATTTCACAACTTAAGGGTTCAATAAATATTTACTGAATCAGTCCTCAAACTTCTTGAGTATATTTCCTTCTTTTCTCAGTACATGGTGCTGTTAACAATTACACACTTTTAAAATTCCCAAGGCAGTTTTTGAGGAGCTGTTCAGAGGCATTAACCTCTTTTAGTCTCAGATGCTGAGGAGGAAATGCGCGGATGTCCAGGTCTGGGACCCAGAGCTGAGCACATGGCCTGTCTGCCTCCCCTGAGCCTCCAGGCCCCAGGCGGGATTGTCTCGCCTCACTCATCCTTGCCGCCAAGGCCTCCTCGGCTGTATTTATATACACTAAAGCCTCTGCCCGAATAAAACATCCATGTAAAATCCAATTTCCTCAGAATCTCTTTTGGAGCCTGGGCCTGAGATGGAGTAGGTAACCCCGGCCGTAACTGCCTGAACCACTCCTGCTGGCTGCAAAGGTGAGGCCCATTTTTCAATTATCTATCTGCTCTGACAGCAGCGGTCCAACCACCCAGCCAGGGAAGGGGGAGGGGGAGGCAGAGCTGGGGAGAAGGGAGAAAGAGGGCAAGGGCACTGTTGGGAAGAAAGAGAGAAACCTAGAGACAGGCGCGCGGGAGAGACCCTGCACGTGGCACCCAGTAGGTGCGCAAGAATTATTTGGAAAATGAGCGTCTGGAAGAGTGAATTGGGAGGGTGGGGGAGAGGCGAGGAGAGAGACAGTGGGTGGAGAGAGGGAGAGAAGGCGAGGGAGGGGGAGGAGGAGGGGGAGGGGAGGCGAGCGTGGATGGAGCCAACAAGAGGCTCCTGTGTCAATCCGTGGAAACGGGAGGCAGAGTGATGCGGTCACAGCTCCTGCCATCAATATCCTCTAATATAAATGTCAGTGATGCTATTTTCCGCGCAGTCATTTCGCACACTGCTGATTACATTAACGTATAATGGAGGGGCGCCGGCTCCACTGCTTTCTCCCCTAACCCTCCCCCCGGTGATGTGTCAATAGCCGCCTCCATGAACAAGTCAATTTTCTGCAGGCTTGGCAGCGGAATAAATCTGCCCGGCTATGGGGAGAGCTGGAGATATTTATATACCCGGCTCTTGCCTCCCGTGTGCGCGCGTGCGTGTGCGCGGCGGGCGCGGGCGCGGGATTGCGGCGGGCTATGGGTGGGGAGGGTGGGGGCGCGCCGCCGAACTGAATGATTTCCAGCCCGGACTCAATAAGAGGAGAATTTAGAGCGGTCCCTGAGCTGGGCTCCCAGAAACAGCCTTACACGTTTATTTTCCTTAGCTGAACAGGAAAGGCGAGAATTATATGTGGATTTATAGGGCAGGCGCAGCTCAACCCAAATGCTCCCGCTCCGGGGGGCGGGGAGCGTGGGGGCGGGAGGGAGACGGCGGGCAGGGGGCGGACCGCTGAGACCCCGGCTCGAGCCTGTGCGGGTAGGGGCTCACCCCCCTCGCTAGTCGCGTTAATTACATTTGTTCTTGTCCTTCGTGAGGGCGAGACTTCGGCGCAGCCCGCGTCGGGGTTTGAGTGGAGGGGAAGGCACAGGCCAGGACCGCCTGGAGTTGGAGGGGGGGCGGACAGGAATGGGGACGAGGAGAGAACGGGAAGGGGGTGGGGGGCTGTCAGCTTCAGCTCAGAAGCGGATCAATAGTACGAGATCTAATGGGCTAACTGCCAAGCGGGCGCACCCAGGCGCTGCCCCGCGGGGGCGGGAAGGGGCGGGCGAAGGACGAGAGAAAGGAAGGGGGGTGGGTAGGAGAGGGGGTGAGGACGGGAGGGGGAAGGGCAGGAAGAGTGGGCGAGATGGGGGGAGAAGGAAGAGAGATAAAAATCGAGAAAGGGACAGAGGCAGAGCGGAAGTGAGGGAGGACAGGACAGTCTTCGTGGGGGCGTCTTTTCAACATCCTTCCCCCGCTCGTCTCTGGAAACAAGGAACCTGTCCCGGAGCGGCCAGACCCCCGCTGCCGCCCGCCCCTAGCCTCAACTCTGCCACTGAGCCGCCAGGGGGCGGCGCGACCCTGTGCTGTCCCCGCAGATCTCCGCGCCACCTCGCAGGGGCTCAAGTGACCCGCCGCCTCCGACGCACGGTCCCCGCGCGTTGCCCTCTGTCCTTTCCCGGAGGCCTCCCTGCGAGGCCGGGTTGGGAGTAGGGCAGCTCGGCCCTTCCCGGGGCCCCGAACAGAAGCAACTTTCTGATTTTTACAGTGCCCAGCATGGCACGGGGAAGTGCCTCGGGGGCTGATCACCGGACCAGGGGCTAACCAGGGTTCCCCAAAGATACCCAAGGCTGCAGCTGACACGGCTTCGGAGGCGGTGTGGGATTTTTGGGCCTTCGCAACCCAACGGCGCAGCGCAGGCGAGTCTCTGGGACAGTCCCCGCGCGAAGGGTCCTTCTGTGTGTGCTGTGCGGGCGCTAATGAGGCCAGCCAAGGTCGCCGGGATCAATGCCCAGTTTTAACTCTTTCAGTTCCTGGCCACTGTTTGGCCCCTAATCTTCCGGCTATAGGCGAATTCTTTTCTCAGCTCCTGCCTGTCCCTTCCCAAACTGAGAAAATAAAATACAGCCCCACACCCCTACTGGCAAATTCTGCCACCCAGTAGAGGGGAGCCTGGTTCAATGATTCTAAACCTGGGGGCATATCAGAATTACTTGAGGGAGCTTTTCATCGCAAACGTGTGGATCCACATGTACTCATATTGTAAGGGGTGTGTACGGGCCTGCACGGGTTCCTGGAAACAAGCAGTTTGTTAAAGCTCTCCAGGTAATTCTGATATATTCCCATAGGGGCATTGCCCGAAGAAAGGAATGACTATTGAACATTTTTTTCCTGTTTGGTGTGGTAGCTCAGCCTGGGCTCTTTGCCCTCATCAAAATGTCTCTATGTGTCTCACTGTGTGTATTTGTCGTTGGATGCCTGTGTCATCGGTAAGCATTGTTTTCATGTATCTCTTTGTGCGTCCTCTATGTGTAGATGTCACGTGTTGTCCTGTGTGTCATTGATGGTATCCTCAGCGTTGAGAGCCCCTGTTGTGTGTGTGTTGTCGTACATGCCTGTCCTGATGAGAGCAAGCGTGGGTCTCGTGATTTGTGTTGAGCACATCTCTGTGGGCTCCATTGTGGGGCACAGCCATTGTCTCCACGTCATTGACAGTGTGGGCTGGCAAGAGCTCCTGACACAAATGGAACGAAGCTGATCTGCCCCAGAAGCAAAGGCAGCAATGACCTTCTTTTTCCAATTATATCCTGGTCAGAGGTGAGCGACCTCTCCCCACTGAGGCCGCTTCTTGTCATGCAAACTGAGCAGAAGGATGGAGATTAGAGGAATGTGACCGAGTCACGTGTGAAAACAATCAGTTATCAATGAACCCCGATCAATGCCCCAGATTACAGATGAGCCCAGGGCCAGCAGCCACTTCAGAGTTTTTCCCAAGGAGAAGAGAAAGTGTAGTACACAATAGCCATTCCCAGAACACTGTCACACACAAGTCCCACACCCAGAGAGACACCCAGGCATTTATACAGTCTGAGTACAGGTAGGAAGTGCCTTGGGGAAAGCTGAGCAAATGAATGGCCATAGGTGCTGAATTGGTGGGCAACTATTGTTAGTAATAGGCGGTTATTGTTTTTGCTAAGGACATAGCCTTTATTCAGCTGGTAGCAGGAAGTGTAAAAGCTTGTGTTGAGTGTTTTCTATTTTAAGTCTGGAGAGTTAGGATTCTAAGTGGGTCACGGGAGGCAGTGTGGGGATTTGGAGGAAATGCTCACGTCAGGAACAGAGCAATAGAGGGCTGTGTTGAGGGGGTGGCAAAGGAAAGTCTTTGGTCAGCTGTGGGCAGGGGGCAGGTGTGCGGCGGATGGGCTCCTGGGACCAGGGCATCTGTCCTTAGGACAGCTTGAAACCAGGCTGCGGTGTGAAGGAGCTAAGCTTCCCAAGGGCAGGGCCAACCCTCACCACAAATATGCTCCAGGACAAAAGGCAGAATGGAGAGAACTGGGCAAAGGGAGCCAAAACTTCTGAAGGTCAGGGCCATGAAGGGTCCTCATGACTAGTCTTTGGAGGGAGGTAGAGGCAGGAATTTGGGGGACTGTGCGGACTTAGAAGCCAAGACTAGGTCAGTATCTAGAGAGTCAAGGGAGACCAGTGAGGCAATGGGAAGGGTTATGGAAAGGCCTGAAGACCTCGTCAGACCTGGCTCTCCTATTGGCTCAGCCTACCTCTGACTGGGAAGGCAGCATGGCTGATCTAGCACCCAGGACAGCCAAGGTTGAGAGCATCAGGCCATCTCCCTGTGGGGTGTGACAGGCAGTCCTCATGGCCTTTAATTTTCTTAGAATTCCTTGGGTGCACTTTTGTGGAGGTCCCAGTATGTTTAGGGTTTCCTGGGTGACCCTAGTGGTAAAGAATCCTCCTGCCAATCCAGGAGACATAAGAGACACAGGTTTGAAGATCCCCTGGAATAGGAAATGGCACCCCACTCCAGTATTCTTGCCTGGAAAATTCCATGGACAGAGGAGCCTGACAGGCTACAGTCCATGGGGTTGCAAACAGTTGGACATGACTGAGCATACATGCACGTGTACCCTATGTTTTACCCTATTATAAGATTGTAAAGATGGGCAAGAATGCCCTTAGGGAACTTACAGTCCAATGCAGAATAAAGCATTTGAAGATTTTCTTTTTTGGGGGGAAAAAGTAGTGTTACAAAAGGGCAAACTGCCTAGATTCAAATCCCAGCTATGTCATTTCCCAGCTTCAGTTTATGAGTTACCAGGCCCTCCTTCCCTCCCTCTGTAGAACAGGGGTACCTATCTCTAAGGATTGTTGTGCAAGTTTTAGGCAAAGTCCATAGAACAGTGTCTAGACATAATAGTTAGTTTTTCTCATCTTTCTTTCAGTTTTCTGGTATAGTGCCTTTGAAAAAGTTCTGTTCTTATGTCAGTAGAATTAAAGTGAAAAATGACAAGGTAAGTGGACAGTCAGAAGACTCTGAGAGGGATTTCCTTGGTAGTCCAGTGGCTGAGACTCCAAGTTCCCAATGCAGGGGGTCCAAGTTCAATCCTTGGTCAGGAAACGAGATCCCATATGCCAAGCAACTGAGTTCACGTGCTGCAATGAAGCCTGAAGATCCCACTTGGTGCGACTAAGACCCAGTGCAGCCAAATAAATAAATAAATATTTTTTAAAAAGAAGAAGATGCTGAGAGGCTGGAGTGTGTTGGGGTGGGGCAGTGGGGCCTGCTAGGGGATATGGGTATCCTGCTGTAGAGTGGATGGAGTAGCTGAGATTCTCTTTCTAGAATACTCATAGGGCAGAAAGACAAGGAGGGGAGGTCCTCTGTGTAGAGCTCCACAGTTAGGACAGTTCAGCAGGGCTAACTCTGCCCCTCCCCCTCCCCTGGGAGGGGCACCCTGCGCTGAGGCAGCTGGCCCATAGACATTGCAGGGGCCAGGGGGCACGGGGAGCCCTGTGGAACACTTTTTTGCTTTCCTGAGATAGGCACTTCCAGCTTCCCTCTCCCGCACTTGACCTCAACTACAGCAGCCCCCTCTGCTGGCCTCAGCAGGCCTAGACCTGGGTCCTGCCTTCGCTGATCTCCATTCCTTTCAGTAAGATTGAAGCCAGAAGATTCCTGAACTGAGCCTACTTGTCTACCCAGACTCCAGTAGCACTGGGAAAAGGTCCAGGCAGAAAGCTCAGCCAGATGGTTAAGTTGTAGGCTCTGAAAAAAGAGTCTGGAGTAGAAGTTTGAAGCTTGATTCTGCCACTTACTAGCTGAGATGAACTTGGGCAAGTCATTTCATTTTAGTCTCAGTTTCTTCATCTGAAAAATAGGAGCAAAAATGCCTACAGGTGTGGTTGTTGCGAGGATCAAATAAAGTAGTGCACTTTATAAAGCGTTTGACACACATCGCTAAGTAAGTGATCAACCAATTCTCCAGCAATTTGCCCAAGAAGTACTTCTTGTTCATGGTAACACTGGCTTCTAGGAGTCTTAGTCCTTCTTAACTGTGGGCTTCTGCGGACCTCACTGTCTCAGATTTGTTTATTCAAACCCCAAAGCACTAAATGGCTGAACAGTTGCCAGGAGCTGCTGCTTCTTTATAGGATGGGGTCTGGGAATTCTGGTTCAGTGCAGGGGATAAAGGGTTAAGGCGGGTGGGGGGCTGCTGGCGTGGGAGTGGGTCACCCCTCCCCTTCCATTGATTATTCTCCTCTCCAGGTGTTTTTGTGGCTTTTTTCCCTCCCTTGGGTGGGAGTGGGGGCTGCTGGGTCCACTTCGGGCTTAGTTATTGTTTTAATTTTGGTGCTGGCTCCCTGGTGCCCAGAGCGGATAATGAAAGAGGAAAAGAGAGGTCAGGGTGGTGCCCAGGCAGCAGATTTCTGCCCGTCAGACTGGGCCTGGTCGGGTGGGGAAGTGGGGGATGTGTTAAGTTAGTATCAATAAAGCAACTGGAGTCTCAGAAGTGAGGAGCTGCAGAGCCAAGCACAATATCTTTGTGCTCTGGGAGCCTAAAGGGGCGCTTTGCCTGTACACAGTGGCTCCTCAGAATGAGGCTGGCCATGGGGGTGAGGGGACAGTGAGCACGCAGGCTGGACAGGTACAGCAGGGAGTGACAGTGGAAAGAGTGAGGACCTGGGCAGAGAATGAGAGTCTCAACTCTGGCTTTTCCTTCCCCATTGTCCTGTGCATGTGTGCGTGCTAAGTCACTTCAGTTGTCTCCAACTCTGCAACCCTATGGACTGCAGCATGCCAGACTCCTCTGTCCGTGGGATTCTCCCGGCAGGAATACTCAAGTGGGCTGCTATGCCCTCCTCCAGGGGATCTTCCTGACCCAGGGACTGAACCTGTGTCTTTACCACTAGCGCCACTGGGAAGCCATTGTCCTACTATATGTCTGATCTTGGGAGTGAGCTTGGGTGGGGGAGGGAGTTGTATGTGCTGTGGGTGCTACTGGAGATGGAGACAAATACAGAAGAGAAAGGAGGCAACAACGTGTAGAGGCCAAGAGGATAAGCTTTGCTGTCAGACAGACCTGAATTCCTGGCCAAGTTCTGCTTGCTGCCTGTGAACTTCAGTAACTTGCTGGCAAGTTACTGAACCTCTCTGAGCCTCAGTTTCCTCCTCCGTAAAATGGCACCAGTAGTGTTGCTAACCTCAGAGGGTCACTGACATGATATGTAGAAAACTCCAACCAGGGTCTGGAGGACAGTGAGTACTCAGTACATGCTAGCTGTCCTAAGCAAGCCTGTTTTCCTCAGCTGTAAAATGGGGATATCAGCTGTAACTTCCCTATAGAGGCCTTCTGGGGAACAAATTAGATAAAGCCTGTAAAGTGCTTAGCACAATGTCTGGTACATAAATAAGCCTTCAATACATGTTAGCTGTTGTTATTGTATTATTTTTATCTTTATTATCCCCTGCTGCCTTGGCACTGGTGATTTAGTTGAGGAGACTGAGGCCAGGCCACTCCCTTAGCCACCTGAGGTATTTGGCTCCTTTCACAAGGGCTTTTTGAAGCCCAGCCCTCTTGGAGAACCCTTCTGGTTTGTCTTTTATAATTCAGGTAGACAGACAGAAGGTTGCCAGGAGCTGAGATGATTGCCGGACTTGCAAGAGAACAAGACCGCCTTGACCATGTCTACCCCCAGGGGAAGCCTGTCAGCAACTGTGGCCGTTTGTGGGAGGGCTGACTGCAGCCTTACTCCTGTCCCGCTGAAGCTCAAGAGGCGTGTGGGCTGGAGGAGGGTGCTCACCTGTTTCCATCTGGGAGACTCTGGGGGAGAACACAGGTCTCAGAACACCCCTATCCCTCTCCCATCCATGCTCCTCCAATTCCTCTCCATCTCTGGAGGTGGGGGTGAGGGGTAAGCAGATCAAAAAAAGAGGGTAGTTAATGTTTCCCACTTGACCTTTCTTTCCCCAACCCCCCTACCCCTGCCCCCAGCGGGCGGGCAGGCTGAGGGGATGAATGGAGTAGAGGGCACGATTTTCACATTAATGGCAGCATATGTTGTGTTTATTGACACCGCAGGGTCCGTGCTTGTGGTTGTGTTGGGGGGGTGCTCCTAGGAGGCCAGTGGCAGGAGGGGCTAGGGGGAAGAGGAGATGGAGGGGAAGGCTGCCTGCGGGTGGGGAGGGGGAGAGAGAGGGGAGCCTGGGGCCTGGAGGGAGGGAGGCAGGAACAATATTGTTGCAGGAGCACACCAGGTGCTCGCTGTCAGCCCGAACAAAAAGGAAGAGTCAGCAACTCTGGGGGTGGGGGGGGGGGGGGGAGGCGGGAGCCACCGCCTGCTCCAGTCTTGCAGCCTCTCCCTGTTAACCCCTACTCTGCCACGCTGCTGAAGAGGGGAGGGGCTTCCGGGGTCTCCCCTCAGCTCAGGTCTATTCAGAGATACCACATTCCTGTTGGTTCTCTGGGAGACATGGTTCCCTCTGCGGTTGGTAGTGGCAGGTCCTTCCTTTCCCTTCCTCAAAGCCTGAAGGGAAAAAAATCCCCCTGTCTGTTCCACTCTTTCCATAACGGGGGCGAGGAGGGGAGGGTGCATGATATACTCCTTGGGAAGTCAGTAAACTGAAGTGGCAGGAGTCAATGACCTTGGGCTTCTGAAAGCGGCTGCAGGTGGGGGCTGTGTGAAAAAGGGATTTAAAAAGGGGATGATGGACCCTCCGATGGAGAAAGCAAGGCCCCCCACAGTTCCCCTCTCCCTGCCATGGTGGCAGATTCCTTGCCTCCTGGAAGTCTTCCCAGGGTTGTCTGGCCTTGGGCTGGGGGAGCAGGAGGAGAAGGGGACTTGGCCTGTTCTGTGAAAATGGCCCGTTCTGTGAAGATGGCTCTCAGTTAGCTAGGAAGACTGGGCTTGCTCACTCCTTAGTCTGAAAAGCACTGGGGCTCATCCTGGAAATCCCTGGATGGTAAATAGCAAAACGGACTCACCACCCTGGACCCCGTTCTGGAGGTGTGGGAAGGGCTCCCAGGTCCCCAGCCGGGGATTAGAGGTACAAGTGCTTCACTGCTCCCTTGCCTCTGTTCCCCTTCCTGCAAAGCCCAAGGGAAGCAAGGTGCTTAGTTAGGGATGCTGGGGCTCCGCTTTCAACATGCTCATTGCTTGGGGCCCTCCCCTAGGGTTGGCAGCGGAGGGGAGGTTGCCAGTCATCTCCTGAATTCTGGCTGGTCTCCTCCAGTCTGTGACCTAACATTCTGGAACCTTCCTTCTAGATGGTAATTCTCGTCCTGGCTGTTCTCTTCCAGATACCGTGTCTTGGTCACTTTGGATGAGTCCTAGATCCCCAGGCACTGGAGCAGGGGGATGGGAGGCACTAGAGGAAAAGGGTGTCCTTTCATGTTCCCACCTTCTGGCCCCACCGCTGTCTGTCACCAGGGGTCTCAGAATATAGGTGCATAGGCCTCTGGGGATGTTCCCCCACCCCCACCCCCGCCGCCTCCCCGGGGATGTCCCCCACCTCCACTCCCCGTCCCAGGGCTGCACTTGAGGCGGACACTCCGGCCTGGTACCCTCCTCGCCACCTGCCCCTTGCAAACAAGCAGCTCCAGTCCTCGCAGCTCGCGCTCCACGACACCCTCTCCCGCGCGGCCGGCACCAAGGCCAGCGCAGAGGTAGCCGCGCGCAACACTCGCCCTCTCGCACCCCTGCTTCTCCCGGGGGCTCCAGGCCCGGTCCGCGCCCCCCTCCCCGGCCCTCTCGCCGGGCTCCAGCTGCGCGTGGAGCGGTCCCGGCTCGGCTCCAGCTCCTCAACGGCCCCGCTCCCCCATTACCCTGATGTCGGCCCCTCTCCCCCTCGGCTTTATCGGCTCTCAGCCGGCTCCGCCAGGGTAATGAGGGCCCTCCTAATTACCATTGCACAAACTCCACTTACATTAACAGCTCCATCCGAGGAGCGGCAACATCTGCTGTGCGCAGGCAGGCGCCCCTCCCCCGCCCCGCGCTCCCCTTCCCTCGCCGCTCCCCTCTTTCCGGGTCCTCTCCCCCTGACCCTGTTCTCCACCCTCGCTGGCCTCCTTGCCCATACCCAGCTCTTCTAATCTCTTCTCTCTGCATGTTCTCCCCACCACTCTGCCAGCCAGGCCCTTTTCAACTTCGGCATCCCAGGAGCAGAGAGAAATCCAGGCAGCGGCAGGGCCCCAGAGGTTCTGAGCGATGGAGACACTCACAGAGGCGGGGCCGGGCTCCAAGAGACCCATAAACACAGGGTCCCAGAAACACAACCAGGAAGCCCAGGAACAAGTAGAAAGTGGAAGTAACAGAGATTGTGAAAGAGATGGGGTGTGGGGTGGGCCAGACTATCTATGTGGAGCGCCGGCGGGGGCTGTCTTGTCCGGGGGCAAAGGTATGTGCACATTATGCACACATGTGGACACGTGTCATGCACTGTGCATGCTCCTTTTATTCAGCATCATGCCTGAGTATATGTGCACATGGCAGTGTATGTGTGTGCATCTGTATGCATTCATGAGTATGTCTATTAACCTATTATGCATCAAGTATGTAATTATACTTGCCTAGATGTATCTCGGTGTTTGTTTTTGCGACTGTGTATGTGCATATATTTGTCTATCATATATGTGATGTTGCATGCACACATGTTTGTATGGCTTGTATACATGTAGGATCCATGTTCAAAGTCAGGTGTGGATTCGGGTGAGATGTCTGTGTGCTGCTGGGTGTGTTTGCATCTCTGCATGCATGCCTATGCATGTGTGTATCATCTGTGTAATTATTTGATGAGAGTGGGAGCATGTGTGTGTTCCTGCTCCATGGGGGATGACAGGCAGTTGGGAAGACGCTGAGCCCATTTTATCTGAGGTTAACAGGGGTCACATTTCACTCCTGGAAGTCCCCCACCCTCCCCCCACCCCATACAATTAAGCCTCAGTGTGGTGGAAAGACTGCCAGCAGACATTAAGAAAGGTCAACAATATTATCAGCTCCTAATCCAATTAGTTACTGTTTATTTGGGAATCCAGCTCCAGGTCAGCTTCTGGGGAGGAGGCCTGGGAGAGAGGAGGGCATGGGATGGGTACAGGCTGAAAGAGACTATTGAAGGTGGCCAGGGCTGTATCCTTGTGGTTGGATGCTGGAGTGGGGGGACAGGATCCCCCAAACACTGCCAAATAATGTACCTTCCACTGGCTACTTGGAAGCTGGTGGTTCTGGGGAAGGACCTGCACTGCACAGGAGGGGCTGAGACCCCAATCTCATTTACAGAGATTGGGGTGTAAGAGAAGAGAGGTTGTCTCTGTCATCTGAGAGGCTGTCTGCCTCTTTCCAGCCTTGGGATCCCTAAAAGGTGCACTGGAAGCCAGACAGCCTGCCTCAGAGCTGTGGCCAGTTTCCTCCTGGATGGGAGTCAGAGGAGGAGATGTTGGTAAATGCACTATTAGCTCTCGAAGCCACTTCATTAATCCTGCCCTCTGTTTTATTTCCTCTTTTCTCTCCCACATCCTTCTCTGAGCCTAAGCAGGACCTCCTCTCCCTCCCACCCCAGGATAAGTAGGGCCAGTAGCTTGGGCCCATGGGGTCCCCAGGGTCCCTCTCCTGAGTATAAATAGTGGAAGAAACCCAAAATGTGGACTGCTTGCCTTGGACAGGGAGCAGGTCAATGGGACTGAGGGCCCTAGGCAGGAGCAGAGTAGGAGAGGTGGTTTTCGCCTTGCTCTGACCCTCTCTTACCGCTCAAGTATGGACAATATCCTGGGTGCACAGGATATGCAGAGGACTAACAGGAAGAAGGATGGCTGCTGGATTCCAGGCTAGATTCCAGGCCTCCCCAGCTCGGCGGTCAGGGGCAGGCAGGGCTGACACTGTGGCCAAACAGGGTGATACTCAGACCCCAGCTGTGGCCAAATTAGGGTGACAGGAACAGCCAAGCCCCAGGCTTGGCTCCTTTTTGCTTGTTTCTTAAGGATAGAAGTCCATGGGCCTGAGCACCCCTGAACTTGACTGATTCTTCCTCCTGTCCCTAGTGCCCTCCTCTCAATATAGAAACCCTGCATGATTGGTTTTCTCCTTACTGCCCTTTCCAGGCATATAGTCTTAAAAACACATGCACACCCTAATATACACCCTCACAAACCTGCCTTTAAGACTCCAGACTAGAGATGGCCAGGGTATAAAGACACTGACAGTGTTCCTCATCTAAGGACTTAAAATGGATCACTGTGCTTTACAGAAGACTCTTCTGAAAGGAGTCTCCCCATTTCCACCCTCCAAAAGAGAATAATAATAATAATAATGCATATGTTTACCCTGGCAATTTTTATCCTTAGCCAAGCCCTGGAGTCACCCAGAGAAGCTCTTAAAAAAATGTATATGCCCAGCCTCCACCCTGGATCAAGCCAATTTGTATCTCCACAGTTGAATCCTAAGTATCCATGTATTTTATAAAGCCCCATAGATGACGGCTATGATTTAAAATTTCTATCAATTTTTAACATTGCAGTTTACAAATACAATACCCTACCTCTTATTCTCTCACTAGCCAGAGCAGTATTATTATCTCCACTCTATAGATGAGGAAACTGTGGCCCAAGTTGATTAAATGTAGTGATTTTTCCTTCCTTCTTCCCTCTTTCCTTTGCTTCTTTCCTTCCTTCCATTTTCCCTCTCTCTCTCTTCCTTCCTCTCTCCCTCCCCTCTTCGCTCCTTCTTTCTCTGTCTCTCTCTTTTATCAGGGAACTAGGTTTCCTGACTCCAAGGGCAGCCTGTCAGATTCCAACAGAATCCGATCAGTCACTGGAGTTTAGAACACCTAGATGGCTCTTCCCTAATGCAAGAGCTCCACCTCTTCCTGCACATCAGTTCCTTTAATTTAACAATCCCTTATTAAGCTCTTACTTGGGCACTACAGAGCACATCTCTTTGTAGTCTTGCTCTCTATTATGTGGCAGAAGAGAAGCAACATGATGTATCTGGACCACGGGGACTTTGGTGTCAAGTAGTTCTGCATTTGTATTCTGTTTCTCCTGTGGATCATCCCTGTCATTTTGTTCAACTCCTAAGCCACTCAGAGCCTCATCTGTAAAATGGTGATAATAATACCAGCTTTCTAGAGTTGTTCTATCTAATCAATAGATGGTAAATATGATTACTGTTATTTGAAATATAAAAATATAAGTATAATACCTGCCTGAATAGCTATAATTAAAAATGTTGACAATCCTAGAGCAACTAGAACTCACATAGATTTTTGGGAGTGTAAGTTAGTAAAATCACTTTGGACTAATGTTTGACTGTACCTGCTGAAGCTATGTATATCCTCAGTCAGTTCAGTTGCTCAGGCCTGTCCAACTTTTTGCGACCCGATGGACTGCAGCACACCAGGCTTCCCTGCCCATCACCAACTCCCAGAGCTTACTCAAATTCATGTCCATTGAGTTGGTGATGCCATCCAACCATCTTGTCCTCTGTCATCCCCTTCTCCTCCCGTCTTCAATCTTTCTCAGCATCAGGGTCTTTTCCAATGAGTCAGTTCTTTACATCAGGTGGCCAAAGTATTTGAGTTTCAGCTTCAGCATCAGTCCTTCCAATGAATATTCAGGACTGATTTCCTTTAGGATGGGCTGGTTGGAACTCCTTGCAGTCCAAGAGATGAAGTCCAAGGCCAAGGGATGTATATCCTACAACTCTGCAAATCTACTCTTGGGTGTATGCCCTTGAGAAATAAATGCTATGTTATGTAAATGTTATGTACATGAATGTTCACAGCAGCTGATTTTGTCCCAAATGGGAACAACCCAAATGTCCATCCATGAGAGAACAGGTAAATAAATTTGATACCATCACACAATGGAATACTACAAAGCAAGGAAAAAGAATAGACTACTGAAACATTCACAGATGTAGATAAACCTCACAGGTACAATATCAAATAAGTTGGACACAAAAGAGTTTATGATGTACGGTTCAGTTAAATAAGGTTTAACAACAAACAAAATTATTCTAGGATGATAGAAGTTAGGATAGGAAGTACTAGGGAATGGGGCACAAAGGATTCCTTTGGAGTGCTAGAAATGTGCTATATCTTGATCTTAAAGTTTACGTGTGTGTATTTGTTTGGGTGTGTGTATGTAAAAATTCATTTAAAATTCACTTAAGATTACTACACTTGACTGTATATAAGTTAGACTTCAATTAAAAATAGTTATGCTGTCAGGCTGCCTAAGATCAATGTTTTGAGAGGAATAAAAAGGACTATGGAACTCAAAGGAAGAGACAGATCCAATGGTCATCGTGCTTAGGAAAGCAGTCAGGAAAGATGTGTAAGAAGAAGCCTATATTATGGGACTTGAAGAAAAGATGGTGCATTGGTAGGTGGAGAAGGAAAGAGCTGTTGAAAAAAAGACATTTTCCCAGTTGGGATGTTCTCATGTGAAGGGTGAGCTGGACGAAGAAGGCTGCAGAGACAGTTTGAGATTAGATCAGCAAGACCCTCCCTGAACGCCAACCAAGAACTTTGTACCTAACTGGGCGCCACAGTGTTTGAACAGTAAGGGACTTAACAAAGTGTGCTTCAACAAGGTTCATCTGACCACAGGTGGATTGGCTGAATGGAGGGAGAGAGGCAAGGTGTCCTGGCAAAGTGGCCTGTGGGCCTGCTGCAGCCCCAAGGGCTGTGGGGTTCTGCTCTTCGGGTGGCAGGGCTGTGCCCTGAGAGGAGCCACTGTGTGGTGATGGGAGTCAGGAGAAGTGGGCATGAAGAGATGGCTCAGCTGAGGCAGAGTCCTCCTCCCCAAGCCCCCGCTGGCCATCTGCTCCTCCTTCCTCTGTATTCCTTTGCCACTGGCCCCAGAACACTGAGCTCTGGCCTTTGTCCTGTGGAACTGCTGGAAGCTGGGCCTAGAAAATGCTCCTCTGTGCTGTCTCCTGTCTTCCAGCAGACCCAGCACTGTGCCAGATATGGAGAAGATAGTAAAACATTTGTAAACTGAAGGCCAGAGTCTGGTTCAATGAAGACTGCAGAAATGTCCTCAGAAAATGGACAAGAATAGAAGGAAGGTATAGTTTGCCTGAGTTTGCATTCTCCGTGGATCACTTACCAGTGGTGTAATCTTGAATCAGTTACCTTCTATGACTTGGCTTCTTCTAGGCAGTAGGGACAATAATTGTGCCTGTTTCCCAGAGTTATTGTGAAGATGAAATGAAATAAAGCATCCAAAGCAATTGGTATAAGGCCTGATAGCACTGGAGAAACGTTAGTGATTTGTATCTTTGCTTCTGATGGTGGGATTAAAGGTTTTCTTACTCTTGTTTCTTTATGTTTACTTTCCACAATAACCATGGATTACTTGGCTAAGCAGAGAAAAAATTAAGTGAAACAGGGAAGAAAAAAGGAACCGGTGACAGAAATATGCTTGAAGGGGCATCCAGAGAAACAAACACTTACTTAGAAACATTTTTCCAGCCAAGAGCAAGGAGAAGGGGCTGCCTCCGTAGGCCTGGCTCAGCTCAGAGGCTTGAATACAGAAGGAGGTTGTGTTTGAATCTTAAAGAGTAGGAGAGGTTTAGATTGATTGGCATGTAGATAACTCAGCTCTACAAACAAATCCAACATCTTTAGTAAAAAGTCATTATTCACTGAGTGCTTACTAGGTCCCAGAGTTTTTATATATTGTACTAATCATCACCACCACCTTGCAAGGTAAATATTATTACCCCAGTTTTTAACACCCCTCTGAGAAGTAACTTGCCCAAGGTCCTACTTCAAAGTTTGAGATTTGAATCCAGTGTTGAGATGACTTCTTTCCACTAACCTTCCAGGCCATATTCCACATATGAGATGCAGGAAATACCTCTAAAAGAGAGCATGCTGGGTGGCCAGGCCCTCAGGCAGGCCTGGCTCCCCCACCCCAAGCAGGACTGGCCTGGACTGGGTATATTCCCTCTCCCATCTATTCTCCTCCTCCAGCTTATCGCAGAGAACTGCCAGTCTTTGGGCTTGTCCCCAGACCTCCTCCCTAAAGACAGGCACTGGTCCCTGTCCCCAGTCCAGTCCACATTGCCTCAGTCTCCCACCCTCCCAGATGGCTGACTCCCCTTCCCCTGACACCCTCTTCTCCCATACCAGGACTCCCCTCCACTCCTCCTCCAATCTCTCCGTTGCTGGACACCCGCTCCCCTCCCCTCCTGCCAACACCATCCATCAGCAGCACTTGCAGCTCTGCCACAGCCCCTCGAAGTTGCTAATCCCCTATTTGGTTTAGTTCCACTCCAGCTTCCTGCACAGAGGGACTCGATGGGATGTGGGGAAATTATACATGTAATAAAGAGCTGATGTGCTCTGATAATTCTGATAACGATACACACCTCACACCTCCCCATACGCACACATTGCCATCCATATACACATCCACATAGCATACCCCACACTTCCCAATCCACATACCCACCCAAACACATGCCAAGCTGTGGATGAGCAGCTCACTTCCGGGAGACACTCCCCTGACCAGCATCTATATTCACCCCACTAAGGTACCCACTCCATTCTCTGGAAGTGCTCTGGGGCAGCTCTCCTCTTCCAGCTCCCATATACACTGCACACCTTCATCATGGCATTTACTGCCTCTGTCCTGAGGCCTGTCTCCTCTGAAGCCCATTAGACTGTGAGCAGGAGTAGCATCTGTGGCTTATTATTAAGCAAGCACACTGCTTGGGAAACATGGTGGCTCCCTCATAACCTTGTTGAGTGAATGACTGACTGAATGAATAAATGATAATGAATGAATGAATAAATGAATCACTACATTCATCCCCTCAGAAACACAGATCACATTTGGAATATCCCCCATCCTTACCCCCCATCACTCCTCTTGAGTTGCATCTTTTACTTACAACAACACGCACACCAAACACTATGAAGGCATTCACTTGTGCTAATGGGTGCTGGTGACACACACCCCAGCTGTCTGTGGTGGGGAAGAAGGGAGAAAGGATGTGTGTATATATGTGAATGAATGTGCAAGTGAGTGAGCGAGTGTACACATGTGTGTACGTGCATGCACGGGCACCCAAGCCTTGAATTCCCCACACTTACTTTATTCCCCATCTTCTTAAAAATCTTGACAAGAATCATGGGGCTCTTGTTCAGGTTTCCTTTTCTCCCTCCCTCACCTAAAGTCTGGCTCCTTTTGGAGAGAAATTTTCTCCTCAGTTTCCCTGTTTTTCTGCAATTCAAGGAGGCTTAGAAAGGATGAGGGGATGAGGGCTTAAGATGAAGGGGTCTCACTTCAGGTCAGCTCTACTACTGCTGTGATCCCTGCTTCCACCTGCCCTCCACCTCCACTTCCTGCCCCCATTCGTATCTAGGAGAAAGCAAAAGCCAAAACACAACAGCCTCTGCTCTCTGAGGACTGGCAAGCCCACAGCCCCCAGAGCCCTCCAGGCTTACTGATTGCTCACACTGCTTGGGGCCACCTTTCTGTCCCCACTCATGAATCCTGGCCACTGTGGCTCTGTGCTCTTCCTGGTCCCTTCCTTGCTTCTAACATGGTTAGGTTAGGCTCAACCATCACCAGCCAGCCAGCCCCCAACCACCGTCCCTGGCTCCCATTCCTCCAACTGAGGCAAGGGACCCCCATGCCCCACCCTTGAATGGCTTCTCTAGGGAACCTCAGAGATCCTCGGAACCATGGAGATGCAGCCATTTTCCCAAGGTGGAGCCCTCTCCTGGGGAAACATAGTCACTGCAGCAGCTTTCCGCTTCTGAGGGTGACTTCGGCCAAGCTCCGGCCTCTCCCTTCACTGGCTTCTGGCCCCTCTCCATGCCGCCTCCCCCAATCATGCAGGTGTCCTTTGGCCCCTCCCGGACTTATCTCCATTTGATCCTCACAGTCACTGCCTCCCCCTTGGTACTCCTTCACCACCAACCCGGGCTCCCCTCAGCCTCCTGCAGCTCTCCTTACAGAGCCTCCTAAAACCCTGGGGCTGGAGGGCTCTGGGGCTGGCTCCGAGAGGGACACTCAGAGTCAGCCTGTCTTCCTCACATGTACCAGAATGTTTGATTTTCTTTCCTTTTTGAAGAAAAAAAAAAGCACTGATGCAGTCATGTCACAGCCCTGTCGATGGCTCCCTATTCTTTTAGGATAAAGGTCCCAAGTCTTCCTAAAAGCTGCTGGTCTCTGACATAGCCTGGCCTCTCGGTCTCTCATCTTCCTCTTCAGCATGTTCTCCTCACCCTGAGACCCGGCCACAATGACTTTCCTCATGAGCTTTCCACTCCTGGGACTCTCCAGGCTTCCTCTGCAAGCCACAGGGCTTCAGACATGTTGCTTACTCTGTCTGAAGTGTTTTTCCCTTTTCTCTTTACCTATTCAACTCCTTCTCATCCTTCTAGCATCAACTCAGATATCACTTCCTCCGAACAGCCTTGCCCTGCCTCTTAAACCAGGTAAGCCTTCCCCTACTACATGTACATAAGGAACACCTGCTTCGTTGGGTTAACTACATTTTTAATTTTACATTTATTTATGTGATTATTTCTTCAATGTCTGGATCATCCACTAGAACTCTGGAGAATAAAGAGTATGTTTCTGTGTATCACTGAATCCACAGGGTGGTATTGGGTGCGTGAGAGGCCTTTGATAAATATTTGAGGTATAAATGACTTAATCAGCAGTCTCTGGATGGACAAAGGAGTTTCACCAAAAATCTGGTAGTACCTGCTCGGGGTCTGAGTCATGTCATCATGTCACTTACCCACTCAAGAACTTTCTGTGGCTCCCTGTTACCCCACAAACTTAGGTCTAAAGTCCTCTTTGGATTTCTCAGACTTTAATAATCTAGCCTCCTCCACTCAATCCAAATTTATTGTCTTTATTTTCTATCACTATTCTTTGCTTCTACCAAGCAAACTCAGTAGCCTGTCATTTCTTTTTAATCTTCACTTAAATCTTATTCATTTTTTAAGGCCAAGATCACACCCCAGTTCTTACACAAAGCCTTCCCTGACCATTCCAGCACTCACTGAGCTCCCATGGCCTATACTCTGTATATCCAGAATATCAGAAACTATCAGCCTTAGAAGAGCCACAGAGATCACAGGTTCAACCAAACTCTGATCAACCTCTAAAATCATATTTTCCAAGCTTCAGCATTCAAGTACCAGCTTCACAATTCACTCCATATCCGTATACCCCCAATAATGTTATTTACTTGATATTTTTCTTTAAATCAATTTATGATTTTTTTACTTGAGTATGTTTATTAAAAAAAAAAACCCTAGAGCACTATAACAACTGGAAAACCAATCATTAGTTGTCAAAAATAGAAAGTAATTATAAAAATTAGTAAAATAAAAAACAATGAAATTCAATTCTAGCTGGCTACCACTGCCTGCCGAGAACTCTTAAGCCTAGGGTCTCCTCTCTCTTTGTTAAAAAGGAAGGGAGAGAAACACATGTCACAGAGGTATTGAAGACACACCAGCACCAAACTGAGACTTTCTCTTTGATACAACTGGAATAATCAGACAACCCAAATGTCCATCAATGGGAAAGCAGTATCTTTGTGTGTGTGTGTGCTAAAATGTATGTAATATAAAGCATTATTTTTGTTGTTGTTGTTTTGGCTGTGCAGCGCAGTTTATGGGATTTTAGTTCCCCAACCAGGGATCAAACCCAGGCCCTTGGCAACGGGAGTGAGGAGTTCTAACCACTGGACTGCCAGGGAATTGCCAAAACATTACCATTAAGAACATGGCTATAAGGAGAGTGATATCTTCACAACAATCTATAGTATCCTCACATTATGGAATGTTATTATTTTTTAACTTTTTTGCCTGTACTGCATGACTTGTGGGATCTTAGTTCGCTGACCAGGGATTGAACCTGGGCCCAGGGCAGTGCAAGCACCGAGTCTTAACCACTGAACCCTCATGGAATTCCCACAGAGAGTGGAATTTTATACTGTAGCCAAAACAAAGGAACTTAAGTGACATGAAACAGTTGGTATAGATGACTCATTCAATACAATATGTAAGATGGTCCAAGAAAATTATATAGTATATAGTCTGATACTATTTTTTAATAAAATTAAAAACAGTTTAAAATTTAAATATACTTTTCAGGAATACATTTAGGTATAAATATATTAAACTATATTTACTATACTAAAAGGGAAGCAAGAAATGATGAATATGGGATTCAGAATGTCATTTGCCTCAGGTCAGAGGCAGGGAAGGGAACACAAGGGTCATTTAGTTAGTACTGTCAAGGCTTGAGATTTTGTTTTGAGTGAAAAATTCATGGGGTGTCTATATTATTATTTAAAAGCAACTAATTAAAAAGCTAACTAAATATATATAATATGGTGGTCTATGCAAGGACTAAGATGAGATTGTGTCATGAACAGAGGAATGTGATTAACCTAGTTCTGTGAACCCAGGATCTAATGGAAAAGAGAGGAAAAGAAAGTAACTCTCTCACTATGGGATTCAGTATGATTTAATGTCTTGTCAATGCACCATTGAAAGCACCTGGCATTCCACCAGAGGTCTACTTTCTGCACTTGCAGAAACAGCTCTAGAATATCTCTATCATGAGGCTGCTTGCTTCCTCTGCCCTTTTGCTTACCTCCAGCATGAGGGAGCTTCATGGACTTCCAGAGAGACTTACCTGGACAGATCCTTTTGTCTGGAAATATTCCCTGGTATGGAGAGAATTCAGCCTCCCTGCAATCCTGCCCACTGTCTTGTTCTCACCTTGGTGCCTGGCATGGGCTGGGCACATAGGAACCCAGAGTTTCCATATTGATTGCTTCATGCTTGAGCCTCCAGCCTTGGAGAAGGAGCCAGGTCAATGTTTCCAACTGTAAGATGAAAAGACACCAAACCTTTCTGTAAGAGAGCCTTTTTGCTCAATATAATCCATTTGCAGGGGCGGGGGTGGGGGTGGGGAGAAAACAGCATTCTGAATAAAAATACTCAAACTTTTCTGATAGATTTTAAGCAGATGCAGATTTCTTCTTAGAAGTCAGTTTCCCATCTACCTCTACGGTTGTCAGTGAGAGTTTGATGCATTTTATCCACGACATCATTTTTGTATGTCCATTTAAACAATGATGCTAACCACTCTTCTTTCCTCTAAATATGTCTACCAAGAGGTAATCCTTGAATTGGCCTCTTAAAGGTCTCCTCACTTGCAGCAAGACTGAAATAAAACTTTGACACATGCTCATAAATAAATGGTCTAAAAAGCCTTTTTTATGTGGGTTTTTTTTTTTTTTTTTTCTTTAACACAACTGAATAGTTGAAGGTAGGCTAGAATTTCTTAGCCATATTTTTACTAATCCCCCAGGCTTGGATTAACTGAGACTCTTTGGTCCAAAACCCCTCAGCCAGATTCTGTGGGGCCCCCTCCCAGCTTTAACCTGCCATTCTTTTCCCCAGACAGAGTCCATGGCCTTGGGAATCCAGAAGCAGGAGGGAGCTGAAGCCAGGGAAAGGGGTGAATATAGGCCTGAATGTATGTCCATAAATCCAGGTTCTCACTGAACCTCAGAACCACAGATGAAGCTCCTTTAATCCCTTCTCATATAGCTGAAAGCCAGGCACTGGAGTAGGGAGTGGAGACCCTTGGGCAAAGGCTGAAAAGGAGTTATGAATTACTGGTGCCTCAGGTAGCTGATTGGCAAGTTTGGTCCCTAAAACCTGGCTCCTGTCCAGCTCGGAAATGAGCCCCCCTTCCCCACTCCACCCTATCCCATTGGACACGGGATTGTCTCCAAGCACAGCTGACTCCCAGCTGCTGGGCCTCAGCCCCTCCCCCATGGGCTGCCATAAAAGAAGCCAGCCCAGGATCACCAAAGAAGACCCAGGGAGCAGGCAAAGGGCTGCCAAATTCTGGGTCTGCATTTGGGGTGCCAGCTTGACTTCAGAGTCATCTTCTTAATCTTTTTCGTAACTTCTGAATTATAAATGTATATGTTGGTGGTAGAAATTTGGAAACTATAGAGAAATATAAAGAAAATCAAATCACACGTATTCTTACCACCTAGAAACCATCACCGTCTCTACTTTTGCTTGTTTTATTCTCATCATTTTGTTTAATCTATAAAATTTTTTTTGCTGCATAAATGGGATTATTCTGTACCTAATAATTTGTATTCTATTTTTTTGCTTATCATCATCTCCTGTGAATATTCTTTGTGCAATTTAAAGTTCCTTGAAAATCTGATTTTAGTGGGTATGGGTTAGCATAAAGTCTACAAGCTCCTGTCTCCTCCAACCATAATCCCCTCTTCACTCCCCAGTTTTCAAGAGGTCCTAATACATGGTCTGTGCAATTATAACTGTGGTAACTTTTCTAGGAAGGGGCTTGGGACCTCTCTGGGGGCAAGAAGAGGACTAGGCTGGGTCACAGGGATTCTCAGACCCCTTCTGGGGGTCCTTTAGCTCTGGACCCTGCCAAACCCACTTACCACTCCCCACACACACCAAGCACAGAGAATTGGAGAGGAAATTTTGCTTTGGGCTCACCCTCAACCCTAGTCATGCTGGAAGTCAATACTCTGTCTCCCCTCACCTCTTATTGCCCTTAGAAGTGAGTGTCCAGGGCTTCTGAGGGTGCAGGCCACTCCTGGTCACTCTGAACAGCTTCAACAATCTCAAAGCACCTCCCTACCTGCCCTGGGTTCAGGCAGCCCTGGGCCTGGGCTCCCTTCTCCTGAGAACACTCAGTGGGAGGTTGAGTGGAAAGGAATTGTGGGCGAGGACCAGAAGACAAAAGAGGACCTGGAGCTAATATTTGACATTTGGAGTTACACCACCCACACCTGGAAAGTGTCCAGGAGCCTCAGAATGGCCCTGCAGTGACGCCAGGGAGCAGAGGGTTCGCTAAGGCCTGGGGAGAAATGGACTGTTCTTGGTGCCTGAACTTGATCCAGCAGGGACAAGGGGTCCTCGCCCTTCCCCTCCCCTTGAGAGATGACTCCTCTCCCAGCCCCCTAACCAGCCCAAAGGCTCTCCCAGGATCCCTCCACGCTGTGGAACCTTGGCACACCGGGGCAGCGAAGGACCAGCACAAGCTTTCTCCTCCATGAGGGAGTCTTGAAGCCCAAACTCCAGAGGCAGGTCCAGCGACAGATCCCCAGCCTCAGGCTTAATGTAACCTGGTTCAGCAACATCACAAAATGCTGAGAGTTGTCCCTGGGTCTTCTCACCCTGACCAGCCCGATAAAAAATTCTATCAATAGCTCACTTCGTGCAGTACTTTAAACTGGGCGTGTTCACATACATCTTCTCATTCAGTCTGCTTACACTGCTATCAGGTAAGTAGGACTGGTCTTATTTTCCTCACTTATAGATGAAGAAACTGAGGCCTGAGGTCAGACCGTTGGGGATATCAGAACTTAGGCCCCCTGATCTGTGGACCACCCTCCTCCCCGACCCCACCAAGGCCTCCTTCCTCTCTGCTCAGCTCTCCTGAGAGATCAAGTTCCTTGTCTTGGCTTTCCACGCCTGCAGACTTCAGACGGAGGCAGGCTCTGGCTCTTTGCAACCTACGTGCTCCCGGGTCTTCACTCAGAAACCCTTTCTCTGTCCTGGCATTTGCTGGTCTCAGTACATTCCCCTCAGCGGACGGTCACTGGGAGGAGGGAGGAAGGCGCTCCTTATTTTGAAACCTCTCCTAATTGATTTCTCTCTGATGAGGTGCTGTAATCCTTTTTGGCTGCCCTCCCCGCTTCTCCAGTTTCTTGAAACAGCCTCTCCATACCCGTTCTTGTGGCCTCCCACATATCCCTTGGGCTCAAGATATCTTTTTTGATATTTTTCTTGGCAGCCCTCATCCATGACAGGCTTATGACCCACATGTCCCTCAGGAAAGCCTGCCTCCCAGAGCCCTCACACAGGTGCTCACAGGTATACACATGCGTGTGTGCGCGCACACACACACACACACACACTTTGAGGGGAGTCACCACATTCTGCTTCGCCCTCTCTGTTCAAGTCAGACTATGGCGGATCAGCGACTTCAAGGACGGATCTGAAGAATTCAGCCTGAGGCAAGACCTTTCTTGCCGAATCTATCAATGGCTTGTTGGGGGTTGAGGAAAGGTGTGAGACCTGCTATTCGCTCTTTGCTCAGCCTTGAGGCAGGAGAGACAGGTTGACCTGGTAAATCTGACCCTGTGGCTAGGGAAGACACAATCTCCTAGACTGTGGGCTTCCTCTGCTTTCAAGACCACCAGCCCCTTCACCTACCCCCTCACCAGGAGGAGAGCCACAGAGGCCAGGAGTGCGGAAGCAGATGCCTCTGGCCCCAGACCTCTGGAGCCTGGCTGGACCAGAACTCAAGTCTCCCACCTGATTGTTCTTGTCCCCCCTTTTCATGCAGCCAGTTCTGGGGGAGGGAAGGAGATGGGCTGGGTGCAATGCAGTGTTTCTGGGGACTGGTGGGGGGGCAGGGGAGTCCATTCAAATTGACAAAAATAGAACATCAGCCTCATATCATTTTTCTCAAAACAAGATTTATTGAAGTTCTGTCGGTGAAAATCGCTGCTGTGTGGAACGCTTAACTTATAGATTAGATTACTCAGTCGTGCCTTACTACATTTTTCATTAGAAAAATATTGGCTGGGAGAGTTTGACCTCATAATCTCTGCATTTTAAACAAGAACCAGAGGAAAACCAAATAGAAGGCACAAGTTAACGGGTTTTTCCCCCTCAGCATTTCCCCTGGGAGAGATCAGAGCGAGGGCCAGGAAGGGAACAGGAGCAGAATCTGCTGCGTGAGCAATTCACCGGCTTCAGCCCACTCCCCAGGGGCCCCCGGGAGGCAGCTGGGGGCGGCAGAAGGAAGCTGGGCTGCGCTGAGTCCTTGGGGCTCAGGCCCTGGCACATCCCCTCTCAGGTGGCTGGAGCTCTGCAGGGCCCCAGCCCACGGAAGAGCTGTTGTGGTTAGCGTATGCACCCAAAAGACAGGACCCAAGTTCTGAATCCTAGGGCAATGGAGGTGCTCCGTCTGGGATGCTGGGGTGATGAGGAGAGGGCTTGACTACCCCTTCATCCCCCACACAAGGGAAAGTCTGCCTCCTAGAGGGTTTTATGGAGGAAGGAGGGACTCCAAGACTAGGCCTGCTGCGACAGTCTGGGCTGACCTCAAGCATTCTGCCCATTCCTCTGGACCCAGCCACAAAGCCTCCTAGGGGATCCTAGGCCTGAAGCCCTTGGGCTGATGGTGAGCATGGGGTACTGGCTGGCTTGAGAGGAGGGGGCTGCCAGCTACAAACAGATCTCTGGCCACTTTATGATAGCTGATCGGATTCCTTGGAGGACAAGCACCCCGCCCCTCTCTGTGTCTCGGTTTCTACTTTCTGAGGCTTTGGTGATTTCTAAGCTTTGACACAGTCATTAGTTACAAAGAGCAATTATTTTTTTTTTGTCATTAAGTCATTTTTTAAATGGCTCCGGGCGACATCACAGAACAAAGAAACAAAATATCCATGAAAAGACTTAATCACAAATTACTAATTATTTCACCCCCTCCTCCCTCCCAAAATCGTGAAATCTGAGCCCCATGAAAAGGGAGAAGGTCTCCCCAGCCATGAGCTTGCCATGGCTCTTAGGCACCTAATCCATCATGGCGGGGGGGCGCGTTTCCTGCCCTGCTCTGAGCCCCAGGGGAGGGGGTGGCAGGAGTCCCCCATCCCAAACCTTTGAAGTTACCTTCTCCCATAGATACAGCTCCTCAGTCAGTGGTAGGGGATTGGGAAATGAGTGGGGACCCCATCCAGAGCCCTATACCTTGGGCCCCTCCCCCCAGGCCGGCAGTCTCCCCAGCTGGCATTCCACTCTGGGTCCTTTGAAGCCTCCTGGGCCATAGCAGAGGAGCCACCCCCCTGCCGCGGGGCTCCTAGAGTCTCCAGCTGGAAAACAAACCAGAGGAGGAAGTAATCCTGGAGGGGAAGCCCCCGAGTCCCCAGACGTGAGGAAATAAAATGTGTTTGACAACAAGATGTATGGGAGGAGGGGGAAGTCCAAAGTATGGGCCCCTCCAGCCAGCCAGACCTTCTCCTAGGGCTGACTGTGGTCTCCTTATCTGACCTGCACTGAGTGGGAAAGTAGCTGCCCAGAGGAGACAGCAGTCATGGAAGCCCTGTCTAAGGGGTTTGTTTCCAAGGACAAAGGGGGGTCTGCCAGGGAGGTGCGTTCTGAGGCACAGCAGGCCTCCTAGGAACAGCCCACACCTGTCCCGTCTCTACCTAACATGCCCAGTTTCCAGTGAGTAGCCCTGAGCTTGAGCCATCAGTTCAATAGTCACAAAAGGAAGATCCCAGGAAGGATGATGGTGTAGGACCAGAGACAGGGTCACTGAGAAAGATGGGGATGTGTCCAGGGTGGGGGACAGCTATGGGGTCTCCAGCCTCAAAATCCAATGTTCTCCTAGGCTCTCCTCACAGCTCAACTCTGGACGTGACTCCACACTGAACTCGACCCAAGTGCTCATCCAGGTAACACAACGCTTATCAAACTCTTAGTCTGTGCAAAGCAACAGGACTACCTCAGTTGCCAGGAGAGACCTAGACCCTCCCTTCCTAGAGACCTAGTTTACTTTTCTTGAATATCTTTTTACTAAGAAGACCTGGAAAAAAAAGAAATCCAGTGTCCCACTGCAGCCTTTGCTCACTCCTTGGTTGTTTGGATGGTGGTCCTTGATTATTCTGACACCCCATTCAGACCAGGTTTCCCTGGTAGCTCAGATGGTAAAAAAAAAAAAAATATGTCTGCAATGCAGGAGACCCTGGCTTGATTCCCTGGGTCGGGAAGATTCTCCTGGAGAATGGAAGGGCAATACTCCAGTATTCTTGCCTAGAGAATTCCATGGACAGACCATGGGGTCACAAACCTAACTGAGTGACTAACACACTTTCAGATTGCTCCCTTAAATACAGGCCTTGTGTATCTCCTGGGTCCACCTCCTTGCCAGCTCTGGGCATCTGATAGAGGTGGAAGTCATAATAGGTGGAAGGAAAGAGGGCAAGAAAGCAGGCTCTGAATAAACTGAGCCAACTTACCAAACATTTGCAACCATTGTTCCTATGTCATATGACCAGTGAAGACTTTGAGTATAAATATCCAAATAATTGGAATCATAGGCAGTGTCCCAGGCAACAGAGTGTAGAATTTAAATAATCATTGCAGAATACTCCTGCCTCTTTTTCTTGTCAAACTGTCCTCTTCCTTCCTTCTCTTAAAACCTTTCTGACCCAGGAACATCTGGCAATGTGCTGGGACCTCAGCTGCCTTTATCAAAAGCATTTCTTTCAAAGGAGCAGGTTTTTCTTGGAGGTTACCAGCTCCATTCTCCTGCTGCCCAAAGCTCTAGCTCAGTGGTGCTAGGCACTCCTCAGACCAGTAGAATGTGTGAGCCTGGTGGTATAACTCCTTTCTGGGTATAGCAGAGACTGCTGGTTGGCCTCCAATATCCACCCTCCCATTTTAAAAATAATACCCCCCACCCACCCAAGTTTAGCTGGAACCTAGCCACACAGTTTGGAACTACGTTCCCCTGACTCCCTTGCAGCTAGATGTGTCCAGTTAAGTAGATTCTGGCCAAAGAGATACAAGCAGAAGTAATGTTATACCTTCTGGACTCTGCCCTTAAAAAGGAGGCACTGACCCTCCACATCCTCTTTTCCTCTTTTCATGGGTGTGAAATGGACATGGGAACTAGAGCATCCATCTCAGAGTTCAGGATGGAAGCTATGTGTTAAGGATGGTGAAGCAATAATAAAGAAGCAGACGGAAGCCTTGACACTGTGGGATGGAGCTGCCATATCTGCTCTGCTTAGACTTTATGGGAGAGAGAAACAAACTCATTATGTGCCTAACTCACTGTTATTTTGTAATTTGCTTTGTTTCTTTCCTCTTGCTTTCCTGAACAAAGGAAATGCAATGATCTAAGGCAGCACTGTCCACCATAATGTGAACTATATGCGTTATTTAAAATTTTGTAGTAGATACATGTAAAAAAAATTAAAAGAAACAGGGGAAATTAATTTTAATAATATCTTTTATTTAACCCAGTATTTCCAAAATGCTATTTCAACATGTGATCAAGATAGACAATTATTAAAGAGATAGTTTCCATTCTTTTTCTCATTTTAAGTTTTCAAAATCCAGTGTATATTTACATGCCCATCTCAATTGGACTAGCTGCCTTTCAAGTGCTCAGCAGCCACACTTGGCAGGAAGCAACAGGATTGACCAGGACAGGGTCAAGAGAGCTGTTGGAGGCTGAATTGGTTAGGGACTGAGGACCAGCTCTGAATTAAATATAGCAGCTACAGTAACCACTTCTCTTCCTGCTGCAAGGAGGGCCTTTTGGCCATTATCTCATCTCCAGCCAGATGTCTGGCACACCCATCAGGCTCAAGCTCCAGCCCACAAGGAAAAACCTCTGTGACTTAGTTTCTATATTGGACTCTGGAGAAGGGTTATCTTTGGAAACAAGTAGAAACCTAGGAAGATGAAAGGGAAGGGAAAGGTGGAGTGTGGCTTACCCTCCAACCTCTACTCTGTCTGTAATCAGAATGGAGTAGAACAGGAAAGCAGTGCATGTCTGATTACAGAGGCATTTGGAGAAGGAAGTCCTCCGTCCCAGCTCAGGGAGACCCGGGGCCATGATGTGTCCCTCCTTATCTTGTGTACAGCGTCAGGCTCACTTCATACACTTACTGGGATTAAGGCAAGAACAATGCCACATGAAGAGCCCATATTTACCAAAATAATCCTTACTACAAATTCTCTCTGGATAACAATTCAACAGCTCTAGCATTGTCTTCCAGAGAAGGCAATGGTACCCCACTCCAGTACTCTTGCCTGGAAAATCCCATGGACAGAGGAACCTGGAAGGCTGCAGTCCATGGGATCGCTGAGGGTCAGACACGACTGAGCGACTGCACTTTCACTTTTCACTTTCATGCATTGGAGAAGGAAATGGCAACCCACTCCAGTGTTCTTGCCTGGAGAATCCCAGGGACGGGGGAGCCTGGTGGGCTGCCATCTCTGGGGTCGCACAGAGTCAGACATGACTGAAGCGACTTAGCAGCAGCAGCAGCATTGTCTTCTTCACTTGTGACCATAATTACTGTCACCATCATCTACCAATACTACCATCACCCTCCAAATTATTGCTCCTGTCACTGTGAGCTTCAATATCACCACTTCTGTCATCGTGAAAACAATTTCCATTACTTACTCCCTTTATCACCATGGTAGTGATCACTAACAAATCATAATAACATCATGACCACTCATCAGTCCATTCCTGCTATTACCATAATCATACAAGCGCTATAATCATCAACCTCACTATAGTGTTATAACAACCACTTTTGCCATCACCACCACTAGTACTGGAACCTCCAACATCTCCTTCATCTCATTTTATAAAGTCGCCCCAAGCTCTCCTTGTCCTATCTAGAAGTCCTCAGAGTGTACCGTGAATTCCCACCTCTTCAAAATAACCTCTTGTAGGCACTGGGTCCCAGCATCCCCATGACTCATCAATTCTTGCCTCAGGGTCAAGTATTCATTACCTTATATGACCTTTTAGATTCTAGACTCTTGCCTCCCCTGCCCTGTCCATTGAAACCTGAAGTGCCTTTCTGCCTGCTTGGATTCCCTGGCTTTTGGAGCCCTGGTTTATCTCTAACTCATGGCCACTTAACCCTGGGCATTCTGCCATCAGTTACAGAGGTCTTCTGGCCAGGCCTGAGGAGCTTGGTATTGGCATGCTCTCAGGGGACCAGTATCCTGCCAACATCTTTTCTTGGATTTCTGCTGAGTGAAAACAGACTGGATTTGTAGAGTTGGTCCCTAAAGGCTGGTTTGGTGACTCCCACGCCCAGAGGAAGCTGGGAAAGGGTATTTCCTGGCAGGACTTACCAACAGAGAAACCTGGTATATAAAAAATGTCAGAGGAAGGAGAAAAGATTGTGGGGAGGGGACAAGCTCTTTGCTCTCCCTGGTTTGTTTAATAGAGAGCACAGCATGACCATTGTCCTATGTTTCTCTGGTTGACCCCAGAAATAACAGGAATACTGCTCTTCTATGGAAAGCTGCTGTAGATAAAGACCCTGGACATCCCATGTCTCTTCCATGGAGTGAGATCGTGCATCTGAAGCATTTGGGAAGAGGGGCCTCCTCTGGTATTACTGACGGTGGTGGCCGTATAGGAGGCAGCAAGAGCTCTCATCTCTGCCCACGCCTGCATTCTGGCTACTCACTCCAGTTGCCCTCTTAACGCGCCCAGGGAGCCGCAGGTACCTGGGTTTTCTAAAGCAAGCAGTCAACCCTTCCACTCACATGTGGTCCATGGGGATAGAAAGGATGGGCATCTGGATTGAGTTCTGACCCCCAAGTACATCTCTTGCTCTGATCATGTACCCAAAAGGAGTGGATTTTCAATCTCTAGAGCTGAATGTCATTGATCAGAGGGAACCAAGAAAGAGGGAACTAAATCCTCGTTTTATACATTTTGAGGCCAGACCCCTCCCCAAGGCCTGGCATAGGGCTTTGCCCAAGGCAAAGGTGATTGATTTACTGCTTGCCTGCAGAGAGAGTGGGTTGGCGGCTCTGAGGCATGTGAGCAAGGCCGCCTACACTTTTTTTTTTTTTTAATATTTATTTATTTGACTACACCGGGTCTTAGTTGCGCATGCAGGATCTTTGATATTCACTGTGGAATGTGGGATGCTTTTTAGTTGCAGCAGGCAGCATCTTTAGTTGTGGCATATGGGATCTAGTTCCCTGACCAGGGGTCAAACCCAGGCCCCCTGCATTGACAGCATGGAGTCGTAGCCCCTGGACCACCAGGGGAGTCCCCACCTACACTTTGAAGACATCCCAGATGCTCATTAAAGTGACAGCCTCCCTCCCCAGATGCTGAGAAAATGGATTGTGAAGTGACTCAGGTCAGGGAGGTGGCCAGGTAGGAGGGAAAGAAGCAGTAGCTCTTTGCCACTACAAGTAGACCCTATGGAGATAATAAACACAGGTAATATACAAAACTTCCTCTCCATTATTATCAATGGAGAAAAGGGGGAATTCATTCTCTATTCTTTCATTCATTCATTTGTTCTACATTCTTATTGACCAATTACTACGTGCTGATCACTGAGCTGGACCTTGGAGACACAACGATAAATAAGACTTGGTTCTTAACGTTAAGGAACCCATAGTCATGGGTTTTCCTCCATGAAAAGAGATGAAGGAAAAACATGTCCCTGTCCTCTCCAGCTCATCAAGGGTCAACCACATGTCTGAGCTGGTGCCCCTGAGAGGGCAGTGGGTGAGATTCCATCAGGTAAATGGACAAGTGCAGCTATACCCCGACAGGGAAATATCCCCTGCAATTGGTTCCAGTTATCCATGAAGCCATGGGGAGAATAGTAAGGGGGAGAGCAGGCCCTAGTCTGTTCTGATCCCCTCCTCCAGGGAGAAGCAGGTTGTGGTCTCCTAGGGCCAGTGCAGAGCAAATACCTTTTACCTCATCTCCTGGCTAGGTTGGTCTCACAAGTTGGGAACTGCTCCCAGTGGAAGAAGCACTGAGGGTCCTAGGAGAGAGGGCAGAGGTCAGAGGCAGGGGATGGTCTGCTCCTGAGGTCAGATTCCAGAGCAAACAGCAAGCTATCTGCCTTTCCAGACTCTGAAAAGTTGGACATGGAGGCAGGAAAGAAGGATAAGAGGTTAGGGTCCTCATGGTCTAGAGAAGGGGCCTCTAGGGTCTAACAGGTACCCCTGGGACATTGTGTCCGAGCCTTTGCTGGAAAAGTAGAGGCCAGAGGCAGCCCTGAGACCAGTGAGTGCAGCCCTGAGATCTGGCCACACAATCAGAGTCCCAAAGGCACAGTCTGAGCTGGAGGAAACCTGGCAGAGCATATGGTCGTCCTCTCTCATTTAGAGGAAACTTAAGGCTTTGGTAACGTAAGGACAACCATCAGCTCGGGTCTCTTCTGTCGGATTGCTTGGTGGTCTCTCCTGCTGCTCTGACACACACCATCTCTCCTCCAAGGGCCTCTGAGCACAAGTCCTCAGCTGGGCACCCTAGGGTGCTAGTGTGAGTGGACCTTGGGAACCATTTCAGATTTTAGGGGCAGGGCTGTGCTGATGGCCACCTGCACTCTGGTTAGCTCTAGGCTCCCTGCATCTTCTACTCCCAACCTGCCCTCCACAAGAACACTCCTGGACCTCTGTCCCGAGCCATTCACCTCCTCTTGGCCCAATCTTTTCAGCCCACTAGAACTTTTGAGTTTCTGCCCCTTCATGCCTTCTGAGCTCATTTCTTTCTGCTCTTTTGCCAGCCTCTCCCAATCCACCCACCTTGACCTTTTTCATCTCTAGACCCACCCCTGTGCACACCTCCCTCAAATGTGGAGTCACTGGCTTCTTCTCAGGACCTAGGCCATGCCCTAGGGGGTGAGGCTAGTGTGACCCTAGCTACTCTGTTGCCTTCAGGAGGCAAAAGAATCCTGTGTCACTTGAGTACGTCACGTGGGGACCAAAGCAGGACTGGTGGTCTGAACCCCAGGGTAGGGTATATGGTGTGTCAAGGGCTGGCCAGGGACGGGGGCTTGCACAGCCTGGGTGGCGGTTTTTTCTGAGTCCAGCCCTGGGAAGATTTCTTGAGCCTCAAAGGGGCCTGGAAGATGAGGCAGGAGAGCATCCAAGGGCGTGGGTTAGGCTTTGACCCTTGCTGTCCCTCTAGCCAATGAGCCCGGTCCTGCTGCTCCCTTCACCCTGGCCCACACACAGTGCAGACGTGGGGCTCCTCTTCAAGTGTCCTTCTGTCTCCAGGCCACTCCTGTCCTTGGCCGACTTGGGAGTGAGGTTTAGAAGAGAGGAGAAAAGCCTTCTGGGAATGACAGTGACGCTCAGCCAGCAGAGGCACACACCTGGCTCAGGCCCACACTTCTGCAGGCTGATTTACACATGTGAACACACTCCCCATGTCCTGGTTATTTCTTTAGTCATCCAGGAAACGTTTATAGAGCAACTCCTCTGCCTCAAGCACTGGGCTAGATGCTGGCGTTAGGACAGCAAACAAAGACTTAAACAAGTGGTCCTCACCTGTGCAGAGCTTCCAGTCTAGCTGGGGAAAGGCACGTACTTTGACAAACATGGTAAAGACATTACATCGTGATAAGTGAAATAAGACAAAATTCCACTGGACGATAAGAAAAGAGAGTGGGCCCCCACTTGGAGAACTGCAGACTGCACCCTGTTCAGGAGAGCTGCAGAGCAGCACGGTTGGGGGCTGTGCCTTCATGGAGGAGAGGGCAGCTTTTCCCAGCTCTCACAAACATACTTCAGGGGCTGGCAGTGGCCCGAGACTAACCTCACCTGGGGTCAGTTTCACATCTATCACCTCATTTTCAATCTCATGATGTCTCAAGGCTCAATGTCATGTTCACAGAGTGCACAGTACCCTAGCATACACTTGCACCATCACACACAGGCTCACAGAGGCTCCAGCACCTCATTACAGACTTGACTTTGACACACACTTACAGAGCCCTCACAGTCACACACAGACTGTCACACTTGAACAGTCACATGTACAGTTACAGTCTCACTACAGTCACCCACCATCCTTCACCTCCTGTTACACACATGATTTCTCTCACACCGTCACCATATACCTATGGCTTCACTATAGTTGCAGAGTCCCTCATACCCTCTCTCTCTCTCACACACACACATACACACTCTCTCGCACACATAGGCAGCCACGCTCCTGTTAGGCTTCTGGAGACAGGCGTGTGCAGCCCCTGATCACAGCTAAATGTCAGCGAGTCCCTCTCCTCCCAGTTAGAGATGAATTGTTGCTCGGGAGATATTTCATCCTTAATGCCTCCTGCTTGAACTGGAGCATGCGTCTCGAGGAGGTTACGTTTTCCCAATCTGTCTGCTGCCCCCCTGGCTGGCTCAGGGAGCTGCCCTCCTGCCTCTCAGCTTTCATGGGGGGAGAGGAGGGCTCCCTCTCCCCTTACAGCCTCTCCTCATCCTTTCCTCCCCGCCAGCTCAGCTCTTGGCAAAAGAACAAAGCCCAGGCAGCCGCGCAGGCCCCCTCCTCAGTTCCCTACACAGGAGGTGTCCCCAGAGCCCAGGGGCCATAGCCTGGCCACACCCCACCCCCACCCCAGCTGCTAGCTGCATTCAGGGCCGATGTGGACCCTGTGGCTTAGAGAAGAGCAGAGCAGAGAGAGGGGTATGGCATTGAGGGACAGCCCATCTTAAAGGTCTTCTGTATCTGCCCCCTCCCCGTCATGAACTTAAAAAAAAAAAAAAAAGGCTGAGTGACGCTGCTGTGAGGGTAAACGGGCACCACCTTTCAGTAGGCCAGTGGGGTAAGATGCATCCACAGCCTCTACAGAACGTATGCCTTTTGCCCCGCAATACCATGTTTATGAATGTATCAGGAGGAAATAAGCAGGCGTAGTCCAGACGATTTAGCTTCAAGGGGCTCATCCCAGCCTGGTTCATAAGAGTGAAAAATTGGACAACCTAAGCATCCCACAGTAGGGATTGGCAATGGCACAGCCATCAACAGAAAACCACGCAGCCATTAAAATGATGGTGTAGAAGAATGTTAGCATCATTGAAAGGTGTTCACACATAATGGTAAGTAAAACAAGCAGGTTGCAAAACAGTATGCGTACTAAACGCGACGTGAGAGCCTGGATGGGATCCTGGAGTAAGTAAGACATTAGTGGGAAAACTAATGAGAGCCAAATAAAGTCTAGAGTTAGGTTAATAACAATGGACCAAAGCCGCTTTCCTAGTCCTGGAAAATGTACCATGGTAATGTGAGATGTTAGCATTAGAGGAAACAGGGTAAGAGACATATTGAAACTCTCTGTACTATCTCTACAAGTTTTCTGTAAATCTAAAATTACTTCAAAATTAAAAGCTTATTTAGGAAAGCATTAGATATATATAATGTGATCCTCTAGTTTGGTTTTTTAAATATATATGTCAGTAAAAGAGATAAGCAACAAGGATTTACGGTAAAGCACAGGGATCTATATTCAATAACTTAAAAAAAATAACTTCATAATCTGAAAATAGATATACATAACTGAGTCACTTTGCTGTATACCTGAAACTAACACAATATTGTAAATCAACTATACTTGAATTTTAAAAAATAGTATATATATCAAGGTCTAGAGAATAAGCACCAACATGTTAACTTAAGTAATATCTGAGGGGTGGGATTATGAGCACTTATAATTTTGATCATTTGAATGTTTGTTCAGCTTTATTGATGTTATATTGACATATAACATTACACGTGATGTACAATGCATTGATCTGACATACGGATATACTGCATGCAACTTTAGCTCTACCTCCATCACATCACACAATTACCATTTCCTTTTTATTCTCACATTTACGATCTACTCCATTAGCAATTTTCAAATATACAATATAGTACTGTTAATTATAATCATCACGCTGTGCATTAGATCCTCAGATCTTTTTTTTTTTTTTTCAAATAAAGGAACATGTACCAACTGGTGAAATAAAAAAAAGGTCAAACCTGAAGTGTCCCTGGGGACTCTGAAAGCAGCTCAATTCCCAGTCAACCCACCCAGCCTCCTTAGTCCTCTGAAGGTCTTGAACTCAGCCATTATGGACAGTTTCCTTTACTTCTAATTCTAATTGGCATGACCACCCCTCACCTCTGGAAACTCCCGAATTTCAGGATCTGAAATTCTCTTCTTTGATCCTAATCTCCTATGCTCCAACCTCACTCATTCCCCCCATTCCTACTGGCTCATTCTCTGGTCCCTTAAGGCCTCCACCTTCTCCCACTCCATTGCCCCCAGTCTGGCCTTTCTTGCTCCTTTCCTACCCTGGCTCCATATCCATTATATGAATAACATGCTTCCTGCCACCCTGTTTACCCATCTTCAGCCTTAAGCTGCACTGCCATCTACTTTTCTGGCTCCTACTCCTGGACACTGTGGAGAGGGTGGAAAAAAACCCAGCCCATTCATGTGGCCTCAACTCCTCCTACACCAGTATGTTCAAAACAGAACAAAAATTTTCTCTTCATCTATAATTAACTCATTACAGTTCCACAACTATTACAAATTTCTCTGCAAGACTTCCACTCTAACTTATCAAGAATACTTCGTATTACCAAGAATACAAAGCCCATTCTTCAAATAATATTCCCCTCTCCACCTACCCCAAACCCACCAGTCCACCCTAGAATTTTCCTGGATAATCACTTACCCTTTTCCCCCTCTTCTTCTCCTTACTGAGAACCCAGTCACCCCAGCCTCTTCCCAGAATTTTCTCCATCGAGCATCTTCCACATATTGTCCATTTTAGCTCTCCATCTTTCCTCCTTCTCCTGGATAAACTTTATGAATGAGAAATCACCCTCATTACTTCTAGTTCTTGGTCATCAACTCTTCCTGCGATATCCCACCACTCTGTAGTCACTTGTGGTTAACTGTGGCCTGAGAATAACCAAACCCATTGGCCACTGACTCTGTCTTCCTCACTGATCACGCTTCAGAATTTAATACCAGTTTCTTTCCTAGAAACTTCTGTTGTCTTCAGGCCACTAACTCTTTTCTTCTCCTAACTTTTTGACTATTCCTTTTTAGTCTTTCTGATTTCTTTCTCTCCTTCAATTTTCTAAGTACAGGAATCTCCTGGGATTTATCAGGTTGGCCAAGAAGTTCTTTCTGGTTTTTCTATAAGATGGTATGGGAAAACCCAAACAAACTTTTTGATCAACCCAATAGTTTTCATCTTATCTTACTCCACCTCCTGGCCCATTGCAGGCAAGCTCAGCACTCCCCTGGCTTCCACTAGCCATCTCTTCGGAAGAATCCCTAACTTACAGCTTCTGCATTCCCATCTAGAATATCCAGCTTCCTGCTGAGTATCTCTGAGTGGATGTCCCAGAGCACCTCAAACTCTCTGTAACTACAGTCATATTCTCTGTCCCCTATCCCTGACAAACCCTACCTTCAAACTTCTAGTGTTCTTTCAAACAAGCTGAACATCTGGAAGTCACGTGGACTCTACACTCCCCCTTCCATATCTCTTCCATATCTTCCAAATCCATTCACTGGTCAGGTCTGGGAAATTCTACCCTAGCCCTGTCTCTTGCTCACAGCCTTTTGTTTTCTGTCTTTTCTGCCCTCATCTGGTTATGACTTTCTTTACCTGGACTATGGCAACATCCTCATCCAAGACCATCCTGCCTTTCATCCTGCCCCATTCACCCAGTCCTAGCAGAGCAACAGCCTATAGCCCTTACAGCTGGGGCAACCATAGACTTTATTACCCAAACTAGGATGCTTTTAAGAGTCAAAGGGGACTCTGTAAAATAATAATAACAATGGCAACAATGAAAAGTTAAGAATAAAAATTAGCAATGACAATGGGACAACAGACATAAATTGGAACTGCCCTGGGTATATGATCATCTTACCCATCTGATCACACTCCTCTCTTGCTCAAAGACCTTCCATAAATCCCACTAAATTTAGATTCATGCTAGCACTCAAGTCCTACATTTCCAGCTTCTGTCTCATGCACACCCTTCTTCTAATAAGAACTACTCACTGGCCCTTGAACATGACTCATGCCATCCCAGTCACATGCCTGTGTTCATGTTCTGCTTTCCAGAAATCCTTGCCTTTAACCCTGCCCCCCAATCCTATTCGTTTTAAAACTGAAACCATAAATGACCCTCCATGAAGTCTCCCCTCATCCTCTTCTTGCACCTTTCCTGTAGCACTTTGCATTTCCTCCTTCGTAGAATATTATTCCTACTCTTGGCTCTATCAAAAATGCCGGACAGTGGCTGCACATGGCTTCACTCCCAACCAGCTCTTTGCCTGGGCAAGCTGCTTACAGTGTGGCCTGGCATTAAAAGATGAGCTGGGCCAATCCGACGTCCTCTCCTGGGAATTTGAACTATGAAATACAGAGAGACTAGAGCAGTTAGCAGAGGTGATGTAGAGAGAGACTCAGAGAGGCCGGCTGGTCAAATGCAAGTCACAGTTATGAGAAATTATGAGGATACCCAGGAAGCTCTCGATGCTGCACGGGGGTCAGAAGCAGTTATGAGCTGGGGCCCTGGGGGCCAACCTGAGTGGGAATCCTGATTCTTCCACTTCCTGGCTTGAACTTGGGGCAGAGCACCTAACCTCCTTGAGCCTCAGTGTTCTCACATGTAAAATGGGGATAACGAGATTAGCTGACACACAGTTCTTAAGAGGATTAAGAAAGAAAGAAAACCAATCTGTCTAGCTTTCAGTAAGGGTTCAGAACTTGTTAGCTGTCACTCCTTCTCCTCCTGTAACAACAGTTTAATGAACATTAATGAGGAGAGACAAACAGATAAAAGAAGACCCAGTGGGGTGCCTTTTCACCTTACCATGAGGGAGAAGTCAGCGCCAAGAGCTGCCTGGGGCCATTGCTTCCACAGAAAGACCTTCCTTTTTCTTTTAAACTTGAGGGAATCTGTTTCTTGTAAACAGAAGGACTCCTGCCGAGACTCCTGTCTTTCTCTCGGGTCTGGACTTGAGCTCCTCACAGTCTTGGATGATACTCCTGCCTGGGCCTTGAACACAACTCATGGTCAATGCTTGGTGAACAAATGAATAAGATTCCAAGTCATTTCTAAGGAACCTACAAAAAAGCTGTTCTTCAGGGACTTAGAAACGCCAGGGGTACACATCTGGGAGAGAGTCAGCCCCCTGGTTCATGGCCTCAACCCTCAAGCTAGGGAAGAAGGCAGGCCAGGACCAGGATCACTCTGGAGGACCGATGCTGAGGGGTGTCCTGAGTTCCTGTCTTGCCTGCATGCTGCTAGGCCTGGCCTCTTCCTTTCCTCACTCCCTCTGGGCTCAGGAGGAGGAGCTGCAGGGTCACAGGAGGGGCAACTGGGGGAAGAGAGTCACTGGGTCACGTTGCCAGTCTGCTGAAACAGGGCCAAGACATCAGCTACCAGCCTCATCCCCTCCCCTCCCAACCCCGTACCCAACTCCAGCACACTCAAATCTATTCTGACCCTTCCCTTCACCATGCTCTTTCTTACTATGTCATTGCACATGCTGTTCCTGCCCTCTCAGATACCCTTCCCTGCCTGTACCTTGACCAAAGCCTCCTACCAGTCTTTTAACACTCAGTTCAGAGCTGGCCTCCTGCTGGAATCTTCCCTGGATCTCCCAGATAGAGTTAAATGCTCCTGCTCTGTGCTTCTGTGGTCCTTGTGGAGACTTTTATGAGCCAAGGCTCATCACTCCAGTTATCCATGTACTTGTGTGTCTTTCCCCAAGAAGGTCTCAAGGACAGGAATTTTGTCCTATTCATTGTTGTGTCTAGCAAAGGATCTGGCACATAGTAGGCTTTCACCAAGTGTTGACTGGATGAATGTATGAACAGGGTAACGGTTTCTTCCAGCTGGATCCTGTTTTCTCTTCTTCCCTGGATATCTTGACATCATCTGCAGTTCTGTGAACTGTTTCTCCCAAAGGTACTTCTATCTACCCACAGTCCCAAGCGACATCTGGTGTCTACAAGGTAGGACACAGCAGGGTTAAGGGTCTGGAGTGTTTGGGGGTTAGAGATCTGGGGCTTAGGGATGAAGCAGGGACCACAGGAGAATGAGGGCAAAGTGGGGTGGGCTGGGCGCTTGAACGTCTTCACTGGCCATTTGGGTCCTGATGGGTAGGCCCAGACTCTCTCTCCCAGACAGGCCTCTGACTGGGCTCCCAGGCATGGCTGCCACTCTCCTGCCCTCCTACCTCCCCAGGCCCACGGCTGAGCGGCTGGCAGAGGCAGGACTGGGCCAGCCCGAGCAGACAGCCTTGCGCGATTGCTGGCTCCAGGCCTCCCAGCCCAGCTTGTAGCTCCCCCCAGAGTGGCGGGATTGATTGGCTGCAGCCGGAATGGGCACCAGTCTCCCTGGCTTGGACAGAAACGGGGCCATCTGTTACACCTCTAGTTAAAAGTACATAAAGTTGAGCATTTGTGCGCCGACAATACCACCCCTGACACCCTCCACGCGGCACAGCGCTCCGGCTCCTTGGCAGGCTTGTGCTCCATGACAGGCCGGCACAGCAACGCCTACACGCTGGCTGGCATCACGGCTCCACCCCCCAGCGGCCTAGCCCAGCTGGGTCCAACCTAGAAGCCCTAGATTCTACCTATATCAGAGGATGGAGGAAGGAAAGGGGACGGGTGGAAGGGTGTATACTGGTGGGTGACTCTTGGCCCAAGCTCGGGGCTCCTGAGTGGCAGATGATGCCAGACTTAAGGTCTGATTTGGGAGAACCTGGTACAGCTACTCATGCCAGTCCTAGGGCATGGGGCTTCAGGTGGGCCTAGGCTGGCTCTGAGCCCATACCAGGCCTTGCATTTCCTGGGCCAAGCCAAACAGAAGAGTCCATCTTGTGACCCAGGTCACTCATGCCTCTTGAGTTTGGAGCCCATGATGGCATCTCACATCAACCCAGAAGACAGTTCTGTTCAAGGCCGAGTTCTGGACTGTGGCTTTGGGCTCAGAATTCTAGACTCTGATTTCTGAACCCCAACTTCTGGTCTCTGACTTTGGGTCAGGACACTCAAGGCATTCCACGGACATCTTTTCCACTTATGTCCTCTGGTGCTCTAGCCAGGCCAGCCTACTGTCTCCCAAAACTGTTACAAGGAGTCCCGCCTGCCTCTGTCTTTTTGCCCATGCTTCCCCTCTCTCTAACCTGGAATACTCGATTTCTTCCCTCTAGCCTCTCAGTCCTTCCCATCTTCCGAGACTGAGCTCTAGTCCCAGCTCTGCCAGGCAGGCTTCTCTGGCTACAGGGCCTCTGCCTGCTCTGATCTCCCAGAGGCCTCCTCCCCAACCCAAATGGTTTCTTCCGAGGCTTGTTCAGTATGAGACTGGACTCCTCTGCACAGGTGGAAGCTGGGCTGGCCTTTGCCTTGCCCACAGACTAGAAAAGAGCTGGGAGCGTGAGTGGGGAGGAGGCTTTATAAGTGCCAGCCTGAACTCAGCTCAGTTTCAGGGAAAGGGGGACAATGACTGCAGAGGTGGTACTGGCTCTCCCAGGGGCCACTTCATAGCTCTGATGGGCACAGCATGGAAAGCGAATGGCCAGGTAGACAGACAGCTTTTGATTACTCATGTGTTTTTTTTAGTACACATTTATTAAACATGTGCTACATGCTTAGTTCTGTGTGGATCATGGAGGAGAAGGAATAGTTTTAAAAAAAAATGAGATTAGACACAGTGCCTGCCCTCAATGAGCTTACTCATTAGGAAAGGCCACAAGACAAGTTCAAATAATAACTATAATTTGAACTATAATTAACTAACCAAAATCAACAGAAGTGTCCTTTATCTTAAGCAACAATAGACAGTCAGAGATGGAAAGGATCCAGAAGGTCAGAGACTTTAATACCCATCCTCAGCCAAAAGACATTTAATACATTGCTTGAGATAATGTGGGTAAAGCTCTTACTTGGCACAAAACACACGATGGAATTGAGTTGGCCAAAGTTTGTTGGGGTTTTTCCGTAAGATGTTATGGGAAAACTGGATGAACTTTTTGCCCAACCCAATAAAATGATGCAGAATATGATGATGGCAATAAGACTGATTATTAGCCTTCCAGCTGGTTCGAAGCATACTCTACCTGTTGGGAAAGCTCACTGCCCTCCCCCCACCCCTGGCAGTTCATTCCATTGTTTACACTTCTACATATTCATTCATAAGGGTAAGGCGAAATCATTCTCTGTCCCCACTGCAATTGTGGTAATTCCAGCCCTGGGGCCACAAAGAGGCTGGGACTAGGATGAGACAAGTGAGAAGCCCAAGCACAAAATTTCAGGGGTTGTACACAGCACTGAGAACAAGTACTTCCTTAAACTGTGTGCCCTAAGCACCTTATTTGCCTCATCCTAGTCCCAGCCCTACCACACAGTGAGTGGGTACCCTTCCCCAGCCAGCCCCAGGCTGGGAACTGTCAGATTTCTCAAGTACCCTTAGCCTTCAAAGAAGCTCCTACCAGAAGCCTACAGGAGCGGGTGATAGGGGCAGATGGGGACTGAGAATTCTAGGAGGGTGTTAGTTCCAACTAGGGGGACTTATCTGCCCATCCCAATCCTTTCCTGCACAACACCTCCTTTTGGCCTGGCCTGGTTGCCCCCAACTCCCACAGCCCTGGAACAAGGGAACAAGGGACTAAAGGAAGGCTGGTGTGCCCAAATCAGTGCCGGAAAAACAAACAGGAGGCATGTGGGTTCTAAAGTACATTGAGCAGTGAAAGTCACTCAGTCGTGACTGACTCTTTGCAACCCCATGGACTGTAGCCCACCAGGCACGTCTGTCCATGGACTTCTCCAGGCAAGAATACTGGAGTGGGTTGTCATTTCCTTCTCCAGGGACTCTTCCAGACCCAGGGATCTTCCCTGGGGGATTGAACCCAGGTCTCCTGCATTACAGGCATATTCTTTACCATCTGAGCCACCAGGAAAGCTACTGAGCAGTGGGCCTGGATAAGAAAGTCATGTGACTGTTTCTTCTTCTCACGGGTATCCCAGGTAGGACATGTATGTGTGTGTGTGTGTGTGTGTGTGTGTGTAAAACAGAATGGGAAAGCTTACATGCCATGGACAACTCTGGAGGTCTGGGATGAGGGGACATTGAGGGGAGAGGTGGCAAGCAGGAGGGCTGGGGGAAGGGGGAAGTGGAGTCTAAAGACAGGTAGATCTGCTGTGCTACTTTCCAGCTGGGTTCCTCAAACAAGCCACTTGAACTTCTGAGTCTCAATTTGCTAGCTGTAACCTGAACTTCAAAGACTGTTATCTACCTACCGGGAGGACCATGTCACCTACTGTGACATGCCAAGATCCTGACTCCAGGGGAAAAAAAAAAATGCTGATTCCGGTCAGTCACGTTCATCAGGCTCGGGGTGAGGCCCAGGCAGGCCAAAACCTGGCCTCTGCTCAAACTGGAGTTGCACTCTGCTCCCCAGCCCGGGCTGGGATTCAGCCTGGGGGTCTATTTTGCCTAGAACCACTTTTTGTGGCCTCCTTGCTTCTCTCTATCCCCCATCAACCCCCGTGCTGACAAATCCTCCTCTTTTTCCACTCCAGCTTATAAAGTCCTGCTTACCCCCGCGGCTTCTTCAGCCTCCCAAGACAGAGCCCTGAGACGCAAGCGGCTATAGGATTTGTCTTCCCATTTTCATAGTCGCAGACCGAGGCCCGCTGCGAGTTAGAAACGCTGGAGGGAGCTTGTTTCGGAGCCCCTCCCCCAGGCTGGGGCCCGAGGGGCCACTGAGAGACCGCGGTCTGGTAAGGGCACCGTGTGCTGGGGGTGGGCGCCGGCGCAGCACCCAGGGCCTGCGCTTCCCCCCGGCCGCCAGCAGCAGGCGTTGCAGCAGAGGCGCCCTCCGTACCCGAGCATTAACTTAAGAATAGCTCACACTAATCCCTGGCTGTGTGGAAACAGCGTTTTATTAAATGCTTCACACAGATTTGGTATAATAAAGATGAATATATTATATCCTTTGCCTCCCCCAGAGTGAGACAATAATAAGAGAGGAGGAAAAAAAAACAATAAAGTGAAACATAAATACAGTGTAATGGGACTTGTGTCGAGGGACACGTGGCCTGTCGGGGCTGCCATGCCGCGACCTTGCAGCGGGAGCTTGGGACGGGGTCGCTGGGGAGCCTGGATTCCAGCCTTCCTTGCCCAGCCAGCGGTCCCCCTCCTGCCTCCCTCCACTCCCCCCAGCCAATTCCTCTGCCGCTAGGAGGACCTTCCCTCAGAGAGGCGCCCCTGGAAGGGGTGAAAGAGTTGGGCGTCGTCTGGCCATACCTGTACCCTGGAGGGGGCCTTGTGCCTTCTCCTCTACCCCCCAAGACCTGGTCTTCTGAAGACGTGGGCTACACAGGACAGACTGAGCAGATGGATAAACTCAAAAGAGGAAAAAGCCAGGTGCCAAGGCTTCATTCAACCTGGGCTCTGCTTGGGAGAAGAGCTGACCTCCGTGTCCCGCCCTAGGGGGCTCTCCCTCAACAAGCTGGAGGTCCCCGCCGGGTGTCCTTTCCATCCTTCCTGGGGAGTGGCCAAAATCGTTTACCTGAAAAATTTTTCAAAGCTTTCCCGGCACACAAAAAAAGAATGCTTAGTGATTCAGCCCAACCCCTCCTCACTCAGGTGGTGGCCAGCCCTGTGAGGGCTCGATTTGCCAGTCCAAGGGAGGCTGCCTGGCTCAAATTTAGGAGCGACTCCTAAACGGAGGCAGGTTCGAATCCCACCTGTGCAGTTGACCAGCAGGACGCAGTCTTAACCTCAGTTTCCTCTTCGGTAAAACCAAGATGTGGTGAGGACTGGAGAAGTTTCTAATGCCTGGAAACCCATCAGCTGTAAAAAAAGAAAAATAAGCAGCTACCAGCTGCTCTTGAAATATTCGTTAAAATAAATGGTCGTTTCGGACCTAGTATTCTCCCGAAACTCACTTCCTCAGGCCCCAAAGCGGGCAACCCCTTTTCCCAAACAAATCGAATGACTTAGTCTCTCATCCATCACTCTCCCTAAATTTCTTGACCTTTGCCCCGTAAAGGCTCAGAGAGGTTAAGAGACTTACCCAAGAACACACTGAGGGGCAGTGGTGGAGCCGTCTGGGGTCCAGGTGCCATCAGTCCTCACTTGCCTCTGCAAAGACACCCCAGCCTGCCTGGTCCCCAGCGGCCTGGCCTCCGGAAGCCCAAGGCACCCAACCAAGAAAAACAAATGCGTAGAGACGGAGGAAGAGGAGGAGGCGGCGGCAGAAGACGAGGATTCTGCTGGGGTGGAAGGAGGGATAAGGCAGGGAAGGAGGGATAAGCAGGAAGGAGGGATAAGCAGGGAGGGAAGGACGCGAGGTGCCTTCGGCCGGACTTCTCGTCGGGCTGCCCAAGACCTCCGGAGACCAGACGGGGGCCTCGGTCGCGCCGGCCCCGAAGGGCCACTGGTGTCAGCTCGAGGGTCTCCAGCGGCCCGAGGTTCACTTCGTAGGAGTGGGGAGGCTGATGGAGAGAGGGCGGGGCCGACTGCCTGGAAGTGAACGGTTCTGGAGAAGAGCCGGAGGAATCAAGCGACAGTGGATGTTGGACGGGATGAATGCAAACCCTCAAGATCAGAAACCCAGGGGCTGGTGGAAAGTGGAAAAGCCAGAGGAAGCTGGCTCTGCTCAAACGAAATAAGGCTGAAGGTGGTGTGCATTTAGACAAGACCCCGATTCTGGGAAAGACTGAAGGCAGGAGGAGAAGGGGACAACAGAGCAGGAGATCGTTGGATGGCAACACCGACTCAATGGACATGAATTTGAGCAAGCTCCAGGAGATGGTGAAGGACAGGGAAGCCTGGCCTGCTGCAGTCCATGGGGTCGCAGAGTCGGAGAACAACAGGCCTAGCGGGCCTCCGGTGCTCCTTTCAGCGCCGGCTGACGCGAGGTGGGGGCACGAGGGTGGGCTGCCGCCCGGGTCTATGGGTGGGTGGGTCAGTGGGGGTGGGGTGGGGGAAGAAGCACAACCTGGGGATCCACCGTGGGTGAAAAGTCCCTCAGCGTCCCTGGAGCCCCATTCTGAGCACAAGGAAAATCCCGGCCCAGACGAAGGCAGCCCCTGGGCACCCGGGCTCTGAGCACAGGAGCCCGCCTTCTCCTCTTTGCTCAGAGCCACTCCGCCCACGTTTTCAGCGCGACTGGGCATTGCCGCAGCTCAGTTGCCCACAGGTCGGGCCCCTTCCTCCCCTATTCCGGCCCTGGTCCCGCTGCCTGTTTTCTCTTGCCTGGGATCTTAAGAGCGGCTTCGCTGGGACAGCCCTGCCCAATAGGCGCCCTCTGACCGGTGGGGCCGGAGGCATTCGGGGGACTAATGAGTCTCCTGGGATTGGGCCGGGCAGAACCCAGGATGCTAGTAGGCAGGAGTCTTCTATCTGGCTCCCTCGTCAAGCGCGTTAGTGACCCCCCTCCCCGCCTTCCCCTCAGCCGGAAGGTGAGGCGCTAATGCAATGAGCCCCCGCGCGCTGGTGCTGAATTATTCACGTGCAGTTTATTATGAGAAGCCTGACTCAGGCCTTTCTGGAGCCCTCCTAACCACGCTCGCTGGCTGGCTCCTAGGTCTCCTCCCCCCTCACCGCTTAGGTTCCTCCCCCACCCACCTGGCCTGGCCCAGGCTCCTCTGCCTGGCACCCTCCCACTGGCAGAGACCTCTGTGGTAGCCTGACCTTTAGCGGTTTGGGGAGCTCAAGGACCCAGGAGTTAGGTTTAGTAGGCGATCAGTTCTTGGTGCTTCCGTAGATGGCATAGTGGCATAGTGAATGGAACCCCTATTGTGGACCCAGGACCGGCAAGGACTGGGGTGCAGCCTGTCCCCAACTCCCCCCTGCAGTCCCAAACAACCATCCCAGAAGCCCACCAGCCCATGCCCCAGGCTGCAGACCTGCTGAGGTGCACAGCGGACCAACCAACCTCAGCAGCTTGATGCCCAGGCCAGGGAGTGAGGGGCACTCTTTCTCCCCTTCTGGGTTGGCACTTCTGGCCTCCTGCTCAGCTTTTCTGCTTACCCGAAAGTGGTCCTCACTTCTGCACCTACCCCAGTGCTTCTGGATTTTCATGGCTTATTTCAAATGCTACTCCCCGTGGGACAGAACCAGACACTACTTCCCCCACCCCACCACCCCCGGCCCCTATCCTTTACCCTCTTCATAGTCCCCTGGGCTACTGGGGAGGAGGTGTATTTCCTGCCACTCCTACTGGCCCATCTCTCTCCTCCTTCTGTCTGTTCTTCTCTGCTTCTGGGCTCAAAATAGGATGGGAGCCTTTTTTTTTTTTTTTTAAAGAGAGAAGGTTAACAAACTCCATTCCTGAGTCAGGCCATACCACAGCTGGGTCCAGAACTTAGGACACTCCCCACCCCCATGGCCAAAAAGCATTAAAGAATGAGGTCTCTGTGCCCCTTCATGTATATTAGAGGTACTAGCCACAGGAGTGCCTCACACATCTGCATGCAGCTGGAAAAACAATGCACCTACCCTTCCCTTACTCCCTTCTTTGTCTCTGAGGGGGCACAGGCAGAGGTCCCTGCCTAGTTCTCCCTTTTATCTATTGTTCATTTAGTTTATTCATTCAACAAATGCATAGAGAGTTCTTCATATATGCCAGGCTGACACAGGTTATGGAAAGGAGTTTCAGGTTCCCAAGTTCACAGCTAGGTGGAGAGAAGTAGAAGGACAACAACCAGCAGCTCCTGGCAATCTGACAATGTCTCCATGGGGAATGTTTGAAGGGGCATAGAGGACAGAACAGGCAGGAAAGTTTCCCCAAGATGAGTTGAGCACTAAAAACAGCAAGAAGTACCAGGAGGGAATTCCTTGGCAGTCCAGTGGTTAGGATTTTGCACTCTCACTCTCAGGCCCCAAGTTCGATCCCTGGTCAGGGAACTAAAATCCCATAAGCGTGCAGCATAGAAAAAAAAAAAAAAAAACAAGTGCCAGGAAGGGCAGCAATAAGATTTACTTCTGGTCTCAGGGTGAGGGAAGCAAAGGCCTGGGACCGAAAAGAGGGCTGCAGGAATATGGTCACTTGGGCCTTGAGCATCTTTCCTCATCTCTATCTGTCTGTGTTACTCAGTGGTCTGTTGATCCCCCTACACTTTCAAAGGGCAATCAGTTACCCCATGCAGGACCAAAGGGCCAGAAAGAGGTTGACTCATATGGTGGGACCACCTGTCACTAGGCTCTAAAGGAGTTCAGTTCATGAAAGAAGTTGGGGAGGTGAGAAGAGAGAAGGAAGGAAGGGTGCTCTCCAAAAAAGTGCCCTGGTCTTAGAGCCTACCCCCATCTCTCTTTGCCAGAAGAGGTCCCGAGAGCTGGTCATGGTCAGAGACAGCAGGGCAGGTCCAGAAGCAGGCTTGGAGCCTGGCATGAATTTCAGAGCAGCTGGCTCCCTGCTCCCCAGGCCTGCAGAGAGGCAGCTTCTCTCTCCCTTCCCCTATTGGCCTGCTTCTGGCCTTAACCTTTTCTGGATCTCCAACCCCTTTTGAGAATCCAGTGTGTTACATAATATTGCCCCTGAAAAAATATGAACACTTGGGCTCATACATAATTTTACACACAATTTTTGGAATCTGCAGAGCCCCTAAAGTCCATTCAAAGAAACTTTGGGCTCCGATGTAAAATTTTATGGTTCTAGGATTAAGATTTGAGTCAGGGGGAAAAAAAAAACAACAACAGTCTTTAAGTCCTAACTACTCCCAAACAGGCTGTGTGACTTTGGCTGTGTTACTTAACTTCTCTGGGCTTCATTTTCCTTATATGTAATCAGGGTAATAGCAGTAACTATCTCATAGGGTTGTGAGTAATAAGTGAAATCAATAAAACTCTTAGTCGGAAGCCAAGCACATGGTAAGGGCTTATGGTGTTTATTGTCATGGTTATTATTGTTGTTGTTACTGCAGAAGGTGGCCCAGGGCAGAAAATAAAAACCAAGTGGGCAGTTCTGGTTCCGCCAGGGTGGCAGGAGTCTGCTTCTACAGCAGAAGAAACACTCTCTGAATTCCATGAGAAGTGTCACAGTAGCAGGTCCCTGGGGGACAAAAATGATCGCACTTGGTGGTCAAGTTAACTCATTTCCAGCAATGTCAGAACTTTTTTTTCTCAGGGAAGCTCTGGCCTGAAGGCCAACATGATGCTTACACAAATAATCTGGAAATGAATGAAGCTACCAAGACAATCTGGATTAAAGCTGACAGAGCCTTTGGGGATTTATTTGAATTACTCTCCCATGCCAAGGAATAACTCCTTGTATGTCAGTCTACAGTTTCCCCTATCCTCACAATTCATGCAATGTCCTTTCCCTCCTCTTTGTCTGAGGAGGGAAACTAGGGGAAAAGCAGATCTGGGGCAGAATAATCCCTTCCCCTTGCAGTGGAGCTGGAATAAGGCTGGAATACCCTGGTGGTATAGACAGTAAGCAGGAATTCGGGAGTCAGGATGCAATATTGACCAGGCTCTGAAGACGGGCATTCCCTCTGTGGAACAGACTCTGGGACCAACTCCAGGGGAGAAGACAATGGCCCCGCTGACTGGGAACTGGGGAACCCTATGGAGCCTTCCAGATCCAGCATTGGGTGCCTGGAAGGGGGTTGAGCAGAAGGTGAGATCCTGGAGCAATGGCATATTCCTTCCAACCAACCCCTACCCTACCTGTCTCTGAGTTACTCCCCTTTCCAAATCTCACGATCTCCAAAACTCCTCTGAGGTGGGACCACCAAAGCCCAAACCTTTCCCCTCTACACAATTGTCTATACTCCATTTGCCCGACAAAAACTCATTCAACCAATACTTGAGGGTGTCCCCCTTCTTGCCTAGCCTGTGAATGTCTGAAGTGGACAACCCCCACATCAAGGGCCCTGTCCAAAGGGATCTCCCATTCTGGCAGGAGAGGGAATGAGGCTGAGGGCAACCCCCAACACAGCCCCTAGCTCTGCAGATGGGTTTGGGCTCTGCCGGTGGGTTTGGGCTCTCATGAGTTCAAAAGAGTCCACTTTTCTACACATTGGGGTCTGGAGTGAGTTGGGGGAAAACAAACCACACAGTGGACTGGCTTTTGAAGATAATCTCAATGAGGTGATGGATTTAGGGGACCCTGAACAAAAATGGGCAGGTGATACCATGTGCCCCCTGATTCCCCAGCTATGCTGGCCAGAGCTGTTTGGCCAGCCAAGAGTACAACCAGTTAGGCCAAAAACCCCAAAACCGTGGGATTGGACAGCAGGTACCTGCCAAGAAGGGAAGATGATTTGGCGATGGTGGTTAGAAGGGGTAATGTAGCAGATGATTTCGGAATGTCCTGTGTACTTTGACACAACGTGGCCATAAACTAAAGGTCCAGGGAAATAGGGCTCCAGGGGAGGCACTCTATGCTGCCCCTCTGCTCCCCAATTCACATTCCTCACCTTCCTGGCAACCTCACAATAATCCCGAATTCTGCTGGTCCTGAGGGGCTGGGAGACAGGAGGAGCAGGGTTGTCCTTGCAATCCTGTCTTGTAGACCAATGTCAGGTGTGGAGAGATGAACAGACTGGAAGAATGGGGGAGGAAGAGTAGAGGTGAGAGCTCCTCCGGAGGATAAGGACCAAAGAGTCCCCATTCCCTGATGTGGAGGGGCCTCCTCTGGATATGGCTTGCCTGAGGCTCTGGGTCATGGCTTTGGGGGTTATGGCAGGAATGGGCTGTGGGCGAGAGGTGAGGTGGAATCCTAAGAGCAGGAAGTGAGAGGAGAGAGCAGACCCCTTTCCATCTCAGAGCTTCCAAGCCAGCAGAGTTCAGCTCCCCGGAACCCTCTTCTTCGGGTCCCTCTTCACCATCTCTGGACTCTGACCCCAGGCCTAACCTCACCTCATGGCTCCCAGAGTAACACTGATGCATCAGAGACTGGCCTGCCTGGGGGATAGTTCTGTATCTCTGGGGGAACATTCTCACCATTCCTGCTTCTAAAGTACCTGTGCTTTCCCCAAAATGCAGGACAAAGACAGGGAGAGGGTAAATAGCTCTTCCCAACACTGCCAGGCAGGCCTGGGGCAGTCACTGGGGTCCCAAACAAGAATCCTCTCTCCCTACACTGTCCTTTTAACCGGGAGATAAAGACACTGATCTCTGATGCTCAGAGGTCCCTATGCTAGAGGCATCCAGGAAAAGAACCTGTTCCCTGCCCTGCAGCCCAGCTTGGTCTTCTCTCTGGAGCAGGTAGGACAGGGCAAGAAGCCCAAGAGGTCCTATTCTTCCCATCCCAGCCTCTGAGCTGGGCCACGGTCCTCTGCACTGGCCTCTCTGGAGCCGTCTCTGGACCAAGCAGGGCTGTCAGACTGCGCTGCCTGCCCCGGAGTTTACAAACAAAGCCAGGGAAAGGGCTGGGGCTGTGTATGAGGACAGCAGCTATTCCTCCCTCAGCTGCAGCCAGTCCCCTCCTCCCCTCCTTTCTACAGGGGCAGACACAGAAAACTAGGGTGGCAGGGCAAGTAGCTGCATACAAACCAAAGGAAGGACTCAAGAGAAACAAAAACAAACTAGAGGCACAACCCCCTTGGATGCCTCAGGGGAATGAAAAACAGGCATGCCCAAATACCCACAAGTTCACATACGTTTACACAAATATATCCGTGGAGAACCACACACATATATACATATCCGAACACATAAACACATTCAAATACCGATGCACACAAATGCTCGCTTGATACGCAGAGTTCGGGCCATAGGATTGCCAGAGTCCAGTCTCACTCGAACCCCAGCTCCCTGCGGGTTCCTGAGAGCGCAGCCCCAGCCGTGACCCGGCCCCCTCTGGGCCCCCCGCCCCGCATCCGGAACAGCTGGAGTCGGCCTGGTGGTTCACTCAAGCCGGGCGCTGGGCTGGGCGGGGCCGGCAGCGGGGCCCGGCCGGGGCCCGGCAGAACGCAGCTGGGAGGCCCTGAGCCTGCCCCGTTAGCCCCGGCACCCGGCCTGGCTACCTCGGTCGGACGCCGATCACCAGACGGGCCGTGGCCCCAGTCGGCCTGGAGAGCAGAGGCCGGAAAAGAGTGTGCAAGATTGCGAGAGGAGGTAAGGCTGTCGCTTCGGCTCCGGCCAGTGGAGAGGTGCCTAGAGCCATCAACAACTACCCCCGCTCTACCTCTCCGCTGGGTAAGGCTGTGTCCTCGGACTGGCCTCCTCCCCCAACCCCTGGGACTCCTCCACCCCTGTGTCCTGTGTCGCTTCACCCAGGGCTGCAGAACCTTCTCGGACCTACCGCGGGCCACCCCGAGGGCTCCAGATTCCTTCCGCCAGGCGCGTCGCCCAAGGCCGTGGGTGAGGGGTAAGTGGGTCTAGGGGTAGGGGCGCTGTGTCCTTGATCTCAGCTCGACAAAGTCTGCTCTGGGTGGCGACGGGGCCCACCCAGGCTCCCGGTCTTACCTGGCCCGCGCGGCGGCTGCATACCTCCCCGGCTGTGCTCTTGCCGCCCTTATCGGGCGCCAAATCCAGGGTTGGAGAGCCCGAGACCTCCGGGCCAGCGCTGCCATCACAGCCAGGCCGGCGGGAGGCGGGTGCTCCGGGAGCGCGGCTCGCAGTTTGGGGTGGGGGCGGCGGCTTTTCTGTCGCCGGAGGTTCGGGTGCAATAAAGGCGCGGCTAATGTAATTTACAAACAGCTCGGGCCGAGCGCGGCGCAGCGCCCGGACTGACAGGCGCATTAGGCAGGCTAATTCCAGCCGGCTCCTCCTACCCCAGGCCCGCTAATTAATGAGCTTCCCAACTTAGAGCCGCCTGCATTGGACAGAGAGTGAAAGAGAGGACGAGGGAGAGGGAGCGAAGGAGAGAGACGGGGGGAGCAGAGAAGAGAGAAGAGGGAGGGAGAGAGGGAGGGAGAGAACGGGAGGAGAGAACAGAGAGAAAGAAGAGAGAAAGACGGAGAAAGAAAGAGAGACAGAAGTGCCGCTGCAGATAATTGATTACTCCTCGATCAAGGCTAACTTGTTAGCAATAGTCAATTGCTCCATCTCTCCGCCTCCCCTCGCAGTACGGGATCGGCGCCCTCGCCTCGGCTCTTCCAACTGCTGCCGCCAGGACCGTGGGCCAGGAACCGCCGCGGAGCCACCTGACACCTTTAAATAGCACCGGGGCTGGCGAAACTGGAGCCTCGCGAGGCGCGCCCCGGCTCGGGCCTCGGATTGCTGGAAGCCCCGGCGGCGGCAGCGCCCGTGTCAGCGCCCTCCTCCTGGGGCCCCGTGCGGCTCTGCTCGCCTCTGCTGTTGCGCTAATCGGCCCCGAGCCCGGCCCGCGCCCTGCCCGGCGCGGCCTCCTTCCCGTCTGCTTCCCGCCGCGCCGTCCGGCGCCCGAGCTGCCCGCGGGCTGGGTCCCCGAGGCCCGAGCCGCCCGGGCCGGGCCCCCAAACGAGGCCGAAATGACTTCCAAGGAGGACAGCAAGGCGGCGCCGGGGGAGGAGAGGCGGCGCAGCCCGCTGGACCACCTGCCGCCTCCCGCCAACTCCAACAAGCCGCTGACGCCGTTCAGCATCGAGGACATCCTCAACAAGCCGTCTGTGCGGAGAAGTTACTCGCTGTGCGGGGCGGCGCACCTGCTGGCGGCCGCGGACAAGCACGCGCCGGGCGGCTTGCCCCTGGCGGGCCGCGCGCTTCTCTCTCAGACCTCGCCGCTGTGCGCGCTTGAGGAGCTCGCTAGCAAGACTTTTAAGGGGCTGGAGGTCAGCGTCCTGCAGGCAGCCGAAGGTAGGCGCCGCCACTGGGTTCCCCCGCGCCCAGCACCCCGCGACCTGTTCCGTGTGTCCCACGCTTACTGCCCTGTGTCTCTGCCCGCCTCACCCCACACGCCGGTCGTCAGGGCCCTCCAACCCAAGCCGCTGCCACTGGGAGTGGAGATGCGTGGAACAGGACCCAAACCCTGTCTCCTAGGGACCTCGGGATAGGCTAGAGTCGAGTGCCGCGGAGGGGAGGCGGGAACCCAAGATCTCTCCGCAGTCTGCCTGGCTTCCTCTCGTTCTCAGTGGCCTGGTAACTCCTAGCCCTGTTCCTGGGGTGCAGAATGGAGAGCCTTTGCTGGGACCTTTTGGGTAGCAGTAGAGTCGTGTTGATTGCGACGAGGTGGAGAGCCAACATTCACACCCAGTCAGAGCATCCCTGTCTGGCTCTCTTATGTTCTAGCGACTTCGGTTCTTTCAAACGAACTCTCAGGTGACGGGGCAGAGATCAAAACAATTTTTCCTAGGGACTTCCGGTAGACGAGAGATGGAGGAAGGGGGCTTGCCATAGCCTAGGCTTGCCCTAGTCCAGGTGGCCGAATCTAATCCGAGAAGGGAACAGCGGCAGACTGATGGCCGGATGGGTCTAGGTGGGGTGAGTAAGAGCCGGGGTGGGGTCTCCTTTCCCCGGGCGCAAGACTATACTCTGGTTTCCTCGCAGGCCGCGACGGGATGACCATCTTTGGGCAGCGGCAGACCCCCAAAAAGCGACGAAAGTCGCGCACAGCCTTCACCAATCACCAGATCTATGAGTTGGAGAAGCGCTTTCTCTACCAGAAGTACCTGTCCCCCGCCGATCGCGACCAAATTGCGCAGCAGCTGGGCCTCACCAATGCTCAGGTCATCACCTGGTTCCAGAATCGGCGCGCCAAGCTTAAACGGGACCTGGAGGAGATGAAGGCCGACGTGGAGTCCGCCAAGAAACTGGGCCCTAGCGGGCAGATGGACATCGTGGCGCTGGCCGAACTCGAGCAGAACTCGGAGGCCGCGGGCGGCGGCGGCGGCGGCGGCGGCGGCAGGGCTAAGTCAAGGCCTGGCTCTCCGGCACTCACCACAGGCGCCCCGCAGGCCCCGGGCGCTGGGCCCCTGCAGCTTTCGCCAGCCTCCCCGCTCACAGACCAGCCAGCCAGCAGCCAGGACTGCTCGGAGGACGAGGAAGACGAAGAAATCGACGTGGACGATTGAGCAGCGCCCAGCATCTTCCACCGCCCCCGGGCTCCGAGCGCCGGATGCCCGCCGCCTCCCGGACCGGACCGCCGAGGGGAGCTGGGACCTCCTCTGCAACTCCCGCCTTCTCCCCGTCCTTGGCCCGGACTCGGCTCCCGGCAGCCGCCTCTTCCCTCTCGAAGCAATAAACCCGGGCTGGCCGGCGGAGCCGGTCGCCGCGCGCGGCCTCCACCGCCCCGGGAGCCCTCGCCGTGCAATTCTGTATGGCTTCTGTATAAATATTTAAGCCTATATACCGGGTTCTTTCCACCGCAGCCTGACTTCTTCCTTCTTTCATTTGTTAAAGTTTCGGAGATTTCCTTGATTTCAAAGCTCAGGCTGCCGGCTTTGCTGAGGGCGAGGCAGAATCGAGGGTAACAAACACTTAACCTCGAGGTCTGGGGGAGGGGGCCGCCCCGACTTTTTTTATTTTTCTCTGCATGTGGCGAATGCACCGGCCCTCTCCCTCCTCACCTCCCTAGACCTATTGCAGCTGATTTCTTTTATTCCCTTCTGCGTTTATTTCTCCCCCGCGTGGGAAGGGACTGAGGGGGACAACCGGGTCCTGACTTGCAAGTTTCAAATCAATGTTTTCTCCCCCAAACCTCCCCCTCCGCGAGAAAAGTCCGTTTTCGATGCCATTTCTGCCTCCTAATGCCCAGAAATGTTATTTTAAAGATTCCTTCCCACCCTCTCTTGGTTGCCTTGGACTGACTACTGGGGTCCGGGTCTTAGGGACAAAGCAGGGGGAAATCCAACAACCAACCAACGAAAACGGAACCCAAAGTCCAAGCATTATTTTTTACTCTTTTTAGAATTTCTTTGCATGTGACAGAGACTGAGAGGAGGCCCGCCTAAACCCTCACCCACCTCCTCCACAGCTCTGGGTCTGTCTTGCAGTCTCCAATGCCCTGCTCCTAGCTCGTCTTGGCCAGACAAGGGTGGCTGGATGAGGGTGGGTCCCGCGTGCCACTCCCCTTCTCCTGCCCTGCCCTCTCCCTCCCGGACTGTAACTAAGGCCTCTTTCTCCGATAAATAAAGTCTTTGCCATTTTACTAGAACCGGCGGTGACCGTGTCTGAATGAGTGGACCTTCTTCAGTGAAGCCGCGGCAGGCTCGATGTCTCTCGGCTCCTGCTCTCGGGCTGCCTAGGCCTTGGCGATTTGGAGGAGTTTCGGGGCAGGCGTGAGAATGAAGGGTGAGGGGGAAGTGGTGAGAGAGAGGAGGCGCTTGTTGCCCACGAACACGCGGCAGCTACCAAATGGTGAGGGGGCGAGAGAAGCGGGCTTCGCCAGGTCCGGGTAAAAAGTGAGGCGTACAATACTGGGAGGAAATCTGTGCGTACTTTGAGGGCGCCACGGGTGCGAAATTAATTTATGTGGGGCAAAGGCTGAGGGTAGGGGCACTTGCCCTGGGGTTCGTGCATCGCAGCCGGGACCCAAGGGTATTCTTCCTGCGCTCCCCGGGACACCGGCTAAGCCTTGGGTGGTACAGCTCAGTCGGACAGCGGGGTGGAGCCTGAGGGCTCCCAAGTTTCGGTTCGCCAGAGGGCCTCAGCCTTGAGGGAGGGAAGAAAAAGCCAAAGGCACGAGGGCAGACTAAATTGCTGACATGGGCACAGGAAGATGTGAGCCCGAGGCGTCTGTGAGTTGGGATGGATTTCTGGTAAGGCTCACAAATTCTGGGCCCCGAACGCTGCTGGGGACAGAGACATAAATCTACCAAGAACTCTGCGGGGGGTTGGTGGGGGGTGTCCCAGCGTCCCGAGTGCGGCTGGGGCAGGAACAGGGGCAGCTTTCACTTTTCCGAACGGACCGGGTTTCTCTCTGGGCTTTTGTTATCACTGGGCTGGCGAGTGGCCGCTGTCACTAGAGGAAGGTCCCGCCTCCAGGCCACTCGGCTCTCTTTCTAAGCAAAATTGATGTGAGAAATGCGCATCTGTTCTCGGGCAGGCGCTGGGGCCCCCGGGCCTGAATCCGAACGTGCGAGTCCACGAGGAAACTAAGGGAGAAAAATAGAAAAAGGAGAACAGAAAAAAACACTTCAAAATCTGATCGAGAAAGTGGAAAGCCACAGAGACGAGGGGAGAAAGAGGAAAAGCTACACACAGAGAGAGAAACAGAAACACAGACGGAGAGAGAAAAAGGGAATGGGGAAAAGAGAGGAGCGGCGAGAGCGAAAGAAGGAAAGAGGCGGCCGGGCAGCCGGGCCGGCGTGAGGCCGGTTCCTCCCGGGCGACATAAATCGCCCTCTCAGGATGGATGGGTCTGTAATTCGCAGCGCGGACCATGAAGGCCGGGACGAATGGACCCGGGCGGCCGCTGACAGGCGACAATAGCCGGGCCCAGCCCCCCGCGGCTCCGGGTGCGGGCGCGGCCACGGCCCTCCGCAGCCCAGAGCGCGCCGGCGCTGGCGACCATATGGTTTTTGAATTTTCTTCACAATTTGTAGACAATTTGATGGATTAGGTCCCCGCGCGCGCCTCCCCGGCACAAAGACGGCGCAGGGACCGCGGCGCGGCGGTCACTCGGGCATCTGCGCCCGCCGTGCGCACCCCGCCCCCGCCCGGCCCCCGCCCCGCGCCCGGAGCCCGAGGCCGCCCGCCCAACACGCCCATGAATCCCAATGAAGCGGCCCTGGCACCTCCGGCCGCTCCCCGCTTCGCGGCCCCGGGCCCGGCCCTGCTGGGTCCCTTCGGGCTGGGGGCGGCGGCCCCGGGGCTAAGCCCACCCGAGCTGCGGGGCCCGCGGGGCGCGCAGCTAAGCAGGCGCATCGGGGCTGAGGAGAAACGGGGCCATTTATCCGCCCGTCTAGTTAAAGCGGGTTATTTGTTTGCTTCCCTGGCCTCCCCCTCCCCTCCCCCTTCCCTCCTCCCCCTCCTTCCCCTTCTGCCTTTTATTCTTTTGTCTCTAAATGGATTTAATGAGCCTGAAAAACATGACAATTGAATATAACCAAGAAATAAAAAATAACGAGGGAGGAAGGAAGGAGGAAAAGAAAGAAGGAAAGAAGGAAGGGGAAGGATTAATAAAATAAAGGGGAAAATCCACTCAATTCAGCAAATGTTTGTTGTGCATCTTTTCTGCACCAGGCCACGCTGGGGGCTGGGGAAATGGAAACGAATCAGATCCAGTTCCGGCCCTCAAGGAACTCCCAGTCTAGCGGACGGGGCCCGCCGTACCCCAGCGAAGACAGAGGAGACTGGGCCGAGAGGCAGGGAAGCGCCTTTTGAAGAGCTCGGAGAAACGACTTCGGGCTCAGGGTAGAGGGGGCTTCAGGGAGGAGGTGGCTTTGGACCCAGGCCTGGAAAGACGAGGAGGAATTCGTTGTTTCTATAGGCCAGAGAGAAGGCGGGCGGAAGGAGGGACTGCAGTCGTCGGAGGGAAGGGGAGAGAGGCGAACGCTGAGCCCTGGGCTGAACCCAAGGAGGCCCGGGGAGAGCGCGCCGTGAAGGGTCCCACACCATTTGGGGAGCGGATTCAAGCCGCCCCGGCTCAGTCTTCTCGGCTGCGCTGGATTCCATGCCTCCGCCAGGCTGTCCGTGGGCTTCCGGAGCCTCGCTGACAGCGCGCGTGGCCTTGGAGGTCCGACTCGTTCGACCGGGCAGCGTGGTGCGGGGCTAGTCTCCTGGCTCCATCGCGCAGGGAGGCGGCGGCAACCGAGGGCAAGGGCTGAGGGACTTGTCTGGGGACTGGAGGGAGGAGCTAGGATCAGGGAGGCCTGGGCTCTAGCTCACCCTCTCCCAGGCAATCCTGGCTCCGATGAGAGCAACTACCCGCGCGCCGCCCCGGGCGCTGAGATGGCCTTGGCCGAGCTTCGGGCGCTACAGCAAGAACCTGTGATGTGAGAGGCCCTCCAACCCAAGTGCGGGCCCTGGTCTCCTTGCAGGCGCCGGCCCGGCGGGCCTCGGGTGCGGCTGTGCGTGGTGTGTTCACTGCATGTGTGCGCTCTGTGGGGGCCGGGCGCGTGCATTATGTGTTTATTCTCGGAGAGTGAGTGTACGTGCAAGTGTGGCCTGAATCGTGTGAGGGGCTGTGGGCCCTGCGCCCATTCTCGGGGCGAGGTTCGTTAAGGTTTGGGACCCTCCAGGCCGCCAGCCCTGTTGCCCGAGTTACTTTACCGCCCCGGGCCGTCGCGGGCCTGCGTACTCAGGATTCTGGCCTCTCTGCGGACCCACTTTCGCTTCCCCGCTGCCCTGGAGAAGCGACCTGGCTCTGCCTCTTCCTTCACGGCTGGGTCTGGGGCCTCGGCCCTGCTTGCCAAGTCCCGGGACGCGGGCAGGTTCTGCTCTCCGGCCCGGGACCCCGCGGCGCGCGGACAGGCTGGGCCCCTCTGCGCTATCCGGCTAGCTCTGCTTTCCCCGCTCCGCCTTCCCCGGCCCGGGGGGCCAGCGGGCGGCGCCGGGTGAGACCAGGAGGCGCAGTTCCTTATTTTACGAGGTGTCGGGCCGGTGTCAGACGCAGCTCCGATAAGTAATACTCCAGTCTGAGGGACCAGAACGTGGTAATTAATCCCAAAGACTTAAGTGTATTTTAGTTCAGGAGAAAAAAAATCACTAATTCAATCGTCCGGAAAATTGAAGTTTGATGCATGAGTCCCCCCTGAAAGGGACGGGCTGGGGCCGCGCGCCTCCCCTCCGCCCCTGCCAGTCGCTGCGGGGACCCCCTCCTCCCCACCCTTCTGAGCCTCCAGGTCCAAGGAAGTCCACTCACCCCGCCCTGCATGTCTCCAACAGCTAGAACCCAGGGGCACCTTGATTTTGCTCCCTACCCCAATAACCAACCCTTTTTCTGGGGCGCAGAAAGTAGTTTGTGCTGAGAATACAGATGTTCCCCTCACACACACACACACACACCCCTGGGAAAGGGGCCTAAGGGAGCGCAAGTGTAGGGGGAGTGGTTAGATAAGGGGTCCAGAGTGGACAGGGGTGGGGGCTGCACGATATGTGGGTGAGGGGACCCGGAATCTGAGCAAACTGGGGTCACGAGGGTCAGCAGGTCGGAAGCGGCAGTAGTAAGGTGGAGAGGACCCTGGTCGGCTGTGGGAGGTGTCTGTGGGTGTGCTGGGTGGTGATGGTTAGGCTGTAGAACTATGGATGGTTGGTTTGTGTGGTAACTGGATGCCTCCCTAGACTGTGCGCCTGTGCCAATGAGGTCCTGGGCAGAGGTCAGCAGACCTGGGGGAGCTGGGAGCCTGATCCTGGGTGGGTTTACAGTGTCTGCCAAAGATGAGGCTCAGGACTGGAGCAAAGGAAGGTGGTGGTCCTGGGCCTGTGCATGTGTCTGAGAGGGGAGTGCTTCTCTGGATGGAGGAGAATTCCCACCTGAGTTTCCCTGGGGCCCCACTTCTGCACCCCCAGATTCAGGGCTGCCATCCGCAAGTCACCTTGGTGACTAACAGCTGCCAGTCCAGGAGGAGACCTTGGGGCTGAGGGTGTGTGTGTGTGTGTGTGTGTGTGTGGCCATGTTCTCCAGCATCAACAGGGTGTGTCACTGAGTGTGTCAGGAGAGCGTATGCAACCGAGAGACTAGGCATGTCCAGCTGACTGATGGAAACGGAGCATGTGCAACTGGGGGTGACTGAGTGTGTGCTGCTGTGTGTGACTAGGTGTGACTAAGTTTATGCAATGGACAGAAAAGAAGTAAAGCTGTCACTGGGGTGGGAGTGACCAGTGGGTGAAGTGCTCCTGTTCTGGGTGTGCGATGTGTGCAGGGATTGAGTGTGCAGATAACCAAGAGAATGAACACTGATGTGGAACTGAAGCTGCAAACAAACAGAATCCTAGCGCCAAACAGCTTGACAAGCTGGCTACTCAAAGTCTCAAATTTAGAGTTATTGAGGGGGCAAGGGGATGGGGGGTGGGAGTGGGGGTGGGGAGGAATGGAACACATGATCGGAAGGGAGGGGGGCTTATGAAAGGAGTGGAGAACCTCTGTCTGAGCCTGAGTCTACTCTGAAGGCAGTTGAGGCAGTGAATAAACACTATAAGCACAGGCTCTGTTTTTTTGGTTGTGGGGGGGGAGGGTCGGGGGGGGAGTGTCTTCTGTATGCTGTTGGGTAATGGCTAAGATACAGCCTGCCCCCTCCTACTCAAGTTGGTCCCCAGGCTGAACCTTAGTGCAATTTGGCTTTGGCTGTACCAGTCCCAGGTTTCCCTGGATGGCCCAGCTTCCCCCAGCTAGGTTACTCCTCCCTGTGGGGACTCCTTTATGTCCCAAATGGGGAGGGTACAAATGGCAATGTTGATGTGTGTGTATAGTGGATGGTGGGTAAGTGATGCTGCTGGCAGTCTCGGGACTGAATGAGTTCTGCCTGCTTTGGAATCTGGTGTATGTGTGTGTGTGTGTGTGTGTGTGTGTAATGTGTGCAGGGATTGCTGTGCATTGGTGTGTGCAAGTAGACATGTGCAGGCTTCCTCATGGAGAGCTGGATGTGGTTAGTTGTTTGTGAGGAAATGTGGATGTGGCAGGGAAGGAAGAATAGTCTCCTGTGAGTATCCTGGGGCCTCTGTGGGTTTAATTATCAGCATGTACAGATAGAGATGAGAAGAGTTGTCACCACATCTAGGTGTGGTTGTGCCATCTGAACCCAAATGTGCTCAAAACTCAAGGACTCAGGTCGGAAGCAGTGGGTTCTAGGGCTCTGTGGGGAGGGATCTAGGGCTGGGAGGCTCCTCTGCCAAGAAATAGACCTTCCCTGCTTCCTTACCTTTCCCCTCAACATAGAGCCTGGGAGGGAGGGTAGGGTGGAGAAGAAGTGACCCCTCCCATGTCTCAGAGGCTGCTCAAAGTGAAGTGCCTGGGTCACAGGGACTGTTCCCTCTCTCCTGACATCTGTGATGGCACTTATTGATCTGGTTGCCTGTGGACCCCCTGGGATCACATGCCCACGTGAGAGGAGTGGAGAACCTCAGTCTGAGCCTGAGTCTACTCTGAAGGAAGTTGAGGCAGTGAATAAACACTATAAGCACAGGCTTTGCTTTTTTGGTTGGGGGGGATGTCCTCTGTGTGCTGTTGGGTAATGGCTGCCTGCCATGGCAAATCCAGGGCACATACAACGCAGACACACACTGTCACACAGACATCCTAGAAACAAGGCAAACACACAAGGCAGGCACTAAGTTGCACAGACTCCTAATGCAGAAACCCAAAACACACCCACAGGGACACAGACATATGGAATACCCAGAAACAGTGCAGTCACAGCACATGCATGGACATACAGGTAGCCAGCAGCACACACAACAGTTAAACAGAGAGGTCTTTGCTGTGAAACAGTTATTCCAGCCCCATTGCTATACACACAATACAGACAGAGGCACAGCCCACAACTACCACAAGCACATATGTGCCTTCAGACATTCTGTGCAACCAAGTTGTGGAGAGGGAGCTAGCTGATTTAGGCGACTTTGGGGGAAAAGCTGCCAGGGTTCTGACTGTTCTGAGCAGAGTCCAAAAGCGCCTGAAGAGAGCAAGTCACAGACAAAGGTTGTGGGCAGGGAAGCCGAGGCTGCCAGGGAGGGGTCCCAGCCCTTGGCCTAGGAGAAAACCAAGTCCCCAACCACTCCAGAAATGCAATCAAAGCTGCCCACCGCCCACCCGCCCTGCACAATGGCTCTGGCTGGAGTCGTTATCATTTTTGTTAACTTTTTATCGACTGTTTGCTAGATGGCATGTCAGTAAAGTGTATGATTTGAGATGAAAAATTAGGCAGATTAACCTGAGGGGAGAGCCTGATTGATTACTAAATAGGATCAATTTGAAAGTTTTAGTCCTGGCGTTTCTGCAGAGCCTCTTAATACTTCAAACTTCAATTTTACGGGCGATTGAACTAAGCATGTTTCTGACAAAATTGATATATGTATTAATTTGCTTTAACTGGTGATTAATTACTCTCCACTGAAAGAATTATATGGAGCTGTTTGCCTGCGATTTGCATATTAATCAAATTCTAGTTGATAATTCCACTGGTGGGGGGGTCAGGGGCGGGGCGTGGGTCGAGAGGGTGTGAAGGGGTGTTGGCGCCTGTGCAGGTGCCGGTGTGTGTGCCCCAGTGTATGTGGGGGGTTCCCCACCCCCTCTTTGCTCTCTCCTGCTTAGCTGCCAGTTTAGTGCATTAAAACCAAAGATGCAGAACGAGTTTGCCCGGCTATTTGGCGGGAGCAGAAATTGCCTGTCCGGTTTTATGATCTGCTCAGCCTGAGCAGCCGGGTCCTTAATGTCCCCTGTCAAAGTGTCCGCGATTTAAAGGGAAAACGGCCCCCGCTTTAGCGCCGAGCTAGCCTGACAAGGGACGAGGCAGGACCGAGCACCCCTTTAAATAACTCCCCTTCCAGAGGAACTGTGGTTTCCAGATGGCACCCTAGCTCTGGGGACCCTCAGAAACCGAGCTACGTCCTTGGAGAGGTCCTGGCTCCTGGGATGCTGTAGCCATGAAGCGTGCCCCCTCGACGCATACACATGGGGCCACATACAGGCACAGTGGAGACCCTGAGACATGGTCAGACACTGTCACTTGAGCTGATGGGCAGGAAGCCACCCTCTTAGACACGCGCAGTCACACTCCTGTTCACTTAGGCCCCCACTCTGGGGCCTGTCCATAGACACACTCAGCTACCCCCACACACACCCAAACACAGAATGCCACACAGGCGGGGAGCACATATAGACACCCAAGTCACGTCCACACGGCCTTTAAAGCACACATGGTCACACACAGACACGTACATTTTCAGATCCACAGGCAGACCTCATCCACACACACAGCCAGGCTTGGAACCCTCTTGCATGGGGAATTCGCAGGCAGCCGCATACACTCCAAGGCCTGCTCCCATCTTCCCAGGCACTTTGCAAGTCCCCACCGCCCCCTCCTGGTCCCCTTGCCCCGCCCGACTCTTTAAGCTAAAGGGGGCGGCGCCACTGAATCAACTTTTCCCATCTCTGGATTCAAAGGGTAGGAGTGTAATTAAAACCAGATAATTAATGAGACAATATTCCTCCAGCTACATCTTTAATGAACAAACCCCTTCAGGGCAGCCTCTTCTTCTAGGCTCATTAAAGAGAAGAAAGTTGGGCGGCTCGCGGACTTCCCAGCGCGTTAATAACCAACCCGGAGTGGGTGCCTCGGATGAGAGCTAGGGAGCCGCCCGGCGCTTCCTGGCCACCGTCCTCCCACCACCACTCTACACCTTGGCCCGCCCCCACTCCCATCCCCTCCACCCCCGATCCCCACCTAGCCCCAACCTCTCGCGCCTCCCCAGAGATCCCGCCAGCCGCAGTTCAGTGACTCCCAACTCCGCCTGCCCTCTCTCTGGCAGCCTCTCGCCAGCACCAGGCAAACTGCGCTCTGATGTGAGCGGCCGTCAGGCCTCCCATTTTCCCTCTCGCCCTGCGTTCCGGGCCCTCTGGCTGGCTGGGGCCGGGTCTGTAGAAGGGAAATCAAGGCAAGGTAGGGGCCCGAGTCTCCCTCTGAACCTCAGTGCCCTAGCTGGGTGGCCTAGGACTGGCCTTTGAGCTGCGGTCCTGGGAAGGGATGGGCTAGAGGTGGGGGTAGAGGCGCTGGTTTTCCACGCGCACCTCGTACACTTTCAGGAACGCGCACTAGCAACCACATGCACGTGCACTCGCGCGCACGCTATCTTGCATACACAGGCGTGCCTACTCGCGGGCGCACACAAACGCACCGTCGCGAAGCCTCGGGTCCAGACCGTGGGCCCCGACACGGGGGGCGAGCCTGGCTTGAGCCTTCTCCCCTGCCGCCTGAGGTCGCCCTGGCGTCAGTCTTCTCCAGGGTGGGAAACTCCTCGCTTGGCGCGCAGCCTCCTGGGCCTGGAGCAAGCCTCTGAGCCAGATTAACTAGGAGCGGGCAGCACACAGGGGCTCGGGACCGGGGGAGCCCTAGCCAGACCCAGGCGGGGGCGGTAGCTCTGGCGGCGGCGCCAGTGTTCGACTACGCTGGCTTTTAGGGATGAGTTATGTGGCAATGAGCGGAGTAAATCTGCATGCGCAAAAGATGCTAATTACTCTTAATAGCCTACCCAGACGCCCCGAGACTGGAAACCCAGAAACGTAAATCTGCTCCCGATAAATATTTTTAATTGTGAAATTTCCTGGAAAGAAGGCTTTGGTTGCGCGGACCGAGGCATTTGGCTTTGGAGGGAGGAAAACGGCCCCGACTCGGAACGCGGGGTCCGGAGTCAGGAACTCGTCGCACAAGGGCGCCTGGGGCAGGCTGAGCGACCTGAGCCCGGCTGGCCGGCGCTGGGTAAAGTTAGTGATGTATCGCATTAATTACCAGTGTGAGCTACAAATGGTTCGAGGCCCAGGGAAAATTAATGGGAATCCAAATTCTAATTATGTAGCTGTTGTTAAAGAGTTTAACTAGATAGTCACGGAGAAAATTGGATTATGCATAGAAATATGCAGCCGGCGCACGCGGTCCGGGACAGGGGTCCGGGGACTCTCAGCCACCTCCCCCACCCCCGACCCCGCCCCCGGCACCGTAGGACACTCCTTTCAGAGGAAGGAAAAGACCCACCCACCCGCTCCAGCGTCTTAAGATCCGGCGTTTTCAGCCCGCGGAGGCTGGGCGGAACTCAGGATGGGAGGAGAGGCCGAAGAAGCTTGCGGAGGCTCGGGCTTGGATGTAGGGTCGGTGTGGAGCTCCGGGGCTCCTGGACCCCTTGGTCTGGGTGAGCGTTTGTGCCCACTTCTCAGGTACTGCCTCCGATTCTGGGCGAATTCATCCTGCACCTCTTTCTGACAATCATACAATTATATCTGGGAGGTGTGGGTTTATTTTTTTTTTCACTGTCAATTGAAGGAAATAGCCACCAACAGGAAGCCCAATTACACCCGAAGCCTCGTCATTCACTTTATTAGGAACTCTGGATATGTTTCCATTTTCGCAGGAAATGAGCTCTGATGAAGCAGCACTAATACCTCTGGCCTCAGGGAGGAGGAGGGGACTCTCAGGGGAGAGCTCTATTCCCCGGGAGGCGTGGCAGCGCGTGGTACTTCGAAAAGGGTCACCTTGGGGCGGCGGTCACCCAAATCTCCACTTCTCCTAGTTTCTCCCAGAATCCTGGATTTGTTTTGTCCCAGGCCACCCACTCGGTAGGCCTCCACTTTCCAGTATCCCCGCGCTCCGCCCTTGGAGCCCCCACCACGCTGCCACTGGCGGGGACAAGGATCGAGGGCCTATTCTGTTGAGGGGACTTTGCAGGCCTAAAGGGAAATCGAGCATCCTTTTCAAGCCCACCTACCCCATCCCAGGAGGCTGGCAACCTCCGAGGATGCGAAGGTTTCTGGAGCTTGGAGGGTAGGCCTGGGTCGTAGGGGAAGAAGCATCACTGCTCCACGTCCCAGTCCCGGCTCCCTGCAGTTTCTGAACATAGGTTTCTACCTCCCATTAAGGAGAAGGCAACCTCTCCCCTCCACCCCCCGCCCCACCCCTTTAGGAGAGGAAGCCGACGGGTCTGGGTCTCACCTAAGAGTTCCCGGTTCGCCGGGCCAGGCCTTGTTCTGCGCTTGTCAAGGCTGCCAGCGCATGACGGTTTCTAGCACCCTTCATCGGACCTCTATTTCCTAGACGGCGGGATGGGATTAACGCTTGCTATGCACTCGGCCTCTTCAGGTCCTCCTTTCCCTCCACAGCGGCTGCGGATTGAACTCGGAGGGCTACAGCCGGGAAGGAAGACCTCTGGGTCAAGCCTCGGCATATGGGGAGGATCCCACAAGTTTGGGACATCAGTGTCTCAGAAATTTACAGGTCTTGGCGAGAAGCTAAACTGGGGCCCGATGGATCAGTTCAGGGAAGATCTCAAGCAGAGGAAGGGGCAAGTGACTCCGGGCTGTCCTGGACAGACCAATTCTGACCCAGAGAATTGCGTCTGAGTCAGATGCAGTTAGAGCCCATTCCCCTTACATCCTGGACTGGGCGGGGGAGGGCTGTGGAGGGAAGGTCTTCAAAGCTTGGGCAGATTTCCTAGAGGGAGTAGAAGCCGTTGAGGGTTCTGAAGGAAGAGCAAAGAAAGAGGCCAAAGATCCGGAGATTTCTCTCCTTGGCTTCCGATTGCACAGGGTGGAGTATGGAAGGCCCAGGGCAGAAGGTGTTAAACAGACCCACAAATCCTGGGAGAAAAGCAGACAAATGGACAGAATCGGACTTTTTTTATTTTTTATTTTTTTAAAGTTCCCAGGCCAAATTCAGATTCTAAAACCCCCAATTCTCCCAGTGGCCTCGGAACAAAACTTATAAATCTGGAGGTTTTACAGGTTTTAATCTGAAGATATATTAAAATAACTGAGGATCCTCCGACCCTTCTCCAGCTCCTGAGGAAAGTCTGGGGGATTCACCCTCTATCCCCCACAATATGTGCCATGCCTTCCCTCCCTTCTCCTCGCCCTTTCCAAGCCCTTCTGGGAAATATGGTTGCTTCACAGCCCCCACAAAATACCAGGTCCGTCCTTCCGTTGCAGTGAAGAGGACCCTCAGACTCAGCTGGATCCTTTCTGTAGCCCTCCCTAGTCTTCAAGCTAAATTCGGAGCACTGGAGCCAGGCTCTTCAAAAAGCCTGCGCTTCTCTGAGACGCGGGCTTGGAGTGCCACCTAGTGGCATTTGTGGAGACGTGCACCAGCAGCACGCACCCTTCAACCCCCCCTTTTCCCTCAACCCCACCCAGAACCCCAAAGTCTCACCCTCACACCTCAAGCCCTTACGTGAGCACGCTTCACCTCCACTTTTTGGCGCTGAGCCATTAGGAGAGGGCCATGGCAAGAAAAGAGCAAGGGTGCAACCGAGGGGCACATCCTTGGAACCCACAGATGCCAGGGACGTTCTTTCAGGGGGTGGATATGGAGTAAGGCTGAGAAAGGCGCAAACCCGTGTCTCTGCTGGTGCGCCGGGGGTACAGGGGCCGTTGAGCGTAAAAACGGTCCTCCTTGGGCTTCACTGTGGCTCAGACGATAAACAGCCTGCAATATAGAGACCCTGGTTCGATCCCTGGGTCGGGAAGATTCCCTGGAGAAGGGAATAGCAATCCACTCGAGTATTCTTGCCTGGAGAATCCCATTAACAGAGGAGACTGGCGGGCTATACAGTCCATGGGGTCGCAGAGTCGGACACAACAAGCGACTCACACTTTCACTTTGGGGCGTCTCAAGAGGCTACTTCTTCTTCTGGGCAAGTGCCATAAGGGGAAATTATGAGTGCCTAGTTGTCCCTGTTCCTACTCCAGCCAGGCACTCCATTGCAGTCACCCTGGACTTCTGAAGCGAATTCAGAACCCTCCTCGCTCCCAAAATTCAGGCCCTCGCAACGGCCTCCACGCGGGAAAGGTTAGGCAAGCGCTCCCTCTGCTGTCCATAGTTCGGTACTGCTACAGGCTACCGTGCTGCCGCAGCCCGGCACTCAAGGCAAGAGGCAGATCTGTGTCTCTGATCCTGATCTGATCTGCTGGCAGACATCACAGCCATTCCTCTGCCGTCAGAAAGGAGGTGTCTTACCCAAACAGGCATAAGAGGCTTTTCTGATATTTATGGGTTTGCACAAGGAAGAAATGACTCTGCTCCAGAGTTCCACCCCTACTGCTAGTTCTGTGCTCTTTCTGCTGCTGGCCCACACCCCCAACTGACACAGTGTCTGGCAAGTTATAAATTTCTTCCTCTATACTATGATTGTCAAGCCTGATAGAACAGGCTGTGTTTCATGGGTAGTAATCTCTAGATGGAAAGTCAGGGGTTGGATGAGTACCAGCAGGTCAGTCCACTCAGAGCTATCTAAAAAGTGGTGAGAGGTGATGACAGTGGGTCTGGCACTTCTAGAAGAGCCAAGACTCCTGAATTTTCAGGTGACCACCAGTTCTTCCCTGGCAGAGAACCCCCAAGACAGCCCTCTCATGGTTGACACACACTGATTTCTGCATTTACCAAGTACTTCCTCTTGCTCACCCAGGCGGCCACCATCTCCTATTGACACTGAACACCTGACCTTGGCACAGCCACACTCACCAGAGCCCCAATCCTCAGATCCACTCCCACCCCTTGCAAGACATTCTCCAGGCCTGGACTATTAGGAGAAGCAAGATCAGAGAGGGCAAGAACGCTGGTCAGCTGTGGGATGAGGCAGTCTGTAAAGGTCACTGTAGGTCTTTGCCCTTGAATTTGGCACTGTCCTTAGAGAAGAGAGGGAGCAACCTATGTGTGTGTGTGTGTGTGTGTGTGAGACAGAAGGAGGGGTAGAGGGCTTTGAAGTCCCCCCCAAATAAAGTCTGGTGACAACCTTTCACTTTAGGTGATGCTCTGTGATTCTGTATAGGTCTCCCAGACCTCTGATCCAGGCCCCCGCCTGCTCACCTGGACACAAATCAAAGTAAACCACAAATATTGGGAATTTCCAGTTACTCTAAGTAGCCCATGAAAATGAGATGTCTTAAACTCAGGCCTTAGATGGGGAAAGTGGTAGAAGTGGGGGTTTCTGCCCTTTTCCTTCCTTATCCTTTCTCTCTTGGGGTCTTCAGTAATTTCCCATGAAGGGGCATGGCGCTTCCTCCTCTCTCCAGTGTGGACATCTGGGGGTCCTTAGAGTCACTGCACTTCCAGCCAGGACACCTAGTGTACCCTTTTCTCCAGGTCTAGGATAGGAAGGCAGCAGGGAAGCCTTGGCTGATGTGCCTGGCTGGATGCCAATCTGAGCTTGGGAAAATGCAGATTTCAGGGCTGGTACTCCAGAGCCACCCAAATGGAATCCCTGGGAACCAGCCCTGAGACTCTTCCCTTTGGCGTGGGAGCCCCCTCCCTCTATGCCCCTTCCTGGATTCTTGTGCATGCTGGTCTGTGAGAAGTATAGAACCTCCCCCCTTCTCAGACAACCCCACCCTCAGAATGGCTTACCATGGAGGAAATCACACCTGTAATTAGGGATCAGACAGCTTGGGGGTTTATGCCTGTGACTTCCTAGCTGTGGGACTTTGGCAAGTCACTTCATCCCTCTGAGCCTCAGTTTCTCCGTCTGTGAGTTGGGGACAGTAATCCCTGCCCTCCTGCACTGAGGGCTGGATGAACCTAATGTTCCCAAAAGATCTTTGTAAAATCTCAGTACAAATGCCAGTTATTATTCAAGAACTTCAGAGAGAGACATAAGATGTTAATCAGTTCAGGAGGAACCTGCCCCCCAGCCCCCAATTCAGAGATTTCTCCTCCTTTTGGGCATGTGAGGACATCCCACTCACAGTGCCCTGAGGTCTCTACACTGCTCCCACATTTTCTTCCTAGCCCACCTCTCCCACTGAAGAAATGTAACTGATCTCTGTGGGAAAACAAAGGGGAAAACAGCCATGTCCTCACCCTTCACACGAAGGGGCTTACCTTGAGTCAATTTCCAGTATTAACAAAGTGGTCATGGGTTAAGTTCACTTGTCAGGGGTGAGGGGTTGGGGAGAACTTGTTAAAAAAGACACAGGAGGCTGAACCTGGATCAGGAGTTGGGAGGGGGTTGCTGGCTGGTACATTTTTATCACTCTCTCCAGGCAGTTGGGACTCGTCTGTCACGGGGGAGACCCACTGCCTTGAACTCTATAGTGTTATTGGTCATAAGTAGGCAGTGGGGCCCTGCCAGAAAAGCTCCCCCCAGAGACTGCCGAGACCCCCAGAGATCCCTGTCTCTGGTTTCCTTCTATGGCAGAGGCTGGGGGTGGGGTTGGGAGTGGTGAGGTAGGGAGGTAGGGTAGAGTAGGGAGCTGGGTGGACGATGGGGACAATACACTAGAATGACATTGACCTAGAACAACAGGAGGCAGGTCTGATGAGAAGAGCAGGGCTTTAGGTGTGGGACAGGGGTCTCACTCACACTGGCCTTGAGGTCTAGGCCCTGACCTGTCTAAAGCCAGTCTCTTCATCTGAGAAATGGGGGTGACTCTCAGACCTGCTCTCTTCTAGAGTGCTCTTGAGTAGCCATGATTTCCAAAGAGGGAGTCGCTTTTTCACCAACGTATAGATGGGTGCACATGTATGTAGAAATAAGAAAAGAACATGCATCCTTTTCTGAAACTTACTCTTTTTTTTTTTTTCACTTCACAGTAGATCCTGGGTATCTTTCCATGCCTAGATTTTATGGTGGTACCTTGTAAACTGTAAACAGCAGAACTGTTGAAATGTTGGTTGATTTAAATAACAGACAAAACATTACCCTTTGGGGAATAGTGTGTGCCCCATGGTGTGCCCATGTCTTTGTGATGATAAGTTGGAGGAAAGGGAGGGCTTGTGAGCACGTGTAGGTGCTTCAGGAGCTGGTGATCCAAGCAGGATGGGAGCCTGCCAATTTTTAAAAGTACCAAGGCTACAGTAAAAAGGCAAGTATTCAATTTGTAATCTTAAGCTCCTGGAAAGCCGCCCTCAGCTGCCTCTTAGGAGTCTGCCTCCTTGTCAATTGGCATTTGAGGGGCTCATACTCAGGCCTTAGGAAATGGGGAGACCCACAGCCACCTCTGGGAGGTCACAGAGGGTATATGAAGGGATATCTAAGCTGCTATAACAAGGAGGCCCCTGAATACAGAGGCTAAATGGGATAGATGTCTGTTCCCTCTCACAGAACAGTCTGTGTTTGTGCGCTCAGTCGCTTCAGTCGTGTCCAACTCTTTGCAACCCCATGGACTATAGCCCACCAGGCTCCTCTGTCCATGCGATTCTCTAGGAAAGAATACTGGAGTGAGTTGCCATGCCCCGCTCCAGGGGATCTTCCTGGCCCAGAGATGGAACCAGCATCTCATTATATCTCCTGCATTGGCAGGTGGGTTCTTTACCACTAGCGCTACCTGGGAAGCCCCATGATAGTCTATATGCTGTCACAATTAAGAGCAGATTCACCAGGTTGCCTGGACTCAAATCCTACCCTTTGGGACCTTACAAAGTTAACCTCTCTGTGTCTGAGGTTCCTCATCTGTAAAGTTGGGATGATAATAAATAATGACACAGTAATTCTGCCTATTAGGATTTTTGTGAAGATCAAATGAGTTAAGCCCCTCCAAAAATTTCTTTATTGAGCACCTCCTATGTATTGGTCACTGTTTGAGGTACATGGTGGCTCTCACGATGGTGGTGATTTAGTTGCTAAGTCATGTCCGACTTCGCAACCCTACGGACTGTCACCCACTGGGCTCCTTTGTCCTTGGGATTTCCCAGGTAAGAGTATTGGAGTGGGTCACCCTTTCCTTCTCCAGTGGCTCCCGTCAGTGGGCTCAAATTGGCTGCTCTAGCTCCTGCCATCATGTCTGCCTCCCAGTCAGTAGGAAGAAGGAAAGGATAAGAGGAGCACATACCCATTTCTTTTAATAGCAAAACTTAAAAGTGGTCTACAGCTGACCTCCTCATAGCTATCAGAATTCCCTTCCCTTCCCTTACCCACCTCAGCTGCAAGGATGTTGGGAAGTATAATCTTCAGCTATGTGACCACATGCCAGCTAAAACTCAGGTGTGATAAAGAAAGAAGGGGCTCATGGAATTTTGTAGAAAACTAGCATTTTCTTCATTCCTGGGGGCAGCCAATCTTCCTCATATAGAGCCCCTGAGGAAGACAGTGACAGAGGGAGGGATGAGAGGGAGCCTGAGGGAAAAAAGTCATAGAGGGGTCACTTAAGAAGGAAGGTCCCTGAGGGAATTCCCAGGTGGCACTAGTGGTAAAGAGCTTGCCTGCCAATGTGGGAGACTTAAGAGATGCAGGTTTGATCCCTGGGTTGGGAAGATCCCCTGGAGGAGGGCATGGCAACCCACTCCAGTATTCTTTCCTGGAAAATCCCCATGGACAGAGGAACCTGGTGGGTTATAGTCCCTAGGGTCACAAAGAGTTGGACACGACTGAAGCAACTTAGTACTCATACATGCAGTGGTTAGGACTTTACCCCGGGTTCAACCCCTGGTCAGGAACTTAGATACCTCAAGCAAAGAAGGAAAGTCCTTGAGACAGGGATAAGGATATGGGAGGGCAGAAACCAAGACCAGCTTGATGGCCAGGATCTGGGATCAGGGAGATGTCCTGGGGACAGTGGACAGTGGACAGTCTTTATCCATTTGGATCTTCCCCTCCCTCTGGGTTCTGAGTTAAGGTCTGTGGACTTCTGTGCTGGGGAAAGGTGTATTATTCTTTTGTGCTAGCTCAAGCCCAAGAGGAGGAAGACTAATGCTGGAGGGTGCCTGGGGAGTCCTGAGTAGTGGGAGTGGAATCAGCCACAGGCCAGTGAGAAGTGGCCCAGGGTTTCCACCCCAGAGGGACGATGCACTGAGATTCCCAGGGCCCAGGAGAAGCCACCAACAGGAGGCACTGGCTGGGCAGGTGTATGGGCTACAGACCTGACCTGCAGGATAGTGTGAAGGGTGGCGTTGTGTGACCACTGATGGAGCTGGGGACTTGGGGGCATAGGGACAATGTAATGACACTGAAACCCGGGCTTTCCTCACACCCACCCCCTCAGCCTGTCATCTGGCTGTGTTCTGCATGGATCCCTAAGCTGACAAGAGCCTCTGGACCCGGCATTCTTTACCCAGTGCCCAGAATCCCCTGCAGCTGTGCTTGAGCGTGTTTTTCTGGGTGATGACGCATCGTGCGCTGTTAGCAGATTCCTAAAGGGCCTGTGAGTCAGCAGAAATCAACAACTGTAATTTCTCTTTTCCTGTGTCTGCCATGAGGAAAGCACCTTGACCTGATTCTGAAACTCCTGTGACAGTGCATATAAATGTTTGTATATGTTGAGTTTGAGGATGAGCAGGAATTCATAGCCCCTTCCCTGGGAAGACAGCAGCGAGGAAATGGCTGAGGTTCCAGCCAAAGCCCTCCTGCCAGAGAAAGGGGAGGTAAGCCCCAGAGGCAAGGGAGGCTGGGACAGGTGAGGTTCATGCCATCACCAGCAGGAGGGTCCCTGGAGGAAGAGAGGCAGCCCACGGGGGCAGTTTTCTGTCTTCTGTGGACCCAGCCAGAGAAGGAGGTCAGAGGGAGGGCGCATAGCAGAGGGAGAAAGACAAATGGGGACTTGGCAAGCGGAGGTGAGATCCAGCGGGTGTTTCCCCCTTCTTCAGCTCTAACCTTCGATAAACCTGGATTCCCCGAGACTGGAGATTTTAGATAGCGAAATCTTTGGAAGCATGAGACAGGCTTTCAATATGTACCTGTTGAGTAACTGAATAACTGAATAAATAAAGCAAAAATGACTTTGTGAGGGTACAGCCATGTTAATAAAGAAACAGGAAACACAATCTTTGTTAGTCATCTGAAGCAGGGCCCCAGTCATTCCAACATGGGGTTGCGCTGTGTGCCAAGACCCTCCCATTCAATCCCCAGATCAACCTAAAGACACAGGCACTGGGAGTTGGGATGTCCTTGTGCAGATGGGGACATGAGGCTGAGGCTGAGGCACCATGCGATGTGGCAGTTTGCAGCCGATCAGAACTGGACCTGCTTCCTGACTCTGTTTATGGGGTCGGGGGAGCACCTTACATCCCTGCCCCTCTTCTCAGGTCCTGGAGAGGTCCAGAATCATCCAGCTTCACTTTCAGCATCTCTTTCCCCGCTTCCTAGGTGAGTGGTGACATCTGTCTCTCCAGCCTCTTGCAACTCCAAGTGTGGTCCTGAGACAACAGCATCAGTACCAGCTGGGAGCAAGTTAGAAAAGCAGAAGCTCGGCCTCTCCCAGACCGGCTGAGTCAGAATCTGCATTTTAACAGGATTTCCCTGCGTGATTGGTGAAGTTCAGCTCTCGATCTCTCTCTCTGCCATCCCCTGGTAAGGGAAGCCTTGCTAACCTCATTTGTAGGAAGCCACTTCCTCAGGGATGCTGGAGGCAAGGATGCCTGTGTCATCCAAGACCGGCAGCCTCTCTGGTCCTCCTTCAGATTTCCTAGGACTTTTTCCTTTCAAACCTTCCTTCTCCTTCCAACCAGAAAGCCAGACCCAGTGGTGCCCTCCCCACCACAATCCCTGCATTGCCTTAAAACAACAGTAATGAAAATTTAAATCCCAGAATAGTTTTAAATTTACAGAAAAGTTGCATAGTATGGAGTTTCCATATACCCCCTCACCCAGCGCCCCCTCTTGTTAAAGCCTTGAATTACCATAATGTATTTGTCCCAGCTAAGCAAAAATAGGCAATGGCACCCCACTCCAGCACTCTTGCCTTGAAAATCCCATGGACGGAGGAGCCTGGTGGGCCGAAGTTCATGGGGTCGCTAAGAGTCGGACACGACTGAGCGACTTCACTTTCACTTTTCACTTTCATGCATTGGAGAAGGAAATGGCAACCCACTCCAGTGTTCTTGCCTGGAGAATCCCAGGGATAGGGGAGCCTGGTGGGCTGCCATCTATGGGGTCGCACAGAGTCGGACACGACTGAAGCGACTTAGCAGCAGCAGTAGCAAGCAAAAATATTGGTGTATTACTAATTAAAATGGACTGGAATGGACGAATTTAACTCAGATGACCATTATATCTACTACTGTGGGCAAGAATCCCTTAGAAGAAATGGAGCAGCCATCATAGTCAACAAAAGAGTCTGAAATGCAGTACTTGAATGCAACCTCAAAAATGACAGAATGATCTCTGTTTCCAAGGCAAATCATTCAATATCTCAGTAATCCAAGTCTATGCCCCGACCAGTAATGCTGAAGAAGCTGAAGTTGAATGGTTCTATGAAGACCTACAAGGCCTTCTAGAACTAACACCCAAAAACGATGTCCTTTTCCTTATAGGGGACTGGAATGCAAAAGGAGGAAGTCAAGAGATACCTGGAATAACAGGCAAATTTGGCCTTGGAGTACAGAATGAAACAGGGCAAAGGCTAATACAGTTTTGCTAAGAGAATGCACTGGTCATAGCAAACACCCTCTTCCAACAACACAAGAGAAGACTCTACTCATGGACATCACCAGATGGTCAATACTGAAATCAGATTGATTATATTCTTTGTAGCCAAAGATGGAGTATCTCTATACAGTCAGCAAAAATAAGACCAGGAGCTGACTGTGGCTCAGATCATGAACTCCTTATTGCAAAATTCAGACTTAAATTGAAGAAAGTAGGGAAAACCACTAGACCATTTGGGTATTATGTAAATCAAATCTCTTAGAATTATACAGTAGAAGTGACAAATAGATTCAAGGGATTAGATCTGATAGACAGAGTGCCTAAAGAACTATGGACAGAGGTTTGTGACATTGTACAGGAGGCAGTGATCAAGATCATCCACGAGAAAAAGAAATGCAAAAAGGCAAAATGGTTGTCAGAGGAGGCCTTACAAATAGCTGGGAAAAAAAGAGAAGCAAAGACAAAGGAGAAAAGGAAAGATATGCCCATTTGAATGCAGAGTTCCAAAGAATAGCATGGAGAGATAAGAAAGCCTTCCTCAGTGATCAATGTAAAGAAATAGAGGGAAACAATAGAATGGGAAAGACTAGAGATCTCTTCAAGAAAATTAGTGATACCAAAGGAATATTTCAGGCAAAGATGGGCACAATAAAGGACAGAATGGTATGGACCTAACAGAAGCAGAATATATTAAGAAGTGGCAAGAATACACAGAACTACACAAAAAAGATCTTCATGACCCAGATAACCATAATGGTGTGATCACTCACCTAGAGCCAGACATCCTGGAATGAGAAGTCAAGTGGGCCTTAGGAAGCATCAGTATGAACAAAGATAGTGGAAGTGATGGAATTCCAGTTGAGCTATTTCAAACCTCAAAAGATGCTGTCAAAGTGCTGCACTCAATATGCCAGCAAATTTGGAAAACTCAGCAGAGGTCATAGGACTGGAAATGGTCAGTTTTCATTCCAATCCCAAAGAAAGACAATGCCAAAGAATGCTCAAACTACCACACAATTGCACTCATCTTACATGCTAGTGAAGTAATGCTCAAAATTCTCCAAGCCAGCTTCAACAGTATGTGAACCATGAACTTTCAGATGTTCAAGCTGGATTTAGAAAAGGCAGAGGAACCAGAGATCAAATTGCCAACATCCGTTGGATCATTGAAAAAGCAAGAGAGTTCCAGAAAAACATCTATTTCTGCTTTATTGACTATGCCAAAGCCTTTAACTATGTGGATCACAACAAACAAACTATGGAAAATTCTTCAAGAGATGGGAATACCGGACTACCTTACCTGCCTCCTGAGAAATCTGCATATGCAAGTCATGAAGCAACAGTTAGAACTGGACACGGAACAACAGACTGGTTCCAAATAGGGAAATTGTAGTCAAGGTTGTATGTTGTCACCCTGCTTATTTAACTTATGTGAAGAGTATATCATGCAAAATGCTGGGCTGGATGAAGCATAAGCTGATATCAAGATTGCCGGGAGAAATATCAATAACTCAGATACGCAGATGACACCACCCTTATGGCAGAAAGCAAAGAACTAAAGTGCCTCTTGATGAAAGTGAAAGAGGAAAGTGAAAAAGTTGGTTTAAAGCTCAACATTCAGAAAACTAAGATCATGGCATCTGGTCCCATCACTTCATGGCAAATAGATGGGGAAACAATGGCAATAGTGAGAGAATTTATTTTTCTGGGCTCCAAAATCACTGCAGATGGTGACTGCCGCCATGAAATTAAAAGACGCTTGCTCCTTGGAAGAAAAGCTATGACCAACCCAGACAGCATATCAAAAAGCAAAGATATTACTTTGCCAACAAAGGTCTGTCTAGTCAAAGCTCTGATTTTTCCAGTAATCATGTATGGATGTGAGAGTTGGACTCTAAAGAAAGCTGAGCACCAAATGATTGATGATTTTGAACTGTAGTGTTGGAGAAGACTCTTGAGAGTCCCTTGGCTTGCAAGGAGATCCAACCAGTCCATCCTAAAGGAAATCAGTCCTGAGTATTCATTGGAAGGACTGATGCTGAAGTGCCAATACTTTGGCCACCTGATGCAAAGAACGGACTCATTGGCAAAGATCCTGATGCTGGGAAAGATTGAAGGCAGGAGGAGAAGGGGACAACAGGATGAGATCGTTGGATGCCATCGCTGACTCGATGGACATGAGTTTAAGGAAGCTTTGGGAGTTGGTGATGGACAGGGAAGCCAGGCATGCTGCAGTCCATGGGGTCTCAAAGAGTCAGACACAACCGAGCAACTGAACTGAACTAACTAAACTCCATGTTATTCAGTTTCACTAGATTTTCCACTAATGTCCTTTTTATGTTCCAGGATTCCATTCAGGATACTTCGATACACTTAGTTGTCACATCTTAGTTCTTCTGATCTGTGACAGCTTCTCACACTTTTCTTGCGTTCTTAATGTCCCTAACTGTGGAGGAATACTGGTCGGGTATTTTGAGACTCACAGTTTGGGTTTGCCTGGTGGTGCTGTTCTCCTGGTTAGACTGGGGTTCTGGGTTTCGGGAAGAAGACCAGAGAGGTCACGTGCCCGTCCTCCTCACATCCCACCTCATGGGGGACATGTAATCCACAAGACTCTTCACCAATGATGTTAAACCCAGTGACCTGGCCGAGGTCCTGCCTCTCCTAACCTGCCCTTTCTTCTTTCCCCAAGTCTCTCTCATTTCCTTCCTGGGAGTCTGTCGACGTTTTGGTAGTTAATGATATGTTTGTGCTGCAGCATCTCCTCCACCCCCTCTCCAGTGCCTTCCTCCCTGTGCCACTTAGGTTGTTGCTCTGATGCTTTTATTACTGATAAGGTGTCCTGTCGGAACACATCCTCTGCCAACAGAAGCACTCATGCAGTCACATGTCTCCTGCCAGCATGAAGCCTCAAAGCTAAAAGGAAGCTGCCCACGGGGGCTGGGAGGCCAGGCTTTGAACAAGCCCAGATAACGCTCCAGGTGATTTAGGAATGTGTAATCTACTCCCATTGAAGGAAAAAATTAGTGATCAGGAACAGGGCAGGACTAGATGAGTAATGGAGGGAGATATCCAGACACACCTGAGTGTTTGCATTTCTTTATATTTTATTCTAAATTCTGAATTATCCCTTTCAATCATATTAGGCTGTAATTATGTGCTGCTGCTTTGACAGCAAGCCAGTCATATTTTCATTTTAGAACAGCAACATTGAATGGGAAACAGCCAGCTGCCCTTCGCACTTTGAGCCTTCAATCTGCCTGTGCTCAATCAGGCAGCCCCCATCCCCACCCTAGACCCAGGGCTTCCTGCTGCCAAGTAGTCATGGACAATGGAGACGTTAAAAGCATATTCCAGGGACTCCACCAAGCAGACTAGGTGCTCAGGAAGGCAGGCTCTGGCCTCCAGGTGGAACTGACTTTTTATAGAGTCCTAAGCACAGGATGGGACAGGTGCCCAGGACTCAGGCTGACCCGCCTCAGCCCCTACAGCCCTAGCAAAATCTGTAGAATCACGTTCAACTTCCAGAATTCTCCATTCAGTGCTAAGTCTGTATGGTTCCAGGACTGTCCTGAGATGGTAAAACATTGGTACCTGCCCTTCCTGAAAGGGCAAGTCATGTACCTGCCAGGCAGGAGTCTGCCTATGGAATGTTCTGTAGGATTCTTAGCCACCCTACACAGGATGCATGATGGGTCCAGATAATGTGTTAGTTCTTCAGTCATGTCCAACTCTATGCAACCCCATGAACTGTAGCCTGCCAGGCTCCTCTGTCCATGAAATTCTCCAGGCAAGAATACTAGAGTGGGCTGCCGTTTCCTTCTCCAGAGGATCTTCCTAACCCAGGGATTGAACCTTGGTCTCCTGCATTGCAGGCAGACTCTTTACCACTAAGCCATCAAGGAAGCCTAAAAAACACTCTGTTAGTCCATATAATATGCCACTGGCCAGTACTCCTTTAGGGGTAGTTGTGGTAGGGGGTGGGTGGGACAGTCAGCTGGCACCATCACAAATGCTGGTTGCTCACATGAGATTGAGTGAGGAAAAACGTTCTCTGTGCTCATTTACAAAGAACCGGCCCTTTGATCCAGCTGAACCACACACAAGGAAAGGTGAGGGGCAAACAGGCCCCGAAGGCTATCAGCACCTTAGTCAACTCTGATGGCAGTGAGTGGAGACCCACCCAAAACAGCTTGATACAACAGTCGTCGAGGACTTCTCCTTGAGCCTTCCCCAGAGGCAGGCTGTAGAAGCTGGCGTACAGTGTGACCTCCCCTCCACCAGACATGGCTGATCAGAGCAGAGGTGGATATGACCCAGACTGGACCTGAGCCTTTCTCCTCATTTGGACGAGGGCTGGAGGGTAATCAGGACATCTCTGTGGCCACTTGAATGTGTACACTCCAGGGCTACGAAGGTGCCATGCTCAGCCTTGTGCACACAGAGAACTGGAGGAAGCTGGCCTCAACTAAGATGCTTCAGACCATGGGACCCAGAGAGAGAAGGGCTTCTGGGTGCTCCTGGGGTCGGAAGTGCCACCTGTCCCTAGGGTCCAGGAGACATCTGTCCTACCCTTATGGCCTAAGTTAGCCTGGGTGAGTTTCTGTCACTTAGACCCAAAAAAGCCTAAGACAGAGGGTATTGTAGGAATTCAGAGATTGTCAGAGAAAGGAAAAGCAGGAAACATACTGGGGCTCAGGAATTGGAAAAATCATGTCTTTCTCAAGCTGCCCATCCGCTTCTTTTTCTTGTCTCTATTTATCTCAACAGAAAAGTTTTCTTTTTCTGTTTCCATCAATGAATCTCAAACCCAATGGTTGCCCTAGTCCTGAATCTATGCAACCTTTAGTTTCAACCATCAGACTGTAATCTCAGTGAAAGTGAAAATCACTCAGTTGTATCTGGCTCTTTGCGACCCCATGGACTGTATAGTCCACGAAATTCTCCAGGCCAGAATCCTGGAGTGGTCCTCCAGGAGATCTGCCCAACCCAGGGATCGAACCCAGGTCTCCCACATTGCAGGCAGATTCTTTACCAGCTGAGCCACAAGCGAAGCCCAAGAATACTGGAGTGGGTAGCTTATCCCTTCTCCAGCGGATCTTCCCAACCTAGGAATCAAACCAGGGACTCCTGCATTGCAGGTGGATTCTTTACCAACTGAGCTATGAGGGAAGCCCTCTAGTTAAATATGAGAAAGAGATTCTGCTTAGCCTGGGAGACAAGGAGTCTCACACAGTATTTTAATCAGGGACCCTTTCTTCCTCACTCCTTTCTTTCTTTCCTTTCTATCACAGAAGTCCATCTCTAAGTAGCCCAAGGAGAAAAGTGGGCATAGACTAGTTCACACCACTGACATGAACAGACCCGGAAAGGACTCAGGAACAACTCGGCTGAGAAATACCAACAGGGTCCCTGGGGCTCTAGTCTTCTCTTTGTTGGCCTCATTATCTCGTATTAGACCTTTGTGTGGAGTATGGGGAAGGCTGACACCTCTAGGCTTGTATCACCCAGAGTAAATAAAGTGATCCCAGATTTTTCAAAGACCTTCTCTCTCCTGTTACCTGTATGCAAAATTGCAGTTAAGGAGCTAATAACTCAGTCAGAGTCACACTCCCTTCCTTTGGTTGATCACTGTAGCCAGGAGTGCAAGGATAGTGTGAAGACAGCTCCTCAATGCCCCCATGGAAGGGAGGGGGCTCCTTAAAGAATAGAGCTGGTTAGGAGGGTCCACTGTCCTCGGTCTGCAGTGTGACACCCAACCCCGTCAGGGGCCAGGGGTATGGTCGGTAAGCATCAGGGAAAGCTGGGTTGTGGTGATGGATTCAGATCCTCCCCTTCCATTTTCTGATCACTCTCCCTCGGATCCTTGTCTTTGCAGATCTTAATCGTTCTGCCAGAAGCCCTTTGGTTTCCTGTGTTCTTGTTCTCCCTGTAACTTTAGTTTCCCACTATGACCTACTCTGCCTGGACCCAGCCCCCTGGCTCTTGGACCCTTGCTTACACTCTGGGGGAAACTGGGGAGAGTAGACCTTGGCTCACAGGGGCCACTGCGGCCACAGGAGGTCAGTTTATGGGGGAAATGTTTGTACCTGGCCCAGTGTCCCTGGCCCAGGCATTAGACCTGGAAGATCCCAGGTTGGACTGACTTCTGTTCTAGGGAGGGTCTTAAGAGTGAGTAGCCCTTCTAGCAGCAATTATAAGCTCCTCTCTGTGTTGATTTCTGTCATCCCCAAGTCTTCAGCAAAGTTCTGTCAAATGCTAACAATAACAGAAAGACATTAAAGGTCAGAGGCCTGCAGGCAAACCCTGCCTTCCACACCGAGACACGGGGAGACATCCGGATTACTTCACAGCTCCAGTTGTCTCTCAAACAAGTCTGTTCAGACATCTTTAAATATGCACTTTAGCACTTCTCTCTGCCAGAGTGTTGACACTCGGGCTGGCTTTCCCAGGGCTGAGTGATGCCTCGACGGGCGTGTGTCACCCCTTCCTGGTACTCGGAGGTTCAGGCATCGCCAAGAGGCAGGAGGCTGAGCCAGAGGAGCATTCCTGCTTCTCAATCAGTATCTTTTCTGTTCGCAGATCGCTCAACACCAACCACTTAGTCCATGTGGACAAATCTGTCCAGACTCTCAAAAGATACAGTTCCTAAGGTGAGGAAAGAGGAAGGACGGTCTTCCTCATACCCTTCGCCCACCTCCTCCTATCCCCCACCTCTCAGCTCTGGCTGGGATGATTCTGAGAGTGGATACAAAAGTGGAAGGTAGGGTGTTGCAGTGAAGTCAGATGAGGGTGAGGACCCTGACCCTGGGTCTCCCTGAGAGCTTGGGGTGGTGCTGACTTTGGGACCCATCTCACAAAAATATGAACTAGCATCTGCTGCTGCTGCTAAGTCGCTTCAGTCGTGTCCGACTCTGTGCCCATAGACGGCAGCCCACCAGGCTCCTTCATCCCTGGGATTTTCCAGGCAAGAATACTGGAGTGGGTTGCCATTTCCTTCTCCAATGCATGCATGCATGGTAAGTCGCTTAAGTGGCCCCATGTCTGACTCTGTGTGACCCCATAGATGGCAGCCCACCAGGCTCTTCTGTCCACAGGATTCTCTAGGCAAGAATACTGGAATGGGTTGCCATTTCCTTCTCCTAAACTAGCATCTAATAAGGTTTAAACCAATGCCAGGCTGTGTTAATCAGTAACTCTCTTTAAACAACCTTTTTATGTTGAAAAAATCTTAAACCTACCAAAAGAATAGTATAATAAACTCCCAAATGGCCTTTTCCAAGATTCACTGATAACTAATATTTTGCTGCATTGGCTTTTTTCTCCGTCTCTTTCTCTAGCACATACACACACAGCTGTAATTTTTAAAATGTATTTATTGTTTTGACTGTGCTGGGTCTTTGTTGCTGCTCGGGCTTTCCTGCAGTTGTGGCGAGCGGGGTCCACTCTCCAGTCGTGGCGCGCAGGCTTCTCACTGCAGTGGCTTCTCTTGCTGCAGAGCACAGGCTTTAGGGCGCTCCAGCTTCGGTAGTTGTAGCTCCCAGGCTTAGTTGCTGTGCAGCCTGTGGGATCTTCCCGGATCAGGGATCAAACCCATATCTCCTGCTTTGGCAGGTGGATTCTTTACCACTGAGCCACTAGCGAAGCCCTGTAATTATTTTAATATTTTTTCCTGAACTATTTGAGGATTAGATACAAATGTCATATCCCTATATACTTCAGCAGCATATATCTCTTAAGAACAAGGATATTTTCTTACATATCCTTAGGACAACTACCAAACTAAAAAAATGTGGTTGATAAACACTATTATCCAACATAGGGTCCACATTCAAATTTTGCTCTTTGTCCCATACTGTCTTTTAGAGCATTTGCTTTTTCCCAGCGCGGGACCCAATGCAGAATTACGTGTTGTGGTTAGTTGTCACATCTCTTCCGTAATCTGCAAACATTCTTCTCATCTCTTTTGTCTTTTATAATGTTGACTTTTTGGAAGAGTTTGGATGTCTGACAGCTTTCTCATGGTTAGAGTCTCATGTGCGTTTGGACAAGGATGCCAAGCGAGTGACGCTGCAGCCTCCTTGGTGCCTCCATCAAGAGGGCCCAGGACGTCATTTGGCCCCACTATTGGGGATGTTTAACTTGGTCACTAGGTTAACGTGGTCTCTGCCAAAGGTTATTTTTTTCCCTTGAAATTAATAAGTGCTCTGTTAATTAATGAGAGGTGTTTTGAGACTGTCTTTCCCCCCATAACCTCTTGCCCAATAGTTTTAGCATCCACTGCTGATTCTCTCCTGTATCAACAATTACTGTGACAGTTGAGAAACGGAGTTGACGCCTTTCAACGTCTAGAATCAGTTGCTATTTATTATCTCATTTCACAGATTAAACCACTGAGGCTCTGAAGGTAAAGTAAATTGTAAAGTCAAGTCATTGGGTAAAGTCATTGTCCCACAAAGTAGAAAGGCCACAAAGCTGTGAGATTCAGACTCAGGCCTGACTCCAGGGCCCATCTGTTTGCCCTTCTTCTCTCCTGCCACTCTACTGCTTCTCCAAGCCATCGGCTGTGGAGGTGATGGGATGGTCTCTCAACCCTGTGTGCCCCTCTGAACACATTATTCCTGTTTCTTTCCCTAAATTTGAGGCTGAGGCTCTGGTCACAGAGAAATGGGCCTCAGGGTCATTTTTGCAACACCCCCCCCCCAACCCCGCCCCAACCATGTCCAAGCCTTCCTGCCTCAGTCTCACCTTCTTCCTCGGCAGCCTCTCCAGTGACCAACCACCAGTTTGCTCCCCTTGTGGACACTGTCCTGGGGCCAGGGCCTTCCAAGGCTCCTTTGCAGGAAGGCTATTCTGGTCATGGGGGCTGGGAGGGCCAGATGACTCACTCACTCACTTGTTTGCACTTTATCTCTCACCTGCTTCCAGAAAGTCTTTGAAGTAATTGAAGCCTCAGGTTCCTCAGCCTGCTGAGACAAGGGAATGTCCCAGCTGGAGCATGGCTGAGGTGAGGTGGCTCGGCTTGGCAGGCCCTGGGTTCCTCCGGAGGTTGGAGGAGGGCCGGCCTCCGTGCATGATGGGGAGGACATCAGGGATGAGGCTGAGGAAGGGAAGCTGGACCCAGCCCTGACTGACCACCAGCCTAGAGGGCCAGAGGGGCTGGAGTTTCCACTCTGGATGACGGAATGTGGGAGGAGGCCTGGTGGCAGGCGGGCCCTGAGACCAAAAGTTCCCAGAGTCTGACTGGGTCCACTTCTGGGATTTGCTCAGTTGCTTTCTTGAGTATAGAGAGCCCTGCTGGATATTCCTGGTGGCCAGTCCTGCGTCCTCCAGCTGCCCCAAGGCCCAGGCCCTCTCCACCAGGAACCACCAACTCCTCATCTCTGGGGGGAGGGCCTTTCCCCTGGGGTCCAGGTGCCCCTGGCCACAGGCCAAATCACTTGTTGGGTCCCTGTCCTCCCCCACCCACAGCTGAGTTGGGCCCCAACCACCCCACCCTAAAGCGGTGGAACACCCTGACGACCCACTGCCTTGACAGCCTCGAGGAGGAAGCTCCTGCCCCCACCCACGGGAGGCCCTTCTTTCCCTGCCCCTCCCTACACCATTTCCGGCCTCTTACCTGGAACATCCTGACTTGCCCCAGGCTCCCCTCAACTCAGGTTTCCTTAGGGGGCAGGTTGATGGCGTCCCCACATTACACCAAGTTTTGGCAAGTCCAGCCCAACTCTGACAGACTTTCTGTCACACTTCCCTACAGCTACTTAATCCACTCTTTACTGTGTAATGGAATGCCTTCCATTTAGGGAGGTGGAGGGGGTCTCCCCCAGGCGGGATTAAACGTGATGACAGTTCCTAAAGGCAGTGGCTGGAATCCAGGCTAGAAAAGTAAGGCAGAAAGACTGGAGGGCGACCTCCAAAGTTAGGGGCCAGCATCTGCCAGCCTGGGTTGTGGTGGAAAGGAGGAAGGCGGGGCCTTGGCAGGAGCGAAGCCCACCCTGAAGACAAACGAGGGGGCTCAGCAGACAAGGTGAGAGGGGCTGAATGAGAAAAGGAGGGGAGCGAGCACAAGGAGTGAGGCATGCGCCATGCAGGGCATGGGCAAGGCAAGCTGGGCACCCAAAGCCAGTGCTCTGGGACAACCCAGAGGGAGAGGGTGGGGAGGGAGGTGGGAGTGGGGTTCAGGATCGGGGGCACACATGTATACCTGTGGCTGATTCATGTTGATGTATGGCAAAAACCGTCACAATATTGTAAAGTAATTATCTTCCAATTAAAATAAATAAATTTAAAAAGAGCTTCAGGGCTAGAAGTACGCTGGCCTCAAATCTTGAAGGCCAGAGGACAGGACAGGGTGCAAAGAGGGCAGGGTGGTGGGGGAGGCAGGAGGCGCCTGGGCAGACAGTTGTTGACCACCATCTGGGATAAAACCTTTTCATAGGTTGAGGTGCATCTGTGTGGGAACAAGTTCCCTGTAAGAGGAATCACTGGCTGCAAGGAGCAGAAACGTGCTCAACTTGCTGAACCAAAACAGGATTTACTAGAAGGAAACAGCAGCAAACCTGTCATACACTTTAAAAAGTTATTATTATTTATTCGATTGCATCCGGTCTTAGTTGTGACATAGAAGGTCTTCACGGCGACAAACAAACTCTAGCTGTGGCCAGCGGCATGTGGAATCTTAGTTCCCCAGCCAGGGATGAAACTTGTGTCCCTTGCATTGCAAGGCGGATTCTTAACGCCAGACGGACAGCTAAGTCCCTGTCATAGATTTCAAGTTGCAGGGATGAAGCTGAGCCTAATAAGGAGCTAGATACAGACATTTGAAAGTGATAACTGGGGTTATTATCCCCAGATGTCAGCAAGCTTACCCACTTGCGTGTCATACTCTCTCTCAACGGGTTTGATCTGCATCTCTTTGCGCCTTGTAGTGGACATTTGCCATTTTGGGGCTACTCAACATCTATATCCCCCCAGTAGAGCACCCCTATTTCCTATGGAGGACTGTTTTTAAATATACTCTGGATTTTGTTTTTATTCAGGAGTGATGAGGCCAGCTGGTCAGGAGATGATTGCCATTGAAAAGATCATTTGTTACTGTTCCCAAGAGAGGAGGGCATGCCTGCCACACAGGGCCCCAAGGGGAAGCACTGGGGTCACTCACGAGGCAGAAGGAGCCCAGGGAAAGCATGGGCATAAGACTTGCGGTTTCTGGGGGAAAGGTTTAGAATTTGCAAAGTTGAATAATCTCAGTGGGTTCTGGGATCTAGGATGGTGTGTAATTGTCTGGTATCTGGTATCTGGGTCCTGGGATGATCAGGGCTGAGGGATGTCGTGTTCTGGAGTGTAAGAGCCAGATAGGGGTGTTGTTTTGGAGTATGGACTATGGACTGGTTGATTAGTATATATATGAAAGTCACATTCCCTGTACTTCCCTGGTGGTTCAGTGCCAAGACTTTGCATTCCCAATGCAGGGGGCCTGGGTTCAATCCCTGGTCAGGGAACTAGATTCTGCATACTGCAACTAAAGATCCTGCATGCTGTAACTAAGACCCAGCACAGCCAAAATAAATAAATACATTTAAAATAAAAAAAAAAATTTAAGGTATATATATATATATATATATATATAAAGGCATATTGCCTGTTTGTAATCTCTAAGAACTGGTTAACCCTAGAAATGAGCAGTATCTCTCCAGTCAGTAAGGCCCCAGCTGCCAGAGCATCAAGAATATAGAAAATCAGAAATTATAATGAATATAGGAACTTATCCCACTCCCATTGGACATGACCTTGGTGGGATGGTAAATGCAGGCATTCTTCCTCCATCTATAAAACCAGAGATGATGGGCACGAAGCTGGAGCTATGGGCACAGTTTCTGTGTCTCACAGTCACTCTTAAGGAACTGAGAACTTAATGTTTCAAATGTCCAGAAAAAAATCATCTAATGACCCCACCTCCTACTCCAGCTCCTACAATACAAATGCCCAGCACACTAGGGCTTATGGGAGACGATCCATAGAGTCATCTTGACTACAAGGCTGGGAGGAAACCTGGGCACTACCAACTGGGCTGTGGTGTCCTCTGATATTATGATTCAAAACCCCCAAGGATAAACCACTGATGCCCTACAGGACGGACAGCAGAAAAGGCTGGGGCCAAGTAAAGGCTTCTAACCCTGACCTAAAGTTGTGGGAAACTGGCAAGATTATTGCTGGCATGTGGCGAGATCTTAGGGCTTCCCAGATGGCACAGCGGTAAAGAATCCATCTGCCAATGCAGGAGATGCAAGAGGTGTGGGTTTTACCCCAGGGTCAGGAAGATCCCCTGGAGTAGGAAATGGCAACCCACTCCAGTATTCTTGCCTGGAAAAGTCCATGGACAGAGGAGCCTGGCAGGCTGCAGTCCCTGGGGTCACAGAGAGTCAGACACGACTAGAAACAAAGATATTTAAACAAATATGAAGCAGAAAATAGAGAGTGAATTTATGAAGGTCTATCATAATCCCCCCACATCCTATCTTCTTTACACAAGTGAAAAAAGTCATGCAGAGTGGATTTATAGGAAGACTGTCTCATATAGAGAAGGGAGAATCTCACAAGAGCATTTAGCCTGCTAAAGATCCAGGGGATTATGATGATGGCTTTTTGATTAGTTAGACTTTTGGAGCAGTTTTAGGTTCACAGTAAAATTGAACATAAAGTACAGAGAGTTTTTGTAAACCCCCTACCTCTCCTTCCATAGCCTCCCCCTGCTATTAACATCCCCATCCAGAGCGGTACGTTTGTTACAGTTGATGAGCCCACATCGACACATCACTATCGTCCAAAGATCATGGCTTACCTTAGGGTTCACTCTTTTGGTTCCATGGGTCTTGACAAATGTGTCATGTCATGTATCTACGATGATAGTATCATATAGAATGATTTTGCCACTCTAAAAATCCCCTGTGCTCTGTCCATTCATCTCTCCCTCCCCTCTAATCCCCAGGCAACCACTGATCTTTTTCCAAAATGTTGTAGAATTGGAAACATATTGGCTTCTTTCGCTTAGTAATGTGCACTCAAGTTTTCTCCATGTCTCTTCATGGCTTGATAGCATGCCAGCTTGACAGCTTCTTTTAGGTGCTGGTGATATTTCGTTGTGTGATGGTACCAGAGCTTCTTTATCCATCCACCTCATGCAGGAGGACATCTTGGTTGCTTCTGAGTTTTGGCAATTATGAATAAAGCTGATACAAACTGTTTGCAATAGCCAAGACATGGAAGCACCCTAAGTGTCCATCAGCAGATGAACGGATAAAGAGGAGTAAGAACAAAAAGGAGCTCTCTGACACATGTATGTCTGTCTCTTTCTGCCTCTGCCCACAACCTTCAGAAGCAGAATTCCTTCAGAGCTGTTTTACTTCCACCTTCCAAATCTCGAGCAAACTTCTCATTAGGCCAATTCTAGCTCAGAACCACACAAGCAAGGGTGTCTTAAAGTGTACTTCCGGTATAATCGAAGTGACATAGTGCCACAGCACCACAGGACCCAGGCTTCTCCTAGCTCATTGCTAGGTATTCTCACCTCCTGTTAACCACCCTGCGTTGAATCTCCTGAGGAGAGGTAGGTCCACGTTGGAGAGTGGCATTTCAGGAGTAGCAGAACCCAGATTGAAACCCAACGGGCTCATCCAAAGGCACATTCTCTCCTGCCTAAGCACATGGTTGCGGGGGGGGAGGGGGGAGGGTCACGGGGGAGGTGGCAGCCAAATTAAGTATCCAGATTGTAGTAGTTCCCTCCCTAGGTACAGACCACCAGGGGAACTTGAGCTCATAAAGAAAAATGAGAAGACGTTGAGTAGTATAATACCTGTAAAAGAAAATGCAAAAAAAATGAACCTATATGAAATGAAGCAGAATGAATGGACCAATAAGAACTGGCTTTAATCATAATAAAATTCTCAGATCATGGATGATAGTATAATAATTGTAACATTATAATTGAAATAGGGAATGAGAATGTATAAAGAATCATCAAGTATGAAAAATATAATAGCTGAAGTAAAGAATTCAATATGAAAGTTGAATGGCAGAATAGATTCAGACTGAGAATGAATTCATAAACTGGAAGACAGGGTTGATGAACTCTCCCAAAAGGTATCAGGAAGGAATAAAGAGGAAGAATACAAGGGTAAAGTTAATAGATATGGAAGATAGATATGTCTTCAAAATGAAAGTTCCAGAAGAGGAGGGGAAAAAAAAAAAAGCTGGAAGGAAGGAAATATTTGAAAAAAAATAATGAGTAAATGAATTCCCAGAATTTCCCAGAATTAGAGAAAAGTATAAGATTTCAGGCTGAGTACCAACAAGACAGATTTTTTTTAATCACTTGAACTTATTATAGTAAAATTTAATAAAGTGTGTTATCTCTTATTTAAATAAAAATTTTATTTATCAAATAAAATTTAATAAAATTCTAAAAGCTTCTACAGAATCATAACAAATAAGCAAACAAACATAAAATAAAAAACAACACCCACACACTAACCACTAGGAACAAGTATATTGACATCAGCTTTCTCAGCAGCAATACAGAATGCAAGAAAAAGAACTTTAGAACTCAAATTTTAACATAAAAGTGAAATAAAGATGTTCTAAAGCTTTCAAGCTCTTGGAAGATTTATTTACCCAAAGGCCCTCTTTGAGAATACTTTTGGATACTTTAGGACTTCCCCGGTGGCTCAGATGGTAAAGCGTCTGTCTACAATGCGGGAGACCTGGGTTCGATCCCTGGGTTGGGAAGATTCCCTGGAGAAGGAAATGGCAACCCACTCCAGTACTCTTGCCTAGAAAATCCCATGGACGGAGGAGCCTGGTGCAGGCTACTGCCCATGAGGTCGCAAAGAGTCGGACACGACTGAGCAACTTCACTTCACTTCACTTGGATACTTTAATATATACTTTAAGACATACTTTATCTAATACTTTAAGATACCGGAAGGAAGGCTAATTAAAGAATAGAGTAAGGTATATATTTGTCTAGATAAATAAGTCTAAAAGTAAAAGCAAAAAGCTGTATCTTGAGCATTAAAATTCTAGATGATACAACATGACAGGGTTGTATGTCTGGAAGGTTGTGAAGTCCATTGGGAGGCAAGCACATGCTTTTTATGGAGGAAGAGATATAGCTACTGATAAGTTCAAAATTGATAAGGAAAAATAAACAGAAGTAAGGGTTATCACACATAAACTAGGGGTAACACCAGAAGAATGAAAATAGAATGTATAACTTTCAAACCAAAAAAGAAAATTCAATCTATCCAGTGAAAGTTATGGAAGGAGAAATAAAGAAAAATTCAATATGGTAAATAGGAAGTATGAAATAAGATAGCTGATATGGGTCTGAATACAACAGCAAATAAACTTAAATATAAATGGGTTAAATTTATAAATCAAAAGAATCTCATTAAATAAAAATAAATAGTATATTGAAATAAAATATGTTATTTTAAAAAGGGACACAGAAAGGTTGAAAACAAAGAGAAAAAAGATAAACTAAAACATCAATCAAAATGAAGTCATTGTAGCAGTTTTTTTTTTTTTTTTTCTTCTTTTTTGAGCTGTGTCACCATGGCTTGGCTTGTGGGATCTTAGTTCCCTAACCAAGGACTGAACCTAGGCCATGACGGTGAAAGTGCCGAGTCCTAACCACTGGACCGCCAGGGAACTCCCTGTAGCAGTTTAGAATCAGACCAAAAAGATTTTAAGGTGAAAAGCATTATAAATGACAAAGAGGGACGTATATATTTGTTAAAGAATAAGTCAAAGGGATAAAATAGCAATGAATAGTGATATAGATTAAATTATGTAAGTGGCAACTGAGAAAACTTGGGTTTGGGATCAGATCAGATCAGATCAGTCGCTCAGTCGCATCTGACTCTTTGCAACCCCATGAATCGCAGCACGCCAGGCCTCCCTGTCCATCACCAACTCCCGGAGTTCACTCAGACTCACGTCCATCGGGTCGGTGATACCATCCAGCCATCTCATCCTCTGTCGTCCCCTTCTCCTCCTGCCCCCAATCCCTCCCAGCATCAGAGTCTTTTCCAATGAGTCAACTCTTCGCATGAGGTGGCCAAAGTACTGGAGTTTCAGCTTTAGCATCATTCCTTCCAAAGAAATCCCAGGGCTGATCTCCTTCAGAATGGACCGGTTGGATCTCCTTGCAGTCCAAGGGACTCTCAAGAGTCTTCTCCAACACCACAGTTCAAAAGCATCAATTCTTCGGCACTCAGCCTTCTTCACAGTCCAACTCTCACATCCATACATGACCACAGGAAAAACCATAGCCTTGACTAGACGAACCTTTGTTGGCAAAGTAATGTCTCTGCTTTTGAATATGCTATCTAGGGTTTGGGATGGGAATACATAAATCAATGATGGTAATTAGAAATTTTTAACAGATCCTTCTCAAAATTGATAGTTTAGGTAGACAAAAATTGAACAAAGATAGAGCTTATATTTAAACAATATATTAATAAGCTCAAATTAATAGGTATGTATAGAGAAATTTATTCCTTAAAATTGGAAATATTTATGTAATATTAGCAAAACTTGACCTTGTAGTAGATCACAAAGGAAGCTTTGGTTAATTTCAAAGAATCAGCATAAAAAATATAGGTCTCAGACTATAGTGCAATAAAATTAGAAATTTACAACAAAAGAGTAGCTTTAAAAATCTGTCTGTAAGCTAAAATAATACTTCCAAATTATTCTTGGTTTAAAGAGGAAATGATAAGGAAAAGTAGGGGAAAATAACTACAGTCACAGCAAAGATTATAAAAATAGTGAAAGCAATCAATACTGTATGCTATAGATTAGACTTGTAAATAATCTAGTGGGACAAATTAAGGAGCCCTGAAAAAGACTCACTTATCTATAGATACATACAATATAACAGAGGTGGTATTGCATGGTTTGAATTAGTTAGCTTTCCATATAGGAAAAAATTAGATTTTTATTTCACATCATATAAAAACAAAATTTAGAGGTATTAAAGACATAAAAGGCAAAACTAAATTTTTTAGAAAAAAATAGAATATTTTTTTTAGTACCTTTAGGGTAGGTCAAGACTTCTTGAACAAAGAATAAAAGCTCAAATTGTTAATATAAATGCTGATGTATTTTCCCACGTTCAAAATTTTAGGTTACACATGAAAATGACATAGGCAAGGTTGAAAGATAAAGCATAGACTGGGAGAGGACACGTACTGTGCACATTGCCTACAAAGAGTCGGAACACAGAGGACTTTATAAGGAATTCCAACAAATCAATAAAAAACAAACAGCCCAGTAGAAAGGACAAACTCAATGGCCAAGGAAAATGTAAAAGAATGTCCACATTTGTTCTGCACAGCAAGGGAGACCATAAACAAAATGAAAACACAACCCACAGAGTGGGAGAAAATATTTGCAAATGAAGCAACAAGGGATTAATCTCCAAAATATACAAACAGCTCGTACAGCTCTACGTAAAAGCCAAACAAAATCCTCCCAAAATGGGCAGAAGATCTACATACACATTTCTCCAAAGAAGACATACAGATGGCCAAAAAGCACATGAGAAGATGCTCAACATCACTAACTATCACAGAAGTGCAAATCAAAACTACAAAGACGTATCACCTCCCACCGGTCAGAATGGCCATCATCAAAACGTCTACAAACCATAAATGCTGAGAGGGTGTGGAGAAAAGGGAACCCTCCTACATTGTTGGTGGGAATGTAAATTGGTACATATACCTGTATCCACTCTTTTTTAGATTCTTTGCTGTATATAGCAGAAACTAACACAACACTGTGAATCAACTTTATGCCACAGATATTAAAAAAGAAAAGAATGTCCAACCATTCTAGAAGCCACGGAAATGTGGATTTTTAAAAAATGAGATACCAATTCAGAAAGATTAGACTGGAAAATTATTTAATATCTGACCAGACCAAGTGTTGTCAATGAAGTAGGAAAAGAAGAACTCACATATTGATGGGAGTATAAACTCAGATATTAGTTTAAGTGGAGGATGTTCATGCACACCGCCCATTTCCCTTCCAGGCGTACACCCCAGAGAAACCCTTACCTGTGTTCACAAGAAGACATGTATTCAAATGTTCACCATTGAGGGAATTCCCTGGTAGTCCAGTGCTTCGGACTTGACATATTCACTGCCGTGGCCCAGATTCAATTCCTGGTTGGGGAACTAAGATCCCACAAGCCATGTGGCACAGCCAGGAAAACAAACAAACAAACAAACTTTACCATTGACAACAACAAGTTGAAAACAACAAGTTGAAAACAATCCAAGTGTCCATCAACAGCAGACTGGAAGGGAAGTACAATCACATGATGGAATCCTACACAGCAGTTAAAATGAACTGGAATTAAAATGATCTGTTAACATGGACAGTCTTCAGAACACGATTTATGAAGCCAGAGAGAAGTTGCAGAATAACATGTGCAATATCTGGAGAAAGGGATGGCAACCCACTCCAGTATGCTTGACTGGAGAATTCCCTGGATAGAGGAGCCTGGCGGGCTACGGTCCATGGGGTCACACAGAGTCGGACACGACTGAGTGACTAACATACACACATGTACGTCATATACTATTTATTGAGTTTTAACTTTCTGAAAACAAAATTACATGGCAGTTAAGGAACACAAAAATGGAATAAAAGTACAAAAGTGTACGTGGGAATGATAACGACTAAGTTATTGACAGCAGAAAGCGAAGAAGAACTAAAGAGCCTCTTGATGAGAGTGAAAGAGAAGAGTGAAAATGTTGGCTCCTGAGGGGCTGTGAGTGCGAGAGAGCCAGGAAACCTGTCTCAACTCCCCACCTGCCCGGAGTGCTGTGTGGGTTGGAACACAAAGGCGAGGGCAGAATGGACTTGAGTTTGGCAGATTCACCAGATTCAATTCCACTGAGATTTTCTGGCCACCAGCTGTGTCAAGCCCAGTGAGACAGGCTGGGGGTACTCAAGGTGGGGCCTGGGGTGGGGCACAGACGTGAATCTAGCACAGTGGAATAGAGGTGGCCAAAGAGGGTCAGGGGAGGCTGTACAAAAGACAGGACCAATTCAGCAAGTCTTTAAGGATAAATTGGTGTTTCCCATGCAGATGGGGACATGGGACACACTTCTTGATTTAATTTTGCAGAGCCAATGGATGAAGAAGAACTAGAGAGCCTCTTAATGAAAGTGAAAGAGGAGAGTGAAAAAGTTGGCTTAAAACTCAACATTCAGAAAACTAAGATCATGGCATCTGGTCCCATCACTTCATGGCAAATAGTTGGGGAAACAACAGAAACAGTGTGAGACTTTATTTTCTTGGGCTCCCAAATCACTGCAGATGGTGATTGCAGCCTTGAAATTAAAAGATGCTTGTTCCTTGGAAGAAAAGCTATGACCAACCTAGACAGCATATTAAAAAGCAGAGACATTACTTTGCTAACAAAGGTCCATCTAGTCAAAGCTCTGATTTTTCCAGTAGTCATGTATGGATGTGAGAGTTGGACTGTAAAGAAAGGTGAGCACCCAAGAACAGATGCTTTTGAACTGTGGTGTTGGAGAAGACTCTTGAGAGTCCCTTGGACTGCAAGGAGATCCAACCAAGTAAAGGAAATCAGTCCTGAATATTCATTGGAAGGACTGTTGCTGAAGCTGAAACTCCAATACTTTGGCCACCTGATGTAAAGAACTGACTCCTTGGAAAAGACCCTGATGCTGGGAAAGATTGAAGGAGGAAGGAAAAGGGGATGATAGAAGATGAGATGGTTGGATGGCATCACCGACTCGGACATGAGTCTGAGTAAGCTCCGGGAGTTGGTGATAGACAGGGAAGCCTGGCATGCTGCAGTCCATGGGGTCTCAAAGAGTTTGACATAACTGAGTGACTGAACTGAACTGAACTGAAGTTACTGATTGTGGTTTCCTTGGGGAAGGGAAGGAGTGAGGTGGGAGAGAGGAGAGGCACCCAGCAGTCTCAGTTGTATTTTCAAGTTTTTCAATAAAACCTCTGAAGTTGACATAGTATAATATTAAGATTTGACAAAGTTGGATTGTGGATACACAGATGTTCTTATATTATTCTCTTTTCTTTGTTTGAAAATTTCATAATTATGCAACAAAGTTTAAAGTAAAAGAATTATTAGAAATAGCTTTATACCAATAAGATTTTAAATCTATAAGAAATGTTTATTGAAATACATAAAATGCCAAACTTTGAATAAGAAGAAATAGAAAATAGGCCAACAACCAATAAAATAATTGAAATTATAATCAAAATTAACACATTAAATGTTTTTTTCTCAGCTCAGTTGACTTTGTAGCTAAGTTCTACCAAACTCATAGTATTAAGCATATCTTTTAATTCTGATGCTTTAATATCTGGAGCCTGGCTAACCTTGGAGAGACTGACATCTGAGGGCCAGCCAATTCCTACAGCTGGTAAAGGACTCACCTTTAAGCACACCTTTGACCTGCAAACTAATCAATCCAGAGTCTACACACCCTACTCCATCTTCTCTGGGCACTTTCTCTCCAGGACACTATTCACCTGCTCTAATCACCCAGGGCCAGACACCAGGCCAGTAAGGGCAGCCCCTGTACCCAAGAGTCCAGCCAATTATTTCAATCAGTCAATCCTAAACCTGCTTGCCTTGCCTTGCCTTATCTCCTCCGGGTCTCATGCCTCAGAGCAACCCAAATTCAGGTCCATGAGGAAACACCTATGAGTGTTACTCTCTTCAGCAGAGAATTGGAGTTATCCTAAGTATCTATTATTAGGAGAAAGGATGAGAAAAACCATGATGTGAAAAATGAAAAATGCATTCTGTGGAGTAAATGGGCAGCAGTTGGAAGCAATAGGTTTGAGGAATATATAATAACATGGGTAAGTCTTAAAAGCAGTAAAAAGGAAAGAATAAAAAGAGATATAAAATGTTCACACATTCTCTCTACTGTATAACCCAGGACTCTGCTCAATGTTATGTGGAAGCCTGGATGGGAGGGAGTTTGAGAGAGAATGGATACATATATATGTGTGGCTGGGTCCCTTTGCTGTCTACCTGAAACTGTCACGACATTGTTAATCAGCTACACTCCAATACGAAATGAAAAGTTTAATAAAAAATAAAATGTACACACATTCAAAACTCAATATATTTCTCAAAGACACATATATACACAGGGCTTCCCTGGCGGCTTAGCGGTAAAGCATCTGCCTGTAATGCAGGAGACCTCTACAATACAGGAGACACTTGTTTGGTCCCTGAGTTGGGAAGATCCCCTGGAGGAGGAAATGACAACCCACTCAGTATTCTTGCCTAAAAAACCCACGGACAGAGGAGCCTGGAGGGCTATAGTCCATGGAATCATAACAGTCGGATATGACTTTGTGACTAAACCACCACCATATATACCCAAGGGCATAGGCCAAATACAACATAGTACGTGTCTGTGGGGGAAAGGGGAAAATATTAGCAGCGGTGGTGGTGAAGGGAAGAAAAATACACATACAAGAGAAAGGGCAAGTGTGAGCCCGATTTGGTTGCATGATCCTGCATCACAGCTAAAACACGACACCACACACACTCACAAACACTAAAGCCTTCATCTTATACCAGACCTGTTGGCTTCCTTAAAATCAAGTCTGGGGCGTCTAAGGTGGCAAAGGAAGGGTATTCAGGGGGCCCTGGGGTATAAGTACTGTTCTACTACTTGCCCTGCATGATAGGATACTCATTTTATAACTAATTGTTAAACTACACAAATAAGTCGTCTGGATTTTCTTTATTATTCTTTTCCCTCAGTTTTATTTATCTATTTTTTATCTTTGGCTGTGCTGTGTCTTCATTGCTTTGCAGCTTTCTCTAGTTGTGCCCAGCAGGGGCGACTCTTTGTTGTGCTGCTCAGGTCTCTCATTGCAGGGCCGTCTCTTGTTGTGGAGCATGGGCTTTAGGACAAGCGTGCCTCAGTGGTTGCGGTTCCCAGGCTCTAGAGCACAGGCTCAGCAGTTATGATGCATGGGCTTTGATCCGCAGCACCTGGGATCATCCCGGACCAGGGATAGAACTCATGTCTCCTGCATTGGCAGGTGGGCTCTTCACCACTGAGCCACCAGGGAAGCCCCTCTCATTTTAAAACATGATCTTTTTTGTGCTTCTCTCGTGAAGTAGACAGAGGGGGCTTTGAGCATTTGTAGTCCACCTCATCTCCCTCTCCCTGTCTCCTTGTCTCTGAGAAGTTCTGAGGAACACAGTTTCAAAACTTTCAAACAGATCCAACTCTTGTTTCACTGAGGGGCAAACTGCAGTCCATGTGGGGTGCCTCTGGACCGCCTGTGATCTTCTCAAGGGGGCTAAGCCAGTTGACTATGATGGTCCAGATGGGGATGAAGGCTCCTGTCACTCTGGACCCCAGGAGGCTTCCCTTAATGTGCCTGGCACTAAGCTGGGCACAGATGGTTGAGGTCTTGTTCCTGCCCCCTGCAGGGACAACTGACCTGTGAAGTCCACCCATCCCTGTGCTTCCTTTACCTGGAAATCCTTCTGCTGTCCCTTTTCTGACCTCATCAGGTCCTGTGCTTGTCAGTCCTCAACCTCACCAGATTCCTCCCGGTAGAAAGTTAAAACGGAGTGACTTCCTGCCAGCCCCCAACTGAACCCACGTTTTATCTCTTTGGCTCGAAGCCATCTGTCAGGAAACGGCCCCTCTCCTTTGGGGGACTTACCTGTCAATCTCAGGGTGTGTTTAAAAAGTTTCCATGGGACAGGGGAGAAAAGCAATAAGGTCACCTGTGAATATTCCTTTCTCTGTGAACATTCTTCTCTCTGAGCAGGAAACACCTGCTCCTTTCAGTCACCCTACAAGTAACTTCCTACAAAAAGATGTTAGATGTTCTTTTCATATCTGTTTCATGGGTGATGACCATGGAGGAGATGGTCTTGCCCAAGGTCACCCACAGAGTGAGAACTGGACGACAGAGCCAGCTCACTCCAGAGCAGGTAGATCAAATCCTATCCATCAGGGCAGAGACTGTGGGGTTCACAACAAAGAGTGCATTCCTAACTGAGGAAGGATATTTGTGGAAGAACACCTTTTCATCCCCTCTGGAGAGATACTAGGAACCTGGTGGTGGTTTGCAGATGCAGAAAAACGAACCTCTGCTGCCTAGATGGCTCCAAGGCCTCAGTGGCCAGGTTCTTGCCCCCATGGGTGAGAGAGGGAGAGAAAAGAGGGCTGGGAAGGAGGGAGGATGGGCCCTGGGGATGTCTAGTGTGGGTGGGAAGAACCAGGAAGAATGAAAAGAACATAATTGGTGGCCATTTGGGGAAACTGGAGTTATTCTGAGGTGGTAAGAATTCAGAGGAAAAAATTCTGGGCTTTAAGAGAAAATACCAGGACAAGGCTGTCAGGAGCCACATAGACTCAGGCACGCACTGGCCTTGGCAGGGGCTGCAGGTGTCTGAGGGTGCTTTGTAACAGCTTTGTAAGGTGTAAATAACCAGTCCTTAAGAGTCGGACATGACTGAAGCGACTTGACGGCAGCAGCAGCAGCAGTGGGAAGAAGCTCCATTGCTGTCCCAGGAACAGGAGCTGCTGCTGCTGCTGCTAAGTTGCTTCAGTCGTGTCCGACTCTTAGCGACCCCATGGACTGCAGCCTACCAGGCTCCTCCGTCCATGGGATTTTCCAGGCAAGAGTACTGGAGTGGGGTGCCATTGCCTTCTCGGAGGGACAGGAGCAGGAATGCACAAATAACTGGGGACGAGCTCCCTCTTGTGGTATTTTGTGGTAATGGCAACCCTGAACTCAGGCCTGGGAATCTGGGGAGATTCCCTCAGGTACCAGCAAGAACTGATGGAGCGTTGACAGTGTGTTGAGCCTTGCAGGAGCCTTACACCTACTGTTTCACCTTTACAACAGCTGGAGGAAAACTGCTTCTTTTTATCTGGTCTTGTCCTCCACCCACTACCTTGAGATGCGAGCTGAAAACTCACTTTCCAGACCTGGGGGACCCCTGCCCCTGTGTTCTGAACCTCTGCTGGTATTTCTAGAAAGCTTGGCTGCCTCTCTGATGCGGTTGCACTTTACTATGATTTGTTTATCTGACTGTTTAGCTTCACCAAAGGACTGTAACTTCCAGCTTAGTCTCCATTACATCCCTGGCAGAGAGAAGGGACTGAATTAATCTGTCAGATGAATAAATGATGAATGAGACAGGATTCCTGGTCTGGTATGCGTGGTTTGGACACAGGGTCAGCATCACCGCAGTGGAGTTATTCAGTGCTCCAAGTGGGTGCTCACTTCAGGGAGAATGTCTCTAAAAAACGTTAAGCTTGAAATCTTGGGTATTTCTCTCTGCAAAGCCCCAGACGACTACATGTTCTATTCCTTCATGTGAGAACTGTTCTCTCACTGGTAAGATGGAGAGAGGAAATAAGGGAGGAATTTTAGGACATAACCATCTGGAGTTGGGACAGAATCCCTGAGGGTTGGTCCTGGGCACTATCACTGAAGTGGAGGAAGAGGGTCCAGCGGATGACATCACCCAGCAGGTGAACCCCAGGACATTACTTAAGCTGGCTCCTCAAACTTGGGGTTAAGTTCAGTGGGGTCAGGGATCACACTGTCAATCTCTCACCACATTACTTTCTGTAAGGTTTTGATAAGTGACTCTGGCCTCTCCTGGTCAGAGGCTTCTCCTCTTTGGTCATCTGTATGTAGTGGTGGAAATGGCAGCAATGCCAGTGAAACCCTGTGCTCCCTTAAATGTGCCACAGAAACACCTTTGGCAACTCTCAAAGCGCTGGGAAGGCTTCCAACAGTTCAATTTTACAGATGCAGAAACTGAGACTCAAGAGGAATGCAGTCTTGCTCACCATGATACAGCTGGTAAGTAGCAGAATGGGGAGGGTGATCCAAGTCTGTGGTTCCAAATGTGTGAGTAAATAATATACTCACACAACCGGATTCAAACAGTTCAAAGCAGCGGCAAGTCCGCCTCCCTCCCACCCTCTCTCTCAGTCACCCCGTGGCTCTCCCCAGAGAACCAGAGCTGTCGTGTCTTGTGTCCTTCCCAAGCTGTTTCAAACACATTCAGACCCACGTGTTCTCTCCCTCCCTGCACGCATACGTGGAGGGCAGCCTGGCACACGTCCTGTTCTGCATCTTATTCTTTACACATAATATATCTTAGAGTTTGCTCCACGTCAGTGTAATTAGAGCTCTCATTCTTCTCATGGCTGCACATATTACACTGATGGATATAGCATAATTTTCTCAGTTCTCTACGGATGGTCTTTTGTTTCCAATCTTTGAGATTACAAACAACAAGGAGGGTTGGAGAGGGGGAAATGAGTGCACCAGTGTGGGCTGAGATTGCCCCAGAGGGAAATTACTACGACTGTACTTTCTTCATTCTCCAGCCTTACAGACATCTGTGAGTTCACAGATACCCGCCTCTCTGCAACTAAAACGGTGCTGTTTTGTTCTCAAATAACTTAAAAAATACTTTGGTGAAGGAAATAGCAGAAGCACCAAAAAGCATTAGTAATCTGTTCTCTACAGGCTTGGGGTGCTATTAGAAGATGGTATGGGGCTCTTTGTTTCAAAGAAAATGAAGAACACTATGTGCTTTAGACCAAGTAGTGGCACTTAATAGCAGAGGGAGATGAGCATAAAGAAGACACTAGTCAACAGAACAGACAGGTACTCCATAGACAAAGGTCCCTGACCATTATAGTTATTTTTGTTTCTTCTAATTAAGTGCCTGAAACAAAAGAGGCCACTAAGATGCCACTTGATCAGTACTTTAAAAAAAAATTTATTTATTTAACTGTGCCAGGTCTTCTTTGCGGCATGTAGAATCTAGTTTCTTGACCAGGGATCAAGCCTGCACCTTGTGCATTGGCAGTTGAGTCTTAACCACTAAACCCCAAGGGAAGTCCCAATCAGTACTTTTTAATAGTAAAAACTGGTGAACAGAGGCTTGAGCTGAGTTACTGTGACAAGGATTACTAATTGCTTTCCAATATCTATTTCCCCCTTATCTCTCATAGAAATAGAACCTATGTATGACATCCCTTATACGTGGACTCTAAAAAGAAATGATACAAATGAACTTACTTACAACACAGAAAGAGACTCACAGAATGAACTTATGAGTTCCAGGGGAGTTTGGGATGGACACATACACACTGCTATATTTAAAATGGATAACCAGCAAAGACCTACTGTATAGCACCTGGAATTCTGCTTAATGTTCTGTGGCAGCCTGGATGGGAGGGGTAGCACATGGCCATACCTACCTGCAAGAGAGGCTGGGAAATGTAGTCTTTATTCTTGGTAGCTACGTGTTCTGCTAAAAATCAGAGGTTCTATTTCTTTTTTAAAAAACGTATAATTTTGTATTGGAGTATAGCCAATGAACAGTGTTGTGATAGTTTCAGGTGAACAGTGAAGGGACTCAGCCATGCAGACACATGTATCCATTCTGCCCCACGCTCCTCGCCCATCCACGCTGCCACACAACATTGAGCAGAGTTCCACGTGCTATACAGTAGGTCCTTGTTGGTTATCCAACCTTCTGCTCAGAACATAGAAGTGGTTATGAGGCATCTTGGAATGTGGATAAGGGCAATAGTTAGTGGTGGTGAGAAAATAAGATAAAAAGGCATGTAGGTCCCTGAGTGTCTTTGTGGACTAGAGATGCCATCCAGCCCTGGACAGCCTGCATTCTGACACTCACATGAGAAAGAAAGGAACTTTCACCTTGTTTAGGACACTGTATTTTAGGTCTCTGTTACTTGCAGGTAAATGAGTAATGATGATAGATTGGTAAACCCCAATGATAGGGAATGAGGCACCTCCCTCAATTTCCAGACCTGAGTCATTTCATAGACACCCTTAAGTAAAAGGAAAATAGTGTTCTTAGTGAGGAATTCCATAATAACAGCAAAAGAATGTTCTTTAATAATTATAGCTATCATTTATTGAACTTCATTATGTGCCAAGCTCTGTTATAAATGCGTAACATACATTATTTAATCCTTGAAACTATATATAATCCTATACCAAAGAAAATTGGCATATTAACAAAAATTAACTCAAAATGGATTATAGTTCTAAGTATAAAACCAACTATAAAATATCTAGAAGAACACATGGGAAGAAATCTTTATGACTTTGTGTTAAGCAAAGACTTCTTATCTATAGCACCAGACTCACTACCCATTAAAGAAAAAAATCATAAATTCTACTTCATGAAAGTGTTAAAACTTCTGCTCTTCAGTAAACACTGCTCGGAAAATTAAAAGACAGGATACAGACTGGAGGAAAATATTTGCAAAACATATATCATGGATTGAGGAAGATCCCCTGGAGAAGGAAAAGGCTACCCACTCCAGTATTCTGGCCTGGAGAATTCCATGGACTACAGTCCATGGGGTCACAAAGACTCGGACACAACTGAGTGACTTTCACTTTCACATACTGATCAAGGATTTGTATGCAAGATATATAAAGAGCTCTCAAAACTCAATAAAAAGAAAGCAAGCAGTCTGTTTTTTGTAATGGACAGGTGATTTGAGTATTTTAGCAAATAGGCACATGGAAAGATCGTTAATCATTAGGATAATGTAAATTAAAACCACAGTAAGGGGACTTCCCTGGCGGTCCAGTGGTTAAGACTCTGCATTTCCACTGCAGGGGACAAGGGTTTGATCCCCAGTTTGGGAACTAAGATCTCACATGCTATGCAGCCAAAAACAAACAAACAACAACAACAAAACACCACAATAAGATACCACACCTTAAAATGGTTAAAAACTGAATGTATCAAGTGTTGGCCAGGATATGGAGTGACTGCAACTGTCACACATTGCTGGTGGAATGAAAAATGGCTTATCCATTTTGGAAAACAGTTTCTTATAAGAATATACTTACGCACTTATCATATAACACAGCAATCCCTCTCCTGGGTATTTAACCCAAGAAAAATAAAACTGGAATGTTCACCAAAATCCTGAACATGAATGTTCAGATTAGCTTTGTTCTTAGTTGCCCCAAACTGATAACAACCCTAAAGTCCTTCAACTGTGAATGGAATGCAAACTGTGGTACATCCACACAATGGAATACTACTCAGCAATTAAAAAGTAATGAATTACTGACACATACAACAAGGATGAATCCTAACTGTATCATGCCAAGTGAAAAAAGCCAGACTCAAAAGGCTACATATACAGGATGATTTCATTTCATGGCATTCTATAAAAGGCAAACTACTGGGACAGAAAATAGAGCAGGTGTCACCAGGAGCTTCAGATGAGGAAGAGGTTGATTACCAAAAGGGTATGAGGGACTTTGGGGGGGATGGTGATGAAAATGTTCTATATCTGAGCGTATACCCTCCTCATCCTTCAGCACCAGCTGAGAGATCACATCCCTTGGGCAGTTTACCCTGACCTATGAGTTTTGTCAAAACTCATAGAGTTGTTCACTAAAAAAGATGAAATTTGCAGTATGCAGAGTATATCTCAAACATGACTTAGACTTCAAACTACTCTTTGAAGTAGGCACTAAGTTCTACAGTTTAAGAAACTAAGATACAGAGAGATTTCAAACTCACAGAGTCCAGCTCCAGACCTGGGCTCCTGACAGCAAAACTATATTGAATTCCTCTCATGGTCTTCCTTTAAGGAATCCTTTACTATTTCAAGGGGAACTGAGCCCTAGAGAAAGAGGAACACTCATCCTTTAGAGAGATTATTAGTTGCTAGCTTTCAGCTAACATGAATGCTTCTGTGGTCCATTAGAGTAGAAGCTTATGGAGGTCATGAGATCAGTTTTCACTCAATTTGCCATACAGAGGGTCCAATATAAACTATTTCCTGATTATCTTCCTTTCCATCTTCAGAAACTAGCACATACTGGAAATCTAGTATTTGGAAGGGCACCATGGAAGACCCTGGAACTTTCACCAAAACAGTAGATCAAAAGCTACATCCTGAGGGAATTGCAAAACTTATATCATGAAGGACTATAAAAGTGAAGTGGCGGGGGCTTCCCTAGTGCTTTCTTAGTGAAGAATCTCCCTGCCAATGCAAGAGACACGGGTTCCACCCTGATCCTGGGAGATCCCACTAAGCTTGTGCACTGCAACTACTGAACCTGTGCTTTAGAGTCTGGGAGCTGCAACTCCTGAGCCCACCTGCTGCAGCTACTAAAACCCTCGTGCCCTAATCTGTGCTCCACAAGAGAAGCCACCACAGTGAGAAGCCCTCGCCCTGCAACCAGAGAGCAACTCCCACTGGAGGCAACTAGAGAAAAGTCCACATAGCAACAAAGACCGAGCACAGCCAAAATTAAACAGATAAGTATGAAGGCTGATGACTCCTATCACATCTCCATTTAACTACCAAGACACAGTAGAGCATGGATAAGGCTTGGACAAAAGTTCAGTCACTACAGCACATACAGGTGCTACGTGGAGCCTGTGGTATGTCACCATAGAATAGTCACAGAGGAGGCACCTCTCATGGTCCAGCAAAGACTCAAGAGCCTTTTTTTCCCAAAAAGAAAATAGCTACTCACAGAAGGGGGCTTAGTTTGCTATAAATCACTAAGTATACATGAAACACCAAGATGAACTGAGTCGGCTGCTGTTTGATCTAGCTAACCACGTGTTGACTGTACCCTTTAGAGTCTGTCATCAAGCAGAGGTGGAATCCAGGGAATCAGGTGCAAATAGGTCCTGAATGCATAAGTAAGTGTCCAGTACAGTCCACTCACCAGGGCCTGGACTAGGGGGAGGTTGACAAGATGTCTATGGTGTAAAATTTATGGAGGCATTCACCCAGGTGCTGAGCTAGTACTTGCACAATCCTGAGAGTGGATGCTTCTGTGTATTTTTCACAACAGGGAGCCCACGGGCCTCACCCTAGCTTATACTACAACATGCCACCCCTCGCTCCACATTTATGGTCTCATGGGGAATACCCTAACACCAGATGAGGGAGGAAGAAAAGTTTCAAGGCCAGTTTACAGTGCAATACAATGACCCTGGTCAGAAACAAATCATTGCTGTACAGTCCCATTTGGGACGGCTCTGAAAAACAACAGAAAAGAGGATCTTACCCAGTGGGTAGAATGTCAAACAGTGTATTTTGTGCTCACCCTGTCTGCAGACAGAAGATGACCTGAGGTAAGGATCTGCAGTGAATGTATGGGTGGTGGCTGATGGTTTAGACAGATGGTCAAGGACTTAAAAGGATTGATGTTAGAGGCTTCAGGTAAGGAAGTGGAAAGAAAAAGGATAAAGAAGAATCTCTGGGAATGGATATAGAGTGTGAAAATATTCATATTTTATGACATCAAGCACCAAAAACCTCCTACTATAGAACAGGTTCTTAATAATCAGGCGGACAAGATAACACATTCTGGATGTGAGTCCTTTACCCCAGGGAATTCCAGGGCCTGCCAGACCTTCTGTTGAATAGATGGTCCCAAGACTGAAATGAAGGCTATATCTGAATTCAACATCTCATCAAAGCCAACCTGGTCACCATCATTGGGAAAGTACCTAATTTGCCAGCAGCAGCAATCAACCCCAGGTTCCCTATTCTATTGCCCCAGGGGGACCTATTAGACCAGGATCTAGTGGAAGATTTGGATATGTCTTCACCAAATATCAAGATTCTGCCAATATTATCTCCCATAAAGTTAGTCTATGCCTTATAACTGCCATATTTCCCACACAACATTGCTTCTTAAGAATTCATATTCCATCACAATACTGTAATTATCCTCCAATTTAAATAAATAAATAAAATTTTTAAAAAGAATTCATATTGCAGTTTCAAAACCAGGCTAAATTTCATGATATTGACTGATCTTATGTATTTCATCATCCAGAAGCAGCTGACTTTACAGATCAATGGAATGGTATAAAGGAAACTATGCATGTGATATGCTTGGTCACTTCAGTCCTATCTGACTCTTTGTGACACTATGCACTGTAGCCCACCAGGCTTCTCTGTCCATGGGATTCTCCAGACAAGAATACTAGAGTCTGTGGCTTGTCCCATCAAATTCATCCTCCCTTTTTCCTGAGCATATGGTTGTCCATACAGGGACTACATTTCACAACCTCCCTCATTTACCTCAATGGAATGTGAGTGGAACTGAGAAATCATTTCAAGTCATCTTAAAGAGCCTGCCCTGGAGTTGCTGTACCTTTTCCTTCCTGCTAGCCAGGACCGACAACTTTGCAAGGCACTTACTGAGGATGGTAGCACTCCCTCATTAGCGCAGGTCTGGAGATGTGTTCAACCCCCTTCCCTGGTTGTAAGAGAGAAATACATTTTGTCTAGTTTGACCCATTGTGCTTCTAGACTCTTTCTTAAAACAATTTAGCTTTTTATCATGGTGTGCTACAGTACTTCAAGGATGAGCTATATGTTGTGGGCTAGTGATTAATACAGAAGGCTATTTCTCCCACAACCCAATTATATGGGCCCCAAAAGAGGGGCAGAGTTTCCTACAAGTACCCAATGACTCTCTCACTTCTTATGACCCTTATTTCTGCCGGATTGGGGTTAGGGAGTCCTCAAAGGAAGAAAGTTCCTACCAGGAGAAACAACAATATTTTTACTGAATTATAAGCAGAAACTGCTACCTGGTCACTTCTGGTTACTCACGGCAATGAATAAGGATGTTAAAGAGGGATTATGGGATTGGCCAGGGTGATTAATTCTGAATATCAAGATCAAGCAGGATTTTTTCTCTACACCATAGGCAAAAGGAAGTATTTGTGGAAACAAGGGGCTCCCCTGGGGAGCCTCCTAATGCTGTTATGTCCAGTGGTAAAAGTTAATGGAAATTAAAGTTTAAAATGTTGATGGAAGTAAAAGTTAACATTAACTATAACCCTTCCTAGGCAGGATCATCAAGGTTCTCAGATCCTTCAGACGTAGAGACTTGCCTCCTGGGTAAAGAGAAAACCAGCAGGTGATAGCTGAAGGCAAGAAAAACACAACGGAAAAAGGAGGAAGGATGTCATAAATACAAAACAGAATCTAATATTACCTAAAGAAAGTGGCTTTTACCTCCGACCTTCTGTCATATTAGACATTTATATATTTGAACTTATTTGCATTTTCTTCCAATTCTTATTTCCTTGCTATTGTATTATTATCTGTGGTGATAATTATCTTTACAATTTGGTCTAGTTCACAGGTTGCAGAATACTGAGCTAGGATGCCAAAAGAATAAGAGGAGAAATAGAAGGAAGACCCTGAATTTAGAGCTATGAGGGTTTGGAATGTCTCCCTTGAGGGCAAGTCAAATGCACTCTGTATGAATGACAGTAGCATGACACTGGATGGGAGCATTTTGTAGGGGGAAAGACTGTAAATTTAGAAAGAAATGTGTGTATGGATGTTGGGCAAAGGGGTGGACTGTAGCAGCATTTATCATTCCCCCCCCCCATTTTTTTTAAACCCTTCTGAACACTTTCTGATTGGAGAGACTCTCCCCACAGAAGGTCAACATTGGTGGGTGAATTTTAGTTTTTCATATAGAAACCTAAAGGACTGTGTTCATTTTCTCCCCATCTGTGATAGCTGGTGCCTACATGTGTCCTAGGTTTAGCCAATCAAACGATTCCACACAAGATTTAAATCTGAAGGATTAAGGGCAGTAAGGATGGAAGGAGACTTGAAAGATGACACATAGTGATACTTGTATCTCTAAATACAAAAGTATTGGGGTGCCAGAAGTAATGTACTAACTGGGCTTTTCTGCAGTGTGACCTTGTGGTGTCTCCTGATACAATCTTCCTCATTTTTCAACCTTCCTATTGCTCCTGTATACTATCCAATATCCCTGTATTAAGTTAAATTTTCTCTCGAGTTAGCTGAACCCAGACTTACACTGCTGAGCAGGGAGAAAAGTATTCTTGCCTAGAGAATTCCACTGATGAAGGAACCTGGAAGGCTAGAGTCGATGGGGTCGCAGAGTCAGACACGACTGAGCAACGAACACTTTCAAGGAAGGGGAGGATTCTCCGCAGTCTCGGGCAGAGAAGTAGTGAACTTTATACAGGTGGTAAGGGTTTCTGTCCTGTACTGGCTGGAGAGGAATGCTTGTTTCCTACAGGTCCCTTTTGTGGACTCTGGTCACTAAGAAGACTCATTTGTCCTCACAGCCAAGGAGGCTATTGACAGTTGCCAGGCCTGTGGCCCAAAAGACTCAGCCCTCCTTCCCACTGCCCTGACATCCAAGGGCCATAAAGGCAGAGATGCTGTGTAGGCTCAGTTGTCTGGGGAGGAGCAGTCAGGGCTGATCAGCTCCTTTTTCCTGGGATTCCTGGCTATTCCAAGGAATGTGGGGCTTCCCTGGTGGTTCAGAGGGTAAAGAATCTGCCTGCAATGCAGGAGACCTGGATTCGATACCTGGGTGGGGAAGAGCCCCTGGAGAAAGGAATGGCTAGCCATGCCAGTATTCTTGCCTTAGAAATCCCACAGGCAGAGGAGCCTGGTAGGCTACAGTCCATGGGGTCACAAAGAGTCAGACACAACTGAGCAACTAACACTCACCAAAGAAATGTGAAGAGGAACAGCTGCGTTCACTGTAATGAACCTCACAACACAGCTACAAGGGGGCTGCCCAGTAACCCAGGAGCCAAAGGTGCTTTTTCTTCAACAAAAGATAAGGGGTACCTGAACTCTTCTATCAGCCTTGCCTTTGCCCTCATCCTTCCTGGAAACCGCTAGCTAGGCCAGCCGAGGGGAGAACATATTAGGGGATGATTCCATGGGGGCCTCTTGGGCTGTGATCCCTCTGTAGTGGAGTAATGCCGTCCTGAGGTCCTCCTGGAGCCCCACGGGGCCCAGGACGCAGGTAGGACTAGAGAGAAAGAGGCCCACAGTGGTGCTTATTTGTGCCGGAGGGCCACCAGCAAGTGTGCCTTTCTTTCTGGGTTCTCACCCTGCAACTCTCCTCCCGGCCACTGGATGAATTCTCACTCGAAGTACCCAGCTCCTCCGGCGGGTTTCCAAGCGTTTACAGTTCTGCGGCTGGGCGGATCCCGGGCAGTTGAGCGCTTCTCTAGACTCTACCCCGAAACCCACAGGAGCGAATCCGCGGCCAGGGCGGCCCCGGGTTGGGCAGGGCAGGGCTTCTGCTCAGTCGCGCGTTTCCCACAATTTCTGGAGGCGGGAGTCGGGTAGGGAGTCCTAGAATAGGCAGAAAAAGCGAAGTCGCCGCGCACTTGCCTGCCCGGCTCTGGGTCTTGGGCCCCAGGAAGGGATAAAGCCACCGGAGAGGCCAGGAGCCGCCTGGTGCACGCGTTCCTGGAGCGCAAGAAGAAAAGGCAGGCCGTTCTCTACCCGGGGCCGAGGCCGCCCTCCGCAGCCCAGGTCAGCGCCGAGCGGCTGGATTCCCTAGCCTCTCAGGTCCACTTGGCCGAGTGGAGCCACTCGCTGCTGAAGGAGGGACCAACTTTGCCGAGTTGCCCAGCCCTGTGGGGATCCCCGGGCCCGTGGGATCCACCTCAGAGCTGGGTAGAGGCTTGACTTTACCAACTGATCGGATCCAAGCTGGTGGACGCAGGCTGCGTTTTCTCCGCTGCCGCCCGGCCCCTCGACACCCTAGAAGACCAGTTTGGGAGGACAGAAGTACAAGATGCCCCTCTTCTCCTCTATTTATATTCCTTATCCCAGACCTCACACTTTTCACATTTCTTACAGTTCCAGCCTGGCATCTCCTGCCTGTGTGGCCTCGACGGAGGCGAGGGGACGCTCACTAATCGTCCTTAGAAAGCAGAATTTTCTGCATGTCCTGGAGGCGTCCTGAGTGCCACAGGGCAGCTCCCCGCAGGCCGGCGCTGGAGCTCACTGGCGTCCTGTGAACTCCGGTGAACTGGCGGTGACACCCCGCGACAAGCTGTGTGGAAGGGACAGTGGAAGTCACCCCTGGGCAGAAGGTGCAGGAAGTGGTAGGGGGTCCCTAGAACTGAGTATTTGGCTCTGTTGGTGCAATCAAAGGCCCCAGGCCTTCCAGTGATTCCTCTACGTCGATCTACCCCACCCCCATCAAGAAGCATCCAGTCTCTGAGGGACCACCGACCCCTCACTTTCTCTAGGCTAGAAGCCTCCCCCACAGCACCGAGGCTGGCTGGTGTGGACCAGCCCTATAAACCGGACTGGAGTCGCCCTGGGATCCGGCGCGCCTGCGCAGAGAGGCAGGCCAGCACCTAAGACAGTAACCTGGGGCTTCTGTGGGGTTAATAAACTGTCCTCCCCCACTCATGCTGCCCACCAACCGGCAGAATCCGCCCCAGTGGAGCAACCATGCCTCCCCTGTGCTGACCAGGAAGCCCCCAATTTCAGGCCTGAGATGCTAAAGGGAGAGAAGTAGAAGCCTGTGGGTAGAAATGGGTTCAAGGGTACCACTGTGTCTGTGAGCTTGTGGGCTGGACTCCTGAACAAAATGTGTTCAGCACACAAGAACTGGTTTTCCCCCGACCGCGAGTAAACTGGTGAGAGGATTCTGCATAGGCTCCTAAGTGTTTTCCTGTGAATCTGTAGGACCCACCTCCGAGCCTATATGCAGGCAGGTGTGACCTTGTGGCCACTGGGGAACAGGTGGGCGAATGCCTGCAAGCCCACAGTTTCCCTAGACTGACACAATCGTGAGGGTGAGATCTGGGGACAGCAGCTGTTGTGTAACCAAGGATCCTGCTGGAATGAATGTGTAGACATATGACAGGATCGTCCCGCCCTGTGGACGCATTGGTTGGTCTGAGACCCAGCCTGAGAGTGAGATAGGAAGAAGGCAGTGTGTGCCTGTGAGCACCCGTGGAGGAAGGTGTGCCGTGTATCTGTGGAAGCGGTGATGGACATTGCTCTGCAGCGGCCCCACCCTGCCCGGGCCTCCAGCCCTCTGGGGCTGAGCCTGTCTCCACCCGTCCCATCCCGCTGGGTACCGGCTCTCACCCCGAGGGCCCGCCCCGTGGACAGTTGGGCGCCTGTGAACACGAGGACTCGCTAATCTGTTCCTTGTTGCCAGGAGGAGCAGGAAGCGCAGCACCTAAATGCACAGTAAGCCTCCCTTTGAAGCGCTGAGTAGGGAAAGCTGCGAGGCCACTCGACTTTACCCCAGGAATCAAGAATCTGGGGATGGGGAGGGGAGGGAGGGGACCTCTGCAGTTTGTAGGACCCGCCCCCCTACTGCCCAACCCCACCTGGTACACAGAAAACCTAGGTCAAGCCACCCTGGGGGCTCCTGGCGCCACTCCTGGAGCACCAGCTAAGAGCCAAAGGCTTTTACTTGCCTTATCTCCTTAATCCCTTCTGTAATCCGGGGAAGAGTTGGCCCTATAATTTGGTCAAGGAAACTGCAGGCTCCTAAAATTTAATTAACTTGCCGGAGGTTAGAAAGCAGGGAAGCAGAGCCCAAAACCTAGGCTGATGCCCAAAGTCACCTCAGCAGGCACCTGGGAGTGAAAGAATTTTAGAAAGAGGGACAGGTGCACTGGAAAAAGAGGGGCCATGCAGGTAACAGGGAAGGAGCAGGACATAAGATAGCAGGGAGTGGTGAGGCCTGTGGCATGCTGGAGAGTGAATTTTAGGGTGTTGTGTCTGTGTTTTTAATTTCTTTAAATAAAATGGAAAAATACTCGGGCAAATAAAGCTGCAGGCCATATTTGATAGATAAGCTTGAGAACCCAGAATTAGATCTCAGACATACAGGGGTGGTACCTTGATCCTTGAAGTAGCATCACCACCACAGGAAGCTTGTTCTAAATCTGGAATCTCAAGCCCCACCCCAGACATAATGAATAAGAATCTACATTTTAACAAGGTTCCCAAGTGTTTCTTATACACCTGAAAGTTTAAGACTGTCAGGTGAAAATTATATATAAATGAATACACCTTCAGTTCAGTTCAGTTCAGTTCAGTCACTCAGTTGTGTCCGACTCCATCACCAACTCCCGGAGTTTACCCAAACTCATGTCCATTGATTTGGTGATGCAATCCAACCATCTCATCCTCTGTCTTCCCCTTCTCCTCCTGCCCTCAATCTTTCCCAGCATCAGGGTCTTTTCAAATGAGTCAGCTCTTCACATCAGGTGGCCAAAGTATTGGAGTTTCAGCTTCAACATCAGTCCTTCCAATGAATACCCAAGACTGATTTCCTTTAGGATGAACTGGTTGGATCTCCTTGTAGTCCAAGGGACTCTCAAGAATCTTCTCCAACACCACAGTTCAAAAGCATCAATTCTTTGGCGCTCAGCTTTCTTTATAGTCCAACTCTCACATCCATACATGACTCCTGGAAAAACCATAGTCTTGAATACACCTTATATTGTTTATAAAAGAGCCTCCCAGAGACAACTCACCTACCCACCTCCCCCTTCTCTACCACTCTGGAGGAGGCAGGGAAGAAGGGAAGACAGTGCTCTCTTTTCTTTTCATATTCTGACTGAATTTTACTGTTTAAAAGGTCAGGGCATAAGCCCTTGCTAATTCTCTGACCCACCCCAACATGCTCCCCCATCCTCCAACCCAGAACAACCTCCTCCAGCTACAGGCTTTGCTCAGAGCAGATGGAAAAGAGAGGAAGGTGTCGTGTGCCCTTAGGCAAGTTGCTTAACCTCTCTGGACTTCAATTTTCCTTGTCTATAAAGTGGGATTAAAATACTACTCACATCATAGGGTGGCACTGGTACCCCACTCCAGTACTCTTGCCTGGAAAATCCCATGGATGGAGGAGCCTGGTAGGCTGCAGTCCATGGGGTTGCTAAGAGTCGGACACGACTGAGAGATTTCACTTTCACTTTTCACTTTTCATGCATTGGAGAAGGAAATGGCAACCCACTCCAGTGTTCTTGCCTGGAGAATCCCAGGGATGGGGGAGCCTGGTGGGCTGCCGTCTGTGGGATCACACAGAGTCGGACACGACTGAAGTGACTTAGCAGCAGCAGCAACAGCAAGAATGTATTAATACCTTTAAAACCTAGTGCAGGTTACCTTCCTGGTTCTCCACTTCTTCCTCTAATCAAGTGTGGTACGTTCACTTCTATTTTAGATTTTCTGTTGGCCTGTGTCCCCTATCCTGCTGACCCAGAAGAGGGAGGGGTGGAAGTATATGGAACCCCCTTCCAATCCCAAAGGGCTCCTGGAAGGTGGTAAGCCCTAGCTGAGAAAGCCTAAAGGGTTAGGTGTGGGGAAGGAGGAGGGCAAGGTCTCAAGTCCTGGCAGTGCTGCAGAGGGGATCCTGGAGCGGGGAGCAGTAAAAGCTGGAGGGAACCATGGACTGGGGTGGCTTGGAAACATTTTTTCCAAAGTCCTAAGGGAGTCAGACACGACTGAAATGACTTAGCAGCAGCAGCAAGGGAGCAAAATCCCAGTGGACTTCTGAGCTAAGAGCTCCCTCCATAAAACAAGACATTCCTTGAGGAGTCCTCCCCAAGTCTACCACATCCTAGGACTCGCCATCCATCCCAAAGAAACTGGTTCCAGGGTTAGACCCTGGGGTCTGCCCTGGTGGCTCGGAGGTTAAAGGGTTTGCCTGTAACGCGGGAGACCTGGGTTCAATCCCTGGGTCTGGAAGATCCCCTGAAGGAAATGGCAACCCACTCCAGTATTCTTGCCTGGAGAATCCCACAGAGTCGGACACGACTGAGCGACTTCACTTTCTTTCTTTCACTTTCGAATGCTGGAGTCGTGTGCCCTTAGGCAAGTTGCTTAACCTCTCTGGACTTCAATTTTCCTGTCTATAAAGTGGGATTAAATTACCACCCACGTCATAGGGTGATTGTTAAGAATGTATTAATACCTTTAAAACCTAGTGCAGTGCCTGGAATACAGCAAGTGCTCGATATTGTTAATTATTAATATTATGATCGTTATTATTTTCCACCGGGACTGGTAGCAGCCGCCCCTGAGGTCTCCAGGGTCCCTCAGACCACAAGCTCCCAGGGCCTCGGTAGAGGCGCCTCTCCCCGTGCGGCCCCTAGAGGGCGCCCGGAACTCACTTGTCCTGCGTTTCTTCGGGGAAGCCCAGGTCCGGCTCCAGCAGCTTCTGGGCCTTCAGCTTTCCGGATTTGCGACTCCTCCCGCAGGAACCGAAGATACATGGGCTCTGGGGCCACAGGACGGAAAATGTGAGGCGGCAGGAGCAGCTCCTACCAAACCTCCCCATTGAACGGCACCCAGAAGGGGGGCCTCGCACCCCCCGCCATGCCTCCCACGCCCCCCTCTTCTCGCATATACAAGGAGGCCAGATCGTTGTGGGCTTCGTGGAGGCAGCGGCGGCCGCTGGACCTCCCGGGCCTTGCTAGGGTTCTCGGCCGAATCCACGGCGGCCCGCTGTCCCCACGGTCACGTTGCCAGAGCTGCGGGAGTGGAAACCAAAACGCAGGCCTGGGCAATCTCCACCCCCAAACCGACCGGTAGTTGAATTAGACCCTCCTCCCTCCAGGCTGGGGGAGGAGAGATGGGGAAAGAAAAGGAAGGCCCTTGGCGGGATAGACGCGTGGTAACCACCCATAGGAACTTGATGGGGTCGCCCCTGGCGTGAGCTTCTGGGGATAACTGCGAACGCAGCAGTGGAGACTTCATGCGTGCATGTGTGTGTGTGCCGTGTATGCCCGCGCGTAGAACAGCACACCTGTAGCTTGCCTTGTGTAATATCGCACACTCCAGTCGTTGTGTAGTTGGAGGAGATATGTGAGGTCCACAACAACGCAGGCCAAGGGTGAGAGGATGTGATTTTGTACCCATCCTTCAACACAACACGGGCACTCATCGCTCCCTCTACTCACCATCCCCCCCCCCAACTCCTCTCCTCCCCTCCCCCTCCCCTCTCCTTTCCTTCCCCTCGGTCTTTCCCCACTCGCACCTCCGCCCTGGTTTCCCACGCCCCGGCTGCAAACACCATATTCCGAGCCTGCTCTGAGCTCCTTGGAAAGTCTGAACTGGCTGCACACCTCTCACTCACTCAGCCTGTTCCTATCAGACTCCCGAGGATAAGGAATCCAGGAGTGAGTGCAGGTGGGCCGTTCCAGAGATCTTCCTGGGCCTGCCGTGGATTCGAACGATGCGGGAAAATCGCGCGGGCAGCTCCTCTTAGCTACCCAGGCAGTGACCTGGCTGCTGGGCTCCGAACTCTGAGCTGATTAGGAAGGCCTAGGAGAGTGAGAAGCTGCTTAGGAGGGGGAGGGGGTCTCAGTTCAGTTCAGACGCTCAGTTGTGTCCGATACTTGAGCGGGGGTCTGAGAGGAGTAAAAGGGAAGTGTCTGTGTGTGTGGGGGGGGGGGGCAAGTGTGTGGGACGGTGGGGGCCAAGTGTGTGTGTGGGGCAAGTGTGTGGGGCGGGGTGGGGGGGCAAGTGTGTGGGGCGGGGTGGGGAGCAAGTGTGTGGGGGCAAGTGTGTGGGGGCGGGGGGCAAGTGTGCCTGAGCAAAGTTGGAGAAACAGAGTGGAAGGGGGTCGGTTTCCTCCAGCATCTGGCCTTAGTGCAGCATCTGGCCCTTCGTGCAGCTCTGGGGCCCCAGCTCTAGCCCAACTGCCCCTTGAAGCATGTCCTCTGAGTCCCAGCTGCTCCAATTCTGCACAGCCTGGAGATCCCTGCATAACTGTATCATACACCTGGAACCGGCCTGCCCACCTGCAAGTCACTCACGCCACAAACGGGACGCCTGTCTGAGTGTTGGGCCCAGTGCAGATCCCGTACCTGCCACTGCGGTGGGGGCTTCAGGAGGCAGTGCTCAGATTGTGCCCATAGAGCTCACAAGCACGGATATGGCCACACAAAGCCGCTATTATCGTTAACAGGTTAGGCCAGATTCTCTGTGTGCCACCCCAGGGGGCGGGGGCACAGGGCGCTAGGACCCCAGCCCTGCTTGGGTTTCTGGGCCCCAGAAGGCCACCACTCAGTCAGCCAGGTCTGAGGGAGTGATCAAGGCTCACTCACTGCATAATTTGGTCAGTGCAGTCGGCTCACTCAAGCCAAGGAAGGATGTGGCCCTTTCTGCTCAGACAGGTTCGTTAATTCCTCTTCTCCCTCTGCATCTCTACACACCATTATTCGGATCGTTTGTTCCTTTTCTATTTCTGAACAGAGACAGACCCTTGCCTGAAGGATTGGTGGCAGATAGGAGTTGTGAGCTTTCTTTGTGCGGCGGGTAGTTGGCCCTGATTGTGACCCTGGCAGCCCCCACCTCCCTTCCAGCCCGCGTCCCCTCGAGACTACCGGGTGTGCAGGCCCCGCCGCCATCCCGGCCTGTCCTCGCCGCGGCCCTCGGCCGACGCGGGATTTACCGAGATTCGGTCCCAACGAATTCCCGACCGAGAATGGGGAGTCTTACGCCGTCCTTCAGCGCCGAGGGCCCCAGTACCCTGGGGAGTGTGCCCCCACCCCTGGGACGCGTCGCCTGGGGTCCCGAGCGCGTGGGAGGGGCCCCGGGAGAGCGCGCGACTGGGGTGGCCTGGGATCCCCGGAAACAGTCGAGCGGGAGCCGGAGCGGGGAGGGGAGGGGAGTCGGGTGGCCTCCCGCGATGGGCGCCCGGGATTCCGGCGTGCGGAAGCCCAGTTCTCCGAGAGGCCCGAATAAGCTGGACAGGGTCCGAGAGCAGAGGGTCTGAGGGGCCTAGCCCCGCGCTGTTTTGAGTGTGACCCCAGCTGTTGATGAAGATCCGGGACGTAGGAGGTATTTGGGGGAGGAGGTGTGTTATGCCTGATTTTGCCTGCTTTGTCTCGCCAGAGCAGGGGTGAGGGAGTGCTGGTGAAGAGTCGGGGTTCTCGGGAGTTTGGGGGTTGACTTTGAGCCAGACAGCCACTCCCCGTTCCTGCCTCGGCTAGACAGTCTGTGGCCAGAAAATATCCAGGAGCCCCCGGGGGCCCGGCCTGAAGGGTCCCAGGAGTCAGGAGGTGGGAGGAAGGCCCCAGTTTCCCCTGGGGTTGGCAACTCTGGAATACGGCAACCGGCAGGCACTGAAGGTGCCTCTTAAAGACGCAAATGGAGGAGAGACCGCACCAAATGAAAATGGTTTGGGCTGGGCAGCTCCAGTCCCGGCAGGAGGGGAGGGAGAGCCAGACCTACCCAGGTAGGAGGAGCAGAATTCTGCGGTTCCAAGAGGATATTTCCGGATTTCGATTTCGCTTGGCCGGGTACTGGATACCGCCGCGACACAGGCAGGAGGCCCACTGCAGACCTGACTTTGAGACCAGAACTTTCTCCCCTCGACCCACACACTGTCAGGGTCTGGCCTGGTCACCCGGTGGGTCTGGGGTTGGGGTAGCCCCTCCACTTTGGAAGTCCTTTGGACTCAGAATCCTCCTCTCCTGCCCAGATCCTGCTCGAAGAGGAGCACAGATAAGGGTGGACAAGCAGTGCCCCTTCCACACTCAGCCAAATTTCCTCCTGGGCCTCCTTGGGTTGGAGGTTGCTGTGCTTTGTCCTGTGATATGGCAGAGCCAAGAGGGCAGTCTAGGCCAGGATGAGTACTCTGATGGTTTCCATAACTCTCCTGCCCTCAACCCCAGTCTGGGTGAACACAGCTCTGCATACACGAACAAGTCCCACAACCTACTCTCTTCCAGTTTTTAGCCATAAAGTTCTCTCACTCTTCCACCCTAAAGAAAGAGCCCCCTATGTCCCCACTCTACTACCCCAGGATGGCATGTTTCCTAAAGCCTTTACCATCTGGCTTCTTCCAGAAAAGCAGGCTTAAGTCAGTTTTGTATGTCCTGACATTGGTCTGGTAGGTGGGGGACTAAATGTTATGGGGAGTGTTGTGTACTGTGGCTGCTGTCCTGGCTAGAGTGGTCTGGGGCCTCCCTGAAGGTCCTGGGAAGTCAGTTTTTCAGATCCCTCCTAGGCCAGGCTAGTCTGGAAGCTGGGAAGTCTTGGCTTCAAGCACCACAGAAGATCCTGGTCCAATTACTCATAGAATGCTCCAATCTCTGCAGCTTGCTGGGTAAGGTCCTAGAACCCCAAACTTCTAGCAGATGTGTATACCCCTACAATGGATCTGCACACCCCACCATCATGTACTCCACCAGTGTACAATTAATTATACCCACTAACACAGCACCATACACACTCACTGCAGGGACATGTCATCCACAATGATACATATTCCCCATTAATTCACTCCCCCAATTATATACAATCCTAGACAAGTATCACTCATACAATGAAATACACCTCTAACACATGATTACATACATACAATTATAGATGATATACAGCCATAAACATTCATACATTTAACACAAAAATAGATTCATAATGAAAAACTAATACGTACTCTCACAAATATTAGCCCCTGATTCACTAATAATCACGGATGTTGGTGGGTGATTATACAACTACCCAAAAAGCCACATTTACATATGATCACACACATACCAATACAAGTCTGTATATAAATGGTAGTTTCGATTCACAACTGAAGCAAAATAAGCACACACAACTGCATACAAAATCACACACTTGAACACTTATTATACAAACACTCATTGTCAGTATAACATCCCGACTGCCCACACCATCACAAACACAGAGTGCACACACGTAACTCTCACTCCCAAAGACAAATCTTGAGCACTAACTGTTCCGGGAGACACTGGCTCTCCCAACTTGTCTCACTGCTGCCTTCTCTTCATTTCTCCTCCTCCTTCTTTCCTCTTTCCAGAACCTGACAGTCCTGACCCCAAGATGTCCTTCAAACTTAAGTATGAGGGGCTGCCCTGGCTGCACCAGCTCACACCAGACCCAAGTAGCTGCAAGGTGCTGGGCTCAGCAAGGAGCAAGCAGCCTTGATTCCGGATTCAGAGGGTTTTATTATTATTTTTCACATAAATTACACAAGCACTTTATAAAAAGGTTACACAGAAAACACCTTATAAGTGCATAACTTAAACCCCACCCCCCCCCTACGAACAGGATCTGGAGAAATAGGCTTTTTGTGTGGAAACCTGCCTGTGCGTACCTGGGTGCGGCTAGGGTGTGTGATAGGGGTCTGGCAGGCCAAGTGACGCTGTTGTGGCTGTTGTGTGTGCGATGGTGTGTCACAGTGTGACTGTGGCCTTGTATTTGTGAGAAGCGCCATGCTGTTCAGAATGAATCTGGGCCACCCCTGATCGTAAGGGCCAAGGGAGTGAAGGCTATGACCCTGTGTGTGCAAGACACTCTGCCATAGGGCCCCTGTGACTGTGGGGAGACACTAGGAGGGACAGTGAAATCACGTCCGTGTGGGCCGGCTACTACCAGGAGTGGAGAACAGAGAGGGTGGTCTTCCCAAGGCAAGTTCAAACGACAGCTCATGCTGTCCTCTAGGGACCCCACCAGCTCTTCTTCCACCACCTCTTCTGCCTTTCTCAGTCCCACGTTAAAAATCATAATAAAATAAAATAGACGCTAACGGAGGACTCTGAACAGTTCCAGCAGGCGCGGGACCGCGTAGGCATCTGGGAGACAGCGGCGCGTCCCTTTCCTGCGCGCTGTCTTCTTCTTTTCCACCCCAAAGAGAACGGCGTCGGCGCGCGGGCCGGTGCGGAGGGGCGCCGCGATCCCCGGAGGCGTGCAGTCTGTGGCGGAGGGCAGGCGAGAGTCCTGGCTCTCGGGGGGCCTCGAGACCCCTTGGCTGGGCCCGGGTCTCGGGTCTCTCAGAGAGTAGCAGACAGGCTCACTCGCAGGCCGACGCCACGGACGTGACGCTGGTGATCTTAGTCGAGTCGTCAGACCACGGCTGCAGGTTCTGCAGGGCGAAGAGCGAGGAGTTGTGCACGCACAGCGGGTCCGCGGGCAGAGGCTGAGCCAGGCTCTTCTGGAAGGCCTCCTGCTGCAGCTGCAGGAGGATGCGGTTTGCCTGCTGCCTCTCGGCCTCACGCTCCTCCGCAGTCTGCCGCCTGCACCGGGGACAAACCGTTACCCACGCTTCGGGTGCGCTCCCGGGAGACCGCCTGGGAGAGCGCAGCTCCCCTTCTCGGACCCCAATTCCAGCTGGGGGCCCTTGAAAACACTCCCCTAACTTGAGGGTTCTGACTCCGACAAAGACTGGAAACCACCAAAGTAGATAGGGGGTACTCTGGGGGAGCTGTAGGGAGATCCGCTAGGCCCAAGCAGTTGGGGCTCTCTGGCTCCAGGCAGGGCCCACACCCTCACTGGCCTTGGAAGGCACAAGCAGGGCTAGGGTGGCATTTTGCCTCTCCCCAGACTCGAGGAAGACCAGGAGCCTTCCCAAGTCTGAGCGGTCTCACCCTCCCCATCAGTCCAGGGCAGAGGCAGGGACCAGTGGATGTGAGCTGCCACGATGGACCTCTTCACCCCCTTTCTCTCTGAGAATCTCTCCCAGACTTCAGACCTCCTGTGCCAAGCCCTGTGCCGGCCGGGATTCCCGCCGGACCAACTGGCTTCCTCCGAGGCGGTCCAGGGAGGCGATGACTCACTTATTCCATTTAATGCCTCCCCTCCACCCAGTCAACTGAGATCAAACGTCTGTCTCTAAGGTGGACAGACCTAATGGGAGTCCCTGGGGCCTCCAGAAGCAATTTGTAGGCGATCGATGAAGGCGAGCGAAGCCAGCGAGAGGGCCTCTCCCAGCAGCGGACGCCGACCTTCTTCTCGCCGCCCTTTCTTGCCTTTTCGCTCTGTCTCTCGTCTGCCCGTTCTTTCCTGAATTTCAAACTATTTCTCTTCTTTAGGCTTTGTGTCTTTTTCTCTGGTTTTTCTCTCACCCCACCCCTTTCCTTCTCTCAGAATTTAAGGGAATTTGTTTGAAACGAAAATGAAGGTTTCCCTAATCTATTGCTTTCCTTTATTATACATAAGACTTCTTCGCCTCCAGGGAAGTCCACTTTATGTTTTATTTTCTCCCTGGGTGGGGTGTTTATCTTTGCCCCCCACCTTGTGTATCAGTTTCTCTAAGCCTGCTATACTATTTTCTCTGTGCGCCCACCCCAAGGGCTTGCCTGACTCCCTCCCCTAGGCCGTAGCCTCGGATCGGCCTTGGGAACCCGAGTGCGTTTCCCCCTCCCCCCTCCAGTCCTTGCTCCCTCCCTAGCTTTCCAGAGGTCTGAGCTGCGTCCCCCACCCCTTCCCCAGCAGCAGGAATGTGGGGAGAGGGGGAACAGACTCGCGGGGCAGTGGCTTCCTTTGTGGCCACGGTGGCGGAATCTCAGGCAGATTCCTCGCCTTCATTCAGAAAAAGAGGAAACTCCAATTCCTTCCTCCGGGCCCAGGCCCTCCCTGCCCGGCGCCGGGGACTTCTCCCAGACTCTCTTGCTCTCCCGCCTGAGACCTGAGCTAGCAAGAAACTCCCGGCGTGTGTGGAACCAGCAGGCGGGCCAAATGTGCCGGAGGATGCAGGGGTGCAAAAGGGTTCAACCGAAGAAAGCGCCTGCTTGTGGGGAAAACGAGTGTAGCTGTGGGTGTGTGACGGGATAAGAGAAAATGTTTCTCTCTTACACACACATACCCATCTGTTCCTGATTGATCCCCCTTTCAGTGGGACCCTCGGAAACCCCGCCGCAGGCGGCGCAGATTGATTTTCCCCTTCCCGGGTGGGGGACCTGCTGCGCCCAGGCCAGGCGTCTAGGGAGGAGGGAGACAGCAGGGCCCAGGCTCCCGGTCTGGGGCCCCAGGCGCTCTAGCAGGAGCCCCGGCTGGGGCGCAGAAACAGAGAGCGTGCTATTCTGCCTCCGGTCTCCAGGATAGAAGAGGCATGTACGCGTAAGTCTGCGCAAACAAAAAGTCCCTCAGGACTCGCTGATCTCGGAAGCCCAGACGGCGTAGACTGCTTAAATCCAGACGTATACCCCAAGCAGCGGCAGAGACCAGCCGCGTCTACCACCGCACTGAGTGTGCCGGCCAGAAAGCCAGAAAGCAAAACAGAGGGGGCTCTCCGGCCCCATCCAGTCATCGGCCACGGTTGCTTCCCACTCCCCTCGAGCCTAGCAGAGCGGTCCGCTCCTCCGAACCAGAACCATCCATCGGAAGGCAGGGATCGAAGGAGTGTGAACTCCCCAGGAGAGGCCTGGAGCCAGAGACTGTGCCGCCCACGCCCCGCCAGCTCACCTCCACTTTGTCCTCCGGTTCTGGAACCAGGTTTTGACTTGCGCGTCGGTCATTTTGAGCGCCTTGGCCAGGGCGGCGCGCTCGGCCGAGGCCAGGTACTTCTGGCGGTGGAAGCGCTTCTCCAGCTCGCAGATCTGCAGGCGCGTGAAGGACGTGCGCGGCTTCTTCTTCTTGGGGGGCGTCCGATTCTGATAGGGGTGACCTATACGGCGTGTTACAGTGAAGGGTGAGAGGGCCACTGGAGCGGGAGAGACAGACAGACGGCAGAGGCAAGCGGCAGAGCGTCAGGAGGCGTCCCAGGCCCGACACCCCGCGAGTCAGCGAGCCCAGCGGCTAGACCCCAGAAGCAGGGCGGTGGTCCTCCTGTCAGCCCTCAGCTCAAGCCTGTGGCCTGAAATGGCCCCCCACCCAGCGGCCAGCCGGGCCGACTCCGCGGCCTCTGCCACCACAGAGGCCTCCCTAGCCCTGGGCTCCTATGTGCCCATCAAACACAGATGCAGTCTTTTTGAGGGGCATGTCTGAGGCGAGCTAAAGGTCGCATTCCCCCCATGGCCCCAGGCCTCCAGCCTCAGAGAAGCTGCTCAACAGTAAGAGACCATCCTTGGTCAAGGCCAGGAATCCTGGATCCTGCCCTGAGGCCTCCATTACACACCAACATACAGACACATCACATACAACAGGGGACAAATGAGAGATCTATAGACCCAGAAAAGCTAACACAGACGACAAGCACAGGCACAGAGACAGATGCCTAAGGTGACAGCCATAAACTCCTTCCGAGCCTTCTTTAGGGCTGAAGCAAGGTTAGGGCAGGCTGTGGCTCCCCTCAGTGGGCTATGTGGAGTACCTTTCCACCACTGGGTTCCCAGTGGTTCCAGGCTGGGGGGGCTGGTTGTGCTCCATCAGGGCCCTTTAAGATTAGCTTGGCCTGGCTGGGGGAGTAGGACGGGGCACTAGGCCCTGCCTCCCCAGGACTGAGAGGACTTGGGCTGGGGCACAGGGGCCCTTCTTGAGGCCCAGAGCGAATGGATCTTCTGCTTTCCTCCACCTCTCTTTGCCACTGACCAGAATCTGGGCCAACGTTTCAAGGCTGGAACACGACGCTAGCCCAGGGTCTAGCTCTTAACTGCCTATTCCCCTTCCACCGTTGGGCCCTGGAGCCCGAGCCCCACGGGAATCCCACGTCCTGGTCGATTTAGGCAGCGGCCTCTGCCTCCTGCTTCCTCTCTCTCTAAGGCCCCGCCGGGAACCCAGGCTCAACTCAGGGCTGTTTCCCAGCGGACTTGGGGGCCTGGCCTGGCGGGAAGATCGCAGTCTCGCATCCAGGGAACGCTAGGGGCGGCGGGAAGTGAGGCGGCGTGGAAAAGGACCCGCTCAGGAGCAAAAGCTGAGTGCCGTGAGCGGAAGCAGGAGCGGAGGGAGCCGAGGCGAGCAGAAGCAAGGCGCAGAGTAGGCAGCGGAGAGGAGGGCAGACTGCCGCCGCCGAGTGCGTTATCGTCCCAGGGGTTCTTTCGGCTGCCGATCGATCACGGGCCTGGCCGGTGCATTATTCACGCCAGAGGAAACGAGGCTGGGCCCAGAGCGGAGGACGCCGAGCCCGGACAGAACGAAAATGAAGCAGGCAGCTCAGCCTAGTCGCTGCCACTGACCCGGACGGGGCCCGCAGTCCGGGAAGAAAGGCCGGCCAGCTCTGCGGCTTAACTCCGGCTCACGGTCTCTATCGGGTCGGGCAGTGCGACGGGCACTGGACCTTGGAGCGCGAAATGTGTGTGCCTGTGTGTGTGTGTGTGTGTGTGTGTGTGTGTGTGTGTAGGGGAAGGAAGGTGGGGAACCTGTTTTCCTTGAGTCTGATTCTGGGGTTCGCCGCCTCGGCCAGACAACGTCTGCCAGCACGGAAGAAACAGTTTGTTCACTTCGCGCCCCTTTCTCCAAGATCCCCGAGCCCCAAAGGCCGGCAGAAGGTAGTACCGACGCTACAACCCCTTCCCTTCGCCTGACCGGCCCAGGGACTCCGAGAAGGGATCAGGGAGAACTTCTCAGAGTACGGGGTCCTGTGGGAGAGACGAAGAGGGGCCCAGGCTTGGAGAACTCTTCCAGCGAGTCGATTCCGCGAGAGAGGCGGCGGGTGGCGGAACTTGGGGGAAGCACCCAGAGGAGCCAGGCGGCCGGGCGCGCAGAGGGGGCTGCGGGGAGCCCCGGGGCGGAGGAGGGGTAGAGGAGAGCCGGGGCCGCGGCCAGGCGGGGCGCGCGCGGGCCGGACTCACCTGTGAACCTGTCCTTTGTGTATCTGCGGTTACTCTCCATCCAGGGGAAGGTGAGGCCGGTGAGGTTGTTGACGCCCGGCACGGCAGGCACGGAGGGCACGGTGGGCAAACCGGTAGCCAGAGGTTGAGGGTGGGCCACCGCTCCAGTTAGCGGCCTGTGCGCAGGCACTCGGATCACTCCCGCAGCACTCAGCGTGCCCCCACCGCCGCCTCCACCCCCGCCGCCGCCGCCGCCGCCACCGGGACCGGGGCCGCCCGCCAAGGCCATGTTCACGTTGTAGGAGCCGGCCAGCGGGCCCATGCTGCACGCGCCGCCGCCGCCGCCCGCCGGGCCACCGGGGCCACTCGGGCCTCCAGCGCCATAGGCCCCCGCGCCCCCGGCCCCCGGCCCGGCTGCGGGGCCCCCGCCGCCGTAAGGGTAGGCGCCTCCAACCAAACACCCAAGGCCGTATTCTCCGTCCTGGAGGCGCGAGGAGGGCCCCATGCAGCCGCCCTGGTCTGGGCTGTTGAGGATCTGGTCGATGCCAAAGCTGATGGGCTCCGCGTGGCCCGGGTGGAGATGGTGCGGACCCAGGTGCTCCATGCTGGCCCCCGACCCCGGCCCCGCGGAGGGGGGGCCTGGGCGGTGGCACTCGCGGTGCTTGGCTCGGGGACAGCGCGCGGCGGCGCGGAGGCGGCAGCGGCTCCTGGCTGCCTGGAGACTTGGAGGCGAAGTGCGCAGAAGGGCTAAAGTGGGCGGGGGGGAGGGGAAGGAGAAGAGGGGGCGCCGTATTCTTCCCCTCTCCGGCTGCTCCTTCCCCTCTCCGGCTGCTCGGTCGCTGTTGACTCTGGGACATCAATCACCGGGCGAAAAAGCCCGGTGCGAGCTAGCCTCTCAGTTTCGGCCGGGTCTCTCCATTGGCTGTGAGCGGAGAGGAGCGGGGTGAATGACAGCGCGGGGGAGGGGCGGAGAAGGCGAGAGGAAAGCCTGGAGCGGAGACAGATGTAGGAGCCAAAGACGGAGGGACTGAGACCGAAGCTCAGAGAAGTAGTTCAGGAAGAGAGGGAAGAGGCGAACCAGAGGCTTCAAAGGAGAAAGAGAATAGGAGGCTGGCATTCCCAGAGACGGATAGACAGATGGCCCCAAGGAGGTGGAGGTCAGAGCCCTCTTCCCCGCCTGACAGGAGCCACCCCCTCGCTTAGAATTGGGCCAGAGGAGCTAGCCCACCAGGCCTCTGGGGAAGGGGCACCCAGCGCTACTGGAGAATCTCCCCAGGGGCTCAGCCGGGAAGCACCAGTCTGTCAACCAGAAGATTTACTCCCAATTTTGTCTGGCTTGTTAGAAAGTAGAAGGCTGTCTGCTCCCCGGGGTATGCCTCCCAGACAGGAAGGTGAGTTCAGGATTGTCTTTTAAAACAAGGGCTTATAAACAGTGGCTATATGTTTTTGAAAAAGTCAGCAGCAACCTCACCTCAGCCTATTTAGAGAAACTGAGGAAGGGAAACTTCCTGAAAGGCAGTCACAAGTCAGAGGAATTGGCTTGGGGCCTGCTTCCGAGGTGCCCAAGATACCCCCTTTCCTTTTAAATAGAAGTCCCAAAAAGCAGTTTCCACAGTATGCGAATGAATTCAATCAGATTGCTTTCACCAGGACTGGTTATTCCAAGCAAGAAACCTTTGGATTGTAGCAAGGGGAAGGAATTATTTTCTTACTTTTGGAATCTTGGAAGGGAGGCCTAGGGGCTTAAGGCAGTGGGGGCTGGGTATGGTGGGACCAAGATCAGGGAAGTACAGCAGGACAAATTTAGGCCTTTTCAAAGTTTTGCCTGTGGCTGACTGGCTTAGAGCCCAGGAGAGAAGAAGGAAACTCCCTTTTTCTGCTTCCTCTCTTTCTCCTCTCTAGTAGAGAAATGTCTGCTCCCTCCTAGGCGCCAAGCCCTAGTAAGGGCACAGGTTGGATCACTTGGGATCTATTTCTGGTCTAGTTCAGATTCAACAGGTCTTCAGGGAGGGGCTGTCTATCAGACAAGATGCTAGAATGTGGTGGCTCATATTCTACTTAACAAGTCTCATTCCAATCTACTTGCTTTGGCCATATGTGTTACTGTAACCTGAAGAGAGCTCCATGGAGGCAGAGAATGGTTTCCTCATCTCTGTCCCTCCCTGTGGAGTGCAGCCCCAACCCATGAAATATACTCATCTTGGGTAGATAATGAGTGAAAGAACCTCTTTATGCAACACATATTTTATTGAATATCTACTACGTGTCAGTCGCTGTTCTTGGCACTGGGAAAACAGCAGTGAACAAAAAAGTTCCTGTCCTCATGGAGCTTATATTTCACAGCATGAGTGAGACAGTAAACAAAGAAGCAAATACGATAAGCCAGACGGCGGACAGTGTTATGTAGGGTATAAACTCTACACCAAGTCTTCAAGACAAGGATTGTTCCCATTTTATGGATTCAAGGAAACCACATTTCAGCAAGGCTAAATGACTCGATTAAGATGGAGGAGCGGGGTTCAACTTGCTTTTAGGGGTTGGCCTGGAGAGCTGGCTGCTGGTTGGTGGCACATTTCTATGGGAAAAACCTTGCTCGGGCTCCAGGCAGGTGGACAAAGGCCCCTCAAGACAAAGCCAAGTATGAAGCTGTTGGTCGTTTGTAAACATTAAGCAGAAACATGAGAAAGAACTCTATTCCCTTGCCAGTTCTCTCCTCTCCACCCTCCCAGTCAGGCATACTGCACCTTTACACAGGAGGTTCCAGAACTTACTTTGGAAGTTGTTTGAACCTGAATGAGTCTCTTGTCTCTTATCTTGAGGGAACTAAAGCAGAGATAAATATAAATATTTTGCTGAGAAACTAGTGTGCCAGGCACTGATCTCATTTAAGACTCACAACAATCTTGTGAAATTAATAGAAACATCCTCAGTTTTAAATAATTAAGAAAACAGAATGAATGTTCATAGCAGTATTATTCATAATGGCCAAAGTGTGGAAACAATTCAGATATCCATCATCTGATGAATGGATAAATTAAATGTGGTATATCCATACAGTGGAATATTGTTCAGCCATAAAAAGGAATTCCTGCTACAATATGGACAATCCTCCAAAACATTAAGTGAAAGAGGCCAGGCACAAAAAGAAACGTGTAATATGATTCCATTTATATGAACCATCCATAATAGGCAAATCCTTGGAGACAGAAAGTAGACTAGTGGAGCTGGGATTGGTGGGGTGGGGGGAGTAGGAATTGGTTGCAAATGCATACAAAGTTTCTATTTGTAGGGGTGGAAATATTCTAGAATTAAACAGTGGTGATGCTTGCACAACATTGTGAATATAATTTTAAAAACCACTGAATCGTATGAGTTAAAAGATAGTCTGTGTGATATTATAGGAAATTATATCTCATTTATTATAAAAGGAAACAAAAACTGAGGCTTGAGATGAACAAACTTTCCCGAAGTCCCACAGACAGAAGAGGACTGATCCGGGACCCCCAGATCTGAACTATTTTCTCTGTATGAAGCTGAAAATGATGCAGAAGGAAGCTTCAGCTTCCTATGAGGCTGGGTCCCAATTGCCTTCCTCCTTTTGGTCAAGAAGTCACATTTGGGTCTAACCACAGTTCTGGCTGCTACAGTGAAAACCCTGTCTTTCTGGGTTACCCTTGGAACAGCTCCTCTTTGCCACTCTCTGGTCTGTGCTGGAAATCCCTTGAGTGTTTCTAACACTCTTCTTTTCTTCTTTCTCCTTTCTCCTCCCTCCAGATGGACTTTACAGCCCCTTTGGCTTTTCAACCCTGTCTGTTCCAACCCTTTGGACATCTGCCTCACTTACCTCCTCAGGTCTGGCACAAGTTGTCCAAGGTACCTTGGAGGAGACTTTACCCTTGCTGGCCCAGCCCAAGGATGGCAGAGGTCACAGTCGCCTAGTAGCCCACTAAGACTGACTCATCAAAACCCAGAAACCCAGGGACGTCCTAACATTCCCCTGCCCTCACAGGTGCCTGCCTGCCTGATGGCTTCAGTGCCTCCCACTCACCTCTCCTTCTATGAGTCAACTTTTATCCCAATCTAGTTCTGAGGTGCTGGTCTCCCCACATCTGGAGTTTTTGAGTACACTTTAACTTCAGCATTTGTCCCCCACTGAGATAGTTGCTGAGGGGCCAGGGTTATTCTCTCAGTCCCATCTCTGCCTAGGAAGATGAAACAAAAGGGTGAGGATTCACTGGGCTTTGCCCCCACCACACCTCCCAGTGTTAGCTGAGCACAATGCTATAGGTTGGCAAGTGTTCTGAAATGGAGGAGGAGACTCACACAGAGCTTATAGCCAGTGCAGCTTCAGTGTTTCCACAGCGCTTTTCCATACCTTGCAGGATAGTCCTTTTAGGAAAGGGCCCCACAAAGCACAGGTGATGTCCTATGCATCTGCAGTCACAATTACCTCATCTCATCTTTCAATAATCCTGTGATGTGGCTGGCTTTTATTATCTCCATTTTACAGATGAGAAAACTGACTCACTGAAACCTGGAAAGGGGCAGAGACTGGACTCAAATGCTGCTTTTCTGACTGCATTCATTACTAGCTGCTTTCTCAACACCAAAGTTGGCAGAGGTGGTCTATGCCTTGCAGGAGTACCCTGCACACATCTAGGTGCCTTTAAGCCCTTAGGCCCCCTGGTAATAACACCCCCAACCCCACCGCCATCCCAGACCCCCTCCCCTTGCCTGCAGGATAATAAGTACCTCCAATTAAAAGAAAAGCAGCTGGGACTGAGGCTGGGGCAGGGGGAGGAGAAAAGGGAGGGCTCAGCCATAGGCAGAGGCCTCTTTGGATCCCACCCGGCTCCCTCCCTGCTCAGGGAGAGACCCCTGGGCCAGAGGTTGTCCTTTAGCTTAGGGGTGTTTGTGATAACTTAATTACTTTGTGTTTGTGGGACTGCAACCACAAGGGGAAAGCGGGTATGAAAGTGCATGGCAGTGAGGGTAGCTGTGCATACATACCGGGCATGTCTTTTAGGACTAATTTGTTAATTTATCCAACAGATACATATTGTCTATTATGTATCAGTGTTAGACTGTTGGGATAGTACCCTATTAGGCTGCAAGAAAAACACTTCAGTAAGGGTGCTGTAAGAGATGAAAGGTGTCTAGGTCATTTTTACAACTGGATTTGTTTGTGTGAGGCTGGATGTCAGTGAGAAGGCAGGTAAATGTGTTTTCTGTAACAGGATAAGAATGTGTTTCTGTAACTGTTCCTCTATAATGGGCACATTTGATAGGGCAAGACTATATTCCAGCTGTGATAGTGTGAGTGTAACAATGATGTGTGCTGCTGATGGTTTGTGTGCATCTGTGGAAGGGGCTTCTTATTTCTAGTGTAATTGTCAGGGAAATAGCCATGTGTTGGCCTGTGGGTGAGGGTGGCAGGAGACAGGGTATGCCCAATAGGCGTTTTGAAGGGAAAGGATGGAACAGGCTGGGAGCTATGTAAAGGCACATGTAGCATAAAGCAGACCATGGGGGTTGGGGGCTGGATTCCCAATACCAAAGGTGTCCCTTCTGCCTTGCTTCCCTGCCTCAGGAAGGGGGCAGAAAATGTCACCATCCATGAAGGAGGCAGGTGAAGCTGGTGACTCAGAGATTTAGAAACCCAGTGAAGGGCACTTCACCTCTGAGGAACCTGGGGGTGAGGGGGTAGGGGAGGTGGTGTTGTCTTTGGGAACCTAGGATGGAGGAGGAGGGATCGAGCAGGTCAGGCTGGTTCCAGTCACACAATTCAGTGATTTTTCAGGGCAGGGAGTGAGGGTTGTCCAGGGTCAGCCCCAGGTGCCCCCACCCAGTCCTTACAGAGTGAGGCCCAAGGACCCCTCCAGCATGGAAGGACAGGCACACATTTCCCCATCAGTAGAGGAATCCCAAGTCGGTCAAAGACAGAGGGACAGGGGACAGACCTTCCCTGATATTAGACAATCTCAGCTGTCACCTGATTTAGGGGTGAGGACCTTTCTCCTCTTCCTACCCTCAACCCAAAGCCTCCTTGAATCATGGGGTCCTTATGTTCTGGCCCTCCCCTCTACACTACCCCCTCTCAGCTTCTGACCAAAAGGAAGCTGTTGGCCCCATCAGCTCTGGGCAGTGAGCTAGGGCCTCAACTTTCTCTGACCAAATCCATCCCAAGGAAAGCCCAGAGACCCTCAGGCCTCACCATCCAGCACTGGTGCCCTTGACTGGGTGTGTCTTCCATGCTAAGCGTGCTCTCAGGAGGAAAGGGTGGTATGGGGGTGGGAGGGCGTAGGGTCGGGGTAAAGGTGGTGTGAGAGAAAATTCAGGGGAAGACAGATATTTGTGGCTTGGTGGGAAGGCTCCAGAGGCACAGCTTAGGAGGGCTTCCCACCAGTGGACCCCAGTAACAAGGGCCCAGGGCCATGGGAACATGCCAGCCTCCCTCATCTTTGGCCTCTGCCCTTGGCCCTATTCATTGACAGGTGAGTCTCTCTGGATCTGAGGAATTTTCTGTGGCAGAGGGCATCCCCTTAGCCAGGCCCTCAGCTGAGGTGCCCAGGAGGGAGTCAGAGCAGAGAGGGCACAGGCCCCCTGCAGGTCAGCTGTCTGAGGACCACCACTGCCTTCTAAGAACCTCCTCCCTGCGCAGAGCTGGCAGGCTCTGTGAACCACCATGGCCAGATCTACCCAGACTCATTGCCACAATTCCTGTCCACTCCTGGAGCAGAGAGTTGGCTTTAGAGGAAGAGCGGATGGAGATCTCCAAGCCCCTGAAAACCCAGACTCCCTGCGGCGGTTGGGTTCATCCCCCGCTGCAGAGGGGAGGCCAGTTGAAGGTCTCACGGTTGCCCCTAGGAGCTAGGGCTGCCTTGGCAGGAACAGGTCTGGGAGTTCTGAAGGCGCTCAGGGCACATTGTCAGAAGCTGCACGCATCTGTGGATCCCATCACGATGCTCTGGCAAAGGAAAACCTGGCTGGCTGGAAGCCTGCCATCAGTGAGAGCGTCTGACCGCCTCGGCTGTAGCCTCCGTGCCAGCCTGGTGGTTTGGGAAGCATCCTCAAATAAATGAATTGAGCTGGAGTTCAGGTTTGAAGTTAACTCTCAAATCTCTTCCTCCATCAGAAAACACGGGGTGGGGTAAGGGGGACATGAATTCGGCCTGGAAGACCCAGCTGCTCCCACTGTTGGCGCTGGTGCTGGTGGTGCCGGCAGTGGGGTGATGTGTTCCACACTGTCCTGACTGCACTTGGACCCCCGCATGTACACCGATGGTCACGGACAGACATCATCGAATGCCCACTACCTGAGGGTTTCCAGATAACTCCTTGGCGCAGACACAACACCCTCTGGCGCCCAGACTTACAGACCCACACTCACTCTCGCGCACAAAACACCGACACTCCTGTGCGCAATCCCCGCAGATGCTCACAAAGCCTCCTTCTCCCATTCGTATTCAGGTGCCCACAGACACAGGACACATTTTGCACAGATTCAAAACCAAACCAAACCTCTCCCTTCGTGCACACAACCCCACAGGTCACACGGACGCCAGTCGGCAGAAAGGCTGCGAACCTACAGGTACACTCTCTTCCTCGCAAACCCTCCTGCTCAGGTAAGACCCACCTCCCTCCCTTCACTGCACACCCCCAGACGGGCCATTTGGGGCCCACCAGCAGCCAACTGTTTTCCAACTTTTGCAGGGAAGCCAAGGTCGCCCTCTCTCAGGGAGGGCGGGATACGGAGCCGCAGGTGCCGGCAAGGGGGGTGGGGAAGCCAAGTTGAAGCGGGAGGGACGGTATCCATATGCATGGGCTCTGCGCTCGAAGAGCAGCTGCCCAAAGCTGAGCCCCAGTGGGCCCAGAGTTGCGGGCAGGCGGCGGCGACCCAGCTAATTGAATTAGGCCGGCCAAGCCCTGCCACCCGCGCCACCCGTGTCCGCTCTGCCATCCGCCCCAGCCGCCGCAGGCGCTCGTTGGGTGCCAAGGGACGATTGAGGGAGGGAGGCGCTCCCGCCTGAGCCGCTGCCCCAGGCAGCCTCTCCCCCTGGAAATAATCCCATTGTCCCGGGGGCTACGTGGGGCGCTGGGTGCCGGGATCCCCAACTGGACTGCGACGCTGTGATGAATGGGATGGCGGCGAGGGAGCGGACACAGGGAGGGGCCGCGGCCCTTCTCCGCCCACTCTTCTCTCGGTGCTCAGCTGCCTTCCTCTGCGCCCCTTCCGCCTCAAAGTGGGGGCAGGAGAGGGAGGGAGGGGAACCTGCCGCTGGAAATGAGACCAGTTGGATGCTTCAGTGAGGGAGGTGGGTGCAGTCTGCGTGGGTGTGGGGTGAATGAGTGGGTGGAGGGTTGCAGCCCACTCCAAGTGCGCAACAGCATGGAGAGCTGTGAGCACCTCCCCGCCCTGTAGGTGCAGTGCTGGCCATGTGTGGGGGGCTTAAGGGTAGAGTGTGGAGCTGTGTGTGAGTGAGGTGTGAGTGGGGTGTGTAAGGACACCCAGCCCCTACTACTGGGAGCCACGCGCGGACCCCAAGGCCCTATCTGGAAGCGCCTGCCTAGGGATCTGCCTTCCTCTCCTCCTAGACTTCCAGGGAGTCTCACGGGGGTTGAGAGACCCGCCAGAGTCCACACCACCAGAACTGACAGTGTGGTTTCTGACCCTGCACTTCTGCTCCCCTCCCCCATCTTTCTGGACAACCGTTTCCAAGCACCGGCATCTTTTTGTTCAGCTTTTCTCCTACCCTGACATACTCTAAATCTCGGCTGATCCAGTAACCACACGCAGCCTTTTGAGGTCTGACTCCCAGTGCTCTCCCCACAAGTGCCTGAGAAATAACTCTTGCCCTAGGCCTGGGACTCCCAGGGCTGGAATCAGGTCTCTGTGTCCATCCTAAACTGCCCCGTGCCTCCTGCCCCTTAACTGTACAGTGGGCAGGGTCCCAGCTTGCCCCCCAGCGCTGGCACACACCTATCTACTGGTGCTCCAACACCAGCGAGACTTCCTTGTCTTGTGAGCTCAAGAGCTGTGGAGACTGGGATGTTCAGGGGTTGGGGGCACACGGCCATGCTTCCAAGTCCCTTTGGGGCAAGTTTGCACCCTTGCCTCCTCCACCCAGAAATAGGAGACCTGGGGCTGGCCCCAAATGTTGGGGGGGGGATGTCCTAAGGATTGAGCCACGGGACCCAAGGAAAGCAGAAGAGAGCCACCGCCCTGGGTCTGCAGCTGGTGTTGAGGATCATCCAGTGGCCAACACTGCCCCTGAGACTCTGCCACAGCCAGGACCCCCACCCCAGCCAGGACTCCCACCTGCTGCTGCCTTCCACTGCTGCCCACTGAGCTTTGACAAATCCTCAAGGCTATGCTGTGAAGGTAGAGTTCCTGGGTATCCAACTGGGGTGAGGGGAGCCAAATCTGGGGGCCTTGGGCCCAGCAGAAGTTTCGTGTGTGTCCAGGAGGGCAGCAACTAGGACCTTCTAGAGGAGGGCCACTAAGGGGATCAGTGGCTGTCACCTCTGTTCACAACCCCCTGCCTTGCTGCCTGAGGCTAGGGAGAGACGGTGGGGGTGGGGGGCTCAGGGTGGGCCACCTTGAAAGACCTCGGCACCCACATTGCTCACTCCCACAGCCCATGGCCAGGCCTCAGCAGCCCATGCTGTGTTTCCCGGGACTTTTACTGCAGCACCAAGATGAGCAGTGACGTCCCCTTCTCCCCTTTCATAAATATTGCATCTTCCCAATGCAATTACAGGAGACGGAGCGGCATGAGTGTTTCCTAAATAAGATTATGGGGTAATGCTAATGCCGTTTATGTCTACGCTCTGACACCAGACAAACTCCCTATTAATAACCTCTCAATGAGGCTTGAGGCTCAGAACGCGGGGGCTGCCGGCCGTGCTTGGTAAGAATGGCCACAGCATGGCTGCCCGCGCTTAGGGGCTCCACCAGCCTGCCCCTCTCCCTGGGATACCAAGACCATCCTGCTCTCCAGACCTCCTGGCTTGGAGCTCTCCTTGTCTGGAGGCAGCCTCACATCCACCCACAAGCCAGGAACCTCATTGGACACCCTCATTTCTTCCACTTAATTTCTTTATCAGCAAGTTTGGTCCCAGCTGGCACCCCACCCCTCTCCTCTGACTCCACACTGTTGGAAGAGCCCAATTCTCTCCCCCTACAGAGTGTTCAAAATTTCCCAGGTAGCGTTAATGGTAAAGAACCCGCCTGCCAATGCAGGAGACACAGGTTCGATCCCTGGATCAGGAAAATCCCCTGGAGGAGGAAATGGCAATCCACTCCAGTATTCTTGCCTGGAGAATCCCATGGACAGAGGGGCCTGGTGGGTCCATGGGGTCTCAAAGAGTTGGATACAACTGAGGGACGGAACACTCAAAGGGTGTCCAGGGCATGTTCTTCCCTGGCTTAGGAACCTCTTACTGTTGTCTATGGGAAACTCAAAACCCCTCATCCCCGCCATTCAAGGCTCTTAATTTACTTTCCACTCCAGCAACTCCCCCAGTTGCTGGATACTGTTAGCCTTTTTAATAAATGTTAAGAGAGAGAAATATTCTCTCACCTTCCTGCTTGCACCCAACTGTTGGGTGCTATGCTCTGACAACACCCATCTCCCCCAGTGAAAATAATAATAATAAAAGGAAAGGAAATTCCCAATCCTACTTTGAAGTTCTGGCTCCCATGACATTCTCCAGGCATAATTCATGAGGCCCTCGTGGGATCGATAGTATGTGTATTTTAAAAATTACCTTTTCTGTTGTTGTTATTCACTTGGAGTCACGGAGGCATGGAGTGAAGTCTCATCTGCACTGCTTTACAAATGTGAATTGGAACAGATTCATGAACTTCTCTGGCCCATGCTTTTTTCAGGCACAGTGGACTCTGCCTTCAATTTCAACAAGCTACTGTCAGAGTCAGTATAAAGATGAAACATTGTAAGTGTCCTAATTCATCCAGTGTATCTCTGCTTTACCATCTTTCTTATTGCATTGACACTTACATGAAATGTTTGTCATCGCTACGGGTCTGGGAGTCATTGAAACTGAATATTTGTCAAACCCGCCTCAGTTTCCCAGTCCCAGCAGGTGAACTCCTCAGACATACTGGATGCCTTCTCCTTGCCTCCCTAACTCCCCTCCTCTTGAGTCTTCTTCAGAGTCCAGCTGAGAGGGTATGACCAAGGCATTAGAGGTAAGTTCTGGAAAAATAGAACATCGACACAGCAGAAAAGTGTGGACAGGGTTTCAGGTGAGGCAAACCCGGGACTTCCCTGGTGGTCCAGTGGTTAAGAATCTGCCTTCCAGTTCAGGGGTTTGGTCCCTGGTCAGGGAGCTAAGATTCCACCAGCTGCAGGGCAACTGAGCCAGTGTACGGCAGCTACTGAGCCCACGTGCTCTGGAGCCCGTGTGCCACCACTAGAGAGAAGCCTGTGCACCTCAGTGAAGACTCCACATGCGGCAGCTAAGACCCAACACAGCCAGTAAATAGATAAATAAAATAGAAAAGAGAGGCAGCCCCTTGCTTCAGGCCTTGCCCTGGTACAGGCTGGTCATTAACACAGCCCTGGATTCTTCTTGGCCTTCAACTCAAAAGACATTCATGCCCGAAGACCTCAGTAATAAGGGACCAGGGAAGGGCTGGGCAGCCTGCACGCTCAGCATAAGTTTCCCGGCCTCAGAGGCCTCCCCTCCTTTCTCCTTCCTCCACCATCCCTCTGAAGTCAGCGAAACCATTGAGCAGCTTCTGGAAGAAGGCCTTTGCCTTTGGAGAAGGCAGAAGGGCAAGGGGAGCTGGCAAGACCCCCTCCTAGGCCTCCTGGAGCCTCTCTCCCCTCCCCCAACCTCTCCACCAAGGCCTAATAGTCTTTAGCTCAAAAGGCCATTAGGTCTGGGGGCCCGGGGCCTGAAGGATGGGAGAGGGGAGCCATGCTTAACCATATTCTCCAGTCCCCTTAAAACTAGGGTTACCCCTGGCCAGACCAGCACATACTTATCACCAACTTTGACCTGCCATTCTTGCCCTGGGCTGCAAGTGACTTTGCTGAATTCTGCAAATTGGTCTGAATCTGGAGCACTTCGGACTTCCCACAGCATCCCTTCACTTGGTTTCAAAGCCTCAGACTTGATTGTCTTTCCTCTTTTCACTTTCTGTCCACCCTACCTCTCTTGTCCCGCCTTCCCGCTGCTTCTTTTCTTCGTGTTCTTGGTACAGGAAATCTTCCTCAGCAGACCTTCTGCCCACTTTGTACATGTGTGCACACAAACACACACAAATTCAGGGGTACATGTAGACGTTCACTCTCAAAAACACAAACACAAACCTTTGAGCTTAAGACATCAGGCTGTCATTGAAGCCCCGGGTTCACCTACTCACACATGCATCTCTGGTATCTTCCACCCAAAAAGCATGCACTCAGAGATGTATCCAACCACACACATTGGCCTGTTCACACCAAAGGACACACAAACACAAATATGCATCCACTCAAAATGCCAAGCGTGGTTATCACAGTTTATGCTGCCACCAAATCTTCCAGAGCTTGCCAGGGAATTGCCGTATTTTATTCCTGTTGGGAATTCTGTATACATCTGTGTAATGTCCGAGCAGCATGTTTGGGGCTGGAACAGTTGTACGACAGGATGGATGAAAACCACTCCCCGGAAGGTCCCTGAGCTCTGAGTCATCCCAGAGAACCTGGAGAAGGAGGAGGAGCAGAGATCCGAGTGAGGGGTGTGGTCCGCTCGTTGGAATCAGAACCTGCCCATCACCTGTGCTCTGTAAACCAGCAGAAGATCCTGAGGCAGGAAGTAGGAGCCAGTGGGTAACGCCAAAGGGGCGTGGACTTCAAAACAGGAAAGGAAGGAGCTATTGGGGCCTCTAAGTTCCAAAAAGCACAAGGTAAAAATGGCATTTCCCTTGGGGGTGGGCTACATGGGCTCTGGTGAAGCCAGGACTGACTGTGGCCAGGAAGAGCAGCGAGGCTACACCGCCGCGGTTGGTGTCCATTTCGGTGTGTTTCAAGAACACCAATCAGGGCGAAAAGAAATGGACTAGGGTAAAGAGTGGGGTTTCAAGGAGTCAAGTATAATGGAAAGATCAAAGGCATTGATTCAAATTCTCCTGCCACTCTAGTAGCTGTGTGGTCTTGACAGACATACTTAACCTCTCTGATCCTTAGTTTCCTCCTCTGTTAAATAAAGGTATGCTGCCTTCCTTGTGTGATTGTAGTGAGGATTAAAAGAGATGAAAAGACATAAAAATACTAAGCCCAGTGGCTGGTGCATGCAAGATCCAACAGATGATGGCTGTACGTGAGAAGGAAGTAATTACAAGGCCAGTGTAAGATGGCCTGAAACCCAGGACAGGAAGATTCAGAGTCTTCCTTTCCTTCAGGACCCAGAAAAAGAAGGGCAGCTACAAGCTGAAATGCCTGTTTCTTATCAAGGATGCAGTGCACTGTGGTTAAGAAACTAACGCCAGATGGCCTGAGTTCAAATCCTACTATGTGACCTACAGCTAACTTCTCTATGACTTGGTTTCCTCCTCTGTAAAATGGACATGATAATAATAATAGGATCTCTCTTATGAGCTTATTATGAGAAGTAAATGGCTTAATATTTGTAAAGTACTTAGAGTACTATCTGACACAGAACAAATGCTGTACAAACATAAGCTAAGTAAATAAAAATAAAGCCAGGCTCACATGCTGATGGGGAATATGGCTCTGAGAAGGATTCATAGGCGGCATGGCAGCCATTGGCCAGGCACAGACTGCCTCTTTGGCTGCAGGATCGGCTCTCTTCAGAACCCTGCACTCAGACTCCCTCTTTTGTCTGTGGTTTGTTTACCTTAGGAACAAGTTACCCTTTTAAGTGTTCAAGCTGCTCAAGGTTTTTCTAAGGGAAGAGTAGACATTTCTTTATATGTTGCTGGTGGCGCTATAAATTGGTCCCGTCCTCCCTGGGTTATGTAATAAAAAGCATGATACTGTTCATATCCTTTGATCAGATAATCCCACTTTGGGGATCACATTCCCAAGGAAATAAAAAAGCGGTTTGTACAAAGATGTTTATAGCATCACTATTCACAGTGGCTCAGCCTTGGAAGCAACCCAAATACCCTACACTAGGGGAATGATTAAACCAGCCAGGGAACATCAGCACAAAGGAATAGTATACAGCCAGTCAATCCTCAATGAAATCAGCCCTGAATATCCATTGGAAGGACTGATGCTGAAGCTCCAATACTTGGGCCACCTGATGCCAAGAGCCAACTCATTGGGAAAGACTAACGCTGGGAAAGATTGAGGAGATGGGGGTGGAAGAGGATGAGATGGTTAGATAGCATCAGTGATTCAATAGACATGAGTTTGAGCAAATTCCAGGAGATACTGGAAGACAGAGGAGCCTAGTCAGACATGACTTAGCAGCAGAACAACAAATTCAAATTGCTAACTATGACACAGACAAAAGCAGAACATAACACCGTCCTTGGTGAAGATGCTGAACAGTGTAAAAATATCCATATTCCCCAAGAAAATTTACAGACTGGATTTACTAGTCAAAATCACCCTAGAAATTTTCTTGACCTCAGAAAAAAATTATTCCAAGTTTCACATGAAAGAGTAAATAGGTGAATATATCAGATAATTTTTCTAAACAAGAGCAATTTTGACTAGATGTTCAAACGTTTTGTTATAGAGCAACTAAACGGAAACAGTGTGGTGTAGGCACCAAGATAGACATTGAAATCAGTGGGACAGAAGAGAGCCCAGAAACAGAGCCAATCACACCTAAGAATTGAATAGAGATGTTTGAACACAAGGGAGAAGGGAGCGTAACTCAATAAACAGGGTTGGGAAAGGTTTACCACTTGAACAATAAGTTATTTTATATCATAAAATGTAACACAAGAGGGACTAAATAGTTAAAATGATGACTAAGAGGATGCAGGAAAATGAAATACAATGTAATGTTAAATTTTAAAAATTCACAAAAGATTGTATGTTCTTACTGACTACAGGGGCTTCCCTGGTGGCTCAGACAGTAGAGAATCTGCCTGCAAAGCAGGAGACCCGGGTTCGATCCCAGGTTGAGAAGATCCCCTAGAGAAGGGATAGGCTATCCACTCCAGTATTCTTGCCTGGAAAATCCTATGGACAGAGGAGCCTGGTGGAACATGACTGAGTGACTAACACACACACTCACTGACTACAGTGCTGAAAAAGTACAGGTCATAACCTTGATAAGGATCAAGGGATGGAACATTACAATTGCTGTAATAGTTGATGCTTCAAACTGATGGAATTTTTTGTTATTGAGAAGATAGGAGTTCGATAAAATAGGGAAAGGAGAGGGTGTGAGTCATCCCACCTTTCCATTAACACAGAGAAGTTGGTGCTGCTTGTGGAAGGGGTAGGACTATGTCTGCCCTAGGTCAGAGGAGAGGACCCCAGCAGCAGAGATTCAGGACAGCTAACAGGATACTCACTACCTTCCAAATCTGACTCCTGACTTGGGCTTCGCGTCCCCAAGCCAGCTCCTACCAGCTGGTTATACTCACCAGCTCCCTAGAGGCTACATTGCTGGGTTCCAGTTTCAGTCATTCATCTAAAAACTGGGTAACCTTAGACCAGTAAATTAACCTCTCAGGATCTCAATTTTCTCATCTGTAAAATGGGAATAGTAGTAGCACCTATTCTTAGAATCATTGTGAGGATTAAATCATTTAATTCATGTAACTCCACATAATAGTGTGTGGCCCAGAGTAACTTCTCAGTAAAAGTCAGTCATGATCTGGGGGAGTTGAAAGTTGACAGAATGCTAAGGGAGAAGTCAGAAAACAGCGTTCAATTTCTGCGATACCTATGTCTTCTGCGTCTCCAGCTGGTTGTGAAGCTGAGCCCACCTGGCTCTCTCCCTCATCTCGACTGATGAGGCAAGAGAGACTGGGCCAAGAGGGGCCCTCGAGTGCAGACTAAGAATCCAGTGCTGACACACAGGGCTCAGCTGCCTCAGATTCTTCCTCCCTCCATGGGGGTTCCGCCTCCCCTCCCCACCCAGGGACAAAGACCAAGCAAGTCACCATCAGGGATTTGAGGGAAATAGGCTTTGTGCCTGGGTGATAGAAAGGGGCCAGGTTCTGGGAGCTTGGCTGCAGGCCATGTCTCACTGGCCAGAGGCAGCTCTCCCAGCCAAGAACTGGGCACTCCCCCCACCCCAGCGAGCTCTGTCCCTCTTGGAGTATGCTTGTGTCCTTCAGCAATCCCTCCCTCCTGTTCAATTCCAGCCACAAGTCTTCAGGCTTACAGGAAGATGGAGATGCTTTTCTTGTACTGTCTTCCCTCTTGCTAAATCAGGCATAGATGGGTGGCAAGGGTAGGGGTACAATGGTCTGCTTCGCTGTACACTCCTCGCACATCAACCTGGGAGTACCCTTATCTTTTGATGAACACTTCTGTGTTTATTGCTATATGGCATTGTCATTATTACTTTTATTATAATTAGCCAAGGCAGGACTTCCTAGGACCTACTTAGTGTCCCCCAGGAGGGGCAAAGAGAGTGACTATTGGGTCCATTCAGGATGGAGAGACATGCAGGGCAGGGCTCTTTGAGAACCAGATTGCAAAGTACTTTCTTCTCCTGGGAACCGGACCAGGGGACCCTCTAGGAACCAATGTGATTATAGAATAAAGTGAATGTCAGCCCTGAGGAGGGGCATCCAGAGGGTCAGCTGCAGAAAGAAGAGACGAGGAAGCCTGAAAACGGCTGAGGGTCCTTCCTAACTCCATAGTGAGGCTAATCCCACAAACGTGTTGAAAGACTTTTGAAGCCAGACCCACGGAATGAAACCTCCTTTCATTCATCCCTTCACTTATTTATCCATGCAGCCAACTCGGCTCTGTGCAGACAAACACATATAAGGACAGCAGCTGGGGTGACCACCACTGACGACCATTTCAACGCCACTGACCCAAACAACGTTTTCTCCAAACCAGTGACTGAGCTGGACAGACCTCCTGCGGGGGAGTTCACAGCGGGCAGGCCCAGAAACACTCTCATTTCTGTCAAAGCCGGAAACAACCACTTCTCAACCTTTCTGGAATTCCTGGTGACTTTGTAGTTTGCCTGTGTTTGTTATTTTTGCTAACTCCTGTTTGCCTGTAGTTCCTGATGATTAGAAAAATAAGCAAAGCAAGCCTTAAACACGAGAAGGGGGACATATGGTTATTTCAGAGCTCAGGAGCAGTAGAGACCTGGAGAGGTACAGAGAGAGAGAGAAGTCAGTCTCCTCCCCATCCCCACCACTCCCCCACGAATGTCCCCAACCTCCACCTCACATCCTCTACTCCTTTCTCCTCCCCCTGCTCCCTGACATGTCCCCTAGCATCATACAGGGGCTCAGGTCCCCTCCCCCTCCCCCTTGGGAGTCTGGCCTTGAGCCTGGGGTGCTGGAGAACTTGGGCTGGGCCTGAGCACCCCCTCCCCAACTAATGAGCATTCGTTCTGGGATGAGCCCTGGCCTCCAAGGGTCAAAGGTGGCAGCTTTATTTACTCACAGCCATGCTCTCACTGCTCCAGCCCTTTCATCATTTTTTATAATGGAAACAGCCCAGTGGCCACAGGCGCCCTGGGAGACCACCCCACTACCTCCCTTCTCCCCGCAGCCTCCAGACACACAGACACTTGTATCCCTCCAATAAGGGCTCAGATTTCTCAACAAAGTACAGCTTTGCTCTCAGGACAGTTCTCAGCTGTCGATTTGATCACATTCCTCTGTCTGTTTAGAGCCTGAACCAGAGAGGCTGGGGGTTGGCCTCAGCCTGTGAAAGTGGGCACGGGGTTGTGAGAAACGGGTGTCATGCATGAGCCTGGGGGTGCATGGTGTGAGGGTGCATTTGTGTGGGAAAACCAAGGTAAGTATAACACATCTGTCTTGAAAACATGTTTGTGTGTGTGAGAACCCCTGTGAGTGTGTATAAGCATGAGTATCTGGGTGTGAGTATTTATATGTGTGCATGATAGTCACATATGTGAGTGTAAGAGAATGTGCACATGTGCATGAGAAGTTGGGTGTGTGTGCATGTGCTTATGTGTGAGTTTGTGTGCATGCTTGTGGCAGAACCATGTACACATGCGCCTGCCTGCCTGTGTGTGAGCACACATATAAGTTTGTGTGCATCTCCAGGTATGAATAGTGTTTAAGGCTGTGTCAGCACAACCTAGAAAGGTCTCAGAACTGTAATGTTAAAGCAAAGACAGACACAGAAGTTAATGTGCTCTACGATGCCATGTGTATGAAGGATGTGTGTGTGCATGCTATATCACTTCAGTTGTGTCCGACTCTTTGTGACCTTATGGGCTGTAGCCCACCAGGCTTCTCTGTCCATGGGATTCTCCAGGCAAGAATACTGGAGAGGATTGCCATGCCCTTCTCCAGGGGATCTTCCCAAACCAGGTATCGAACCCACATCTCTTTTGTCTCCTGCATTGGCAGGCAGGTTCTTTACTACTAGCGCCACATGGGAAGCCCTTATATGAAGGATAAAAATAGACAAAACTAACCCATTGTATGAGAAGTCAGACTAGGGTATTGTGCATGGAAAGGGGGCATGAGGGAGTCCCTGGGATACTGAGAATATTCTTCATTTTGATCAGGATACTGTCTACATGGGGGTGTCTACCTTGTGGAAACTCACTGAGTTCTATTCACATATATAATAATAAACCATAAGGCACATAATTTAGATATTGTCTGAATATATGTTGTAATTCAATAAAACATTTACCCCCAAAATGAATGTGAAGACTGTCTCCTAAATCTCCACCCACGTGCCTCACACGTGCCCCCGTCATCCCTTCTGGCCACTTGTTCCGCATTCTCTTCCTTCCCCTCCTCACACCCCCTGAAGGTGGGGGTGTCTGGGTGTTTAAGAGGCGTATGTATCAAGGTCACTGAGTCTGGGGTCCTCCCCAGCTTCATGGCCCTCCTCTCTACCTCCATCTCACCTTCCTTGGCCTCTCCTTAAAACTCAGCGACCCCATCCGAGACAGTGTCCTGGGGCTGGAGCTCAGATGAGGGGAGATTTGGGTCTACCCTCTAGGAGCCCTCACACTGAAATTCTGCACTGGGCCAGACCTCAGGTGTGTACACTGATGTGACAGTGTTAGAAGTCCAGTCACTCTTAAGAGGGACAGAATGCACATGGGAGGGAGCGGGCACTGCAGGGCGTGTGTTCAGTGTGGGTTTTTAGAAGAAAAAAATCTCAAGAGGGTCTCTCTTTGGAAACCCCCAAAGACAGACCTTGGCTGCACTATTTAAGCTCCTGGGATCTGATTTCTTAAAGTGAAAGAAAGCATTCTGGGCTCCCGCACCGTCCCTGTGATTATGTGTGTATGTGATTGTGTGCACGTGCCCGTGATGTGTGTGGCCATGTGTGTGCTTGTGGCTGTATGTTAGGACACACACATGAGCCCCTGTGATTCCAAGGGGCACAAGAGCGCTTGTGCTCCAAACGGGGGACAGAGTAAGCACATTTCCTTTCAAATTACTCTGCCTTGTGAGTCCCACAACACTGGCCTGCCACACATCCCACTTGGGGGTTCAGACCCTCAGATTTATGCAGGTCTCCAAGACCTGGGGTCTACCCTGGGAAGGGGGCTGTGCCTCTGAGGCAGGAGGGTCAGCTTGGCTCAGTCCTCCCATCCTCCTCCAGGCAGACTCATTCACTCCCTTCCGCAGGCTGGCGCCTGCCCTGGCACTCTAAGGAACCTGGCTCTGTCAGCTCCATCCCAGGCCCCCCCTACCCTGCCCCCATCCCTCCCTGAATCAGGGCCCCTCCCACCCTCTCCCAAACCTGCTCAACCCGCCTGGCGGCCCAGCATCTCCCAGAGGTGCCTCTTGCACCCCCCTTCAGGGGAACAGCCATCACACAGAACCAGGAGAGACAGTGAGAGCTGGGAGTGGGGTAGGTGGAGGGCGGGCTGACCCCTTCAGAAGGGGTGGGGAGATCGGGCTTGCTGCTTCCAGAGCTGTCCTGATGCTTCTCTCAGAACTTAGCTATAGCTCCCCCTCCCCCACTGCCCAGGTCTCTCCTGCCAGTCAGGACTCTAATAGTAACCTCCTTTTTCCCACCCCCATCCTCAGTGGCTCAGTCTACCCTGCGGGCTCAGCTGACATTCTATCTAAGTGACCCAGAGGGGCCACTGGGACTTGCCACACCCAGGAGTGTCTTGGAAGCATGGAAGGGATGAGAGACAGTTGTGAGTCACCACACCCCTTCCCAGGGCTCCCTTTGAGGATGGGGGCCTGGCTCTGGACTCTTGGAATAGTGACCCCAATTTCCTGAAGCACCTTAGGTCAGTAGGAATATACAAAGGGTGGACAGACCCACCCAGTCATCTCCCCCTCCTCGCTGGAAGACAGGATAAGACAGTGTTCCTCCCTTTGAGGGGAGGAGAAACATTAACATGTATACACAGATGCACAAAATAAAGAACAATTTGTTGAGTGCTCATTATGTGCCAGGGACTGTTCTAAGAGTTTTATACAACTTAGCTCTTTTTGGGCTCCCCTGATAGCTCAGTTGGTAAAGAATCCTCCTGCAATGCAGGAGACCTGGGTTCTATACCTGGATTGGGAAGATTCCCTGGAGAAGGGAAAAGCTACCCACTCCAGTATTCTGGCCTGGAGAATTCCATGGACTGTATGGTCCATGGGGTCCCAAAAGGTTGGACATGACTGAGCAACTTTCACTTTCACTTTAACTAGCTCTATTTCACTTCACAGCAATCCTATGGCAAAGGTACATTCATTATCCCCATTTTAGAGATGGGAAGACTTGTTCAAGATCATATCTCCAGTAAATAGTGGGTTCAAACCCAAGCAACACAAACTGCACTCTTAACTGCCACAACATTTGCATAATTACCCTTAAAGATACACATACTTACTCATACTTAGGACAAGCCATCTCATATACACAGCATAGAAATACATCATTACCCAGATGTTAATCATACCTAATATTCATACAGCAATTCATTTACAAATCACTTTCACGCCTGGACACAATACCTACCAAAGGAGGGATTGTTTTCCCGTAAATAGCGATTAAAGCTGCCATTTACTGACTCAACTGAGGTTCAACTATTTGCTGGAAGTGGTTCATCTTCTCTTTCCTTTCTCTCTTTAAATAAAGGTAAAATATGATTTTACTAAATTAATTTTAGCAGTAAAATGAGAATAGCAGTAAAAATGAGAATAAAGTGAAAAGTAAAAGTCCACCTTCTTCCTCCTGATATTCCCACTTGCAGAGATAACCACTTTAACAGTTTCTTTGTATATTATCCCAGAAATTGTCAATGCACACAGAAGCAAATAGTATTAGAGATTATATGTGGATCTAACCCTTGGGAAGAAGCTTTGCTTCTCCTCTTTTACAGATGAAAATTTCTTAAAGGTGGGGCAGCTCTCCAAGGTTGCTCAGCTATGGTGTTGAGCAAGTTTTGTTGTGAATCCACCTACCTGGCCTGAAACCTGTGTTCTCATTCCCTCTGCTCCCCAGGCCCATTGCATCCTCTTTCACTGTGATGGCCCAGCCTAGGTGAAAGGCTCCATCGCCCCCATAAACAGGTCTGGCCCCTGCTGCTCTGCACTCTAGGGCAGGGTGGGGAGCTCGTCTGGAGAAGTTCATTCCCTCCAGCAACTCAATCTGGGGGACAAGTAGCTGGGCCGATCCCTGCTAAGAGGAGGGTAAGGAGCAGGCCTAGGAACCTGACTGACATCCCTGCAGGGTCCACATCACCAGAGGGACACATCCCAGGGTACCCCTCTTGAGTCCACATTAGGCTCCCCAAGGCCTTGAGGATTAGGGAGTGCTGTAGGAGACAGGCCTTATCAGACGGTGCCTCGCAGGCAGGGACACAGATCAGGGAGCGGGGTGAGGCCAGGGCTCCCAGGAAGAAGAGGGATGTTAGATATAATGTCAGTCTTTAGATACGAACTTCAACCCTCTGCTCTGCCTCCAGGAGAGGCTGACCATGGACACGGCAAGGACTATTCCTAGCTCCTGGGTGCAAGAGGCTCTGGAAGCACCCTGCCCTCTGGGTAAGCTTTTTGTGACTGCTCCTGGGTCAGCTTTCAGTAGGACCTCCCCCCGACCTGTCCTCAACTTCTCTCCCTACAGAGAGGGTGGGAGGGTGCAAGGGTGGGACCTGGGCAGGTGTGAGTTGCCAGGGTTTGGCTGCAACCCAACTGCTGAGGCTTTTAAGACTCCCAAGTGGCTGTTCTGACACAGGTGGCCCAGGCTGTCCCTGATGGTCCTTTGTGCCTTGGAGTTACCACCCAGTACCCACATTTCCTGTCGTTATACATAATCTGGAGAATGGGCCAGGGCCGGGATGCGACCACCCTTCCCCAGTCCACAGGGGAGACTCTTTGGGATAGAATTCTCAGCGAGTTGCCCCCTTCCTATGTGAACAAGAGGGAGTGTCCATCGGGAATGCCTGAGGTCTGTTCTCAGGGGAGGGATAGGAAGCCAAGGCGAGGCTTTCGAGGGCCACGGGGGAGGCACTAAGGCTTTACCCATTGCTCAATCATCTCTGGGCCACGCTGACGCCATGGGACAAGGCAGTTCCTCAAGAGCTCACCCTCTCCCTCCTCTGCACATGGCAGGGCCCCCCCAGGTCCCCGTCACTCCCAGGATCACGACCACACACCTGAACATGGATTGTTTTTGAAAGCCCACAGCTCGTTGAGTACAGGATGGGTGTTCGTGGGACACCCCATTTCCATCTGTTGATAGCACCATGCTGGACCTGAAATCCAAGGACACAAGTCTCTTTCCAGCTTGGCTTGACTCTGGCTAGTCAGTTTCCCACCCTGAGCCTCAGTTTGCCCATCAGTAAAATATGATTTGGACTAAATTTAGAATCATGGGAATCTGGGAATGAGCTGGGGTGAGTGAAGTTGGCAGTGGGGGTTCTGCTTGTGGAATTGAGCAGGATCTCTCTCCAGGGGGAATACTGTGGAAGGCAGGAGCCCCTAAAAAGACATCATTGGTCAAGGAGAAGGGAAGCATGTATGTTTGTTATGAGTGTTTTTATGAATGTATATGTGATGCGCACATGTGTACACAGGGGCACAGACTTATGTGTAAGGGTGTGTGTGTGTGTGTGTGAGGCTAATTGATCCCTCCCTCCCAGTTGGGGTGGGGGAAGGGCCAAGAAGGCAGCCACTCATTAGGAGGCAGCTAATGGGCCCAAATGGCCGTGTCAGCAAAGGCTGAGCTCAGATGAGCTTCCTCCCGGAGGGGGGAGGGGGAGAGATGTGAACTAGGAGGAGGAGGGGGAAGGAGAGCGAAAAAGATGGGATAAGGAAGGGGAAAGAGTAACGCTTTCCCAGAAGAAACTAGAAGACTTGACATGTCTCCAGTGCTGTCCCCGTTAATAAACCCTCCCACCTGCGAGAAGAAAAAGCTCTTTGACCAGAGAAGTGGAGATGGAGAACCAGTGGGGGAGGGAAAGGAGGCCCCAAGAGTTCCTGCCCCAGACACAGGTAGACCGGCCTGCACTCACAGTCGTAGAGACACACACTGCATATCGCACACCCTCAATATGCATCCATGCATGTAGAGGGCCGTGTGCTCACCCTGGGACATGCCCACGAGAAAGTACATGTGCATTCACCCAAGGATGACGGCTCTGTGTCTGGTGCAAGGGAGATAAAAATGAAGAGCCTGCTCCAGGAGCTGACATTTAGTTGGGGCAGTGCTAAGGAAATAGACCATTCATGTGGTCTGACACATGCTGTACCGCAGATGCACCTGTAAAGACCATGAGGGGATCAGCTGCAGTTCTTGCCTGGAGCCACGTTCAAACTGAGGATCGGGGAGTGAGAACCCAGGCCTGCAGCCCCTACTTCTCTTCATTCAGCTGAGTCCTGTGAGGGGACCCTTCACGTCCCACCCATCTCCACCACCATACCTCCTTCCCCACACCAGAAACCTGCCATTGCTTACAGTCTCTCACTTCCAATTGTGAAAACACTACCAGGCAAGCCCTGATTTTGGCAAATCAGATTCCTAGTCCAGGGACCCCAGTGATGATGGAGGAGGTCTCCAAACTTTACATATTTCTTTCTATCTTGCACCACTCACAAAGTAGACTCCAGAGGAAATAAATGTTAGGCCCTAAAAATGCTAGAAGACATGTTAAAATTAAATAATTTTGGATTAAAGAAGGCTGTTTAAGACACAAGCTATAAAAGCCATAAAGAACACTGACAAATATACTACAACTAAATTTTAAACTGCTATGTGATAAAAGGTCAGAAATTGCATAGAAAGACAGGCAACCGAAGCATAACAGATGTTAACATCCAGAATAAAGAATGCTAACACACTAAGAAAGAGATTTTTTAAAGCACATTAGGTGGGAGTTCCTAGGTGGTGTAATGGTTAGGATTCGGTGCTTTCACCGTCATGGCCTGAGTTCGATCCCTTGTCAGGGGAACCGAAGCAAGCAGCATGGTACCGCCAAAAAAAAATACTCTAGAAAGATGGGCAAAGTATAGGAGCAGGCAATTTATAGAAACAGAAATACAAAATGTCCAATAAACTTAGGAAAACATGTTCAACATTACAGATGTGCAATTCTAATTATAGAAATGCAAATCAAAACAAATATCAGATTCATTTTTGCTTAATCCAATAGATTAGCAAAAATTCAGAAAACTGATGTTATCCAGCGTTGGAGAAAGCATCCATAACTGGGTGGTCTCATCAGTAACTGGAAGCACTGTAAACAGATTCAGTCTTCTTAGAGGGCACTGTGGCAGTTTCTGTTAAAATCAACAATGGCCATCTTTATCTTAGCAACTTTATTTCTAGATACTCATTATCCTAACGAAATATTCACGTCTGCCCACAGAACCATATACCAGAGAATTTACTGAGCATTGTTCATAACAATGAAAAATTAGAAGCAACCTAACAGTCCCCTGGTGAGGGGTGGCTAAATAAACAGTGAAACCCCATGCTACAGAATACTTAATATGTCACAGTTAAAAACTATGATGTAATCTCTAGGTATTGATTCAGGAGAATCTCAAAGACATTTTTTCCAAGCCATATTTTTAATTAGAAAAGCAAGTTGCAGAAAAATAAGAATATTTGTCCGCAAAGATTAAAAACACACCCCAAAATGGTGTGTTTCTTTGTATATATAACATACAGATAAATGCATAAGAAACGGTCTGGAAGGATACCCAGTACACTGACCACAGCTGTGAACTCTGGGGGGAGATTCTGGAATTGGAAAGGGCGCTTCATCTATATTTCTTACAGCAAGAATTTTGCAATTTAAGTTTTAATAAAAGTTTACTGAATCAATTAATAACAAGATCAGCAGTGAGACCTGACACACACATGAGACACGAAGAGTCTTGGCCACTGACTGCAGAGGGAGGCCCTCTGGCAACAATCCTGCTTTGGCAAATGTCACAAAGGTTTGCCTTCCATTCCACTCCTGAAAAGTGAAAATTAGGGAGCTGTCCAGATGAACTGGCTCGGATCCCTCGTTTTACAGAAGTAAGGAAAGATGGCCAGAGCTCAAAACACAGCTGCCGAAAGATCACAAAAGGTTAACGGAAGGGGGAGCGTGGCAAGTTGACCTAAAATTTGTCATCTTAGATATGGGAGACCTGGGTTCGATCCCTAGGTTGGGAAGATCCCCTGGAGAAGGGAAAGACTACCCATTCCAGTATTCTGGCCTGGAGAATTCCATGGACTATACAGTCCATGGGGTCCCAAAGAGTTGGACGCGACTGAGTGACTTCCACTTCACACTTGTCATCTTAGATATATGTCCAGGCCCAGGGGCTCCTGGTTGTACCCACAGCCTCCGAATTCTGCCCCAGCAATCATGACAAAATTTTTAAAATTCTTTTTATGTTATATATTTATGTATTTATTGGCTGTGCCTTGCAGCATGTGGGATCTTAGTTCCCTGACCAGGGATGGAACCCACGCCCCCTGCATTGGAAGCACAGAGTCTTAACCACTGGACTGCCAGTGGTTATGGGAGTCCCTATTAGGGAGCTCCCTAATTTTCACTTTTCAGGAGTGGAATGGAAGGCAAACCTTTGTGACATTTGCCAAAGCAGTTTGTTTGTCCCATAACAAATACTGAGTAGTGGCTGGCACTAACAGTCATTCCATCAGACAGTCCTCTGTAGTCCATAGGATCCTGCCTTATGTTGACGCATTTCCTCACTTGTTCCTCAGTCCATCTCGGAGAGGTAGCTTCTGCTGCTACCCTTATGTCACCGATGAAGAAACTGATGCTCAGAGAGATTCAAGATTTGACCGGGTCCACTCAGACAACAAGGGGCCGAGCAAGACAACCTCAGTCCTTTTGAATCCTAATCTCCAACTCCTTCGACTGCAGCAAAATCCCTTCCAGGGTTCCATTTGTTCCCCGCCGAGTTTTTCTGGGCCCAAGATTTAGTCCTGGCCTGATATTTGCTCTGGGAATAATCCAGACTCTGAGGCTGATCCCAGGCAGAGGACTTAACTGAGGCCTTGGAATGCTGATGAAGACCACGAGAGGCAGTATCGAGTGGTGGTTAAGAGCAGGCACTTAACATTAGATGCAACAGGGCTCCAGTCCCAGTTTCTAGCCTGGTGACCTTGAGAAAGTTACTTAACATCTTTGCCTATTTCCTCATCCATAAAATAGGAATAATATGAGAATCTCTCAGGGTTGTATTAAACACGCACAGAGATAACAGATGTTAAGGCCTTAGTTCAGTGTTCAGTTCTCACTAATATGCTGAAGATGCTATGGCAAATATTCATGGTGGATGGCCCGCCCACTCTGGTCAGCATGACTTGAATTTTAAGTTTTTTTTAATTTCTTTAAAAAAAAATTTTTTTTTACTTATTTGGCTGTGCTTCGTCTTCGTTGGTACAAGTAGGCTTTTCTCTAGTTGTGTGCTCAGGCTTCTCATGTCGGTGGCTTCTCTTGTTGCGGAGCATGGGCTCTAGAGCACAGGCTCAGTAGCTGTGGTGTATGGGGTTGGTTGCTCTGTGGCATGTGGGATCCTCCTGGCCTTGGGATTGAACCCATGTCTCCTGCTTTGGCAGGTGGATTCTTTACCACTGAACCACCAGGAAAGCCCTGGATTTCAGTTTTAGTGCACACTTGTGCCATAGAAGAAGCTGTATCAGAGAAAGATGTGACCGAGCAGCTTGGAAACTGTAGAGGAGCGCCTGACTCCTGGATGCTGAGCAGGCATCCAGCTGCAAACAGGAAGTGAGTCCCCACAAAGATGAGTCCCCACACAAGAAACAGGTCCTTGCAGTGGACAGTCTAAGAGGTAGTCTGAGCTCACTGTGGGGGGATGGGGGAGGGCTGAGGTCAAAAGCAGGATGGGCCAGTATGCTAAGCAGAGTTGCCAGGAGGCATGGACTGGAGAGGTCTTGTGATACTTAGGGTCCAAAATGAGACTCTGCCAGATAGGAACCATGGGCCCAGGTGCTTCGCGGATCTGGATTTCTCTTCATCTGGGTGTCTGTGTCTGGAAGGAAGCCAGAGAGGGATAAAGAGAACAAGGTATTCAGAAGACTTCATCCCCAAAGCAGCCTCCAAGTCTTGGCAACTGCTGACGGGGAACATCCAGAGCTTTCCAAGGTCAAGGAGAGGGGCTCCCTAAGACATCAATTCCGCAACATCATTTCCACAAGGCTGCTTCTGTTGCCTCTCCTCACCCCAATCCTTCAGGAGCCTAAGGCTTAACAGTTACCAGATCGTAGGGCAACAGGTGTGGAAGGAAATGTCCACCTTGCCAAGGCATGGGGCACTTCTCTTCACTAGTTGCCAAGTCAGCAGCTGACTCAGGGGCCACTCTTAAGCCTCCTTACCCTCCAGCTCACCCCACATCCAACTGATCACCAAGCCCTCCCCAGGATTACTAACTTCTCTCTCCCTCCTCACCATCTCCTTCGCCTAGGCCAGCACCTCCCACCTGAACCAAGGCAACAACCTCCTGTGCTACGCTGTGCTTAGGCGCTCAGTCGTGTCCAACTCTTTACAACCCCATGCACTGCAGCCTGCCAGGCTCCTCTGTCCATGGGACTCTCCAGGCAAGCATACTGGAGTGGGTTGCCAGTCCCTTCTCCAGGGGATCTTCCCAACCCGGAGATCAAACGCAGGTTTCCCACATTGCAGGTGGATTCTTTACTGTCTGAGCCACCAGGGAAGCCCAACAACCTCCTGGCTGGAATCTAATTCTCTGACCCGCTGCCCACATGGCCACAAGAACAATCTTTCTAAATTATGTGTCTGAACAAGCTACCCTTCCGTTAAATACCCTCTGGGGCTCCTTATTGCCTTGGAAGTCAAATTCAAGTTCAAACTCTTTGTCAGGTTTTCAAGGTCCCTGCTTTCCTCTCCAGTCTCATCTCTGATCATTCACCATCTCATAATTTATGCTCTGGCTGGACAGAACTACTTAAAGGTCCTTAGGCTCTCTCCTCAGAACTCCTGAAACAGAATCTGCATTTTAACCTGATTCCTAGATGAGTCACCTACACATTAAAGTTTGAGAAGCACAGCTCTAGGCTAATTCTCCAAAATTCCCTGAGCATTAGAATTGCAAATGCTCATTCCTGGGCACCATCCTAGCTCCACCAAGTCAGAATTTCCAGCGCAGGGTCCTGGGAAGCTGTATATTTACCAATACGCAACTGATTTTTTTTCACCAGGAAAGTTTGGGAATCATTATCAGTGCTTCTCAATTTCAACTGCACATTAGAATCCCCTGGGGCGGGGGGGTTGCGGTAAAACTATTTCCATGATTAGAGAGGCTGGTCCGCATGCAGCCAGGCACCAAGCTGGTTCAGATCATCCCCAGGTGATCCGTGTGAGATGTAGGTAGGGTTGAGAACCGCCACACTCAGTAGATGGTTTCCAAAGGCAGTTGTGTGGACTAGTAGCACCGAATCACCTGAGAAGCTCAATGAAGGACCAGGGCTGCCACAGACCTAGAACCCTGGGGTCTCAGTGGGGAATGGTCTGCAGAAAGTTAAGTGAGAGACCCAGGGAGAGAGCCTCTACCCTGGGGCCCTCGCCTCCATAGAGGAAGGCAGCAGTAGTTTCCAGAGTGTGATGGGTTGTGGCAAGATGGGGGTTCCCTGGAGCAGAGCAGAGGAGGACGGTGCAGATGGGAACCTGAGTTCAGCACACAGAGCCAAGATGGACAGAGTTTGCAGCTCTACCTGCTCACTCTCTCATCTAACCAACTCTGCTGAACCTGGGCCTGGAGCTTTGTCAGGTGGGCTGTGGCTCTGGCATGCTACCCCACCCTGTCTTGGAACCTGGCTGGGGTATGAGCCTGTCTTGGAGGTGGGAGTCAGGGGAGGGAGGCAGAAGATGGAGAGAGTTCACTGACTTCCCAAGAACCTACAGCTGATTGATTACAAAATGCTGTCTGCCCTATAACTGCATTTGGTGCTCGCGGTTACCCTGTGAGAGGTTTTCTCCACGTGTGTATGTATGGAAACTTAGAGAAGTGATATGTCCAAGCCACAGAGCTGGTCAATAGCATAGCAGAGATTGGATCCTGGATTTTCTGGGAATTTCACTCTAAGATATACCGACAGGAACTGTCTTTCCCACTCATGTTGGTGCCCCCACACCCCTGCACAGTCATTTACATTCAGAAGCACCCACACCCCACACGGTTACACGTGCACATGCCTGGTCCCACTCGCTCTGAGACCACACATTCACTCTCTCACACTGATGAATACACAGCCTCACAGACACACACACTTCCAGTGGCCCGCATACATACTTGCACAGGCACAACGCACCCACACTCACTCTCATAAGGCCCTGTTGGCTCACCTTCCTTCCCAGAGGCCAAGTTAACCTTGACCCCACCACAAGTCTCCACTTACTCATCTGTAAATCAGGGCTGCTATGTCTGCCTGCCTGAAAGGACTGATCAGGTCAGATCAGATCAGATCAGTTGCTCAATCATGTCCGACTCTTTGCGACCCCATGAATCGCAGCATGCCAGGCCTCCCTGTCCATCACCAACCCCCAGAGTTCACTCAGACTCACGTCCATCGAGTCAGTGATGCCATCCAGCCATCTCATCCTCTGTCGTCCCCTTCTCCTCCTGCCCCCAATCCCTCCCAGCATCAGGGTCTTTTCCAATGAGTCAACTCTTCACATGAGTTGGCCAAAGTACTGGAGTTTCAGCTTTAGCATCATTCCTTCCAAAGAAATCCCAGGGCTGATCTCCTTCAGAATGAAGTGGTTGGATCTCCTTGCAGTCCAAGGGACTCTCAAGAGTCTTCTCCAACACCACAGTTCAAAAGCATCAATTCTTCAGTGCTCAGCCTTCTTCACAGTCCAACTCTCACATCCATACATGACCACAGGAAAAACCATAGCCTTGACTAGACGAATCTTTGTTGGCAAAGTAATGTCTCTGCTTTTCAATATGCTATCTAGGTTGGTCATAACTTTGCTTCCAAGGAGTAAGCGCCTTTTAATTTCATGGCTGCAATCACCATCTGTAGTGATTTTGGAGCCCAGAAAATGAAGTCTGACACTGTTTCCACTGTTTCCCCATCTATTTCCCATGAAGTGATGGGACCAGATGCCATGATCTTCATTTTCTGAATGTTGAGCTTTAAGCCAACTTTTTCACTCTCCACTTTCACTTTCCTCAAGAGGCTTTTTAGTTCCTCTTCACTTTCTGCCATAAGGGTGGTGTCATCTGCATATCTGAGGTTATTGATATTTCTCCCGGCAATCTTGATTCCAGCTTGTGTTTCTTCCAGTCCAGCGTTTCTCATGATGTACTCTGCGTATAAGTTAAATAAACAGGGTGACAATATACAGCCTTGACGAACTCCTTTTCCTATTTGGAATGTCAAATTACAAAAGCATTTGGCGCAACACATGGAAAATACTCAATAAGTAGGAGCTGGTTTTGTTACCCTTGCTATCGTTGTTGTTCAGTTGCTAAGTCATGTCTGACTCTCTGCGACCCCAAGGACTGCAGCACGCCAAGCTCCCCTGTCCTTCACTATCTCCCATAGTTTGCTCAAACTCATGTCCACTGAGTCAGTGATGTCATCTAACCAACTCATCCTCTGTCGTCCCCTTCCCCTCCTCCCCTCAATCTATCCCAGCATCAGGGTCTTTTCCTACAAGTCTGCTCTTAGCATTAGGTGGCCAAAGTATTGGAGCTTCAGCATCAGTCCTTCCAATGAATATTCAGGGTTGATTTCCTTTAGAATTAAGTAATCTCCTTGCTGTCCGAGGGACTCTCAAGAGTCTTCTCCAGCACCACAATTGGAAGGCATCAATTCTTCAGTGCTCAGAACCCTTGATATTATGATTGTTATTGAACATGTCCCAGCTGTGGCCTATTGTAGAGATCACCCAATGGGCATATGTGCCATGGTGACTTTTCCTGGGTAAAGCAGAAGGGCAAGGGTAGGGGTAAAAGCAGGCACTGGGGTGAGAAACCAGAGAACAGTGAGTCAGGGGCTCCTCCCAGCTGGGGGCAGGCACAGCTGGTTTGGAAGGCAGTTCCTGCCCCATCACGGAGGCCCATGAGAGCTGGGGGCCTTTCCCTAGTCTTGGCTGCCTGGCATCCCATCCCTCTGAAGCAATAGATAGAAATCAAGGCCCGCCCCTCAGCAGTACCTGCCATCATCCTCTTTATCTCTGGCCCCAGAGCCCCAGCCGGCACCACAGCCTTCTCACTGTCACTCCCCCAGAAGCTTTGTAGCATTCTCCAGGCACCCCAGGAAGGCTTGAAAGATCGGGACTTTCTTCCTCATGGACAGAAAGACTGGGAAGCGTTTTCTGCTAATTTACCCTGAGATGGGAAAATGAGGGTCGGGACCCCAATCCAATCCAGAGAACGCGTCCAGCACAGCTGGACCCAGAAGCCCGGCTGTGACCTCCGTCCTCAGACACTGAGCACCAGGTCTGTGCGAGCCAGCCTGAGGGGTTTAGGAAGGCCAGACTTACTTGGCCAGTGGCTGGGGCGAGATGGCCACCTGATGCAAAGAACTGACTCACTGGAAAAGACTTGATGCTAGGAAAGATTGAAGGCAGGAGGAGAAGGGGACGACAGAGGACGAGATGGTTGGATGACATCACTGACTCAATGGACATGAGTTTGAGTAAACCCTGGGAATCGGTAATGGACAGGGGAGCCTGGTGTGCTGCAGTCCACGGGGTCACAAAGAGTCGGACACAACTGAGCGACTGAACTGAACTGAACTGGGGCAAGACAAGAATTTCCAAACCACTCCCAGGGCTCTATTAGATGAGAATGAAGGGAAGCTAGAGGTGGGAGGGCAGGGCCTGGAGACCAAGACTGCCCTCTCTTGGCAGCCTGGGCTGAGGAGGTCAGTTACTCAGGAGTCTCCACTCCCCAGGGCCCCATCACTAGAAGCAGCTCTCATCGCCTCTAAGCCCAAGTGGATCCCCCTTTATCAGCCCCCCTGGCACCAGCCTGTCTGAGCCTCTCCCATCTCTGTCACCTGGGACATTTGTTTTGGAATCTGTGGTGACTGTGGTCAGAGCGTAATTGGGGTTGAAATGCCCACTCGGACCCCCTGAAGGATAAACAAGCTGGGCTGGGGCAGCCCTGGAACCAGTGCGAAGAAAGACATGAAGACAGCAGTCTGAGGAAGCCAGGCGAGCCGGGTGTGGCAGGCTGGCTGGGAAGGCAGGGGGTGGTGAAGAGACCAACAGTGTGCCTGCTGTCCGGGCAGCTGCTGTAGGGAAGTCAGCGTTGGAGGCCAGCTCCCCAGCTGCCCTGGCCCGTGGCTGCCTTCAGGAAGCTTTGGTTTTAAGAGGGCTTTCCTCTGGCTCCAGGGTGGTCTCTGGTGCAGACTTTAGGAGGCTTGGAGACAGTTCCATCCCCTGGACCCCATCCCCACAGCTTGGTCAGTAGGCCTAGGAGTCACACCTGGAGAAACATGTGTTCATTGATGGGGACTTCCTGACCTTGTCTTCAAGGAGCCTAAGAGCAGGAAATAGGGCCCTGCCTGGGGTGGGAGATTCCATTAGGACACAAAGGCCCTGGTAGGAGCCAGGAGGGCACCCTAGGATCCCAGCTAACACCTGCTGAGAGACAGCGGGGAGGGGTTTACAGCAGGAGAACTGCAGAGGTCATTCCAGTTGTTTTCCTAGGACTCCAGTTGAGGCAGCTGGGCTTGAAGGAGGCCTGGCTGTCCTGCCAGCTCTGCCCTCAGGGCTCAGGACGTTTAAACGGCCTACGTGGGGGGTATGTGTGCTCAGGAGTGTCCGACTCTTCGTGACCCCATGGACTGCAGCCCTCCAGTTCCTCTGACCATGGGATTTCCCAGGCAAGAATATTTGAGTGGTTTGCCATTTCCCCTTCCAGAGGATCGTCCTGACCCAGGGGACTGAACTTGAGTCTTCTGCATCTCCTGCATTGGCAGGTGGATTCTTAACTCCTAAGCCACCTGAAGAGTCCAGAGGGCCAGAGCCCAGCATGTCCGGCGGAGGTATCTCATTGGCTAGGAAGCCACGCAGTGCCATGCATGCTGTGCACACCATCACGCTGCAGCGTCAGCCCAGCCTCAGTAGGTGGCCTATGACCATACCGTTGAGGCACATGTGTGGGCTGAGTGACTTGGGGAAGGGTTAGACTGGGGGTCTCTGGAAAGCCTAGTGTTTAAGCCACAAGTCTCTTGAATCTTAGGAAGCATTTGCATCTTTGAGCAGCTGACCACTCTACTTGGAGGAGGAAAGAGGAGTGGGTCTGTGGGGGAACAGAGGTCCTTGAGAGGAATGAGTCCAAGCAGCTCACAGGCCTGTGATCGGTTTGCTCCAGATGCTGAGAGCTGGGTTTTGCTGGACACCTGCTGACCATATTATACCAGTAACTCCTGTCTTGGATGCTACCAAGGGTCTCCCCGCCAAGAGAGAAGGAGTGAGAACTGATGGACTTGAGTGTGGGAAGGCTGGTCATTTCAGGGGAACTGGGCCAGGGCCAGTGAAGCCAGGACTGGCTACTTGCATCCCTGCAGGGGTCCCACTGCCCACATGGACCTCCTGGGCTCCCAATTCTTCTCCTGAGAGCATCTCACTTAGGGATGCCACCAAATGGTTTTGATGTGAAATGGGCCCTGTCTTGGTCGCGCCAAGGTTCAGCGCCCTTTCCTTAAGTGAGATTCTCCTATCTCCGCTCACTCCCCATCACTCTTCTCCTCAGGGAAACCTACCTTTCCAAAGCTGCTTCCTCACCGGAGCGCTGTTTCCCTGCCTCCGGGAGCTGCCATCCTGGGTTTTAGGTCTGCCATCTGGTGGACATTGCCATAACTACTGCCACCACCTTCTGAGGCTGAGGCCAGAGGCAGTGGCACAGACCCCAGGATAGGACAGAGCGCTGGGGGAGGCAGGACTCTAAATCCCGTGGACACGCCCACATTCTGCTTCCTGGGACCGGGAACTCCCAAGAGCTGGGCTTGATTGGCAGCGGAGACTCAGGTGTTGAGCAGGAACCTCCAGGTAAAATCTCACTGCTCTACCCAGCCCAGTCTTAGGAAGCCCAGGGGCCACCAATAAGCCCCATTCTAAACCCCGTTTCTTCTGTCCAAAACTGCAGAGGTGCCCGAGGGCTTAGCTCTATTTCCTGGAGCTGAAAATTTCCTCTGAGTGCTCTTGGGTAGGACAGATACTTGTGAATGTGGCCCCTTTCCCAAGGGGATCAATCCCCCTTGATCCCCTTGCCTGGGGCTCCATGTCTAGACCAAACTAGTGAATGGCATGGCTGCCATGCGGACCCAGAGGTCTGAGGATCCACGTTGGGGAAGGGAGGATGGAAGCCCTCATTACAGGATTCCTCCACGAGGCTGGCAATGGTGAATAATTTATGTACAAGGCGGAGAAGACAATAAATCAGCTGCAATGATTAACATGAGCTATTTTATGTGTGAGAAAGATGTATGGCAGGAGGCTGGTGATTAATGCTGCTGTTTGCGCTGGCTTCTGGGCCTTTATATTCAATTATGGTCCTAAAGTATGTGGGGGGTCTTGGAGTATGTGGGGGGTCCTGGGGATGGCATGGGGCAGACAGGGAGCCCAGGGAGGGAACCATAGATTCCTAGGACCAAGGTGAGATGACAACAGGTGGCAACCTAGCCCTGTGGGCACCCTTACTGATGAGAAGTTTCAGTTAGTGGGATGAAATAGTGGCTATTTCTGTAATGGAAGTCACAGTGCCTCTGGGGTCACTTCTAAACACTTTGTCAAGGGGATGCCCTGGGAAGGGGACAGAGATGGAAGGTGGCATCCTTGGGAAAATCAGACTCTTCTGGCATCAAAGGTTCGGTTTCTGAGCCCCCATTTGCCCTCCCCACTCCCACCCCTGTTGCCACCACCACCATGCTAGGAGTTGAGTAACATCCAGCCAGCCAGCCTGGGGCGGGTGGGCAGTGATGAAGGCTAGAAAAAGTTCCCTGTCAGCAACAGAGCTGGGGAGCCAGGTTCTGGCTCCAGATCCTCCGCAGTGATGGTGGCAGCCAGGCAGGCAGGGGACGAAGGCTTGGGGTGTCCCCCTCCCAGCTGACCCCAGGAACCCCCTCCCTGGATTCCCACACTGAGGCCTCTCGTCCTCAGCCAGCTCCAGCTGGCCCCCATCAGTACCGGGGGTTCCAAGGACCAGTGGCGGCTTCGGGGTTAAGTGATTTCGCCCTGCCCTGCTCCTCCCAGCCCTGGCTCCTATCAGCTCCTTCCTCCCTTTCCTCCTCCTCCTCTTCCGTGACCTCTGTGCTTGTGGCCATGCCTCCCCTCAGAACCCAAGGGCTTGTCAGGAGGCCCAGGGTGGGGGTGGGGGTTCTTCGGGGAGCTGAGCTGACGGCTGGGCACAGAGACCTTCTGGAGGACTAGGGGCTGTGGCATAAGAACTCCCCTCTCTCTCCCAGCCTGGCTGGGAGCCTGCTGTAAGTCATTCTAACCACAGGCCAATGCTTCCAAATCTCAGCCCTGGGGCAGGAGGAGTTGCTCAAAGAAAAGGGAAAAGGAACATCATTGCCCTGGTCAAGGTGGACGGGCATCAGGGGAGGCTGGCAGGGGCAGACCAGGGTTTCTGGCTGGAGAGAGAGTCTCTGGTTCATCTCCCCCAAGTCCCCATCCTTGCAGAGCCCGCAGCTTCCAGGGAAGCACTTCTGAGTCACAACAGCGTGAGCCTCTGTGTGTTAGCCTGTGTGAGTATGAAATCTGTGTCTGGTGAGTATCTGGCTCCAAGGTGGCGTGTGTCTGTACATCTGAGCACCTGCTGTGTCCCTGAGCATCTGTGTGGTGAACACACACACATATACTTGACGCTGATCCCCACCTGGGGCCCCACTCACAGCCCTGTTTAACCAACCTATCGTTCCCCAACAACAGTCTTCCTTGGCCCCTAATCCCCTGTTTGCCTGGCTCATCCCCCGGACTCCTTGGGACTCCATTAATGAGCCCTGGACGCCCCAGGACAAGCTCCAAATTAACCCCACTGCTGACCCCGACATGGACACCTGTAATTAGACCAGGAGTGGCTGAGGCAGAGAAGGCCCTGGGGCTCAGTGGGGTGAGTGCAAGGCTGGGCTGGGAGAGGGAGCCTAATGCCCAGGAATGCTCTAAAAGCTGTGCTTGGCTCCAGGGCCCGCCGCCTGGCTCACCTTTAATACCTCACAAAGCCTCCCAGACGGGGCTCCAGGGGGATTACCCCATGGAGGGACCCTGAAGTCCAGTAGGACTGCGCAGCAGGCCCACCCTGCCAGCTCTGGGCTGAGAGGCCCTATGGAAGGTGAGGACTGCTTCGTGGTCTCAGAGCCCAGCAGCTGGCCATCAGGTCCTTAGCTGCCCAGAACCCATGCCCATGACAGCAGTGCCCAGGGAAGAGCCAAGTCCAGGCTGGCTGGCGCCCACTGCCAGGGCCAACCCCTCCCTCACCCTAACTTGTTTTGTTTGCTCTGTGCAGCGTGTCGGGTAGCTCCATCCGCATTAACCCCTGACCCTGACTGTAACTCTTCCTCCCCTCTGACAACTGTGTTTACCCCATGACTTTCTTGGGAGCAAAGAGAGGACTTAGGCCTTTCCTCTCCTGCCCATCTCTCCTGGGGGAAGCTGCACTCTCCTCTGACTCCCTGATCCAGCAGCTGCCAGCAGAACCCGTGTCCACAAGTGTGCCTGAATACAACGGATGTGGCCTCAGCTAAGGCCTGGGAGGCAGCGCCTACACCTATTTGGGAGTGAGACTAGATGTACAATCTCAATGTGCAATCTGGCAACATCTGTAAAAAACTTTCACTGGAAATCTCATTTGACCCACCAATTCTACTTCTAGGAATTTGCCTATGTTCTCACTTGTACTCAGAGGCATTGTAAGAGCTAAAGACCAGGGACATTCTCAGTGTCCACCTAAAGGACAAGCTATAATAATGAAGCCATGGCCATAAGGGGAATAGTATGCAGCCATTCAAGAGAATAATCTGCATGTTCCCATTGAGAATAATCTTCAAGGTAAACAGATAGCAAGGTGTAGAACAGAATATAGAAGATGCCATCATTGGCAGGAGACAGGGAATAAGGGGAAAACAAAAATAAGCATTCACATGAATGCTTTGAAAATATCTTTTAGGGGGACTTCTCTCGTGGTCCAGCAGCTAAGACTCTGTGCTCCCAGTGCAGGGGGCCTGGGTTCAATCTCTGGTCAGGGAACCAGATCCCACCTGCCACAGTGGAAATCAAAGATCCTGCATGCTACAACTAAGACCTGACCCAGCCAGAACAAATAAAAACAAATAATTTTAAAAACAGGCAATTGTTTAAAGAAATGATGGTATATCCAAATTATAATCATTGAGGGACCATACAAAAATGAAGCAGACCTACAAGTACTGGCAGAGAAACACTACAAGGACAAATGTTAGGGGAAAAAGCAAAGTGGCAAAACAATACAAAAATGTCATTCCAGTTATGTAAAAAGGAAAAGAAACCAAGAAAACAAGACTGTTTCTCCGTGTCATATATATATTACATAAATGTATCCCCGAAGACCCTATCCCCCAAGACAAACACCAGTTGATGACAGGAAGAAAATGAGAAGAGGAGGTTCCCTCTGTATAGCTCTGTATGTATCAACACAACAAGACTTCAAGCATTTCTTGTACAATTACAAAATAAGATAAAAGCTTGTACAAATAAAAACAGCACCACAGTCACTCTTTCAGTTTCCTCCCATATCAGCTTTCAGAACCTTCGTGACCATGACATTGCAATTCTCATGTTACAAAGGGACAGCTGAGGCCGAGAGAGATTACGCAGCTCCCCTGAGGTCACACAGCAGACGCCAGCACAATCAGGCCCCGAAGCTCATAGCTTGTCCATGCCATCACTCCCCAGAGGGGAGGTTTCGTCCATGTTCTGAGCCTCTTCAAGGGTGTGTGCACACTGAGCCTGGGTTAATAACATCCCCTGGACTCTTGCCTTCTGCACATCGTGAACCCTCTTTCCCTCCTGTCTACCTCACTCCCTCCAGCCCCCTGAGGACCTGCTGGTGAGCCCAGCTGGGCATGGGTTCCAGAAGTGGGTGCAGCTCCCTGCCTCTGCATGGCTGCCAGCTTCCCTATCACCTGCTCCTGTCCTGGCTCCTTCTACCAGGGAGAGCTCAGTACTCTTTCCCCGCCAACAACACCCCCCACAGAGCACCCCAGTAATTACACTTAATGGCAAAGACCATAAGAGCTTTATTAACTTTATTACGGACCCAATTAGCAGCTAATGCCCCATGACTACTGTCCCCCCCAATAATCCCATTAAACATAATGAAGCAACCATCCCCCCACCCCTCAGGAGTGGGGGTCGAGGGGACAGGGAAATCCATCTTCCTGGGCCTGATTCTGCCCCCTCAGGCCCATTGGACACCAGCTCAGGCCCAGAGTTTCCCAGGGACTAGGGCTGGGTGTGGGAAGACAGAGATTAATCAGCAAGTATTTTGATGCCAGCCATTGAGTCTACACACACCCATGCACACATACACTCATATATACACCCAGCCTGGCTGATGTCCAAACAACTCCTTTCTCAAAGCAGGGATGTGGAAACACACACAGCTCTCAAACACAGCCCTGTCCAGGACGCAGACATTCTTCCAGCCTGTCCAAGAGCTCCTCAGAGCGGGATGTCCAAGTCGAGGGCCTCTGCCCAAGCTTGTCCAGAGTGAGGGATGGGAGAGCCAGGAATCAGGGAAGACATCTCCCCAACGAAGCCACACCTTCGCCACACCCCCGGCCCTTCCCCTGCTTTGGCTGATGGTTTCAAATGTTTATTCAGCACCTACAACGTGCTAGACACAGTCTGAGGCCCTCTCTGCCATCTCTCTTGAGCATCACCCCAAACCAAGGAAGTAGGCATTATTTCTCCCATTTTACAGATGAGGAAATGGAGGCCCAGAAAGACAACCAGTTTTTTGAAACAGATCTTCTACATGATTTGCCTTAAAAGATCTCTCCTTTCCTTGCCCAGCACCCCACCTTTCCCCAGCCTAAGGCAGAAGGAGCAGAGATCATGGAGATAATTCTGTTACCCTCCGGCGGAAAACTATGGCACAGAGAATGTTCAAAGGACCATTGTGGTAATCACAGCAAGACAGCCCTTGGTGATCTGATCCCGCATTCACCCAGATAGGGTGAGAGAATTAGAAATCAGAGAACATCCCCATTCTGACACAAAAGGCCCCTGAATTGGATTTCCCTGGTGGCCCAGTGGTTGAGAATCCACCTGGCAATGCAGGGGACATGAGTTTGATTCCTTGGCCCAGGAATATTCCTCACACCTCAGGGAAACTAAGTCTGTGTGCCGCAACGACTGAGCCTGTGCTCTAGAGCCCCTGAGCTGCAACCACTGAAGCCTGTACCCTCTAGAGCCTGTGCTCTGCAACAGGAGAAGCCAGCACAATGAAAAGCCCTTGCACCACAGCGAGAGAGCAGTCCCTGCTGGCCCCAACTACAGAAAGCCCGTGCATAACAAGGAAGACCCATTGCAGTTATAAATAAATAAATTAATTTAAAAAAAAGAGGCCCCTGAATTACTAGATCCCAGGGTGCAGATTCAGGGTCTGGCGTGAAGGCAAAGACTGATGGGGGTGGGGAGTAAAGAGTACATGAAAGCAGCAGGTAAGTCCTCAGCCATGCCAGTGATCAAAACCTTAAGACTTGGGGATTCTGGTCCTGAGGGTCTATGGCAGGGGTCTCCATCCACCCCCACCCCAAGCACAAGAATGGCCTCAAGATGCGGTGGGGGTGGCACAGAAAGTTCTGTGGCCTTAGGTCCCTCCACTGGCCTTGGCCCCGGAAAACGGGTAGGGAGTAAACACTGCCAAGACTGACAGGGTGGAATCAATGGCTGCCCTGAGCAAGGGGGCGGGGGCTCAGGAAGGGAGACCCTTGAACCTTTGCTTGGAAACAGGCTCCCTGTTCCCTTCCCCCCTCCCCCTGGCTGGCCCAGCCTGGAAGCAGCCACTTGAAATGGGTCCCAGGGAGCCTGGGAGAGGGGCTGGCCTGGCTCCAGCCTCCAACTCCCAACGCCTCAGCCAGGCCCCCTTCCCCAGCCCCCCTCAGGTCCAGCCCCAAATGGGGTCAGGAGGTGAGAGGGAGAGCTTTCTCTCTCTCTCTCAACCAAGTCAGCATCTACAACCCCCAGCTACCACCACACGCTCAGCATGGCACCCCTCCAACTGGTTCATCCCTGGAGAGGGCGGGTGATGCAGGCAAGTAAGCCTTCTCCTCTCCCAAGAGACTCTGGGAACTGGGGAGGGGGGCAAATCCTCCTCCCTGGGGTTATTGCAGGGCAGAGCCCTGGGTGGGGCTCCTATTCTTCCCTTGGCCCGGGATGAGTGTTCTTTGACACCAAGCCCCCATCCCTACCCTCTGAACAAACAGCACCACCCTCCCCGCCCTCCTCATACCCAGAGGGATCTGCTTCCCAGGGAGCCTCAGCTGGAAACATCTAGAACCAGCTGATAGGGGCTCTAGGGAACCTTGGTGGAGTCCATGTGAAGTCTGGGGGCCTTGGGGGAACATCAGCTTGTGTTGAGGCTCTGGGTAGGGTGCAGGAAATGGCTTTATAGTTTTTTGGCTGTGTGAGCTTCAGCAAGTCTCCTAACTTCTCTGAACCTCAATTTTTCATCTGTAAAATGGAGCTGAAAATAGAACCTACTTCACAGTGCTTTTTTCATAAGCATTAAAGTTGTAACATATAAAATGCTTGGATACTTCAAATGCAATGAATGAGAGCTGTGTTGCTGTCAGGGATGAGGTGGTACCTAGAGTGGTAACGATAATAATAACTGGTGCTGTTAGAGCATTACAGGGACCACGCCACCACCCCCCCACCCTCCCCCCTTGTCCGCACCTTACTGAAAAAGGAGGAGTGAGCTTGTGTCTCCTCACCTCAGCCCTCCAAGGTCTCTGCTTCCTAGAGCCCACCCTGGCATGACAATTTCAGAGGGCTGACTTCGTCCTGGCTCACTTCCAGTAAGCCCTAAAGGTGCCCCCCCATCACATCTTATGCATGCTCACATGCTCTCACACACACACACATACACACACACACACACACACACACAATGTTCCTTCCTTTCCCTGAAGCAAGGAGGAAGAAAGAGATATAAAGGTGAAGGACAAAATTAGCTGAGTGTCAACGTCAAGGTAGCACCCCCACCCCCACCCCTTCTCTGCCCAAGGGAGGGTGTTTCCACAAGTCTCTGCAGGGAGACCCCCAACCCCACCCCCAGGTGTGGACTGACACTGTCAGGCGAGGAGGAGAGTGAGCAGGAGAGGAGGTGGCTTGCTAGGAAGAGCAGCTACCCAGCCCAGGGGCTTGAGCCAGAGCTGGGGCCCCCACACAACACCCCCTCCAGGACTCGGATTTGTGGCCAGGGCCGGAAGAGGCCAGAGGACAACTCAGTATGACCTTCCGGATCACAGCTTCCTTGACCAGAGCCGGAAGTGCCAGGGGCTGAGCCAGCTGGTTGGGGAGCAACTCTTTTCCAGGAAGCAGAAGTGATCTAGGACGATGATCTCCATGATCCCAGCCCCACCGCTGGCCTGTCTGAAGCTCTCATTGCAGTCCCTGCCTCTATTTCGCCACCTCTTAAAGAGAGCCAAGAGCTGTTACTTGCTCTGCTTTCTAGGAGTGGTCAAACCGAACGAGGGGTGGGAAGTCTGGGAGAGAAGGGCCCGGCAGTCCTCTCAACCTGTCTCTGTCATCGTTAACAGTCACAATTATTATTATTTGGAGAGATGGGCCAGAGGTGGTCAGGGATGTGGTTGGGTGAATGAAATGAAAAAGTCCTCGGTATGTGCCGTCTAGCCAGGTTAATACTCCTGCCTGTCGGCCTGACAGCTGCAAGATTGATTACTCAGGCCTCTCGCTCTTTATAACTCGATCAGTTGAATTAATCTCTGGCTGTCGGCCCATCTGATGCCTGAATCACAAATTTAATTTGGAGGTGTACAGCTCCTCCCCCATCCCATCTCCTCCTTCCTTCCACCCTCCCCTTCTCCTCTTTCTTCCACTTCTCCACTGTTTCCTGTTCTCCTGCCTCTGCTTCCCTCTCCACCTCTCAGGCCCCTCGAGGGGACAGTGGTGGAGGAGGGAGATGGGAGTGGGTGGCCCTGAGTCAGCAGCCCCTCTACTCAGGCCAGGGGAGGGGTCATGTTCACCCACCCACTGGGCAATGCGCCCACCCCACCATGCTCCACCCCAAATGGAGAAAGAGGCTTAGCTGACACTAAGTAAGACATATTAATGTACTAAAGACTTAATGAAGTTGGGGGGGGGCATGAGGGGTGGAAAGTGCTTGCTTTATTAGTTTATGGCCGATTAATGGGGACGCCATTACTGTGATGGAGATGGATTGCTGCTGTCAGCAGCCTGGGCTGAGGGCCGGCCGCTCCTTCCTCGGGTGGTGGGTGCCCCGAACAGTCAGAGAGAACTTCATTAGAAGAGCCTATGGGGTCCCACCTAGGGAGGCTTAAGGTGAGCCTGACGGGGTGAGGGCAGGGGCTCAACTCTAGGCTTTGGGAGAGAATTGCAAGGGCTGGGGAGCTGGCAGCTCTTATCAGCTGGGAACTCCAAAGGCAACAGGGCAGGGAGGTGGCCTGACTCCAGATCTGCACACCTCAGGGCTCCTTAATGTCACCTGGAGGAAAGGGAGGGAGGAAGCCAAGAGAACAGAATAACCAGGATCCGCCTGATCTGCCCAAGATGAAGGGAGGGAAGAGCAAGGAAAGTGAGCGCTATTCCTTCCATCGTCCCTCAGAGTGGGACATGTCCAAAGACCCCTGGTTCGCCAGCCCCAAGGACTGGCCCACCAACCCTGGGCTGCATGCTTCTCTAACTCTAGAATCCTCGGTTCTGGAGCCAGATACCACCCACACACTGAAGACAGAGTGGAGGAGAAAGCCACACTGCCTCAACTACCTGGCAGTTGCTGACCTCCCAGGCAGCCAGTGGGGAGCAGTAAGAGTGGTGGGGGGAGGACTCAAGGGAGAGCAGTGGGGGCTGGGAGGCCAACACTACCCAGCCACTCGGTTTCCCAGATGGCTTCCTACTCTCAGCAACTTCTTACCTCCATGCCCCAGCCCCTGCCTTGCTTCCTCTGAAGAGGGAGAAGGCTGGCTGTGGCACAGCTCTGCTCCAAGGGGCCCCTTTCTACTGAAGGATCTCTTCATGTTGAAGTATATGACACTTCAACATGGCCATTTTGACGCAGGAACATTAAACTTTCACTAGTTATTATCAAACAGTGTTCAAAACAGCCACTCCACAGCCCCTCCCTAAGCCCCACTCCGTCCTGAGCCTCTACCAACCCGACCCTATCCATGGGAAGAACCAGGGATGAAAAGAGACTCTAGGATGGACTTGGAACCCAAATATTCTGTTGACCAAAATACATGGTACTAAAAAATATTTTGACACTTGTGTGCCTGCTCAGCCACTCAGTCATGTCTGACTCTTCATGACCCCATGGATTGTAGCCTGCCAGGCTCCTCTGTCCATGGGATTTTCCAGGTAAGGACACTGGAGTGGGTTGCATCTCTTCTTTCAGGGGATCTTCCCAACTCAGGGATCGAACTTGAATCTCCTGCAGGTCCTACATTGGCAGGTGGGTTTTTTACCCCTAAGCCACCCTGGGAACCCCATATTTTGACACGTTAGGCTGAACAGTTATGGCAAAGTGAGCTCCAAAAGCCCTGTATGGTCCCTTGGCACTGCTCTTTACTGTGTTTGTGATTCTATGTGGGCAAGTGTGCCTAGCTCCATGGGCTACCCCACGTCTAACCACCAGCCCTGGGTCCGAGCATGCCATGTGTCTGAGTGTCCGGCAAGGGCTTGCTTCTGTGAGTGTCAGGTATCTGTCTGCCTCGCAGCATGGACACTCCCTCCTTGGGATACTGAGCTTGCCACTCACGTCTGCTCAGGCCGAGGGCCAGCCATTGGTTCAGGGGTCACCACCCAGGCTTACTCCCCAAGGTAGAAGCTACCTGCTCAGCCTAACTGGGAAATAAATACCCTGTTTCTGAGAGTAATTTAATTATTGGCTCCCATGGACTAGTGGGTAATTAAATTCCGTAGCTCCCAAAGTAATTAATTGCTATGCAAATAGTAATGCCCTCTGCTTTGGAGAGGAGGATTTCGGCCTGGGTTTGCCCTGCAATTAGAAGCTAATAATTACCCTGTCAGTTCCTCGCTTCTGCCGGGTAATTACCTGCTGAAGCCCCACTGGTCACTGAGAACGTTCCCATCACCTGCTGCCGTGACTCTGGCTCTGGTGGCCCAAACAGCCAGGGAAGGGCATCCCTAGAGTGCTTGTTGATCTTGACATCTTTCCACCCTGCACCACATCCACAAATCCCAGGACCTTAAAGAGCTGCCCTTCCTTCTGACCAAGAACAACTAAGGACAGAACCTCTTTAGCTTCCCTTTGCTTAAGAAGAGGAGCCTCAGCTCCTCGGTGTATAAATTCTTGTTAGGTGGGTTTGACTAACCTATACTGAGATTCCTAGATGTTGGGGACTTTCCCAAAGAGTATCTAAAAGTTAATCTTCATAAAAATCATTTTCACCATGTGATGGATTTCTGATGTGTCAACTAGGCTATGAGAATGGAAGAGAAGGCTGCTGTTATTTGGTAGCAAACACACACCTTCCCCCAGTTATTCAACCAAAGAGTAATCTAGGTCCTGCTGAAAAGGGATTGTGAAGATGTAATTAAAGTCCCTAAGCAGTTGCCTTTAAATTAGAGAGATCCTTTGTGGGCCTGACCTAATCAGGTGAGCCCTTAGAGGGGACTGAGCTATTCTTAATGGAGGAGACTGCAAACAGCAGCTGGGCTGACACCTGCTCTCTGTACAATCACTATATCTTCCCTTCCCTACTGTCTGGGGACAACAGACTTGTCAGTGCTTGGGGCGGAGCTGGGGAGAGGGGCGTCCAACTTGTTCCTGATCTTTCCTTCCTGATTGTCTGAACTACAGATTTTGGGCTTGCCCCTCTCAGGCCCACTCCTTAGGAAAGAGTCAGAGCAATAAGAACCCAGGATGTCAACCCCTATAATCACACCAGACAATCCATCCTCAACCTGAGTGATACACCCCTTTTCAGAGGTTGGGAAACTGGAATCAGACACAAAACAGTGGCTGACTAAAGATGGGATAGCTGTTAAATGGGAAAACAAAGCTTGAAGCTGGACCCCCATGGACCTGGCCCGAGGTCCTAAGTCTCAGTTAGCGTATACCTGTGTGCAAGTGAGAAGGTATTCATGTATCCCCCACTTCATAACTCACAGGTATCACTGTGGCTAAGCTGAGTTTTCGTGTCTTATCTGAATCTTATTCTCTACCTCAGCTCCAGGCCGTTTGTCCCAGATTCTTGATGCTGTCTGGTTCCTTCCTAAGCACATGAGTCTGAGAGTGGTAGCACCTATGTGTTTTTGAGGCTCTGGTCGTTCTTTTTGAGAAACATCTAGACTCCTCTGCCTCTGAGCCCTCCTCCTCCAGGTCTGAAATCTTTCAACTGAATCCCTGGAGGATAGTGTCCTGGTGGTCCCAGAGTTGAGAGTTCACCTCCAAAGGCTGGATGCTGGATGGAGTGTGAGTAAGGGAGAATGACTTTTGGAGACTGGACTGAAGGGTGGTGAGCCAAGAATGGGCCCCAGGAGCCTGGGAAATAAGAGGTGGAGGGAGCAGAAGGGACCAACGAGGGTGAGAATCCTTACCTCTCCTCACTTGGGTACCTCCCTCTTCCCTCAGGTCTCAGCTTCAGTGTACTTCCTCAAAGAAGCTCTTCCTTGTCCCTAGAGGAGGGCTGGCCTCATGGCCCACGTTCTCCCTCTCCTATACTTCTGTTCTGGGCCAGGTGAGCAGGAAGGCAGAGGACCCGGGCAGAGGAAATGGACTTTGCAGAGGACCAGCTCTCATCAGCCCACAGGACCGTATCTAGGACTAAAGGTGGTAGGAAGTGCTACAGGCTTTGAGACCAAAGTCTAGCCCTGTAAATGCCTTGCCTTTGGGTCAGAAACACCCTGGGATGAGTGTGAACCACCTAAGACAGACCTCCTCCACCACCACCAGGGAGGATGAGAGGAAAAATGGTAGGCAGAGGGTGGCATCAGGAAAGCCAGAGGTGGTAAACAAACATGCTTTCCAAACTTCACATGAGGATGTGGGCAGGAACTACAGGGAAATGCTCAAGATTCTCAATAGAGGAGGTGAAGATCCCTTAATATCAGTGAGGGCCTTATCTACTTGGCAGAAGTCAACCTTGGAGAAGGCCCTTACCCCTTCTCCCTTGTTTCACTCTGCCCAGCCCCCCATGACAGAAGAAAAGTAACGGTGTCCCTTGGTCTGGAGTCTGTACCCTGCCTTGTATTCCCAACTTCTGTTTCTCATTTGTTGCAGGAACTGGTAGAAGTTGTGTTCCTACCTGTGCCTTCATGAGGTGGCAATTTCTTGCCTCTTGCTAGAGATTTTAGGACAAAAATGCCTGATCACTTACAAGTTAGCACTCTTCAGAGAGCTCAGAAAGCAGTTCACAAGGGTGGGAGCCATGTCCCTCCCATCAGACTGGAGGTTCCCTAGACACAGGGGACCATGTATCTCCCCTCTAAATAGGGACTCCCAAAGGCAGTTGACATTTCTCTTCTATTTTCCCCTCCAGAGTCTGGCCCCAAGGTTAATAAACAGTGATTCTTAAAAAAAACAACTATGACATAGTCTGGTAAGGACCAGGGGTCTCAGAACACAGTCAAGGACTGATAGGCACCCTCCACACAACCTGGCCTCCTGTCTCGGCTGGTTCGGTTACTGCTCCACTGACAGCTCTTTAGAATCCTTTCACAGCTTTGGCCCCACTATAATCTCTGGGTGATGAATATTTCCCCTAATGAACTGATGGGAATTGGATTAGGTTGGAATGCCCGTGTGCTTAGACTCTAACTGATTAAACCCCCATCTGTGCAAGGCCTGATTATGAACAGCTCGTTACATATAATTTTTGAGAGGGGGTTGGGAAAGATGTTGGTGTCTGAGTTCTGCAAAGGAGCAGGAAAGAAAGTAAAAGCAAAGTGTCTGTCTAGAGCATTGGCAAGGTCTAGTTGCTTTTAATCTGACCAAGCCAGCACTCCCTTCCCCCAGAGCACACCCACTTTCCCCCACTTATGCCATGGGTTCAGGTGCCTGCACCCTTACCCATGAACCCTGCCCAGAATTCTCTGAGCCCACATCTATCTGTCCCCTGCAAGGAGCACTGACTGCACAAGGAGTTGTTTTGGGTAAAGGCAGGAGAGGGAGAAGGGGTTAGAGGGGGAGAAGTCAGACCTATGGATTCAGTTCTCACCACCACAAGCTCTTTGTCCTTACTCCAGAATTATCCAGTTGCCTTCAAAAGAAAGTGTAGGGAGTTTGGAGCTCCATCCAGGACAGAGACTCTGGGCAATTCCTGGGTCCTTTATTGGTCAGGACCAAGGATAGCACCCCAGCCATTTCAAGGATCTCCAAAGTTCCAGGTCCCTCCACTCACTTCTTTCTTCCCTGCCAATCCTGTTTCTCCATTCTTTAACATTCTCTTTCCTTCTCCTTCTCCTCCCCTTTCTCTTATTCATCCTTCTCTTCCTCCTCCTCCTCCTCCTCTTCTCACTCCTTCTCCTTATTAATCCCAGGGACAGAGCCTGGCTTGTGGTTCTCCACCATCAGGTCTGTGCCCTAGAAATCCCTCAAGAAGAGTTATTTAAGTACCTCAAAGAAGACCATCCTACCTAGCCTCTATTAAAGACCTTATCCCCATGATTGACTCTCAGCCACACCATCCAAGAACACATACACACACATGCTGAAGTCTGGTGTCTAGCAGGAAGGAAGAGCAGAGATTGTGTTTGAAAGAATGGCCAACTCTCCCTCTCCCCAGTGCAGTCAGGGATCAGCCCACCTCATTTAAGTATTCCAGCATGACTAAGGCTCTAACTCCATAGCTTTCCCCTCTCTTCTCCTTCCACCCTTTCCCTCCCCCTCCCTTCCTCTCTGCTCCTCTCCTCTGTGTCTCTACGAAAAGTGGCAGCAGCTGCCAGAGAAAGCATACCCTTCAATGAACATCAGCAATTGTCGTGACTGAGTGTCCCAGACTTCTTTCTTGGTTAATCTAACTTGGGAAGAGTTGAGGTGTGCTCTGGCTCCGCTGCCCATGAAAGGCAGAGAATAAATAACAAGCCAGAGGCATAAACAGATGTGCAGATATATGCAGCTGGTGCTTTCCTGCCAAATTACTGCGGATGGAATGCTGGCAGGGGCCCAGGATGCCTCCCCCTCTGCTTGGAGTTCGGCCACCAGGACCCATCCAAGCTCGCCATCCATTTGGCAACATCTGAGTGAGGGGAGGGATGCCAGGAAAGGGAGTGGGGAGGCTGCAGGTGCCCTGAAGTTTGGTTAAGCAGTCCAGAGGTTTATCCCAAAGGCTCAGGTGGGAGGAAGTTAACATGGTGGGGGAGGAATAGGGAGTTCCAACTGGGCGTGCCCTGAAGGTTCTTGAGAGTCCTCTTCCAGGGTGGGGTTTAAAGTGGCTTGAGGGTGTATTAACAACACTACATATATACATCACCACCCTCACTCTCACTCAAGGACTGCAAGTTCCCATGATCTCTGATCACATATGACACTGCTCAGAGGTGGCATGGAGTGCAGTAAGCAGGTGGCAGCTGGATGAGAGCCAAACATGAAAAGATGTCCCTGAAGACTCCAGGCCTGGAACAAGAGATGGAGGAGAAACTGGCTGGAGTTTTTGAGGCACAAGGGAACAAAGCAGGTGAGCAGGAAGAGACAGAATGCCCAAGAGGGCTTCCCTCTTTGGACAACCCTAGATCTGAATTCAGAGAGACACCAAGTCACCTTCTAGGCTTCATCCCGACCACAAGGAGTCTTTCTCTTCATCATTTTGTGGGGTATGGAACAGTTTTTCCAGTGCCTGACTCCTGTTCCTCCTCTAGCTAAGGTGATACCGATTCCTGACCTATGGAGATGGGAGATACCTGTTCTGGTGGACTATAGTGTGATGATGGATCTTGAGTGGACTCAGTCTTGTAGGCAATGGGAAGCAAGAGAGTTCTGTGATAAAGGAAATGGCCAAAAACACATGATGGTCAATGGAGTAAAAGGATGAGTTGAAGGGAGGAGAGATGAAGAGTGGGGAAGCTGTTTTTATTCAAGCCTGATGATGGGATCCAGAGCCATGCAACAGAAAGAATGGAGAGTTGGTGGGAGTTGGTGATGGATTGAATAGGAATCAGAGATAAAAGAGGAATGAAAGTGAAAGTCGCTCAGTTGTGTCCGACTCTTTGAGACCCCGTGGACTATAAAGTCCATGGACTTCTCCACGCCAGAATACTAGAGTGGGTAGCCTTTCCTTTCTCCAGGGGATCTTCCCAACCCCAGGATTGAACCCAGGTCTCCCGCATTGCAGGCAGATTCTTTACCAGCTGAGCCACCACAGAAGCCCAAAGAGGAATAGAGTGGTGATTTAATTTATTGCCCAATCCAGAACAGTTTTGAGTACAAAGAGGTACTATCAATCATTTTTCCAGGGCAGTACACATATGCTGGACAATTCTGGGCAAATCTGGACACACAGACACCTTGGTAAAGATGATCCAAGGTGTGGGGCTTGGGCAATAGCCTGTGTAGGGTGATGCTGACCAAAGCAAGGAGGCTGGAAGGCAGGGAGCAGGATGGAAGAGGAGGGGATCAGGAACTTGGAACTGGACTTCCTGCATTTGAAGTGCTGGGAGACATTCACCTGTAAATACTCAGCAGGCCTGTCTTTCAAGCATCTGTGGACTCTTGCTTGGAAACGTGGGTTTCAAGCTTCAAAGAGAAAGTCAGGGTTAGATATTCATACACTACATATCTCTTGACCCAACAGTGCCACTTTAAGAAATCTGAATCTCAGATATGCTCATTCTTGTGCAAAATGACATAGGTTTATGGAGGTTTACTGTGGCATTGTTTGTAAGAACAAAAACTTCAAAACAGCATAAAAGCCAAGCACTAAGGAATTGGTTAAATCTATTATGGAGTACTATGTGAAATATACCTATATGGATCAAGATATATCCTTATGTGCTGACCTGCCTAATATGTCTGACATTTTTAAAGTGAAATGAGCAAATAGTAAAATAGTAGTATGACATAAATCAATATAATAATTGTTTTAAAATCTAATTTGTGTGTGTTTGTGTGTAGTGAATATGTAAAAGACCTAGAAGAATACATACCATATTGTTAACCCCAGCAACTTATGGAGAAGAGAGTAGAATTAGTGGGGAGGAAAAAGGGGCTTTTGCTTCTTGTCTACACATTTCTGGATTGTTTGAAATTTTCATAAGCATATATCCATGTACTATATTTTAAAAGTAAAGAACAATAAAAAGAACTCTTGAAAAACAGACTAAGGAGTTATGAAGGTGATGAGTGGGGGATGTGGGGGTTGGGGCTGGAATTTGAGACCTATTCCCACAGAAGGGGAGCTGGGAGAAAGGAGCCAGGGCTAGAGAAGAAAGCCTGGAACATTCCCCAAATGACTGGAACTCATTTCTGACCACCAAGGCTGAGATAGACTCTCCACTCCACAAATAAGGCTGCTTGAACCATTCTCTCCAAACTCCAAGCCTCTCCTTCACCAGGGCTGAGCCTATGCAAGAGCCTAGATTTGTTCCAGGGCCCCTAATGGGTCCCCAGAGAAGGCAATGGAAACCCACTCCAGTGTTCTTGCCTAGAGAATCCCAGGGATGGGGGAGCCTGGTGGGCTGCCGTCTATGGGGTCACACAGAGTCGGACACGACTGAAGTGACTTAGGAGCAGCAGCAATGGGTCCCAGGTGACCTACTGCTGCTCCAGACTCCATGCTATTAGAGAAAAGTCCATTTCTTTCTTAAATGCCACACTTGCCTAGGAGACCAGCTCCATCCTAGGTAGCACATTGCTCTGGGTAACACAGAGCCATCCTAGGTGACCCCAACCCAGGCAGTCTTGACTTCTTTCTGCTTCTCTCCTCTCCCCTGGTGCTGTCAAAATGCACAGCGTTTCTTCAGGTGATGAAAATAATAGCCAGAAATGAATTCTCTTTTGGAGCAGGGCTGTGTGTTTAGGGAGGAGGGGAGGGGAATCAAGGGGACAGACAGCAGCGTGACTCACTGGGGTTCCTCCCCTGGGGAGATGGAGCCTGGCAGACCAGGGTGTGGGATGCTTGGAGGTGATTTCCTGACAGGGCTGTCAGCGTCTCACTCCACACTCTCAGCGTGAGTCCCCTGCAGCTGAGCTGAGGCTTCTGCTTCTTTATCTCTCCTCACCTCTCCCGGGCTCTCTTCTCTCTCCAACAATCCCTCTCCCCACTTGCAAGTCCTTTCCGGAGCTAGCTTTCCGCCTCCAGTGCTCCACTCTCCACTCTCTGCAGAGGCATGTCCGTTTTTCTTTTAACAGAAATGTATAGAGTCAGCTTTTCTGTTGGGGTGCCCTGGCCCGGGGCGCCTTCCCAACCGCAGCATGTTTCGTAGATGATTGGAAGTCCAGGGATGCACAGTACAAGGGGCAAGGAGGCTGTGTGTGTGAGAGAGAGAAAGAGAAATGCACTCTGGGGCTGTGTCTGCGCTGCTCCAGGGTGGGAGGGGTCCACAGCATGTGTGAGGGGCAGTGGGGGCACAGCTGAGCCTGCTAAGGTTCCTCAGATCTTACTAGATTATGGGACGTGAGTCTTGACAATGTCTATAGAGTTTTTCTCGTCAGTCCCCCCTCAACTCCCCACCCCCGCCACTTTATAAATGAGAAAGCTGAGATCCGGAGACGTTAAATGACTTATCTTCTGTCACACAGCTAGCTAGTGGCAGAACCAGGGTGAGAACCAGGGATCCTGACTCGTGAACAGCACTGTGCCCACGACTCAGTCAGGGACCTTAGAGCAAAGGTCTTGTTTCTCAGACACTGCAGATGACATATTTGAGTAACACTGTCTCGAAGAGATAGAGAAAACTAGAATCTCTTGGCCTTTAGGCTGCCCAGGGGACAAGCAGGGCCCTTTCCCTTTGCACCCCACCCCCAGGAGCCCAGCAGTGACAACACCTCTCCTTCCTGTCTCCTCTCTACTCCCTGGACAAACCCCAGTACTTGGCAATTTGGCTGTGGGAATGCTGTAGTCAAGTTCACCTCCTTGGCTGGAGGTGATTCTTGCCTGACCCTGAGTCCCACCTGCTCCATCCAAGGACCCAGCCCAAATTTGTCTTCTTCCTGTACAAGCTCTGAGTCCAGCCACACCCATCCCAACCCCCCACAGCCTTACTTGACTTTTTAGAAGCATCCTCTATCCCCCACTCCAAATCTGGAGTCCTTTTCAACGGTAGCCCCTATGAGACTGATCCCTGTTCACTGATTGGAAGAATAATTCATCCTTAACACAAGCATGAGTCACCTGCCACAAATGAGAAAAACCAGCATGGCATCCTCTGCCCCCTCTACACCACCCAACACTCTCTTCCTCCTCCTTGTCCTTGTGCAACACTAGTGTATGAAGGACTCCCCCTCACACCACTGTGCTCCCAAATCAGCCCCCAGGCCTTCAGGAGGGTCCTGAACTCCCCAGTGGGAAGAGGTGCGTGCACGGGGCTTTCACCCTCTCCCCTCCCTCTGATCACTTCTCCCAACTTCCCGCAGTTCCCCAGGAAGAGAGTGGAGAGAAGGGTGCAGAAAAGAGGCTGGCAGGGCAATAAAAACGTCAGGGTCCCTCCTCTCAGTGGGCTTCTCCGGCTTCTCCCGCACTCTCCCTTCACCCCCTCCCTCTCCTCCCCGCTCCCCCTTCCTTCACTCTTCAGACCCTGCAGTTGTCTTTGCTGGGCCAGCCGGCCAGGCAGGCAGGCAGGCAGGCAGCCGCGTTTGGGTATGAGGCAGGAGAGGTTAATTATTGCTCCCCCGCCCTCCACGCCCCCCCCACAAGATGTATCTGACTGTCAGAAGCGGTGACAGATGAAGACAAAGTACAGGTACGGCTCCCTCCCGCGAACCCGGCCCTCGAAGTATCAGCCAGGGGTGGGAGTGGAGAGGGGGTGCGCTACCCAAGTTTTAACCCCTCTGACGCCGGTCCACACAGTGGGGGAGGGAGGCAGGAGGTGGGGAATCCTGAGTTAGAACCCGGTCCTGGCCAGGGCAGCTGAGCCCAAGAGACCTGTTGGCCTTTTCGCAGGCCTGGGGTAGAGAACGGGTGAGAGGCAGGGGGGACTGTCCCAGAGGCTGCAGAATCAAGGTCAGGAGAGATGGAGAGATCCATCCAAGAATGTTACAGGCACAGAGAAACTGGCGCACGGAGTCGCCTAGTGGGTAGGTCGATTTGGGGGCCCTCTTTCTTCACGACAGCATCCCACCTCACCCCCAGCTTTGTTGCCAGGTGTCCTTTGATTTCTGTTTGTTTCGGCCTCACAAGGCTGGCAGGGCTAGGCCACCAGGGAAATCCCGGGCTTGTGTGTTTGAGGAGAATTGTGTGTCTCAATCTGTACGCACTGATGATGATACAACTCAACTGTCTTGAAAAGGTCTAGATACGTTGGGTGTGTGTGTGTGTGTGTGTGTGTGTGTGTGTGCACATGCGTGCATACCCCCTGATGCTTGTAAGGGGTATGTGGGGGTACCTGTGAGGTGTGAGGGGGCCTGTGCTGTGAGCCTGATGTATCGGGAGTGTTTGTGTAAGACAGAGAGCGTTCGCCTGGAGCTATGGCGGTGGTAAAGGAATTTATCTTCAGGAGGGTGGATGCTCCAAGCTTGCAAGTACTGAGGTGCCTACATTTGGGAGGGTACGTGGGCAAGGCATGTCTTTCTGTGGGTACACAATGTGCGTCAGTGTGAGGGTCTTCGTGCCGTGATCGAGGCTGTTGTGAGTGGGAGCCTGATTGTGCAGGCCTGTCTGTAGGGTATTTGTGTGCGCATGCACATGTGTGCCAGCCCAAAGCTGCCAACCTCTTCCTCTCATCGGCATCCCTCCCTTTCCTGACTCTCCTCTCACCATAAGCAAACAAGGTAAAATAATTATTTTTCCATTTAAATGCCCCATGTTTGAGCCAGAATGAAAACAAAGTGATTTAATAAAATTGTCTTTAAAAGGGAAAGGAGGAAAATAAACGTCTACTCTGCTCCTTTCCCTGGTGTTCAGGGAGGCCCCAAGCCCTTCAAAGTTAATTAAAACAGGAACTAAAATCACAGGATTGCTTACTAACCTTTTCCCCATCTTCGCCTTAAGGGGAAGACAACCCACAGGAGCCCTGCCTCTGGCCTGGACCCTGTTCCCAGGCTGTTTCTTCCGGAACCGACCCTCATCCTGGACAGGCACCCTGGCTTTCCTGCAGGCACATCTAGGGCAGGGGGTCCCTTCCCTCCTCCCAAAGAGTTATTAAGGGCCTCCGCTGGCCATTTGAAGTCCTTGATGGACAGCGCCCTCATCAGAAGCTTCCGGACCTTGCCTCCTCCCAGGACAGGACATAGCCTGCCCTCAGCCCCTGCTGCCCCTCCCCATGGGTCTCCTGAGTCCCCAGCTGCTCTGAGCTTTATCTGTCTTCACTGACCCCCTGGCCTGGTCCTTAGCTCCAACTCAGCACTGTTCCGGCTGCTTCCGCCTGGTCTGTATCTGTTCCCCATCAGAGGCCCCATTGGAGCTCCAGCCCTTCAGCAACCCTGATAAAAGAGATGGATGGAAGTGAGTTTCCAGGGCGCCCCTCCCTCCAAGCACAGATCTAGAGCCCTGGGTTCTGACAGGGGGTCCCTGAGGGGGCAGGGGTGAGGGTGAAGGCTGCCAAGCTCTCTGAAGCCCAGTCCCTACCCATCCCCACCTTGTCATAGCCCTTCCCCTCCTCCTAAGGCCAAATTCCTCAGGCTTCCTATGGGCAGGCGCGGGACTGTGATTACCCACACACCGCAGCAGGGATCTCTGTACTAGGTACTTTGCCCCATCTCCATGCAACTCCCCCACCCAGAAAAAGTGATAGTAAAATCAACCATTTGTTGAATACCTATTGTGTTTCAGATATTACTTACAAGATCTCTAATCTAATCACAGCACTTATAGGGGACACTTTATCAGTATTTTGCAGAGGACTGGGAAGAAGGGAAACTTACAAACTTGCCCAAGGTATGCACTTAAAAAGCAGTACCACACACCTCAAGTTCCCTAGCCAGCCTGTCCTTGCCCACAGAGCCCCAGATCTGTTCCAAAGACCTAAAATTACCCTTCACTTGATCTTAGCCCAAAGGCTAAGAAACAATATCATCATTACACTTCAGAGACCACTTCCACTAGAGATCCCCACTACTGCCCCCAGAATTTAACCCCTTCTGGTACCAGGGGAGGGGCATGGGAAGCAGGGAAGCCAGAGTTAGAACCTGGGCCCCTGTGAGAGCCAGCTGCATCCAGAAGACCTATGGGGCCTTCTCCAGCTCTGCCCTAAAGATCTGGGGTTGGGGAAGGGGGATCCGAGGGGAAGCAGGAAGTAGAGCCCTTGACCTTCATCCTGGAAGACCCCTTCACTTCTCATGACCCCATTTCAGTACCCTCAAGTCCATCCTGCCTCCCATGATGCTGCCCATCAAGACAGGGTGAACCTTGATTATGGGGTAGCACTTGTCACCAAAACTGATTTTCATAACTGTTCACCCTGTTCTGAGAGCTCTCAGTTGCCCAGATGGCAGAGAAAATACTGAAAATAAAGCCAGGCCAGGAACTAGCCTGTGTCTTAGTCCCTGGGGTCACAATCTGGGGACCTAAGATCTCAACTCTGGGGGAGGAAAGGACTGAGGAGAGGGAGGCGAGGCAATGAAGGGACATAAACTCTGGCTTTAGGATAAAGTAGCCCAGGACAGGAGGCTTAGAAGTGAGGTGTGAGGTGTTACCACAGACCAAGAGTGAGGATGGCACCTGAAGACTTCTGGCCTCGACTGTGTCTGGAGAACATCAAGCAAAAGGAGGGAAGGAAGGAATGACTCGGAAGCACCTTTCCTAGTTCAGTCTCGGAAATGTGCGTGTGGTGAGGGGAGGTTCTGTGACCTTTCCAGGTCACAGTTGTTTGAAACCCCTGGGCTGAGCCCAGTCTGGAAGCTGGTAATGGCAGTGGGGCAGGCAATGGCCCAGAGGGCTGGGATGGAGCTTCATGGGACAGTGGTGCTGTGAGCTCTGCCTCTTTCAGCCATGCAGGAGTTACCTAAGGCAGGCAGAATCCTGGAGCCTGAGTTCTTCTCCTCTGTCTACAGCATGTCTGGGACCCAGCTTGAGGACAGAGGACTAGAGAAGAATATTAGGGGCTCCCGCATAGAAAAGGAAGGGGTGGGAGAAAGGATGACTCCATCAGAGCTAGCCTCCAAATTCCACCCCAAGACTGGTTTTCCCTGCCACCAGAGCCTCTGCTTCTGTATGCTTCCCCAAGCCCATCCTTCATCCTGACCTCATTACTTCCCTCAGACCCCGTCTCTGTCCACCAGCTCATCCCTCCTCAAGGGTTCTCAAACCACCCCCATTATCTACAACTGAGTCCCAGAGCTCCCATCACTACCTCCCAGAACAGATCCCTTCCAGTCTCTAAATGTCCCTACCACTGTCCTCTAAGAACCTATTCCTACCTCCAGTCTCCCAGACTCCATTCTCACCCACCCCCAACCCATCTTCCTTCCTCCTAAGTTGCTCTGCTTTGAATAGAGGTGAGACTTGATCTTCATTGACATTCCATCACTCTAAGTGAACTTACATAGCTGTTCCCTGTTTAAAAGAACCTAGTCATTCAGAGGAAATATCCAAAACTTATCCTAGAAGGTTATCAGCCTATGTCTCCAGCCTCCTTCCCTTTACCTTCAACTGCCTACATACTTGAGAGTCCTAGGAAATGGGCCCTGAATGTTTAAGCAAAACAACAGGGAATCTCCAAGCCCACCAGAGTATTTAAGCCTGTCTATTCCTCACACATATATATATAAGCATAGCTACACAAACATGCACGTGCAATCCTGTAAACATACATGTATGTAATTAATTCACATGCACATCTTAGAATAGAATGTTAAGTTCCATGAGGGCAAAGACAATGTGCTTTTTTGTGGTGTATCTCCAGCCCTAAGAACAGTGTTGGCACATAAATATTTGGTGAAAGAATGGCATATAATGGAATATGTATTCGCAAATACATGTATGTATACAGCTATATACATATAACAAGGGGCTTCGCAGGTGGCTCAGTGGTAAAGAATCTGCCTGCCAATGCAGCAGACGAGAGTTTGATTCCTGGGTTGGGAAGGTCCTCTGGAGGACAAAATGGCAATCCACTCCAGTATTCTTTCCTAGGAAACTCCATGGACAGAGAAGCCTAGCAGGTTACAGTCTATGGGATCACAAAAAGAGTCAGACATGACTTAGCAACTAAAAAGCAAAAAACACATATAATAGCACATCCATATATACAGTGCTTATATACAGATTTACATATATGCACCTACATGGTTATTTACATATGTTATATACATGTCTTTATGTAATCTACATACATAACGTACTGTGATGTACACACATATGAAAGTATGAAAGTGAAACTCGCTCAGTCCTGTCCGACTCTGTGACCCCATGGACTATACAGTCCATGGAATTGTCCAGGCCAGAATACTGGAGTGGGTAGCCTTTCCCTTCTTCAGGGGACCTTCCCAACCCAGGGGTCGATTCCAGGTCTCCCACACTGCAGGTGGATTCTTTACCAGCTGAGCCATAAAAGGAAGCCCGTACATAAATGTATGTGTATATAAAATGTATACAGTGCATGTAGACACACATATACATACATAACTACTACAAACATATTATAGATATCATATATATACCACATATACATGTGCACCTTCACATACATATATAAACACAAATCCAAGCACCTTTTTACCCAAGTTTTTCCAAATTAACTGTCTCAAGACCCTAGACCCAGGTTTGGCTGCTGCAACCAGAAATAACCACCAGATGGCACTCTTTCACTACTTCCTGTACCCGTCATCCCCCAACACGCGCCGGGTTGCCAGAGGTGCCGCCAGAGATGTCTCTCCAAGAGGCACAGAACTTGTCTAGCAGGTGTCCCCTACCTACCAAAGCCAAGGACTTGTCCTTGATCTCCAAGGTCTGCAGTCTCGGCCCTCTTTGAAATCACACACACACGAGTTCACCAAAGAGCTAAGAGTTGGGCTTCACCTGGACTCCCTCTGTTCAGACCAACTCGGCTCAAGGACACTTCCTTGAAGCCTTCGAGCTAACAACCAGCAACTGGTTTCAGTGGCTCTATTCCCCAAATGGTCTGAGGACTGAGCCAGGGTCATTTGAACACGTGTAGCACCTACACACCTGTACACACAACTCCCTTCCACAGGTTACTCCCTCATCCTGCGTGGACGCCCAGCCCGGGTCAGCCGAAAGCCGGGAGCGGAGTGGCCAGGCCCTGAGAGTACCCTCAGCGAGGGAGGGGCGGGTCTCGGTTTAACCCTTCCTGCTCTGGTCCAGTCTTGACTCCAGACCTCTGGTTGAGGGCTGGATAGAAGTGCATTCCACATCTTAGGCAAACTACTTAAAATCCCAGGAATGGGGGGAGGGGAGAGGAGGGGACAGAGCCTCTCCCGCCTCAGACCTAGACCACTGCGAGTCAGCTCTCTTGGAACCTCACATGTCGGGTGTGAGCAACCCAGGAGGAAAGCCGCGAGAAAGGCTTGGAAACCCGTGGGGAAGCGAAGCAGGGGGTTCTGGCAGCAGCTCGGCTTCCCCTTCCTCCTCCCCCTTCCCTCTTCTCCCCCGGGAGCGCCGGGAAATTATTTATTAAAACGCCTCCCGCGCTCTCATTTATTTGCGGAGAATAATCCTTGGCGTTGCAGCGCGTTTATTAAACCTTTCCCGTCCCCGCATTACTTTAATAATAAATCGCATGTCACTTTCCAGCGACGTTATTAAAGCCGGTCCGCTGGAGCAGAGGCAGGGGAAGGGGGTTGGAGGGGGAGGGAGGCAGCAGGGGTTCTTCCTAGTCAAGGTTGTGGGCCCTGAACCTGCAGTGCCGGAGGGGAAAACTGAGGCTAGAAGGAGACTGCACCTGAACATCCTGTAAAATCTGCAAAACTGATCGGGGAGTACAGGTTCTGGGGACGCGTGTGACCCTCTAGGATCTAGTAGAGCCTCTGGTCTCCAAGCGGGCGCAGGATTGATGGGCCCGCCAGGGGGCGTCTTTGAGCCCAGCTGGCCCAGAGTCTTGGCGAAGAACAAATAAGGGGCTGATTCCCAGGCGGATTCCGGGGACCCAGACTCCTGTCCCCTCTTCCAGCGCAGAGCAGACCTCCTTCTGGTCCAGACTCTTAATGGGCTGCTCCTCCCCGCAATCGCCGCCACACCGCTCACATCCCTATTCCTGATTTCGCTGTCGACTTAGAATTTGCCCCAAGTAATGCATTCAACCCGCTCGAGCAGTTGAGCACAGCTCCAGGAAACGCCGGACTCTAGCCAGGACTCAGCAATGAGGTTCCACGGGAGGTGCAGCCAAGCCCTTGGGTTGGGGTCTGGGCCACACCCCTCCCAAGAGGCCGGGCTCCCTGCGTTGGGCCTCAGAGGACAAGCTCAGACACCGAGCCAACCACGACTTCTCCTGTTGTGGGCGCCAGGCTTCGGGCGGAGCCCAGGCGCGTAGGAGGCCCTTGACATCCACACACAGGGTCTTGGCCTCTAGAACTTAAGCTTTCATTTTCTCCTTCAAGCAGTCAATAAACACTGCGCCTCAGCAGTGTCCCTGGCTAGGTAAGGAGAAGGTGGAGAGAGCTTTCGGGAGCGAAAGAGTACAGCTCTGTGAGGGACCTCCAGAGAGAGGACATGCCAGTTAGGGCAGATGAGAAAACAGACTTTACATGACTTTGTCTGAGTTCAGCTGGAAAATGGGCGGATTCATAGGGAAGTCCTAGGGTGTGGCTCATACATGTGACCAAACTTCTCCCCTCCTCCATCCAATTTATGCTTTCATACTCGGTCCTACCCACATAGATCTGGTTCCCCACACTGCCTGGGGAGGGGACAGAGGCGCAGGCAATCTGTCTGTAGATCAGCCCCAGTGGAGGCTGGGAGGATACCCTCCCTCCCAATCTGATGGCTCCAGCCTTCCTGCCCGTGTAGGAGGGTGAGGGGGTGTGCAGCTCAAGCTTCCTCTACATCTGGCAGGCACGTGCTTAGAGAGCAGGACCTACAACTTCTGGAAGCCAGATTCCTAGTACCCTGGAAGGCCTCCTAAAGAAATGTGGTCTCTGTGTGCAAATCTGCATGAACGATCTGTGTGGCTCAGTTTGTTTCATAAGTCTTTATTGTATGCCTACTGTGCCTAGTCCTGTGCTAGGCACTGTCCAGTACAAAGTGGTATAAGATATGGTGCTGCCCTCACGGAGTTTCTAGAATGACAGAAAAATTAGACATGACCAAATGCCCATCTTACTGCACTGAGCTAAATAAACTGTGCTCTATCAGGCTCTCCTGGACAGCAGAGGGCAAACACCAAACACTTAGTAAGTGAACTGGGATTTATGAGAGGGAAATTTCCTAGAAGGTGAGTTTTGAGGAAGGGTAAACTGAGGTTAGGCAAAGATTGTGCTCTAGGAAAATAAGAGCAGGATCTATGCAGAAAAGCAGTCAGAAGACTGGTTGAGCAGTGTTGGAGGGAGGGCTGCTAAAAAGAAGTGGACGAGCCTGGTGTTTGCATGCCTTTGTCTCAGCTCTGCTCCTCCCCACCCACCCAGCCACCCACCCACCTAGCCTACAGACCAGCAGGCAACTGTTACGGTCTGCCTAGTTGGTCCACACAAGAGGCTGTCCTGGCCAGAGTATCTCCTTCATAGGCCCCTTTGCATCCCACCTCTCCTAGTTTCTGGCTCTCTTCTTATCCGCCTCCAATTTTTGTCTTTCCTATCACCATCACATCTCTCCCACTAAAGGCATTAAATCCATCTGTGAAGGGGCCCTGCTCTGCCTTTCCAGATATTTTCAAGAGTGGGAATGAAAACTACCCTCACTCACCCACCCCCACGGGCCACAGCTCTGCACCTAGTAGTAATCTTCACCCTCTTCACTCTCAGCCTCCTCCTCAGGAGCCAGGTGCAGGGATAAGAGCTGGGGGATGCCTGTGGAGTTCAGCTGGTCTGCAAACACATATAGACAAAGGGGGGAGAACAGGAGAGAAGTGTGTCAGTGCCCATGAATCCCAGTCTGTGGGAAAGCCATGCTTGTGTGTGTACCCACATGCACATCACATCTGGACACACAGTCCAGGGCCTGAATCCACCACCTTCCCCCAGCCCCCAGAGCTCAGGGCTTTCCCTTACCTGGTGTGAGGACTGTCAGGCTAGCTGGGGCCTCAACCTGGCCTAGGGCATTGCGGGCCAGGCAGCGGTAGGTGCCCTCATCACTGGGACGCACAGCCTGGATCTGCAGCCAGCCCGTCACCTCAAACCTCTGCGGTCCACCCCTAAACTGGAGCCAGGAGGAGTCAGCAGTATTCTTCTAGGAGGACCCTGGGCTGCCCTGGGGAGGCCTCAGCTCCCTGCCCCTACCTGCACCGAGATGTGGGGGTCATCCCCTGGCAGCTGAATGTCCAAGCCGTCCTTTCTCCACTCTATGGAGGCCATGGGGTAGGCAAACACTTCACAGCCAAAGATCACATCCTGCCCTGTCACATTCCAAACATCATATGGGTGCAACAGGATCTGAGGTGCTGAAGGTAGAGATGGGAGGCCTGAGAATAGAATGGCACACCCAGCCCAGCAAGGACCCCATATAACAAACACTGTGAATGTGTTTGTGAAGGAACACAATATATGCTGAGGTAAATACACATGCATAAACACGACAGGTACACACAGGTAATACATACAAATGTAGCTGCAGATACACACAAGGGTAGGAACGCAGAGATGGAAATGCACAGGCAGTTTGCATGAACAAGCACAGAGACCCACAGCTCAGCTTGGCAGCCACAGTCTGTCCCTGATTGCTCCCCTGTCCTCATTCTGCCCTCCAGGCCCCTATCCTAATGTGTTCATAACCAACACCTCCCTCCCCCACATCCTAACCCCTCCCTACCACGTGCCAGCTGCCAAAGGCCAGAGAAGCAGCCCTTTCCCCACCCCACCCTGGGGAGGTGGGGCAGCCACATGGCAAAGGCAAAGACACTGAAACCAATCTGGGCAGCAGGCAGAAAGCCTAGAGTTGTGGGGGGAAGCTCCTGCAGAGCGTTTGTTTTCCCAGCAGCCCCAGCCAAACCAGACCCCTCAAAGGGGCTCAGGAAGTGAAGGTTACTAAAGCAGCCAAAGAAAACTTGAGGCTTGAATGGCCCTCAGCCCCCTGGGATGGGGGAGGAGAAGCTGGGAGAGCCCCACTTCTACACTAATCCCTAAACGAGAGGTTCGGAGCCTCGGTTAAGTAAGCACTGGCTTTAGGAAGCTGCTCAAACGAAACTTGATTGCATCTCACAGGAACCCGTCTCCCTGCCTGGATTCCGGAGGCCTGGACAGTCTGAGAGTCTCCCATCACTCGCTCAAAGTTGAGGCCAAGCGTTAACTATGTGCCTGCTTTCTCAGAGGGTTGGTCTCTGCCAGTCAGCTCTGGAGCTTGCACGCACCCCAGCGCACGCCGCTTGCTGACAAAGCTCCGGACGCCCACCTTCAGGCGGCTGCCTCCGCGGACCAACCCCGAGAGTAAACTCATAATGGACTTGAGGCCTCCCTGGCCTCATCTTTTTCACTCCGCTGGCCAGACATTCACGCTGTCCGGGACCCGGGAGCAACGCCACGAGGAGCCCCAAGTGCCGGGGGTCGGGGCCCTGCCGTGCGTACCCGTTTCGCAGGGCCCAGGATGCGCCACGGTGAGGTTGGCGTCCGGCCGAGCACGGGCCGCCTCCTGCAGGCGGCAAATCTGGGCGTAGGTGCGGCCGTCGGAACCGCAGAGCGGGCGCTGCGAGCGGCAGACACACAACGGCTCGGGCACCTCTCCGCGACTCAGGTCGCCACCTGCGTCCAACCGGCACTCAAGCTGCTCGCCGCAGCGCCCGTAGAAATGGGCGCTGGGGTCCAGGTCGCAGAGCTGGCCCTCGAGGTTGGCGCATTCCCAACAGCAGCCGCACGCGTCGCGCACCCGGCCGGCCAGGCAGCCCCGCGGCGCGGCGCACTCTTCTGGCCGGCAGGGAGCGCAGCCCTCGCCCTCCGCCAGCAGCCGCAGCCAGCCGCGCCGCAGGTAATCAGGACCTGGGGATGGCCGCGCGCCAGTCGGAGGCGGCGTCCGCACCACCAGCAGTAACAGCAGCAGCAGCACGGGCAGCGCCAAGGCAGCGGCGGGCGGCTGTGGCATGATTAGCTGGAAGCCGAGAGCACTCGGGGCATCAGCGCGTGAGTGGCACCCTGCCGGGAAGGAAAGCCGGGTCAGGAAGGTCAGAAGCAACCTCCCTGTTCCTCTTACCAACTTAAACTCTAGCACTGCCCCCTCCCCTGCTACCTCGGAATCAAGTAGACCCTGGACACGGAGGCAGAGTGACCCTGAAGGGGTCATCAGTCATGCTGGGTGGTAATTGATTGGGATGTTCTTGAGGGTTGGGGAGAGGTGAGAGGAGGGAATGGTAAAGCTCAAGCACACACAGGCATCACCACCAGCACTTGAAGCGTCCTGCCCCAGAGGTGGATGCGGACGGATGGTCCCAGGAGAAGGAGTTGTTAACAAGGGTGGAAAGGAAGTAGGGCGGAGGGGTGTGTGTGTTGCGCGGGTGGGGGGGTGATGCCCTGGGGCCCAGAGCGGCTCACCTAGTGTCCGGGACTACGCCCCTCAGAGCAGCCTTGACTCCTGTCCAAAAACGCAGGCAGTGGAAGCGGCCCGTCAGCCACCTCTGCTCCGACTTGAGAATCTCTGACAGAGCCCACGGACTTGCACTCGGAGATCAGCTCCTCCGCCCCCTCTCCCCGCCCCCTAGACGTCGCACACCCCACCCCCTCCCCTTGTTCTGAAGCTGCCAATTTTATGCAGCCGCACGGGACCCTCCTGGGCCACTTCCCTTAGCCTGGGCCAAAGTCACAGAACAGAAGAGCAGTAACCGGACACCCAAGCTGGGAAAGGACTAGAGTTGGGGTGGGGTGGGCTGGGATGGGCGTAGGGACTAGGGGGTAGGATGGGAGAGGAAGGTAATTGAGAAGCTAGAGTTGGTTGAAAGGCTAGGCCCTGTAGAATCTGACTTTACAGTCCCATCCGCTAGAAGAGCTGCATAATGGCAAAGCAGTAGGAATTCTGGTCCAAGTCGAGCGCTCCTGCAGGGCAAAGCCAACTAACGTCTCCCCGCCGCCCAAGGGCGATTGCAGGCCTGTCCACTCCACTTTCCTACCAAGTCGCCAAGAGACTCGGCGCTTAATTCTGCCTCCTCACATCTGGCCGCCTCCTCCCTCCCCACATCCGGCAGGTGCTTCAACCCCAGGAGCCGGGTGATTAGAAGTTCCAGCCGACTAGCGGCCGCAGGGAGAGGTGGGCGGGGCAACACCCCAATGGGCAGCGTTCCGGGTCGGAATTACAGGTTATGCTTGCGAGGCAGGCAGCGCCGGAGGCATTCGGTCTCGAGGCCGCCACTAGCGCCAACGTGGCACTTTGGGCTGGGGGCGGGGAAGAGAGCATTCCTGGAGGCCTGCCCGCGGTACCCGGGGTCTGCCAGACCCCGCCCCGGCCTGCCCCCAGCAGCCTACAGAAGCTGCGCGGCAGTACAGTTTGTAGGGTCGGAAACTGAGCTCTGCAGCCAGGGAGGGGACGTTATTCAGTCAGGCTCGGTCCAGAAGGAGCTGGCCCGAGATAGAGCGGCTTGGGCTGGCCTCTTCATCAACCCCGAGGTTGGGGGCCGGGCCTCCGCCTGGGCCTCTGGACGGCCCAGAGGAATAGGATCCGCATGCGCACCGAGGGCTCTTGAAGACGGGCTCTCGGAAGCGGTCTGTAACTCTCAACGCAGCCAAGCCCTTTCATTTAGGGGGTCCTTAGCGGCGTAGACGCCACTCCTGACTAGAGGAACTCTGATGAGGTGGGGGTAGGCAGACACACAGTCCTGCAGGTCTCAAACGCAGACGGGGTCGCAAAGCAAACTTCACGCGAGGTCTCCTAACTGTCGCGAGAATCAAAACAGGAAGTCTAGGAATGCAGAACAGGAAAAGCCCGCGGGTTTTAAATCGGAAAAAGAATGGGCGGAGCCAGGTGTGGCTGTTTACGGGTAATTCTTTGTCCTTGGGCCTGGGGGCAACTGAAGTGTTGATCTGGAGCTCAAGTGAACTGTAAGAGAACTGCGGGAAGCCCTGAAAAAAAGGAGGGGAAGGGGAACTTGAAATTGCGGGGCTAACTATTGGAGCCACCTAAGGACATGTCTCTGGTTCTGGTTTACAAAGTACCTTAGGGCGGAGATCGATGTCCTGGTTACAGAGGGTAAGCAATCTGGGATTTCTTAATGAATTGTTGTTGTTGTCTGGTCGTCTTTTGCAAACCCATGAACTATAGCCCGCCAGGCTCCTTTGCCCATGGGATTTTCTAGGCAAGAATACTTGTGTGGATTACCATTTCCTTCTCCGGGGGATCTTCCGGACCCTGGAGTAGAAGCCGCGTCTCCTGTTTTGGCAGGCGGATTCTTTACGACTGAGCCACCTGAGAAGCCCCTGGCTTCTAAAACCAGGAGCCAATATTTAAATTAACAGACTCCACAGATACAGAAACTTCACTTATCCCACTTTGTTCCCGGCTATTTACTTTCAGCCTTTGCTATGCTCTTAGCGTCTGGTATTAGGAATTGTGACTAACACAATTCTGACTAACTCATTCTGATCTTGGAAACCTAGCTCTTCTCCTGGCAGCACAATAAATTCTAGGTAAATATTTATGGATTAAATGTAAAATTTTTCCAGAGTGTAAAAGTCAAGTTTAACGTGAATTTTTCAGAGTCGCTGACGAAGGGTGGATCGACAGGGAAGGAGCGCCCTCTGGTGGTCTTGTGGTTGATGACTAGAGCATGACCGTGAATACACTAGGCATCAAAAATGTTGATTCTACAGATCTGCTTTTTTTTTTTTTTTTTAAGGTTATATAGGGGACCTGATTTAAATCGGAAGAGGGGTCAAAGTGGACAACTTCATTATTTATTTTTTCTTTTTGGCCTCCATACCGCGCAGCCTGTGGGATCCTAGTTATGGAACCAGGTGACCAGGGATGGAATCCTGCCTCTTCCCCCCAAGCGCTGAGTCCTAACTACCGGACTACCAGGGAATTCCCAGGAGATCTGATTTTACTAAGTAGAGATTTGTTCCAGGAAAACTCCACATATTGTAAAAATACTTCAGAAGGAAATTTTTTGCTTAAGACACAATTGGAAAGTTTAGATTCTTCCCCATTTCCTTATCATCTGACACTTTGTCCACTAAGGCTCCAAAACACATTCAGTAACATTTATTTGCATCATGAATAGTAAAGAAATAGCAAAAAATAAATGTGCATGCTCATACTTTGAAAATGTTGACTCAGTTTGACCAGACCATGCAAAACTGTTGAGTCACAGGAAAAGTATCCTTTTTTTTTTTAACTGGAAGATAATTATTTTACAATATTGTGATGGTTTCTGCCATACATCAGCATAAATCAGCCACAGGCTTATCCTTAAACCTCCTCCTTAAACCTTCCCGATACCACCCCTCTAGGTTGTCACAGAGCTTTGGGTTCCTTGCATCATACAGCAAATTCCCACTGGCTGTCTATTTTACATATGATAGTGTATATGTTTCGATACTACTCTCTCAAGTCATCTCACTCTTTCCCTCCCCCACTGTGACCAAAAGTCTGTTCTTTATGTCTGCATCTCTTTTGCTGCCTTGCAAGTAGGACGATCAGTACCATCTCTGTAGATTCCATATATATGTGTTATTATGTGATGTTTGTCTTTCTGGAAGGATTGTTTTAATTCAGATGATGTGGCTACAGCAAAGGATGCTGGGTGACAGCATCCTTTTGCATCAGCATGAGGGAGACTAGTTCAGATGAGGAGGGTTAAGTTAAAATTTGTTGAAGAACAGATAATCCTGCTTCTTACCCCTCCTCACTTTTTCCTGTAGATGCTTGTACTAAAGAAGGAATGAGTTATAGAATATAGTGTGCTTTCCACTGTGAATCACAGCTTGGAGCTCACAGGTTATCATACCTTTCCTTTTTTCAGCCACTGACCCATGAGATAATTTTTAAATATAATGACAGTATGAAATGGGTCCTAGATAGATGAGCAACATAAGATGAAACAAGGCATAAAGGATCAATAAGGTAAGAAATTTCTTGGTAAGAAATTACGTAGGAGGACTCACACATTCTAACCTGTCACTTCTTGAACCCTGTTTTGACATGACTGGTGAAAATAACAGGGTTGCAACTTTGAGGAAAAAGCAGAAGTGAAAGAATTGGTCCAGACTGACCCATTAGAGATGGATACAGAGGAATTGTGCTTCCCGTGAACATTAGAATCAGTTAAGTCAAAAAAGGCTCAGCGTAGATAATTAAGACAGAATACCTTGTAGCTAGCTGGGCCTTTCCAGGTGGCACCTAGTGGTAAAGAACCTGCCTGCTAATGCAGGAGATGTAGAGACACAGGTTCAATCCCTGGGTCGGGAAGATTCCTTGGAGGAGGGCATGGCAGCCCACCTCAGTATTCTTGCCTGGAGAACTCTTGGACAGAGGAGACTGGTGGGCTACAGCTCATAGGGTCGCAAAGAGTCGGACATGACTGAAGTGACTTAGCATGCACGCATGCACCTGGTAGCTACCTACTATGACAAATAGGTGAACTCAGTCAAAATAAAAAGTATGTGTAGGAAAATAGGGTTAAGTGAAAAGGAGAAGTGTATGAATACTAATTTCAGCTGTGTAAATATTTATTACACATACCATCAACAAACACCCTAAGAGAATTTAGAATGAGGCATATGGTTGAGTGTAATGCTTATAATCCTTTATTTTGTAAAATTATTTTTTATAATAAAGTAGAAGCTGTTTTTATAGGTAAATTAGGATGGTGAGATAAATGTAAAATGTTGGGATAACCAGGTGAGAAGGTAGGCATTATAAGTTAGCTGCAAAAAATGGTACCAAATGAAAGCTGCTATCCAGCAGACTAGCCCTCTGTAAAACAGAAGCATTAAGGCAACTTGAATGAGCTTTAAGACATGCAGAAAGAAATCAGGTGGAAATTTTCTTCAGTGTACTTTTCTTATGTCAGGGGAGGCAACTCCTCCCCCAGGCTCCCATTTTCCATGCACCTTTGAGATGGAAATCATAGTTCCATCTAACCTAATAACTTGGCCACATTTTTGTATTAGTAAACTTAGAGAAAATGTTAAAATCATTGAATCTTTCTACATTTCTGTTCACTTTGTTTTTAACCTTTTATTTCATTTCAAAGTATAACAGACAAGAGGAAAAGTGCACAAAGTAGAGTTCAGTTAATTAATACAAAATGAACACTCACGTGATCATCTTCCAGGTCAAGAAATACAACATGGTTTACACCCCCAGAAGCTCCCGTCATGACTAGTCTCCCCTTTTCCTCCTAGATAACCACTTCTAAACTCTGTGTTTCAATTTTGCCTGGTTTTGACTTTTATATAAACCAGGACACGCCTAGGAATAGAATTGCTGCTGCATGTGATACGCTTGCATTCAACACTAGTTACCACCAAACTGTTTTTCCAAAATTTCTTCCCATTGTGCCACATCCTTGCCAACACTTGGTATCATCAGTCTTTTTCATCTTGGCCATTAAATACATTAGAGATTATGATTCTAAGATGACCAGTTCCACAAGGATTTCCTCCCCTTTATTTTGAAAAATGTTTAGACTTGCATAGAAATTACAAAGATAGCACAGAAGGTTCCAATGTACTCTTCACTCACCCTGTCCCAATGGTGAATCTTATACGACCGTGATATAACTATCAGAACCAGGACATTGATATTGCTACAATATTACAAACTATGGGCCTTAATTCACATTTTACCTGTTTTTACATACATGTATGTGTGTGTATATAATTGAAAATTTAAGGTGAGTTAATGGGTCTTGAAAGGACCCTGATGCTGGGAAAGATGGAGGGCAGGAGGAGAAACGGACGACAGAGGATGAGATGGTTGGATGGCGTCACCGACTCAATGGACATGGGTTTGGGTGGACTCTGGAAGTTGGTAATGGACAGGGAGGCCTGGTGTGCTGTGGTTCATGGGGTCACAAAGAGTTGGACACGACTGAGTGACTGAACTGAACTGAATGGGTCTTCGGATGGAGGAGCCCGGTGGCCTGCAGTCCATGGGGTTGCTAAGAGTCCGACACAACTGAGCGACTTCACTTTCACTTTTCACTTTCATGCACTGGAGAAGGAAATGGCAACCCACTCCAGTGTTCTTGCCTGGAGAATCCTAGGGACAGAGGAGCCTAGTGGGCTGCCGTCTATGGGGTCACACAGACTCAGACACGACTGAAGCGACTTAGCAGCAGCAGCAGCAATGGGTCTTCTGGTGTTTGAGAGGTAAAGTTCATGCTAAGGGAAAAGCCAGTAAAATCTGCAATACTAGACAAAATGTCCTTTAATATATAAGTTGCTTTTCCATTACCCAGAGTCATTGGAGGGAAGGGAGGCTAATTGTCAGGAAAGCTAGATACTCGCACACATTCACACTCCACATCTACCTGCTAGGATGAGTCCCAGGTACACTAACTGAAGACTACATGTTGTTATGGCACACTCAGAACGGAAGATCTGGTGATAACAAATGATGTCCTCCAAAGCAGCAGGCTCTTCAGTCCCGCCTGACTTTTTACTTAATGATTTTGTGTGAGGCCAGTGAGATACCTTCCTGCTGACACCTCTAGAGTGATTCCTCATTTCTTCCACCTTTATTTTATATAACACCCAAATGATTACCAAACTATCTCTGGCACAGACCTTTATACTAAAAGTCACACCAGTATATCCAAACTGATGAATCTATTTCTCATATTTTCTTCCAAGCAGCCAAGGAAGAAGGCCATAAGCGACTCCAGCCTACATTATACTTCCGGCCCCCAGAAAAAGCATTAGTACATCAAATTGCTCTGATACTTTGGCCACCTGATGCGAAAGAGCTGACTCATCAGAAAAGGCCCTGGTGCTGGGAAAGATTGAAGGCAGGAGGAGAAGGGGATGACAGGACGAGATGGTCAGATAGCATCACAGACTCAATGGACATGAGTTTGAGCAAGCTCCGGGAAATGGTGAAGGACAGGGAAGCCTGGTGTGCTGAGGTCCGTGGGGTCACAAACAGACACAACTGAGAGACTGAACGACAACAACAACATCAAATTGCAAGGAACTATGTTATTGACTCTGCTGGGGTGATGTGCTCAAAAGGAATTAGTCACATGGCCGAGGCCTGACCAGCCTGGAGCTTGTCTCCTCTGCATCAGATGCAGTAGATGCCCCACTCATTTACCACTGACCATCCCAAAGATTACCTGCAGATGGTTCCTGTACCGTCTCATGGGTCTCTCTACCTGTTGAGTCCTCTGGCCCTTAGACAGCTCAGCTAGCAGGGCAGGCTAAAAATGCCAGGGTTAACTCAGGAGCAAGCTGTAGCCAGTGAAGCAAGAGTTGGAGGATAAATACCCCTGCTTCCTTTCCTTTCAGTGGGATAATTCTGTGCTGTATTCTGTCCAGGCTTGTAGAAGGGTTCTCCCTCACTGATGCACCCTTTATTTGCTTTCCCTCACTTCTCTCACTTCCTCTTTCCCTCACTGTTCTCATGGTTAACCTCCCAAACAGTCCTTACGTCAGATTCTGCTTTCTGGGGAACCAAAATTAAGATAAGTTCTGTAGACGGAGGAGGCCAACTGAACAGTCCCATCAAGACCATATGGACCAGGAAAAGTTCTTGGACCCCAAACTACATTTGTTAGTGGCAATAGCCTTGCTTACATCCCACTTTCAACCTTTACTCTTAAGACAAAATAGAGCTTAGCATTGGCTTCTGTGGCAAGTTAGACAATAGGTTAGTATCCAAGATTTTCCTGAGCTGGTTGTTTCCCTGAAGCCAAGGAAGAAGCTGAGAAATGTACGCTAGAACCAAGGAAAAACTGGTGGGAGGCTTTTTCACGGGCTGATGGAAAATGGAGAGGACCTAACAGTAAGCCAGGAACTACTTGGCTTTTAGGTAACCGAATCACAGAGAATCCTGGACTCAGAGAGCATCACAATATGGTATATATAATGCTGAGCAGAGAACAATTGCCACCTCTGTTCAGTGTGGACAATTTAGTACTAACAGAACAAACATGTTAGAACATGGGCTAGAAAGAAGAAACATGAGGGTCAGCATAAACCTTAGAGCATGTTCATGAGTCCATAAACCTTACACGTCAGTGTGAAACAGCCTTACAAATCCCCAATTCCTTCGTGTATTTTCCACCTTTTTCCCCAGGAATAAAATACAGGAAGAGCAGCACCTAAAGATGACAATCAGGCAAACTCTGCCTCACAAACCTCCTGCTGGCTCTGTCCCCTAACTGGGGGACACCTCAAGGGGAATGTGTTGAGTAGATTCACACTGAAGTTGAACTCAAGAATTATGTAGAAATATGGCGCTTTAAATTAAGGAATTGAGATCTTTGGGCCCTGGGACTTGATTTGCTGCCACACTGCCCTCTACAACATTTTTTTTTTTTAAGATTTATTTATTTATATTATGGCTATGCAGGGTTTTCATTGCTGTGCGAGGGCCTTCGCCAGTTGCGGCAAGCCAGGACTACTCTCTAGTTGCGGTGGCCAAGCTTCTCTCATTGCAGTGGTCTCTCGTGGCGGGGCACGGGCTGTAGGCACATGGGCTCAGTAGCTGTGGTGCACAGGCTGAGTTGCTCTGCAGCATGTAGGATCTTAACCTCACCACAGATCGAACCCGTGTCCCCCTGCATTGGCAAGCAGATTCTTTACCACTGAACCACTAGGGAAGCCCCTTCTACAACATTTTAAAAGAATCTAGAATCTAGATTTATCACAAGAGAGAAGGCTGCTGTATATCAGTCTTGTGCTTTGGGAACTGTCAAGCTCCCAGCTGCTGAGTGCTGTCTGCAAAGCAGGCAGCAGCTGCAGTGGGAGGCAGCTTAAAAGGCCCCATAATCTAGGAGGGGCCTCTGAGAAGTTCTTATTTTACCATAGAATCCAGGCTTTCAGTCAGCTTGGCCAGCAGCTGTGACCCATCTGAACCGCAGTTTATTCTAAGAAACAAGGAATTCAGCCTTCAAACATGTTGTATTTGGCATAGTGGGTTTTCTTCTTAATTGCCAATATTTAAATAATGAGAAATTTTGTATAAATTTAGGGGCCAGAGTCATCAGGCCAGGATGTTCAGAGAGGCCTAAGGGCTCCTAGTGCTGTTCCTAATGCTAAGATTAGGAAGTGAGAAAAGTTGGACCTAGTATCTAAGCTCCGAATGCTGCCAGATTTTTTGGAAAGAGAAGAAAACCCAGGGAATCTGATCCACTCTGCAACCACTGAAGATCAGCATTGGCTGCTGTTGGAGTGGGGCTGGTCCTACCCAGATCACCACAGTCCTGACCAGGCTTACCTCCCTCACTTAAGATTCCTGCTGGTCCATCTGGCCTTTGAGTTTATGATCCTCGAACTAGCTGGTTCCTTCAGCTCTAACATGCAGTATTAACAATGACAATAGTTACCGCTTATCAAACCATTCCAGCGTTTTAGGCACTGTGGCTAGCAATATACATACATCAGCTAGTTTCAGACTTACAAAGGTGGTATTATTAACCTTACTTTTTAAATGAGAGGACTGAGGTACAGACCTGGAGGTAAAGTTGCCCACTATCACACTCACCAGTAAGCAACAGAGCCAAGACTTGAACCTGGGGCTAACAACATCCAAGGCCTGATTCTAACCATCACATTATCCTGACAGTATCACTGTATCTTTGTCAGCCTAGCTCTAGTGCAGCTAGAGTTGGAACTGCAGCTGGTGTCTTATCATTTAAATACCCCATATTCAGGAGCCAAGCTGCAGAAATGCAGGTGAGCGTGTGCCCAGATCAGGAGATGGGGAGATGATGGGGAACCTCGTTGGTCACAGCATCTAAGCACCTGAGACCAAAGTGCTTCAGAGCTGGCATGAAGAGAGGGGACTTCCCAGGGGCAGTCTTTTAGACTCCCTGCTCCCAATGCTGGGGGCCCAGGTTCAATCACTGGTCAGGGAACTAGATTCCACACGCGGCAACTAAAGGTCCCACATGTTGCAACTAAGACTCAGCACAGTCAAAAAAATTTTTTTTCAAAACAGAGATGACAAGAGAGATGAGCTTGGGTTTCTGGGGAGGCAATAGGGGAAAGGCAGGCTAGTCCCCTGTTAGAGGCCTTGGAGAGAACCCCCAGCTGCTCCTAGTGCTGGGACAGGCAAGTGGGAGGTGAAAGCATTTACAGATGGCTGATACCTGAACTGCTGGTGTCGGCAGGAACCATCCTGCGTATGTGTGGTTGGGCTGGAGGGCCTGGTGAATGAAAATGAGGTGGTTTCCTGAGCTGGGGGGCAGTGTGAGCCTCAGAGCCGTGGGGCTTCAGGGCCTCTCTACCCTCCTTGCTTGAGTGGTTGGTCTGTCGTGACCAGGAGGCTCCTTTGTAGGAGGCAGCCCAGCTCCCTCACAAGAAAAAAAATAGCATTGGAGCCCTCCTTAGGTGCAGAAATACAGCAATTTACCCAAGGCCTCCGGACCACGGCCACGTGCAATAATACATGGAAGTGGGAGGGGAAGGGAGGAAAGGTCACGTCCTGAGGCGCCTAAGCTCGGCCCGGGGCGCTGGGACGCCACACACCTGGCCCGGCGGGGAGCAGGCAGGAAGAGGCGCTGTCTGGGGCTGAGGGCACCAAGCGGTTCCGCGGCCCGGTCAGGCGGGTGACCCGGAGCCCTGAGCCCGGTGGCTTGGCTGGGGAGCGCCCCTGCGAGAGCCGAGAACGCCGCAGGCAGGTGGCAGCGCCGGGAGAGAAAGCCGACGGAGGGAGCTCTCCAGCCCCGCCGGAGCCCGGGGTGCGTCCGCGTCCCACCTGCGCGAGGGCACCTAGCCCGCGGGAGGAGGCTCGGGAGTCCGAGGCGGGTCGGATTCCCAGCCAGCTCTGTCCTCACAGGAGGCGGCCCATTATCCGGCGTCGTTAAAGAGCAATTAGATGGAAATTAAGCCGAGAACAAGTATTGATTATCTCATTAAGGCCGGGGGAGCCCTGTCTGTCGGCGAGAGTTTACTGCGGCTCACCCCATTATCTGCAAGGTGAAAGCCTGCGGTCATCAACACCTAGTGAAGTATCGATCTGGTCCCAAACCCAGTCCCGCCCCTTCCCCCTAGAGTAAGGGTTCTAAGAGGTGACACTAGGGGTGTGACAAGGTGGAGGAAGAACTCGGGCCCCCCACTCTCTCTGTCTTAGCTGTTCTCTGTAGCTGCCTTCCTTTCTTGCTCCCAAATCATTTCACACCCTGGTGCTGGCCAGGGGCGGGGCTGTAGGTGTAGGGACTGGAGAGGAAGGTCAGAGGTAGTTCACAACCCTCCAGGCCTGGAGAGATGAGACTCCCCTAGTTTTACATCCAAAGAAGAGAAACTAGAGTTGAGATTTAATGGAAAGAATTTGCCCTAGCTGACACAGCGCACAGGGCACCTCCGGACCCCAAGCCCCTGGAGGGAGGGGGAAAGGCTTCGTCTGGTTGACTACCATCACCAAAGGCAGAGACACCTGGGACCACCCCACAGATTTCCCAATGCTTAGTAACCTCAGAATTCAGAAGACGTTTCCTCAGGATCCCAGATGATGTGACATTTGGAGAAAAATCACAGTGTGTTGGAGATGAGTTTTTTTCATCCCAGCTTTGCTTCTAGTTTGGTTGTGTGACCTTGGACAAGTCACTTTGCTTCTCCGGGTCACAGAATCCTCTAAAGAATGGAGTCGAAAGAGCTCTATGGCTCTTGAGTCCTCAGACACCATAATCTGACCGACTAACTGCTGAGCTCCTGCCTGGTAGGGGCTTCCCAGGTGACTCAGTGGTAAAGAATCCACTTGCCAATGCAGGAGACTCAGGTTCAATCCCTGGGTCGGGAAGATCCCCCATAGAAGACATGGCAACCACTCCAGTATTCTTGCCTTGGAAATCCCATGGACAGAGGAGCCTGGTGGGGCTACAGTTCATGCGGTCACAGTGGAGTTGGACATGACAGTGACTAAACAACGAGAACCCAGCAGGTAGATGCTAGGGAGGCAGCTGAGTGCCCAGCTTCTGCCCACACTCCACGAGTTATGACCTCAATGGAGAGAAGATATCAAATTGATAATCACAGAAATAGTAATTCACAATTATTAATTAGAAGAGTACAGATGCTGTGAGGGTGTTTAAGAAGAGGGTGGTGGAATTTACATAGGAAACAGGTATTTCCATTAAAAAAAAAAACAAAAACACAGGGAACAAGCCTGTTGCCCACTCATCCACTGACCACAAAATTACTGAAGGTGCTCCAGAGCCCATGGTGAGTAAAGTGATGGTCCCTTCCACCTGGAGACTGGTGTCAAGTAGGGGAGAGAGACAATGACATAATAAACAGATGAAGGTAAAAGCACACACATGGTCTGTATACTGAAAAATATGACATGGGGATATGAGTGAGAATAAGAAAAGGAATTTACTTAGGAGCGGGGGTCAAGGGAACCTCTCTGAGAAAGCGAAGTTCAGTCCATCATTTAAAATCAAAAGTCCTTCAGTCAAACCCGCGGGAGGAAGGGAGAGGGCTCACCTTCCTCCCCTACTGGCCTAGCCTCAGACCTCTGCCCAGGTCGGAGACGGAGAAGGAAATAGAATTGCGGTCTCTGGCACTCCTGACCCTTTTATGGGGCTCACCTGACGGAAAGGAGGTGGAGAGAGGGATGGCGGCGGGTGGTGCGGCCGGCACCAGGTTGGCCAGCGCCGAGCGAGCGGCGCTGCAGCGATATCTGGGCTCATCTCCCTGCCCCGGAGTCCGGGAACTATTAATCTTGGTTGACGGTTTCTAATGTCCTAATTGGGAGGTGGGGAGAGCGGCCCAGTCCGCCCTAAAGGTAGAAGCAGCTAATGGGCCTCTTCATCACCGCCAGGAGCGAGTCCCTGGCGGAGAGCTAGGGGCGCTTCAGCAGGTGAGACGCGGAGCTGGCAGCGACCCTTAATGAAGCTGCCCGAGCGGCGGCGGACCGTGAGGGAGCTGGAGAGGGAGGCTGTTCCGGAGGTGAGTGGAGAGGTCGCACATTCCCGCCCGGCAGCCCAGCTCCGGAGCTCACCTGGGCACACTTTATCTGAGGAGACTTCCTGGGGGTTCAGTGCTGGGGGTGAAGGTGCTGAGTTAGCCTTGCCCAGATAGGAATCTTATCAGAGGTGACAGGAGCTGGGTAGGCTACACAGGGAGGAGGAGTGTCTGAAAGCCCAAGCTCCCCTACCGTAAGCAAGGGCTGGGCACGAAGTGGGCACTCTGATGTGTGTTGACCTACGAGGCCTAGGCCCTACCTGTGCGGGTAAGTAGATGTTAGGAACAAGTGTGAATTCGCAGGCCTCTGGGACCCCATGACTCCAGAGCGCCCGGTCTTTTCATAGTTGTGCCCCTCACCCCTCGGTGACTCACTTTCCCTTCTGGGGAGGGTTGGTAAGCTCTCAGTCCTCCAGCTCTCAAGCCCGTCTCTTCCACCAGCACCTGCGAGCGGGATCTGTCTCTAACCCAATCCTTCCAACGCAGCCCTCCTCACCCCCGCCCCCATCCTAGTCCAAACTGCCCGAGGAAGAGAAGCGGGGCGGGGGTGTGGGGGGGAGGTGCCCCCATGCCTCCGGGTCGGCGCCTCTCCTCCGCCCTCCCCAGGGGCCCGCCGTGCTTCTCTTCGGGATTCACTGTCTCTCACTCGCTGTCAGCCTCTTTCCCGCCCCCTCCCTCTTCCAGCCGCATCAGAAATATATTGTATTCTCGCCTAATCCCGTTCAATTACAGCATAATAAAACACATAATAAAAACCTAATTCATTTTTCTCCTGCGCCCCCCATCTCCCTGCATCTTCTTGCTCGGGATTAAAAATTTGTCTTCATGTTTGTGGCACCGCAGTCCCGGCGCCTCCGCATCTTTAATGTATGAACCGGGAGTTAGGGACCAGCGGGTTCTGCAGTCTTCGCTCCGGGAAGGCGCCCACCAGTCACCTAAGGATGCGGACTGGGAAGGAGAAAGAAGAGTAGACCAGCACTGGGCCTCACCAGCACCCACCCGCTCCGTCCCCAGGGATAGAGGCGGATCAAAGGCCAGCAGATTTGAGTGGCCTCGAGATAGCGCGTCCATTCTTCCAACGGATCCAGCGTGGCCTCCAGGGGGCTTAGTGTGGGGCAGGTCTCTGGGGATTTTACCAAGGAGGCTGGGCTACCTGATGCAGCTTAGCTGAAGGTACAGAGCAGCGCTGTCTTCAGCCTCCATTCTCTCCTTTGCTTCTGATCTGAGCTGACTTCATCAATGCAGCTCTGGCTTCCAATTTAGCAGTACCATCCCCAGTCCCTAGGGACACTCTACCACCTTCTGATCAGTGTGAACAACTGGATCACTGAAACAAGGTTAGAACTCCCCAGAAGGAATTATTAAGAATTCAGTAGGAGGACTTCCCTATCGGTCCAGTGGTGGGAACTTGCTAATTCAGGGGGCATGGGTTCGATCCCTGGTCTGGGAAGATTCTACATGTCTTGTTCAGCTAAGCTCCACACCGGCTACTAAAGCCTGCAGGCCTAGAATCTGTGCTCTGCAACAAGAGAAGCCTCTGCAATGAGATGCCCGTGCACTGCAACTAGAGTGTAGCCACCACTCACCATGACCAGAGAAAGTCTACACAAGAAAAATTTTTTTAAAAAAAGAGTTTTACTATTAAAAAACAAATTAATTTTTAAAAATTAAATTTAATTTAATTTTCAAAAAGGAATTCAGTAAGAGAAAATTTTCCCACAAAGGCGCAAGTACTTGGGGAGCTTAGAGAGGGCAAGTCTGAGACCCAAGTGCAACCCAGTGATATTCCTTCACTTCTTCCTTCATTCATCTAGGGCAGGAGTTACCAAATTTTCTACATTAATGGAGCCCTTAGTTTTTCAGGAATTTTTTCACAGTACTCTAGGCCAAAAAAAATATCTAACAATTCCCTTTAAATACTTAGTTCCAAAACAACTTAATATTTACATCCTAACTTCTTTATGCAGCTGTTTGAAAACCTAACACACATAAATTGGAAGAAAAATAGAATGGTTTTACATTATTCTTACCAATGGATGGAACGTGTGTGCCTGTTGGGCTCTGCATAACTTCTCAAACCTTGGAATCAGCTTGGATACTGCCATCATCTCCTATTCCACAGTGACTTTTGTATAGTTCTTGCTTTTTGTGATAGCAACCATCAAAAACCCAGTTTTGCAAAGACATCTTTAAAAGTAAGGTAGCACAATCTAATTTTGGAACTGTGAACTACCTCGAGCTAGTAGTTTTTGCAGTGTCCCAGAAATGTTGATTATTCTGGGGTTTCCCTGGAAGTCCTGAGTCTACTATGGCACTCTGAGGAGCCTCAGTATACTGTGTGGAAACCACAGACTTAGAGAGTCTACCTGTTTTCTTTAAGCAACAAGCCTTCTCAGTGGTCTTAGAAAAGTGCAGTTCAGTTCAGTTCAGTCACTCAGTCATGTCCAACTCTTTGAGACCCCATGGACTGCAGCACACCAGGCCTCCCTGTGCATCACCAGCTCCCAGAGTTTACTCATGCCCATTGAGTCAGTGATGCCATCCAACCATCTCATCCTCTGTCATCCCCTTCTCCTGCCTTCAATCTTTCCCAGCATCAGGATCTTTACAAATGAGTCAGTTCATCGCATCAGGTGGCCAAAGTATTGGAGCTTCAGCTTCAACATCAGTCCTTCCAATGAATATTCAGGACTGATTTCCTTTAGGATGGACTGGTAAGAAGTCATCTGATTTAGCCAAAGGAAAAGAACTAAAATCTTATCCACAGCTTATGGGTCAGATATAAACAGGGGAGTCTGATAGCCTGGGGGTTCAGGTGTTAGAAGCCAGCATGCAGAATGTGGCTCTGAAAGAAAATCACTAGCAGTGATGATCAAGTCTAGCAGGATGAACCAGACACAGAAGCCTTGATTATCATAAAAAGCAGTTCCTTAATCTTATATCACCACTACCCACCACCACCCCTGATCCTACTGTGCCATGATACCCTGGAAAGGAGGTCATGACAATGAAAGTATATCACCAGAGACCAGTAACTCTGCTATGGGAAACCAAACAAGAATGAGGTGATGTCTCTTTCCCAGCATACCTTAAAAGATGGCAGCTCAAAAAAAAAAAAAAGATGGCAGCTCAGAGCCAGCCCCAAGAACTGGCAGGTCAGCACCACAGAAACTGCCAAGAGGAAAAGGCATTGACGTGTAGAAGGAAGCAGATAGACAGCAGAGTTGGAGACAGTGGCTCTGATTACATGTTAGATATTCTGTCCCCACCTCCCTGCATTTAGGACTCCTAGAGAGACACAGAGAGGGAGGGCTGAGTTCCTTCCCTTGCTGGCTATCACATGTTGGAAGATCTCTAGGAACAAGCTTCACTTTGCCTAGGGGACTTATCAAGTCACATTACCCCCAAGATTCTGACATACCTCCCTGGGAGGGTAAGGTGAAAATCCCTGAAGCTGTGAGCCACTGTTTCTGTTGTGAATATGTTATGTCTTTTAAGTTTGTTGAGGAGTAAAATAGATTGAGAGCCACTGTGTCAGTAAACTAACCTTGGACAAATATCTGAGTGGGGTTTAGAGCACTTTTGGATTCCACATTCATTTATTCAGGAAACATGTATCGTGTACCTACCGTGGATCGGGCACTATTACAGGTGCAGTGGGCATGCACACGAAAGTGAAGATATGAGTGGTTGCTTAATGGGTATAGAGTTTCAGACGTGCAAGATGAAAAAGTTATGAAGATCTACTCCACAATGATGTGAATATACTTAATACTACTGAACTGTACACTTAAACATGGTTAAGGTGGTAAGGTTTATCTTACATGTTTTTTTAATCACAATAAAAAAAATAGTGAAGATATGATGCCTGCCCTCAGCTTTTTTATTTAAACTGGCAAGAATCCTTTGTATAGGATCAATAGGAAAACATACTGTAGCAAATACCACTCAGGTTAATTCCCAGCTCACGATAATTGCCCTTCTTTGAGAACAGCCCCAACCACAGAGAGGGACCTGAAGTAATGATGCACAATGCCCTTGCAACTTGACCCTGACCTCTGGCTACCTCCTAGGGGCAGACAACTGATCTAAGCTGCACCAATTTTTGAAACTTAAACAGAGAGACTGAAGCTGTTACCTTTATGACAGTGTCTGAGTACTGCCATTGCTGAGACCTCCGGAACTGCTCAGCTTCTTGCCCTTTCTAAGGCCTGGTTGATTAGCTACATCTCTGGTTCTGAGAGCTATGGCAGAATCCTTTCAATTTAATGAAGCTATCCACAATCATTCTCTACTGCTCTCCACCAATAACTTCAACTATAACCCAAAGCAGTAGTGCTCCTTCTGGGAAATAAAAGTTGAGGATTTGCTGGTGACAGAGGAGGGGAGGTCTTCAGTCAGAAAATAGCATAGGTGGTTAATTTACAGATTGAAATAGCAAATTCTTGTTTCATAAGCACTTTACCCTGAAGGAGCTGCAGTGTTGCTTGTTACAGACGGAGTTATTTTCCTAGTGGATGTGAGGGGATGGTGGGGAGGACAGAGTTGTGTGAATAGCCTAAATTATTCACAGTCCCTCCCCGATTCTCCTCATCCTTGTTATTCAGTTGCAAAATGTTGCTGGGAAGACTGGAAGGAGAAAGCTTGAGGAGGCTGTGGCCTGAAGTTGTGGCTGCTATGGTCCTTCTGGCAGCCTGGGCTGGGGCTGCCAGTGAGGGAAAAATAGAAGAGTGAAGGGGGCAGCTTCAGAGGCTCTCTTTGGGAAAATGATACAACTGGTTTGAGGTTCCTCCACAATTTCTAGCAAAAGATTGTTCGGCTTCAGGACCCAAGATCAGTGCAACACGCAGGGAGACTGACTAAGGGGACCGCCTGCCGAGCACTGGCTGTGTGCCAGCAGGTGGGATGGGACTCTTCACCCAACAGTCCATTTCTACTCAGCGCTGGGCACAGAGCCACACTTAGCAGAGTTTACTGAACTGTGGCATGCAAGGGTAGAGAGACGGAGAGACCGCGGAAGGCGCAAGATGCAGAGTCAACAGCCTCATAGGCCGCTGCGGGGGAAAAAAAAAAACAAACAAACAGGCCTTGGAACCCAGGAAGGGCCTCGCGTGATTCCTCGAAAACCTCGCGTATTTCTGGGCGGGAAGTCAAAAGGCGGACGCTGGGGCACTTGTGGGTTTCGAAAGTGGAAACTAGGGAGGGGATTTGGCGGATTTAACGGCCCAGGACCCAGATGATCAACGAAGCGGATCTGTGACCTGTGACGCAGGTTCCAGGCTCAGGTAGGCGCAGAGAACTGTATCCTCAGCCTGCTGCGCTAAAGCCGTTGCCCGGGAAATGGGGAGGAGGCGGAGCCAACCGAACTTGGACTGACCGGAGCCACAGCAGGGGCGGGACTCTGCTTCTAACTGGTTATGTTCCTCGCGAGGGGCGTGCTCGCTTGTGACCAAGCGGCCGCAGGGGCGGGTTGGCTTGAGACTGACAAGCTTGACTGGGGAGAAAATGAGACTTGGTTTTAACAAGTAGGGCACCAGCCAGGGCGGGACTAGGATAGTCTGAATGGCATAAGTCCATAGGGCAGGAGCTAAAGCTAGCACGAACCACCTGTCCTACGCAGGCATTTTAGACACAGTCAGGGGAAGGACAGGGTGAGGTGATTTGGGAGAATAGCAGTGAAACATTTATATTCAGTTCAGTTCAGTTCAGTCGCTCTGTCGTGTCCGACTCTTTGAGACCCCATGGACTGCAGCAGGCCAGGCCTCCCTGTCCATCAACCAGCTCCCGGAATTTACTCAAACTCATGCCCATTGGGTCAGTGATGCCATCCAGCCATCTCATCCTCTGTCATCCCCTTCTCCACCCGCCTTGCCTTCAATCTTTCCCAGCATCAGGGTCTTTTCAAATGAGTCAGCTCTTCGCATCAGGTGGCCAAAGTATTGGAGTTTCAGCTTCAACATCAGTCCTTCCAATGAATATTCAGGACTGATTTCTTTTAGGATGGACTGGTTGGATCTCCTTGCAGTCCAAGGAACTCTCAAGAGTCTTCTCCAACACCACAGTTAATAAGCATCAATTCTTTGGCACTCAGCTTTCTTTATAGTCCAACTCTCACATCCATATATGACTACTGGAAAAACCATAGTCTTGATTAGACGGACCTATGTTGGCAAAGTAAAGTCTCTGCTTTTTAATATGCTGTCTAGGTTGTCATAAATTTTCTTCCAAGGAGTAAGCATCTTTCATGGCTGCAGTCACCATCTGCAGTGACTTTGGAGCCCCCAAAAATAAAGTCTGCCACTGTTTCCAACATATATATATTACCATATGTAAAATAGCCAGCGGGAGTTAGATATATGAGGCAGGGAACCCAAAGCCAGGGTTTTGTGACAACCTCAAGGGGTTGGGATAGGGAGGGAGGTGGGAGGGGAGTTCAAGAGGGAAGGGACGTATGCATACCTAATGCTGATTCACATTGATGGGTAGCAAAAACCATAACAATACTGTGAAGTAATAATCCTCTAATTTAAAAAAAGAAAGAAGAAGAAAAAAAGATGTTGGCCTCCATTGGAAATATATACATTAAAAAAAAAAAAAAGATGTCGAACTCATTAGCCCCAATGGCCAAGGAAAACAGCCCCTGGCTCCCTCCTTATAGCCAGGGTAAGCCAGGCCTCCAGATCCAAGCCATTTCCCCCCCTTAGAACATGGACCAGGAGAGAGGAAGAAGGCTGGGTAGGAAGGCCAAGGATGCTGATACAAGTTCCCAGAGAAGGTTCCCGGAGTCTGAGCACTGGGAGGAAGACAGAAGGCCCAAGAATGGGGCAGATTACTTTCCAGTGAGTAAAGTGCTATCTCTGCGCAAATGCTAGCTTCCAAAGAAAATTCCAAGCATGTGGAAGCAGTTTGGAAAGCATACCTCACTAGGATTTGCCCCTAAAGAACCTGTGAAGTTAACCTTAACCAAACTTTTTTTCTTTTGAGAACCTGGTGTGAAACTAGGAATTTTGGTGGCAGAAAAGCCTTCCTACTAACTGGCCCTCTGGTGCCCTGTCCAGTCTTCTCTCTAACATGGTTTAGTATTATTTGCGGAGTACAATAATTGTTACTAAATATTCTTAATGATTTTGTTTTACAAATATTCCTGCACCTCACTTCCTAAGTAGATTTCTTTTGCCTAGATTTTCCAGTAAAGTGCAAGGCCTCTTTTCAAGGGGATTGCCAATGGTCAAAGCTATAACTATAGAAAGAGGTTTCGAGATTTGACCCAGGGTGCCAGCTGGGCTTGGTGGGAGACACTGTTCCCTGGCAGGATGCAATTGAAACTGGTTATCTAACTGTCATCCCATAGTTAATCAAGAATGGGAATCTTTGCTTATACTCCTTGTTATAAAACCCTCAAGCTTGGAAACTCTTCAGTGGCTTTGGTAAAAGGTCTGTCAATTTTTTCTGTCCTATAAACAAATTGGGCCCGGGAGGAGATGCCCTGGAATGTCAAAAGGACTAGAAGAACGACCTCAAGTTTAACTGGCGGGTGAGGAAAAAGCATAGCACAGGCTTCAGAGTCACTCAACTTGGCTTGAATCCTGATTCCACCACCAGATAGTTGTGTAGCTGTAAGCAATTTTCTTAATGTCTTAAATAAGTCTGTTTTCTTGCTATAGTGAAAGTGATAGCCACTTAGTCGTGTCCAATTCTTTGCGACCCATGAACTGTCACCTGCCAGGCTCCTCTCTCCATGGAATTCTCCAGGCAAGAATACTGGAGTGGGTATCCATTCCCTTCTCCAGAGGATCTTCCCAACCCAGGGATTGAACCATGGGTTTCCTGCATTTTTCTTGCTATGAATGGACATAATATGTCTGGCCTCACAAGGGTGTTTGTGGAGCTCAAAAGACACAATGGACTTAACAGCACTTAGTTTCATTAAGCCTGCCTGGCATGACTGGAAGGATTCAATTAGCAGTAGCTAGCGTCACTCCAGTGTTCTTGCCTGGAGAATCCCATGGACGGAGAAGCCTGGTAGGCTGCAGTCCATGGGGTCACACAGAGTCGGACACGACTGAAATGACTTGGCAGCGGCAGCAGGGTCACCCCTTGCTGTCCATCAAGTAAACTACTTTCCACAAGGAATGGGTGAGCTCAGGCTGGGGTAACAGGTCACTTGAGGCTGTTGTGGGACTATTCAGTCCTAAAGGTTCCTAAAGATTTCTCTTGACAACCTATTGTGAGAGCTTTAGGCTGAGAAAAAAAGGAGATGAGTGCGTAGAGGTGTGTGGCACCCTAACAACTTCTCTGATGGAGCTAGGCAGTCCTTAGCCCTCTAGCCTTTCTCTCTTAGAGATCACCACACCATCCCATGCCAAATGCCTGAAAACAACCAAGAAGCCTGAGCTGATTTGTAGGTGTGTGATCAGCCCCTTGCCACCCCCGTCCCCCGCCCCAGCTCCCCTCTCCTCCAAGGGAATAGGAGGTGGAGTCATCATCTACCTGCATCCTTCCTACTTTAGTACTCTGGGTGTGGATGGAAGATTGATTTTTCTAATCTCAGAGCGCCCTCTGCTGGCATCTGAGGCTCCCTACAAATGGGGAGGGAAGAGACTAAGATTCGAATTTTGTAGGGAGAGAAGGCTCCCTACAGAAGACTGCAGAAAGGAGGCTCTTCCCTGGCACTCAGGACGTGGAATTGAGTGACAAAGAAGAAACAGACAGGTGTTCAGTTTACTGAGTAACAATGGCACCATAGCTTTTATTACTGGTGGCGGTTGGTTGCGGGAAGCAGGAAGGTGCTCTTAGAGGATCTCACTGGGGCCTTCACCCCACTTCAGCCAGATGTCACAAGAGTTGGAGGCAAGGTCCAACTCTTCACTCTGTGAATTCACCAGCACATATTCCATCCCCAAGCCCACCTCCCCTTTGGACCAGCCATTGACATCTGGGCCCTTCTGCCTCTTGGAGATGGGGGTGGGGGTGGGAGCAGAACCAGCCCTCAAGAAAGAGAAGGAACTAGGATCAGGATGCTGCGGAATGTCTAACAAGATCAGTGGAACACAAAATCCCCTGTCTTAAGATTGTACACTCAGGCTTTGTTGCCCTGAGGTGTCTTACAGCCACTCAGACACCTGTGGAGTGTAAGCACCATTCCCACAGCTGCTTCCCTCTGTCAGAGGGTGCTGTGGGGGCTCTTAAAAAGGAATGCTTTGCCATGCCTTCAAGGCTTTTTGGTTGTGGGAGGGTGCTGGGATTTTAAGTTTAGCTTGAGGTTATGATGTCAGAGTGGACCGAAACTCCTGGGATTGTGCCCTAAGATGGCCTTATTGTAGTGGGAGGCAGGGAGAATGGGAAGCTGGCAAGAGCAGTACAGGATGCTGACACTCCTTTGTTCTATAGAGGAGAGGAAATGACCCATTCCGGGATGTGGGGGGTGGGACAAGCCCCCTGCCTCCCTTATCCCCCCATGTCCTCCTCCGCCAGCTCAGTTCTTGCCAGCTCAGTTCTCGAGTCAGCTTTGGGAGCCGGAAAGCAGAATTCTGAAGGATTCAGCCCAGTTTGGCCTGCTAAATGTCCTTCAATCTCTGTCGTGAGATCCTGGGGCTCCTATGTCCAGAAGGGGCAAGGTCCCATCAGAAATGACTTGGCTGGTGAAACTGTTTAGGCAAGAAAGCCCTGTACTCTGGCTGGCAGATAGCCAAGAAGGGAAGCCAGACATGAGAACATCCCAGGACAGCCTGCACACACACACGTTATCACTTATGTACATACACAGACGTACTAGCGTAGGAGAAAGGGATTATGTGACCCTGCCTTTTGAAATCAGAGGAGAGAAAAAGGCTTGTGGGGGCACCTCTCAGCCTAATGGATCGCTGGTCTCAATGGCTGCTCCCCCATCAAGCCCTCCGCCCAGCACCAGGCAGATGGAAAGCAGCAAAGACGGCAAGGCTCCACTAAGCAGCAGCCCAAGGAGGCGAGGAAGGAGGCCACGGGCTGACCCTGCCTCAGAGCCCCTTGTTGTAGTAAACCACTTCGATGCTGGGGTTTTGCTCCTGAATCTGAGCTCTCAGCTCCGGCTCCAGCCTGCTCACGTGTATGGAGCTGTAACAGAAGAGCAGGCTGGCTGAGTGTCCCCTGAGCCCACCCCTCACGCTCAGGGACCACCATCCCTCATCCTCCCAGGCTGCAGAATCTTCTGCTCCGACTGCCAGAGGCCCAGATCACAGTCATTCCCTCACCCCCAGGATAAGGTGAATGTCCATCAGGCCCCTTCCTGGAACACATTGATGGGACCTAAGGTCAGCTGCTACCACAGGTGTGGAAAAGTGGAAGTGAAAGTGTTAGTCCCTCAGTTGTGTCCAACTCTTTGCGACCCTATGGACCTGTCCAAAGCCCCCAGCCAAGCCCAGAGACAGCACTTACCTTCTCTGGGGGAACAGGGCACAGCACAGGGGGGTGGCAAATACCAGGCTGAGGGAGAAGAGTGTTAGAGAGGTTTGTGAAGCGCTGATCTAAGAGTGTGCCCTCCCAGTCCCCCACCCTATCTCTGGAGACAGCCCCTACGGGTGGAAACTGATTAAAGCCAACGATGACAGATGACAGTACGTTCTGGCTGAGGAAAGAGCCTCCAGAGCAGTGATCCGGAGCGCCACAGCCAGTGACAGAACCAGGAATTAAATGTGCATCAAACTCTAAGATGGCACCAAAAGGCTTACTTCCATGGTGGATGCGGGACCCCTTTGACTAGACTCTTGACCTTCAAGAACAGACCTCACCCCTTAACACACACAGTATGCTTTACAGGTGTCCAAGACCCCTACCAGCTGACTGTATGAATGAATGACATATACAAACATCTTAAAAGCAATAATACCCACCCACATTCACCACAGAAAGGACACTCACACACACTCTAGCTGTCTTCCTGCATACTTACCAGAAGCCCACCAGGCCCATCTGCAGTGGGGCCCCCAGCCAGGGGCGGCGCTACGGGTAGAGAGAGAATATAACAGTGTGTGTCCCCTGCCCCCCTCACCCGTAAACCCATACCATGGCAGCGGTTCTATCCCATCAGCTCTACCTTTAAGCCTCTGAAATATGGCCCTTTTCTTTCCCTAATCCCATAACAGCGATTGGCCACCTTCCATTCCAGCCAGGCATGCTTGCCAACACCCTTCCTAGCATACCATCCTAACCCTTACCTCTCAGAATCACTTCCTACAGTTCCTCCAGGAGCATTTCTCCAGGAAGCCTTCTCTAACCCTCCACTCCCTCCCTCCCATCTCACTGCATCAATCTGTCCATTTCCAAACACACCTCCTGCTCTGCACACCCTTCTTGATTTGTTCCAGCCATACAGACCACCAATCTGTTGCTCCGTGTGTGTGTGTGTGTGTGTGTGTGTGTGTGTGTAGCTGGCACTCAATAAATATTTGTGAATAAAGGATTCATCAAATGAGTCAGAGCTTATATTGTAAACTACAGCATGTTCTGTCCTGTTTACACATGTGTGAGCCTGTGTGTGTGTGTGCATGTGTCTCAATGCTTTTCACAGCTGACAGCACGAGCATGATACCAGGTGTGACTGTGATGGTCCCTCCCTATGTGTGTCTCTGGAGTGACACCAGCTTCCTTCAGGACAGAAACCCTTTCCATCCTTTCCTGCCCTTCTCCTCCTGCACCCTCAGTGCTCCTTCACTCCAGTTCAATTTAGTCTTGCTGAATGAATTAATGAAGGGGGGGGAGCACAGGGGTGCAGACAGGTGGCAAGTCTTAGACTTAGGTCAGGCTGCAGAGGAGGTTGGGGACTGGTCACTTCTGCCCCCAGGCACCACTACTTCCAGGATGGGAAAGGAGAAGGTGACCTACCTTCAGGAAGTCTTTCTTCTCCAGGGTGTCCATGATCACCGGGGGAATAGCTGAGGGAAGAGCAGGGCAGGGAGGGAGAGAATGAATGGAGTGAAAGTCAGGACCCTCAGGAAGGGGTGATTCCCCCTTAGCAGCTCCTCCCACTCTCCCCAGAATCTTACAGCTCCCAGAATCCTCACACCCCCTGGAAAATGGCATCCCTTCTCTTAGGGCCTCCCGTGCCCCACGGAGCCACCCCTGCCTCACCCATGGCAGGAATCGCCATGCAGATTCTTGATATCACCACCTGGAAGATTCCTTTCTTGGCTGCAGCCACGGAATGGCCAAGCCTCTGACCCTGTTCATTGGTCACTGGGATGCCCACCTGAAGCTCCCTGAGAAGGGAAAGGGGTGAGGATCAGATCACAGGCAGCTGGTCCCTGGGGTCCCTCAGACAGCCTAGATTCAAAGGCTGGTTCTCCCACTCCACCATCCCCCAGCACCAGATGGAGACTAGGCCCGGCAGTTTGCATGGCCAGCTGGTATGCCTACAAGCACTCTGTGCATGCACACGCCAGAAGCAGGGGCCACTCACCTTTGCCTCATCAGGGGGATGTTGATGCAGTTGGCAGCTGCAACGGCTGCAAAGGGCACAAATCTGCCAACCAGTGGGGGAAGATGCTGGGGGAGGAAAGGTGTCACTGAGTGGCCCTAAGGGCCATGGGGTGGTGGGGAACTCTGAGGAGAGTCACCAGGAGCCTATAGGTTGGGTGGAGGAGGGGAAAGGAAAGAAGGAGGTAAGTAAAGAGCGAATGGGGGGGCATTTACCTTGGTCAGGGATTTGAGTCCCAGGGCCGTGGCCACAGCCCCGGTGGTGGCACTCACGTATGCCATTCCCAGCTGCCTGTGGGTGGAAGAGCCAGGAAATGAGGTGGAAATGAACAACCCAGCATGTGGCTCTTTGCTCCAGGGACACGCCAAATCCTCAGTAACTGAGGCGTGGGAGGCTGGCCTCACTGCAGAGAAACGTCTCCCCTGCTCCAGTGTAGACCTGTCTGGAAGCCCCAATCCCTCCACTTGAAGAGGGTCCCCCAAAGCATACACAAGAAGATCTCGCACCATCAGTCAGGCCAGGAAAGTGAGCAGGGGACTGGCTGAGAGGAGGGCATTGAGCCACGGGCTGCACAGGCCCGGGGGGACAAGAGAGAGAAATGGAGGGCCGGGAGGAGAGCCCCTGGGGTGAGCTCTCACCTCACAGTGATGGGAGCGTCGCCACTGCGGTTGGAGTAGTTCACGACGGCATTGAAGGACTGATTCAGCCACTGCCAGAACACCACAGTTGGGGTCTTCCTGAGGGAACAAAGGCCCTTATGTCCACAGTGTCCCACATCCTTGGACACTGACAATAAAACCCCAAAGGTTATCCCCAAACCCTCAAGAGAGGCCCTGGTGATGACCCCAGAACCTGCTCTGATGACCTGTGCATGACCCTCCTTACACAAACACACCTGAATTTTGAGAAATGGAAGCGATTCTAATACAAGCTCTCAGCCACCCACTATATTCTGCCCAAACTGGCTCTGAGGACATGCCTAATCATCTAGCCTGAACAGAGTACCAGGGAGGAGACACACAAGATAGGACCTGCCTGTAGAAGATGAGCATGCAGCCGGTGATGGTCATGTTCATGGGCACCTGGGCCGACATGCGGCCAATCAGGACCACCTTCTCTCCTGTGTCTGGATGGAAGGCAGAGTCGTACACGTACTTGGCCCTCCACAGCTGGTCCTCGGTGAGCCCTGGCGTTACTATGCCAGCCCTGCAGAAGTTGGGAAGGAGCTGACAGGCAATTCTAGGGGGCAGATCCACCCTCCCAAGCCCTGCCCACCCAGCTTAGGGGTGATCTGGACAGAGGACCAGACACTCTGGCTCCCAATCTCAGAACAAATGAGCTTTTTGTCTCTGGGGAAGAATCAAATCTTCCAGAAAGAGTGCTCCTATTTCTATTTCCCTTCTGGCCACACAAAGAGGGGTGCCCTTCTGCTTCTGTCTAATGCTAGGTCATGGGTCATGGTGGTTTCCAATGGGTCAAAAATGGCTGGGGTGCTCTGAGGGTTTTTCCTCCTGGAAACAAGGAGGCTGCCCTCCTAATTTCTTGGGACTCAACTTTGAGCCCCTCCATCCTTGCAGAGGGTGGCCCAGCAGAGGGACAGGTCCTGTAGAGGGTTTGTGAAGCACAGAACAGCCCCCTATCCATAAATATCAACACCACCTCCTCTACCCAAATACCCTGAAATCCTTTGGGCTGAAGTTCTGTGTCTTAGTTGTCAGTGATTCCGACAGATAGAGTCAAGGAGTGAGGGGGTGGAGGAGTAAAACAGGGTCATGCTCAAGTGAGGGGAGGTAGGTACAAAAAGTACTGTATGAATAGCAGGGAATGAGCCCCTGGGTCAGATGGGGTCAGGGGTCACCTGTAGTTCTGCACGATGTTCCGGGAAGCTTCCAGCTGTGCCCCAGACAGCAGCAGATTTCGGGGGTCCGTCACGGTGAAGAAGTGCCGGGCTCTGCCTAGGAAAGTTCTTTGGTCCCAGCGAGGTTCCTGGATATTGATATCTAAGGGCAACTCACCCATTTTCTGCAGGGCAGGGACCAAAGTCAGAGGACTCCAAGGAAGGGGTCCAAGGGCTCCACATGGGGGAAACTTCGGTGGTGCTGCCCTGGTCCCTGGGCCTATTGCCAATCCTCTGGAGCTCAAGGTAACTCCAGATAGGTAAGCAAGTGGGGGAGGAGCTGCTCTCTAGGCAATGTTCCAGCCCAGGGACCTACAGCCACTGGAGGAGGGGACAGGAGAGAACAGGGCCAGGAAAGCAGATGTCCTTGTGCTCTGGCCTGCTGCAGATTTTCATGAGTGAGGATTTACACGTGTGTGGTTGACGCATGAGCGGCAACTAATCCCATGCAGCTACTCTTGTGCTCTGTATGCACAAAAATGCAGATTATATGCATCACACATCCACATTCATGTCAGCTTTAGGCCCCAGTTGCTTTGAGATCTACATGCAAACACCCGAGGCTGTTTGGAAAAATGGCATAAGCTGTACCACACTCCAGGCCCTAAATGGAGGAGAGCAAGGGCTCAACAGCTTCAGGGCTTACCTATTCCGGTCTCAAACAGGGGACTGATGCCAGCCAGCCAGTGTGCTCGCAGGCATCCACAAGTTGCCTCTCCAGACCCATCTCCCTCAACCACACTGAACTGCCCAACCCACACTGAATTGCCCAAAGTTCTCCTTGTTCCCCAGGTGGGCAGGGCTGGCATAGACACCCACTCACCTCTTCCTGAGCCACCTGCCTCTAAAGGAGCAGGATTCAGTAAGTGACCCCTTCACTCGGCATAGAGAGGAAAGCCTGAAGCAGCCATCTGGCCACGTTGGGCAAAATCCTACAAAATGACTAATCCTCTCCAACCACACTTCCTCACAGGCAGGCACACCCTCCCCTCTCGCACACTCACATTCACATACCCACACACAGAGACACCAGCATACTCGCCCTACACAGACCTGGAGACAGGGTGGACACACCCTGCACACCAAGACCGTTACTTACTTACTTACATACACACACATGCACAGCCTACATCCATCAGCTGCAGACACTTGAATGTGTGACCACACAGAGCCCCACCCTAACATTCCCTCCCTAACCAACTCCCCTGTGCCCCATGAGCCGAAGATACTGAATCCTATAGGACAGGGGCAGCTTCCCTTTCTGACTCCCAGCCCTCAATCCGCTACTCCCCTGACCCCCAAGCCCCACCCGGCACAGCGAGCACTCACGCTTTCCTAGGCTCCTGGGCTCCGCGGTTCTGCAGCCCTCAAACTCGCCTTCCTCTCCGCGCTTCCCCCGCCTCCCCGCCCCCGCCTTCACATCCATCACGCGAAACGTCACGCGTGACGCTCACGGGCTTGCGAGGCGGGGGCTCCGCCCGACGAGGCCAGGGATTGGCAGGGCCTGGGGGCGATGAGTGTCATTAAGGGCGACGCCCCCGGCCCTGGCTACCGAGACCCAGCCCTCCACAGCCTCCCAGAGCCAATCAGGGCTCGGGAATCAGTTCTGGCCGCGTCCCCAGCGCGAGAGAGGAGGGGAGGAGCTGCCCCGTTTACTTGCATTCCCTTGGCTGGCCTCGGGAGGCACCCGGCCTCTGCCCAAGGGGTCTAGGTGCCCCCCGAGAAGGCAGGAGGCGCGGAGGGGCATCCTCTGACGGTGCGCCCAGAGGGACTCGTGTTACCTCCAGGCTTGTTTACATGATGGCTACCTTGGCCGTGGCCTTTGCCTGCTTGGTCCTCTGGGCTCCTACCCCGGTTCCCATGAGGTCCTCTCGCAGCATCTAGACATTCTTATCCCCTCACAGATCAGTTCTGCTCGCGCCTGTGTCCTTTCAGTGCCCGCACCTTTCCTCCTCTGTATCTTCTATCCTCCCCTCTGTAACCTCTAGCTCCGCTGGGTCCCCAGTTTCCTTATGACTCCAGTCCCTATCCCTGCATCACAGACCCTGGCCCCTGGCCCTGTCCCGGAGGTGAAGGGGCAGAGAGCTCAAGATACCTCTGTCTGCATCAAGCAAGTGGATCAGACATTCTTCCTACTTCTGGTGGCCCGAAACCAGCTTCCCTGCTATGCGTTCTTTCCAGAACTGGAAGGCCAGAGAGACACTTTCTGACATAGAAGGAGGATGCATGTGAAGGCAACGTTCAAACACACACACACACACACACACACACACACACACACACACACACACACCCCTCAGTCATCATACAGAACATCCATGCCGCAAACTGAGGCTCCAGCTCGAGCTCCTGCCCACTGCACGTTCACGCCTCTCTCTGCCCAGGTGACATTCCCTCGCTGAAGCCTCAGGGGTGACCGCAGAGAGGTGGCAATTCCATGAGCCCTAGTAAGTAGCTGGTTCGGCCTGGAAACGACGCGGTTCTAGGCTCGCCTGCACCGAACCGGTAGCGGGAGCCGGGTGAGCCGAGATCCAGGCTTTAAGTTCATAGTGCAAGATGGGGTATCAGAACTCGAACTGGAGCGGGTAGAAACCACCGGCCCCAGCCCAGTTTACAGACGGCAGCCCCAGGCACCCAGGAGAGGTGGTGGGAGGGAGTGACTGGCGGCCTTCCCAGCCAATGGAAGCCCGAGGCTGAGCGGGCCAGCCCTATTCCTGCAGACTTGGCGGGGCGTGGGCGGAGATTCCCGGGCCGCTGCTCTCTTTTCGCGCCTGCAGGCGGGCGAGGCCGGCGGCTGCCGCAAGCGCGAGAAGGTGAGGGGGGACGGGAAGGATGGAGCCCGAGGGTGGGCTGCTGTATTCTGGATTCTGGAACTGCTCTGCGGGATTTGGCCCGAGGTTTTGCGTGGGGTGTTGTGGGTGGGATTCTCAGCAGCAGGTCCCGTCCCCAAGTCTGGTAGAGGTTCATGCACCTCTTTAGACCCAAGAGAAGGGGGGACAGAGGAGACTGCAGCCTGGGGCTTGGAGATCTCTGGGGCCCTTGGCTGCAGCTGTCCCAGGTTCTGAAGTCCCTGGGGGCCTCAGCCCCTGGGACTGGCCCCCAGCCCACATACACAGGAGAGGTGGTGCAGTGAACTGTCCTGGCCCAAATCTCTCACAGTGCTTGCAGCCCTAGGGCCGGCAATAATCCCATCCCCACTTTCTCACCCTCTGCTGAGGACTGGAGACCTGCCTGAGTAGATGACTCAGCTGAGAGCAGGAACTAGGGGTAAAAGAGGTTCTCACCCACCTTGTTGTATAAATGGCTTCAAAGTCCACAGTGGTGCCTGAAATGGGCAGTTCTCTAGCCAGGGGTGGGAGAGGTGAGAGACCTAAGGGTTGAGCAGGATGCTCAAGCCATGGGGAGAGGGGGTGGAGGTCCTGGGGGGCATCAGGGGCAGCATTTACACCCCTTCCCCAATCCCTGCTCTTCCTGTGCAGGCCTGGAGCACCGACTCCTGAGGAGAAGCAGAGGTTGGGGGCTCCCAGTCCTTGAGACCCCGGTTGGCACAGAAGGCTCATGGAGCCCCAGGCGTGGGGGGCCCTCCTCTCGAGGGTCAGCAGGTTCCTTCCGGACCTGCAGGGCACCACTCCAATCTAGCCAGCATGGCACATGGTTTTGCAGTGGGCTTCAACCCGCTGGGTCTTGGAGACCTAAGCTCCAGCTCTCTGAGCTCCCTCTCCTCCCGAGGCCACCTGGGCAGCGAGTCGGGCTCCGCAACACGATATCTGCTGAGAAAGCAACGGCTGCTGAATGGGCCCCACCGTGGAATCCGAGCCTCATCGCCCATGGGCCGAGTCATCCTCATCAACTCCCCTATCGAAGGTGGGGGTAGGGCTGGGAACTACCAGGGTGGGTAGGGGACAGCAGGCTTAAGTAGGTGAAGGGAGAGCCAGCGTGGGTGGGGAGTCCTAGGGATGCAGGGAGAGAGAGGGCCTCTGGTAACCCATAGATTCTTCCTCGTCTATCCTTTTCTCATCTTCAGACCGATTTTTCAGTGTTGCAAGATAGTGGAGAGGTCAGAGCTGGGAGGTCTGGGCATGGAGCCGAAGAAGGGGTGTGTGGTATGCTAGCCCCCAAGTAAGCAAGGCCAAATATTAAATTGGCCTCCTCCCTCCTGTGGATTCTTCCTTTCTCCAGGCTCATCTGAGTATGACTTTTGGGGGATGGGACAGCATGGAGAAAGACATTCTTCATCAACCCGCCCTTTGTGTGCCCAGCTCTATGCTGGGCTGTGGGAGTCAGTGTCCAGATGGACAGACAGAATTAAAGGCTTCAGGTGCAGAGGATGGAGACAAAGGTAGACTGGAAGATGCTCCCTTAGCAAGAACGGGGAGGGGTCGAGGGTCAGCACGGAGCCCAGGTCTGGGCCCCGAGGGAGAGGGACACCTAATCTTATGCAGTTGCTTAGTGCCGTTTCATGGCACACCTATCTTATACCAGCTCTCATTAGGTCCTGAGGGGAACTTACAGGGAACTAAGTCTCAATTTTCACCTTCCAGAAATTTCCAGTGTAGCAGGGCTTGGAGATGGAGCCATGGTAGCAGCTGGTAGTGGGGTAGAGATATCACAGGCAAGGTTGAAATGAAAAGTGTGGAATATGGCAGGTGGGCACTTAGGAGACAGCGTGGTGCAGTGACAGATGTGAGGCGACAAAAAGCCGGTGAACCAGGCAGGACCTTGCCTACCAGCAGGGGAGGGGGCCTCCCTGGGCATGGGCTTTCCCTGAGCAGAACCAGATAAGTATCTCCAGCTGCCCTCCTCTCTCAGCCAGCAGAGTTCCCCTGGCTGGCTCTCAGACTGGACCTTTCAGACCCTGCTGTTCCCTCTGACCTCACTGGGCCCCTCTGTCCCCTGCCCGGCCACAAGGGCAGGAGTGGAATATGCTGCTCAGAGAGCAGGCTTTCCCACGCCAGTGGCCCAGCACGCTCACCCCCGTCGTCCGCCACTCTGGCCTCACTTTCAGGTGAGCAGCAAGGCAGTATGTCATTCTGGACATGAGCTGGAGTCCCCAGATGAACTAGGAGACACGGAGGAGCAGAAGGGAGGCACTGCAGTACAGCTCCTGCAAATCCCATCGTATTAGAATTACACCTAAACCTATACACCTGTACCTCCCCCCGCACACTCCATGCTCGACTATGATGCACACTGTCCCTCTGAAGAGCCTCTTCCAGCAGCTCCATGAGTGCTCTCTCCCTCACCCCATGCCCCAGTGCAGTCAGGAGAGCAGCCTCCCTTAGCAATGATGGAAGGACTAGGGCATCAGTCCAACCAATTGGTCTGTCTGGGTTGGGAGCATGTGAGCTCAGAATTGTCCCCTCTACCTGAGCACAAACATCCCCCAACTCACCACAGGCTGGAGCCCCTCCCCCATGTTATTTTATATGTTATTCTTTAGACCCTTCCAGAGGCCTAACATAACTGATGAGGGAGACACAGTAGAAAGGGGAACACTGCTACCCACATTGTCCTCGAGAGTTCCCACCAGCTCCTCAAACTCGCTGGGTCCCAGAGAAATGGCATTGTCTTTAATCCCAACCAGCCCCTTCTTCTTGCTCTCCTAACTCATTCATTTATTCATTGTTCTGGTTATTATTTCATTCATCAAAAAAAGACTTAGCAGGGACTTCTCTGGAGATCCAGTGGTTAAGACTCCATGTTGCCACTGCAGAGGGCACGGGTTTGACCCCTAGTTGAGGAAATAAGATCCTACATGCTGTGCAGTGTGGCCAAAAAAAATTTTTTTAAAGACTTAGCAAATATCAAGCACTGTGCAACATACGGGGAATACTTTGGTGGAAAGAATTACTAAGTCCCTACCATGATTGACTTCCCTCGTGGCTCAGATGGTAAAGTGTCTGCCTACAATGCAGGGGACCTGGGTTCAATCCCTGGGTCGGGAATATCCTCTGGAGAAGGAAATGGCAATCCACTCCAGCACTCTTGCCTGGAAAATCCCATGGACAGAGGAGCATCTTAGGCTACAGTCCATGAGGTCGCAAAGAGTAGGACATGACTGAGCGACTTCAGTTTTTCACTTTACCATGATTGAGCTTATAGTCCAGTGAAAAGAGAGTGAGAATAAATAATATTACAAATGAACAAATAATGAGAAAGGATGGTAATAATCTTAAAGGTATTAATTTGGATGATAGGATAGAGTAGTGGTTATCAAACTTCAGAATACATCAGAATTGCCTGGGGGCTCATGAAAAGATTACTGGATCCTGCACTCAGAGCATCTGATTCAGTGGGTTTGTGGTAAAACTCCAAATTCACATGTGTGATAATTTTCCAGGGGCTGCTGATGCTGATCTGGAGAGCTCGCTTTGAGACCAATTTTGAGACTCCCTGGGAGGAGGGGGAGGGGCCGTTCTTCAGCAGGATTGCCCAGGAAGTCTTCTCTCAGAAAGTGGCACCCAAGCCAGGAGAACTGGAAATAGGAGGTGGCTTTACGAAGGCCTGGGCAAGAGCACCCCAGGCAGAGGGCACACAGAAAGGACTGGCTGGTGAGAGGAACAGGGAGGAGGTCAGTGTGGCCCAAGGTCATGAGGCCAGGGAGGGTGGCCAGGGGTGAGTGTTGAGAGGTGGGCAGAAGGAAACCAGGGAGGGCCTTATTGGGCATGGAAGGAATGTGCAGCTCCTTCTAGAAGCAGGGGCAGGCATTGAGGTTTTTAATCAGGGCAAAGGCATGCCTGTGTATAGAATGGATTAAAGGAGACAGAGGTGAAAGTGAGGAGATAGTGAGGCTGCTGGGTATCTGGAGAGATGCCTGGTGGCAGGGCTAGGGCACTGGAGGTAGAGAAACTTCCCTCCTCAGGGGCCCCAAGCTCCTAGGCTCGAAACCCAGATTTTGACATCCCCCTGGCCCAGGAAGCTGGCTCTCCGGGAGGGAATGAGGAGAAAGAGAATCGGAGGGCAGGAGAGCAAAAGTCTCCTTGTCTGGGCTGAGAAGGTCCTGGGACCTGTGCAGATAGAATCAGCTAGGAAGCCCCAGTGCCTCTCATGGCTCTGTCCTGCACTGTCCCTGACTGCAGGCTGCCCTTGGGGATTTCTTCCAGAGACACTCTGCTCATGCACTGTAACTTGATTTCTCTTAGATCGAGTGTGTGTGTGTGTGTGTGATTTCCCCTCTCAAACACCTCTGAGTAAGCCTCACCCAAGAACTCTCACCTTCCCACCTGGGACCCAAGTTACCCCTCCAGTCCCCTCACTCTTCTCTAACCAGAAGACCACCTCTGAGCCTTTGCTCACTCCATCCCTTCATCAGTGCCTTTCCCTTCCCCTCCACCCACCCAAATCCCACCTTCCAAGAAGCCTTCCCCAATAGTTCTGGTCCCTAAAGTTCCCCTCCTCTGACTTTCCCTGTCACTGATGGAGAGAACCACTTCTGTGCTCTAGGCGCATGGTGGTGTTTTGGGTTTCTCTCCTCATGTAGTCAAAGAGCTCCTAGAACCCTCACCTCGAGAATCACAGAGTCTACAAGGTAAAAGGAGCCTCAGGGATCCTTCCACAACATCCCAGACAGGGATTTACTATCAGCTTCTATGCCTCCAAATAATGAGGAATTCACTATCTTTCATGGAAAATTCATTCCATTGTCTGCCAGCTAAAGGTTTTAGAGAAAGTTTTCCCTTATTAAATCTCCTCCGTATAACTCCAGTGTGTGGGCTTGGTTCTGCCCTAGGGGTTACACAGACAAAAATATCTAATGCCTTTTATAGAATAGTTCTTCAACTATTTGAAGATAGGCTTGTCTCTGCTGTAAGCCAGAGAGCCTGGATTCCCTCGACTGTGCCTCATAGAATGGAATCTTTTTCATCCATCTGACTCTGAGTGGCAGGGTTTTTTAGAATTTGGCCTGTCCCAGAGAGTATGGGAAACTTAGTAAGGATTACACACACACACACACACACACACCCTACATTATAAAGGAAAGAAAACAGTGTCTTCTAGCATGGAGTTCTGTTCTGCCTGCTCCCACAGCCTTCCTGCCATGATCTCAAAATCACCCAGAGAGGACTCAGAAATTAGCTGCCTAATGGCACCCCACTCCAGTACTCTTGCCTGGGAAATCCCATGGACGGAGGAGCCTGGTAGGCTACAGTCCATGGGGCCGCTAAGAGTCGGACACGACTGAGCGACTTCACTTTCACTTTCACTTGCATTGGAGAAGGAAATGGCAACCCACTCCAGTGTTCTTGCCTGGAGAATCCCAGGAACAGGGGAGCCTGGTGGGCTGCCGTCTATGGGGTCGCACAGAGTTGGACACGACTGACGCGACTTAGCAGGAGCAGCAGCAGCCCACATTTAGGGTCCTGGGTGGCTGTGCCCGGCAACCCAGCCTTTGCAGGCCCCAAGTTAGGGTACTCAGGGACCCTCTGTGCCCAGAATGGGCAGGGGAGTCATGCCTGTGTCCCCACCGCCATCAGCCAACAGTGATGAAAGTGACATCATCCATGCAGTTCGAGTGGAGAAGAGTCCAGCTGGGAGGCTGGGGTTCAGTGTGCGGGGCGGCTCTGAGCACGGCCTGGGCATCTTCGTCAGCAAAGTGGAGGAGGGGAGCAGTGCAGGTGAGCGGGACCCCATGGGTGAAATCCTGGCTTAGGATGTGACCCCCCCCACTTTGGTGGTATGCGGAGCTGTTGGCAGGGATGAGAGGAGAGGACCCTCAGTTTTGGAGGGGCTGATACAGTGGGGAGATGAAAGGGGCTAATGAATAGGTCCTTGGTCCGATGGGCTAATACTCAGACCCTACCTAGGGATCCCAATCTCATCGAAGAAACTGTATCCCAGGGAGCTTCAGGGATGGGAGAGGCTCAGCCTCAACCTGGGGGACTTCTCCCCAGGGGCCCCTGCCCACCACCCCCTCCCCTGATACAGAGCGGGCTGGCTTGTGCGTGGGGGACAAGATCACCGAGGTGAATGGGCTGAGCCTGGAGAGCACCACAATGGGCAGCGCTGTGAAGGTGCTGACTGGCAGCAGCCGCCTGCACATGATGGTGAGACGCATGGGCCGCGTGCCGGGCATCAAGTTCTCCAAGGAGAAGACCACATGGTGAGCAGGCCTGGCCTCCACCCCCAGCCCAGCACCACCACCCAGAGCCATGGTGGGAGAGACCTAGAGTCCAGGGCTTCTGCTCTTCCCATCCCCTGGTACTGGAAACACAGGGATCTAATGGTCTGACCTTGAAACGAGAAAAGGCTGTGTCTTTCCCCCAGCCCTCCTCCCAACGCTACTGTCTCAGACCCCAGTGACCCTGCCCCTCTATGCTGTAGCTGCCGCAGACCTGGAGACAGGGCAGTATCTCTCTCCCCGGCCCAGAGAGGATTTAAAATGGAGCCTGGCAGTTTCGTGTGTGCCTGCTAAGTCACTTCAGTGGTGTCTGACTCTTTGCCACCCCATGGACCACAGCTTGCCAGGCTTCTCTGTCCATGGGATTCTCCAGGCAAGAATACTGGAGTGGGTTGCCATGCCCTCCTCCAGGGGATCTTCCCGATCCAGGGTTCAAACCTGCATCTCTTACATCTTCTGCATTGGCAGGCGGGTTCTTTACCACAAGTGCTACCTGGGAAGCCCAAGCTGTTGCTGCCTTGGGCCTGAGGAAAATATAGTATCCTCCCTCCTGGGCCTGGGGAGGATTTAAAATGGGGCTTGGCAGTTAGAACTGCTCAATAAAGAAAGATTTCCATGGTTTCCCTAATTTGATGAAATCTATGTCCCAGTGAAGATCTCAGGCCCCCCAAAGCAGTTCCTCCTTTCCTGTGCAATTGTCTTGGCTGCTGGGAGGAGAGGGGTGGGTGGTGGTAGATGAGGGCCCAGGCTGAGGGCCCCCTGTGATTGTCCAGGGTGGATGTGGTCAATCGGCGACTGGTGGTAGAAAAGTGCAGCTCAACACCCTCCGAAAGCAGCTCAGAGGACGGTGCACGGCGCATCGTCCACCTCTACACAACCTCCGATGACTTCTGCCTGGGCTTCAACATCCGTGGGGGCAAGGAGTTTGGCCTGGGCATCTATGTGTCCAAGTGAGACTGGGGCAGGGGATGAAACGGAGTCAGGCTGGGACCTGGGGGTGCATCAGCAAGTGGATCCTGGCCAAAGACATGTCCCGGTGACCTAGGTTAGGGATAGGATCTGGAGAGGGGCCGGGGCTCCCCAGGAGGAGGGTCAAGGAGTTTGACCAGGTCATCCCTGTGTTCAAGTGAAGAGTCTGGAATGGGGAATGAAGGAAGGCATCAGATTGCCTCTTTCCTGACCCCAGAGTGGACCACGGTGGACTGGCCGAGGAGAACGGCATCAAGGTGGGAGACCAGGTCCTGGCGGCCAACGGTGTCGGGTTCGACGACATCAGCCACAGCCAGGCCGTGGAGGTGCTGAAGGGTCAGACACACATCATGCTGACCGTCAAGGTGGGCAGGACTGTGGGAGTCAGGGAGAGGACAGACTCTAGGAAGGACTTCCCAGACCAGTCTAGCACCTAATGCTGCCCATTGCTGTGCAACTGGTGAATTTCCACAGCCTCCTGAGAGGCAAGGCAGGCATTGTCCTCATCTCTCTTCACAGAAGAAGGAACTGAGGCTCAGAAAGGCAAAGAAACTCAGGAATCAGTCATTTACACAGCTGATCAGTAGCAGGATCTGGTTTCAGCCTGGCCCCCCCCCACCCCAGGTGCAGTGGCCAGTGCCCCTTTGTATGAGTGGTGGTCTTGGAGGGTAAGGAGAAAATATCCTGCCCAGAAGGTGACGTGGTAGGACCAGGACCTGGATGGTGGGTGTCCTAGGGCACAGGGCAGGACAGAGATTGGATTTCAGGGGAGGTACCTGAATTCATTATTCATGTGGGTCTCACACTTGCCTAAGGATCAAGTCCTTCTCACCCTGGCTCCCACAGGAGGTGATGTCTTCCTCTCCCCAGGCCCCAACCCTGGCCCCTGCTCTGGTCCTCTCCTTTCTGAGCCTTCATCCTTCTCACCATTCAGTGCCTCCTCTGCCATCCCCCCACCACCTCTATTTCCCACCTCTCCTACATCCCATTTGTCCCCTTCCTTCCTCTCAAATTATCCCAAACATTCCCCTTCTCCCACTCTGCCCTCATTCATTCACTCAATACTTTTGAGCACCTACTATATGACAGCCATTATGCCAGGTACTGGGTGACAACAGTGAAAAAGATAGACAAGGTCTCTGCTGCTGGAGGGAAACAGACAGACTAGATGCACGTGGATTGTGACGGCTGTTGTAAGGAAATTGATGGAGAGGTGGGATGGGTTAATCTGGGAAGGCCCTTTTAGCCGGGGGGATCTAAGGAGGAGACACCTGAAGAGCTGGCCATAAGATGAGCTGAAGGAAGAGAATTCAGGCAGAAGACACAGCACGTGCAAAGCCCTAAAGTGTAGAGGAAGTTGGCACATTCAGAAATGAAGCAGGTGGTGTCGCTGGAGTATGATAAGCTCAGAGCAGAGTAATTGGGTTGAAAAGTTGACTCCTATCCTATTGCTCCCGTGTTCTTACCCTCCCTTCCCACTCCCTGCTCACTCACTCCCCTCTGCCCTCCTATCCTCACCATACCCTCCCCAGGAGACCGGCCGGTACCCTGCCTACAAGGAGATGGTCTCTGAGTACTGTTGGCTGGACCGACGTAAGTGACCAGCTCCCCTAGGTTGGAGGGAAAGGGCCCTAAAGTGGAACTGGGTTCTCTGAAGAATAAGTGGGAGGGGCACCAAAATCTCCTCAGGACTCCTGTCTCTGGGCTCCTCTCTAAGAAGTTGCAGGTTCTGATCCAGGCTCTCCTGGGGGCAAGTCCGGGGGTGGTTGGAGAAGTGCCTTGCCTAAGGTCCCGCAACCAGTTAGCAGGACTGCTGAGTAGTGGCTGGTTCCCGAGACCCCATGCTCACAACCTTGCTGCTGCCCAGCACTTCCACTCCAAGCCCATGAGTGGTCTGCAGCCCCAGCAGGGCCTCAAAGCCACCGGGCCAGACCTCTGAGATGTCCCTGCCCTCCCCACTGCCTGCAGTGAGCAACGGGGTGCTGCAGCAGCTGTCCCCCACCTCGGAGAGCAGCTCCAGCGTCTCCTCCTTCACCTCCAGTGCCCCCTACAGCTCGGCCGAGGGCTCCCTGCCCTCGGACCGCATGGATGTCTGCCTGGGGCCTGAGGAGCCCGGCAGCTGGGGCCCGGGCTGGGGGCGGGCGGACACAGCCATGCAGACGGAGCCCGATGCGGGGAGCCTCGTGGAGACCTGGTGCAGCGTGCGGCCCACAGTCATCCTCAGGGACACCGCCATCCGTTCCGACGACCCGCCACCCACCCGCCACCTTGACTCTGCACTCTCTGAGTCCCCCAAGACTGCTCTGTTGCTGGCCCTCAGCCGACCCCGGCCCCCCATCACCCGCTCCCAGAGCCACCTGACCTTGTGGGGTACGTGGGGGACAGGTTGCTGCTGCTCCCCCCAAAAGCTCTGGGTCCAAAATCTGTCTTGCACCCTGTCCTGGGCCCCAAACTTTCCTTTGCACCAGGCTTTGCCCAGCCACAGCTCCAGAACACACTTAGATCCTGCTTTGGGTTCCATTTTAAACTAGTCCTGGGACCCAAACCAGCCCTAACCCAGACCCTCCATCCTTAGGTTCCCAGACCTGTCCACACACACACACACACACACACAGTCCTCACATAGTTGGAGCTGTGGGTGGGGAAGGGGTGGGAAGTTGGAAGAGGAACCCCATCCCCATCTTCATCCCCACCTCCCCACACGGCTGCAGATCCTGTCTGCCCCCGACTCTCCCTTCTCTCTGCCCCTCTCCACACCCCTGCCCCTAGTCCTTCCCTTCTGCCCACCCCTCCCTCCTGTCTGTAGAGGAGAAGAAGCAGCGGAGGAAGGAGAAGTCAGGGTCCCCTGGGGAGAAGGGGGCCCTGCAGCGCTCCAAGACCCTGATGAACCTCTTCTTCAAGGGAGGGCGGCAGGGGCGGCTGGCAGGGGATGGGCACAGAGAGGCCTGGACGCTGGACAGCAGGAGCCCAGCCAAGCCCCGCCCTCGCCTGGACCTGGAGAAAGGTAGGTACACGGGTCAGATGGGAGGACAGAGGAAAAGTCGACTTGCTATTCCACAGCTCTGAGTCTAAATCCCACACTGCCTCATGCTAGCTGTGAGCCACCACCTTGCCCTGCAAGCCACAAGAGTAAAATAGGAGTAATAATACCTGTTGGTGCTAGTGGTAAAGAACCTGCCTGCCAATGCAGGAGATATGGGTTAGATCCCTGGGTCGGGAAGATCCCCTGGGAAAGAAAATGGCAACCCACTCCAGTATTCTTGCCTGGGAAATCCCATTGACAGAGGAGCCTGGTGGTCTACGGTCCACAGGGTTGCAAAGAATCTGACACGACTGAAGCAACTTAGCATACACACACGCAATACTATTTCTTTAGGAATAATGATGAATCAGTGAATCAGTGTATGTTAATCACTTAGTACATGGTCTGACATACAGTAGGTGCTCAGAATATGTAGTGGTCTTTGTTGTACTGCCTCATCTTCCCATTTTCAGACGGGAAAACTGATAAGAGTCAGCACAGACAAGAAGACCTTGGGTCAGATGCCCATGCTCTTGGTGCTCTTGGGAGTCAGGGCACTCCTTTCCTAGGGCATTTGGCTTCATCTCCCCTGGCCAGAGCTCCACAGGCTCTAGCCAGTTCTATTTTTTTATTTTATTTTTATTTATTTATTTTACTTTACAATATTGTATTGGTTTTGCCATACATTGACGTGAATCTGCCATGGGTGTACATGTGTTCCCCATCCTGAACCCCCCTCCCACCTCCCTTCCCATCCCATCCCTCTGGGTCATCCCAGTGCACCAGCCCCAAGTACCCTGTATCATGGATCGAACCTGAACTGGCTTTAGCCAGTTAGAGCAAGGCCATTTCTAAATCAAGGCCCAGGCAGGAGGGCCTAGACAGGCTTCACTCATGTTAAAGGCTTCCTGAGGACTCTTCCAGAAAGAATCTCTTCTCTCTGGTGAGATTCAAAGGCTGGACCAAAAGTGAATAATTTGAGACTCTTGGGGTTGTCTGTGAGAAAAACTTAATTGAAGCTAGCTTTAAAAAGCACTTCTTGGTTCAGCTATGGATGTAAACTGGGTCTAAAGGTTTAAACAGTCTCCTCAGCCACCTGCACTCTTCATCCTTTGGTTCCTCTTTCCCCTGGTTTGTCTTCATCATCTTGCTGGCTTTGCCATTTGAAGGTAAGAAGGCCACTGTCGCTTAGCAACCCGGGGGAAAGAGCCTCTCCTTAAATAGTTCCAGATGATGTCCCAGGCTCTGGTTGGCCCAGCTGGGATCACATGCCCAACACATCACTTGTGACCTGGGAGAGAGAGAGGGTGCTTTCATTGGCCAGCCTGGGTCATATGTCCACCCTGGAGTACAGGGACTGAGAATGCTGGGGGTGGGGGATGGGATGGATCCCCTGGTGAAATCAGGGTGCTTTTTCTAGAAGGGAGAGTGAATGTTGGGTAGGCAAAAAGGGGCTGGGCCCTGCCCCTGCCTGGGTCTCATGAGAGAGACAATCCCTTCAAATCAGGGCAGTCTAACCCCCTCCCTAAACTCATCTCTCTCTTCACAGCCCCCAAGGCCCTTCTCTCTCCTGGTTCTCTTCCCAGTTCTCTGGCTACTCCTCTCCCTCCTTCAGAGGCTCCTCTTTTTCTCTCTGTGCCCTGAAGGTAGGTGATTTGCCCTTGGGGTTCTTCCATCCATTCATATGCTTTCCAATGGACCTCTATGAGCAGGGCACACACTGTGCCCTCTCTTGATCCAAAGCCTTTACTAACTCCCCACTGCCTGTGAATGAAGCTCCTGGCCTGACCTTGGCCTTCAGGACCCACCTCAATAGCCTGGCCTCTTGCTTCCCAGTCATACCACATTGCAGCCTTGAACTCTCCATTCCAGCCCATGATCCAGCCAGTTCTGAGTCCCCAACCCCCATTTTCAGATGGGAGACCAGGGCTACAACTGAGCCTCTTTCTTCTTCTTAGCAGGGGGAGTGGGGCCCGTGCAGAAGTTTGTCACCTGGAGGCTGAGACGTGGTAATGCTTGCTTCCCCCCTCTGAGCCTGGTCTACAATAGAGCTGCAGATGGGGTGCATGTTGGGGGTGCCAAGGGACTTTGGGCTAAACTCATGGTTAAGCATGGGGTATCAGACAGATTGAGAGGTGCACATTAGGGGCAACTAAAACAATTGGACTATGCTTTCTAGAAATATAGGGTTACACATAGATATTAGGGTGCATTTTTTGAGGACTTGGAGCTTAAGCTGGGACTCCCAAAGACAGATTTTTGGGGAGATGAGGGAGGGGGCCTTTCTAGAACTCCAATGGGGACAGACTAGTATGACAGTACATATTCAGGGGGCCCAGGGGCTCTGGGCCAGGGCTCAACTAAGGAGCATACTGGGCTAGGGGTCTAGGATGGGGGCTGAAAGGCCTGAATTGGAACTCCAGTGATGGGCAGATTGCTGTGGGAGACCATGGTGGGGAACATCCGGGTTAGGCTGGGATTCCACCTGGGGAACCTGGGACCCTTAGCCAGTCTATTCTGGAGTCTGACCCCACTGAGGGGAGTCCCTGCCTTGGCTTCTGATGGCTCCTGTCTCCTTCATTGTATCCTTTTGCTCCCGCCCTGCAGACCGGGAGAGGGGTCGGGCTCTGCTCTCTGCCAGGTCTGGGAGCCCCTCCAGCCACCTGCCCAATGTGGATGAGCGGGTGCAGGCCTGGGAGAGCCGTCGGCCCCTGATTCAGGACCTGGCCCGGCGATTGCTGACCGATGATGAGGTGCTGGCTGTCACCCGCCACTGCTCCCGGGTGAGCCACCAGCCCACTCTCAGCCCCAGTACTTGGTCACTCAGTCACCCAACCCCTCACTCATTCAGGCCACTATCTGCTGGCCAGTATCTGGGTTTAACACTGTGAGCCCAGTGGTAAGTAAAGCAGAAGTCACCCCTGTGACATGGTTGCTCAGGAGTGCACACAGACACATGGACACACACACTGAGTTCACGGTCAGGAAGGAAAGATAGATAGTAACTAGAACCTAAGCACCCATAGAGACAAATCATGTGAAGTATTATGAAGGAAAAGGACATGAGAAAATAACCTGAGGCACAAACTAGACGGTGTGGTCTGGGAGGGCCTCCCAGAGGAGGTAATATTTAAGCTGAGGAGAGAAGAAGCCAGACCAGACAGGTGATGAGTTTGGGACCTCAGTCCCTGCAGTCACCTGCTTTGTTTTCTGTTCTCTTCGAAACCTCAGCCTTCCCCAGCTCATGGCTCCTTCCACTTCTGGGTCAGCCATCAGGCCTGGCCTCTCCCCTGTTACCCAAATAAGTAATCTTTTCTTCTCCCAACATACCCCAAGCCTCCCTCAATATCTACACTGTTTCTCACTGTTCCTTTCCACTTCAGACAGAAGCAGAAGTTCCCACCGTAGGGTCAAGGGTAGATTTGAGGGAGTCTTTGTAGCCTGAATGTTGGGGAGACTGTAGGAGGCACAGGTCACCCCCTCCAGGAGAACTGGAAGTCCCTCTCCTATCCTTCTGTCTCAAGAAGCCCCAGGTTTCCTGTGATGGGTTCCCTTATCTGCATCTGCATCAGTGCATGCGTGATCCTCTGTACCAGGGCAAACGGAAGAGTTTCAGGAAATTGTTTGTGGTTCCCCCCCACTCCCTCACCTTGGTCGGGGTGGGGCTGTGTTATGTCTGTGTGATGTGTACTTTTGTTTATCTGGGTTTGTGTTGACTTAACTACATAATTTGGGCTTCCCTGTTGGCTCAGTGGTGAAGAACCCAGCTGCCAATGCAGGAGACACAGGTTCCATCCCTGGGTCAGGAAGATCCCCTGGAGAAGGAAATGGCAACCCACTGCAGTGTTCTTGCTGGGAAATCCCCAGGACAGAGGAGCATGGCGGGCTACAATCCATGGGGTCGCAGAGTCGAGACTTTAGGGACTAAACAACAGCACTGTATGATCGTATCTGTGTGCATGTCACCTGGAGACTGAGGCACAGTAATTCATTCATCCTTTTCCCAATGCTTGGTTTACAGCAGAGCTACATATGGAGATGCATGTTGGGGGCAGCTAAAGGCCTCTGGGCTAAATTCACTTGAGTGTCATGCTCAGCTTAGACTGCCAAGTGGGGCGGAGTGTACCAAGTCTTTGTAAGCCTGTGACTCTGGGCTCAGGCCACCAGGTGGAGCTCTGTGTCAGTTTCTTTGGATGCTGTTCCCCCATCCCTCTGCTCCTCCCACCGTGCCCAGACCAGGAAGACCTCTCCCAGAGCCCGGCAGCACCTAGGGAGCAATGCCCACCACCCAAGTCTGACCCAAGCCCCACCCATACCAAGAGATCAGACCTTTGGGGTAGTGTCCTGGCTGGAATGATTAGTAAAGCTCCCTTAAATGTGTGGTCCTGAACCCCAAGCCTCCCTTCTATCTCCCACTCTGAGCCATCTCCCCATCTCCTGACCAGGCATTATAAACTACCTCTCTGATCACTTTACAAACTCCCCAAACCCCCTTGCAGCCTCTTGTCTTTGGCAGAATAGAGTACAAGTTCCTTATCCTCACATTCAAGGCACTCCCTGATTTGACTCCCCAGCTCACTAACCTCTGCTTTCCCATGGTCACCATATCATCTTCCCCGGGTATAACATGTAACATGATTTATACAGGTTACGACTGCGCAACTCTAGGAGCACCACCTGCACTGTAGTCCCAACCCGCACAGCCTATATGGAGGCCCCTTCATGTACCCTGTGTGCATGTGTGTGTGTGTCCTCTGTCCATGGAATTCTCCAGACAAGAATACTGGAGTGGGTTGCCATGCCCTCCTCCAGGGGATCTTCCTGACCCAAGGATCAAACCCCCATGTCCTGCGTTTTCTGCATTGCAGGCGGATTTTTTACCCACTGAGCCATAGGGGAAGCCCTGTTAAACTTCTATGAACCCATTACTCCACACCACCCTTTCTTCTCAACTTTCTTGTATTTCTTTCATTTATCTGTAAGAGTCAGTGTAAATGCCACCACCTCCGTGAAGCTTACTCTGATCTTCCCACCCCCCTCGGAGACTCCCTCTGTGCGGTCGCCAGGGGTTTGTATTTTACTGGGGTTGGTGGCTCTTTGTCCTTGTGCCCCTACTGCCCGGTACAGGACCCGGCACTTAGTGGATGCTGAATGCAGGATTGTGGACTTGAAGTGTGTGCACATATGTCATTGGTTCTTTGCCATTACGTGCATCTCTCTCCAGACAAAAGGGGGTGTATTGTCGGTATGTGTATGTGTGAGTCCCCGCAACTTTGTGTGTGGTTAATTTCCAGCTATTTATGAATGTCTCGCTCTGGCCACCAGGGTGTGCTGTTTCCCAGTGTCCTGTGCTTGCCAGGGATGCTCTGTGTGTGTCCGTCGTGGCACTAGGGGGCGGTGTGCTATCCAAGTTGGGTGACTCCCAGTATTCAGATTGTCAGTTTGCGACGGTGGGGTGTGGCTGGAGGCATCGGGGCAGTGCCAGGCAGAAATGCCTCCACTGCCCTGGCTAAAGACTGGAGAGACTTTCTATAGGGCCACTCCTTCCCCAAACTCCCCATTCCAGCCTTGAACAAAGCCTAATTTGTCGGTCTGTATGCAGACACAAGCTGGGACAGCCAGGCACACAGCCTAGCCTTTGGCTCAAATTCCTTCCTTCAGCCAGGGAGGTGGGGGTGGGGAGGAGAGTCCACTCCCTGCATATCCTTTTCCGGTACTGTAGTAGGTAGGAGCCAGATTTCTCAATTTTCAATTTCTCTTCACACTTCCTCATCTGTGTGGCCTGGGGCAAAGTCCTCTCTGAGCCTCAGTTCCCTCATCTGTAAAACAGGAATAACTGATGTCACCTCTCAAAGTGGGAGACCATGTGTAAAAGGCCTAGAAAAAGGCCTAAAGCTGTTACTGGTGTTGCTGTTACCGCTCTGTCATTATTATTGCACGTTCCGCCCAGTCACCGAGTAAGACCATCCTGTGGACAGCCCGGGCCTGGGGGAGAACCTTTCCTAAACATGGGGACCCCCGCATGCCCAGGCATGCCCCCTTACCGGGCTCTGGAGGTCCCTGCTGCTACCTGACCTGTGGTGCCTCTCTCTGCAGTACGTGCATGAGGGCGGCGTGGAGGACCTAGTGAGGCCCCTGCTGGCCATTCTGGACAGGCCGGCAAAGCTGCTGCTGCTGAGGGACATCAGGTGGGGAGGGCTTGGGGGCAGGGAGGGGACCCCCGATATCTACCCTAACCTCTCCAGGGTGGAAGCCCCTCCAGACCCCCCTGGAACTGAGCCCTGCCCACACCTCATCTCTTACCCTCCCCCAGGAGTGTGGTGGCCCCCACAGACCTGGGTCGCTTCGACAGCATGGTGATGCCTGTGGAGCTGGAGGCTTTTGAGGCCCTCAAGAGTCAGGCAGGTCAGCAGCCAGGGGACAGGACTGAGGCTCCTGAGCCCAAGTGGGGCTGGGGGTGGGGGGCCTCCCAGGGGAGAGGGGCAGAGATGCCTGGGCCCTTTCAGCTGTGTCCCTCAGGGAGCCTCGTTCCTAACCTGCTCTCCTCTCCAACCAGTTCGGCCTCCTGCCTTGAGACCCACCCGACAAGACACACGACCCAAGCGTCACCTCATCACTCCCGTGCCTGGTCAGTCAGAGTCCCAGAGCACAGGGAGGGGCACACCCCAGGGGGACTCGGGGAGGGAAAATGGGCGTTACATCCCTGTTCCCACATAGGACTTCGTGGCTTCAGAGATACGTGTGGTGTGGTTCCCTGAAGGGAATCCCTCGTCTGCCAGGACCATTTTTATCACGTCCACTAACCATCTGTACTATTATTTACTTACTAATTGGTTTTAAAACCCACTCACTTGTTAAATCATCTCATTCTATGCAATAATCTCTGAGAAGTTACCAGCTTGGTGTGGGAGTCATATTTTTACTCAGACATGATAAGATAAAACTGTAACTATTCCAATAGAAAGTATTAAAATACTTTTGCAATAGAGCTGGGGCAGTGTTGTAACACTGCCGTAAGAGCACCCCCAGGTCTCCCTACCCCCACACAGTGAGGACTGGGCTCTGGCCAGGCAGTTTGGGCTGTTGAGGAGAGGGCGGCCTGACCTTGGCCCTCTTCTCCAGACAGTCGTGGTGGCTTCTACCTGCTTCCTGTGAACGGCTTCTCAGAAGAGGAAGATGATGGGGAGCTGAGGGAGCGGCTGGGGGGCCTCCAGGTCTCCCTGGGTGCCTCTGTCCCCTGCCACCCTCATAAAGGGATCCCCCCTCTCCAAGACGTGCCAGTAGATGCCTTCACCCCATGCCGAGGTGCCTGCACACCCCCTCCTCAGCCACCTCCCGTGGCTCCCCGGCCCCCAAGGCCTAACTGGCTGCTGACCGAACCGTTGACCCTAGAGGACCCTCGGCAGAGCCGGAGCCAGGGCCCAGCCCAGAGCCGCAGCCGGGGCCGAGGCAAGTCCCCCGGCCGCAGGCGTTCGCCATCCCCGGCACCCATCCCCACTCCCAGCACAGCCAATGGGTGTTACCACAAGCCTCGGAAAGCCAGGCCCCCTCTGCCACGACCTATGGATGGGCAGGTGGCCAAGGCAGGGGGCGGTCAAGGGCCCTCTGAGAATGGAACTGGCAGGACAGCTGAGGAGACAGCCATGAAGGTCCCTAGTGGGGAGCTGAGGACGGTCACACTGTCCAAGATGAAACAGTCCTTGGGTGAGTCCCGGCAGGACTGGGCCTGGTGGGGGGTGGGGGCTCAGGTGTGGGTGAGGTTGGTGGGCTTGGTTTTGGGGTGTGACTTGGGGACCTGGGACAAGGGAAAGAATCAGGGTATAGTTGGGAAGGTCTAAATTTGGGAGGCTTGGGGTTAGAGTGAGTTGAGGATGGAGTAGTAGTAGAATCTGGGGGTTGGCTTGGGGGGCTCTCTATTTGGGGATGGGTCCTGGGTTCTCCAGGGAGCTCTAGGCTTTAGGCATGTGGCTGCACTGTCACCCAGCATTTCTCCCTCTCACTAGGCATCAGCATTTCTGGGGGCATTGAGTCCAAGGTACAGCCCATGGTGAAGATAGAAAAGATCTTCCCCGGGGGCGCCGCCTTCCTCAGCGGGGCCCTTCAGGTGGGTGAAGGGCACCCAGACCCACTCTTTAGGCCCAGATCTGAATTCTGGCAGGGGGCAGGACCAGTGCATGCTCATCTTCCAGCCAGACATGTGTAGACTAGGTCGTGGGAGGAGGCTTGGAGCAGGGGGTTAACCTGCAGGTTGAGCAGACCTAGGGGAAAATCTGTGCCCTTGTGCCAGCCTGGGCCTGAGGGTGGCCCATCCTGTTCCACCCCTAGCCCCAAGGGACAAAAGGCCATTGTCTGTGCCCCACCCTGCCCCCATCGGGCTCCGGGCACAAAAGTCCCATTGTCCATCCCCTCCGCCCAGTTGGGGAGGAGTGTCCCAGCTGGTGGAGGTGAGAGGTTGGGGGTGGGGTGGGCTTGACCTGAGGAGGGAGGTCTGTGATTCTCCCACCCCCATCCCAGGCTGGCTTCGAGCTTGTGGCCGTGGATGGAGAGAGCCTGGAGCAGGTGACGCACCAGCGGGCAGTAGATACCATCCGCCGGGCCTATCGAAACAAGGCTCGGGAGCCCATGGAGCTTGTGGTCAGGGTCCCCAGGCCTGGCCCACTGCCCTTGCCCTCTGACTCGTCAGCCCTCAATGAACAGCGGCTTCCTGCTGACCATTCCCCTGCCCACTGACCCCTTGATGGCACTCCAGCTGCCTCCCAGAACTTCCCATTAATGCCCTTCCCACCCAAACCCAGACCCCTCCTGCTGACGCCGGGCTTCTCCAGCTGACCCCAAGCCCAGGCCTCTCTCCAAGCCTCCTGCCTCCTGATACTAATCCCAGGTTCTCTTCAGTTATCCCATAACTCTTCCCACTGACCTCGGAGAATCCTCCTGCCATCCCCCAGACCTTACCTACTAATCTCTTTAGGCTTCAGGAACCTCCCACTCCTGCCTGCCTTGCTTTCTCCACACGGGTGGCTCAGATCCCCTCCCTCGCGTCTCCCTCCCCAGTTGTCACTAAGGCTCTACCTGTTCCAGATAAACTCAGTGTCAAGGACAAGGTGCTACTGGGTAGTCGTGTCACCAGCTCACTGCCCCCAACTTCCCAAGACAGGAAGGGGACACCCAGGGTCTGGAGTTGGGGATTGGTATGCACTTTCTCATGATTCCCCGAAGCAGTGAGGGACAGGGACTTTCAGAGATGGCCCTCCACGGGGTCACCACATCCAGCCCCCAGCCCCAAGCAGTGTTCTGTTCAAGGGAGAGGAAGGTCTTTTCTAGTTTCTCAAACCCTGAGAGCCCATTTCATGTTTTAGTCCACTAGGACCTCAGATTTTCTACTGGATTTGCCCTTCCCCATCACCCTTTCCCTACCGAAGATCTCTGTGAGGGGTATGGGGATAGCCATCAAATAAAAGGGCAAGGAGGTCAAGCAAGTTCCCCTAATCTTTATCCACCACACTCATCTTTTTTTAAAAACAAAAAATTTTTAATTTTTTTCTTTGGGTTTGTACAAGAAATTTACAATGTGAAAAATATACAAGTGAAAAACGAGGCCAAAAACCTGGGTGTGGGGAGGGGCCACTTGGTCACAAACACAAATAAACATTTCTGAGTTCTTCCTTTGGTCTGACTACAGCCCCCTCTCCCCAGGAGAGGGGGTGCAGAGCTGGGACCTGGAGATCAGACCCCAGTCCCAGCCCTGTCCCCCAAAATAGGCAGGGTTGGGGGGCAGGCACATCTGGAGCAGCTGGCGCTATCTGGCTCGCTCTGGCTTTGGGATGGTGGGGAGAACGTGGAGATGAGGGAGCCCCTTCCTTTTCCGAGACCCCTGGCTGAGTGGGCTGGGAGCGCTGGGGGTGTGTGGGGTTGGCAAAGTAGCAATGGCAGTATTTGGGGAGTGAATGAAATAGGTCAAGTGAGTAGGAGCCTTTGGGTGACAGTGAACACAGGAACCTTCAGGGAATCTGATCCAAGTCATCGGGCAGCCTTGAGTCCTTGGCAGAGGCCCAGAGACCTGTATCCCAGGGACTAAGGCCCTTGGGCCCTCAGACTTTGAGGCCCTCAGTGGATCTGAGGCTACTGCCTGCTTTCAGGAGACCTCCGTGCAGAAGGGGGTGCTAAGGCCCTAGATTTCGGTGGCAGTGATCTCCTCCAGGCAGATGCAGGGTGCTGGCTCCGCCAGGCCCAGGTCCGCGAGTTCCCGGGCCTCCAGCTCCAGACTGAGCTGCTGCAGCTCCTGCTCCAGCTGCCGGTTACGTCGGTACATCTGGATGTAGTTGTGCTGCAGCTGCTTCTGGTAGCGGATCACCTGCTCCTTCTCTGCCTGCCAGGCCAGCCGCTCCCCCTCGAAGCTGTCCCGCTGCTCCTCACCTCGCCGCCGCTCCCGCTGTAGCTCCGCCCGGAGCCGCTCCACCTGGGCCCGCAGGCTGCCCCCGACCCCGGCGGCGGCCCGCTGTGCCTTGGCCTCATCACTCTCTGCCAGGAGGAATGGGTCAGCAGTGGCAGGTGGCACAGGGGGTTCCCGGAGTCCGGCAGCCTCACTGTCCAACTGCCCAGCTTTCTCCCGCAGCCGCTCAGCCTCTTGACGGTGCCGCTGCAGCTCCTGGGAACAGGCCTCCAGCTCCAGCTCCCGTGTCCGGGCCGCCTCCTGGAGGCCCCGTGCCCGGCCCTCACTGACCCGAAGCGCTGCCCGGGCCTCCCGCAGTGCCACGCGCAGGGCCACCAGCTCGCTGCCCTTCTGTACCAGCTCTGACTGAGATTCCTTCAGTTGCTGCTTCAGCAGGGAGATCTCACCTGACTTCTGGCACACCTAGGGGTAGGAGACAGTTGGAAAAGACGGTGAGAAGGTTCTCCCAGGTGGCCAGGCCCTGACATCAAGCTGGGCATTTGGGGAGAGGCAGTATGATCACTGTACCTATTTTACAGATGAAGACACTGAGGCAGCTATTCATTGGCTAAGGTGGAATATAGACCCAGATCTTCTGGTTTCAAAGCTGGGGTCTTTAAACCATCATGAAGCAGCAGCTTCATGCAGGTTTGGCAGGAGTGGAAGCAGCAAAGGGCAGTGCCTGCATTTCCAGTTGGGAGGCACTACAGTATCTTGATGAAAAGCATAGACACTGGAGCCAGACTGCCTGGGTTCAGATCTCAGCTCCGCCACTGTGTGTGGAGTGTGATCTCAGGCTCCATCCCTTCTGGGTCTCATTTTCCTCACCGATGAAATGAGGGTGTGAACAGCACCCAACTCACAGGGTTATTACAAGGATTAGATGATACTCTATGTTACTTGCTTGAGTAGCAGTACCTGTCAAGGAGTAAGCACTACATTCTCATTCTTACTATTGGTGGGAAGGCAGTGGATGGGAATGTCACTAGCTACCTGAGCACTTAGAGCAGAGCCATGAGGAGACCAAATGTGAAGGCCCCCAAGGAGACCCATACCCAGAAAGGGAGGTCAGAGGGGGGAGCCTCATCTCACAAAGGTGAGGAAGGAGAGGCCCTCTGGGGATGGCAGGTGAGGGGATGTGGCTGGGCCCCTCCTTTCAAGGCTTACCCTTCACTGAAGGCCCTGCTCCCTGCCCCTCCTGGTACAGCTCACCTCCCACTTGGTCTCCTCTAGCCGTGGCCCGAGCTCCCGTTGTTCCCGCTCGAAGGCCGCGCAGCGCCGCTCCAGCTGCTCACGTTCCTGCAGCAGCTGCGCAAAGTCGTCCTGTAGCTGCCGCTTCTCCTGCTGCAGCTGGAACACCTGAAGCTGCAGCAGCTGTTGGGCCCGCTGGGCCCGGGCCACGCCATCCTCTCGCAGAGCCTCTCGCTCACGGGGCCAGTGCCGCTGCCGCTCCTCGTACACCTGTGGGCGAGAGGGCAGGCCTGGGTCCTGGAGGCTTCCCCACACCTCGAACCCTGGCCACCCCCAGCGCCCCAGTCACCAACTGCCCTGGTGGCCCACTGTCCTGGGCTCAGGGAAGATGGATTCAACAGTGACAATAATTAGGATACCAACAACTACTTTTATGAAAAGACAACAACAATAGCAAGCATGTGTGTGGCACTTCCCAGGTGCCAGGCATTGATCTAAGCACTTTACACCCTTCACCCTGCTTAATCCTCAATGATAACCCTCAGGCCAGGAATATCCCCATTTATGGTGAGTAAACTGAGGCTCAGTACAACTGAGTAACGTGCTCAGTCAAGGCTGAAAGACAGTATATGGTGGTGCCGTGTCAACCACTCTACAGTTTAAGCCAGACAGCTGGGTGGGGATGGGGGTCACCAGCCCAACACCTGCCTCTTAGCAGACAGAAATGCATCTTGTATGCCCAGCACCTGTGGATGTCCTGCCATGCCACCCCCATCACTGCCACTGACCACACCTGGCACATGGTCACCTCACTCTCGTCCAGACTGTCCCGCAGCTGCTGCAGCTCTGCCTCCCGGTCTCGGAGCTTTCCTTCCAGGACACAGTGCAGCAGGGCCTCGTCCGAAGGGGGTGGAGGGGGTGGGGGCGGTGGTGGGGAGCGTTCCCCACAAGAGCTGCTGTCAGGGGAGGCCCGGGGACCGCTGCCCAAGAGCCCCCCAGCCAAGCGACCACCCAGGGAGCCTGTGCTCTTGCTGGAAGAAGATCGGCCGCTGTCTGAGTGGGAGGGCCCGGTGGGAGCTCCTCGGGCTGGCCCCGGCAGGGCGCCCCGCCCAGGGCCGTGGGAGGGCAGGTGCCCGCCTGGGGAGTTGGTAGCCGGCTCGGCACCCCCGGTGCTGTAAGTGGGCAAGCTGGACAATGAATTTCGGCCGGAGTCAGACAGAGTCCCTGACGGGCAGCCGCTGGCCCAGCCACTCAGTATCAGGGGTTTGTCAGCAGCCGAGGAGGAGGAGGAAGAGGAGGAGGAGGCCGGGCCCCCAAACAGCTGCGTTAGGCTGCCTTGGCTCCCCGACGGTCCGGTGGCCCGAGGACCCAGGAAGCTAGGTAGGGATGGTACCCCTCGAGGTTTGGGCAGCACTGGCTTGAAGGCTGTTGGGCGGATCACAATTTTCTCCATGTTCTGAAATGAGGTGCCATTTGACAATAGGGATGAGCCGCCCAATCTCTCAAAGCCCTTATCACACTCCCTGCCCTCCCATCTGGGGCCCCCAATCCCCATATAGTAATAACAATTGCTACCACTGGCTGAGGGCCTCCTGTGTCAGCTTTACTTACGTCAGGCAACTTAAATTGTACTTCTCAGGTCATTACAAAATCCATGCAAGCAAAATATTATCAGTATTGCATACAGAGATGAGGAAATGGAGGCTGAGGGAGTTACAGGCCTTGCTCCAATGCAAACACATAGCAGCTATATAAAACAGTATTTCTAAGAAGCTAACATTTATTGAGTACCTATTATGTGCCAGGTACTAGGCTAAACACTTTACACATATTATTAGATTTAATTCTCACAACAATCCTATGAGAGTTGACCTGTTACCTCCATTTTACAAACACAGAAGCTGAGGCTCAGAAAGGTTAAATGACTTCCCTGAGTGAGGTAGAGCTGGGGTGAGAACCCAAGTCTGGTGAATCTGGAGCCCATACTCCTTCCTATAAATAGATCTCCAAATTTCAGCTTCTCCAGGGGACCTCTAGTTCCACCCAGACCCTCAAAGGAAGGGCTGGTCCTCACCTTCTCTAGCTTTCCAGAGACAGGGATGAGCTTTGGTGGGGGACCACGGAGGTGGGCATTGCGTGCCCGCTGCTCTCGGGCATCTTCAAGGTCACTGCTTGGGCTGGGGGGTGACTCTGTCCGGAAGTCCTCGTTGATGTAGGTAAAGTTGGTACCAGGGACAGCCTTCCTGGGGGGCACAGCTGGGCACAGTGGCTCCTGTGCCTCGTAGCCACCCCGCAGCAGCCCATCCTGCTGGCGGAAGAAGGTGGGTCCAGGGGGACCATGGTGGCGAGGAGGAGCCGGCCCCCCAGGGCAGGGCCGGCCTGAGATGAGGCTGCTCACGCTGCCCATGGCTGGAGCTTGTTGGGCAGTAGCGGCCTCAGGAGCGGGTTCCAGGGGCACTGGCAGTGTCTGCACAATGGCCATGGCAGCAGAGGCTCAGGCCTGGCCAAGGGCCTCCAGGGAAACCTGTGAGCAGGGAAGTGGCATCAGAGTCTCTCCATCTTGAGCTCCCTCCCTGTATGAAGTCCTGAGTCCCTCCTGGTCCTTAGTCTCAGGTCAAACAGTCCACCCAACATCAGTGAAAAACACTGATATCCTCCCCCTAACACACCCTCTCTTGCATCTTGGCAAGAACTTCCATCCTCCCTGGGCCCCAGACCACTGCCCAATTCTGGTCTGAATAGGGCTGAGGACAGAATCTATCAAGTAGGGATGATGAGGGGATGGGGGTCCCACAGAGGCCAGGAATCAGGGAGGGAGCCCTCTGTACCAGCTCCTGGCACTGGTCCCTGTTTCCCTGGGACAGGTGGACTCATTAGATGCAGTCTGGGCAAACTCAGGGGTGCAGCAGCAACTCAAATGGTAATTAGGGAACAAAGAGCTAAGGCCAGGCAGTGCCCAGCCTCACCCAGCTGGGCCTCAGTTTCTCCCAGACAGAGAGGCGGCAAGGGTGGAGCTGGTCAAACAAGAACCAGAGCTCTTAGGAAGCCCACAGGTGCCCTCTGGGGTCTCCTGCCTCCCAGAGGTGGATGCAGGCTCATGCCTATTTCCATGACAATTCCTAGCCTCACAGCACCCAATCAGTCAGGCCTAAAGAAGCCTCTACAGGCCCACTGCCAACCTCTATGAAACCTTTTAGCTTTTGACATTCCCCAGAGTAACTCCAAAGGGATGAGAATAGAGGCTCTACCATCACCTCTGGCAGCTGCTCCAGGGAAGAGGGCTCCACCTCCCCAGGCCCTGCTCCTTCCTGGAAGGGGATAGCAAGCCTCCACCCGGAACTCCCTCCCTAGTCCTGAGGATGAAGACCAGGGCTCAGGCATCTGCTGAAGTCATCATGCAGAGCGGGGGCCAAGAAGTGGACAGAGAACTGCGTAGGAGTAGGAGTGTATGCATTTTACTTATTTGTGCGTGTGAAACTGTGCACAAGAACATGAACACTGTGTGTGAAAACATGAGTGTATGTGAGTACACGTATGCTTGGATAGATATATCAATACATTCAGATATATACATGCATGTATACATGAAATCATATGGGCATACCTTACAAAAATCTGTGCAGCTCTCAGAAACTATGTGAAAATTATAAATGCATACATCAGTGAATCTTTGATGTATGAGTGTGACTATGTCAGAGAATGGTTTGATGTCCATTCATATATACATGAGTTTCTGTATCCGACACAAGTGTGTGAATGGGAAATAGTGCACAAGTGTGTTAAGAGTGTTGTGTGTGTATGTGAGAGGGTGAGAGTCTGGGTGGCACGCAGGGCCAAATGGGTGAGTGGGAGCCCGGTTTTTGTCACTCACTGGAGTGTGTGGAGAGGAGAGACACATTATCTTTGCTTGATCTGCTCTCCTTCATTCTTGCTTGTGTTCCATTAAGTCCACCCTCCCCCACTTCCCCGCTCAAGTCAAAAGATCTGGAGGTGTCCAGACTGAGGGAGGAGGAGCTGGGAGCCAGGGGTGGGGGTGACTGGTGCCCTCGGAGCAGGGGTGGGGATTGAGTCCACCCCACAAGTGCCAGTCCTGAGCAAAGCCGATAGAACACCCCCTCCTCTGCCCTCTCCCAGACCATCCAGGGCATGCAGGAAACCGCCGGGAAGGGGCTTCCCCTAAGGCGCCAAGAAGGCTGGCATCTCGGTGTGTTTCCCCACTTCAGTGAGCACAGAGAAAGTGGAAACTGAGGGGAGGAGACAGAGAGATTCAGACAGGGGCCCAAAGGACGGGAGACAAAGACGAAGAGCGGCTCCAGGGCCAGGCGGACCCAGTGAGCCGGGGTCCCTGCGAAGCCAGGGGCCGCTAAACCAAGAGACGCTGAGCTGGGCCCTGAGCGCCAGACACCCACGGAGCCAAAGCCAGGCGCCTGGAAAGCCAGGCCCAGCCAGCCTGGCTCCCGCTCTTGGAGCCCGAGAGAAAAGGAGGGGCAAGTGGAGGCTCCATTTTGAGAAATGCGTTTGTGGCTGTGGGAAGGGAACCCCTCGCACTCCCCAACATCCTTGAGAAACCGCTCCGGTACAGCACACACTGCCCTGCTCGGTGGGCCGGGGGCGGTTGAGGGCTGGATGCAGCCGGGGCCCGAGGGAGGTCTGGCCGAGGTCCGAGTTTCCCACAGACCTGTTTTGGGGGCAGAAGAGTTCGGGAAAGTCTCCCCCTCACCAAACTCCAGGACCATCCAGCGGGATCAAGTCTGAGATCACGAGTTTCCATTACGAGACAGGAAGCCGGAGCCCCCAATCCGCCCTCCGGAGTTCACCCCCCTCCTTCCGCCTCTTCCAGAAAGTGGGGGCAGCTGTGGAATGCCGCCTCGCCACGGGACCTCCGCCGCGCAGAAGTTGGGGGCGCCCCCAGGTCGCCTCCCAGCCCCGACCCCCCCTCACCTCCACCGCGCCGCTCCATGCTCAGCCCCGGGCCGCCCCCAGCGCTCCACAGGCGCGCCGCCCGGCTCCAGCCTGCCGCGCGCGGCCACTCGGAGCGGCCCGGTACGACCCGGCCCCGCCTCCGCGGCGCCCCCGGCCCGGCCTGGCCCCCGCCCGGCCCAAGTGGGCGGTGCAGCGCGGGGGAGGGTCCGAGGGGTGACCCCGCCCCCGGGGCGCGGACACGCGCAGGCACCCGGCGTCACGCGTGTCCGGCGGGGCGCACGCTGGAGCGACGCAGCGGGGCTCAGATTCCCTCCCTCCGAGGCGCGATGGCTGTGTGTCTGGGGCTCGGCCGGCTCAAGACTAGGCGGCGGCGGGTCACCCTCTACCCTTACTTGGGCCCCGGGGCCAGCAGCAGCTGGTCATTGTTCGAGCACAAAGGGACAGGCGCCGCGGCAGCCGCCCTTCCCCCTCCGCTCCTCTAGTCGATGCCTCACCCCCAGGCACACTCTCCGGCTTCAGAGTACAGAGAGGGAGGTTGGGGGTAACCTAACCCCCAACTCTGGGCCCTGCGTCCCGGAACAAGTCAGGGGCCGACGCTTGGTGGGTGCTTGCCCCACCCCCAGCGGCTTGCAGAAGGCACACTAGGATTTGTGGAGGCGGCGCCACCTGGCGGCCCGTTCGGAGAACACACCCAGCTACCCCCAACCTTGTCTCCCCAGTGCGGTACTCCCTCTCCGGAGAGCCCAGGCCTTCCTCGAGCACGGTTTTTTTCTCCCCAACCTTCCTTCAGGCTCCTTTGCGCCAAACCTTCCTTTGCTAAGAGGTCAATGGTCAGAGAGAGACGTCCGCTGGCCCCCAAAAGTCACCCCAGTGGGTGAGCTGGTCCAAACCCACAGGCCAAGCTTACGCCAGCCTCACAGCAGACAACGTTCCAGTCTTCTCAGGGTCAGGGATACTCTCACCCTCTGGCAAACAACACAATCTAAACACCCACACGACCTTTCCCACACTCAGTCTCAGACACAATCACTCAGTCTGTCTGGTCCATCAGAAGGTTCCATGTCCATTCTTGCCATAATCAGGCCAACTCACAGAGATACACTCGGTATCACGGCTAGTTGTGCACAAGCTTTCACAGCTTAAGTTCCTTTGTACCCAGTCACAATCTTGACTATACTTGTCTCCCAAGCATTTTTCACACTATGACAGTCTTTTTCACAGTCACAAAGACAACTTCTTAAACATACACGTCGTATTTCACAAACATTTTATCACACAGACTTTCCCATAGGGGTCTCTGTGACCTAACCAGGTCAGCTGACGCCCGCATCCCTGGGCAAGCACAGCCTCCTGCCCCCTAACCCCGCCCCCCAGAACTAAGGCCTGCCAGAGCTCCTCTGCCCCAGGAAGGAGCATTCCCCCCGCACCCCCACCCTTCCAGGCCACAGCCTGGCCGGCTCTCAGTTCTATTTTTAGCTCCATGGAAAGAGTTGTTTTCTTTCTTTTTCCCTGGAAAGGGAAACATAGCCCAGCCACCCTCAGGCTCACCCTAGACCCTCTTGCCTCACAAATACACACTGAGCCCCACCCCCATAGAGACCCCCTCTTCTGGCCTTGCCCTGATCCCAGCCTCCTGGGGCACCAGGAGCCTCCTCCCCTTTCTGGCAGCCTGCCCAGAAGCTCAGGCAGCAGCTGGGCTCAGCGTGTGTGTAGGGGGGGCGGGGTGAGGGGTAGGGGGGGAGAAGGAGGCCGAGGGCCGCTGCCCACTCTCATTTGCTGAGGGGAGGGGGCCGTGCTCCCTTCTATCAGAGGGAGATAGGCCCACTCTGGTATAGAGAGGATGTGTACGGTCATGCATTCTCTGGGGAAGGGGGACTCCTACTCTTGCATGAGTGGGCTTTCTGCTCCTACTTTGAGGGGAGGAGCTCCCAGTTCCGCAAGGAGGAGTGTAGTAAGAAAGGGGACCCACAGGCGCTCGCGCAGCTGCTCCCCGGGGCTGGAGGTCCCGGAGGAGGCTGCTGTACACTGCCAGAATTGCGCTCCCCTCGGGTATCTTCAGGAATGGGGGCAACATGTTCCGGGGAAGGAAGGTGAGGAGCCCAGGTAACCAGCCCAACAGTCTCTTGTCCTCCTGCGCTACGCCAACTCCAGGGGGCGTTGTGCTCCCATTCCTGGGGAAGGGCTTATCCCCTCCAGGTGGAGAATGGAATACAGCCCGGCAAGGTATCTTTCAAACTCGCTTAGTACTGGGGACGGAGGTTCCCGCCGCGAGGCTCCCCCCGTACAGCCCACGGGTCTGCGAAGCGATCACGTGCTCAACGCCTGTTTACGTCTTAGTCTTCACCTGCGGGCAGCAGGGAAGCCGGAACCTCCGGAGGCGTCCCATCTGGCCCGCCCCCGTCCGCGGTCACTGGGAGGCCCTTTTCTCCCACCCTCGTCAAGTACGCGACGGCAGCACACACTGCCCGCTGGGGGTCCGCGCGGGCCAGCCGGGCTCATCCGCCGACAGCAAGCGAAACTCACTAGGCGCGTCCGCCCCGCAGTGCACGTGTTTTCGGCTGTCTCCAGCACGCGCGTGGATCTATGTACACGCGTGTGTGCGCCCGTCGGTGTGAGTTTTCGTGTAGGTTCCCTGTTCAGACTCTTCGCCCGCGGCCCCTGGACTGCGGGGCCTGTCTCTTCACCCCAATCCCCCGCTTCCCGGGATCGGGAAAGTTCACTCCGGGGCGGGGGTGTGCAGGAGGCGAGATTTCCTACACCGCCGCGAAGCCCCCACTCACTCACCCAGCGCTACCTGAACCGCCGTTCCAGCTCCCGCCGGGCTCCTGACCCAGGGCCGGCACGTCCTGGCCGCAGATCCGCCGGCTCCCCAGCGCGCTCGCCCGGGCTTGGTGGAGGGGGCGGGGCGGCTGAGGCCGCGCCCCCGACCAAGGCAGGGGAGTGGTCTGCCCAGCACCCCCTCAGCAGCAGATCTGGTACCCTGCCAAGTAGTGTCGCGATGGTGGCCCAAGACTGCCCCTCGGACTTCTGACTTCGCAGCTTCTGGAACCGGCTTTTGATCTAGGAAGGGGCCAGTGGCGCCACAGCTAAGCTAAGCTACCTGGCTGCCCTAACCAAGTTGGCTATAGGGCTTTACTGCCACCATCCTCTGGTCTGTAGGGAGCCCAGCCTGGTCCACTCTCAGCCCACTCCCCAGACACAGGGAAAACCCCTGGGAAGCAGACTAAGAAGGCTCGGATTTCACCAAAACAGACCCAGCCCTTCCTCACACACACCTCTGAGGTTGGGGCTGCTCAAGCAGAACCAACACTTCCCCCTCCCCTGGAGTAGGTGTCTGCCCGGTGAGCAGGCTTGTCAGTTCTGGCCCCCCCCAGAGTGTGGTCAGGCTTCTCTTAGACTTATAAAGTTCCACCCACAGGCACAAACAGGAAGTTGACCTGTATTGCACCAAAGGGTCCCTCCCTCCATGGCACCCAAGGCGGCCTGTGGGAGGGCAGACGGTGATGTCTACAGGTATCTGGGTCATATCTGCAGCCTGAGTACTTGGGCAGCAGGAGCCCTTTGAGTTGAGTCTCTTCTGAGACCCATCCCCAGTGAAGGGATGGAGGACCAAAGCTGCCCCCTTACAGCCAAGTGGGTTAGTGAATCTGAGGACAAGGCTGCAGATCCAGTTGGACTCTACTGGGCCAGGCTGTGCCTCAGCTCTCAGGAAGATTCCAGTTGGGCACAGGCTGAGTACTGGTTCTAGCCCAGGCAATTCGCCTCAATCCACTTTGGCGGGGTACAGAAACTGACTCCTAGGGACCATACATAGGACCCAGGGATTAACTGCTACTTCTTGGGCTCCAGGGGCTCCTGAAATACTTTGGGCTAATTTTCACGTGAGGGGTTTAAGACAGGTGTGTAATGGAATGTGTGTGTGTGTAGGGGTGGGGCTGGGGGATCATTAGCTTCCCCTCCCCCCTACCATTCTGGTTTGCTCTGTGGGCTGTCTGCTAGGAGGGTGGGGCAAGACAGGCAAGTGTGTATCTATCCCCCTATCCCCAATTCATAGACCTCAGAAAAGTCTCCTATTGGAAATCCCTGAAAGATTTCCTGAGCACAGAAGACCAGAATGTGGAACCCACATCCTTATAGGTAGGATTGACCTGGTAGTGTGCATCTGGAAGGCATGGCTGACGTTCAATGTTATAGACCCTGGATGAGGCCTAGACCAGCCAGCGGCTGGTAATGATTACTGCAGGATTAGGAGGGCTGGCTCCAGCCAGTCTGGGAGAGACCCCCAAGAAGGGAGGCCCTGGAGGAGGTCCCCCTTCCCTCCCCCCAGAGAACAGCTTTGTTCCAGGGTCTGTTTCAGGAAACAATTGTAGTCACAGTTCTCACACACAACAGACCAGAGACCCCAAACCATTCCGCAGGGTTCCAGACCTCCCTCTTAGGTTGACAGGGAATGCTTGATAAAGCAGCCTTGCTTCCAGGAAGCAGGACACCCCCCTCCCCCACCGCCCCACCTCAAATACTCTCCTTAACAAAAGGCTTCTCCCCAGCCCCCTTAGAACATCTTTCATTCTCACTACTCTTGCAGGCAAATCTAAAGGGAAACAGACTTTAGAATATCAGAGGAAGTGACATGGGAAAGTGTTATCATTTACCAATATTTCTGACATGGTCTCTTTCTGCATAAGTTATTTTTATTTTATGATCTCCTTCAGAGTTTCTTAAAAACAAGGAGTCCTGCAACCTCCAGAATCAGAAATGCCTGTGTGTCAGGAATGGGGGAAGAGTAGGGCCTAGGTTCTGCATTTTTAAACAAGAGACCGAGTTCTAACACACACTAACATAAGAGAAACCCGGAGAGGGTACAAGGAGAGGGAAATGGAAGTGGGTGGGGAGCAGATAAGAATATGCTGAGCCTGAATCCACAATGAGCGAGGCCCTGAGTGACTCATGTCACAGAGGGACAGCTGGTCAGGAAAGGTCTTAGGCATGGGGCCCAGTGACCCACACCTCTGCCAGGGATCACATGGAGATCCTCAGGGAAGACAGGGATAAAGAAGCACCATCCTATCTTCCCTAGGACATGAAGAGGTATAAGGGTGTGCATGCACGCAAATCCTGCTTTCTTGGGAGCACACAGCTCAGATGGAGTTGGGGAGGGGGCTTATCCACTCCCAATTCAAAAAGTGAGAGGTAAATTCAGTTCAAGGAAAATCCAGTTAAAGACTAGGGAGACACCTGGTGGTCAAATAAGAAAAAGAGTAACAAAGGCAATGGAAAAAAATATATATTTTTTTTTCTTTTTTTCAGTAAAACTGGAAAAGCCTCTACAAAAAGTCATGATTGCATCCACTCCAGCAGTCCGAAGCATACCATGGAATGAGTGTCTAGGTGGCAGGCACTCTGGGCTCACAGTGCCCTTCCATGGCTCTCTTCCAGGCTTCCACCTTTGTAGCTAGCCCTGGTGTTATATACAAGGGTGAAGCACCTAGATCAGATGGTAGTAAGCACCACTTCAGGGGAGGCTTCAGAGTGGCGGGTAGAGGAGTTTGGTGTCCACCATGTCACCCCTTGGCTCTGAAAGCCTGGGCTGGAGTTTTGGCAAGAAGTTCCCCTATTCCCCTACAGGTTCAGGGAGCCTGACCCCCCTGCTTTGACCTCACCTTGCTCGTTCTCACCTCAGGGCCTCTGTATTTACTTTTCCCTCTGCCTGGATTCCTCTTTCTCCACATGTTCACATGGCTCAATCCTAGTTCTTTAAAGGTCCCAGCTCAAATGTCCTCTGCTCAGAGATACCTTTTCAAATCTTACTCTAAACTAGCCTGTAAGCACTATCACATTACTGTATTTTTCTCCTTTAGAGCATATATTCACTATTGAGAACTATGTTTTTTGTGTGTTTGCACACTGCTTGTCTCTTCTACCAGGTTACAGGTTCCATGGAAGCAGGGACCTCATCTGTCTTGTCAGTGCTGTATTCCCAGAATCTAGAACCAAGCCCAGCACATAGTAGGTTCTCAAATATTTGCTAAATTGAATTCTCTCGCAATGAAACCATTCCCTATGCTAGGCCCCTCAGACTGAGACAGGGGCCCATAGCTCCCAACTACAGGACAGAGGCAGCCCTAGCAGAGGACTGACAGCCTCTACCCCAGACTGTCCTGCTAGGCTTGTTTCAGTGTCCAGCTCTGCAGTGTCTTCACCTTGAAGGCTTGGAGAGGTCTGGCTGGTTGGGGTTGCGGGCCTGGTTGGAACAAGTCTCAGAGATCTGGGGCATAGCCCCCTTTTTGCCAGAAGAGGGCTTTTTGGCCACTAGTCCATTGTCATCCTTGATCTTCTTGAGCCGGGCCTTGCTCTTTGGTGGTATGGAGAAGGTGAGAGAACTCTTGTTGAATTCAAGTGGGAAGACACCTACATCTCCATCAAAGCGGTTCTTGGACACCTGCAGATACCGTTTCCCTGGCCCAGTTACCAGTTTCCTGTCCTGCAGGATCAGAACGTTGTCTGCTTCCTGGCTTGCCTGGGAGATAAGGGGCAGAAGGAAGAAGGAGCAAGAAGATATATCAGAGGAGCGTAAAGGAAGGCTGAGCGTGCAGGAATAGCAAGAATGTGGAAAGGAAAAGTACTTCCCCTGTCACCAAAGCTCTCCGAACTATTGACCAAAATGCTGGGGTCACTTGAGTATTTTAGTTCCCTGACAATCCTGTTGCTGTCCCAGATTGTGTACATGCTATTCCCTCTGCTGCTAACACATCTGGCTCCTTGGATCGCCACCTCACTCAACCTGAGCTCCTTACATTTAGGTCCCAGTCTAAATGTCTCACTTCCCTGGAGAGAACATTCTTGATCCCCATAAATAAGAAAGGCACCAGCATCTTTCTACTTCTGTCATTCTTTCCCCCAGTTCCATGTCCGTTTCATCATGGCACATAGTTTACGTTCCTTGCCCTGCCTTCCTTGTGCCCAGCCCAGGCCTGGCACGTAGTAGGCATTCACTCAGTGTGCCATGGAAGCTCCAGGATGCTAGGCTGATCCTGCTGCCCAGAGGGCCCTCCCACTTACTTGCTTATTTCATACCTATTATTAGCCAAAACCCAACCCAACCTTTGTTGACACCTCTTCTAAGAAGTCTCCCCAGATGTCCCAGGCTGACTCAGATGGCTTTTCTCCCCAAATACGTGTGCTGCCTATCATAGTTCTTAGTATTATCATGAAAGTGCAACTCACTCAGTCATGTCCGACTCTTTGCCACCCCATGGACTATACAGTCCATGGAATTCTCCAGGCCAGAATACTGGAGTAGGTAGCCTTTCCCTTCTCTAGGGCATCTGCCCAACCTAGGGATTGAGCCCAGGTCTCCCACGTTGCAGGCGGATTCTTTACCAGCAGAGCCACAAGGGAAGCCCCAAGTATTATCATATTGAGTTGTAATCACTGTCTCCTTTTTTTTGTGCTGTGCTACATGGCATGTGGGATCTTAGTTCCCTGACCAGGTCTCCAACCCTCGCTCCTTGCATTGGAAGCACAGTCTTCACCACTGCACTGTCAGAATACATAGCACATATATTCTTCATGTCATGACTCCAGAGGCAGCTGCCTCCTGCCTGTTCCAGATGGGTAGTCAAAATGATTTAAGGCTGAATGAGGGCTGTCCCTGGTCATACCTGCCCCCTCTACTCTCCATGGCTTGAGATCCTCTAAAGTCCACTTACTTTGGCTGAGCCAAAAATGGATGCTGTCTGTAGTTCTTTATCATCATCCTCTTTTCGGGGGTGAATGACCAGTGTTACATGGCAGCTACTGTCTGTTGCAAACTTCCGAAAGGCCCCGACAATGTAGTCTTGAGCTGCAATCCTGCCCAACAGAGCAAAGAGGTTATCAGACACACAAGGACAAGAATGAACACATACTCCTGATACGTTCACATCTTACCACAACATCACTCTACTTCCCTTTACCCAAGGACTCACACTTAAATCCCTGTCCACACTTACCACTGTCATACCGCACACCTCTATAAAGACAGAAATACATATAGAGAGGTATGTGCCTGCACATATGTCAGAAAACAAGCGTACAGTGTTTACCCAGAGGCCAGCTGCCTGAGAAGATGTGTGTTTAAGCGGGTTACAGCTAGACAAGAGGAGGATGTCACCTGTCTGTGGACAGCTGCTCATGACCCATCATGAACTGCAGATTGTCGATGACCACATGACAAATGTCGTAAACATAGACTGCATGTTGCATTGTGTCTATTACAGTCCTGGGAAGAGGAAGAGACAATGAATTCAAGAGTCAGTTACAAGTAATCTCTAGACCACGGCAGTCTGAAGACTCTGTTGGGAGTCTGTTCTCCTGCCCTCCTGTTCTTTGAAAGCCCCAGGCCTGGAAACCTCACCTGATGCTCTGTTGCCCATGAAAAGTCATGAAATAGAGGGGCAAGTCCTCAAAGCGGTCAGCCCACTCATCGTATTTGTCCAGTTGCTCTTCCAGTCGTCCCACAGCGAACTGTGTCAGCATGACACGGGCTAGTCTCACGTTGCTGATCTCAAAGCTACCCCACAGTGTGTTCACTCCTTGGGTACACAAATCCAGGGCATACTCACTGATGAATGTTGTCTTTCCACTGCCTGTTGGCCCTGCACAGGGGTTGAACACAGACCTGGGTGAGGAAGTAAAGCCCTAACCTTGAAACCAAGATCCACAAGAAGCTTCAAAGTTGGGAGGGGAAGGCTCCTCTTAAACATTTACTATGGCCCAAACCCACATGCTTTAGTCATCTAATCCTCTGCCCCCAAACCCACCCAAGCAGTAAGTTTCCAAAGGGTTACCTGTGAACACTGTCAGCTCGCCCTTCCGATGTCCCTTCAAAAGACGATTGAGGTCTGGGAAGCGGCTCCAGCGAACACCAGCTGCCTGCTCCACGTTTGACAGTTCTCCTAGCACCTCCTCCCGAAGCTGCCGGAAAGACACGATAGACTTGTGCCAGGCGGGCAGGGCAGTACGCAGAATACGAGAAAGATTTAAGCCTTGGTTCAGAGCCTCCAGGGGAGAGGGCTGCTTGTCCCCAGGCCGCACCAAGGAGCATCGTTTGGGGTTCAGTTTTCGGGCAAACAACTTGGCAGCTTCCCAGGACCGAAGGTCATTCCCCAGCCAGAGCACAACCCGTCGGAACTGTTCGAGGTAAGGAAGCAGGGCAGGGGGTAAGCAGGCTGTTCCTCGGGGTAGGGCTAGAGTGGGCAGCCCTGTGGACTGGTTCAAGGCCAGACTGTCCAGCTCACGACTTGTCAATACCACTTCAACATCTCGTCGACTGATCAGTGGTAACCCAAACAGATTGTGGTAGGCACCAGGCCGGGGAATGGTGGTCTCCATATACTGCACCCCATCGCCCTGGGTTTCGGCCCCTAGTAGCTTCAGGCCTCGCAATCCCAAACCTCCAGGGGAGAACCAAGGGAAGACAAGCCTGCGAGCAGGCCGCAGATAGCGCACGCTGAAACGCTTAAGTGTGTCATCTGTCACTTTGGTGAGGCCAAACATCATGCGAGCTAGCTGGGCTTCCTCCGACTCAGGCAGCTCCCAGAGAGGTATGGCTCGGTCCCAGATCCTCCGGACCTCCTCACTGTCCTCAGCTTCTGGGGCCTCACTGAGTAGGACCCCTTCTCTGGCCCCACCCCCTTGCCCCTCCACGCTGGCCTGAAAGTCTTCCCAGCTCCCCTCTGCTAGGGTGGTCATGCAGAGAAAGCGGCCAGTGGTCTTGTCAATGAAGAGGCTGAAGGAAGCTGCACCAGTCTGGTGCTTGAGCTTTGAGGCCCCCACAAAGGGACTCGGTGCCCGCAGGCAGCTGTGTCCATCCTGGAAGGGGATCCCACGGGCCCGCAAATACTGGCGGATTTCAGTTGTGGTTACAGGCAGCACTGGTGCCTCCAAGGCGGGAAGAGCCTCCTTCCTGTACCGTCTGCGAGGAGGGCCGGGGGCCAAGCTTCGGGGCAGGCCTCTCCGTCCCATCCACGCCCCACGCAGGGGCAGCAGGATGCGGAGGGGGTACCCGCTTCGGAGGAGGACCCACATTCCTACTCAAACGGAGGAAGTTACTGCTTGAAATGCCTTAGCCTGGTTCAGGTGCCTTCACTACTAGGTCATACCTTAGGGACCCTGCACGCAGCTCTCTTCTCCCTCTGAATCCTCTTCAGCCCCTCTACATTGCTACCTCACATCCACGCCAGAGGACGTTTTCACGTCCGCGTTCCTCTGGCCGGTCCCTCCACAGCTACCTCACCTTTGCCACCTTCCGCGCTGCCCCTTCCTGACGCGGTGTCTCTCGATCATCTCCTCGCCGCTACCGCCCCTCCACTGCCCCTCTTCGTCGTCCTCATCTCTGCAGCTGTCTGTGTCCCTTCCGTGGTCCCTCGCCTCTGGGCCCCCTCCTAAAGGACCGCTCCACCGCTCCTCTCAAGGGGACTCCAGGCGACTACAGTGTCGCTCCGCCGCTCCCGCCGAGGAGCGCCCGTCGTGCCTCCGCCGGGTGGCTTCCTCGGCTCCACGGCTAGGAGCTCCGCCGCTCCTGACCCCAGCCCTCGGGTCACCACTCTCGTCTAACCCCTGTCGCCTGCAACATGGGTCACACGCGAGCCATTAGCCGTGACTTCGGAAGCAAAACTGCCGCCTTGCAAGTGTCCCCGGAAGCGGAAGCCTCTGGTTCGTCCCGCCTCCACTCCGCGAGACCCGGCTTGGCGACTGGAGAGCTGTGGCCATGACTGCCCGCGGGACCGCGAGCCGCTTCCTGACGAGTGTCCTGCACAACGGGCTGGGTCGCTACGTGCAGCAGCTGCAGCGGCTCAGCTTTAGCCTCAGCCGTGACGCGCCCTCGTCCCGCGGCGCCAGGTGAGCCGAGGAAGGGCGCGGGGATGCGACTCCAGCCGCTGTCGCCCCGGGTCAGGGGTCACCTTGCTCACCCTTCTCGGGTCCCTCAGGGAGTTCGTGGAACGGGAGGTGACCGACTTCGCCCGCCGGAATCCCGGGGTCGTCATATATGTGAACCCGCGGCCGTGCTGTGTGCCGAGAGTAGTGGCCGAATACCGTGAGTGGGGCCGGGCGAGGGCTGGAGGGCGGCGTCGGAGGGGGGTTCGGCCCGTTTGCCTGCCGCTCGTCTGACCCCTGCTTCGCTTCTGTTATCCCCATCTCCCTTCGACCAGTTAATGGGGCTGTGCGCGAGGAGAGCCTCAATTGCAAGTCGGTCGAGGAGATCGCCACGCTGGTGCAGAAGCTGGCCGACCAGTCGGGTTTGGACGTGATCCGCATCCGCAAGCCCTTCCACACGGACAGTCCTAGCATCCAGGGTCAGTGGCACCCCTTCACCAACAAACCGACAGCACTGGGCGGGCTGCGCCCTCGAGAGGTCCAGAATCCTGCCCCGACCCAGCGGCCAGCACAATGAAGACCAACTCCATACCCACAGTTTGGACTTTTACTCCAGCAGAGGTGGTTCCTGCTCCTGGTTTGCTTCACGGGAGACAGATGAAGCCCACCAATGGGTACTTTTGCTTGGGATAAAGAAGAGCTGCCTGTCTCTTTTGATGTCCACCGTGAGGGGCAGGGACTGTGAGTCTCCTCATTCTTAGCCAGTTGACATCCTGAAACCTGAGAATCTTCAGAGATTTGACTTGGTCTTCATTTCTTAAATCCAAATCAATAATAGTGATCTCAAATCACAGTGAGGGCTTTCAAGGCTGGCTTCTGAAGAATTCCTTTTGGCCTGTTTCTGTAGCCAGTGACCAAGAGAGTCTGCTGTGAGCCTGGCATTGGGCTAGGCCCTTTGTATCTATGTGAATGTTTGTGTGCAGATTAGAAAACTGAAGTTAATAAATTTGCCAAGGTCACACTTGAAGTCTGCTTCAAAATATGTGCATTTTAAAACTGTAACACCATTTTTTGACTATCCTAAAACCAGAAGCAAAATGAATAATAACTCTTCAGGATGGTGTAGTATCAAAGGCCATATGATTAATCTAGGCTTAACCCTTGGAAAGAGTGATTCTCAGACCATCTGATTAAAAGGCAGCATCTTCTAGACCTAGGGAGGGGAGGAGATGATGAGAAAAAGAGCCAGGAGGTAAAAATCTAGAAACTTTTGTATGAATTCTTGAATTATCATTAATTTTGTCATCCCCTTATCACCACGATCAGTAAATAGTGATCATTTTAAAAAGCCTGTGTGCCTGCTCAGGACTATCAGGATGGAAGCTGAGGATCCCAACTTCTGCAAAATTAAAAAAATAATTTATTTGTGGCTGTGTCGGGTCCTCATCGCTGCACACTGGCTTTCTCTAGTTGTGCACAGCCTTCTCGTTGCGGTGGCTTCTCTTGTTGTGAAGCACAGACTCCAGCGCACATGGGCTTCAGTAGTTGTGGCGAACAGCTCAGTAGTTGTATTCCTGGGCTCTAGAGCACAGGCTCAGTAGCTGTGACGCATGGGCTTAGATGCTTATGGGATCTTCCCGGACCATGTCTCTTGCATTGGCAGCCAAATTCTTTACCACTGGGCCACTAGGGAAGCCCTGAAAATGGTTTTATGGAAAGCAAAGCCCACCCTGAAGCATCTTTATCATAAGCTTAGAAGCCTGTCTCCTGGTGATCAGGGGAAGACCAGCCTAGACCAAGCAGACCACTCATAGTAGCTGTGGGGAAAAGGGTATTTATTAACCAACAGTAGGGGGAGGAGCTGAGCCCAGCCTCCCCACTCTGTCACATGCCTGTCCCGCCTACCTGCGTGGTGAGCGGTGGCATTTCTAAAGAAGTGTAGCCAGTTTACAATAAATACATTCATTGTGGGGTAGAGGAAGGAGAGGTTGGGTGAAGGGCAGTAAAAATCCGTGGGATTCCACGTTCTCAGCTACAAAAATAACAGTCATCCTCACCCGAGGGAAATGGGGGAGCTCAGTCAGGTTTTGATTGTCCCATGTGGGCCTGGAGACTTCAGAGGCCCCTGGACCCTGAAAGTGCCCCGGTGAGGTAGGACAGGGGTGGGAGCCAAGCATCCAGACTCCCAGCCTCTGCCCTTTGCATAGTTCCGAGAACGGGCATCAGTGCCAGGTGAGACATCAGATCTCTCCTCCTCCTGCTCTGATCTAGGGGCAGCAAATGCTTGGTCCCCAAAAGGGAGGCTGGCTCATTGAGTGCAGTGTTGGTCACCCGTCCTAAGGAAGTGTCTGCAAGGACAGCTAAATGGGAGACAGGTCTCCCTCTGAAATGTTCATGGACCAAATCCGACAGACACAGGTTCGATGCAGCAAGGGGAGGCTCAGAAGGTGCATGTGAATGGAAATGTAAGCACATGTGCGTGAGGAAGACCATGCCCGGAGCTGTCTCTGGCACTCCTGAGAGTGACCAGGGAGTAGGGAGGCTGACTCACAAGGGCTACACGTTAGGGGAGAAGAGGGAAGGATGCAGTAGTCTTACCTTCCCAGGCTGGCCTGTTGCCAAGCTCTTGTCAAAGAGGTCATCACATGGGGCTGGGACTACAGGAAGACTAGATAGGATGGGAGGTGGCAATTGAGAGGGTACCCAAAGTCCAGAAGAAGGGATGAAACGCAGGAATGCACCAGGAGGTGGGGGTGGGGCCCTGCAGCCCAGCTGATAGGCATTCTTCCATGTGTGCACGTGAATGCACGCAGGGCTCAGGTGGCTCTGGTGGCTGGCAGAGGTCTGGTTTGTTTTCAGGACCATCCAGCACATAGGGCCAGGCAGAGGGTGGTGACCTTGAGGCCACCTGGACCTGCAGAGCCCTGCCTGGGAGAAAGAGGAAGGGTGTAAGCAGACAAATGGGGCAGGAAGATGGCATCCTCTCCTCCCAAGTGCTTAGGTTAAAAAGGAAGAGGAGTGGGGGCTAGGACTGCAGAGCCTGAGGGGCACCTACCTCTGAGGAGCACCGGTTGACCTGGGCTGCTCACAGATGAGTCTGTGGAGAGACTGAGAAGGGGGCTTTGGCTGGGCCTGATGCTGGCCAGCCCTACAGGGACATCACAATGTTGGGAGAAAGGCCTGGAGTTGCGGGGATGAGGGTAAGGTGTCCGTTGGGGAGGCAGCGGCCCAGCCTGGTACAGGCAGGCTGGTTTGGAAGAGCATTTGTCCTGGGAGGCTGGGCTCAGACAGAGCTCTCATCCAGGTGCTCTACGAGCTGTGTGTGCTTCCTCTTCTCCAGGATGCGGCTGAGCTCCTCGGTGAAGGAGCAGGGCCCCGCTGGCACTCCATTGTTGCTCTGCCTCAGGAGCACGTAGCTGTTGCCATTCATCCTGCGCAGCCGGCTGGGCAGCGTCACCAGCCCATTGGTCAGCTCAGTTGGTGGTGGTGGGGGGGGTGGCGGCGGCGGGGCTGGGGTTCCCTCTCCGGGGATGATCTGGAGGCAGCCACCCTCTAAGCCCCCAGCCCGTTCCCCATCATCACCGTCATCATCCTCTCCAGGACACTGGCCTGAGACTGTCTGCAGCTGCACAGCAGAGCCCCCTGCCCGGCCGGCCCGACCCAGTGAGTATTTTCGACGGTGCCCTCGTCCACCTCCCCGAAGACAGGCCACGTAGAAGAGGGAGGAAGCCAGGATGAGGCAGAGGCCACCAAGTGCAGCAATGGCTAACACGTAGAGCAGCCGCACATCCGGTGCCAGCTGTGCCCCAGGCATGGCAGGGGCTTGTGGAGCAGGGGCTGGAGTGGCTGGTCGCACCGTGAGGCTGTAGGAGGCCAGCAGGGTGCGGAGGCCGTTCTCTTCAGCATAGCAGCCGTAGTTGCCGCTGTGCTCAGGCTGCGTGTCTGTTACCAGCAGCCCATCCACACCCACGCGGTAGCCATCCTGCCCATCGCTCAGGCCCATGCTCCCATTGAGCAGCCACAAGGCCCGGGCCAGGTTGGATGGCTGGTCACAGGGCAATAGGACATCATCACCCCGGAGCACAGAACGGGTCTTCAGTGGTGGTGGTGGCCCTGGAGGGAGCAAGGGACAGGAGAACGTGGTCAGTGCCTGCTTATCCTGGGACGCACTGGAGATGGCAAGCCAGGTGGTTCACTGTTAGATCCCCAGCACCACGCACAGAATCTAGAATTGCAGGACTAAGCCCTCTGTGCTCATGCTCCCACGCAAGGTTCAGTGGGCCCATCTCACTGGTTTCAGTTCCTGACATCTACCAGTGATTCCTCATCTCTGCCTCCAACAAAGAGTTTTCTACTGAGCGTAGACTTGACTTTCTTCTACGTGCCGTACATCTCTTGGACATGTCACAGGAACTGAGGCCAAAAGCTCCCTCTTAGACTACACTGGGTATTTTTCTTGAATTGTCATCACTGTGTATGGCACCACCAGCCATTTCCCAGAAACCTGAGTTTCCCTTGTCTCTTTCTCCCCTTCACCTTTGTATCTAACCCTCACTAAGATTCTGCTTCCAGAATCTTTCTCAGACCTGTTCACGTCTCTCCTTCCCCAGCTGCTGGCCCTCACCTAATCCATTCTTTATGCAGCAGTGGGGTGACCTTTTAAAAACACTAAGCTGATGATGCCATCCCCCTGCCTCAGCACAGTCTTGCCCATCTCTCCAGCCTCTTCTCTTGTTCAAACACCAAGCTTGCTCTTCCCTCTACTTGGGTGTCATCCCCTTCCTCATGCCCTGTATTAGCCAGGTTAACTTGGAGGAGAAAGCATAACAGTGAACAAAAGCTCAGATTCCAGTTAGCCTGCTTGGGGTTAGGCTCAAATTCTCAAAGAACTGATCGATTTTGGGTAGTTTACTTATTCTCTCTGTTACTCGGAGAGATTGCCCCTCATGGAGATGGTAATAATGGCACCTTTCTCATAGGAATGCTCTGAGAACAAACGAAATGCATGTGTTTGATCAGTGCTTGCCACATGGTAAATCCTCGGTACATATTAGCTATGATTATTATGATTATTGCTCTTGCTTCAGATATCAGCTCAGTCATCTGATCTTCCTTGGGGAAGAACCTATTATCTCTCAAATCCTTTAGTTGTAATTATTTCTTTTGTATCAAAAAAAGCCAAAGAAAAGAATTGTAATTTATTGTGGGATCATTTAATTGCCTGTGCACATACTTGGCTGTAAGCTCCAGAAATGAGGAAAAACTTCACATCTTGAACCTGTTTGCTTATTTATAACTTTTCGTTTTGCAACAAATGTTTGTTGAATACTTACTCTGTGCCGGGTCATTCTCAGTGAAAGCACAGACAGAGTCATTCAGATATATATATGCACATACGGATGGCATCAGATGGTAAAGATGACAGACTATGTTGCCAGACCCACACACGACCATGATGGCACTTACCTGTGTCCCTGTTGCCCTCGCAGCCTCGGTTTCCTCTCTCCATGTCCTGTATGAGTGCTGTCCTGGAGACAGAGGATTGGGATTCAAGAACAAGGGGAACTGGGCTGTAGTTTGCCCAGTGGAAGGGTCAGTAAAGCTGTTACTAACAACTGGACCCTACTCCCCGCAGCTGGCAGGCCCTCCTTCACCCCTTAGGCCCTGATCCCCGGGGCAAATGGGACCCTTGAGCGCCCCCCTCCCCCCGACTCCCATGCCTCTCACCTGCTACTTTGGGACCTGTTGGCTATGGTGGTGGTCACCATGCAGGCATGGGTGCTGGGGTCCCAGCCACAGTAGGGGTCCCGGGCCAGGATGCAGTCATAGCAGGAGCGGTAGCGGGAGCAGCTGGACAGTGGTAGCTGGATGATGCCACTTGGGGCCCCCACGTAGAGGCTATGCTAGGAGTCAGAGAGAACAGCTGGTTGGCAGCACCTCACTCCCACTTACAGACACACACACACACACAGAGCCAGTGGCCAGCCTCCCACCTCCCTCTGTCTACTCTGGCAAGACCAGAATATTGAGGGTCATGAGTCAGGGGCTACCTGCATCGGAGAGATGACCAGGTTCTCCACAGACTGGGGCTCCTTTAACACCTGTGTCTCTTCAATAATGTGCATCCCAGAGCCCAGGACCACAGCCTTGTGGATCCAGCCATCAGCTGGTATGGGAATGGCAGAAGGTCAGATTCCAGTGGAATCTACTCTCAGCCCCCTGCAATAAATAGCCTAACGGGAACCGCTTGGAGTCCTGAGGTCAGGGACAAGGATTCAGCCAGTAGCAGTGGGTTCTCCCGAGATTGGAAACTCCAAACTAGTCATGGCAAGAATTATTGGATTTAGAAGCATTAGTGACCAGGGTCAAATGTCATTGTGGTTGGTGACAGGAGTCAGCAGTCACCAAGAGCTAGTGGTCCTTGGGGACCAGTAGTGATTGTTCACTGAAGAATCAACATCAGTGGTCACCAGGGTTTTGTGATCAGGGTCCTCCAGGGGACTGGACGTCAATAGGGATCAAGGACTCAGGCCAGCAGTCACCAAAGGGCTCAGGCCAGGGGTCAGAAGCACCTGTGCCCAGAAAGAGCAGGTCATAGGTGGGTCCGGCAGGTGTGCTGACAGGTGTCCCCGTGAGGTGTGTGTAGCGCACACTGCGCTTGAGCAGCAGGGGCCGTCCGCGTGTGGGCACCACAGGCCGAGCCATCAGTGGGTGTAACTTCACAAAGTCCAGAACCAGAGATGGCAAGTCCTGGGATGAGTTGTAGCCTCGGCTTCGCAGTGAATCTGTAATGCACTGTGGTGGGGGATAGGGTGGTGAATCTTAGAATTCTACCACTGGCCCACCCTCCCCACAAGGTTACACCTCCTCCCCATCTTAGGGGTCCTGTCTACTCAGCACTGACCCCAGGCCTCAGCACTCACCGAGCCAGGCCGGGGCTCTGGCACCCCACCCTCGTAGCGGCCCCAGCGCCGGACACCATCCTGGTATTCCATGTAGGGGCCTGCGAAGACAGCCTGCACCTCGGCCAGGTCATAGCGGCATATGGCTGAGGCCTCGAGGGTCTTCCTAAGGATGGGATGGAGGGGAGGAGGCTGAGTCACACCGAAAGGAGCCTGCCTACCTGCCCAGCCTGGAGCCCCCCGTCGCCCTGACCAATGCCAGCTCCAAGTCCACAGGCCCTCTCCTGAGTGGCAGCAGACCCCTGGACGTGCCTGAAGTTCTCCATCTGCAGCTGGCTTCCCCCCAGGGGGTCCTATCTCATCTCCCCTGACCTCTGCTCCAGTCCCTATGCTGTCCCCATCCCTCGCCTTCCCGCCATCCCTGAACTGACCACTGTGTGGTCAGCGTGAAGGCCGCATAGAAGTGTGTGTGTGCTGAGGTGTCAGCTTGCAGGCTGCAGACACTGCGCAGCATCTCATACTGTGGGATGTGGCAGATGAGGCGTGCCTTCAAGAAGGAGGTCCACTTCTTCTGCAGGATCTTCTTCCCTCCCAGGTCTCCCTGGGGGGGCAGGGGGCAGGGGGTCAGTGGCCAGGGTCAGAGATTCAGCCTCTACACCCTTGCCCTGACCTCAGTCCTCCTCACCTTGCACACCCGGGCCACACGGGCCACGCGGTGACTGCTGCGGCTCTGAGCAAAGCTGCCTGCACCCTCCTCAGCAGCACGCTCCGTGAAGAAGTAGTAAACTTTGTCGTCGTCACCCACGGCACTGGCCTGGCTCTCCCGCACCAGGACGGAGAACACAAACTCAGCATCTGTGGGTCAGGTAGCTTCTGAGATAGTTTGGGGATCTCCACCCACTGCCCCCACCCCCACCGCACTGCCCTTATTCAACCACACCCAGGAAGAGACAGGCTCACCTGGGGATTTGGGGATGGGATGATGGTCAACTGCCCAAGGGAGTACGGATGCAGAAACAGTCCCCTGCCCCCCATCACCCTGGGCCTCATCCTCCTAACCATTGAGCCAGTGCATTGGTGCCTCCTCTGTCCTCAGGGAGTGTGGGTGCCGGCTCCGGCGGATGTCAGGGATGCTCCGGAATTCATACCGAGTGGCTGTGTAGAGGCCTCCATCTGAGGCATGAACATGCCCAGCGTGAGAGACACATCACACACAAGACACATAATACTACATGGGTGGCAAGTCCTAGCAATGAGATCCATGTCTCACAGCATGCCTGTGGTTGAGGGGCCTGTGTGGAGAGGAGAGCATGCTTACCAATGATGAGGCCAGTGAAGCCGCGGGCTGGGTCGTAAGGACACTTCTCTTTCCCCTCCTCGAAGCTGGTTGGCAAGGTGAAGGCCTCAGCATCCTGGGGGAGGAAGGGCCCAAAGTCAGTGATCCTGAGGACAACAGGGGTTGTCGCCGAAGGTCAGACGGGTCCAGGGTCAGGGAGCAGGGGCGGCAGTCAGGGCAGGGGCAAACACACTCACAATGGCTGCACAGAGAGGCTGGAAGGCATGAGTCCCACATGTGTAGAGGTGGGTGGCATTGAGCCGCTGCAGGAATCGCACATGGTTGAAGCACTCGGTCTGTGGGATAGATGAGGGCTGTGAGCCCCGGGCCTCCTTAGAGACCGCTTCCATTAGGCCAGCTCTGTGGTCTGGCTCTTGCCCCCACCCACAGGACAAACGGTTCTTTCTAAGATCCTGGTGGGTATTCTCACTGCTCAGGACACAGACTGTTCCTGGGAACTTGCTGTCCTTTGGTCTCCCAGGGGCATGACTGCTCTTCCCTTGGCTAGCTCAGCTTACCTGACACACTTGGCTGGCTTCTCCTGCATCTTCTGTAGTCCCCTAGTCTGGGGGCTCCAAGGGCTCTCACCACCTGAAGATGCTTCTCTCTTGCATCTTCACAGCACCGTCTGCCAGTCATGGAGCTCCCACACCCACTTCAGGGTGGCATTACCAAACCTACCCCCCAGGTTCCAGCCATTGCTCCACCTGCTAGCCCACAGACATGTCGAACTCATGCTGTCAGAAACCAGGCTCATCCCCTCCTCCGTCCTGTGCATCTTCTCCCTTAAACCTGTTCTTCCAGTCTTTCCCACCTCACTTCATCCGTCCATCCTATTACTCAGTCCAGAAACCAGGCGTCATCTTTGCTGCTTCCCATTCCCTCACCCCCACATTCAGTCTCTCCGTGATTAAGTCTTTATCCTACACGTCCCATGACTTGGTCCACTTCCCCTCCACTGCCACCACCCTAGTCCACATTATCACCGTCATCTCTTCCCTGGGCAGCCACAGCGACCACCTGACAGCTCCCCCACCTCTCTGCCTGTCTTTACAAAAGCTGTTTATTGATTCAGTGAATGAGGAATACATGCACACGGTGTAAAATTCAAAAGGTACAAAGGGATATGTTGTAAACAGCCTCCTTTTTTATCCTGTTGCCTTCAAAGGAGACTGCTGTTACCATTGTCTGGATTTTCCTTTCAGAGAGATTCTACCAGTCAGCACCCTCTTGCAACCCACTTTCCAAGGCATATTTTAAAAATGTAAACCAGATCATGTCACTGCTGTATTTAAAACCCTCTGTGACTCACCAGAGTCCTGAACATAGGGCCCCACATGCTCCTGGCCCTACATGACAGAGCCCTGCCCCTTCCTCTGGCCTCATTCACCCTCCTGCAGCCAGTGGCCTTCTCTGCCTATCAAATGCCCTAAGCCGATGCCCTCTTGACTTCTTTGCCTTGTTAATGATTCCTCCTCCTGTCTGTTACCCAGGGTTTGAGTCCATGCAGGCCTCTATGTCTTTACCCCACTCTCACCAGGTGCAGACTTTGGCATCCAGCCCTCCTCTCCACCAGCTTGCTCAGGCCTCCCTCCTCTGACCCATATGATGCCCCCCACCTCCGCACTACCTTTCTTCCCTCCAGACTCACTCTATTTTAATTCATTTAGTGCCTGAGACCAGATAAGTATTCTTAAAATAGTGTTTCCCCAAGATGTTTCCATTAAAAAGGGGGGATCGGGGAGGGGGAGTTCTGTGGTCAAATGAATAGAAAACCACAGGTAAAAGCTACCTTTACTGGAGACACCTCAAAGCCTTAAGGGTATCGCTGTGCATTGTAGGATTGAGCATACAGCATTTTCCAAACTCATCTAACTATTAAACATCTCTTTTGAAAATTATTGCTTCTCAGAACATGCTTTGGGAAATGTTCTTCTAAAGTCAAAGAATGATCCGGGACCAGCAGTGTGTCAGCTTCATCTGGAAGCTCATTAGAATCGCAGAATCGCAGGCCTTTCCCCAGACCTTCTGAGTTAGCATCCGCATTTATAATACACCCAGGTGATTCGAGTGCATGTTAAAGTTTGAAAGTCTCTAAAATATCAAATGGTGAGGGTACTACTGTCAGAATAAAATCCAAACCCCCAGCTGGGTGTTAACAGCCCTCCATAAATTGGGCTCCATATGCTTCAGCAGCTCCATTTTCCACCCATGTTACACTTAGAGGCATCCTTTGATGAAATCTTCTGGAGACGCCTTTAAGTGCCGCAGACCCACTAAGTCAGAATCCCCCAGCTTGTGGGCCTTGGGGTATTTTTAAAAAGCTCTCCAGGTTCTTCCCTGGCAGTCCAGTGGTTAAGACTTTGTCCTTCCACTGCAGGGGGTGCCAGTTCGATCCCTGATTGGGGAACTAAGATTCCGATATGCCACGCCACAAAAAAATAAAAACTGTGTAAAAAGCTCTCCAGATAAATCTGTTAGATAGCCAGATATAGGACCCCTGCAGACATTCTGTTCTTTAGCTAGAAAGGGCTGACACTTCACTAGAGAGTGTCAGTTTCTCAGTCATGTCCAGTGTCCAACTCTTTGCAACCCCATGGATTGTAGCCCACCAGGCTCCTCTGTCCATGGGATTCTCCAGGCAAGAGTACTGGAGTGGGTTGCCATGCCCTTCTCCAGGGGATCTTCCTGACCCAGGGATTGAACCCAGGTCTCCCGCATTAAGGATAGACACTTTACTGTCTGAGCCACCAAGGAACCCTGACACTTCACTAATACCTATGGAAAAGTGGGTATTTGAGCTATTCCTTGACCAAAGCCTCATTTTTCTCATTGAAAGTGGAGGATAACACCATTTCCTAGGATCATTTTAGAATGAAATTAGATAATAGCTAAGTCAGCACTTACTAGAGATTACCTATTGTTATCATGATTATTATTTGGGAGCCCAGAGGAGATTAAGATAATATCCAAAACCACACTAGTAGGTCACCAGATGTTTGCATTACAAGTATCGCTCCCAGGCCGGCCCCTCCAGTGGCACTCACAGTGTCTATTGTGGTTGCTGCAACTGACTGGCTGATCTGTTTCTCCATCTGTGTCCCCACCAACTGTGATAGCCCCCACTGAAGAGAAAAAGGAAAGGAGTTGGGAACAGGGCGGATCACATACCTGGTTGTTTTTCCCTTTTTGATGACATTTGCTTTGCATCTCTGGAGAGGCCTCCCAGCGAATCTGGAGGGGGTGGTAAAGGAAATAGGCTGATGCATAGAACCCAATGCCTTTGCCTCTCCCCATTACCTGTGGGACAAGGTGATAGGGCCCCAGGGTGAGGAAAGTGTCAGAAGGAGCATTGGATGTAAAGGAGACCTGGGCCAGGAAAGGCAGTGCTGTCTGACCAGGGGGTTAACAGAGGACTGACAGGGTTTCCAGGAAGTTGAGGTCCTACGATGCTGAATGAAGCTGGATACCCTCTGGGCGGTCTAGGCTCCAGGGGCTGACCTCTTTGTGAGTCCCATCTCCTATGTCTTGCGCATTGAGAGAGAACAGGGCACCTCGGGCTCCCACCAGCAGCCTTGCAGAGGCCTCCTCCAGCAGCAGTGTTGAGTAGTTCTGGGCTTGGCCCTTGAAGTGCCGGGTCCCAGAGAGCTCTGGGGAGAGCGGGATCTGTGAGCCCAGCCCTGGGACTGCCTGCCTCCCCACCTCCAGCCCCCGGCTCCTGCTGCCTTTCGAGGTTGGGGCTGTCAAACCTTCGTAGGGGATGGTCATCCGTGGGGTGGCATCTAGTTCTCTGGATGGTCTCCGCAGTGAGGGTCCAGGGACTGCAGTTGCTGTGAGGAAGCTCAGGAGGAAGGGCCAGAGCCTCCCCCACATCTTCCTGGGGAGGCCCAGACCAACAAGACTCCCAAAGGGAGCCAGGGCCAGAGGTTGGGGGATGATGGGAAGAATAGTCACAGGGTATTAAGGTCCAGGGAGGTTGCTTAGAAGGTCAGAGGTCATGGGGCCAGGGAGGGTCCTGGAATCGGGAAGACATGGAATCACATGATTGTGCAGCCATGGAATCCCAGGTAAGAGGTCAAGAAGAGGGGTGGATTCCAGACTGCCTCTCGGCATCAGTTACAAATTCCATGGTGGGGTCACACAGGGGTTGTAGATCACTGGTGGGGTCACCCTGCCCCAAAAGCAGGGCTAGTTCTGGTTCACTGAGGTCTGTTTTCTGAAGAAAAGAAAAAACAAACAGAAAAAAAGTCCTTTCTTTTGTGTGTAGATGGAAAGTAGATAGCATTCCCCTCTGAGTTCAGGTGGTATCAAAGCGAGGAGGCCCAGCATCTACGAAACTCCCACAAGAGGATGAACCCCGTCATTCTGTCCTCCTTGCTGTTCAGATGCAGGAAGCTGGGTGGAGCTTGCCCACTTTACAAGACCCTAGACTCCCTTCAACCCAAATCTCAGGTGACAGCCGTTCTGTAACCTAGTCAGAAGCTAAGCTAGGCCTCCATCTTGGTAGAGCCCAGGTTCTCAGGAAGAATGCCTTCTCCCAACAGTGAGACCCAACTCGGGCAGCAGCTGCCCCTCCGCCTGCGGGGGTGCCTTATGCAGGAAGGCCTGGGCAGAGATGCTTAATGGGCCTTTGTTTATTTTGTCCTATTTTCCCTTTGTTTTTTCTTTTCCCTGGCCTGAAAGCTCCCTCTGGAATTTCTCTTTAATTAGATACTTCTCCTCCTCAGCATTCCTCTCCAAGGGGGTGCACATCTCTGCCCTGCCCATGCGAGTCTGTACTGTATCCTCTGGCTAAGCATCCACACATGCCCCTACCTGCAAACAGGAACTCACAGGCACCAAGGTGGGTATCTGCCCCCTCTTCCCTCCCCCACTCTCAGCAGTGCAGTTGTCATACCTGAACAGGAAGCTCGAGCGTGCAAGGTCACTTAACTGAGGCATGAGCAACAAGGAAAAGGTGAATGATAGGGTCCCTGAGACCTTGGCTACCTCCCTTGGTACATCTTGGAGACTGTTACCACACCTGGACCCTCCCTCATGGCAACCAGATGGGGATGGGATTGGGATAGGTGGTAGGTCTGATCTGACCCCTGAACTTCAGGTCTGATCTCTGAAGTTCCTTGGTTGGGCTAGGTGTGGAGAAAACCTGACTCACCCAATCTCATGAGACAAAGCCAGAAGCGCCACTGGCCTCTCCCTTTCCTTCCAGGTCAAATATTAACTAGGTGGCCTTGAAGAGAGGGCAGGGACTGGGAATTGGCCAGGGGGAAAACCGGAATTTGGAGGGTTTTTTCAAGAGGTAAAGGTCACTACTGTTCTGGAGCAGAGCCCAAAAATGGAGAATGGCGTATGAGTAGACTGAAGAGGCTCCCTGGACCACAGGAGGGGCATCGGATCCTGGTCTGGGGGCTGGGGCAGCAAGAGGCCCCAGGCAAACTGCCCAGGCCCCATCTCTCACTGTGGAGGCACACCTATTTACCTTTGGGGCCTCCTATTTGCTTAGTGCAGAAGTGGGGCAGGGGCGGGGGGAGCCCTAAGGCTAGGAGGGATCAGCCTCTAGGATTGGGCAAGAGGAATACACCCCAGGTCAGAGGAACCACTCAGAGCGTGGTGCCTGGCACACTGACAGAGGTTTAAATGAGTCACGTGTGTCCAGAGGAGGGAGATGTGCATGCACATAGATACACACACATACATATTCATAGGAGGGCTATGAGCACACATACACATGAAGAGTCAGCCACACACATTCACAGTGAGGTCTGCACACATATGTTTACCTAAAGGGCCTGCCACCTGTCTATACATATTTACATGTAAAGTTGTATTCACATGCCCATTCAATTAGCAAGGCACCCAGTCTCAGGGATTAACAAAGAGGGTTATACACCCAGACATGTCCCTATGGAAGACTGTACACCTATTCACAGGAGGGTCCTGCCCCTGTAGGGACACGCACACAATCCCACGGATACAGTGAGTCAGGCACCATCATGTCCACAAAAGGATCAACTACATTTATATGCACACAGTCCTCAAACACACAATTACATCTACACAGAGACAAGCATATGTACACATAGGGGTCCAGTTCTCACGGCAGGCTTGGAGGCTATCAGTATCCACTGAGGGTGAGATGTAGAGCAGAACCCTGCCTCCCTTCCCCAAAGTCCTAATTCTAAGCCCAGAATCCAAGTTTGTGTTTGTGAGTGTGTGTGTGTAAAGAGGAGGGAAGTTTCTGATCTCAGATGCTCAAATAGGATGCGTGCATGGGTCAAGGCCAGTCTTGCAAGGGATGGAGGGGCTACATAACCCAGGCAGGAGGAGGCCCCTTGATGTAGCAAAGTAAAGATGCAATGGAACAGGTAACTTAACCCACCTCTACTGCAGTTCTAGATATGGAATTTGGGCTGGGAGCGCTCAGCCTGCATTTAACCTGTTGGGCAGGAGGGTGGGGCTAAATGGGGCGGGGGGACGGGCGGAGCTGCCATCCCCTTCCCCCAGTGACCACAAGGCTTCAAGGTCTCCAGTCCACATCCCGCACACTATCTCAGGTTCCAAAGCTTGCGATCCTCCCCCAGGGCCGGCCCCCTGAACTCTGACCACCTTCCCGCTATTAGATCTTGGGGTGGAGGGAACTGAGGAGGGTAGCCAACAGGATCAATGTAGGATAGGCAGGCTGTCAACCTTCATCCCAGATGTCCACCCGCCTAGTGTAGGCGATATCCCTCTCTGCCCAGTAGGATGATGGTCTCTCCGGGCCTGAGAGCCCCTCCCCCGCTACCTTCGCCTTCCTTCATCCTGGACAGTTTGCGGTTCTCTCCTCTCCTCAGATCTAACCTCAGTCTCTCCTGCTGCAGCTCGAGGACGAGCTCTCCTTCGATCCCGCCAGACGCCAGGAGACGTGACCCAGATCCCGGGGAGCACTGTTCACCACGCGGGCCCCCGCCCCACTCCAGATCCCGACTCTGCGGTGGCAGGTCTGCGACCAGCGCCGCCCGAGGCCTGGCCCGCGCCCCTCTAGAGCTTTTATGCGGGACTAGGGGACTTGGCGGTGAGAAAGGCCTGGCCGAGCCTGGAAGGTTTAACAGACGTAGGGAAGGCCTGGCCTGGCCCCTGCCCCCCGGCGCAGGCCCTGCCGCTGCCCGCACTCCACGCCTGTCTCACCTTTGCTCGCAGATCCCGGGCCATGCAGACGGCGATGCGCGGCTCCGCGGCCCCACAGCACCAGCTGCGGGAGGAAGGGGCCGCGGCCGGAGGCGGGGCTGGTGGAGGCGGAGCCGGGGGTGGAGCAGGGGCCTGGAAGGCGGGGCCAGGGAGGCGGGGCCAGCAGGGAAGGGTGCGGGGAAAGGCGCTCTCTGCTTTCGCATCCCCACCCTATACTATAGGTCAAGGCTCACACAGTGCCCTCGGGCGTCTGGCGTGTCCCGCCCCCTAGGGCCGCGCCCCCTGGTGGTGGTTTCATCACCCTGTGCGCTTTGTAAGGACTTATCCCACCTTCCTACCCCTCAGACCTAGGACCCCTTGGGCTTGCTTTCTCCGGGGGATGTGCACACCTGTCCTCTGGCAACGCTCCGAAGACCCTCTGGCCAGTCCTCTAATGCGGAGCTCACTTTTTGCGCTCCTGCTACCTGCTTCTGCTCTCTGCCTAGGACGGAGGGGCAGAGTAGGTGGACACCAAGTGCTGGGGCAGCTCTCAACCCAGATGAGGGTCTTGATTCCTAGCTCAAGTGTCTCCAGCCGCCTGCTCTTTCAGCTTGAGGTCTGAGGGGGTCAGTCTTGAAGGGATGAATAAAAATTTGACCGGAAGTGCATAAAAGACAAATGCTGTTTTTCTGATTAAAGAAGCCACAAACATTTGCACTTGTCCACTCAGACCAACTCTTAGATGTAACTGGGGTCTACCTCCTCAGGGACTGGGTCACTCAGACACCTGTGTTCCCTTCCAGTTCATGTTGAATATCATTCTTACTCCAGATCTTACAGTGAGCTCCTCCTAGGCGAGCAAATATCCCTCCCTTTCTAGACTTGATCACCTTACCCAGAAGCAATCTAAGAAGCCTCCTAAGAATCAACTCTCCAGCTCCGTATTCAACTAGGGTAGTCCTCCCATGCACCCTGGCCCCGCAATTTCCCCTCAACTCGGGTCATGCTTCCTTCCCAACACCTATTAAATCTCCCTCTAGGGTTTAAAATCAGACCTGAGCTCTAGCCACAACCTGGTCTGATCCTCCCTCTCTCATTTGTGACAGTACTGATATGGTCTAAGAATAAGACCAAAATGATGAGAGCCACAGGGTCATAGGTAACTGAGCCTCACATGTGCCTAGGAATCTGAACTCTGGAGGAGCAGGGAGTAGGGGAACAGGCAGATGGGCACTGGCCTAACAGAGGGTCAATAAGATTGAAGTAGCTGTCATTATTTAACTGAAGGGACCCTGGAAAAGACATGTCATCCCTTTTCTCAGAATTCCCCAAAGCTCAGTTTGGCACTTCATCACATACAGTCTGTAGTTTGTGCGGCTGTGAGACTGCATGTCGCTAGACAGCAGGGCCCACGTCCCACTTCCACCACCCCCAGCACTCCGTAAATAGGATGTGTGTGTATGTGGAAGGGGAGGTAGCTGGGAAGAAATGTTTACATTCAAGTGTACACAGGGAATTCCCTGGCAGTCCAGTGGGTAGGACTTTGCACTTCTACTGCAGCGGGGCACAGATTCAATCCCCAGTTGGGGAATTAAGATTCTGTAAGCCTCGTGGTGCAGCCAAAAATTAAAGTGTACACAAACTTTTACAAAGAGTGTCCAACTGAATATTTTTCCTTGTAGTTTCATTCCACCCTGATGGATTATCAGGCCTATTTATTAGATGGGAAAACAGGCTCTAAGGCGTTAAGTGACTTGCCTTGAAATCAGGACTGGAAAAGCCTGAGAAGAGGGAAGCAGGGTGGAGAACTGTCTGAGCAAAGGTAGAGAAGAGAGAAGCAGCGTAAACCTAAAGAATTGTCTGAGCAAAGGCAGAAATATGCAAGCTTGTGCACAGATGAGTGTTGGGGGAGTGGGCAGAAGGGAAGGGGCATGAAAGAGAAAAGTGAGTTTCATTTGGTAAGATGGTTCCTAGTAGGAAAAAGAAGGGAAAAGTCAGCAAGTAATTCAGAAAAGAACACAGAAAAAAATCTTGAAAGAGCTGATGGATTGAGTAAGTGCAAGCTGGGAAGACCAGGAGACACATAGCTATGAAAAGTAAATCTGCAGTCCTTGTGGGAAAGTGGGCTGGGGATAGCGGAGGGAGGGCAGGAAGACTACCACCTTATGGTAAAGACAGCAGAGAAATTAAAGGGCAGGGGCCCAGGGGGCTAAGGGACATAGCTCCTCATGTTCACATAGAACTCAGTGCTGATTTAGGTACCTCAGGTGGTGGCAAGTAGGCCAACATGGTTTGGTGGTCAGTTCAGCATTTAACTCACCTACACTCTACATGAGGCAAGCCTTTCTCCTCTAAGGTGCTCTGATGACTCAGAATCTTACACATTTTCAAATAAACAGAATGTATAAATCACAATGCTGAATTCTAGCATGGAACTTGCTAAACTGTAGCTGGGCAGTTACTTCACTCTCTGATAATATAGATTCAGACCAAATCCATTTCTCTCTGCTGTCCTCCCACTTCAATCTCTGAACCTCCCAATCTCTGAACTTAATGTGTGACAGGAATTAATGGAACTTTCTATAGGAAGCCCTTTTGATTGATAGTACTCCTCTCTGCAAATCAAGTTGATAAAATATGAATGAGGGGATAGTGACAATGGGAGAGACAAGAAATCAAACCAAGAAATTAACCTCAACTTAGCCATGAATCTGAATCTGGGGACACAAGAAGGTCATTCTTTGTGCGGATTCTTACCCTTTAAGTCACTACCCTGGCAGCTTCATAGCTTCCTTCATAGCTTCATAGGGTGGCTATGAGAGGACCCCACTTGAAAAGATTCTAGTGTAGTTCACACAGAACACAAATGTGGGTCTTGTTGTTGCTAGGTTATTCTCCCCAACTCGGCTGTAAATAAGTGGCAGAGGCCAGTGCTGGTTGTCCTCAGCCACCTATACACCAGTGTTTGGCTCCAGGATTTGCACAGACCAAGTTACTCACTGTAGCAGGGGTCCTGGGTGAAGGTATGAAAGCCTGAAACTTGAGCACAGGTTCCCTAAGACAACTCTGGCCTAGTCAAGTTGTCCTGCTTCTTTGTTCCCTGTGGCAGCACTTCTGTTCCTGTCTTGCCATCTCCACCTCTAGTTTGCCAGCACTCTCCCTTGAGGTGGCGTGACCTTTATTTTGTATGTGCATACAGCTCTGGCGCTTCTTCAGCAGACACTGTCACCAGTGTAACAATGTAGTCTCACTATTCCAGTGCCTCAGGAGCCTGTTTTGCCTGTTGCTTTTCCTTCCAGCCGGTCGTCCTGGGAGTCAAACCCGAAGCTGGGCCTTCTGGTTTGCCCTCTCTTGATTCCAGCCTGGCGAATGGTTAGCAAGGAAAAGGGAGTTGCAAGGAAAAGGGAGTTATCAGGACATGTCCACATAGGATGGAAAATCATCACCCACCACCCCGTCCTCAGCTTTAGCATGCTGAGTTTAGCGGGAGGGGGAAAATCACAATTTTTTGCCAGCAGGGACAAAGCAGGACAGAGCAGCTTCTGGAGCTCCCTGTATCAGAATAGAGAACACATACACTGTAATTTTAAGAGATATGGTTTGCTCAGACGACAGTGAACCCCAAAATACTAAGATCAATTTTAATTATCATCTGAGAAAAGCCTCAGATTAAAACTAAATAATAACAGCTATCATTTATTGAAGTTCTTGCTTTATGCTAGACACTTGGCTAAGCACTTTTCACTCCACTAGCTTACTTAGCGCTCACTAATCCTGAGGTAGACACTAACAGATGAAGAAACTCAAGCTCAGAAAAGTAACTTGCCAAAGATCACATGGCTGATATTGTGAATCTGGGATCTGAGGTCAGGACTAAGGTCAAGGTCAAGGCGCTTATCTTGGGCAAGGCTGTGCTGCCTGCCTCCCAGTTAAGTACTTGAGGCAGTGTCTCTGTTTTTGCCTAGGCTGTGGCTCCCCACCCCAGCTGGAGAAAAGTGCTCACAGATGGTCAGTTCAGTTCAGTCGTATCCAACTCTTTGCGACCCCATGGACTGCAGCATACCAGGCTTCCCTGTCCATCACTAACTCCCAAAGCTTACTCAAACTCATGTCCAATGAGTTGGTGATGCTATCCAACAATCTCATCCTCTGTTGTCCCCTTCTCCTTTCACCTTCAATCTTTCCCAGCATCCGTGTCTTTTCCAATGAGTCAGTTCTTCGCATCAGGTGGCCAAAGTATTGGGAGTTTCAGCTTCAGCCTCAGTCTTTCCAATGAATATTCAGGACTGATTTTCTTTAGGATCAACTGGTTTGACAGGTGGTCAGTTTCCTCTTAATCAGCCCATCAGAAGAGAGAAGGAAATACTGGCATGGTTCTGGAACCCGAGGCCTCTGGCAATCATGCCTAGTCCTTCTGTGAGCTTGGGAGAACAGTTTCTCCTGTGAGGTCGGCTCAGCCTATGTCTCCCTTCGGCTGGCACGAAAAAAGTTAAAGTGAAAGTTGCTCAGTCGTGTCTGATTCTTTGCGACCCCATGGCCAGAATACTGGAGTGGGTAGCCTTTCCCTTCTCCAGGAGATCTTCCTAACCCAGGGATCAAACCTAGGTCTCCTGTACTGCAGGTGGATTCTTTACCAGCTGAGCCACAAGGGAAGCCCTCAGCTGGCATATCCAGAGCTATATATCTGCCTGGCAGGTTGGAGGTGGTCCTAAGTTCTGCCTCTACTCTGCATGGCTTCCCCTTTTTTTGCCCTGAGCTCCAGAAAAAGGAAGCCAGGCCAAAGGTATTCTTTTCCAGTCCTATTTGCCTAATAAAAGAAAATACCTTCACCTGGATTTCAGAAGGTAAGTTTCATGAGAGATCTTTGTGTTGTTCACCACTGAATCTTAAAAACAGTGCCTGACATGCAGTAGTAATACAGCTGTTGAATGCTTGTACTGAATGAGGTGATGTAAGAAAGAGGTGATCACATTTCCAATGGCAGAGTATACAGCAAATTATTAACTGGGTATGTAACAGTGAACTGTGTACAACTATGGGCTCAACATGGTTCCTTTCCAGAAAGAGGAAATATCAAACTAAAAAACTGACTGAAGAATCCAATCCAAGAGGAAAAAATAGGTTTAAAAACTAGGTGGGGCAAGGGAAGAAACAGGACGTCCCAGATACTTAACCATCCCCACTCCCAAACAAATTTAACCAAACACGTGTTCAAACTGAGAAAAAGCCATTTTAATAGCAGACACATACATTCATAGGACTTTAAACAAGACGTAGTATAAAATCTGTTTAAAAAAAAAAAAGGGAAGAAAAAGGAAATCTGCATTTACCTGTAAACTTCCTAAAAGCTGGTGGATTACCTGGCTCACAGGACTGCCCAGGGAAAACAAATGCACACATAATGAGGTGCACCGACACTGTTGATGAGTAAGAAATAGCCGCAGATCACACGCTACACGCCCAAGCCACCTGTACTCCAACGTGCCTTCTAAAGAGACAAGCCAGAACGGTCCTCCTCTAATTCTCCAACTCAGTCACTTGCTAATGGGTCACCTCTTCAATTTTTAATTTCAAAATTACTCTTGGTTTAAAGACTCCACACATTATTACTGGCCCATCCCCACCAACTATACTTATTTTGACAGAAATAAAAATGCAAATACTCCAACTGAGCCAGGATGACAACGCACCATTTTCTTCTACGTCCGGGGAGATTTTTGTGAAGTCAAAAGCAAGCTGTTACTTGTATTTAAAAACAAAAACAAAATGCCAACCTTCTAAAAGGTGACAAAGGCACCACTGCCATCAGGAGAGAAACAGAAAATGTACAAATATGACTTTACTGCTACATAGATGCATTTTGTGCATGGAAAGCCTCTTCACTTAACATGATATAACCAACAGAATTATACTTTAGGATAACAAGAAAAGCAGTTTAGATAAGGCAAACAGTTACACACAAAAGCATAAACACTTGCAAGTACCTTAATTTTCAGCTTGCAATAAGGGCAATAAGTTTGACATACAGATCCAGAAAATTAGACAAGGTGATTTTTGACACAGTAATATTGCCAAACACACCACCACTCAGTGCAAGCTTTGTTTGCCAAGTCCAAAAAGTGACCTGACATTCTCTGTGCAACAAACATATTCCCCCCCCACTACCATCCCATTCACAGGACAACAGCAGCAGGAGGGAGACAAAGCATGGGGACTCAGAGGGTGAAGGATAATACTTGATTTCGGAGAAAAACCATGGGCTACTTGTGCTAAAGACTCACAAAAATTTCTGAGAGCCCCAATGAAAATACTGTTGGAATATGACCTGGAGACTAAGGATATCTACCAAGCCATAAATATAACGGTTCAAATTGATGTTTGGCCATTTATTTTAAAGGGACAGATGAACTTTTTTTCCAATGGAGAGAGACAATTAAAAATAGAGACTTTTCTTATTGGAACTCCTAAATAAAACGTATCAAAGTGGTTTTAAATTTGATGAGCAGTTATCTGCTGAAACTGCAATACAAAAGGGTCACTTTAAAAAAAAAACACCTGAATAACCCACTCGTTCCCCCTTTCAATGTACACGATTAGAAAATATTTACACACTGTAATTACAAGCAATATAAGCAGTATTTTATACTTTGAGATATTGTACACTTTACACAATGCAAAATGAGAAAAATATGAACACTTATAAAATTACACACAAATAATGTATATCTACAAAATATTAAATTACAGAGAGTGAAAGCCCCCACTGTTGGGCAGATAGATGCCAGAGTTTCAAGCTTCTGTCAATATAACTCTTTGTATCTATCTCATTAACCATAAGTGGCATTTTCTAACAATACCCTTGAGAGGTAGTATCAAGATAATAATATTCTTACCAGTAAACGCAACACAGAATAAAACTTTTGTTGGTCTGACTCTTGAAGCCTCATTCAGTCAGGGTTCTTAGGGACTAGATTAACTTAGTCTTCCCTATAAAATCTCTAACTGCTCAATGTTTGACATGGGCTCAAAAGTTACTATTTTAAATGAAAATTTAAGATAAAATGCTTTTTACTGCTAAGCCTCAATTAGAGGTAGAAAGCTATTTTTCAAAATTTATTTTCTCCTCTCTCAAACTATAAACATCAAGTCCAAATCCCTTCCCCTTCATCCTTCTCCCACAACTGGAGGCAACAGAGTGCTCAGGAGAGCAGTGTCATCCAAGTCAATATTGAAAGAAAGAAACACAAAGCTGGCATCATCTTTCAGGAAACCAACCCTCCTAAAGGGACACTCAGTCAACAAAAGAATTCTTCAGTTAGCTAGTAAGAGTCTATTACTACCGAAGGCTTCAAAAGGGCCCTGGGCTAAGACTAGCATGTGCATTTCTCCTAACCCTCCACCATTGAAACCAAAGGATGGCTTTCCAGTGTTTAAGAATTTAGAGCAGCTGTGGTTTTCAAGTGCAACAAATTTAAAATACAAGCACGCACATACATACATACATACACACGCGTGCATAGCGTACCAAAGAATAAATGTTATTCAGGTCTCTGCTAAGGTTATATCCTCATGAAAGTAAAAGTTTTTGGAAACCTGTTCAGACCTTTAGCTTTTACAATACAGACTTCTGTAATATGGCTACGAAGGGCCAGAATTCTAAGATTTAGCCAAGATGCTAAGATTTAACCAGTATTAAAAAATATATAAACGCATGTAAAATAAATCCAAAACAAACAGCAGATGTATGTTTTGGAATAAAAACAAAGCCACTATTTTATAGCTTAAACTCTTCCCCTTAAGGGGATCTGACAAGGTACCAAACTTCTGTTTCTCAACTGTTTGTTTAAATGTATTTTAAAAACCCAACAGATTTATAATCTTGAATAGTGAAGAAAAATGCATGGATTAAAACACCCCAGTGGTTTTACAAGAGTAACAGAAAAGATTTATCCTTTCAATTATTAAACTCAGTTTTAAGCTTTCCCCTTTGAGTCATAAAATAACTAAAAAGGAAAATTAAATCAAACTGGAACTTGATCTTGGTTTCCAGGTCCAGCTTTTCAAGTTGGTCCAAGCCCTTTCTTACATACTTCCTGTGATTATCCAAGTGCTGCAAATATAATCCAAAAAAAAAAAAAAGATAACAGGCTTACAATTTAACAAGAGTAAACAGGGGAAGGTTAGATATGCAACTGTCAGCTGCTTCTACCTCTCCCCTCTCAAGGAATTCTTCTCTTTTAAAAGGCCAGTTGCTGTAATTAATCAGATTATATTTCATATCTGCTTCAGAAATGGCAATTTCTTCATTACCAGCTTCATTCTAGATACTCAAGTAGCACGTCTGCTGCACATGTTCTTAGCTTTCCATTGGATTCTGTAGTATTCCTTTAGGAAAGGCTCTTATTGAATTTCTCTTAGTTCATAATTTTTTTGCTGCAACTCCTGTTAAGAATCTGGTACCCAAAAGTCATGAAGTTGCCCCTAGAAAAGGAAAGGGAAGGAAAAAAACAGGATAAAGGAAAATCAGATTATGAATTAATCCATATAAAACCACTAATCACCAGACAATGGGCTTTGATAATGAAATTAATAAAATGTTGACATAGTACATTTCTCTGATAATTTATCGTAATCAGATTCAAGTTTCACATTTTATAGTCTAACAATTTAAACTAAGTATAAATTAGTACAAGATGTTTTCCTCAGCAACACACACAGGTGGAGGGATGTATTTAGAAAGATTAATGAAAACGTTAAGCTGATTAACAGTTTTGGTATTAAATTTTTTTGTTTTAATGCTACATCAGCAAAAAAGGCTGGCCTAAAAGAAGTCTATGGAGATTAGTAACTAAAACAAGAACAACAAAACATTAACATAATATTTCTCGAAGACTTCTGTGTTCCTGTTACTTTGATACAATCCATTTATTACTGTAGTTGGTCTGTAAATTAACAGGATGGTAAACTTAATAGCAAGTGTTTAAACAATGCCCTTCTTATGGAAAGTATCCTTAGATATAATACCAAAACCCTAAGTGACAAAAGAAAAAAAAAAACAAAACTGGACTTCATCATAATGAAAAACTTCTTTGAATAACATCATCAAAACAATGAAAGACAACACAGAGAATGGAAGAAAATATTGGCAAATTATGTACCTCATGGGGGAATTTATATTTAGAACATATGGAGAATTCTCACAGTTAAAAAATGGACAAAGGATTTGAATAGAGACTTCTTCAAAGAAAATGTATGAATGGCCAACAAACACATAAAAAGATGCTCAGCATCGGGGAAATGCAAATTAAAATCACAATGACATTCCTTGTCCCTATGTCTATATCTGAAAAACAGATAATAACAAATGTTGGCGAGAATGTGAAAAAACTGGAAACCTCAAACCTTCTGGTGGGAATGTAAAACAGTGCAGCCACTTTACCTATACACAAATGTTCACGGAAGCAGTATTCACAACAGCCAGGAAGTGGAAACAATTCATAATAAGCAGATATATAAAAGTAAATATATAAATCTACTAAGTAGATATATAAAATATGATATATGCATATAGTGGAATATTATTTGGCAATACAAAGGATATACAACATGCCAAACATGCATTAACTTAACATTATGTTATGTAAAAGAAGCCAGTCATAAAAGACTACATCATATATGATTCCATTTGTATGAAATATAAAGAATAGGCAAACCTACTTAGACAGAAAGTGGATTAGTGGTAGCCTAGGGCTTGCAGGGAGTGGGGATGGGAGTGCAGGTGCTTGGGGAATGAGGAGTGACTGCTAATGGGTATGAGTGTCACTTTTTGGACTGATAGATGTACTAAACTGTGGTGATGATTGAACTGTGCATATACTAAAAAAAACACTGTATACTTTAATTGGGTGAAATGTATGACATGTGAATTTTATCTCAATAAAGATATTAAGAAATACTCCACATGAAATAAACACCATTGGATGCAATGTAACATTTTAAAATTGGGTCAACCACCTTTGAAAATAAATTAATGAATATAAGAACAAACAAAAATTTTAAAAACATACATAAAGGAGTATATTGGAATTTTCAGTTTATCTTAACATATCTAGAAGTAAGTATTTGTCATGTCTTTTTAGAAGAGTATGAAGAAATAACATCATCAAACCAGTCAATCCCAAAGGAAATCAATTCTGAATATTCACTGGAAGGACTGATGCTGAAGCTGAAGCTCCAATACTTTGGCCACTTGATGCAAAGAGCCAACTCATGGAAAAGAACCAGATGCTGGGAAAGATTGAAGGCAGGAGGAGAAGGGGACAACAGAGGATGAGATGGTTGGATGGCATCACCGACTAAATGGACATTAAGTTTGAGCAAACTCTGGGAAATGGTGATGGACACGGAAGCCTGGTGTGCTGCACTCCATGGGGTTGCAAAGAGTCAGAAACGACTGACTGAACAACAACAAACTGAGAACAAATAAAACTGTTTAATAAAATGACACCTGAGTAGGCCGACAGTTCTGTATTATTTCCTGCCATTTTCCATGTATCCTGGCAACCAAGTCTTTTACCTTAAAAATACAAAGAAGGGGAAAAGAGATCAGATCAAAACAATTTAAGACTTGACACAAAAGACCTGATAATTGTGACAGACCCACCCCCAACAACTCAATGTAGTATCTATCAAGAAAGAAGAAACTCCTCAACTTCTAGAGGGGTTTTCAAGTCACAGTGATTAACTAAGACCGTTCTTCATCATTATGTCTAAGATACTGAATGCTTAGGACTCCATTTTCACATTAGTTAACTAAAGATCATCCAAAAAAACAAATTTTCTGCCTTTAAGACACCTATTTTCAACTCGCTGGCTTCTGAACACCCAACAGGAAAGCTGAAGAGTAGGCTTTCCACTCTTACAGGACCCAAGGCTTTGGTTGTTCCTTGCCTTTCAAGTTCTATTTGATTCAAGGTCACAAAAGAGGGTTGTTATTTGTTCCTTTTCAATTGAGTGTTAAGTCTCTCTAGGATTCTGCAAAGTATAGATGACTCGTAAACAATGTGGGGGGGTTAGCGGTGCCAAGTCCCTGCACCAGAGAAAATCCTACTGCTATCTCTGCCTCAAAAACAAAGAAAGTGATAAATAATGACTCACTCAAGAGCAGGAAGCTGAGATAGTTTGGAAAGAATCTGTGGCTGAAGGTAGACTGCACAAAGAATCCTCTTTACATATAAATACCTGATGCATTCCTACATTTGGAGCTCTAGTAAGTCTTTGTATGAAACTCAAACTTTCCTACCACACTAGAGGATTCTCAATTAGTTCTTGGACATAACAGCCTGACAAAATATTTGTATATATTTATGTATGTCTATTTTGGGCTGTGCCATGCAGTATGTGGGATCTCAGTTTTCTGACAAGGGATTGACCTCGTGCCCCCTGAAGTGGAAGTGTGGAGTCTTAACCACTGGACTGCCAGGGAAGTCCCAGCAAAATATTTTAAAAGGGTGAGGAATTTTAGAGTTGCTTTAAGTTTATAAAGTAAACTGTAAGGTCTGCTTTTTTCTCCATTTACAGTTTGGCAGATTCAGTTTCTCCAAAACAATCAGCACCTTTTCTACTAGAGGCTTGTGGAGAGGCATGCAATTCATTCACTTCAGCAGGACCGCCCCCGAAGCAATTTCCATAGATCTCCATGTCACTCTCCACTCTAAGTAAGAGGAGCCCTGGCACCAGTCTACACCCAGCCTCTTGACTTTAAGAAACAAACAACTTGGGGGTGGTCCCCTGTAGCATGTCTGTCAGCAGTAGCCACCACCACCAAGTTCTACGGGCCAGTAACTAGTCGATGTTCAAAAGAATGTGTTTCTGAAACTGGTTTTCACTCTAAGCCAAAGAGCTATCTCCTACCTGCATTTGAAAATCCACAATCTAATACAATTTTGTTAGTTGCTCCTTTTGGTATTTAACTTACATCTATTAAACAAATACAGATACTAAATCTACATAGGCATTGTTGAAATGACTTTATAGCTAATTACAAACCTGAAATCTCACTTAAGACTATCTAAACAAATGGCAAGAAAGAATCACCCCTACACTGCAAAAGCTAAAGGATGATTAAGAATAAAAAAAAAAATCCTTAGAAGAAAATGTTTTAAAAATAGTGGTGTTTATGTTTCAGGAAAAATTGTCAAATTGTTTTATTAATACTAAAGTTGCTTTCCTAACTCCATATTCTTATATTCAGCTTTTCTTTTCAGCTTCTTGTCTTAAATGTTTTGCTTTGAGATTTTTCCCTTTCACTTTCAATCTAGCTAGAAGTACTTAGACGAACCTAATTTGTTATTAAACGAGAAAGTCTTATTTCTAATGCTATATGTTCTTAAAAAAGAGGCTTATAGGCTTCTCTTACTCAAATATTAACAAAGCCAAGGATAAACAAACAATGAAACTATTAGGAAAAAGGCATACTTACCTTGGTTCTATAAAACAGTCTTGCATCTTCCCTAATATCACACTTAACGTGCTTTTCCAAAGCCCCACAGAGGTGCACAAAATGTTTCTGTGTAAAACAAATACAAAGGATGAAAACAATTTTAAAGCATTACAAATGAGCAAAGAAGAGATTATGTAGCTAGAACTGACAATCATTTAAAAAAAAATCTACCTTAGCAATTTCTGATACTAACTGTCCAACACAGAAGCAGTCATATGAGTAAAATGTAGTGACTGCTGCAATAATCAGTTACAGCTTATTGCTAGCTTTTTGCATTAAGACACATTAATGAAAACTAGCCCCAGAGTTCAGACTATGATGTAGTGCCCAGAAATGTAAGTCCTTCTGTTAACACGATCTCTAATGAAATATTCAAGTAACAGCTGACCTATTTTCTCTATGAACAAAACAATGTTTACTAATAGTTCTTTGAAAAATTAAGTGGCCTAAGTTTTAGAAGTATACACTTCCAAAGAGTCACACTCGTATACATACTAAGGTGAGAATGTAAATGGACATTTTTGAGGAGGGAAATATGATAATAATCATTTTACAATAATTAAAATTTGAAAACTTTATAAATTTTGATTCAGCATTTCTACTTCTAGGAATTTACCCTATAGAAATGCTTCCAAAGGTTCATGTTAGTATTGTGTGTAATCACAGAAACAGGAATGTTCATCAGTAAAGATTTTGGAATACTATAGTTTAATTACACAGAAGTGCTAAGTAATTTACAGTGGAGGAGAAAAGACAATTTGCAAATAATGTGAATAGCATGACAGCATTTTTAAAAAAGTAATTATGTTAGGATATCCATAAATTATGGAGAAATTTACAGGAGGGCACTGGATTATAAAGTCTTTCACTTTCTACCTTACATGGTTTTATAGTAATTGAGTTTTAACGTAATAATTGTTTTCTAATCAGAAAAAATAATTAAAAAATTTAAAGACCATATATAAGAACAGATAGATGACTGCATGCATGCTAAGCTGCTTCAGTTGCGTCCAACTCTTTGCGATCCTATGGACTGTAGCTTGCCAGGCTCGTCTGTTCATGGGATTCTCCAGGCAAGATACTGGAGTGGGTTGCTCTGCCCTCCTCCAGGGGATATTCCTGATCCTGGGATGGAACCCATGTCTCTTCTGTCTCCTGCATTGGCAGGCACGTTCTTTACCACTAGGGCCACTAGGGAAGCCCCACAGATGATTATATTAGGTTCCAATCAGGAAAGCAAACACAGTTCTATGCACAACAGTGTTTATAAAAACACAGGAAGCAGTCTTGTGTCCTTTTTGATCATGTCTAAGGAGATACAAAATTTTAAACAGGGGTTGGATTACCTAAAGTGTGAAACATGGGAGTATTAAACAAGAATTTTCCCCACAAATAAGGAACATGATAGTACTGGAAGAATAAACTAATTCAAAATGAAAATCTTAACATGAGGAGATAATTTAGGAATGTAGATCTCGAGTAGCCTGACTTACCATCAGTTTAATTTTGAAGGCAAACATTATTTTTAAAGAAAAAAGGAAATGGAGTGGGAGCAGAGATGGGAAGAATAGAGCTAAGAGCTAGCTCATTTAGTATTTGGTGATTTTGATATTAATGTATTACACTACTGCCAAGTTATCACGGTTAAGTTCCACTCCAATAAACAGAACAAACATCTCTAGACAAATAATTGTCAACAATATGGCTAGAATCCCTGGTTGAGGAACTAAGATTCGGCAAGTCGTATAGCAAGGCAAGAAAAAAAAAATGTTGAGTTTGGACTTCCCTGGTGGTCCAGCAGTTAAGAATCCGCCTGCCAATACTGGGGACGCAGGTTGGCCCAGGAACATTCCACATGCCATGGGGCAACTCAGCCTGTGAACCACAACTACTAAAGCCCACACATTCTAGAGAGACTGTGTGCCCTAACTATGGAGCCTGCAAGTTGCAACTATGAAGCCCACATACCCTAGGGCCTGTGCCCCATAACAAGAGAAGTCACCGCAATGAGAAGCCCACACACTCCAATGAGAGAGTAGCTCCTGCTTGCTGCAACTGGAGAAAGCCTGCACAGCAATGAAGACTCAGTGCAGACAACAACAAAAGAAGGCTGCAAGGTTACCATCACTTCTCCCTTTCCAGTGTACAGTTATTTCGACAGTGAATCCAAAGTGAATTTGATAAGTTATTATATTTTCTCCTATATAAAAAATGATCATTATTCCATCAATAGTGACATTTATTAAAAATAAAAAGGATGAAAAAATACCTACCCGTTGTCCAGAAGAAAAGGAGTGAGAACAACTAACCTCACCGATTAAATGAAGAAGAATGTAGGTCAGGTAATATGCCTGGTAGAGAAATGAATAAAGTCAACACCCATGGATGAAATTAGCTAGAGTACATGTCATCCCAGTTTAAACAAACATTAGGGAAGTTGCCCAGGAAGGACTGGATTTGCTAAAGTTAACTGGACTGGTAAGTAAGCAAAAGTCAAGCATTTATCCCAGGTTTCTGATTTCTAATTCAAGTTCATTCCTTTTACCACCTCATGACTGCCCTAGTAAAGGGCTATGAAAAATACTCACAGTATTAAATTACCAACAATCCTTTTATTTCAATCTTCAAGTTAACTGAAGGATTTTTATGACAGCAATAAACAAAAATATCATTCACCATATAACTATGCTACAATGTATCTAGTCTCTAAATTCAGAAATGTCTATGGTTAGGAAGCTATCACAGGTCGTGCTCAAATGTACTCTTTTGAGATGATCTAGCCCTGGATACCTGCTTTTCAAGTTCCAAATGAAGACTATCATCAATAGTGCTGTTTGGTTGTTCAGCTCTTTTCTTCAAGACCATTTTCTTCAACAAATCTGAAGGCTTCATTTGCACAAGATAGCGATGTAAGACTGATATCTATCAAAGGAAAGAGGAGACAATGAAACATATTAGGCAATACACTTACTCTTTCTTAGGCATGTTTTCAGTGTCCTCTGTTCATTTTGTCTTTTCTAATTTAGTTTCTTAAAGTTCAGTGATATTCATTTATTCTTTACTTAAAAGTTCCCAACCGAGGGACTTCCTTGGCAGTCAGTGGTTAAAAACTACACACTACCAATGTAGGGGGCACAGGTTTGATCCCTAGTCAGGGAAGATTCTGCATGCCACGTGGTACAACCAAAAAAACCAAGTCTCCAACTGACCCACCAAGGTTTATGTGTCTTTTATATACTGTTAAACTTCATTGTAATAAAATGAGAGGGGGAAAAAGAGTCAACTGCTTAAAAGGGATCTTAATTTTTTTGGTTGTACTTTGAGGCTTGTAGGATCTTAGTTCCCCAATCAGGGATTGAACCCAGGCCCTGGCAGTGAAAGTGCCAAGTGCTAACCACTGAACCACCAGGAAATTCCCTAAAAGGGATATTAAATTTAAGATTTAGTACTTTTAATTGAAGATGAAAACTTAAGGAGGAGACCAAATTGCATTACCAAAGAGGTCAAAGGGAATACTTTTTATGAAAAATTATTCAAAAGTCAGCAAAGTTGAATCTTCATCCTTGTGAGTAGAAGTCACTGATTTTTGGAAAGAATTCTCTTTTGATGGCAGTAATATCACTGAAAGGACTGAGAGCTATTTCTAATTACCTTGGTGGCTCAGGTGTGGTCCCCCCATAAATCTAGAATCAAATCTACTTCAACTCTACTAATATAGAAACAGCTGTCCTCTTCAATCTCTCTGTCCCACAGCACCCTGAGCATACTTCTGTCACTGCTCTTACTACACTGTACCACAATGGTTGCTTAACTGTTTCAACCACTACAGTTTGTTTTCAAGGCCAGAATCTTTATCTCCACTTTATTTATTTTTACTCTGTAGGACGTGACAGATTATCTTATACTGCACTGCAATTCAAACAAGAACACTACATCTAGATCGGATTCTATGTTTCAAATTCAACTACAAATAGCCTCACTAGTGCTACTGATGTTTGTAAAAAGCCTTCAGGACTTCTCAGAATGGGTTTTCTATAGGACATGTTTATATATGCACATATACACATAATATATTCACTACTGAACCAAGTACTTAAACGGCAACCACATTTAAGCTCTATAATTTAAAGAGCTATAATTTAAAAATATAAACACAGGATATAATTAACATTTAATAGTTTAGTAATTTCTAATCTCGTGATAAAATTGCTAACGTTGACAAGGTGAAATAAATAATTCACATTTATATAGCATATTTTTATTTTCCCAGCACTTTTTATAAATTAATTCATCTAATTGTCCACAACCATCCTATGTGGTAGATGGTGTGATACTGTCTCCATTTCACAGATAAAGAAACTGGGTCTTATTGGTTAAATACCATGCAAAAGATTACATGAACAGTATTTGGCCTAAGAGTTAAGCCCTAACTGCAGGACTTTTGACATAGGATCCATCATTTTTTTCTATACGTCTCTCCCATTTATTAAAAGAAAATAAAAGTGCTATTTATACCTGCAGATTATTCACATTAGGGATATCTTCACGTTTTTCATCCAAAAGCTTTGAAATAATCACTAGGCTGAGGCACTGTCTCAGTTGCCTGAAATTAGAATTTTTAGGATGCATTTAATCAATATTGTTTAAGAAGCAAATGAATGAGCCAAAAGAAGTTCTTCTAATTTGCAACACAGCTAATGTTTCAAGAGAAGGCTATATAAGAATATATAAACTTTATTAGAATAGTAACATTTCCATGTAAAATATTTGTACACAAAGTTAAAGTTGTCTGAAGTGCAGGAAAACCATTGAGAGCCTTTATTTTTGACCCTGACGATTTACTGTTAGAAAATCTATTTTATTGCTGGAATTCCTTTTTATTAAAGCAAAAAAAAAAAAAAAAAAAAGCGAATTGATTCATTTTTGTGGTATATGCCATCTATATTAAGTTATCAGATAAGCTAAAGCTAAAATTAACAATCAAGACTATTACAAAGTGATCTGAGCTGAAAATCAGAATCAGGCTGTCAATGCCTTTTCTTATAATATCAAATAAAAGACTCTGATCTAACATTCAAGAAATGATGAAAGGAAATAAAGGACCTAAAAGCATTTCATTAATGTAAACATATATCATTCTAATGTTTCATTCTCACTTTTCAATACCTTCCACGTGATGTCCAATTAGGGACCAGCTGTACCAACCAGAGAAGGTTGTGGGGATGAGTGGAGAGTTCGTTTATGGCCAGAGAGAGTTCAGGCACCTGAAAACAAACCGTGAGCACAATTTTTCACCTAAGTTAGTGGAATCAAGTATCTAACAGATCATCAATGTCCCTTCTTGACTTAAGATTACAAAAAGAGCACACAGATTCAGTTTTATCTTAAACTCTAGAGTAAACTGAATCAATACATTTATCAGAACTTTATTTAACTTTTGTGTTTTGTGCTACATCATATCTACACTGATTTTAAGTCCTTCAAAGAATAATCTAAATACACCATTGTGTATATGTACCACAGCTTTCTTATCCATTCATCTGCTGATGGACATCTAGGATGCTTCCATGTCGTAAAGTTAAAAGAAAAAAAAAAAAATCTAAATACAAACACCAGTTTCCAAAGGTATATAATAAGAGTTGCACAATACATGTTCCTGAACAGGAATTTTTTGAATTTAGGAATCCTCAAGTTTAAATACTATTTCAGTATTCAAAATAATCCCTTAGCAAGAGTTGGGAAGATCCCCTGGAGAAGGAAATGGCAACCCACTCCAGTATTTTTGCCTGGGAAATCCCATGGAGAGAAGAACCTGGTGGGCTACAGTGAATGGGGTTCCAAAGAGCTAGACACGACTGGCCAACCGAATTTAAAAAAAAAAAAAGGAAAGGAAATATAGGATAGGGTAAGAGATAAGACTGATTGTGTGCTGTGCTAAGTCGCTGCAGTCATGTCCAACTCTGTGCAACCCAATGGACTATAGCCCACCAGGTTCCTGTGTCCATGGGATTCTCCAGGCAAGATACTGGAGTGGGTTGCCATGGCCTCCTCCAGGGGCTCTTCCCAACCCAGGGATCAAACCTATGTCTCTTATGTCTCCTGCATTGGCAGGCAGGTTCTTTATCACTAGTGCCACCTAGGAAGCTGAAAATTGATTACATTTTGATAATTGCTGAAGCTGGGTGATAAGTACTTAGGGGTTCATTAAACTGTTTCCCCTACTTTAGCACGTTTGACATTTTCTACCAAAAAAAGGTTGAAAAACATAATTTTAAAAAACCTAACAAAAATTATACATGTTTACCCTCAATGGCCACAGAAATTTAACTCAAATTTTGTATGCATGATTCACTCTACCACTTCATTTAGGGCTCTGTTCAAAGGTTACTTCAGAAAGGCCTTCTCTAACTGCCTCATACCAAATAGCAGAGGATCCCTGCCTTGTCCTGCTTTATTGTAATTTGTAGCATTTACTATAACTTAATATGATATTATAATCTACATTTACACTGTTTATAACCTAGCCCTTTGACTAAAAAGTGTGGGGAGAGCAAGGGTTTTATCTTCACACAGCTTTGTCTCTAGCACCTGTATTAATAATACTTGGCTCACAGTTAATCCCCAATAAACATAACACATTTTTTGTTGAATTAATGGCTTCAGTTTTATTAAGATTCAGTTTCATGAATTAAATATAGTTCCAGCAAAGACAGTCCTTTCCTCAGTTTTCATCTGCTGAAGATCTCAACTTAGGTTAGAAACTGTCAATTCTGCATACACTATGAAAGTCAAACTGTGACGCTATACAAAAAACAATACTAAAGTTTTAAGTAATGTTACCTTTGTGTTCCAATCTCTGATGTTTTTCATCAGGTTTATTAAGAGGCTCTGAAAGTCCACTAGAGGAATCTGTTTCAATTCTTTTTCCAAACTCATTTTAAACAACATTAAGATCAGTAACATTATTTCACGATCCTGGTAACCTTCTGGATGTATTGATGTACACAAGCCTAGAAACTTTGACACAGATCAGAGACAAAACAACTTAAGGAAATATATTCTGCTTGAAGAGTTTACAGTATAAAAACTTTTTGACAAAAAATGCAAATGGGAACTACACAGAAACCAAAACATCAGCTGTCTAGGAAAAGGCAAAAAACATTAATGTTAATAGTTGAATTGCTAAGTATTTTCTTCTCCATTTTTAATTTTCAAGATTTTAACAGTTCAATATCACGAATGATTCGATTCAGTCACTAAAGATTTTTAACACTTATTAATTCTTGGTCACTAAGGTATACTGTAAATAACAATTTTTCTTTGTATATTCTAATTCTAGAAAATTATTATTTTCAAAAATACTAGTTTCAAAAAGCTTCTTGGTAAAGGTATTCCTAGAACTAATTTAATCACATAATGCTGATTTAAAGTTCCCTTTTGCTCGTAATATTAAAACAAAAATAAAAACAGCAAAATCAAGTTTTAATACAAAGAATATTGCTAAGGAATTTCAGACACTAGAAATGCCATGGTAAAACACTAGTGATTTTGTTTGAAAATCGCTAAGCAAAAAACTAAATGGTTCCAGCTCTGTGCTAAAGACATACAAAACAGTTTTTTTCCTACCTTAACCACATTTAAAATGTTGGTTTCAGGGAGAGAAGAAAAAATTGGCTTGTAAGATGAATCTTCATTTTCTTTCACCCCCAATGTCATCTGTGTTTCAGAACTATAGAAAAGTGAATAAAGAAGTGAGAAATTAGGAATAAAATTCTGAGAAGCACTGAACAACAAAAATTTTATTGAGGTATAATTACATACGATAAAATAAATATACACATTTAAAACTTTGATGAATATGTATATACTAGTGTAACCACCATCCCAACCAAGAAATAGAACATTTCTATTACTTCCCAGAGTCCTTGTCAGATCTGAGTTAATCAGCTATCTCCTACTCCAGGTATATTTGATTTCCGTCTCTACACATTAGTTTTCCCTCAAACAGCTGCTTTTTATAAAGCAATCTCCCTGTTGCTCTTGGTGTCTGAGAGCTATGTAGAAGGTGGCTCTGACTACAAAGAACTCAAAATGCCAGTGGCCCAATAAAACTGCCACAGCAATATAAACAATTCTAAGCATTTCAATTTTGGTTGAAGAAATCAGTGAAGGTTCATGGTAGAGAGAGAAATGAACCTAGCCTTCAAAATACAGGTAATATTTTATTTAATTTTTTTGAATAAATAACCCTTTCATATGGTTAAAAAAAGGCTGAGAGATATGAAGGCACAGTGTGCTGAAGAGAATGGTCCTTGCAGTCTAGGGCCTCAGCGGCTCATTCCCCTTCCCGTGGACAATCACTATGAGCTTCAGCCCTTCCTCCCGTAGGTGTTTTATATACATACAAGAGTAAATATGAATGCACCTCTCCCCAGTGCTTTAATACTTGTATCTTGGAGATACTCCTATAACTACATGTGCAGAACCTTATTTCTTAAAATGTCTGAGTAGCTGTAGTGACTATCAGATGAAGTACTATATATTAAGCCCCCAGAACCATGTCTGGCACACAGTAAAAATATGTAAGTATTGGTAGCTCCACTCAAATGAACAGTGCTTCAGGAAGTGAGACAGATAAGATCTTGGTAAGCAGACACTGAGGATGGAGGTGAGGGACTTGCATGAGGAAGATCCAATGCAACAATGGCTAATATGAAGAAAGAGCAAGAGAATCAATTTGGTTAGAACAAAAGGGTGAACAAAATAGAAAACAGGTCAGAGTCAATTGTAGAGTCTTAAATACAGGTATAAAGGTTTAAAAGTGGAGAAGAAAATTTTCATAAAAGGAATCCTCTAACAGTGAAAAGAAGAAGTATATTGGAGGTGGGAAGCTTCCAGGAGGAAGATTTTTGCCACGCTAGACATGAGAGGAGGATCTGAATAAGGCTGATGCTAGGAATGAAAAGGAAAGAATAGCTGTGAGATAGGTACAGGTGCAGGAAGAGAACACAGAGATGTAACACAGCGATGGAATGTAGAATAGAAAGAGGTTAGAACTAAGTCTGTATATCCTGCAGACTAATGCTAAAGAACTGTTACTTGAATCCTTTAATGTCTTACTCTCCTATCTGAATATTTACTCTAACAACCTTCAAATCTACTATTTGGATGCATATTTGTGAGTATGCATACACATAACAGCAAAAATAGATAGGTTGCACATGAGTCCTAGTAAAGAAGAGTGAGTTGTGGTCATATCTCAATAGGATTTAGTCTTGTACTCCATGCTGTTTAAACAGGTATTTCATTATGCTTCACTCATTCCTTCACCAGCTCACTCTTGCTCATCTGTGTTCATCTTTGCCTACCACTATACAGCAACAGTAACTTACAGCCACCACCTCCTGGCTGCAGTCACCAAACCTGACTGAGGCAACTCGTCAGTTGGTAAATAATCAATCAGAAAAACTATTACTGGCATTTATTATGTCTTAATGAAATCATTATATCTTTACTTCACTATTTCCACTATAGTACCTGTTCACTACAGTGAAGAGAAAAAATTCAAATCTGTTGCATACATACAAAATCACCACATACTACTCAGTTCATTAAATGTTAAATAATAAAATAGTATTAACTTTCTAAATATAGGTATTTGAGTATTTTGGTCTTTTTGGGGAGGAAATATTGGAGCTTTTGAATGCTCTGAGAAAGCATTATGTTTCCTATTTAAAGTGATAGAATACAGTCTTGATGTGAAAATTTGCTATCTAACGTATTTTCAGATACAGGTTACATCTAAGCAACAAGGAGGAATCCTGTATGTGGTGGAAAGAGATGGAGGGATGAAGATTTTGGTTCTAGATATATCAAATAACAAAATTTGTATTTTTAAAAAAAGTAAAGGTGAGTGCATTTTCATAAAGTTTAAGAACTGTTTTTCCTTTTTTATTTACTTCCTTTGTCCATTTTTCTAATACTTATTGAACTTTTTCTTATTAATTTGAAATTAAGCCTTTATTCATGACCAGAATTCCATTCATAGTTGATGATCACACAATGCAGGGGTTGGAGCACCCACCCGCCACAAAGTCTAAAATCCTTGTATTAGGTATAACTGGCCCTGTATATATCTGCAGATTCAATCAACTGATGATTGTATAGTACTGCAGACTCTTCAACAACCTGGTCTGAAATGCGCAGGTCTACTTAAAAGTGGGTTTTTAAAAATAGTAAGTAATATAGTACTATTATGATATACATATTCTCCCCTCCACCCCTCAATTTTGACTTTTGTTTATGGTGATTACTGTCATAGAGATTTTTCTTTAAAAAAGTGGTCAAATATGTTAAATATCTCCTTTTATGGATTTTGCATATTCAAACAAAATCATCTTCCCTTCTTCTAGGATTATTAAAAAAAGTTCTTCTATTACTCTGTGATTTCATTATACACATTTAAATCTTTATCAGTTTGAAGTATGGAAAGATTTCTTTTCCTAGAAATCCACCTCATTCCCAAATAATGGGTAATACAGATACTGAATAGCTCACTCTTTCCTCATTTTTTGAAACACTACCTTTAGCATTTACCAAGTATTTGTTTCTTTTCCGGGCTTATTTTCTTCCACTGATGGAGCTTTGAATCTCTATACCTGTCCCATGTTATTATCTGCTAAGGTCAATCCTGCCTCATAACTTCTCAAAACTTTCCTGGGTATTATTTTTTCTATATGACTTTAGAATCACTTGTAGAGTCCCAATTCCCCTTGTCCCCACAAAAACCTGATTGGCATTTCTTTAATTTTGCTGGAGTATAGTTGATTTACAGGGTTGTTTAAGTTTTAATTTTTATTTAGGATCTCATCAAGTTCAGTGTACCTTAGGGGGAGCTCTAACGTATTTATGATGAATTTTCCTACTATTCTTTTTTCTTCTTTAGTAATTTTACATACACATACACAACTTCTATTTAAGCTTATTCCTGGGTATTTAGCATATTTTTCTTACTATTGTAAATTAAGTGTATCTTTTAGTTTCATTGCTTTTCAATAGACTCTTAGGTTTCTATATATACATTAAATCACCTTTTCTGCAAACAATGAATCTTTCACCATTTCCAATCTTTGTATCTTTTTTTTCTTATCTAATTATTTTGACTTATTGTGTTTGAGCTTTCCTCTTCCCAGGCTTCAAGGCTGAATTCTTTCTTTCTTTTGGTTTCTGCCCTCTAAGGTTGGTCCAGAGGTTTGTGTAAGCTTCTTAGAGGGTGAGATCTTGCTGAGTTTTGGTTTGTTTTGTTTCTCCTCTGATGGGCAAGGCTGAGTGAGGGGGTAATCCTGTCTGCTGATGATTTGGTTTGTATATTTGTTTTGTTTGTTGTTTAGATGAGGTGTCCTGCACATCTATTGGTGCTATTGGTGGTAGGGTGATGCCGGGTCTTGTATTCCAATGGTTCCCTTTGTGTGAGTTCTCACTATTTGATACCTCCTAGGGTTAGTTCTCTGGTAGTCTAGGGTCTTGGAGTCAGTGCTCCCACTCCGAAGCCTCAGGGCTTGATCTAGAGTTTTGCGTGGGGGCCTATATATTCTTTTCCACTGGTCAGGTACTGCTGTCTGCTCTCAATTGGTGTTTGGCATGCACTTCAGTGTCTGAAGGTGTATTCCTGATGTATTGTGCAGAGAGATGTACTCCATGCCCACCTACTCCTCCGCCATCTTGTCCTTCCCCTGAATTAAACAATTTTTTTCATGGAGAATAGAGAAAGTGTTTGTATGAAGATTCGGTAGTTCAGAATTTTTCCAAGGGGAGCTGATGGAGAAAGTTCCTTTTCTTCTTATAGACCATGGACTCCACTACACGGAAGAGCCTTGCTGGCATGGGCAAGCAGCTAGGCTTGCAGCTCCTTCAGCTCCCACCATATCTTCCCTTCAGACTCTCCAAGTCCTGGGCCTCTCCGTATATTTTACTTGATGAGGTCAGATACAAAAATGATCCAGTAGATGGAACCACGTGAAGAGCTTCTCTCGTAGGCAGCCCTGTCCTGCAGCCGAGGGTGTGCCTTCAGGCCGGCCCACAGGACGGCGGCTAGGGTGGGGCTGGGGGTGAGGACTGGGGGTGAGCCAGAGGTGACCAAGCCTGAAGGAACTGAGATGACTGAGGCGGCAGTAGCTGCTCATGGCCTAATTGTTTTGGCCAGTAATCCCCAAATAGTTGTAAATAACAACGGGCAGTCTCATTAAAAAAAAAAAATTTTTTTTTAATTTAAAAATGTTTCCATTTTTTCCCTGTTAAATATGATGATGGCATTTAGATTTAGATGTTAACAATGTCTCTCATTCAAGATCCATTTCAACTTTGAGAGATTTTTAAAAAACCAAGAATGAATACTGAATTTATCAAATGAATATTAACTATTGTTATATAAATCATTTAAAAGATAATTTTGGAGTTAATAGTGAAAAGAACACTTACACTAGATTGTCTTCATTAAAGTCTGGCTGAAGATTCTCCAGAGGAAATAAAGATCTAAAATCAATTCCCATATTGAAAAACACAGCAGCTATATCAGACAATGATGGAATCCAGGGCCAAATTGGTGAATCACTGAAGGTATCTATTTAACAGAAGAAAATATTTTATCCCAAATCTTGGGTTCACAAACCCTCAGTTGTAAGATGATAGTTTGCATGTGAAACATGGATTATTACCATGATTTCATAGAAATGGTAGCTGGTAATAAATTAAGTATATAGTCATCTAGAATAATCATATAGGAATTATAGATTTTCAATTAAATATGAAGGAAATGACATTTATGAACAAAATATCTGTGAGTGATGGATGATAAAAAGGTGTAACATGGGAGGAACATTTTGAGAAGACTGGAAAACAACAACAGTAAGAACAGTTAAAAAAACCAAATACTGCTAACACAAAGATTTTATCATGTACACTGTCTATGTAGTCCCAAGTCTTACAGGTAAATCATAATGCTTGTTTCATTAAAAGGGATCCCAAAGGTTAGAATGCAACTGTTATACTCTTATGGTGGATACTTTCAATCTTTTCAGGCATAATCAGTACAATACTGTTGCTCACCAAAAAGCCATCCAAGTCAATTGGCTAATTAAACAATTTCTCTTTACCCAGCACAGCACGCCATGACTTGGTAAAAATTATGTAAGGGCTGCCACTTGTAAGATCTTATATCCCTTTTCTCAATGCAACTAGAAAAATGCACTCTCTTATTAGTTTCATTTTATTATTAAAGACTTTATATTAAAAAAATAATTTTTATTCTATATTTCCAAATATCCTAATGTTTAGTAATATGAAAGAGATCATGCAAAAGCAACCAAAAATTCATGCTACTAATCACAGTAAATTTGTATACTCACCATTTCTTATTGTTATTTCCATTAATGTACTTAGAATCTGCATAGATACAATACAGTCTGTATGAACTGACATCATCTGTTAAAAGTAGTAAAGAGTATTGAGAGAGAAGAAAGAGCAAAGAGGGTCAGAGAGATTAACATACTCCACCCAACATAAAATATGAGTTGGAATTTAAATACAGAGCTGATTCATAAGTCAGAGCCCTTTCCATTCTAACACGCTTTTTCTTTTTTTACAACTTTCATTTATAATTAGATAAATATCATATTTAAAATGATCAAAAGTACATTTCTAGTTCATATCATACCATGAAACCAAAAGACCATAAAGGAGAAGGCTACTAAGCTGTTTGTCACATCACGGGCAAAAATCAAATCACGAACTAATAAAAAATATTTTACAAATATACAAATTAATATGTCAATGTGAATTTTTAAAAGCTACTCAATATCACTAATAATCAAATAAACGCCAAAAAAAAAAAGATATCATTAGTTGACTTCAGGATTGGTAAAAATCAGGAGTTGTGATAATAGTGTTCACAAGACTACTAAGGAAAGAGGTAGTATGCCCAATGTGAGTGTGATTTGGTAAAAACTGTAAAGTCTATTTGGCAATGTTTATGCAAAGTCATTGTCCTTATACTTTGATCTACTCAGGCTTTTTTATGTACAAAAATTAACATACGGAAGCATATCATTAGTGTAATTTCTACAAGACAACTTTTGGGAATAAAATCTCAAGTTTAACAGACATTAAAAAAATCATAACATATCAAGTTATTTTAAAATGGTTTTGTAGAGGAAAACATATCGTGCTTCTATTTCTTTTGTTTTGGAACCATAGATTATAATAATGAATAAATTTAAATCTATGTAAGGATGAATAGCCTAAACTCTGGTTTCAGTCAGGCATATAACATGTGTCATTTCAAAATCAACCTATGTGAAAAAAAAAAGTCTCTGCTATGATGTTTGAGTCATCATTACACTCTGCCAGCAGGGGCAGAATCATTCAAAGGCCTGGCTACAGGACAAGTTCTAGATAAACAACCTTTTTGTAGGGGGTGATGAACTTAAAGGTGGGCAATACAGTGAAAGTGAAAGCTCTCAGTTGTGTCTGACTCTGCAACCCCTTGGAATTCTCCAGGCCAGAATACAGGAGTGGGTAGCCATTCCCTTCTCCAGAGGATCTTCTTAACCCAGGTCTCCCACATGAGCCACCAGGAAAGCCTGGCGGCAATACAGAACTTGGAGATAAATAAGTAGAGATATATATACATAAAACAATCTAATGTCTGTCAATTAAGATTGGGTTAAATAAATCAATCATGATATAGCACTACAAAGGAATACTTATAAAGTGATTAAGAAGAATGATAACATGTCTATATCAAGATGAAAATAAATCAATAATTTATAGTTATCTGAAGAAAAAAAAGTTATAAAACAGCTCATATTCTGTTCACATTTTCTGGACAACTACATTTAGACACATGATAAAATCATGAAGAGGCAAACATTTCAATTAACAATTCAATTTCAAACTATTAGGATTATAGGATTAAAGTGAATTCTGACTCATTTTCTGGGGGAAAAAAAATACATATATGTAAGTTGGTAAGTCTCTCCATCATGAAAAACGGACTTGGAATTAAAAAGAAATGAGACAAAGTGTCTTACATGGAAAAAAGCACTTAACAAATGGTTATTAGTTTGCTTTTCAAAGAATAAATATGAAGAGTATAAAAAACTGCTTACATGAAGGTATGTTTGTATGTCATTATTAGGGTTTTAAAGGCTATAATGATGGACCCACATCAACATGATGAAAACACAGATGAATGCAAAGTCGTACTTGTAAGTTTAAGAAAAAATATATTACACAGAGAATAATGGAGTCCTGGCATGACAACAAATGAGGTTCTGAATTGTTATAAATATCTGGGGGCAGGGGTTGATGGGTAGAGTCTTGCTGGAAACTGCTGACAATAAAGATCTTATATGGAGCCCTTGTTCATTCATTGGGGAGAACAAATTAACAATTTAGGAGTGAAAGTAACAAGCTAAAGGTCATTCAGGAGGGTGACCGGTAAAGGGACTTGAGAATATTTAGTGTGGGAAGTGATGAGTCATGACAGTTGTTTAAATAACTGAAGGACTGTTAGATGAGGTATATTGTGGGGAGCTATAGAAAAGATAATTAGTATTACTAGATAAAAATTATTTGGAGGCAAATTTTGATTTAATTAGGATTGTTAAGAAAAAAAAATTACTGGAATCCAAGAAGTGAGCAACTAAGCACAGGAAGCAAATGTTCCTGCTCCGTAGTCTGTCCCACCTGTTATTCTCTCTGCCTAGAATGCTCTTCTCTCCTCTCATTTATCATTTGACATATCTATTAATATAAATGTACACACACACATTTATGGTCTGTCTCCTCTATACTAGAACATGGGTTTCAAGAAATCAGAAACAGTTTTTTTATTACTGTTCTCTCCAGTACCTGGCACAGTTGGCACTCAAATATGCCAGCTATATGAAAAATGAATGAGAAACTATACTGGAGTATCTAGTTCTTGCCAAATATGAGATTTTTTGAAATGCAATCTTAGAAGTCCAAAATAGAAACTGCATGTTTCCCCTACTTCTCGCTTCATACATTTAGTAGTTCTCTGATACCACTGATACTTATAAAATTACCATGTAGATACCACAAAATTAAGGTAATTATTTAAGTGGATTTAAAAGTTAAATATGGAACTTCCCTGGTGGTATGAGTGAAGTTGCTCAGTCATGTCCCATTCTTTGCAACCCCATGGACTGTAGCCCACCAGGCTCCTTCGTCCATGGGATTCTCCCGGCAAGAGTACTAGAGTGGGTTGCCATTTCCTTCTCCAGGGGATGTTCCTGACCCAGGGATCGAACCCGGGTCTCCCGTATAGTAGGCAGACGCTTTACCGTCTGAGCTACCAGGGAAGTAGTGGATAAGAATCTGCCTACCAATGCAGGAGACAAGGGTCCGATCCCTAGTCCAGCAAGATTCCACACACCATGGAGCAACTAAGCCTGTGCACCACAACTACTGAGCCTGTGTTCCAGACCCTGGGACTCACAAATACTGAAGCCTGTGCACCCTAGAGCCTGTGCCCCTCAAAAAGAGAAGCCACAGCAATGAGAAGCCCTCGTACTCCAACGAAGAGTAGCCCCCATTCACCACAACTAGAGAAAGCCTGCACAGCAACAAAGAACTAGTGCAGCCAAAAATAAAATAAATTTAAAAGTTCAATATGAACAGGGATGAGAATACTCGGGTGGATTTGCACCTCCCCAAATACGAATGGGGGAATATTAACATACAATTCAAATCCTAACAATGTATGGAGCTGCTGGCACAAAAATAGGGGGAATAGGTAGGAGAAAAACTCCAGGTACATAAGCATTAGAAGACCTTTTCTAAAGCAAACTACAATAGTGATTTACCAGTGTGATGAAATGTCTTAGGCACAACTAGCATACTGCCTATCCTGCACACTGTCTACATTGGCATTTCTCTGGCAAACATTTTCCTTAAATTTGTATTTATTGGCTGCACTGGGTCTTCATTGCTGCATGCAGACTTTCTCTAGTTGTGGCAAGCAAGGGCTACTCTTTGTTGTGGTGCTTGGATTTCGTTGGCTTCTCTTGTTGCAGAGCACAGGCTCTAGGAACTTGGGCTTCAGTATTTGCACCACACCTGGGCTCAGTAGCTGAGGCGTGCAGGCTCTAGGGCATATGGGCTTCAGCAGTTGTGGCACATGGGTTTAGCTGCTCTGCAGCATGTGCAATCTTCCCAGACCAGGGATCAGAACCCGTGTTCCCTGCATTGGCAGGTGGATTCTTATCGACTGTACCACCCGGGAAGTGCTGGTAACCTCTTTATGCCAGTTTTTAACCCACTAAAATCATGGGTTTGATATGCTAGATTTTTTTTCTTTAGCAATATGCAAATAAGATTACATTTTAAAAGTTTACTTTTGACTGAAAAGTATAGAGAGAGACAGTATCTCAAAAACATTTCTCTTACCCGAAATAACCACTTCAACACAGGTACAGGACACTGGACATAGTGATAAGCCGAGGTAAGGAAGCCTTGTGTTGTCAAAAAAATTTGATCTGTTTTTCCTGATCTGAAAAAACACAGTGAAATCAATATGACTGCTACATTCATGGCAAGAAACGTGTACCACATCTGATATAATCAGGGAAATGAACAAGCAAACCATTGCAGTCCGTGGAGGTGGACTCTGCCCTAATGTGGATAGGTTACTCATTAAAAAAATTCAATCAATGGCCTCAAGCTGAACCAACCTGGTGGCCTGGCTCCAGATTTATCTGGTGGATGAATCTACATTAGCTGGCAGTGTTAAAGAGCCTATCAAGTCTCAGAACACTGTCCACTTTTGCCAGCCTGGGTTTGTACTTCTAAAAAGCTCAGCACCAGAATTAGTGCTCTCTCTCTCTGGGTCTGAACTATCACACACCGAGAGAAATTAGACTAGTCTGGGTATTGTGGTAGAGACTGTTAGTTGCCTATTCTGCCATCTATTCATGTCTTTCCTCTTGGTAAATGAACTCTGGGGTTTTTAGCTGGGCACACTGGCTGCCTGAAATAAAAATCACTCCCAGGCTTCCTTGCAAAGCTAGGTGTGGCCATGCTGACTAAGTTCTACCCAACTATCCCTAAGTTGAAGTGTTATGTGGGGCTTCTGGGAACTTAAATGTAAAGGCTGGACCTCCAGTAGCACCTGAAGCAACCAAGTGCTAAAGATGGTGAAGAAGAAAGACTATATTTCTTGAGTAAGCTCTTGTTATTTTGACAGTCATTGTTATTAGATATTGATCTTAATCCTAACTAGTAGAGGCATGAGATATGCCAAACGACTATCTTACACTGCTTCCTATAATAATAAACACAAAGAGCAATAGTAATAAGAGGACTAAGAAACAGGACAAGTCATAATAGAAATTAACCTTTCAGAAGAATTGCATCAAGTCAGTAATCTTTTAATTCTTATACAGGAAAAAGTAAAATGTCTATTTTCCTACTTACTTAAGAATAAGCTTTTCTACAGCACTTTGTCCGATAAAACCAGAGTCTCTTAAATCCAAAGTATACTGACTGAAAATTTTTCCAGAATTAAGGAAATTAAATATTTCTTCGCCTGGGTGATGATCAGGAATAGCATCAATTGTAATTGAAAATTTCTTTAGAAATTCTCTGGGAAAAAAGAAAAAAAAGAAGTTATTGAATACTGAACAGTTATACTGCATATAGTTTTGTATTTAAAGACTGAGTGCAAAAAACCCTTATCTTAGGACCACTATTAACCCTAGATTAGAAGGCGAACATGAGAACACATGTTCTGCTCCTCCCACTTTTTGCTAGTAGTTAATACTGCAAAGCCACTAAACGTGTCTGTGCAAAAAGAAAAACTAGGAAAGACAAAGAAATGTAACTTGGCCTTAACATTTGCCTTTCAAGTCCACCCCAGATGGATTAAGAACCCACCATATATTATTCATAAAGTAAACCACCACCAATGTTCCATTTATTTTATGAAAAACAGAATTTTTAAATGTATTTTTAATAGAGTGTATTTATGAAAAACAGAGTGCTCTTTTTTTCCTCCGAATGATTTGTTTATTTATCTAGTTTTATTGAGGTATAATAGACATACAGCATGGTATAAGTTTAAAATATACAGCATAAAGATGTGACTTACATATATCTGGAAATGATGATCACAAGTTTAGTGAACATCCACCATCTTATACTGGTATAAAATTAAAGAAATAGGGAAAAAAATTTTTTCTTGTGATAAGAACTCTTAGGATTTACTCTTCTTTCAACTTTCACTACAACATACAACAGTGTTAACTTTATTTCTCACGTTGTACATTACAACCCTAGTACTTATTTATCTTATAATTGGAAGTTTGTACCTTGTGATCACCTTCATCCAATCCATCCTTCCTCTGAACCCTCTGCCTCTGGTAACCACAAATCTGATCTTTTTCTGTGGTTTGTTTTGAAGTAAAACTGACCTACAACACTGTTAGTTCCTGTTAACACAACATAGTGACTTTGTACTTCTATACATTTCAAAATGATCACCATGACAAGTCTAGTTATGATGTACCACCATTTACAGCTATTTACTAATTCCCCACATACTTGTGCTCTTCTAAGAGGCCATCTTCATCATCAGTACTGTCGTGATCACCAATTCTGATTGGGGATTTAATCCCTCGGCCCTGCCTGATGTCTTCCTGTAGTTGCTTTTGCAGTTCATCTAGCCTGAGAATCAAAAGAATGTTATAATAAATGGCTTAACCTAAAAATAAAAAATCTTTAGTTTATGTCTAAAAGCAGTACCTACAAAAACTCATTAAAAGACTTGACTATTTCTTTATGGCTAGGACTTCAAGAGGGCTTCCTGGATGGCTCAGCGGGTAAAGAATCCGCTTGCCAATGCGGGAGACACAACAGATGAGAGTTCAATCCTGGGTCAGGAAGATTCCCTGTAGAAGGAAATGGCAACCTGGGTAGTCCAGTATTCTCGCCTGGGAAATTCCATGGACAAGGAGCCTGATGGGCTACAGTGCATGGGGTCAAAAAGAGTTGGACACAACTAAGCACACGTCGCTGAGGGTCGGACACGACTGGGTGACTTCACTTTCAATTTTCACTTTCATGCATTGAAGGAGGAAATGGCACACCCACACAGAATTTCAAGAATGATGTCCAAACCCATTTAAAGAAAGGGGAAGAAAAAAAATCACAAAGAATGAAAACTACTGACTTGATTACCCCTTCTAATCTTTAATGCTCCTCTGACTTCCAGTTAACTAGGCTTTCAGGAAGCTGTAGTCTTTACCATTGTCACTGTCATGATCACAACACTCAACACTTACTAAGCAGCTACTATGACACTGTCCTAAGGACTTTATTAACTCTTAACCCTCACAACAACCCCAGGAGATAGTTTATTATTATCCATTTTATACAACAAGGAAACAGATATAGAAAAGCTAACTTGCTCAAGCTCACAATATAAAGGAGCTGGGATCCAACTAGAGAGTCTAGTTCTGGAGTCCTTGCACAGATTGCTTGCCAAGATTAAGTTATTTTAACCAAGGTCCTTATTCCTAGCTCCAGCCCCACAGTACATGAGTAAACACACTGCTTTATCACTACAGGAGTCATTAGATCAAACCAGAATCTCTCCCCTTGGTCTGTGAATGTTCAGTTTTAAATAAGAAACTTCAGATTTGACCTCAGAAATCATGAAACGTCAAAAGAATTTTACAGTAGACAGGAATTCCCCGGCGGTCCAGTGACTACAAATCCATGCTTCCACTGTAGGAGGCACCAATTCGACCTCTGGTTGGGGAACTAAGATCCTACATGCTGTGCAATGTGCACCACTCCCTCATCGAAAGACTTTTACAGTAGAGACAAATTTATTTCTCTGTTAAATTCAGAAAGGGGAATATCTCTTACTTACTAATTGTCTGTAATTCCTATACTTAGCTACTTGGAGACACATATATACCAACTTCAGGCCAGTTGAGGTTTTAGTGAAGTTCTCTGAGTTAGTTTTAAGGACAGTCTTTGAATTAATAAGGAATATTATTTTTTCCCTCTAATAAGCAAAAGCAGTTTGCAACTAGTTACATAAATTTCACTAGGATTATTATAATTTTCAAACTTTTTGATTTCTGTGTATGTGTGGGTGGTGATGGGATATCAGTCATAATTCTAAACTTCTTCCTCAAAAGAGTAACTTGATGTGAAAACGCCCTGTCTAGTTATACTGGTTTCAAAACTTGGACTAGGTGGGCATACAAACATTTAACAAGTATGAAGGTGCTGCTTCATACTTGTTTGGATGGCTATCATTAAAAAAATCAGAAAAACCAAGTGTTAGTGAGTACGTGGGGAAAACGGAAACCTATGTGCACTTGCAGGAATACACAATGGTATAGCCACTATGGATGACAGTATACCAATTCCTCAAAAAATTATTCATAGAATTACCAGTGATCCAGAAATTCCACTTCTAGATACATATGCAAAAGAACTTAAAGTGGGGACTTGACGAGAGAATTTGTACACCCATGCTGATAGCAGAAAAATTTACAGTAGTCAAAAAAAAAGAAGCATCCCAAGTGTGTCAATCAACAGATAAATGGATAAACAAAATGAAGTATATACATACAATGGAGTATTATTCAGCTTTAAAAAGGAAGGAAATTCTGACACATGCTACAACATGGATAAACCTTGAAGACCTTACACCAAATACAACAAGCCAGTCATTAAAGGACAAATACTGTATGATCCCATTTACATGAGGTACCTAGAACAGTCAATTTCATAGTAAAAGAAAGAGATATGGCTGCCAGGAGCTAGAGGCAAGGAGAGAATAGAGAGTTACTGTTTAATGGGTATACAATTTCAGTTAGGGAAAATGAAAAAAAGAAAAGTTCTGGAGATGCATGGTGGTGACGGTTGTACAACAATGCAAATGAGTGCTAGGTAATGCCTGTGAAGTATTTAAAAATAATTGAAATGGTCAGTTTTATGTGATATATTTTTGGTCACACACACACACAAAAAACAAAAAATCTTTTCTACCCATGCTTTGGATCAAGAATTTTAGCTACCAGATACTAGCTGCGGTAAGCAGAAAGGAATTCATACTACTAATTGATACAGTATACAATAAAAACCAGTATCTTCCAATTTAGCCTGTAAATAAGAACACCTTATTTTTAACACAAATGACAGTGAAACTATAATGGCACTAGCACAAAATACCTGCTAATTTCTCTATTTTTTTTTTTAAGGTAAATTAAAAGCCAGTCATACGAACAGTACGTTAAATTTAGCAAGACAGTCATGATGCTAACCTACCTGTGTGTGTCTTCCATCTCCTTCACTAGACGCTCTAAAGTATTTGTATAAGTCCCACTATGAGCATGTTCCTAAAATAAAAAGAAAATTTAGGAATACTTCATAACATATCTTAGCAGAAAAATTGGGATGTTTTAAGTTACTCAGAAACTAAAAAACAATTTCTTTTTCAATAACCTGGGCCAGGAGGATATATATTTTTTTAAAATAATTTTCACCATCATGCTTTAAATTGAGAATTTTGTAGTGCAGTCAATTTGATTTTACCATCTATTAGGAAAGGGCACTACTTATAAAAACCCTGCTAGTCTTAGGAACTGACTGCCAACACCCAAGGGCTCCATGGCTACCCTGTCTTTATTTTTAAATTCTATTTTACTGGAATTAAACTACTAATTTTTAGGTGTTACTATGAAACAGTAACACCTTCCCCACCAAATTTTACACACATATGAAAATTTAATTCCGCTTATTCCCAAGATAGCATGAAGCACTTCATAAATAAAATTGCACACCACAATTAACAACATTTCTACACTCTACCTTCATTTACAGCAGTGGTCTCCAAAGCAGGGGGTGTGCAAGGTGATCCATTGGGGTGCAGGAAGAAAATAATAGAACTTCTATTTATATGGAACTTCTATAGAAACTCCAGTAGAACTTACTCTATATTAACTTCTATATAACTTCTATAGAAAAATACTTTTTCTTCTTCCTTTCATATTGTTTTTTTAATATCTTTAGAAAGTACACAGTAGTATAGTAGTACATGTATATAATCTATAAGTATACATATATATTGGGCTACATGCTCTAAATTTGTTTTACTAATAAAAGTGTGTCTGATCAAAGAAGTTTGGAGACCACTGATTTACAGTTATAAAGCTAAAAATGTGGGAAACCCATTCACCAAAAAAGAACTATACTGCTTTCAGTCTGAGTTGTACCAAACACTGAATCTTAAAGTAAGTTCTAATAGATCTATCGCTCTTTCACTAGTCAATCCATTTTTCTCTCTTCAAGTAAAGATAGATGTCGTAGAACTACTTACTGTATAGTCTGATGACTGAGATCTAAGCCCTTTAGAAAGAGCCGGAGGCTTTCCTGTAGCTGTAGGAGTCTGATTGAAGTTCAAAGCCATTATTTCTTCCAGTGATTTTAATGTTTCCTCTTCCTCATCACTCTCTAGGTTATAACCTAAACTTTCTTCATCACTATCAAAATCACCCCTTAGTTTCCTTTTCAGTGCACTGCTACCTGCATTAGAATTTCCTGAACTCTCTTTATCTGAAGGGGCTTTATCTGAAGGTGCTGATGGGCTTGGAATACATGGCACAACTTCCAAAGCAGCTGGGGGGGACTTTGTAGGAGTGCCATATTCTGAACGTAAAGATCCCTCAGAAATTTTCCCTGAAGATATGTTAGAATCAGCCTTATTAGTCTTTGCTTTGTGTTCCTTGTGTTTGGAGGACTCTGTAGAATGCCCAGAACACTCTTTAGGTGAAGAACGCTCTTTATCTTTTTTAGGAACTGGAAGAGTGCAATTTTTAGCATTTAATGGAACCCGAGAGGAACCAGCACTTGGAACATGGGAAAGCAAAGGTAGAAGTTTTGTCTCCTGTGATGCCACAGAGCTAGCAGTTTTATTTTTCTGAAGGTTGCTAGCTTTTTTAACTGCAGACTTTTCCTGAGGTAAAGATAAGTGGGGTTTCGGTATCTTAGTCTCTTTGGTACTTGCCACACGGTTTTGGTCACTACCACGGATCTGGTGCCCAGAATTTGTAGGTGTCAAGCCTGCAGAGGAGCAATCAGCTTCTTCACTTGGGTCCTTGGATATATCTTCCAAGCGCAATACATCACCAGGTGTCTTCAGTGCAATATGTTTTATAAATTTTTCTTTCTGATGTGGTCCATCGGGACGCTTCTCAAGGAAGGACTCTTTTGCTTTTGGCATTATAGACTCTCTTGTGCTTTTCAGATCTGAGTCCACAGAGTTCCTTTTTCTTTTGTCAGGGAATTTATTCTGCTTAGAGCCTGCTAAAATTTAATTTTTGCCAGATTAGTGAAAATATACTTTTCTATCTTATTAAAGTTTATTCAGAGTGTCTAGAACACCCTGACAAAGTATTTAAATTCTAAAAGCTTAGGCTGAGATTATCACATATGGAATGAGGAAAAAGTTAATAATATTTCTTTGACATACTCATGTCAAAGAAATTTAGTCCAAAGCGAATGACAAATGCTCATTTTCACTCAAAAGCTATTAAAAGTTTATTATCTAAATAGAATTAAAAAATAAATAAACAGAATTAAAGGTGTTACTTGCCAAAACACTAAAAAGCTGTGTATCTGTATCAAGGAAAGGTAACTTCTCAATTAAAAAAACTTCCTGTAAGTATTTTCCCCTACAATTAAATTGTTTATTCTTCCCCATTTATCCCTCTAAGCCTCAGCTGTGTAGCTCCCAAAATAATATGCTGGAGTGTTAACTCCCAGAACCTCAGACTATGACCTAAATTAGAAACAGGGTTTTTATAGGGGCAATCAAATTAAAATGAGGTCATTAGGGTGAGTCCTAATCCGATATAACAGGTGTCCTTATAAAAAGGGGCAATTTGGACATGGAGAAAGACATGCAGAGGGAAGATAATATGAAGACACATACAAAGAAGATGCCATGTGACCGGAGTGATGCACCTGCAAATCAAGGAATGCCAAGAACTGTAGATAAACACAAGAAGCTGGAAGAAGGAAGGAAGGATTCTTCTCCTAGAGTTATTGAGAGCATGGCCCTGCTGATAACCTTAGTTGGGGAATTCTAGCTTCCAGAATCATGAGACAATAAATTTTTGTTGTTTTAAGCCATCTAGTTTTAGATACTTTGTATGGTAGCTCTAGAAAACTAATACAACTTGACTCCATGTTAGGAACTCCATCCAGAAGCACTTTAATTTTAAACACCACATATACATGAATTAATCAGTTTTTTTTTTAAATTTCCGTGTTTAAAAATGTGATGTTTCATTAATTCACTCTGAAAAATTCACTATTTATATAATTAGTACTCTCAAAATCAAATTTCCTTAAACCAAGTTTCTACACATGGACAGATATCCCCACATCTCAAGTTGGATTTAAAAAACAAAAAAACTCAAGAGTTAAGCAATTATTTGGATAAGCTTATCAATACACAGTCTGGAAAATCAATATGTAAGAATTAAAAATTAATTAATAATCAAATGTTCCAGGACTTCCTTGGCGGTCCAAGTGGTTAATAATCTGCCTGCCAATGCAGGGGACGTGCGTTTGATCCCTGTTCTGGGAAGATTCCATGTGCTGTGGAGTAACTAAGTCTGTGTGTTACAACTACTGAGCCCAGCTGCCACACCTACTGCCCCTGTGCCATAAAGCCTGTGTTCCACAAAAGAAACCACTGCAATGAGAAGCCCAAGCACTACAATTGAAGAGTACTCCTCACTCGCTGCCAACTAGAGAAAAGCCTGTGCATAGCAATGAAGACCCAGTGCAGCCATAAATATACAATTTATATAAAACAAACAAACAAACAAACCCAGGGGAACTTCCCTGGTAGTCCAGTGGCTAAGACTGTGCTCCCAATGCAGGTGGCCTGGGTTCAATCCCTGGTCAAGGAACTAGATCCCACATCCTACAACTCAGACCCAGTACAGCTAAGAAATTAAAACAAAAATAAACTCAATCCCCAAGAGCTCTTGTCTGCATTCTTCTACAGATATTTTCTATTAGCTGATAAATCATTCTATGCTCTCAGTTTTCTGGGGTTAAATGTCTTAAAATGACAGGGATCCTTTATAGGGCAGGATGACAAATCAAATAACCAAGAAAAGAGAAGACTTGGAGAAGACAAGTCTTCATGATTCTTTGTGTGTCTCCTGTACAATCTGTAGGTTGATGCTTTACAACATTTCAAATACCTATTAATATAGAAAATATTCAGATAAGACAAGGACTGAGTTTGTAAAAAGAAAAAAAGGAAAAATCCAAATGCTCAATAGAAGATTGGCTATTACTAAATAATATAATAGAATAAATTAGGGAGGGATTAAGTTGATTCTCAGAATTCAACCACAGGACAGGACTCTGGAAGATCAATAAGCTAAATGTCTATCCTACTAATATTGCTGAAGTCCCTGAACTTGTATGTGATTAATGAATGTGTGATTATGTGTATCATCACAACTGTTAAGTGTAGTAACAATAATATAAATATAGCATAACATCTGGATTAATATCTATTCACATTTTAGGGAATATGTGAAGAACCAACTCATTGGAAAAGGCCCTGATGCTGGGAAAGACTGAGAGCAGGAGGAGAAGGGGGCTATAGAGGATGGGATTATGTGTATCATCACAACTGTTGAGTATAACAATAATATAAATATAGCGTAACATCTGGATTAATATCTATTCACATTTTAGGGAATACCCACATGTGATGTGAAGAACCAACTCATTGGAAAAGACCCTGATGCTGGGAAAGACTGAGAGCAGGAGGAGAAGGGGGCTACACAGGATGGGATGGTTGCATGGCATCATTAACTCAACGGACAGGAGTTTAAGCAAACTCTGGGAGATAGTGAAGAACAAGGAAGCCTGGTGTGCTGCAGTCCATGGAGTTGGAAAGAACTGGACATGACTTAGTGGCTGAACAACCACAAATTCACTATCAGATAAACATGCTTCACGTTGTCTAGAAAAAAAAAAATCTCCTTATGCTCTTTATAGTCTGCTGCTGCTGCTAAGTCACTTCAGTCGTGTGCGACTCTGTGCGAGCCCATAGACGGCAGCCCAGCAGGCCTGGGATTCTCCAGGCAAGAACACTGGAGTGGGTCTATTGATATTCAATTGAAGTATAAATGTATATTAAGATTATTATACCATAATTATTAATGGGGATTATGGAAATAAAAATATAAGTGAAACCAATCATCTTAAACCTGCCTCTGAAAATAGAAAGAACCTTTTTCAAGTGGTTTTCAAGAAGTGCAGTATATGGGATTATATAAAAGGAAACCACTTCAGTCACCACTAGTGAAATCTGCAAACCCATGAACTGAAGAGAACTGCTATCTTAGTCATTATCAGAGAAAAAAATGCTGAACAGCTTGTTGGCAACACCATTACCAGTGGCCCCTTATACTAGCAGAGCTAGTGTAAAGATATCTTGTTTTTCCCTTCAACAAATATGTTACACAGTGAGTACATGAGCAATCTCATGGCTGAGAACTTATTGTTCTTTTACTGTAATGTCAAAATCCACTAAAATGTGATCACTAAAACCAAAAATGTAAAAATTAAAACAAACAAACAACACAGATCACTTGGTCAAAATGCAATACACCTCTAGAACGTACAGAAAACAGAGTTTTACATGAAACCAGAAGAAGGAGTCAAAACTGTCTCTTTGTACCTGTTTTTTCATCTCTAAAAGCAAGGACATGAATCAAATGATAATTCACAAAGCACACAGTAAGTGCTCAGTAAATGTTGGCTATTATCAGTACGTCCAATGTATCTTACTGATTGTGGAAATCTGTAAAGCCCACTTTTCAAAGTCTGCAGTCACAGCAGGAAAAACGAGATATACCAGATTATTATTAACAGCGGGCATTTTTGGTGGCCTTTTTCTATGTTATATAAACTTTTGTGGTGGTTGAATTTCACAGGGTTTTATCTTCTAGTTAAAAAGAATACTTTAAGAATTACTGAATTAACAGTAGCTGTTTGTTATGTATTTTATCAACAGATACTGAAAGTATAAACCAATATCATATAGGTATCCTTGAATTTGATAATAAAAGGGATCTTTATATTTGAAATATTAAGAAACATTGTCTTGAACCATAAGTTTCACACTTAAACAAAGCATCTGCAATATCAAGACCTCAGTCCATAATTCAAGAATATAAGATTATGGTTCTTAATGTAGCCAAAGATTCAGAAGTAGAACACTGAATTCCAATATGAGAAACACATTATAAGGAACTGTTGAAGAAGGCAGAGAAAAGTCAAGACAACTACTGTTCACACATACTGAATTCAAGAACTGTTCCTTCTGAATATAACTTTCCCAAACTTTAACCTGAGACACCCAATTTACCTCTAGCAAGGAAACTGTACATTTAAACAAAGTAAAAACCAGTGCCATTAATAGGCAAATTTATTTAGAATTCTTAAATTTATTTTGATTCTACCTGAAGTAGGTCCCCATGAATCAGAAGAAGATCTTTTTCTTGAGAGATGTCCATTTTCCTATTAGCAAAATGAGAAAAAATTAATTAGGAGTTGAGAGCAGTCAGGAATGTGAACTTTCTTTCATTATATTTAAACAAAGACTTCTAGACTGACTAAAGCAAGCATCAAATTTGGAGGTAAATCCAAACTTCTACAGCAAAGTATTTTAAACTCAAGTCTTTCCTGAAAACTGAAGTACCTCTGTATTATATGTAAAAATGTCAATTTTCACAATGTAAATTTAGAAATTTTTATTAATAGCTCAAAATTAATACTAGAGCACTGTACTATTTATTTTAATAAAGACATAGCCTAATATTTGCCAATCAAATGGGTACAACTCCCTCTTCAATACTTCTGTTTAGGTACTAATGCACCACCAAACATTGAAATCTTATGAAAATGAACCAAACATTACTACATCTATTGATCATTAGCAAACCTCACTGGTAAAGGCACCAAAGTCCTTGTAAGTAAACCCGTGAGTTTACAAATACATTTCCAGCTATTCACTCTTAGAATGTCATAGTTTGGTTTATTTTTGTCCATCTGGTTTTAAAACCACAGCATCTTATATTAACATAGCACTTTGTTATCTCATCTTCCTTTAGTTGTTCAATATGTACAGAAGCTCTTTCAAACAGGTATACTTAACAACTTGACTTTCCAGTGGAGAGGGACAGTTTTTACGGTAATCTAAGTTTGGTCTATTCTCAAAAGAGACATCTGATGAGCTTAAGACATATTTGAATAGTTTTCTAAGACGTCATCATTTTGTAGGTTTTCCAGGGCCCGTACTTAATTATTTAAGACATACATAACATAAACCAGTGATTCTCAAACTTCAGGGCAGCCTAATTTAAAAATGACTGTACTTACCTTAGAAAAAAAAATGCTTATTTTCCTGATTAAGGAACATCTTTGTTCCTGGTCTGAAAAAATTAAGGGCAGAAAACATTGCTTTACATCAGCCATCAGAAATGTTTTGATGGACAGTTAGAGGAAACTTAATGAAACTAGCTTCTGTATCAGTATTTCCCTAACAAAAGGCACTGTATTGTTATCAAACATTTTTATATTTAGTATTCTAAATATGATAAAACAGTAGCAAGCTAATTTAGCATTTATTGCACATACCAGGTTTGAAAGATTACTGTTTCCAGCTGTGACATCATTCTGTTTACTCAGTTCCTGCCTTGGTTTGCATTTCCTTTCTATACTAGAAGATTTTAAAGAAAGATTGCTTGCTTCTGAGAAAGAATTTTCTGAGTTGATTCTCTGCTCCATTTGCTCCCTTCTCAATCTCTTTAGTTCTCTTTCTCTGCAGTAAGAAGCTAGAGATAACTGGAACTTAGCTCCCAGTGGGCTTTCTCCTGGGTGGTGCCTGGATAGGCTGCTCCTGCTGCTAAGACTTCGGGAGCTGTTCTTGAAGATGTCAGCTTCTGTCACCGTGGCCTGCTTCTTAGAATCTGCACTGATCCTGCCTCGATTGCCATCATTCTTCTCCCTGCTATTTTCATGAATGAAATGTGACTTCCTTCCCTCTGGAGACTGATGTTTTTTCTTGGTCTCTTTTGACAAGAGATATGAAGGAGGAACGTATTTTGTAACTGCCTTTGAATATTTGGTGTCCAGTGACACACAAGGCTGACGTGACTCATGTACACCACGGTCTCTATGGTGCTCTTTAACACCTTTTATGAATGCCTCTAAGACAGGGCTCTTTTCTGATGGCACTCTTTTGGGTTTAGAACTTTTTGGTGAGGATAGTTTCCTTTCAAACTGCTCTGTCCCACTGATGGACAATCCACTTTCTCCATATTTGATGTTCGATTTTTGTGGAGAATCCAACATACGTCTATCTGAATAGCCAATTAAAACAAATGCACATTGTATGTTATTAAAAATAGCACAAACTATTACACTTGTATAAATATTATAATTAACACTTAAAATATTAAGCTATCACAAATGTTTTCAAATTTATATTTAAATAATGATACACATTTTATGGGGGGTAGAATCAAGACATGATTTTAAAGCCTTACTTTCATAAAACTCTCTTCCGCATCATGTAAGTTCTCCATGGCTCTATTTATGAAGTTACTTTAATCCAGAATCAAAATAGTATACTTAATGAACATTATTGACTTGAATATTTTAAATGTAAGAAACCATAACAGCAAAGTTTCTTCATGATTTTAGAACTTGTTTATCTTTGTAAACAACACTGTATCTTCTTTATATTTTCAATTTTGAACACCATATTTCATCAAATTAGTAAGTTAAGAGTAGATTTAAAAATCAACTCCATCTCCCTCCCCAAAAGATCCCACAAAAAATGCATGAATAGTATACATACCTTGTTTTGAAGCTGGTTTGAAGAAATCTATAATTGACTGTTTCCTGAAAATAAAAGCATAACTAATATGGGATCACATTGGCAAATATTAAAACTTCAATAATTCAGATTAAGTTGAGAATACTAGTAGATTTACAGACTAGAGGCTGAATTTCACTATCTGGCTTAATCATGTTCTGACAATATTGCTTTACTAAGCTGATTATAAAAAAAATTTTTTTTTAATATAGTTCACCAGTTCCTGTAGGAGTAAATTTATAAAAGCAAAACTGAAGTTTATATACTTCATAGTACAAAAATGATAAGACTGTAGTGTGGATCTAAGGAATCGGTAGACAGCTTTTTAGGACTGAAAGGCTTGCTGCTATGTGGGAGAATAAAAGAACCTGAAGGGATCTGATCCTATTCCTTGAAATCTCCAGTGACAGGTACAAAATTTGTTCTAGAGATGTTTGCTGAATGAATAATGGAGATTATAAAAACCCATTAAAACTTGAGCAGACTCTTAAGAAGAGTAGATGGTAGAACGGCAAACATGGTTGATTTTGCTGGTTTGGAGAGGCAGCTAAAGAGTGTGCTGAGCAGAAGGCAGAAAAAGATCTAAGCTTATACTACATTCTTTATACACTACAGTGGGATGTTAATCTAATAGCAAAAATTGGAATGAGGAGTGTTTCAAAGTCTTAATTTACCAAGAATTCTTAAGATATTTACAAAATCAATGTGTTGCCCAGGAAAAAGAACAAAACAGAGAAAAAGACGTTAAGGAGTAAAGAATAACAAAAATCAAACTTTTTAATTTTTAAGGATTTCTGCACTCTACAATGAACACAGTGAAGTAGGACCATATTACTAGAATTTGTATTCTGATTTATGTATTTAGTTTCCAACTGCACAGAGCGGTGTTACTACTAAGTAGAACAAAAAAGTCACCTTTCTGGCAAATTTTACTAAAATTTCTTCGTTTTAGCTGAAAGAAAATAAGTGGTAGACAAGTTCCCCTAAACATTTATCCACTATGAGATTGGACTGCTCAGAGAAAACTTGAACAATGGAAGTCCCTGAAGCTTATGCTGCTTTTACATCTTGCACTCTTTACTGGCCACATCAGAATAGCGATGCCCATCTTTAAGGGGGTACTGAGAGTCTACAATGTTTGTTTGAGATATTAATAGAAAAGCTAAGCAGCCCTGAAATGAATGAGTGACACACTAAGGGAGAATCTATGCATTTTTTCCCTCACGAAATAAATTACATCAGAGTAAAGAAATACTACAGGTTTTGCAAAGGGGAGAAGGATAATATCTTGCTATTGGTTGAGTAAAGGGAGGTGAGAATGGACTAAAAAGCAGCTAATTAACTCAAAGCAAGGTAATACTGAATGTTTTTAAATTACTAAAAGTAACACTGTATCTCTTGCCTAAAGTATTACATCTTTTTGTTCATTACCCCTGGGAGAAAAATGGCTTTGGGTATAACACACAAGAAACCTGTAAAATAACCATGAATGTAACTTTCAAGAAGTAACAATCCCCTAAATTCAAATGCACAGAAAGGTCCATTATTTACTTATAACTAGTTAAACAAAATCATGTGTAACAGCACACAAACCCTCATCTGAAACTTTTGGGAACCAATGTGTTTTAGAATTCTGAATTTATTGTATTTTAGAAAGGCGGTAACTTGGATGCATTATGGAAAGCCCCCAGTGGGGTCTGAGACTGCACTCTGTAAGGAAATACGTAAATGTTTTTCCAGCAGAACTTAGACTCACACTTAAAGAGATGACCAACTATAGCCTTCCTCTAGTTCTGGTCAGGTCTGGCTGCCAAGTTAGATGTGGTGCCAAACTTACTAGAAACTTTAGGTTTTAGTAACTTTCTGGCTTTCAGAATTAAGATAAGGGATTGTGGACCTGTACCACAAGATCAGAAGATAAATTTACTGTTAAACTAATATTACAAGTTTTCAAACTTAAAATAAAAAAGACAGTACCCAAGTTCGAAGAGAATTTAAACATGTTTTATTGTCAGAGAATGTCATTTGATGAAATTCTCCATCTTTTTACATAGCTCCAACAAAATCTTTACAAGAAAACCTGGCCTCTTGGAGAGAAAACACAACACACTCCTAATCTGCATGTTCTTTAAATTTAGATTTATCGCGTGTACTAGACTTTAAAGCAATTCATCAAAGTTGTTTCCGTCATCACATCTTACATAATTTCACCCACAATATAGAAAATGCTTATACCATTCAACCACTAGGATGAGGAGAACCGACAATGCAGAGAAAACCACTTAAGTATGCATTTAGCAGTTAGGGCCCAGAGTCCAGCTAAAATAAAGGACAAAAATTACATTCTACCTAAGGCGGTTGGTTCGAAGCCATCCAGGTTGTGGTCACTAGACCGAGAACACCGTCCCAACTACAGAAAACGAGACTCGAGCTCCCAGCAGTCCCCGCGTGGAGGCGGGGCAGGGGTTTGCCAGGCCCCGGACGCGGAGGCCTGAGCTCGCGGAGGATGGCGGGAACTGGAAAAGCAACCGTCCGCAGACCTCCCTCATACCCTTGCCCCCGCGACCCGGCCCCTTCTCAAGCCCTCTGCACGGTACCTGTCCCCAGGCCTCTCTGTTTTCTTTCCCGCTGCAGCAGGGACGGTACTACCGGGTCTCAGATGGCAGCGCGGGGGCGACGACCCCGGGGCTGGGGATGAGGGGAAACCTGGCCTAGCGGGCATGCAGCGCCTTGTCATGTCGGCGCCGCTGGCGACGGCGGCATGAGCTGTAGCTGGAGAAGTTGGATGCGTGGTTGCCGTCTTGCTGCTGGGACTCGGGGATGCTGTCGGAGCAGAGGTGGGCGGCACCCCCTTCCCTCTTCATGGCGGTTCTCTCTCTTCGGAAGTGACTCCGGTGTGAGCGGGAAGGAACCTGAGGACCCACAGGGGGCGGGTCTTACTTGAAGCGACGCGTTCTTATTGGCCGGCACGGGGGTCATTCCAATAGTGGTGCAATAGAGAGCCGTAGCTTCTCAAGAGAAGGCAGGGTTTCGGGGGAGGGGGTGGGGAGGAGGGGAGGAACACTGCCCCCCCCCCGTCACGTGCACGGGGTGGGGGGTGGGGCGCCTCGGCGGTAGGGCCGCGTCCGCTTTGGCGGGCATGTGGGGGCCGGAAGGCGCGGGATGCCAAGGGCGCTGCGGTAGCTGGCGATACCCGTCTTGAGGAAGGCGAGGGGCAAGATTTGCTGAAGCAAACCCGAGCCCAGCAGCTTCCCCCAATGAAGATTGCCAATAGTTGGGCTTCTTGTGTCACACAATTGTGCCTCAGAAATCCCCAGCTGTTCATTACATCGTTCTCTTAACATCTTAGGCCGAAGTGTGCTGATGCTGTCACCATTTCCTCAGTAGTCGGCACAACCCAATGTGAAGACTTGTTCATTGTGTGAGGGTTCTTGTTGAATGCTGGAGTGGCTCCTCTCTCTCTCTCTTTTTTTAAAAGAAGGAAAAAAACCTCATTGAAATAAAGACTTTTTATTACACAAACGCATTTTGTTTCTCAGTTGCTGTGATGAGTTATCCGTAAAGTCTCTGGAGCCAGATTCCGTGGAGATTTTTGAAAGGAACATAAGGTCAGCTTTCAATTACTCATGTTAAGTGTGGACTGCATAGATTAGTGAAAAGTGCCAGCAGTCTCCCATCCTTTGTAAGGGGTTTGTGCTTTGGAGGCTGTTAGCTAGGGTTTTCCCTACAAACTGAGAGGCTGGTCTGAGTGGCTCTGAGCTTCAGTTTCCACATCTATAAAATGGGCATTCTACTTTTCTGGGCAATTGCTTATAAAAATGATAAGCCAGGCAAAGTGCACAGCTCAGAGACTCTCATGTAGTAAGTACTGTGTGAATTAATGTTCTCTTGCCATTGTTCTTTAAACAGACTTTAACTTACTATAAAATCTTCCAGAGATGAGTCTGATATTGTTATAACTATTAACCAAAATATCAGTCTTAATGATGTTCAAGCCATAACTGTCAGGCCTGTTCAATCAATTGGATGGAACAAAATCTTAAATGACAATGAAGAATTTAGACAGGTATTTCAAGTTTATTGTACTGAGATTTAACTGCTTCTGTAGCTAAGCATGCCTAACTGGCCTGAAGTTCACCTCCTTCCCTCACCTGTTTTAGCCCTCAGGAGAAAGAATTAATGAGGAATAAAGTGGCCAACAGGGAGGGCAAAGTGGAGGGTAGAAGGTAAACTGAACATACAGGTCTCTCATTCATCCCCAAAGTATATATACACGGATACTAGGTAGTAGGGATGTAGGTCTCTCATTCATCCCCAAAGTATATATACATGGATACACTGAAATAAGGGGCATTTTTCTGCTCCCAGTATCTGAGAAGTTACTATACCTAGCATTGTTTCTTAGATGAAAAAGAATATAATAGATGCTCAAAATGTGTTGGATGGTTAGTGACATATATTTATTAAGGGTTTTTACACATTATTTGCAACCTGTTGTGTAACTGTGTTCTGAATGTTACGACACTAGCAAGTTCCTATTTCTGTAACTGCACATCTATAAAACATTTAATCGGATTCGTTTCATTGCATGCTCAGTCCGTAAAAAAGAGTAATGCATAAAAGCATGTTCTGCATGATCAATTAGTTGCTTTTCTTGGATTATAGTATTTGAATCATCCAGCTTCCAAGGTATCGCTTTAAAGGCTGTACTTACGCTACCAAACAATAGTTTTCGAATTTTCTTAATCTGAGCAACAGATTATGGAGTTAAGTGAGGCAAGAAATCCCTTGATCAATAAATGGAGATGGAGTCATAATAAAAACATAATTTTAAAAATCTCTTCTTAACAGGGAAGTAGTTATCTAAATCCTCAATAAGCATCAAGGCTCTTCTTTGTTTAAACTGTGTTTGAGAATGATGCAGATTTAGGTTGCAGGATGAAATATGCTCTACATATCAACCAGAACATCTGGGAGCTTCTGAAGCTCTTCCCCACTCCTGTAAATAGTGTTAGTCTTATTATGTGTTTTTAATCCCTTCTCTTACTTTGAATTTGTGTGGGTATATATCTCTATCTCTATGTACATAAATGGCCTGGAAGCTGTACTAAGTGAAAGATGTTGCCGGTGAGGAGACCAGGGTAGAGAAAAATGGCTGGGGCGAGAGGATGATGAATAAAGTAGACAGGGCTGAATTAGAGACTTAAAACCTCAGCCAAGATTGGAAAAGTAAATGAAGAAATGAAGGCCAATGACCTTAAAAGACTAGTTTAAGATTTCTGTGGATGAGGAAACAAAGACCACAGGAAGGGAGTGGCTTCTAGGCATGAGGGTTCTATGGGGTACTCAGCACAATTTAGCACCCTGTATTGTTAAAGACAATAGAGGAGCACAGACCTTGGCCTTGATGAGAAGGGACGGGTCAGTCAGTCACAGAAACAATGTTACGTGCAAAACAGATCAAATCTGCTGGGAGCGTCAAGCCCAGAGTGGGAATCCTGAAAGGAGTGACAGTATAGCTGATGCCAGAGATACAAACAGTCACAAAAAGAGAAAACAATTTAGGGAGATGGGCTCATGAAGTACCTTTGCAGGCAGGGACTCTGAGAACAAAAGGTCAGTAAGTTACACAGAACGTTACTAACAAGCTGGGAACTCTTGATTCTACAGTAATGACACAGTTCTGCTCTAACATTGCTACACTCTGGAAGAAACCCCAAGGCTCTTATTGGAGGGTGCTCCAGGGTAGACTGAGAGACAAAGATGGGTTTGCTGCAGAACTGCCTGCTGGTGGCCAAGAATGTGTGTGTGGAGGGGAGGGTAGAGGGTGACCTGGGAAAGGGGATAAGGAGCAGACTCTGAAAAACAGGAAATAATTAACTTGAAAGCCTGACTGAAAAAGACCACGTGATGATCTGAAGGAGGGAAGGCAACCTCCAGCCTCTCAAGATCTGCAAATAGATGCTGAACTCAAAACTGCCCAACAAGTGCTTCGAAAAAGCACTGTGCTCAGTCACTCAGTTGTGTCTGACTCTTTGTGGCCCCATGGACTATAGCCCACCAGGCTCCTCTGTCCATGGGATTTTCCAGGCCAGAATACTGAAGTGGGGGTGCCATTTCCTATTTCAGGGGATCTACCTGACCCACTAGCTTGGTTTTAAAGGGCTGCTGGGAAAAAATCAAATGTAATATGATATCATGTCATGTCCTGAAACTTAAACTTCCAGAGAGTTAATTAGAAAAACTGCAGAAGCAGATCTAATGTTAAGGAAAGTTTCTTGTTATTTCATTACAGAATGGTGCAAGATACTATTTCCCACGCTTTAGAACATGAGTAACATATTTGTAATTTTTGACATACCTGAATGTTTCCTATATTAATATTTAACTTTTTCTGTAAATCACTTTTTTTTAATGTATGCTATACTTAAAGTTTTATTAAGAGGCTAAAACTCCTGTTAAATGGTTTTTCCACAATTTAAAAAAAAAATTAGGGAATTCCCTGGCAGTTCAGTGGTTAGGAATCCGAACTTTCATTGCCAAGGGCCCAGGTTCAGTCCTTGGTTGGGGAGCTAAGATCCCACAAGCTGCATGGCATGGCCAAAAAATTAACAACAACAAAACACAGGAATTTAAAAATCCACAGGACAACCAGTTAAATTTGAATTACTTCTAAATCACTTTTTAAATGTAAACATTTATTTTAGAAGAAAACTTAAAAATCATTCTCCAACTTAGGACTAACTTTCCAAATGAAAGCTAATTCTAAAAACTAATAAATAATAACCAGAAAAAAGTCTCTATGTTTTATCTAGAGACATCTTGTTTACTAGTTTGGGAGGCATAGTTATCATTCATCTTATCTGAAAAATAAGAGACTGTAAATATTGGTTTGGAACTCCAGCCTGAATCAGGTATTTTTCACACTGGGTGAGCCACTCATTAGAGGGTTTTGAAATTGATGTAATGAGTCACAGGCCACATGAAAAAAGACAATGGAATAGAGAGTGCATACAGTGTATGAGTATGTGTTTTTTCACAAGACTTTTACTTATTTCAGTTGCACGTATGTATTTTATATGGCAATGATGTAAAAGGTATTTCTGTGGCCCTACTGTGGGCAGTAGTGGAAACTTGTGAAAGTTGTTGCTATAATCTGTATTCATATTTCACACTTCTGTGTATTAGTGAAATAGAACAGCAGAAGCTGCTTGGAGGGCAAAAGATAGGCTTTCTTTTGTCACTGCTGCTGGTGGGGAGGGTGGAGAGACATAACTCGGGCTCCCCTTATGCCCTTTTAAGACCATATTTTCCAGGAGTGGGGGAGGCTTGAAGAGGAAGGCAGACTGTCTTTTCAAAGGAGAGTGCCTTTACCCTTCCCAGGCTATAAGAACTTCAAGATGGGGAGGAGTGGCTCAAGTGGCCCTATCAGATCCCTCCTTGTCTTCAGTAATCTTGAGACTGTGAGGAAGAAATAGGAGGAAAGGGAAAATGATACAAAAGAGGTAGAAGGACCTTATATACCTTGTCCAACTCATCTCTCATGTGAAACCCTACCACCCTGCAAAGAAGAGAGTCTCTTTGAGGATAATACATCTGATCTCATACTTTTGCAATGCTCTTCCCAGAATTCAACACGCCTGTGATGACCTGTAAGACCTTTCTTTACTGGGTTATGACTTGCCTCTTCAGAGGCATTCTGCCACCACTGTTCCTTAAGCTGTAAACTTGCACAGCACCAAAGTACTGAACCCTCTATGCCAGGCATGACAAGATGGCCTCCTGAAGGAGCCATCTTTCATCACCTTCTTTTTAAACTTCCAAAGAGTTCTTTTGTAAAAGTATGGGGCAACATTGAAAAATCAAGAGATTTCACACAAAATTCTAGATTTCTGGCTCCAAGAAGTACAAAGAGGGGTCTCATATTTCTGTCTACAGAGCTTAGATAGGTACATGAATCAGGTCAGTTCAAGGCCACCAAAGCCTGCTTGGCCACACAACATGGATGCTGAGGTAGCAATAAAATGGAGTAATTTAGCTGAACTCTCAACACTTGTGATGGCTTCCCAGGTGGCTCAGTGGTAAAGAATCTGCATGCCAATGCAGGAGATACTGGAGACGTGAGTTTGATCCCTGGGTCCAGAAGATCCCCTGGAGGAGGAATGGCAACCCTCTCCAGTATTCTTGTCTGGAGAATCCCATGGACTGGGAGCCTGGTAGACTATAGTCCTTGGAGTTGCAGAGTTGGACAGGACTGAGTATGCATGCACTCAACCCTTGTTAACAATATAAACTAGTATGGAACAATCTCTAAGATACCCTAAGTGAAAAATTGAGTTGCAGAACAGTGTATGCTACAGTGTATACATGTGCTATTGCTTGTATAAATAAAAAGAGTTATTTGTATGTATGTGCCAAGACTATCTCTGGAAGGATGCTGTGCTTTCCAAGTAACTTCCTAATGCAACATAGTATTCTACTCTATGCACTGGCCGGTAACTTAGTTAAGTTAGTTCCCTTACAGCCTTATATTACTGATCATGATGCAATGAACCTTTATACCTTTATACCTTTTATTCACCTTTGTGAACATAGAAGCATATCTCTATACATTGGGAAGGGAATTGCTGGGTCAAAGGACATGTATGTTTTATATTTTGATAGACAGCAGTCATTGGTACTTTTGAGTGTCTAACCTGAGCATAGGTAAAGAAGCTCATAACAGCAGTTGCCTCTGGATAGAGGTTTTCCCCTATTTGTGAAAATTATTTTATCAAGTGTATATATTACTTTCCCAAAGAAACACATATCCCTATCTCTGCCTATCTATTTATCTATTATATCTATCATCTATCTATCATAAAATAAAAGGACCAATGGTTTTGGATGAAAAGGTACACTGTTACATTAATTGCTTTCCGTGAAGACTTCACCAGATGTCCTCCACTATTTCTATTAGCTTCTGTTCATTTCTCCTTCATTTCCCTTCCACTTGCCACTGACACCCTTGTTCCTACTGCCTCTTTTGGAGGGCAATGTGGAGACCATTAAGTTACCTTCTCTGACCAGGGATTTGGTAGTAAAAACATTTGTGGTTGGGTTCTCAAACTCAAGGTGTCTTCAGTAGAACCTATTATCTTCCCTCCCTGACCTCCAGATTTAAGGTTCTCTCCTCCTGTATTTCTTATCTCAGTGGATGGTTTCATCATCTTCCCTCACCTGTCGCTGAAACCACAAACCTGGGAGTCCCACTAATCTCTCCCCTCTGTCACCCTCAGCTGCCACCTGTTATGTCATCAAATCAGTGATTTTGCCCTCTAAATATCACTTTGTCCTTTCTTAGCAAAAATAAAAAGGATGACAATGTAAAATATTTGAGCAGACATGAGGAAAACAGTGCTCTCATATATTGCTAGTGGGACTGTAAATTAATTTCGCCATAACCACACACACACACACACCCCACACACATATCTGATTCTTTTTAGAACAAAGATATAGGCAAATACAAAGAATAATATTACAACATATTCACCATTCTGAACTCACAACTATTAAACAATTTTAATCTTTTACTTCTCTTTCCTGGTTTTCCTTAGTTTTCCTTTATTTTTTATAAGTCTTTATTGAATTTCTTACGCATTGCTTCCATTGTGTATGTTCTGACTTTTTGGCCACAAGTCATGTGGGATCTTAGCTCCCCGACCAGTGATCGAACCCACACTCCCTGGATTGGAAGGTGGAGAGTCCCGACAACTGGACTGCCAAACAAGTTCCTGGTTTTCTTTAATTTCATAATAAAACATTGTATGTTTTAAAAACATATAACATTATTTATGGGAGTAGGTAAGTCTTTTTTTATTGAGACTCCAGTTTAATTCTCTTCTCTCCTATTCCTTTTCAAGTCTGCAAGCCTCATATTCCTCATGTTTTCAGTTCAGTTCAGTTCAGTTCAGTCGTTGAGTCTTGTCCGACTCTTTGCGACCCCATGAACCGCAGCACGCCAGGTCTCCCTGTCCATCACCAACTCCCGGAGTTTACTCAGACTCATGTCCATTGAGTTGGTGATGCCATCTAACCATCTCATCCTCTGTCGTCCCCTTCTCCTCCTGCCTTCAATCTTTCCCAACATCAGGGTCTTTTTTTTTTTATGTAATCAAGTTTTATTAAAGTATAAAGGAGATAGAGAAAGATTCTGGCATAGACATCAGAAGGGGGCAGAAAGACTGCCCCCGCCCCCTGCCCCAGCTAGTCTTTAGCAGGCAGTTACATACCGACTAGCAGCCTGCTAATTAGACAAAGGAAATGTCTCAACTCTCAGAGAGTGGCACTAGGCCCGTCACCCACAACATGTGTCTTGAGATAACATTGGCACAAGGTGAGTCATCCTGGGCCTTAAATCGATTGACATGAATCTTGAAGAAAGGCAGATTTCCAAGCAAATGCTGCTGCTGCTAAGTCGCTTCAGTCATGTCCGACTCTGTGCGACCCCAGAGACGGCATCTCACCAGGCTCCCCCGTCCCTGGGATTCTCCAGGCAAGAACACTGGAGTGGGTTGCCATTTCCTTCTCCAACACGTGAAAGTGAAAAGTGAAAGTGAAGTCGCTCAGTTGTGTCCGACTCTTAGGGACCCCATGGACTGCAGCCTACCAGGCTCCTCCGTCCATTGGATTTTCCAGGCAAGAGTACTGGAGTGGGGTGCCATTGCCTTCTCCGATCAGGGTCTTTTCAAATGAGTCAGCTCTTTGCATCAGGTGGCCAAAATACTGGAGTTTCAGCTTCAACATCAGTCCTTCCAATGAACACCCAGGACTGATCTCCTTTAGAATGGACTGGTTGGATCTCCTTGCAGTCCAAGGGATTCTCAAGAGTCTTCTCCAACACCACAGTTCAAAAGCATCAATTCTTTGGCGCTCAGCTTTCTTTATACTTCAACTCTCACATCCATACATGACTACTGGAAAAACTACAGCCTTGACTAGATGGACCTTTGTTGGCAAAGTAACGTCTCTGCTTTTTAATATACTGTCTAGGTTGGTCATAACTTTCCTTCCAAGGAGTAAGCGTCTTTTAATTTCATGGCTGCAATCCCCATCTGCAGTGATTTTGGAGTCCAAAAAAATAAATAAAGTCAGCCACTGTTTCCCCTTCTATTTCCCATGAAGTGATGGGACCGGATGCCATGATCTTAGTTTTTGGAATGTTGAGCTTTAAGCCTACTTTTTCGCTCTCCTCTTTCACTTTCATCAAGAGGCTCTTTAGTTCTTCTTCACTTTCTGCCATAAGGGTGGTATCATCTGCATATCTGAGGTCATTGATATACATGTATTTATATCTAGTCATAAAAATATAGAGGATTCTTTTGTATATGTTTAAAAATATGTACATTTTATTTGTTTGCAGTTCATATTTGTCCATTACAAACAATGTCTCATGGATATCTCTGTACATGTTTCTTTTTACCCACATGCAAGAATTTCTATGGGTTATATAATCAGAATGGAAATTGCTGGGTCATAGGGTATTTGCATTATCAAGTTTATTGTATGCTACCAAATTGCTTTCCATAAATGGCTGAATTAATTTACAGTCCCACTAGCAATATATGAAAGCACTGTTTTCCTCATGTCTGCTCAAATATTTGATATTGTCATCCCTTTTTTATTTTTGCTAATCTGAAGGGTGAAAATGATTTCTCACTGCTTTATTTTGCATTCTCTTAATTATTAGGTTGGATTTCTCTTCATAAATCTGGTAGTGGGGCATTAAGATTCTTTTGTTAGCTGCCTTTTCTATATTTCATCCACTTTATAAACTCATCTATTTTTCTTATTGTTTATAAAATTTTAAAATACATATTTTAAATACTCAAAAAATCCTTTCTATCCCCCCTGCTGCACCCCAATACAGGCCCTAATTGTCCTTTGCAAAGTATGTTGCAACAGCTTCCAGATTGGTCTTTCTGACTTGTATTTGCCCTTCTTCATTCCATCTTCCACACTGCAGCCTGAATCATCTTTCTAACAAGCACATCTGAGCAAGTCACTCCCAAATTCATTACTGATGGGGAAACGAAACAAAAACTAAAACATCACCATTCACAAAAGAATCACCAAACAAACCAATTTTAAAGGCTTACACTCTTTGGTATACTGTATAGGTACTCCATGATCCGATTCCTCTCTACCTGTGAGAGGCCATCACCCTGTTCTTCCCCATACATCTTACCCATTCAGAACAATTGGCCATTCTTTGAACATATCAGCCTCACTCATGCTTCTTGGCTTTTGTGCACCCACCTGTACTGCAATCTTGTCCCCCTAGAAAAAACTTCTCTGACATCCCTAAAAAGACCTAGTTGCTCTTTGTTCAACTCTTATGTGCACTATGCATGCTGCCTTGCTTCAGTCATGTCCAACTCTTTGGGACCCAGGCTCCTCTGTCCATGGGATTCTCCAGGCAAGAACACTGGAGTGGGTTGCCGTGCCCTCCTCCAGGGACCTTCCCAATGCAGGGATCAAACTCATGTCTCTTACATCTCCTCATGGGCAGGTGGGTTCCTTACCAATAGCACCACCCGAAGCCCAAAAGAAGAGTGATTTTTTTCCAGGCCCCAGTTGCTTTAGACTTACCTGTAAGCTGGGAGCGTGTAGAGCAAAGCACCGAGCAGCATCTCACTCTCAGCAGCTCAACACAGCTTCTCTGCGCTCCGTGTCACAGTAACTCCACAATCCTCTTTATGACTTCACTTTGAAATGATTTTTGTATGTATGTCTTCTCTCTAGACTGGAAGCTTTGATAGCACAGGGCTCTGTCTCTTGGTCTCAAGAGGCAGTGTATCAGAGTGGTTAGGAGTGTGGGCTCTGAAGCTAAACTGCCTGGGTTTGAATCTTAGCTCTTTACAGTTTGGGAAATTGCTTAGCTTCTCCATGTGTCAGATTCCTCATTTGTAAAGTAGGGATAATAATAGTACCTATCTCATCTGCTTTCATTAAATCAGTTAATAAAGTACTTATTAATAGCCAAAAGGTGGAAGCAAGTCAGGTGTTGACCTGAGTCTCCTGTATCTGCATTGCAGATTCTTGACCACAGAGCCACCAGGGAAACCCAAATAAATAAACAAAATGTGTATATATATATGTATATATATATATATATATATACATATATATATACACATACACTTATACATATATACATATATATACATATATATAAACACATACAATGGAATATTTTTCAGGCTTAAATAGGAAGGAAATTTCTGACATGTGCTACAACTTGTATTAACCTTGAAGACTATGCTCAAACAAACCAGTCATGAAAGAACAAATACTGTATAATTCCAATTATATGAGGTATCTGTGATAGTCAAATTCATAAAGACAGTAAAATGATGGTTACCAAGGGGTACCAAGAGGGGAGAATGAAGAGTTCATGTTTAATGGATATAGATTCAGTTTGGGAAGATGAAAAGTCTAGAGATGGACGATGGTGACGATTGCACTCCTGTGGTCATGTATGGATGTGAGAGTTGGACTGTGAAGAAGGCTGAGCACTGAAGAATTGATGCTTTTGAACTGTGGTGTTGGAGAAGACTCCTGAGAGTCCCTTGGACTGCAAGGAGATCCAACCACTTCATTCTGAAGGAGATCAGCCCTGGGATTTCTTTGGAAGGAATGATGCTAAAGCTGAAACTCCAGTACTTTGGCCACCTCATGCGAAGAGTTGACTCATTGGAAAAGACTCTGATGCTGGGAGGGATTGGGGGCAAGAGGAGAAGGGGACGACAGAGGATGAGATGGTTGGATGGCATCACTGACTTGATGGACGTGAGTTTGAGTGAACTCCGGGAGTTGGTGATGGACAGGGAGGCCTGGTGTGCTGCGATTCATGGAGTCGCAAAGAGGTGGACACGACTGAGTGACTGATCTGATCTGATCTGATCTGATGAACATACTTCATGCTACAGAACTGTGCACTTAAAAATGGTTAGGGAATTTCTTGGTGGTGTAGTGGTTAGGACTCCATACTTTCATTGCTGAGGGTCTGAGTTTGATCCTTGGTTGATGAACCAAGATCCTGTATGCCTCACAGCCAAAAAAAAAAGAAGATTAAAATGGTAAATGTTATGTTATGTATACTTTGTTACAGTAAATGAAAAAAGTGCTTATAATGATGTCCAGTATATAGTGGGGGCTCAGTAAAGGTTAATTCTGATTCCGTTTGTTAACACATTATTAATAATCATTCATTATTCTCACTGTCCTGAGCTATTGTATCCTCAAGTGGGGCTAGCTCCTGCAGCTGGGTCAGTTACCCGTCTGTTTCCTGTCCAACCCTAACTTCCTCTGATTTCCTGACACAAGGCCAGTTTCTCAGACGGAGATTTCTAGGGCAAGAGGATATACTTGGTGTAGGAGCCTTGCTAGCCTAGGTGACACTTGGGTATCCCCCAACTAAAATTTCAGGAGTAACACCCACTGTGTACTTAATCCTGGTTTGAGTCTTGGTCAGTAGTGACCCCTGCTTCCTCCCTTCTTTTCCCAGTTCATCTATCCCAGGCACCTAGCTGCTGCTGCTGCTGCTAAGTTAGCTTCAGTCATGTCCAACTCTGTGCGACCCCATAGATGGCAGCCCACTAGGCTCCCCCGTCCCTAGGATTCTCTAGGCAAAAACACTGGAGTGGGTTGCCATTTCCTTCTCCAATGCATGAAAGTGAAAATGAAGTCACTCAGTCGTGTCTAGCTACCATACCAGAAATAACTGGAGGCATTATAAAAATGTGCTGTGCTGTGCTTAGTTGCTCAGTTGTGTCCAGCTCTTTGTGACTTCATGGGCTGCAGCCCACCAGGCTCCTCTGTCCATAGGGATTCTCCATGCAAGAATACTGGAGTGGGTTGTCATGCCCTCCTCCAGGGGATCTTCCCAACCAAGGGATCGAACCCAAGTCTCCTGTGTTGCAGATGAATTCTTCACTGACTGAACCACCAGGGAAGCCCATTAGAAAAATACAGCACATTAAATGAATCTGAAAATATTCTTTGCACTTTAAAAACCTGTGCTAATTCCGCTCTAGTACTCTCCAAGCCACTCACCAAACCCATACTTTCCCTCTTCTCTTCACCCATGAAATAGCTTCAGTCTGAGGTCTTAACCTGTGGTAAACCCAAAGCATCCGTTCCAAGATTCCTCCAAAATCCAGTTTCCCATGTTGGGGCCTCAAATAGTCTTTAGCATAATGTTCTTTCTCTGAACTCTTTGAAGCACAAAATTCTCACTTTGTGTTCTTATGACCAGAACAGAAACAAAACTTTTCTGAGTAGATTGAAGCAGCTTTGTTTTTCTTTTTTAGAGCATAACCTAGAAATGCGAAGCCTGATTTTCTAGAGGCCCTTGAAGTGCTGCTGGCTTAGATCACAAATGAAAAATTCAGATGTAGACAGGTGTAAAAGTCAAGCACTCAGCCTGGGGGATTCTGGGTGGCTCCAATTCAGCAGAGCAAATGGCAAAACAACAGGTGTCCACAGATGTACTGACCCACAAGGCACTCATACTCAAAGCTCGCCTTGAGATTGAATTCTCTCATTGAAATCTGCCCCCTCAGTCTGACCCCCATCACCCTCTGCAGGGCTCTGGAAATTATGCATTCTGCTGGCCTTATGTTACAGGTACCAGGAGGTTATGTGTGACTCACCCAGGATTAGCGGGCTTTAGGACTCAAAGTTCTGACATTTTCAAGCTGTTTATTAGTCAGAGGACGTTGCAGCCTACCTACAGAGGTTGCATAATAATTAAAAACTATAGTTGGAACAAATGCTCACGGGTGACCACACAGGACAGAGACTTGCTGAATTGGAAACTCAATCTAGGGTCCTCAGAGCCTTAAAGAGTTGTCTTGAAATAAGACATCTGCAGGATGGGGAAGAAGGAATATGATGGAAAAAGAGAGTCAATATGACTTTCCCTAATTGGAGGATCAAATATAGGGTTGGTAAACCTTGTAAATCAGGTATTCCACTTACTGTGTCTTAAGGTAGTCAGGAACTAGAGCCAGAAACTATTAAAGTAAAAACTTTATAAGCTTTGTACCACTCCACATCTGTTCTTATGGTTATTCTGTGTTTGTCTCTTGGTATGATAATGTGCAAGCATGCTCAGTTGCTCAGTCATGTCCAACTCTTTGTGACCTCACAGACTGTAACCTGCTAGCCTCCTCTGTCCATGGAATTTTCAGACAAGAATACTAGAATGGCTTGCCATTTCCTACACCAGGGGATCTTACACACGCATACGGTGGGAGGGAACACTTCACCCAAGAAAAAACTGAGCTGAGCAGCAGCAATTTCATGTGTGAACAAAAGTTGCATATAGCAACTCTGTCTGTAATAGAAAACTGGAAATAACCCAAGGGTCCATCAAGAGGGGATTGTTAAATATAGAGCAGCTTTACCATGGAATACGATTCAGCTATTAAAAAGAATGGAGAGGACAAACGTGCTGATATACAAAGATGCCTGAGATATGTTAAGTGAAAAAAGCAAAGCGCTAACAGTATACATAGGAGAAGGAGATGGCACCCAACTCCACTACTCTTGCCTAGAAAATCCCATGGACGGAGGAGCCTGGTGCGCTGCAGACTATGGGGTCGCTAAGAGTCGGACACGACTAAGCGACTTCACTTTCACTTTTCACTTTCATGCATTGGAGAAGGAAATGGCAGCCCACTCCAGTGTTCTTGCCTGGAGAATCCCAGGGACGGGGGAGTCTGGTGGGCTGCCATCTATGGGGTCACACAGAGTCGGACACAACTGAAGCGACTTACCAGCAGCAACAGTATACATACATAAAATCCCATTTCTATATGGTGTTTCCTTATAAGGTGAGGCATATAATATGTATCTGCACTTTCTTGTATGTATACAGACAGTGTCTGGAAGGAAATTAAAAAGTTAATTGTGCCACTTCCCACCTCTGGGATTGAGAATTTAGGAGAGGTATTGGGGAATTATTGCTTTCAACTTTGTAATTTTTATTCTGTTTGAAAGTTTAAAAAATATTTATAATTAAAAAAAAATTTTTTTAATCTTCTAAGGGTTTCAGCCAGGATAATTTCAGGATTTACAATTTTTGAAAAGCTGTCCTTCAGTTCTAATTTCAAATAGGAATGTGGACTTTAGTTTCCTGATTTCTTGTTCCTTCACCCAGGATGGTGGACAAAGCTGCAGTTGTTTTTTTTGTTTGTTTTTTGGTGGCCCCATGGCATGTGGGATCTTAGTTCCCCAACCAATGATCAAACCCACACCCCCTGCATTGGAAGTGTGGAATCTTAACCACTGGACCTGCCAGGGAAGTCCCCAAATTGCAGTTTGAATATATATTCTTTTCAAGCACATGTGGAATATTTATGACCACGTTCTAAGTCACAGCAGGATTCAACAATATGCCAAGGAAATGATAGCATATAAACAACATTCGCTGTCTACAATGCAATAAAATTATAAATCAGTTACAACAGTACCATATTTAAGCAATAGTTAAATAACCAAATCAAAATGTAGTCTCATTCTAAATTCTCTAACAGTGATAACATAAAAGAAAAACTTCTATTAATGAATTTTCTCTGGTTTTTACCCTCACCCTTAATCATGATGATATTCACTGCTCCTAAGTTGAACTATGCTGTGACTAAATGAACAAGTCAGTTTATTTGTTTCTATCTCATCTCGTCCCATAAAAATTTGAAAGAGGTTCAGTTGCTTGAACTCAATTCTGAATATGGAGGAACTTTCCTTGTCGTTGGTTGTAATGTTAATATATTAAAGCCATAAAATTCCTCCAAGATCCTAACCCATGGTGACAGGCATGTTGAAGGATCCTGTTTTCCTCTGGAGAGAAGCCCACAGCTGCCAGTCACAATAAACTTTAGATACTGACATGGACAGATGCCCAGGATATATCTTATGTGAAAAAGAAAAACCAGTTATAAGACAATGTGTATTATATGTAGTATTAGATGATCTAATGTGGAAACCAGGGGTATGCCTGGTGTGCCAAGGAAGCAAAAAAATTTTCAAAAGAATATATATTTAAAGTACTGAAATAGTCATTAAAGGGAAAAGAACAGCTTTGATCTCCATATGCTTGTTTTACTGGTTAGTATTTTTATTTTGAATGAAACGTGGGTGGGGTAGGGGACATCATAGTAACCCTTTTCAGGATTAGGGTTGCCTAAGTTCTACTGATAAATCTGGCCATGATTTAATAATATGATTTTGTAAAAATTTACATATATAGTAGATGTTCATCTATGCAGAAAAAGCAATCTGGATAAATACACTTAAATACACCTCTAATTAAAAGTGGTTATCTCTGAAGGATAGAGTTTTAATTTCCACATTACAGATTTCTGGAACTTTTAACATTTTTTACAGTGAGTAGGAATTCTTTTGCAATCAGGAAATAATGAAAATTGAAAGAACAAAATAAAACAAATTCATTTTAGGCAGCAGGCAGTTAGGGCTTGTCTGGAAATATCACTCATTAATTGTGTGCTTGTGTAGTCTTACTACCCGGTTTCAGCTCTGGAGACATTGCCGCCAAGTTCAGCCACAGAATCTTTCCCACAAGCACAACCTGAAAGCCCACCCTTATGCACTGCAGTTTCCCGTGACATCTTTGTGACCTTCCGCTGCCACCTCTGATCTCTGGCCACACTCTACTTGTCCCCCTGTCTAGCTTGGCTCAGTGGGAATTCATCTAACTGTTAAGAATCCCAATCTGTTTTTCTCTTTTCCAGCTTGGCTCAATCCCCCGGGATTGACATTACTGCAGACCTTCTAATGGAACCTTACTTCTTTTTCCTAGGTAAATAGGCCTTCTGGCCATTTTTGTGCATGATTCATAACTTTATGTAAATGTTCAGGCAAGCTGGATGAATGTAAATTGTGGATGTGATCCATTAAAGATATTGAGCACAATAAGTTCCTAAAGCTGCGCTTGAATGTGAAATGGTTGATACCAGGCAGAGGATGCTTGCCAGTTTCCTGACAGTCTAGGGATGAAGGATAAACCACTGCAAGAGAAGAGCAAGACAAGAGGTGGCTAGTTGGCAGTGAGGAGAGAACAGTTTGGGGAGGTGAGGATACTGAGTGGTGGTGAGGGGTTTTGACAGACGAGAGATTTCTCTGGGTGGAGAATTCATCAGGGTCTGAGCTTCCTGAAGACAAAGGCTATTACGGCCACCTGGGATTTACTGGGCTTTAGCTAATCCTGGGCTTGGAGACACACAGATTACCTGTCTGGCCTATTTCTGGGTGTGTCATACAGAGAACAAAACCCAGTAAAAGAGATGGGAGAGTAGAACTCCTTTGAGGTGGAAGGGTCCTTCTCCAAGGTGAAGCAGATGGCAAGTCACAGTAGGTAGGTCTTGCTTGATGGATAGCCAGCCACACAAAGACAGAGGCTCTGAGAAAGACTGGAGAAGGAAAGAAAGGGGACAGAAGCAGGCCAGTGAGCACTTCCAGTATTAGAAAGGAGTCAACAGCCAGGCCCAGACACCAAACCTGGAGACACCTGTATGATTCTTTCTTTTAATTTAAAAAAAAAAAAAAAATTCTGCCTGTGCTCGGTCTTTGTTGTGGTGCATGGGCCTTCTCTAGCTGCAGTGCGCGGGTCTCTTGTTGAGGTGGCTTCTCTTCTTTTGGAGTACGAACTCGGGAGCTCATAGGCTCAGTAGTTGCCGGGGTTTGGTGGGATCTTAGTTCCGCGACCAGAGATCGAACCCACATCCCCTGTACTGGAAGGTGAATTCTTAACCATCGAACCACCAGGGAAGTCCAACACCTGTATGATTCTTAACTATTGTGTGACTTCCCTAGTGTGGTATTTATGTTTTTCCATGTCAGTTTCTATGGTGATGAGCTATAAACCAGTAGCAGTAAAACAGCAAAAGCTTTAAAATGAAGTGGGTTTGTCTTTAGGGGCAGCAAGGATGTGGGGAGCTGGGGAGGCTGGCAAAGGTACCACCCCAAAGAGACAAAAGCCTGCTGGTCTCCTGGGTCCACTGTAAGATGGTGGAGAAAACCCAGACCTAACATTAAGCTTGTGCAAAGGAGGCCTTTAATTTTTTTAAAAAAGGCTTTCCCTGTGGGATTTTCTTGCCTCTACCCCATTTTACTTATCCCTCTATTGTGGCACTTATTTCACACTTCATAGGAGGAAATAACTTGCCCTGTGACTATTTGCTTTTATACACTTAGCTAGAATGAAAACATGTCTCACGTGTTCCTATTTTATCAAGAGCCTTATATAGAACTGAGCATGTATCAGAGGCTCAATATATATATATATTCATTTTGTGAATTAAAAATCAGATCAGATCAGATCAGATCAGTTGCTCAGTTGTGTCCGACTCTTTGCGACCCCATGAATCGCAGCACACCAGGCCTCCCTGTCCATCACCAACTCCCAGAGTTCACCCAGACTCACGTCCATCGAATCAGTATGCCATCGAGCCATCTCATCCTCTGTCATCCCCTTCTCCTCTTGCCCCTAATCCCTCCCAGCATCAGAGTCTTTTCCAATGAGTCAACTCTTCGCATGAGGTGGCCAAAGTACTGGAGTTTCAGCTTTAGCATCATTCCTTCCAAAGAAATCCCAGGGCTGATCTCCTTCAGAATGGACTGGTTGGATCTCCTTGCAGTCCTTTTATACAGATATATAATGCATAAGTGTGTCCTTTTCGTTTACAATTTTTCTTTGTCTTTGCCCTCCCCCTCTTCTCATAGCCTCATGCATGTGTGCATGCTAAGTTGATTCAGTCGTGTCCAACCCTATGGACTGCAGCCCGCCAGGCTCTACTGTCCATGGGATTCTCCAGGCAAGAATACTGGAGTGGGTTGCCATGCCCTCCTCCAGGGGATCTTCCCAACTCAGCGATAGAATCTGAGTCTCTTATGCCTCCTGCATTGGCAGGCAGGTTCTTCACCACTAGCACCACCTGGGAAACCCCATATTTTTATGACCATATATTAATATTAGAACACACACACATACATGTCTTTTTGTGTCTGTCAATTGATGTTTTACAAACATTTAATTATGTCATTTGAAAAATTTTCTTTCCCTTGGTTTTCTTCCTCAACAATATCTCTTAGAAATCTACCAAGTAAACCTCTATAGGATGATCTTGTTATTTTTAATAGCTGCATAGTAGTATAGGTGTGGCTTTGTGATAATTCATCCAAGGTGCGGCTGTGCTAGAGACCTCAGCTTTCTTGAGTTGATTGCTCACATCTCTTCCCAGTTTGGAGTTCAGTGACACTAGGCTGGCCGCTTGAGATTGGGCAAGGTGGGATTACTTACGTGATAGGAATATGCAAAAGCTACAAATTAGGGCTTTTTCCAGTGGTTTTTTAACTAGCAAATTACTGATCTCTATGAATGGGTTTTAGTTTGTTTCTAGTTTGTTTTTTGTTTTTTGTTTTTTCTAGGGTGGAGGTGTAGTGAGCCAGTACAAACAAACAGTGCTGACACACAAACACGTACATCCACGCATACATATGTGTGTACATACTTGTATCTCCTATGTACTGGTATTTTTACTTCTGTGGGACATAGGACTAGAATTGATGGATCAAGGGAATACACATTTTCAGTTTCAAAAGATGTTGCCAGATTATAAAGGATGGTAGAAATTTCTACCAACAGTGTAAAAACTGTGCATCCCTGCTAGCAATGGAAATTAGCCTCATTTTGATTTTTGCTCGTTTGAAAGGTATAAAATGATATCTCATTGTACTTTAGTTTGCACCTCTTTGAATACTAATAATTTTGAGCTTTTTTTCCTAAGCATATTGACTATTTAAATATGCTCTTTTGTGGCATGCTTCCTAATAGCTTTTGTTCATATTTCTTCTGGGTTATTTGTCTCCCTCTTGTCCATTTACAAAACCTTTTTGCTTATTGTTGTTTTTATTTATCTTTCTGTCCTACACATTGTATTTTCCCCTAAATCTATTTTTTGTCTTTTGACTTTATTTTGTCTATTACCATACAAATTTTTTAGAGTCACAAGGGAAAATATATTTATATTTTCTTTTATGGCTTCTGGATTCTAGTCTTGGTTTACCAAGCCCCCTGAACTCTCACCCCTATATTGAACATGCAGTCTCCTAAATTTTCAAGATGGTTATTGTCTTATTTTTTAATTTGTTTTTAATCTATATGGTGTTTATATTTGTATGTGGTATAAAATAGGAGTCCAGTCTTACCTTCTTCCAGATGGAAGTTGTCTTGGCACCATTTATTAAATAACCCATCCTTTTTCATGGAGTTGAAACACCAACTATATCATACGGTAAATTCTCATATATATACACTTGGCCTATTTCTGGGTTCTCTATTTTATTCCAATGGTACATTTATCTATTTCCATGCCAATACTGAATTGATTTAATTACAGTAGTTTTATAGTACACTCTGACATCTGGTAAGACAGATCTCATCCTTTTTCTTTTCCATGTTTTTATTTGCCAATCTAAAGCATTTATTCTTCTATGTAACTTTAAGATCATTTTATTCAGTTTTCTCCCAAATCAAAACTTTATTATCTAATTACAATTGGATCAAATGTGTACATTAATTTCGGAAAAAATGACATTTTAATCAATATTCTTTCCAAAGATATTTACTGAGTACCTACTTTGTGACAAGCTCTGGAGATATAGCACTGGAGAAGACAGATGGCTTTGCTCTGAGTTTAGGTTTTTTTTTTTCTTTAAATAAATAAACAGCCCAGAAATTCCATGCTCCTACCCAACAGAAATGAGTGCTAAAATCCACCAAAATACATGTACAAGAATACTCATGCAACAAAAAGAAAAAACAAGCAAGCAAAAAAAACAAAAACAAAAACAAAACTCATGGCAGCTTTATGTATAATAGAAAAAAACCTAGAAGTAACACCAATGTTTTTTCAGTAGAATGGATACATAATGCAGAGGAATCTTAGAGATACTATTGTGCATAAGGAGATGAACACAAAAGAGTACATACTCTATGGTCTCATTAATATGAAGTCCCAAAACAGGTAAAGCTTATCCTGAGATAGAGCAGAACATGGCTACTGTTAGAGGATATTGACAATGAGGGGGGCACAAGGGAAACTTCTGGGGTGATCTGACTATTGATGACATGAATACGTATATACTTTTATCAAGCCATGTATTATGCACCATCCACTGTACTGTTTTTAAGTCTTCCTTCGATTAAAACCAAATAAATAAAAGGGAAATTCATCCTCATGGAAATGCCTTCCTCCCCTTGAGGTGCCTAGGGTGAGCAACCATCTGCCCATTCCCAGCTTCTGCCTTCTCCATCGCTGAAAAACTGAGTTTTTTAGTACTTTTTCGGCTTGGCTATTGCAGTCTTGAAGTGCCTGCAGCTGCTGTCAACTTCATGATTTTCCATCTCCCTCCCCCCTTTTAAAAAATATGTTTAAAAAAAATCTCTTGATGGAATACAGTACAGTATTGTGGAAAAGCAGCAGACCTGGACCAGCTCAAAGCAGCCAGCTCGAACTCCCTCTCCCCTACCGGTCAATAAGAAACCCTGGATTTTTGTGCCTTACCCCCAAAAGAGTTATAAAGTTCAGTAAGTGCCTGGAAAGCAGGCAAGACTCTGCGATGCAATCTGGATCACCCATTACCAATTTGCTTTGCTCACCCACCGTAGTGGCTGGGCCTTATGCTTCCTAGGGGAAAATGAGCAGTTTGAATGCCTGCCCCCTCCTCCCTTCTCCCATCTCACCCACTCTCCTCCCTTTGTTCTCGATGAATGGTTCCCTGGTGTGGGGGTGCTTGTATTTGTGGCTCTTTCGGGGAGAAAACTTTGAGCCCCACTTGGGGTTTCACACGTAACCCCAAGATTGTCAGCATCGGATGCAGCCTGCAGCAGTTACAAAAGGCGGATTACCATGCAGCGCTGCTGAGCTGCCGTTTGTGCCATTTTCTATTTCCGCCCTCTAGGGCAGTGACTCACTGCTTTCCAGTTCAATGTGGGGACACGTCCCACAGTGTTGACTGTCTGATGCTCCTGGAGGACATTCCTAACCCACCACTCACCAAGTTATTAGAAATCTAACTCCGAAATCACTAATCCCCAAATAACCTCTATTCTTTCTACCGCTGGCTTCCTTGCTTTGATTTTATGCACAGTAGTTCTAAACTCAAGGCCAAAAATTCTACCCCATGCGGAGCCACTTTCAAAGGAGAACCAATATGCTAAGACTAGAGGGGGATTTGAATAGCGGCTAATTGTCAGTTTGTCTAGTGAAGAAAGCTTCCTCTCTCCCCTGAGCGGGCTGGTTATTTGTTAAAATTTGCTGGGGTTTTGGAGCACCTCGCTGTCAGGGGCAGCTCAAACTCAGCAGTTTTAATTATTAATCAGGTCAAAGGCTGACGACAATTTTTCTTCTCTTCAGGGGAGGGTCTGGAAAGTTCACAGGAGGGGCTGTCCCAGCCCTTGTCCTATGATGGGTGGAAAAGAGGGACGAGGGAAGTGATTCATGCCAAAAGGGTCTGAGTTCTTAATGGTTCTTTGCCCTAGACAGACTGTGTCAGAAAGTTGCTTAATCTCCCTCTGGATTGATTTTTAAGTGTATCTAGGTCTTTATATTACACTTTCTGTGGGTGGTGGTGGGTGGGTGGGTTGTGGCCTTCTGACTTAAACAAATTCCAGACTTGATACACATGTGAAAGTGTGTCCTGTCGTACCTGTGCAAGCTGGAGTGCAGAAAAGGTGGCTAGCTTCCTCAAAGGTGTCCGTGTGGGGGCATCAGTTCACGGGGCGGGGGTGGCGACGGGCATCAGTTCACGGGGCGGGGATGGCGAGGGCTCCTTTCTGCTTCAGCGGTCTCTGGAAAAGGCACCGGGCTTTTTCCAGTTTGGGTTTGTAGCATTTCCAGATAGGCTTCCTCTATTCCTGCCCTGCCTCCCACGCTTCTCTCCTGGTCTCTGTGGATCTGGTTTCTCTTTTTGGCCTGAGACCTCAGCTTGACAAGATCCAGAAAGGTCTCTTTGCGGTCTGCCTTTCCCTCAGCCATTCTACAGGATTCCAACAGGCCCCGCCTCCCGCCCCTGTTGCTAGGCAGATTCCCCTGTTGCTAGGCCACAACAGCTGCTTCCCAGCCTCAAGAAGAGGCACAAATGCCCGGTGACCCCCTCAACAGTCTCCCCACCTAGCCACACGCTTGACAAAACAAGTCAATCTTAAACACCTGCTATATGTAAACACCTGTGCCCAGCGTGGAGCAGTTCCAAATGGGGGAAGAGGTGGCAAGCTCAGGGCTGGCAGAGATAGGGGTGACCAGTCATCCTGGGGGTGGTGATCAGACTGTCTTCTGGGAAGCGTCTTACAGGATGGCCACTAACTTGAAGACTTTTCCCTGGTCCAGGGTCTGACCCTTAGCGTTACAGGTTCAGAAAACTCATTTTGTGTGCAACTAAAAACAGATCCTTGTCCTGGTAGCAAAAGCATATTAATCAGGCTTGAAAGACTGATGTCTAAAATGAGAATGTGAATTGATTAATTTGTAATGAGAAGTCTGTCACATGGAACTAGGATGCTCCTGCAGGCACCATGGTCTCTCTAAGGAGGCAGACTTTTCTCAAAATGATAGTGTCACTGAAGGATTTTGGAGACTTGATGTGGAGCACCATTTTTGCCTAAGAAAGGGAGTGTATTTATCTCTCTCTCTCTCTCTTTTTTTTTGCTATGCTGTGCAGCATGCAGGATCTTAGTTCCCCAGCCAGGGATCGAACCCATGCTCCCTGCCTTGGGAGTGTGGAGTTTTAACCACTGGACTGCTTGGGAAGTGCCTATTTATATCTATTTTTACCATCCTTACTATATGCCTGGCAAAATGCCTCATGTTTATAGATGTAATTCTACTAATTCTTCACATCAGCCATGAGAGGGAGCTACAAACACTCATTCCCATTTCACAGAAAGAAAGCAGTTCAGATTAGATTGCTTACCTAAGGTCATCAAGCTAATAAGTGACAAATCCAGGGTTGGTACTCAAGGCCCATGGTGGGACTAATAGATCTCAGCTCCCTGGCAATCTTGAGATGACAAATTAGGTTGGGGGCAAGTTGGATAATGGATACTGAGGTGCTGATGAATCAGCCAGATGGAAATTTCCTTTAAGTGATGGGACCTTTGAAGTGGAGCTCTGCTGAGCCTAGATCTTGAGATGAAAATTAGAGGCACCATCCAACATATGCTTCACCCCTTCTGGAAGCATTCTGAGGGAATAGCTTCTACATTCTTATTGGTAGTGGATAAGTGTGTTTTTAACTCCGCTGTAGTGATAGAAAGCAGGAAGGTCACCCAGGACTGGGTAGGCATCTGAATGGGGTAGGACAGGGCACCCGAGGGGCTTCCCAGGTGGCGCTAGTGGTAAAGAACCCATCTGCCAATCCAGGAGACATAAGAGACCTGGGTTTGATCCCTGGGTCAGGAAGATCCCCTAGAGAAGGGAATGGCAACCCATTCCAGTGTTCTTGCCTGGAGAATCCCATGGACAGAGGACCCTGGTGGGCTAAAGTCCATGGGGTTGCAAAGAGTTGGACACGACTGAAGTCACTTAGCATGCACAGGCATCTGAGGGAGTTGCCAGGGTTAGAAGCTCAAAGGGGAAATGTTCCTGAGAGAGTATTTTCATCACCATTTTGCCAGTTGGCCATTAACACAAGAGGCCCAGCATCTGAGCATACCAAGAGACCAAGGTCTCAACTCCAAGGACAGGCAGAAGCAGCCTTGGGGAGAAGGTAGTATTCACAGAACTCCCTGGAAGGGACAATCTGGAGCCTGTCTAAGAAGAAAGGGACAGAGAAGTGCAGTGCCTTCCTTGTCCAGGGGCCTGGTCAAGAGCCCCTATTAATAGTCAGGGCAAACATGAAGACAGCCCTGATCTGGGAGACAAATCAAGACAGAGCTTGAAGCTGTGTGGCCAAAAAAATTTAAAAAAAGAGAGACAGAGAGATAGAAAGAGAACAGACAGGGGTCCTGAGTGGCAGTTTCTGAAAGCAACTAAGGGCTCTATCAGGCATGGCCATCCCCTCTATTTCTGTTAACCTCTGGCTCTGGCTAAACTGTGAGCATCTTTGTTCTGTATCCAAGCCTTAAAGAACTGAGGAGTGAAGGGCAGGAGGTGTGGGTTTCCCACAAGCTGTAGCTTTTCTAGCCTCCTTTCTCCCCCATCTTGCTTACTCACATATTCTTACAACAAACTTTCCTGCGTCTAGACTTGAGTCTTTCTGGGAGAAGGAATCTGTGCTCCACAAGCTGTCTGTTTCTCTGCTTTTGTAATTTACTTTTTTGGCTTCCCCCCCAGTTTCCTAGTGAAGTACTTTTTGAACAATCTCAGCCTTGTCTGGACGCCTGAGATTTGCCCGCATTGGGGCCAAGAGAGTCAAGGGGTTCCAGGGCCCCTGGAAATTTAGCATGGTGAGCCAGCAGCTGTCTCAGCTGGATTTGCAGGAAACAGCTGGTGGAGCCGGGGCAGAGAGAGGTGAAACCTCGAGAGAGGAAGAGATTGAGTAAGGGAGAGAGATGGGAGCAGCTGCAGTCACTAAGCCTTCCTGCCTGGACTCCTCCATCACAGAGGCCAGCCCAGCTCTAAGGCTCCCCAGCCTGGCTTTACTCGAAAAGAAACAAACAAGTTAAAGTGATGCCCTGGGGACTATAAACAGCGGGCATGGCCAGTATCTGACAGGGAATCGGACAAGGGCTCTTAACCTTAGAGCACGGGGTCTGTTCACCTGCAAATCTTAAGGACAGCTGGGGTGTGATTCATCCAGAGGGGGATTATGCCCCAGACACTAGACCAGGACTGTTTGGGGATGAGATCCAATCAGGGCACATGGCATTCAACTGAAACAGAGGAGAATTGGAGGAATTTGGGCCTCTTCTGTTAGTTTAGTAAACTGAGAGTCTCTTAGAGATTTGTGCATGATGTTGGCCTGTGCCTTATTGGAGGCCCTTCTCAACCCCCACCTCCCTTATTTGGCGAACGATGATTTTTTTCCTTAAAGACTTGATATTATGTAATAATCAAGGAAAGGCAATAATTTCCCCGCTTTATTGCTGGCTGGCCTTTGGGAAGGAATGGCTGGAGTTGGGAAGATCCCAGGGTCACTCTGAAACTTTTGAGAGAGGATACCTTCTCATGACCCACTAATATATTGCAGACTCAGGCTTGGTTCCTGGGCAGCAGAGGTTAAATTGAAATCTTGATTCTCTTGGTAACTTGATGGCTTAGTTTAGGCCTCGGGTTGCTGTTCCATGAACTGCCTTGAAATTTAATCACCCAAATTTATTTCCTAGAGTGTTTTTCAGCATCTCCTCCTCTAGGCCCATTAGTCACCATCCCGTGACCTGACAGAGTGATTATTAAAGACCCTGTGGTTCCTTTTCACTAGATTTAGGGGTGTTGGTAACTCTGGAGGCAAGTTCTAACTTGAGTCACAGTTGGGTGGACTTTCCCACAACTGGTTGTGAATCTTCCCTGAGGGCGCTCTCAGGGCCTGGGAGAATAACACTGTGGACCTTCTGTTCTTCCTTAAAAACCAGTGAGATGGTTCCTGGGTTCTTCTTGGACTGGTGTTCTTGGGCTGAGGGTTATATTATCTTTTGCCCCTGGGCACGTCACAGACATTTCTTAGCTTCAACCTCCCTTTTGGTGAAATGGAGGCAATGCACATTACAAAAAAAAAAGGAGTGTTGAGCCCAGCACAAAGGCTTGCAACCTATGTTAGCGCCCTTGCCATCTAGCTGGGACAAGGCTCAGGCCTTCTGTTGGGACTCTTGGAAGAAAAATTTTATCAATCTGACTTTGAAGCCTTCTCAGAAACTGTTATTTCAAGGGTAGGTGAAATTTTATCTGTTCCCCTCCCTCAACCTGATCCTCTAAAGTAGGAGTTGCAAACTTAGATGATTACAATTGGCAGGCAGGTAATATTCCCTGGTAGCTCAGATGGTAAAGAATATGCCTGCAATGCAGGAGACTGGCGTTCGATCCCTGGGTCAGGAAGATCCCCCAGAGAAGGAAATGACATCCCACTCCAATATTCTTGCCTGGGAAATCCCATGGACAGAGGAGCCTGGCGGGCTATAGTCCGTGGGGTCACAAAGAGTTGGACACGACTGAGCGACTGAGCACACACACAATATAAATACATAGCAATCTGTCTGAGCATGGGGGCCACAGGAGGGCCTGAGCCCTGCAAAGATAAGATGCTATCTCTCTGCTGGAAACAGTGAAAATGGGGCCCCAGTATGATCTTCTATTTTTTAAAGAGAAGCCAGATATCAGACTTTTGGGGAGAAAAGTCTCAAATTTTAAATGCATTCAATCAGTTGAAACATTTTAAAAGTGGGATGAATGAAATACTGTATAGCTTCCACTGGTAAAGTTCCACCCCTTGCCCTTGGCAGGTTCTGGAGGGAGTGCTCTCCCTTCCCCCAAGACTGGGCCTCCCTATTGCCTCTTGGTTGACCTCTGGAGGCATCTACCAGGGCCTGCTCCTCTCCTGCAGACATGTTGGACCAGTTAAAGGTTATTCTGTAGAAACCTCCACCAACAAGTCAAAAGATGAGTTTCCTGCTCTTAATAGATAATTTTTATTGGTTTTGCAATAAACGTATGAAATAGAAACAATAGCAATAAACCAGCTCAACAAGAAATCGAAAGGCACAGGCCCCCAAAGCCCTTCCCGCCTCTTCTTAATGAGTCTCTAATTTATAGACTGACTAGCAGGCCCACTTTTCTTTTTCCAAGCTTTGCAAACTTTTCCATCTCGGGGGCTGGCGTGCTCTGGGGGCTTTTGCACTGGTTTCCTAGGAGCTGCTGCAATGGAGGCCAGGACATAGATGGCCCACACAGGAGGGGGGTGCACAGCTTTGGGGTTTGGGGTTCTGGACCCAGCCCTGTTTCCTGTGTCTCTGACGGTCTTTCCCCTTTTAAATTTCATATTTATCGATGAGGGGCAGAAAGAGAGTAATCAGGATAAAAACTCATGCTGAAATGACTGAAGTCCACGATTTAACTTTTGGAGAGCCAAGTGACGAAGGGGTAGGCACCGAAGCATCCAGAGGCTGGGGAAGGAGTTTGCCCACGTCTTCTTCCCCCCCACCCCCCACGGCCCTCCGTCTGCTAAGCAGTGCCAAGGGGTGAGGTGGGGGTGAACTTGGTGTCTTTGTGACACTGATGAGACCTCCTGGCTATTGTTCTCAGTGGCAACTCAAGCAGCGAGCTGGAGGCCCTGGGTCCCTGCCAGCGGGTATTTACTTGTGGGGTTGCTGGCAGTGTCAGATGAGTGATAGCTAGAGTCAGAAGGGCTTCGTGCTCTGTTGGAACATTTCCCCTGAGGCCTGCAGCCCGAAGAATAGGTTATCTGTGTTCCCCATCATGCCTCCAAGAGAGAGCGCAGGCCTCCTCAGAGCTTATGGCTCCTCAGGGCTCACGCCTCCACAGTGAAAGGGAGAAACAAGACCGAATGGGTGTCCCTACACATTTCTTGGGGAGCTGGGTGACCCTGGGGTCTGCTTAGCGAGGAGCCTGGTAGACTTCAGCAGGAGGGCAGGAAGGCCTTCGTTGTGGAGGTGTGTGCTTTTGTGCCCTCGGCCAGTTTGGCGCTCCCACACTCCCTTCCTGCCCGGGGTGAGGAAGGAGGGGAGGAGGGTGCCTCTCCCAGGAATTCACAGCCCCGAAAGGGCCTCCGACTTCTCCAGAGCCTGCTCTTGGCCACTCTCCTCCTGCTCACTGCATGTCCCTCTCCTCAGCGGGCTTGGGGGAAGAGACCGCTGACTTTGCAACCCACCGCCCCTGAAAGTCCCCATCTATGGTGTGCTGTTATGCTTCGAGGACACAGGACTGTGAACTCGAAATTGTCTCGCCTTTGTCACCTCCTGGCAGGTCTTTAGAGCTCGGGGAAACAGCCGAGCGGTACAAATCGCCCCGGCGTGGTAAAGCCCCCCTTACTCCTGATGGGCTGCCTGACTCATATCCGTTTCCCTGGCAAAAAATAAGTTTTTGTTATTGCTGGCTTGGCAGAAGCACGGAAGAGTGCGCGAGGATCTACTGCCCCATGCATCACTGGCCAAATTGCCTGAGAAATCCCAGCTCTAGAACTTTTCATCGTTGGCTGTGATGTACGGAGCAGAACGGCGGCTCCATTTCCCCCGCGTGGGGCTTAGCAGCACTGGCACTTAGCAGACCTGCTCTGCTTGCAACTCCCAGCAAATGGGGCCTCTCTTTCCCTTCTCCTCCTCTTGGCCCTGATCCCCACCCCCTCTTTATCTTTCCCATCCCCCGGTCTGCTCATCAACCCCCTCCCTGCCTCTACCCAGCAGAGCCATAGCTGGAGAATCAGGAGGAGGCCCACAATGTCATTTCCCCATCACTCTGCAGACAGTTCCACACTAATGTTCTTTTAATGCTGTGATGCTGCACTAATTAATAAGCATCCTGCACAGAGGCCTCGCCTCGCCTCTCCTCCCCTCTCCTCCTCTTCCCTCCCCACCCCTCCCCACCAGCCTTCCAGAAGGCCTCGTGACATCCTGGCAACTGGCAGCCGAGAAAGGATTTCTCTCCTCTACCTGGGCTGCCTGATATTGCTATGAGAGATAACTGTATACGAACCAATAATCTAGCCTGACAATCCAATTTACTGACCAATAGCGCACAATCCACCATGTCATCGGCTGTGGGGAGGCCCATAAATTAGTTCCTAGTAATTTATTCTGATCAATAGAATGGGCAAAGTCACTTGTCTCTTTAATCAAAGGCCCTCTCAGAGATGTCAGGACAGGCAGCTGCGTGGGAGGCAGAAAGTCTCTGTGAGCAACTGGGCGGTGGGTGCTCGGCCCTACACCCCGAGCCCTGGCTTCCAGGATCCAGCAGAAGGCTTCTGAAACAGGGCTGGTGTCAGAGGGACCCACAGTCCAAGCTGCCTACGGTTCCTTTGGCCTCCCCAGCCACAGAACGTTGGCTGCAAAGGAAGTTAAGGGCAGAGGTGGCCAGGGTGGTAGTGAACAAAAGATAGACTTGAGGGGACTACACTGAAGCCCAAGGATGTCTTATCTCTTCTAAATATTCAGAGTCTTCCTCTCCAGGTCACAGAAGCCCCGCCAGCACTTGTGCTAGGGTCTCTGTAAAGAGGAGGTCCATAGCGTGGTGGACCAGAGCCAGGTTGCCTGGCTTTGAATGGCGATGCTGCCATTTCCTAGGTGTGGAGCCCTAGAAAAGCTGCTTATGTCTCTGTGACTTGGTTTCCTCTGCTGTAAAGAGGGGCTAATAATAATGCCTGCCTCATAGGGTTATTAAGAAGATTCAATAAATATATTATACACAGAAAATGAGTATTAAAGTAAATCAGCAAATTAATATGTAAAACATTTAGTGCCTGACACATAGTAAGTGCTGTACAGAGTGCTTGTTAAACAAATACAGAGAGATCAAGGGAAAATGTTGATGTGATTCTCTCTGAAGATGTGCCAAATCCTTGAGATGCTCTACTGCTTGAAAACTTCTGCTCATTCCTACTCACCTTCACCTCTTGTCCTCCTTGTCCAGGATAAACAAAGGAAGAGTCTATTGATGCTATCTCTTTGAAATGTCAGAGAAATTCTAACGGCCTCTGTGCATGGGTCTCCCCCCTTCTCTGGACCCTTGGGCGGAGCCAGTGCATTGGCCTTGAGGAAAGACGCTGACTTTGCCTTAGAGAAAATGAGCCTATTTTTAGGCAGCAAGGAGGGAAAGGAAGCCCTGTTATCTCTGTTGGCTGTGGGGCCTGGCACATGAGGCGGCATTTACTGACATGAGCAAGATAAACAAGCAAAGACACAGAGCCATGGTGTGAGGGGCTGTCCTTTTGGGTTCCAGGCCCAGCCCTACCGGTCACTGGTTGTGGAACTTGGGCAAAGTCACTTCATGTTTCTGAACCTAATTCTGTACCTGAGACATGAAGGGGTTGGACAGGGTGATCTTGGAAGTCACTCCCGGCTCTGATACTCTGAAGTGCTGTGTGGTCAGTGAAGGTGTCTGTTGGCTTCTCTTTGACTTCCTCAGCCCTACACTCCCCACAGTAACAAGCTGAAAGGTTCTGAAACCAAGAGCCAGCAGCATGAGAAGGTCCAGGATATCTCAGGATATTATAATTACTAAATGGATGTCATTGATAGAACAGGGAAGGTGATGAGAGCCAACTCACTGAGGAGAGGGGCTCCTGGGCCTCTGATGCCAGCTGTGACTAGTTTCCTGAATGTGCAAGAGGCCAGGGGCCTGTCTTCTGTCATCAAGGTCAAAGCTAGGACTTCTGATTTTAGAGAACTTCTGGGGCCTCCTTTCTTCTAACCTCCACCCCTCAGGGCTACCTCAAGGTAGGGAACCTATTAAAAGCATAGCTTCATTAAGGCACGGGGCTTCCCAGGTGGCACAGTGGTAAAGAATCCACTTGCCAATGCAGGAGATGCAGGAAACACAGGTTTGATCCCTGGTTTGTGAAGATTCTCTGGAGAAGGGAAAATAAATGCTTAAAGGAATGTCAGTTCATGGTGGCGATGCCATCCTTTTCCTCCACAACTCCAGTACAAAGTGTGAAGACGTGACCCTGACTCCTGGGGTTGCTGTCCGAGAGGAAGACACAACCTTTCCCCAGGGACCCCCCTCCTGAAGGAAGAGATTCCACTATTCTTGCCTGGGAAGCCCCATGGACAGAGGAGCCCAGTGGGCTATAGTTCATGGGGTCACAAAGAGTCAGACACGATAGAGTGCACTCTCTCACAGAGACACAAAAAAGGAAACTGAGGCAAAATCCACTCAAAATTCCAAGCTCCAGTGACTGTCCCTGTGTCCCCATCCTGGCCTCCCACTTCCCCACAACTGAGCCCTGACATGTGCTCACCTCTGATGGTGTGTCCATCAGAGGTGAGCTGGAGGGCTGGGGTACAGCAGTCATTGGGGTGATGGGGCCAGGTTGGAGGCCTGAGGCCAGCCCAGGGTGGCTGCATGGCAGGTGCACACAGTTTCTGGTGAGCAGGAATCTGGCACCCTCTGCTGACCCCGCGGCGGGAGACAGCTGGTCAACCAGGCTGGGGCTGCAGTTACCCGGAGGGGGTGGGGTGGGGTCCAGGACCAAGCGGCAGCTTACCAGTCAAAAGAGCAGCTCCTCTCTCTGAATAGATCATTTTTATTGGTTTTGCAATAAGCTTATGAGACAGGAACAATCGCAATAAACAAACTGAACAAGAAATCGAAAAGATGGGCCCCGAAAGCTGTTACTGAGCCCTCCTCACCTTCTCTTAATGAGTCTCTAATTTATAACAAACTCATCAGCCTTGTACCTCCAGGGTTCCCTGACGCCAGGCTGGGAACCCACGCCTCTGCCTTGTGGGTGTATGATCAGTCATCCCGGGTGACTGAGACCTGGCTCCCGAAGGAAGAATTGGTCTAGGAGAATCCTGGGACAGGCCTGGAGCTTCAGTCACGGCTACCTCCGGGAAGAACTGGAAGGCGTGGGCCTCCCCCATCACTTACCAGACCTCTTCAGAATGGATGGGGCTAGCCGGCAAGGGTCCGCCTCCTTCAAGCTTCTTCTACAACCCTCTTCCCATCCTTAGGCTACAGATTCAGACCCAGGTACTACGTCTGCTTCAGAATGCCAGAGGAGGGCTTGTTTTTGGAGGCTGGGGTAGCTGGGAGTTTCTGAACCCCTGGACTGTATGCTCCTCAGATACGACTGAAGTGCCTTATGGGGGCTGGGTTTCCTCCTCAAAATGAAAGCATAACTTAGGGAAGAGCTGTGTCTCACGCCCTCCCTCCCAGTAGGCTCTCAGTGAGGGGGTTGCTCTCCGTCAGACTGGGCTTCCATGAGCCAGGGCTGAATCTCTTCCGTCAGGAGGGGAGTCCCTGGGGAAAGGTTGTCTTCCCATCGGACAGCAACCCCAGGAGTCAGGGTCACGTCTTCACACCTTGTACTGGGGCTGCGGAGGAAAAGGATGGCATCTCCACCACCCACCGACAGTCCCTTAAGCATTTATTTTTCTCCAGTCCCTTTTGTCACCAGGTGACCCTGAAGCCTTTTCCCAAGGCAGCTTCCTATTCTTCTGCCTGTCCCTGGCTTGAGGTACCTGTTAGCCCCACTGTATTCCCTGGTGCTGTGCATGGGGCACGGCACCCAGGGTTCAGACCTATTTTTTCTGCTCAGGATGATCCCCATTAGGTAGAGAGCTCTCTCCATGGGAGAGCAAGTGCGGCCAGGAGGTGTCTGCAATCCTAGGGGTGGCCACAAGATGTCAGTGTGAGGCCATGGAAATGGTTCCCATCCTGGGGCTGAACTCAAAAGGAAGGATAACAGGTTAACACAGCTTGGAGGGGGTGTGTGTATGTTGGGGTGCGGCAGGGCAGTGGTGTTCCTTGCTAGTCACCCCTGTTCTTCTTTCTCTGTCCCCTCTGTAGGTCCCAACCCTTGCCCTACCATTCCACACTTCCTCAAACTCATGCCAGTGCTCCATCTCTTTCCGCTCTGCCCCCTCTCATTTGCATTCAGGAGAGTGGGTCCTGCAGTTCCCTGACCTCCAGCTCTGGGGAGGATGTGGACCTACTGTCCCTGCTGCAGGCACTCCTGTTGGGGGGAGCAGCCGGTGGGTGTGTGGTCCTGTGTGTTACCTGGTGTGGCTTCAGGCCACTGGGTGCTTGAAAGCCTGGGTGTGCTTGCTTGGGGGCTGCCTCTGTGTGTGGGTGTTTGTATGTGTGTGACTCCATAAGGATTTGTATCTGCCACAAACAGAAGTTCGGAACTGGAAAGGTATCTTAGAAATCACCCAGTTCAGCCTCTGATTTTATAGATGAGGAAATAGAGACCCAAAGAGAACAAACCCTTCCCCTAGGCCATGCAGTGAGTTTGGCTAGGCTGTGCCCGGAACCCAAGTCTCCCGCCTTCCAGCCCAGTGTGTGCAGGGTGGGGGGCGGCGGTTCCTATCTGGGTGTGTCTCCAGGGCTGTGCGTTTGGTCGTCTTCTGTCTTAGTGATTTACTTCCAACGCGTCCTGGGAAGCTCCCCCAGTTGACTGTCAGCCAGCAAGGTTCTAAACAGACTCAGAAGGTGAAGTGAAGAAGGAATGGAATGGAAAGGAAGAAAGGCGAGGCAGAGCTGTGTGCTTGTGTTGGGTGTGGGTATCCTTGCGCTTCATGGTGGCAGCGCGTGGATGTCAGTGGGTAGGTGTGTCTGCCTCTCAGTATGTCAACATGAGGGTCTGTGTCACAGCCCCTGACTCTGGTGTGTAGGTTTGAGTCGTGTGTGTGTGTATGCACGTGCTAGGACCTGTGTGAGTGGCCTCTGGGAGTCAAGGCCTCTTGGGGAGGTGTTGGTGCTGTGGGCTGGATAGTACGTGAGTGATGGTGTGTGCCAGCCACTGGCGTGTGTGTCAGTGACTCCGGCGTGTGCATCCGTCAGTGGCTGCGTGAGTGACTGTGCATGTCAGTGAGGACAAGAGTGTGTGCGTGAAAGAGAGGCTGCCCCCCTTCTCCACCTCCTTGCCCCCCCACCCGACTGTCTCACATGGCCCCTAGGGTTTCTGTGTCCCCACCCCAGCAGCAGCAAAATCCTTTATCGGTTGAGGCAGCAGCCCCCGTGTCGGGATTTCAAGGTTCCTGTCGGTTCCATCCATCTTCCGGGGCCTCCTGGTATTAGCATTGATCTACAGGGGAAATGGAGAGCGCGGCTGGGTTATTACGCACCCACCCGCCTTCCCTGGGCCGTGATTGAGTGCACACAGAGAATTTTTGAAACATGGCCACCCTAACTTATTCTGTCTTCCTGCCAATAGCATGGCGTGGGTCCAAATTACGGGTCGATACCAGCTGATCTTTTTATGTTAAACTGTGATGAAGTCGCTTCTGTGCGGAGATGGGATTAGACCCTGGGCCCTCTTTTAACGGAGAACTTTTGGGGTGGAAAAGGAGGAATTGGAAAGTGGACAAGGGGAGTGGTCGGCAGGCATAATGGAGGTGGGGAGCTGAGGGCAGGCAGTATGTGCCGGGCGTGCCTGCAGGGCCGTCAGAGCTGACTGCACTGGCCCCCTGCCTCCCGTTCCAGCCTAGTTTCTCCCCTTGTGACCGTCACCGCACTGGGAACCTCCAGGCCCCCCCCATCAGACCTTCCATGGTCAGCCAGTCTGGCCCTCGTGAGGCCCCTCCCTGCTCCCCTCCAAGGATAGAATTCCATTTCCCTCCAGCCCCCTCTGCACCCCCCTCCACACACCTGCACCATCAAACGGGTTTGTCTTTAACCTCCAAACAGGGAACTTTAATTAAAGAGACAGTGACCCCTTTTATGAGTGTGGTCGAGTTGGGTTTCAGGGCCCTTGTCACTAGCGGCTCACATAACGCTAACAAAAGCTTGCAGGCCCCAAGAGGAGCCGGTCTCCCTCGTAGATATTACAGCAGGGGCACAGGGTGGGGATAGGGGGCATGGAGAAGGGGGAGGCACCCCAGTGGTAGCCTAGGTGAAGCGGTCACTGGGTTCGAGGTTGGAGGAGGGGCCTGGGCTGAGGGCATAGACTTTCTGCACAGTACCCTTGGGGCATGACTCCTATCCCTCCAACCATCCGGATCCAGAATGCATTGGGTGGGTTGGTGGCAACTTCCTTAATGGTTAGGTGCGTGAAAATGTCAGGGGTTCTCATCCTGTTTGCCTGTTGGCTTGTATTATAAAATTGGAAGTAATTTCCAGGAGGAATAGATTAGATAAAACTTACTCTAAGAACAGTCAGATTTTTTTACTCACATATTCAAAGGCAAAGTGATTTTATGATAAAATGTAATTGCTAATAAGTATAATAACAATACTCAACATATGGCATGAAACACAAATTCTGTCCTGAATCTGGAAGTGCAAACACTACACAATACACACTGCTCGGAAGGGAGCTGTCCATCCACTGCAAGAGCTAAATCCAGGCCCCTCTGTGCTTCCTGCTCTCCCTCCCCCACCTCCATCTCCCTTAAAAGTCCCAAAGTGGACAACTATTGGGTTAGTGTTAGGAGTTTGAAGGGCCCTTATCTTACATCTAATCACCTCTTAACTGTTGATTTTTAACTAAGGGCTTCTCTAGGTCCTATAAGAGATGTTTGCTTGCCCTTTGATCTAGTTCTTTGATATCCTTTGTGAATTCTTTAAGCTGGCGAGGGCTGCCAGATCTGCCACACTTATTCATTCAACAAACATCAGGGGCTGTTGAAAGGGACCTGGGGAGTAATTAATTATTTCCTAAACGGTGGGTTTGTCCTAAGTGAGGTACGTTCCCACTAACTAGGGGCTAAGTTGTCAATGATCTGCATAGGGAATTAGCCACCTAAATGGTAAGCTAAGGTTGCCTCTACTGGCAACTAGGGTTGAGCCTAAACCAGCAAATTTGTGGAGGTGGCATTTAAGGCCAAAACAGAATGAAGGGGTTCCTCAGTGCCCCCTCAATTCTATTGCCATACATGGGCTCCTGACTCTTCCTGGTGACACATGCTCTTGCCATGTGGGGACACTTAGGTTAGATGTAGGGACACCTGTGAGAAGACCCACACCAAGGGAGGCGAGCTCACAGACCAACAGAGAATCGCGATGGTATCCTGGATCTACTCACTCGCACCCGTGGGCCTTCCCGGGGGCACACACCTACCCATGTGAGCAGCCTGTGTGTGTGTGTGTGTGTGTGTGTGTGTGTGTGCCTGGAGTGCACGCACCCACAGAGAGAGGTCATAGCCCCTTCCCTCCTCCCCGGGGGTAGAGATCTGGAGGCCGGAGGTCTTGGGGAGTAATTGGTTTTGGCGTTTCCTACCTCTGCTGCCCCGGGAAGCTTTCTCTGTTTCATCTTCAGCCTGATCAATCCCCAGTCATGTGCCTTTCCACATGGGCGCCCCCGACCCCCCAACTCCCTACGCTCTTGGAAACTTCGTTAGTGCCATTAATCTGCTGACCCAGGCAAATCACCACCTCTTCCTGTAACCCAGCCTCTCAAGCCGACCACCCCCCAGGATCTGCTAAGTACCCCCTCCCAGGGTCGGCTCATGCTCTCTTTATCCTGCTGCTCCGGTTTACCCCTCTTTGTATGAAGGCCTCCCCAAACCTATCACCCCCAATGTGGAATCCTCCTTCCTCCTCATTTCTGTCTGTGTACTCACCAGTTTCCAAGTATTTCCCCAAGTGTGAATACCAGCACTTAGCCCATGTGCCTGCAGCCTAGTGGTGGAGGCTGTGGTCAGGCTCTGGTCTTGGGAACCCCACAAGGAACCGTATTGAGGGCTGACCGTGTTCCAGCCATGATGCTGGGCACTTTACACTTGTAAATCATTTAATCTTCACAACCCAAGGGGCAGGCATTATTCCCCCCATTTTAAAGAGGAGGAAAAGTGAGGGTTGAGAGTTACCACTTGTTAACAAGTAGCAGGGCCAAGATTGGGACCCAGGTCTGTCTGCCTCTAAGACCATGTTCTTTCAGCCATCAGGAAGGGAGGGGACCCCCATCATTGAGCTAGGTTCCAGGTATCCCTCCTAGAAATTTCCTAGGACGAGACCCTGACACGAGGTTTGTCCTTCTTTTTGCCTCTGCTGGAGCTAGGTCTTGAGGTTGGGGTGAATGTAAGTTTGCACTTATCCCCTTTTCCTCTCAGCCTAGAAAGGACCCCTGGTGCCCAGTCCCTTGTTGGGAGCCCCTGGCTGTACCCTATGCCTGGGGTGCACCCCTCTCAGCTGGCTCCAGGCTAATAGAAGAAGGGCCAGCTCCTTCCGTGGCCTCCGTGGCTGATGTGCTGGGCCCATTGTCCAGGCTGGAACAAAGACTGCGGATTTAAGCTGAGTGACCAGGCGGCTCTGCGGAGCAGAAAAGACCGCCCCCCTCGAAGCTGGGCCCAGCCGGGGGCAGGAGGAGGACCCGAGAGAAAGGGGACAGGGAATCTTTGAAAGTAACTAATTAAAGAGCCTTTGCTTGCCCCCTCCCCCTGGGCGCCTAATCTCTCTGGGGCAGCGGCCAGACAATGTGCCCCTCCACCCTGCCCCCCTCACCCGAGGTTTAAAACAAGAGACAACTTGAAGTTAATGAGCGCCACCTGACGGGGGTCCCCTAATGAGAGGGGGCTGCTGGGCAGCTCACACATTCTCTGGTTCCATGAATAGCTCCCTCCACCCCCTGAGTTTTATTCATCTCGGGCCAGGGGCAGGGGGCAGAAAGGAAGGGGGCTATGGGCCTGGAGCACGTGGACTGTGGTGCAGTACGGGAGAGACCCCCAACCCCCACCCCCCGGCTCCTCGCTGTGCCAACTCCGAGGCTGAGCCCTACCAGGCTGTGGTCTGAGACCTGGGAGGCCCAAAGCCTGGCCGGGTGGCTCAGGGCCTGTCTGCTCCGTGGGCCCTCTGTCATTGTGTTGGCTGCTGGCTTCTCCCAACAGGGCTTGGAGGCAGAGGAGGGCTGCTTGTAGTGGGGACTGGGGTTAGGAGTCAGGGAAGTGGGACCGAAAGGCCCTCTTGCACTCAGGGCAGTCTCTACCCTCTCCACCGCATCTGCATCACTGCCCAGTCCTGGTCTGATCTCTGATTCCTTGTCTCTGGTTCCTATCTCGCCACCCCTGAAGCTCCTCTCTGACACCCCATCTCCTGCTTCTACAGGTCTCTGCCCTTTCCTTGTCACCGATGGTGGCTCCTCTCTGAGTCGGAGAGAGGAGTCGTCTGCTCCCAGACGGGGTGGACAGCTTGTCAGCCTCAGGAGACAGGCCCAGCCCTTGGAGAATGTGCCTGGGTTATGCCTCTGTGAGTGTGTAACAGCCTAGGGAATTGGAAAGTGTGGAAACCATTTTGGGAGACTGGAAGAAGTGGCAAATGACCCCAACTCATTGCACCATGCTGCCACCTGCCCCAGATAATTACCTAAATGCACTGCCTGTCCTGAAACACTACCCCAACCTGCACTGGATCTCTCAGTGGGACTTAGAGAGTGAAAGATCCTGACTCAGATGAGGAGTCTGGGAAACAGGGACCCAGGGCAGCCTGGTCTTTGCTCTCAGACCCAGAGATGACCAGCATGGGCTCTTCAGAGCCATGCCACAGAATCCCCCCACTACCTCTCAGAAGGTGGGAGCTGCAGGGGTACCATTTAAAGGGCCTAGCATGGTGTGAAGTAGAGGGGAGGGAGGGAGCAGACAGAATGGGGGTCTCCAGCCAGCAGAGAGCCATGGACAGAGGTGACTAATTTCCCAACTACTCATGGTGAAAATATCACATTTCATGCTTTGTTGCCGACTCATAGAAAAATCCTATTAAAACCATGTGGATTATTTATACAGTTTAAACAAATGATGATCAAAGATTTTACACATTTTGAAAAGAACCCAGAGTTATGCAACTCGGCTGGGGGCTTATCCAGAGTGTGGTGGACAAGTGCAAGCTCTGGGGGTGTCATGGCTAGGGGCCTTGTGAGGGGAAGGGTTGGGGCAGGCTTGGAAGGCTTGACCAGGGGGTAGTTACAGCTGTTATGTCCAGCAGGGGGCGCCCTCCCTCCAGAGTTGATACCCCCTCCCTCCACTTAATCAAAGCCCCGCAGATGGGTGATGATTTCCTGTCCCTTTTGGTCTGTTCAGGGCCATGTGTCAAATTCTTCTGGAAGTGTAGTTGTGAGGCATGTGTGTTTGAGGGACTGTGATTGTGTGGAATTGGACTTTGCACCTAGACATGCTGTGTGTAATCTTGAATGCCAGGCCACGATCTGCATACGGGTCAGTGTGGGCATGCGTGAAAGTGGTAGATAGGCCCCGTGTGTCTGTTGGTTCCTTCTATTATTGTATTTTATTTTTGTTGAAGTGCAGTTGATTTACAGTTGTACCAATCTCTGCCATACAGCAAAGTGACTCAGTTATACAAACATAGACATTTTTTTTTTTAATATGCTTTTCCATTATGGTTTACCACAGGATATTGAAGGTAGTTCCCTATGCTATACCCAGAGATCAAACCCAGATCTTCCGCATTGCAGGCGGATTCTTTACCAGCTGAGCCACAAGGGAAGCCCTACATATATAGACCTTCTTTTTAAAATATTCTTTTCCATTATAGTTTACCACGGGATATTGAAGGCAGTTCCCTGTGCTATACAGGAGGACCTTGCTGTTTATTCCTCCTGTATATAATAGTTTACATCTGCTAATCCCACACTGCCCGTCCTTCCCTCTGGTTTCTTCTATTATTTACCTTCCTCTTAGTCCCATCCTGAAGGCCTCACCATCCTACAACAAGGCCTGGCTTGCTGCTCTTGCACACACATTGGTATATGCGTGCACACACACACACACACACACATACACTACACTTGTGGTTGAGAGGCACTTCCCAGTGGTTTAGCTTGGGGTGGTGAGCGGTGGTAAGCAGCTGGAATAAGTACAGGCACCCCTTTGGGGAAGACTTTGGGAGACCCCAGCTTAGAAGGCCTTACCTCAAACTATGACTCCCCACCTCAACTTTGAAGGGCTTGCAGGAACTCCCTGAATTTGTGCAATCCCAGCTTCCTTGTGGGGTGCAACCCCCCGCAAGGCAGAACCCCGCCCCCCCCCCCCCCACCAAGGAAGGGTGAGCTAAGTGCTTGAGATCCCTGGTTGGAGGTTGGTCTAGAGTCCTGAGGTGAGAACCTGGAGCCCAGCTCAGCTCAGGGGCTGGGGGAAGGGGGTTAGAGGGAGAGGTGGATGGTGCCTGAGGCAGGGACAGAACACCCTGCGTCCCATGCCCATGCCCCCTGTGCCCCCTGTCCCTGCCCACCAGGCCGTCCTGCCTCAGCAGTTTTATTACCCACAGGGAGATAAAGCCCCAGGGGGAGGCAGCCTGTTCTGAAGGGGAACGTACCCCGCTCCTCCCATCAAGCCTCAGGGGCCGGCCAGAGCCTCTCTGAGTTTCTGGTCTGATGAATCCCCAGGGGGCTCATCTGGGGCTCCCCTGGAGAGGTCCTCGATAGTCCAGGAGGTCCTTGCATAGGAAGGGGTGGGGAAGCACCAGAGAGAGAGGCAGGGTGGGTGTGGGGGAGGGGGGTCTTCCCTTGACAGGGGGAAGGAGGAAGTTTTGTTGTGGTAGGGGTGGAAATGATAGGAAATGGGAGGCATCTGCCTCCCTGGGGACCCCCCATCTAGGAGGGGGATAGTAGGGATGGTTGAGGACGCCTCGCCCGGGGTGAGTGCTCAGGGGGATATCATTTCTTCACCCTTGGTTTGCTTACGTATTTATTTCTCCTTCTCAAAGCTGGCTCCACCAGGGACGTGCGTGCCCAGGGCCTTGTAGCTAGCGAAGGAGCAAGCCCTGGTCTGGGGGTGCTTAATCATCTCATCATGGAGACCCTGGCCTATTTGTTTTCCTCCTCAACTCTCTCTCTTCTTTTTTTTTTTTTTTTAAGAAAGAAAACTGGCTACACTGGGGAGCCTGCGATAGCAGCGAGAACAATCGCTTGTGACTCAAGCATCCATCACGGACCGAGGTCCTAAAGCTGGCCGGCCCGGAGGAGCCGCCACCACCACCGCTGCCTTCACCACGGTCTGCACTTTATTAGAATTTATACGTTGCCCCGATTGAGGGGGAAAATAATTAACACCCCTACAAATACATCGTAAACAAAATATTTATTAGAAATAAATAACTCATTTATTTTACATATTTCATTTCAACAATAACATTACCCAATTTATCATTTAACATTTTTGCAAGACAACTTAACGACTACTTATTAGCATTTCCATTTTTCACCCGCGCACCATAAAGCACGGTGCTCCCCAAATGGCCTGGCACAGGCCCAGCCAGGAGCTCAGAAGACCCCGGGGAGGGCTGGGAACCCCTAGATCCCCCTCTCTCTCATACGTGCAAACATACACAGGACAAGCATCCCATGACAAGTCCTTGTACAAGTACTTGTAGTCACTTTCAGCCATAGACGCTTTCTTCTTACCTAAACCCACTGAGCTGCACCGCCCCCACCCCACGCCCGTGTAGACACCCCCAAGAAAGACACACACACACACAAATTGGTATCCTGCCTGATTCCTAATATTGGACCCAACATTCATGCACACCCACATCCAAATAGACTCCCGTGGCCCATGGTGCCCCTTTGCTCCTGGACACGGTCACTTGGCTTAGCACTCTGCCACATATACGTGTCGCATGTATGCCACCCTGTATGGATTCTGCCCAGGCTGACTCACAGCCCTACCCCTGGCAACCGTCACAACACCTGGGAGGTTAGGGACTGTTTGGGTGCCCAGGGCCAAGCCCGAGACAGTCCCCCTTGAGCGCATAGCCTTTCTGCCCTCTCGCTGGGAGGTGCAGGCAGGAGGCTAGGGGCCCTGGGGCCCAGGAGATGGGGCAAGGGGGCCTTTCAGAGTCAACCTAGCCAGGGGTTGGGGGCAGGGCCCTGGGGGAGCACACACAATGGCTGGAGGTTGGAGGGTCTGAAACTGGAGACTTTAATAAAAGCCACTGACAGCAAATAAAGCTGCCAGGGGAGTCCCATTACCCACAACAAGGACCCTTTGTGAGCTGAGCAGTGCTGAACTGACCCTTCTCCACCAGCCTGGCCCCATACCCACCCACCTCGGCCCCATCGCCCTGCTAGTGGGCTCCTTAGCCCCCTCCCCAGCCCAGCAGGACTCAGCTCAGGGGCTCTCCAATGCTAAAGGAACCCAAACAATGTGTCACAGACTGAAAATCCTCCTCTCTGTCTAACCCTAATTTCTCTACTTTCTCATGCTATTAGCCTTTGGTTGTTTTGTCCTCTTAACAAGCATCCAGTAGGTCTGCTGCAGGAGCGTGCATGTATGGTGCTAAGTCGCTTAGTCGTGTCCGACTCTGTGTGACCCTATGGACTGTAGCCCGCCAGGCTTCTCTGGCCCTGGGATTCTCCAGGCAAGAATACTGGAGTGGGTTGCCATGCCCTCCTCCAGGGGATCTTCCTGACCCAGGGATCAAACCCATATCTCCTATGCCTCCTGCATTGGCAGGCGGGTCTTTACCACCAGTGCCACCTGGGAAGACCCTGCGGCAGGAGCACCTTCTGTTAAATGAGAGGGAAAACTGAGCTGGGACATGGGATTCACCCGCCTTGGTCCAGAGGTGGGACAGAGGATGGAAATTCATGGCTATCCTAACCCTGATACACATCCTGCTGCAGTCCTTAATCCTGAGACTACCCTGACCCTCGTGACCCAGTGCCGACCCCAGCACTGTGGTAGATCAGCAGGGCCACTGAACCAGGGGTCAGGAAGACCTGTATTGAGTCCTGGGACTGGTACCTATGAGCTGTGTGAGCAAATCATTTCTCCTCCGGAGCCTCAGTTTCCTCATCTTAAAATTAGGCTGATTTAAAAGGGCTCCATGGGCATAACACATAAAATCTTTAAAGCACCCCACGAATTGGGGTCATTATAACCACTTGCCTCACCCTCAGTGGGGAACCAAATTATGACCTGAACATCGATCTTCACAGATTCTGGGTCCTGCACTGATACCCATACTGGCAACAATATTAAGGACATAGGAAGCTTGATGAATAGCTGTTACGTGAAAAATTGAAGAAAGGGATGGAACGTAGTCTAATCTCTGATATCAGGCAAGAAGCTGGCCTGGTCAGTGGAGAGTTTGGGGGAGTCAGCTGGGGAATAGAGAAAGTCGGGTTGGACCATTGACCTGGAGTTGGGGAGACTTTGGGGGAATCAGGAAAAGCTTGTTCAGGGCCATTGGGGGGCTCTGAAGCAGAGTTGGGGATGTGCAGAGGGCAAGTCTGAGGTTGGATGGTAAGGCAAGACTTGGAAAAGGGGGGCCACCCTGGGATTTGAGGTTGCAGCTGTAAGGGTGAGGTGGGGCCCCAGCACGAAATTGGAAGGTGGGGGTCCAGCCAACATAAGTCTCTGGGGTCTGGCAGGAGGGGATTCTGGTGCTGGGCGGGGAGGGGGATTAGGAGGCGCTCTCAATTGCCTTAATGGGCTCTAAGAGGCGGGATCCTATTACAGCTCGGGGTGCCCCGGGGTGCCTTGCTGGGAAGACAAGCTAATCTGCCATGCAAATTAAATCCTGCCTCAAGACGCAAGGCCTGCTTAATGTGATCCATTACACAGTTTACTTGTTTATATCTAATATTGGAACAGGCAGCCCGGGCGGGCGGCAGCGGCAGGCGGAGCGGCCCAAAAGCAGGAGAGTAAATTACCAGCAAAATGAGCTTTTCCATCCTCAGCCGCCGCCGCCCGCGCCTCCGCGGCTCTCCGCGTCCTGGGCGCCCCCTCCCGCCGCCCGCCCGCAGCGTCCCCTCGCTCTCCCGGCTGTCCCGCGCTCTCTGGGTGGGTCTTCAGGGCTCGCTCTTCTCTTTGTCTTTCTCTCTCTGTTCTTTGGCCGGAGTCTCTGCCTCTCTCTGTGACCTCGTCTTCTTATCTCCCAGTCTCTGTCTCAGGCTCAGTCTTCTCAGTCTTTTTGGCTGTTTCTTGCTCTGGGGCTTGGGTTTCTATTGCTCACCTGGGCTTTTCTCCTCCTGCAAGAGGGTCAGGGACCCGGAGAGCCCCAGGAGGCTTCAGAATGCAGTGTGGATGCAGGGGATGGCGAGCCCAGGCCCGGGATACCCACAGTGTACACACCTGCTGAAAGAGGCCAGGCCTTGGAACGCCTGGCTTGGGACTCAGTGGCCACAGAGTTACTGTTTTAGTGGCAACTCTGATCCTGGTTTCGAGGGCCTTGAGATGTGTATATAGGAAGTGTCTTTGTGACCTCGTTTGTGTGTGTGTGGCCATGTGCATCTGTGAGCGGCTGTGGATGGGACCCGCCTCCATGGGCCTGTGAGCCTGCATTTAAGATAGTGTTTGAATAATCCCTGGGAGAGGTTCCCACCCTCTGTCCCACAAAGGTTTCAGTGGGTCCTCCCTTCTTTCACCAGGTCAGCCTCAAAGGGGACGTGAGGCTTCCTTCCCCTTCCTCACACTTTATGGCCTTCAGGCCACTCTCTTTCCAGTTCCCTGAACTGCCATGAGGCTTTCAATGCCCCAGGATCACCCAAATGTCCACCATGGGAGTTCCTTGGGTCTAATGCTTTGTCCTGCTTCGTCTCTGTCCAGCTTCTTATGCTCCCTCTGGCCTGTACCCCTCTGTGGAGCCACCACCCATCTGGCTGGACATCAGTGAGGCTCTAACCTGTACTTCCAGGAGGGTCAGAGGCCAAAACAGAGCCAGAGGCGGACAGAAGAGACTGAGAGATGAGAGAGACAAAAACTAACACAGAAGTTGAGAGAGACAAACAGAACACTGAGTCAGAGGTGAAAAGAAGTGCTGGATAAGGAAGGGCCATAGACAGGGGTCAGGCCACAGGAAGGCAGAAGAGGGTAGGAGGGGTCCCACAGAGGCCAACCACCTGGTACTAAGGGGCCATCCCAGCCTGGCAGGCTACAGTCCATGGGTCACAAGAGTTGGACACGACTTAGTAACTAAATCATCACCCAGACTCTGAAGCTGTTTGGGGCTGGAGGGGTATGGGAAGAGAGGCTGCCCAGCCTCTGGACTTGATGGGGCACCTGCCCTGAGGCCTCCTGCTAAGGAGGAGACATGAGTAACTCGTCTAAGCCTCTGGACCCCTGGTCTGTGACTTTGGTCCCAAGAGGAGGCAGCTCTCTCTGCAAGGGTCTGAGAGCCTCAGGCCCCAGGGAAGACAGGGGGCAGAGGGAGAGGAAGCTCCCACAGCCGCTGATGTGCACAGCTGCTGCTTTCGTGCCCTCCCCTGCTCACACGCTTTGCTCACATGTGCCACGTGCCAGACTGGAGGCTTGCCAATGAGGCTCCCCTGGCCCTGGTCCATGCTTCCTGTACCAGGGACCCAACCACACTGTTTATGCCCAGGACTCCTGACTGCCTCACCTCTTGCTTCCCAAGGGCCTTGCCCCTTCCCAGGCCAGTGGGTGGGTGGTCCTAACCCTAACTCTCCCTTCCTCAAGAACCCTGGAGTCCCCAGCTTTCCAACTTCCAGGCACATGTCTTCTTGTCCCTGACCCTTGGCTCAGATCTGTGGGGGGGAATCCTGACGGGTGGAGGAGGTAGGAGGGAAGGTGTGAGTCTGTATGTCTGTGTGGAACGGGGGCTGTTTAGATAAACAGATGGCAACAAATGGCATAAAATTATATACCCATAATGTCAGTTCATAACATTTTGTTCGACATACTTGATTTAATCGCTTAGCTGACGATTTGGCTTTTGGGCCCATATGGTGGGGAATGAAGCTGCGTGGCACCCGCTCCAATCTGGCTCTTTTATCACCGAGGCTGGGGGGGTGGAGATGGGGGGGTGAGAAGCGGGGAGGAGAAGGGATGCAGATGGAAAGAGAATGAGCTGACAGGAGGGGGGCCAGGGAGGGGTTGACTATAGGGACTGGAGAGGGCCGGACCCTGGCTGGGCAGGGAAGGCTGTCTGGAGACAGGGTGGGTCAGCCCTGAGTCAGGGGGGATGGATGGGACTGGCGCAAGGAATCCAGGCCCCATGAGTGACCTCACTGGACTCTCTAGGGTGATGGCCACAGATCTGCCTCCATGAGCCTGGGAGCCTGTGACTGTCTTTTCTTTTCAAATCTGAGACCCAGACATCCAGCTCCCAATCTTTGGGGATATTCCCATTGCTTTTGCCAAACTGAGTAATCTGTGTGTGTGTATATATGTGAGTGCATGTGTGCCCACCCACTTATGGGTATGAGTGAGGGGCCTGGGCGATGGTGAGATCCCTTGTGTGATGAATTATGTCTGTGTGGATTGCTTGATTTGCTCTCGGAGCCACTGGGAGGGGTTGAATGAGTGTTGGTGGCTGTCTGTGATAGGGTATGTGGCAGTGAGTGGGGGTATGACACTTTAGGTCAGCCTGGGGCTTGTGACCTGTGGACACATGAGTGCTTGAGGGTATGTAGGAGGGATGATGGGTGATGGCAGGGGGATGAGTGTGGGTGTGGCACTGATCTGTGGGGTTGAGGGTTGTGTGGGGTGTGACTGTGTGAATGGTTCAGAGGGGCTGTGGCATGTAATAGGCGCTCAAATAGTGTTGCTGACTTTGTCCATCCAGACACCTTGCAGTGCTTGGCTCTGAGTGTGAATGCTGGGCTAGGGAATGGTGTGAGTGTGAGTGCGTGTGTGTGTGTGTGTGTGTGTGTGTTTGTGTGTGGCTATTCCTACTCCCTGCTCCACTGTGACTGCCCCTTCAGGGGACCCACCCTGTACTCTCTGCACACAGAAGTCAGGCACCTGCAGGGAGTGCTGCTCTCGAGTCCTTGGTCGCCTGGACTCCAGCTAGCACTCAGAGAAGAGAACTAGGCACTTCCCCAGACTGATGGCTGGTCAGCCCCACATTCGCCCAGTCCACCCCCTCCCGGTCTCGGAACTGTGCCAGGCCCCCCAAGCACCTCGAATCTGGGTCCAAATCCGCGCCCATCACTCACGTTGCAGCCTCATCTGCCCCCTGCTGCGTGCCGCCCGCCAGCCTGTTGGCTCAGGAATGGGGGTGGGGAGTCTGCTTAAGATAAGGGGGCATCTGCAGGGGAGTTGGGAGCCTGCTGTCTTCTCCCCGGCCCCTGGGACCCTGTCCCCCAGCTTCAGCCTTGTCGATGTGAGCCCAGAGGCTTCCGGGCTGCACTTGGGGTCTTGCTGCCCCCCTGCCCATCCTGTGTCTCTACTGCAGTCTCTCTTTGTCTCTTCCCCTTTGTGCCTTCATAAGGACCACCCTCCCTCTCCCCCTTTCCCTGTCTCTGCCTTTCTTTCACATCCTGCTCCCCTCTGCCCACTGCTTTCCTCTCCTTGTGCCTCTGGGGGTTTCTAAAGGTGGTCATCAGGCTGGGCCAGAGCTGAGGTCAAGGTCTCCAGGAATTTCCTCCCTAGTTGGGAAATTCTGTTACCACCGTACCCTTCAGCAAGGAGACAGGGGTCCTGGCTGGTAGTAGTCGCAGGTACTTAGGTCTGTGACAGGGCCCTATGGCCAGGCAAGCTTACTGTTCTTCCTGTCTCTGAGATTAAGTGCCTCCAACACCCTACTTCCCACAGAATGCTGTGGCTGGACCAAACCCTCACCTCCGTCTCAGGCCATTTGGTCATTCTTTCGTTCAACAATCAGAGGGCACGTATGATCTGCTAAGCATTATGCCAGCCAACCTGAGGGACAGACCCTTGAGGGAGGGAGGACTTGAGGGAGACAGGTGTGCAAACAGATCAAGATTCTGGTTTTCCAGGGGGTGGGAGAGAGGGCCCAGTGAGGACCAAAGAAGGCTGAAAATTCTATGGGTAGGGTGTGGAAGCCTGGGGAGAATCATAGAGAAGGGGGCTTTTTGCTGCACTCAAAACATTTTCTCTTTACAAAAATAATCTTGCTCAATGCAGAATGCTGAGAGAGCACAAGAAAGTTCAAAGGAAAACAAAAACAAAATAGAGCCTCTGAAGAAAACTGTGGAGGGTCTTACACAATGATTGAGTTTTACCTAGTGAATAGTAGGTGGTGATGGGGAAACTGGGGGTGGTGTTGGAGAAGGGCATTCCGGGCAGGGGTGGGGCATGAGTCCAGGCACCCTGGCATAAATTCATGAAGCTTGATAGCTGTGGGAGGAAGGGTTCTGCAGGCTGGCTGAGAGGCCTGGCCCTTGTTCGATAGAGGGGCCACCCTGGAGAACAGGGAGCAAGTGACTGGTGCCATCCTATTTTCCAAGTTAGGATAGTTATTCTGGAGGATGGATTGAGGTGGTTGAGGCTTGAAGCAGGGAGATGAATTAGGAAATCAGTGCAAGAGAGACAATGAGAAGTCATGACTGGGTTATTACAGTGGGAGAGGAAACCATTGGGAAGGCAGAATGAATAGGACAGGAGACTGGTGCAATGTGGGGGTAGGGGTGAGAGACAGGGAGGAGCCAAGAATGAAGGCCGGGCCCTTGGCTTGGTCACTAGTGTGGCTGGTGGTGCCATTCATTAGGAAGGGAAACTCAGAAGAGGGGCAGGATCAGCGTGGGGGTCGGGGGTGGGGGGGCTGAGTGTGAGATGGAAATAACCAGATAGAAATGTTCAGTTGACAGTGGAATACAAAGGTCTAGAGCTTGGGGGGGTACATTTGGAAGTCACTGTTCATTTCTACATATTAATCAAGTATTTACTGAGTGTGATATTATAGATTGGGCTGGGGATGTGGTGGTGAGTGAGGCAGGCTGTGCTCCTCCCTGGTGGGGCTCACAGCCATCATTGGAGAGGTGGTCACTGCAGCCATGAGTGTGGATGAACTTCCCAGAGGAAGAAGAGAGGAAAGAGTCAGCATCACAGGGTTGGAAGAGCAGTGGCCATGGAACCACGGTCTCTGTCTCCCTCAAATCCTGGAAGTTCGTCCAGGACGCTTGTTCCATTTTCTTCCTAGATAAGCTTTGCTTGGATGTCGCCTGCGGTCCCCAGCTCTCCCGGCTTGCTCCCTGCCAGTGAGCCCATGGACACACACACGTGTGTGTGAAGCAGCCAGGCTCCCTGTGTCTGCCCTGCTTCCACATATCGGGTCATGGAAGATCAGCCCAACAGACTCCAGTTCTAGCTGACATGTCAATCCTCTTTCAGCTCCCGACTTTGTTTGAAAGACAATGAGACTCCAAACCCCTTCTTGATCTGGCCTCTGCCCAGGTACCCCGACTCAACTCCAGCCCAACCTCCAGAAGCTCCAATGGCTATCTTCCCAAACTAACTCCCAACCTCTGGTCAGCCCTTGCTCTCCCCACCTCCAAGCCTGGAACATGCTCTTTCTCTGACACCATCTCCCTCTTTCATCCAGCCAGGTCAGCTAACTCTTAGTTACCCAGCTCAAGTGTCTCCCAACTGAGGGCTTTTCCTCTCTGTCAGAGCCCTCTGAGGGTCCCTGTCATGAGCTTCTCTTTATGAAGAGCTTATTAGCTCTGTAGTGATTTGTCTATTTGCTTGTCTGTCTCTAACTCTATGTAAGGAGATACTTTAAGGTAAGGCTTGTTTTTTGTTCATGTTTATAGTCCCAGTGACTAGTGCAGGTGCTCAAAATTATAGGCTGTGCATATTGAAGGTGGGCTGATGTTGAGATAGGGCTGGGGTTGGAGGTGGGGCATGTTGAGATAGGGCTGGGGTTGGAGGTGGGGCTGGGTGTTGAGGGGAGGTGGGCTTGGGCATACGGGTAGGGCCGGTGGGGGTAGGACAGAATATTGAAGGAGGGGCTGGGTGTTAGAGGTGGAATGGGTGGGTGCAAGAGAAAGGGTGGTTGTTGAGGTAGGGCTGTGTTGAAGGTGGGCTAGGTGCTAGAGGTGGGGTGGTGTTTGTGTAGTGCTGTTTGGGGTCTGGAGGGACGATAGTAAAGCAGTGTTGAGTGGTGAATAGGCAACTGGGTGTGGGAGAAAGGGGGCTGGGTGTTAAGGGAGATGCATTTGGGAGCACAAGAAGAGCCCCCTGGAGACCTCTTCAGAGTTCTGACTTTTAATGCTGCTGATCCAGCTCTTCCTCGCAACCAGCTTCTCCCCAGAAGGGGAGAAGAAGAAGAGAGGAGACCCGGGGAGAAGAGCCTAAAAGGGTGAAGAAGGATTTTCATTATGAAGTTAATTAGCTTCAGAGCCGCTGCACCTTTCAGGACGAGGAATTAGAGGGATTTAATTGCTTTATCAGCCTTCCCTTTGATTTTCAGCAATCAGGCCGATTCCATTTAATTTAACTGCCACAGACGAGGAGAAAATTGATGCGCTCACCTGCCTCCGAGCAGAAAGAGAGAGAGTGGGGAAGAGGGAGAGGGGGAGCCAGAGAGACTGGCGAACAGAGTCTGCAGATTAATGAAAACCAACAGCATTTGCTCGCAACTGGAGATGAAGTGTGCTCTCGAGATGTTTAGAATTGTGTGTGTGGCTGTGTGATTGTGTGCGCACGACCGTGTGGGAGTGTTTGTGACTCTGAGTAACTTGGTTGATGTGGAGGTAGGAATGCGGGTGAATGTTGGTACTTGGCTGTAGGTGAGTGACAGCAGAGGTGTGTGACAGACTCTTGAAGACTCCTCATACATGAAGAACAGCAGTGTGCACACGGATGATTGTGTCTGCTGTGTAGCCACGAATGGTGACTACCTGTGTGTCACTCATAGGTAAGAATTTCGCTGTTTGTAAAGTGCACACCTATTAGTTCATTTCTTCAGCAAGCACTCAGTGAATCCCTGCTTAGAGCCAGATGCAGTGCTGTGGGGCAAAGATGATGAAGATAGGGTCCCTGGCTTAGGATTCATAGTCCAACAGAGAAGACGGATGAGTAAATAAATGTCATAGTATTGTGCTGCATGGCTTGCTCTGGGAGCACTGTTCTGGAAGGCCTCCCGGAAGAGGTGACTTAAAAGACAAGGAAGTTTCCAAGAGGAGGAGGGATTGATGGAGTTGTGGTGTAAGAAGGGCATTCACCCAGAGGGAACAGTGTATGGCGCGTAAGGAAAGGTGGGCTTCCCAGGAGGGCAGACCCCAGAGCAAGAAGGATTTTGGGTCAGACTAAGAGATGGACTTTTCCTATAGGGTACTGAGTGGGAAGTAACCCTGCCAGATATGTGTATTAGAAAGGCTTTGACAGAGGATGGATTAGCAAAAGCAAGAGCCAGAAGTCAGGAAGCTAGTAACAACCATTGCAAGATCCAGGGGTGAGACTGTGAGGTCAGAGGGAAGGTGGAAGAAAGAATGGATTAGATGGAATGGGCAGAATTTGGGGAGAGGGATAGGGCAGAAAGTATTGAAAATTTATAAGCATCTTAGTAGTAGGTGATTACATAATGGGAGGTATTAGAGGAAGAGCAAGTTGGGAGATAAAGTCTTGAATATGTACGGTTTGAGATGAAACTGAATATCCAGGTTCAGGTATACAGCAGGCAGCTGGATATGAGTCTGAAAGCTCAGCAGAGACTTCTAGCCTAGAGACAAAATGAAAAGAGCCATCAGCATGTGCGGGTAGAAAATAATGCCATAGGAATGGATGCGACTAGCCAGGGGAGGTATGGAGATCAAGAAAAGAAAAGGGTCAAGGGCAAAATCCTGGAGATCACTCATGTGAGTGAGACTGGAGGAAGAAACAGAATCAGGGAAAGATGATGAAGAATCAGACAAAATTGAGAGAAAGTTAGAAAAGAGGAGAACATTGAGAGGTTGAGTTTGGTTTTGGAAACATTGAATTTGAGCTTTGCTATGAGACATCCATGTGGAGGTGTCCAGGGGACAGGATTTAGGACTCAGAGCTCTCAGCATGAGTGAAAGCTTGGGGCTGTGAAAGTTCATGATGGAACCTGGTACGGCTGACATATAGGATGAATGGATGTAGAAGACAATGAGATTGGAGAAGAGTTGGAGTATATAGGGTTGTGAATAGCAGCTTATAGGTTAGTACTTTAATCTGAGGGCACGAGTTTTTGACTGTTTTGAGTAAGGCAGATGACTTAATCAAATGTTCATTTGATAAATATCATTCTATATTTAGAGGCAGATGACTTGATCAAATGTTCATTTGATATATATCATTCTATATCTAGAGATTTCCCCTTCAAATCAGAGCTTGAGACAAAGACTTTATTTGGGAGATGATCCCAGGGAGGAGTAGTGGAGGAGTGGGAAGGGTGAGACAGAACAAAGCTGGTGGCCATTGTGGGTAACTGGGGCCCAATCCTTGGCCCCCTCAGTAATCATGTAGAATGTATGTCAGAATTGTCCCTCTAAAGCATAGGAAGCTGAGTGTTTATATACTGACTGGTTGAAGGTTGCCCTCTGGGCCATTACATTCCCTTTCTTAGGCAAGCTGCACTGAAATCAGAAGTGGGCTGAGAAAAGGAGTTGCTCAAAGTAATAAAAGCATCTGCTATTTTCTGACAGTCACTTGGGAGATGGATTAAAGAGAGAGAGGTGAGAGATAGAGATACCAGTGAGATGACTGTCATATTCAGACAATTCGAGATGAAGAATGTAGGTAGGAACTGATGGAAGGATCATTTTAGAAGCATAAAATTAATGGGATTTGAAGATAGGGCATTTGGGGTTTGTGGTAGGTAGAATAAGGGCCCCTCAATATCCATATCCTAATCCCAAGAACTGGTGAATATGTTGTGTTACATGGCAGGGAGAAGTAAGGTTGCAGATGGAATTAAAGTTGATAATCAGGTCCAAGAGATTATTTTACATTATCTAAGTGGCCCAGTGTACTCACAACGGCCTTTGAAAGTGAAAGGAAAGCAGGAAAGTCAGAGAGTAGCTATGCTACTGGTTTTGAAGATGGAGAAAGGAGCTATTAGCCAAGGAATGTACACAGCCTCCAGAAGTTGGAAAAGTCAAGGGAACAGATTCTCCCCTACAACCTTCAAGAAGGAATGCAGCCTTGCCAACACCTTGATTTGAATGCAGTGAGACCCCTTTTAGACTTCTGATCTCCAGACCTGAAAGATATTATTGTTTGAAGCTGAGCTTGTGGTAATTTGTTAAAGCCACGACAGAAAACTTATTAGTTTAATAAAGGGTCCAAGAAAGAGGACTCTCAAATGATTCCAAGATTTCTAGCTTGGGCTAGATAGGGAGGAATTCACTGAGAAAGGGAAGAGAAGTAAATCTGGGCAAAAAGCTTCTGAGCTATTTTAACCATGCTTTGTGTAGCTAGAGAGACGTCCATGTGGAGCTACACCTATGGAATATGAAACCAGAGTAGGAAAGAGTGAGGGTAAGAACTCTCCATCAGTGCAGTGCCATTTAAAGCTGTGGAAGCAGATGAAGTTACCTAGCAGAGGATGAGGACAGAACCTTGGGGAAATGCCAGTGAGTTGGAGTTGATGGTGTTGTTGCTGATGTTGGCGGTCTGTTGATTTTTGTTTCCTCTTCTTTTATTTTAATAATTTTATATTTTTATATTTTGGCTGTGATGGGTCTTTATCATTACTTGGGCTTTTCTCTTTGTCACGGCAAGCAGGGGCAACTCTCTAGTTGCAGTGCATGGGCTTCTTTTTGCGGTGGCTTCTCTTATTGCTGAGCATGGGCTCTAGGGCATGGGCGTCGGTAGTTGCAACTTCCAGGCTCTAGAGCACAGACTCAGCAGTTGTGGCGCACAGGCTTAGTTGCTCCTCGGCATGTGGGATCTTCCCGGATCAGGGATTGAACCCTTATCTTCTGCATTGGCAGGTGGATTCTTTACCACTGAGTCACCAGGGAAGCCCAATCTCCGTTTCCTCTTTTTTTTTTTTTTTAAATTTTTATTTATTATTATTATTTTTTACTTTACAATATTGTATTGGTTTTGCCATACATCAACATGCATCCGCCACTGGTGTACACGTGTTCCCCATCCTCCCACCCTCCCATCTCCCTCCCCATACCATCCCTCTGGGTCATCCCAGTGCACCAGCCCCAAGCTTCCTGCATCGAACCTGGACTGGCGATTCATTCCCTCTTAATGAACTGTTTGATTTCCAGTGTTAGTTTGGTGGCTTCTACTCTCAATCCTTCACTGTCCCCCACCTTCCCTAGTCCCTTTCTCAGGAGGTGGCCTGCTGGGCTGCTCTGTACTGTTGTACAGGTTGTACACTGCACAACTCTAAGGACGTCATTCACCAGACTTTGGTATGAATATGGTGCCCTCCTAGAGTTGTCAGTGTACAACCTTGCTAACAGTCCATGAAGGCTTCCTCAGCCTGTTTAGAGAGATAAGGAAAGAGACTCTTCCTAGCCTCTGACTATATATCCAGAGTGTCAGCCTTGGCTTGAATCCAAGATGCAAAAGAGGTCTCAGGAGCAAGGCCCAGACTGAGACTGGGAGCAGCCTCTGGAAGGGATGGGACCCTGGAGGCAGGCTGTCAGGTGTTCAGGCCTGGGCCTTCTGTCAACCCCCATTCCTTGGGAGGACGGCTCTTCCCTCTTCCCCTGGCACCCCACCCCTGTTGACTGCCTTTTGATTAGAATGTGGGCTCTAACTTGGAATTAACCTGATTAATGTAATGAAGGCAGGGCCGGCTCAGCACCGCCTGGTGATGAGGGGAGATGGATCGGGAGCGAAGGCGCTCAGATGGAGGCGAGGCCGTAATTGCTGCGTTTACTGCTACCTGCCTCGCTGACCCTGCTGTTTAGCCCATTAATGATGATGCACAAACCTCACTTTCCAGAGATAATGACAGAGGATCTCAGGGGAGGGGACAATTGGAAGCAGAGGGAACTGGGGGTATGGGGTCTCAGGAAGACATGGGTCTGAGGATGGCTTCCTGGAGAGGGTGAGAGATGAGGGACATAAGGCACAGAAGTGTATGGGGAGACAGAGGGTGCAAAGGTAAAATCTGGGGGCTTTCTCTAGGCGCCTGCCTCCTTAGGATAGTTTAGGAGAACTGCCTGGAGCAGGGGCTGCTACAGCTGGCAGGGCTCTCTGCCTGGGCGGGAGGCCAACACCGCTGCCTCCCCAACTCAGGAGGACTTCCTGAAGAAGGGGCCTTGGGAAGAGGAAAGAAAGCCCAGGGAGCTGGGCAAGGGCTAGCAGTGCCTTTCACCTTGCCTCCAGCACTGGCCTAGGGCAGGGAGGAAAGCATTGTGGGAGGTCAAGCAGAGTCTGAGGGGGCATGGTGTGGGCACATATATGTGCACTCATGTATTCAGCACGAAGAATCTGTGGGTAAGTCAGTGGGAAGCCTTATCACCTTGATTAACTCCTTTTGTTTTATTTTTGGCTGCGCTGGGTCTTTGTTGCTGCAGTGGGCTTTCTCTAGTTGTGACAGAGAGGGGGCTACTCTGTAGTTGCAGTTCATGGGCTTTTCATTGCAGTGGCCTCTTTTGTTGTGGAGCCAGGCTCTAGCGCACAAGGACTTCAGTAGTTACAGCACTTGGGCTCAGTAGTTGCAGCTTGGGTGCTCTAGAGCACGGGCTCAGTAGTTGCCGTGCACAGGCTTAGTTGCTCTGCAGCCTTTGGGATCTTCCCCTGGACCAGGGATTGAACCCATATTCCCTGCACTGGCAGGTGGATTCCTAACCACTGGACCACCAGGGAAGTCTCTGATTAAACTCCTTGATGCCTCGAAGAAGATGAAACATGTGTTCCTGATCTTATATGCTGCCTTTCCATGTACTTTATCCTTATCCATCCATGTACTTCATTCATTCCTTCAAGACAGTTCAAGGATTGTACTGGTTCTGCTGCAAACCTGCTGACCCCACTGGGCCCTTTCCCCTTCTGGCCTCAGTTGGCAACTCTGTAAATGAGGGGCTGGAGCAGGGGATTAGCCCTGATGTGTGGTGCAGGGGTCCAGCCTCTCTTTACTGACACCTGTAGTCTGCCTGGGACTCCCAGTGGGTGGAGGGCCCTCTCAGAGGAGCCCTGAGACAGTGGGAAGCTTCCCTGCGTCTGCTGGACCCCGCTGGGGCTCCTACACCTATGTCCTAGCTTTCTAGTAGTTGCTTTGAATTTAGTAGTGGCTTTGAGAACCCACATTAAGCTCATCAACAGCAACTCCCTGGTTACTCTCACATGTTGTTGTTTGTTTGCTAAGTCATGTCTGACCCTTTTGTGACCCTAGGGACTTGTAGCCCACCAGGCTCCTCTGTTTGTGGGATTTCCTAGGCAAGAATACTAGAGTGAGTTGCCATTTCCTTTTCCAGGGGATCTTCCTGACCCAGAGACCGAATCTGAATCTCCTGCTTGGCAGGCGATTGTTTACCACTGTGCCACCGGGGAAGCCCTGTTCTCATATGAGCCGCTGACAAACTCTGTCTTGGGGCACTGGAGTGATCGATTTGTGACACAAATCCAGACTTTGTATTTATCCCTTAAATTACATTATGTTAATTTTGATCCATTACTCCAAGCTGTCTCTGAGACCCTAATTTTTTCCTCTACCATTTAACAAATTTTATATCTTCTGATAATCGGATGAGCTTGGAGGTCATTAACAAAAACAGAGAATAGGAGGGCCAATAATGCAGTCATGGGAGCAAGCTCTGGCAAATTCTTTTCAACCTTACAGCATCTCCTTTTTCCTTTCCTTTCTGCATTTTGACCACTGGTTCTCGGTGAACCTACCCTGGTTTTTCTGTGCACAGATGTTCTCTGTTTAGTGCTCATGCACTGTGAGTGATGCATTTTCCAGCCAGAGTGCAAACCCCATGAAGACAAGAACCACAATTTCCCTGTTTGTCATGGAATCACCAGTGTCTGGCTCTTCTGAGACTTAGAGGGTGCTTACTATAGAGTCATTGAGAGACTTAACGACGTAAATGACTCCTCTGACAGAAATGAGGGTGGTACTGGTATTAGGGTAGGACAATTATGGTACAGTTGTGCAAAATGTTGGGAACATAATATGTGTATGGGGCTTCCCGGGTGACTCACTGGTAAAGAATCAACCTGCCAATGCAGGAGACGCAGATTGGATCCCTAAGTCAGGAAAGTCCCCTGGAGGAGGAAATAGTGACCCACTCCAGTATTCTTGCCTAAGAAATTGCATGTACAGGAGAGCCTGGCAGGCTGCAGTCAAGGGGTGGTAAGATTCAGACACAACTGGGCCACTGAGCACACACACATACACTGTGTACTCAGACCCCCACCTTCCAGCCTCTGCCACTAAGCCTTTGGTGTGAACGGGTAGAGAGGAGAGGGATATTTGGTGGAAAATTTTAAGCAAGAACTCTGGAGTACTTCTAAAGAGAGAGAGAGTGTGTATGGAAAGTGGGGAAAGAGTGCAAGTGAGCATGCTTTGGGGTTGGGTAGATTTGGCTTTGAATTTTTTTTGTTCATTAGCTGAATAATGGAAGGTGATTGCTTATCATTTTAGAGCCTCCATTTTTCATCTGTAAAATGAGCCTAATAATATCTATCCCCCTCAGTTATTGTGAGGAGTAAACACAATGACAAAGTCCCTTAGTCCCCGGCTGAGGCTCAGCTCTGTGCCAGTGAACAGGAGCCCCACCTCCTTCTCCCCTCCCCTCCTTCTTCATTATAATGGAGATTGAAACTTTCAGGGAGAAAGACACAAGAGAGTGTGAGGAATGTTATTTGTGCTCCAAAATTAGTATTTTCTGCACAATTACCTGGGAATTCAACTTTAGTCTGGGAAGTCAACTTTGAAACTTTTTTAAAAAAAGCTGTTTCCCCTCATTATATGGATTCAGTTCAGTTCAGTCACTCAGTTGTGTCTGACTCTTTGTGACTCCATGGACTGCAGCATGCCAGGCTTCCCTGTCCATCACCAACTCCCAGAGGTTGCTCAAAATCATGTCCATCGAGTCGGTGATGCCATCCAACCATCTCATCCTCTGTCGTCCCCTTCTCCTCCTGCCTTCAATCCCTGCCAGCATCAGGATATTTTCCAATGAGTCAGTTCTTCGCATCAGGTGGCCAAAGTATTGGAGTTTCAATTTCAGCATCAGTCCTACCAATGAATATTCAGGATTGATTTCCTTTAGAATTGTCTGGTTTGATCTTCTTGCTGTCCAAGGGACTCTCAAGAGTCTTATCCAATGCCACAGTTAAAAAGCATCAATTCTTCGGTGCTCAGCTTTCTTTATGGTCCAACTCTCATATCCATACATGACTACTGGAAAAACCATAGCTTTGGCTACACAGACCTTTGTCAGCAAAGTCATGTCTCTGTTTTTTAATATGCTGTCTAGGTTTGTCATAACTTTTCTTCCAAGGAGCAATTGTCTTTTAATTTCTTGGCTGCAGTCACTATCTGCAGTGATTTTGGAGCTCAAGAAAATAAAGTCTGTCACTGTTTCCATTGTTTCCCCATCTATTTGCCATGAAGTGATGAGACTGGATGCCATGATCTTAGTTTTTTGAATGTTGAGTTTTAAGCCAACTTTTTCACTCTCCTCTTTCATTTTCATCAAGAGGCTCTTTAGTTCTTCTTCACTATCTGCCATAAGGGTGGTGTCATCTGCGTTTCTGAGGTTATTGATATTTCTCCCAGCAATCATGATTCCAGCTTGTGCTTCATCCAACCTGGCATTTCACATGATTTACTTTGCATATAAGTTAAATAAGCAAGGTGACAGTATACAGCCTTGGCATACTCCTTTCCCAATTTGGAACCAGTCCGGTGTTCCATGCCCAGTTCTAACTTGCTTCTTGACCTGCATATGGATTTCTCAGGAGGCAGGTAAGGTGGTCTGGTATTCCCATCTCCTTAAGAATTTTCCACAGTTTGTTGTGATCCACACAGTCAAAGGTTTTAGCATACTCCATGAAGCAGAAGTAGATGTTTTTCTGGAATTCTCTTGCTTTAACATCCATAACCCATTATATGGGCTATGGCTGTTAATTGAAGAAAAACTAGAAAATTCAGATATCCAAAATATAGCATTTAATCCTACCACCCACAAATGTGTGTGTGCTTATGGGGAACATGTTGCACTATTTAGTTTTAAACACATTGACTTGGGGTTGCAGAGGAACTTCCAGGTGGAGGTGTCTGTTAGGCTGATGGACATGTGAAACTGGGAGACAGTGAGCAGAGCTGAAGATAACAGGTTAGGAGTTGTCAGTGTGTCTGTGTGACCTCTGCAGCTGTGGAAAGGGTCACGGTGACTGAGGAGGGGTCGGGTTGACGGCTAAGGGTGGGACCTGGCAGCATCAGCCTGTGAGGGGCAGGTAGAGTTGGAGCAGCCAGTGATTAAGGCTGAGCATCCCCATCAGAGAGGCTGGGAAAAAATCAGGAGTGTGTCATCAGGAAGCTGAGAGAGAAGAGTGGCCCAAGCAGGTGGGAGTGGGCAGCAGTGTGACCTGCTGCAGGGATGTCAGAGAGACCAGTGGGGTTTGCAATGGGAGCACATGAAGACTGTGGCTTTGTAAATCAACTATACTCCAATATAAAATAAAAATTAAGAAAAAGACCTTGGTTGAAACAGTTTGCCTAGGATAGTGGGGGTGGAAGACAGGTGATAATGTGATGCTTTTGAGATTCATCCATGTTATAGCCTATATCAGAACTTCATTCCTTTCTATGACCAAGTGACATATTCCATTGTACAGATAAACCACATTATATACCACATTTTGTTTCTCTTTTTGTTGATGAATGGGCATTTTCCCTCTAAATCAGAAATCCATTCATTCAAATGAAACATTCTTTATCAAAATACTAACTTGGAGCCTGTTTTCCATTATTTTAAACGGGAAAAATGGAAACAGGTTGTGTGTCAACTTGAATCTTTCAACAAATTTCCTAAAAAATATAACTCAGTTCAGTTCAGTTGTTCAGTCATGTCCGACTCTTTGTGACCCCATGAATTGCAGCACGCCGGGCCTCCCTGTCCATCACCATCTCCTGGAGTTCACTCAAATTCACGTCCATCGAGTCGGTGATGCCATCCAGCCACCTCATCCTCTGTCGTCCCCTTTTCCTCCTGCCCCCAATCCCTCCCAGCATCAGAGTCTTTTCCAATGAGTCAACTCTTCGCATGAGGTGGCCACAGTACTGGAGTTTCAGCTTTAGCATCATTCCTTCCAAAGAACACCCAGAGCTGATCTCCTTTAGAATGAACTGGTTGGATCTCCTTGCAGTCCAAGAGACTCTCAAGAGTCTTCTCCAACAACACAGTTCAAAAGCATCAATCCTTCAGCTCTCAGCTTTCTTCACAGTCCAACTCTCACATCCATACATGACCACTGGTAAAACCATAGCCTTGACTAGACAGACCTTTGTTGGCAAAGTAATGTCTCTGCTTTTGAATATGCTATCTAGGTTGGTCATAACTTTTCTTCCAAGGAGTAAGTGTCTTTTAATTTCATGGCTGCAGTCACCATCTGCAGTGATTTTGGAGCCAAAAAAAAAAAAAAAGTCTGATACTGTTTCCACTGTTTCCCCATCTTTTCTCATGAAGTGATGGGACCAGATGCCATGATCTTCATTTTCTGAATGTTGAGCTTTAAGCCAACTTTTTCACTCTCCTCTTTCACTCTCATCAAAATGTAACTAGATCCCAGTAAATGCCTATACAGAATTAACAAATTATTACATTAGGATGTAAAAAGCTCAGTATATTGCTTCGTGATAACCAAACAAGAATATAGCTGTAATGAATGGTTGCTTTGTTAGCAGTAAGTCTTCTTAGCCTCAGTCACACTCCAGACTCACATCCCATTTGTTGACACTTTTCAAAACATTTACACATGATTCTGATACCCTATCAATTCTATTTGAAATGTAACTTGGGATTTTTCCCATCCATCAATATGTTTAGAATGCCATATTGAGCTTTGGGGATGCAAATACATATATATTTTCCCTCTGTAAACAAAAACTGACAAACATTACTGTGATTGATATACATGGGTTCTCTAAGGTTGGGGTACTAAAAGCCTAATGGTGTTTTTCCGGAAAATATTAATAAGGGAACATTTTCTACAGGATATGCCAACATAGTTAAACAAAAAATCCAAAGTATATGTTCTATATGTACATGTGTGTGTGTAAGTGCATGGAAGAACATACACCAATCTAGTAACAATAAAGAATGGGCAGAGATCTATAGAGATATTTCTCCAAAGAAGACATACAGATGGCCAAGAGGCACATGGAAAGATGATCAACATCACTAATTATTAGAGAAATGCAAATCAAAACTACAATGAGATATCACCTTACACAAGTCAGAATGGCCATCACCAAAAAATCTGCAAACAATGAATGCTGGAGAGGGGGTAGAGAGAAAGGAACCCTCCTACACTGTTGGTAGGAATGAAATTGATACAGCCACCACAGAGAACAGTATGGAGATTCCTTAAAAAACTAAAAATAGAGCTACCATGTTATCAAGTAAGCCCACTTTTTGCCATATATTCAGAGAAAAAACATGGTTTGAAAGGATATATGCACCCCAGTGTTCACTGCAGCACTGTTTACAATAGCCAAAACATGAAAGCAACCTAAATGTCCACCAGCAGATGAATGGATAAAGAAGATTTCGTACATATATACAATGGAATATAACCCAGCCATTAAAAAGCATGAAATAATGCCATTTGCAGCAACATGGATGGGCCTAGAGTTTATCATACTAATTGAAGTAAGTTAGTCAGAGAAAGACAAATATCATGTGATATTGCTTATATGCAGAATCTAAAAAAATGATGAAAATGAACTTATTTTCAAAACAGTAACAGACTCAAAGACTTATAGAATGAACTTGGGGTTACAGGGAGGGATAGAATGGGAGTTTGGGATTGACATGTACACACTTCTATATTTCAAATAAAATGCCTTTCCAAATATAAAATAAAAATGAGAAATAAAAAAATGAATATAATAAAAGAATGAACTAGAATTAGAAGGACTGATCAATGATAAAGGTTTGGCTTTATCTGTAATATTTGCATTTTAATAAGTATGTAATACTTGTGTGATTAAACATAAATGAATGAATGGATGGGTGAATGAATTAATGAATGAATAAATAAGTAAATAAAATTTTAAAATGTGTTTAATACCCAGAACAACCTTTGGGTTGTTGACGTTATCCAAAGACAGAGAAAAGAGCTGCTATCTATTCTTTTTCCTTCTTTCCAGAGTGTTGAGGAGAATGACTTTAAATCAGAAATAGCAGGAAAAATTATGATTAAAAAGATCTAGGTCCAGACAAGTGTCAAAATCACATGCAATTAGGAATCTGCTTTTGGTGACCTTCATGGAATCCTGGCAGGTCAGAGGGGTGCTACAGCATGTAAATGGACAAGGACTACCGTAATGCTCAGCAAGGAGTAGACAATAGATTTGGAAATTGAGGACTGTCAAGATTGAGATTGACTCCTGGCAAAATTCTAGAAATGATTATTATATATAGGGTCTGGCAATGCCTAACAAGGAAAACATGTCTACCTTTTGGCAGAAGCCAACATGAGTTCTTTAGGAATACATGCCAAAGAGTAGATAAGGACACTTTTGTTGATAAGGACACTGAACAAGGAGGTTAGGGGAATCCTGAAGATACTGTTCTTTGATTTCAACAGGGGATGAAGCAGTTTGTCCTATTATCTTTGTGGATGCAATGAAGAAATGTGGGCTGATGATGACCCTGCTTGGAGCATTCATAAATGGTGACTCACTGTACCCAAAGAAGTGTGATGATGGTAGGGGTTATGTCTTTCCAGTTGGAGGTTTTTGAACCTGGTCATGTGATGTTTCTATCAGTGGCTCAAATGAAGATGTAGGTGTCCAGCTCATCACACTTCCAGATGACAAAAAGAGGACCAGAATCACTAACAGGCTGGATGACAGAATTGCAATTAGAATGATCATGACAGGCTGGAACAATGATCCTACATGAACAAATGACACTTGGAGGAGAGTGGATGTGGAGTCCTACAGGCAGGCTAAAAAGGTCAGAGATGCAAACATAGGCCTGGGAGTCCTGGTTTAGGGATGAATCACTTGAAAAAGACTGAGTTTATGTGACAGCTAATTCATTGTGGATCAATTGTATGATCCGGAAGTATGATGACTCCCAGGCTCCCTACCTGCCTTAGTAGATGCAGAAAGCTTGAAACAGGAAAGATTAATGGTCCCACTAAGGGTCCATATTTGGAGAAGGAAATGGCAACCCACTCCAGTGTTCTTGCCTGGAAAATCCCAGCAACGGGGGAGCCTGGTGGTCTGCCATCTATGGGGTTGCACAGAGTTGGACACGACTGAAGTGACTTAGCAGCAGTAGCAGCAGACTAGTTTTTGGAGAAGGAAATGACAACCCACTCCAGTACTCTTGCCTGGAAAATCCCATGGACAGAGGAGCCTGGTGGGCTGCAGTCCATGGGGTCGCTGAGTCAGACATGACTGAGCGACTTCACTTTCACTTTTCACTTTCATGCATTGGAGGAGGAAATGGCAACCCACCCCAGTGTTCTTGCCTGGAGAATCCCAGGGACAGAGGAGCCTGGTGGGCTGCAGTCCATGGGGTCGCTGAGTCAGACACGACTGAGCGACTTCACTTTCACTTTTCACTTTCATGCATTGGAGAAGGAAATGGCAACCCACTCCAGTGTTCTTGCCTGGAGAATCCCAGGAACGGCGGAGCCTGGTGGGCTGCCGTCTATGGGGTCGCACAGAGTCGGACATGACTGAAGCGACTTAGCAGCAGCAGCAGCAAGGGTTCATATTTTGCTAGGTTCAAGGCTGAAGACACTTCTTCAGAGTAATGTCCAGGGTAGGGCAACCCACATTGGAAAGGACCTAAATACCAAATCCTATTAGAAGAGTGGCCATAAAATATTACCTAAACTACAGTACATTTGACAGTAAAAGAAAGTGTTATTAACAATTGCAATGCATAATAATTCTACTTTTGAAGCATCATTGGAAGAACTGGGATTTTTATACAAAAAAAGAAAAGGAAAAAAAAAAGAATGCTGGTAGCCAAATGGCTATCATATGAGAAGGGGAATAGATTTCTATGGTCTATTTTTTCTTGACAGGTAAGTAGGTTTTACTTTTTTACTAGTGGGTATGAGTTAAGAGGGGACAGTACTGTGTCTCTCATGAGTGCAGGACCCACCATTTGTCCAGGGAGCCACAATTAGGGATATATTTGACCCCACAGCCATCTGGGGAGAGCCGCTCTTCTGCCACTATCTTTTCAAAGTCATCTCCATTAAACTTAGTAACTCAGCTGGTTAAGAATCCTCCTGCAGTGCAGGAGACCCTAATTTGATTCTTGGGTAGGGAAGATAAAATACTGAAAATTCAAATAAATCATACTGTATTTTTGAAAGTTAGTCTTAAAAGGTACAACCTTTTCCCTGGAGAAGGGATAGGGTACCTATTCTAGTATTCTTGGGCTTCCCTGGTGGCTCAGATAAAGAATCCACCTGCAATGCTGGAGACCTGGGTTCGATGCCTGGGTTGGGAAGATCTGCTGGAGGAGGGCATGGCAATCCCCATGGACTGAGAAGCCTGGTGGGCTACAGTCCATGAAATCGCAGAGTCGGACACGACTGAGCAACTAAGCACACACACAAACTTAGTAAATCCTCACTTCTTGGAGATGTGGATCTTCTGATGGCCAGGGAGCTTGAACCTGGCCCTGAGGAGGGCCTCAGCCACACGCTCTTTGTTCTGCAGCTTGGTGCAGATAGACACTATGATTTGGCCAACGTGGACCCTGGTCGCTGTGCCCTGGGGCCTTCCAAAGGCACTGCGCCTACCGGTCTGGAACCTAGATTGAGGACAGCACGCCAGCATGAAGGTCCTGGAAAGGGCTGTCTCCAGGGTCCCTTTGAGCAACCCACATGGACAACAGGCTGCATATACTGTTTGCAGGCATTGCACACTCGACCCTGATGGGGAAAAGCGCACAGTCGGTTTAACTGGCTGCAAATCTATGGCCTATTTAAAAAAATTATTGTTTAAAAAGGGATACTTTCTCACTGAAAAAACTTGAAATGATAGCCAACTCTTTTCTGTCAAATTGGGATGATAGTAGTATCCACCTCAAACTGTTCTGAGGGTCAAATGAACAGTGAATGTATGAATTTGTAAGATAGCATTTAAAATGTAACTGTTTACATTTGTTTTTTCTGTTTAACAGAAAAAAATTCTCCCTTTCCTCACTACATTTCATCCCCTATATCCATCATGTGCCTCAGAGGTAGCCATATTATTGATTTGTTAACATTTTTTAATGAAAAAAATTTAAACTTTATGCCTACATGATACAGGTGTGGCAACATCTTGATATTGGCTAACTCTGAGTGGTTAGAATATGGGAATTCACTGACTATTCTATTTTCTTATATCTCCGAAATTTTCATTAAAGATAATTATGTAACTCAAAAATTTAACTAATAAAGGTGAGAGCTATTCCGTATTAGGTCCTCATGGACTACCATTGAAAATTGTTGAGTGACATCTTCTGATATTTGCTTCCCTATTTCTATTGAAATATCATGTTTATCTTGCTTTTTTGACTTTTCATTTTTTAGATACTTTTATTGACTATCTATTATGGAAGATGAGAATTGGGCTATCTTATACCATCATCTATATTCATTTTATCTATGTTCATTCTTTCAATATACTTTTGTCACAATTCAGAGTAAAATCAATATTTTGTGTTTATGTATATAAAAGTGTAAATATTTCTTTTCTTTTTTTTAACGGCTGAGTTATGTTGTGACTTTCATCACATTTTATTTCTTGCATATCTTTTCTGTTTTTCTTGGAGTTAATAATTGCTTCAGGTCCTCCCCTGCCACCAGTGGTTTGCTAAATTTTCTAGTTACTTATTTCTAATCATTTCCAAATTCTCAACAGAAATATGAAATATTTTATTATTGTCAAGCATATTTTGTAATCTACTGTTACCATATTTTTATTGGTGGCATCCTTTTCGGACCTATAATTTTCCTATTCAAGGCCATCACTAACACACATGTCCCTTCTGAGTAAATTTTAAATTAATTAATTAATTAATTTTTGCCCATACCATGCAGCTTATGGGATCTTAATTCCCTGACCAGAGATTGAACCCACACCCTTGACGGTGAAAGACCAGAGTCCTAACCACTGGACCACCAGGAAATTCCCTTGAGCAAAATTTTTTATAAGGAAGCCCCTCTGGCCAGAAGGATTGTAGAAAAGAGCTTCTTGAGTTGACAAATTACAGAATAGTGCTCTCTTTGGGAAGACTGATTAGTAAGGGTATCTTCTTCCCCAAGGTTTGATGCACCCCTTCACCAGAAATGTGACTTGGGAAGCAGAGCACTAAATGGGTTTTGGTTCTCACTCATGGTCCCCACACGAGACATCTTTGGTCAATTACACAGCTGTATGTGGTATACCTGTTCTAGTTCCTGTGTGTACTGGTTCCATGGATACACAGCACACCTGTCATTTTGGGTTTTTCCTTCTCCATAATTTTTGTGATTCCCCTCATTTTTCTCCTGTGTTAGATCTTTTGCTTACTGAGTTGCAAGTATTCCTCTTTCTTAGTTTGGCCTCTTTTTTTTTTTTTTGGCTGCACCATGTACCTTGTAGGATCTTCGTTCCCTGACCAGGAATGGAATCCAGGTCCATGACAGTGAAAGCGCAGTCCTAAGCACTGGACTGCCAGGGAATTCCCTAGTCATCCAGTTATTTTTAAGGAAAGAAAGCATGGGGATTTTTGGAAGCTTTGGAATTGTGAAAAATATTTTATTCTCACACTTGAGTGATATTTTGTTTGAATATAGAATTATACATTTGAAATCCTTTTTTCCTAAGAATTTTGAGGGTATTGTTCTTTTATCTAATAGTTCCGTTGTTGCTGTTGAGACGTTTGCTGCCATTATTATTTTCAAATTGCTGTATTTCCCCTCTTTCTTTCATTCTGGAAGCTTCTTTTTAACTTTCGGTGTTCTAAAACTTTATTATTATGTGCTTTGATGTGGTACTTTGTAAATCCTTTGTGCTGGGTATTTGATTGTCCTTTTCAATCTAGAAATTTCGTGCCCTTCAACTTGGGAAAATTTTTGGAATTATTTTAAAAATAATTTTAAACTTTTAACTTTAATGAACCTTTTAACTTTCATTTTCTTTGTCCTATTTTTTTTTTTTCTGAGAGTCCCATTAGATGTTTATACTTTCTGTACTTATCCTTTATTTTTCTTATTTTTTTCTTTTCTAATTTTATCTCTGAGACTGTTCTTCTACCTTCTGGATATTTTCTTAACTTTACCTTGAAAATCTTCTATTAAATATTTTTACTTTTGATGTTATGTTTATGAATATACACCTATTCATATATGCACATATCAGTTCAGTCAGTTCAGTCACTCAGTCATGTCCAACTCTTTGCGACCCCATGAATTGCAGCATGCCAGGCCTCCTTGTCCATCACCAACTCCCGGAGTCCACCCAGACTCACGTCCATCGAGTCAGTGATGCCATCCAGCCATCTCGTCCTCTGTCGTCCCCTTCTCCTCCTGCTCCCAATACCTCCCAGCATCAGAGTCTTTTCCAATGAGTCAACTCTTCGCATGAGGTGGCCAAAGTACTGGAGTTTCAGCTTTAGCATCATTCCTTCCAAAGAAATCCCAGGGCTGATCTCCTTCAGGATGGACTGGTTGGATCTCCTTGCAGTCCCAAGGGACTCTCAAGAGTCTTCTCCAACAACACAATTCAAAAGCATCAATTCTTCGGCTCTCAGCCGTCTTCACAGTCCAACTCTCACATCCATACATGACCACAGGAAAAACCATAGCCTTGACTAGACGGACCTTTGTTGGCAAAGTAATGTCTCTGCTTTTCAATATACTATCTAGGTTGGTCATAACTTTCCTTCCAAGGAGTAAGCATCTTTTAATTTCATGGCTGCAGTCACCATCTGCAGTGATTTTGGAGCCCAAAAAAATAAAGTCTGACACTGTTTCCACTGTTTCCCCATCTATTTCCCATGAAGTGATGGGACCAGATGCCATGATCTTCGTTTTCTGAATGTTGAGCTTTAAGCCAACTTTTTCACTCTCCTCTTTCACTTTCATCAAAAGGCTTTTAAATTCCTCTTCACTTTCTGCCATAAGAGTGGTGTCATCTGCATATCTGAGGTTATTGATATTTCTCCCGGCAATCTTGATTCCAGCTTGTGCTTCTTCCAATCCAGCGTTTCTCATGATGTACTCTGCATATGAGTTAAATAAGCAGGGTGACAATATACAGCCTTGATGTACTCCTTTTCCTTTATACATAGGTATTAATATCTAGAAGATTACTAATTATTATTATTCTCTGAATGTGCCTTAAAAATACACAATTTTTGTTTCACAGAGGTCAGTTTCTTTACATCTCAGACTATTAATTATAGATTTTGGGGGGGGGGATTGTTTTTAGTTTTATTCTTTTCCCTGAACTGACTTTGATTCTTTCACATTTTTTTTTGTGGTAGTTAATTCTGGCCTTTATTTCAAGTTAGAAGCTTATTTTAAATCATTAGTATCCTTTCTAGTCCATCAACACAAAAGTAAGGCAATAAAAGATTGAAAACACTGTGTGCATGTTTGAGATCTGTTGATTAGGAGATACCATTTAAAAGTGATAAGGTGGGGACCCAGATGTTTTGTGGAAGACCCCAATTGCCAGAATCTAGAGGTATTTTATTTTGGACTGGTCATTTTCTTCAGAATCTCTATCTTGGACAACTAAGCAACTGAATTTCTAAAAAGTCAAAAGAGAGGAGACAGAGATCCCCAAATTTAACTAGTTTATTTTAATACAAAAGTGGTTTAAAATTTTATTATTTCAAACATATATAAAAATAGAGGGACTAGTATAACAAGCATAACTAACAATTATCCATTTATAGCCAGTCTTGTTTTATATAGTTCCCCACCACTCCAACCCCCAGACTTGTTTCATAGCAAATCCCAGACACCATATCATATAATTTGTATATAAGTTTATATTTCTAAAATAAAATGACTTCTTAAAATGATCATCATATCACTAGCACATCTGAATGTGTAATTTGTGTCATATTTATTTTTTCCTGATTACCTTGTAACTTCTCCTCTTCCTAATCCTCTTCCTCTTTTTAACTACTTGCAGGATTCAAGTATATTGCAATTAGTGAATATGTTTTTTAAGTCTCTTTTAGTCCACCCTTTTCCCCCCTTGCAATTTCTTCATTGAAGAAGAGATTATTTGCACTAAAGTTTCTCACAGTCTGTGGAAACTATGCAAAGAAGAGCCTAGATCATAGGACTTCTTAGTGGTCCCGTGGCTAAGACGCCATGCTTTGATTCGATCCCTGGTCAGGGAAGTAGATCTCACATACCACAACTAAGAGTTTGAAGGCTGCAACCAAAGATCCTGTGAGCGTCTACTAAGACCCAGAATAACCAAATAAATAAATATTAAAAAGAAAAAAGAGAAGAAGAAGAGCTTGGATCAGATTGCATCCTTGCGATTTCTCTATTTGCTTATTTTTGGCTGTACTGGGTCTTTGTTGCTGTGCTCGGGCTTTCTCTAGTTGCAATGAGTAGGGGCTACGCTCCAGCTGTGGTGCACGGGTTTCTCATTTGTGGTGGCTTCTTTTATTGTGCAGCATGGGTTCTAGAGCATACAGGCTCAGTAGTTGTGGTGCACGGGCTTAGTTGCCACACAGCATGTGGAATCCTTCGTGATCAGGTTTCAAACTCATGTCTGCTGAATTGGCAGGTAGATTTTTAACCACTGGACCACCAGGGAAGTCCCTTGTGGTTTCTTTGTTTATTCTGTTTCCTGTAAAATGGTAGTTACAGCTAAAGGCTTGATCAGATTCAGGTTTGATTTTTTTTTAAATACTACTTTTAAAGATTTTTTTGTTTCTTTGTATTTTCATTAAGAGGCACATAGTGTTCTGTTGTTTCTCTTTTTGTGAAACTAACAGCCATTGACAATCACTGAAATCTGTTACTCCACTGGGGTCGCAAAATGGTGATGCTCTAATTTTATCCATTCCTTCTTCCTTTGTTAGTTGGAAGACTTCTATAAAGAGAAACTTCCCTTCTTCCACTATTTGATTTCCTGAAGTACAGTTCTTATAAGAAAAGTAGTAGAAATGCTTGATTCCTTTTATTTATCAGTTTCCCAAATAATGAGTTAGTTCCCTCCCTCCTCTAAAGAAGATCATGAAGATTTTTCTTTTAAGTATAATGATGAACTCATGGGTTTAAATATGTCTGATGAATTTCAGTCAGATCATTGATGCTCAATTATTGGTCAATAGGAGCCTCTAATGGGCACCTAAGTCCTTTTAACATGATCCTAGTAATCTTTGATAGCTTTCTCGCTTCCTGTTATGACAAGATTTCCTTGATCATCTTGTGTATTAATTTTTCAAATCTGACATCTTCCGTTTCCCCAAAGAGTCCTGGGTGCTTTTAGTGCAAAGTGGTATTTAAAGACCAGAGTCTAGGAACAAGAGGTGCTTACAGCTATCGAGTTGGTTAGTTTCTTGTCCTTTTCAGTGCACAGAGCCAGGAATTGAATTTTTTAAAAGATAAAATGCATCAAGAGTTACTATTTATACATCCAATTAAATCCAGAACTATGGGGGTTTTACTTATCTTAATTGATCTTCCATTTGGTTTGTTTGCTTCTCCCACACCAAAAAAAAAAAAAAAACTCCAAGCATACAAATATCATTGCTTATTTGCTTAATCAGTGTATGCCCCACTAGAGAATATATATTTGGTCAACTACTAGGTTTCAAATTACTTGGAATAATTTCTCTATATGTGGTTATTATACGAATTCAATAGAGTTAAGTTCATTTGTTTTATTTGGCTTTTGCTTTTGGGGGGATTGCTTATTGATTTAATTTTGTTGTGACATTATGTAAAATATTTACATGGTTCTAAAGTCATATCTCGGAGAAGGCAATGGCACCCCACTCCAGTGCTCTTGCCTGGAAAATCCCATGGATGGAGGAGCCTGGAAGGCTGCAGTCCATGGGGTCGCTGAGGGTCGGACATGACTGAACGACTTCACTTTCACTTTTCACTTTCATGTTTTGGAGAAGGAAATGGCAACCCACTCCAGTGTTCTTGCCTGGAGAATCCCAGGGATGGGCGAGCCTGGTGGGCTGCCGTCTATGGAGTCGCACAGAGTCGGACATGACTGAAGTGACTTAGCAGCAGCAGCAGCAGCAAAGTCATATCTACAATATAAGATATCAGTGATGGCAACCTTCTACCCTGTCTTCTCCATTTTGTTTCCTCATTTCTTCTATAGATGAATGTTTTAAAAAACCTTGTTATCTTTCCATTTTGTAAAATGATACATTCATAAAATATGCATTCATATTCCTCCTTTCTTATATAAATACTTGCCTATTATACACACTTTATCCACCTTAATATTGACCTTTTAATAAAATTTATGTCTAGGAATATGTTACATTATTTATGTTGTGATTCAACTTGTTCCCTGTTTTGCTTCTTACCTAGAGGGCCAAACTTCTTAAAGCAGATAACGCAATGTCAAGGGCATGGATGTACTTTAAAAGGGAGATGGACCTTGAATTCCAGCTCTACCCCTTTCTTGCCACATTACCACAATATAACTTCAGATTATTCACCAGTAAGGTCACCCATCATTTCCTGGTTGACATTAGTAAATTGTTGTATGGTTGTGCTGTTTTTGGATTATGCCACTACAGCCCTACCGAATCACTTATACCAGCTGACACATCCTTACACACTATATTATATCAGGGCCACAAGAACACGCAGAAGAACTATGCCAACAGGTCTTAATGACCCGAATAACCACGATGGTGAGATCACTCACCTAGAACCAGACATCCTGGAGTGTGAAGTCAAGTGGGCCTTAGGAAGCATTACTATGAGCAAAGCTAGTGGAAGTGATGGAATTCCAACTGAGCTATTTCAAATCCTGGAAGATGATGCTGTTAAAGTGTTGCACTCAATATGTCAGCAAAGTTGGAAAACTCAGCAGTGGCCACAGGACTGGAAAGGGTTAGTTTTCATCCCAATTCCAAAGAAAAGCAATGCCAAAGAACGTCCAAACTACTGCACGATTGTGCTCATTTCACATGCTAACAAGGTAATGCTCAAAATCCTTCAAGTTAGGCTTCAGCAGTATGCGAAATGAGAACTTTCAGATGTACAAGCTGGATTCAGAAAAGGCAGAGGAACTGTTGCAGGAAGGGGAACCCTTTCCAGGGCCTGAAACTGGGCTCTTATCTAACGCTCAGAAATGAATTGTCTGAGGAGACACATGTGTTGACAAAGCAAGAGATTTTATTGGGAAAGGGCACCCAGGTGGAGAGCAGTAGGGTAAGGGAACCCAGGAGAACTGCTCTGTCACGTGGCTCGCAGTCTCGGGTTTTATGGTGATGGGATTAGTTTCCAGGTTGTCTTTAGCCAATCATTCTGACTCAGAGTCCTTCCTGGTGGTGCACGCCTTGTTCAGCCAAGATGGGTGCCAGAGAGAAGGATTCTGGGAGGTGGTCGGACATGTGGTGTCTCCTTTTGACCTTTCCTGAACTCTTCCAGTTGCTGGAGGCTTATTAGTTCTGTGTTCCTTACCAGGACCTCTTGTCATAAAATAACTCATGCAAATGGTTACTATGGTGCCTGGCCAGGGTGGGCGGTTTCAATCAGTGTGCTTCTCCTAACAGAACCAGAGATCAAATTGCCAACATCTGTTGCATCATAGAAAAAGCAAGAGGCTTTTTCTGCTTCTCTATGCTAAAGCCTTTGACAGTGTGGATCACAATAAACTGTGGAAAATTCTTCAAGAGATGGGAATACCAGACCACCTTACCTGTCTCCTGAGAAACCTATATGCAGGACAAGAAGCAACAGTTAGAAACAGACATGGAACAATGGACTGGTTTAAAATTGGGAAAGGAGTATGTCAAGGCTGTATATTGTCACCCTGTTTACTTAACTTCTATGCAGAGTACATCATATGAAATGTTGAGCTGGATGAATCACAAGCTGGAATCAAGATTGCCAGGAGAAATACCAACAAACTCAGGCATGCAGATAACACCATGCTAATGGCAGAAAGTGAAGAGGAATTATAGAAGAGAGTGAAAAAGCTGGCTTAAAACTCAACATTCAAAAAACTAAGATCATGGCATCTGGTACCATCACTTCATGGTAAATAGATGGGGAAAAATTGAAAACAGTGACAGATTTTATTTTCTTAGGCTCCAAAATCACTGTGAATGGTGACTGCAGTCATGAAATTAAAAGATGCTTGCTCCTTAGAAGGAAAACTGTGACAAACCTAGGCAGCATATTAAAGAGCAGGAACATCACTTTGCCAAGAGTTTTTCCTTCTCCTCCTCGGATCAGCCCTGTGTTTCACATGCATCCACATTGCAGCACAGAGCATGCTTCCTCAGATCCTGGGTTTTGCTCTTTTAGCAAGCCCTGGCCATTTTCTCTACCATTCTAACCTCCAACTACCTGCAGCCTCCTTGGAACCCACCCAGCACAACTGACTTAAGTCAGTCTGATGGGCTCACAGATTGACTGAGTGTTCTCTGAGGGTTTCTCATCTTTCCAGCCACCCCAACATATCTTGGGTTCCCAAGAGAGGTCTGGCTCTGGGGAACATGGCTCCAGAGTCAGGCCAGGCTTAGGGCCAAGACAAGATTAGGCTTTTATTCTTTCATTTATTTATTCAACAAGTATTTTCTGGTTTCTATTAAGTGCCAAGCTCAAAGGATAAAGACATGGAGTCCATTCTCATGAAACTTAACATTTGGTGGAAAGAGAGACAGTGCTGAAGTAGGGTGACATGTTGATGGATGGGTAAGTTTGGGAGCTGTGAAATCTAATCACAGGTTCAGGGAAAGCTTCCTGGAGGGAGTGACATTTAATCTGAAATCTCAAGGATGAATAGGAGTCAGTCAAGTGGTGGGGATTGCAGGGTAGAAAGAACTTTTCAGGCTGCAAGAACAGTGTCTGCAAAGGCAGGAAGGGAAGGTCGTTGGGGCTGGAGTAGAGAAAGCAGGGGGGAAGTGTGCTGGAGGCGAGGCTGGACTGGTGGCAGAGGTTAGGACTCTGTGGCTTGCGAGTCAAGAGTTTGGACTTCACCCCCTGCAGGCCCATGGTGGTCCACCAAAGAGTGTTAAACCAAAAAGTGTTAAACTGTGTATGTGTGTGCTGGCGGGGGAGTACACCAGAATATTATTTGCATTTTTAAAGATAACATTAGCTACAAGCAAGACAGAACAGGCAGAGTTGCTGAACGTGGTGATGGGGAGCTAGAAGCAGGTGGCCCAGATTTGCTGTTTCCAGGAGGCTGAACTGACAGGACTTGGATTCTGATTGGCTGAGTGGATGAGGGAGAGGGAGGAGTCAAGGAGAACTGGTAGGGATCTGACATAAGCAGTTGAGTGGAAGATGGTGCCATTCTCTCAGATTAGGATCAATGGTTGGGACAGTCATGCCTTGGACTCTGCACAGAGAGTCACTCAAGATGGTTGAGGGTAATGATGGGGGCACATATGGGGCCTAACCCAGTCAAGGGGCCAGAGAAGCCTTCCTGGTTTAGACAGCTGATGGCAAGGCCTTGACTAAGTGTGTCTGAGGGTCCAGGATATGAGGTTGGGCTTAGGGTTGGGATCTGGGGACACCTGGAAGTTGAGGGGGCAGGCGGCCTGGAGACTTGGAAGAGGACTTAGGGTGGCCAAGTCCTGGGTGACTCTAGCCTTGGTGAGTGACAGACGGCTGGGCTGGGCCGGGCTGCCCTCTCCTCCACTGATAATTAATCCCGCACGGGGGCCGCGGGCGATGACAGGGCTGTCTAGCGTGCACTTAAGCATTAAATGACCAATTTCTGTCAGACTAACTTCCCCAGCCTCCCTGTCCCCTCCTCTGCCGCCCACCCCCCGCCCACACCCCCTCCCTCTGCTCCCTGCACTCTGAGTTTTTCAGCAACTGATGGCTCCTGGTTCATTTCTGTGGAATTAATTGGTCCCTGAATGAATTCTGTTGACAGGGCAATTTATCATGTGTTTGGGCTGACAGTGCGGGTGTCGGGGGGTAGGGGGGTGGGGAGATGAATGGGGGGGCTGAGATGAAGGGGAGGAGGGGATCTGGGTTGGGGTGAGTATTGACCGTAGATAGGGACCTGGGAGGTGCCAGCCCCAGGGTTTGGGGTGCCATAGAGCACCCCCAATCATGGCTGTATGCTTTGCTACACATCCTTGATCCCACAAGTTTGAGAGAAAGCCCTAAATTGGAGAGGATCTCCAAACTTTATCTGACTTCTCCCCTACCCTTCAATCATCTCAAATGGGGTGTCTTCATTGGGGGAATTCAGCACCATGCTATGTTAATCCTCTGAAGGCTAGAATGGTGCTGGGGCTCTGGGATAGAATAAGGGAATGTGTGTGTGTGTGTGTGTGTGTGTGTGTGTGCATGCTCATGCACTCAAGGAGCAAAGGGACTGATTAGTCTGGGGGGTAAGGGGGCTGGTCCCCGGGGAGTTGGGCGCTCAGCCGGCCTGGCTAACAGGGGCCTAAGGGACTGGCTAATTAGAGTATTGGGATGATCTGGGCTGGGGGAGTGTTGTGGGGAGGCAGGACATGGAGTTGGCCCCCAACAGCTTCTTTCTTTGTCTCCCTCCCATGTACCTTATCCAGAACCCTCAGTGGTCTCCACCATTCACCTAGAGATCTCTGGGCAGACACTGGGGAGAGAGAGAGGGAAAGGCAGTAATGACTCCCAGGTGGGAGAGATAGCAACAAATAAATAAATCCATGCCTCCTTTCCTAGCTTAAAAAGTCCCCCATCCCCTTCCCTATCTGAATGTATCCAATCTTCCACAGAGCTTTCTTGAACTCCTCCTGACCGTAGAGATTGAAGGCTACCTACCACATATAACTGCAGAAGCTTAGAATGTCAAAGTGGGAAGGCATCCTAGAGGCCATCTGGTTTTACACAGGAGGCAAGGACAGAGACCCAAGGGGCTTGTTGAAGGTCACACAGTGATCACGGGAGCCAACTTCTGGGTTCATGCTGCTCTCAGCTTGGAGATGCCTCTGTACACACATGCTTTTCGTTCTGCCTAGAGGATGCATTTCCGGTCTGAGGATTCCTTAGGGAAGGGGTGGCTCTTCTATCAGTCAGTTCAGTTCAGTCGCTCAGTCGTGTCCGACTCTTTGCGACCCCATGAATTGCAGCATGCTAGGCCTCCCTGTCCATCACCAACTCCCCGAGTTCACTCAGACTCATGTCCATTGAGTCGGTGATGCCATCCAGCCATCTCATCCTCTGTCGTCCCCTTCTCCTCCTGCCCCCAATCCCTCCCAGCATCAGAGTCTTTTCCAATGAGTCAACTCTTCACATGAGGTGGCCAAAGTACTGGAGTTTCAGCTTTAGCATCATTCCTTCCAAAGAACACCCAGGGCTGATCTCCTTTAGAATGAACTGGTTGGATCTCCTTGCAGTCCAAGGGACTCTCAAGAGTCTTCTCCAACACCACAGTTCCAAGGCATCAATTCTTTGGCGCTCAGCTTTCTTCACAGTCCAACTCTCACATCCATACCTGACCACAGGAAAAATCATAGCCTTGACTAGATGGACCTTTGTTGGCAAAGTAATGTCTCTGCTTTTCAATATGTGGTCTAGGTTGGTCATAACTTTTCTTCCAAGGCTCTTCTATAGGCCTCTTCAACCAGGAAATTGAGGCTGAGCCCGGGCACTTGGGAATGGACAGTCACAAAGATCAGGCCGTGGGAACATACTGAGATGCATGTACTGAGATGCTGCTGGGGTTCAATCAAGCAGGGAGACCACACTGAGGAGGATGTGGGTCAGATGTGGGAGGGGAGAGCAGTGTAATCTGGGGGCCCCAAACCCTGGGTTCTGAGAGATGGAGCCAACCAGGGCAAGGGGAGCCCTGGATCAAGGCAATGATCTGCCACCCTCGTGTGCTCTCCTGCTGCAGGCCGGCGACGTGCTCATGCTCTCACAGACCACCTTCTAAATCTCCCAGGTTCTTCCAAAGCTCCCTACCCTCCACAAGGTGGGACCCAGTCCTGCTCCCCTCACTCTCAGCAGATAGCAACTGTGTCTCTTGCAAGCTTTCTGAGCAGCTTCTCAGCCCTATCCCCTCATGATCAGTTTCCCAGCAGAATTCTCTGATTCATCCCCACTCCTCAAACTGCACCCCATTCTTTCAGGCCTGTTTCCATAAGCCCCTCAGTCCATCTCTCAATAGCCCCTCCTTCCCTACTCAGACTCCACCCTCTGCCTCAGCCCCCAGGCGGGTTCACATAGCCCTTAGCTTGAAAGGACTCTCACTCGAGCTCACTGACCGCAGCATCTCCTGGCCCTTCTTGTGCCCTCTTCCCTTCCAAACTTTTCAAAAGAATTGTTGACCCTCTGCCTCCATCTGCTTCCTCGGTTCTTAGCTACCCCTCCCCCAGCAGCCCTGGGGGTTGGGTTACAACTGGCAGACACTCAACACATTTGCTTAAGTGATAAAAAGGAGAAGGTGCTGGCTTAGGACCCTAGAAGTGCCAAAGTGGCCTTGCTTCAGGCCTAGCTGGCTCCAGAGGCTCGAATGACACCAGCACAGCTCTCCTTCAGTCTGCCTCTCAGCTCTGAGTGTCCCAGCCTGACTCTGAGTGTGTCTGCACTGAGATCTCAGGCAGGGACTCTCCACATGGTGGGGAACTGTCCCTAGAGATTCAAAGCCCTCATCATTGCAGCTCACAGCCCAAAGAAAGAAGGGACCCTCTCTCTTCCAGCCCCAATAACAAGACTTCTGAGAGGACTCTTCCTACCTTGATGTGCTTTGAACAGGGACACGGGGGTCCCCATTGGACAGACATAGGTCTCAGGCCCACATCTATGGTCAGGAGCTCATGAGGCATTTTGACTGACAGTCCCATAAGAACTACACAGGATGGGGGAGGGACAGTTTCAAATGGAATGAGAGGTGCAGAGACCTTAAAGAAGTGGGGAGCTAGTCATGGGACTGCTTGGGGCACACTGAGAGCAAGTGTCTTGATGTCTTGAGGAGGCTCATGCTTGATGTAAATGAAGCATAGCACAGAGGCCAGCTAGCTCAGAGCACAGTGAGCTGGGGGTGGTGGTGGGGGGTACAGGGTGGACAGCCAGAACATGTAGGGCCTTATAGATCAGATTTAAGATTCTGACTTTGGCTCAGAAGGGGAATCATTGGGGGGCTCTGAGCAGAGAAGGAGCATGCTCTGCTCTACACTTTGGGGATCACTCTGCTGATGGGAGAGTAGACTGGGGTGGGTGAGGCGAAGATGGAAACAAGAAAGCTATATATGTATATATATATATATATATATATATATATATATATATTTTTTTTGCATTTCAAGGTGAAGGGTCATACTGGCTTAGACCGGAATGGTACAGTGCAGATCATCAGAAATGATCAAATTCTGTTAACCGTTTTTTTTTTCCCCCCTTTGGCTGCACTTTTTCATGTGATCTTAATTCTCTGACCAGGGATCAAACCTGAGCTCCCTGTAGTGGAAGTGGGTAGTTTTAACCACTGGACTGCCAGGGAAGTCCCTGGATCCATTTTAAAGGTAGAGCTGTCTGATTTTGCTGGTGGATCAGATAAGGGATGGGAGAGACAAGAGCAGTCAGGGAAGACTGAAAATCTCACATTCTAGTTTGAGGTTTTGGCTTGAGTGACTGATAGAATGGAGTTGTCCTTGACTGAGATGAAGAGGGCTGGAGAGGGCTTCCCTGATGGCCAGTGGTAAAAGAATCTGCCTGCCAATGTGGGAGGCATGGATTCAATCCCTGGTTGGGGAAGATCCCACGTGCTGAGGAGCAACTAAACCCGTGGGCCATAACTATTGACCCTGGGCTCTAGAGCTCCGGAACCGCAACTACTGAGCCCACGTGACACAACAGCGGAAACCCATGAGCCCTGGAGCCCATGCTCCGCAACTGGAGAAGCCACTTTAATGAGAAGCTCGAGCACCACAACTGGAAAGTAGTTGTGCTCTTCGCAGCTAGAGAAGAGCCCGTGCAGCACTGAAGACCCAGCGCAGCTAAAAATAAAACAAATAAATAAAATAAAGGGCTGCCGAATCCCCCAGTTTCCACTGGGCTTTGACTATATATCACAGCAATGGCACCCTACTCCAGTACTCTTGCCTGGAAAATCCCATGGATGGAGGAGCCTGATGGGCTGCAGTCCATGGGGTCACTAACAGTCGGACACGACTGAGCAACTTCACTTTCACTTTTCACTTTCATGGATTGGAGAAAGAAATGGCAACCCACTCCAGTAGTCTTGCCTGGAGAATCCCAGGGACCGGGGAGCCTAGTGAGCTGCTGTCTATGGGGTCACACAGAGTTGGACACAACTGAAGCGCCTTAGCAGCAGCACCAGCAGCAGCAGTATGGTCAAATGCCCTTATTCTCTCTGCTCCTCCCAGTTTTGTGTCCTGAGAGAGTGTAGTGATCAGCCTAGTTCAGTTTTGTGTGAGTCCAATTCTAGTAAAGTCGTTGGTGGATAGATGGTCAGGATGGGCTGTGAGTGGGACAGCTTCCTTAAAGAAGCCATGAGTGATGGATACCATCTGGACATTTCTAGTGTCCTGACTTTCAGTCACTTTTAAGTTTCATCTCTTGCCTCCTCTCCCAACCCCTTCTATCTTTCCCCAGGCAGCTGATACCCCACCCATTTCATCTGGTATATTTGCATGCCTCCATGTCTTTGCTACTGTTGTTTCCTAAACCCAGGACAGTTTCTAATTGTCATATTTGGTGAACCTCAGCTAGGAACTCTGTGGGAGCAGGGTGGGAACAGGGATAGCAGAATCAGAATTAGGTGAGTTCTGAGGAGCAACAGAGCTGGGGAACAGGCCCTGTTTGTGTTTGGGGCTGCATTTAGAACAGGCAACTGCTCAAGGATTGTAAAGCATGTTTTGGGCCCCTAAAGGCTGATTCTAGGAGGGAATATTCCCCAGGAGGGACACAGAATAAAAGTTTTTTTGGGTAGCGGTGGTCACTGTTGACAGCAGGCCCTCAAAATCCAATTTGGTATGAAGGAGACCAGAAAGAGAACAGAAGGTAAGAATTTCTGGTGGGACCCAGGTGAGATGCGCTGGCTCCCAATCTGATGAACTGAGCAGGACAGGGCTCCCATTCTGGGGCACCTGAAGGCAAAGCCAGGCACTGGGGGCCAGAGAACCACTCCATGTGATGTGTATGGCATTGCCTGGGCCAACCCAGTGCCCTGGCAGCATCCAGAATCCACTTGCTTGACTTCAGGCAATAAAATCAGGAGTTTTGCCACACTGGATTTGGGTTCTGAGCAGGCTCTCTGAAGTGGGGTAAACATTTTTGAGGGGTTGCAAAATAATCCATTTAGGCATGAGAAGAGAACATTGGAATTTCTTTGTATTCCAGTCTCATCCTTTTTCTATTTTATGTCTTATAAGATTTTTAATATGTTAGTTGAGTTTTTTATGGAATTTGTGAGTAAGTAAATATACTCATGGGCTTCCCAGGTGGCGCTAGTGGTAAAGAACCCACCTGCCAATACAGGAGACATAAGAAACACTGATTCGGGTCAGGAAGATCCCCTGGAGGAGGGCATGGCAACCCACTCCAGTATTCTTGCCTGGAGAATCCCATGGACAGAGGATCCTTGCCTACAGTCCACAGGTTCACAGTCAGTCAGACACTGCTGAAGCAACTGAGCACATATGCACAAATATATTTGGAGTACAAATTCAGAACTCTTTTTACTGCTAGGATATATGATCAAAGTAGTTTAAAGACCATTCTTCTAAGAGACTGGTGATTAAAAGGAGCAGTAGGGGCAAGTGGAAAGTGGGGCTGTCATTTAGTAATATGGGATTAGGGAGGAGACACAAGTGGTGATGCAGAAGGAAGCGGATGGACTTGACTGCTTCGGGGCTGGTTGATTTGTTGGGGCCCTGCAGCATCACGATGTGAGTAGGCTGGGAAAACAGGCCTGGGGAAAGACAGGCCTGTTGGAATCCTGATCGGAGGTAGGGGTCTAGGAGACAGTGTCCCCAGCCAATGGGAAAGGTCACTCCTTAGTTTGTCTCCAAGTCCTGCTTGCAGCTGCCCAGCCACCCCTGGCAGCTCAGAACTTCCAGAGTATTTCAAGCGGGAGGAGGCAGAGATGGAAGTTGAGCTGGGAAGGTTTCCCAGGGGTAGCGAAGGAAAGTATCCTAGGGCAGAGACCAGGTGGAGGCTGTGGCCTTTGTGGGAGGACTGGCGCTGGAGGTTGCTGAAGGGATGGAGGGCAGACCCCTTCCAAGTATAACAGAAGTAGGCTGGACAATCACTCCATCCCTCCCCTGAACAGGACAGAGAGACATAGGGACAGACACAGTCAGCCTTCACTGGACACCTGGGCACAAGAACAGTCAGGGTGTCTGAAAAAACTAACAGTTCTCCCATTTCCCTACCCCTAGACTCACACAGGAACATGCAGACCCACGCAGAACAACAGAAATGGGAGCCGGCGACCTACTGCATAATATGCGCCCTCAAGATACACCCAGACCGCTCCGATCCTAGCGGCTGCTCGCCCAGGCGGGGACTCCGCAAGATCCAGGGGGCGCGCGAGGTCGCTTGAGCCCGCAGGTTCCCCCGGGTCTCTATGGGACTGGATGCTGTCCTGGCTAAGAAATAAATGCGCAGCGAGAAAACTGGTGGCAAGCGTTTGTGGTCTCTGGGCGGACTGGGGATAAAAACTGCGGCTGCGCGGAGGAGTGGTGGAAGGAGACAGGACAGCAAACCATCTCCCTACCACGCGGAGAGTCTCCGACGGCGAGTTGTGAGAGACTGCACCCTGAGTTTGGGTGTGAGTGGAGAGGTAGAGCGACCAAATCACTCGAAGTTATTCTCAAGTTTTGCAAAGCGAAAACTCCTTGCTCCAAGGGCGGGGTGGGGGTCGGGTAGGGGTGGGGATGGGGCGGGGAAGGGTGGCTTCTGATGCGCCGCCGATAGGTCTGGGCTAAGGGGTGGGAGAGGGGTCGCAAAGGGAATGCAGCTGAGAGGATTATTGAGGGTTTATTTGAGATCGACTAGTATGAGGGAAGGCCTGTTCCAGAGACAGGTAGAGACAAACTTGGAGCCATGGGGAGTGACATACAAAATTTTATTATTTATTAATTATTATTTATTATTATTATTTATTTGTCATGTGCACAGAAAAGAAAAGAAAAAGAATCAAAACGAACCGACGCGCTGAAGGTGGCCAAGGAGACCAGAGCCATCCGGGAATCTTTCGAGGGTTCGGCTGGGTCCTGGGTTTGGGCCCCTGTCGCGCCAGCCCTACAGGGACTGGAATGGGCCGGGCCTCGGCGTCTGAACCTCGGCTCCCTCGCCGCCCCGCTTGGGCCACTGGAGCCTGGCTGGGCACCGGCAGTTCCCTTAACTATTCTCTTTTCTCGTTTTCCTTTTCAAATAAAAAGGCTCGAAGGAGAGAGAGATCTGGGCGAGGACTCCAAGCCTTTACGGATTTGTTCAAGGATTTTTATTTTTCACTTTTATTGACTTTGTTTCTGTTATTTCGAGTCGTCACGATCCACGGGTGAGGAGACATGCAGGGCGCATCGCCGCTACCGAGAGAGCAACTACGGGGCGGGGCGGCCCGGCCGCCGGTGGCCCAGAACCCACGGGGCACGGCCGCGAGGGGCGAACCTAGGGGCGGGCGCTGCCACCTCTGATCTAGCCTCAGGGGGGCAAGGCAGCCGGGGCAGGGCTGGGGAGAGAGGCCGAGGAAAGGACAGAGACAGAAAGACAAGAGAGACGAAGACTGAGAGAGACCGAGACAGAGGCGGAGAGAAGCAGAGACGAGAGCTGGAAAGGGGAGCGATGCAGAGAGATGAGGAGGAGAGAGCGAAAACACGGAATTACAGAGAAATAGCCAACAAAACAGAGGCGAGAGGAGTCCACAGGACCATGTTCGTCATTTTGCATAGAGATTTCTTTTCTTTTGTCATTTTTTGTAACATAAAAAAAAAGCCCCCCTCCCCCAGGGCGTGCTGTGCTTTAGTGGGCGTGTAGCTGTGTTCCCCCCTCCCCCCCCCAGCGAGCGGCGACTCTCACAGCACAGACAGCGGGGCGTTATCTACAGGCAAGGCGGGCGGGCACCTGGGACTCTACCGGGAGGGGCGGGGCTGGAGGGGCGGGGTTATATACACGTGGGTTCGCCTTCACAAGACACACACCGTCTTTCTAAAAAGCAGCAGCCTGTTGGGTGTTTTTGTTTTCCTTTTTTGCAAAGACCATCATATTAAATAAATGTAGACTTGACTTTTTGCGGTTCTGTTCAGTTCCTGCTAGAGGAAGAGGATGGAGGTGGGTGGAGTGGGCAGCCCCCCACCTTCCACTCCGCGCAGCTCAGACGCCAACTCACATCCTGCTCCTACCACCGGCAGATTGAGTCTGTGTCGGGGCGGGGGACGGGGGTCATCGGGTAACTGCTTGGGGGGACCAGTGCCGCGGCCTGCAGAAACTGGTCCTGAGGCAGGCACGGGGACAGACTCAGGTGAGGGCGGCGAGTTAGGGAAGAGAGATGCAGAGCGACGTGGGATCGGAAAGGACGGGTAGGAGGAGGAGCTGCGAGGTGGGTAGATGGAAGAGACGCCGAGGTAGGGGCAAGGCGGGGGCTGAGAAGCTGGTCACTAGTAGGGGCTGCCTGGGCCCTTGCGAACTGGGCAGTTCAGGTGGAGTTGGGAAGAGCCAAGGGTCGGACTCGGTGGGTGCGGGCTGCTGGGGCCTGTGTGCCTTGGGTCCCAACCTTGGAAACGCCTGACGATCCCCAAAGCGCATCCCTGAAGCCCGGCCCCCACGCCCCCATTCCCTTCCACCTTCTGGGCAGGGCACACTCAGAAGGTGGGGGCAATCTGGCTGAAGCCGGGATTCGGACATTTTCCCGAGGTCTCGGCAGGAGGCTCTTCCTCCTTCTGCAGAAAATCATTTTGTTCTTCATTTCCTTTGCCCAGTCCCTCCAGCGAAGCCTCCCGGCGCTCGCCGGAGCGTCCGAGGCGGGCTGCTCCCGGGCTGGGCCAGGCTGCAGTCCGCGCTGATTGTGTGTCACAGAAGCGTGTCCCCCGCGCGCAGCGGCGGGCCCGGCCAGAGTCCGGCGGTGCGGCTGGTGGGCTCCAGGCCAGCTCGGGCGAGGCGGGGACGAACTGGGTCGGGCCCTCCTCGCGACGCGGCCAGTCCAGCAGGCGGGAAGGGGCGGCGGGCCCGGGCCTGAGGGTCCCGCCCGCGGCGTCACTCGTCCTGTCCCGCCTTGGACGGGGTGAAGTGAAGAGCTGGAGGGGTCCTGGGAGGGGGATTGGGTCTGGGGCGGTGGCCGGGAGGCTTCGGGTCGCGTCGATCCTGCCTCCCTCCGGGGCGGGCGGTCAGACAGGGACGATGTGGAGGCCGAAGCTGTCGGCCTGAAGCTTGATGTGGTCCCCGCGGTAACTAGTGGCGGTCATAGGCAGCGGCAGCAGCGGCAGGGGCGGAGCCCCGGGGGGCGGCACTATAATAATAAGGGGAACCTGGAAGTTAACACAGGAGAAGAATGGGCTGGGTGAGAGGACAAACAGGAGAACAAAAAAGGAAAGAAAAGCAAAGCAGAGACCTCGTGCTGGGGTCTAGCAGGATCCGTGCAGGGAGGCCTTGGCTGAGTTGCGGGGCCGGTTGCCCTCAGGAGAACTGCATTCACCGGGTGGGAGAGGGACCCGATCGGTGACCGCCGCCGCCCGACTGCGGACCTCGAAGGGGGCCCAGGGTGGGGCGGCGCAGAGCCTTGCAGCCGCCGGGAACAGAGCGGAGCGGAGGGAGGGGCGGGAGGCACGGGCTTCCTCTAGGGATCCCGGGGCCTCAGAGCTGCGCTAACGAGCCTGCCCGGCTGGGCGCCCAAAAGTCCGGTGGGGGGTTGTCGAACCCGCACGGCCGAGCTGGCGGGCTGGCGGACCGACACGCTGAGCCGCCGGCCAGCCAGGTGGCGGTACTCACTTAGTAAGGCGGGGTTGCTGAATCTCCAAGCCTCGTTGTAGGCCGTGTACTGGGGGTGGCTGTACGGGTTGCCGGAGAACTCGCTCCCTGCGGGGGGGGCGGGGGAGTGGGGATCAGACACTCGCAAGGCCAGGGCGGGCCCGACGTGCCCGGCCAGGGGCCTCCCCCGGGTCCGAAGTGCAGATGCTTCGCCAGGCGGACGGGCGGAGAGAGAACAATCCACCTGGTCCGCAGGGGGAGACCCCGTGCTAATGGTGGTGGTAGTGGTGGTGGGGTGTGTGTGTCTGCAGAAGCACCGACGCGCCTCCCACAGCGCCGCGGAGGTAGTTTCGGGGCGCTCCCTCGGAAGCGCTCCGAGTCACCCAGGAAGGGCTTATTCTGAGTCCAGGGGCACCTACGCCCTGCGATGGGGACCAAAGCCTTTTTAGTGGAGACTCTGGTTCTAGGAGCCACAGCCCCACAGGGTGGAAGCGGGGGGAGGATGGCGAAGACAGGCTCTAGGGACACTTTGTCCCAGAAAGTCCGGGGAATGGCATCTCAGCACTGTGCCAATGCGAGGGGTGGGGGCTCTGCTGGGAAACACTCCCCTCTCATCTTTCCCTCTAGAGATTTGAAACGTGGGCCACGCAGCAGGGGAAGGAGGCGGCGGGAGGAGGCAGGTGGACTGCCCGCGGGTTCACAAACGGTGAACGGAGGGCCCCGTGGGCTGGGAGCCGTCGGAAGCTGCTTCCCTCCCTCCGCGCGAGAAAGGCCAGGCCCCCGGGTTTCCCCCTCGCCCTTTCTCCTGTGTGATGACCCCAGACTGTTTACAGTGATCCCTAACCGCGGGTTAAGTAGAGGAGAAGGGGCCCCTCTCGGAGAGGGAGCTGGGGTGGGGGTGGGGGATGCAGCCACTGGAAAGCCTGTTTATTGACGAGGAGGGAAAGCATGCGTGCAGCAGGATAATGAGCTTCTGAGCTCAACTGTGACCAAGAGGAACTGAGCTATCTCCTTCCCCATCGCTAATGAAACAAGTGTAATTTCCTCATCAGCACTAGATTCTGTTTAACGACTCCCCCCTTGCCACCATGAGCTCTCTGCGGTTCTCCTCACCCCATCTCCTTGCAGGCTATCCCCCCACCCCCGCACCCCCATCTCTCTGAGACCTCCAGTCTCCACCTGCTCTCGCCTGGGACCTTCCCAGAAGAATCTCCTTGCACCCAACACTCCTGTTCCCCCTACTCTAAATCTGGGCAGGAATCCCCCTACTCACACCCTCAACTCTTTTTACCCAGTTCCTCAGCCCCCTGTTCTGCAACTCCAGGCAGCAATCTCCCCCTCTGCAATCCCCCTCCCCTAGCTCTGCTGATCAAGGGCTGTCCCTGAATGGCCCATCCAGGAATAGGGCCAGTCACCCTATTCTATCCACACTCCCCCTTCCATGAGAGCTGAGCTTCAGGGAACGGGCACACAGAGGGTGCCCAGCAGGACAGGATGCAGGGCCAGTGACTCTCATCCTCTTTAAGACAAGAGTTTTTCGGTGTTGATGTGAATAGGAACTTCAACTCTCTGGCTTCAAGCCCAGCTCCCAATCTGGGGTGAGGGGTTGGGGAGAGCACGGCCTCCAGGTGTATTCACCAGATCCTGCACATGGCCCCTTTCTCTCTGATCCACACAGCCCAAACCCAGCTCCTCACAGAGGGGGACAGGTCAGAGCCCCCAGGAGCAGTGAAGGCCCAGGGCTCCTCTGAGACGTGGGGGCACTCTAGGTTGTCTCTCTGAAGCCCGCCTCTCTGGTTCCTGCCACAGCCTGTCTTCTGTTCCTCTCTCCTTAGGGACTGACTCCCTTCTCTCCCTGGGATGGGGTTGGCTCCTGGTCTTCCCAGTGGGTTGGTGTGGACCAGGGTGGCTTTGTCTGAGATGTGAGTCCCTTTGACCGACATGCCCCTGGAAATGGTTCTCGGCTCCAAGTTTCCATGGAAACCAGGGCAGGCTCTTCCGAGCAGTCAGCTGGCTGGGGGTGGGCTAGGGCACTGAGGGTGGAGCTGAGGCCGAGTGCTCCCAGGGCACAGGCTGGGGTGGGTGGGCACTGCAGAGGGGCCAGGACATACAGGGGGTACTTCTGCAGGCTCCCTCCATGGGGTGCTCAAGAGGGAGGGTGAGGGACCCCCGCTGCGGCCTCTAGGGAGACAGAGGGATAGAACAGCAGTAGTTTGTGGGAGAGGAGATATTGGGTCTCCCCCCCAGCCCCCAGTCTCAGACTACAGACCATGCAGCAGTTTACCCACAGTTCAGCTACCCCCACCTAAATCAGGCAGCTACAGCTGGGTCACATACCAGGCACCATTCCTGCCAGGGTGGAGGTGGGGTAGCTTCCCTGGCCAGTGGGGGGCACGTGAGGGGGGTAACCAGGCAGAGTGGTGCTCGCCATGTCACGACCTGGAAAAACACAAAGGGGGAAGGGGTGAGGCCTGGAAGAGAGGGGTCTGCCTCTGCTCACACCAGGGTGCTCTGTGGGAAAGAAGTATTGAGTGCAGACACGTGGGAGCAGAGCTGAATGAGGAGGTCCAGGTGAGCCCTTACATGTACCTAGCTTGTCACCTGAATGTCCCAGGATCAGCTGTGTGTATGCACCTCTGCTCAGTGTAGCTCTTTGTGTGTCTCCGTGCATGTGTGTTGCAGAAGACAATAGCAACCCACTCCAGTACTCTTGCCTGGAGAATCTCAGGGACAGGAGAGCCTGGTGGGCTGCCGTCTATGGGGTCGCATAGAGTCAGACGCGACTGAAGCGACTTAGCAGCAACAACAGCATTGCATATGTGTGTGTGTTTGCCTTTGCTTGTGTCTCTTTCTAGCCCAAACTCAGTTGGAGAAGGGAGGGAGACGACCTGGCTTTACTCTTCCTTCCCAGTGAGATACTCAGCTGTATCTCTCCAGTAGAAAAAACAACCTCTATCATCTTGCTCAGCTCTTCCCTCTCTGGTGCATATGGTTATTCCCTGTCCTCTCCAAGTGAAGCTGCAGGTGCTGGGCCTGGTGGGTGTGAAGAGCAGGGGCTGGCTGGTGGGCTATTTTCCTGTTAGTGTTTATGACATTTAAGTGATAGAAAACCATCTCCAAAGCAAATCAGGAGCTTTGAGCCAGCAATACAAGTAGATTAGACCAAGTTTCAATGAGCAAAGTCTGCTCTGCCCACTAGCTGCTGGACTTCTGTCCCTGGAGGTGTCCGTTGCTAAGAGTCTGGAGAGTGGGAGGAAGGGCTTTCCTACTGTCCTGGAGTGAAGGCGAAGCATGCCAGTCTGAGGGAGATACCCATGGTCCACAGACATCTCTGGAACACAGCTGTCCCTGAATGGCTTTCCTTCCTTGCAGACCCCCTCCATTGCCATAAAGTGGTCACTGCCTCCTTTGCAATTTAGCATGCTCCAGTCTCTAACAATAATTTGCCCTCTCCCATACTTTCATGCCCTAGAGACTCATTCATCCTCTCCTGGGTCCCAGGTCCCATCTCTCCTCTCCATATTCCCCTTAGTCTCCTCTTCAGCCAGTGCCACTCTCCCACTTCAGTGCCTCTGTCCAACCCTGGGAAGAGGTGTGGCTGGAAGAAGTCACAGAACTATGCATCTCTGGCCCACTTTCTTCTCATTGATGGCGCTAGACCTCATCCTCCTGATGGCTATTCCAAAGCGCTTCCCTCTCTCTCTCCTTGACAGTCTCCCCTTAAAGTTGACCTCCCCCCCAACTTCCCTGAAATGTGTGTTTGCTCACTGCTACCTTAACACATCTGAGTGAGTCATCCTTCCCTAAATAGACAAAGACACAGCTCAGGCCTTTGCATTCCCAGCTGCCCGTGAACCTTTTCATTAGCTGTCCCACCATCACCTCAAACCTGACAGGAATAAAAGTGATCATCTTCCCTATAGTCAGTTCTACTGACCCACTTGAAGACCATCAGACCAAAACCTCTGGAGTTGTTCTTGACATAGCTCCCACCCTCACCATATGAAGTCAGTCACTAAGTGCCGTCAGTTTTCCTTAGCAATGTCTATTAGAGCCATTCTGTTTCCATTTCCTCCATTTGTGTTCCCTGCCTCCACATTCTTCTTCAGTCTATCCCACGTGTGGCTGCTTGGTTAGCCCTCATGAAACATTGCTTTCATCACATCACTTCCCTTGTAAAACTACTGCAGATTCTCTGTAGTCTATAGTTTGAGTGTCTCTCTGGCAGTCTAAAGTCTACCAGGCTTTCAAAGCCTCTCTGGTACTCTTCCCACTCAGCTTTCTCAGCTCTGATTCTCACCCCTCCTGGTTTCGTTTGACTGCTGTCAATGGCTTGGGTGCTGTGAAATCTCTGCTTTTGCCATGTTATTTTCTTCTTACTATCATGTCCCTCTCCTTCCAGCTCAAGCCTTAAAACCCCTACTGTTCTACCTATCAGAGAAGTTTCTCTCTTCTGAAATTTTCTATTATTTCTGTCCTCCATGCTTTACCAGTCACTATAGTTCACGAAGCATCAGCCCTATTGTTTGCTTCCTCAAACAGATCATAACGGAACCAAGGGCAGGCCCTGTCTTCTGCTCTATCTTGCAGTTGAAAATATGGTAGATGCTCAATAAAAATTTACTGATTAATTCTCTCTCAGTCTATTGGATTTAATAGACTTAATTAATGGACTTCATTCCAGGTGGGTTATATTGTTTTCTGTTTCATATACGTTGGTGTCCTTTGGAGAGGAAAAGCTGAGCAAAATGTAAATTTTAAATCTGCTTTTTCTGTACAAATAGTTTGAATAATGGATTATGAATTTTTATAAGATGATGGAAGATTTATATAGGATGATGAAAATGAGGGACTCATATGTTGTGAGTCAGCTTTATCATGCCATGGAATGATAGTCTTTCTACCTATATAACATAGCTAATCTCTTACATTTCAAAACTGAAGAGCAGAACTGTCAAACAGAGATCACTTTGGACTCCCAGAGAGATAGAAGAATCTATGTTTGCTTTGTTGTGGGTTTTCTTTCATTGACTTCTATTGTCAACTAAATGTATGACCCTCCTTGACTATCTCTCAGTGGAGAGGACCAGAAGTGGACAAGTCAGCAACATCTATCAATTTCTAGGGAGATTAGTGATATGGCATTTTGTGGTCAAAAAAGTCCCAAGATAGAGGAGAGTTAGGGAGGATGTAGAAGCTTTGGTGGCTTAGACGGTAAAAAGCATCTGCCTACAATGCAGGAGACCCAGGTTCAATCCCTGAGTCGGGAAGATCCCCTGGATAAGGAAATGGCAACCCACTCCAGTACTCTTGCCTGGAAAATCCCATGGATGGAGGAGCCTGGTAGGCTACAGTTCATGGGGTCACAAAGAGTCAGAGAGGATTGAGGGACTTCACTTTCAGAGGTTTTGAATTACAAAAATATAGAAGACCAATTCTTGGTCTTGTGACCCTAATGGCCACCAAACAGCCAGGAAAAGAAGGACGCGTCTTCTCAATAAACAGGAATTTAAATGCATTTGAATTTTGATTTTCAGCTGCATGGTTCTCACAGCTTGTTACACACAAATTCTTTGTACTCTAAGGTTGTGTCACACAATACCTTACCTAGCTTCAGGAGAGAAGAGGAAATGTGGGATAACCAGAAAGGTGTTACCAGCTACCTGGAGGCACCACTATGCAATGTTTATTTCCACTGGAGTTTTTCTCTTGCAAATGATCCAGCTTGCAGCCACAGAACTGTTGATTGAGAGGCACATTTCTAAATTCTATTTAAAAAAACAACTGAATCTGGGAAGCGCTATTCAAATATTTTCGAAGTGTGAGATAAGACACCCACGATGAGGAAAAAGCATAGAAAGCTTCCTGATGTTCTGCACACAGCTGTGCTTATACTCTCCTGGATTCTGTAACATCAGTATCACCACCAAGAAGTGCCTGTTCAGGACCCCTGAGCCAACAAAGGTATAAGCCACTGCATACAAAGCACTCTCAACGGCTTCATTAGCACACAGGTGACACCCGAAGAGCAGGAGCAAATTGACCAAACTCTTGCCAGAGCCATATATCCTTCTGGAACACCACTGTCAATAATGGAAAACACATACTGCAGGAAGTTTTCAAATTACTAAGACCATCATACCATTTGCCCAGCAGCATTCTGTGAGCAAGCCTCTTTCAGTGAGTGAATATGAATGGGTAATGGAATCTTTGCAAGGAAGAATCAACAGAGGACTGGGCCTTGCATTACTACAGATGAGTGGACGAGTGGGAGTGCAGGCGGACTCTAAAACTGTATGACAGCATAACCACCTTCTTCAAACAAACAGGCAAAAGTGCAGAAAGAGGAGGAAACAGCTTCAGAGAAGAATACATGGCTCTAAATATGTATTATTTGACAGACATAGGAAGCAGTCAAGCATTTGCTTTGCTCACTGGTGATGCCAGGAACATGAAAGCGCGCCAAGCATCACACATGAATAAAACCCACATACTATAAGAGGATGGGCATTTCTCTTTGGATAATTGTTTCCTAAGATGACAAAGTTTTAAAGATGGAAGAGCCTTGGAGATGTTGGGTCTCACTTCCTTGTTTTAAAGTTAAGAAAACGGGGGCACAGAGAAGCATTGTGACTTTCCTATTGCTGCAGAGCTGGTAAATGACAAATGTGAAGCTCTGTCTGTACCACGCTGCCTTTCAATGATAACATGAAGCCAGATCCTCCCCAAATGCACCAAAGAAAAGGAAAAAGAAGTCCTCTGACAAACAGAATCTCATATTGTCACCACTGTTATTAGGATGAGGCAAGAAAAACAGGACACAAAGAACAAAATATTGACACTGAAAGTCTGCAGTAAAACTTCATGGGGTTGGGTATTAATCTCCTTTGAGAGTTTTCTGAGAAACAAAGAAGCTCTTCAAGAAACAGGAGTAGTTGAGAATCTAAAGTACCCAGAAGTGTTAGAAGCACTGTACTTGATGAGGATGTCTTCTCAGTTCAACTGCAGAAGTCCCTGAAGATTCTAAAGCCAATTTCTACAGCAATCGTTACATCTGAATCAGACAGCGCACTTCTGTCAGACACTCCTTACCAAATGGGCCAGATCAAATCAACTGTTTGGGAGAAACTAAGTGCAGTTCCTCCTACAAGTACAGAGAAAAGCAAAGTGAGGCTTTATTAAGAAAATTTCAGTCCCTGGTTAATTTATGCTACTTTGTCAGCTCTAAGATCCAAGGGCAGAGCTGTGTTTCTACTTGCACCTAGACTAGCTAGCATTCACTGAGCACCTACTAATTATGCTAGGCGTTGTCCTAAATATTTTCTATATATTATCTCATTTAGTCCCAATATCAACCTATGATGTTGATCTGGTTTTTTTAATCCACATTTTATAGATGAGAAACTGAACCTCAGAGGGGATAAGTATTATGTTCAAGATTTCACAGCTCATAGATGACAGAACCTGGACTACAGAACAAGCAGTATACTCGGAAATGGGTTCTAGAATGACATTCTCAACTACTGTAGACCCAGAAAATAGGTATTTGGTCCAGGAAAGCAACCTGGGATTATGCTAAGCAAATCCTTCCTATAATAGAACATTGCGTCACTTCTTGTTTCTTGCATATTTCAAGTTCTTCCATTTTCTATAGCAAGTGTTTTAAACTGGGGATCACTGATCCTATAGGGTATCATTGATGGGCTTAGGGAGTCCATATAAAGCTATACATAAGATGTCACAGTCATACTTATGCCATACTTAGATGGCTTTTTATCATGTTCTCAAAAGTATTCATGACTCAAAGATTAGTAGGCAGTGTTTATTAAAAAAAGACCAAAGACACTGATTAGTAAGAAAGACACTGGTTTGTTTGAAACCACTTGAATTGTACCAATAAACCAGATCATACAAAGAACAGTAGAATAACATGTGAAGAAATAGGAAGGCTTATCTCAAGTAAGACAAATGTCAGCATCCAGAAGACCAAGGAAATAATAAAAAGGAAGCCACCAAAGCAGCACAGATGCTTTCATTCAGTGATGGCAAGACAACAAGACTTATTAGACACAGATTTATACAGTAAAAGTTATATTCAATGAGCTTAGAGATGCCTTCCCTCAGCATCTTTCTCTGAAAATGAGCACTTTTGCTATCCACTTGACACTACGGAGGACCCTAAGGGGAGAAAACATAACTCTTGTTTTACTATCCTAACCTCAAGTTTTGTCTGCTTCTCATACGGTAGTGAAAATGAAGACATTAGATTGCTTCAAGGTTGGCAGTCTGTGCCTGCATTTGACACAAGCGTTTATAATACTTTCAAGAGCGCACAGTTATTAAACTTGTAGTTACTGTCTAAATATACTGTACATTTACATTCACTACATCAATTATGATCACTTTAGGACCAATCCCAGTTATATAGAACACACCAAAGCAACAACTTTAAATCTGTAAAAGATGTTTTAATAGGAGAGGGGAAGAAATTTCTACCTATTTCATTTTGTTCTTGATTTTCCAGGTTTCCAGATTCTCTGGAAGGTTTCTCCTGGGGGTCAGAGATGCCTGTGTGAGGGCCTGCAGCCCCAGGCTCTGTCTTGGCCCCATAGCTCCTCATCCAGAGGCTGGCCTGCCCTGGGCTCCAGCAGAGGGGGCTGTTTCTGCAGCTCAGGGCAGCTGCTCTCCCAGCCAGTCTGGCTTCCCACCCACAGCTGGACCTCTGTTCCCTGGGGTGTCCTAGGCAGGGATGCCACTCACAGCTTTGTGGGCGGAATGAGGCCTGCACCTTGACAGCCAACCTGCTGGACACAGTCAGTCGTGCTGTTACTGCCCTTCTGCCAGCACACAGTCCGACTGGGCCACGCTAGCCTGCTGGCCCAGGGCCCCACAAGAGGTGCTCCTATAACTCAGCTGGACCATGGATGGAGCTGCAGCCTTAGGATCCTGGGAGAAGGACAGGGAGTGCTGCAAGAATCGCATTCTCAAAGGACTGAAAGGGAACTTGACTATCCTCTAGTCTAAGTCCCTCATTTTGCAGAGGAGGAAAGTGAGGCCCAGAGAGAGCCTCTCCTCTTTCACTTCCCCAGGCTACCACCTTCTCTGGCTCCACTAACAAGTCACAAATGAAGAATGGAGTCTTTAGGTGCTGGCACTCTGGAGGCTGGGCCTGGGCTCGCTGATGGGCTCCCAGCCCCTCGTGCTGGGTGGGCAGAGGTTAAGCCTGTTTGCACAGTCTCTCGATGCTCCAGGTCTCCCAGTTCCTCTCTGGCTTTATTTTGTTCTCTGAGATTGCTGAATTGTCAGCTCTAATCCTTCCTGAAAGCGCAGCGTTTTTCAGGCACTCTGTGTAAGTGAGACCCTAATCCCAAGGAAAACGGCCACTTAAGCTGCCAGAGCATTAGGCTGCTCTCTGAGCCTACTGCAGGATTTCCTCCCTCCCCAGCCGCTCCCCGTCCCTACTCAGCCGACCAGAGGAGGAGAGGCGAGGATTTCAGGCTGAAGGTGTGCAAAGCCCTCTCCGAAGTAACAACAGTGGCAGGGCTTGCCTCCCAAAGCTCAGGGCTGAAAAAGTGCTGGTTTGTTTGTCCCGAGGCTACAGCTCAGAACCTGGGAAGGAAGGGTTCTGATTACCCTGGGGTGGGGATCTTCCTGTCACCTCGTCAGGGTGACTGGCTCTATAGGGGAAATGGCCTTTTACTTAGGTGATTCCGAGACCACCAGGGACATTTCTGAGTCCTTGGTGCCAATACATACCTATAACATTCACTGGGACACCACTATTTAGGGTTTCTGGTCCTTCAGGAAAGGCTGGGCTGGCTGACTTCACTTTTACTTAGCCAACCTCTTCTTCTTAGTACCGAATAACGGGATAAATAGGTTTAGTGCTGGGGGATCCCTCCTCCCACCTTTGGAGAACTCTCCTTTGGGACACTTCAAGCATCTCTAAATATCTACAGCAGCAGAAAGGTTCCCTATAACCCAGCTAACCATGAAAACAGTGCCCAGTGTTCTCTCTCTCTCTCTTTTTGGCTAGGTCACACAGCATACAGGAGGATCCTAGTTTCCAGACCAGAGATCAAACCCTCGCCCCCTGCACTAGAAGCATGGGGTCTTAAACCACTGGACCGCCAGGGAAGTCCCCAGTGACGTTTTCTACTAGGCAACACTTTTTTTTTTTTTTTTGTAGTTGGCTACTACATGCATTTGAAATAAAGATTGTTGCTCCCTCAAAAATATTTTGATTTAAATTCAAACTGTCCTCTCTCCATGATCTCTAAATAAATCAGTGAGACCATGCTGTGGAGGGCCAAATACAGTCCATTTGGCATGCTCAGCCTTTGGGTCTCATGGATGGAAGGAGGAGATGAAGGGAGGAGTCAAGAGGAGAAGCCCAAGGTAATGGGCCAAATTTGAGCTCAACTTAGAAGCCCATAGAATTACATCTTTGCTAAGATGCCGGAGAGCCCTTTATAACTTCTTCCTCTTCCCCATGCCTCTCCTTCCCTCAGTGGCTCCATTAGCAGCCCAGGGGGTTTTGTCCAAGGCACCCTGCTGGGGAGGGCAGCCCATCACTGCTGGGAGGGCAGCCCATCACTGCTGGGATAGCAGGTGAGCACAGTCATGGGTGTAGAATTGGGGCTGGAGATTAAGGTGGCACAGCTTTTATTGTGTTCAAATTTGACCTGACTCTCCCAGTCCTAGAGTAAATTAATGACTTTTATTTGAAATATCTTTTCCCTCTAGAGGTGGACTGAATGAAGGAGGAAGGGAAGGAGCCCTGATCCAATGACTCCCTAGGCTGCAGACCCACAGCACCCACATTATCTGTCAATGTCTCATTGCTATGGAAATGCCCCCATAATTAAATCAGAGTTGATGTCTGGGGGCTGGTGGTCCTTGGGGATGTGTCTGGAGGCCTCAGGGATGTTTGGAGGAGGCTAGCCTCTTATCAGTGGGCCTTCTCAGCTGAGGAGAAGCCCTCTTGGCTTCATTCAGCCGCCATAGCACGAGCTCTATGACTTGCTATGTGTCTGAAGTTGCCCTAGCCCTCTCCTTTCAAGGTTGGAGAGAAACTCTGATGTCTGTGCCCTAAATTCCTCTAGCTAATCAGGGGCTTTGAGCTGACAGACAAGGCTAGGAGACTCCTAGCCTCCTTCAGAAACATTTCTCAGCCTTTATTGCCCTCTCCTCCCCCAAGGGGCTGGCCAAGGGCTAAGCTGTTTGTTTTATGGAGGGAAATGCAGTCGCATTGGAACGGGGTTGTTAACTACAGGAAAGAGGCATTTCCTAGAGGTCCTCAGGACTCCTGGAGCAAGAGGAGGGTTTCCCAGGGTCCACACCTCTAGGCCACTTTCGCTCACCATCCCAGCTGTGGGTAAGAAGGCTGAACTTTTAATAGTCCGCAACCTTTTCTCAGAAGCTGAGCCCACACAACTCTGTCTAGGCCCCAGGGGCCAGTCCCTGGTTTTCTTTGAACTTTGCCTTACTGGTTTCCTCCACCTCTGCTCAAATTTACCAGCTTCCAGAAGAACCCCGTCTTCTGCTCCCTCCCCTGCCGTGGGTGGTATTTCCTGCTTAGGCAGCATCTCCTCCCAGATCTCAGCTACAGGTTCCTGCAGACCTGCAGTCTCTAGGCATCAAGAGAAATTTCCCTGAGCTCTTGAATAAAACCAGCTTATCCCCACCAGGGTGGGGAAGCTAACAAGGCTTTTTAGAAATTTCCCCATAAGGGAGGAATAGACCGTCCCTGCTACAGTTGTCCAATGTGCAGACATTTTTCCGAAAGGGAAGATTCTCTGCTGAGACTTAGCAGTATGGGAGCTTGGATAAGAAGGCGACAGGCTCTACTTTCAGGGCTGCCTGGGGGTCCTCTCTTTCCATGCCTCCAAGTCCCCAGAGAACACAATCTAGGTGTCTTCTTTGCCTTTTTAAGGTCACTATTACCTGACTAGTTGCTGAGCAGTGCTAAGGAAGGGGATGTGGGATCCAGATCTGTGATTAACACAAAACATACTTTTAGATGGAGGAATAAATGGCAACCCACTCCAGTATTCTTGCCTGGAGAATCCCCATGGACAGAGGAGCCTGGCGGGCTGTAGTCCATGGGGTCGCAAGAGTTGGACGCAACTGAGTGAGTAAGCACACCCACCCATACTTTTAGAAATACCTTTTAGAATTTTAAACACGCTTACTATATAGTTGCTTTTGGATTGTTCTGGATAGTTTTGGATTGTTATTATCTCTAATTCTTGGGGGGTACTAATTGTTCTGCTTATTACTTCTACTAACTCTCCCTCATAATAGTCTGTATTTATATGAGGTCTGTCATTTGTTGTACTGAGCTCATCTTTAGTGGTGGACTTGTTTCTGTGGGAGTCCCATGTCCTCTGGATTGTACGATGTCTCTGCAAAGAAGATTTGCCCTTGTCCTGCTGGGGTTTCTGAGCAGGTTACTATCCTGGATAAATTTGGATGTAAGTTCTTAGCTGGGAGTTCCTGCCACATCCCCATGGTGTAAATTTGGACTCAGGGTTAGGCTTGGGGTCTCCACTTCTCAGAGAGACATCACTTTGCCCTCGCTTGTTTCCGTGGGCCCTGGGGATGACTTTGCGGTTTCCCTTTCATAGACAGTGTTGTCCTGCTTTGTTCCTGACTTTATTCAGGGGAATACTCAGTTCCAGTTGTTGCTTCTCTGGGGCCCAAGATCATGTTTTCTGTCTGGTATGTTACAACCCCAGCCTCCCCCAGTTAGGGTCTGCCTCCACTGTGGCCTCTCACACTTTGCTCTGGGTTTGAATCTCCCTCTGTTTCTGATACCAGAGGGTGAGGTTTGGTTGTATATTAGCAATTCTCATTGTTATTTATCCAGCTGTGTTTTGGTGAGTTTAGCTTGCCTTGTTTCTGGACATTGATCTTATTCATCTGTCACCCCCTGGGACTTAGAGGGTGGGGAGAACTTTACTTGCATAAAGCTCCCTAGTGTTCAGCACTGAGCCTCACCAGAGGCTGTGAAGCCCACTCACTCAGGGCAGCAGCTCTGGGGCCCAGTGTATCCCTCGGGTTCTAGAGTGAACATGGAGAGCCACTGTACAAGCCCTGACTTCCCCCCCACACCATCTTGCTCCACTGGCGCTCCCAGGCAGGGAACCTGCTCTCATTATCAGGGTGGATCTTCACCAGGCAAAGGGACTCTCTAAATGCTCAGAAGCATCTGCAAGTGACTTTGGGAATCCTGAAACTAGTATTCATCTTACTCTTGCAGATCAACATCACTGCCAAGGTCCCTTCACACTCTCTGCAGCTGCAGACCTGGCCAGGCACACAAGAGGAGTCACAGTGAGGAGGTCATGGGAAAGAGAGGCTTTTTTCTACCAGTGATGGGAGACTTGGAGGCATCAGCACACAGTCAGAACCAGAGTCCTCCCTGAAAAGACCCTGACTCAAAGGCCCTTGGGACCACTGAGGGGTTGATGGCAGCCCTGCTCTGAGGTCCTTTGAAAGGGTAAGAAGGTGGTAGAAGGTTGCTGCAGCCAGGCAACCTGACGAAGCCTGGGGCTAGAGTGCCCCCCACCCCCTCTCTCATCCAGTTGGCCCCCTTTTCCTTATCACTTAGGAGAGACTCGGCTCTGTTCCAGACCAGCAGCCTAGAGCAGTGGGCTGGAGAGAAGAGATGCTGCTGAGCTGGAGCGGCCCAGCGGCGGAAGGGAAAGTGGGTGATAAATTTAAATAACCAGCTTGACTTGGCAGCTTGCTGAGTTGTGATGCGGTGAAATTAAAATCTCGGCAGAACTTGCAAACACTACCCAGAAAAATCCGTCTCCCTCTCTGGTTCCATGATGGAAGGTAGGGAGGGGAGGCATTCGGGCCAAGCCCCAGGCTTCAGCAGCCACCCTTGCTTGCAATGTGATTAGCTGTGTCCTGGCCCACTGGGCTCCACTCTCCCCTCCAAACAATAGTCCAGGTTCCTCTCTCTTCTCAGTCCTGACCTTGTGGAACAGCTGCATCAAGTGGCTGGTGAAGTTTGAAATCAGCCTCTAGTGCCAGGAGGTGGCAGGAATATCAATAAGGTCGGCTTGTCGGGTTGGGCTAGGGCTTCCTGAGCTGTTTCCTTAGGACTCACTTGCAGAGGTTTACAGCCTCAGCTGCCTGTCCCCTGGGAGGAAGATGAGCTGGGGGTTTAGTTTAGGATATAGGAGGTGAAGAGGGCTCCTCAAACACCTGAGCACATTCAAGCTGGACTGTGGCCACAGGATGCCCTCTCTTACCTGGAGCACACACCTGGCCAGAATCACCTGCTGGAAAGCTCCAGCCCTTTCCTCCCCAACCAAAGCCCTTCATACTCTCCAACCAAATAAAATCATAAAGAATCTTAGGGGGGTATTTTTTCAAATACACCAAAAGCCATTCCTGTATCTGAGCTGTGCTTGGAACCCAGTTCTAGATATCAACATCCTTCTAGAAAAACTCACCCGAAATCCACCTCTCTGATGTCCACTCTCTTTACATCACTGCTCACTGCTACCCACAAACTCCTGGCCTGAAGGCCAACTTGCTGGACCCAACTCCTGAGATGGTCCAGGAAACCTCTGGGCACTGCCCTGTTTCTCACCTTGACAGTACCTCCAGCAAATTCTGTTCGTCCCCATATTAAACACATCATGAATCATTCATCTTTAAGAGATTATGCAAATTAGGAGGACATAAAATCAACAAAGATCAATAACTGCAGCCGTTTAATTGCCAGCAAAAACATTTTAAGAATGAGCATAATCTGTAGCCCTTTCTTGGGTAATGGCACCATTAATCCAAACCTTGGATCTTGGCCTAAGTGTAGAAAAATCATTCCCTGCCCCCTTACCTCCTCCCATCGCCCCTCCCCCACTTCTCCACACTCTTCTCTCTTTTTGGTAATTTCCAGTTTCTGAGCGAGTTTCCCCGTCATTACCACTGGTGAACAGCTCCGAATGTTAATGGTTCTGCTTTTGTTACTCCTCGCTTGATTGAAATGTCGCATACAGATTGAGATGTTAGTGCTAACTTGCCACCTGGGAATGTCAAGCTGGGTCTGAAATGAACTTTTCTCACACTTGGATCCAGATGGATCAGCCGGAGATGTTCCCAGGCTGAGCTGGGACCGTTCCAGGGCCATGGGGGGGAGCGGGCGGGGGGATGCTCAAGGTGGAGGCACTTTTCTGCACCAGCCTGAGTTCTCCTGCTGTAGGAACCCTGCCCCAGAGATCCTTATCTCCACTCCAGAAAGCCTCTACCTTCTGGATGGTGGCCCTGGGCCCAGGGAAGCATAGCTGGGGTTAGAGAAGTCTCCTGGACTCTGATTTGCTGCTGCCTTGGGGTGGGCCACCTTTGGGAAGTGACGACTGTAACTCTCAGCAGATCAGAAGAAACGTGACCCATCCTAGGCCATCGCTCTTCCTTGGGTCGGAACGCCCACAGCTCAGAGAGCTTCTGTACTGGGCAATGGACTGTCTCCTGCTGAGGGCCAGTGGGTCCTGTGTTGTGTCCTGACCCAGCTTTTGGCTGTCACTCCCAAAAAGCCTGTCCAGAACTCAAACTCTGACTGCCTAGCTTAAGAGCTCTACTCTGTCCAGGCCAGAAACAGTGGGTCTGGGACACCCCTTAGGGAGAATATGGAACAGCAAGCATCAGGGCTCTCCCAAGCTCCCAGGTGGAAGACGGTGGCTGCTTGCAGCCTGTCTCAGACCTGAGCCGCGTTCAGAACAGCTCCAAGTCGGAACCTGTCCTCCAGTGGGGCCAAGCCCGCTCCCTGTCTCTGCTGCTGGCTGCTTACAGCTGGGCTGCCAGGTCCCCAGGCCACCTCCGCTCGCCTTGCTCGGCAAGTAATGCCTCAGCATCTCCCAATCCCCACCGAGACCCTTCTCAGTCATTCTCTCTCCCAAGGAACAAACGGCACATTGGCTTTATTGTCTCCAGAATAATTAGGTGAATTTTAATAACACCTCGATGTGTGTCTCTCCCACTTGGGCACTTTCCTGGCCCGGAAACCCTTTTCTGCAGTGCCAGCCCGCAGCTCAGAGGCCAGGAGTGTCATCAGCTGGGCCCTCCACTGCGCCGCACCTCGGCCTTCTTCCCCTCTAGCTGCCTCTGCTGCTCTGGATCCACCTGGATTAGGTGCCCCACCCCCTGCATCGAGGGATGGGACCCTGTCTGGCCTTGAAATCAAGCCTTGGTCTCAGTGATGTCTCTGAGAAGCTGGAGAAGGGCTGAACTAATTGAGCTTATCTATTACCACAGAACCAGATGCCATGCCCTGAAGCCCAAAGCCACAATTTTGGTACTCCCGGGCCACCCAGAGGAGAGGGACACAGGTCCTCCAGGGGACTTGAGGACACGGGAGTGTGGAGGCTCAACACTGAATGAGCACTCAGGCTCCATTCTTGCTAGCCTGGCTTATTTACCCTCCTTCTCCCATGCACATCCTAGCGAGAGGCTCATAATTCTCACCACCTTGGTAGAGGCAAGAAAAAAAGGCACAGAAAGAGGCAAAAGCATGGGCAGAAAGAACCAGCTATAACCCATCCTGGCTTTGACCTTTCCAGGCTGCAGCACACAGAGAGTCTGCCCATGGTGTTTTCTCCTACATCTGTACACGTCTGTTGAGGAAGTGCCCTGGCTTTTGGAGACTTGCTCTTTCTACAGAGATCATGGCAGGGAGCCCACTTGTCGCACTGGGCCCCAGATGGCATAGGCTGAGGCGCCCCCACCGAAAGCAGTTTCCCCACCCTCCTGGAAGCCCCCTTACCAGTCACAACAGGGTATGTCTGCGTGCCTGACACGTTGCTGCCCAGCTCGGGGTTGGTGGATGCAGATAGACTCGACTTGACTTCATCAAGCCCAGGGGTCAGGGCTGGGAGGGAGTACTCATTCCCCTGGGAGGAGAGAGAAAAGAGACAGCTCGCTATTGACGCACACATGCGGAGAGGCCTCGGTGTGCAGATGGGGAGGAGGGACGGGGAGCCCTCCCAGATGGGGTGGAAGGAGCTGGCCAGGCAGAGGGCGGGGAGGGTTGGGGGGGTGGGCTCAAGGGATGATGCAGAGTTGTGTGTGGGGGAGGCAGACCTGACTCTGGGAAGTTGAGGGGCAGCCTGTCCATTCTTGGTGGGTATCCGAGCACCCTTGACCTCTCTGCAGCCTCTCCTGCTTAAGAAGCCCCCAAGGGCGAGAGGTAGCAGTGGGAAACCCCCTGGTAAGAGGCCAGGGGTGTTTTCAGGTGCCCAGGGGTAGGGAGTCTCAGAGAGGAGAGATGAAGCCTGATGCGATGGCAGAGGCAGGAGCTGGGGGGAAGGGCCTAGTGGGGCCTCCAGCCTGGCACTGCTGGGCCGCTGATCGGGTGCTGGCGCCCCTTTTTAAAAAACAAACAAAGACAGCCTCACGGGCCCCTCGCTCTCTGCCTGTGCACTGGGGTATGAAATTGGGGAGGGGGAGAGTCCACATGGCTAACAGAAGGGTGGGAGGGGGCCAGTCATTGACTCTGAAAGGGTGTCCTGCCTGAAACACTCCGGTAATTGCCTTTTTATTGCAGCTACCGCCAAGCCAGACCCCAGAGCTGGGCTGACCAGGAGCCCGCACAAAGCAGGAAAAGTTGCTCTGATTAATATTACGTTAAATTAAAACTGATTTTCTGTGCTTTCGGGTCCGTTTTTTTCTCTTCCGCTTCCTGGCCCCCCCCCCCAGAGGACCCCCTCCCCTCCTTGGCTGGACAGGATTGCCTCGTCATTTCCAATTCCTTCTCGTATTGATCTTCCTGTAGAAATCAGTTTTGTAATTAGCTGCAAATTAGGCCTTCTACTGGGGGTGAAGCTGCCCCCTGATTTATCACCAGAGTAATTCGCTGTGATCGGAGAGAAATTAAAATGAACTCAATTAGGCTTCGGATTTGCTTTATGGGCCCTGCTCCGAGTTTCAGGGGGAAAAATGACTGTGCTGGTGTTTAATAGTCTAATGAAAGTAAATAAAGGTTATTCATTGTAATACAGCCGGGGACTCGGGGAGGGTGCACCAAGCCGTCGGCCTCGGCCGGCTCCTCCTTTGTTGGTTTATGGCTCAGGGCACCTTAAAAAGACTTTTGATTTTTGTTTTATGAAGACAAACAGCTTATGGGATAAAAGGACGGGCGGGGAGAAAGGCGAATGGCTGAGAGCTGTTGGAGTCCCAAGTAGAACTGTGCTGTGCAGAGTCTGCATGGCTGTGCTTGTGCATTGCGTGTGGGTGTGTGCTGAGTGTGCAAACATAGCAGGCCGTGCTGTGCTCACTGTGGGCCTGGCCTGGGCTGTAGTGTGGGGAGAATGTGTGTGTGCTCCCGTGTAGGAGCATGCACGTGCGGCGGTGGGCGGGGGGCTATCCTATCTTCTGGGTGAAGGCCGCCATGGAGGGGTGCTGAGTTGGTGGTCTGGGGGAGGGCACACCAACTGGCTGATGGGCTGTGGGGGAAGGGGTGGGGAGGGAGCAGGTGGGTGGTGGATCGTCTGTGAACACATGCACACGGTTAAGTGTCAGGAGTTAGGAGATGTGTTTTGTGTGTTGTGCTGGGGTGTTCTGGGTTGTTCTGCATCTGTGGGAAGTACTGGGTCTGAGGGGTGGGCTGTCAGCCTGCCTGGGGTCATGATGGACAGCCGGGTGGGGGAGCAGGAGGCGGGCACTGGGCTCTCTTCCTGACACCTCCTGGGGCAAGAAGAGCATCCAAGCTTCCTCAGACTTTCTGTAGGACTCTAGGGGCATTTAGGCAAGGGCTGTTCCTGAGTACCCTATGCCAGGAGCACAGGATGGCAGGGCTGGAAGCGACCTGTCAGGTCTTCCATCCAAGCCCTTCATTCTATAGACAGGGAACCTGAGGACGGGGCTGAAACAGAGGAGGTAAGACTCGCCTGCGGGCCATACTTGCACCAGAACTCACCATTTCTAACTGCAACATACCACGATGATTTTCTCAGCTTTGTCATAATGTCCTAGTGTGAGGGTGCTTATAGGGTGTGCACACACGACACACCTATAGGCAGCACGTATGATGCTGGGTGTGCACCTGGCCGACCTATGTGCATGTCCTCCAGAAGCCTTGCTCTGCCCAGTCCCTCTCCCTTCTCCAAGCAGAGAGCTCCTTCCTCACCTGCTCTGATTTGATGTGCTCTGATGCCTGGAAGACGTCAGGGTAGGAAGGACGCTCAAAGACCCGATCCAAAGCTTCCAGCTGCTGCTGGGTAAAGGTGTCGGCCCGCAAGTGCTTCCGCAAACTGTCCACGCCACTCTGGGAGTCTCCATTGGGGACTGAGCCCTCGGACACATCTGGAGGACACAGGGGCACTTGGGGCATGAGCGCAGGTGAGCAGAGACACAGAACAAAGCAGTGGGCAAAGGAGGTGGGCACTTGGCTGGGCCCCCGGGGCTCTGTACCCCTTCTAGGACTCCTACGCCCAGTTTTGAGGCTTAAGGGGCTGACCTAGGGGCTGGCCATGCGTCAGAGTCCTGACTGAGGGAGCCAGCGCCCCAGAACGACCTGGGAAGACAAAGGGAAGGTATAACAGCTGGGGGTGGGGGTGGGGGTGGGAAGGACTAGGCCGAGGTGGGGGAGCCAGAGGGGCTCTTGGGACATATCTCCCCTGAACCCCTCCTGTCCCTCAGCCCTGGGTCAGCCTGGGGGGAGGAGCTGGGTGTCTCAGGCCAGCATTACTGAGCCTGTGGAGAATTGAACTTGGCTCTGAGATGAATTTCAGTTCCACTGACTCCAAGGGTGGAAAATCATCAAATCTCTGAGGCTGACTGTAACACAGAGGCTGGGTGAAGTAATTAACTTCACCACTGAGGGAGGAGGGACTCGGGGCCCAGCGGAGGCGCTCTTCTTACGTTGGGTCAGGCCTGAGACTGGAGCAGGAGGAAGGCAGGTGACAGGGAGCCAGGAAACGCGACTCGGGCAGAGACTGAAGCCCAGGTCCTTGCAGATGCTGCTGTGCTCTGAGGCAACCCCCCCCTCAGCTTCTGTCCTTGACCTGAACTCCGGCTAAACTCTGCCAGAGGCCTGCTCCTTGGCCACTTGCTTCCTCCTGCCATCTCCACAGAGACCTGAGACCCACCCCAGGTCTGAAACACCAGGACAGTGCCACAGAGTGCCCACTCCCTGGGGCTGCAGGCCAGTCCCATCTGTGTGCTGCTTTCCCTGGGCCTCCCATCACTTGGCTACCCCTGCCTCCCTGGCCCTGCCCTCTCTATCTGACCCGCAGGGGTTTTCAGAGTGTACAGTGGGCCAAGCACCCACTCTGCCCACATTCCCTGAACCCCTGCCCCGCCACTCCCCGGGCCCAAAGCTGGGTCCTCGCAGCCACCGCTTGGCCACTCCTTTGCTTCCCTTAGCCCGAAACCAGCTGGGGAGTCTTGGGCCTGGGGCCAGCCATGCTGGAGGCCCCAGGGTGTTCCTCTGGGTCTGTTATATATATCAGTTTATAGGTGATTATATGATATGATATAATCAATATTGCATTATATACAGTAACACCATACAGTATCATTCAGGAGACCATAGAAAATATTACATATTGATTAACCTCAACCTGCAGCCATCGTCTCTTGCTGGTCTCCCAGATGGAGCAAGGGGATCTGCTTTCCTAATGGGACTTCCTGTCTTCACTCCATTCTGGAGGGGGTGGGAAAGCAAAGAAAGTGTGTTGTATGTGTGTGTGTGAAAGAGAGAGAAATGGAGACCAGGATGATGTCTGAGGTAGACAGACAGACACAGGGACAACATGAATGATATTTCTGTTTCCTGTGTTCCTAAGGCCACAAAACGTGTGTTTTTTCTGTGTAAGCCTCTGGGATGATTTTCTGTCTTAGAGGGAGTGTGTGCTTCTCTGTATCTGAGTCAGGTGGTGACATATTTATTTTCCCCTTTTGTGTATCTTCTGTGTATATGCATGCATTTGCACACATATACACATCCAGATAAGCGTCTGGGTATGTATAAGTGACAGCACAAGAACCTTGCTGAAAAGGTGTGTGTGTACAGGTGTGACTGCACAGGGAGTGTGAGCCCACATCCCTATGTTTCTCCTGTGCCTGCTTCTCTTTCAAGGCCGTGCCATCATCCTAAGGCCACCCCTTGGAGCCATTAATATCTGCATGTTTCATTGTGTCTAATCCTCTGTTGCTGGAGTCCTACCTTTTTGGGAAGCCTTTCTGTCAGGGCAGGGGGAGACAGTGAGTGTCTTTGTGTGTGGTTACTCCAGTGTCACCCATGGGTCCTGGGGAGTCAAGTGCATTTGTCTGTGAACACAGCCTCACATGCTATATGCATGGGTGTGTGCTATGTGTAGTGAGACTCATACTATGCCTCTCTGTAGATTTGTGTATATGCCTGTGTGTGGCTTGGCTCAGCCCGGGTGTGTGTGTGTGTGTGTGTGTGTGTGTGTAGGGGCTGAACTGAAGCTTTGTCCTTAGGTCACTGGCTGGAGGAGTCTCTTTTCCTTCATTTATTCAGGGGCCCTTCAGATCTTGACAAATCTGTCACTCTAAATTTGCGAGAGATTATGGTGCTCTCTCCCCAGCCCGCAGAGAGGTGATATATGATATCTGCTGCCCCTATTGATTGCCTGATCTGGTGGCAGAGGCCGGCGAAATGAACTTGAAATGAACATCATGCCTCAACTCATTGTGCGTATAATACACTACTTAATCCCACATTTTTCAGCCGCTATGGAATTCAATTGATCAATCATGTTCCACTGATAGTACTGTTTTAGGGGTTATTGCTGCTCCCTCCACTCACTGACCTTTTTATTTATTTATTTTTTTTCGTATACTCAGGCCCTGGTGATAAGACAGGTTACAGAGGCAGCCACAGGAAGGGGAGGGAGGGAGGAAAGAAAGGTGAAAGGAAGGCTGCTCCTGGAAGAGGTGGTGGGGAGACTGGGAACGGGGAGAAGGGAAGAGGGAAGGGGGGTGGGGTGGGGAAGAGACAGAAGGTGCCAGAAGGGCAGAAAAGCAAACCAGGGTGATGGAGGCATGAGGCTGCCAAAGGCTTGAGGAGACCCCCCAAAGGAGAAGGAAGGTGATAGGGAATGGGAAAGGCAGCAGTCGTGATGAATGGCGGAGGAGCACAAAGAAAGTTGTGGGGAACAGGGTGGAAAGTCGCAGGGGCAGGGAGAGGACAGTGGCATTACTGGTGGGGGACAGGGAGGCAGTGCCCCCCGGGTCAGCCCGTGGGCCCACAGGCTCTCACAGGCTCTCCCCAGAGACCAGGGTGGTACCCTTCCCTCGGCTAGAGAAGGGAGGCGGGAGCAAAGGCAGGAGGAAGGGTGGGGAAGGGAGGCAGGCAAGGAGGCCTGGACTCAGAGGTCCAAGGCGGAGGAAGCTCGGTGAAGGAGGAAAGCCAGAGACAGACAGGGCAGAAAGAAAGAGAGGAAGAAAGGGAAGAAGCTTCCCGCAGCAGATGCCTAGAGAAGCATAGGCTGTGCTGAGGGCATTTGCCCACTTGCTGTAGGAATGAGCCCAGCTGGCTCTGCTTTCCTGGAAGCTCGAGGATCCAGATGGGGAGCACAGCCCAGGACCCGGATCAGGGTGGGGCTGGAGGGTAGAGGGCAGAGGAGGAAAGAAGAAGAGAGTAGAGGAAGAACAGAGACCATGGAAGAAGAGAATTGAAAAGGAAGAGAACACAAAGCCATTGCCTGTGCCTCCCACTGGCGGGGGTGCATCCTCAGGATGTGGAGAAAGAGGGCCCGGGTGGGCCTTCCCAAGGGTGGAGTCTCAGAGGTGGCATCGGGGAGGGGTGGGGCTGGGCTAGGAGACACTGCCAGGCCCAAGCACTGGACAGCTCTCTGGGGCGAACATGGAGGAAGAGGCAGAAGCGAGTCTTGATCTGGGCTGAAGAGTGAGCAAGAAAGAAAGTGATTAGACAGCATCCACCTTGCTAAGGAGCCAGGCTGGGAGCTCCCCATAGGCAGGAATCATGACTAGTACGTCTCTATAGCTGCAGTGCCAGGCACGGTGCTGGGCACAGAGTTGGTACTCAATGAATGAATGAGTGAATGAGGCTATCCTGAGTAGCATTCAAAGCCAGACCCCTGGCAGAAGGTCTCTGAACCAGCCACCTGGCAGACTTGGCATCCCAGGACATCCAGTCACTTGTCAGGCAAGTCCCATGCAGCCCCAGGTGTCAGAGGGTGTGAGAAGCCCACAACAGGCCCCTGCATCGACTCACACACATTCCTCACCTGCTCCACTGCTTGTTAACTTCCAATAGCATCAACTGTGGTCCCTTCCCACTCACACCAACACCTTCCTGCCTACCTACAGTACCTCTGTCCAAGAAACAGAGCACGCTGTGTTCCCAGTTAAGAGTGAAACTTGACCTCGGAGCTGCAGATGCCGTCTAAGGCAGCCGGCAGAGGCTGCTTGAGAACAGGGCCCAGAGACGGCCCTTACGTTGGACTCCCCGCACCTCGGCTCTGGTCACAAGGTGTGGGATAAAGCGGGTCTACCTGCTCATTTCTGGTTCCAGGGAAGTCCTTCCCTAAATGACACAGTGGGCCCTCAACCTTCATCTTGATGGTAAAACCGGCCCAAGTCTTGTCAGGGCTCCAAGAGGAGGGCAGGAGTATGATGCCACATGTCCTGGGCTTTCTGGAGCAATTCTGATTTCCAATATCCTTTCCCACTCTCAGGCCCCACTTTCAGATTGAGGTTGGAAAATGTGGTTGCTGAAGGTTTAGTAACCTTGCCCCCTCCCCCGAGGGGACACCCTGCACTTGTATGTGGAGGGTTCAGCCCTGTTCTGCTGTCCCTGCTCAGCCACCATCCATTAGCAGCTCACAGCACTGACAGCTTGTTCCATTTAACCCTCCATCTGATCCTCCCAACAACCTGTGAGGTAGATGCTGTGATACCTCTTTTAAAGATAAGGATGGGACTTCTCTGGTAGTCCAGTGGTTAAGAATCCATCTGCCAATGCAGAGGACACGAGTTCGATCCCTGGTCCAGGAAGATGCCACTTGCCGCAGGGAGACTAAGCCACAACGACTGAGCCTGCACTGTAGAGTTGGTGCTCAGCAACGAGAGAAGCCACCTCAGTGAGAAGCCCACACACCACAATCAGAGAAAGCCTGCAAGCAGCAGCAACGAAGACCCAGCACAGCCAAAAATAAAAACATTTTTTAAAAAAGGAAACCGAGGCAGAGAGGTTAAGTGGCTTATCCAAGGCCATGCAGCTGGTAAATGAGTTGGGATTTGAATTCGGGTCTGTTTGAACCCAAAGCCTGCCCTCCACATCACTTCACTCTGCTGCCCAGGTTCCAAACCCAGGAGACCCAGCTGAGGGGCCCCTGACCCCATCGAGGACGCTGTGTCCCTCCCAGGGTCCCCCCTTTCCTGATTTGCACCCTCCCTACACTGAAGCTACAGCCTATGAGCTGCTGAGCCCAGACTGTATGAAGAATGATGAGGGGACACTTGGTCCAAACTCCTCATTTTAAGGTAATAAAACCCAGCAGGGTGGGCAGTGAGGTGGGGGAGGGGAGGTGATGTCCAAGGTCACACTACGAGGCAACAGGACTCTCAGAACTGGAGCCCATTCCAAGTGCCTTGTCCACTCTGGCATGAGCCATAGCATATCTGAAGGAGAGTGAGCTCCCGTAAGTCTTTTCCAGAAGGAGACAGCATATAAATAAATTAATTAAACAAACTGCTGAGTTAAAACTTTGACGCAGATTATTCTTTCAAAGGGAACAAAGGCTTGTATTGTCTTCTCTGACCGCTTCATATTTGCCTAGCAGTTAACAGAAAGCTTTCGTAGATCTTATGTTATTTGGGCTTCCTAACTACTCTCTAGGAGAAGGCAATGGCAACCCACTCCAGTGTTCTTTCCTGGAGAATCCCAGGGACGGGGGAGCCTGGTGGGCTGCCATCTATGGGGTCGCACAGAGTCGGACAAGACTGAAGCGATTTAGCAGCAGTAGCAGCAGCAACTACTCTCTAAGATAGCTAGGGATTATCATATGCTTTTTACTGGTGGCTCAGATGGTAGAGAATCCGCCTGCAATGCGGGAGACCTGGGTTTGGAAGATCCTCTGGAGAAGGGAACGTCTGTCCACCCCAGCATTCTTGCCTGGAGAATTCCATGGAAGGAGGAGCCTGGTGGGCTACTCCATGGGGTCCATGGGGTCGCAAAGAGTCGGACACCACTGAGCAACTTTCACTTTTTACTGGTGAGGAAACTAAGGTTCAGAGTAACTGAAGTGCAGGTTAAACAAGGATAAATGGCTAGATCAAGGGCATATCTACCAGGCTCTACCAGGGAGCCTGGCACACGGAAAGTCCCTGTGGACAGTTGTGGCCTGAGCAGCAACGAGTAGCAGTATCTGCCGGTCCAGCCCACAAGTAGGGCTCCAGCAGTGGGGCCCTGAACTCCATGCAAAAGAAGAGAATTGTAAAACCGAAGATCACCTTGACCAGGAGAGCCACCCACAGGGTAACAGTGATTACTCCCTGATCATGAGCAAATGCTTTACTTCTCATCTAAGTTTTTCCATATGATCCAGGCTTTGTACAAGAAGCACATACCACTTCGAGAATCATTAATAAAAATGACTTTTACTCCTCAACAAAAAAGGTGTTATCTTCTCATTCACTTAGCCTTGTCACTCCCCATCCATTCCTGGACTGCCTGGGAACATAGCCCTACCTCCCGCCCCTCTGATCCCAGGCCAGATCCCTCTGGCTGGCCAACCATGAATAGGGCTGGCCAGTGAGGTCTCAGAATCTTAGGGAGGAGGGCAGGCACTGATCACCACATATTAGGGATGAGGGCTCGAGACAAGGGACAAAACACAAGAGTTCTGTCTTCCTTTTGTGTTGACACTGTACCTGAATTCCCCAATGTAGGTGGGGGTGATGGTAATAGACAGAATAAAATTATGCCATTTCCTTGGTTAGAAAGCACCACGGTTCATCAAAGTCAATGTGGAATGAACAGGGGCTGTCCACTGAACCCAAGGAAGTAGGAATCAGGCATTTGAGAGGAATTCTTTTAAAGGATAGCAAAGAAGTATATTAATGTCAAATTAACCCAAATACACATGTCTACCCATCTATAGGGAAACTGACAACATCAGGGCTTCCACATACACGCATTAATCCATTCAATTTTATGAGGTATTTACTATCACTATTCTCATTTTTTCAGATGAGAGGCAAAAATTATTTGTTCAACATCTCCTAACTAGAAAGTAGCCAAAGGCTGGATTTGAACTCAAGAACGTCTGACTCTAAGGCTCTCTCCACTCTATCAGATTTGTTTTCCTTGTCAAAGATCATCATCACAGCCATTTACTGAGCACTAACTCTGCATGAGGCAGGCTCCAGGTGCTTTCCACACATTATCCCTAATCCCCCACAGAACACTTGCAGAAGAGATACCATTAGTCTAATGTTACAAACGGAGAAATAAGCTGAAGGAGAGTAAAAAACGTGTGTGATCACACAGCTAACAAGAAGCAAGCTCAGGGAAAGTAAGCCTTACTTCACCTGTAGACTAAAAATGACCTGGAAAAGTGATACAGGAAGAAAAGAGAAAAGTGTGGAGGAAGTGGGGACACTAAGTCATGGACCTCGGCCTCTAGGGGATTTGGGGAGCAGGAGCGATCAAGGGTACTGGGTCCAGGTGGGGGCTCTTTGCTGCATCCCATTCTGATTGGTGGCCTCTACCCCCCTCTCTCTGCCTTAGCTCCTCTCACACCACCTTCTTCCTCTGCGGGGTTCACCCCCAGGCCACCCCCAGTCTCCCCAGCTGCCAGTTGTTGCAGTTTCAAACTCAATTGTTCTCCTCGGTACTGAGGCAAATGGAGTCATTAATTACCTTCTATCGGCTGGGCTGAGTTCAGAACGCGATCAATATCCCCGCTTGTCATTCAGGGCAGCCCGCCTGTGCAGCCCCGGCCCCACCCCCACAGCGGCCAGGACCAGAGGTCTGGGCTGCCACCCTGGCCTCCCCTCTGATGGAGGGCTGGGAGAGAGGTCAGAGATGCTGAAGAATCAGGCTGCTCTCCAGACTGGGAGAAGAGCGAGGATTCAGAGAATGAAGAGGCGAGTGGGAAGGAGGAAGGAAAAGGAAGGGGATGAGGGGGTGAGGAGAGAAGGGCAGGAGACCAGAAAGGAAGGAGAAAGCAGGAGAGCGGAGTGCCACATGCTGGGAAGGGGCTGCAAGGACCAGGTGGGAGAAGGCGCTGATGTAAATAAACACTGTCCAGGGAGGTGGGATGACATTCTGGAACCATGGCCTCTCGTCCTTATATTAATACTAGACAATCCGTGGGACTGCCCTGGCCAGGCACCCCAAGCCAAGTTCAAGAGGAAAGCATAAAGAAGCCCTTGGAAACCTGGCCCGAAGCTTTGGCTCTGAGCAACAACAGCTTCTGCCCAGCCTTCCAGCCCTGGCAAACCTGCTAATTGTGACCAGGCTCTGCTTCTCAACACTCCATGTGTTCAGGACAGGGTGGAAGACAGGGGGTGGCTACCTGCCTGCCTGACCTCAGTCTTACTGTGCCAATTTACACCCATGTGTCTCTGGGGACATGAACTACATCTGTGGTCCTAACATAATACTGGACTAGGAGTAACATCTTGCTGGGCTGAAATTCTACTTTTATCCCTCACCTGCTATATGTCCTTGGCCACGTCTCTCGAGCTTTTCTAGACTCTTTCCTCAGATGAACACCAGAGGGTTGCTAACTCCTACCTCAGCAGGATTCACTTCTCTGTTCTCTGCGTTCCAACAAACATCTATCCAAACCTCTATTGTAGAAATAATAATAACTAAAATCGATCCAATTCCTATTATGGTACCAGACACTAAGCCTAACATAATCCAATGATTTAATCCTTACAATAACAGCAGCTAACATTAAGTGCTTACTATATATTGGGCACTCATCTAAGAAGTTTACATATATTAACTCATTTCATTTTTACCAGAACTTAAAGCAGGAAGCTTCTATTATTATCTCCATTTTGTAGGTAAGGAAATGGAAGTGCAGAGGTTCAGGAACTTTCCTAAGGTTACATAGCTAACTAGTGAAGGAGGAGGCAGAAGCAACCCAGGGGACATGCCTCTGGCAGCTGAGCTCATAACCTGGAGAAACTGAGAGCTAGCGAGGTTGGGCAACTCGCTCTAAAGCACTCGTTCCAGACAGTAAGTGGCAGAGTCAAATTTAGAATCCATATGTACTTAAGGTTTGTTTTTTTTTTTTGATGTTTGTTTTCTTCACTAAACTGTGACTATTTTAAAGCCAGGGACCCATCTTTTTTTCATTTTTGTAAATCTAGCCCAGAGCCTGACACATAGTAGCTGATAAAAGAATGCTGGCTGCTTTGTAGTATAGAATTCCCAAAGCAAAGATTGATTCATTCTTTACTTGCCTTACAGTTTACCTTTAGAAGGAAAAAGCAGCAGCATAGGACTTTACTAATTCACATAGGAATTCAGTGTTATCACATTTTATAGCTAGAAAGTATCATGGAGATAATTTAATCTGATGGCTTCTTACAGATTAAAAAAAAAAAAAGAGGCTCAGAAAGGTTGGGTGATTTTCCCATGTCACACAGCTAGTTATCCTTAGGATAGGAACGAAAGCTCTCAGTCTTATGCCCTTTTCCAGTATTCCAGGCTGCTTAATTCTGATCAAGAAAGAGGAAACTGATCACAGGGACGCACTGGGGATTTGGGAAGAAAAGAACCATGTCTAGAGTTGACAGTGGCAAAAGAAGAGGACTCGGGCAGAATCCGACTCGAGGAAAGCAAACTGCTACGCCTTGAGGGAAAGAACGGCTGTGTGCACCCACAGCAGGAGATTCTAGAGGGGAATATAATTCCATGAGGACAGGATGCTCTAAAAATGAAATTCCACTGCCACAAGCTCAAATAATCAACCTGACAAAGTAAAGAGAGTGGGAGTGGGGGAGGGGTGGAAAGAGAGGGCATTTAAGGGAAATCGTTGTTGCTGCACACGAATGAGCTTTAAAATATGATGAGCCTAGATTTTAAAAGGACATGTACATGGAACAGTGGAAGATTATGCAATCATTAAAAAAATCATGTTTTCAAAGAATATTTAATGATATGTGAAAATGGTCCTATATAATGTTAAGTGAAAAAAGTGAGATGCAAGCTGTATGTACAGTGTCATTCCAATTCTGATAAAAATTATACATATATATGTAATATATATAATTATACATAATATAAAGAATTATATACACACAGGAGACAAAAAGACTGTAAAGAATATGCCAAAATTCTAACAGTTGTTATCTCTTGGTGATGCGATTATGGGTAATTTCTTTTAAAAACGACTGTATCTTCTGAATATTTTTACAATGAGCATATATCACACTTAGTATCAGACCAGTTATTTTTTTCTTCTTATAAAGGACAGGAGGGAGGAGGGGACCATAACCAGGGATAGATATGAGAGTAGCAGGAGCCTGTCAGGAAGACAAAAGCTCAGAACAGTTGAAACAACAAAAGGGCCTTGGCAACCACGTTTGGAGAAAGAACAGAAAGGAAGGCAGGCGTAGGCTCAGTGCTCGGAAAGGAGGTAACACTGAGAGAAATGAAGGAGAAGGCAGAGCTTCTCAACCCCTGGCTTGACTTAGTCTTCTCCATCAAAGAAGACTCCTCAAAATGAGACCGGCAGGAGATGCCCAGGCAGGCGGGAGCCAGGTGCGTAACTCTTCACCATTTCAACTGAGTTACCTCTCCCAGGCTCAAATAACTCAAATATCAGGACCTCAGGTGGGGCAGGGTGGTGGGGTGAGGTAGACAGGATCCTAAATTTTTTGTTGATAATCCTTGAGCAGTCACAATGAAAGGGCAAGGCAGTGACAAGATCAATGCCATAGCGAAAAAGGGGGACAGGTAAGCTTATGCAAACAACACTCTAATATATTTACTATTAGGGTCTGGAAATCTTTAGAAGAAATTATCATGCAGGGGCTTCCCAGGTGGCACTAGTGGTAAAGAACCTGCCTACCAATGCAGGAGACATAAGAGTCATGGGTCCAATCCCTGGGTTGGGAAGATCCCCTGGAGGAGGGCACGGCAACCCACTCCCAGTATTCTTGCCTGGAGAATCCCATGGACAGAGGAGCCTGGTGGGCTATGGTCCATAGGGTCTCAAGAAGTCAGACATGACTGAAGCGACTTAGCACAGCACACACTGCATATCGTGAGTTAATTTGTGGGCATTAGAAAAAAGGGATACCATGGAGGCTGCATGCACTCACCAAGAGTAGGTTGTAGCAACCTAACTAGTTATCATTATTTAGGTCAAATGCCAGCCCCACCAAGACTTCCTCCATTGCCCTGGTGAGAAGCAACTGAACCCCTCTTTCTTGACATATATCATTAGCACTTTATACTTTGATCATAGATCTATCACAATCTGCTTGTATAACGGTATGCACTATCTATCTATCTATCTCCCTACTAGACTAGAAGGTTTTTGAGGTCAAGGACAGCGTCCTTCCTGTTTACCTTTGTTAAGTCAGTTCTGTTATGCTTTATCCATAGCAGACATTCAATCTGCTCAACAACTTATATTGGATTCTTTTAACTGATTGAGAAAACACGGCAGATATGGCAAATGTTAACATTTCACAGAAAATCTTTCTAAACTTTATGAACAAGATGAAGAACAGCGAAATGGGTGACGGTTGTTGGGCTCAATAATTCCTAAAACAGCCAGGAGGGACAGCTCTACTGGTGTGCCTTGTGGCTCTCCTTTATTTTAAAGGAAAATAACTCTTTAAAAAAAGCTACTTGGATGATGACATAGAAGACCTCCTTAAGATCTTATTCGGGTGAAATTAAGAGCCCAAACCAACAAGATAAAATTCAACAGGGATAAATGGAATGCCCTGTGTTTAGGGTTTTAAAAAATCAATTACACAAGTGCAGAATGGGGTAGACTTGGCTTGATAGCAATTGATGTGAAAAAGATCTCGAGGTTTTCGTTGACCACGAACTCAATATGAGCTTCAGTCTGACACGGCTGCTAAAAAATCGAAGGTAATCTTAGGCTACATTATGGATGTAGACTCTCCAGATGGACAATGGCAAGGATTCTACTGTACTTGGCTTTGGCTAGATTGTCTCTAGAGTTCAGTGGTCATTTAAGAGGGACTTTAACGGTCAAGAATGAATTCAGAGATGGTAACCAGGATGGTGAAGGACCTCCCTTAAGTGCAGGGACCACACCATGTGAGAAACTGAAATCCACCCAGGGCTCAGCCCAGTGTCTTTTCAGATGCTCATTAAACCAGATGGAATGAATGGAAGGGAGGGAGGAGGGGGAGAGAGGACTGTCGCATCTTGGCCTCCATTCTGTGTGGTAAGTGTTCTTATCTGTTTTAAAGATGAGGAAACAGATGCAGAGAGATTATGTAATCAGCCAGAGCAAGTAAGGAGCAGAGATGAAGCCCACATCCAGACATCGAGATCCCAAGTCCCATGTTCTCCCCTTACCACCACACTGACTCAGTACAAAGGCTGTGTCGCTACCAGTGACAACTGTCCATCTGGGTCCTGTGTCCAGGCAGGGGCCGTGACCTGTCAGGAAGAACTGCTGCTGCGGAGAGTTTTATGTGCATGGCAGATAAGACCAGATGACCTTTAGGAATCTGACTCCTCCTTGTCACCACTCTCAGCCCAGCCACTGGCCTCCCTCCATGGGGGAGACAGCCCTAGGGACAGCCTCTCCATATTTCAGCCATTTCCAGCTTCAAGTTCCATTTCCTGCCGGCTCTTCTAGCCACTTGCCTGGATTCCTACTGAACGCTCAGCCACGTGGCTCAGCATTGAATTAACAGCTTATCGTCTGATCTAGGCAAGCCTTGCCTCTCCAAAGACTGTGAGTGCTGTGAGGTACACATCTTGGTTATTTGCCTCTCTTATACATCCCAACACAGTGGGAACTTCCGCCCACAGAGAGCCCCAAAGAGGTCAGTGAAAGCTTTCTCAGTATCCCACAGGATCTCAGTTCTCTGAAACTGTTTGTGGGAAATATGCCTGTGGACAGAGGGATGGACTGAATGATCATTTAGGGAGAAGGGGGATATATGGAGGAGACCTAGAACCCCAGAGAATGATACTGGTACAGTTACTTTCCCTGTTTTGGATAAGTTAGCCTCCAGTTTGCAGAAAAGAAGTGCACAGGCTCCCGCTGCCAACACACTGCCAGCATGGTGCGTGTGACCTCCGATGGAGAAGCAGGAGGGTGAGCAGGGACAGGTAGGGGAAGGGGAGCAAACAGGTAGTGGGAGAGAGAACAGCTGCAGAGAGGAAGAGGAGGGGTGAGTTTGGGGTGGATTTGGGTGAATTCCCCACAGTGATCAACTTTCCTGGCCAAGAGTATGCGCTGTGCCTTCCTGTTGGCCGTGGGCAGAGGCTGGGGCTCTGGGCTCACTGGCCGCTGGCGGGGAAGGAGGGCTGGCTGGGGTTCTGTTTGGGTGGGACCTGAGGCCTCCTTTGGTCCTGTTTGGGCTCTCAGGAGGGCTGGGGCCTTCTGCCTGGGGCCGGGCTCCAGCTGTGGCCAGAATCAGTTAGAAACCTCTCTGGAGCCAGAAGGGAAGGGGGCTTTGTTAGCTCAAAGGACACAAGCAAGGCGAAAAATTACATACCAGGCCGCTCTAAGTATGCTTGTTTAGAGAAACTGCTTGCATTTATGAAGTCTTTGGTGCGGAAAGCAGGGTTGCAAATGACTGCATCAGAGCGACAGTAAAGGCCATTAATTTCCTGTTATGTTTTCCTGTGTTGGGGGCTTTATTAATTTAATTTTACACTGTCGAACAACAACGAGAGCTGACACTGCCACACCGCCACGGCTGGGGTTTTCTTTTTGTGTGTGGAGCAAGGCTTTGCCTGACATGCAAATCAACGCTATTACCGGAACCAATAAAGATGTGTGGAAGCAAGAGGGAAGGGATGAGGATGCGAAGGGAGGGAGAAAGGGAGAAAAGAGGAGAGAAAGGGCAAAAGCCATCCCTGGGCAGTTTCTGCCTTGCTCCATGCCTCAGGTCTCCTGGCTTCCCAGAGCATCCTCCTCAATCAGCGATTTCTAGCCACTCTTCCCCTCCTCCTTGACTTCCTGCCTTCAGGTGACTCCATCTCTGCTGTCTTTCTCTGTCCCAGCTCCTGGAAGAACGTGAGTAGGGACATGGGGCTCCCAGGAAGAGGTGTGTGTGTTGGGGGGGTGGGTAGGCTTCTCCCCTTGCCCATTCTCAGCCCAGGCATGTCAAGGAAGCACAGGGACAAGAGACTGGAGGTTGTCCTCTGTCCCCTCCACCTCTCCCCAGCCAGAGCTAAGGCCTCTGCTATATAGTTCCCTTTCCAGTCATTTTTCTTCACACTCCCCTTTCCTCTAAAGCTAAGGATTCTGGCCTGCTTACATATTATTAGTGAACACACACATGAACCCATGTGCTTGTGCACATGATGAAGAGTCTAGAAAGTGACTCCAGCTTGCTTGTCAGTCCCTCTGAGCACTCCCATAGCCTACCTGGTCAACCATTTATTTCCTTTGAATTCCCAGAAAAAGATACTGTCTCTGATTGTTTCTCCTTAAGAGATTCTTAAGTTTCTCCTTCAGAGCTGTCTTCAGTAGCCGCGAGGTATTACATTGGTCTAGACCAAGTTGCCAAAGAAAAATGGATCGCCAGTATCAGAAATACAGGCAGGTTCCTGGGAGACCACTTTTTGGTCCCTTTTCTTTCCAGGACCTCAAGATCACCCACACTGCCCTTCTCCCAGAGCTGCTTCCATAAGCTGGTTGCTCCAGTGGTCCACACTGCACAAGTGATGGAGATGGGGGTGGGGAAGTAAGAGGGCAGGGAAGCACCCGGGGACCCTCCTACCAAACACTTATCCGCATCCCTCATCGCAGGCTCTGCCGTCTGCTGGGGCTGAGAGGGATCTGTGAGAGCCAGAGAGAGAGGGGGAGAAAGAGAGTCCGTGCATCTTGCCCTCTATCACTGGCTTGCTCGCACTCCTGCCTGCACTTTCTGCTTTGGGAGCTGTCTGGCAGGCTTGGAGAGGCTGTTGGACAGATTCCAGCTCTCCCCAGGAGGAAAGCATAAACTTCATAAACTGCATTTACTTTAATGCAGGTTCCTGGGGCTGCTTTCCTCCAGCTTTTCTTTCCTCCCCTTGTCTGCTCTGTCTCGATCACATTTTATCTCTGCCCCTGTGTGCACCCGGACCACACACACACACACACACACACACACACACACACACACACACACAATGTGGCTAGTGCTCCTGAAAAAGCTGAAGTCGGGGCAGGAGGAAGACAGGCATGCATGTTGTAAAAGCTCTGTCTGAAGGAGAAAGCCTCAGCCTAGCCCCAGAGAGACCCTGTGAGATGCCCACACGCCTGTCTCCAGTGGAAATGAGCACAAAGGGTGCTTTGAGGCAAGCAGGCGGGCACCCCAGGGGAGGGAGGGATGCTGGCATTTCGCTGGGCCGGCCAAACGAGGAGCCACCTGAAGGCTGGGCCACGGGCTCCGAGGCCGGGAGGGAGAGAAGGCAATGCCTCCACACAGGTTGAGGTCTGTGAGGCCTCCCTTGTCTGGGGCTGTCAAGGTCAGCAGGTTTGGGTTCACCGAAGGGTCAGGATGGTTTGAATTACTGGCTCTGCGGCAACTCTGCTCTGAGGCTCGTGATCGGTCTCTCAGCCCTCCCCCAACCCTCCTGGAAGAATGGGGAGGGTCCCAGAGACCCCTACTGGCCACCAGGGCCCTGAGGAAGGCAAGTGATGGTGGGCGGAGGCTGGGGGGAGGCTTCCCTGGGCCCCAGCGCCCCTCTGGAGCAGACACTCATGGTTGGGAGTTTACTGGGACCCATTCCTCTAGCAGGCGGCAGGGCTGCGTCTCCCAGGCTGCCTTTTCCCTGACCCTTTTTCTGAGGGATCCTTTAGGACCCTGCCTTCTCATCTGCCCGTGGGCCTGCAGAGGAGATGGTGCCTGGAGGAGGCGAGCCTTCCAGCAGAAGGGCCTGAGGAGCAGCCTCAGGGCCCAGCTCTTCCCTCCATGGCCCCGCCTGAGGGAGAAGGGCAGAGCTGAGGCAGCGGAATTCTTGCTTGGTGCCCTTGCCCATGGGGGAAGGAGGACAATGCCTACCTGCAGGGCTTGAAGGGAGTTACCAAGTGAAGACATTCTGACAAGGTGGGTGTGCATACACAGATGTGGCGGTGGGAGGACCCGAGGTCTCTGCCCAGTGCCCTACTGCGCTCCTGCCACCCCAGTTTCCAGTGGTGGAGGGTCGCACACAGCCCCTCCAATGCGAGTCTGTGCATTCTTTCCTGGGGAGTGGGGTCGACCTATCCATTCTGACTTTTTTGACACTTTACCAAAAAAAAAATACATGCTTTTGTGCTAAACCTTAACATACTTCCTCAAACAACCAAATGTAACTCTTCATCCACAGCAGCATGAACTGGCTGGGAAACTAAGGTGGTTAATGACTCAGCTGCATACGCTGGTATAATTGCAGGTATTTATGTACAAATTCACGCACCTACGTCAGCTACACACAGTCATGGCTAAACCCTGGTTCCTCCCTACTGAAAAAGGTACGTTCAGGTGTACACAGGGCCCAAGGCAAAGGTCTTAATAAAACCTTTAAACCTACCTCTGTATAATGACCTGGTTGGCGTTCAACAGGCTCGTAGCCAACATTACCGAGAGTTTAGCTAAAATATGCGATCCAACTATGATAGAAAAATTCCCCGCTTAGGTATGAACGGTCTAATTTCCCAGGTTACTAGGAAGATATATTCATAACAATGAATGTGTGTTCAGAAGTGGATTTTTCGGGGGCGTGTGTGTCTTAGTGAATGCTGACCTTTGAACCTTAGTTCGCTCTTGGGCTGCATAGACAGCAGCCAGGTTTTGAATATTTGTTGGAAAATGAACATAGGCTGAGCTTTGTTCACGCAAGGTAAGGTCAGGTACCTGTCTGGATGGATGATTCCCTCTATGGAGATCTGGTTTCTGAACTTTCAGAGGACCTGGCTCCTGGGGGGTCAGAGTCTGTGACCTGTGCTAGGTAGCAGGCAGTGTGTGTGAAATCCTATCATTCCAGCAATGATCCACAGAAGCACTTTCCTTACAGAAACTCAAGCTCTGCATGACTTCCCTCTGCCAATCTGTCTTCCTGCAGTGCCTGGTCGGGGCCTGGAGGACAGGAAAAGCCAAAAAGGCTCTGCCATGCCCAGCCCATGATGTAAGCTCACTGCAGAGGTGTGAGAGCCCAGAACTTCTGGGTCCATGCTCCTGGGTGGGTCTTCTCTAAGAAGGAGCTGGATGGCTGGGTTTGGCTGTGATTTTAAGGGTTTGGTGGCAGAAAGACATAATTGCGCCCAAGTACCGAGTTTAGGTTAAGGAATCAGTGCAACCTCCTTTTGTTTACCCAACATAGTGCAACCTCACCTTGCCTTCTGGGCCCTCCTAGATCTGCGGACTCAGCAAAACATCCCTAAGATCTTTTCATGAAGGGAGCACTCAGATCCCTCTCTGCTTTCAGAAGCCCCCAGCCTCTGAACCAAAAGGTCAGAGAGAACCAGCCCTGTGGGCCCCAAAGAATTGGCTCCTGCCTCTGCCTCTAAATGTCCACCCGTGCAAACCTGCCACGGAGAACTCACCTGCTGACCCCCTCAACAGGACTGCAGGTCCAGGCCATGGACACCCAAAGAACCAGAGCCCGGCAGCTGGCCAGGGGCAGTCTCTCCTCTCTCCTGGGGTCCTCCTCGCCTGCCTTTTCTGACACCAGCACTCCTCCCACTGTCCCTCCGGAAAGACAGCGGGGAAGGGAGCCGGGTGACCAGGGCATGCCTGGTTTACATTAATGAGATACACCGAGGGTAATCCAGCCATGGAGGCAGCCTACAAAAGGAGGTGATCGCGGGCGGCCAGGAGCAGAGCGGCTCAGGTAATTGGTTTATCTATCTGGAAGCAGGGGGAGCAATCTCAGCACAGACAGACTAGCAGTAAAGTCTCTTCCTTAAGGCTATTTCCTTTGTCTTTTCAATTGCTTGCACATCCATGTGAGAGAGGGAGAGAGTGTTAAAGAGAGAGGGAGAGGGAGAAATGTTAATTTGTGAATTAATGGCTTTTCTCAGCGGAATTGTAAATTCAAATGTCACCTCACATGGTGACACCACGGCTGGTCTGCTGAAGAAGCAATGATAAGATCCCCCACCTCCCTCGGTGCCCCTCCCTCCCCAAAGATAGCTGCGGAGTGGAACATGCTACTTTTAATTTGCAATAACAACACAACAGAGGTATGCAGTAATGACTGCCTTCTTCTCCCCTCCTCCTGGCTTCCTGCACCCCCCCAGTCCAGTTGGCTCCCCACTTCCTCCCTCCCACCCCTGTGCTCTTCTGAAACAACACCTCACCTCACCCTGGCTCACCCCCCCCCCAACCCCACCCAGGCCCTGATCACATGGGGGGGGGTGTGCCTTTGGAATTGACGATGCTGCAACCCTCTCTTCTCCTTCAATAATCAGGGAATTAATGACCCTGAAGTTAAAGTGAGGCTGATACCGAGGCCCTGCCCAGCGTTGGGAAAAAGCCTTCATTGTTTTCAAGCAGGAGGCGGGCAGCAGAGAGGGAGATTCATGGATGGAGATTGAATATGCAATTTTCTTTCACCTTGCCAAGAGCTGCCCCTGGGCTGTGCCTGGCCTAAATTTTTCCTTTTACCATCTCTGCCTTATCCGGCCCTCCCACCTCCCTTCCATTCTTTCCAGAAAATTACCTTCAAAATTGATTTCCACTTTTACAAACAAATATAATGGGAACACAGGAAAAAACTTGGGCCGTGATGAATTAGGGCTGTCAGGTGCTTCCAGGTCTCCTTTGCTTTTGTTTTACTACCCGATCTGCTCTTTGTTTTTCCAAGGGCTGGAAAAAGTGCCCCCATCCACTGAGGGCCTGACCCTCCAGGCCACCAGGGCCTCAGCCCCCCAATCCAGCAGGGCCCAAGGCGGAAGTGAGCCAGGCCCTGAGACTCCGTTAGCCTTTGGTTTCCAGTGGAAGCCTGGGCCACCTCCTCCTAGTCTGCTCTCTGACCCTTAGGAACCCACTCACTAAAGAGTCTCTAACCGCCTCCCCAGCTCTCTCCCCTGGCCCCCTCACCAGGTTCCCTCTGGCCCCCATACCTCTTAAAGTCCAGACCAGATGCAAACCTCCACCTCCTCTAATGTGGGCAGGATCAGTGTATACCTCAACTAGAGCAAATAAGAGACAGACAGACACTGAGAGATCACGAAAGGTAGGCAGGTCAAAGACCAGAGGTAAATCCAGAGACTAGGAGACCAGGCTCCTCTGTGAGGGTCCCCAGCCTCAGTCTCCCTTGTGGTGGGGCCCAGGCCCCGCTGGAGGCAGGACCAGGACAGACCATCCTTTTGCCAACAGGGTAATGCTGACATGGGCCTTTGGGCAAAACTCTACATGCACATCTGTGTCTCAAGACCAGGCAGCCTGAGCACACCCAGGCCTGGCTCAGGACTCTCCCCATCCCCTGGCGCTGGTGTCAGGGACACAATTGTGCACCTGCTCACATTTGATCATCTCTCTGCCTGTATGCACTACCCAGAAAACTGTGTGCCTGCCCAATGCATGGCATTCCATGTCCCTTTCACCCAAAGGTATCAGAAAGGTACAAAACACACAATACCCACATCTGCATAAACCATGTGAGAAAGCACCTATGTGCACAAATCAAACACACATTTCCCAAGGTAAATAAATAAACGTGTGTGTGGGGGCAGAAATACACAGCAATGGAGGGAGGGAGGGAAGACTCCGTGTTGGGGAAGAGGAGGTCCTGGGTTTATTTACACACATCTGAAACACCTTTGGAGGCTAATAAGAGATGACACGTGGCCCAAGCGGATGGCCACAGAGCAAATGTGAAAACAGAGATGGACAGAGCTCCTCCCGGTTACACAGGGAGGCTGGCATCTTTCCTTGGCTGCCCTGGTCCCATCCAGGTTGGTTTATCCAGCATCAGCTTCCCTAGGCTGCTCTGTTTAAAAGGAACCGTACCAAGATGAGGGTGCTGGCACCCACAAAGTTTCCTTTTGACACAACTTCATTTCCCCTTGAAACATAAACCTACCAATTTTTCCTTCCTCCCCAGACACACAGTGAGCCATCTTCAAAGATGGAGTTGGCTCAGCCCATGTCCGTGATCTCATGTAGTCCTCTCCATGGTCCCCGTGAAGTCAGTGCTGTCACTACCTCCATTTTACAGAGGAGAGGACTGAGCTGATGAAGGCCAAGAGGCTTGCCCTAGGCACTACGATGCAAACCCAGCTGCGCCTCCCTCCAGAGCCCTTCCCCACTAAGTCACATTGCCCAGCCCAGCCCAGGCAGGGATTGCCTGCTGGCCTCTCTACCGAATCCTCCTTCTACACGGGGCCCTTTGCAGCCTTCACTTGCTTGAAGCCTGGGATCCTAGATGGGGCAGGAGCTGCTCCTTCCTACAGCATAATCCCTTCATCTGCTCAAAGTCAAACCCCAGCAACACACAAGGGACTTCAAGGAGAGAAACTAAGGAAATCACTTCTCACAGTGACGGCTTCAGCCAAAGCAGAAGGGAGCTATTAAAGGCAGTGACAGGGCTTGGCTGCTTGCAGCCATGCAACCTGCTCTGCCTGCAAACGTACAACTGCACTGCCTTGGCACCACTCAACTGCACAATTCATTGTGTACCTAATTAATGGAAGGCAGAGTCATGGCCCCCTGCAATCCCATGCATCAAAGGATGATACTGACACACCTCCCCTTGCACCGATCTAAAGACTCACACCATACGACTTCATTTGGATTTTTGGACAAGTGATGTAATGGTTCTGGGCTTCACCACCACTGATGGACGGCAATGCTTTAAACCATGGCCAAAAGCAACTGGGTGAAGGCAAAGGACTTTGGTCCTGGAAAAATACAAGAGTCCCTGTTCTGCAGTCACATCAGCCAGCTCATGCAATGTTCGGTGATGCAGTGTCCCTAAAAAGGACTCTAACATACCCACTCATAGTTAGAGCCAAGAAGAGGGACAGATTTCAAGAGGGTACTGAATGGGAATCTACTTTCTCAGACTGATGGATGGCCTGTCTGCCAGGTGCTTTATGACATAACTTCCCCATCTATTCCTGGTCTGTCTACCTGTCTCATTCCAGGATCTTCTGGACTCTTGGGGGGAAGGAGGAGGGTCAACGCTTCTTGACTAGCACCTTTCTCAAAGGAAAAGTCTGGAGATTTTTCCATCCTTCCAAAGGCCAGGGCATGAGAGGGCATCTCAAGCAGGCTCACAGTCACTGTTGGTTTCCTTTTTCCCCAGAGTCACAGCTGATCGGTCCTTTACTAATGTCCCCACAGATCTGATTGCTGCAGATACTAATAACGCTGTCCATATTCTGAGTGCCAACGCCAATAATGCACTGGGTATTATCACTGTGAACACCAATAACTACTGCTGAGATTGTGTCCAATAATGCCAGCACATGCCGCAGCGATTGTCCTCGCTAATGCCCGCCACCGTGACATTGTTAGAGCTAAAGAATAGGCCGCACACTGTACCCATAGGCAGGAGCAGGAGTGGCTTCCTTGAGGACAGAGACGCTCACAGCTGGCCCCTGGGCTATGACACTGCCAGGGAGATGCCCCCCATGTGTGGGGCCAAAATCAAGCTGGCCTGGCAGGGGCACAGGGCCCTCCAGTAGGAGACCTGTCCCTCCACTCCCGCAAGGTCTAGTGCCTTGATGAGCACCCTTTTCCCATCCCAGCCCCCCTCAGGTCCCTGGGCCAGCTCTCTCTTTCGCCTGCAGTGCCGGCGGTCCGGGAGCTGAAGGACACACCTGGGTGTCTCTGCGGCCCATGCCCGAGGCTGCCTCCTGCGCCCGGCCTGCCAGCCGCTGTGCTACCTTGGCCTGACTGCAGAGTTGGGCTACATCATCTTGACACTTAATTATCTCCCCTGTTCTTAATCATCTGAGCTGCTCCCTAATGCAAACTGGGCCTGGCTGCTTGGAGGTGCCCGGAGTTGGGGGAGGGGGTGGCTGTGGAGGGTCTGCCTTTCCTGTCCTCTCCCTTCCCACCTGGCCCGATGGATCAAGTGCGTGGATCATGTGTGGTGTGGGGTGTGTGTGTGTGTTGTGGCACAGGGTGGTCAGGGAGAACTGGCTTTCCTCATAGGTTCTGGCCTCCATGAGGGAAAGGACAGCTCCATCTGGCCTGGCATTGGTCAGAAGGAAGGGTGAGTCAAGGCAAAAGAACCACCCCACTTCCCCAAAAGAGAAGCAGGGTCTCTGATCCTTCTTGCCACTGAGCTAGGCCTTGGGGTACGTATTTATGCAATAAGAGTAAATTTAGAGACTGCCATTACCTCTCACCTAGAATTCAACTGCTTCCTGAGGTGTCTCCCTGCTGCCATCGCTACCACCACGCTGGACCCAGCCCTGCTCTTGTGCCCTTCCTGATCAGACACTTTTGGTGGCTTCTCATGTCTGCAGGCAAAAGTTCCGTCTTGGCCTGCTCTCCCATACCCCTAACCCCTCCACTTAGCCCTACCTCCACAACTTCCCCTCAGGCCCTTTCATCCAAGCCAAAGCACCCCTGTTTTCTCCGCACAGTACCTTCTGGCCACCAGACTCAGTCTGTCCCACAGAATTTCAACTACCATTGTCTTTGAACTGTGCCGCTCATCCATCTCTTAAGCCCCTCCTCAGAGGGCAGCCCTTCCTGGGGGCTCACTCCTTCCTCTGTCTGAGTTCCCACAGCCTGCAGCCCAGACCTCCATCACAACACAGATATCCAGATACCTGAGGGGCCTTTCTGCTCTCTGGGCTCATGTGTTTTACATGCCCCACTAGACTATAAGCTCCTTAAGGACCAGAATCATATCTTGTTCTGCTCTGGGAACCTAGAGCACCAAGCCTTTCTTATGAGTGATGCCCAGAAAAGGTTCACTGAATTGAATTGACTTGAAACAATGAATGTGATCAATTGCTCAGAGAGGAGAGCACTCTGTTCTGCCCACCTGCAGTGGCCACAGCCTCAGGCTAGTGCTTCTCTATCTCCAGCCTCCTTCCTTGACCTACAGGAGTCCAGGAAGCAGTGGACATGCTTGACCCCAACTTCAGACCAGTGGGGAGGAGTCCAAAGGGGGTCCTGTGGCCTCGCCCAACCCCCTGGTTGTCTCACAAGTGCTAAGCGTTTAAAGGAGAAATCCTCAGGGTCTGAGGCAGAATCTTCCAGATTACTCAGGGTGCTGGGGAGCTTGGTGAAGGCCTGAGTATGGGGAAGCCCCAGGGAGAACTGAGACGCAGGCCCTTTCACACAGCCGCCCCCTGCCCATCAGTGGCTATTGCCAAAACAACCACAATGAAATTTAGTGAGTGGCAAAGGCCGTGGCAGCCAAATGTGTTTGGATATTTTGGAAGAAGGAGAAATAGAGCCAGACAAGCTGTTTTCCTGTGAAACGAGGCCATTAGGGCTTCTGGAAGGAGGCCAGACCCGGGTCATCACTGTCTTGCCAGACCCAGGCCTTTCCTACACACTGTCCCTTTCTGCTGGAGTCCGGGGCTCTCACACTCTCTTTTCCCTCAGCCTGGGCCTAGGGATTCTCAGCTTTGTCTCTTTTCTCCGTTCCTTACCCTCTAGAGCTGTCCCAATCAAGGGCTTGTCTATGCTTGGAATGACTGCAAGATTTACTGTCCAAATAGGACATTTTTGAGAGAAAAAGGAGATGCTGACTGGCCAAGATGCAGAGACAAAGGCATAAATTGAGACTGTCTGGATGAATGCGATATATGGTCCCCCACCTATGTTCATATTTAGAGGGTTCTATTTCATGGGAGATACCCTTAAAAGTTCATCCTCTCTAGATCAGGAAGTTACTGCTTCCCCAGCAGGGACGGTAAGATCAGGGCAGGAAGCAGGCTCCAGACACTGGGGTCTCCCTTTGTCTGGGCCTGCCAGCCCTGCGCCCTGGCCTCATGCATCAAAAGAGAACCAGATGGTCACCAAGGGACCCTTACTATCACAACATTTGAAAAACACCTTCTCCCAAGCTCATCGCCACCACTCTCTCCTCTGATTTTCTTTCCCTGCTTCTCCTCCTCTTCATCCCTCTCACTCTATAACTCCCTGCCCAACAGCTAGCTGCCCCCAAGGAATTACAGGGAATGAGGGGAAGGGCCAGAAAGGAGCCTGGAGGGTGTCTTCTCCCATGGCAAAGAGCAGAGAGGGCCCATGCCCAGCTCCCTTAGTGGTTTGAATGGGCACAGGGTCAATGTGTTACCAAGAAAGCGCAGTAGGGTCAGCTGCACGTGACATAACTCCCCCATTTCCTGATGGGTTGAGATCTGGGGAGGACAAGTCAGTTTAGCTTTTCATCCCCAGGTCAGAAACCAGCTGTCCCCTAACCTCCAAAACCTTCTCATGGTCCATGGTTCCTGCTTTTCCTCCTGGCATCCCACAGGGATGTTTGGGGTGAATCCCGGCGGAAGGTGAAGCAGTTGGGGCTGCTGAGCAGATGGTGAAGCTGACGGCCCCACCAGCAGCCTGCCTCCCTCTCTCCAGGAGCCAGCAGGGTAGTGGAGGGACCTGGGCTTTGCTACTAAAAGTGATCTCACAGCAAAGCAGCTGCGAAGCTGGGCCGAAACCGGAGCTCTGAATCCAAGGACAAAGCATGCACAGGGGAAGCCAAGCCTCTTCCCTCCTCCCTACCTTCATCACGTTTCCTCTTCTCGCCATTGGAGCGAGGGATCCCCAGGATCCCATTGATGGAGTAGGATCCCACTGGATCATTGGAAGCGCTGGAAACAGGAGGGGAGGCAGTACTGGGAACTGGATGGGAGGAAGGAGGAAATGCCATCAGGATAGTGGTTGTGATCGCAGGCCAAAGCCCCAAGTCTGGGGGCAGAGAGAGGCAGAGGGAATGAGCGGGGATGGGGAGCCCATAGTCTCCTTTCTCTGAGATTTAAGGGGGAACGAGTTGCTGCATACAATTCAGGCTCTTCAGTGCTGTCCACCCTGGGCTTAGTGGGGACCAGTCAACCCAGGCCTTCTCTGCAGACCTGGAGATTTCATTCACTCACTATAGGTTGAACCCACTCTTGAGGATGGATGGAAACAGCAAAGCGGACTCAACCTAGAAAGTGGTTCAGGGGTCCTGAGAGCACAGCCGCTTCTTGCACAGCTCATCCCCAGATCCCTGGGGCTGGGCAAATCCATTTAAACAAGTCCCAGCCCATTGTTTCTAGTCTCCTAGGCAGAGTCTTTCCCAGTCCTGATTTAGAGTCTGTGGCTTTCTAAGATCTCTCTGATTCTCTTAGAGACACATGAATGGGCCTGATACTCCCCAGGGGTATGAAGCTCTTCACTCCGACCTGTTGCTTCTGGTCTTGAAATCACCTGAGAAGTTCCTAATTTCCCCTTCAGGGCACAGAGTAGTGAACACATTCACTCGGCAGTGATCAACTCAGGTACAGCTCGATCCAACCCTCCCCCTCAGCACACGCTGCAACCCAGGCCTAGCAAACAGGGCTCCTGCCAACTCCCGGAGGGCTGGGACCAGCCCTTTTCACTTTCTGCTGGTCCAGAGAGAGGGGACAGCTGCCAAGAGGGACAGCAGGAGAAATTTAACCACATCCCAGTCCCTCAAGATCTCACCTATGGCTTCGGCAGCACTGAGCGCCCTTGGGTCAAAGGGAAGACAGTGCGTGGGAGGGAGGGAGGGGGTGCTGGCAGGTGTTCTGGTGGGACTGGTCGTGTCTCTGCAAGGCTGTGAGCGAGGGTCAATAAATGAGGGGGCTGGAGAGGGCAGAAGGTATGGCAGATGAGAGAGAGAGACAAAGACATCAAGCGAGATGAACTGAGAGGAGCGAGACCATGAGGAGGGAGGGGTACAGACAGAGGAAGAGGTCCAGGGCCACCTGGACAGAGAGGAGAGGAGAGGGAAAGGCAGAAGGGGGAGAAAGAGGAGAGAAGACAGAGGGGGAGAGAAGAGAGGAGGAGAATCTTAAAAATTAACAAAACAAAAATGGAATAAGCAAGTAGACATGAAAGAGAGAAGGACAGAGAACAAGAGATGGAACAGGAGGAGGATGGGAAGGAGAAGGAAAACTAGAGAAAAGGGAGGGAGAGAGACAGACACACAGACTGATAAAGGCAAGGAGATGCGGGCAGGAGGCAGAGCGCGGTCCTCGTGAGCTGGTCTCTCAGGCAGATCCTGCACCTCTAGAGAGCGCAGGCCTTGGGCCTCAGACAGTGTGCATTCCCCAGGGCTGGAGCTGCACTGCCCAGCTCTCAGGGGGCCCAGCATTCCCCCTTCCCTAAGTCCTCTTACCAATGGTGTGGCCAGGGGCAGTCACTCCAGTCCCGGCTCCATCCGGCGTTGGGTGGAAAGGCTGCTGAACTTTGGTCCGGATGATCCTGCAACAGCATCACCAACAGCATCACACGTCACATGCCCTCTGATGCCCTGGCCAGCTCCAGCCAAGCCCTATGGAGGTGGCTCCCCCAAGCTCCCTAGCTCCCTCCTCCCTCAGCTGCTCTCTGCACCCCCGCCCTTCCTGACTGCTGCAAGGCAGGAGCTTGCCCTCCTGTTGGTTCTGCGGATCCAGGTTCAGCGCATCCCTGGGCCAAGGCAGTCTGCATTCTATCCTGCAGTGCATTGATCAAATTGCCGTTTGATGTCTGGTAGCAAGGATCAGGGTAGTGGAGCGAGCAGACCACAGCCTCCTTCCCTTTTCTGGGAGTTGCCCTGGTGACTCGCTGTCCACCCTTCCCTTCTGGAGATCATTTTGGAGCTGGCTTTCCTATTGGGACTGTATCACAGTCCTCCAGGATCAGGGAGGGGGTGACATCTCCCCATTTCCTGAGCTAAAGACAGAGTCAGGGAAGGGCTGGGTCACAGTAACCCTTTCGTCTCCAGGGTTCCAACACAGCACACAGTCCCTGTCAGGCCCTGAGCAACTCCTTGAACCATTCAGTGCTTTCACACCCCACAAAGTCCTGTTGCTGCCCAGCTCGCTGGCACACTGGCCTCCTTCCCAGAGGCGTTACTTGAATCTCAGCTTCTTTACCTGATTGGGTGAAGAGACTGGTGCCTTCCCCATGCACTCCAGGTGAGGGTGGGGGTGAGGGCTCCAGATCCAACATTGCAGGGCTGAGGCCTGTCAGTGATCCAAGGGCCCAGGGCTCAGGGACGCAAAAGACCAACCCTAGGGCCAGCATCGAGGAACATTTCCCTCCACCCACTGGTCCATCAGGTGCCCTTGGAAGCCACTTTTCTGAAGGCAAGTCCCCCTCCCCGCAGAGAGGTGTGTGAGCCAAGTTCATCTCAACCGGCCAGGTGAGTCACAAGCTGTGCATGGACTGGAACACTCGCAGGTGGCCAAGATAAGGTCTCTGCCTCCCAGGACTGGTAATAAAATTGGGTAGGGAGGTCACACCCTGAGAAACCTAAGTCACCCCGAGGGAGGGAACAGGCAGTAAGTACCAGGAAGATGCAGGAGAGGAGTCACCTGCTGTGCGTGGGGCAGAGGAAGGGGAATGGGAAAAAAGACACTGAGGAGGTGGAATCTGGAATTTGATGTAGAGCCTCCAAGCAGTGTAAGGCTGAATACACACACACACACACACACACACACACACACACAGACGAGCCAAAGGCACAGAGGATAGTGGAAAAGTCACTGGGCTACATGTCTAAAGTCTTGATTCTGCCATTAATTGGCCGCATAGCCTTGGCCTCATCATTTTCCTTCCAGGCCTCAGTTTCTTCAGTTATAAGGTAAAGAGGATAGATGACAGGCTCTCTAAGGTCTCTTTCCCCAGTGAAAAATAGCACGCTTTTAACGTGAACAAAGAAGTGGGAAAGAGGACGTTATAAGCAGATGCTGGAGGAGGGGGAAAGAAAAGCAAGGGAGGGAGCAGGGGGTGAGGGGGTAATCCCTATCCAGGAACGCTGGAGGGATGTAAGGGACTAAGAGGAAATGAGGCTGAAAAGTTGGAAGTAATGATGACAGCAGTGATTTTTCTATTTATTGAGTGTCTACTATGTGCCTTTATTACTGTACTTATAAAATTTTTAATTCTCATAACAATCTTCAAAGCAATACTATTATCCTCATTTTGCAGACTTAAAGTCAAAACTCAAAGAGGTTAAGGGGCTTCCTGAAGATTACACTGTCAGCTTGTCAGTGGAGATTGTCAAAGAGGGGCGTGTTGGTTGGGATGAGAGGCCTAAGGAGGAGTCCCTGGAGGACATCTCCTAGCAGAGGCTAAAGTGGAGGGCTAAGGGCAGGGGTGGAATTCAGTCTAAAATGTGTACTTCTCATTACGTTGTCAGACCTCCCCCAGTATATAGGAACCAGGTTTACAGGGTCTTAAGCCATGAGTGATTTCTAAACAAAAGGAGACAGGTACAAACCGATGCAGGTAAAGCAACAGTCAGGCACAAGGCCATAAGGGGCTGGTCTCAGAAAAGAGAAGGAAAGGAGGGGGAAAAGGGAATTCCCTGGTGGTCCAGTGGTTAGGACTTGGTGCTTCCACTGCTGAGGGCCCAGGTTCAATCCCTGGTCGAGGAACTAAGATCCCACAAGCCACTCAGGGTGCCCCCCCACCAAAAAAAAGAGAAAGAAGAAAGAATTTGCAAGACACAGTAAAGGCAGAATGGCCAGGATTTGGCAACTAACTGGAGTCAACCATGACTCCACTAGTCTGCGGCTCTGAAACCACAGTGGTGCGTAACTGGAAGGCTGGTGGTTTGTCCAGCTCTCAGGAAGAGGAATGCAGCATGGTGACTGGCTGGTCCTTGACATGCCTCATTTGAGGAGGCAGGTGAGTGCCCAGGTGGAAGATTGTTCACTACCCAGAACAGCAGACACAGATTTAGGAGACTGTCAAAGAAGGGCATGTTGGTTGGGATGAGAGGCCTAAGGAGGAGTCCCTGGAAGACATCTCCTAACAGAGGCTAAGGAAAAGAACCTGACCTTGCACAGCACTCAGAATTGGTCATACAGGAAATGGCAGAACCAGGATCACGTAGTGTTAACCAAGTCAACAGAGAAGAACACTTCCAGAAGGAGAACATAACCCACAGCCTCCATGATGACACCATCCATGGTGACATAAAGTTTGAAGGGAACTGGAAATAAGAAGAGGCACAGATTTGGGGATTTTGGGTGGCCACTAATGACGTTGTGAGAGTGGTCTCAATAAAGCAACTGAGGCAGAAACCAGACAGGAAGAGATTTGGGAGTGGACAAGAGGAGAGGAAGGCAATGAAATAGATCATTGCTTCAGAAGTTTGTAGAAAAGGAGAGAGATGTGTGGAAGCTGAAGAAAGCAGGTGAGTGGAGGGAAGCCTGTTCAGGGCAGGAAAGGCCTGGACATGTCTGTAGGCCAAGGAGAAAGAACTGATGAAGAAGGAGAGGCTGAAGTTGCCAAAGAGAATGTGGGTGACCGCCAGACAAGGCAGAAGAAGGAGAGAACAGAATGGTGGGCACAGGGAGGAGGCAGCGAGAAATGGCATGTGGTGATGTGGCCCAGAGTTTCTGGGTTTGGAGCATGATCATGATGGCAAAGACCTGACAGTCGCTAAGGGCAGTGTAGTCTGGTCTACAGGAGAAGTCTAGAGGCTGAGCAACTCAAAGCAGCTGCTCCTAATTCACTGCAGCAAAAAAGTTTCTGGGGTCTCAGGGGGCTGGTAAGTGGCTCTGATTTGAGGGCTGATGAGCTGTGGACAGAGGGAGCCCCCAGACTGAGGCTGGGTGAGACAGACAACTGGGTGGCCTCATGCAGCTGCTGTCTTTGTTACCCAGAGCCTCTGACCCCTGGGGCGCTGGTGCAGATTTAGCTGAGGCAGCAAGTGATGGAAAATCACTACTTCCTGACAGCGGCTTGGTGGTGCACAGGAGAGGAGCTGGGCAGGATGCCTGCTGTGACTTACTAATGTCCATCCATGCCCCCCAGGCGGTGGACACTCACCAGTCCCCAAAGCTAGATCTCAGAATTTAAGGACCAGGACTGTGGAAACCTGATGGCCATCCATCACCCTCCTGCATCCCATACACAACCCAATGACTCATGGGAATATCCCTAAGGGTTAAATGGATACAGAGGTTGCTTTGGGTGACTGCCTGACACTATTTCCCCCTGTTTCTCCTTCTGTTCCTTCAATTCTTTTTCATTCTTGGCCCCATAAGACAGCCAAACACATCTGTAGCCCCCACAGCTCCAGGCAGAGTTGGCCTGGAAAGTCAAGTTCCCACACATGCATCCTTGGAGGAGACAGTCAGGAGTTCTGAGCACATTTACTGGGGGCCGGGAGGTGCCATTTCCTGCAGAAAGCCTGCCCTGCCGGGGTACCTGCTCTCCACTTCTCCTCCAGGCACACTTTCCTTGACAGGGATGTTCTTTCTCCCCCACCTTCCAGGGAACCTCCTGGAGTTCTCCTTGGCTCAGCACAGGGCCTGCAAGTACTCAGCATCTCCACTCATGAGGCTGTGAGCAGAGCAAAGGGGAGTAGAGGGTGGGCTCCGGGCTCAGTCTGCCTGAGCCCAAGTCCCAGTTCTGTTACTTATTGTCTGTGGAATGAATCCCAGGTGTTTCTCATTCTCTCATCTGTAAAATAAGATGACACTATCTACCTCATAGGACTGCTGTGGGGGTTAAATAGGATAATTCCTGTAAAATGATTAGTGTGATGCTTGGCTCAATAGATGCTAACTATAACTGTAACTACTACTATTATTATTCCTGTGGGTGACCCCCAGGCCAGGCTGCTCTCTATGGAGGGGCTAAACCAGGTGCAGGCGAGGAGGCCACTGAGGCCCATCTGCCCCAGCCTGGTCAACGCAGCTGCTTCCAGGACCCTGGGAGGCGCACTGAGAAGACAGGAAACAGGAGCAGCAGGTGTCAAGCCTGACCCGACAAGAGATGCGTCAGAGACTCTTGGGAAGACAGACTGGGGGCCCCGTCTGGCAGCGCTGGGAAGGGTCCTTAGACAGTAGGAGCAGCAGTTCCCTCAGGACCCAAAGATGCCATGGGTTTGTGGTAGAGCTTTGGAGTAAAGGAGGACAAGGCAGGTGAAGTCCCTCCCTCTTTGGTTAAATTCTCAGGAGGTCTCCACCCCTGGCCATGCTGGAGATCCAAAGAGTCTCATGAGGGGGGACTTCCCTGGTGGTCCAGTGATTAGGACTCTGCTTCCACTGCTGGGAGTACGGGTTCAATCCCTGGTCAGGGAACTAAGATCCTGCATACCCTGCAGTTATGGCCTAAATAAATAAACAAATTTAAAACCAAACCAAACCAAATTAAAAAAAAAAAAAAAAACCCAATCTCAACTGCTCTGTCAGTTAGCATGAAATCAGGTAATGAGGCTCCCATTAACAGTTTGTTAAACTCACGAAGAAAGAAAGACACTCTCGACTCTAAGAAAGCGCTGGGGGGGATTCTTCACTCCTGTTCTGATTTTCTTCCTCCTCTTCCTCCTCCTTCCTCTGCATCTCATTCTCTCTCTCCGCTTCCTATCTCTGCCCCTTCTCTGTCTCCCTTCTCTATGTCTGTCCGTCTGTCTCTTGGCACCCTGAAGTCCCACTGTGGCTGTGTGAGCTTATTGATTCCTGGGAGCTGGGGGAAAGCGGGAGGCAGGGCTGGGGTGCAGGCTCGGGGATGGAAATGGAAGGCTATAAATTATTTGTGACAGGAAAGCAATAGTGGCAGAGTGCTGAGCACAAGTCCTGTGTCACTATTAGATTCCTTTTAGCCTGATGACACTGTAAAAAAGGTTAAGTGTCTGCTGGAATCGTACACCTGGGGGGCCGGGGCAGCCTGGGAGCAGAACAAGCCACTGAGAGCAGGTATATCAATTCTCCAGGCCAATAATATTCCTCTCATTGATCGCCACGCAAAGTTCAAAAATCTCATTACAGCCAGGCAGACCGGGAACTTTTTACAAATCAATAGAATGATATAATGTATGTATACTTAGTACAAATGTATCTATTCATCTATCCATCCATCCACGGTCCGCCTCAGGGTTTCCAAGTTAACCTACCCATCATATTATGTTATGTTATGTATGATATTATATTGCATTATATTATATGATAATAAATGGTGTGCAAAAACTCCCCCTGAGGTGGAGACAAGAAGAGGCCCTATTAGCATTGAGGTGACCTCAGACAGCTCACCTTGGAGGGAGTCAGGTGGCAGCATTTCCAGGGCTGGGCTGCTCAGGATTTCTGGGAGCAGTGCTTCCTTAGCAGAGACTCCAGTAATAAAAACTTATTGTTTACTGAGTATTTACTATGAGCTAAACCCAGGTAGCTCAGTGGTAAAGAACCTGCCTGCCAATGCAGGAGATGTGGGTTCAATCCCTGGGTCAGGAAGTTCCCCTGGATAAGGAAATGGCGACCCAATCCAGTATTCTTCCCTGGAAAATCCCATGGACAGAGAAAGCTAGAGGGCTACGGTCCATGCAGTCACAAAGAGTTGGACATGAATGACCGACTAAACAAGAAAAAACAATGTTCTAAGTGCTTAAAACAAACAGTTCATTTAATCCTCACAACAACACATTTTGCATATAAGGCATATTATAACTTGCCTAAAGTTACCTATTTAAGAAACGGAAAATCTGGAGTTTTAATTCAGGCAGACTAACCCCAAGACCCCTACCCTTAACCGTGAAAACATACTGCCTCCAGGAAAGAGATACCCCAAAGCCCAGGATTCCATGGTTCTGTTCTCTTGTTCTATTGTGTTTTGAGAAATGAAGGATAAGGGACTCCCTGGGATTTAGCATTCCTTTCTATAAAATGGGAGTATAACGCCTGCTGGAACCAGCTGCTGACAGCATGATACACACACGGGACCTCCAAGCATGTCCCCACAAAAGCCTGCCCAGCTACCTAGAACAGACTGCTTTCTCCACTTTGGAAGTACTTCTTAGTAGAACCACAGGTTGGCCCAGGGCCTGGTCATATCGCTGATTTGCTGAAAGTGTCTTTGGAGCAACAAGTCAAGTATTAACATACATGTGTTGTGTACATATATAAACCAGTTTCAGTTGCCTACTTCTAGAGGTTTGCAGAAAATGTTTCACCTCTGGTATGGGGAAAGTCTTTCCTGATTGAGTAAATCAAAGGAACTCCAAGGTAAAGAATGTTTCAGACTAGCTGGCCCCACTGATTGTTAAGAAAATGATGGTGGGAGGGGCCTCTACCAGTGACTTTGAGCTGCCCGGGTATTACAGGCTGGATCATTCAAGAGCACAAAATATTTGCTTCAGCAAAGGCTATTTTGCACAACGAATGCAGGTAATTGATTTAACTCAGGCCTTTGAGAGCTGCCTTCAGCGGGCAGGAGTCCCTGGCTCTGCCCTGAGGCAAATTTGAGCTACAAAAACAGCTGGAGACTTTTCATGGCAGAACCTCAACTGAGATCTCATAGATTATTCAGGAAAATTTTGCCCTTCCCCAGAACAGTTCCTACGTCTCCCTACTCCTGAGAACTCTAAGAAACTGACATTCTCCACTCTGTACATCCCAGGAACTGAAGAACTGAAATTCATCCCCTCCTCCCCACAGGCACCAAAAGCAGACGGTAGCCACCCAGCCCTCCCCGTGGGTAGCCTGGAAGTCCTTCACATGAACTCTCTTTTCCTAGGCTCAGGTTCTACATTTGGTGCAGAGTTTAGAGTTGTTTGCCCACACCCGCTTGCATGCCCCTCAGGTTTCAGTTTGGACAACTGACCATATGGCAGGCAGGGTTCTGTGCATGAGAACAGCCCCTGATGAGTGGAACCTGAGGGCAGGCCCTTCCATTCTGGCTGCAGTACGGATATAATTAGAATACACAGGTTTCCCCTAAATGTGTTAAGAGTTTCTGCCTCTTTTGCTACTTCTCAGAGGTCATAACTGAGCTCCAAGAGATGACAGTCCTACCTAAATGCTTACAGAAAGTTGTCCCCAAACTACCATCCTTGAGCCACTGGCATTAGAATCCCCTGGGGTGCATGCTAACATGCACATCCCTGGAACCTCCTCCAGACCTTACCTTATGCATTTAGAATTGCTGATGGGATTGGGCTCAGAAATCTGTATTTAAGAAATTCTCCAGATTACTCTTAAACTCTCTGATATTTGAGAAACCTAGCTTAAGCCAAGGGGTAAGGAAACCATTCTCGAGAGAGCTGAGAGAACATCTTAGTGAGTTGAAGGTTTCTTACTCACATTCTAGCAATGCACGTCTCCCTCATCAGCTAATTCTGACTCCATCTGACACAGTAAACAAAACTCAAGAGGCTATCAGTTCCTCTGTGGAAACAAACAATAAGCCACAAATAAATATAATTTCAAAATAGTTTTTGGTACCTTCCCAGGCTGATGGGTTCCCAGTGGGTTGCTTAGATGCCAGGCATACTTTCTGCATCAGTTTAGCTTCCTAAGACTGGCACTGAGGATGATAATCCTTCTACCACGTGTCCCTGGGAGCCCAGGCCAGATACAATTTACCAGGCTAGATGGGCCATGGGGCTGGCCCAAGGGGGCAATAGTGACGGTTTATATGATGAATGGTAAGCATATGGATTGATTTAGCTTCAAGATATGCATAGGTTTAAAAATTAAGGGGCAATGTGATTAACTAACCATTTGGAAACCAGTCTGCAGTGCATGCCAAGCTCAGAGCGTGACCAGACTAGCTCCTCTCACCACCGGGCATGCCCTCATCTGTCAGGACTGCCCTGGGCTAGAGTTCGGGTCTACCAGCTGTCCACCGCACAGTCCAGCGGCTACAAGACTGCCTAATGTGATGGTGAAAGGGGTCCCTGTAGACTCGTTGCAGGGACAAGACGTCCCTATCCATCCTTCCCAGCCTTCCATAGGCAAGCAGAAGGGAGCCTGGAGAGGAGAGGTCTTCAGCGGCAGCAGCCAAGGTGGGACCTGCTAGCTGCTGCCTAGTCTGCCTCTGGACCCTCCCACTGCTCACCTTCTTACTCCATATTCAAAAACAATCCATTGGTCTCTCTATGCCTGCTCCTGAAAGAATGTGATGTGGCTAAACCCAACTATTGCTTCCTATTACCTACAGGATAAATTTAAAATTCCTCAACCTGGCCTTCAGAATGTTTCCCAATCTGGCTCTGCTCTGGTTTTCCAACCTATTTCTCTCTGATCCCCTCTCCCATGTAGGGTCCAGCACAGAGCTGAAACCTGTTTTTTTGTTTACTCAATCCACAGTGAGTCCTCCTCTGGACTCTGAGCTCTGTAAGGTCACATGTGACGCCTATTTTTCTCACCATTGTATTTCCCGCACTTAGCAACAGTGCTTGGCATGGTATAAGTACTTAAAAACTACTTGTTGAATAGCAAGTGAATGTTATTACTATTAAAAATAACAATAACATAATCTTAAGGGACATAGTGAACTAATATATGTTCGCTATGTGCCAAGGCACTCTGCTGAGTAAATGGATTCTTTGTTTTTCACAACTCCTTATGAAGACTATTATCCTGTTCTGCAGAAATGGAAGCTGAGGCTCAGAGAGGTTGTGTAACTTGCCAAAGGTCACACAGCTGTTAAGTACCAGAGCCAGGATATTTGAACTTGGGAGCCTGACTCCAAAACCCATGTTGCTAAACACTAGGTAGAATAAGTCAGTCAGATCAAGAACAGGTGGTAAAATCTATGAGACACTGGGCCTGGATAGAAGAGTGCATATAAAAATAGTAAAAGCAATAAGTATCATTTATTTCATACTCATTATATGACAAGCATTATAACAAATGCATTTTCTTATCCAAATCCTAACTATAACTCTCTCAGATGGAGACGTTTTCTATTTTCCTAAGGAGACAACAGAGAGGCTAAGCACCTCGCCCAAGGTCATGTGCTTAACAGCACTGGAGCCAGACTTTGGGTCTGTGACTCCAATGTCTATAGGCCGAACCATATCGCCTCTTCTGGACATTTTTGTTATTAATATTTCTTTTTATTAGCTGTTTGGGCATAAGCAAATTTTTTTCCTTCAGTCTTTTCAAATCCATGATCTGGACAGTTGTGCAAATGCATGTGTAGACAATAAACAGAGACTGAAGGTAGCTGTAACTCTAAACATACCTACCCTCTCCTGTGCACGTGCCACGGTTGTATTTGATAAGCATCCTGTCTGTGTTAGCCTCAATTTCAGGTTAAGTGGTTATGGTTTCACTGTATTTTATACATGAATACATTGGTAGGTTGGAGGGATAGATTTTCTAAATTCTTTGTATCTATCTATCTATCTTATCTGTCTACTTTCCCAATCATGTACACAATTCTGTGGCGATGCTGAATACAAATGTATTTGTCAGTTTCTAGAAACTATTTCTATGATTACTGTATCTTTATATTCATGTCTGCTCTAATGCATTGATCCAAGATTTATAATACTGGATATATTTATCAAAACTCCCCTCATGAATTCTGCCCAGTTATGCCTTTCTGTCAAATCTGTAAGCCACAGTCATACATGACTCCACACACATCACTGTTCTCTTCCCAAGGTGTTTCAGATGCTCACGTCACAACTGTGTTTTTATATTGGTCTGTGCACCGATATTGATGTGCATAAATGTGCATTTGTATACCTGTGTATCTTTCTGTCCATGGCCAGGATGGGGTGGGGGTGGGGGACTGTGGAAATGAGAGAATTATTAAATGCCAAGTAGATGTGCAATAAATTCCATTGATTTTATAAACTCCTACTTGTCTTCAGTCTCCTTCCATTCTTTATCCTGGGGGCATTACAACAAAAACCTATTTTAAATACCTTTACTCCCCCCTCCCCCTCCCCAAAAAAGTGTCAATATTTTATTTGGATTTTTAACTTCGCTCCATAACAGTTGTTTGACCTCCTGACTCGTGCAAGTCACATAAATTCTGGGACTTTATTCAGGAGCCATGTTCCTGCTATTGAATAAGCAATTTGGGAGGGTGAATTAATGACTTGTGCTGTTGCTGGAAAGTCCCTGAAGAAATATTAAAATTGCTTGCAGACTGAATCGATACTCAGTGAACACCCAGCAAGAGGGCTTCGGCTCTGGAATGGCCACAGGAGGCAGGGCTTGGTGGAGGAAGGGGAATTCCCGCACCCAGCCTGGCGAGCCCCCTCCCAGGCCACCTTGCTTGCCCTCCATCCCTGGAGCTCTGTCATTTTCAGCATCGGCCAAGTCTTATTAAACCCCAACCAGTAGACCGCTGATTTGTCCTGTCTCGGGAAGCAGGCTCAGGGGACAGTTTACTCTCTTACTAGCAACGAGAGCCCGGAGGCTTTATTGGAGGTGATGGTCTGGACACATCCACCTGCTGGAGAGATGGGAGGGCGCAGCTGCTGTCTGGCAGGCTGCACTGTGCTGGGGACCAGAGAGCTCTGGGTCTGGGGAGGCGGTGGCAATGATCTCTGCTGGGTGTGCAGGAGGGCTGGGTATTGCACTGCTGGCTCCATCTCCGTGTGTGCCCGACCAGTGTTTACTATCACTCAGGTGGCCACACTGTGCATGGGTGTGCCAGTGGGATGGAGTGCTTGAATTGTGTATGTTACATGTATTGCTGACACATTCTGGCAGTTGGCTTAAGGTTTGTTACTTGATGTTTTGTGGTATTGTATTAAGGTGACTGCACTTTGTGTAACACTGAGTTGGAGGAATTTGATTATTGTTCGGTGGCAATGTCTGTATTTCTGCTTTGAATTATTGCATTCGTTGATCATATCAGCATCTTTCTCTTTCATAATGTATGTCTCAGAGCTTAGGTTAATGGGTGTCTCCTCAGTGATGTGGGTTGAGTAACAATGTTGGATCTGGGTGGTGGTGTATGATACGGTAATTACTTTCTTGGTGGAGCTGTGGGTGAGAAGACCTATCCTTTAGCTTTTTTAGTTCACTCTGGCTTGGTCATTTGCCCTGCTCCTTTCCAGGAGGAGGATTCTAGAGATGCAGGACAAGTCTCTTCTTGATGACCATCTCTACAGTTCTATTATTCTTGGAAACATGCTTTCTCTGCTCAATGAAACAGATCTGATCTTACCACAGTGACACAGGTTCTGGTTCCATCTTCCCTTTATCTGTCTAATTTGGAGAGTTAAACCCCAGGGCCAAACCCTATGCCTGTCTAAAATCTAGATCCCTGGTAGAACTAGAGGAGGATGGATGGGACTAAACTCCCCAATCCCGACGGGAATAATAACACGAACTCTAGTTCAGAGAATCCCCGGTTCGCTCCACTCTGTGACTCTGGCCATCAGCATCTTCTTCCTTCCCAGCATTCCCAGATGATGTGGCTCAGCTGTGGCTTACATTTACAGGGACACACACACACACCAGGGAAGAATACAGAAACTCATACTAGGCATGACTTTCTATTAGGTGCAGAGCCTTTGTTCTGAGCTTGTAAGTAGAAGTATAAATACATCCCTGGGCATGAGACTGCAAAATATACAGAGCTGCCCAAGGAATGCCTGTACTTCCTTTGATCCAAAGCTGATACGAAGTATGGGGTAGTGGAAAAGCACAAAGGTTTTAGAGCCAGTATTGTAGGAGTTCAAATCCTAGTTGTGGTACTTAGCATGTGACCTGAATTAGTTACTCAGCTTCTCTGGATTCCAGTTACATTATCTATAGACAATCCTATAAAGCCCTATGGGGTTGTTTGAAAGTGAAAATGTTAGTTGCTCAGCTGTGTCCAATTATTTGCAACTTCATGAACTGTAGCCCACTAGGCTCCTCTGTCCATGGGATTCTCCAGGCAAGAATACTGCAGTGGGCTGCCCTTCCCTTCTCCAGGGGGTCTTCCCAACCCAGGGATTGAACCCAGGTCTCCTGCCTTGCAGGCAGATTCTTTACAGTCTGAGCCACCAGGCAAGCCCCTATGAGGTTGTTTATGAGGTTTAAATAAATTAATATATGCAACATGCTTATAACAGTTCCTACTGTAGTAAGTACTTGTTATTATTATTGAAAACATAGGACTTACCAAGTAAAGTGGCCATAAGATTGTCCTAATCATGTGTATAACCACATATGTTAATGTGAATACAATCCAAGATAAGTCAAGGGGTGTGTGTGTGTGTGTGTGTGTGTGTGATTAAGGCAGAGAAGTGCAAAAATTGCAGTGTGAAGGCACTTGGCTTTCTATCCTTGTGGAGAGTGGCAGGGGTTGGGGATTGATAAGAGTTCACCACTCCCCATCTCCATACTGAGGGCTGTACCCAGGTGATGAACAGGCAGAAAGAAAGATGGTAGCCCTTATACATTTGCAATTATAAAAAAAAATTCAGGATGATTGAGCTCTTTCAAGATTAAAAATATTTACATGTTAAAATATTATTAACTCACTAAAAATATTTACTTTCTAATTTTAAAAATCAGGACTAACAGCTAATAGGTGTCAGTAAGGAATAATGGAATCTAGGCATTAAATTGGGAACTAAAGAAGAGATAAGAAAAGAATCAGAGGAGTGAATATTAACGCATTTGGTATGGATTTTACAGAAGTCCATGGAGCTGGACTTGTTTACCTAACTAGGCCTGAGGGGCAGAGAGAACTTGGGGCCTCAGACTTATTCCACAGGCTTTCCCATAAAGATAGCAAGCCAGACTATATCATGAGTTTAGGAAATGTCAGTTTTCATTTTTGCTCATGGGCACAGATTAAGTAGGAGAAGTCACAGAGTCCAGTTACTTTGAGCCATTACACTGAGGACTTTAAGCCCAAAGTGATTTTTTTCTCCTGATTTTTAAAAATTATTTTACCCCTTAGTGGTGGAATAACTGCAATAATTATCAACCTCCCATGATTCCCTGGAATATCCAGGTATGCAGGGCCACAGGAGATAGATTTGGTTTGAATTTGTCAGATGTTTGCTCAGTTCTTCCTCTCTTCTTTCTTCATCCTTTACCTTATCTTCATTTTCTCTCCTCTTTTCTCCTCCTCCTTCTATTTATCTCCCTGTCCTCTCCCCTCTATGACATTTAAGAATCGGAGGAACCCTTCAAACCCATCAAATAAGGATTTTTCCCCCATAACCATTTCGTCTTTTAAAAAAACTACTAAATGCAAAGCACCACAACCCATGAAAATGCCATGAAGCCCAGAAAATGCCAACCTTCAGCTCCTCAAGCAATCGTAGGCTCGTTCCAGAGAAGGAGTGTGCAATCATTAAGTACACATGCACACACACACACAGACAGGCTGGGCTCTCAAACTAAGTGGATGAAGGGGGCAATTATCTGACTAATTCTGTTCAATGGTCAGATAACAGTCATAAGGGTTTCTATTTTTCTGGAAGTACACAGAGCAGATCCCCTTCTTAAATCCAGCTGGGCTTGCAGTGAACCATAATTCTCACTGGCATTCATGATACACAATTCTGTTCACGGAATATCCTTTTGGCTCCTCAAGCTTTTTTATTTCAAAGATTTCAGTGTTTATGCATGCACAAGCCAGAACTCATGTACACTGACAGACACATAACCTGATGATTACTATTGCTGTAATAATAACTAACATTTATTGAGTACTTGGTATCTGCCAGGTGCAATTCTAAGCAGGTTTATGTGGAATAATGCATTCAACCTTCACAAGAACCTATGGCAGTGCTATAGCTACATGATTACCTTCCATATTAGATCAGAGTAAGGAAACTGAGGTCCAGAGAGGACACTCCCACAACCACAGAGCCAAGGAGTAGGGGAGCTAGATCATCAACACAATGGACATGAGTTTGAGCAAACTCTGGGAGATAGTGAAGGACGAGAAGCCTGGCACATGAGAGTCCATGGGGTTGCAAAGAGTTGGATAAGACTTAGCAACTGAACAACATAACAACAAGGGAAGCTAGATTCAAACTCCGGCAATCACTTCCCAGAGCCCCCTTTCTTGTGTTCTCTGTACTGCATATGTTTATGTCTGGCACATAAGTCTTTGCTTAGCAAAGACTTTCGGAATGGGTGAATGAAAGAACAAATGAAGGATGGATTACATCTTAAGAACCTTGACATGCCCCTAAGATGGTGCAGTGGGTTCCCTTATGAAGCCAGGCCTATCAATAGCTTAAGCTTTATTTGGACAAAGTAATTTGCCCTCCCAAGCAATTTTCCGGGGAAAGTGTCCAGCAGCCATGCTTGCTCAGATATTAAATGTTCCTGACCACCAGCTCGCCATTTGACTTTCAAGCCAAATCCAGACTCCCTTCAAACCAGATATGAGACCCAAATACATCAAGGATGCTTTCTAACATTTTGTTTCCTAGAATATATCCCTCCAAAAACAGGTGTTTCCCAATACAATGAAACACCAGTGAAATGAAAATGGGTGTTGGTGCTGTGTCTGGATAAAAACTAAGAAATTCAATCAGTCATGCCAACATCTCTAAATCCCCAGATATTTGGCATCATATTGACAATGTTTATAGATGATTGTCTGAAGGTTTGAGTTTTCCTCCAGATGTTTGGGAGTTGCCACAGTCATTAACCTGTTTGTCAGCCAGTGCTCATGCATTTCTAAGAGACATAAGTGAACACTAAAGAGGGAAAGAATAACCCAGAATAAAACAGACTAAAGAGGAGTGGAGCAGCAGCCATTCGATGAAACTAGTCAAGCAGACTCCGTTCCGGGAATGGGCTGCTGCCCTGGAGATCCATTAGAATGTGGATCCAGCTCACCAGAGACTTACGTGCTCAAAGACCTTCAAAAACTTCTTAAGACTGTATTCTTGACTGTCTATCGAACCCTACCCCACCAGATTGCTGTGTGGCAGGGTGGATGGACCAGCCCCAGCATCGGCACAGAGAGCTCATGTTGTGGTCAATCCACCTTCGTACCAACCCAGCCTCAGCCACTCTCCGGACACCTCATGCCTGTGTACATAGTATGTCTACGCACTGTCAATCCAAGCCACCGACTTACACAAAGCTTGTCATAAATCTGGTTTGTGCCTTTGTTCGTGTCCCCATTTGTGATTTAGCACTCTGCCTTTTATCATCTCTCCTACCTCCATTTTCTTTCCCTCTCTACTTTTTAATGCTATTTACAACTTCCTTAGCCATACTGCAGCACAGCAATCTTTCAGTGTCTCTACTGATAAACCCAAATGATGTTTCTTGCCCAGGTTTTCTCTCTATTCGACTTAATTTATGTTTTGGTAAATAGGAACTTTAGGTCGTTCCATTCAATAGCATTTAGAGTTACCACTTTTATCAGAGGGATCAGGGCACTAAAGGACTCCCTGCAAGGCACATTTGTTTATTCTCATGAGTGATCAGCTCTCCCTACGTTCGAGAAGGCTGCGTGCGTGCGGGTGTGCATGCACAGCGTCCTCGGTTAGAGCCTCTATGCTCCACTGCCCTGTGTCAATGCCACTTGGCACTGGCAGGAAGAGCCCAGTGGAACCATTATGTGGACAGCAGCCGGCCCTCAAACTGCTGGAGATAAATCCAAGCCCTGGACCCTTGTCTGCTGATGACCACTTGGTTCTTTGAGGAGCAAGCCCACATCTGCTGGCAAGGCTGCTTCTCCAAACTCTCCCTCCCATATCCGCCCTTCTTCCCTGAACTGCAGGGGAGGCTTGTCAGGACATTACTCACAAGCAACGTCTGGGGTCCCTTCTCCTAGAGGTGGGTGTTGGAGGGGGAAGGTGGGAAATGGGGATAACGCCTCTTTCTCTATTTCTGGGCTATCTATTGTCTTTTTCTCCTTTTCAATTCTTTCCACACCTTCCCCTCTATTTCTAACTCTATTTGACCTTGAACTCTGGCCTCTCCCTTCACACCAGAATGTGTCCCAAGGATGACAGAACCTCCAAAGGAGCAGTTACCTGGCTTGACAGGCCGGGAGACCAGTAGCCAGAGGGGCCAGCCCGTCACTCCACTCCTGGAAATAAATTCCATTGTATTTGCATTTTAATTTTCCACATAAACAAAGGCCCAGAGTACTCGCTTGGGCAGCATCACTGGACGAATTTAATTAGAAATGAAAAGTTTATAGGGCCCTCTTTAATGCGATTAATGCTCAGTTAACATTTATCACATTCGTATGCTGGAATCGCCTTTTTTAAGCAGCCACTGGCCATGAAATGAATTTCTCTCAACTTTTTTTTTGTATCCAACCTGGGAAGCCATCTCTTGAGGGGTCTGCACTGCCCTCCAAGCTGTCTCCCTGGGGTCAGGAATTACTGTGTCTTCAAAGCCAAGTTAAAGGGAGACAAGGGTAGGGAAAGAGGCATACGTGTGCTGGATTGGGAGGGCAAAGGGTGGGAGAGGGAGCGTGAACACAATTTCTAGGAGGGCTGTACCCTCTGCAGCGAGCTGAGTGATCAGCCCAGCAGACTGGCTAAAAGATCTCAGAGTCTCTACCCCCATCCCCACCCCCAAAAAAAGACACTCCCCCGACTCCCTTCCCAACACACATACTCAGTCAAAAGCCAGGCTTTGGCTCTCGCTTCTCTCCATCTCAGCCATCTCTCTTCTACCACTTTTCTCTCTCATCCTGGGCTCTCTTAGACTTTCCTCCCCAGGCCCATGGTGAGCAGGAAAGGCAGCCCTAGTCTCAAGCCCAGGGATACGCCCTCTTCTCCGGCTCTCGCAGTCACAGTCTGCAGGAAGGCGACTGTCCTGGTGTGTCAGCTCCTCCAGAGAGGCAGAGCAGAGTGTGCGGAACACGAAACCTCTTTTGGTCCCTAGAGGAACGATGGCCTTCCTGATCTTATCGAATTCTCTTTACTCTTCCCTTAGAGTCTACTGAGATTCGCCGCCTAACTCAAACCAGCTAACCTGAGTAATGTTGAGGAAGAGAGAGAGAAAGGAGAGGACAAGGGATGAGGGGAGGGAGGGGAGGTACCCACTCCACAGATGATAAAAGGAGATAAATAGCTTGACCTTTGTCCCTATCTAAATGTACACTCCCTGTGAGGACCTCAGCAGACACCAGCCAAGCAGCTGCTGCTAGTATTCCCAGTAGCGTGTCACACACACACCGGTCCCGCATCGCACACGGCTCCACACCCTCACCTCCAGCAGAGTAAGTGCACACGTGCCTGCACACAGACTAAACTGTGCTGGGACCCTCTGTGCACCCAATAGGGCCCCCCTCATCCACCCACTGAGATGCTGACCATCTCATCAACCCCATGATTTTCAGACAACATCCCAAACAGGCGGGCCATCCTGGTGAAGGCAGAGACTTTTGTCCTGAAAACCAAAAATGCCTTCAGCTGGAAACCCTCTGAAAGGCAAACCAGTTTGCTGTTGCCCACTGGACAAGATGGGCAGCTAAAGCCTTTTAAGAGCTCCTGGTGATGCCAGGCCCTTTGAGACAGCTTCCCAGGGCATGAATGCAAGACTTGGCCAGATGCCACGAGCCCACCCACTCTTTCCAAAACAGAGCTACATGGAGACCCCCAACACAGACGCACCAACCCCTCTCACTACCACACGCTAGGCGGGCACCATCTTGTCCTCTAGAATTAGGATGAAAGGTCACGGGATACAGGGCAGAATGAAGGCCTCTTCCCTAACCATCTCTGGGGCCTGTCGGGCTGGGGGCTGCCCACAGGCTCCTGGTCACCCTAGGCTTCCTTCACCAACCCAGCAGAGACCCTGGGGCCATGAGGGCGCATGAGGCCCGGGGGCAGCTGTCCCAGTGCTCGCTCCCGTGTGTTCATGCTGGAGGGCCCCAGCGCTCTCCCTTCTGCCCTCCTCCAGTCTCCTGAGTCCTTCTCATCATTTCTCCAACTGACTATGCTTACAGTGGGCACAGCTCCCCTTGCAGCCTGCTGCTTGTCTCACAGCCCTTTCTCCTCCTGCTGCCAGGAGCCACCCAGCTCGTCCTTTGGCTTCCTCTGTTCCTGAATGGCTTCGGGAGGGGTTCGCTGCAGCGGAGTTCGTGCCGGGCTGAAAGCAGGCAGAGGAGTCCAGAGCCAAGTGGCCAGGGCTCCCAGGTGGAGGGGGCTCTAACCTGGAACACCCAGGAAGCCGGCCCTCCCTTCCTTCCTCTTGGCTTCCCTCCCACTCTCCCTTCTGCCAGGGACCAGGCTGGAGTGGCCGCACTGCAGCAGCCCCGCAGCTGCTGCCCGCCTGCCTTGCGGCATGCTCCCTGGTACAGGCAACCGTGGGCTCCAGGTCTTAAGACTTTAGCTCCCACACCACATCCTTTGCTCCGCCACCTTTCTCCTCCCAGGCTGGCCTCCCCTTTTCTCCTTAACAACCTTCCGAGCCTCTCCTGGAGGCCACCCCAGCAGCCTGCTCTACCAGCCGCTCAGAGCTCTGGCTCCCTGCAACCTTCTCACACATTCGGTCCCAGGCAAGCCCAGCCCAGCGAAGCCAGGTCCCAAGCCTCTGCCTTTCACCTCTCAGCCTCATCACCTCCTTCCTCACTCTTCCTCCTCATTCTTACTTTTGTCCTTCCCTTTCCACATACATCACCCCCTCCCCTCCTCTAGCTATGGGGACTTAGAACTCGTTCCCTTCCTCAGGGGCTCCAGGACTCAGGGGCTCTGGAAATGTCACATCCCCGATACCCACCCTGAGGTGACAGTTCTGGTCTGAAGCCAAGAGGTAAGTTATGTCCAGTTACGCAGACCAGGGGCTGCAGACCAGTGGCCCATGAACTGAATCATGCCCAGAGATGTATTTTATTTGACCAACACAGAGTTTTTAAAAGCGAAATCTCAGCACCTCTAGGCTGGGCCTGTGCAATCCAGCTCCTGATTGTGTGGCTCTCACCACCTCTGCCCCAGCCTCCTCAGCTCTCCCACCAACCTTCCTCGTGGGGTCCTGGAGGCACCTGTCCTCACGACTCCTGCAGCCATACAGCAGCTCCACTAACGTGTTTGTCACCAGTCTGGACTTCAGGGCACTGCTTTCCTTCCCGCATAGCCCCACAATAGACCCCAGCCTCTTCAGGATGCCAATAACTCTGTTTCTCTCTCATGAAAAACTCAAATACCTTCTTATCATATTATCACTCAAAACCCACAAGAGTCCAGTTCTTTTTGTGGTTGTTGAGGATGAGCCACAGAGGAGCCTGGCTCCGCAGCCTCGCCCATCTCCCTCCTACGTGCCTTCTCCTCCTAGCAAAGAGCTCCCAGGTCTACACAGGGCCATGCTTCTTCTTCTCCTGTCCCAGGTCATCCTCCTCTGGTTTCCCACACCCTCCATAGCTCCCCTGCGCCCAGACCCCAAGCATCTGCCTCTGCCATCATGCCCCGCGGGGTTTGGTGTCCAAGCCCTCTTTGGTTCCCAGCTGTTTCTGCCCTCCCCTCCCCCGCCCTGCCCTGCCCCAGCTTCTTATTTCCCTGGCACCTGGATTCCTCAGGCAGGATTTGGAGGCTGGAACTCAGGCCTGGCACTTGGGAGCTATGCCCATGACCGTGTCCCAGTGCTGCTGCCATGCTTCCTGCTGGGGGCATGGTGGGCCTTGATGGGCCACTGCACCGTAACTCTGCAGCAAGGGGGTGCACCAGGAAGGGCATCTTCTTAGCTGCTTTTGCAATTGGTCCTTTACTAGTTCTGCTGACAGGGCTGGGACTCAAGTGTCAAAGTGGAGATGGACAGTGGATCACACAGCTCTCTATCATAAAGGAGCATCACTGTAGCAAAGCCCCTCATATTGAGGGCTAAATAGAGTGCTACAGTACAAATAAAAATTGAAGAAAAACTTGGCCCCAGTTTTTCCAAATTTGGAATGAGGACTCCTCAACTCAGCCCTATTACTGTTGCCCAGTGGCCTGATGACCGCATCAACGATTGGCCTGATGGTCCCAGGGACAAGGTGTCCAGTCTGTCTGTGACTGCAGGCCACGCTGTGTGGGCCTTCCTCTGTTTTCTGCTCTTGACCTCAGAGCCCATTTACCAAGGAACAGACACAAGTAGGCACAAACACACACAAATCCACAACCTCTGTTGCCCATAAACCATCATGAATGTATTCAAGCTGCACCTTCAGAGCACCGAAACAACGACCTGCTCAACGGGAGAAAAACATTTCAACCCAGTAGTTCAGTGGTAGACAGATAAACCCACAGTGATTTAATTTTAAACCCATTCAATACTTTACCTGTTACTGGGCACTGGTTGTGAGACACTGTCCCACACCCATGAGATCTACCAGAGGCCCTTCTCTCTTCTCTAGGCTCACCCACGTGGCTGGATGAGTGGCACTGGACGTGGCTGCACCTGTACCTGTTTCCCCAGCATGAATGCAAGAAACTCCCCCTTGGAGAATCTGACTAGGGGAGGGCCGGTGGAGGGAGTGGGGGGTGAGGTGAAACAGCAGGGATTCAGGGAAGTGGCAGGCCAGGTTCACACCCTATACTACATTCTTTTAAAGAACAGGAAGTGAGAGAGGAATTCTTTCCAGTATACAGTTTCCTCTTAAAAGAAGAACTCCAACTCCAGGTAGCAATAAGGAAGGGCTAAGAACAGACCTGAACTTTAAGAGGTGAAGTTTCAGAGCAGTTGGAGTTGGAGATCTAGGGAGCTGGGGACAGAAAATGAAGCCCCTGGTTTAAGGCACTCCTTTGTGGACTCAGAGGGAGAGAGTGCAGGCTGGGGAGGGTGGGGAGTGGGGAGGTTGATTCATCTTCCACATCAGTTACTACTATCGCTATTCTTTCTATGCAAGCATAACGATCTAGTCCACAAACACACCACCACATATACAACCACACTGTCTCACATACTGGAACAAGCCCACTTCCCAACTGTTCCCTAGCACCCGAGCTTCCAACGGTGCCTCCAGTCCCCTGGGTCTACTTTGCACAATAATTCCTTCTTATATGCACACAAAGCCATTGCTCCATCTCACTCCCTCCCAAATATTCCCTTCACTAGGCACCCTGTCTCCCTTCTCCAGGGGCTCCTCCTGTCTGGTCTATCTCCACTTGGCTAATTCCCCCCGTGGCCCCTGTATTGAACTGTTGTGTTGTCCATTTCCCTGTGACAAGGGCTCTGGTTACAGAGTTATTGATTGGTTTTCATGCAGACAGATGGGCCCTTCCGAGCTCCCATCGAAATCCCTGGCTGTATGGGCTGATTGTTGCCTCTCGGGGTGTAGGATTGCACTGGAGACCACCCTCTACGCAAGCTCCTTTGCCCAGACTGTGGACGGTAATAAATGGAGGCAGCCTGAGCGATAATAAAAGCAATTGAGTAGGTTACCTGTGCAGACACAAGATTTATGCCTCTTCATATTTGATGTGATTGTTTTATTGAGTTCTCGGAATAGTTGGGACACACTTTATTTATTTAGGGTTCCCCCCTCTAGTTTCCTCTTCGAATCACCCTCCAAAATGCACCTGGAGTTTTCGTTACGGACAACCCCTCCTGTCTTCCTGTTTCCTAGGGTTGCCAGTGGAGGTAAGAACTCAGGGCAACCAGCCATCACTCTCACCTGAAAGCCACCTTGTGGCCTGGCCTCCCACTCAAAGCCTGCCCACAGGGAAACAGTTGGACCAATACAACTGCTGGCCAAGACATCTAAAATAACTAAGTGAACAAAGATGGCTTTTCAGGGGGACAACTCCAGCTCATTTAAAGAAATAAGAGTGCCAGCAGTCGTGACTACTTCACGTGCTATTCTAATGAGGAGAAGCCTTGTTAGAAGCAGGAGACATTCTGTGGGGAAGGACAGGTAGGCAAGGGTCTTCCGACAGAAACTGGCACATCTGTCCCTAGAGGTGGCCTGATCCAGAAGACCGAGGGGCACACAAAGCAAGTCCTTTATCCTTATTTTTCCCATTCCTCTGTGGGGAGAAGCCTTCTTCTTAACCTACCTACTTGCCTTGGCTCTTGGCCACGAGACCAACAGCCCTGACCACCAAACAAGTGCAAGGGTACAGAAATGTGGTGGGCAATGCAGCCTCTCTGGTCCAGCTTTGTGCCAAACCAGGTCTGTCCAAGAGTCAAATATGCAATGTTCTAGAACCTGAGTCTCAGAAAAGACACAGACCCCAGCCCTGAACGTGTCTTCAGCATTCCCTTGGCTGGGATGAGTGGCTCCCAGCTTCCTTGGAAAGACCTCTGAATGAACAGCTAGACCACCTGTCACCCCAGTGCCAGATTCTGACGAAGACCTGCAGGTGACACAAGATGGAACTGTTTAACAGCCCTGGGGCTGGTGCCTTCTTGAAGCCAGTGTTGCCACCGCTAGGAGAATACATATGTTCACTTATAAGCCAAACAGGTAAAGGAAGGGTGTGGGTAGCAGGTGATTGGTGGGAAATTGACTTTGGGAGGGTCCACTTGAAAGATCTAGGAGCTGGGAGTGCCCTGGTCCCACAAAATATAGTGCCGGCTGAGAAAGCTAAAAGATCGATGGCCTCTTTGTCAGCTCAGTCCAAGACAGTACCCTCAGGGGATCTTCAAGAACACTTGACTCTCACTGGAGTCTGCGCCTGTGCCTTCAAAGGAGCTACATTCCCTTCCCAGAGCAACGGCCAAACCTGAAGACGTTGGCATATAATCAGGAAAATCCTTCCTGCCTAGCCAATTGCTCAGCGACGTAACTAGGTAGGTGACTGTTAGCAGGGTGGGTGTCCTTCCATCTCCTCCCCACTCTGGGCCATTTCCCACACGAGCTTTCAGTCTCAAGTCACCTGTTTATAAACACCACCCCCCCCCCACATACACAGCAGCAGTGTTTAAGCACAAGCTGAAGAGCTGGCAACTCCACACTCAATGACCAGTAACCCAAAATTGAGAGCCATTCAGATAAATTCCACATGCTAAACAATCCAGTTCAGCTTCCGGATTTTGATGGTGGTTTCTGGGAGTGAGGGTGAGATTGGGAAGGCCCCCCTTATCTACTCCATTGGCTCAGAGAGGTACTGCTATGAGGATTTGCCAATGGAGAAGGGGAGTTGGATGTCCAAGCCTTTATCACGACAGGATCAGAAAAAGCCAAAACCATTTTTAAAGCAGGAAAAGCAATTTAGTTTATAACCATAATAGCATATTTCAAGTGCGGCGACAGCATCTGTTTGGGGGAGGAGAAGATGAAAACCCTTGCGATTTGGCGCGTGGACTTCCTTTCTTGCCAACAGCCAGTACAGACACATCCTCGACTGTGAGTATTATAAAGTGCCCAACACAAGGGGCACCTCACCCACAGTAAAGGTCTAAACTTGAGAACCACCCAGTCCCCAACACACCATACTTTCGACACAGAAGAACATCTCCAGGTTCCTCCTACGGGGAGTGAGAATTCACAAAGTTCCTGGCATCAGCAGTACCAGCAGAAATCCCACTATTAGAAGCCTTTGGGGTGAAGCAATGCATCTCAGATAAACCTTCCCCTTCAGAGCAAAGCATCTGGAGGCATAATGCTAAGGGCATTGGGCCCAGATGCATTCCCCCAGACCCGATTCAGCAGCATACCAGGAAGCTCCCAGAATTCTTTCCCACATATGAATCACAATGCAAAATCAAGAAAACTCTGACCAAGCCTTGTTGACAAAGCCAGATAGGAAGCCTCACTGCAGACCCAGGGCTGGCTGCCCGTGCTGTCAGCGGCTTCCCGTTCTCTTCCCACTCCCTTGCCATCTCCAGCAACACCACAGATGGCTATTGTTCCACACCCAAAGGTAGCCTCTGTGTCCCTCCGGTGATCACGCTCTGTGTTGAGCAAATTCTGCTGCTGTCAGAGCTGTTAAACCGAGGTCGTTCTCCCACTCTCATCCCACTAGCAGCTCACTCTTCTACTTTCTCCCCGTTCTGGTGAGTGCACCTCAAGGCCTCTGGAGCTTGGTCCTGGGGTCATCTGTCCCCTGCTCTCCGTGGCTTTTCAGAATGAGAGCATTCCCAAACTTGTGCATAAGCCAGCTTCCCAAAAACATCTTAGCCAGTGAGGGGTATATAGTGGGGAGAGGGGGGAAGAAGGGGTGCTAGGCAAGGGGTGCTGCCACCACACCTGCATTGACTGCCCCAATCTTCCATGCCCCCAGAGCGAAGCGCACTGCTTTAACCAAACATATCTTGGGCTCCTCCAAAGGCTTGCAAATCCTATCACAACAAGATTGCTCCAGAACACTAGCACCCAGTCCCAGCAACACTGCTCCTCAGCAGGGCTTCTCTCCTCCCAAGACCCCAGTTCAAACCCACTCCCTAGACCAGTAACCAGCCTAGAGGTTGAAAGGAGACACTGCTTTGTACCCTTCCCACTCCTGCTCCAGCCCCAGAGCTTCTCCAGCCTCCTCCACTGGCTTTTAAATGCAAAAGACTCATTCCTCTCCCAGTGCGGGGTGGGGGTGGGGAGGACCCAGTCTTTCTCCAGCTCCTTTGGAAGGTGTCTGAATGTCAAACCGCTATGCTCTCAATACCTAGCTGAGCCAGGCCCAGGGAGCTGGAGGGTTTTCGGAGGGTGTATAATTAGCTGATCAGTATTATGTTACCCTGTTCATAACTGAATAACCATTTTAATACAGATGGCACACAGTGGGATAATTTCTGGGGTCGCCTCGCAGTACGTTACAGCACGAGTGTGGCAGAGGGAATCTTCTTTAGCCAAGGTACATTCTACCAGCTAATTTTACCTGCTGTTTTCAGGATGATTTGGGATAATTCCATATCATTTGCAAAATATTTTTTAAAAAAAAAGAACCTTGATACGTGATGCCAGTTTCAGAAAAAGGCACCAGCTGAATTATTAGTTGCTCTGATAATGAGCCTATGAAGAGTGTAAAGAAAAACACAGGTATGAAACCCTCAGCCTTTTTCTCATTTGGGGATTTGCCTTAAAATGCAAGGGGCCGGGGTTGAAAAGCTGGCCAAGGCTGTCTGGAATTTGCACAGGGTCTCTGCTGATGTCAGCTTGCACAGTTCTGTGATGGGAAAGCCATCCTGGGTCCCCATCTCCAAGTGCTCCTGTTATGTGCTGTACCTGCCACATGTGTACACTGGCCTGGGTGGGGTGGTAAATACGTGGAGTGTGCACGTATCCTGGAGAGCACACTGGAGTGGCTCGAAGATTGGGAGGCTAACTTGTGCTACTGTATATTGAACTGACTCCAGCCTGAGTTGTCACCCTGTGCCTGAACCCATCATCAGTGCAGCCTCAGGCCTGGACACAGGTACTCTAGGTGGTTGGAGGCATCTCCTGAGGTTCAGCCTCAGGGTCCAGAGTTCTCCCTCCTGACCTGGCATCCCACTCCTTGTCTAGCTTCTCTGCTCCCTGCCAGCGGTTTGCTGGTCATTGGTGTTTGCTCCACAGGCCTGGATACTGGTGCTAATAGGCCAGAAATTTGTGTGGAGCTGGCTAACAAGGCCTGGGTTCCCAAGGCCACCTTTATAGGAGTCAGCAAAGATGATGGGTGGGGGGAGGTGGGGAGCCAGGACAGGTGGCTGCCCCTGGGGAAGGGAGCATGCCTTTAGAAAGGAAAGTCTGTTTAGAGGCCATGAATAGGACACTGGTCATTTTAAAGGCTTCAGCTGTGGGCTGTGATTGTCTCTAGATACCGAGGCTCGTAATCTTGGAGTCTTAATTACCACAAACACTTGGATTCATTTCCAGGACTCTGGCGGGAGAAGCCTGGCAGGAAATACCCAGTCCTGAGCTGGAGACAGCCCTGTCTGTCTGTCTTTCTCTCTGCCTCCCAGGTCCCCTCTCCCTGCCCAAAGGACCTGGGGGCCTAGGAGCAAGGGCAGGCAGAGGCTGGAGAAAGAATGAAGCTGGAGCTGGGAGAAACTCTGGTGCATGGGAGCCCCACCCTGCAGCCCAGCGTAGCTTACTCACCTGTTGATGGAAGAGACGCTGGGCACTGTGTCGTTGTCACAGATGCCCTCTGCCAGAAGCCGGTCCCGGATCTCCCAGGCAAACATAGTTGGGTTCTGTCGCTTGTATTCAGCAATCTTGTCCACAACTTTGGGTGTTGCCACTTTTGGCTTGGAGCCACCGATCACTCCGGGTTTGATGCTGCCGGTCTCGTAGTACCTGCACGGGGAAAGCAAGCAGGGTCAGTGAGAAGCAGGTGGTGGCAGAGAGTGGGGCTGCAGGCTCTGGAGCCGCTGAGCCACTCTCCCGCAGCAGGCGGTGGTGCGGAGGGAAAAGACCTAGCGTGTCTGAGTGGGCTTCCAGAGCCACTCGGCTAAGGCAGGGATACATCGGAGGATGAGGGCAGGGACAACAGGGACACTCTCTCCTGGAAGGTGGTCAAACCAAAGGCTGCACACACAGCAGCTGCAATAGGCGATGGGGGAAGCCTGGCCTTTCATTTGAGAAGAGCGGGAGGAACAGCACTTGGAGGCCTCCCGCCCATTCCCACTGAGCACAGGGCCCCTATGGGAACCAGGACTAACCTTGCACCTCTCAAGCTGATTCTTCTTTTCTCGGGGCACCCATCTTTACCTTTACCCTATTCATCCAACCCTCCCTTCCAAAGAGAAGAGCTGTCCTTCCGTTTCTGAAGACAGGAATCCGGCTCTCTCCCAGGGAGGACGCTGGAGCCTGGCAAGCGCGCTGGACGGCGCTTCTGGGGCCGCAGTCACCACCTGCGTGCCCTTGCCAAAAGGAGCCGCTCTCCAGACAGCCCCAGTCAGGGATCTCCCACGCCCGCTAGCGACCTGCACTTTTAGCCAAGCCCTCAGCTGGAGACCCAGGGCTGTCCTGCCCGCGAAGCAGACGGGGGCATCTCTCAGGGGCGGCTCCACGACCCTCACCTGCCCAGGATTTTGCTGACACAGCCGTGGCTGACCCGCAGCTGCCGGGAGATGTCGCAGGGCCGCACGCCCTGGTGGGCCAGCTCCACGATGCGCTGCCTCACCACGTCGGGCAGGGGCCTGCCGTTCACAAACACCCCCCCGAGCTGGTTCACACCCCCGTGCCCTGCTGGGGAGAGACAAGAAAAAGACACAACACCCCACACACAGCAGGGACCGGCCATTAGTCAGGGTCCGCGCGCGGCCCAGGATGGGCGAAGGGAGCAGGCAGGGCGGGAGGGCATGTTCCTGGGCTCGCGGGCGAACGGCGGACGCCGATCACAATGCAGGGGATTAGGGACAGGGAGCCGCGGGGCTGTAGAGACGCGGAAGCGCAGAGGCTGGGCGGCGGGCTGGGAAAGGACGCGCGACTCGAAAACCGGTACGATGCCAGGGAGAAAGTGAGGAAGGGATGGGCAGCGGGGCGAGAGGGGGTAAAGGGGGAAGAAGGGGAGAAAAGCAGCCAAGTGGGAATCAAAGCCGGCAGGAAAGAATGTAGGCAAGAGAGGGCCGGGCGGAGGACCGTGCGGAATCCCGCCTGAGCCGCAGGCGAGAGGGAGTTGTCGGAGCCTGCTTGGACGTGGATGATTCTGGGGTGTTGGGTAGGATAGGAGCTAAGTCCCTGACATTCTCCCCTCTGCTCCCTATTTCCTTGTATTTATTTGGAATTGGAGTCTTCCTACATCTTTCCCCGTGTTTTTATTGTGATTTTTTTTGGGGGGGGCAGGGAGTTTTTCTTTCCTTTATGTTTTTTATCTTTAGGTATTTGGGGAGCCATATTTTCCCCCCTGCCTAGTGTTTAAAGTTCAAAGAAAGCCAACTGAAGGAAGGAAGGGGCTAGGCTGTAGAGGCAGGGGCCCAGAGTCTGCTGCGCTCTGAGACAGGGAGGCAGTGGAGAGCCGTGAGGTGCCCGCTAGCAACCACAGAATGCAGACTGCTTGGGTTCATTCTCCTGCAGCGCTGCGCCAGGCTGGGGACCCATCGCCTCGCCCAGGACTCATGGTACAGGTCACCTAGGTGGGCTCAAGGTTCACAGGGCACCCTGTGCAGCCAGCCTCAGCCAGCTCGCGTTCCTCTGACCTTTTAGACCTCCGCTGCCGCTCAGGAAAGGGAACAACAAGGGCGTTTGCTCTCCTGGGCAAGAGGAGGGTGCTGGGTCTCCAACCTGACTCCTACTGCAGGCGCCCAACCTCGGAGCCAAGGTGGTCGCCAGATGCCAGGCCTGAAGGCGCTGCCTGGCGCCCCATTCTCCCTGACTCACAGCAGTCAAGAAATCCTGCACCCAGAGCCATCAACACGCAGTCGCAGTTACTGAGCAATCCAAGCACAGAGTTCTAGCGGCAGAGTCCGACCTGACCGGACCAACAACCTGCAGCCCTGTCCTGCTGGCCTCTGGCGACTTTCGGAGAAAGCGGGGACACCTGCACCCGGCTCGCTGCTCTCTCGTCCCCTTCTGGGGGGACCGAGAATAGGGGCCGGCTAAACCTCTAGGGAGAGGCCTCCAATCTCCAGGCCGGGGGAGGCCGAAGCCTCTTACCCTACCCCTCACCCATGCGAGGTTCCCTACCTCTAGCCCCACTCCTCACCCCTCCCCTCCCTCCAAAGCCGACCATCAATAATTTAGGCCCCGGGAGAACTCGCGTTACCAGTATGAAAAGGCGGCAGCTGCGGGCAGATTAAAGATGAATAATTCAGCCTCCCCGGGCTCCGGGCCCGGCCCCTCGACCCCAATCTAAGGGGTGGGGAAAGAAAGGGGGTACCGCGGGAGTCCAGGGCTGGGGCCGAGGGCCGGTGCTGAGTCGGGCCTAGACTGCGCCACCGCCGCCGCCGGCGCCGACTCCGGCTGCCGCTGCTGGCCGGCTAGCCCGCGCCGCGATCTCGCCCTTCCTTCGACCACCTTCGGCTCGCCTTGCTCCCCTTTGGGCTTCAAAGTGGTACCCAGTGGGCGGCCAGGACTCGGCAGTTCACCCGCGGAATCGGCGAGAGAGGAGAGAAAGAGCAGAGGCAGCGGGGCCAGGAGGCCGGCTGGCTGGGCGAAGACGGTGTGGTAGCCTGGTTCCACTCCCTCCGAAAAGGAGACAGGATTTCAGGCTCGGCTCGCACAAACCGGCGGCAGCCGGAGGTCTCTGGCTCGGATTTCCTGTGTATGCTTGGAAATTATTTAGGGAAATATATTTTATCCCAGGAGTACTTTTAAAAGCATATATACACATATATATGCTAAATAAATGCTTAGAGAAAAATGCAGCTCTCCCTCCCTCCTGGGCTCTCTTGTCCAAAGCACAGATCCAAGCCAGCTCTAAAAAGTTTCCTTGTGAAAAGTTACAAATCATCCTTGATTATTAATCTACAGAGAAGTTTTCTATTTAGAATCTATTTACCTTTGGGGGGGGGGCAGAAAAAGCCTGCAAAAAAAAAAAAATCTCTGAATTGTTTTCCAAGCTAAAGACATAGGACAAGAATTAGATAAATTCAAATTTAAATAGTCCTCCTTTCCTATTTTAAATTTATTTTCTCCCCTTCTCTTTTTTCCTGTAACATTTTTTTTTTTCTGTTTTCTTGCTCTTTCTTAGCCCTGGTTTTGGTTTCTCTCTCCTTTCTCCCCAGCTTTGGCATTTGCCTTCCTTTTGTTCTTCTCACCTCCTTTTCTCCCTCTTTTCTGATCCCCTGGCCAGGTTACTGGCTGGATCATCCTTACCAGGGAGTGGGAGACTGGCAAGGAGTGTTTAGAACTAGAAGGAGAGCAAAGCTTTGGGACCGCCTGGAAGGCTTTTCTATGTGATTCTCGCTGACTTCGATTTCTCCTTGGAACCCCTCTTTGTTTTTAGAGCATCTCCCCAGGAAAGGTAGAGAAAGATGACCACCAGGTCCGGCCAATCTCAGACTCCCAACTCCAGGACACCAGAGGGGAAGTAGGATGGAAGGCAAGAAAGAAAAGATGAGAAAGGAAGTATTTCAAACCAGCCCGAATGAAGCCTTGCCTGGGCTGGTAGGGCCAGGAGAAGCTGGGAGCTGAGGGTCAGGAGGGGGCACCCCACCCCCACGCTCTTCTGCCTGATTGTCCTGACACTGAGGCTGCCTGTGCGGGGAGTCTTCTCCTGGACAACCACACTCTAAGTTCGAGAAAGGTACAGATGAGAGGAAGGATGGGGAGGCAAACAGAGAGAGAAAACAAAGTAAGCATAACAAAAAACCCTAAAAACTGCCTGCCCATTAGTCTCCCAGCCCCAGGCAAGAGGGTGGCCAGGGGAGCGGTGGTTGGAGCCAGGGTCATGGGCTGTGGATCCACTATTTAAGAAGAAGCAGGTGGAAGGAAGGAAGAAAGGATGGGCACCCGGGAGGTAGGAAGGCAGGTAGTAGGAGAAGTATGAGTGACATAAGGCAGAAGGAAGAGAAGGGTCTTTAGATATACCGAGAAATGGGAGAAAGAGGAAAAACGAAAAGTGGGGACTAGGAGAAGCCAGGGTGGCCTCCAAGATGTGACCTGAGCATAAGAGGCCAGAGACGCCTCAGGACAGTACAGGACAGGACAGGACAGGCTAGGGTGGGACGGGGAGCCCCGAGCTGGGACAGGAGCCGGGCGCCGGTACTCACGGTGCATCGCGGAGAAGGGGTCTGCTTTGCAGTGCATATCCATGGGGAGGCAGAGGAGCGGGAGCAGCGCGGCCGCCGCCGCCGTGTCGCCTCTCAAACTCAACTTCAGGACTTGAGGAGAAAAGGGAGGGACGGGGGGGGGGGGAGGGTGAGTGGGCTCCCGGCTGCGACCCGGCGCTCGAGAGCTGGGGGCGCTGCGCTGCGCTCCCCGCGGGGACTCCTCCCGGGCCGGTCGGAGCTCGCAACCGCAGCGGCCGCAACTTCCCACCGTCGGGGCGCGGGGCTGGACGGTCAGCAGAACGGCCCCGGGGCGGCAGGCCGAACCGGGGGGACCTGGGGGCGCATGGCGCGCGCGGCAGCTGCGGCCAGGGCTGAGGCTGGGCGGGGAGACGGCTCGCTCAGCTCCCCTGGAACCCGGGCATCCAGAGGCGGCAGTCGGGAGTGGGCGAGGAGCAGGGGCGGCCCGAGGGCGCCGGGCGGGGAGCCGGGCCGCTCCAAGTGCTGGTGAGTTGAAGAAGTTGGCAAAGAAGTAGCAATCCTCGGGATGTCCGAGTCGGCGCCTTCCGGAGGGGAGAGCGCGAGCCGGGCCCCCGCCCCCGGAAAAGGCTTGCGCGCGCCGCCGCGGCCGAAGGACCGGGAGGGAGGGAGGGAGCCGAACAACGCCGGCAGCACTGGACTGGCCCCAGGTGGGTTGCGTTTGCGAGAAGACTCGGCCGCAGACTGGAGCCTGGGCTCCCGGTGTGTCTCTCTCTAAAAGCTGCAAAGCCCCCTCCAGACCCCCTCCCCCTCCCCGCGCTGGGAGATGGATGACTTGTCAGACAAAGGCAATAGATTCCACCACTCTGTGATTCGCCAGCGCCGGAGCCCGGAGCTTCGGCGAGGAGGGCCCCGCGCCTGTCACTCCGGTGCCGGCGAGGGGAGGGCAGGGGAGGGGGAAACGGGAGGGAGGGAGAGAGCAGCGGGCGAAGGAAGAGGGAGGGAGGGGAGTGGGCCAGGGGGAGGGGGAAGGGGAGCCTGGGATTAAAACTACACTGAGAAACGAAACTCGCCGATAAGATAAACGTTAGATAAGGATAAAGAACGGCCAGTCTAATGAATATTCAGGTAACGACAGAGGGCCGCAGAGCGCGCCACGCTCCGAATCCGGCTCGAAGTCTCAACTCACCCAGCCCTGCCATCCACCGGCCAGAGCCCGCATGAGCCACGGAGCCCCCAGCTCGGTCCGCATCCCTAGTCCTGTTTCCCCCGCTACTCTCAGCTGAGTTCCCTTCCGTTCCTCCTGGTTCTTCCTTCCTCTCTCTGGTCCTTCCCTTTCGCCTGTCCCTCCTGAGGTACCTCCCCACCCCACACCCCCAATTCTCATTCCGGGGCAAAGTGTCCGGCAATTTGTCCTCTCCCGTCCCACTCTCGGCTGCGTGCAAGGCTTCCCTCGTCCCCTTGCCTAAAGGGGTCTGGACAGTCCAGAACGCTCAGTGTAGAATCGAGCTGGAGACCTCCGGCGGGGACCCACCTGCCTCAGTGGGACCCAACGGACGGTGCGGGAACCCGGGGACTTGGCTCCTGGACCCTCGGGTGGCCGGGGAGGGGGCTTAGGGAGACAGTGCAGAACGACCGGTCGCTGGCGGCAGAGGAGGCGGGAGATCGAGGCTCGCTCTCCCCGGCTGGGGAGAAGAGGCTGCGAACGAGGCTGAGCGCCGCCCGCTGCCAGCTCGGCGGATCCAGAGCCAGCGCAGGAGGCGCTGCGCGCTCGACCCGGCCAAGCCGCCGCAGCCCTCGTCCGCACTCGCTCCCTCGCTCGCTCGCTCAGGTTAGCTCTCGCACGCACCAGGCAGGAGAAGCCCTTTGTCTCCTAACTGGTTAAGTACAGAATATCCGGGAGATCTTTATGAAATATTTTCCCTCCTGTCATAAATCATCTTGGCACTTCAGCTGATGTTTTAACTCTCTCCCTCCTTCGCTCTCTCCGCACCCTGCCACCTTCCTGGGTCTGCAAAAGGGCGGCTCAGGGAAGCCCGCGATGCGCTCTTGCAGCCGGTACTGGAGGCAACTCTGGCCCCTGCCTGCTGACCCTGGCGCCTGCAGAAGAGCCGCGGACTCAAGCCGCTGTCTCTCTGTCCGGAACCTAGGCTGCAGCTAGGTTGGGGGCCGAACGCGGCGGCCCCCCCCCTCACCCCCCGCTCCGACTCAGGTAGGAGGAAACTCCTATAAGGCCTCTTGCACGGGGGTTTTCAGAACTCCCTTCATCCTTGGGCCAGTTTGGGCCAGGTTCAGACCCACAGGGTTTCAAGCTTCCCACTCTTTAGAAGGTCGGATCTGCTGGGATCCTGGCATTTCCTCTCCTTCCTGGATCCTCCGGAGCCCAGTTCGTTTAATCCACTTGCGGAGTAACTTCTGGAAGGAAAAGTCTCCTCCCCACCTGCCCCCGCCTTCCCAGCTCTCAGCCCCACATCCCTTGGGCGGCCCAGCTGGTTCCCTCCGGCGGGAGATGAAAGACGCAGGGTCCAGCCCCGAAGGTCAGTCTCTTCCTCTCGAGACCTGCAGATGGCGCTCCTGGGTTTCCTTTGGCCTCACAGTCCCACGAACACGCACTAACTTGGTGTGGGGAGCGAGAAAGGAAAACCGTTCCTGGCAGCCTAAACGGAATGGCTCTCGGGCCTGGGAGCAAGGGGCTCTCGGGTGATATTAGCTAGTACAGCTTCGGGCTTCTTTCAGGGAGGTAATTAAGTCACAATTGAGATGAGGGGGCCCCCCCGCATGGAAGAAGGGTCTTCTTCACTGAGAAGGAGCTCAATACTAAAGGAGCCCTTTGCCCCAGGTCTCCTTATGTTGGTCTAGGAAGTTGTCTTAGGGAGTCTGAACTCTTGGAAAAACTGGACAGTGGACAGCACCCCTGTCTGCACAGAGACTCAGATTTTTCTAGAATCAGCCAGCCATATCCTTAGGTTACACAAACTATGAAGAAGTCTGGGTGCAGACAACAGGCTTTTTTTACATAGCAAGGAAGAGGGATTTTCTTCTCTTGTAAGGAAGGAGACAGTGCACAAAGTGTGCTGGAAGTTACGCTCACACACCTATACTTGACATGTACCCCCTGAGAAGTGAAGACCCTTCCATGACAGTCCAGTTCCCAGGTAGTCCCTGAGACTCCAGAACCCTACTCGCCCTGCTCCTGAGACACTTTTCCCTGCACTACGCCAGCTGGACATCCACCCTCCCACCAAGCCAGCCCCTGGCAGCTTCCTTTTTGGCTCCAGCCCATTCAAGGACCTAGAAAACCAAAGAGCAATATTCCATGATGATTAGAAACCCTTTTAGTCAAGCCCCTGCCTTCTCCCAGGGCTCCAGGCTGAAGGGCTGGCACAGATTACTCTCCAGAGGCGCTGGTCTCTCCCTCTGATGTTCTCTTTCCTGTTCTTCCCTTTCTTCTTCTATAGTCTTAGTAGAGGAGGAGAGGGGGAGAAAAAGCCAGAAAGGAAAAAAAGGAAAGAAGAGGAAAAGAAAGAAAAAGAAAGAAAACAACCCACCCCCAAACACAACCCGGGCTCCGACCTGTCAGGGTTGGTTGCTTTTCCCGTCTGCCTCTAAATGAACCTTTTCTCTCTGGTGTTTTCAAAGCAGCCCTTCCACCCCCCCAACCTAGGGGCATTTACACTTCAAACAAGGCGCCCGCCTCCCTGCGGAAATTTAAAGGCAAATAAACTTTTGGGGAGTTGCTCTGATACCCATCTCGGGATTTGCTTCATTAGCCGCCTCTGTGCATCTGATCTGCCCAATAAATCTTCCTTGTGGATCTCTGCTCCTTCACCTTCTCTGCTCCCTTCCCTGCCAGACTCGCTGGGCGCCTGGCGCCCCCGCCCTTGCCTCCTTCCTCGCTGATGAGCACTGGCCGCCTGACTCTCCGGCTGTCTCCTGCCTACTCTGCCGGGTGTAGGTGTCTTCGAGGCTATGGTCTCCACTGAGCTTCTCTCTCCTCCCCCACAGCATACACACGCAAAGGCGCCCCAAGCCAAGAGCAACTAGCACCCAGAGCTCCCAGATGCATTTCTGGGTAGACTGTGCTTGAACTGAAGTGCTCAAAACCCTGTCCGCTACCCCTAATTGCACCCTCTCCCTACACAATCCTTCGGCTCCTTTTCACGTTTCCCATGTAATTTACTGGACTGAATTCCCTAGTCTGGCCCAGTGCTTTCTGCCCTGGTGAAGAAAGGCTGAGGGTTGGCTGCCTACCCTCTGCAGGCAGGGCCCTGACCCAGGGCCTGGATGCCTGACCTGGAGCAGTTGGGGAAGGTGGCTGGGCCTCTGAGGGGAGGGGTTGGTGGGGGCCCAGGGAGCATCTCAGTCATGCCCCTCCTGGACACCTCGGCCAGCCTTCCTCCTTCCACTCCTTCCACCTCCAGGGGAGCGGCAAGGGGAGCCAGGGCTGGGGCTCTGAGTGAGGGGATTAGAAATTCCGAAATTAAATGTATCTCCCTAGGAAATGCTCCCCACAGTGCGGACCAAATTAAATGCATTAAAGTTCAAGGCGGGGAAAGCTGTTTAGAACCAAGGGGGAAAAAAAAAAAAAAAACAAAACTAGTCCAAAGGGAAGAAAAGCGAAAACAGAGGAGGGAAGAGAGGAGGGTGGAGCAGAGCATCAGCTCCACAGCCAAGCTCCTTTTCAGAATTATTCCTAGTTTTGGAAGTCACCACCACCAGAAAAAAAAATTACAAGAAAAGAAAAAAAAAGTTCGACTGACAATCTAAGTCTTGGACAGCCAAGGCCCACTGGCCCCCAGGGTCCCGGGGTGCCCCTGGGGCGCATCCTCTCTGGGATCAGGTCCCAAGCGGCAGGCTCACGCACTCGGGCCCCACTCCAGCTCGCCCTGACCAGCTCCGGCCCGACCCTTTCTCCTCCTCCTCCCGCTTCTCTCCCCGCCCCTCCCCCTTCCTAGCCCTCTGGTCACGTTGGAGGATGGTTTTTTTTTTTTTTGGAAGAGCTTCTGGTACAATATGGAGCACCATGGGCTGCAATTTCACACTCCACGGCACATTCCCCCTAAAGCTACTTTCTTTTTTTTTCATCTAAGACCCCCTAATTTCTGCTTCCTCGCTCCCTCCCTTGCTCCCTCCCTCCCTCCTGCGCTCACTCTTCTTTCCCCGCTTTTGTTCCCAATATTTGGGCTCCCTGCGTGAAGCCCGGGGGACCTGACTCCCGGCTGGCCCCGCCCGCTCTGTCTGTTGGTCCTGAGGAGGCCGGGCGCACGTGCTGCGCCTTTATCCTCCCCGGCCCCTCCTCCTTTAACCCGGCTTTTCCTCACAAGAGGTCCTAGCGACCTGCCGGCCCTTCACAGTCCCTTTGACGAGAAACGACAATGCAAGCCACTTGGCCACCAAAGCGGCCTCTTAGCGGCACGGGCCTGCCAGGTGGCTGCCGCCAGTGGGCCACCGGACTGGGGAGCAGGGAAAAAAAAAAACAAAACACAAAAACTGTCAAGCCAGGAGAAACTGGGCCAGCAAAGCTATAGGGTAGGAGGTAACGTAATGAATTCTCTGTACAACAGAGAACAAGCTAGAGGCGGTGAGGGGGACACAAGAGGCCCAGTGAGGCTCTAGTACTCCAGGACACAGCCAGCCCTCCCCCTCTGCTTCTAGACCCCTGCACAGCTAAGGGGCCACTCACCCAGGGAAGGAGCAATAGCTTCCACGTGCACAGTCCCTTTGCCTCTTTGAGCCTCAGTTTTCTTGCCTGTAAAATAGGGATAATTCCACCTGTCTTGCTTCTCCATGGAGTTAGCCAATAGGAAAGCATTTTAAAAACCAACATGTCTACAGTAGATTGAGGAATAAGTGCCTAGCTTTCTGAACACTTAACCTTTCACAAAGAGGGAAGAGAGGGATCTAGGCACTCGGGTAGGGCAGGGGGTGATGTTTCTCATCCAACTTCTACCCTATAAAGGTAAAGAGGATTCCTCACTGCTTTCCTTTCTGTGTTCCTCCCTTTCAGACTTTTTTCTTTCTGTTGTCGAAATGCACCCTTGTCCATGTTCATCACTCTACTTTTTTTTCCCTGCCTTTCTTCCATTCCCACTTCTTCCTGCGCCCCTCTCCCCACTGCAACTGCTAGAGGATCAGTTAAATACCCACCCCCACCCCTCGGCCAACAGCCCAGGTTAAGTGTGGCCTCAGGCGTGGTCCCCTTTGGGCAAAATGGTTGGGAGGAAGTGGCTTGCTGGTGGAGACAGTAAGGAAATCCCGTCCAGTTCGGTTCCAAACAAAGAAAGTTGTTCCTCCCAGGACCTGCAGTCAACCTGCCAAAGCCAGAGCGGAGATAAGCTGGCAGGGAGAGGCCTGACCAAGGGTAGGAGTGGAAGAAGGGAGAGAGGAGGAAAAGAAAGGGATGTGAAAGGTGCTGAGGGACCAGAGAAGGCACGTGTCTCTGGAAGGGCCTAGGAGGCTGGTTGGGGCCAAGCCGAGGTGCCCACCTGGCCATCTGCCCTCTTCACTTCCTCCCCCAGGGTGAGAGAGTCCCAGTGAGGCTGAGGGTCTGTGGCGAGTAATGATTAACCCTCTTCTCAGCCAGGCCCTGAGCCCTGAGCCTGACCTGGCTGGTGAAGGGCGATTGTGCCGGCGGACCTCGGACGTCCCCAGCGACACCTTCCAAGCCACCGCCAAGGAGGGGGCTGCGGAGGAAGGGGACAGAAGGTAACATGCGGAAAACCAAAAGGCAACGGAGTACAGGGCAGGGGGAACGCAACTTCAGATGCTGGGCAGACCGGGGAAGTGAAATAGCCACCGCCAACGTACAAGGAAAGGAAGGGGCCAAACGCGGGCGAGGGCGCGCGGCTCCGAGGCGCTGAGGAATAGTTGAAGAGGGGCGGGCTGAGTTTTCTTCGAGTTGCAGCAAGCACCAAATCTACTCTCTCGGATCCGTCCGCGGCGCTCCCGCCCTCCCTGCCTCCTCTTCCAGCAGCTGTGCGGACGTGAGGAGCAGGCGGAGAACGCGCCAGAGCCGAGAGCGGGTAAGGAAGGCAGGGGGAGCCCCGCCAGCCAAACAGGGAAGCCAGGGGCAGGGCCGCCCAGGCAGGGGCCAGGCTGCTCGGCGCCGCTAAGTGGCCGGAGACAAAGGACCGGAGCGGAGGGGAGAGGGTACCACGGTGGGGAGAGAAGGGCTGATGAGACGGGGAGAGTACCAAGGAAAAGGGGTCTCTCTGGGGACCGGCCGAGGGTCGTCTGCCCCTGTCGCCTCTGCCCACCCCAGCCTGGAACTGGGATGTCCCGGGGGCTCACTATCGCTTGGCTTCCAAGCCGGAGGGCCTGTGGCCTGGAATCGGGCAGCGGGGTGTTGCTGTGTCTGTGGGGTCGTGTGTTTGTGTGTCTGTGCGCGCGCACGTGCGCGCGCGCGACTCGGTTTAAGGAAGGGGGGAGGGGTGGAGAGGGGAGGGCCTTCGCCTTTGGGTCAGACCCTTATCCCTGGCTGCCACAAGCCTCCGCCCTCTATCCTGCGCGGTCCAGAGCGGTCCATCCACCGAACTTGAAACAAAAGGGCTTAACCGAATCCCTCTGGAGTCGGGGCACGAACTCTTTCTAGAGAAAGTGCTTTGGTCTGAGACTTTAAGGGTTACCTGCATCCAGGATTGTTTCTTAACTTTCTGCAACTGTTCCTGGGAGGAGGGGCGGGGAGGGTGGGGGGAGATACAAAGTATATCTCGGACAGAGAAAAAGCCCAGGTCTCAGTAGTTCACTCCGGCTATGTCTGAACAGGCTGGTCGGGAAGTCTAAGACCTGCGGATAACGAAGGTAGAGAAGAAACTGATGGAGAGAGGAAGCCTCTTTCAATTTCTAAATCTATGGAGAATTTCTGATGTGTCTCCTTGAGGGCTGAACGCCTCTTGGTGAAGGGATCCTGTGAGTGTGTGAGTGTTGTGAGGGTGAGAAAGATCTGTGAGGCAGGTGGAGTAAGTGTCTAGGCAAACAGCTGTGTCCCAGGCGGGGCTGAGATAGGCGCTCAGGACCCATACCCAGCACCTCCCCCTCCCCTCTCTGCCCTCAGCCGAGGCTGCACGGAGGCCAAGGCCTCCGCAGCCTCTTCCAGCGGGGCCGCCAATCAATCCTGCAGGTCAACACAGCAATTAATAACGGGGTGAGGAGGCCTGGCAAATGAGGGCGGGAGGCGTCAGGCTGTGTCTCCCCCAGGCCCCGAGGGCCCGGCTGCAGGAGTAGGGAGTAGGAGGGGTGGGGGTGGGGGATAAAGACCCCTGAGAACTCAGCGTGGGCTCAGAGCCACAGGAGGGAGAGGCAGGGGATCAGTGACAAGGAGGCAGAGAACCTGCTGGGTCAGGCCAGTGGAGTAAAAGGAAGGTTATTAAATAAAGGACTTATTTTTATGGTTCTGAGAGTAGAGGCGTCGATGGCCAAAAACCACAATTGACCTGATAGCCGATCCTTTCCAGTTACCCCCTCCCTCGCTTTATCCTGGTGGTCTTCGCTGTTTCCGGACAGGCTCAGCGATACTAAATAAAACCCGCCTCCTTCGCAAACCCGTCTGCGCCGGTTGCGCCAGCGCGTCCTCCAGGCACGCTCGCTCCTGCGCTTCATTTTGAACCAGCCGTATGGGTCTAAGAGGGGACCCGGGGCCCTCTAGGGCACGCAGAGTCCTGGTTTGTGCTGTGCCTCGGCCAGAGGTGTTCAAAAAAGAGGGGAGAGCCGAGGGACCGGAGGAAGGCAGTGAAAAAAGAGTGAAGGCGCCTTGGAAGGGAAACATTTCCTTGCTCAGACCCAGCCCTGCCTCCTGCCCTGTTCCGCAGCTCCTCCCTACCCTTCCCCAAGGCCCGGCTGGGCTGGCGGGAATGTGATCCCCGCGTCGGCCAAAGCGGGGAAAGGAGGGAAGGGAAAATTGGAATGCTATGCGCAGCCGGTCTTCCCCGGCCGCCGGGCCGACCGCGCCGGGAGAGTGGATCATCGGGCAGATGCAGGTAGGCGCAGGCGGCCCTGGGTAAGCGCCCTCGCCTCTTGTGGAGTATCCCCAACGCCAGGAAGCTTGAGATGAGGGCCCGGAGAGGTGCCCCAGGATGCCCCCACCGCTCTGCCTTCTCCTTCCCGAGGCTCTGGGGATTGGGTCGGGCTATGTCTTCCGGGAGACTTACAGGGACTGGGAGCCAGGTCCATACACCCCAGGCCTGCGAGGCAGTGAGAGCCGCCTTCCACGAGGGAAAATGGCAAAGTGGGAGTGTCGTGAGCCTGAGCAGACAGGACCGGGAAGAAAGAGGGGTGGGGGCAGGAGGCGGTAGGAGGCAAAATAAATAGATTCAGAGGGAGAGAGAAGCTCTGTGCAGGAGGGGAAGAAAGGGGGAGAGAGGTTCCCAGGAAGGCCCAGCCATTAGGTCTGTCCTTGGGCTGCATATTTATACGGTCGAGGGGGTGCACAGATGGGCTCTCAATTGAATTCCATCTTCAACACCATCAGAGATTGATTTTGTACTCGCTTTTAATTTTGCCATAATTAATTAGATCATTACAACTGTTTGCTATTGATCTCCCTACTTAAACCTCTGGTGCGGAGGGGTGGCCCAGATCCCTAAAAGCCCAAGAGGCCCCAGTTGACACTCCTGAGGACCCAAGTTCCCCCAGTGAGGACAAGGCCCCCAAGAGGGAATGGAGGTAGCCGAGGGACTAGGCCAAGAAGCTACAGAAAGGGCAGTGCTGAGGGTGGATAAGCAGTTGAAAGAACTAGAGCCTGAGCTGGTAGATGTGGGGAGGAGGGAGAGGAAGAAGGTGATTTGGAGAAGGAGAGGAGTGAGGCAAAAAGGTCTGGAGTTAGTCCTTGACCTCTGTGGTATTATTTGAAAAACTCTTGGAAACCTGATCCAACCCTCTCCCTCCTTGACAATCTGAAACTAAACTTGGGTCCCTGGCTTTCCACCCTGTGCTTCATCAGGAAACCTAGTGGGCAGACAGTGGAGGTGGCCGTCCTGGGGGAGGGAAAAGAGAGAGGGAGAACAGCCTTCCACTGCCTTAGCCCGCTGGGTAAGAGCTTCAGATTCTCCTCCCTACTCGGGTCCCCTGGGGCCTGCCATCCCTCTTCTTGTCCCAGGCCTCCCTGGAGTTGTTTATTTTGGGAGGAACCTTCTCTCCACACACTTTATCTACACCAGTGCTTACACTCTCGCTCATACTCAAGTACACAAGACCCTCACACATGTGCACAGACACTTGTGCACACAGCCTGTCCCCACCCACTAGCACACAGGCACATGCACCCACATTCCATCCCCATTAGAAACTAAGGCCTTCCCAGTGCTCCCAACTTGGGGGAAGTCGGGTAAAATATTTCTACACTGAAGGAAAGCAAAGGGGAAAGATCAAGTCCTAAACTCAAAGCAAGAGAGCAAAGGCCAGATTCTGCAAAGAGACCAAGAGAAGTTGTAAAACTCACGTTTTCTGGGTGGAAAGTTTTTCGTCGGTTTAGAGGACACTGGGACGGAAGGCGGGAGGCCTCAGCGGTGGGAAAGAGGCCCCAGGGTCCCAGTCCCCAGCCGTGCCGCCCGGCAAGCACCAGAAATAAAGAGAAGTGGAGTCCTCAGTTGGCCGCCCCCGTGCGTTTCAGTCACCCCCTTGCCTGTGGCGCCTCAGGGTCCTCCTCGCTCTTACCTGCCCGGCCCGCGCGCTGTTCCATGCTCTGCTCCCCGCCGCTGCCGTCTGGGCCTGGGTCTCGCTTCTCGGCTTCTCTGCGGCCCGACAGCGCGTCTCGCCTTTGCCGCCGCCGCCCTGAGATCTGGGCGCAGTCACCCAAGACCGAGCGGCTCAGATAACCTGGGCTGCCCGCCGCCTTGGCTGTGCGTTCCGCTCGCGCCCGCGCTCACCCAGCCGGCCGCGCCGAGGCACAGCCACGCGCCCGAGAGCCCCAGGCTCTCCGTCCCGCGCACACGCGCGCACACGCACCCCGGCCCCGAGCTCGCCGCAGGCAAGCCGCCGCCGCGCTGCCGCAGGCACCCAGAGACCGAATCCCCAGCCTAGACGCCGGCACACCCTCTCACCCCACCCCCCTCTTCTTCGCTGTCACTCGCTCCCGTCAGTCGCCAGCCTTACACGCAGGGGCGTCTTCACTCTCATGCGTTCCCCAACTTTGTGCGTTCCTCTTCTCCACGACGCTCAGCGTTCGCCCCCTGCCACTTTCTCCACCAGCACTTGCTCCGCCGCCTGCCACACACGCCTTAGTCTTAATACATGTTTCCAAGATTCCTACAGACGCACCCCAACTTTCTTGGGCGACATAATCACTCTTTGTCGCCAATACATTGTGGAACTGCTCGCTAAATCCCTTACAAGCCTCTCCTGCTCCAAATTTTCTTTCCATTCTTCATTAAAAAAAAAAAAATCAGAATAAAAGGAAAAGGTTCTGGCTTCCCTGCCTTCAGGAGATGAGGCAGGCTCAGAAGAAAGGGAGAAAGCCCAGAAACCTCCCTGGCTCCGGCTGTGCTCAGAGGCCCACCCGTCTGAACCACCCCCTTCCGCATTATTCTGGTCTTCTCACTCCAAGTTTCTTGGACTCTCAGATTCACACCTCTCAAGCACACTCATGCTTTCCATCCCTGATCAAAGGCTCACTTGAGCTTTGTCCCACTTCGGGGCTCTCCCAACCTGGAATTTACACCTCTCACACCTTGGTCACAAGTTCTCCCTCAAACTTCTACACCACTTTGCCCACACACACCCTCTTATACTCCTTCTTACACACTCACACACTTCTCAAGCACCACTACTCCCACTTCTACCCCCCAGGAACTCTTTTCTCATCTGCCCCATTTCACACTCCCACTCACTTGCTCTGGGCCTCCCACTCTCTTGCAGCCTTTGCTTACACATGCTGAGTAACACTGAGAAGCAGGCAAGATAAGTGCTGGGTGAGCCCCAGTGTGCAGGCAGAGGTCTGTGGCTGGTCCCATCTCCTGCACAAACACCTCCAGGCTCCAGGCAGAAGGCACCAAAGCAAGGACCGAGGCCCAGGTCCGAAAGGCCTACCAAGACCACTTAGTAATGGATGCTCTTTAGCGAGAGTCCCAGATACTTCAGTTGAAGTTCCTTCAAAAAGACTGTGCACCTCAGGACTGGAGAGGCATAGGCACCCAGAGGCCAAACCCATATAATGGCTCCCCAACTTAAAAAAAAAATTTTTTTTTTGCCACGCACAGGTTTTGGGATCTTAGTTCCCTGACCAGGGGTTGAACCAGGGCCCTTGACAATGAAAGCTTGGGGTCCTAACCACTGTACCACCAGGAAATTCCCCTCCCCAGCTTAAATTAAAAAAAAATCATACTCCAGGACCATGAATCTCTACTCTTTCAGGCAAATCATGGCCGAGTTACCATCTCACCACCAGTGTGTAATTTAAAACATCAGACTTTGCTGGGGTTTCTTTTCTTCTTAACTTCTTTTTAAAAAAATCAAACAATGATTTTCCAATATAAGCGTATGGAAACTTAGAAGTAAAAAAAAAAAGTTTTTGCTTTTTGTTATACACAGAACACTATTCTCAAGGACAAGGATGGGAGAGCAATGTGTATAAATGAAACCCTAGTCTATCCCCTCCCCCCAATGCATTCTCACGCTGTTATTCCATTACACACAAGTGAGATGTTCACACACATAGACTCTCTGTCACCCACTCACATGGGCCATGACCTGCTGAGTCACACCTCCTCTGCAAGGCTCTTCGTGCCTTTGTTACCACTTCTAAAATAGTGATTATAATCCTTGCCCTTCTCCCATATTTCTCTTGAGAAACTTGGGTGAAAATGATTGATAGAATGTGAAGTGTGACCACAGACATATTCATTGCTTTTATTCCTGTGTTTTCAGAAGCAGGAACTGAGACCCAGCATTACACACACACACACACACACACACACAAGCAGGGAGGCACCCAGTGGGGAATCAGGTGTTTTGAACTGGGGACACTCACATACACAGCTTAGTGTCCCTGCCGGCTCCTGAGCCAGCTTGTCACAGTTACCTGAACACAGGGCCCAAGGTTGGGGCAGTGCCAGGACTGGGGCCTAGGCCCAGGGGAAGGCAGCTGAAGCCATTGTGCTAAGCAGCCTGTCGCATACCAGTGGGACCAAGAGGAGGAAGTTTTCTTAGCTCTTGGCTCTGATACTTTTGGAGGTTTGGGAATTCTGGAGACCTGCAAAGTGATGCCAGTCAAAGGGCAGGCCCTGTACCTTAGCCTCCCTCCAGCCTTCTCTTTGTCTCCCAGGCCTCACCCCTGTCCTACACAGTCTCTCAGGGCCCTCCTGCTCATTGCCCGCCCCATTGATTGAAAGTCTCTCTCAGGTTCTCCAAGGAGTCCCAGGAAAAATGATCCGCCAGCCTATTGATTCTTCATTAGAATTACATTTTCACGTGTGCTAAATTGGTTTTAAAAGCTTTTTCTGTTGTTATTGTCTTGTCAGACCCTGCGGTCCAGGGCAAACCAAGTTAAAACGTTGTGGCTTCTTAGAGAAAAAAAAAATCACCGGGGCCAGGTCTGTGATTACTTGCTTTCCTGCCTTATTGTTGTCATGATGACAATTGTGATTTTCTTTAAGTATCTTTAGGAAAAGAGCCCTGCAGGAGGCCACTCTTGTCAGACTAGGGCTGGCTAGGGGTGTGAGGGGGTGGATGTGTGTGGAGAGGGCTCTGAAGCCCATGGAGGAAGGACACAAGAGTAGTTTTTCTTTCTTTAAAAATTAAACTTAGCACTTGAACCTGTATTAATTGCTTCTGGGACAAGAGGAAAGGTGAAAGTTTTCGAAATCACTTTTGTTTTCTCTATCTCCTTCCAGATTGAACACAGGAGAAACAGAAAACACAACCTCACTTATTCTAGCTCCCTGCCGGTTCCCCTAAATAACTGGAGAGGGGGTGTGTCAGTATTTCACAAAGTGCTGAGGGCGAGGTTGCAGACTTCTGCTTTGTCGTGGGGCAGAAGCCCAGTCACAAGGATGCTTTTAATCATTACACTTTGTGCTGGGGGAGGAATGAATCCAAATGAGGGTAGAGAAGAGGGAAGAGAGAGGTAGGGATTCCTACAGAGAAAGGGGGCTGGGGGCCCAGACTATCAGAGAGAGACACACAAACAGACACAACCCAGAGTCAGTCTGATGGACTATTCCTTGCAGAGAAGCAGAGGATAAAGAAGAATTCAAGGAAGGAAGAAAGGAGGAAGAAAGAAGAGGGAAAAGAGGGACTGAGAAAAGGAAACGTATAGAGGAAGGGAAAGAAAGTGAAAAAGGTAGGCAGAGGAGCAAGCCCCGGGGAGTTGGCAGCCCCTCCAGCCCCGCCTTCTTCCTGGCCTGGCAGCCGGAGGCTGTACTGGGGTGTGGGTACAGGGCGGCTGCGGAGCCCAGGCAGGAGAGCCGAATGTCTCCGTGATGTGTTTATCCCCTAATCAGTTCATTAGTTATAAACAACATGACATTAGAAGTTAGGAGGCAGTTGATATTAATTTTTATTTAACTAGTTGATGTTTAATCCGTCACGCCAGGCTGGGTAGCAGCGAGAAAGATCTTCCTGACACAAAACCAGTTAGAACTTCATAAGGCGCAATCAGTGTCCGCGCGTTGAAACAAACAAGAGAGACAGAGACAGAGAGATAGGGAGAGACAGAGAGACAGAGGCAGCCTCGCCAGAAATGGAGGCTGCTAGGCGGCGGGGGCGGGGGAGGGCAGGAGAGAAGTAAGCTGGAAAGGCTGAGAATACAGAGAGGACTGCTCGGGCGAGTGGCTGGCAGTCCAGAACTGAGCCCCAGGCCCAGCACTGCCGGAGGCAGTATTGCCGGAGGCAATACTAAGGGGCTCAGCGCCCCCCGGCATGCCCGGTCCCAGGAGCGGTGGGGCCATGAGCTAGGGGCCCTGCCAAGCCGGGCCGCGGCCACCAGCAGCCTTCGGCCATGCAGTGCTTTGGGTGTCCGGCGGTCTGGAGGGTGGTCAGAGGCTAAAGTCCCAGCCAGGCTCGGCCCAGACTTTCCCATACGGTCCTCTCCGAAGCCCAGAACGCCGTCCTGTCCTGCTCCAGGAAGAGCGGCCGGCAAGGAGGGAAGTAGGGAAAGGCGAAGAGCCCGTGCCCAGCGGCTCAAGTCTGACAAAGTTTGTTGCGATCGCAAGCCAGAGCAGGATATGTGTGTGTGTGTGTGTGTGTGTGTGTTGGGGTGCTCGGTGGTGGCAAAGGGGGAGGAAGCGATCGACAGTCTAGCGATTCTGCAGGCGGGAAAGGGTTTTCCTCCCAAGTTGGCCAACCCCTCCAAGAGCGTCCCCGGTGCTGGACTCCCAAGTAGAGACCAGGCTGTGTCGGTCGCGGGTTCCTCGGGTGGCCTTGCCCAGTTAAGCTCCCTTCTCAACCCCGCCCCCAAGCACGAGCTGTTCGGCTTTTTCCACCTTCACCCCGGGCACCGGCCGGGCACTGGCTCGGTCACCGCTCGGTGACCCGGCACGGACGGGGAAGGGGGGTGGCTCGGGCTGTAGTTTTCCGCCCTCGCGAGGGACACTATTTGGAGGGGCCGAGGCATCCTCACCCGCGCGCAGACTCAAGCCGAGCATCTCACCATTTGCATGTTAATCTGCCTCCACCGCGAAAAGGAAATCGCTGAAATTCCGAAGAAAATTGCCTCTCGCCAGCGGTTAATAGTTAACTCAGACGGGAAAGTTCCCAGGGAAAGGCGAATGCTGGGGCGAGTGGCGCAGGGGAGGCGGCCTGGGAAGGCTGCGGCCCGGCTCCGGCCTCTCCCCTAGCCCGGCGCGCCCTCTCCCTTCGCCCGGCGCGCCTCCCCTCCTCGGGGCGGCGCGTCCCCCACCCCATAATTAGCATCGTTTAGTTCACAAAACCCTTCCTGGGAGAAATCTGTTCCCTCGTTCCGGGGCTCAGTTCAGCACCTGATTCCGCCGGGTGAGGCGAATAAATCACGCGGTGGTGGCGGCGGCGGGAGAGCCCGACTCGAGCCCGCCAGACTGGGGCAGCCGGGAAAACGAAAAAGTGAGAAAGAGGCGGCCAAGTCAGGAAAAACGATTTAGGGAGATGTTGCAGCCCTCGCGCAGGGAAAGCGAAGGGTCAGGGAGGGGAGATCCAAAGAAAGACAGGGACTCAGAGGCAGAGTCGGGACCAAAATAGAAGAGGGAGGTACAGAAAAGGACCGAGAGAAGAGAGGCAGAGACAGAGTGAGAACAAAAAAGCGAACGAAAAGGAAGGGAAAGGGGGAGGTTAGGGAAAAGGGAGGAAACAAAAGAATAAAGGAAATAAAAGAAATCCAAAAGATCAAATGCTTTTGTTGTTATATCAAAAAAAGAAAAAAACAAAACTCCCCTGCGAGGCTCATCTGTGGAAGCGCGCCCCGCGGCGGCCAGTGCTCCCTGCCCAAGGGCCGAAGACCCGGGAGCGCAGTTTGCGCCCTCAGCGCTCTAGGCCGGGTCGGCGTAGAACCCGACTCCCGTTTGAAGTTCCAGGGCACGGGGCGCACAGGAGTATCTGCCCTCGGAAGCAATGGAGTTTGCGTGTGGGATGTCCTCCTGGATAGATGGCCGGGAGCGGATGAGTAAATAAAAGGCGCACGGCTCTTTCTTGGGCGCGCACTGGGCACCAGGAACTTTCTGCCCCAGCGCGAAGGGAGCCAAGGACTGGGAGAGAAGAGGCTTCTGCTGCTTAGCTCAGAGACCAGCTTTCCCGTAGCTAGAACCCCCCTCCCACTACCACACATACTCTTTGGCAGGGTCCACCTGCTCCACCACCCGCTCCCCCACCAGCCCCCTTACAGATTCCTAGCGCCCAGGAGGGCTCTCAGGGGCACAGCTACGAGCAAAAAGTAACGCGTCGAGAACCGCGACCCGCACCAGCGGAGGGCGCATTTCCTGACTCTCCTTCCCGCGGCTAGAGAGGCGCGGCGCAGGTTCAGCTGGCTCTAGGGGCCTGGCACGGCATTGGGCTGCCCAGGCCAGAAGTTGGGGAGGAAGAAAGGGAAGAAGAGAAAGAAGCGGGGGAGGGGGTAGGGAACGTGCAGAAGAGAAGCAGAGAGAAATGAAAAGTGGAAATGCGGGCTGGAGGGAAAGGCAGAGCAAGGGTGTTAGGGAGCGTCTCCCCTTCGGTCTGACCCTCGTGGGAGTGCTCCCTCCCAGGTCTCAGTCATTTCGAGCCCCTGTCCTCTGGCCCTTCCTCAGGACGCCAGGCAGGAGACGGAGACCCGGAAAGGCCTCTGTGCGCGTGTGAACAGAGGGTGAGGAGAGACAGGCTTCCCTGCCAGCCGGGCAGACCCCAGGATGACAAGCATTCCCAAAATTTCCAACCTTTGGGACTTCCGGGTCAATGTGGTCCAGCCCACTTCGCCCCTCCTCCGGGCTTCTACCCCTTCCTCCTGTCTTGTTCCTCTAGCCTGCTCAGCCACTGAGCTGACTAGAGGAGTTGGGGGGGCGGGGGGCGGGGGGCGGGGTTAAATACCTCCAAGAAGAAAACCGGTAATTCAGTCAATTCCAACTTTTTCACAGGGACAGGAGAAACTGATATCTAGACCAGAACACTTTGGGCTGGGGAGGAGGCAGTGACCAAGCTGACTTATGTGGGAAAGCACTGGTCAGTCAGTTAGTACGACGTGGGGCTGCTCTGTGATGGACACTGGGTTTATGGTACTGTACCCCAAGTTCGTATGCCTGAGGCACAGTGAGGCCGAACAACACCAAAACGTTGGGAATTCGGAGCAGAAAAAGGTTTATTGCAGGGCCATGCAAGGAGAAAGGGTGGCTTATGACCCCATCAAACCCTGAACTCTGAAAGGTTTCAGCAAAGCATTTTTAAAGGCAAGGTGAAGAAGGGGCGTGGTTGGTTGTTGCAAACTTTCTGGTGGTGGAATCCTTTGTTCTTGCAGCTGTCCATGTAGGTCAGGTCCCTATAAATCTTCAACAAGGCAAATGCTATTCTTTGTTCTGCAACTTTGTATTTCTGTATGAATGGTAACCTGTTGTACCTTTAAAGACCAGAGCCTTGAGAATGGGCTATCCTGTATATTTCAGGCTACAGGCAACATTTTTAACTCAAAGCAAAAGCAACAGAATACAAAGATTGAAGTAAAATAAACATCTAATGTGGAGTCAGATTTTTTTCTTCCCTATTATTCAGTTCAGTTCAGTCGCTGAGTCCGACTCTTTGCCATCCCATGGCCTACAGCATGCCAGGCTTCCCTGTCCATCACCAACTTCCAGAGCTTGCTCAAACTCAGGTCCGTCAAGTTGGTGATGGCATCCAACCATCTCATCCTCTGTCATCCCCTTCTCCTCCTGCCTTCAATCTTTCCCAGCATCAGGGTCTTTTCCAGTGAGTCAGTGTTTTGCATCAGGTGGCCCAAGTATTGGCTACAGCTTCAGCATCAGTCCTTCCAATGAATATTCAGCACTGATTTCCTTTTGGATGGACTGGTTGGATCTCCTTACAGTCCAAGGGACTCTCAAGAATCTTCTCCAACCCCACAGTTCAAAAGCATCAATTCTTTGGTGCTCAGCTTTCTTTATAGTTCAACTCTCACATCCATATATGACTATTATATTTAAGTAGATAAATCACACACTGGCTCTGCTTTTAAGGAGGATATCACCTGGTGGCAAAAAGAAAGTTTTTGCCAAGAAACTCCAGAAAGTGTCACAATATGGACTGGAAGGGTGACTGAGACACAGGGGGTGTCAGAGAATGCTTTGTAAACAGATGAGGTCTTGCAAGATGATGAAATGTACACCAAATGCGGGGGATACCTGGCTGAAATATTCCCAGGCAGAAGATTAGGAGCAAAAGCATGGGGAGGATTCTGTGAGGCCAATATGGATGTGTGAGTTGAGTCAAGGGGAGCAAGGTTGGGAGGTAGGTAGGGCCTAGATCAAGGAGCACTTTTGCAAAGGAGTTTTGATTTCTCATTTAGGCCATGGAGTGTCATTGGAAGATTTTATACAGGGAAGAGAAAAGATCTGATCTGGAGAGGAAAGACCACTGCAAATGTAGATGGTGGGCTGGAGGTAGAGAAAGCAGCAGAGACTGGGAAAACTGTCTCAGCAAGAGAAGATAAGAGGTCTTGGAACAAAAACCTCTGAGGGAAATAAAGAAGAGAGGGTAGATGTGAGAGATGAAGGCAGGATGGTCAAGACTCAGGCACAGATTGGATGTGTGTGTATATTGTGGGGTGAGATGATAAATTAAGGTCTGTCTGGGTCTCTGGGTAACTTAAGTCTCAACTCTGATCCCTCGCCTCCCCCTCCCCTCTTGTCCCCTCCCCCTCCACCCATCCCCTTGCAAACCCTTCCCTTTCAGTGGTTATATAAGTGGAAACCCCATGTATCATATCTGGAGGCAACTCCTTTCCCCTTGTCTCACGCACCCTTACCAGGCAGTCCCATGTACATCACAGGAGAGGAAATTCTCATTAACTCTAAGACAGAGAAAGCAGCATCTAAGAGTGAAAGATGGAGCTGAGGTAGACCCCTCCCCTCTTTCAGTTCCAAAGCATACCAGTTTTCTGGTCTTGGGCACATCCCTTGAACTCCTTGTGCCTAAGTGTTCACATCTATAAAGTAAGGACAGGATATTTGACTTGGGGAATTATTGGGTGGTATTAAACATGGGGTATAGTAACCACTGACATATAGAAGCCCACCCCATGCCCAGACCTCTCGGCAAACACTGATTGAGCATTGTCTCATGCACAGGCACAGGGTGTCAGCGGGTATAAAGAGCAGTAATATAAAGATATTCGGGGAAGTTGTTGATCCAGAGGGAAGACCAGGTGTCTGACTGGAACAAAATACTAAAAACCAATATGTCTGAGAGCTTACTGCATGTTAGACATGCTTTGCATACATTAATTCTGTGTGTTCTGCCTACTATTTATTCCTAACTACTTTAAAGATGAGGAAACTGAGGCACAGAGAGTTTCAGTAACTTGTCCACAATCACACAGCGAATAGGTGGCAAAGGTAAGATCTGTACCCAGATACTGCCTCCATAACCTATGCTCCTAAGCACATGCTATGCCAAGTATTCCTAGGGCCCACTGCGGAGTCAGAGAGAAAAGAGACACAGGCTGTGGTTCAGAGGTTGGGTGGGTCCTTCAGCACATCCAGTTGGTGAAACCCAGGAACCCTTCTCCCCTCTTCTTCCAAATCCTCATACCTTTCACCATCTCTATACTCTTCTCTCTCCTCTCTTCTCTCTCTCTCTCCTCAGAGCCTTTGAATCTGGAAACCCAGAGTTAGGTCCTGTGACCTGGCCAGCCAATTCTGTGAGGCTGCAGGGCCAGCAGCCCTCACCCAGCCTTGCAAGAAGCTGGGAGCCCCACCCTAAGAGTTTTCCAGCCAGGCCTTGTCCCTTCCCATGAGACCTCAGGCTTTTCCAGCTTCCAGGCCAGCAACCTCAATATGGGGTGGGGGTGGGGGTGGGGGGCTCCCTGCCACTGGGCTTAGCCTCTGATCGGGCCTCGTGGATCCTGATCCTGAGCACCAGCCATGGCAAGAATTCCCTGGATTGAACCTGATGCCCTCCACCTACAAGCCTGACCTGGGTTGTCCCATTTGAATCCCCATGAGCTGGGCCAAAGCACCCTGGGAACTGCAGAGGAGCATGAAGGACCCTACTCATGAGCCCATCCTCATTACTGGCTCTTCTGGGTCCACAGAACAGCCACTGTGACAGGTACCTTTCCCCTATATGCTAGAATCATCCTATAGTTGCTCTTTTCCCTAAGCCTGCAGAGGTCTGTCTTTTTCCTCTTAGAGCAGGCGTTATCTTTGCCAAAGGCAGAAATTGAAGAAGTTCTGGAATAATCCAGGACTGTGGAAACTATCTTTAACCCTTCCAGTAAGAGTGAGACAGAAATGAATGTGTGTGGCAGGAGGAGGGTTTTGGGCCTTTGGGTTTGGAGGGGTCTCATTTTTTTTTTTTAACTGGAATTTAACCAATTCCCCACCTATTACACCGAATGGCCTTTTCTCAATGATCTGTGAGTTCTTTAAAATACTCACTGTGGCCAGGCAGATATTATACCCAAAGTGCCAGTGCTGTGGAGCAAAACCATTTATGAACTTTTGGGTGTCTGCCTTCCCAGGTTGCAGCCCAGTCTTTTGAAAATCTTCCTCCAAGATGGACAATGTGTTAGGCAATACGCTGGGTCACCCAGAACAGACACTAGGAATGAAGGTGACTGCATGGATGTGAATTAAGAGAGAGTTTTCTCTGTTGTTTCCTCCTCCGCCCTCCACCCCCCACAGCACTTGGTCAGGGGAAGCTGTCTGAGGGGTGGCGGGGGTGGGGCGGAGAGAAAGGCTGCCTGCAGCATCCTTAAAGTAAATATATCCCCTCCCAAGAACAAATTATTCTCTTAGTTTCCTCCTCTGAGTGAGGAGGCTCATCCATTCTGCCCGGCGAAACTAAAGAAATAAAGCCCCCAGCACAGCTCCTGGCACACGTAGGGGCTCGCATAAATGCTATTGTTCTTTTCGTTTGTCTCTAAAGGAGCCCCGCACTGCATCAGTCACAGGCTTGGGGTTGACGGGTGGGAGCTGGGAGCCCTGAGGGTGAGCTTCCTGCCGCAAAGCCGCGCCTCCTGGACCTGGGGCTGCGGACCCGACTTGTTCCCCTGGCGCAAAGCTGTACGTTCGGCTGCGCAGGCGCGCGGACCAGGGCTAGAGGTTGGACCACAGGTCAGATGTGGGATGGAGATGAGGGATGCGGACTGCGCTCGGAAGCCTCTGCATCCTCAGCCAGTCTGCAAAACGGTACTGGTGGCCGCCGCCGCGGAGCCCTCCAGGCTTGGAGCTGCCCGGAGCCCAGCGCATCTTCCGCGCTTCGAGCGCGCTTGCCCGCCGCCGGCTCCGCCCCGCTCGCCGAGAGCCCGCACTCGATTAATAATCATAAACCCCCCGCTCACCCTCCTCTTAAAATTAATAACTCTGTAATTAGAGTCATTTCAGAAGCCTCCTGAGCCGCCGAGGCCTGCCCGGCCGCTGGCCGACCCGCGCGCTTGGCCGAGAGGTAGAACGAGGCCCGGCGCGGCGGCCGCGGCATCTGCAGGTAGAGAATGAGAATTAAAATCGCTCTCAACAATCCAATACACTTTTTATCAGCCATCTATCTGAGAGCCGGGCCCATTCATCATCCGAGGCATTCTCCCTGAAAACAAGACCCATTCAGATTTTATACAAATTATCATATTTATCATCGTCTCCAACTCCGGAGTAACATCTCCGCAAAGTGTCTGCCGTCTCCCCGGGGAGCCGCTCGGCTCAGAGCGCCCGAGCGCCCGCCCGGCAATTCCCCCGCCGAGCCCCCTCCCTTCGCCCCTTCTTCCCCCTCCCCCTTCTCGGGTCTCGTCTCTGGCCTTTGATCCACTGTCTCTGCTTTCCCCACCGCTCTTTTCTCCCCACTTCCCATCAATCTCTCTCTCTCATCCCTCTCTCGCTCTCTTCTCCCTCTCATCTCGCCCTCTGGCCTTCGATCCGATCCATTGTCTCTCTGCTTTCCCCTCACCTCCTAGAACACTTACTCACACACTCTTCCTTGCACCACCCACCCCTGGCCCCCCAGTCCACCCCGTGTCTCCCACCTGGTCTCAAGGGCCTGGTCAGGTCTTTCTTCTCTTCCTATCTGTCTCTCTGTCTCCATTTCGGTCTGTCTCTCTGGATCTTTACTTTCACCCCACCCAGCATCCCCATTGCCCTGCCAGAACCAAGCAGCAGGAAGGGCCGTTTGTGACCGCAGCTCATGCCTCCCCTCGTGGATGGAGGAGGTGTTCCACAGTGGGAGTCCCCAGGTTGATTCCAGGTGTCAACTCTGGCCCACATCTGGGAGCATGAGAAAGTGAAGCAAGGCCACAGGAAAGACACAGCCATCACACACTACAAACACACACACAACCCACCACACATACACACACTACACACATGCACACACATAGCCCCCAGTACATTCATCCCCTCACCACAGACCCACCACACATATACACCCTCATACACACACAGCCCATCACCCAACACACACAGCCTCCAACCCACAGCCCTCAATACACACTCCACACATACCTCCTGACTGTAATCATGTAACTGATCTCACTACACATTAAGCCCCTCTCATACCACACACAGCCCCCAATACATACATAGCTCCCTACCACACACCTGGCCCCCAATACGTACAAACATAAGGGCAGAAAGTCACAGCTTCTAAAAATCTAAGTGTGCTCACTATACGCTCTTGTCCTCTTACCCAGATTCTCAGGCCCTGTCCTCTACCTTCTGTTACCGTGGTTTAGGCAGGAACAAATCAGGCACTACAGCCTCTGGAAACACCTTCTGGCTTGGGTGGGGAAGTAACCAGCAAGAACTTAGCTCCCTCAACCAGTTACTGAAGATGCTCTGCACTGACCCTCAGGAGTTAATGAGGCCTCCCCAGTTCAGACCCACAGACATTGGGGGCATTTCAGAAGGGGCTTTTATTCAGATTCTATGGAGGGAGACCTCACAAAGAGTAACAGCAGGAATGTTGAGAACACAGGTTTCTGACTCAAAAAACCATCTGTGAGTGATTACTTCCTTTCTAGGCCTCAGTCCTGAGGGGTGACCCTGCTGGCCTCTCTGGGGACATTGAGGCTCCAGTATTATATTGAGGTCCTCCATGACCCAGCCCATCCTATTTCCCCTTAAAAACCTGCCTCAGTGGGGTGCTGTGGAGGAACCTCTGGCTGTAAATCCTCTGGGCCCTTGGTTGGTTGATTTATTTGTTCCTCAGCCATTAGTTCAACAACCATTACAGAGTGCCTTCTCTGTGTCAGTTCTGTGGTTGGCAGGGGTCATGGTGATACAAGAGATACATAGCCCCTGCCTCCATGGAGCTTACAGTCCAGAACGATGCTGTCCAGTGGAATTTTCTGTGATAGTGCAAATATTCTGTATCTGCACTTCAAGATGGTGGCCACTAACCATATATGGCAGTTGAACACTTGAAAATCTGAGGAACAGATTTTAAATTCTATGTATTTAAATTAACTTTAATTGAATTTAATTATTTAATTTAAATGTGGAAAATGGCTACTATATTTGCCAGCATAAGTCTCACAGGCAGGTAAGTCTTAATTTCTTTCAATGGAGCAGTGTATATATGAAGGAATTCCCCTCCTCTTCCAGAGATGTGGAAGGTTTGTGAGCAAGGGGCCTCTGAGCATGACTCCTCTTCCTGTTTGGACCACCAGTTTCCCACATGCAACAAGAAGGCACCCCAGCCCCACATGTGTGAACATAAGAACCTGTGCCCCTAAGACAGGCCCATTTGAAAAATTGTAGATGAGTAATTCCCCATGAGAGAGTAATAATAGCATTTTTTGGCTACCAGACACTATTTGCACATGTAATTTCATAAGTCTTACGGGGTTCATAAACACAGATGCCTGTTGGGGCAGAAATGGCTGGGAAGACAACAGGCAAGGGGACAAAGTTCTCTCTAAAGGATGGGATTGTCATGCTGAAGTAGGGGCCAGTGATGGCTAGCTGTCTAATTTTTTAAGAGTAATGAGGAATCTTAGTTTTTCTTTGAAATTCATTTAGAAATTATTTAAATTTTTTAAAAAATGTGACCAGGCAGATGACCAAATGATGGATGTGTAAGGATAGTCACTGTGGCTTTGCTTGAGAGTAGAAGTAATCTTAATGTCCACTATTAGGAGTCTGCTTGAATGTCATGAAATATTTATTCAATGGAATACTAGGCAGCCATAACCAAGAATCAAGTGAATCTTTGTACATAGGTGAGGAAAGATCTCCAAGGTGAACTAAGTGAAAAAAGTAAGGCATAGAACAATGTGTAACAGACCATTTATTTATTTTTTATGTTGGTAGGTACCATTTATTGATAAGTGCTTTTTTTTTTGCCACACAGCATGTGGGATCTTAATTCCCCAACCAGGGATCAAACCATGCCCCCTGCATTGGAATCATGGAGTCTTAACCACTGGACCACCAGGGAAGGGCTGGGACCATTTATTGAAAGAAGAAGAGGCATACATATATATGAAAGTGTTAGCTGATCAGTCATGTCCAACTCTTCTCGACCCCATGGACTATAGCCTGCCAGGCTCCTCGGTCCATGGAATTCTCCAGGCAAGAATACTGGAGTGGGAAGCCATTCCCTTCTCCAGGGGATCTTCTCAACTCAGGGATCGAACCTGGGTCTTCTGAACTGCAGGGAGATTCTTTACCATCAGAGCCACCAGGGAAGCCACATATACATATACACACACACATTTGTACCTGCACAGATTAGCTCTGGAAAGATATACAAGAAACTGGAAATAGTGGTTGCCTCAAGGAAGAGGGCAGGGGTGGAAGGAAGACTTATTTTCCTGTGTATACCCTTTGGCACTACCTGCATGATTATGTATTTACAGTGTAGGCTGAGAAAACCTAGCTAAAGGCCAGCTGTGGCTTTGGGGTCACTTTATTAAAGTCTCTTAAATCTGTTACAATCTTGCTTCTGTTTTTTGTTTTGGCTGTGAGACATGTGGGATCCTAGCTCCCTGCTCAGGGATTGAACCCACACCCCCTGCATTGGAAGGCAAAGTCTTAACCACTCATGGGGTGTCTGTTTGAAGTAGATGTTACTGACCCTATTATATAGATGAGGAAGCTGAGGCTCATTTGGATTAAAGTTGGTCAAGTATATGTAGCTGGTTAGTGGTGGCACTTCAATTCTAACCAGGTCCCTCTGGTTCGCTAGCACCACATGGCCTCCTCCCGGAAGTGGGGAGGAATGATGATGTCAATAACATCATCACTGTCAACAATAGTGTTTATTGGAAACGTTATATGCCAGGTGCTGTGATAAATATTTCATGTCTCATTTAATTTTCACAACAACTTTATGAATTAAACATCATTATCATTCCATTTTATAGACGGGGAAGCTGAGACTGAGAGGTTAACTGTGCTTCCAGAGTTACACTGGCCAGAAGTGGTGGAGCTGAGTTCCCTGCCTGGGTATTCAAACTCCAGAATTTGGTTCTTAATCATCTCAACGCAGAAAGTTTTGTATCCTGGCAGGCGCTCATCCCCAAAATACTCTATCACACCTCCCTGGGGTCTGCCATGAGTGTACACTGTCTCCTATAGTGTGGACCTGTGAACACATTTGTTCAAACACATCTGTCCTGAAGTAGATGTCCTCAGGGGACAGACTTCTAGTGTTATCTTTCATAGTGAGAAGAAATGGATATCTGTTAGCAATGGTTCTTTGGATTCCTGGTGACTTGCCCTTCCTACCTATACCTTTGCACTGCCCTTTCCTCAGAGTGGCCAGAGTTGCCTCTTTTCTCCAAGTAAATATGTGCCTGGCTCCAGGGCCCAGGCACTGCCAATACTAAGTGATTGTAGAGCAGGTTTTCTTTCGAGTCTCTTAACATCCATTGAGAAAGGCAGGAAAGAAGTATTTATTCCCGTTGTGTGGATAAGGAAACTGAGGCTCACACATACACACATACCTGCACATACTGGTAAGAATGAAAACTATATTGTGGTGCAAATTAATCCACTTACTCCATTATCTCATGGCAAAGTCTCCAAAGTCCCTGCCCCCATCCGGGAAACATGCGAGGAGCATTCTCCAGGCGGGCCCAAGCTGGAGATGAAAGAAGACAGAAAAAGAAGCAAAGAGCTAAGGAAACAGCCATGGCCTTTGAGCAAGAAATTCCCCCATTGGCGGCTTGAGTTCTATGGTTAAAATTGTGGCTAAGTGCGACTGACAATCTGGTGTAGCTCTCTGTGACCAAGGACATGTGTATACTCATTCCACTGGCTCTTAAGGCACTTGCTTCCCACACTGTTTCCCTTCCCTCATGACAACCCTGTCCTCCTGCCTAGTCTGATCCAAAGAGCAAGTGAATGGGAGGGTCTGAAGATTCTCAACCTGCCCCCTGAGCCCCCTCAGCCACAGGCCTAAATGCATGTGCTAGCCCCAAGCCCAGTGCATGATTCAGGAAGAAGAAGCAGGCAGACATTGAAGGAGCATCCCCTCCACCCTCCGAACTGTGTCCATGTCTATGATGGCAAAACATGTGCTCTGGCAGGATCCAGAATCTTGGAGGGTCCAGGGTAGCCAGAGGCATATTTACATGTAGATGGCAAATCTGGCGACTGATATATTAGGCCTTTCCTAGGGCCTCAATAATCTCCTCTTAGGGATACTTTTTAGTATTTATTTATTTGGCTGTGCCAGGTCTCAGTTGTGCCACACCAGAATGTAACTCTTGGATGCAGCATGTAGAATCTAGTTCCCTGACCAGGGATTCAAGCCTGGCCCCCTGCATTGGCAGCTCTGACCCTTAGCCACTGGACCACCAGGGAAGTCCTGCCTCCTCAGAATTTAACAAATACTTAAAAGGAATTCCCTGGTGGTCCAGGGTTAGGACTTGGAGCTTTCATTGCCGGCTGGGGTTCAATCCCTAGTCAAGGAACTAAGATCCCATAGGTGTGTAGTACAGCCAAAACAAAAACAAACAAACAAAAAACAAATACTTATAATGTATATGCTGTGTACTTGGTTGGCACTCCTGTACATAGTTTTACAAGGGCGTTAGTTTCCTCCGGCTGCTGTAACGCTGCTGCTGCTGCTAAGTCGCTTCAGTCGTGTCCGACTCTGTGCAACCCCATAGACGGCAGCCCACCAGGCTTCCCCGTCCCTGGGATTCTCCAGGCAAGAACACCGGAGTGGGTTGCCATTTCCTTCTCCAATGCATGAAAGTGAAAAGTGAAAATGAAGTCGCTCAGTTGTGTCCGACTCTAGCGACCCCATGGACTGCAACCTACCAGGAAAATCCTCATGGGATTTTCCAGGCAAAAGTACTGGAGTGGGGTGCCAAAACAACACATTTATTAGCTTACCTTTCTTGAGTTCAAAGTCTAAAACAGGTCAGCAGGCTATGTTTCTTCTGGAGACTCTAGGGGAGAATTCGTTTCCTTATCTTTTCCAGTTTCTAGATGTCATCCACATTCCTTGGCTCATGGCCACCTCACTCTGATCTTGCCTTCTGCCCTCACATTTTCTTTGACTGCTATTCCTGCTTCCCTCTTATAAAAACCCTTGTGATGACATTGGGCATGCTTCAAAAATCCCAGGGTGATCTTCTCATGTAAAGATCCTTAACATGATCCTACCTTCTAAATCTCTTTTGCCACGTAAGGTAAGATAATCACAGATTTGGGGGGTTGAGATTTGTGAGGTAACCATTATTCTGCCTACTACAGCAAGTATTCACTCATCTAGTGCCCAATGACAACTCTGTGAAGCAGATGATATTACTATTACCATTTTGCAGATGGGGAAGCTAAGGCAACCAGAGGTTCCATTTGCCCAGTGTCATACACTAAGTACATGACAAAGCCATAATTCAATTCTAAGCAGCTTGTCTGTAAAGCCTGTGCTCTTAACCACCAAACTACAAGTATTTGGGGGCTTGATAAAAGCACATGCTCTGTGACATCCACAGACACTCCATATACTCAGGCATCTCACATAATGTCTATGCATTATTCACAAACATATATATAACATACACTTGCATATGCCCTTCACATATATGCACTCTGCTCACATACATACACTCCATAGATACTTGAATATACACAAAAGACCTGGACACATGCATTCAAAAACATCCCCTCTGCTCACATGTACTCATACTGCATGCATATACACATGTCCTAAACACATATATACACATTTATGCACACTATCCCATACAGAGACTATGCATAAATACATATTCTGCATATAGACCAAATGTATTATACTTTCTATGCTATGTGCATACACAAACATCCTTTCACAACCACACAATGCCCTATGATACATACATCTTGCACATGCATGCACACTGAGCCAAGCAAGCATAAATCTTCTTTAAAACATATCTTTCAAAAAGACACATAATATGCCTGTGATAGCATACATAACCCATACATGAATACACCATGAACATGCAATATACTCAGCAAATACCTATCCGGTCTAGACACATATGTAACCTACACATAGACTCTATGCATTTATACCTTATTAGAGTCTCACCTGACATATATACGTATTTGAACATACACACCCTGAACCCCAAAGTTCTGTACTCTGGGTACCCTACCTACATATCTATTTACATACCATACATATATTATCAAGAACCACCATACACACACAGATAGAGTGGCCCTGGGGACACACATCCTGCACACGCACACACAGCCCACCTAGAATGCATACATTCATGCATATATACAATTCTTTCTTAATACACTTTATATGCACATCTTGCAGTTACAGAAATGTACATCCTATCCATCAGGACTAAATCCACAGTGAATTGTCTGCCTTGAGTAGCACTTTACACACAAAAATAACCTCACAACTGTACAGCCAGATCAGAGAGCTTCCTTAGGCATTCCCCGACCCTTGAGGGGGACTCTTATCCCCATTTTCCTGGAGAGGAGGCTGAGGCTAGGAAAGGGCGGGGCTAGCCCAAGGGCGGCCCCGCCCCCTCCCACCTTCGCCGTTGTGTGATCAGCCCCCGGCTCGTATCCCTCAGCCCCAACAGAAAAGTAGTTCCAATACCATGTTTGTTAACTAGGTTATCTAGGCTGTGGAAGATTTTAATGTTGAATTTTATAGCTTTACCACGCTCTGCCGTCCTTGTGAATATTGTAATATTGCATTTTTTACAAGTTACTCTTCTGTTAATGTTCCAGCTAGTAACTTTTATAATCCTCCTCAATGAAATTTTTTTGTATTCTTCCGCACCGTTAACCCCAATGGCGGCGCCTCGGCCCCTGGCAGGAGGCAGATACGAGATGAATTCCTCTTTAATCAGAAATAATAATAATAAAAACACACACGCGGCTCGGCTGCCTCTCACTCTGGCTTCCCTCGCCGCCGCGGCCGCCTCTCTGGGCCGCCTGTGGGCCCTGCGGCCTAGGCCTGGGGCGGCTCCGAGAGACAGCCGACAGCCGGCGCCCGGCTAGGGCAGGACCAGGCTCCCGGGCGCTTTTCCAGACTCTCGCCCCTTGGCGTCTCCCTCCCCGACGCCGCTGCTCCCGCTCTCCCAGAATCCGAGGCTCCACTTTCCGGGATCCAGAACACACTCCCTGTTTTCCATCCCTCTGCCTGTGTCTTTCCTTCTGGGCCTCTTTGGCTGTCTGTCTCTTCCAGTCACTGTTTCTGCCTCTTCTGTCTTTCTGCCTCTGTCCTCTAAAGCGCTCTTCTTTGTGGATTCTTCTCTTCCCCTCTTCTTCCAATCATTTCGGTTTTCTTTCCGGCTTTTCTCTTTTCTACCTCTTTTTTCTCTATATCTCCGGTCTCCACTCCTTTGGTTTTTTCTTTTCAGACCATTGCCAAAACTCCCAACTCTACATCCCAAATGGCTTCTGGTCCTAGTGAAATGGGGTTTTGAACTAGGTTGGGGCTGGGTTGGGATTAGGGGTGCCTTTGGACTAAGCAAATAGCACATTGAAAACACCAGGCAACAGGAGTATCAGAGAGGGTTATGGTGTTTGTGGCCATGCAGGCAGTTGGGGACAGTTGCGGGGGGGTGGGGGGGGGGTGCAGGGAGAGGGTGTCCAAGAATCAGGGGAAGGCTCAGAGGGTCCTAGCTGCTGGGGCCTGGGGAGAGAAGGCAGCTGGCCAAAGAAGCCCTGGCTGAGTGTCAGACATACTCTTGCCCTGAGGTTCTTTCTATCTGATGGGAGAGACCCACCATGGAGGTAGGAGGAAAATGGGCTTGCAGTTTGGGAATAGTCTCCAAGGAGGGGGATTGTGTGTGCATGTTTAGGTGCATGGAGTGAAGGGCCTGTCTTTAATGATAATGGTAGAAGAAAATATGATCTAAGACTATAGCATAGAGATAGTTGGATAGCATCACTGACTCAATGGACATGGATTTGAGCAAACTCCGGGAAATAATGAAGGACAGAGAAGCCTCGTGTGCTATTGTAGTCCATGGGGTTGCAAAGAGTTGGACACAACTTAGCAACTGAACAATAAGACTGTAGACCACACAGATTCCTTCATTCAGTCAACAGATATTTATCGAGCATCTGCTTTGAGCACCAACTGAGGCCCACTGCTCAACCCAGAGAACACAAAGGTAAATAAAAACATAGTCCTTGGCCTCTTGGAACTTATGGGTTAATGGAAGTGACAGATATTTAAATAATCACACAACTTGCAAACTAGAATCACTACTAAGAATTTCTGAGCTGGAGGCAGAGTACATCCCCTTGGCTTTCAGAGATCCTTCAGAGGCTGGAGGGAGCAAATTGACCACAGGGCTTGATAAGAGCTTCAGAGCCTCTCATCTTCCTCCTCCCACGCCTGCTCCTACTTTACAGAGGGCACTACTCCCCCAGTTCATGTAAGTTTTATCAGCTGGTCTTCAAGAAGTCACCCCATCAGATTTCCCTAGGGACTCCCAGATCTGACCACTAAGGTACTCTCCTTCCTTGTAATGCAGAGGGGAGTACTGCCCCACACATGAGAACAGAGATGCCCAACATCTGGAAATCTCAGCCCCAGCAACCGCCGAACATCTGGAGCGCTAATCACAGGAGCCGCGATCAGCCCGGAGGTGGGGTTGGGGAATGGGACGGGAGGTGGGATAACTCAGCAAGCGGGGCCCTCGATGCCCAGCTCCTCGCCTCCTCCAATTTGTACCTGGCCGGGAATGCGCCTCAACGCAATGCTGAGGACCCCCCCCCTCCCCCTGCCAGTGTCCCCGCGTGTACCATCATCGGCGGAACCCCAGGTCCTCTAGCAAGGGTTAACGGCCCGACGCCCCACTCCCAGCTCCACGTCGGACCAGGAGCATGCAGGTGAGGGAATATCTTTAAACCACGACTGGGGGTTGGGGGGAGAAGAAGAGGGACCGGAGGAGGAGGGGTGGGGCGGGCGTGGTGAAGCGGGGTGGGGGCCCCCCGCGCGCCTGTGCGGAGCGTGGAAGCTGCGAGCGCCCGCGACAGTAAAACATCTGTAATGTGCCATTCGCCGCTGCTCGCTGATTGCTCATGGATTAAAGATTAAAATCTCGGCTTTGGCAGATGGGGAGAGAGAGGAAACTCTTACGAGCACGTTTTGCATCTGCATTTCATTCTGCTCGGTTCCCTGCGCCACGCCTGGTGGCGCCCGCCCCACCCCGCCCACTCCGCTCCCGGTTACCCCTGCGCCACCCGCCTGGCCCAGACTTCTCAGACCTTTGGTCCTATTCCCACCGTCCCTGTCGCTCCGAACCCTAGGCGCCTGCCCCCCTCGTCTCATTCTCATTTGGAGTTCTCATCTCTGATCCAGTGTTGGTTCCCCGGCTCCCACCGGAGACTCCAGGCAGGGCAGAATGAACTTTCCCCAGAAAGAGGGTTGCCTCCCTTCCACATGGGGGCACCGCCCGCACGCCCACCGTACCTGGCTGCCTACCCCTGGGAGAGGTACGCAGGCCGAGGAGGGCTGGTGTGCGGAAGGTGGATCCAATGGTGGTACTCCTGGCCCTTGGAAATGGTGACATTTGATTGTGACGTGGCCAGGTGGGCTCACCAGCGTGGATGTGTCCCCTCTATTTTTCACACTGAGCTGCTGTGGAGGCTGGGAGATAGAATAGACAGGGACAGAACGACTCTTAGGAGCTCTTAGGGCCGGGAGGGCTACTCCTAAAACGGGGTCTGTTTTGGTTTTAGAATAATCCCTGTAAATCAGCCTGGTTCTGGACCACAGAGGAGTTGAAATGCTGGTGTTCAGCATTTCACACCCGGTGTGTTCTCCACACCCGGAACAGATCCACTGGCTTCCTCATTTCTCTGTCTCTCCCAGAACGTGTCTCTGGATTAAACTTTGTCTTGGAGGGAAATCCGGGCAGAGAGAACTAGAGACAATGGGCTGTTAAAAAGACAGACAGGTGTTAAAGAAACAGAAAAAGGAACAAAAAGCTGCAGAATAGGATGGCAGATGTAAGCAGGTGCATCTGGTGATGGGGGGAGAAGGCTGGGGAGATGGTGAGAGGGAGCCCTGCCTAGGTTCTCAGGACTCAACTGGGAGGAGGAGGTTGGTTCAGAGTGAACAGAAGAGATGCTGAAGAAGGATGAACGAGAGGAGGGTCGGTGTGGCAGATGTAATTAATTACTGCATATTAAAATGTTTGTTTACAGAGATGAACAGCGGCCAGAGGTCTGATGGTAATTAATTCACAGCATTTCCCAGCCCTCTTTGAGCCCAGACCCCTCTTGGGGTCTGGGAGTGGACTGGGGTGGGTAAGATACTGGCTGTTCTTGTCCTCCTCTCACCAGGGATTGGAGCCCTGATTGCTGACACTGGAGGGAAACTGAGACAGCATCTCGGCCAGTCTACACACTCAGGGAAACCCAGGCCAGAGTGAATTTGTGACTAGTGATTTGCTCAAGGCCACTAGCTAGTTAGTGATGGAGCTAAGGCTGTAGTCTTTGTTTTCTTGCTCTTAGAAATATGTTCAAGGAACACTGAGGAGATGGTGATCTTGGGTAGAGATGATAGAACAGAGGGCAGAAAGGGAGATTAAGACTGAAGAAAGAGCTTGGGAAGAAAGAGACAGACTTAAGACCATGGTGGAGAGGGGACTAGAGCCCGCCACACTGGATAGGTTGGGCCAGGCAGCCTGGTTATCAAAAATCGACTCTATCTCCTCACCCCTTACCCCCCACTGTACTATCCTGAGCCAAGAGGAAGGAGGGAGGTACAGCTAGCATCCAGGTCTTAGTATCCCAGCCTTGTGACCTTTTGGAAATAATGTAATGTCCCTGAGCCTCTGAGTCTTATAAAATGAACACCTTCCAGGTTGGGCAGTTGGGAGGAGTGCACTGGTTGTTAGTAGAGAGGGATTGGGAAGTGGTGCTTACTCCATGTAGCTGCCTCTGCACCCACTTCCTCTTCATTCGCACATGCTCACATTCTCAACACATGTTCACCCACACCCTTTAACTCATCTATTTGTTCATTAAGATATTGGCTGAGGGACTGCTAGGCAGGTATGTGGGGTGAAGAGATGCAAGATGCAGCCAGGATTTGCCCCTGTTTTGTAGGAGCTCATAAGAGACTCATAAGAGCTCATAAGACAATAATGAAGAGAGACTCAAAAGTGAAGGCACAAAAGGAATGTCACCAGAGTGAGGGGTAAGGTCAGCAGATAGGAGTCCCGGGGGCAGCCAGGCTCCAGGAGGGGAGGCTTCTGGAGAATCTGGGCCCAAGGATAGGCCACAGAGGATAGGTAGGAAGGAGGTGGGAGGAGTAGGAATGGAGGAGGAGGAAGGCTCTGTAGTGGGGCTGGGTAGGTCATCAGTTCATAGGAAGAAGGCAGGAGCCACCACACACACACCCCCACACACACTCCAGCCCAGAGTCCACAGGGATTCCACATAGGCCTCTTATTTGGGGAAGCACAGTAGGGGGATCCCTCATTTCCCGCCTTAGGCCCTACTCCTTCTGTACCAAATAAAGGGCTGAGATCGGGTTGTAAAGCGAGCAAAATTTCCCTTGTATCTCAGCACCATGAAATGACATAAGCGTTTAAGGGAGAGGGAAAGGAGACACCAATGGTGGGGAGAGGGAGGGGTTGAGGTAAGCCACTAAAGAACTGGAGAAGGATGAATGAGTGTGTTTGAGGAGAATAAGGCCTTCATTCCCTGAAGGGCCAGGGCTGGAGGAAGGATATGAGCAGGAGGCCACGACTGGTGGTGTGTGGTGGGGGCTGTGAGGGCAGGCTGAGTGTGTCAGTGCTCCTGTGGGCGCATACCTGTGCATGAGTGCATTCTTGGGTGTGTGGCCGTGGCTGCAAGGATATGTTTATAGGTGTGTGAGTGAGTGTGGATGTGTGCCAGCATGTCAGCATGCCCCTGACTGTCCCTGAGTGTTCACGTGTGAGGAGATGTGAGAGGCTCCTTTTGTACATCTGGGCCTTTCTCCTACATCCATGAGGGTCCCCATGCACCCTCAGCCTCTGCAGGTAAAGTGGGAGGAGGGCAGGGTCCCCCAGGGAGGGGTCTCTCACCCAGGGCCCTTCCAGAGTGCACTGGCCTCCCTCACTGTGGCTGAATCACTGTCAGAGCCTGGGGTCTGGGCCAGAGCGTCCCTCCAACAGCCCCTCTGTCCTTGTGTGGCTTTTATACCTCTGGGGGAGGAGGGCGTCACACATGATATGTTTATTGCAAACACACAAAGACAAAAGAAACTCAGGAGATACAGATAAATGAAAAGAAGGAAAAACCCACCTGTCAACTTACACCCAGGGAAACCCTCTCTACAAGTTGGTATATTTCTTTCCGAACTTTTTTCTCTGTGAACAGGGTGAAAGCAGAAGCGGGGTCGTGCAACGCAAACTGTTCAGTTGCCTGCTTGCCCCCGGCCATCCTGGCTGCCTCTGTGCCTCTCTGGGGCCACGACTCCCCTCATCCCAGCTCTGAGGCTGCAGCGAGGGAGACGCTGCTCCCGCCTGCCCCCAGAACCCCAGAACGCACGGGAGGGCTGGGTGACGACTTGTCCTTGTCGGGCTGGGGTGAGGGGGTCGGGGGCACCTGCTGGGCGCCCGGCCGGGCAGTGTTGGGCCTGCAGCTGGCGGGTGAGCGAGGCGCAGGGGAGGAGCTGAGGGAGGGAAGGGAGCGGAGGGAGGCGGAGCGGGGCTGTCGCTTCCCATCAGGCGAAGGATTGTTCCCGACACGCGCAGGCCCCGCGGCGTTTCTGTGTCAGGGAGTTTTGCCGGCTCCGTGACCCATGCGAGGGGGGTCGGGCTGCGCGCGGGGAGCGGCCAAGAGTGACCAGCGCGGCCGGCCGCATCATCACCACCTGGCCGGGTCACTGCTTCCCTCTCCAGCCGGGAGCGCCGCCGAGTGGGGGCGGGGCTGAAGGATGGGGCGGGGGCGGGTTTCTCCCAGAGTCACTGCCCCTCCCTCTCCCTTGGGGAAGGTCGAGTGGGAGAAGCATTTCCCACTTGGAGGGAGCATCGGCAGAAGTCATCACGCAGGGTCTCCGTGTCTTCCTTTTGGAATGGAGGGGAAGTCTCTCCTAGTCTTGAATTAAGGATGTCCTGTTCCCTGAGAAGTGGATGAGGCCACTGGCTAGAGAATGGAGTGCCTGAGGGTGAGCAAGTCCCTCTGACAGGAGCCAGGAGGCCCAGTCAATCCCAGGTTGGCCCCAGAGCCAGAGCTGCTCAAATAGAACTGGAACCTGGACTCTCAGTGGAGTGAGACCAGGGACCAGGAAGGCTGGGGTGGGGCATCAATGCAAATAAGATGATAATGGGGGTGTGGGTGGCCGAGTTTCCCAAGCTGGGATGGCGGGTGGAGGGATGGAGGAGGGGCTGCAGGGAGAGAGGGGCAGGCTCGTGACCTCTTCCCCCCACCCACGGGTCCCATCTGAAGTCTGCGGCTCCCATCTTCAGCACTTAATGATTTTGACGGACCCCACCCGCGTACCACCCGGGCCTTTGTGTCTGCCAGACCAATGGCCCCTCTCCCGGGCCCACCCATCAGTCACCCGGAGCTCCAGCTGTTCCCAGCCTTTGGAGCAACCTCGGCCATCACCACTACAAATTGGCTCTCAACAGCCGCTCAGAGACCCCTTTTCTGCCATTGTCTCGGGACAAATGGCCCTTCCCCTGCACACCGCCCCTCAGGCCCAGCCCAGACTGCCTGCTGCTCCTGGGAAGGGGAGGGAATGCCCACAGAGCTCTTCTGGGAAGCCTTCCTCCTTCTCTAACCCCACCGTTCTAACCTGGCTGGGCTGGTAGTTGGGTCCCCACCGCCCAATTCTGGCCTAGACACCCTGTGGCCTTTCCTCAGACAGATATGGGCTCCATGCTGTTAAGGACTGAAACTCCCCCTGTTTCTGTCACAGCCTCCAGAGCTGAAGAAGTCTCAGTACGGACTTGTTGACTGAGGCTGAAGAGAGGGGTAAAAGGGAAGGGAGGGAAGGACTTACCAAGGAAGGCTTGGAAACTGGGAGCCAGGGTTCCTAGGAGCCAATACGGCCAAGCACATAGCTAAGACAATTACATGTCTAGTTTTGCTGATTGCATTAAAATCAGTAGAATGAGGGATCTGAAAATCGTACATTAAGGGGTAGAATTAGAAAGGGCTTTAGAGACTGGCACAGGCATCCCCACAGTGAATCTGGTATAATTAGCTCAAATTGTGTTACACAGATACTTCCACATACTACCTCAATGACCTTCTCAGGACACCATCCCAAACTCCCTTCCCCTCTTTCTTTCTGTTCCACCTGCAGGATCTCAAACTCTTTCCTCCTCCTCCTCTTTTGCTTTCCTCTCTCACACGCCACGTTGCTTCTTCAGCTGCCTGCTTTGTATGCATTGCAGTGAATTAGATGAGAGGATATAGTGGGTGGGGTGTTTGGCTTTGAGGGTGGGAGACAGACAGACCAAGACATCCCCTGTGGAGCTCGCCCTTAGTCAAATGCCCCTCCTAGCATCTGTCCCAGCATCGGTGCCAGGGCGGCAGGAGAGTTAAAATGCCCTGGTTTGGGGGAGGGAGGGGGTGGGCCTGTCTGCTAGTGTCTGTGTGAGAGGTGGCCTGAATATCAGAGTCTGGATGGAATTGAGTCTATGGCTGCCTTTGTGAGGGTATCTGTGTGTGTGTGTCTGTGTGTGTCCTGGCTATGCCTTAATCCTGTGGGTAGCCAGCCTTCCTCCAATGGGCGTGTGTCAGAGTTCTGGGGAAGGGAGCCAGAGTGCCTCTCTTGTGATCTCATGGAGCAGCGGGCTGGGGACTCAGGCCTGGCCAGACGGGGCTGCCGTGTGGAGAGTCTGATGGAGCACTGGTGAATGGGCCTCTCTGGCTAGGGGAAGAGTGGAGAAAGGATGGGGCGTGAGTGGGGGTGGAAAATGGAATTGCCAGCCTGGAATGAATGGATGGTGGAGTTTCTCTTTTGTAACCAGGAATAATTAAGATAGATGTGCGGATGGATTAGCTGTCCTGCAAGGTCAGGAGCGCATTGCCGGATCACTCTATTATTTCGCTGTGCCACGGCTAGCCGGCTAACGCCTTTTTCATGATATTTTGAACATCCGCACAGAAAAAAACCAAGTGAGTGCACGAGAGATACAAATGGATCGTTTGGTGGAGAAATCCGTCTTCGTCACTGCCGCCAGGCTGGGATTAATGCGATTGAAGGCTCCTCCAGGCTCCGCCAGGGAGCCGGGCTCTGGAAAGCAAGAGAAATTGGTTTGTACCCCTGGGAGCACGATTGATGGGCCGGGCCGCCAGGCTGGGCCGGGCCACCGCGTTCTCTGACTGGTCTGGGGGCAGGGAATGGGTCTGGGCCCTGGCCTTGGCCTGGGTGGGGCCCTGTCCTGGAGGAGAGGCCTAAACAGGCTGGAACCTACAGGAGCTTGGAACCTAAAGGAGAGACTTAAGGTTTAGGGAAAGAATAAGAAGGTGGTGGTGGTGGGGCTAATTCCCAGTGACATCCCTCTTCCTAGAGTGGCGGACAAGGCTGCTAAAGTCTTAACAGGACATAGGATTGGCAGGGTAGGGGGGTGGGGTGGAGTGGGGTGGGGAGGGGTGAAGCGTGGGTTTTCTGGAAAAGGGCATGTCCTTTTACTCTCAGAGAGTATTTACTGAGCTTGAACCATGCGGCAAGCACTGTGCTAGGTGTGAAAAGCCCTGTCCTCAGGGAGGTCCTCAGGGAGCTTGTAGTCTGACTGGGAAGGGAAACACTGAACAAATCATGCCAACCAAGTGTGCTGGGGCTTGTGACAACGTTTACTCTCCTCGACTAAGAGATTAGGGAGGTTTTCCTCCAAGGGTGACATGAAAACTGAGTCTTGAAGAATGGCTGGGAACAGTATTCTATAGGCAGAAGGGTCAGACCGTTTGAAGATCTGGAAGTTAGGAGGCTGATGGAGAACGCTTCACCTACCTGATAGAGGAGACAGAACTTACCTGCAGAGAGGTCCAATGACTTGTCCAGGGTTGTATAGCTAGCAGCGAATGGCGGAGCCAGGGCTAGAACGAAAGTCCTTGGCCTTCAAGTGACTGCAGAATCTGCTATTCTGGTGGAAGAGACTAGGTCTTCTGTCTTTTAAAATGGTCCATGGGTTAGGCTTATTTGAGAGGTCCCTATCAGAAGAGGGGAACAGGGCACACACGTGTGTACCACTAGGTACCCACACACGTTCATGTAATAGAATGAAGATGGGCTCAGGGAGAGGATCAGAGAAAGTCCAGAAAATTTTGTTTTTGTTTTTTTTACTTGTTAAAGGTGTGGGTATGGTAAAAATTTAAATATTATACATGGATATACAATGAAAATTACATCTCTTTTTACCCTTCACTTTCAATTCCTAGATTCTCCTTTTTAGAAGAGGCTACTGGTATTATTTTGTGTGCAAAAATATTGTACACATGTATTGTAGAAATATTATCTACTGTCACAAATGATGGCAAACTATACACATTGTTCCACATCTTAGTTTTTTTTAATTTAACACAGTATTTTAAAGGTTATTCCAGAACAATACATGAAGATCCCCTTTATTCTTTAGAAAAGCAGTATAGTATCCCATTGTGAAGATGTACTGTCACATTTTTAAAAATTTTTTGAATTAAAATTATTTTTTTCTACTCTTTTTCAGATTCTTTTCTCATTTACATTTTTGCAGAATACTGAGCAGTGTTCCCTGTGCTAAACAGTTGGTCCTTGTTGGTTATCTGTTTTAAATACAGCAGTATGTACATGTCAGTCCCAATGAGTGTGAAGGGAGAAAGCTCTGATGTAAGAGGAATAGGAAGAGAGGGAGAGGGAAAAGGGCCAGGAAGGATGGTGAGAGTGAGGGGCTCTGACCTGGGGAGGCTGGAGGCTTGTCTCTCCATCTTGGTTTTTTTTTTTTTTTTTTAAACTGGTTCTGTGTGATCTTGAGCAAGCTGTTGAACTTATCTGAACTCCTTTTTAAAAATGAGATTTTCTGTGACGTTTAAATATTTTCCATGATTATGTGTGAGAAGAAGAGTGGATATACTCTACAATAAAAGTAGCAACTACCACTGGGGAGTAGTATTTGAAATGCTTTTATTTTTTCTTTTATGTTTTCTGCATTATTGATGTTATCTAAAATGTCTACAATGTGCACACATTATTTTCACAATCAGAAAGGAGTCATACAAACTTAGATGCTGATGATGGGGATGGGGGGAGGGATGGAGGTGGAAGCCTCTGCAGGCTCATGTATTGGGCAAGATTACTTGGGAGAACTTTCCAGGGGTGGGTTGGATTCTCAGGAAGCAGAATTCGCAAGAAAGTATATCAAGTGGAGGGACATGATTGAGTAAAGATGTGGACGAGAAAGCATCTGTGGGAAAATCAATCCAGTTGGGAAGATTATACTTGTTTCTTTCATTCACTCATCTGACGTGCATTTATTGAGGTCAGATTCTGGGCCAGGCATGGCTCTGCCCTTTGGACATGATGGTGATCAGAAACAGAAACAGTCCCACACCTTGTGGTGTGGGAATAAGTACAATGAAGAGGTATGAGTTACCTTTCTATTATTATTATTTTTGGCCGCACTGAGTCTTCGTTGCTGTGCATGGGCTTTTGCTAGTTGCAGAGAGCAATGTGCCGGGTTCTCATTGCAGTGGCTTCTCTTGGGTTGTAGGCACATGGGCTTCAGTAGTTGCAGCACACAAGCTCAGTATTATGGTGCCCGGGTTTTGTTGTTCTACAGCATGTGTAATCTTCCCAGACCAGGGATCAAACCCATGTCCCCTGGATCGACAGGCAGATTCTCATCCACTGTGCCACCAGGGAAGTCTTACCTCTTTTTTTTTTTTTTTTTAAGATTTTTTGATATGGATCATTTTAAAAGTCTTTTTTGAATTTGTTACAATATTGCTTCTGTTTTCTGTTTTGGTTTTTTGGCCAGGAGGTATGTGGGATCTTAGCTCCTTGACCAGGGATTGAACCTGCACCCTGTACATTGGAAAGAGAAGTCTTAACCCCTGGACTGGCAGGGAAGTCCAAGTTACCTTTTTTTTTTTTTTAATGAGAAAATCTACAAAGAAGCAGGACTTTGCAGCTTCTAATAGAGAGGTTTGGCCTCACCAGGGAGGTCAGGGAAGGCTTTGTAGAGGAAGTGCCCACTAAATTATGGATTGGAAGGACAAATAGGTGTCAGGTAGGCAAAGAGGAAAGAGAGTAATGTTCCAGAAGGAGGGAACAGCATGGTGGGTTACCCAGTGTCAGCAGGAGCCTAGTGAGTATGAAAGACAAGGGCAGAAAACAAGGGAAGGGAGCTGGAGATGTTGGCATGCCAGGCTGTCCAGGGCCTTCCCAGTTGTGGGAAGAATTTTGGATTTATATATTAAAAGCAATGAGGAGCCATGGAAGGATTTAAACCTACAAATGCCAGGGTCAGGCTTGTGTTTTCGGCAGTCCCTGCTGGCTGCAGAGAAATGGAGGTCAGTGAATATGAGGAGACCACTCAGAATAGAAAGTGATAATGTATCAGAGGGGAGTGATGATGAAGATGGAAGGAAAAGGTTGGGGCTAACAATAGGAGTGGGAGAAAAGACTGGAGAGATCATGTGTGTGTGTGTGTGTGTGTGTGTGTGTGTGTGTGTGTGTGTAGCCTGTGAGGTGTGAATGTAAGGCCAAGATAAAAAGTTTAATCACTTGGCCCCCTGGAGTTTTTGATAGTCTTTGATCCATCGAGTGAAGTAGTTTTCACATGCATGTCTCATTTAATCCTTGCAGCTACCCTATGAGGATGGTGCTCTTATGCCCAAGTTATGGACAAAGTTAAGTGATTTTTAAAGTTTTTAAAAAAAATTTTATTTTGGCTATGCTGAGTCTTCATTGCTGCAACAGCTTTTCTCTAGTTTCAGCAAGCAGGGGCTACTCTCTAGTTCCAGTGTGTGGGCTTCTTATTGTGGTGGCTTCTCTTGTTGCAGAACATGGGCTCTAGGCACATGGGGTCAGTAGTTGTTACTCACCGGCTTAGTTGCTCTGAGGTTTGTGGGATCTTCCTAGACTAGGATTTGAATCTGTCTCCTGTATCGCCTGGCAGATTCTTCACCGCTGAGCTGTCAGGGAAGCCTTGAAGTTAAGCAATTTGATCTGGGTTACCTGCTACCTAAGGGACTTCCCTGGTGGCTCAACGGTAGAGAATCCGTCTGCAATGCAGGACTCATAGGAGATGCAAGTTCAGTCCCTGGGTCAGGAAGATCCCTTGGAGGAGGGCATGGCAACCCACTCTAGTATTCTTGCCTGGAAGATCCCATGGACAGAGGAGCCTGGTAGGCTACAGTCCATAGGGTTGGAAAGAGTAGGGCACAACTGAAACGACTTAGCGTGCATGCGTGCACACACACACACACACACACACCATGCACCTGGTACTTAGAGGTAGAACTGGGCCTTATATCCTATGTTCTGGTTTTCAGAGTGTAATGAACAGGCTCTACTGTCATGGAAGCTTTTTGAGCGAAAGAAGGATGTAATCAGGGTTGTAACTTTGGAAAATTAATCTGGTGGCAGTGATTTGGACAGATGGGTTGAGGAGAGAGGTCCAGAGATTAGTATTTCAGTTGAGCAGCAGTGAGGTCAGAGAGTCTAAGCCATAGTGAGATCAAAATATTGGAAAGGAAGGGATGACAACAAAGGCTGCTCTGAGTAGTTGGGATTTAAGCAGGTATTAGTTCCCTATTGCTGCTATAACAGTTTACTATATACTTAGTGATTTAAAACAACATCCACTTTAAGATCTCATAGTTGTATAGATCAAAGTCTGAGTGGATTGGTTTCTTTTTTAGAGTGAGAAAACTGAAATCAATGTGTCAGCTAGTCTAGGTTCTTATCTGGAGGCTCTGGGAAAGAATCTGTTTCTATGCACACTCATGTTGGCAGAATTCAGTTCCTTGTGGTTGTAAGACTTAGGTTCCTGTTTTCTTACTGGCTGTTAGCTGGGATTCACTCTTAGTTCCTGAAGCACTCAGCAGTCCTTGCATGTAGCCACTACATCTTCAAAGGCAGCAACAGTGCATCGTTCTTGTGCTTTGAATACCTCTGACTTCCTCTTCAGCTAGCAGCAAAATTTTAAACTCAGAAAGTTCTTTGACTTTAAAGAGTGCTGTGATTAGATTAGCATCCCCTAAACAATTAGTTTCCCTTTTGCCCTTTAACATAAACACAGGAGTAACGCTCCAAAATCACTGCAGATGGTGACTGCAGCCATGAAATCAAAAGACGCTTACTCCTTGGAAGGAAAGTATGTCCAACCTAGATAGCATATTCAAAAGCGGAGACATCACTTTGCCAACAAAGGTCTATCTAGTCAAGGCTATGGTTTTTCCAGTGGTCATGTATGGATGTGAGAGTTGGACTGTGAAGAAGGCTGAGTGCTGAAGAATTGATGCTTTTGAACTGTGGTGTTTGAGAAGACTCTTGAGAGTCCATTGGACTACAAGGAGATCCAACCAGTCCATTCTGAAGGAGATCAGCCCTGGGATTTCTTTGGAAGGAATGATGCTAAAGCTGAAACTCCAGTACTTTGGCCACCTCATGCGAAGAGTTGACTTACTGGAAAAGACTCTGATGCTGGGAGGGATTGGGGGCAGGAGGAGAAGGGGACGACAGAGGATGAGATGGCTGGATAGCATCACCGACTCGATGGACGTGAGTCTGAGTGAACTCCGGGAGTTGATGATGGACAGGGAGGCCTGGCATGCTGCGATTCATGGGGTCGCAAAGAGTCAGACACGACTGAGCGACTGAACTGAACATTAGTGAGTGAAAGTCATGGGGCCATCTTAAAATTTTGTATAACCATGGAACCACTTGTGTTTACATGCCTTGGAAAGCTAGGTGAGGCAGGATAGACAAAGGGGTGGTATGGGAACAAGATGATGCTAAATAATTGGGAGCACAGTGGTGACAACACTGGGAAGGGGAATCAGGAGGAGAGCTGATTTGGGAGGCTGGGAAAGATCATGAGGTAGACATCTAGGTGTACATACAAAGCAGTTAGAAATTAGGGATTCCCTCTCAGGAGAATGGTGGTATTGCAATTTTTTCCCCTTTCTGTTGAGTTATACCACACATACAATAGAGCTCTAGGCTTAGAGCTCAGTGAGCTTTTACATATGCAAATACATGTGCTGCCACCGTCAGATCAAGATTTCTAGTCCCTGTGAGTTCCCTTGCGCTCCTATTCAGTCACTGTCTCCCCATAGGCAGCCACTCTTCTGACGCTGATCACTGTAGAGTCATTCTGTGTGCTCTTGAGCTTCATATTAACAGAATCATACAGTATATCGCACCACCAAATAATTTACTGGGTGCCTGCTGGGTGCCAGGCACTGTGCCAAGCCCTGGGGATGCAACAGTGACGAGACAGACAAAATCCCAACCTTCGTGGAACTTAAATTCTGCTCAGAAGGGAGAGATCAATACTGTGGGAGGCAACAGGATGACCAAGGGGGAGAGTGACGAGAAAGAAGAAAGAGGATGAAGACGAAACAATGAGAAATATTTAAAATGGGGTGGTGGGAGGGTGGAATGGTCAGAGGATTGAGAGAAGCCTGAGCAGGCAGCCGCACAGAAGCCTGAGAACAAGGAGGGAATGATCCACTGTGTCACATGCTGCTGAGAGGTTAATCAACACATATTTATGGAGCACCTGCTTCGTACAAGGCTAGGCATGGAGTGGAATGGAGGGTGGCATAAAACTCCCTGTAATAATGATCTCTAACATGTCTATAGAGAGAAGGGAAGGCCCTGGCGGGGGAAAACACCATAAAATTCCAATATGATCATGTCACTGCCCTGCTTAAAATCTTCCTTTGGCTTCTCACTGCCATTGAGATTAAGATCAAAACCTCACCATGGCCTCCTGGGCTCTGGTGATCTGACTCAGTGGACCCCTCCAGCCTCAGCTCTCTCTTCCAGTTGCTCTGACTCTTCTGGCTTCCTGGCCTTGTTTTTTCCTCTTGTTCTGCTCCCTCCTGCCCCAGGGCCTTTGTACACACCATTCTGCAGCCTAAAACACTTTTCTCCTTCGCTCCACGCCTAGAAAGATCTGGTTAATTCTACTCACCATTATTCACATCTCTGCTCGATGGTTGCCTCTTCAGAGAAGCCTTCCCTGGTTTTCCAGTTTAGAACAGTTCCCTGGGTTTTGCATTTCCACAACTCACTTTATGGAACTTTCTTTCCTGGCACTTATCATGGTGAGTGATGATATATCTGTGTGGTTATTGTATAAATGTTTGTTTTTCTCCAAATCGGAGCCCCCTGTGAGAGCAGAGACCTTACCTGCTTATGACTGTCAGTGATTCCCAGCACCTGCCTCAATGCTAGGCCCATCATGAGGGCCCGATAAGCATTTACTGAATGAATGAGCTTATGAATTTGAAGTCAAAAGACTGTCTTTAAGCCCTAGCTATGTGACTTTGGAGAAGTGACTTTTTTCCCTTCCTCAGGTCTCAGTTTCATCATCCATAAAATGAAGGGATAGACTCTCTAAGGGCCTTTCCAGCCTTATGTCCTCGGATTTGATGATTCACACTCATAAAAATGTCACTGGGCTGCCGGCCAACACATTAGCACCGATATTTGTGCTGAATGAGAAGGTGCAAAACATCAAGTGCTGTAGAGATAAGACAGAGCAGTGTGATCCAGGATGATCAGAGAAGACTTCCTGGAAGAGGTGGGTAGAAATTACTTAAATAGATGGGGAGAAAAGAGATTTTTTGATGAACCAGAGAAGCACCGAGGCATGAAACATGATGGGAGACCACAAGGAGACTGGTCTGGCTGTAGTCTATGGGAAGGATCCAGCTTCTTTAAAATGGGAGAGGCCCTCTGTACTACTTTTCTAGTGTTTAGTGGCTTAAAATAACCCATTTTATTATCTTACAGCTCCAGAGATCAAAAGTCCAAAAGAAGTCTCACTGGGCTAAATTCAAGGTGTTGATGGAGCCGGTTCCTCCTGTATGCTCTGGGGGGAGAATCTCTTTCCTTGTCTTTTCCAGCTTCTAAAGGCTGTCCTCATTCCTTGGTTCACGGGCCTGCCTCCCCTCACCGTTTTCTCTGACTTTGACCCCAATGTCTCCCTTTTATGAGGGTCCTTGTGATTACACTGGGCCCACTCAGATAATCCAGGATAATCTCCTGATTGCACGACTGTTAACATAATCACATCTGCAAAGGCCCTTTTACCATGTTCATGGGGTCTGGGGATTAGGGTGAGGACTCATCCGAGGGGCCCCTTTTCCAGCTTATCACACCCTAGTGGTTATTCCTGTGGTCTCTCGAGTCAGAGTGCCTCAGCTCAAGCTTTGGCTTTGTCACTCATTAGCGGCTTAATCCTATGTGATTTATTTAACCCCTCTCTGCCTCATTTTTCTCATTTGTAAAATAAGCAAACAGTAGTACACACCTTATTTGTTTCAGCTATCTACTGCCATATGACAAACCACGCCAGATCTTAGTGGCTGTAAACAGAAATGATTAAAAAAAATTTTTTTTTTCATGATGGAAGGTTCTTCTGCTCTCCGTGGTGCTGCTGTGTTCATTCTTGCAGCTGCATTTATCTGGAAACTCAGCTGGGATCACAGCATCTAAGTTGCCCTCACTAACACATCTGATGCTTGATGTTGGTGATTGGCTGGAAGGCCTTAGTTCTCCTCCAGGGGGCTTTCAAACTGTGGTACTGGAGAAGGCTCTTGAGAGTCCTCTGGACTGCAAGGAGATCAAACCAGTCAATCCTAAAGGAAATCAACCCTGAATATTTATTGGAAGGATTGATGCTGAAGGTGTAGCTCCAGTACTTTGGCTCCCCGATGTCAAGAGCTGACTCACTGGAAAGGACTCTAAGACTGGGAAAGATTGAGGGCAAGAGAAGAGGGGCGCAGAGGATGAGCTGGTTGGATGGTATCACTGACTCAATGGACATGAGTTTGAGCAAACTCCAGGAGATAGTGAAGGACAGGGAAGGCTGGAGTGCTGGAGTCTATGGGGTCACAAAGAGTCAGACTCGACTGAGTGACTGAACAACAATAGGGGGCCTCTCATCCCACAGGGCCTCCCTCCCTTCACTGGCCTCTCCAGCAGGATAGTTCAGACATTTTTACATGGTAGCTGACTTCCAAAGGGTGGTTATGGAACTGCATGATTTTTCAAGGCCTCAGCCCAGTGGTCACAAGGTGTCACTTCTGTCAAAGTCTATTGGTCAAATAAATCACATGACCAGCCCAGATTCAAAGGGAGGGGAAATAGACTTCACCTCATGTGAAAGTCACATTGCACAAGTCTTGTGAGATATACCATTTGCCATGGTAACTGTGAGGATTGTATGAATTAAAACATGTAAAAGGACTTAGAACTTTGGCTGGTGCTTAGTAATTGCTCAATGTTTTTTAAAAGGAAGGATCTAGTGTTCAACTCCCTAGGTTTAAAACCTAATTCCACAGCTTATGGTTTTGTGACCTTTGGCAAATTACTTAAGCCTCAGGGTCCTCATCTGTAAATGAGATTAATGGTAAAGATTCTTTTCCAGTGTTGGTACAAGGAGGAAATGCAGTGATAAGTGCAAACTCTCAGTTCAGGGCCTAGTGTATAGTTAATACTCAATAAGCATTCACTTGATATTACCAAAGCTCTGTCAGGTACAATATAAGGATTTTTTTCTTTTCTGCACTGCATGGCCTGTGAGATCTTATTTCCCCAACCAGGGGAACCCTTGACCCCTGCATTGGAAATGTAGAGTCTTAACCACTGGACCACCAGGGAAGTCCCTCATATATATATATAAAAAATATATATATATTTTTTTTACTTAAGCCTAATGTCAACCCTATGTGTCCATGTACATACACACACACACACACACACACACACACACATACATGAGGAAACAGGCCCAAAGTACTTCAGAAACTTGGGACTGGAACCTAGGTCTTTGTGACTCTTTCCACTTTACTAATGTGACTCTTTCCACTTTATTAATCATTTACTAATGATTTCAAAAATTTCTTTTTAGTAGAGTACCTCCTGTCCTCCTTTTCAAACAAACTCAATAGATAAAACTGGGAAAGAGAGTATTTTCCTAGCACATATTATGAAGGCTCACATTTTAGCTTTTTAGACATTAGAGGGAAAACATGTTGGTTAGCACACACATTCTCTAATGTGTTAAAATTCAATTCATAACACTTCTGTGAACATGTGATCTGTAATTGAACTTTCAAAGAGTTTATTCTTAAACAAAACTTAAATCAAAACTCTGTGGACCCTCTAAATACCTCAAAGGAACTTAGATTTCCATGGACCCCAGATTGAAAACCCCTCCATCAGATGACATTCTTCCACATGAGGGAGGGTAGATGGAGCATCTGGGTTCTAGCAATGGGGGTCTCAAGAACCTGACAAAGGAGCTTCGAGTCATTTTGTAAGCAATATTGTATCATTTAATGTAATCCATTATTGATTGGATTTTTGAGGATTTGTGATCAAGCAGAATAAAAGCAGGAGCAAACAATCACGCCATTATTTATTAAAGGCTGACTGTGTACCATGACTACACTCTTTCCTTGTTTCATCTCATTGACTTGTTACGGTGCTATGTGGTATGTCCTTTTATCGTTTCTGTTTGACAGATGATGAAACTGAAGCACAGACTGAATAAGTAATTTACCAAGCTATTAAATAATGGAGCTGGATTGCAAACCTATAAGAAGTCATTGGAACTTTTTTTTAAATCAGGAGATCATCAGTGACCTGGTGAGTGGGAGCTGGAGGGGTCAGGGAAGGAAGACAAGGTGGCAGGCACCCTCCCAGGCATTTCTCTCCTTAGGAAGGCATCCTTGTTTGTGCTAAGCATCTCCAGGTCTTCCTACTACTACTCCCTCCTGACCTCGCAATATTTTGACTGACAACTGAGATCGAATGGGTCCATTCCTATTGCTCGATCCTTTTTCCAACTAAAAGTTCATTTTCCAATTGCCAATGCAGGTTTCCTCAATGGAGATAAACAGCAGGAAACTGTTTTCCTTTGCCTATTAATATGTCAGATTAAAGAGTCAATCATATAATCAGCACAGCATTTTTTACTGGCCCTTGAATAAGCTGAGTCCCATCTGCGAGATGAGGCTCTCCTTGACAATAAGCAAACTGTAAGACATCCCAAGGAAGCATGTGGGTAGGCAGCCAAATGTGGAGGAATTATAGGAATAATCAAATGTTTCCTCAAGAGTTTCTACCTTATAGAACAATTGCAAACCCATTATCTCAGGTGACTCTCATAACACTCCTGTCCTAATTATCTGCATTGGGCAGATGGGAAACCGAGGCTCAGAGAGGTGAAGTCACTTGCCAAGGTCGGATAGCCAGTAAGTGACAAAACCAGAATGGAAGGAGTGGCTTATTTGGGAATCTTCCGCTGGCTGAGTCCTGGCTGTGAGCTGTGGACTCTGCAGTTTGTGGATGCATGCCCCCTGGCCCCACCCCAAGCTCTCCATGAGAATTCTTCTACCCTACTGCTAGGGTTCTGGGCTGGGAGGACAGGAAGGGCTGTCAGGCCCCAGGCCTCTTCCCAGCTTCCCCTGTTGTACCGCCTACAATGATCTCTATGGCTTTTTGAGCCAAAGGTGCCTTCAGAATCCCGGTGCCTCCCTCCTGGTCCCATGGGCCAGTCTGCACCCCTTGCCCACATCCTGAGACCCTGAGAAAAATCCTTAGCCATCCATCCAGGTCCCCTGCCTGCAGGTCAGTGCTCCCCCCGCCACGGACAGGCTCCTGTGATGATGGATCGCTGGCCCCAACGCACATATTATTATGAAATGGGTTTATTACACTCTAAATCTCTCACTAATGTGCCGCTGTTTAATCCCTTTATCCAATTCTCAGTCTCTCAGGCTCGGCCACAGCTCTCTCCACCCAGGACTAGGTTTGAATGGTTTATTGGATGATTTCTGACTTGAGGGGACTAGGGTGGGGGCTATTTAGAGGAGGGGGAGGACAGAGAGCCATGCATCCCTTGAGAGAAGAAGTCCAAGGGCTTGTCTGGGGGCTTCTAACCCGGAGGCTTTGTAGCCCTGCTTTCGGTCTGTCGGCCACTTCCCATCTTCTCCATCTCGGTCTCTCTGACTTGGGGCCTCGCTCCGTCTCCACCTCTTGGCTCTCATCACTTTCTCACTTCTCTGACCATCTCTGTTTGTCACTCTGTCTTCTCTTGAAGCCAGATGGTGGTTAGGGTGATGGCATCTAGTTACCCCTGCCATGAGGAGAGCAATGATCCCTGGCCTTTCCCACTCCACCTCCAGTCCCCTCTTTTCCAGAAGTTCCTTTAATTCTGCTGGGTTTCCGTCCTCTCAGGTCACGTCTTTACCACAGCTCCGCCGACCAGCCACCTCCTACTTTTGACTTCTGCCACTGATGTCCCCCTCAGGCTTTCCTCTCGTACCCCCAGCTTCTCCATCTGCCCTGCTCCTGGGCCCACGCCCAAGTCCCTGCCCACACCTCAGCCTCCTTTCCTCCTCACCCACCCTCAGCCGCCTCTGCCTCCGCATGGTGGTTGACACTCAGCTCCCAAGGCCTTCCCGTCCCTCCTCACTCTAGCTCTGGCCACCTCTGGGATGGCCTTCTCCCGCTCCATCCGCCTCTATCTCTGTCTCCCCCAGTATCTCTCTCTGAGCAGTCCCTCCCCGCTCTGACACACCAGCCGGTACGGCAGCCAAGGCTTCCTGCTGTCAGCTGGGGAATAGATAAAGATAAATGATATTATGTTAAATTCCACTTAATGACAAATTTTTAATTTTCTGAACATGGTCATTTTCTGGCTAGTGAATCAAGTGGAGGGAGCTAATTACATGAAGATCTGAACAAAAATAACTCCTAATTTTCAAGGATAATGGAAGAGAAATGTTGGAGATTAATGGCACTATTTATCTTTTTTAAATTTCTATCTTTCTCTGTGATAGCCGTGCTCCCCAAGGAAAATATTCATAAAATGAAATTGAAGTCGTAACTTAATAGGTTATTAAAATTTTTGAGTGCATATCACTTTCCTTCCGCAGCACTGTAAATTTAAATTGAAGTTTGCGGCTCCCCGAGTCACCAGCGGAGTTTTTTTTATGATGGCACAATAGAGAGAAACATGCATCTTTGTCAGGAGGTATTTGCTAGTCTAATTTTATGGCAGGCCGGATTATCAGACGGGAATGGCAGCGCCGGGGGAAGCTGACAAGCCCGCAGCCGGCAGCCATGTGTTTCCATTAGCGCCCCGAGCCGTCCGGGGTTTCTCTGGACTCTCATTTTCCACTTCAGTCTTTTATCTTGATTTAAAGTGAGGGCGCCCAATATTCAGGGCCTGTCATTTTTCTCTCTCATACACTCTCACGGCGCTTCCTCACTTCTCCCCTCCCACTTCCTCTGCTCCAGGGCCTGCTCCCTTTCATCTTGGGGCCTCCATCGTGGGCTCTGGCCCGCTCCAGCCTCACCCAACCCTCTGGGCTCCACCCTGGGAGAAAGAAGAGAGAGGAGGCAGGAGAGGCTGGCAAGGCAGCCGCTGGAGTTAGTCATAAATTTGAGTGAAGCCTTCTCCCCAGGGGCCCATCAGAGGAACCCTGGAATGGGGACTGTGTGTAGGAGGTGGGGTGGGGCTCCCTGGCTTGAGCCCATCAGGCCCTCTAATTGAGTGTTAATGGAGTTTCAAGGGGGAGGGGGCGCAGCTGTTGGCTGCGGGACTGGAGGGCAGGGAGGATTATGGCCAGTTCCTTTTCCAGTCCCTGTCTCTGTTTCCCTGCCAGTCTCTGTCCCAGCTTTGTCTCTGAGTCTCAGAACCCTCCACACAGAGGGAAACTTAAAAAAACCCAAACCAACCCCCACATTTTAGGGATGGACAAACTGAGGCCCCGACATGGGGAGTGTCTTGCCCAAGGTCTCATGGTTAATTAGTGGCTAAGACAGACAAAACGTTGGATATCACAGATGCATGCACTTTCCACCGGACCACACTGTCTCGTGTCCACCTCTTTCTGTCCTGTTGAATGGAAACCAACATCTCCATGTCTGTCTCGGCATCCATCCAGTGTTGCCCACCTTGTTATTGGCACCATTGTTCTCCAAAGAGCTGGCCTCAACACCCCAAGGTCATCGTTTAACTCCTGTCCTTCCCTCAGCCCCCAAACCATGTCAGTTACCACGTTCTGCCATCACTTTCCTATCTGACCCTTTCTCTCCTCTTCCCTGGAGTTCACCCACCCTATCACATCAGCCCCTCCCTATTCACATGTTTCCATGTTCATTTCCCAATCCTGTTCCATAGTGACCTTCCCCAGATACCCCAGATTCCCAAACACTCTCCTGCCCTTGTTCAGAAACCCCCATATGCCCTCCACCCTATGCCTACAGGATTGAGGTCCAACTTCTCACTCAAGCCTCATAGCCCTGAGCGACCATGGCCCACCATTTCCCCTGTTTCCCCTCCCTCTTGCCCACCATATACTCATGTATATAACTCAAACCAGGGTGGCACCTTTGCTCCTGGTGTCCTCCCTAGGAGCACCCTCTACTCTTCTACTCTAGCCACCATTCATGAGCCCCCCCTCAATCGACCTACTTGCTGGGCCTCCCTGGGCCACACCAATTTACCCTCTTCTCTGGCCTCACCATCCAGACGTTCATCCATCTGCTTACCCACTACTTGAAACTCACTATACTTACTGACTTATACCCTGCTGGGCCAGGGACCCTAAATTCAGTTTGCGTACCTCATGGTCACAGATGCTTGCTGGGTTACACACCTTATCCCCTGAGCCCCAAGCACACAGCAGAGAACCTGGGATAAAACCTCAGATGTCGTAATATACTGGAGCTGGAAGCGATTATGAGACTTCAGCTCTCTCGTTTTATTGATGAGGTAACTGAGGCCTAGCAAGAGGGACAATGCTCAGGGTTCTGCCAGGAGTTAGGAAGGGAGTTGAGACTCACATCCAGGTCTCCGGACTCAGGTTTCAGTGCTCTCTCCACCTCACCATTCATCCTCTAAGGTTCAGGTCATCTCTGTCACTCAGATGTAAACTGGCAATAGTTTTTTTTTTTTAATGCAATAGTTCTTTTTATCTCAGAGCCTTGGTTTCTCCACAATGGAGAAAAGCAGTCCTGGACCATGTTTCTTCCTAAAGCGGGGTCAGGGATCATTGGAGAACCCTGTGGCAATGGCAGGACTTTTCAGTGTGGTATCTACTTGCCCCTTCCACCCTCCCCTGATCCCAGACTGCTCAACCCTGCCCCATGCCCCCTGGCCTGGCCACTTTCAGGGACTGTGACCCCTCCTCCCCTCTCTACCAGTCCTCCACTGGGCTACCCACCATTGTGTCCCACGTCACAGCAATGTTGTAGGCATGTTGCAAGTGTGTTCAGGCATGTTTCAGGCATGGCCATTTCCACTTGGCTGCCTGTGCCACACAGGTCAGGTGGTGAGTGGCCCCGGCCACCCCTACGCCGTGTTTAGCAGTGGAGCTGAGTGGAGGCGGTGCCTGGTTCCCCAGCCACAGTCTCTCGTTAGAAAGAAATTAAAAGCCACTCAATTTTGGCTAATATCCCTCTGAAGGCCTTTAACTCCACCTGTGACTAACCCATTCATAATCGCTCCGTTTTAGTGGCTCAGGCTGATGTAGCCTCAATTAATTTGGGAGGAGAGATAAACGGCCATTCCTCTTTGTCTCCCATCCCTTCCTCCCTTCCTGCCCTCTCTGTCATCTCCCCCACAGCCTCTCTGTGTCTCTGTCTCTCTGCCTCTAGCTCAGTTTTTCTTTCTCCCTTTCTCCACCTCACCTTTTTCTCATCCTGATCCTGTGAATCTGTTTCTGTCTCTCCGACTCTTTTTTGTGTCTCTTTCAAAGTCTGTCTTAGTTTCTGTTCTTTTTCTACTTCCTTTGTACTCTTTCTGCCTCTTGCTCTTTCTTCCTGCATTTCTCTGTCTTTGTCTCTATCTCTGCCTCCTGTTTCCTTTGGTGCCCTGCTTTTGGTCACTTTGACCATGACTCTCATCTCTGAAGCTACTTTTCTCGCCCACTAATGTGCTTATGTTTCTACACTGCTTCTTTCTGGTTCCCTCTGCCCATCTCTGTCTCTTTATTGTCTCTTTGTCTCAATGGCCATCTCTGCATCTCCTGTCAATCACTTCCTCCCCAGCCCCTACAGCTTCCCTTCTTTCTCCCTTTCCCTCTTGCTTCCTCTCCTTCCTTTTTACAAAATTCTGCCTGTGTCTCTCCATTTGTCTGTTTCTGCTGTATTTCCCTGAGTTTTTCTGTCACAGAGATGATTCTTCTCTCACCCCTCCCCCATGGCTCAAGCACCTTCTCTCCTGGTGTCTCAAACTACCCCCACCCCAAGCCCCTGAGTCCTTTTGTCTTCTTCTCCCCTCTCGATTATTATTAATGATAAAAGCTCAAACATCACATCAGTAATTTCTGAGTGAGTTTTGCAATGAAACTGGGGCCTTCTCAGCCCCTCCCGAGTCCCACAAATTTTACTTTTGTAATTTCACGCCTCTGGTTATCACCACGCTGCTCCGTCCCTCTCTGCCTCTCAACTCCCCTCCCCTCCCCCCACCCCCCCGGAGAGAGCACTTAAACTTGTTTTCATTCCCTTATTCTTTATTTTTTTAATGTCCACTCTCTCCGGAGTCAGTAATGTTCTTCCTCTCTTTCCTCTCCCATTTTCTGTTAATTCTGCGCCATCTGCCTTAGCATCTGTTAAAAATAAAATTTCCCTCACACAATGAGAAGCTTCCCTGCTCCTCCCTCCCCTCCGCAGCCCCCCAGGTTTGGTGCTGGGGCCGTCAGATGCCACTTCCTCTCCTGGGATGTTTCCCCCTCCCCCCAGTCCCTAGTCTGGTTTTCAGAGGAGAGATGCAGCACTGGGTGAGCAGGCGGCAGGAAGGAGGGGGCTGCCCAGGGGGCCTAGAGCTGGAGGGGGCAGCTGCAGAGGGAACCAGAACGGGGTGGGGGAGGTGGGGGGCATGCAGAGGATGGAACCAGGCTCCACCCACTTGCCTTCGGGACCTTGCCCAGGCTGGAGCTCTGAGCTGCTGAGACTGAACACCTGGCACAGGTAGGTGACAACAGGTGGGGGAGAGACTTGAGGAGTGAGTCCTTTTTCCCCAGGGAAGGAGGTCACGGATTAATCCATTTACCCTTTCCCTAAAGCTGATGCTGGGGGCCTGAGGCTGGGATGGTGGTAGGATGAATTTAGGAGATGGGAGAACTGCCCCCAAGACCCAGAGATTGTCCCCTGCTTGGAATGGATATGGCGTTGGACAATGTATCCTCAAGACTGGCTGTCCAGAAACACCCTCCCCTTATGTGCTGGAGGACTTTGTCCCTGCTGTCCTGGGCTCAGCTGGGAGAAGGGAGAGAAAGGGAATCAACTGACCCCCAAGCCCTGAAGACTTTAGGAGGCAGGAAAGTCTTGGCTTGAAGCCAGCTGGCCAGAGGATTTGGGAAGACACTCAGTGTGTGTGTATGTTTGTGAGCAAGCGTGTGTATGTGCCTGTGAGATTAGTGTCATTACTGATCTGTGTAGGTATGTTTGAGGAGTATGTCTATATGAACTGGGTTATGATTGGTTTTCTTTCTGTGTCATACTATGTCTGGCTACGTCTCTCAGGTATGAGTGTACTGTGTATGTTATAGTGGGTGTATAGCTATAGCTATACAGCTCTATAGATGGTGTGACTGTGTGGTAGTGGATATATTGTAACCATGTATTTTTGTGTATATTAGTATAAATGGGGTCTTGCAAAAAACTATCTTCCTGTGTAGGTGATGATGTATGTAATTGTTCATGTCTTTCTATTTTGGTTGATTTGTATGTGAAAATCTACATACTTTGTTTATTTTGTACATTACTTTATCTCTCCTGTGATGCTGGATGTAACTCTTTCTCTAGGCAGTAGTTCCTTTTCTCTTGTGATGGGGTACTCTGTATGTGATCAGTGCCAGGTAGGTACCTCTGTGAGTATTGCTTCACTTCTGAGTGAAGTGACTATGGGAGTATCTTTCTGATCACCACCTGGGAGGGTGATCATGTATGACTGTCTCTGGCAACATGTGCGTGTGTGTGTGTGTGTGTGTGTGTGTGTTGTATGCTTCCTTTTACTCATCACCACACAAAGATGTGGTTATTGGATATGGGCTTGGTTGTGCCAGGGAGGGTGAGGCAAGGCATGCATGGTTATATTGGTGGGTCCAGTGAGGTCAACTGAGATAAAAAATCACAGGTAGGGGACTGAGGCAGCTCCGCAATGGGATGGTGAAAAGGTACAGGCTTTAATACCATAGTCCTGAATTCAATTCCTAGATCTGTCCCCGATCAGGTCAGTGGCATAGCAAGTTACTTAAACTGAGTATCACTTTCCACATCTGTAAAATGGGGATAATCATAGCTATGGCATATAGTCATTGCAGGATTAGGGACACAGGATATCATACAACTACCCTGGCACCTAAGAGTAATAAAACAATAGTAGTAGTAGCAGTAACAGTAGTGGTGGTAGTAATAATAATACGTTATTGAGTGCTTACTATTACATGTTTAATCCTTTACTTCTCACATCAATTCTAGAAGGGTTCTTACTCTTTTGGACATGAGTAAACTGAGGCACAGAGTATAAATAACCAAGATCAGACAGCTAGGAAAGGCAGAGTACCTGCTCACCAGACGATATCTTTATTTGGATAGTAGATGCTTCCTGCAACTACTGCTGATGTTCATGTGAGCATTGGAGGGGAGTGTGCATTAGACCCATAGCACTTCATTCCTACTTATAGGGGCCTTCTTCTCAAGTCACCCCTCACCCTTGGTGCCCCACAACCCAGTGGATTTGTTGCCTCCTGGGACTGTTTTGGGGGCTGGACAAAAGGGATAGTCTGAGGAGGAGGCAATGCCCCCACGCTCCTGGCCGCCTCTTTCCAGCCTTGATCGACACCAAAGACTCTGTAATCTCTCTCTGCCCCGAGGGGAGCAGCAGCGTTTGTGAAACAGATTTTTACAAAATGTTTTGACCCTGCTCTCCCCTACTGCCCCCTCCTCCCCCGCATCCCTGCCTGGCACCGTGTCACCTAATTAAATCAGCCTTCGCGGGCGTCTCCGCTCCCTGCTAATTGTGCCCTGGGCCGGCTTCCGGAGGTCGCTCTCCCCATCCCAGTACCCACCCCCAACAACTCCCAAGGACAACAGGGGGCTGGGGTGGGCCCCTGCTGGGGCCGTGTGGCGGGCAAAGATCTCCTAGGGGCCTCCCGTGGCGATTTCCGTGATCCTCCCCTTGTGGCTATTCTGCAACTCTGGAGACTGAGTCATTGGTTCTAACCCCCGCCTGGCCCTGGTTCCTGATCAAGGACAGGGGCCCAGTCTGAAATGACCCGGGGTCTCGGGGAGGCCAGCGGGAGCGTATCCGGGTAATTGTCTCTGCCAGACCCATTGCCGAAGCAGGCGGCTTGGAAAATCCCGGATTTCTTTCCCCTTCACCGGCGTGCGGGGCCGGCCTGAAGCCAGGCGGCTTTATTTACAGATCCTCTAGTAGGCGGTGGTAGAGGCTGGGCTGGGAGGGCGCTGGCCGCCGCCACCTCTGTCCAGGGTGCTGATCGCACGCAGTGTTGGGTGTCTCTCCTGCGTTTGCCGGGATATTAACAATGACTAAAAATCATTATAGGCGAGTGTTACTGAAAGATTACCAGGAGCCAGGCACTGAGCTAAGGGCTTCCAAGCTCTGTATAATTTAATACTCACAGCAACCTTAAAAAGAAAGATTTTCCCATTTTAAAGATGAGAAAACCGAGACTTCTACAGGTTAAAGAGCTGGAGTTGGGGATGGTTAGGGGGGAATTTCACTCTATCTGTCATGTCTGATTTCTTCCATTATTTTTTCTTTTAATAACCCAAAATATGTTCATGTAATACTTGTGCATTAAAAATAAGCTTGAAAAATCTGAAAATTTTTTCTTAACTTAAGATGTTCTTCTGGGCAAATGACTGAGGTTCTTCAAAGAAAAGGGAAAGAGAGAGATAATAATCAAATACATTGTGGGTGGACCTTGTTTAGTTCCTTACTTAACAAGCTAAATGTAAAAAAAATGAAATATTTGAATATGGACTGAGTATTTGATGATTTATGGAATTATTGCCAATTTTCTTAGATATGATAATGACATTGTGTGTGTGTGTGTGTGTGTGTGTGTGTGTGTGTGTGTGTGTGTGTGTGTTAACTCTTTCTGGGAAGGAAAAGCAAGAAAACCTCTTTAACTGTTAAATTTTTGGTTAAAAAGAACTGTTAAGTGACCTGCCCAAGATTACTTAAGAGTCCCTTCTCTCAACCACTCTGGCAGCTCACCATCAGCAGATCTGAGCAGGTCTACAGCTTGGTGTGTTATACAAGTCTGTCTACAAGTTTGTGTGGTCATCTCTGCTCGGGTTGACATAAGTGTTGGTATTGTTTCTTTGTGTGTGAGATCTCTGTGCAGCAAATTTTAAGTGCCAACTGTATGCCAGATTTTCTATAATAATATCTTACAGCACTTTAAACTCAGAACAATCCTGGGAGGGAAGACTTGCTATTCCAGTATCGCAGATGCAAGGAACTGAGGCAGAGAAAGTAATTTTCCTGTGGTCTTATACTAAGGGATGGAACTGGAACCCAGGTATTTTTCACTCTCCTTCCTAGTGTTCTTGGTAATTGCTTAAACCACAGTAGCCTTAATAGTGTATGCAAGACTTGTGCCTGAGTATGACTTCATCTAGTGGGTGGAAGTAAGGAACTGTGTATGTAGTCATAGCAGCACCCCTCTTCCTGTGATGCCCTGGGGTGGAAGATACAGGGGATTACAGATTAGCAAGAAAAGAGAGTTGATTTGAAATGAACGAATCAATGGGGATGATCAAATCCACTAAAGATGATATGATCTGAAGAATTTATTTGGTGACAAAACAGATCTAAATTTGATTTGGAAGCTGGAATCTTTCTCTCCATAATGATAAAGTCATCTTGAGCACCTGCCAGGCCCCAGTCTCTCTCATCTATAAAGATACCTAGAAACTATGTATATATAGCACAGCATCTGGGGCAGAACAAGAATTCAGTTAAAAAAAAAATAAACCTTTGTTATCAAAGAAAGAAGCACAATATAATTCATGGAAGCCAGACTTGGAGTCAGAGAGGGGATTTTCTCAAAACCCACTAGTTGAGTGACCTTGGGCAAGCAATTTAACCTCTCCAGGCCTCACTTCCCTTTTCTGTGATAAAGAGATAATCACACTTAAAGAGACTGTAAAAATTAAATGAGATAATGCATAAAGTGCTTGGCATAGTGCCTAGCACATAGTAAGTGTCCAATAAATGTTAGCAGTTATTACTCTGTGCTAGGTGCTTTACATACATTCTCTCTGAACCCTGTCATCACCCCATAAGGTATTTGATATTCCAATTCAGGCTTCTTTGTATTCCAGATTCATACTTGTTCCATTCACCTGGCTGCCTGCCTCTTTAAGAGCCGTCTGTTTTATTTGAATGTCGGTCCATCTAGTCAAAGCTATGGTTTTTCCACTAGTCATGTATGGATGTGAGAGTTGGACTATAAAGAAAGCTGAGTGCCTAAGAATTGACACTTTTGAACTGTGGTTTTGGTGAAGACGCTTGAGAGTCCCTTGAACTGCAAGGAGATCCAACCAGTCCATTCTAAAGGAAATCAGTCCTGAATACTCATTGGAAGGACTGATGGTGGAGCTGAAACTCCAATACTTTGGCCACCTGATGTGAAGAACTGACTCATTTGAAAAGACCCTGATGCTGGGAAAGATTGAAGGCAGGAGGAGAAGGGGACAACAGAGGATGAGATGGTTGGATGGCATCACTGACTCAATAGACATAATTTTGAGTAAACTCCAGGAGTTGGTGATGGACAGGGAGGCCTGGCATGCTGCAGTCCATGGGGTCGCAAAGAGTTGGAGACGAATGAGCAACTGAACTGAACTGAGAGTCAGTGTTGGGGACTGACATAGGGGATTGGAAGGGAGACAATCGGGGAAGGGCAAGCATTGGAGAAAGAGCACTAGTGTGGGAGTCATGAGATTGGAATTGACACCCCAGATTTTCCATTAACTAATTGTGTGACCTTAGTCAAGTTTTTCTTCTCAGAGTTTCAGTTAACCCTTCTGTAAAATAAGATGGGTAGACTGGAAGAGCTAAGACATTCTAAAACTGGTAACTGGATGTGTTCAAGAGACTTTGAGTAAGATCTAAGAGTATGACTGTGAATTTTGTGGGACTCTGAGAGAGTGTGAAAGGGGAGTGTTGGGTGGAGATATAGGGTATGGAGTTGTGGTTGCAATAATATAAATGACAATAACTAGGAGGGACATGTGACTAGGTTTCCTTAGGACAAAGCATGACAGTGTGAGGCTGTGGGGGAGTGAATATTGGGTGACTGGGTGTGTTTATGTAAGTGGGTGTGTGTAAGCGTCAAGTTCTATGAATGTATTGTATGCGAGGATGTGGGTGTAATGTATGAAAATTATTATAGTCAAATTTTGTGAGAATGTGAGTACAATTTTAAGGGAAGTATATGGGTTGTGGACTATATGTGAATATGCGAGTGTAGGGGTGATATATATGAGACGGAGACTGACCATGGGCTGATATGGAGAGAGGGATGGTGGAGAGATCTGTAAAGTAGGCACCACAAGTAGGAAGACCCTGAACCGCATCATCCTCCCCTTTCCCTAACCTATGGAGCCCCCTGGAATGATCTACAGCTGACTCAGATGTATTGATTTGGGATAATCTGTTCACTGTTTCCCCCACACAGAGCTGGAGACCCAGTTTTATGCTTCACAGCTGTGGTGAATTAACACTGGAAGTCCCACCATGAGCAAACCCAGCCGAGCCTCCCTCCTACTCTCTTCCTAACAACCTTGGCCAGGGGACTGCAAGAACAGCAGCAAGACTGACAATGAATGCACATTCTTGGGGCCAGGAAAGCTGCAACAGACCTCATCCCTGCACTGAGGAGGCAGAGAAAGATTTGGTAGAGAACTTTTCATGTAGGACTTCAGCTTATGAGGTAGTGATTGTATATAGAACACATACAGATACACAACCACATTTGTATAGAAGGTTTACTTAAACCTTCTTAATCACACACACACACACACACACGCATACAAAGTGGTCTGAAGAATTAGGGGTTTTGTTGTTGTTTTGCCTTTGAAGAAAGAGCCCTTTTATTTAAGCAAATGGTAAAGGACTGATGATACCCTCTTATGGTAAGAATATAGAGTGGTACAACCTTTTGAGAAGGTAGTTTGACAATATATACCCAAATGTAAAATGTGTATTTTTTCGATCCAATACTTTTGTTTCTAAGAACTTGCCCTAAGGGGATAATCGTACAAATGTGAAAAGATCTGTCCACAAATATATTCATCTCAAGTGTGTTTAAAACAGTGCAAAACTAGAAATATCCTAAATGTGGATCAACAGAAGACTGACTCAATACATCATACAGTGGAATATACTTCAGTTATGCCAACAATCACATAGCTCTATATTCATTGAAACAGAATGGCATCTATCATATATTTTTATGTAAGAGAAGATTACAGAACAGAACATAGAATTTGATCCTGTTTGTGTCATATTATGCACCTGTGTCTATGTTTATTTACAGGCAGAAAGAGTTGTCTGGTGAATGGTCATTCAAATAGCAACTGGGGTTGTCTAACTTATATGGGCATTATTTTTGTCTTTCTTCTCTGTATTTCCTGTGTAGGAAGGAAAGGTGAAAGAAGAAAAAGAAGCTTCCTATGTGCCTTCTGTTCACCAGTCTCTGCACTCAACACAGGGGGCATAGCAATGAGTGAGGTGCCAATCCCCTTAGGGACCGCCCAGGATTAAACCTCCACATCAAAGGTGTTGGGGCTGACAATATATCGTCAAATGTGCTATAACTTGATATAGCTTGAATATCATCAAATGTTCTATATCTACAAACTGTCATCTTCCTCCCTTTGCCAGCTCCTTGCTGGATCCATGTTCATCTTTGAGAAGACAGTGAGAAGATGTGTATCCCCTGGAGAGTCCATGGGCTTGGCAGTAGGGGAAAGGAGATCCTTGGATAAGGCTGGAACAGCTGTGGAGACACCTTTTGAGGAGGGAAGTCTCTGTCCTCAATGCCCCTTCCCATAATAAGAGATCAGAGTCCGTCCTCAATCATTTTTTAACTTCCTCAGTCAAAATAACCCTCTTGAAAGTGCCTGAAATCATCCTCCTCTGGGGAGAAACTTCTTAGGGCCTTGGGCCTACAAATGATACTAGAGGCCAAGGATTTCACTGCTCCCATAGTAGTCTCATTTTGAGGATCTTCTGCTTGAACTCCTTCAGGGTAGGAGACTTGCTTCTTCCTGAGATAAGCTTTTTGGTTTCAGGCAGCTCTGATGATTAGAAAATTCTTTCTTAAAGAAATGCGGTAACCCATATCTACCTCCTGGAAGGTGTTTATCCTCCATTCCCAGTAAGGAGATGTTCTTCAAAGATGGTAGAAGGTAAAGTAGTGTCTGCTGAGAGTCCTGAGGTCAAAGGGAGATGTGAGCCAGGACAGTGCAAGGAAACGAGTGGGAACCAACTCAGTCACTGCCATTGTACCCCCAGTCGTCATCATGCCAACATGTGGATCAACATGTGGGCTCAGGGATTTCCATTGTGGGAAAAAAGCTAACCATATCCTAGCATTGTTGGGGAGACAGACATTATGACAGGGAAAGCAAATGGTGCCAAATTCCAATGATCACTTATTAAAGTAAGGTGACATTGGGCTGGTCCCTCTTTGGGCTGGTCACCTCTTGGGCTGGTGGCCCATATTAAAAAAACACAGAACTTTCTAATATTTATAAGGTTTGAAAAATCCCTTTTAAATTTGAGATCCTGTATGAAGGAAGGAGGAGTCCGTTATTTGACTTGATTTTACTCTATGAAAATAATACGCCAAGGATCAAGTTCAAGCCCCTTTCCTGGTTACGTTCAATGGACATGATGCAACCTCCTCCCTTCTCCACCTCCCTGCCTTCCTCAAACACCACACACCAGAGGGTCACATTCTTCCTCATCTCTACTCTTCTGCATCTATTGTGCCCTCTGCCTTGGTTTGTAAACTCCTTTTGCCCAAACTCAATTCTTGCTGAGCCCTGCTATACCTGCACTTGACCCCTTCCTGTTGGTCCAGGGCATCTTGGGCTGCTCCGACCCGCATCTTGCTCATTGCTTTGTGGTTGATTGACTTGTAAGTCTTCCTCCCTCATTAGAACTGTGAGTTCTATGAGGGCAGGGTCTACATCTCATTTTTTGTACCCCCAGTGCCAAACCAATGCCTAACACCTAGAAAACAAGCAGAAAACAGTTGAATGACTGAAGAGGTGTTGAGAAGAGGATCATGACCTTTATCAGAGGCAAATTCAGCCTCTTTTCAAAGTTGCTCTTGGAATGACAGGCAGAGAGGGGAAGGCATTCTACTTCATCTAGTGTCAATACTAGGATGGTTGTGTGGCCATGGGCAAATTACTGGATTTCTTTGAGTCTTAGCTTCCTTATCAGTCAGGTAGAGGGGGTACATAATAGTATTTTCCCCCAAGAGTTGTTATGACAAATCGAAAGTAGCAGTGTAGTGTGAAGTGCCTAATATAGCACCTGCCACAGAAGTGCTATTATCATCCTTGTATTTGTCATTATTTGCAGTGATCATAGGGATTATTATTGTTACTATGTAACAGCCTATTTCTCTCCCCTGGAAAACTCTGCGCCTTCTGTCAAAGCCCCAGATCAAATGCCACCTCCTTTAAGAAACCTTCCCAGACGCCCTCAGGAAGTCCTGCCCCCTTGACTGTGCAGCACTTCCTGTGTGCTTCCATTTCAGTGCTCATAGGGCATTGTGATGTTTGTAGAAATCTGTCTTCCTGCCTGATGGTGAACCTCAGGAAGGCTAAGGCAGTCTTGGCTTTCCTTTGCCCTCAGCTGCTCTGACACGTGGGAGAATTCAAAAGTGTTGGGTGAGTTGGAGGAACTTCCAAGTTCCCGGAAACACCAACGTGTGCTGGAAACCAGTGAAGATGCAGTATTAATGATGACTCAAGGCACTGAGTTGCCACTGCTCCACAGATTTGAGTTCCACGCCTAAACTATTTAATGCAGATGATGGTACAATCTCAATATATTTATAGAATTTTTTTTTAAGAAGGGAGGGAAGAAACTCAGTCTGAGAGATAATATTACCACAAGGAGGAAGCTGTTCCCCTTTGCTCACTTCTCCCCCTGCCCCACATGGTCCCCTCACCGCCCCCAGCACAGGGCTGTCAGTTTTGTTCCTGCTCTGGTGCAGGTATGCTGTAAGTACGCTTTTGAAGGGGCTGTCTTGAAGCACTCCCTCCACTAGCCGGTAGGTGTTTATTTACGCCAAGTGAGCTTAACAGCGGCAAAATGAGGAGGGTTGGGAGAAATGAGTCCCAAACTCAGAGAGAGCTGTGATCGAGATCTTATTTTCCACGCACTGTTGCATCAGGTTTGTGGCCTTGCACACAAGTATTTCCTGTGGACACAGCAGGATGTTAATAATAACTAATGCACGATAATAACAATACTCCTCACTTGTACTGCATTTAATGACCTCTTGGATCACGTTTACATGGCCTCACTGTTCCCACTAGTCTAGAGAGTGAGGTATGTGGGACAGATATTCCCATTTTACAGATTGGGAAACTGAGGTCAAGAGGACTTGCAGAGAGCCACCCCACTACTTAGAAGCAGATCTGAGAGGTGAAGTCGGGGCCCTGCAAATTCGTGGTCATATTGACATTTGGGCTCCTGCAACTGTAGGTTTGTTGCAGGCGTACACCTGGGGGAGCTCTTTAGGACCTGGCAGCAACCCTAAGAGGGTGGAGTCCCAACTGTCTTACAATTAGTCCCTTTCTTGGAGGACCTCGCGCCCTGGGCTGGTTCGGCTGCGGGACGGCTGAGCGAGGGCCGAGGGGAGCGGGGAGAAGAGCCACGCGGACCTGACGGGCGCCCGCGAGTGCGAGGAAGGCGCTAGCGGGGCCACCCACCCACTTTCTGGGCGGGAAGACTGAGGCTCGGGCGGCGGGCGGCCGCCCCCTGGTGGCGGTGGGGCGGGCGGACAACGGGGCCCGGCCCGACAGTGGCGCGTCCTCGCTCCCGGCCCGGCGGAGGCGCTTCGGCTCTCGTGGCGCCCGCTCCCCCCGCCGCCTCCCCCGCTCCCTCCACTTTGGGGATAATTTAACATGTTTCACACTAACTTTCCCGTAATGGCCACGGAGCCTTTAGAAGTGCAGCCTCCCCGCTTTATCGGCGGCCGCGCTAATGGTTATCTCGCAGCCGTGCCCCCGGCGATCCTGTCAGGAGTAAATAGAAGCTGACACAGTCATTTGCTTAAATCTTCTCCACACTTTTGCCGCATTTCCCTCCAGAGGATACCCCTGAAACAACAATTATTTGAAATGTCACGCGTTTCTGCCCCTGGGCTACCAACAAATGAACATTAAATCTATTAACAGCAAAAAAAATTAAATGTTTACTTTTCCGCGAAGGTGTGAGGGGCCGGAGTCAGGGAGGGGCCGAGGCAGAGACAGGGACGGAAACCCGAGACAGAGACCGAGAAGCCGAGAAACCCAGGCGTGCGAGGAGACGAGGAAGCTGGAGGAGGCTGGAGAGAGACAGCAGGACAGACTGAAATACAGAAAGAGAGACTCGGAGCAGGCGCGGGGGGAGCGACGTGGGGAGGAAGGGCCAGAAACACAGGGTAAGACAGAACAGAGATTGAGACCAAAAAAAAAAAGAGAGAGAGAGAGAAAGAGACAGACTCTCAAGAGAGTAGCAAGGAGGGCCAAGAAGGATGCCCACAAAATGAGACATGAGAAAAAGCAGAAAGAAACATTGCGCGCTCATAATGCTGCCACTCTCCCAGTTTAAACAACAAAATGAAAACCAGAACGGGGCGGGCGGGGGGCGGGGGGAGCGGGGGTGGGGGGAGAAAGGGGGCCAGGTTAGGGGGTGGGGTGGGCTGCATTTCCCAGGGGAGTGCTGGAGTGAGCTGGGGTGTATTCTGGGAATAGTACTCTCTTAGGCCTTACCCTGCAACCTGGTGTCCTTTGGGCCTTGCAGGCGCTGGCCTGGGCTTGCACTGAAGTGGGGGACGGCACTGCCCTCCATGCCCCTCATTTGTCCAGCGGTGGGTGGGGGTGTGTGTGAGAGAGGTCTGGAGTGCCTGCAGCTGGAGACTCAGGGGACAGCAGGTGTGGGATGAAGCAGATAGGCAAGTGTCAGGGTCCATGGCCTGGGGTCAATGGCCATCCTGGCTGCCCCTGTGACTCAGTGTCCCAGTCTGTATAATGAGAAGCAGACCTCTGGACCTCCACTCCACAGTCACCTGAGGGCCAGATTGTCCTGAGTACAGTGTCTCCGTTGCCCTCCCCTGGGCCTGTGTGACATCTGAGAGATGTCATACCTGGTACTGTGGAAGGATCTGGGGTATGTATGATCTTGTTTTTTGGTTCCCCAAGGTCAGTGCCTCACCACGGGTGATGTGTTCACAGAGCACCCACTGTGGGAAGGAGCCCAAGGGAAGGCCAAGAAGCTCCAGTCATTGAGGACCACTCATTTCTCCACACCTCCAACCAGAATCAGGGCTCCGTGAGAGGCCAGTAAGAGGGTAAAGGGCCAGGCAGCAGGAAGGCCTGTGAGGAGGTTCTCCAACAGTTGGAGGTGTTAGTGGGGTTGAAGGGGGCGAGGGAGGTGGGGGTGTCTGAGGGGCCAGTGTAAGCTCTTTTCACCTCCCAGCTCCCCCCTACTCTTACATCTCCTGGCGCTCCACGGACTGTATTCCTGTGACATTTTCAGTTACAGCAAATGGGTCAAGTTTCTTTTCAGTGCCAGGTGAGGCTCTCATCCTGGGCCGACTCAGCATGGCCAGACGCCTCTGGATTCTGGTTTCACTGCTCTCCTGGGGACATGTGTCCAAGCTGAGACTGCACGCTAGGGCTCTTGGTTAGTGTGTAACTGGGTGTGAACACTAGCTCCATACACACACATCTGCCTGCACCAGTAACACATGCAAACACAGAAGTGAGGCTATGAATGTGCTCTCACACTACTGCTTTAAATGTGGACATTTTTAGCCTCCTATGAACCCAACTTTGAGATACACATGCAGAGCACATTCATGTGGGTACACAGATGATCACCTTTCATGTTCAAACGTAACCTTGCACACTCAGACATACACTCAAGGTGGCTCCATCCCCCTGCCCTTTACCCTGACAATGCCCACCTCCAGTCTTCTTACTCCAAAGGAAAATGGCAAAAGGCTACGTATGTATGTCCAGGTCACAGAATCTGTGTTCTTTGTCTGAATGTAAGGTTGTGTATGTGTGCCTATGTGTGAATGGCAAAGAAAATTTACATGTATTTCTTTGCTTTGAACGTGGACATGTTTGCTGCCTACAAGGATATTGTAACTGTGTTTGTGTGTGTCTCTTGGAGTGTTGTGTGCCCCTGTGGTTGTGTGTGACTGAAAGTGTGTGGTGGGGGGTATGTGGGGGGGGGGTGAGTGCTATTTAAATAAAAAAGAAAGGAAGTGAATCAGGGTCGTTTCCATTTTAATTGTAAAACAGATAAGCACTAAACACTTTGAAAAAGTAAATGACTTGAGAATAATTACTCTCTATTACCCAGCGTCCCAGGGGGGCAGTTGGAGGAGCCCAGATGGCTACAAAAATGGGATTTAGCAGAAAATTGAAGACATTATTCACCGTAACACATTATCAATTACCTTCATATCAATTACAATAACCTTACATTAGCGAGGGGCCCCGAGACCCTCAAGCCCTGAGACTGTGGAATCACTGCAGGCCCGTGGGGGAGGGGTTGGGAGGAGGGGTAAGAGGATGGGAGGGGACTGGGAGGGTCTTGCTTCCATCTCTCTCTTGGAGATGCTGCTGGCTTAGGCCCTCACACCCCATTCCGGGTCTCTACTCCTCAAATTTTCCCCAGTCCCAGCACTCTAGGCTGGGGCTCGAATGGAAAATAATGAGTGGGAGCAGGTAGCGAGCTGAAGGGTGAAGGATTGAGAAGCTGATGGAGAGCTACAGAGGCCAAGAGGTGCAGGTGATAAGAGGCTGAGAAGTGAGGGAAATAAAGGGATGGGGGTGGCCTAAATAGGCCCGAGAAATCTAAGAGGCTGAGATTGAAAATCTGAAGGGGTAAGGGGGCTAAGATGCTGAAGAATTACCTTCTAGAAATTTTGCTTTTATTCTGTGGTCACTTTCTAGTCCATCCACCTCTCTTAGACTTAGGGCTTTTCTAGGCTTTCCCTTCTCCCATCTCCCCTCCCTGCCCACTGCAGTTTCTACTGGTTCTTTCCTCCCACCCCAAAGTCTCTTAGATGGAGTAGAATGGGAGGTGGTGTAGGGGGCCTCTTGAGAATGAGTTGCACAAGACATTCAAAACTGAAAGTCATGAGTCTTAGTCCCCTGCAGTAGGAAGCACAGAAGTGAGATTAATGGAAAAACTTCCTAGAGTAAGACTCTGAGACTGAATCCATGTGTCTCCTCTGTGACCTGGGAATCAGTCAGTGGAGAAAGGAGCCGGAAGACCCTGCAAGGGCAGGCTCTGAGATAGAGTTAGAATGAAGAGTGCAGCCCTGATTTCTCCTTTATCTCCTCACTGGCACACACAGCACCCTTCACTGACGGGGGCGGGGGGCAGGGGAGGGGGGGAACCAGCCAAGCCAGTCCAGCCATGCGCCACATGTGGCCACTGAGTGCTTGAAACATGGCTAATCCCGATGGAAATGTATTGCAAACAAAAAATGCACACTGATTTTTAAAGAGTTAGTATTGATAAAAAAGGTAAAATGTCTCATTTTCACTTTAAAAATATTGGCTACATGCTAAGATGGTCTTATTTGAGCTATATTTTAAATATTTATTTAAATTGTAACTACATATTAATTTAAAACTTGATAAAATGAAATGAATTCATTTCATCTGTTTCTTTTAATGTTTTTTTAAAATATAGCCACTAGAAAAATTTAAATTGTGTATGTGGCCCACACACATTTTATTGATATTTCTGTTGGACGGAGTTAAGCTAAAGTTCCTGGGAAGGAAAGGGTTTGGGAGGAGAGCAATTCTGGGGGTCCCTCCCTGGGATTCACTTCAAAAGGGCCCTTTTTTTCCTAGAGGACAGGGCCCCCTAAGGAGCAGAACTTCTGAGATGGATTGAGGCAGGAATCTTTTCCTTTTCCTTTCTGAAACCTAACCCCCTAAATCAGCCATTTGGTTCAGGATTCCCAAGGAAACAGAAACCCATGTAGTCACAAGTTCCCACATCCAGTTCATCCCTTCTCAATGCCCATCCTCAACATGTACACACATATGTTCTGCCCATGCATACGTTCTGTGCTCACATGCTCATTTGGGCATTAACACGTTCTCCCACTGGGCATGCATATGTCCATCTCTCTCACAAGTGCACACACATTCCTTGCTCATATGCACACTCACATTCACACTGCTGTGCACGTGTTCTCGCACTTTCTGCCATGTGACAGCTTCACATGGACACGTGTGCATTCACACACTGCATCCTTGTAGACGTGTGCATCCCATTTCACACACATAGCAGGGCCAGGAGGGCAGGCTCGGGCAGAGTTGTCAGCTTGATTCATGGTGTGTGTGTGTGTCCAGGGGAGTGAGAGCTAATAGTGCCCCCCTCCCTCAGGCTGGGCCCAGAGGACTAATTGCTAGTAATGAGCTAAAAGGAGCTCAGAGCTGGCCTCAGGCACCGGATGAAGATGTTTCCAGAGACCAGCCAGAAGCTGTCCTGCTGTTTTGTTGATAGAAAATCCTTCTCCCCCAGCATCCCCTCTCTGTCTCTGTCGCCCCTCCTGGGCTCCCTCTGGTTCCCACAGCCTCTGAGAGGTCCAGCCATACCCCAACCCTGATTCTCCCATTAGCCTCTCTGCCTCCTCCTGAAGGTCCTACCCCATCACAGCATTTGCCCTCTCTCCTGCCCTCTTCTCTCTCCTCCCTGATGGGGACCTCCTAAGGTACCCACTGAATAGGAGACAGATTTCCAGAGGCTCCAAAGGTCAGATCTAGGGCTAATGGGAAAGGTTGCAAGGATCCTCATTGTAACTGGACCTGAGGAAAACCTTTCTGGTAATAAGGTCTGCCCAATAATAGAAGAGGACCGTGCTGAGGTCCCCATCGCTGAAGTATTCAACAACACTCACTGAGGATGCTGTAGAGAATACAATCCATGGGAAGGGAAGTTGCAGAGAATGACCCATGAGACCTCTTCCTGGGATTATTATTATAATTACTTATAAATTATTAATATAATTATTCACCAGTACTAATTATTATAGCCACCATAGGTCAAGTACCTATAAAATGCACGTACTTTACATTTTTAGCCGTCTCCATTCATCCTCACAAACATCTACCTGTAAAGTAGACATTATTATCCTCATTTTGCAGATGAATAAACTGAGGCTCAGAGAGGTCAAAGCAGGAGCCAGGGCCACATGGCCAGTCAGTTACAGAGCAAGGATTTGAATCAAGTGTGTCTTATCTTCATACTCATACAATTTCCACTAAAACTCTTTCATTCATTCTCTCAACAAACATTCATTCATCAAATAGAGAACCTCTGATTTAGCAAATAAAGACTAAAAGGGATCAGAGTCTTAAAGGGACCAAACTTAAAGGAATTTGGGGTTGGTGGCAACCAATGCCTCAGTTTAGAAACAGAAAAAGAAAAATCCTCGACAGAGATTCCCTCCACAATCCCCAAGTGGCTATATGTGTCTGGTGTGGGCAGGCATATCTCTGTGTATATGAAACCACCTGGGAACACACAAAGAACCAGCAGCCACAGGGGTCTTGGGGAGAACTGGAGGGCACGAAAGCCCAGTGCCATGCTTTGCCAGTCTGAGGGAGGGATCTGGGTCCAGGGAAACCCATCTCTCATATTGGCACATTAGTGTCATTCAACAAAGGCCAGGCAGGATCTGAGGGCCTTCTAAGCACACTTCATTCTCCTTTCTCCACCCTCAAGCAGATATTTGGAGCAGGGGGCGGGCAGAAGGGAGGGAAGGAAGGAGAGAAAAGGAGGGTCAGGTGCTGGAGTGGGACAGGGCAGGGGTGGCACCCAGAGATTTGGAGGCTGTTTATGATGCAAATATGTGTAAAAGCTTTGCATTGTCTCCCCTGAGAAAGGAGCCTAAAATTGAAGTCTAATTATAACGAATGATTGTTAATGAGTTGTCTAAACATAATAGATGGAAAGAATTAAACACCCAGAAGAAACAGGGTTTCATTAACACACAATAAAGAAACCACAAGTGGGGTGAACAGAGGCCCCCCCTTCATGGAAGACAACCCTTCTTTCCTTTCCCCCACGGATGGGGCTGGCAAGTGGGACCAAGACCAGGATCCCATAACTGGAAAACTTGGGACCATTAGGTGACCCTTATTGTTGAGGGCACCTGTCTACAAGGGTGGGCATTGTCCGGGCCCACACCTGCTTGGGTACACATGAGTGCCTGCCTTAGAAAGGCATGTCTGCCGCCCTGTAGACATTTAATCAAAGTAAGTGTTCTTCCTATGAGTGGACTCTAGTGGATGGTGGAAGGTGAAATCTCAGAGAGGGACATGGGGTCAAGAGCAACCTGTGGGCTTTGGTGGTCTTCCTGAAGCCAGCCTCCTGCCCCCCTCCACCACCTTTTGGCTCCCAGGGAGGGAAAACAGATGAGAAAGGACATGTACCACGTACACATGTGTACAACTCTGAAGGTCGAGCGTCAACCACACCCATCTGAACTCAGAAGGCCAGAGGGAGGAAGGACATCAGAGATCATCTGACCCAAACCAGCTGACCTAACACAGATGATGCCCCGTGAGGCCCAGAGAGGGAAGGTGACAATTCCAAGGTCACACAGTTCAGAGCTAGATCTCATACTAGTCCAGGGTGCTCTAGATTTTAAAGCATCCATTGCTCATGAATGCATGGCTTGGAGCAAGGCCACTCAAACAATAAGATAATGTTCTACATACACACATATTACACATAGGTAACACTGGGACTCTTCCGGGTAAGGTGTGAATGTTTAGGGGTTGTGAGGGAGGCAACAGGAGCCATATTTGTGTAGGGAGAGACTGGGCAATGCCAAGTAGTCCCAGGATGGCAAAATGTGCCAGAGCATACATACATATGGGTTATTGGAGGGCAGAACACAAGAGCTGGAGAGAGGGCTTTGATTGACAGGTTAATGAAGCGCTTTATACTGGTGGTATAACTGCAGAGGCAGGCTGTGAGAGGGCACACACACACACAAACATACACACCCTGATGCGAGCAACACCCAGCAGGGCAGAAGCCAGGCTGGCCAATCTCCAGAGTGATCTTCCGGAATCCAGAAGGATACCCTCTCTGCACCTTCACCCCTGACTTTCTTGTGGGTTTGGTGCAGTCCTGCAATTACATTGATTTAGTCCAGGTCATGCATGGATAGGGAGGTGAGGGAACTAACAGGACCTGGAATCCCTGGTTCTTTGTGCTCAGCGTTGAGGTGACCTCACCACAGAGGGAGTACAGACAAGGCTGAGACTCCCTCCAAGACTGAGTTCAAACACCCAGGCAGGCACCATAAGGATGAGGGTGAGGTGGGCTTGTGAGTTAAATTCTAGATGGACGCACAGGTCCTCACCCTATCGACCACCCACCCCAGACCAGACAGCCTACCCTCCCCCTACCTTCGCCCTTCTTTTGACCCCGCCCCCCTTGGAGCCAACACTGATTGGCTGCCATGCAGGCAGTGCCGGCCAACCAGCCCCCGCAGCGCCAAGAAAAGTTAATTTGGAGTTCTGGTCTCTTCCCAGGATGCATTTGGGCGGCCGCCCGTAATGAGATGCATAATTGCGGAGGCCTGCCAACAAAAGCAGGCTGGATTTAATTGAGTCAACGCATGGCCATTAATAATCTGACGGCAGTCCTCCCCCACCCTCACCCCACCCCCACCCGCCATCATCCAATGCTCTGCAGCCCCCACTGGGCACACTGGGCTCCCGTCCCAGGCTGGTCTCCTGTTCAGGGGGAAGCAGGTCTGACCATTCCCCAGCCTGCTCCAGTGCTAGAGAGGCTGAAGGGAGAACCCACTCTCCCCTAAACTATCTCATCATCATCCTGTCCACCTCTCCTGTATACCTTGGTTGGCACCTGTCTCCCATCAATCCCTTTCCCCAATTCAGTCATTAGATCAATATATCCTGAACTCCTATCATGTGCCAGGCACCGGGAACACAGCAGCTACTGCAGACACAAATCAACCTCTTAGAGCTTAGAGTCATCATTCAGTTGTCTTCTCACACCCTTTACATGAGCCTGACCCTTATACCTGTGCCCACACCCCCACACCCATGCTTGACTCTAGCCCTCACACACCTTCCCCACTTGCCTGCCCCCTACACTTGTCCTCATGCCCTTTTCCCATACCTATCCCTTTTATGTCTTATTCAGACACCTATCTACAATACAGCCTTTACCATAGTCCAGTCCCCAGCATCTATTCCCCCATACATGTCCCCAAATCTCCCGTTTATCTTCATACTCAAGAACTCTGTCCACACACACCCTCTCCCACACATCTGCTCCTCTCCTCTCACACCAGTAACTCTTGCGTGACTGCTTCACTGGTACCCTCTCCTTGCCACTTATCTCTTCCGCACCCTCCCCCCATTCCTCCCTTCCTCCCAGGCCCACAAACCTCAACCAAATCTCTCCAAGTGGTCCCATCTCCTAGAGCTGTTGCTGCGTCAGTAAAATGGGGATAGCATTAGTCAATGCCTCAAGGGATTGTTGAAGTGATTATTTCATGAGATAATCCAGGCAGAGGGCACCTGGGAGCACTCTCCAGTGGTGGTTGTTGACTCTTGCGGGGTGGAGATAATCTGATAAACTGCTCCACAATGAGCTTGGACTGCCCCAACCCCCAAGTGATCTCTTAAAATAATCTGCTTTTACCAGATTAGCCCGGAGTGGGCCTGACCTAATCCCAATGGCTGAAGCACAAATGGTCACAACCTAGGCAGTGACCAGCTTTTCATACCTCCTCAGGAAAGTGGGCTCCTTTGCATCCTTACCTGTTCCACACGAACCTGTTTATCCGTGGTTCCCCGGGGGTAATGGAGAGGCCTAGCATCCCCCAAAGTGGACAATGGGGCTTGTGGGAGGAGGGCACAGGGCACTACTCTTCTACCCACTCTCCCCTTTCAGTAAATCTCTGGTAGGGCAGGAGAGGTCAGTCTGAGGGTGGGGGTGGACTTTTGTGGGACCCTGGGAGGCAAAGTTCCTTACGAAAGGAGAAGAGGATTCTCCTTCCCATTCACTCCTCAGTTTCTCTGTAAGGCCAGAGGAGGCAAAAGAAGGGAAAAGAGCCACTACTTGGGGGAGAGGAGGTGGCACGGGGAGAGGTGGATCTGGAGCTCCATCCCGCTCCCCGCCCCGTTCCCACCCCTCCCCGCAAGCTTCCTTGGTTGGGGGCGGGCACTGCGGTTAGCTGTGGGTGCTTAGCAGAGGAAGATACCCTCCGCACCCCACCCCACCCCCGGCCCCCCTGAGCCTCTCTTCTCAATCCATCTGCCCGCTGGCTTCCGGGAGGAGGTGTCGGGAGGAGATGTCGGAGCTGCACTCGGCTGGGGCAACCGGCGGGCGCGCGCGCGCGGGCACGCGACTCCTCAGAGAATCCCCGTCACCGCCGAAATCGCCGAAATTGGCTGCAACTAGTAAAGATGCCAGGAATTTGCACCTTGCTCTGTGACCTAAAGCAAAAATGACATGAACATTGACAAATTTGACAAGGAAATTTGTGCAAAAAACAACTTCTATTTGGCTAGCCAAGCAGCAAATATGCCGGATGATACGCTTTATTAAGCAATCCATTTCTCAGCAATAGCGGCGCCATCTGCAAAGGTTACCGCGCATCAGGCTCGGCACAGAATTTCATCTGCGTCTGCAGTCGGGGCCGCACGCGGACACATTTTTCATGTACATGCGATTCCGGATGCAAATAGAATCCGTGATGAAGGAGGTGACCTTCTGGGCCGAGCCGCGCGCGCTAAAGTCACGCGAGAGCCCGCGGGGAGCGGGCGGGGCAGGAGACAGGGGGCCGGGGTGGGGGGTGGGGGGTGGGGGGTGGCTGGGGCTGAGGGTTGACCACAGAAGAGGGTATGAGAGGGGTCAGGGAACGGGGGTCTGTGGGGAAGGAATCATATATGGTAGCGCTTGGGGTCTGGAAGGGATTTAGGGGAGCCTCGGCCCAATCCTCTCACTTTACAGATGCGGAAACTGAGGCCCAGGACTGGAAGGGGCTTGGCCAAGGTCATACAGCCCAGGGATGGTAGGCCTGGAGCTGGGACCCGGTACCTTGATTCCCAGTCCGGTGTTGGCGCTGAGGGTTCTGAGCATAGTGAGTGAGAGTATGCCTGGGTTCAGGCAGTTTCACCACTGCTAACTGGATAGCCTTGAGCAAATTAATAAAGCTCTCTGTGCCTCAGTTTCCTGTTCTGTACAATGGAGATATGCTATTATCCACTATTAACAAATAAAGCTATTAGCTTTGTTATGAAGGACTGAGTTAATATGCATAAAGTGTTTGGAACAGCGCCTTTCAAGGAGTAAACTATAAAATCATTTGTTGATTAAGTATTGATAAATGTGTGTTTCTATCCTTCCTGGGCTGATGGGAGATGGAAGAGGGAAGCACAGAGGAAAGCTCCTGTTGAGGCAGAATGGGTGCAGATGGGGAGAAATGAGTGAGCTAGGACTCTTCTTACAGTGGAGTAGGGATGGATACCTCATCCCTCTCAAAGGGAAGTCCTCTGCTCCCTTCTCCCATCTCTTCATCTCCTCTATCACCCCATTTCCCTGGTCTTCCTTCTCCCCTCATGCACACAAATAAAGTACATCTTCATTTCTCACACCTAGTTCTGTTCACATATCATTTTCTGCTTGTCATCCATTGGGTCTTCAGGGTCTTTCTTGTAGGATCTCCTTTCATACTCGTGCCTTCAGATGTGCTCATTCCTTTGGGCTTTCAATTGGGTGAGGGGTCACTTAGGGAGGAGCTGTGCTTGTCACTGATGAAGCTACTCTATTGAAGTCTGTGTCTCCCACCACAAATGACCTCACTCCCACACCCTTGGTAACTTAATGCCTAGTCTCTGATTTGAGATAAAACTACTCTGGTCTACATGTTTCACCACCATTTGTCCTTTTCCTGAAGTCCCTTCCTCTCCTCCAAGCCAGGACAAATGTCCTGATGGCACCTATCAAAATCACTGTGATAAGTTTATTCTCTGGTGCCTGCACTCAACACACACAGTGGACCCCTGGGGAAGGTTTAAGCACCAGGCCCATCCTTTGGAACAGACAAGGTTTGCTGCTTACCAGGTCTGATTCCCTTGCGTTCCTCACAATGTCTCCCCACCACCACTGTGCAGTTTCTGAAACCACTGCAGTGTCTCACCAAGACCAATGAGAGAGGTTTGGAGTATGACAGCCTCAAAGTTGGGCTTCCCAATCTAACAATACAGTGACATTGAGTTAATCACTTAACCCCTGGAACCTCAATTTTCCCATCTGTAAAATGGGGGATATTAATAGTAATAACCTCCTTAGGTTATTGGATGGATATTCTGACATAAACATGTTAAAATCAACCAATAAGTAAATAAGTGACTTTTTTTCCTCCTCTTTACCTTTGGGCCCCCACCACCCACTCTGAGGGCTCCTTCATCTCCCCATTCCTTTGCTGCTCCAACCCCTATTAGGAGGAATGTTTCTTCCAAAGGGCCAGGTTTTCAATTGAAAGAAAATCCAGTCCTGCTACAAGTACTCACGTGGGCTCTGAGCCCGGATGACCGGATAGAAGTCAGAAGCTGTAATGTTTGTTGGTTTATTTAACCTTTATTGATGACCTACTATGAAGACCTCAGCTCCACTTCCTGAGGGTTGACTGAGGCTGCTCTCATTTATCCCTGTCTCGGAGATAGCTGCTGAGTACAGGTTAGTTCCATGAAGTGGTAGTTTTGGAGTGCCCTGCGTCCCTCCACGTACCCCTAAACTTGGTAGCCGAGAACTTGCCTAGGCAGGGAACCACTCTAAAACATTCGCAAGCCCAGAGAGGCCCAATTCGGGACCTTGACTTTCTTCTTCCGGTCTTCCAACTCCCTCTCCCCCAACTCCCTGTCCGGGGAGCGCGTCCAGCTTCAGAGGGTCCTCGACTGCCGGATGCAAGAGTTCCGAGGATCGGAGGTCGGCGAGCGCACCTCCCCAGGCTTGTGCGGAAGAAGTGCCCAGTGGTGCAAAACGACCCCCGAGTCCCCGGCAAGTTTCAGACCCAGCCTAGAGGCCTAAGGGGCGGGGCCTGGGTGAGGGGCGGAGCCAATCCCGGCTCTGCCCGCCCCTCCCTCCACGGCTCCGCCCCTCCCTTCCCTGCCCTAGCTGTCCGGCCCGCCCCTTCCCCGGCCCCGGCACGCTACAGTAATCCAGAATGTGTATTTCTGCAGATGATTAAATCAATACAATCCTGACAGGACTTGTTGGAACATGCTTCTTTATTTTGCGCAATTCCTTCCCCGCGTCGCCGGCATTTATCACCCGCTCGGCTGTCAGAGCCGAGATTGTGCGGGGCGAGGGCGGGGTGGGTGGGGGAGGTTCGCGCTGCGTCTGGTGCAGGGGCGGCCCTTAGGCTGGCGGAGCAGACCTGCGGCCCCCCTACACTAACACAGACAAACCAACTTAGGGGTCGAACTGCGCCCCCAACCACACACTGCCCGCGACCGGCTCCCCTACGGTCGGTTAGCAGGGGCGGGGAGCAGGAAGATTTGGGTTGGGGGAAGGAGGCAGGGGAGGCCGTCGAAACGGGGACCGAGGGCCTCAGGCCGCACACAAACTCCCCTTTACACGCTGAGCTCCTACTCGAGGTCACGGCACGGACGGACCGTGCTTCCGCGAATCCTCTCTTACCCTCTTCTGACCTCGGTCCTGGCAGCTGGGGACCCTCGACGGTGGGATGGGGGAGGATGGGGATCAGATCCTTGGCCCTACCCCAGGCTCGGGGAGGAGGGGAGAGAAGGCTGGGACGGAGGGAGACAAGGAGGAAGAAGAACAGGGGGATGATGAGAAGGAGGGAAGAGGAAGGTTGGAGGGCGAGGAAGAGGAGCGGGGGGGAGGAGGGTGAAGGGAGGAAGGCGAGGAGGAGGACGATGGGGAGGAAGGCTGCTGGCTGCGGCGGCGGCCGGTGACAGGTGCCTCGGCGGTGGCGGCCCTCGGCAGACGTGATTGCCGCCGTGGCTGCGCGCCGGAGCGTGACTTTACAACTAATCCTGTTTGTAAGTTATTATTTATCTTCAGGAAAGTTTGTCAAACTTGGGCTTTGATTTTTCGCCCTGATTTCCCTCTTGTGGCGCGCTCTCGCACGCGCTCCCATATAATTTATGACTGCCTCTGGTCCTGATGACAGATTATTAAAAGTAGAATTAGTTTTTCGCGCAGAATTTTTCCACTGGGAATTGGGAAGGCAGCGCTCTCCGCGGAAGGTCTCCGGCGAGGTCTCCATTACTAATAGAAGTTTTTTGATGGGGTGAGGAGACTAATGATTTGAATTTACTGTGGCAGCAGTCACGTGGGCGGGAAGGCATCAGCCGAAGAGACAAGAGGTTAACTTTCTCCCTGTGGAGAGGTTTATTGGATTGTTTAGCAGCAGAAGGATAATGTTTTTGTCATAGACTGCTGGTGCCGCGCTGCAGTGCGGTGGCCGCCAGCGCCGGGAGAGGGGAGAGAGGGGGAGAGGGGGAGCCGGGGAGACCGCGAGAGGCAGACAGACTGACGGACAAACCCGGGAGAAGAGGGAGTTACGGAGGGACACACGGAGACACGGGGAAGCAGGGCGAGTCAGGGAAGGAGTCGAGAGAGAAGGAGACGCAGAGTGACAGACAGAAAGAAAGACGAGAGCCCCAAGAAATACGACAGGGAAGGCGAGGCAGGATGGAGAGAAAGAGCAGGGGCAGAAACCCAGAGAAAAGGAGAGAGGGAGGGAGGGGTGCTGTCAGGTCCCAGCACTGAGAGGGGCGACTCAGCGGGGAGGACGAGGTCCCTGGGGACGTGCGATCCAGGCGCCCAGCCTTGGGTGGGGGCGGGGGTGGGGGATGATAGTGACCCCGGGGCCGGGCTGCCCTCATCCCACAGATGTGTTCGGGAATCCGGGGGCACAGGCCGCGCGGGCGCCCCCAGTCGGGCGGGGATAGGCCTGGCGGGTCCGGGGGGAGGGGGAGAGGGGGGCGGGGGCGCGCGGCGGCGGCGCGTTCACCTGGCCGTGCGCTCGGAACTTGTACTCCCAGCATGCCTCGACAACATGGGAACCGGAGGGGAGTCGCTGCGCAGCTGAGAGCCTCGGCTTAATCTTATGCACCATTAAGCACTCAGCAGCAAGCCCGTCCTGTTCATATACATCATCCACGCTTAATAAACATAATGATGACATAAGATGTAATTCTAGATGAATTTTCATTTTATAGGGAAATGGAGAATTCCTGTAGAAGGGAAAAAAAGTAAATTATCTGGGAAGTGCAAAATAAATGATGTTGCTCCCAGAGATGAATAGAGGTGTTAGAGGGAGAGAGGGAGAGAAGGAGGAAGGAGGGAGGGAGGGAGGGGAGGGAGGGAGAGTGAGAGATAGCGTGCAGAGACGGAGAGATAGAGTCACACCGAGAGAGGCAGAGACCTGGACTGAGAAAGACACGCGGGTATGGGGGTGGGGCAGGCTGCAGGATGTGGGGGAGGTACCCGATGGGATGAAGGCGGCGGGGGTCCCCGGGTGGGAGCTGTGGGGGGTCGGGGCCGGCGCCTGATGGAGGGGCCGAGGCTGGGGGGGTGGGGAGTGGGCGGCAGCGGCCCGGGCCGAGGCGAGGGTGACGGTGACGGACGGGGCCGGGCCGGGCGGCTCATTCATCAAGAGAAGGATCAGGGGCCCGCGGAGTCACTTACGGGCGGAAATTGAATTCTGATGAAAGCGCTGAGAGGCGAGGGCGGGGGAGCGAGGACCAAGCTCGGGCCGAGTTCCCAGACTTGCCAAGGGGAGGGGGAAGGGCCCACAGAGACCTTCCAGATTGAGGTCCACGCCTCCTTCCTGTCTGGAACCCACCAGACCCCACAGCCCCCGCCCCAGGCATCTGGTAGGGATGTCGGCTCTGGTTGGGAAGGTGTGGGACCTGAGGGTGTACCTAGAAATGTAGCTGGAGTCCTCTTCCTGAGGATCTTGACCACAGGGTGCCTCAGACTGGCCAGTGGATGGCTGTGGTGATGGGAGAAGAGGCGGAGGGTAGGGGGTTTGGTGAGAGAATTAGAGGAAAACAACAGGCAAGAAGGGTTAGTGGAGATTGATGGTGTCTCTTCCTTGAGAGTCAGGGAGGGGAAGGATGGGATGGATATGGGGGGCAGTTACAGAAAGATCAGGGGTGGTTAATGGGGGAAATCATTGAGAGGGTCTTAGGGCCAAGGGAATATAGTGGAGGGTCTGTCAATGGGCTCTTGGACTCTGGTGGTATAGTGGTGTAGCTAATATGGAAGGCAGGCCCAGGACAGCAGAAGTGGGACTGTCACACATTAACTACAGAGTCTTCCCCTATTGAGAGGGAAGGACCTCACTAATGAAAGTAGCAGCCTGGATAACACTGATAGAGCTCCCAGGAAGCAGGATGAGACCCACCCCCCACCACTGCCACCCCAACCAGGGCAGCATGGAGGAGAATGAATTCTATCCAGAGTCAGTAGGATAAGGACCTCTCAGCTGGTAGAAAGCCCTTAGCCCCTCCTGCCAAGGGCATGGAGTAGACATTTCCTGCTGACACAGAGAAAGAAACAGGATAAAGATGGATGCCCTGGAGAACTGGGGCTGGGGCTTAAATCTGCTGGATTGGAAAAGGGAGAAGAGCTCCAGACATGAGCTTCCCACCCCACCCACCACCTTGAAACATGTGCCTAAACCCACCCTAACTCTCCACATCTCTTCTGCAGTCAATTGGTATCTTATCCACAAAACCTTTGTGGTATGCTCCCTACCTTCACTCAGGGGTATTCAAAGCCTGGTGCCCAAAGAGACTGGAGCCCAGTAGGTCTGGTCCCCAGCAGGCAAAGAGAAGGGGCAAGAACTTCATATCAGAGAGACAGATAAACCATTCTGCAGGAGTCAGTGGTGCTGTGGATGGTAGGAACAATGAGGACCAGCATAAAAATCTCAGAGAAAGTGGCATCCACTGGAGGATCCTTAGGGCCCCACCAGGAAGACACTGGAATGGGGATGAGGCTAATGGTGGCATTTGAAGTAGAAAAAACAGAAGTAGGGAAGAGGGGAAACTGGAGGAGGTTGGGGAAATATCTAGTTTCTCTATTTGCTTGGATGGGGCTTAGGAGGTATATCGATGGGGTCAGGGAGCATCCCTGGGAGGCAAGGCTAGAAAAGCAAATTCAAGGGGAAAGGAGTGTCCTATTGCGAAGGGCTTCTTTGTCTGTTAACAAAAGGAATGCGGCCTTTTTCTTTGGGCATTGGGGAGCCATTGATCCTTTCTGAGCTGTAGAAGCAGAAGTCAGAGCTGTGCTTTGGGGCTGATTCCATGGATAGGAGGACAGATATGGGAAAGAGACAAGACGGGGAAGTTGTGACCAGGATGATACTTTGCCCCCGCGCCTGTAGGTCTCACCTCCCCTAAGACATCAAAGAGGTGTGAGAAAATCAGCTCTCCCGAGGAGAGCCTTCACTCTTAATTGATTGATTCATCTCTCACCCCTCCTAAATTCCTTTCTTTCTGGAGTTCATCTACCAGAATAATAATGAATAATGTTCTCTACCAGACCTTCAGCAAACATTCTGAATCTCTTCCAGCTCTTCCACCAATGTCCTGCAGTGAGCAATGTGTTGAGGAAAGGGTGGGGGTCTTAAGTCTGTGGATAAGAGGATGGTATCATGGTAGTTACATGATAGGTTGGTTTTGTCCCATCCAGGCTGGAGGTGAACTGGAGCAAGGTGAGCAGCAGATGATTAGATTGTGAAGGTGTTATATCCACAAAGACCAAAGACACACAACCTCCTACCAGGACATGATGCCACTCACTCTTTTGCCTCTAGAGCCCAGGTTTTCAGAATTCTAAAGCTTCAAGAACCCTTAGTGGAGATCCCAGATCCGAGGAGTCACTGGGAGGCCTTGGTGGGTGGGTCCATCATTCCTGCCCTCTCCTCAACCCTACTTCACCCCATTCCCAACTTTCCCAGCTAATCCAAGTGAGCACGTGTGTGCATGCTAAGTTGCTTCAGTCGTGTTGGACTCTTTGCAACCCAGTGGACTGTGGCCCACCAGGCTCCTCTGTCCATGGAATTCTCCAGGCAAGAATTGCCCTCCTCCAGGGGATCTTCCTGACCCAGGGATCCAATCTGCGTCTTCTATGTCTCCTACATTGGCAGGTGAATTCTTTACCACTAACGCCGCCTGGGAAACCTGAGCCAAGTGAAGGTAATGTGCAATTCAGTTTTAGGCTCCACACCAAAGTGACCCTCAGGCAGGTGCCATTTGGCAGTAGAAGAGGGTGGAGCTTTGAGGGATTGGAGGCTTGAGAGTCTCCTGTCATCAGGAGTGCCTTTGTTCAAGGGCCAGATATGGAGCTGGAGCTGAAAGGTCAGTCCTGTCACCCGTCCTCAGAGGGCACTGTTGGGTATGGAGCAGTAGGAGGTGATTCCTTTAATCCCAAGGCCCCAGTTCCATCAGCTGTTGGAGGGGTAAAGGGTCAGCCATGCGCCTCTCAGAAAGGAGTAGGTCCTAGCAATAGAGCCAAGTATACCACTCTGGACAGTGGAGAAACTACACATATACCCATAATCTCCCCGCTATGCTCTCTATTTATCTATAGTCTATGTAACTATCCACCTTAGACACATCCAATACACCCAACACATAAAGCTCGACACGTAGCACACAAATCCACATACATACATAGGCAGGGGTGCAAACCTCATCATGCACGCATTCCCATTTGTGTGTATGTTGTTACACTGTGTTTGTGTGACTGTCTGGGTTTCAGTCGTCACAGTGTGTGACTGTAGGCCACAGTTTCACAGTACACACATGACTGTGCATGTAAGTCATACAGGGGTGCATATACGTATGCATGAACAAATGCGTCTTGCCCAGTTCCCATACCCTGGGGGTTCAGCTAAAGAAGGGGGAGGCAAAGGGGAGCAAGAACATGATGGGGGCAAGTGGGGGTGGGGAACATGGCGGGGGCAGGACTTGAAATTGCAAGAACTACAGGGGAGCAGTGAGCTGAAAAACCAGGCCTGGCTCCTCCTGCCCCCCACCTCTCCAGAGGCCCTCCCAGAAGGGCCCAATGCTGCCGTCCCCTCACCTCCCTTGGAGCCCGAGTTTTAATTTGGGCGGTGTAATTTTGGTGCGAACGGTTGGGCGCCTTTCGTTGGGAAATTGGGAGGAATGCAAACAAGATTTCACTTCATTAAACAGGGGCAAACAGTAGAGAAATTGCACTTACTTATGGAAATGACTTTTAAACATGCACAGCATTTACTGGCACTGCCTGCGCTGAAATTCTGTGCGGATTATACATGTGAATAATTCACCGCGGGCCAATTAGAGCTCACTCTGACCCTAACCCCCACCAGCCCCCATCCCACCCATCTAGATTATGGCTCAGCCTCCTCCCTCCTCCAGCTCCCCCTCTTTCCCTCTCATTCCTAGAGTTTTCCTTTTGAACCCATGCTGAGAAATCGGTTGTCACACACATCTTAAGAGACACCTCAAACATGGTGACACATAGATATTGAAATACCTTGAACATGCTCAGATACACACGGGCACAAATGTGCACACCCACAGGGTGAAACACGCTGGTGCCTCAGGCATGGCAACACACAAACATTTTGACAACTCAAATGTGTTAATACACTCAATTGTGACAAACAGGCTTTGTGAAAAACGGGCTTTGTAACACCTTAAACATGGCAATACACATCGTGACAATGTAAACATGATATTCACAGACACCTATTGTAACACTGCCACATAAATACAGATGCATAATTCATACATGGTGACATACAACCATACACTGTGACAACGGAAACAATAATTCACACAGACACACACTGTAACAACATTAACATTTGGTGACACATGCTCAAACATGATGGCATATAGATTGTGCCAACTCAGAGAGATATGTACCATGTTGTTAAAATGCACATACATTGTCACACACAAGTAACCCATGACAACTCAAACTTGGTGAGACCCTCACAACTTGGGACAACTGAAAGAAAAGTGACACAATTACACGCACTGTATCAACTCAAAACTGATTGCATACAACAATACAGGAGATACAGTAATATCCCTGATAATCCAAACCTAGAAACACATACATTACAAATACAATGGTATAGTCATGGTGACAATTTAAGCATAATGACTGACACTTGGCCGACTGAAACAGGCTTGCTCATGAGAACACACAATGACAACTCAAGCATAGAGACACACATTGGGCTATTCAAACAGTGAGATAGATTTAGGCACAGATTATATCAATTCAGACATCATGATGGCTCTGGTGTGATAGCACACACATTTTGACAACTCAGACATAGTAACACACAGAATATATTTAAAAATTCCAACATGATGATATCAGGTATTCACTTATTCACATGTATGAAATAGAGCATAGGGACACAGAGCATGTCATACAGAATGTCACATTCCTGAATATCATTCACATGAAGACAACATTGAAATAACATAGTTTAAAAAAAGAAAAAAATGTATGGTGCATTGATACAAAAATGATAAACTGAAAGAGCAGACACAAACATACCTTAATCCATGGACATACAAATGAGCCAACAACACATGAATGACGAGGAGAAACGCTTTGAGCCATAATGACGCTCATAATAAATGCGTAGTAGCATTTATGCGCTCTGTGCGACCCCATAGACGGCAGCCCACCAGGCAGCAGCAGCAGCATTTATGCACAAGTACACTGCCACACCCTCACTGACAGACACACTATGACTCCTGACAACCACCCCCCCCCCCGGCCCCACAAAGCCCTACTAAACTCCCGGTCACTATCTAATCAACAGTACAGAGGAATAGACCTCTGGACTCCAAGTATGATGGGGAGTGCTGAAAAAGAGTGTAAAGCCCAGACAAGACTTACACAGGAAAGGAAAATGATAAGGATGCTTGTCCAGTACTCTTCACAAGCGCCCTTGAGGATTCATGTTGACATATCAGGAGAGGCACGGACCTCTTCTCTGCCCCCACCACCATGCAAGAGGGACCCGCCATATTGCTCTGTTCCATCACACAGACAGAGCTCCGGGGCCAGTCTGCGGTGGCCTTAGTGGGAGGTGGGGGCTGTGGAGGCGGGGAGGGTTTGGGGGGAGCTGGTCTACATTAGCGAGGTAACCTCCTGAGAGTTTGGGGAACAGTTTCATGGCTTGGGTGGTCTTTCCCCCTCACATTGGCCCATCTTTTCACGCTGTAGAATCACTTCTACTCCAAGTACCAGGATCTTTGTCCTGCTCCAGACAATATTGAGGGCAGGGCCAAATTAACATCAGCCAGGATCTGCCAGTAAACAGGGGCACCATTTCTGCTAGGAGCTTCCTGGATCACCAAGTTTGCTTCAAGAGTCAGTGAGGGTGTGCATCAGGAAACTTGTGTGTTCACATGTCAGTGTTAGTGTGTGTTCGACTTTGAGCATAGCATGGGTTGGGATGTGTATACCACTAGGAACCAACATCCCTTGAGCCCAGGTGTGTCCAGATTACATTTTAAATGTTCTCATATTCGTGTGCACACCTGAGAGTTTGTATTTATGTAGCCTTTATGGGCGTCCCTGAGAGTAACTGGGTCCATGTTTAATCGTCACTAGGTAGACTGTTTAGACGTCACAGTTTAGACTGTTTGAACAGTGTGTGCGTGACTGTGTCATCATCTCTGATATAAATGCATGTGTCAATGTGAGTGCATCACTATCCTGTTAGCATTGTGCCTGGGGTCGGGTCAGCAGGTTTTTATTGTCACCTGGTGGGTGGTGAAATTTCTTCTGCCAGGTCCTAGAGACCATTAAGGATAAAACAGGTGCCACAACAGGTCACCTTGCCATGGCATTTGCGGTCCTCTCACAGGACTGTGCTGTATCAGGAGTCTTGGTCCCCAAAGTGGTCAGCACCTTTGGGTCACTCCTGTTTCACCTAAGGAGACATTGAGGACATGTGGCCAGCAAGGTCATGCTGTGTGGGCAGTGGAGAGGGAGTGAAATCTGAGCCAGAGAGAGGCACAGGGAGAAGGCGGAGGTACAGACCGGACCACCCTTCCCACCCATGGCGGTGAGCACCTGGGCCGCAGCTGCTCCGCTGCCCTCCACCTCCCTGCCTTCCCCTCTCCCTATCCCAAGTCCCAGCCCACTCCTGTCCTCCCCTCCCCTGAGTCCCAGTCCTAGCCCCCCTCTCCGTGCCCCTCCCCACTTTCTCCCTTGCTCTCTCTCCAACGGGCACATGTCAGAGAACATTATGTGCACCGTGGATTTGCATAATTCAAGAAGCATCAAATTAAATTTGCATAATTCCTTTGATTACACTTGTTATTAAATGTAAGTGACATTGATTTACAAAATGGCCCAATATAAGGTTAATAGCAAATGTCACCTTCCAACAGGGTGAGTGTGGGTGAGCGTGTGTGTGAGTGTGTGTGCGGCAGGGGCAGGGGGATTGCGGGAGGATGGACCTGAGCCCTAGCGTTTCTTTTCTGCCAAGCTCAGCCTCTCTCTGCCTGCTGCTTCTTCTCCCTCCCCTCAGCTGCCCTCAGTGCCCCCAGTCTCCCCTCACCAGGTTCTGAGTCCCAGCATAAGGGGAACAACTGGCCACGTAGTTCCCCTTTTCTTTCCCTTTCTTCCAGGGCTGAATTCAGTGAAGTGAGGGGCAGATGGTATAAGCCAAAGGAGAGAGTGTCAAAAGTTGTGGGCTTAATGGGTAAATGGCTAGGGGTCAAAAGCTATCAAGTGTGAGGGCACTTTGGAATTTGGCCCCAAAGACATCCGTGTCACAAAGTGAGTCACTGCATGGATGCAGGTGGCTTCTGGTCTGAGTGGGCAGAACACGAATGGACTTCATTTCCAAAGCTCCAGGCTTGAGGGCATCCCTGGGCAATGAGGAGACCCAGGTTCAAGACCATGAGGATCCAGAAGCCTAGTAGGGAGGGCCTGAGTGAGCCAAGACTGGAGATGGGGTCGAGGATCCAGAGCGTGGTGCCTGAATACCATGACCAGCCTTAGAGGCTCAGAGGGAAGGGGAGGGGTGGAAGCTTCATTCAGCCCCTCCTCAACAAGAGATGACTGGCCAGCTCCTTCCTATAATATCAAGAAGTGTGTTCAGGACGCAGAACAGGATGGGAAGAGAGCTTCCCTTGACAATTGTAAAGGGCAAGGACACAGAAGTACACACACATACACAGGCATCCCACACACATACACATATCTATGTATGCACACCCATACATACAGACATTGATGTTCCCCCAGGGATACATGTGTGGGTACACACACAGTCATGGACATGCAGCTACATTTGAACGTGGAGGGACAGAAGGCCCCAATAATGTTTATGGACTGGGTTACACATGCAGATATGTGGATGGTTGGCCACCAAAGTACATGAAAATGGAAACTCACAAAGACACAAAACTGTATGGATATACGCACATTGAAACACATGACAATGAGAACCAAGACAGGCCTGCTTTCCTACCTCAAGAAAGGCCTCCCCTCACCAGGACGTCTTCCCACAGCCTCCCAGAACCTGGGGGAGTTGCAGGAGAGAGGACTAGGGGGAGGAGGGGGGGCTTATTCTGCCACCACCTATGTGGGGGCAGGTGGAGAATCATAGGAGAAGGCCCTTCCAAGATCTGTGCTGAGCTTCTCCGGAGCCACCCGCCCCTAAACTCTCTTGCTGAAGGGTCCCTTCCCTCATCCTTAATCTGCCACAGAATGTGTGTGTGTGTCAGGGGCGGGGGCAGCGCCTGGCCATTCATCCTTTCCCCGGGTGAGAATATCGACAAGGCGGTAACTAATCATTAAACCCACTGGCCCCTTTAAACAAGGAAGGAGAATTATGGGCAGAACTGTGGGGGGCAGGGACCCCTCATGGGCCTTCTGAAGGGGAGGGGGTTCAGGACTGAGCTCTGAACACACCTGAGAGCCAAGTTCCACCAGCAGAGAGAAACTGGGCACTCAAACCTGGGGACAGCGTGTGGAACACCATCTTAGGCTGAAACCCACAAGACTGCACAATTGAACGCAGGGGCACTGTCCATACATGTGTGCGTGCACACACCACAAATGCATGCAGCTGTGGACACTCACAAATACATGCAGGATAGTACAGTATGCAGACACAGGTTCCCTCCACCCTCAACTCCTACCTTCTTGGAGTTTAATGATCCTAATGGTCAAGGATAAGAATTCTCGAGGCTCACAAATCTCGGTTCAAATCTTGCTTCTACCATTTCCTGATTGAGTGACCTTTGGAAACTCACTAAATGACTTGGAACTCTTACTTTCTCATCTGTTAAGTGGGGATAATAATACTATCTACCTATGAAGCTATTGTATTAAATAAGATAATAAACATGAAAAATGAAAGTGATAGTCATTCAGTTGTGTTTGACTCTTAGGGACTCAGTAGACTGTAGCCCTCCAGGCTCCTCTGTCCGTGGAATTCTCCAGGCAAGAATACTGGAGTGGGTTGCCATGCCCTCCTCCAGGGGACCATCTCAACCCAGGGGTTGAACCTGGGTCTCCAGCATTGCAGGCGGATTCTTCACCGTCTGAGCCACCTGGGAAGCCCGATAAACATGAAATGCCCGGCATATAGTAAGTGCTTAGCTGATCTTAGCTTTTGGTGGTGATGTAGTCATTGTTATTTCCATTGTAAGTACTGACTGAGCACCTCCTATGTACCAGACACTGATTCAGGCCTTGGGGATACAGTGATAAATAAGACTGACAGTAGTGGGGGCTCCACATGGACTAAAGGATTGAGGACCAGGGCCAGATCACCTTCCCCCACTGAGGGGCAGGCATGACAGAAACCTCCACAGACGAGGGGCCTCTGGGATCACAGAGCTTCTCATCTCCTTGGGGCATCACTGCTCACAACCACCCACCAGAGACGGTTCATCTGAGACTAAGAATTACTCTCCCTTTTCCTGAGCCAGCTTTTTTCCAGCCCCGTGTCTAGCCCACTTGCAGACCCTGAGTCTCGACCCATGCACCAACCCCTGCCCCAGCATGCTTTTGTTCTGTTTTGCTCTATTTCTCATATACTGACCCATGCAGAGGTGAAGTGGGCGAGTGCGTGTGCAAGCGCATATGTGTAGGTATGCACAGCCTCTTAAATTCTTTGCCCGGAGTAGGCTCCCCTCGCCTCCTCCTGCCCTGACCAGGTGGGGACACCGCCACTGGTCTCCTAATTAGCAAATCCACAGGCCTCTCAGTATCTCTTCTCTTCGACCTCTGCAGCATTTGGCAGCAGCTCCGCCCCTCCTCCTTGAAACGGTCTCCTTTCTTGATTTCCTTGACATTGCACCTCCCTCCTTCCCCTCCTCCATCTCTGAAGGTCCTTGTCTGGTCTCCTACCAGCCACTCTGCCATCTCCCATCCCTTAAATGTGATGTAAGGGTGCCCCGGGATTCTGCCCTCAAATCTCTTCACTGCCCTCTCTGTCCTGCATTTTCATAAGCTCTATCAATTCTAGCTTGACCTGTAATCCCTCTAGAAATGAGCACCCAACTGAGATTTCTAATCCCAACGCTTTCTACCAAAAGCCAAGCTTGAATTTCCATTTGCTTGTTTCCACTGGTATGTCAAATTCTCCATGTGCAAAACTGAATGCATTTGTTTCTTTGGCAAACATTTCTCAAGGGCTTGTGATATGCAGCTGCTGTGCCAGGCACCAAGGGAGGACACCCCGTGAAGGACACAGTCCTTGCCCTCCAAGAGCTTAGAGTCTTCTGTGCTCTCCTCCTTCTGCTCCCTCTCCTCATCCCTTCATTCTTTCCTTTATAAAACTTCTGGATACTCCCTTCTCCCCACTTCCTCTTCCTAACTGTCAGGTTTTATAAAATCTTTATCCCCATTGCCACTGGTCCAAAGTAGATCCTTTCATTTCTTACTTCCTGAGCAGTCTCCTTGCCACTTGTCACTCTAGGATGTATTTTGTCCCACTCACCCCTACTAAATTAATCTATCAAAGCACAACTCTGACCATGTCTGTTTCGGGTTGAGCTGTGTGTGTGTGTGTGTGTGTGTTCAGGCGCCCGGTCATGTCCGACTCTTTGCAACCCCATGGACTGTAGCCTGCCAGGCTCCTCTGTCCATTTTTGGAATTTTCAGGCAAGCATACAGTAGTTGTGTATGGAATTGAGAGTTGGACTATAAAAAAAGCTGAGCGCGGAAGAATTGATGCTTTTGAACTGTGGTGTTGGAGAAGACTCTTGAGAGTCCCTTGGACTTAAGGAGATCCAACGAGTCAATCCTAAAGGAAATCAGTCCTGAATATTCATTGGAAGGACTGATGTTGAAGCTGAAGCTCCAATACTTTGGCCACCTGCTGCGAAGAGCTGATTCATTTGAAAAGACCCTGATGCTGGGAAAGACTGAAGGCAGGAGGAGAAGGGGATGACAGAAGATGAGATGGTTGGATGGCATCACTGACTCAATGGACATGAGCTTGAGTAAACTCCGGGAGTTGGTGATGGACAGGGAGGCCTGGCGTGCTGCAGTCCATGGGGTCACAAAGAGCCGGACATGACTGAGCAACTGAACTGAACTGAACCTGAATACTGGCTGGAGTGGGTTGCTATTCCCTTCTCCAGGAGATCTTCTTGACTGATGGCTGTCCAAGTAAGTCCTAACCCCTGAAACCTGTGAATATGAACTTATTTGGAAATAGGGTCTTTGTGGATGTAATTAAGATGTTAATTAAGATCAGGTCGTGCTGTGAAATTTCCTGGTAGTCCAGTGGTTAGGACTTGCTGCTTTCATTGCTGAGGCCCAGGTTCAATACTGCAAGCTGCATGAAAGTGAAAGTCATTCAGTTGTGTCCGACTCTTTGCAACCCTGTGGACTGTATAGTCCATGCAATTCTCCAGGCCAGAATACTGGAGTGGGTAGCCTTTCCCTTCTGCAGCAGATCTTCCTGACCCAGGAATCGAACCGGGGTTTCCTGCATTGCAGGCAGATTCTTTACCAACTGAACTATGAGGGAAGTTGCAAGCTGCATGGCACAGCTAAAAAAAGAAAAAACAAAAAAGATCAGATCACACTAGAGTAGAGCAGGCCCCTAATTCAAAAGGATTGATGGCCTTATAAGTATAGATTGATCTGCCGGGTGAAGATACCGACACAGAGGGAAGACGGTCATGTGAATATTGAAGCAACGATCTGAGTGATGCTGCCACAAGTCAAGAAATAACTGGGGCTTCCAGAAGCTGGAAAAGGCAAGGAAAGCTCTTCCTCTAAAGGCTTTGGAGCAAGACTAGTCCTGCTCTCACCTTGATTTTCGTCTTTGAGCCCGCAGATCTGTAAGATAATAAATTTCTGTTGTTTTAAGCGGCCAGTTTTTTCCATCTCGCAAGAAAATCAGTGTTACACATGTCAAGAGCATGGGCTTTGGAGTCAAACAGACCCGGCTTTGAATCTCAGCTCTAGGCTAATTAGTCTACATCCCGAGTCTCAGTTTACCCACGTGTAAAATGGGGATAATAACAATTCTTACCTCACAGACTTGTGAAGATTTAAAGATGTATTATAGTAGACAGCTGATATTGTATTGTTGGTTAAGCCCCTCTGGGAGTGGCAGTCTCTTCTTTAGGAAACCAACATAAGGTCTCAGAGAGAGTCTCCTGACCCTATCCCACCTCTGACCAGAGTCACCTGGTCCTAGACCTGCGGGGAGCAATCTGGGTCCCTCTCTGGGTTCCTTCACACTGGAACTGAGAGGAGAGTTGGTCCTTCCTTTCTAGTAGGAGCTGCAGGTGACACTAGAGACAGAGCATCCTGTGTCCATCTGGGTCAGGTTCTGAATGTTCCTGAAGCTCGGCACCAACTCTCTCCTTCTAGCTCTCTGATTAGTTGAACCGTGCTTTGACTGCTTAGATGACCATGTCCATCCCAGTAGATTTTCCTCTTTGCTAAACTGGTTCAGATCGGTTCTTATCACTTATGACTAAGTGAGCCCCGACCGACCCAACATATAAGGGCTCGGACCCATAGTAGGGGCCCAATAATTGTTAATTCCCTCCCCTAGAGAAGAGACTAGCATAATCCTAAATCCCAGAGAGGTGTCTCTTGGGGGTGTCCCAGGGGCAAGTAGAATCTCCACTTGATTTTCAGGTGTTTACTTCTTCTAATGGACTGGATGCTCAAAACGTTCCAGGCCTCATGTCACTATGAAATTCCTAAAAGTTTATTCATACCTTTCAATTCAATTCAAAATAATTTGAGTGAAAACAAGCTGAAATAAAGTTTAAAGACAAAAACTTATAAAACTAAAAATGGGGCTTAGATTTAATAAAGACAGAAGATTTTTTTCTTAATACTTGAGAAATGGTAAAGGTGGGTAGAAAGGGGACCTTTCCAGAGGATTTACAGCCTGGGACCATGGGCGGAGGAGAACTGTGTGTGAGTCTCGCTGGGCTCCAGGGAAAGCCCGGCCTGAGACCAGCTTGACAAGACCGAGACCGACAGCTGGTCCACCTTGGATTTACAATAGAAATTGGCCTGTGCTGGAGGCCAGTGTTAAAAATAAATGCTTCTGAAAAAGGAAGTTGGGGGTGCTGCGGGCTACAGGGGAATTTTCATATTTTACTCTGCATACTTCTGTATGGTTTACTCCTTTACTTTTGGCATGTACTATGGTGAAATTGAAAAATATTTGGAAAACCCAGATAGTGACTTGACGATGCGTGTGAACACGTGAGGGCTGTGGGTGTGCTGCTGGTTCAGGCCCCCCCATGGAGTCCTCAGCGGGACACTTGCTGAATTGAGAGCTCTCCTCCTTCTGCTCCTTTCCTGCCACAGCAGCTAGGAGGACTCCGGCTCTGGCTCCGACATTTAGCTGACGGTGCTGCCCGCCACAGAGGCCCCAGGACGAGTGAGGAGGGGCAGCTCCGTCTGCTTCCCATATGGGGACGTTGTCTGTCCCCGCCTGAGGGTCACCCCCTCCTGCCGCACATTGTCCCCTTGCTGCCTCCTGCTGGCCCAAGCCCCGGCCTGCCCCTTCCCTTTTCATTAGCCTCCTAGTGGCAGCCCCGGGCAGGACACGGGGAGGGAGATGGGTGGGGGGAGAGGGGGTGGGTGGTGGGGAAGGGAGCTGGGATTGGGCTTGCTCTTCCCCAGCCCTGGAGACCCTGGCCCGCTCACCCTGGACTCTTCCCAGCCCAGTGTCTCAGCCTCAGGTTGCACACATGGGGTGGACATGGAGGAAGTGCCATGCTGGGCAGGGCCGCTGGCTGCACGCTGCTGGCCCTGGCTCAGGCCCCAGGGAAGTGGGGAGCAGAAGGCCACAGTTGTCCCCCATCCTCGATGCAAAATATCCCCTCACTTTGTGAATATGGGCCTGATGGGAATGAGGCTGGGCCCTCCCCGCCACCCACCCCTGCAGTCATTCAAGGTTGAGGGCTGCCACTTTGGGGACAAATCTAGGGAGCGTGGTGGTAGGAGGGCATCCCCCACTCTGGTGATGTTCTGACCTGGGGCTGATGGGGCTGACTGAGGCTGACCGAGAAGACAAACTCCCACAAAGCCTCTCTCCAGATAGTCAAGGACCGATCATTTAATAGGATACGGTGTCCAGGAGAGACCAAAAGCCACACACCAAATGGCTTCAGTCTCAGCACTTTCACTGCAATGGGCCAGACTCCTCAGCTACTCTCACCAGATGGTATTCATCTCGATCTCGTCACAGCTCTCTATTCTGCCTCTTGTTCAAGGCCCAGGTCCAGCCTCTCCTCTTCCAGACGCTTCCCTCAGCCCACCCTGTTCTCCTGAACTGCCATAGCACTTAGTGCTGAGTCCATACCCACAGTTTCCAATTCATCAGCTGAAGGGGAGCTAAGAAAGGGCATTTCCTACAAGTTCCCAGATGATGCTGATGCTACAGGTAGGCACCACACTTTGAGAACTACTGCTTTGACCAATCCCTAGGGACAGGGACAGGAGAAGACAATGGCACCCCACTCCAGTACTCTCGCCTGGAAAATCCCATGGACTGAGGAGCTTGGTAGGCTGCAGTCCATGGGGCCTCTAAGAGTCAGACACGACTGAGCGACTTCACTTTCACTTTTCCTTTCATGCATTGGAGAAGGAAATGGCAACCCACTCCAGTGTTCTTGCCTGGAGAACCCCAGGGACGGGGGGAGCCTGGTGGGCTGCCGTCTATGGGGTCGCACAGAGTCGGACACGACTGAAGCAACTTAGCAGCAGTAGGGACAGGGACCTTTTAAGGGGAAATGAGAGAGATGAAGGAGGGTTGGAGAGTCCAATCCAAAGGCAGAGGAAGCCTCCATAGCCTACACACCTACACACACACTCTGTCCAGGTGTATGTTGCTTAGTGAAAAGAATACGGAACTTAAAGCAAAGAGACTTGGCTTATCTACCGCTCACTTGCTCACTTGCTGCTGGGCTAGTAAAAATCATTAATCTCTTTTAGCCTAAGTTTCCTCATCTGGAAACGGGGTGATAATAATCCTGCCTTAAAGTTTATTGAGAAGATCTATAAGCGTATACATGTGACAGCGCTCTGCAAATTCTCCAAGCTAGACGGTTATTAACTTTTAGAAGATTGTGAGATTTATTTCTGTTTATCAAACACACAGTGTTTTATAAATAGTAACTAATTAAACCTTCACAATAATCCTATAAAAGAGGAACTATTATTATCATTCCCATCTTATAGGTGAGAAAACTGAAATTAAGAAACTTGCTCCAAATCACACAGCCTTTAAAAGGTAGAGCTTGGATTTGAACTGTCTGGCTCCTGAGTGTACTCCTAGCCACTGCTCCACGCCACCTCCACATGTCAGCTTAGGCTTCGGTCAGCCTGTGCCTGTCTGTACAAGAGTGTGCATTATTCAAGTTTAGAAGTTCTGATTTGCTTAAGTGCTTACATACAGTGTATATAATATGATGGAATCAGTAATAGTAATTAGTTACTGAATACTTACTGTATGCAGGAACTGCGCTGTGGCTATCACTGAATCCTCCCAGTCCCACAAGGTATATCCTATTATTACTCTCGTTTTCCTTTGAAAAATGCTGAGTGCTAACTTATCTGAGGGCATACAACTAGAGCATGCGTGCTGTGTCACTAAGTCATGTCTAACTATTTACGACCCTATGGACTGTAGCCCACCAGGCTCCTCTGTCCATGAAATTTTCCAGGCAAGAATACTGGAGCAGGTTGCCATTTCCTCCTCTAGGGGATCTTCTCAACCCAGGGATCAAACCCATGTCTCCTGTGTCTTCTGCTTTGGCAAGTAGATTCTTTACCACCGAGCTACCACTGGAATCCAGATTAGTTCATATTTCCAAGAGTGATTTCCTTCATGTTTCTTCTTAGCACTTATTAACTTCTGGCACAGGTGCTAAATCTGGCTTTAAACAGATAGAAAGCTGATGGGCAGAACCGAAATAATGCTTCAAGGAAAGTGAGTCTGGTGGGCAAAAGAATAAAAAGATTTGGGAGACCAGAAGGGGACTGACCAGTATGACTAATATGTTACTTTGGGGGTTGGGGGCCAAATCACCTGGATGTAATGGGGTAAGTATTATTTTCTATCTTGAAGAAAAATGTTTGATGTTTATACTGTCTCAGGACAAATAGGCCTGTGACTGATGGATAGTTTACCATTCATGGAGCTGGTTTCATGTACTTTTGACAGCTCAATCAGGATTCCAACAGTTATAAAAAATGATTTTCTTCTTGGAAGTTGCAGGAGGGAAATGTGTACCCCTCGCCCCCGCCCTGTGCCCACTCAGCACTGTACTTCTAAGTGAGGGAAAACGGGGTGTTCAGAGCACCCTGAGGAGTGGGAAGAGGCCTATGGGTGCCCCTTTCTTCCTGGGTTGGAGATGGAGTGTCTCACTTCTCAAGGGTTGCCTTGGGACTCTTTGGCTGAACTGAGGCCTGGAGGGCCATTCAGGAAGGTCCATGAGCTCTCACTGACCCTAGGACTGGGATGGGGAGGGGACCATGGACATGAGGAAGAGGGGATAAGCCCATGAGAAACCCAGGAGAGTCAGGCCCAGACGAAGACTGGCCTCGAGGTTGTGCAGAGAATTGGGGTTCATGTGGCTCCTCTACCTGGATCCAACCTATGACCAAGCCACTATCTCAGCTGCCCTGCTTCCCGGCAAGAAGGGGACCACAGGGATAAGGGTGCGGTGTCCTGGCCTTCAAGGTGTGGCAGTAAAAACGACAGCGGCCAAAGCAGGAAGGTGGAAGGTAGGAGGTAGTATCTTGCCATGTGCATGTTTGTGCCTGCGGTATTTGGGTTTGGGTTCATCCCCCTTAAAACTAGGAGTCTAGTTGGCACCAAAGATCAGTTTGAGGCTGATGAGATGGTGAAGCTGGAAGCACAGAGTGGTCTCAGCCAAGTTTGGAGGTTTTGCCCACACTGGGCGACAGTTCTGAGAGTCCCCGAGCCAGCACTGCCCACTTACCTGGCACAGACCTGCCACCGGACATTCATCAAGACTCTGGCCTATGACTTTGGTAGAATTAGTGGGACCTTCAAGGAGGTGACTTCAAGGAGGCAGCCTCAAGGCACAAGTGGCTCAGCCCCAAGGACACATGGCTTCTCCTGAAGAGTAAGGCCGATCCCGCACTTTTTTCAGCATCACCCACAACCTGAACAGGCTCTGGAGTCAGACCACCTGGGTTCAGTGCCTCCTGTCCACCTCCTGGCTATGTGACCTTGGAAAAGCTGCTTTTCTCTGTGCGTACTTCATTTACAAATGGACATGATTAGCCCATTCTCAGAAGCTTGCTGAGACGAGTCTATGAAATAACCTGTATCTGTTTAGCACAGTGCTTGGCACATTGCAAGCACTAAATCATCATCATTTCTCTGCTTCCCTCTTTCTAACTGGAGAAGGGAATGGTTACCCACTCCAGTATTCTGGCCTGGAGAATTCCGTGGACTATATAGTCCATGGGGTTGAAAAGAGTCAGACATGACTGAGCGACTTCCACTATTAATGCTGACTATGTACTAGGCATAATTTAACATACAGGTACTTTAAAATGCACATCAATCCCTATACAAGGCATTGAGGATAAAGTAGTGGGTGCCTATTGTGATATTATGCAGCATTTATTAAACATCTACTTATGCCAAACTCTATTAACTACTCAACATACATGACCTCATTCACAAAGGTCCTTGCCTTCACGGAGCTAACAGTTTAAAAAGTTTTTTATTTTATTTTATTTTGTGAGGCAGGACTTCCCTGATGGCGCAGACGATAAGAATCTGCCTGCCAATGCAGGGGACACAGGTTCAATCCCTGCTTCCAGAAGATTCCACATGCCCTGGAACAGCTAAGCCCGTGTTCTGTAACTACTGAGCCCTCATGCTGCAACTGCTGAAGCTCATGAGCCTAGAGGCCATGATCCACAAGGGAAGCCATCGCAATGAGAAGCCCAGGCACCACCTCGAAGAGTAGCCCCGCTCCACAACTAGAGAAAGCCCGCGTCAGCAACAAAGACATAGCACTAACGAAGTGCAGCCATAAATGAATGAGTACATTATATACATATGAAACCCATGTGACAAATGCGGCTCCATTTCTACAGAGAAGGAATTGAGACTGAGGAAGGTCAAGCAGATTGGAGATAGCCCGTGCTATTTCTACCACACCATGCCTGCATTACCAAATACTGACAGATTAATTGCCATGCCTATAGAAGCATGGGTCTCAGGTCCAGGATGTGTGCTCCTGTGTGTTTGGACAACTGGACCTGGATGCATCTCTGTGACTGGATACCTTATATTAGTAGCATAGAGGGTGTGTGTACCTTATATTTCTGCATCTTATGCCTGAAGGGAGACTGTTTCATGTGACTCTGTGTGGTGAGGTGGCTAAGTGCAGCTGTGCTCTGGTAAAGGGTCAGTGTGACTGTATGTGTGGGGGTGTGGGGTGTCTGCTCAGATGCTTGTCCGTCTGAGTGGCTGTTATGGACTCAGGCTGGCGGCTGGGTTGTGTTGGACTGAGTGACTCTCTGATTCTCCCCTTAAAGGAAGGGAAAGGGGTGCTGGGAGCCCAGAGGGGGTGACCTGCGGGACAGACCCTCCCAGCTGGGTACCTCCGCTGGGCCTGGGCCTCGCTTCTGACTCCAGTGTCTGGTGCTGGGCTTTGGGCTGAGAGATGGAGAAGCTCATTTCCCCTTAAACACCGCAGATGAAGGCCCACGGTGGGCACGAGCGGGAGGGCGCCGTGTCGCTCGTGTTACAAATCAATTCATTACCGGCACTCGCAGTCGCCTCCGATCTTCAAGGATCGGGGGTTTGATGAAGAGGATTCATTTCAAGAAATAAACCTTTTAAATTAACCAAGAGATGAGGGGAATTTCTTTATTTAAAAAATGCTCAGGCCCTGCTGGCCTTGTTTTCTCTCTCTTATTAGCATTGTTATTAATAATCTCACCCTTTCTCTCCAGGGGGTGGTTCACCCTGTCCCAGGAGGCACAGTGAGCCACTTGGATTTGGGAGCAGACCCCCGGCCCCAGGTACCCCTGGCCCCAGGCTTGTCTGCTCACCAGGTATCTGAGGTCCAACTGCAGGGCCCCAGGCAGGTGGCCATGAACCTGCTGGTGTGACCTTGGGTAAGTCTCTTGACCTCTCTTTCCTCAACAGCAAAATGAACATAGACTCACCAGTTTCTACAATTGGACCTTAAAGATAGGAGTTTAGCCCTTGCGCATTGTTAGTGAGAAACCAGGCTCAGAGAAGGGACATGACTTATCTAAGGTCACACAGAATCTTCATAGCAGAGATGGTTTTGACATCTACCTAATTTCTGGTCTAATTTCTACCTGGAAACAAGCATTTGGACTTGTGCTCTATAAATGACAAAACACATTGATATGTATGATCTCACTGGATGTGTACTAATAACTTGGCAGCCGTGTATTATTATCCTTGTTTACAGTGAGGGAAATGAGATGCTCTGGAAATGTGCCAGCCAGAGTTTTGACAGGAAATGTATGGCATATCCTATTGGGTCATCTGAAGAGAGTTTAATAAAACAACTATTTACAAAGGTATAGACAGGGATTGGGAAAGGTGCCAGCAATGGTGCAATACCGCAGGGCTGGTAACGCTGGAAAGCCATGACCACCCCAGGTCTAAAAGGGACAAAGATGGAGAAATGTGACCAGAATCAAGAGAGAGAGAGAGCTGAGTGGAGAGGTGGGGAGAACTGTGGCCTCTGGTAGGGAGGTGCAGCCAACCCGGGTGCGAGGGAGCCAAGGAAGGAAATACCCTGACTCCCCTCTCTTCTCCTTCTAGTGGAACCCAAGGTGGCCGGTGCATGCAGACTGTGCCGGCCAGGCTCCCAGGCACACAGTGGGGAGGAGGAGGGTGGGAAAGGATCTGCAGGGCAGACATGCAGGAGGACAGCAACCTGCCAGTAAATGGCAGAGAGGGAATGTGCCCTCAGAACTCCTGAGCCTACAGGGTCTCCTAAGTCCAGACCCATAGTCTTTTCTGTCACCCTGGTCCGTCCCCATGTCATCTGACCCTGGCTCCCGGAGTTCTGCACAACTCAAATGCAGTCTTGGGTCTGGAGGTGTAGCTTAGCATGAGGAAAGGCTGTCCCTCCCGATGGTCACTCCAGGAGGGACCAAATGCTGGCATGGAGCAATGACAGGTAACAGTGTCTCACTTCCCAGGGAGCAGGCATGCATCAGAGCAGGGACTTTCTGGGAACCCATGGCATTCACCCAGCCAAGTAGCCTGTGCAGAGTCCCTGGGCTCCTTTCAGAGGCCCACCCTTCCAACAAAGGTTAGCCCTAAAGTCTGCACAACACAGAGCTCGCACAGGGATCCAACTGGACAGATGGTCTCCTGCCCGCCCCTCATCCCACACACACATACACAGAGAAAAGTGGGGCCCATAGAGGACACCATTCACCACTCCTTTGGGGTTCACTCCCCACTTGATGTAGGATGGGTTGGAGGATCCCAGTGAAACCCAAAGTAGAGACCCCCTTTCTTTGCCATCCTCCCAAAAGAAAAACTAGGCTGACAGGTTAAGGTCCTAGAGAAACTAGGGAGAGTGGCATCCAGAAGGATGTAGAGCTTAGACTTTTAAGGCCTCCCAGGGCTTGTGGGCAGAACACTGGGCTTCAAGTCAAGGCATCAAGTTCTTGTACCAGCTCTACCTCTCACTTGCTGGGAGACTTTAAGCAAGAGACACTATCTTTAAAAACAAAAAAGAGCTCTGTCAAGTTCTGGAGGATCCAGGGCCTGGGGGATACCAGGGAATCTGAGGTTCTACAGTGGAGGAAGGAGAAGACAGAAGTTGTAAGACATGGGGTGCAACTAGGCTATTTAAACTCTATTTGCCAGGTCCCATCCCACTGGTATTTGCAGAGTCATTTCTAGGGTTGTATGTATGTGGGGGAGGATCTGTCTTCCTCCTTAAAATGGGGCTGCCCAAGGCCAGAACTATGTGTTCCATCATCAGAGTATGGGTCTCTGGGAGTGGAGTTTAGCTCATCCTCAGTGGTCTCCTAAGTTCAGCCCAGGGCCCTGATCTCAGATGAGAGCATCATCAGCTCAGCAGACCCTAAGGAAGGCCAACCCCAAGGTTCCCTCTCCCATCCCAGGTGCCCTCCTGGTCTGCCCCATTGCAGACCAGGTGAAGGAAGGAGAAGAGGAGAATAAGGCCTTTCCAGCCTAGGCGAGGACCTGCCCAGGTGTGTGGGGGGGACCAGCTCACCATCTCATTAACGTGGAATTGTTTTTAGGTTAATAATCTTGCGTTAATTTCCCCTTAAAATATTGTCTTTGACCGTTAAATGCTCACACTGTTATAAAAAGAACGTAATAAATGATCTTGAAGCAAATTCTCCTGCCAAATGTCATAATTTATTTGCATAATTAGCTCTTAATTTTAATTCAATATGCAAATCCATGCTTCCTTTCCATTGCAGCCGCCTGTTTCCCAGCCGGGCGGCCATGAATTTATTGTGACGCTCTCTCCACGGCTGTCAGAGGCGGGGGTGGGGAGGCAGGCGCCTTCTGGGGCTGGTGCCTGGAGGAGGGGTTCAGACACACAGACTCAGACAGACAAGCCCACAGGCCCTGCTACATGGGTGCCGGCTCCCAAGATGGACCAGTGTGGACACCAGAATACCAACATGCAGACTGGCAAGTGCAGAGACCCTCCAACACAAATCCCACGCAGAGACTCAGAGGTGAAGGTGCATGAACCTAGACTTACAAGCTGACACGTTAAGAAAACCATGGGAATCCACTGAGGCACAATGAACAGGCAGAAACATGTGAACACTGACTCCCATGAAGTCCCAAGGCCTCCTGGACCCAGACATGTAAGCTGACATGTGGAGACATGGGCACACCCAGATATACCTACACATGCCGATGAATGTGGAAAGCCAGCCCACGAGAAGAGGTACATGGGCACAGACAGCAAGCACTATGGAGAGGTTTCTGAGCCTAGACCCAGATGTGCAGAGTCACACTTGCCCACACAGAGCTGGGAGACAGTTTCTGTCTTGTACAACAGGACACACCATTACAGACAGAAACTGCACAACCCCACAGAAAAGCCAGGATGCTGTGTAGACCACCCCTTCCCACCTCGGCCATGCAAGTAGGACTTGGCCTTCAGGTCTCCATGACTTTTGAGGCTTTGGAAGGCTTGTGGGAAGAGCACTGAGCTTAGAGTCAAAGGATCAAGTTCTTGTACCAGCACCACCACTCACTTGCTGGGAGACCTTGAGCAAGATACAATATCTTTTTAAAAAGAAAAAATAAGAGCATTATCAAGATATAATTCATCTATTTAAAGTGTGCAAGTCACTATTTTTAGTATAGTCACAAGGTTGTGCAGCTATCCCTGTAAGATGTTTTAGAACATTTGAATTATCCCCCTCAAATCCTATACCCACTAGCAGTCAGTCACTCCTCTTTTCTCCCACACCCACTTCTCCTCCAATACCCCTCCCCCCAGCCCTAAACAACCCCTGGTCTATTTTCTTTCTCAATATATTTGTTTATTCTGGACATTTTCTATAAAAAGAACCATACCGTGCACAGCTTTTTGTGACTTGCTTCTTTCACGTAACGTGTTTTTGTTATTCATTCATATTGTCACATGAATCCCAACTTCATTTCTTTTTAAGGACAAATATTCCATTGTATGGCTGTAGTACCCCATTTATTTATGCATTCATCAGTTGGAAATTTGGATTGTTTCTACTTTTTGGCTGTTATGAATAATATTACTATGAACATTCTTGGTTTGGTGTGGACCGATGTTTTCATCTCTGTTGAGTTTATTTCTAGGAGTGGAACTTCATCATCTTAGAGTTTGGTTTTCCCATCTATAAAATGAGAGGTTTCGTTCTAATGAAATCTCAAAGGCTAATCTAGTTGCATTTGTTTATGACTAACATGCCATTTCCCAGCTGAGATCACGGTTTTCTCACACAGCCACTCAGATACACACACACACGTCACCAACACGGCCACCCAGACACACAGTCACACAGGCACAGGTGCACACAAGGTGACCAGCCCCCCGTAGGGACCCGTCCCTGAGTTTGGGACCTAGAGAATAAGATAGAAATGCAATCAGAGAGACTGTGAGAGCCATAGGGAGGATCTTTCATGGTGAAGGGAGAGAAAGTCTGAAATTTGGGAGGAAGGAGGCCAGCCAAAAAGATGGAAGAAAGAGGCAGAAGGAGAGGGTGAAGTGGTAGAGATGGGGGCTTGGAGTTAGGATCTGGTCTGAACATCAGGACACTTGGTTCCCATTTCCCCAGCTGTTTCTGTCTTACCCCGTGGACGTGGATGGGGTTATCCTTTGTCTCACAGCTCCCTTGCTCCCTCATCTTAGAGGAAATCTGACCCCTCCCCACCCTCCAGCCATCCCCCCCCCCACCCACCACACACACACAAACTAAGGAGACAAAAGGGATCCTTTTCCAGGATAATTAAGCCTCAAAGACAGCACCTCCTCCCAGGAAACTGATCAGGTTGGCCCCGAGAGAGCCCTTTAGTGTGGGAGGGGAGAAGAAAGGAGACAGGGAGGACCGAGAGAAGCCCAGGAGACCAGAAAGTGAACTCGGAGACTGTTGGCCTGGCACTGATTCCTGTGGCCATGTTCTGCCTGTCACAGAAGTTTGAGCTTTAATCTTCCCTCTTATGAAGTTAGGGGTCTGATTAGCTACAGACCCTAATACATGGCCTCTCCATGATCACAGAAGTCCTGGGTATGGATGAGTGGAAAGTCTCTGAGCACATACGTGTGTGTGTGCCGACCATTATTGTGGATGGGTGTTGATGTTGTTGCTGTGTACCAGTGTCTGAGTGTGCATCTGCCCCCCAGCCCTCACAGGCCCCAAACCCCCAGCCATGACCCACCCCCCAGCAAGACTGTGCGGCCTCAGTGGAGTTTCCAACCTGGAGTGATCGCTTTCCTGATTTGCCACTTTAGTACTCTTGTTAATGAATTTTTAATCTTCTTAATGACATTAAACACGGAAAGTAATTAAGGAAAACAAGTTTGAAACTGCTGACTTCAACCCTTTATTCACAACTATTTAATGTAGAATTAATTTGATTTTGCCCATTATTCAAATGAACACGCTACCTTCTCCTCGGCCCCAGGCCTGTCCCCTCGCCCCATCTCCGCATGCCCAAAGACTCCCCGTTGCCATCACCCAGTTATCTCTGACCCGAGTGGGCGATGGTTTCTGTCACATGTCGGAGCCTGGAGTCCGGGAGTGAGGACTGAGCCAAACTTCTGGAGGATGAGAAGGAAGAGTGGCCTCTCTAGGTCACAAGAAATGAAGACACTCAGGAGGGAGCAAGGGAGGCAGAGGGGACCCTGAAGAGCTGATGCTGGCATGGTGAGGCCTTCCCCTCCATTTCAGAACTTCAACCCTACCCACTCCATCATCACCCCCAGGAGCTCAGGGACCTGTGCACTCAAATGCTTGGATGTTGGGGGACCTTAACATACACAGGTATTTGGTATTGGAATATTTAAACCTGTCCACCTCAAGAGTGTCAGATATTTGCAGGCTCAGATATTGAGGTCCCATGAGTTCCAATTTTAGACCATTTCTCAGAATTTCATTTTCAAAATTCTAGAGAAAGAAGCTCCACTCCCCAAACCATAGACCTCATGCCACTATTGGGATGAATGAGGTCAACATGGGCAAGTTATAACTATTTGATACTGGGCTTGAGACTCATTTGGGTCCTGGGAGCAGAAACCAAGCCCTAGGGCAGAGCCAGACAGTCCTTGAGCCCGAATGGGTTTGGCGTCTACCTTCCTGAAGGGGTTTTTAAGCAGCCTCCGAGCCCTGGGTGAGAAGGAAGACAGGGTCCAAAAGAGCCTGGGGGTGCTCAAGTCCTGGGCGTTGGCACCCTCACAGTCGGGGTAGCTGGGAGAACAGCTGCAGTGGTCTCCCCAACCTCTTGACTCTTGCTCCAAAAGCCTCCTGACTTGAGCCCTGGGTCCCAGATCGGTTTTTTGTGTGTATTATACGTGCACGAGCGTGTACCGTGCCTGCATGAGCGTGTATCATGCCTGTGTGAATGTGCATTGTGTCTGCTTGAGTGTGTACAAAGGCAGGAGGGGTAAGGTAGACACAACCCTAGAAGGCAACAGAGAGGAGGGAGGCAGTCTCAGCACCTAGACTCAGGCGGATTGACCTAAATCCTCTGCACTTTCGCTTGACTCTGGACAAGCCCCGACCTCTCCCTCCCTCCTCTCTGAAGTGACACTGTCCCCATCTGGGGCAGTTGTCAGAAAGAGTATGTGGGAGTCACAGGTGCAATCCTATCACCGCGCCTGGGGTACAGGGGGCCACCCCTCAATTCCTGGCTCATTTTCCCCCAGGCCCTACCAGTGGGGAGAAAGGAGACTCCAAGAACATGCCAGAGAAGGAAAACTGAGGACTTTTAGGGCTGCAGACCAAAAGAGCATCTCAGGAAGCCTTGGATTTGCCCAGATGTGCTGTGAGGTGGGAGCGAGGCTAGCCTCTTCCCTCGAGTCCCTTGAACATCTTCAGAAATTTTCCTCAGAGTCATTCCCTGAATTATATCCCCAGGAGGGGGTTTTTCTCTCCCTCCCTCCCCCTTCCCCTTCCCCTTGTCTCTTCTCTCCAAACAAGCCTCCCCCAAGCGACTTCACTCATCTCAGCTCCTGGAAGAAAACCAGCCCTCACCCTGTGCACCCCCCTCAACTCTGCACTGAGCCATGACTGGGCCTGAGCTGATGTGGTCTCTCTCGCCCCTTCCTCCCATTCCGGGGACTTTATGGGCTGAGACGCTGCCGGCTTGCTCACTGCTCCCTCTCCTGCTCCTCTCTCCATCACCCTCCACGTCTCTTTTCCCTCTTTCCTCCCCGGCCATGGCCTGCCTCGCTCTGCTCTGTGTCGGTCTCGCCTCCTCTCCTCGCCCCCGGCCTCTCTTCTTGAGAGACCATGGATTCTAGAACATTACAGCTACCACTGTCTGGCACACACTCTCAGGAAAGGCAAAATGGCAGAGGAGACTGGAAAGACCCCCACCTTGATGGTGCCCCAGGATGGGGAATGTCCCTGAAGTTGTTCAGCTCCAAGAAGCTGGTGCGAGCCGCATGTCTTGTCTCCCAGTTACTCTGCCCACTTCCCCTCCTTGTTGAATCCTGGGAAGGGCCAGCAGGGATCTGAAGAAGAGGACCCAATCCCTCCCACACGTATTCACCCACCCCAACTCTCTCACAAAGCCCTCTTACAAAGACCCACACTGTCTCTCTCACACACACACACACGCACACTTGTATTCACATACCAAACTCGCACCTCACTTACACACAGTCACAAGTATGCATGGGCACAGACACACACAGACGCAGATGCACACTCATAGATACATGCGGTGCCCGCCCCCCCACTCACATACAGATGCGTACACGCACACACATACACACGCAGAGATCCCACAGGCGCCCAAAAGCACAGGGCAATGATTAATGTCCCCTCAGAAAAAGAAATTATATCGAATAAATTAAACTACTGTGGCAGCAAATTGAAAAATAAGGATGTAAATGAGGTTTGAATACTTAATATCGAAGACAAGGGGGGAAGGAGAAGGGATGGCTGGGTCCCCTGAGAGGGGAGAGGAGGGTTCTTCTTGGCCCCCAGTTCCACTCTGGCTCCTGTCCAGAGTTCTGAGAGCAGGGGGCTGGGGCAACATGGGGGCTTCAATCAGCACAGGGGGCATTCTCCCTAGTGGCCATTGTGGAGAAGGTCCCAGGGCCTCTAGAAAGACTCAGGGCATGGGGCTAGGGAGAAGGTGGTGGTGTGATTCCCTGGTAGCACCTCAAAATTCAGCCGTGCCTGGACAGCAGTGCCTGGACACTGGCTTTCCGTTCCAACACCGACTCAAGGGCCATCCCGCCTTACCTGAGCCCATGACTTTTCTCCCAGAGACGTCCACCCTCCCCGAGACACCCAAACCCATCCGATTACGATTACCTGTGCCTCCATCAGCCCTTCATGACGGCCTCCATTCTCAAAACTCACCAGCCTCCTCATCCCCCCAAATGTATCCTAACCCTCCACCCTAACCACACCACAGACCCTCTGCCCACATGCCCACCTAGGCCCCAGTACTCACCTGGCACAGTCCCACCCACTCCACATACCCCAAAACACTCCTGCACACACATATGCGTGCACACACACAAACATAAATTCTTTCCTTGAAGCACGTCGTGACAGAGTCCTGTCACACACACACAACATGCACACTGCCGCACACAGCAGGGGCACCCCTCCGGGTCTCAGTCCCTTCAGAAATTATGGGGAGAAGGGGTCACAGGGCTGGAAGAGGCTTCACTTTCTCCCCAAGCTTGAAGGGAGTTCTCCCTACGTGCCCCCCACCCGCACACACACCCAGGAGGCAGGTTCCATCCAGCCCCCATCTCCCATTCTCTCTGCCTCCATCTCTGCTGTGCTGTCTCAGTTTCCCTCACTCTTCCTGTCAACTGTTTTTTCCCCAGTCGCCTTTGTCTCGGACACCCCAGTATATCCCTGCCCCCTCCTCCTCCTCGATGGCTGGCCCTGGGCGGCTACCCCCACCTCCGCCCCGTAGCCCCCCTTACCCCTTCCCCCTCCTCCGCTTTTCTCGCTGTCGTCTCTGTTCATATATATTTAGTATTTATTTACAAGGCTGGGTTTTTTCCCTGGGCAGGAAGCCAGCCGTGCACAGAAATCCTTAAGATGCTATAAAGCTGGTGAGGTATAAAATGGAAAGTGGTTAGTGCGCTGTTTGGAGATATCTCACCGGCGGCCGGGGGCCCGCGCCGCCCAGCCGCCCCGCTGTAAATCTCCCGGAGTTTAGCGAGCTTGTTTGTATCTGATCGGGAGGGGCGGGGACGGGCGGGGAAGGCACCCCCAGCGCAGGGACCCTTCTGGAGAGGGTGTCGCTCCCTTCTCAAACGGAGGCGGTGTGGAGGGAGGCCTGGAAAGACCCCCGTTTGGGAAACAGAGGCTTCTCAGCTGTGCCTCTTTATTTCGCCTTGCCTGGGTGGGGGTGGAGTGGGGCGGGAACCCAAGAAAAGGAGGGAAAACCCAAAGCCCAGAGGTCTCCCACCAGTGCAGGAGACGGGACAGGAACTTTACAGTACTCTCCACTCATCTGTGAACCTCTTGCCCCCGAGTCTGCTTAATCAACCCCTGACTCCCACACCCCAAAGGGCTGGAGGGATGAAGAGGGGGGAGTCAATGACCCTGGCTGGAAGGTCACTCAAGGAAGGTGTAGAGTTTAGGGCAGGGAACCACACTTCTGTCACTCTGTCACTGATAAACTGGGTGATCTCACACAAGTTTTTTCCGTCCTTGAACCCCAGTTTCCTCTGAGGTTCCCCTGGAGGAGGAAATGGCAACCCGTTCCGGTATTTTTGTCTGGAGAATCCCATGGACAGAGGAGCCTGGTGGGCTGTAGTCCATAGGGTCACAAAGAGTCGGACATGACTGAGCACACGTGCACACCAGGCTGGTACTTAGTAGGTGCTCAGTGAATGCCAAGAGTGTGCCCATCTGCCCAGTACTTTGTTCATCCACATGTCTAGTGAGTTGCTCATTTTCTCATTTATTTTGTCAGCTATTCACAACATCCAACCACCCCTCTATTCTGTAGCTTTAATCTGTGGGGTTCTGGGCTCTGTCATGGAGAATTCTGCAGAAAGCAACAGACTTCCCAGGGGAGTTCCAATCTAGGTGGGGTAGTAAGATCTAAATCAAAAGAGAAAAAGGTAATTTCTGGCTCACATAGCATTTCTGGGCCACTTGAAGAAAAAGTCTCGCCCACTTATCAGTGTTTCCACCCCTGCCTGCAGCCACCAATGGAGTCCTTTAAGCTCCTGTAGCCCGAGAGTCACAGAATGAGCTAAGAGGCAAGTGGACTGTGAACCCCCAGAGGGGAGCCCTCATCCCCCACTTGTTCCCTGTAACCCAGCAGAGCCCAGAGCTGGCTCTCAGGAGCTGTCAGTAAGTGCCCTTTGATTGATGAGTTGGGAAGATTGAACTCTGCCACACTCCCCTCTCGCTCAGGAGCAATGACACACCTGTCATACAGCCTGCACACGCGTGTCCCAGCTCACCTGGACACATGTCAGGAAGGCTGGGAGTAATGATAGGGAACTCTTAGGTGGTCACTGTCCAGAACAGAAGGCTAGGAAGAGCGAAGTCTGTGTCACACAGCCACATCCTAGCCAGTCTTGCTGTATGTGGTTCATTTGTTCACTCATTCATTCATTTCTCCAACAAGTGTCGACTGAGTCCCCTGGGCTAGAGGTGAGAAGGACACAAATGAATGTTACTTAGTCCTGGCTCTCAAGAAATTTATAGCCCAGGAGAGCTGTTGGGCAGACATACTAGTAATAACAGTATCAGGAAAGCTACGATAGGAGCCAGGAAAGCTGTAGAGAGAATTAGAAGCTTCATAGGAAAGATAAACCACCTCTGGTCATCATGAGGAATAATAATAATAACAGCTAGTAGGCACCTTGCTAAATATTTTGCAGGGAATATTCAAAATAGCTTTATTTGATTCCAGTTTTACAGAGGATCAAAATACTGATGATGGGCAGAGATGAGTTGGGGTGTTAGATGATGATGTGGTTCTAGAAGGAGAGCATTACAGGCAAAGAGCATGAACCAGTGCACAAGGGTGGAATTCGCTAGGTGGGGTGCATCCAGGGGAATTGCTCAGAGTCCAATCTGGCTGGCTAATATGAGCGTGAAGGAGAGTAATGGGAAGGTTTGGAGAGGGAGTAGGTAGGGGCCAGATCACAAGGGCCGTGAACATCAGAGTAAGGAGTTTGTACTTTATTTAGTAGGCAGTGGGGAGACATTGAGGGTTTTTGAGCAGGGGAGTGACATGATCAGAGCCGTGCTTTAGAAAAGTTAATCTGGCAGTGGTGTGTAGAACCGCTGAAGATGCAGAACTTAGAGGCAGACAGTCCTGTTCGGAAGAAAATGCATCACCTGTGCAAGGAAGGTGCTCCAGAGAAGTTTATTGGTTGGATTGAGGAGACCCAGGAGAGCAGTGATAAAGGCCTTCCTGGGGCCAGTCGTGATGTTGAGGCAATGTGGTGCAAAAGACATCAGGAAGTATCTCTGAATTTGTAAGCTGACTGAAGGTAGAGATGAGTCCGGGAAGAACTAGAGGTTCTAGGGTACCTGGAGGGTCAGTGGGGGTATGTGACAGGGCTAGTAACAAATATGGGGGTCACAAGTTGTCACTGACTTTGGGAGAGATGTATGAGTTTTAGAAGAGGCATTTGCTTTTCAACATATTAGCCTTGCATTGCTTGCACTGTGGGCTTTGATCTCAAGAGAAGCTTGGAATTAGAGGTCAATGTTTCCATCACCTGCAGAGAGTGGCTGAGATCTCCTGAGACACTGTAGGAGAAAGTGGAGGACTGGGGTTTGTTTTGCACGGTAGCCATATTGGGGGAAGGTTGTAGGAAGCAAAAGAGACAGAGAAGGTGTGTTAGAGACATGGGTGAAGCAGGAGAATGAGATGGGCAAAGGGGTGGATAGATGACTGAGTTTTCAGGAGTGAGCAGTATTTCAAGGGCTCCCCTGGGGCGGGGCCTGGGGATCAGCAATGGGGTCTGTTGGTTGGGACCTTGGACAGGAGGCCGTGAGCAACCTTGTAGGGAGAAGCGTTGGTGGAGTGGAGGCTGGAGGATGCTCCTGGGAGCAGGGGATAATCCAGGGCATGGCATTCCAAGACACTTTACCATCTACCCACTGTGCAGACCAAGCCCCTAGACTTGAGGTTTCTCCAGAGGCTGTCTTTTGTCCTGGGCAGAGCAGCTGCCAAATTGGCCTGGAGAGGAAAGTGCTCCCTGACTTAGGAGCCCCGAGACTCTACAGTCTCAGCATACTCAGAGATTGTTGGGTTCATGCTATCTATTTAGTTGTGAATCCACACTACTGTGACCCCCTTGTCCAGTCACCCTGTGGACAGGCTTGGCCATCCCCTTCCTTGGCATTGGAGATTTCCCTGGTCCACGGTGAGCTACCTCTGTCCTGGGCCATACCCCAAGCACTTGAGCTGGTGATGCCCAGGTCCCCCAAGACTGTGGGGTACTGGACATGGCTGGGGTTCAGGAGAGTAGAGAGGGCAGGACCCCGAACCTTGCTTTCCATTTAGGAAGAGCCAGGCATGGGAGGTGGTGTGGGCTCCCACCCTCTCGGAGGGGACCCGCAGTCCTAAATGCCCCCGCGCCTTCTCCATATTGTGGGAAAAGCTGCCGCATCCATCACTGTCAGGCGCCGAGTTTGAATAAATTTGAATGCACTGAGCCGTGGGCTGCAGTTTCTATAATATCACTTTCCAGTTTGAATATTTCACTTACTTTTTTTTTCGAATTTCTTTTTATCCAACAGTTTCTCCTCCTTTTCATCTACCCCCGCTGCAGCCCAGCTCTGGATAGAGAGAGGACAGTGCCTTGAGGGGGTCTGAGATAGGAAGAGGCCAGGCCTTTGCCAGCTGTCCTTCCACCCTCCACCCCCACCCGGCACATGTGCTCCTGGGCAGGGAGCTCCATCTCCCTCCCACATGTAGATGGGGAAACGGCAGCTGGAGAATGAGTCACCCTCACACCCTCACCCTTCTGCACGGGCAGACTGAGTGCACTAGGGTCCTGCTTCTTCCCTACGGGGTCCCCCACCAGTCCCTCACCTACCAACCGTCCATCATACATGCTTGTGCATGCGCGCAAACACACACACACACACACACACCATCTGATCTATTAATGTATACCTAGATGTCAATAGCAGGTTGCAGTTTCCCATTAGGAAACTTGCTCCTAAGTCCCTCCAGCCACTGTCCTGCCTTCTCCTGTAAATGAGAACCTCCCAATTCTGGATCTCCCCACCGGCTCCCCCCCATCTCCTTGCATTTCTTCACTCTCATTCATCAGTTGGTACCAAAAGCCATGCCTTCTAAATGAGGGCTGCTCGGATTAGAGTCCCGGCAATGCCCTTCAAGGGCTTCCCTGGTGGCTCACTTGGTAAAGAAATGGCAACCCCACTCCAGTATTCTTGCCTGCAGAATGCCATGGATTGAGAAGACTGGCGGGTTACAGCCCATAGAGTTGCAAAGAATCGGACACGACTGAAGTGACTGAGTATGCATGTGACGCACTCCAGCGTCCGTGATTTGCTAGACCATGGCCGGTACCATCTCTACTCCCCACCAAGAGCTCAGGGGCCAGGGAGGACAGAGGTGGGACCAGGGAGAACTGAGGTACAAGCAGGCAGAGACCATCAGGATCAAAATGAGTCAGGATTGCGTGCAAAGTTGGGTCCAGGGGTAAGCAGGTTGGGAAGGGTATTCAGGGACCCTGAGTCTGTATCTCTCCATAGAGGGTCTGGCCACACTGCCCCTCGGACCAGCCATAAGGCACTGTCACTGCCAGGACAGTCTCTAGAGGGCAGTGACCATCCAGGAGGCTCATGGTGATGCTGCCCAGCAGTGAGGACCCTCTGCCCCATGGGACACACTAATTGGCCAGAGGGCACTGAGTACCCAAATGTCTAAAAAGGACTCACAGTGACCATATGTGCATTCCTAACCCTCCAAGGATCACCAGCCATCCAGGTTGTATCCCACGGAAACATTACTCATAGGGCAGCTTCTCCTCCTTCTAGGCAGAAACAGCACTTACTTTAGATATTAATCACACCACAGCAATCCCTGCATCTACCACATGGTAGGTATGAGGGCAGGTAGGTACTGAGGGGAGACAGGCAAGGGGAAGCAGGAGGCAGAAAGCCTCAGTGAATCTGGGACTTTGGGAGGTGATTGATATACAGCTCCCCACTGTGTGCCTAGTCCTGTGTGCTCATAGTAGAAAAGGCAGGAGACAAGGAAGAAACGGTCAGAGTCTGGGGAGCTCATGGTGTGGTTCAAGAGATAAAAGTGTCATTAAGAATAATATTTATTTCTTCTTTACATTTTGCCACGTTCAAAGAGGGCTTGAGTGGATTTAGGGCACACATACACAAACGCAAAAACAGTTACAGAAAAAGAGATAGGGAGCCATTTAAAGGCAGGAGAAAGATAAGTGTACTGGAGATCTGGTCCGACTGAACGTCCACAGTTTGCATGGCCAACACAAGATAGGGGCTCAGTGCTGTTATTGTCCATCTCTCAGGAAGCTCACTCACTGTGGGCCAGGGAAGGCTTTCTGGAGGAGGGGAAACCAGTTTGGAGATGTGACAGGTGGCACATGTTCTAAGCAAGAAGAAAAAACAGGAGCAGCGTTCTAGCTGCAGGACTAGAGTGAGGAAAATCAGAGAAATGGAGCTGAGCGTCTGGCAAATGCTGGGTGGGAGAGATGCTGGATGTCCAGGGGACAGTGAGGAGATGTCCTCATGGGCCATTGGTGGAGACGCGGGACCACTTAGGAGGCATCCCCAGACAACTTGGCCTCACCTGCTGAAAGTGTTAGTCACTCAGCTGTGTCCGACTCTTCAACTCCATGGACTGTAGCCCACCAGGCTCCTCTGTCCATGGAATTCTCCAGGCCAGAGTACTGGAGTGGGTAGCCATTCCCTTCTCCAGGGGATCTTCCCTACCCAGGGATCGGACCCAGGCCTTCTGCATTGCAGGCAGATTCTTTACCACTGAGCCACCAGAGAAGCCCTAGAAGTTCTGAATTCTGATACAGGCTGCTCAGCACCCTTGTCCCGCAGCCGCCCTTCTCCCTACAAGCTCACACTCAGCATCCCAGCAGAGACAGACCTCACCAGGGGACGATGAACCGTAGGAAACAGCCTCCCATGCACCCCCAGGAGGAGGCACTTGCCCCTGTGAGAGTGGGGGCCCCAGCCTCCCTCCCCCCAGCGTGCCCCAGCCGGGCCTGCAGTGGGAGGGAGCGTGGTGTGCAGGGAGAGGCTCTCCTGCCGCACCATGACAGATGATTGACTCGAAACAATATCTAAGGCGATCAGGATAAAGTGCTGGCCATTTCAAGGCTCAGCAGAATTCAGATTCTAATTAGACTTCTCACCACATTCCAAATAAAAATGGTTCCCCTGGTATCCTCTTTGCCTATCAGGTGTCTCTCCCTGATCGCTGGAACAAAACGCATAAAGAAAGTGATTAAAGCCATAACAAAGGCATAAAATTGGAATTATCGCTGCCACCACATCTGGGAGCACGGAGTGTCACCACACCGCCCCCTCCTCCCCAAACCTTCTCACACACAGAAGTGCTGTCCCACCTCAGCTCCTGGCTGGGCACCCTGCAATAACAGCCATCCACTGGGTGAGGAGGTGAGGTGATGGCTCTGCGGGGATGGTGGAACTAGGGAGGGTCCAAAGGGCCAGGGACTGGGAGTCAGGAGACAAGTAAAGTGAGTGAATGAGGGAACAAGGGGGTGAGTGGACGAGGACTCAGGACGGTTGGCCCACACAATGGTCACTGTCTTTAGAATCTAGAGATTTACTAGTGGGAGGGGCCTTGGGGCTCTTGCCTTGATGACCTCACCACCCTCAGGACTTACAGGCTCACGTGCAAACACTTCTCGTGTGTCCATCCCTGTTGGGAGACGGCGTCCCGTGTCAACAGACCACAACTTCCCCAGCTGACCCAGTGTTGTCTTTCAGTCCCCCTTCCCAGCCTACTTCCAACAGGGGACACCCCTGTACAGGGATTACTCAGACCCCACTGGTCCCCAACATGTGCGTGCCCAGCCAGCATGCAATCCAGAGACCTCAGTCCCCTACACCGCACATTTGCACACATGCACACACATGTGTGCATATACACCATGCCTATGACAATACCCTTGCACAGTGCACCACACCCTGGGAATACAGGAAAGACCCTCATCTCAGCGGGATGCCCTGGCCAGAGGGGGCTCTCGGGCCTCTCCAGCTCTTCTCCCTGCCCCCTGCAATGCCCCCGTCTGCCCCTCACAGCCAGCTGGGTACCTGGGACCAGGCAGCCTTGCTCCCTGCACGGGGTGGGTAGGCGGGCGGGAGGTCCGGAGGAGGGTGAAGGAGTGGGAGCAGGGCTCTGAGCGGGGACGATATAAAATTAAAAGGTAAAAAGCAGGAACGCAAATGGAGGGTGCTTTCAGCTTTCACATTATTAATGACTCTTCAAAAAATCGGCGAGTTTTCCAATCTTCTCTGAGAAGCGCTTGAAGGAGCTCACAGATGAAACTGACCTTCAAAATGTTCTTTGGTCTTTAGTTAAGAAATTCGCTCGCCATTATGGCATCATTAGGGAAACAAGGATAAAATTACTCCATGGTTAATGACCTATAGTATCTCCCCACCAAAATTTGTTTCAGATCTAATAAAACTGTGCTTAACACACTCGGATGAGTTATGAGGACTGTTCTGCAGGGTATTAAAATGTGGAAAATAGATTTTCCGAAGCTGGGGGGACTGGACTTTTTGAATCAGATAGCAGAATGGAATTTTCTGGGCAATAAATTCTTCCATGTCTCAATTTCATCTCGCGCTCTCTCTCTCCTGCCTGCCTCTGCCCCTCTCTCTCCCTCACTCTCTCTCTCCCTCACTGTCTCCCACTCTCTCTCTCTGTCTCCCTCTCTCTGTCTCTCATCTTCTCCTAAAACACTGAAGCCACACAGAAAGCTTTAGAATTTGAAGCCTATGTAAACTTTGAAAAAATCAGTGACAAAGGACATCTGTGTGTGACAGTGGGGGACTGCGTGTGTGCACACGTATGTTTGTGGGTCTTGGCTGCCTCACAAGAATGGAGGCAACTCCCTCCATCACCTCACCCAAGTGCTTCTGTACACACCCAAGGCAGGAGGGACACCTTCCATCTCTCTACTCATGACCAAGTTGGCAGATCGCAGCCTCTTCACCAAAATCATGGGGCACACCCATGCCAGTGACCCTTCCAAGGACCCCAAACCCAACCCAGGGTCTCGACGCACCCCAGTGCCAGGTCTCAGCCTATAAGAAAATACACCTGTCCCAGGCTACCTCAAGCTTCACTGTGAAGAGAGGAGGGGCTGACCTGGCCTTGGGAAGGGGCAGAGCTGACCTGTTTTGCACACATGTGTGCACATCAGCACATGTGAATGCTCTTCACAGGGCACACCCAGATGCCCTAGCCAGCCAGGCTGCAGGCAGAGACCTGAGCCCTGGCCTGAGCACTGGCCGAAGGTTTTCCGGGGCTGGATACTGCCGCGGAGAGAGGTGGCTGGCGAGGTAATGGCATTTTGCTCTCTTTAAACTTTAATCTTTCCTATTAATTCCCTGCAACTGGAGAATGTGTGAGAGTTAATGTTCCGTGAACGTGTTTCGCACTCGGCAGTCTCTTCGAGCTAATTACCTTCAGGTGCTAAATGGAGGGAAATTGCAATCCATTTGGATGTGAAAAAATTTCGCCTTCCCGTCCCCTGTGAGACATCCTTTTTCCTGAGTGCTGCAGAAAGAATGCTCTCTGGGTGGGAGTTTTTTTCCTAATGTTTTTTTTCTTCGGCCCTCTCCCCCGCCCCCTTTCTCCAAGAGTCTGAGATCTGCAGGACGATGGTGGTTGGAGACAGGAGGAGGCCTGGGCCTTGGCTCAAGGTCCAATTCTGGGGCGGAGGCCAGGTGGGGAAGGACTCACATGCAGGGGAGACACCCAGGCTGAGAATCTGGCCCCCACCCCTTGGAGGCCCTGGAGTGGAAGTGTATTTACACGCTTAATAACACGCTTATTACCAGTGTTTCTCAGCTGCTAGGTTTTGAATACAGATATAATAGAATTTTACAAGCCACATAAAAGCTGTCCTTCTCTTGGACCCTGAACTGGGGTGTCTGGTAGGGTGGAGGACAGGGAATGGAGAATGGAGATGAGGAGGAGGCTCAAGTAGGGAGGGAATGGAAATGTGCCAGAGAATCAGATGGGGGGGAAGAGATGGGCCTTGGGGTGGGTCAACGTGAGGAAGACAGTGGGGAGAGAAGGGTTGGGACCTCTGGCTCTATCCTGGAGGAGAACTGGAGCACTGAGGATGAAGCTTTGAAGGCCAGGGGACTTTAACCTCAAAGCCTGTTAGGTCTCAGCAGAGCACACCCAGCTTAGTGAAGCACCCATCCCTCTAGCCCCATCCCTGTTCTCTGATCTTGAACCTGAACCTCAACAAAGCCTCACAAAAAGAGATACCTAATTCCACCTCCTTCCTCTGCACTGGGTCCAACCCACTAGCCTTTTCAAACCCTATTCCTTAACCTGGGTTGACTAGGGAAGCTGGCCAAATATATTATTTTCTTCTCCCACCCAACAGGGAACAGTCGGGCTTAAAGACACAAGGCAGAGGCTTCTGCAGTAAGCAGCACTCCACTCCAAAGAGGACTCAGGTTCTCCTGATGACCCTGGGTTTCACCCTCTCCTCTAAGCTCTCTCTGACCTCACCTGTGCCCTGACTGTGAGGGGACGCTCATTCTTTCTCACATCAAAGACCCTCCTTCAGGAGAATATATTAGGAAAATATTGAAGTGGCTTGGGTTTTCTTATTTGTTAAAACTTTATTTTGGAGGATTTCAAGTATATATACATATTTTAAAAATCCATGAACTTAGAACCTAGTTTCAACAACTACCAGCACGTAGCTGGTCTTATTTCTTCCCTACACATTTCCCTTTCCTCCAGGGTTATTTGAAAGCAAACCACAGACATCAAATCAGTTCACCCATAAATATTTCAATATGCATTTCTAAAATGCATAAATGGAATGCATTTAAGGGCTATTTTAATATAGCTACAATACCATTATCTCACCTCAATAAAAATTAACTATAATCCTTACTCCCATCAAATACACATGCAATGTTCAAATTCACCTGAATCGGGTTTTAATCACAGTCCCTGCAATGTGTGTGGTTAATATGGCTCTTAAGTTTCTTGTATTCCAAAAGTTGCACTTTCTTTCCTTCCCCCCACCCCAGAAATTTATTAATTGAAGAAATTGTGGGCCATTTATCCTATGAAATTTGCTCCATTCTGAATTTTGCTGATAACACCCCTGTGGTATCATTTAACCTGTTTCTCTGTCCCTTAAATTGGTAGATTCTAGAGCTGCCTGATTTCAGGTCTGGTTTTTTGGCAAGACTATTTTACATGTGGTGTGAACTTGCTCTCACATCATATCAGGACCGCATACTTTCTTATCGTTTTTCTTTTTATGACATTAAGATTAATCAGTGGGTTCCGGAGCTGTCAGCCGGATCTATCCATTATAAAGTTCCCCTTCAGCTTTTTTCCCCCCTCTATCAGTTTTTCACTTAATGATTTTAACAGTCACTTGGCAATGGCACCCCACTCCAGTACTCTTGCCTGGAAAATCCCATGGACGGAGGGCCTGGTGGGCTGTAGTCCATGGGGTCGCTAAGAGTCAGACACGACTGAGCGACTTCACTTTCACTTTACTATCATTGACTAGATCCATGATTTCATTAGAGGTTGTATTTGTTTTAAAATTGTTTCTTTGCTTCAGCTTTTTATTTTGAAAAAAATTTAAACCTACAAAGAAGTTAACCATTGCAATGAACACTCGTATATACCCTGACACAAATGAAAAATTTGTACCTATTGTCCAGATTTGGTTTATCTCTCCCTTTCTCTTTCTCAAACACTTGTTTGTTCCTTGCTGACATAAATGACACTTCACCCCTAAAGATTTTAGCATTTACCTAGGTCAGAGACTTCCAGCTACTGCTCCTGGGATGAGACAAGGCAGTCCTACTCAAGGGATGACAGGCAGACTCAGTACTTGTTCTGGAGTGGGCTGACCTGCCACCATCTTGGAGTCCTTAGGCTCATCAGCCTTCTCCTTCATGCTGCCATCAACATGACTTTGTTTGTAAGCATCCCAGTCTCTGGCCCCATTGATCCAAGTGACCAACTCCCAAGAGCAGAAATCTGATTGGTTTACTGTGAGTAAGGTATCTGACCCTGCCTCAATCAACTGTGACCAAATGTGGCTCCTGGGAATCCACCCCTGTGGGTGTGAAAAGTGATTCCCAAAGATGCTAGGCAGACACTCCAAGAGCCACATGTCATAAAAAAAAAATCTCTCCAAAGATTAAAAACTCTGGAGAAGAATAACTCCATCATAAAGGTCAAGGCCTTGGCCCGAGGGTATATTGATCAGAATTGAACGATGGGGTCAAAAAACACATTGCCAAGTCCCATGGACCAATCACACTGTAATAGGTCTGGAGGGACATGGTATACAAGGGAAGTATGTCCAGAAGGTGCAGTTCTGTGAGTCTCGATGTCTGGTCAGGGTGAGGTTGAAACACCAGATACTGATCCGGTTTCAGGATTCTGGGTCTTCCAGATGGTCAGTCTCACTCATTTTCCTGACACCTTGTTTTGCTGTTGCCAGCTCCACAAAAGGACATATATCAAACCTTCCACTTTGGCCTCAAATCCTAGAGCCCCTTAGGTCCTTTCCACTCACAGAAGTGAGTTTGAGAGAAACATCAAGGGCACATCAGTGGTATTTGATATTTTTGAGCCCCATGGAAGATTCTGTTCTTCTTTTTTTTTTTAATAAAACACACAGTGTACTTGAAGATTTTGAAAAGAGATTTACATAATTAAGGAAGTGTTTGGATTTGAATTACTATTAAGAACACAGAAAATTAAACCAATATGAAAACACCAGAAAATAATTTTATTCCAGGGAAAATAAAATGCACTGGAAAACTCAAGGTAATGGTTTACCGATGAATAGATGTCACATTGTTGTTTAGTCACTAAGTTGTCTGACTGTTTGTGACTTGTAGACCGTAGTCCACCAGGTTCCTCTGTCCATGGGATTTCCCAGGCAGGAATATGAGGGGTGGCCATTTCCTTGTCCAGGGAGGATTCAGTTCTTTCCCAGCCTGGGTTGTTACCCCTGCCCACTTTTGGGGAATTCTGGTTAGTGCTTTTTCTCTTACCCCTAGACTTTGCAAAATCCAAATATTAAAAGTTACAATAAACATATATCTAGACCATGCGACAGTTATAAGCTGTACCCAGGAAACAGCATGTTTTTCCCCAGCAGCGCCCTGTCTTGGTGTACCTTCCCCACCCAGGCTGGTGCAAGCTAAGGCAATGCAGTCGGAGCTGGAAGCCCTCCACCCACAACGGAGAAGCCGGCCTAGGCTGGACTCAAGCTGCCCAAGCTGCTGATAAGTAAATCTCCTTGTTGTTCCTTCTCTCAATAAGTAATGTCCCATTTTATCTCCATTAATGTTTTTGCTTTTAAATTCTTATCTGTTGTCAATATTGCTAGCCCAGCTTCCTTTTGGTTAGTATTTGCCTAGCATATCTTTCTATATCTCCATTTTCAATCTTTCTGTAACTTTGTTTCAGGCAAGTTTTTTGTGAACAGCCTATTCCTGAATTTTTTAAAAATCCATATGGAAAGTCTCTTTTATTTATTTTTTTTGGAAAGTCTCTTTTAATGGGCAAATTTGATATGTCTACTTTTATTGTGATGAATGCATTTGGACTTACTTCTATTGTCTCATTTTGTGTTTCTATTCTCCCTGCTTTTTATTTGCTTTTCCTCTTTTCCCTCTTTCATGCCTCCAATTGCCTTGATAAAGTTTTCTTCATTCTGTTTTTTCTTTTCTTTTCTACTGGTTTGGAAGTTAAAAACATTCTATTTCTAAATAAACAGAGTTACTCTTCATTTTTAAACCTTTTTACATTTTAACATTTTTACTTAACAAAAGCTAATCTATTTTTTTGTTCTTTTAAATGATAGAAGGATCTTAGACTGCAAACCAACCTCTTCCATATTTTCATGTTATATATTGATTAGTAGTATTTTAGTTTTATTATATTTTAAAAATATATTTCAAAATAGTTACTGTTATTTAGATTTACCTACATATTTACCAATTTCTTTGCTCACTACTGCTTCTAATAGCCCAATTCTTCCTTTCAGGTTCAATTTCCTTCTCAATGAAGTCTTTAAAAAAATTTCATCAGTAAGGTCTGTAAATCACTAAACTTTTTTTTCAGTTGTATCTAAAATCGTCTTTATTTCACCCTTTCTGTGCTGAATGATAATTATTTGAGTTATAGTACTCTACGTTGACAGTAATTTTCCTTCAGCTGTAATTACTTATCTTCTGATTTCTGTTGCTATTAATGAGAAGCCTGTCTAATTGTCATTATTTTGTTAGCTTTTATGACTTTTGTCTTTGATATTCTACAATATCACAACAATGTGCTTAGGTGTAAACTTTTTATTTATTCTCCTCAGAAACTCAGTTGTATTCCTATTTACTAGGAATTTTTGCATTCGATACTGGTCAATTCGCCACCATTGTATCTTCTTCATATACTGCTTCTCTCTCTCTTCTCTCTTCTTTTGGAATTTCTAATATTTCTATTGTACCTTCTATTCCTCATGTCTCAACTTCTTCATATTTTCCCTGACTTCAAATGCAGCTCTAAGAGCTACATTTTGGGTACTTTTGAATTTGTCTTCCAATTCACTAACTCTCTTTTGAGCAGTGTTATCAACTGTTCAAACCTCCCATTGAACTGGTTTTATGTAAATATTATTTTATTTCTAGAAATTCTGTTTGGTTCTTTTCTGACTCTTCTTTTCCAGCATGTCTTATTCTTGCCTTTTGGATTCTGTTCTTTCCTTTTCTGAGGGAACATTTTAAAGTATTTTCCATATTGTTTTTTTTCTTTTTTTTCTTTTTTTTAATATAAATTTATTTATTTTAATTGGAGGCTAATTACTTTACAATATTGTATTGGTTTTGCCATACATTGACATGAATCCGCCACGAGTGTACATATGTTCCCCACCCTGAACCCCCCGTCCCACATTCCTCCCCATCCCATCCCTCTGGGTCATCCCAATGCACTAGCCCCGAGCATCCTGTATCATGCATTGAACCTGGACTGGCGATTCGTTTCACATACAATAATATACATGTTTCAATGCCATTCTCCCAAATCATCCCACCCTCGCCCTCTCCCACAGAGTCCAAGAGACTGTTCTATACATCTGTGTCTCTTTTGCTGTCTTACATACAGGGTTATTGTTACTATCTTTCTAAATTCCATATGTATGCATTAGTATACTGTATTGGTGTTTTTCTTTCTGGCTTAATTCTCTCTGTATAATAGGCTCCAGTTTCATCCACCTCATTAGAACTGATTCAAATGTATTCTTTTTAATGGCTGAGTAATACTCCATTGTGTATATGTACCACAGCTTTCTTATCCATTAGTCTGCTGATGGACATCTAGGTTGCTTCCATGTGCTGGCTATTATAAACAGTGCTGCGATGAACATTTGGGTACATACTCTTTCAGTTCTCGTTTCCTCGGTGTGTATGCCCAGCAGTGGGATTGCTGGGTCATATGGCAGTTCTATTTCCAGTTTTTTAAGGAAGCTCCACACTGTTCTCCATAGTAGCTGTACTAGTTTGCATTCCCACCAACAGTGTAATTTCACAATTTGTATGGAAATACAGAAACCCTCGAATAGCCAAAGCAATCTTGAGAAAGAAGAATGGAATTGGAGGAATCAACCTGCCTGACTTCAGGCTCTACTACAAAGCCACAGTCATCAAGACAGTATGGTACTGGCACAAAGACAGAAATATAGATCAATGGAACAAAATAGAAAGCCCAGAGATAAATTCATGCACCTATGGACACCTTATCTTTGACAAAGGAGGCAAGAATATGCAATGGAGAAAAGACAATCTCTTTAACAAGTGGTGCTGGGAAAACTGGTCAACCACTTGTAAAAGAATGAAACTAGAACATTTTCTAACACCATACACAAAAATAAACTAAAATGGATTAAATATATAAACGTAAGACCAGAAACTATAAAACTCCTAGAGAAGAACATAGGCAAAACACTCTCCGACATAAATCACAGCAGGATCCTCTTTGACCCACCTCCCAGAATATTGGAAATAAAAGCAAAAATAAACAAATGGGACCTAATTAAAATTAAAAGCTTCTGCACAACAAAGGAAACTATAAGCAAGGTGAAAAGACAGCCTTCAGAATGGGAGAAAATAATAGCAAATGAAACAACTGACAAAGCATTAATCTCAAAAATATACAAGCAACTCCTGCAGCTCAATTCCAGAAAAATAAACAACCCAATAAAAAATGGGCCAAAGAACTAAACAGACATTTCTCCAAAGAAGACATACAGATGGCTAACAAACACATGAAAAGATGCTCAACATCACTCATTATCAGAGAAATGCAAATCAAAACCGCAATGAGGTACCATTTCACGCCAGTCAGAATGGCTGCTATCCAAAAGTCTACAAGCAATAAATGCTGGAGAGGGTGTGGAGAAAAGGGAACCCTCTTACACTGTTGGTGGGAATGCAAACTAGTACAGCCACTATGGAGAACAGTGTGGAGATTCCATATTGTTTTTATTGCCTATACAGTTATTAAAATTCTTCATTGTACTGTGTTTGCTGATTCTCATAGTGGTTCATTTATTCTTGTGGTTTATAGTTTTTTATTGTGAACTCATCTCTAGCAAAACTTGGTTTCTGGAGAAGGCTTAACTGCCCTTGGCCATGGAGGAGGAATCATGTCATGTCAAAGTTTTGCCTCTATCGGAATTCTATGGGTTTTGTCATTTATGGGCCAGTTTGTTATTTTCTTGAATTGAGTTTCCCACATCTTGTGAGTAGTACAACATTTGCAGTGTAGAACCATGTTTGGCACAGACTTGGATGGAGTTTTGATTTTTCACAGATGATTCTTATTCTACCCTCAACCCTCAAAAGATGACAAGCTTCTCTACCGAATCCTTATCAATGAGTGGAGTTTTCTGGTTCCTGTTGCATAGATAAGTAGCTCTTCATGGTTCCTAACTTAATGAAGGGAGCTCAGTTTCAGCTCCCCAGATGCAGAGGTTTTGGGCTTGCTATTCTATCCTCATCACTATTAAACTCTAGCTCTTATGACATATTACTGGCTCTAAGAACTTTGTGAAATCCCCCTGGACACTTTGACTCTGAGTTTTCTTTTTCATTCCCAGCATTTAGGCTCTTCCATTTATTGATTTAGAATGTGATTATATACTTTTCAATTATTTTACTTTATATTTTTAAAGTTTATCATATATACAATTATAAGGTTTCTGTTTCTAGTAGGAGACGTTTTCATGTATCAGTTCAGTCTGTGACATTGACCTGAAATCCCCTTACATTCTTGTGCTTATGATCCAGTCCATCTTTTCCACTAGGTTATAAGCTCTTTTAAGGTCAGAGTATTTACTATTTATATTTTTATACTATTCAAGTACGTAGCCCAATTCTCTTAACTGAGTAGGTCCTCAGAAAATGTTGTAATTTTTCTTATTATTTTTACTATCTCCAACCTCACTGTTCAGGAGTGATGGAAAATCAGGTTCTGGATATGCTATGAGCATTCAAACTATACAGTTAGTCTGTTCAGCCTTTGGCATTGCTCATTTGAATTTCATTATTCATGAACAACATCTTTCTCAATCACCTTCAAGGACAATTCATCATCTATTAGACCAGTGTTTCTCAAAGTACAGGTTGCAATCCATTAGTAGGTCAAGAAACCAATTTAATGAAATACAATAAAATAGAAAAAAAATTACCAAGGTGCCTCACATGTAAGTGTAGGTACTGATTACAGAAACTTTATTTCACTTTTGTATGTGTGTGTGTGTGCACACATGCACACGTGCATATACACATACTGGATCACCAGGCACAATGTATTTCGATCTGTAAGTCAGGGTGAAAATGTTTGAGGGTCATTGATTAGACTTTTCTGAGCCTCCACTCAACCTACCATCCATTTCTAGCTGGCCCCTCTTCAAGAGCAAAAATTAACTGCAAAGCCAGGCAATTCAAGACCTATCTTTTCCACATGAAGTTCTTCTGCCCCAGCGAGAAGGGCAGGTTTCACAAAAGCTCACACTGCCCAGGACTGGAAGCCCCACAAGTGGTCAAGAATACCCAGTGTGACCTGTGAATCACAGATATTTTCTGTGCTCCAGGGCCCTGTACTGAAGTGAAGTGAAGTTGCTCAGTCGTGTCTGACTCTTTGTGACCCCATGGACAGTAGCCTACCAGGGATTTTCCAGGCAAGAATACTGGAGTGGGCTGCCATTTCCTTCTCTAGGGGATCTTCCCAACCCAGGGATCAAACCCAGGTCTCCTGCATTGCAGATAGACGCTTTACCGTCTGAGCCACCAGGGAAGGCCACTACTCCTATCAAAAGCCTGGACAGGCCTTTCAGCTGATGTTTAGTTGGCCTTTGAGACCCTTAAATGCAGTTATTCTAGGGTCATGACCCTCGACAGCTCCTTGAATGTAGTTCTCAAGGCCACCATATAATATCCACCTGGAAGGACAACTGGGCAATACTCCCCTGCACTCAACTCCCAGGGAAATTATCATCTGGAGAACTCCCCTGCAGTCTAGAAGGTAGAAGTATCAGATGTAAAGACTTTGTTTGGAGCATCAGCATTATTGAGAAAGGCCCCAGCACTTGTTCCTTCTCTGTACCATCTTGAATATCTGCAAATCACACAGGAATTCAACCCATCTCATATACAATGATCCCTGGAATGAAGGGATTTGAGCCTCACTTAACCGCACATTCAGACATTCCAAGGTTCCCAATTAAGAGAAAGAGCCAGTTATCGCTAAAAGTCAGACTGGCATTTTTTGAGCTCCTACTATGTGTCAAACACTTTTACATGCATCATCTCATTTAATCTTTACATCAACCCTATAAGGTTAGTATGATTATCCCCATTTTATAAATGAGTGTAAGAGTTAGAGAGGTTAAGTAACTTGCAAGAGTTCACCTAGCTAGTAAGTGCTTGGTGAGCTGGGATTTGAACTTCAGTTTGGCAGACTCTTGTCCTGAGCACTTAACCACTATTCCATACAGTCCTCAAATCAAGCCCCTCCACCCCTGCCAGTAAAGACATAGACTCCAGGACTGACTATTACAGACCAGTGCTTTCTCTGCATGACTAGCCTAAGAAATAAAATGATCAGAAGTGGATGCCTGTTTCCTGGCTAAGTCACTGTGTCCTTAGGTAAGCTACTTACCTCTCTGAGCCTCAGATTTCCCATCTATACTAATAGTTGGACTATCTCCTTCAGAGGGCTGCTCCAAGGAAGACATAAGATAATGACATGAAAGTATTTTATAAAGCACAAAGTGCTATATCAATGAAATATCTTATAAAAAGCCATATAATTAATTAGCTGAATGTGTCTGCATTTTTCCTGGTGGATTGGGAGCCCCTTCATTGGTTCCAATTGCTTTTCAAATGAAATTCAAAATGCCAACTTGGCATGTGAAGCCTGTGTGACATGGCCCTTTGTTCATGGTTCCTTTCTCAATGTATTCCAACTTTACATGGCCCCTCTGTTTTCCACCTCAGGGCCTTTGCACATGCTGTTTTCTCTGCCTAGTACATTTCCCACCTCTAGCCTCTGCTCTCTACTCCTACTTTGCCTAACTGCTCATCTTGTAAATATCAGATTAATTTCCTTGCAACAGTCTTAACTTGACTATGCAAGGTCACTTAGGAATATATTTACTTTATATATTTACTTTATGGCATCGTGAGGATGGCTGTTTGCAGTTTAATAGTGTCTTCCCCATTGAAAGGGAGGCTTGATGAGAGCAAGGACCATATATATTTCAGCAAGTCTTGTATCCCCAGCACCAGGCAAAGCACTTGGCACAAAGTAAGGGCTTCATGGATATTTATTGAACATACTCTGAAAATCAACAAATGTGAACAGAGACTGCTTTACTCATATTTTATCACCTATTAGATGTGCCATAAAGGTTTGATCTGCTATAACCTCTTTAGACTGGCATCTCTGAGCATGAGGTCCATAGGGTATAAATAATTGTTGCATAACAAAAAAGAATCTGGGGTCAAATAATTTGGGAAACAGAAGGTTAAACAAATATAAACAGGATTTTAACTTCTTTTAACCATAATGCTTCTTAAAACCATGCTTGGATCCTTCAGAGACAACAGTGCAAAGCTGAGTCCCCAGCCCAACCATGATGCACATATGGTGTGTGTGAGAAATAAACTTTCCTTGCTTTAAACTACTGAAACGGGGGGTTGCTACAGCCACACACCCATCTATCCTGACTTATACAACTTCCACATACAGTTTTTTATGTATATATATATATATTGGAAGATCCTCAGACATAGAAAGCCAGGAGGTTTCTGAGAACCCAGGAAGAATGAGTCCATTGAGAAAGTAACTAGGTGAGCTGCACTTGCTCATTCACTAGGGTCAGGAGGTGAGAGTCATTCTGTCCCACCCATGGTTAGGGAGACAGAACCACTCTTATACAGGAGATGAAAGTTGATGGGTAGTAGGTTAGACTTTCAAGCAATAAATAAACAGTATTCACTGAGCACCTAATTCATAACAAACACTGTTAGGTGCTTGGACTACAGCAGTGAACAAGACATAGGTTCTCAGGGATCAGAGCCTAGAGCAAGAGACATATAAATAACAAGTCAATTTCAGTATGATGTTTTGAAAGCTAAAAAGGCACTCAACACAGAGGAAAGGAAGGCACCCAGCACAGATGTATTGGAGAAGTTTCTTGGAAGCTGTGACATCTGAGTTGTGATCCATAGCATAGTTAAAAGATGTCTAGGTAAGAAAGGAGGAAAGGGCATTCCAGGTAGAAGGAATTACTTTCAGGAGGTGAATAATCTGTTCCAGACCATGGGAGGGATCCAGCAGGAGACAGTGAGGCACCAACAAGCACACTGCCTTCTTTAAAGTACGAGGCAAAGGAGACACCAACCCAAGTACCAGCCAGGAACCTGAGTGAGGAAGAAAGCTAGCTTAAACTTCAGTCAGTAGGTATGCTTTAGGTAATGGGACTTAAGAGGGCAGGGAGAAATGGGCCTGAGGAGGTAGAGCAGAGCCTCTTCTTAGGATAAGTCACCCAAGAAGCAGAAGAAATAGCAATGGGTGGGGAGCAGGAAGACAGAGGGGACTGAAATACAAGGATGAGCCAAACCTTGACCATTCTTCCTCACTAGGAGACTAGGCCCCTAGGAGCCCAGTGGCTTTGAGGTGCAGAGGTATGCAGCTGGCCAGGGGACGGATGCTTAGGGAAAGCAGCTAAGAAGGAGGCCTGGGGAAGAACTGAGCATCCCCCTACACACACACCCAGCCTCGGTCAGATCATAGTGCCAGCCTGAATCCATCATGCTTGATCCACCCAGAGCTGAGGCGAGAAACAAGAAGGTGTTTGGCCCCTAAGCTATAGCAGCCAAATTCAGCTTCTAGTCCAGGCATTGAGAGTGTAGCTTTGCTATTTTCCCTTCGTTTCATATTTAAGATTTTAAAATTCTGGGCAGATTCAGTTGAAATAAAAGGCAGAACTGAACTAAAGGGAGGCCACTGGTGATGGTGGTCAGAAGTCTGGACTAGGTAAAAGAGAGGTGCCCCACATTACCCAGCACCGGGCGTGGGCCTCCTCTAGCACCCTCAGTGCGTCTCCCCCTCTCCCAAGTCCTCTACGAACAGCTAACCCTCTTCTTCAGAACCCCTCTTACCTTAAGAAATGCCAAGGGTGAGCCAGTTGGTCTTTAAGGGATACTTTCCTGACTGTAGAAAAATATCTCCCAACTTCCAGCCTTACCCTGTCCTCTGTATGTGCTCCTGCATTCATTCTTTCATCCATTAGACATATACTAGAAATAACATGGGCTTCCTAGGTGGGTCAGTGGTAAGGAATTTGCCTGCCAATGCAGAAGACATGAGTTCAATCCCTAGGTTGGGAAGATCCCCTGGAGGAGGAAATGGCAATCCACTCCAGTATTCTTGCCTGGAACATCCCATGGACAGAGGAGCTGGTGAACTGCAGTCCATGGAGTAACAAAGAGTCAGACACAACTGAGCAACTGAGCATGCATGCACACAGAAATAATATAGTGTAGTGCATAAAAAGCACAGATTTTGGAACTGGACAGAAACTCAGCTCTACCACCTAAAAGCTGTGAGAACTTACAGAGTTGTTGGACTTCGTTGAGCTTCAACTTCTTTACCTATAAAATGGGGATAGTACTTTCTTTAGGTAGGATTAATTGAGATATGTATAGAAGCATTTAGCATGATGCCTGGCACAGTAAGCACTTGATAAGTGTTTGTTATTAGTGAGATTACTAAATTACTGATATTATTAAAATGGGACTTCAACCTGCACTTACCTGGCTCACTGGCTTAAGTGACACCATCAATTCTTTTGTAAAACATACTAACATTCATGGCTCATCAAACCTTCATGGCTAGGATGCTGTACACTTGCGTTCCCCCATTGGGTTGAACTGCATGTTTACCAAGAGTCATTTGTTTCTAAACTCTGCTTATTTATGCCAGCTGTGCCTATTATTCTTATTATCTGATTTAAATAAATATTACATAAGCCATTAAAACATGAATGCAAAACTAATGTTGCTGGGACTTCCCTGGCAGTCCAGTGGTTAAGATCCCCTTACAATGCATGGGATGTGTGTTCAATCCCTGGTTGGAGAACTAAGATCCCACATGCCATGGAGCAACTAAGCCCGTGCACCACAACTACCAAAGTCTGTGTGCTCTGCAGCCTGGAGGCCACAACTACCAAGTCTGTGCACCGTAATCCAGAGTCTGTGCACCGTAATGGAGAGTCTGTGCACCGTAATCGAGAGTCAGTGCGCCGCAGTGGAGGATTCCACACGACGCAAGGAAGATCCCACGTACTGCAACTAAGAGCCAATGTAGCCAAAGTAATTAAAAAAAAAAAAACAAAAAACTAGTGTTGCTGTTTGGAAAGTTTCCATAACAGCAAGTTGCTAAAGAATTTTGTTATCAAATTTTGTATTGGTGGTGCAACTGAAAAAGAAGAAAAATTATTTAAAGTCTAAGGCTCTGCATTCAGATTGTTTCTCAATTGTTTTTTTTTTTTTAAGTTTCCAATCCATGTGAAAGAAATCAAAACTGAAAATGGCAGTCAATGCATTCTGGGTATAGTTCATGCAGGGAAGATGATGATGGAATGCTAGCTGGCACACCCAAATACAAAGAAAGGTCTTAGCCATACATCTAAAAAAACTAGAGAGTAAATAGTCTTTTTGTTTTAACTCAAAAATAAAACATTTAAGGTATGCAGAGGAAAACTAAGAAATGATCTCAGCCTTCAAGAAATGTATGGTCTAGAGGGGGAGACAGAGAAGTAAGTTATTAATCATAGTAAATTGTGATGCAGGTTAATGGAGCAGATGGAAGGGGATACCTAACTTGGGCAACTGTGCAGAGCGTTTCTGGAGAGGGTGGCTCCTGAGCTGGCTCTGTCCTCCCTCACATCTGTCCCTCAACTCTTTTCATATCTTCCTCCAACATAAGAACCAGAGACTTACCCTGCAGCTTTGCCCTATGCTTCCTTGAATTTCAGGCCCCATATTGACAAAGTCCCACAGAGTGTTACAGGGGACATGGCTGTCCTCCCTGGTATTAAGGAAGAGCCCCAAGGATCAGAGAATGACTCAGACCTACCATACAGGCATTTATTTAGACTTACTTTGATTCTGTATATGTTTCCAGCTGTGCCTCATCTCCCAGGGTAAGGTTTATGAAGGGCTTGTGTAAAGTAGTTGCTTTCTTTGATTATTTCAAAACAAATTTTATTTTTATTTGTTATTTATTTGGCTGTGCCCCATCTTAGTTGTGCCACACGGTATCTTCAGTCTTTGTTGGGGCATATGGGATCTTAAGTTGTGGCATGTGGGATCTAGTTCCCCGACCAGGGATTGAATCCAGAGTCTTTAGCAGGGAAGTCCCATGTTGATCATTTTTTAAAATTAAACTTTTTATTTTGAGGTAATTCACATGCAGTTGTAAGAAATAACACAAATACTCTTTACCCAGCTTCACTGAATGGTAATACCTTACAAAGCTGTAACATAATATCCCACAATCAGGATATCGATACTGATAAAGAAAAGGTACAGAAAACTTTCATCACAAAGATCTCTCATCTTGCTCTTTAAGCCACATTTACTTCCCTCTAGCTCTCATTACCTCTGTAACCCCTTGCAACCACTACTCTGTTATCCCATTTTGTTATTTCAAGAATATTATATAGGTGAAATTATGTGATTTCATAATTCACATATAGGTGAAATCACATAATTTCACCTATATAATATTCACACAGGTGAAATCACCTTTGGAGATTGGCTTTTATTTTTTTTAACTTGGCCAAATTTTCTGGTGAGTCATCCAGATTGTGCTATGTATCAGTAGTTCATTCCTTTTTATATTGATGAGTAGTATTCTACGGTGTGAATGTACCACATTTCCCCACAGAAGAACATTCACTTATCGAAAGACAACTGGGTTGTTTTTGGTTATTATGAATAAAGCTGTTATAGACAATTGTGTACAGATTTTGTGTAGACATAAATTATTATCATTTCTTTTTTTTTTTTTTTCCAAGAGCAACCAAAACCAGCTCACCCATTTATTTGACTGAGAACTTTTCTTTAGGATAAATGCCTAGGATTACAGTTGCTGGGTCATATGATAGATAGATAGATAGATAGATAATTTAAAGAAACTGCCAAACTGGTCTCCAGAGTGACTATACAATACATTCCCACTAGCAATGTATGAGTGATCATTTTTCTGCATCCTTGCCCTCATTTGGCAGTGTCGTGATTTTTTTTTAATCTTAAGCCATGTTGATAGGTATCTAATCTCTCATTGTGGTTTGGTTTTGCTTTTGTTTTTGTATTACCTTGAATATCTTCCCATATAATTATTTGCCATATGTATATCCTCTTTGGTGAAATCTCTCTCTTCAGGTCTTAAGTCCATTTCTATTGGATTGCTTGACTTTTTTTTTTTAATGTCAAGAATTTGAGTTTCTTATATATTTCATATACCTATCATTTGTTGGATATATGATTTGCAAATATTTTATCCCAGCCTGTAGTTTGTATTTGCATTCTCTTAACAGTCTTTAACAGAACTAAAGTTCTAAATTTTTATGAAGTTCAGTTTATCAATTTTTCCTTATATGGATCACGCTTTTGGTCTAAAAGCTCTTTGCTTATTGAGATTCTGACAAGTTTCTGTTTTTTTCTAAATATTTTAATTTTACATTTGAATATGTGCTTCATTTTGAGTTCACTTTTCTATAAGGTATGAGACTTAGGTTAAGACAGTTCTTTTTTCAAGCCTATGCATTTCCACTTGTTCTAGCACGTTTGTTAAGAGAATAATCTTTCCTCCATTGGATTGCTTTTGTACCTTTGTCAAAAATCAGTTAGACACAACTGTGTGGTTTATTTCTGGATTGTTTACTCAGTTCCATGATCTGTGCCTATACCTCTATGAATACCTTACAATCTTTGTTACTGTAGCTATATAATAGAACTGGAAACTGCACAGATAAACTCCTCCCACTTTATTCTTCTTTTTAATAATGTTTTAATTATTCTAGTTCCTCAGATTTTTTACAAACAAATTTTGGAATAATTTGTTTATATTTATTAAAAAATCTTCCTGGGATTTTCATAAGAATTGTGTTAAACCTGTATATCAGTTTGAGAAGAATGGACATTTATAGTATATTAAATCTTCCAATTTGTGAATATGATACATCTTTCCATTTTTTAAAAAGACCCTCTTAAAGAAAGAAATACAAGCATACACATCCTGCCCATGTTATTTTAACTAAATGCTTCCAAACTGTGGTGCTGGACAAGACTCTTGAGAGCCCCTTGGACTGCAGGGAGATCAAACCAGTTAATCCTAAGGAAAATCAACCCTGAATATTCATTAGAAGGACTAATACTGAAGCTGAAGCTCCAATACTTTGGCCACCTGATGCAAAGAGCCAACTCATTGGAAAAGACCCTGATGCTGGGAAAGAGTGAAGGCAAAAGGAGAAGAGGGTAGCAGAGGATGAGATGGTTAGATAGCACCACTGACTCGATGAATCTGAGCACACTCTGGGAGATAGTGAAGGACAGGGAAGCCTGGTGTACTGTAGTCCATGGGGTTTCAGAGAGTTGGACACGATTTAGCGACTTAGCATTTCACTTTTTGAGCAATTATATAAATATTTTAAATTTGTGTCCATATGTTCATTGCTCATATATAAAAAAATAATTGAGTTTTATATATTTATCTTGTATCCTGCAACCTTGCTAAATTTACTCATTAATTCTAGGGTATTTTAAATTTTTAAAAAATATTCTTGGGATTCCTTAAGTAGACATAATGTCTTCTTTTCTCATCGATATAGCTTTTCTTTTCTTTTCTTCTCTTGCCTTATCATCCTGGCTAGAAGTTTAAGGAACATGTTAAATTGAAGTGGGGAGAATGGATATCCTCATTTTGCTTCTGGTGTTAGGGGGAAAACATTCAGTCTTTCGTCATTAAGTATAATGTTAGTGCTAGGACTTTAATGGATACTCTTTATCAAATTGAGGAAGTTCTCTGCTATTCCTGTTTTTCAGAGAGGTTTTTTTTTTTTTATCATAAATGGGTATTGAATTTTATCAAATGACTTTTCTTCATCAACTAATATGTCTATGTGATTGTTCTTCTTTAGCCTGTACATAGAATACATTGACTGATTTTAAAATATTGAACCAGCCTTTCATGACTGGAATAAACTCCAATTACTTATGTCATATAATTCTTTTTATATGTTGCTGGATTTACTTTGCTAGTATTTTGTTGAGGATTTTTGCATATATTCATGAGGGATATTGATTTGTAGTTTTCTCTTTTTGGGATACAGTCTTTGTTGGTGATATCCAGGTAATATTAGCTTCATAAAATTAATTGGGAAGTGTTCCTCCCTCTTCTGTTTTCTAGAAGAGATTGTGTAGCACTGCATTCTTCCTTAAACATTTGGTAGAACTCCACAGTAAAACTGTCTGGGCCAGGAGATTTCCTTTATAGGAGTTTTAAAATTATTAATTCAACTTCCTCAATAGTTAGAATGCTATTAAAATGATCTGTTTCATATTGGATGAATTGTGGCAGTTTGTGTTCTTCAGTGTGTGTAAGAATTGTTCATACTACTCCCTTATACATTTGATGTCTACAGGGTCTGTAGTGGTAGCTCCTGTTCATTCCTTTTACTGGTGATTTATCTTTTTTTCTTTGTTGATTTTTGCTAAAGGCTTGTCAGTTTTGTTGATCTTTTCAAAGAACCAGATTGTTGTTTCACGATTTTCTCAGTTTTATTGTTTACAACTTCATTAACCTCTGCTCTTACTATTTCCTTCTCTTGTTTGTCTTATGTTTATCTTGTTTTTCTTTCTCTAGATTCTTGAAGTGAGAGCTTGTAAAACTGATTTGAGTCTTTTCTTCTTCTCTAACGCATGACTTTAGTGTATAAATTTTTCTGCCAGTACTACTTTAGCTGTGGCCCATATATTTTGATTTATTGTATTTTCATGTTCATTCAGTTCAATGTATCTTTAAAGTTTCCTTTGAGACTTCTTCTTTGACCAATGGATTATATACAAACGTGTTGTTTTATTTCTAAGTGAAGAGTTTCTTGTTATATTTATGTTATCATCAGTTCTGTTTATAAAAAATTTTATCTGTGGTCAACGGACACACCATAAATGATTTCAATTCTTTTAAGTTTGTTGAGGTTAGTTTTATGGCCCAGGATATCGTCTATCTTCAGAGAAGCCAATGGCAACCCAGTCCAGTACTCTTGCCTGGAAAATCCCATGGACAGAGGAGCCTGGTGGGCTGCAGTCCATGGGGTCACTAAGAGTCAGGCACGACTGAGTGACTTCACTTTCACTTTTCAATTTTCACTTTCATGCATTGGAGAAGGAAATGGCAACCCACTCCAGTATTCTTGCCTGGAGAATCCCAGGGATGGGGGAGCCTGGTGGGCTGCCGTCTATGGGGTCGCACAGAGTTGGACATGACTGAAGAGACTTAGCAGCAGCAGCAGCATGGTCTATCTTGGTGTATGTCCCACATACACTTGAAAATAAGGTGTATTCTGCTGTTGCTGGACAGCATTCTGTAAATGTCAATCAGATTCTTTTGGTTGAAGCTGGTGTTGAGGTCTGATTTTCTTCCTAGTTGTTCCATCAGTTTTTGAGAGGGGATGTTTACGTTTTTCAACTGTAATTTTACATTTGTCTTTTTCCTTTCAGTTCTATCAATTTTTGCCTTAACATATCTTGCAGCTCTGTTGCTTGGTACATACACACTTAGGATTGTACATTTTCTTGATGGAGTAACCCTTTTATCACTATATTACATCCCCGTCTCTGGTAATTTTATTTGCTCTAAAGTCTACTTTATTTGATGTTAACATGGCATATGGACTGATGTACATATGAACTGCTGCTTTTTTGATTAATTTTTTTATGTTTTATGATCTTTTCCATCCTTTTGCTTTCAATTTGCCTTTATATATAGGAGATATGTTTGAAGTGAGCTCCTTGTAGACAGCATATAGTTAAGTCAAGATTTTTAATCATTCTGTCAACCTTTTAATTTGCATATTTATACCATTTATATCTAATGTAATTATTGATATATTAGGTTCTGCCTTTTTATTTTCTGAGGATTTTTTGTTTATTTTGTCTTTTTTTTCTGTTTTCATCTCCCTGCCTCTCTATGGTTTACCTGAGCATTTTTTTCGAATTCTGCTTTTATTTTCCTGTAATGTTTTTGAGGGTATCTCTTAGCATAGCTTAAAAAAAAACTTGTCTCTTAGGTACTACATTATATTTGTATAACATCACAGTCTACTGCTGTCATCATTTTATCCAGCTCGAATGAACTATATAACTTTACTTCATTTTACATTCTTTTATCCTCTCCCATTTATATCATTGGCTTAAATATATCCTTTACATAGATCAAACAGTGTTATAATTTTTGCTTCAATGAACACATTTTAGAAAACTCAAGAGTAGAAGGAAAGTCTATTATATTTGCCCATATTTTTACTTAGTATATTCTTTTCTTCCTTCTTGATGTTCCAAGATTCCTTCTTTTATCAATTTCTTTCTATTTTGAGAATTTTCTTTAGCCATTCTTTTAGGATAAGTCTTCTAGTCACACATTCTCTTCATTTTCCTTCATCTGAGAATATCTTGATTCCCCCTTCATTTCTAAAGGATATTTTCACTGGATGTTCTAGGCTGACGGTTCTTTTCTTTCAGCACTTGAAAAAATGTTGTGCTATTTGTTTCTCGTCTGTATGGTTTCTAATGAAAAATCTACTGCATTTGAACTGGTTTTCCTCTACAGGTAAAGTGTCATTTCTCTCACTTTTTCCAAGAGTTTTGTCTTCAGTGTTTAGAAGTTTGACTATGATATGTCTTGCAGTGGGTTTCTTGAGGTTTATCCTGTTTGGAATGTACCAACTTCTTGAATCTGTGGGTTTATATCTTTTGCTGAATTTCTGGGAGTTTTGGCCATCTTTGAGTACTTTTCCAGCCCTGCTCTCTTTCTTTCCTCCTGGGGCTCCAGTGACAAATATGTTAGACCTTTTGTTATAGTCTTGCAGTCTGTTTTCAGTGTTTTTTTCCTCTATGTTGTTCAGATTGGGTAATTTCTACTCTTCTATCTTCCAGTTCACTGATTTTTTCCTTTGCTCTCCATTCTGCTTTTGAGCCTATTCATTGAGGTCTAAAATTTGTTTGGTTCTTTATATTTTCTATTGATTTGCTGAGACTTTGTATACTTTTGATGAAATTTTCTGTGTTTTCCTTTGTTTCAAATATGTTCATAATTGTTCACTGAGACATTTTTGTGATGGTTGCTTTAAAATTTTTGTTAAATAATTCTAACATTTTTGTCATCTCAGCGTTGGCATCTATTTAATGTCTTTTCTTTCATTCAGTTTGGCATCTTCCTTGTTTATGAGGAGTGATTTATTTTTATCCAAACTTGAACATTTTGGGTATTACAAGACTCTTTATTTAAATCTTCTGTTTTTGCTATCTTCCTCTGACACTCCTCCAGCTGAAGAAGGGGGAGAACACTGTTTTGCAACTGCAAGGTGGAGTAGAAGTTCAGGTTCCCCACTTTGCTTCTGATCTTATTACTGCTGGATGGAGGTGAAAGTTCCAGCTCTCTGTGAAGCCCCTCTGATACTTCCCTGGATGCAAGGGGGTACTTTGTTGCTGCCACCCACATGGCTTCCATTGACATCATGGAGGCAGGAAAGTTCTAGCTCTCCAGTAAGCCTCCTCTGATACCACCCCAGTGTGGAGGAGAAGGGTTGCTTTATTGCTGCTGGGTATGGATGAAAGTCCAGGCTCCTCATGTGGTCTCCACTGATACTGTGCTGTGCTACCACTTGCTACCACTGGCCAGTATGAACATCCAGGCTCCCTTCTTAGTCTCCTCTGACACCATCCTGCAGAGGGTTGGGATGCCACCTTTTGGGCTAGTGAAGGTAGAGGTATAGAATCAGCAATTGCCCTTGCTGGAATAGGTGAGAGGTGGATCACAGGTTTTTCTGTGGCATTTGGCTGGAGTTGAGCAGTTTTTGTCTATAAGTTGCCTTCCTAGGCTGTCCTTTTCCTAGTTCTTTGACTAAAGAGAGCAAGCTTTCATTGGAACTTAAAACAAAAAAAAATCTGTACTTATTAGTATTTCTGGGTTGCTGCCCTCTTTAGCTCTAAGTCTGAGATACATGAGTGAGACAAAAAGAAAACTCAGGGAACTCACCATTATGTTGTTCCTCAGGTTTCAAGTTCCCTAGCTGATCTATCCTTCTTATCTCTACTTTTCAGAGTTTTCTGATGTTTGCTCTATGTATTATGTCCAGGAGTTTTAGTTGGAAGACTGGAAGAAACTGGGGAAAGTATGTCTACTCTGCCATTCTAAGATAGAAACTTCTCTTTGATAATTTTGATACTCATCCATTGGCAGAAACTTCAGGACTGCAGTGTGGCAGAAGTGTATAAATTATGGATCTTATATATCAGGACCTCACCACTTAGGGGAATAGATAGCCATGTTTTATTTAGTCTGGCACATAGTTAGGAACATGGTTTGGAATCCAATGGACTGGGTCCCAATTCCAGCTCGGCCACTTCCAAGCTCTGTGCCCCTGGGTAGGTGAGTAAACCTCTCTGAACCTCAGTCTCCTCACTTATAAAATATGGGATAGATTAGTACCAATCTCATAGGTTGTTGGTGGATTGAATTAAATGAAATAGTGCATGTACATCACTTTGCATGGTGTCAGCATATAGCAAGTACTTAGTAAATATTAGTCGGTGTTGTTGTCATTGTTACAATGCAGGCTGGGCCAAGTGTAATTATACTCCCTCAGTCTGGACCTCTCCAAACAGAGGAGGTCCTTTGGCTTACTTTGTGCTCACTGCCTCTCTCTCCTCCTTGATCAACTGTGGGGATCTTTTCAACCTTGTGAAAGGATTCTGAAATCCAGTAACACAGAGTGGTACTAGTATAAAGACAGTCAAACAGATCAATGGAGCAGAATAAAGTTCAGAAACAAATGCTCTATTGATTTTTGACAAAAGTACCAAGACAATTCAATGGGAAAAGGAGAATCTTTTCAATAAACAATGCTGGAATAATTGGATAGCCCCCAACACACAGACACACACAGACACACAAAATTAACCTTGACCCTTACCTCACACCACATACAAAAATTAACCTGAAAAGAATCGTATACCTAGTAAGAGCTAAAATCATTAAATTTCTAGAAGAAAATGTAGGAGAAAATCTTAATGACTCTGGATTTGGCAAGGACTTTTTAAATATGTCCAGAAAAGTGCAAATAATAAAATATCAATAAATTAAATTTCATCAAATTAAAAGAATGTTTGCTCTTCAAAAGATATTGTTTAAATAATGAAAATGTAAGACATATACTGAGAGAAATTATTTGTAAAACACATATCTAACAAAGCACCTGTATTCTAGAATATGTAAAGAACTTTCATGTCTCAATAGTAAGAAGACAACAATGCAATTTTTAAAATAAGCAAAAGATATGAACAGATATTTAACCTAAGAAGATAAATGGAAAAATAAGAACCTGAAAAGCTGCTCAACATCATTAGTTATTAAGAAAATGCAAATTAAAACCACAATGAGATACCACTACATATCCACTCAAATGATTAAGATTAAAAAGACTGACCATACCAGACATTTGTAAAGAAGTGGAATGACTGGAATTCTCATACACTGTTGATGGCTGTGTAATATGGTGCAACCAACTTGACAAACAGTCTGGCATTTCCTTAAAGAGCTAAACATACTCTTACTACATGACTCACTTCACTTCTAAGAGAAATAAAAGCACAAAGATTTTTATAGAAATGTTCTCAGCAGCTTTATCTGTAATAGCCCCAAACTGGAAAACCAAATGTCTATAAACTAGTGAACAGAGAAACAAACTGCTATATATTCATACAATTGACTAACATTCAGTAACAAAAAGGAATGAGCTGTTAATACATGTAACAAATAATTATGCTGAATGAAATAAGCCAGAAACAAGAAAGAGTACATATTTAATGATTCCATTTACAAAAAACTCTAGACAATGCAAACTCATCTATACTGACATAAATAGGTTAATGGCTGCCTGGGGATGGAAATGGAGGTTGAGGAGAGAAAAAGAGGGATTGTAAAGGGAAACAAGGAGTTTGGGGGGATACAAATATGTTCATTATCTTGATCGTGGTGCTGGTTTCATGAGTGTACTCATATATAAAACTTATCCGATTGTTCACTTTAGATATGTGTGGTTTGTTGCATATCAAGTATACCTTGCATGCTAAGCTGCTAAGTCACTTCAGTCGTGTCCGACTCTGTGCGACCCCAAGATGGCAGCCCACCAGGCTCTCCCGTCCCTGGGATTCTCCAGGCAAGAACACTGGAGTGGGTTGCCATTTCCTTCTCCAATGCATGAAAGTGAAAAGCGAAAGTGAAGTCGCTCAGTCGTGTCCAACTCTAGCGACCCCATGGACTGCAGCCTACCAGGTTCCTCAGTCCATGGGATTTTCCAGGCAAGAGTACTAGGCAATTCTAATGCACAGCAAAGCCTGAGACCCATAATTTAGGCGATAAATTACCAGCAAGTGCTTGAAATAATGCTCTGGACTGGAGTATAGACTTGAGAGTCACCTTCTCTCATATCTCAGTTAGTAAAGAATCCGCCTGCAATGCAGGAGACCCCAGTTCAATTCTTGGGTCAAGAAGATTGGCTGGAAAAGGGATAGGCTACCCACTCCAGTATTCTTGGGCTTCCCTTGTGGCTCAGCTGGTAAAGAATCTGCCCGCAATGCGGGAGACCTGGGTTCAATCCCTGGGTTGGGAAGATCCCCTGGAGAAGGGAAAGGCTACCCACTCCAGTATTCTGGCCTGGAGAATTCCATGAACTGTATAGTCCATGGGGTCACAAAGAATCAGACATGGCTGAGTGACTTTCACTTCACTTCACTACTTGGAGGTCACAGCTGAAGCTGTAGGATGACAGGATTTAGAAAGTAAAGAAAAGAAAGCAAGAGGGACTAAAGAAACCTACCTTCAGGAAGTGGGAGGGAAAGAAAGAACAGGTGACAGAAGCAAGGAAGAAGCTGCCTGAGGTTGGAGGAAGAACTAACAGATGCCAAGGAAGGGATTTAGATACAGGGTGATCAGTAATGAGGATATCAATGTGGTATCTTATATTTGCAAAAGTGCTATTCAGTTTCTAAATAATTTTCACGTATTTTCCGTGCATTAACCATGCCAGGGATGAGCAGACAGACATCAATAGTACTATCCCTGGTAGGCAGCTCAGTTTACAGGGAAGAGCCCAGGATTTAGAGCTGGACAGATCTGGGTAGATTCTCTAGCTCCTTCACTTACTCATGTGTCAATTTGGTCAAGTTTCTTGAACCAAGTCTCCATTTCCCTGTTTTCAAAATGGAGATAATTCTACCTACTAATCAGGTAGAATACTTGTGGGTCTGTATAATAAAATACCTGCTTCAGATGACTTGCAAAGTTGTTCATTTCTATGGTCTCCATCTCATGATTCCTCATCTTACAGATAAAGAAACTGAAGCCAAAAGTGGGTGAGTGATATACCCCAGGTCATAGGACTTCATTTGGAAGCACTTTCTTGACTTGAAACCCATGGGACCACTGGACAGGTTCACAGATGAGCGTCAGTGGCTATCAAACTCCTGAAATCACATGTAGACTGAATATGAGTGTGTGACACATGTTCTTCTTGGGGCAAGTGTTCATTATTTACATTGCATCTGCAAGGGATCTAGGATCTAAAAAGGCTAAGAATTTCTGCTCAAAGGTCAGTTATATTTATTTTTCTCTAAATCCCTTGATTCATGCCTCCCTGTATACTTAGCTAACCCTCTTGCCCTCACACATCTTCCTTCAGGACATAGTTTCACTACTTCTCTGCTGACTGACCAGTCTACAAACCAGGAAAATTGTTTCCTGGTCTCACCTCAGATGGTTCATTCTCTCCAAAAGGAGCTGCTGATTTCCTGCCCCTGTAGTCAGTACCATTCATCTGGTACAGAGAAGGACCCAGACATGGCTGAGGATCCTAGCTTGAAGGAGCTTCTGGTCCAGTAGACACATAGGAAGGAATAGAGATGACTATGATAGATACAGTCTATGGTGGGAAACATGAGAGGAGGGCACAAGCTTAGGTCATCTGGAAAGACTGTATTTGGATGGCCTCAGCATGGACCTTGGTGAATCTCTCCATCCATATGTCTGTTCATTCAGAGATATACAACCCTCAGCTTCATCTTTACTCTTCAAACTACCACAACTTACCTTCCACCCACCACTCTGATGATATGCTTTCCTCAGGGTATATCACAGGAACCCCTCACCATAGACTCTGCCACTTTGATTGCTAATGCTTTCTCTGTGACAATGAGCTGTGTTGGCTGTTCCTTGGGGGTCTCTTTCCTCCCTTGGCTTTCCTGACATCAGCACCTCTTTCTTTCTTCTGCTTCGCTGAGATCTCTTCTGTCTCACTCCCAAGCTCCATCACAGTTCCATCCACGGCCATCTCATTGCTCTTTCTACGGGTCTCTGCCCATCCCAATCTAGCCTATAATAGCTAATAACAACAGCTAATCTTCACCAAGGGTTGCCACATCCCAGTTCTATCCATACTATCTCACTGCATTCGTACAATAACTCCAAGTGGCAGGCACTACCATTGCCCCATTCTACAGAGGAGGGAATTGAGGCACAGAGAGGTTAGGTCACTTTTTAGGAACATAGCTAGTAAGTGGCATGTCAAGATTATTCTAAAGTGTGAATTTTAATTATGCCACACGCTGTCCTAAAGTCCTTAAAGGCTCCCACCTCCTTAATACACAGACTCAAATTCTTCCCCCTGCCCTCCACCACCACTTGTACTGCACGGCATGTGGGATCTTAGTTCCCTGACCAAAGATCGAACTTGTGCCTCTGCGTTGGAAGCATGGAGTCTTAACCACTGGACAACCAGAGAAGTCCTCAAAAACTCAAATTCTTTAGCACAGCAGTGCAGAGCTTCAGATCTGAGTCCTGCCTACCTCTCATGTGTCCACTTTGTCTTTGGGTTTTAGTACATGCTGTTCTTTCAACTAGAAACTCCCCTTTGCCTACTTGTTCCCCTTCCTGACTTTTTTTTTTTTTTTTTGCCTACTTACACTTCTCAAAGCCCAGGCACTGTCTCATACATGGAAGCCTTCCTTCATTGTGTGAGTGCTCTGTCCTCCCCAGCTCAGGGAGGTGACTTGGCGGACACTGTAATGTGCTGCCCGATCCCCTTCAGTGAAGGACTTACCCCAGTTGCTGGGAGTGCTGCAGACAGTCCTCAGCTTTCTGTTATCATGGGGGAATTGGCCTCAGTTGAGGAGAGCAGCCCAGCCTAAGGTCACACCCACTTCCGGGACTACTTGTATTCCATGACCCAAGGGTAGAAAAGATAGAAAAGGGCAGAAAATCTGGCCCCAACTTGGGGAAAAGTTCAAGGGCCACTCTATTCCCAGAGTGGCCCAAAGGGTTGGCCTCTGCCCAGTCCTGATTCCTTCCTCTCCCGCCAAATGTTTTGACCCCAAGAGTTTCCTGATAACACCCTGTGTATTAATCTCTATCTCAGAGTCTGCTTCCTAGGGAAGCCCTCAGTTCTTAGGTCTCCCAGTTAGGCTCCCTGAGGACTCAGTGGTCCAGGGCGGGGGCACTACTGGAGAAAGGCAACAGTCCTCATGAGCCCCAGCAGTACAGCTCTTTAAATGCAGGGCGATAAGTGGCAAAACCCTCTGTCTCCATTGATCTACCTGGTCATGGCCTCTTAACCAGATAATTCATCTCCAGGTGGCCCTGGACTTCCTGACCTCAGGCAAGGCATTAATTTGGTGACTCTTGCTGTCCTCCAGTACTCACCTGACCCTCACCCTCCGGAAACCCCCAAATCATACTGTGAGGCCAGCACTGATTTCAGAAGGCAGAGAGTGGGGATATATGGCAGGGAGGCTGCAATCCCATGTCACACACTCTAACCACTCTGAAAACAAGCTATTCATATTCCAACTGCTCTCAGTCAAGGTAAGAGGACACCCAAAGCACCAGCACTCTGAGACCTCATATCTTTGAATTGCTAACTCCAAATCCTAAACTCTTGATCCACAAATTAAAGAAACAGCACAGTGTCTTGGAAAAGGCACAGCTTTTGAATCAACTAAATCTGAGTTCAACTCCTGAATCTTCCCCGTTACGGGTGGTGAGGTCTCTTGCGAGTCACTTCAGCCACCTAAAGCCTTGTTGCCTTGTTCAGGAAACATATGTGGTGACAGTTCCATCTCACAAGGTTTTTTGTTTTGTTTTGTTTTAATTGAGACACCACATATAAGACCCTCAGCATACAGGGGCTGCTTTGTTGCTGATAATTATCTTCCTCTATACTTGAGAATTCTGAATTCCTAGAGTCAGAAGCATAATAAAGTGAGAAGCAGAACTCTCACTTTTATAGTACTGACTATATGTCAGGACTGTTCTAAGCACCCTTCTCATACCAAATCAATCCTCTCAACAGTCCTGTGAAGCAGGTGTTAATACCATTATTAACCTCATCTTGTAGATGGGGAAATATGGCACAGAGAAGCTAAGAAATTTGCTTGAGGTCACCCAGCTAGGAAGAGGTGGAGCCAGAATTACAACCCGCGCAGTCAGGCTCCAGATCTCTGCCTTACGGGTGGAAGGAACACACTCTACACACAGTAGGCTCTCAAGGAAGCTTGTTGATGTTGAGAAGGAAGAGGAGGAGGAAGGGCAGTGGAGGAGGGGAGGAAAGGAAGGGTCACTGTCTGGGCAGATAACAAGCAAGGTTGAGGGAACACATTAAGGGCCATAACCCAAAAAACATATTAGGGCCTCTTTGTTAAGAGTGGAACCGAGAATATGAAAGGTCAAGGGGATGAACCAAGAGCCTGCAGGAGCCTGGACTTTGACCAGAGCAGAGAAGAAAGCATAAGACATGGTGGAGGAATTTCTTGATGATGTTGTCAACATAGTTGGAGGTCAGTGTGCACGTATATAAGGGGAGGCACATGAAGCATGAGGAGAAAGCAGAGGGGAGGACATGGGGAAAAGGAAAAGAGAAGAAAAGAAAAGAGAGAGAGAGGGAGAAAAGGAGAGACAGAGGGAAGAGATAGGAGAGAGGTAGGGGAGCGGGAGAGAGGGGGAGGGAGAGGGTAGAGGGACAGAGAGAGTTTCTCCCAAAACGGAAAATTACACAGTTATAGGAACAATGAAGTATCTAATAAGTGATAAACATAAACATGAGGGTCAGAGTCTGATTGTATTTCCAACTGTCTGCTGCCCAGTTTGTCTGTTTATCTGTCCATCTCTGTCTATCCATCCATTCATGTACCCATTTCTTTTTGCTTTTAAATTTGTCTAACCAGCCATATAGCTACATGCCTGAGGTTTGACTACCCATCTTTGTCCACCTGCCCATTTGTTTTTCTACCTGTTTTTGACCTAACCATTTGTCTGCCAGTTTTTCAGTTGATTTTTGTAGCAACTAGGATGCTTTGGGCTGCAAGTGACAGATGGTCCTACCAAAAGTGGCTTAGATGATAAAAAAAATATTATCTCAGATAACAAGAAGTTTGGAGGCAGGGAGATTCCTAAATTGGTTAATGTGACTCTGGGGGCATCGTCTGGCACCCAGATTTTCACAGCTATCCTCCTCCATCTCTGGCACATCGGCTTTTGACTCAGGAGAAGCCTCAGGGTTTCAAAAAGGCTGCAGCAACTCAACACTTTACATCTTCACACAGCAAAGTCCAAAATCCAGGAGAGAAGAGGGCACATCTCTTCCATGGGTCTTTGTATAAGTTTGAGGTAAAATTTCCCCAAAGTTTCCTTAACAGACTTCCTCCCACATTTCAATGGTCAGACTTGTATCATATGTCCATTTCTTAATCAATCTCCAGCAAGGGGAATGGAATTATCATGACTTTCCTGGACCAATTCAGAGTCACCTCTGGGGCAAGGGAGAGATTCAACCTTCCCCAAAGCACTTGGTCTCCGAGCACCAAACAAAAGAGTGGGTTCCACTAGCCAAGAAGGAGGATGGAATATGGGGCATGGCCACTGAGGAGGCCCATTCTATATGCTGAGCTACAGATCCATCTTCTCTGTGCAATCACCTGTCCATCTAGCTGTGCATCGATTGGTCTGCCTGTCTGTTGATCTGTCAGTCTCTCCTGGAGACTGCCTGCCTATCCATGTCAGTGTGTGTGTCTATCTGTACACCTGTTTATCTGTGTCTCTATTTGTCTTTTGGTCTGTCTATAAATAAATCTATTAATGAGTTCATGTGTTTACTCAGTGTGTCTATCTATCTCTGTCCATCCATCCATCTTGAATTTCTGTCCACTTCTGCCCTTCTCTCCCTCACCTGTCCCATATTTTTAAAATGGATAGCTCATTTCTCTTTTTCACTACAGAACGTCTGAAATAACTCTTGAAACTCATCACTCTGGACAAAGCACTGAGCACAGGGCCCACATCTCCTAGCAAAAGAGACAGAGGCAGGGAGAGACTGCCTGAGTTCCCACCCTCCACATTTCATGGTATATACCATCTTCCCTCTTCCCAGGTCCTGCCCAGAGACTGGGCTGCTCATGGTCTCTATCCATGATGATCAGGTCCTTCCTAAGCTATCTGATCTTCCAGAGTGAATTTGTCCATTCATTTGTTCTTGAATGAATATTTATTGAGCACCTACTATGTGCCAGGCCCTTTCTTAGGTGATGGAGCTATAGAGAGGACACTTGGTCTTGCCCCTGTGGGGCTTACAGTCTATGTGCAGACATGGCCATACACAGCCACACTTACACAGGCTTACACACCATGATGGGTGCTCCCATTGTGTAGACACAGGTTCTCAAATACACATTTAAAGGCAAATACAGCCATACCTAGGCCTTGCTAGCCTCTGCAAACATTTGTTTTGCCTAATATGTATGTGTCACTTAAGTTAGTCCTGTTCAAAAGCACATCTTACACACACACACACACACACACGCATACAGTTATGCATTTTACTGCCCTGGGACCCTGATAGGAGGATACAGGGAAGTGGCACAGAATTACTTCTGTCCCCACATCTAGTCTTGATCTTGAGTAATCACTTTTTGACCATCAATATCCCCTGGTACAAAAGGGACAAGACCTAGCCCAGGGGTGCTCTACACCCTCTGGTTCTCCTGAACCACTCATGTTCATCTATGGTGTAAAAGTTGCTTCTGATCTGTCACTAGGAGCACATCTCTCTCCTTCCTCCCCTCTCTGTCTGGTTCCCTTCATGTCTCCGCTGAGTCTTCACCGACAGCGCTCCTGCTTTTGCGTTTCCCTTCAGAGTGTGACTGTCTCTTTGTGTGGTGTCTGAGTATTAGGAAAGAGTGCTTGAATTTATGTCTGAGTATACATTTGAGCTGCTGTGTATTCCTACGTGTGTCTGCTGTGGGTCTCTGCGTGTTTTTCTCCAAGAGTGTGGGTATGTACACACACACACACACACACACAAGGGCGCACACTTGGCTCCCCTAATATGCTGAACGGGCCATTACGCCTCTTGCATGTGGGGCTGGGGGTGGGTGGGGAGGGGGGACAGAGGGAGGCAGCAGGATTCTGTAAGAACATTAAATCCCAAATAAAGTAGAAAATATTTTTTAAAATTACCGACTTCCCGTTTTCTCCGAAATGGAGTGAAACGAGGCTGGTCCCGAGGCAGGGGCTCCGTGGGGCCAGCCACTGGAAAGGGGCAGCGCTTTATTTTTTATTTTTGTAATAAGAGGAACTGAATTAGAAAAAACGGGGAAGGAAGAGCAGAGTCAGATTGTTAAAGGATTCAATGAGCTGTGGCCAATGTATTCGAAAGGTGCTTAAGGCAGCAGAGCCGCTCACCAAACACACACGCGCACGCACACACGCACATACACTGTCACACACAGCCACACCAAGGCACCACACACTGCCATCACACTCAGGCGACTGAGACAAAGGCACATTCAACCACACTTGCATTGGGACACACACCCAGACACACACGGACATGCAAACCCATTCCCGCACACCCCCACACGGCCAGTGTATGCTCCAAGAGGCACCCGTTCATCGCAGGTGCCAGGACAACTAACTCAGATACACCCTGAGACACAAAATCACCTACTGCAAACGGACACACGGGATGATGTGGATACCCAAACACGACATTCACGGCCACACACAGACACGCTCCCCACTCTTGGGCCCATACAGGTATTTTCGTATATTTTACTACGATTAGCAAATACATTTCAAACACCTGTATACTCCCTCCCACAACAGTTCATTGCAAATAAAGTTCACACTTACTAACACACTTGTTCTCTCACCCACGCACCCACTATGGCTGATACCCACCATGACACTCAGGCCTCCAGACACACCCACACCTTCACACACAGTCACCCAACACACCCATGTGCAATTATTAACAATGACCCCAAACATTTATAGAGAGACTTACAGTTGAACGTGAGCTCAGGGAGATTAAACGACCTTCCCCAAACCACATACCAGCAACAGGCCAAGCCAGGAGGAGAGCCCTGTTTAAAAATTTTAGTTGCCGACAGCAGAGAGCTGAACAAACACAAACACACAGGGTCTTGGTCTTGCTCACACGTTCCCTTGGACTCAGCCTCACGCTCATTTACGTAGCTGGTTCAATTTCACACACACACACACACACACACACACACACTCCCACCTGACCGTAATCTGCATGTGCTGTGCCCACATTTGTACACACAGTCACCCCCTTCTACCCCCCTTTCTGGTTTTCTGTTTCTCCAGCTGCTTCCTAACCTTGCCATCCCTGGATAGCCTAAGCCAAGGTAAGTGTTTAGGGGACAGCGTTTAGGGCATAAGCCAGGCTCTTCCTCTCAGTTACATCTCTGACCGCTTTCCTCCCACCCCAGTCCCTCCCCCAGGGCCTGGGAAAGGTGAGCTCTGGCTCCCCTCGCCCCAGTCCTCCCGCACGCTCTAACCAGGGGGACATTAAAAAGTGCTGACAGGGCAGGGGAGAGGCCACCTGCCTGCTCACCAGTCGGGCCGCTTTCATCTCAGCTGTCTCCTGAGGCAGCCGCCGCCCTGGCCTTCCCTCCCCCGGGTCCCTCTTTATTAATCTGGCCTCGTCTGGCCAGTCCAGAGCCGCCTAGTCGCCCCTATCACCCCTCTCCCTCCAGCGCCAGTAGGGGAGGCTCCAGCTCCCCAGCGTCCCAGGGCCGTGCCAGGCGGAGGCTCCATTCCTGCATCAATCATCCGGGGGCCACCAAGAGAGCCTCCAACAGTCCAGGAAGCTCATTCTCCTCCAGATTTACGGCGGGAGATGGGGGTCTCCCATGGCCCCCACCGAGACACACACATCACACACCAAGCCTCACCTGGCCAGGCCATGCATGCCATACACTGACAGTCCTACATTCACACTGCACAGCAACACACCCATACCCTCAACCACACCCACTGTTGTTATACTGAGCGACACACAACACCCATAACGACAGTCACATACAAGGACACCTAGGGGAGACACACACCAATAGCCACGTGGTAACACAGCCACCTGCAGTGAGCATCATTAAGAGCACACATTCACACACGGGCACCCACACATGATGACACGACACACCAACATCGCACACTAGCACATGCTATCACTCAGCTTATTGGTTGCCCGTAATGATAATCAAATAGTACCTGGCTCAAGTGTGCGTGTTCTGTTTTTCAGTCGTGTCCAACTCTTTGTGACCCTGTGGACTGTAGCCTACCTGGCTCCTCTGTCCATGGAATTTTCCAGGCAAGAATACTGGAGTGGGCTGCCATTTCCTACTCTAGGGGATCTTCCTAACCCAGGGATCAAATCTGCATCTCTTGGTGTCTCCTGCTTTGGCAGGCAGATTCTTTGGCACTCAATAACTTAATATTTATTGAATGAATAAATGATACGGTCATAGCACATTCACACACTACACTGCACACATATACCTTAGAGCTGAAATGCATATGCCATAAAAAATGGAAACAAACTCTGCTAGTACCACCCAAGCAGCATGTAACTGAGGTCAGAAGAGCAGATAGAAGGAGATGGAATGAAAGGAACCCAGCTGGGACAGAGTCGGGCACAAGTCATTCAGTTACTTTTGCAACTGGAGACAAGTTTCCGAAACACAAATCTAATTCCAGTACTTCTCAACAGCCTGCACTGCCGTCTTATACACAATCCCTGTGTGCCTGCCCGGCCGGCCACAGCCCTACTTCCTACGCTCAGGTCACCCTGGCCTCCTTTCATTCCTCATCCCACTCGGCTCCCTCCTTCCACTGGGCTTTGCTTATGCTGCTGCCTCCACCTAGAACTCTTCTCTCCTCTGTTCTAGTTTAGGTTCAGCTTTTGGCTTCAGGTCACTTCCTCACTAGGTTAAATCCCTCATGCTATAGACTGAATGTCTGTGTGTCCCTCCAAATTCATATGTTGAAATCTAATCCCCACCATGATGGTATCTGGAGGTGGGGCCTTTGGGTGGCGATTGGTGCCCTTATGAGAGGGGCTCCAGCGAGCTCCCTTGCCCTTCTGTAGTGCGCGGACCCAGTGAGAAGACAGTCATCTGTGAACAAGGAGGGGGCCCTCAACAGAAACTAATCCTGTTGGTGTCTTGATCTTGGACTCCCCAGCCTCTGAAACAGTAAGAAATAAATTTCTGTTGTTTATAAGCGCCTCAGTCTATGTGTTTTGTTCTAAAAGCCCCAAAGGACTGACATGCCACGTATAAGCCCTCCTTATTAAACTGCTGATCTCTCCATTATGGTGCTCTTCACAGATACAGTTTTTCAGTTCCACCACTGGACTGAAGGCCCTATGAGAGCAGTGTCTGCTTTTGCTTTCACTGACTCCCAGGACTGCTACCTAATAGTCCTGAGGGCCTACTCTGTACCCAACGCATAGCAGGTGCTCAATAAACGTCTAAATGACTGAATGACAAACACAAAGTACATAAAGAACACTAGAGGGACAGCCTGGCTAGTTAGTAAGTCCTAGAATGCCAGAACCGGGAAGATCACGGGCAAATCCTGAGTGTTTGCTCTTGCTGTGTGACTCTGGGCAAGTCTCTTCATCTCTCTGGGCCTCATTTCCTCACCTGTAAATGAAGACATTAGAATGTGCTCTGTGGAGCTCCAGGGGCTCAGGAGCACCCACGCTGCTGTGGGCAAGGATGGGAGCAAAGGTGAGCAAACTTCAGCCACAGCATTTCTGCTTTCATCTGTGTGTATGTGTGTACTTAGAATTGAAGTTTCTAAAATTTAAAATAGTCTTTGAAATCCCTGAACTAGGCGATCTCTAGCTGCCTTCTGGAATATTACAATACAACAGAAGCAGAATAGTTCCAAAACAGGAAGATGCCAGAGCACGTGCTGCTTTTTATCTGCAAAGTTATCTAAGTGGACCCCCATCTGCAAAATCGACAGAGGAAGTAGCAATAAGAATTGAATGAGCCCAATTGCTGGAGGATTCCTCGAGGAGAGGAGTTTTCAACATCCTTTGCTGACTCCTAAGTCTGGTGACAGACTGAGACCAGGGAGTTGGTGGGGGAGGGATCAGGGAACCATTTCTCAGAAGGGACTGTGATCAAAGCAACATACAAAAAAAGGCAAGTCCTGCCTGAATAGGGCTAGTAGAAGACAAGGGGGGAGGGGGAGAAGGGCACAGGGTGGCCCACAAGCTTTCTGAAAAGCCCACATGCACTGAGGATGGCAAACAGGAAAAAACTCTACAGTCCAGTCACCTTACAGGAACTGAACTTTATCCTGGAGAAGGGAAGGCTGAGGGCACAGGAGGTGAGAATCGCTGAGTCTGGAGGGCAGGGTGGAAAAGCCAGATAAATCAAGATAGCTGTTTTTCTCTGTTTCTTGAGGCAGGGAGAGAGGAAATAATAGCCTAAACTAGGGGTTAAAAGAGGAGCAGAGAAAGGCCAGAGAATGGAGCCAAGAGAAATCTGCTACTTCGTACCTACGGCGGGGGTGGTTCTTAGGGAACCCTTCAGCTCAGAGGAGTGCTTCCTCTCCTACTCCATCAGTCTCAGTGTTTCCTCTCATATACCCGCTTTACAACCTGCCTTGGGAACCTCAATTCTCTTTTTCCTTGAGTTCCCAAACATCTCCAGCCTACCAGCTATCCTTACACACTGCCTCCTTCCTTTAGTGGCCCTTCTGCCTGTCTCTGGCCTCCACCCTACTGCTGTCCCGAAGTCACTTGCTCTGGAAGCAGCCAGCCCCAGGCCTCTTCTCTGGGGTATCTGGCTCTGGTGATGCCCTCCTGGACGCTTTCTGCCCTCTCCTAGTTCTCCAACCTCTCTGATTCTCTCCCAGCAACTCTTCTTACCTGCAGAACGGGCCTCTCTCCCATGACCAACTTATCTACAAGCAGGACTTTAAATTCAACTAGCAACCCCAAAGGAATGACCCTCAAAGGGGCCCTCTTTTATATGTGTATTGAGCGTACTCAATAATGTGGATTAATGACTCCCAAATCGGTACTTCAGTCCTGACTTTCAACCAGCATCCCCAGTTCCTCACCAGATATCTCCTTCCAGATTCCCCATCACTACACACTAAATTCACTTGTGACCACCTGAGTCCCAAACCAGCTCACCTCTCCCAGAATTCTCTCCTAGGTCATGTGCCTGCTAGGTCAGGTTCAGCCCACTCTCCATTCATGCATCTTCACACTGGGAGTTTTCCTTCAAGTGTCCCTTAGGTTGCTGCTTATTCGCATAAACCAGCCCCAAATCTAGTCCAATTCATGAGTCTTTCTTCCAGGGTTTAGTCCAGATTCTCCCCCTCTCAGTCACTGTCTTCCCTGACTGCATGAGTGGTCTCCCTAAGTATGCCATGCTCTCACCCAGAACCCCATGGGTTTCCATTTCTCTGCTCAGTGTCCAGAGCACTCAGTCTGACATTCTAGGATGTGCTCCCAGCCTCCTCTGCAGCCCTAACCCTTCCCTTCCCTCCAGGAACACTTGCCTCCGACAGAGTCTAATTCTCTCCAGCCAGGCAGATCTTCAAGCTCCTCCCGACACTTGCTCGAGCTGCTCCCAGTCTGGAACTGGAATTAACTCCTCTTCTGAGGAGTTAATACCAAGCATCCTTTCTAGCTAAGTTTCTCCTGCACATTTTCAACTGGGAAATGACTGCACACTGTTAACACTCGGGATTCCACCAAACCTAGGAGCTCCTCCCGGCCACATCAACAAAAACATCCCTGGTTGAGAACCGCTTGTACGACACGGTTCTCTCACTCTTCTCCCACTACTTGATCCTTTCTAAATTACCTGTATGTTCCAAGATCTTCTTTCACTTCTCTATAAGTCCTTAGCTTCTGGCTGGAGGCTTTGAGGATTAATTACAAATAATAATAATAATGGCAGCATCCTCTTAAGTAGCACTTTCTACGTACTAGACCGTGTTTTAAGTCCTCTTCATATATTAATCTATTTAATCCTCACAAAAATCTATGAGGTAGCATTATTATTATCCCTACTTTTCAGATGAAGAAAGTGAGGAAGAAATTAATTTGTTCACGGTCACTTACCCAGTAGTGATTAAAAGGCACAGCAGAAAGCACATGCTTGGGAATCAGCAAAACCAAACACTTAACTCTGACACCGACTGGCTGTGTGGCCTCAACTAAGTTACTTCCCCTCTCTGAACCTCAATTTCCTCATTTATAAAATAATAATAATAGCATCTACCTAATTCATGGATGGGTTTTCCTGGCGGCTCAGTGGTAAAGAATCCACCTGCTAATGCAGGAGATGCAGGTTTGATCCCTGTCTACAACTCGGCTCTTCCCAGTGTCTGCTCAATCTCTTCCTCTCCAACAGCTCCTTCTCCCCTGTCCTCTGTCCACAGATTTACTCCTCTCCCCAAGGCTAATAAAGCCTTGCTGCAGCTTGTTTTTCAAACTACAGCCCATCTCCAGCCCTCTGTATATTTCTCAGAGAATAACCCAGAGTGGTCTACACTTACTGCCCCATTTCTTATCCACAAACTCACTCTTCAACCCCTACTATTCCGCTAACCTCTTAATCACCAACTCTAAGGACCTCCACTGGTCTTCACCCCTGCCTCTTATACCAAATGAGGCTACGGGAGTTTGGGCTGTGACTGCCGCTCCTGTGTTCTCTCCAGCTCAATCACCTCTATTCTCTGGGTTCCATTCCTGCTTCCTTGAGCAGTGCTTCTCTGGATGGGAAGTATGTTCACACCTGGCCCTGGAAACCTCTTCTCTCTTCTGTCTCCTGGGTGTTCTCAACTGCTCTTCAAGCCTCAACCCTCACCAACCCTGCCGAGAGCCCAACCCCCAATGTCCTTCCTCTGGCTTCCAGTCTCACCCCTCCCGCCACAGCCAGACCACTCTGTCTTCCTCACTTTCTCTGCTCTGACAGTGGTCCCAGCTCTCTAAGCAACGTGGTCTCTCTACTGTCTTCCAAACCTCAGATGGATTCAGGCTCCCCTATAGACAGATGCCTCACCCTCTCATCCCGGTATTTTTTGTTTCCTTAATTTTCATAAAATCATTGAACAAATGTAACTAAAAATAAATTCCACCCATTTTAAGGTGTAGCTCCAACTGCCTGGCTCTAAGGAGCCTTCTATAGGCTCTCACCTACCTCTGACCTCCTAGGTGTTTACCAGCAGAACCCACAAACCCCTACCTGACTCTACTGAGCCCCCCTTTCCCTAGGTAATGTATGATTTGTCTCCCACACCATGCTCTGGAATATCCAAAGGCTTAGAAAGTAGGGTGTTCTCACAAGGTCCTTCCAGGACCAAACTGAGGGAGACTGTATCAGGTGGCATCTAAGATCTCTTCCAATTCCAGTGTTCAAGGATTTGAAATTTGAGGATTCTTTCTAGAATGTTCCTCTGGGAAGATCTTCAGCGCTTCTGGAAGGTGTTTTCAGTTAGCAGACATCCTCATGTTCATGAGCAGCTGACAAGAGTGCCCCCTTTTGGTGAGTTGAATCCCAAGAGAAACCAGGCAGGTCAAACATTATTTTGTGAAGGTAGGGGAGAGGAAACTGACTGAGTAGAGACTGACTCCCTCTCCTCAAGTCAGTCAGGAAATTCAGGGAAAGACTTTTCAGAATCTCATCACATAAGCTCACCTTCCCCTCCCCACTCTCTCGCTCTCTCGCTCTCTCTCACACACTGTGCTGGTACATTCTGGGAGCAGAAAAGTTCCCCCAGAAGCTTAAGGAGCATTCAACTCCCCTCTGAGAACCAAAGAGAGAATAGTCTGAAGCCTGGGCTTGATGTCTCACCATAAATCACGAAGCATGACTGCCCCCGTGGGGCTTCACTGAGCATCACAGTCTCCACCACTTCATCTTTGTGGCCCCATCATGATATAACAAACCTCCAGCTCCTCAAGAAAACGCCAATGTACCCCAACCCACCCTCTCTGCTCCTTCCCCCCAGTACACTGATCTCATTCCCTTCAACAACACATTGCATTCAGCATTACAATACACTGACACACCCCCATCACTCTCCAACAATGCCAGCACCCCAGCTCTCTATGGCCCTCCTTACATCAGCCTCCTCAGGTCTCAAACACCCATTCTGGGCTTAAACATTGTGTCCCTGTCCCGAGACCCATCCTCCTCCTCCCAACATCTTGGCTAAATAATCTAGAGAGAAAGACTGTGTACTCTTGATCGCCACACTGTTCTTGTGTGCTCTGGGAAACAGAACTAATGCATACGAGGTAGTCTTGTATGTCCTAGGTCAGTTTTTCAAAATGCCATGGACATCGGAATCACCTGAGGAGCTGACTAAAAAGATTCCTGAGCTTCATCCAGAACTACCAAATGACTGCTGATGGAGCCACAAATCTATACTTTCAACAAGCGCCTCTGGTGATTCCTGTAACTGTTCAGAATCATTGCCCTAGATGCCTGACTCATTCAGTCCTAACAACTCTATGAACTTGGCAGTGTTATTCTACTTCAAATAGTTCAGGAACTCAAGACAAACAAAACTTGGTTTAGGTAAATTGCGAACAGTCAGTTAGCCAGCCCATGGCAGGGGATTTGGGATGGTCCATGACCCCACAGAGATGAAGCTCTTGGTGCCAAGGAACCCTCCTGCCAGAGCATCATCTCTCTGCACCCTGGGCTCTGTGCCAGGGCAGACAAGAGGCCACGTGCACAGTAGCTCAGGCCAGAATGCTCAGCTGTAACAGGAGCCACACCTGAATTCCACGTCTGTTTGTCTTCTTGCCACACGGGAGCCCCAGGCCAGTCACACATCAGCAGAGTGGCCCCGCAGGCTCCCTGCAGTGGGGAGTGTGGGAAGGGCAGCTGCGGCCTTGCGGCCCACTTGGCTCCCCGCTGTGGACTAGGGATCTCGACATGGAGTGAGGGCGCCACGCTGTGACAGAAGTGGGGACTACATGTCCTGGAGAAGGACGCTGGGAAGGTGTTGCTGAGGTCCAAGTGTGCAGATACCTTACTGCCACACTGCCCCATTTCTCTACCTGCTCTCACACTGATCCCCATCCTAGATCCCTTCTAAGTGATCCCCAATTGTCTGACTTCAGGAAATCTGGGATGAAATTTGCAGGCCAATGCCTCTGGGTACCCATAGGAAGCGAGGAAAAGTAGGTCCCCATGTGTGTGTTAGTTGTTAAGTCATGTCCAACTGTTTGCGACCGCAGGAACTGTAGCTCACCAGGCTTCTTTGTCCATAGAATTCTCTAGGCAAGAATACTGGACTGGGTTGCCATTTCCTTCTCCAGGGGATCTTTCCAATCCAGGGATTGATCCTGGGTCTCCCGCATTGCAGGAAGATTCTTTACTATTTGAGCTACTAGGGAAGCCTCCCAAATAGCAGAAAAGTGCTCCAGATACAACCGTCTTTGCCAGGGGTCACTCCTGCCCTTCATCCCAGAACCTCAGCACCACATAATTTCTGGAAACTTTCTGGCAGTATTCAAGCCTAATGCCACACTGGGTGCTTGTTCAAATATTCTCTCTTGTCACTGACCTCCTTAGGATAATGGACCTCAGAATTGGACCCAGTATTCCAGAGGTGGCCTGACAGTCTCAGAAAACAGTGGGGTAAGCATTTCCCTTTATTTGGCTCCTCCTTTTTGGTTAATGCAGTTCGTGATTGTATTTGAGGTTTTAGCAGTCACATCACACAGCTGACTCATATTGAGTTTGCAGTCAACTAAACCCCCCAGGTCTTTTCTTCATGAACCGCTGTCAAGCTTGGTCCACCCCCAACCCGGTACTTATGTCATTGATTTTGTTTTAACCTAAGTGCAGGACTCTACATTTATCCCTGTTAAATTTAATCTTGTTGGTTCCAGCCCAGTGTTCCAGCCTGTTGAAATCATTTTGAATCCTGACTCTTTCATGCAAAGTATCAGCTGCCCCTCCTAGCTCTACCACCTGCAAACTTGATGAGCCTGCCGCCTCGGTCAGTTGTCAATAAAAATGTCAGACAGGACACAGGCCCAGACTGAGCCCTAAGGCATACTGCTGCAGACATCTTTCTAGTCTAGGCTGATGTGGATCCAACATCAAACTTCACTGGGTCTCGTTTGCACCAAGCTTCATGACCATTTGGTTCAGATGTTTCTACCATGTCTACAGATACTGCGAGATGCTGCTGGCTGCACCGCTGGAAATTTCTCTCGTCCCAGGTCTGGCCCCACCATAGTCATGCCCTCTTTCTACTCTCCTAACCTCTGACATTTACTTAACCCTAACTCTAGGGGACCGAAGAATTCCAACAGTGCCCACTCCTGCCACTCTTGAGGTGTTAAGATGCACCTAAGCTTCAGAATCTCCCTGGGTGTCACCAACTATTGCTATTTCCTATCCTATCACTCTGAGCCTCCTCTGTGACTTTCTTCTCACACCTGAATTCTCTCTCTCCTGCTGCCTTCTCCTCTGTCTACAACCAGGCTTGCTGGCCTCCCTCACCTAAAAAGCCTTCTCCTGTCTACCTCCTTACACTGTGATTGGCTTCAGCCTCCATCCTTCTCTTGAAAGTGCAAACACTTCCAACCTCACCTCCCATGTCTCCTGAACCCTCAACAGTCCTCCATTCCTCAGCTGAGTAACCACACTGCCCAGTGAGTTAGCAGTGATGGTGGAGATGGTTGGGATGTGGGAGTCTAAATTGGAAGATTCACAACCAAGCCTGACAGACCAGGTCTAGTCAGCTATGGGAGCTTCATAAAGCAGAGCCTGGGAGCCCTAAACCTTAAAGCAAGGCTGTGGTTAAATGACCAAGGTAAGCAGGAAGTTCACATCAAACTGAGATGTGAGATCAGAGCCCAGGCAGATAGGGCAAGAGAATATCTGGAAGCAGTCTGGTTATAGACAAGAGCAGCAAATGTGGAGAAGTTTGAGCCAGGGAACTTCTAGTATATTTCCTCCACGGGCTGAAGCCAGCCCTAGGGCCACGTGGATGGAAAAAGATGGCCCAGCCACGGTAGGGACGATGAGAATAGAGAGGCGGGCAGGGACTGCACTTTTCCTGAGCCCTTCCCTCAGCTATCAATCAGCTGTTAGGAACCTTGAAAAATCTCTAGTTCGGAGGTGACATGCAAAAAAGTCAGTCACACAGGTCACAGAGGTGAGATAAACCAGGTATTAGGTTCCAAAATGAAGAGTGGTGACTGGCAAACTGGAAGGAATGTGCCCAAAGTGGTGGTAGATACTCAGCTTGAGCCAACTGTTGTCAAATGGGAAATGTGATTTAACTGTTGCCAGATCTTCTAATTTTGCAGAGAAACCACAAGTTTTTGTTTTTTACGTTTATCCTAAATGTTGCCAACCAACTTCAAAAACTTCAAAACCCATGTCGGTAGCTATGATTTGACCCACGGTGGCCATCTTGACTGCTGCTCGGAGAATGACTGGTACCTGGAGAGGCTGAGTGGGTGGGTCTGTTATAATACTAATGCTACAGCAGTTTCCCTGGGAGGTGTCTGATGCTTTTGTGTTTAGGGATGCTTTTGTGTGTAGAAAATAATTATCCAGAAATTAATTCTAAGAGTCATACTCAAAGTTCATATTCAAAATTCTAGTTCTTGCCTAAGCTGTTAAGTTCAGCTTGCAAACCTTATTGTTTATACAACAAAGGAGTTGTGTAAGGTTAATATTTTTTTTCCTTAAGTACTTCATTTATCTGACTAAAACAAACCTTCCCAAGTACTTATCATATCACCAATAAATCACACTAATACAGCAAATCTCAAATCATTTCAAATCTTCCAAAACAACAGAGACTTGGCAAGATTCCAACTTAAAATTCAAGCCTAAATAAATTATTCAACACTCTTTAGTTGGTATTATATGGTAAGCCTATCAAACTAAAAGGCAAATTCTCCCTCTTATGTTAAAGGATTTAAAAACAAACTGCACAGATTCAAGTAAACACAGTAACGCTGCAGGTTCCATGTTCTTAAACATGCCTATCCTTCATCCTAAGTTCTCCAGAGTTAAAAGATGCTTTCCTGTCAAGGAAACAACTGATACGGCCCCATTATTTTGGAGGTTGCCTTCTCAGATGGTCAAGATGGTAAAACTACCAGAAACATTGATTGGGCTACTGACTATATTCTAAAAAGGCACCCAGAAATTCCTTATTGTCTCTGAAAGTCTTATCACAGGGCCTCCATTACCTAGTGAGCTGGTCCCCAACTCATATCCCTGAGTTTGGTGTGCTTCAGCACATACTACATTTTCTCAGACATTTTGAACCCCACCTAGGCTGTCAGATACCTTGTTTAAGTCGTGCATTTCCTCGGCTCTGAAAACACTTAAAAGGCTTTCCATCTTGAAGATTTCTGCTTTCTTTTCATAGTCTTCCTTTCTGGAAAGACCACAAGTTTTAGACGTATTAAGATGACAGCAGCCTGAATGTAAGACTTTCCTCACAACTTTGATTTGAAGTCACAATTTCTAAGGTTTTCCTTGCAGAACTCTGCTCTCATCCATAGTTCACCGACCTGTCCCTGTCTTTCACTCGCACAGCCTCCTCATCGACTGACTTTTCCCTCTAGCATTCAGCACCCACATTCTTTCTTCAAACTCATTTCTCAACACCATGGTTTCTTCACCCACCCCCATGCCAATGAGATGACCAAAGGACCCCTACTCCAGCTCCAATATAGCAGACCCCTGCACTCTTCTCCCTAAATTCTTTCTCACACTCCTTAGGGTAACTGATTTCATCCTAGAAAAGGGAATTCTGATATTACTTGTTCACACTAAGGAATGCACAACTGAGTTCCTTTTACACTGGGTAAACTAGATGCTTCCCTAAAGGAACAGTAGGTAACTGACAACTTCCAGATGGATTTAGAAAAGGCAGACGAACCAGAGATCAAATTGCCAACATCCATTGGATCATAGAAAAAGCAAGAGAGTTCTAAAAAACATCTGCTTTTTGACTACTCCAAAGCCTTTGACTGTTTGGATCACAACAAGCTGTGGGAAATTCTTAAACAGGTGGGAATACCAGACCACCTTACCTGCCTCCTGAGAAATCTGTATTCAGGTCAAGAAGCAACAGTTAGAACTGGACATGGAACAACAGACTGTTCCAAATTGGGAAAGGAGTATGTCACGGCTGTATATTGTCACCCTGTTTATTTAAATGATATGTCAAGTACATTATGTGAAATGCTGGGCTGGATGAAGCACAAGCTGGAATCAAGATTGCTGGGAGAAATATCAATAACCTCAGATATGCAGATGACACCACCCTTATGGCAGAAAGCAAAGAGGAACTAAAGAGCCTCTTGATGAAAGTGAGGAGAGTGAAAAAGCTGGCTTAAAACTCAACATTCAAAAAACTAAGATCACAGCATCCAGTCCCATCACTTCACGGCAAATAGATGGGGCAACAGTGGAAACAGTGACATAGACTTTTTCTGGGCTCCAAAATCACTGCAGACGGTGACTGTAGCCACGAAGTTAAAAGACGTTTGTTCCTTGGAAGAAAAGCTATGACCAACCTAGACAGCATATTAAAAAGCAGAGGCATTACTTTGCCGACAAAGGTCCATCTAGTCAAAGCTATGGTTTTCCCAGTACTCACGTATGGATGTGAGTTGGACCATAAAGAAAGCTGAGCACCAAAGAATTGATGCTTTTGAACTGTGGTACTGGAGAAGACTCTTGAGTCCCTTGAACTGTGAGATCAAACCAGTCAGTCTTAAAGGAAATCATTCCTGAATATTCACTGGAAGGACTGATGCTGAAGCTGAAGCTCCAATACTTTGGCCACCTGATGTGAAGAACTGACTCATTGGGAAAGACTCTGATGCTGGGAAAGATTGAAGGCAGGATGAGAAGGGGTAACAGAGGATGAGATGATTGGATGGCAACACCAACTTAATGAACATGAGTTTGAGCAAACTCTGGGAGCTGGTGATGGAAAGGGAAGCCTGTGGTGCTGCAGTCCATGGAGTTGCAAAGAGTTGGACATGACTGAGCGACTGAAGTGAACTGAAAGGAAGAGAAAGAAAAGGGAATTTATATGTATTGGGCACTTACTAGGGAGGCTTCGCTGATAGCTCAGTTGGTAAAGAATCCTCCTGCAACGCAGGAGACCCTGGTTTGATTCCTGGGTCAGGAAGGCTACCCACTCCAGTATTCTTGGGCTTCCCTTGTGGCTCAGCTGGTAAAGAATCTGCCTGCAATGCAGGAGACCTGGGTTCAATCCCTGGGTTGGGAAGATAGCCTGGAGAAGGGAAAGGCTACCCATGCCAGTATCCTGGCCTGGAGAATTCCATGGACTGTATAGTCCATTGGGTCACACAGAGTTGGACCATCTTTGTCCCCATCTCTGCCTTTCACAGACTTTGTCTCTTTCACAACCTGATCTTTTCCACTTTGCTTCCCCCACCCCAATATATCTGTGATTCCACTTCACATATTAACTTGAGGGTCAGGGCAGGATTAAAAAATCCCAGCCCTCCAAGCACTAACTAAATACTGAGTCTACATAATAAACCATTTTCTGAGTGCCCATACTGAATTGAGTGTTTTAAAAACATCATCACACAGGACTTCCCTGGTGGTGCAGAGACTAAGATTCCACGTTCCCAATGCAGGGGGCTCAGGTTCAATCCCTGGTTGGGGAATTACATCCCACATGCTGCAGCTAAGATCCAGTGCATTTAAACAAATATATACATATTTTTTAAATCATGAGAGAGTAGCACAGAAACATATACATTACCATATGTAAAACTGACAGCAAATGGGAATTTGCTGTGTGATGCAGGGAGTTTGGCTTGGTACTCTGTAATGGTCTAGAGGGCTGGGATGGGAGTGGAGGGGTGGGGGAGGGTTTGGGAGGGAGGGACATGCGTGTGCCTGTGTGGCTGATTCGTGTTGATGTGTGGCAAGGGTTGGCACAGTATTGTGGGGCAATTATCCTCCAATAAAAAAAAAATTCATCACAAACGCTCCTAACGATGTTGCAAGCCATGTGCTATTTTCAACCCCTCCCAGGTGAAATGGCAGAGACAGAGACTTAAGAGATTATAGTTAGGAAGTGGACAATAGGGATTTAAGCCCAGAAGTCACATCCAACACCTCCATTCTTGTCAAAACATCACATAAGGCCCATGAAAACAATGACTGTACTGACTGTAAAGTGGGTGGGGCTTTGCTCCAACAAATCAAAAGCTCACTACTCAAAAACTTGGAGGGAAATTTAATAAGCCCATGTGCTGCCTCTAGATGAGCACGACAGCTTCTGTGCCAACCTCCTTGCTCCCATGCCCCTGCCACACCCACCTTACACCTGTTGTGCCAGCAGCCCACACACTTTCAATGCCTCTGATCCCCTTGGTGGCAGCAGGTCTGAGGTTTTTAATTTTCACTGAAAGTGTGTTTCAGGTATTCTTAATATAATTGAAGACAACTTCAGAAGATCAATCCCCAGCAATGGCAGTACAGATTAGAGTCCTTTTAAAAAATAAGTTGGAGATCACCAAGAAGGGGTGCTTAGTTGCTCAGTCGTGTCCGACTCTGCAATCCCATGGACCGTAGCCTGCCAGGCTCTTCTGTCCATGGGGGGATTCTCCAGGCAAGAACACGGGAGTGGGCTGACATGCCCTCCTCCAGGCGATCTTCCCAACCCAGGGATCGAACCCAGGTCTCCAGCATTGCAGGCAGATTCTTTACTGTCTGAGCCACCAGGAAAACCCAAGAAGGGGTAGGAAATGGTAACATGAGCAGGAAATTTATGCTCCTATCTCTGTTCTGCTCCTGACCTGACAACCAGACTTGCTCTGGGAGTAGAAGCAGGACCTTTGTCAGAAAGCGAGATGGGAAGAGAAATAAAGGCCTTGAGAGACAAGGCTGGGTCCAATGACAGATGAGTCTGAGCTATGGAACATTCACCCTCCTGAGCCTTTCTTTACATATGTGATTTCATGTAACCCTGACAAGGTAGGAATTTATACCCATATATATGAAGTTTCAGGCAGTGTCCTTTGCTCAAGGTCACATAAGATACCAGACCTAGGATTCAAAGCCAAATATGCCAAGTCCTCATTCTCAACCATGACCCTATACTGCACCATTCACTACACATTCAAGAGGTAACAGAACCTGGCTCAGAAGTAGCTTGGATTTGGAGATAAGTAGTAGAGCTTTCCTGAAGGGCAGGACTGATCTCAATGACCAAGTAAGTTTCAAGCAAACTGAAAAAAAACACAGCAACATTTTCTGTGGCCAAAGAAAAGGGTGCCAAGGTCCAGGGTGAAAGACATCTAGATGTGACTGCAAAATGACTATAGAACGGCCTGCAGTCCAAAGATGGCTTGGCACCTGCTAGAGAGGTCTTCTTCACCCACAGGGCTGGAAGCCAGGGTCAGTTGCATAGGGATATGAGTGGCTCACAGTGGGGAGGAGGGGAGTGGCAGGGGGTGAAGGCAGAACCTAAGAGATAAATGGGTATTCAGTGTGAAGACTGAGCATTCCAGGCAATCAGAGTACATCTCGGGCTGATGCTCAAGTACTGGATCCAGCATCTCTTCTGGGCAGAGAGGCAGAGTGTAACTCCAAAGGCCAGAATGCAGTCTTTCTGAGAAGGCAGTGATGGGGTTACAACTGAGCAAGTCAAATCCATTTGCACTCCAGGACAAACCTGGGCTGACAACCAAAACGATTTTCAAAGGTTTCTCTGGCCAACCAAAGGGTTTTCTTCTTTTGGGGGTCCACTGTCTAGCTCCTTCCTAGAAGTGATTCCTAAAACACTTAAACATGGAAGAAGAGAGTGTTTGCTTTGAGAACTGGGAGAGTGAGAAGCCAGAGGAGAAACTTAAGCCTTTCACTTCTCCCAAACCCTGGTTGTCTTCCATGAATCAGCTTAGACTGTGTGACTTCTTGCAGGAAGCCTGTGAACACCTGAGCCTGTCAGGTGCTTCTCCTCTGCAGACCTGTGACACCAACTGCCTGCTTGATGGCTGCGATGAACTGAGCACAAGTGGGTAGAGATGGGCCCTGGGTATGGAACAGAAATGCTCCAGAGGCTCCACAAATGGTAGCTAGTAAAGATCCTAGTCTTTTTTTCTGAATTCTCTTCTGAATGCCCTTCTGTCCTGGAATAATCAAGTTAAATACATGAAATAACATTGCACCGAGGGGGCCTGACTTAGCTGCTGCCATGTTTCATGGTATAAGGTTGGCAATAGCTTCTTCGGATATAATGGACACTCATCCAGCTGCCTTCAGCCCTCAGAGTCTAAGGGGAGCCTGCACCTAACAGCTTCTCACGCCGGCCCTGGGCTGGTGTAGAGAGGAAAAATCTGGCTGACCAAGCAGAAGGCATCAGATTCTATTGTTTCCCTCCAAGGTGGGTTTAAGATTACCAAGGCTCATCTGTCTGTCCAATCTCAATATGAACTTCTCCAGCACAATTTATTCTTCCTTACACTTTTCTTGAGTGAAGGTATCACTAAACTTGAGTTTCTGAATAAGTACAACCACAACTACCACAGCCATTTATTAAGTGCTTGCCAGGCCCTGTGCTAAAGCTTTACAAACATTGTTTCCATCGATTCATCAGCCCTGAGGTAGATATTTTCAACACCCACTCCCTCTCCCTACACAGGTATCATTATAGTTGAGGAAACTTGAGGCTCACAAAGGTCTACTCAATCAATAAGATCCAGCCCAGCCGGAAGGTAGCAGAACTAGAGATCTGAACCAAATACATCTGATTCCCAAATCCATGCTTTTATACGCTACACTAGATTGTTACGCTGTTTCTCACTGGAAGTTAAAGGATACATGCTCCTTCCTAAAACATCACCTGAAGACCAGATTTAGATGGGGAAGGCAAGGCCCAATTTTTTTTTTAAACTCCTCTAACCAGCTATTGTACTAAACACCTGGAGGAGTGAAGTGACAGTCTGGTTATATAAGCTGACCACTGGAACCCTGTCTCCTGCTACCCTGGCTTCCAGGGTCTTTCTTGTTTAAGACCCTCCATTCCTAACACATGACTACTCAGTGTGCTTCTCCCTTTCAGCAAACACTGAAACGCAGAAGTGAGCCAATCTGGCGACTCAGAGCATCACCAAAGATACCTGAGAGAAATCGGGGGACATTCGCAGAACACCCACCAAACCTCAACTGCCGGACCCCGAGGCACACCAATGCATGTAGACAGAAGCACAAACTTCAGTTCCTCCCTCCAGGCTTGCCAGGCTCAGCTGACTCTACTCCTGGGGAGTCTCCTGCTCAATCTCTCTCACTGGTCCTCCACTGTCCATGACTCTGGATTCCCTCCTCTCACTCCTCACTGGAGGTCTCACTAACCACAGGCCCTTGGGACTCAAGGCTGCCCACGTGTGAGGCTTTGTCCCCCAGAATAACACCAGAAGTGCTCGGCAGGGCTCTGAAGAGGACCCTAAACCCTATGAGGATTGAATGGAACTGGCTGAAGACTAGCAGAAAGGGCTCCCAGAGTGAGCAAAGCCAAACCAGGATGTGCAGACATGACTAAGGACTGGATGGCAAGAGAACAGAGCAGGTACACAACAGGTACACAAAACTACTGCAGACCAGAAACGGAAGATGAAGGGACCCTAGAGAAAGTCAATCCAAACACCTCAGCCAGGGACCTTCTGCGAAAGTGACTGTTTACAAAAAGGACCTTGGTGACGGGGCTGCTGCAGAGACTAGGCAGGGAGAGGACAAGTAGGAGAAACTGGGGGAAGGGGTACTCTGGAAAAGGAAGCTGGAATATCTCTTTAGAGCAGGCAATTTGAGAGGATACCAGAGAAGCGGGCTGGGGCTGGATGGAAGCACCAGAGATACCAGAAAAAGGGAAGATGACACGGGCAGAAAGGCCAGGGCGTCTGGAAGTCTACAAGCATTTCTTAGGTGTATCCCTATATCCAACTTGTTTGGGTAAAACTGACCACTGAGGACCCCTCTTTGCAGTCCTACTGACCTCTGCATTGGATTTTGAACGGTAGAAGACCCAGAGGTAGGGAAGTTACCAAGGGGAGAGACAGTCCTATCCACAGGAAGCTCCCACTCTAAGGAGACAACGAACCACCAACTCTGCCATCCCTGCCTCCAATCCCTGAGGAAGCCTCTGACCTAAGGAACCACCAACATGTAAGTCACAAAACTGAGAAATAACAACTGATGCAAATACTGTCCATGATCTTCGAAGAATCAGAAGGATGAGACAAGGTGACATGGAGACATAAGATCCAAGTAGGGGCTCTTCACACTTTAATACTCAGCCTGTTAGTTCATCTCGTCACCTGCTCACACATCAGGGCCTTCCACGTAACTACAGCCGCAATGATATGTGAGGGGGAAGGCCCAGGGTGAAGCGTGCTCCCTGATGAGCCCAAGCACCAGGAGGAGCCCGGAGGTTGAGCTTTGCTCTCCACTCATCTTCTTCCTCTCTCAACAGCCTCTAATCTTGTCCTCACAGGGTGCATGACACATGGCTTCATAACCTCTGGGTATTTCGTGTGCTTTCCTCTCCAACTAGAGAGGCTCCGGGAGGATAAAAGAGCAGGTTTTCTCCACATCCTTCGGTGTTGGAATCTAACAAATTCTTGTCATAGGTGGGGTATCTGTAGTGTTGATTACAAAAACATTTTCCACAAACAAGAAACACATGTCAAAACCATTCTATTGCTATTCTTTGCCCTATCGCTTGCGTTTGACACTCTTTGACACTCCTTGTCAGCTCTAGATGTCTGTTCCTGTATCTACCTCAGCCTGGGGAAGGGGCCCACCCAGCCTTGTTGAGAGATAACAGCTCAGCCTGTGGAGGAAACAATGAAAGGGTATGTGGCCCAAGAGTCTCTGGGGGACAGAGGGAGGGTCTCGTCACATTGGGTTGGCCATTGATAAGGATCCTTCCCCTCTCTGTCTCCTAACAGATTCAGATTAATGATTGCTCATTCCTAATTGTCAAATTTCTTTTCCTTCATCCTGTGTCTAATCACCAGTGACAGAAACCATTACGCAAATGAGAGCAGACGACTTCCCCCAACTGTTCGTGTTGGTAAAAACCTTGTAATTTAGAGCTCTGATTTGTAGGAGAAGCTGGTCTCCCCCAGGCATCCTGGGCATCTGCTCAACTGATGCCCAGAACAGCCCCTCCTCCATCCCCCAACTCCAACCCCCCAACAAATATTAGACTTCACGAGAGAGTAGTTTCCTCTGTACCTGCTGGTTTAAAAATAGGAGCATGCAACATGGCTGACCTCTATACAGGCCCAAACGCCCACCTTTCCTTCTTATGTCTGCCCTCATGCTGCTAGTTAGGATAGGTGTTAAGCAATAGGGCAGAGACGCTTCCTCTGCAACAAGCAGAATTTTTGCCTGAACAGCCCTAGCCTAGCTATGTGAAAGGAAGGGCCTCAATCTTTTCATCAGGGAAAATGCAGGCAGCAGAACATGAATTACAGTTCTCAGTGAACTTCCAGACCTAGATCTTCAATGCTCCACGTGCACAAGCACGCTGGGAGAAGTGACCGGACCTATTCAAGGACATACACGTAATCAATGGGATCCAGAACTGTTTCCCTGTAACTCATTTCAGAACTCTTTTAACTCCATAGTATGGCTTCCTGGCATTTTCCCCAAGAAGTGTTTGCTGGAGCCCAGAATAGCTTTTACCCTGAGCTGTATTCTTTTGGGCTAAGCCTGTCTGTACTAGATACTGCCCAGTGGGTGAGATCTGAGCAAGGCCTGTAGTTTAGAGGAAGTACAGTAGGAGAATCAACAGTTTTCTAGAGAAGCACAGCAGGGGCTTTGTAGCCAAATAGTACTAGGTTGGAATCCTGATTGCCACCAATCACTTACTCTTGAGCTGTAAAATGAAAATACCTACCTTGCAGGACAGTGAGGAACAAAGACAAAAGCACTTGACATTAGGTGTCTTAATAGTCAGGGGTCCCTGTTGTATTACCCAAGAATCAGAACCCAACCTGTGAAGGCCCCTCCACCTTGGTCAGACATGGGTGGGCACAGCACCCAGAGACGATCAGCTGAGAGGACCAAGCCATCACCCACATCTTTGAGGAATGAGCCAGGAAGGCTGCAGACATGCTGAGGAGAATGAAAAGAATGTGCTGTATTTCAAAATGTGAATGTGATCAATTTATCCTTCCTCTGTCCTGTTTTCTTTGCTGCGTTCCTTTTTCCCAAAAGAGATGGAGGGATGGAGACCACTGCGGTCACATTTTCCAGCATTGGCTATATTTAAAAGAACTACACTTTAGAAGGTACCGTGTTTGAACACCCACACTGCATCAGAGAACCCCAGCATGGGGTACTAAAAATAAACACCCCACCCCAGAATACACACAGGTGCGCTCATGCACACACACGCGCATCCTCTCAGTCCATCAGTGCGCTGTTAACTATAAATTGAGCTCTGGGGGTGAGAGCCACAGCTCAGACACTGGAAGTAAACCTTTGGCAAAAAAAAAAAAAAGGAAAAAAATGAACCCAGAGACTTCCAAGTCCTTTTTCCTTCCAGAGAGAAGGCGCGTGGAGATGGGAGTGGAGGCGACAGGACGCAGGGCTCCCACACTGCCGATTCCAAGGGCCCCACTTTCACCACACGAGCCCTTTGAGTTGTGCAGTGCCCAGTGACCCAGCTGTGAGCTGCAGCCCTGAGAGTGGTTCCCACAAGTAACTATGAACAGAAAAGAAATTCCACTCCATGCTCCACCAGTTGCCCTGACTTCTGAAGGTGTTTGTGGAACATTACAGTGGGGTCTGGCAGAGGTGCTGGCTTCAAGAGGCAAGGCTACATTTCTGCCCTTGCCATGAGGTGGATGACAGGTGGTGAGTTAGCTGCCTCAGCTTGACCCCACTTAGTCTACTTGTGCCAGGAAGCTCCATAGACGTAGCCGAGGACTTGGCCTGGGCAGGGAGGGTCGTAGGATCTGAAGGCTCTAGCCAGTCGGTCTCAGGCAGGTTGTTGCAGTGAGGCCTGACAAACATCCAATGGCTAAAAATGAGTTTAAAAGCTTTAGACCAGCTCAGGCAGTATTGCCTTGGAGTTCCCGCTGCATGCTCCACTGGACAAGGTTAAGCAGTAGAAACTTGGTCAGCAGAGAGGCAGGCCAGTGTAGACACATGCACACACACATATCCCCAAGAGGCCTGCACCCTTAGAACCTACAGAAGCCACTGCTGGAGGACTCCCCTGGCACCCAGGACAGAGAGCAAGAGCTGGTGCTGAAAGAAAGCAGCTGTATGTAAAAACTCCTGTAATTTGGACGTTTCGCACAATCCTTGGTTCCTTTGTCCCAAGGTGCTTTTCTGTGTATGGCTTGAGCTTGAAGGTCCAAGTTGGAACCCTGCCTAATTCGCTCTCCGAGGAAGCTACTGAGGCTCTCAGAGGGAAGCCTCCCCCTCCCTCTCTCTCCCATTAGAGTCCCGTAGTGTTCCTACCAGCCTAGAGCCTCACTCTGTAAAAACTGGGAGGGGGCAGACTGACCTCACGGACAGGACAGCTGTGGCCCTGGAGCCCAGATGTGGGGGCATCCGAGAGCATCTCCTCTCTCTCAGGCTGAGGCACTGAGGTTGCAGGAGACAGAGCTGAGAGCCAGAAGTGGCATCCTGACCCAGAAGGAGGGAGTGAGGAAGAAACACATACACGCGTGTGCAGGCACACACACGCACACACACCCCGAGGTTGACAGACCAACACACAGACATGATGACAACCAGCAGCTGGGGACTCCACACACTGAATGCAGGACTTTAGGGGGCAGAGAGGGAAGGTGCTGGGGCACAGAGGCAAGGGTAAGAAGTCCCTCCGAATGGGAGTGGAGTGCCAACCACCCTGCCTTGCCCCAAACACCTGCCTCCAGGGCCATGGCAAGAGTCCAGTCCATTAAGTGCAGCGTGCAATACTAGCGCTTGGAGTCTCCTGTCCTCATCAATGAAGCGGTGTGGACGGGCTAGCAGTCACCTGGCAGGAGGCCTTGACTCCTGGCAGGCTAGTTGTATCGGCCCTTGATCATTGTGTTCAACAAGGGCCCCACCTGTGGAAAGACATGGGGAGCCAGTCAGAACTGTCTGTCCTCTAGCCCCAGAGCAGGACGGGGTGTGTCTGGAGACATCAACGTCCAGCCAAGGGCAAGGACAAGGCTTTCGTTCAATCTTGTAAACCCTCTAATCAACTCTCTTCTTGGAGGTCAACCCAGTATTCTGGGGCATGGTCCCCTCCTCTGGGTCCATGTTGGATTACTTTCCCTATCACAACACCCTATACACGTAAGCAGCACCAAACTGACAGACAGACGGTCAGAGGAGCTAACACTCCCCAGACACCTCAGAGTGTCTATCTGCGTGTTTCGTAAATGTGTCTTAAGAATCTTAAATGCTTCTTTATCCTGAAAGGATCACTTGCAGTTGGGGCTGGTGCTCTCTCCCCACAGGTGCTATGGATGCACAGGCTATCCACAGGACAGAGGTAAAGAGCATCACAAATACAAATCTCCCCCATTTATGCAATGGGCCACTGGCACACCTGTGTGGGAAGCAGGTCTCAACATTACCTAGAGCAGCCTTGGCACAGCTGGGAGCATGCGAGAAGATGCTTTACTGCTCGCTTTCCGTTCCAGAAGAATCCCCTCAGGGGTCCCCAGCTGGCACACAAGCCCCATGAGGAACATTACTACTAGCATGGAACAGATTATAATTGATCCGCCAGTCAAGCCCAGCTCTCACCAAAAAATTAGAATTTTCTGAACATATCCATAACCTCTATGAAGAGAGAGGACAACAGATACTGAAACAGACGAGCTACAGAGAACATGACACCAACCCTGACTTTCCCTGGTCACTCTGCCCAGAGTCACAGGAGTACCACTTTGGGGCAGCCACATACCTCTTGTGGGTTCCCCAAGGCCTCTCCAAGCATCTTCTCAATGTTTCTCATTATGGCCACTTTCTGATGGGCTTTGAGAGGATATTCAATTCTCTTAGGAGTTGGGGCCCCCTGCAAAGGAAGCAGCAGCTCAGGAAATGTCTTTAGCAGGCTTCAGTGTCATGCACTATACCAAGCACCATCCTCTCTTAAGAAACCCAGTTCAACCCCAACCCTCTTCATCTCCCCCAAAGACCCGGCAATCACTTCCAGAGACAGCCAACCTCCCTGCCCCACCCCCAAATAATTCATCACACCTACCTCACCCCACTCCCATCTAGAACAAAAAACCATAGTCACCTTATACCAGAAGTTCACAGTGATGGTTATCCCCCCATTTAGTAATGACTCTATGTGATGCCACCTGCAAGAAAACAAACAGGTTGCTGTTTGCCACCAGTACTTTTCAGAGGGATGGTTCCTCTGAAACTAGGAAGTCCTTATATAGCTGTCCTATATAAGGAAAACAGTATCTTCACACTCATCCTATTAAACACACCCTGGAGCTAAAGGGAGTGGTGTTTGGTCTTCAAATACCAAAGAGCCAAGCCTCAAGCCTCTGGGGCCTCTTTGGACCAGAGGAACTGTTATCTTGTCTAGAAACAATGTTATCATTTCCCCCGGGTTAAGTACGCTCATCATCCGGATATGCCAACCTTCCTGTACATCACATTAAGTCCAATCCTGCCACAACTCAAAAGAAGTGACATGGATAAGGCTTTCCAGGGAATGGGAAAGAAAGCTCCCCAGAAGCCCCCAGTCTAGCCCCGTCCTCACCAGTACATTGGGATGTAAAGAACATCACCGGGGCCAACCACTGTTTCGTAACCAACCACGTTCTGGAAATTGGGAAACCTCTCGTAGTCAGGATTGTCAAAGTCCACCTGAGAGGTTCAAGAGGAAAAAAAAATCAGTCAATCACCAAATTTTTATCTGTTACTTTGGTAATCAAGAAAGATCCCTTAAAAAGTCTTGAGAATTATTTTTTTTAATCCAGCAAAAGACACAACACACATTAAACATACGCAAACTCTCCCAGAGAATGACATAAGAAGATGGGCACTGCTGAATGCTAAATGAATACTAGGCCTTGTGATCCTGAGGTCAAAAGCCAATCATCGAGGTTTACAGGTCAGAAACCTACTCATGGCCTGCAGATTTGAGGAATTAGGACTCATCTTTCAGCCAAACTTTCAGAAACTTTCTCCCAAACACATATTCGAACCAGCAAAGACTCCTACACAAGGCAGCTAAGCAGCTTTCTCCTCAAGGAAGAAGAGGAGCTCTCTGGTTGGCCACAAAGTCAACTACATACCTCACTGAGATCCAGAAAAGACCTTAAGTGACATATCTCAATTCTATTCATCCTTCTCTTTATCAAAAAGTAGCATCTGTGACAAAAGTAAACAATCATAAAATCTAATGGAGACATACACATTTTGTTTCATGAATTTATAATCCAATCAAATAGAATAACTAGAGCCCACCAGCATCAGTGAGGGCTTTGCCCGGACCATCTGGGGACCACCACAGGGGCCAGGAATACGTAAGCTACATTGTGAAACTGTCCTCTGAGTTTATCCAAACCTGGCATACTGCCACAGAGAAGGGGGACCCATGCCCATCTTGGATCTCTAAGGAGTTCTATACCCTCCTCGGATCACGCAAGCTCACCTGGCTCTGTCTGTCACAGGGATGGTGAACAGGATACGGGTAGAGGCACTCAAACTGATCCGGAGGGAACAAAATGCATCGCTTGTGGCCTTTTATCTGAGCAAAGAAGTTCTGTTGCTCATCATAGTGAGCAGGTGTCACATTTCCTGTAGGAAAAAAGACATTCTTATTCAAGACAGTAGCTCTACTGCACAGGATGGAACACAGGCTTCAGTGTTACAGAGAAACCCAGTCTGCCCCCTCAGCAAAAGGGTCCAAATCAAAATCAGGGAGACTATAATCACAACTCTCATTCAATTAGGTGTTACACTTTTAATAGGTGATAGGTCTAGTAGCAAACATCACTGGCTAAGGGTTCACCATCAATCAGCAGAATAGACTTCCTTATATGACAGCTGCTGCCCTTACTGTATACAACTGCACATCAAAATGATACAAGCATGACAAAATACACTCCATACAGCTATGCCCTGCTTTTCAGAAGTTCGCTTTATATCACTTTGCTTTTACAGGAGACCTATATTTACACCTATTTTGCTAACTGAAAGAAATTCAAAGAGAATTTTCATTTTTACAAAGAAAAAGGCAGAAGTATCACTCAGAGTTTGCTCTGGAGTGAGCCATTACAGAGGCAGTGAGCACGAGCAGTAAGAGTAGCACTGCCAACCTCCTCCCCTAGAAACTACACTCAGCATCAAGCCACGACAGCTCTGATTGTGTGAGCATCTGTGCTTTCTCTCTATTTACTTTGTGCATCCGTTAGCAAGATGTGCCCTAGGATAACTGCTTCTTTGTTTTACATCATCTTGGCTTATAGAAGGTTTCACAGGGATGGTCTACTTTCAGACAGCTAGTGGGAACTTGCACTTGAACTCTTGACAATGGCACAAACTCAAGGGAAACATGAGGAAGAGTTAGAAACAGTTGAAATGATGGTATCAGCAATGCATGCATGCTCTTCTTTGATGCAGTTAACCAGTCATTTTAAGTTGTATATATGTACTTACTTTGGGTAGCTCTTCTGGAGCTCACCAGGGATTTTCCTGGTGGCTTAGACAGTAAAGAATCTGCCTGCAATGCAGAAGACGCGGGTTCAATCCCTAGGTCAGGAAAATCCCCTGGAGAAGGGGATGGCTACCCACTCCAGTAATTTTGCTTGAAGAATTCCACGGATAGAGGAACCTGGTGGGCTACTGCCCATAGGGTTGCAAAGAGTCGGACACAACTGAGTGACTAACACTTTCTGGAGCTCAAAGATTCTCAACCTTTGCTCCCACTTCAACACACCTGTTGGACTGCAACACTTCTTTAGATCAACACTGGAGCTGTTGATTCTCGTGGGGGCAGGGGGAGCATAACAAATTCCTGAAGAGTGTTGCGTACACCGAATAATGCAAATTATCTAAAATGCCATCTTGAATTATCTGCCCTTGTGTATGCATGCTCCTCTTTATAACTGGGGCTGCATCTGACAGTTATAAAGAGCCCCACTGTTTCTCTGCACAGTCCTTAAGAGCTCAAAGGCCCTCTGCAAGGCATGGAGTTTAGAAAACATTCCCCAGTCTGCCTGAGTGGGCCAAGACAGCCACTTTACTAGGTGCAGAGTCCATGTGCATCCCTGAAGAAGACTTGTTCTCTCGTCTCTGCCTGCTGGATCTACTTCCTTGCCCTCTACTACAGGATAGAAAGGCAACATACAAATTCAGAGTCAAGTTAACAAGAACTGGCTCCTGGTGGGTCAACCGAGAGTTGGCTTCAAAGGGGCAGGCTAAGGGACAATTCATTAGCTGCAATACTAGAAGCTTTCATTAATACTAGTGGTAAAAGATACAAATCTGGAGAAAAGACAATCAAAGGGGAAGAAGAGACTCCAGAGCCTGGTGGTGACTGATAATGAGTCATTACTCCGCTTCCTTGTTCAACTCAATTTACTAACCATTTACTAAGGACCTCTACTAGGAGCCGGCACTGAGCTAGTGACAGAATTGACACAATGACCCTGGTTGGTAAGTAGCTTTCTTTCTCCTCACTGGAGTTTAAAGGTGTCTCTTTTTAATTAAAAAAAAAAAAAGTAGTATTCAAGTATTTGCTTATATACGTGTAAAATCCTCTAGCAGGATACAGAAGCAGCTAACAACATTTGGTGCCTCCAGGGAGGGATGGAAACTGAGAGGCTGGGAAACTGGAGTGTAAGAGAGATTTATTACTACATACCTATTTATACCTTTTGAATTTAACCCCAAAAATATATTATCTGTTCAAAAGATAAGTTCAATTTATATTGGAAAAATATTTTTCTTCTACTAGGATAAAAATCTGCAGACATATCCAACAGAAAACAGCAGAATTTTAGAGAGATCTCCAGTAACTGAGTATATGTATTCACAAAGCAGCTGAAGAAGGGAAAAGGGAACTTTCTTTTTAGAGTACCTGAAGCTATTTTAAACATGTAACATATATTAATCTCATTGAACCTTCATAGTCAATTTTAAGGTATTACCGTGTCTGTTTTACAAATGAGGAGACTGAGGCTTAAGAAAGTTACATGACTTGTTTAAAGTCATGGATCGAGTAAGTGGTGGGAAAGGATTAGAAATCAGTTCATGTGACCCCAAGTCGTGCTGCTTTCTGAAAGATTTCTTACCTTCCATGCCGATAAGCAGCAGGTTAGAGGTCAGCTGCCCCCAGCCACGCTTTCCCTGTTGCTTATTAATCCAGTTCCAGTTAAAACCCAAGAAGTCCATGACAATCTTCCTGCCCACAGTATCATTGAGTGTTTGCTGTAGATACAACCTATGTTCCCCAAAAAGAAAATCCGATTAGTGCATGTACACACTGTCTGTGGCATGGCCTCCCTACACCTGGAAATTCAAACCCAAGCCCACACCAACATTTCTAACAAAAACAGCTGCAGTCATGGGACTCTCACAGAGCTGAATCCTCTCCTATCCTTCTTTGAGCTCTGTTCAACATCAAATTTTGTATTTTAAAGAAGTGATTCTTGGCTTTTCTGGGTCACATTATGAATCGTTCATGAATCTAAGAGGGGAAAAAAGTACCCAAGGGAGGTTCCCCATAAAAATGCTCATACACCGAACTTTCATTTAATTTCATAGATTCCTCAAAGCCTACCCATGCTGCTGGTGCTACTGCTGCTAAGTGGCTTCAGTCGTGTCCAACTCTGTGTAACCCCAGAGATGGCAGCCCACTAGGAACCCTAGAATAATGATTCAGCCTGTTCCAGAAACTCTCAGGGCCTGAGAGGTCTCCTTTGGCCTCCAACAGCCATTGTGGCAGATCATATTCCCTCCTTGTGAGAGTTATTCTTCTGCACCTCCTTCAAGTAAGGCTTCCTTATTTAACTTCTTTGGCCACCAAGCTGTCCACAGAAGTGACTGGTGCTGCTTCCAAACTTTAAGAACCAGTACACATTACCACCACATTACTTTCCCTCTGCCACAGCAACTGCAAAGTTTCAGATAGCAACTGCTGGAGCGATCTAGGTCCCAAAGTGGAAAAGATGACCTAAGAGCAGAGCCTCCAGGTGACCTAAGATGGACATGTAGCATGTGTGAAAAATAAACCTTTGTTGCTTCACATTGCTGAGTCCTGGAATGAAGCCTAGTTTATCTTAACTGATTCAGCCACCTATCTATAGCAGCCATCTGGAGCTGAAGGAAGAAACCTCACTAAGCTTTCTGCAGACTCAGGGCCCCTAAGACGCCTGAGGAAGGTAAGAAATTACTTAATACATATGAAAACCCAAACACAGTTGCTCAAGTCCCCAAAGAAATATTATTTAGGCGGCAAACATGAAGGAAAAAAAGTAATGGTGCTGAGAACATTATTTCAAAAGGCTCAAAGGTATCTCAGTGCCTGATGATAACCATGATGTTTAAAGCAACCCTAATTAAAAATCTTGCTAACTTGGAGAGAGCTACCTGTGTGGGGACATGGAACCCTCAGGACTTGAATACAACCTTGGAATGCTCCCCAGAGATTATGAAGTACGTATATTCATACAAATATTTCTCAAGTAACTCTCAAAGAGTCAGAAACACTTCCCAAACAGGAATCTAAACAATTCCTCTGAAACCTTAACAGTAAATACTCAAAACAGCTCAAAGAGTATCCCTTTACCTCAGAATCATAACAACCTGTATCATTATACAATGGGGTTAGTTGGTGCTAAAGTCAGCCTGTAGGGAAAAATCTGCAAACAGTAAAGAAATTTTCCTTAAGTCATCCATAAGGTACAGACTACACTCCTAGCTCACATTTAGGCAAAATGTTCTCACTGTGGGAAACAAGAACCTTAAAATGACTGGGAAATCAAAAGACTCATATCTTATCTCAAGCTCATTCTAGAGCATATGTTCACCCAACAGATTTACACTCCACCAGCATCATTCAAATCAATCTTTCTTCTCAATGTTGGTTGTGTGTGTGTGTTTGTGTGTGCATCAGTGCACACTGTGGTAAATTTGAGGACATTAATGCACGAACGGATTCAACTGCAACAGTCTCTATAAGACATAAAGAACGAATCTATTGTAGTTCAGATTCTGGAAACTCTTTTGGTAAAAGTCCCAACATTATGACAATAGCTAAGAGTTAGGAAAACAAAAAAAGGGGGGGAGGGGAAGGAGGTGGGTATTTCAAATCCTTTCACTCTGCCACATACTGCTAACAGAGTCTGAAAGACAAATGGGGCTGGAAACTGAAGAAAAGCCCAGGGTTGGGCACCAAATGTGAGATGGAGATAGTCAGTCACCATCAAGTACTCAGTGACAGCAATTCCCCAGGAGCAAAGTTAAAGCAGGACTGGATGCTGTCTGAGAACTATGTAAGAGAAGGTCCTCATAAAGAGAGTTAAAAGGGAGAGGTAAGTCACTCCCCTATGTGTGTGGGTGTCCTGTGTTTGCTATTGTCAATACAATGCAGAACATCAATATTCTCCCTACCCTCACCTATTCAACTTTTCAGCCTGTGCTGCCCCCATTCAAATATTTTAGGACAAAGGCTGCAAACCTGCAGTCTCAGGAAATTCACTGATGTTTTAAACTGGCCTCTGGCAGCATTTTAAAAAATTTGAATTAGCTGCCCACACTTAAAGCTTAAAAATGTTTTAAAATGGAAATCCTGATTTCTAGCTTCTCGGGGCTGGAGTGGGGCAGGGAGGGGTGGGATCAGACTATCTGGCAACCCTGGGGCTGCACTCCAAAATGGAAACAAGAGTTAAGTAATGACTTCTCACTCTGAACAGGGCATATGCCTTCAGCTTCGTCATAGCTTTCACCCAAACCTCCACTCATTTCATTCACCTACCAGACTCTGCTAGGCAAGTGTGACTCTCACTTTATGAAAACAACAAATTTGAAAGTCACACTTCAAGTCTAGTCATTCCATCATCCTTCAAGCTAAAAAATTCAGCCCCAAATAAATACAGGAAAGAAAAATGGATGCCCTAGATTCAATAGAAAAAGCCATGATCTTGGAACTTACCTCTCTTCACCACCTCGCTGCTGTATATCCTGCAGTTTCTCAACAAACTCATGAAATTTCATTTCTTCCCTGTTGGACCTTGGCTTAAAGTTCTGGAAATTAGCCATCTTCTTCTCATCATAGTACAAGAACTTGTGGGTGCTGGCACTGTACACGGAGAAGTCACCGTTGCCAATATTTTCTTGCAGGTATTCGAGGTCCCATTTTAGTGCAGGATACACAAGATTTGTGTCCGTCAGCACCACAGGCTCCTAAATGAAAAAAATCAAGTTGTCCCAAGGAGCTGGTGGGTTCTTGTCCCAAGATTACAATTATTTTCCAACTTCAAAATAACTTCTGTTAACTAGCATGAACCCCGCAAGTTCCATTTCTCCTTGCTTCCCTCTCCATCCCCGCTTAGCCCCTTGTCCACAGCCCAGCGGGTCCCTCCCTTCTACCACCACTTGCCTTTGACCTCTCCTCCCAACCTGGTCCCTTCCCCCTCCAACTTCGAAAGCGGCTCCGCCCCCTACCTCATTCTCGATAAGCTCCTCCGCCCGGGGGTCGCTTTGACTCAGACGCGGGATGGGCCGGGTCGGGAAGGTGTAACTGCGCAGTTGGGACTCATCCCAGGCGGGGCCAGGGCCTTCAGCCTCTTCCCGGGGTTCTGCAGAGGCCGAGGACGCGGCCTCCGTTGCAGTCGCCGCCATCTCTACCGCTAGGGACGGCCCCACCGGAAGCGGAAGCTGCGCCTATTCCGGAGAAAAATACAACGGAAACCATAGAGATAGGCGGCAAGAGTGAGCGGCCCAGAGACACTAAGAACGCCGGCCCGAGCCCTTGGGGAGTGCCTCCTAATGGTAACCGATAGCTCTACACTGTAGACCTAGGACTAGACAATTACTTCACTGAGCACGGGTAATCATTTGGGCTAACCAGTTCATAAAATATTATTGCTCAGTGCGTCCAGGCCTACACAACAGGCAAAGAAGAAGGCAAGTTTCAGTTCAGTTCAGTCGCTCAGTCGTGTCCGACTCTTTGTGACCCCATGAATCGCAGCACGCCAGGCCTCCCTGTCCATCACCAACTCCCAGAGTTCACTCAGACTCACGTCCATCGAGTCGGTGATGCCATCCAACCATCTCATCCTCTGGTGAGGCATTAAATTTTACCCTAACAGATGGGGAGAGACACAAAATTGACCCACCTAAGGAAGTCAGAAGGAAAAGCAGTTGTCCAATACATAGATGTTGAGCAAAGTTTCATCTGAAGTCCTCTGCAAAAAAATATATGGCAACTTGAATTCCGAAATCAAAGGCGTTTTCTCTTTTTCTTTTTTTGCTTGGCACCATTTGATTTCTCTGCTCTCTCACCTACTTAAAAGGCATTTTTTTCTTAGTCCAACTCTGTTTCTCGACTGAATTAGATCAGGGTTTGCTGTTGATCGAGTGCAGATGTCATCCCACCATTCTGAACATCAATTAGTTGCTCATTTGCAAGAAGGCAAGTTGCTATAATTCTCCCCCAAATTTCATATACTGAAGAGTATGTATCAATTTTTATTGCTCTGATATATATTTGCGAATGTCTATAATAATGGATTCTACTCCAAAACAGTAATCACCCTAAAAGTTCCTGGAAATATGTGCATGTATATACTGTAAATTATGCAAATCATACTTGTGTAAATAAAAACATTCATATTCGAACAATAATGCCCCTCCCATTCTTTTGTTGGGCTGCTGCTGCTGCTGCTAAGTCGCTTCAGTCGTGTCCGACTCTGTGTGACCCCATAGACGGCAGCCCACCAGGCTCCCCTGTCCCTGGGATTCTCCAGGCAAGAACACTGGAGTGGGTTGCCATTTCCTTCTCCGATGCATGAAAGCGAAAAGTGAAAGGGAAGTCGATCAGTCGTGTCCGACTCTTCGCGACCCTATGAACTGCAGCCTACCATGCTCCTCCGTCCATGGGATTTTCCAGGCAAGAGTACTGGAGTGGGGTGCCATCGCCTTCTCCGTAGTAAATCTGAGGCGGGTTCAAATAATAGGACTGATTTTATATTTGTTGGGTTGAGGTAACTGAGACATTCGGATGTAAACACGGGACTGAAACTGAAGAACCGTTTGTGGGGCGGGGGGTAATTCCCTGGTGGTCCAGTGGTTGGGACTTCTCGATTTTCAAGGCCAAGGGTGCGGATTCAGTTCCCAGTCGAGAAATTGGGATTCCCCCAGCCGCGCGGCTGAAACAAAACAACCGGTTTGTGGCCAATTTATGTGTTGCATCGTGCCTCTAAGTGAAGAAAAAAATTACTCTAACTGAAGGAAAAATTAATGTGGAAAACAAAACATGAACAAACAAAACCAAGCACTAAATTTGAAGAATGATCACGTTTGAATATGTAAAGAGGAAGTGCCACTGAAGGAGAGGAACAAGGCAAGCAGTCAGAGAAGAGATTCTCTCTCTTTAGTCGCTAAGTCGTGTCCGACTCTTGTGACCCCATGGACTGTAGCCTGCCAGGCTCCTCTGTCCATGGGATTCTCCGGGCAGTAACGCTGGAGTGGGTGGCCATTTCCTTCTCCAGCGGATCTTCCGGACCCAGGAATCGAACCCGAGTCTCCTTTATTGCAGGCAGATTCTTTACTGACTGAGCTATAAGGGAAGCCCTAAAAATGAGATTAAACAGGCTCATTTTATTTATACAGGTCCTGGGGGAGGCGAGTCAGCTGTCCACCCAAGATACTCAGATTCCGAGTGCCCGCTATTCCGGGATGCATCTGAGTCAGCAGAGGGAGAAAAGGAACTCAACAATCAGAAATGTCAAAGCAGTGACCCGCTTGTTTTTCTGTCCTTTCCTCCCTGCCTCTCAGCCTCTACAGATCCGCGGACCTTCCGTGTGGCTTCCCAGCACCGTTTAAGCCCCGCCCTTAGTGAACCTTTAACACTTTTCTCCCTAATCGCGTTTGGCCCGGCTCAGCCGCCGTGACAAGGTCTTTGCGCATGTGCGGGGTGAAACTGAAAGAAGGTGAAGATGGCGGCGGCCAGGGCGGGGGTCCTGGGAGTCCGATGGCTGCAAAAGGCAGCCCGAAACGTGGTGCCGCTGGGTGCACGGACAGGTCCGCTAGAACGGTCGAGGCCTCAGTGTGGGTGGGAGGGGGGAGTGCCTGAGGTTTATTGTGTTGGGCGCAGGGTGGATTTGGTGGGGTACCACGGCCGCCGAGTCCGGGGAAGGGCGGAGGTGGAGTTGGGATATCCACAAAAACAGAAGGAAGGTCTGCTGGTCCCTCGAAGCCTCGGGCTCTGACCTTGAAGCCTGAAGCCTTTAGAGTGGCAGGAAAAATGAGGTCGCTTCTGACCTGCCCTCGTCTGCCCTCCAGCCTCCCACATTACCAAGGACATGCTCCCGGGACCCTATCCCAAGACCCCAGAAGAACGGGCTGCCGCCGCCAAGAAGTATAATATGCGGGTGGAAGACTACGAGCCGTACCCAGATGATGGCACGGGGTGAGATAGGGTCTGCTCGCACCCGGGTAGTAATGGGAGAAGTTCGGACTGGGTGGGTGGCTCTACTCTGACCCTTTTCCCCGAACCTTTTCGTGACCCCTCAGAGTCAGTGGTGTGGGTGCTTTTCTCGGTGGAGAGAGGTGGGAGGGGAAGGGTGAGCAGCTGCAGTCGAGAGGACTTTAATTTTCTCCTTGGCTCAGGCTGTTTTCTCAGATGAGGAAGCTGAGGTTTTAATAGCTCCCCTGAGGACCCCTGAATAGCGGGAACCTTCCTTGGTCCATCCAGAGCGCAAGGTTTCATTTAGATTGAGCATCTGCTGGGCTCAGGTGGTGTCATCCAGGCACGTGACCAGGCTGGAGCTGGACTGCTGTCATGAGAACCTTATTTGTAGATAGAGTACTGTGTCTTAATATGTGTATATTTCTCTTTTTTAATCGTTGCTGTTAGCGTTTTGGAAATCTTAGCAACTTTAAAAGGTTAAATGGCTAACTCTTGCTCCAGTTGATGATTTTCCCCCACACCATCTCTGTGGTTAATTACCTGAATTGATTACTGTCATCCTCATTTTCTCCCTAGCATCACTCTTTCAGCGGTGATTTCAGCAGCTCCTATTCGTCTTGTTGTTTTCCAATCACTTTCTGTGACACATGTCTAGTTGTCATCATTTCCTATGACTTTTATTGTGTTGTGGACAAGAGCAGCCTCCGTAGCAGTCTGTATAAGTTGAACCTGGACTTGTTGGTGAAAAATCCAGCCTATCACACCCATACGGTGTTTGAGGCTTCGAGATGTGTGTCAATTTTGTGGTTGAGAAACACAGTTGCTAGGAACAGTGCTTCTCTCATCTGTACCTTTTTGTTTTTATTCCAGTTAACTGGGCAACCTTAGGTTCAGACTCTAAACTTCAGTTTCTTTTTCTGTCTACTGAGGAAAACAGAGTGATTGATTGTCAAATTCCCTTCCATTGCTAACATTATAACATGGTGTGACTTTTTTTCTTTTTGTTGAAAGAAGATAAGAAAAGCTTACATATGTTAAATAATGTTTCGGAGTTTGACATGAATTTTTAATAACAATTTGGACTTCTGCAGTTAGTGCTGTGCTTAGTGAGTAAAAATTGAGATTTAATAAAACAAAATAGCAAATATTTTATTAACAATAATTTTGATACTGGAAAGCATTCAGGAAAATTAATCTCTTTTGTACCATTTGTAGGAATGTAAATTGCCACAGTCTTTCTGGGGGGATATTTGGGATATTTACCAGCAGCCCTTTAACCCAACATTTCTCAATATGTGCACCACAGGAAAACACTGAGATCTTGATTGGAAGGTTAGTTCCTCTGTCCTTAGGGGGAGGCCATTATCTTGTCACTTGGTTTCTCATCTCAGAGATGAGAAGGCTGTGCATTGTCGGAGGCTCTCAAAGCCGTGTCCAGAAGTTCTTGCTGTCTCTCAGGTATGGTGACTATCCGAAACTGCCTGACCGCTCACAGCAGGAGAGGGATCCATGGTATGACTGGGACCACCCAGACCTGCGGTTGAACTGGGGTGAACCGGTGAGAGAACCATGTCCCATTTGCCCTTTCTTCCTTTTCCGTATGTCTTCTGTAGATCAGATGGCACTTTTCTGCCCAAGTGGGCTTTCCTGTGGCTCAGTGGTGAAGAATCTGCTTGCCACTGCAGGAGACATAGGTTTGATCCCTGATCCAGGAAAATCCCCTGAAGAAGGACACGGCATCCCACTCCAGCATTCTTGCTGGGAGAACCCCATGGACAGCCCATGGGTCACAAAGAGTCGGACATGACTTAGCGACTAAACATCAACAACACTAAGGTTTTTCTGCCCAAGGAAGCAGGGTCAAGTGCTCTGAGATCTGAGGTTCCCTGTGTGTGTGTGTGTGTGTGTAAAGGACTTCTGAGAATAATTGAAGCTCTTGAGTTGTGAATGTTCATGATTGGGACTGTGTCTGATCAACCAAACCCAGACATAAGCCAGCATCCAGTCCTGTGGGCCAGAGTATCTCAGATGTGGCTCTCAGAATATTGCCCAGGGCAAGAGAATGCCTTTCAAGTCTTGTTTGAGGCTCTAATCACTCTGGACTGCCTGCCTTTTGCAGGAAGAGCAGTATGTGACGGTGATCTGCCTTTCTGTCTCAGATGCACTGGGACCTGGACATGTATATCAGGAACCGTGTGGACACGTCCCCGACTCCTGTTAATTGGAACCTCATGTGTAAGCACCTCTTCGGCTTCGTCGCCTTCATGCTGTTCATGTTTTGGGTAGGGGAAACTTACCCCGCCTACCAGCCTGTGGTGAGTATCTGATGAGTGCTCCCTCAGGCACACTTTCCTGAGGGAATGCAGTCTCTGGAGTAGAGATCTACCCGATACCAAGCTTGGCTTCCTGGTGAGGCCTATAGAGGGCCTTAGCTATTAGCTACTGGCCTGGAATAAGTACCAGAGCACAGCTTTTGCCTGTATCTTGGGTCAGTCTGAGTGAGAAGAAACTATGTAGGACTAGATGAGGAATGAGAATGAAGAAGCCAGCTAGTCTTTAGAGTTGCCATTTGGAGAACTGTACTTACCACCGTATTTCAGCAAGTGATCTTTTAAGGTAGAGTCCAGGAATCTCAAGTTGAAAGCTTATCCTTTATTGGTGTGAAGGGCATTTTCTATAGGAAGCAATTAAATGTTTACTACAAGCATGGACAGTTAATTTAAAGAACATGAAGGACACAGCAAATATACTGTCTGTATAGAACAGACTTGTTGCCAGGAAGGGGGTGGGGAAGGGATGGATTGAGAATTTGGGATTAGCAGATGCAAACTAGTATAAATAGAATGGATAAACAACAAGGTCCTATTATAAAGCACAGGGAACTATATTCAATATCCTGTGATAAAGCATAATGGAAAAGAATATGAAAAAGTTAACTGATTGATTCAGTTAACACATAACTGAATCACTTTGCTGTACAGCAGAAATTAACAAACATTGTAAATCAACTATACTTAAATAAACTAAAAGAAGAATGAAAATATACTGTCTAGCTTTGAGGACATTTAATTCGGATAAGAAAATTTAGATATGTGACGTGAGCAACATTGGAACATACATAGGAATTTGGCACAGGTTTTGTGTATATATGTGTGTAGTGAATATATGTGCTTGTGCTGTTAGGATTATGCTAGATGCTAAAACATATGTTTAGATGATGGAGAGAAGTTGAAGAGAACATTTGGGGGAAGAAAACAGAATGGAGGAAGAGGACAATGAGTTAGCTGGAGTGGAATAGGTTTATAAATAGCTCTCAGACAACCAGCTGCACCTGGGGAACTGCTAAAAAGTCAGATTCCTTAGCTCTTGGAGAGCCTAATTCAGTAACTCCACAGTGGGGTTCTACAATCAATATTTAACAAGTTCCCAGGTAATTTTGATGTGCTGGGAAATCAGGTGTGGAAACTGCTGTGTTAGAAATATTGTGAAGTGCATTTGATCAGTTTGGTTGGGCACCTTTTATTGCGTGGCTGAGGGATGTGGACTTGATGGTATAGTAATGCATTAGTTGAATAAATGTTTATGAAGCTCCTGTCATGTACCAGGTACAGAAGGTGCTAAGGGTTGGGAATACATTGATGACTTGGCCTGCCTCTAGGAAGCAGGGAGCCATGTTGGGATTTTGAACAGAAGAATGCTGTAATGATGCCTAGGTTTTTAAAAGATTAACCTGGGAATAGTCTACAGGGTGGACTGTGAGAAAGGTACTAAAAGCGGGAGGCTGCTGTGTCTCCAGTTGTCTGCACAGTGCTGCCTCTGCTGAGATAGGCAATGTCCTAACGGTAGCGCGCATGTCTGTGCATGGACACAAGCCTTCCTACCGAGCCCCAGGGGCCCCAGGCTGGAGAGTGCACATAGGGCTGGTGTGAGCACTAACTTCACTTCAGGAGAGCAAGAAATGCAGTGTGGCTCTTCCATTTTTCAATTCTGTAAGCACATCACCCTTTTCTCCTCCCCTTGAGCTGTTCTCTGACAGCTGTTTGTTGGTAAAGCCAGCAGCCCCTAAAGCACGTCCAAGCCACGTTTCCTCTGTGCTCACCCCACTGCTGCTCCTGCACGCCTCATTTGCTAGGCCACTTTAGTGGTGGAGCCATTAGAGGCTGAGTGACTTAAAGGAGATTGAGTCTGTCTCGACCCCGAGAGAGTGGGATGGATGGATGCATCATCTCATTTAGAAAGCTTCCCTCATGCTCTCCCTTTCTCTCTCTCCCTCCCTCTCCCTCCTCTTTCTCTCTCTGTCACACACACATATACTGTAGGCACCACTTCTCTTATACACACACACACACTCTCTCTCTCTCTCCCCCTACCTCTGTAGGCACCCTTTCACTTATACACACTCTCTCTCTGTAGGCACCCCTTCTCTTACACACACACACACACACGTATACTCCCTCTCCCCCTCTCCCCTCTCCCCCTCTCCCCCTCTCCCCCTCTCCCCCTCTCCCCATCTCCCCCTCTCCGCCTCTGCCCCTCTCCCCCTCTCCCCCTCTCCCCCTCTCCCTCTCTCCCTCTCTCCCTCTCTCTCGGCACCACTTCTCTTACAGTCTAGGCTTTCTCACTGCCTTGGGCTGAGCTGGGAAAAAGAGTGCTGTCCCTGCTGTTCTGGCCCAGCTGGGTCTCACCAGAAGCTACTGTGTACCTGTTTACTGTGTGTGATTCTTTGCTCAGGGTAGGCTGTAGCCAGGTGTTGGCTGGATATATGTTGTTCTTGCTGACCTGTGTTTTCTCCTTAGGGGCCAAAGCAGTATCCTTACAATAATCTGTACCTGGAACGAGGCGGCGATCCCAACAAAGAACCTGAGCCAGTGGTTCACTATGAGATCTGAGGAGGCTTCATGAGCTTTGTGTTCCCTAACTGACTCCTTCAATCCTAGAAATTTAACTTTAATGAAATCCCTAATAAAACTTAGTGCTGTGGTATCTGTGCCTCATTTCCTCTGGGAATAGCTACTGCTTAAGCATAACTCATTTGAAAAGACCCTGATGCTGGGAAAGATTGAGGGCAGGAGGAGAAGGGGACAACAGAAGATGAGATGGTTAGATGGCATCACTGACTCAATGGACACGAGTTTAGGTAGACTCCGGGAGTCGGTGATGGACAGGGAGGCCTGGCATGCTGCAGTCCATGGGGTTGCCAAGAGTCAGACATGACAGAGTGACTAAACTGAACTGAAGCATAAGAGGATGTTGGTCTGTTAATTTCGCTGGGAAAGGTAGTTGAGGGTTCCAGTTGTGCAGCAGGTAGTTACGGGTAGCTCCCCATTTACAGGGTGTTCTGACTTTTCAAATTGGAACAGATTTATTTCCCATAAAAAAACTTGTAATAATAGTAGTTAGCTAAAAAAAGTGTACTTTTACATGTTTCAAAATACTATAGGATAAATAGGTGTTCTGGGACAGGCCTAGGGCTGTGATTGCCTCTAATTTTGTGTGTATCTCATAAGAATATGTATTTATTAAAAACACACCATTGTAAATAACTATACTTCATTTTAAAAAAAAGAGAATATGTATTCCAAAGCAGCTTCTGAATCCTAGACTGTTATAAGTTGACATTACCTATATTTATGAATTAGAGGATAGTCACTGAGTTATTACTGAACCTATGCATGGCTTTCATTACCTTAATGATTCATCCAAGCTCCTATAATAGCCTTAGGAAGAGAAAAACCATGTTTTTAAGGGTCTATCTCAATGCATCTGTTAAAGAGAACCAATTTATGTTCTTTTCTTCCCTTTAGGGACATTTTCTTAAATTACAGTGATACTGCCTAAAAACCTGTCCCATAAAAAAGTGTACATTCAGCATGATCTATGGAAGCAAGTGCATTCACATTAGATAAGTGGTCCTTTGGAGGTGTGAAGACAGTGAAAGACGTTTATGAGATCAGGGAGTATGTCTGCTGAAATGCCTCTTTTTTTTTTTCTTCTTTTTTGAAATGCCTCTCTGAAGGTCTCCACTGCTTTTTATGTCTTCATTCTCTGTCCTTTAAAGCATTTGATAATCATTTAACAAACGTCTGTCTGCCTAATATATATGACACTGATAGGCCTTGGGGATATAAAGTTGAACAAGAAAATAATTGCCTTCGGTGAGTTACCTAGAAAAGAAAACTAGCATTTATAAAACAAGGTGAAAAGAATTTCTAAGATGTCCCAGTTGCAGGAAGAGTGTGTTTTTTGTTCTTTTTTAAATCATGTCCTACTTGAAACTAACCTTATGCCTTTGGTTCAGATTTCTTTCAGAACACACACCTTGGCCTCATTCCCTCCTTTAAGGTGTTGCCTGAGGTTCAGTTTTCAATCCTGTTTCTTCACCAGTACCCTACATTCTTTTCTGTTCTGAGTTCAAAACTCCCATATCCATGTGAAAAGGAAATCTAGAGCTGTGTCACAAAGACAGGGCCCAGTCATAATCAGCTCACCATCTTTGGAGGTATATCAGACTGGACTACAGTAGAATTCATGCATTAAAGTTCTGAATCAAAATAACTTAGGTCCAAAATCTTCAGCTGCCTACAGAATATTTTACTTGGAAATGCCATAATTCCCTCAATCGATATATATGATCATAGATATCCCTGCCAACTGTTTACCTATCAGTCACAAGAGCCTGTTCAGCTATTACAATCTGTTACAATCCGTCAATCCAAGAGTTCATCACCTGGTACCTGAATTGTTCTGTTAGTCTCCTAATTTGATTCCCTGCCTCCAGCTCTGTTCTCTCTGCAAGGGGATCCAGATTGCTAGTGATATAATCTTACTGCATGTTGTTCAGTCACTAAGTTGGTTCCGACTCTTGCAACCCCATGGGCTACAGTCTGCCAGGCTCCTCTATCCATGGTATTTTCCAGGCAAGAAAATACTGGAGTGGGTTGCCTTTTGCTTCTCCAGGGGATCTTCCCAACTCAGGATTAAACCAGAGTCTCCTGCATTAACAGGCAGCTTCTTTACCCCTGAGCCACCATATCTACCTATAATTTTCAGTAACTCCCAATTACCCGCAGAGTGGAATTAGTATTCCACAATCTGTAGTCAGCCCAGTTCCCCAACTGTAGCCGCTTTCATTCACAGTATGGGAAATGCCAGGGCGCCTATCAGTCTGTTGGGCCCCTTTCTCTTTGTTGGGACATCACCTATCTTCTTGAAACTTCAACGTGCAACACCTGTCTCGTCTCTGATACCTTCCGGGTAGCCCCTGGTCTCGGAGAAGGCAATGGCAACCCACTCTAGTACTCTTGCCTGGAAAATCCCATGAACGGAGGAACCTGGTAGGCTGAAGTTCATGGGGTCGCGAAGAGTCGGACACGACTGAGCGACTTCACTTTCACTTTTCACTTTCATGCATTGGAAAAGGAAATGGCAACCCACTCCAGTGTTCTTGCCTAGAGAATCCCAGGGATGGCGGAGCCTGGTGGGCTGCTGTCTATGGGGTCGCACAGAGTCGGACACGACTGAAGCGACTTAGCAGCAGCAGCAGCAGCCCCTGGTCTACGGTCCCTCGCTCTCCAACCATCTACAGCCCTTAATTAGTTCAACATTTGGGAGCACCAGTTTTTGGTTCGCCGCACAAAGTCACTCTGCTATTAAGGCCTGTGCGGGCTAAGTCGTTTCAATTGTGTCCGATTCCTTGTGACCCTATGGACTGTAGCCCGCTGGGTGATTCTGTCCACAGGCTTCTCCAGGCAAGGATACTGGAGTGGGTTGCCATGCCCTTCTCCAGGGAATCTTCCCAACCTAGAGAAGGAAGCCGCGTCTCTTACGTCTTCTGCATTGGTAGGCGGGTTATCGCTAGCCCCACCTGGCCTAGATTGCTTTTCACCTTTTCAGCTAAGTGGATTCCACAGAGCGCTCCTGGAGCTAGGACCAGGTCTTTTCCGCTTAATTAGTATTTTCCCTTTGAGGGAAAATACACCAGAACTTTAATAGTCGCGGGATCTGACCCACTGCATAATCACAGGACAGGTGAGGGAAGCCCCACTAAAAGCTACATTTCTATGAGGGAACGTTCTCCGTGGGTTGTCCGGGTCCCGGGCCTGGCATCTGGCGGCGCCTGTGGCGGTGCGGGCGGCCTGCACTACTTTTGGCCCTCTGCAGCCGCCGTCCACAGCGCCCGCGGAGCTCCAAAGCCCTGAGGGAACCGGCTCCCGATTCCAGCTCTGCGGCCCCAGACCCTTGAGCTGGGCTCTCCGCGCAGGTTGGTTTTCCCCGCCTGTCCCGGGGTTCCTGAGAGCAGAAGGCGCGCCGGGGACCCAGAGCGCGGTTCTTCTCTAGCAGGAGTGCCAGGAGGCGCTCGTCCTCGGCGGAGACCCCGGCCCCCCAGGCTCCCGCCCGGGGGCTAAGGCCGGTGTGCCTCTCAGGGGACCCCACGATGCCCGCCCTGCTGTCGGACTGCAGCCGGCTCACTCTCCCTGCGGCGCCCGGGCCCCGCAGCCCGACGACGATCTCTCTCCAGCGCTGCCCTCGCGCCTCCCTCAGCAGCCCTGGGCCCTGACCTGTCCGGGGCCCAGAGTCGGCCGCGGGTCCGTGCGTCCCGCCCGGGCGAAAACGCCCGTCGGTGCTGACGCCGGTGAACCGCGGGGAAGGCCGACCGTCCTCCATAGGGAGTGGACAGCTAAGGAGGCTGGCTTTCCCCCTTCACTGCACCAGTGTGTCCAGCTCTTGGTTGCATGATCATAGCTCTCCCCACCTTTGACGCTCCTAGGCCCCGCCATTCTGACCGCAGCGGGGACCATTTTTGCCAACAGTTGTCTCTGAACAAAGTAGATGACAAGCCTATCTTCTCAATTTGTAGGCTGGTATTTAAGCACTATGGAGTTTACTTTAGACTGGTGTAATGGTTAAAAGCAACGGGCTCTGAAGGCTGGTTGGGGTTCACAGCTTGGCCTAGCCAGTTTTCTTCCCTGTAAAATGGGGATAGTAACTACTGACCCCGGAACCATTATTAGAATTAAATGGGAGGTGCACGTTAAGTGCACTGAGCTAATTGTAGCTCCCACTTCAGAGACCTTTCTCCAGAAACGTGAAAATGATCTTGACCAGCAGGTGGCACTGGTGACCGTATAGTATGATGTGCAATCTCGTCAGAGGAGTCCTGTTGTAGCCTCAAGTGTTTAGAGGTGCCCGGGAAGTCTTGGTTGAGTTGGCAGCCCTAAGCTTTCTTCAAGCTGGACAGTACATTTGAGATTAAGTAATAAAACTTGTTTTTGTTGGTCAAGACTAACCTGGCTGTGGGCTTGCTCAAGCAGGTCACAGCGGGTCCCAAGTTTACTCCATCAAGTTCATTGTTGAAGTGAAGTGGTAGTTTTGAGCAGGGCTCAAGGGGGTTTGTGTTTTATTGAGTGTGATAGAAGCCACTGAAAAACTTTAAGCATGGAATGTCAAAATCCTCTTTTTTATTTTAAAAGTTTACTGTTGCTCTATGCAAAGAAAGAATTGGGTGATGGAGATGAGCAGCAGGGAGATGACCAGTAATCTAGGTGATAGATGATAGGGTCTTCAAATAGCGTAGTGGTGGTGAAGATGGAGAAAAATAGATTAAGATATATTTTGGAGGTAAAATCTGGAAGACTTAATGATAGATTAGAAGGGAAAGAAGGAGAAGGAGGGATCTAGGGTGATTTGCAGGGTTTGGGGTTGAGCAGTTGGCTGTTTGCTGAAATGAAGCCTGAAGGAACAACAGATGAAGGGGTGAGATGGTAGAATGGAGAATTCCATTTTAGACAGACTAACTTTTAGGTATCTTTACTAAACCCAAGTGGAAATATTTGATTAGCAGTTGTATATAAGAACTTGTAACTCAGAGGAGAGATTTGTGTTGCTGATAGAAATTTGGCAGTCATCAGCATATGGATAATGTTTAAAACCAAGGGAATGGATAGAGTGGCTGAGATTTTCTGGTTTGATGGTTATCATCACCATTGGGCCTGTGGCAACCAGTGTGGTTCAGTATCTTTTAGGATTTAAAGCCTTAGATTTCAGTAACTGGGTAAGTTCAGTTCAGTGCTCAGTTGTGTTTGACTGTCTGCGACCCCATGGACTGCAGCACACCAGGTTTCCCTGTCCAACTGGGTAAATGAATTGTCATTACAGATCTGCAGTCGATCATGTATTTGTCACCCTGTATTGCCTCCAAATACTCCATCCTATGGTGGAGCGAGGAAAACAGGTGCTCGTGTCCACAGGTGTTCCCTTTATCTGGCCCAAAAGCTTGTGGTTTCTACTGTTGTTTTCAGTAGGCTGAGGATCATGTCACTTTTCTGCCACCTACAGGACAGACCATGAAGCTGAAGGAGCTTGAGCGACAAGCTGTCCAAGTGTGGAGCCCAGCCAGCCAGTACCCTGTGTATCTGGCCACAGGTATGGTGATACTGTGGATGAGGATCCGCTGGATAGGTTAAAGGGAAACTTAGTATCCAGTGCTCTTGATTGTGCTTCAGAGAAAGTTTCAGAGTCATGGAAAGGTGGGGTTGTCTAGCAGCATAAGCAAGGGGATATTAGGAGTTTTAGTCCCTGGGGACAATCTTCAATTATGGCTCAAGGCTAAGCACCTCATGCTTTCTTGCTCTTTTTTGGAGGTACCACTTGAAAAAGGGTATATCCAGTTTTCCCCCATTCCTCCTTTTCTCTACTACCTAACCATTTATACCCCAAATCCATGCATATATTGTTGCTCACATGCTGCCTCTTCCTGACTTTTCTTGTGCCTAGGAACATCTGCCCAGCAGCTAGATGCCTCCTTTAGTACAAATGGCACATTGGAAATCTTTGAGGTTGATTTCAGGGACCCCTCTCTGGACTTGAAACGCAAGGGAGTCCTTTCTGCCTCCAGCAGGTACTATGTCTGAACTGTTGATGGGTATGCAGGACAGATCCTAATACAAACCTTGATGGGGAATCTCAGGAGTGGTGTGTGTTTCTCAGGGCTCATGAGGGGACAAGTGAGGGGAGAATGATCTTTAAGTTGGAGAGAAATTAATTCTGGGTTTATTTTGCAAGAAGAATTTGAAAACTCCCACTCACACCTTTGTGGGGAGCAGCAGCATCAGGCAGAATGATGTGATAGAGATGCCTCACACAAGCCTGGACCCATGAGTACCTGGTCTCTCTCTGGAACCCAGAGATGTTGGCTCCTTCCTCCCTTGGCTCTTGTGAAAATAACAGCCTTGCACAGTATCTCCCTTTTCTGCCAATGAGAGGCAAATGAATGATCCTCTCCTCATTGCTGTCAGGCACTGATTGGGCACTCATGGATCTCATGGCTCTGGCAGACTTACAGGGCTGGGTATGAGCATTCACTGAGCCTATGTACACATGCCAGGCACTATGCTGGGGCTCTGTATATTGTATTCATTTCTTAAAATGAATCTAGCCAATAAATACCATTATTCCCATTTTACATAGGAGGGAACCAAAACCCCGGGAAGCTAGAATTTAAGTCTGGTCCTAGCTGACTCCAAGACCTGCTTTCTATTATTCAACTGTTCTTTTATTAATTTTGTAAAGATGAGGCTTATAGTCTGAATCAGTGATCCCCAGATTTTTGCACCATCAGGAGAAATGTGAACATTCATTGCACTCAAGTATATTTTCAATATAAATAATATACATGTATTACTGTATTATTTTTTAATATAAAAATATAAATCCTTTTCTTATATCCCAGAGGATTTTCTTGCCATCCCCCTTAAAAGATTGCTGGTCTGTTATGTAACTTTTCATCTTACGCCTTTTTTAGTTCGTCTGAGTGATTAAGATACATAGAAGTACCCTCCTCTTTCTTTTCATGGCTTGACTTAATAATGAAAATAAGTTATTCTTCTTACTTTCTTGAGCTTGTATATCACTTTATCACTCCTTTATTATTTATCACTCCTTTATCACTTTATTACAGTATCTCTTATTTTGCAGTTTTTTACATTTCTTTCTATTTCCAGTACCTGTACCTTTTGAAGAGAGGCCTTGGCAATTTTGCCAGTAATGATGAGATATTCTTAACCTGTAAGTAGGCATTTCAGAAAGGGCTGCTGAAAGAGGAGAGCTAATTTAATCATATTTATACTCCTGAAGATAAGAAAAGGGGCAGTGGGCAAGGACTCTTTTCTTAAACCAGCCAAGTAGCAGCTTCAGCACAGTAGTGGCTCCTTAAGGCCAAGAGTTCTTAAGAAAGAGCTTATTGCTTAAGAAACCTTGAAACTGAATCCTGAGAACCATGTAGGCAGAGACTTTTGTCTGTTTTATTTATCGCTGTTTATTTATTTATTAATCGCTATTTATTTATCTCTAACATCTTAGAATAGTGCCTGGCATTAGGTAGTTGAAAATATATCTGTGGAATAAATGAGTGATATTAGAAACTTCTGGATTACCAACCTGAGCATTCATATCCACCACTTCAGTTAGTTATGGTCAGTCTTCTGTTGGTCTTAGTGCCTGAAGAGCTTTTCAAGGGTAACAACCTGTTTTGCAGCCAACTAGGTTGAAAAGGCTTCCTTTTTTCACCTCTGTAATTGGGTCTAAAGATTGATTCTCCTTCTCGAAGACCTAGGGGGTTACCTTTGATGCAGTTCTGTTGCGGCCTTTCTGAAGAAATCATCTTAGATGCTCCAGGGTCTAAGGCACTCACTTCTTTTCATTCTAGCCTAGGTTAGGCCACTTACTCAAAAGTCAGCATCACAAACAATTGACCAAAATGATCAGGGTAGATAAAGCTCAACCCACCCTTTGCTTTATGCTTTCCTCTTTTCTGTGTCATCTTCTGCATGGTTAAATGGAAAGCACAGTTGTGTTGGATTGCTGCCTTGCCTAAAACTATATGACTTCAAGCAAATTTAATTCCATCAGTGATCTTAGGTTTCCTCACTTATGTATAAAGAAGAGGTTGTATAAGATGACTTCTAAGAACCTCAGTTCAGTCGCTCAGTCGTGTCCAACTCTTTGCGACCCCATGAATCACAGCACGCCAGGCCTCCCTGTCCATCACCAACTCCCGGAGTTCACTCAGACTCACGTCCATTGAGTCAGTGATGCCATCTAGCCATCTCATCCTCTGTCATCCCCTTCTCCTCCTGCCCCCAATCCCTCCCAGCATCAGAATCTTTTCCAGTGAGTTAACTCTTCGCATGAGGTGGCCAAAAGTCTAAGAACCTACTGGGCTCCAAATTTAGGTCTTATGTTCTTCCCTTTTTCTAGCCTAATTTCCTTCCTTTTCCCCTAAAAACAAAAACAAACAAACAAAAAAAACCCCCTCTCTGTATCTCTCTTATTATTGATTTAACATTTTTCAAAATCTTCCCTCTTCCATTGCCAGCCCTTTTTACCTGACCCAGGCCTCAACTACATTTGAATCCTGAAGATCCCCTTATACTCAATCCATGATGCATCAGAGAAATATTATCTACTTAGAAATACCTGACTGAAAGAGGAATGTTTTGAAAACCATGAGTGTTTGAGTGTAGATAAGAGATAGCTAAAAGCTATAAATAGAGTGAAGAGAGCGTATGGATAAATGCCGCTGGATGCAATCAGCATCAAAATGGATTAGCATGTGTGCTGATGCAAGTGATGTTTGGTTTGTTAGATGAATCCCCCCCAAAAAGAAAGCTTTCTGGTAGAATAATACATTGTTTATGTATTGACTTTTGGGTTAGGGACACGGCTGCCTATGCCTGAATGAGTTCAGAGGTCACTGGGTGATTTTCTGCTCTCTACCTCTGTCTATACTGAGGTTCTAGATCTCTGAGTGGCCTCTGTAGCCTATGTCTGACTCATCTTCTAGTAACATGGAGAAAGTAAGTAATCTATCTTCCAATACAGTTATGTCAGTTCAGCTCCTTGGCTGGCAGTATGACCCCTCTTTAGGTAAGAGATCATTTTGTTACCACTCCTAGTTTTCTTGTTTCTAAGACTTGCCTTCTCTTTAGAGACATCAGGATCACAGAGTAGAGAGAACATGGCTTTGTTGTTGGGTTCAAATCCCAGCTTTACCATATTCTGTCCTATTGGGCACCTTATTTTAACTTCTCTGACTCTATTTTCTCTACTGTAAATTTGAGATATATAGTCAGCACATTGTAGCCTAGTGCATACTAGGCAGTCAGAAAAGTAGTTCTCCTCTCAAACAGCCATTGCTCCACCCCACTGTCTTCATTCTCCAGCTTGGAGCACTGCCCTCATTGCTCTGTTTAGCTTCTAAGGAAACTTGGATTTCCTCAGTTATTTTGGCCAGGATGTGGACAAACTCATTTTCACTCTAACCCACTAACATGAGGTTGAGGTTTTTCATAAGGAACGTTACTAAGCAAATAAAATAAAAATCCAAAATACAGAAGTACAGAAATCATGGGGACAAGAAATTATATAGCATGTATTCCTAATCATACGGCAGCTGAAGCTTGGCCTCTGATGAGCTTAGCCGGTATGATAATCTGATCTCACAGGTCTCTCCAGCCTTGTCTTTTCCTTTTTACCAAAAGTGTAGCCGTGAGTTCATTACCCCAATAGGCTAGTTCGTTCTTTATGAATTCAGCTACTTCCTGTTGTTCTAGGCTGGTATGCAGTCTGATGGATCTCAACCTTGGCAACTTGTTAGCATCACGGGGGGCACTTGTTAACAATGTAGATTCTAAGGGCCTGACTCTGGACATTCTGCTTCAGGTGGCCTGGGAGGGAATCAAGGAAGCTGTATTTTCTTCAGGTGCCTCCTCTCATTCTGTGATGCTGTACAGTCTCCATCACTGCCATCATTATCCTGGGAAACTCTAGCAAAGAATTCCACCTGTATTTTCATGTTTTCAAAGTTCCCACTTTCCTATACAAACTCTTCTCCCTATACCTCTCCTTAAATCTTTTAGTTCCTATTTTTAGGTCATCTTTTTTGTTTGTTTTATAACTTTTTGTTTTCAAGATATTCAAACATAGAAAAGTTGCAGAATATTACAATGATAAAGGCTTCCCTGATGGCTCAATGGTAAAGAATCCACCTGCAGTGCAAGAGACTCAGGAAACACAGGTTTGATCCCTGGGTCAGGAATATCCCCTGGAGAAGGAAATGGCAACCCACTCCAGTCTTCTTGCCTGGGAAATCCCATGGACAGAGGAACCTAGCAGGCTACAGTCCATGGGTTGCAAAGAGTCAGACATGACTGAGTGACTAAGCCCACATACCTTCACTTAGACTCATCAGTTGTTAATGTTTTTAACACTAACAGACATCACATTTGCTCACATGCTGTGTGCTCTCTTTGTACATACACACACACACACGACTAAGTCTTCTTTGCCAGACTCTCCCAGGTGTTCCCTACTCCCAGGTGTTGTCTATCACAGCCATTCAGGCTCCAGTTCCACTCTCATTGAAGTGTTAACAATAGGAATGTACTTTCTACATGCCTACACAAAGGATAATGATTTTGTCGCACCCTGTATTCTGCAGTTCAGCCACTCTAAAGTAACTGGGTCCTCTTCTTTAACCCTGTGGTGACTCCTTTGAGGTCTTGGGTACCTTTTACTCTGATTCGTATGTCATGTGCTATGACCATACTGAGGTTGCTGCATTCCCATGTGAGTTTCTCTGGGTGCACCTTCCTCTGCTTCTTGTGTGGACTATGTCAGGCTTCTCTGGGTAATCTGCTGTCTTGTTCTCTGCCCGTGCTGAGCTCTAGCCCCTGGATGACATGGCATCCTCTGGAGCCAGCATGGAACCATTCTTCTGCCATGGTAACATCAGCGTAACTTTAGAAAGCAGCCTTTCTGACAGTAGTTTTAGACCCACTGTTTGTTCAGCTGTGCTGTTTCTGTTCAGATGCTGGCCTTGTCTGAATTAGTGTTCAGCTCTTCACTTCTGAGAGGTTGGCTCTGATCTAAGGACTGGCTAGACAGGTTCTTGCCTGGTTTCCCCATTTATTTTCTTTGCTGACTGTTCCCAGAGTGTGGAAACATTTAATTTCAGTTAGGGATCTTACATGACATCATTCAGTGTGAAATCTGCCTTCTCAGAAGGGGTGTGGAAATATCCTTGGCTAACAGCTGTGAAATGGAGGGAAGACGACCTGTGAGGCATTGGGGGTTTCACATCCCTTCCCTAGGGGCTTTTCAGGGGACCCTATTCTTGACCAGGAAGCCCAGGGTCCATCTCTTTCTAGTGTGCCAGAATGCAAGATGCTCAGAAAGCCAGAAAAGTGTTTCCCAAACAGTGCATTTATTCTTCATGCCTCTGTTTCTCTAAGGCTGGCCCACAGAATACATATGGCAGCTCCAGTAGACTAGTCACATGAGCATGGCATGGGAAGGGCAGGTCTATAGATCTTTTCTCACTTCCTATTTAAGAGGGGACAGCAACTGTTGGCCTAGGGAACCTGCTTCTATTCAGGTGTAGAAGAGTTCGGATCTTCCTCTCAGTAGAAGACCATATTTTATGATGGTTAAGAGCTCAGGCTTTGGCATAAGATGGGTCTGACTTTGAACCTTTAGTCTGTCACTTCCTAGCTGTTGCTGTTGCTGCTGCTGCTGCTGCTAAGTCGCTTCAGTCGTGTCTGACTCTATGCGACCCCAGAGATGGCAGCCCACCAGGCTCCTTTGTCCCTGGGATTCTCCAGGCAAGAACACTGGAGTGTGGGTTGCCATTTCCTTCTCCAATGCATGAAAGTGAAAAGTGAAAGTGAAGTCGCTCAGTCGTATCCGGCTCCTAGCGACCCCATGGACTGAAGCCTACCAGGCTCCTCCATCCATGGGATTTGCCAGGCAAGAGTACTGGAGTGGGTTGCCATTGCCTTCTCCTTCCTAGCTGTCAGTTCAGTTCAGTTGCTCAGTTGTGTCCGACTCTTTGCGACCCCATGAACTGCAGCATGCCAGGCCTCCCTGTCCATCACCAACTCCCGGAGTTTACTCAAACTCACATCCATCGAGTTGGTGATGCCATCCAGTCATCTCATCCTCTGTCGTCCCCTTCTCCTGCCCCCAATCCCTCCCAGCATCAGAGTCTTTTCCAATGAGTCAACTCTTCGCATGTGGTGGCCAAAGTACTGGAGTTTCAGCCTGAGCATCATTCCTTCCAAAGAACACCCAGGACTGATCTCCTTTAGGATGGACTGGTTGGATATCCTTGCAGTTCAAGGGACTCTCAAGAGTCTTCTCCAACACCACAGTTCAAGAGCATCAATTCTTCAGTGCTCAGCTTTCTTCACAGTCCAGCTGTCACATCCATACATGACTACTGGAAAAACTATAGCCTTGACTAGACGGACTTTTGTTGGCAAAGTAATGTCTCTGCTTTTGAATATGCTATCTAGGTTAGTCATAACTTTCCTTCCAAGGAGTAAGCGTCTTTTAATTTTATGGCTGCAGTCACCATCTGCAGTGATTTTGGAGCCCCCAAAAATAGTCTGACACTGTTTCCACTGTTTCCCCATCAAATAGGAGTAAAATTACTAGCTGTATAACAGGAGTTTTGTAACTTCTCTGTGCCTCATTTTCCTCAATTGAAAATAAGGTAAATACCTCATGGGATTGTTGATCAGCTAATACATGTAAAGCACTTAAAGCAGTGCCTAGTACATAGGAACTTATCAATAAGTATTGTTATTTGAGTTGGGAGGATTAAGTGAAGTAATCTATTTGAAGTATTTTTTTTCAGCCAAAGGGCACGGCCAGGCAGAGGAGACTTCTGTTCTGCATCTGGGAAATGAGGGAGACAGGCAGGCCCTAAGGTTGGGGATGCCTGCATAATGGCAGAGGCTGACAAAGATGCCCATTCTCTACTGACTGATGTGGACCTGAGTTGTCGCTGATGCCAGTTCTTCCTCTTTGTAGGTTTCACAAGCTGATCTGGGGGAGCTTTGGCAGTGGGCTTCTGGAAGCCTCCGGGGTCATTGCAGGCGGCGGGGACAATGGCATGCTTACTCTGTACAATGTGACCCACGTCTTGTCTTCGGGAAAGGAGCCTGTGATTGCCCAGAGACAGAAGCACTCTGGGGCTGTCAGAGCCCTTGACTTTAATCCTTTCCAGGTACTAGCATCTCAGTTGATCAGACCTGCGAGGCATGGAGCAACAGATCTGAAGGGAAGCACTTGTGACCTCTGGTCTGTAACTCAGCCTTCCCAGGTTGTTACGGGGGTGGCTTTGAACCCAAATGTGGGTCTCTTTCCCCTTTTTCTGCTCTCATCTCTTCCTGGGATGGTATGTCTCCAAAGGCATATTCCTTCATACAGGGCAACCTCCTGGCCTCAGGGGCCAATGATTCTGAAATCTTCATTTGGGATTTGAATAACCTGAGTGTACCAATGACCCCAGGATCCAAGTCACAGGTGAGGAGGCTCCTGGTGCTGCTGCTTAAAAGTGTGCAGCTGATTTTCCCAGAGAGAATTAAATTCTGGAGGCAGCCAGCGCACAGATTTCAGTCTCACCACTGGAGAGCAGTAAAGCTCCACAGACTAACATGTTGCCTACCAGCCAGATAATAGAGGGATGGAGGTGGGTGGGGACTGGTGGGAGGTTGGGGAATAGGGGTAGGGGTGGAAGTGGCTTGTGGTCATTGATTGTCCTAGAAGTTTCTGGAAGGCAAGAAGAGTGAGGGGAGTAAAAGACACCGAGAGAAGGGGTGACTGTACTGTTTATCATAGTATAATTTAAGCAAGGCCGGGCCCTGGGTTTAGCCAACCAGGGGCAAGAGTAGGACACCCAGATACACCCTTGTCCTTTTGTGGAGAGGTCAGCTTTGTCCCTGTGTCTTGTTCCCCCATGTAGCTGGGGGTCTCCTGTATCTCTGTGTCTGAGTGTACATGTCTTGTCAGTCTGTAACTGGGCCTCCATCTTTTTCTTTCTGGCTTTTCTGTCTTATGCATACAGTATCGTGAGGTAAGTTCAGTATGAATTTGATAGCATTTTGTGCCCTAAAGTATCAATGGCTTTTCTGTCTGCCTCATTCTCCCTGGGGGTCTTGGGTGTCTATATTTCCCTCCTTCCTACCCTCACCTTTCTCCTCTCCCTTTTTCTCTTGTCATAGTTGAGAAGGCTCTTTTTAAAATCTTGACTCTGTCCTCTCAGGAGCATCTTGGGATAGGAGTAAAACCCAGGTGCACCTGTCCTTCTTTCAGCTTCTACATCACTTTCTAAAGGATCCTCTCTGGAAAACTTCCCTTCCAGCTTCCTGAGACTGGCATGGTTTGGGTAGCCCCACGTCTACTCTTGGCTTTTCTGTGGGTGGTTGGGATCAGTGGCAGACCAGCTGTCTCTTGGCCCAGGGGTGACAGGTTGTCCTCATCCCACTCCCTGCCCCATTCTGCCTTAGCAGCCCCTGGAAGATATCAAGGCTCTCTCTTGGAACCGTCAAGTTCAACACATTCTGTCTTCTGCTCACCCCAGCGGCAAGGCAGTCGTGTGGGATCTCAGGAAGAATGAACCTATCATCAAAGTCAGTGATCACAGCAACCGGGTGAGTTAAATACAGGCAGAATATAGGCTCGCGCTCTGCTGTCTCTCTCAGGCCTAGCGTCGGAGCTGCTCTTCCCCAGGCCAGGGTTCTGCTTTCAGCTGTTAAACGTGTGGATTCAGCCCTGTGGTAGATTTCCTATTGAGAGTGAAAGCTCAGAGAAGCTCCTTGCTTACGGTCATCACTTGTTCCCCAATGGCTGTGGTGTTCCCAATTACATAAGAAAGACAACACAAAGACACAAAACCCTCAGAGAGGTCCCATTTCAGCTAGACAAAAAGGGTTCGTAAAAAGAAGAGTCAGGTTCTATTGCCCATTGGGATCTGCTTTGTTCACAGATGCACTGCTCAGGCCTGGCCTGGCACCCAGACATCGCCACCCAGTTGGTGCTTTGTTCAGAAGATGATCGTCTTCCAGTAATTCAGCTGTGGGACTTGCGCTTTGCCTCCTCACCCCTAAAGGTGCTGGAGAGTCACAGCAGGTAGCATGTCATCCTTGGTGGAGGGCAGGGCATAGCTGACCTGGGTAGAGGGCAATACGTGCCTCACTTTGGCTAGCAGACGTTCTTCCCGGCTTCAGAGCCATCCTGGTGAACACACAGTTAAGCAGTTCTAGCCCCACCTCCAATCTAGAGGAGTTCCTGTAGACCCTGAGGTTATAGAAAAGAGCCTGAGATTCCATGTAACCTCCAGACATACGAGTGGGGGTAGGGTCATGAGAAATATTGGAACCAATGTTTAGTTCCTCTGGGAGAGCCCCCAGTCTCTGATCTGAGGACATGCTCATTTCTTAGGTAATTAGGTTGCCTCCTCCAAGACTTCTCAATAAAAGAACATTGGCTCCTGTTTTTCCTGTGAACAGGCCTGCCTCTGAAGCTCTAGCTCTTGGGCCTACAGCAGAAGCAGCAGCCCCATAGTCTGTTCTTTCTAACTCAAGGATCATGCCTTTGTAACTCCTTGGGGACTTCGGAGAGTTAGGTCCTCACTACCCTCCTGGGCTAAAAGCACCCATAGGAATGCTTGCTTCCCTGATTCATGCTGATTCAGAATTTCCACCCACTCTACAATCAGGGAAGAGAAGCAGGCCATCCTGCAGGGACCTGTGGGTGGCAGAGTGGTTATAGCACATCGTGCCCACACTCTGAAATTTGACTTGGATTCTGGCTGCATGACTGCTGCAAGTTCCTCAATTTCTTCCCAAGCCTCATTTTCTTCATTTGTAAAATGAAGCCGCACTACTTATTTTGAGGGGATGACATTTACCCAAGATACATAAGGCACGCTACTTGTAGTAGGCATTCAACAAATGTTAGTTCCTCTTCCCTTTCCTTTTCAGGGGGATCCTGTCAGTGTCATGGAGTCAGGCTGATGCTGAGCTGCTGCTCAGTAGTGCCAAGGACAGCCAGATCTTGTGCTGGAACCTGGGGAGCAGTGAGGTAGGCTGGCCCTTCTGTGGGTGTGCTGGGGTGGTAGGGCAGTCTCAGCTGCACCTCTGTGCTCTAGCTGCCTTACCTAAGTCAGGGTTTCCCTCTTGGTTATGTTCCCTCACAATAGGTGGTGTATAAACTACCCATGCTGAGCAGCTGGTGCTTTGATGTGCAATGGTGCCCTCGGGACCCTCTGGTGTTCTCTGCTGCTTCCTTTGATGGCTGGATCAATTTATACTCTGTGATGGGTAGGAGCTGGGAAGTCCAGCAGATGAGACAGGCTGACAAGGTTTGAAGGGCTTGGTGGAAAATGCTGGAGGGAAGGGACTGTCTCTGTTCAGTGGGAGAACAAAGGACATAAGCCTGGGGAGAAGTGGGGACTCCTGAAGACTTGGGAGACTAGGGCCCTGGGTTTGGGAACCCCGGGTTTGTGAACCTTTGCACCAGTGTCCATCCTCCTGGAAGGATGTCAGTTCCTGCCAAATACAAAGGAGGCCTCTACCTTGACTCTTGTTCTTGGATGTTCCTTGTGGTATTTCAGGGGAATTGGGCTTCCATGCTGGGACCCCCACTATTTTGAAGAATGAACTTACCTCCCTATCTCCTATAGATACATTTTGTGTCACACTTCACTGTAGACATCGAATATAGTTGGCTTTCCAGGAGCCTGCTGCATGGGCATTCCATCCTACTACCAGCCCCCTGAAATATGAGAGTCCTGACTTTTGTGGGCCAGACTGGGTATCTCAGGGATCCCTCCCAAAATGGACTTTGTAGGTGGAGTTCCTGCTAAGCCACCACCCCACACCGGTGATGCAGGTGTCCTTTTGTCCCCAGATCTCATCTTCCTTCAGCAAAGGCCAGCCTCTCCCACCATTGCAGGTACCAGAGCAAGTGGCCCAAGCATCACTGATACCTCCCCTGAAAAAACCCCCCAAATGGATGAGGAGGCCAGCAGGTGTTTCATTTGCTGTAAGTGTGGTGTGTGTGTATAGCCTACTGTGTCCCCAGCATGGAGCTGTGTTCTATAAGAAGTTTATTCTCACTGCCTGAGTCTCAGATCAGGTTCCATTTTATTGCTCAAGCAGTGATTTGCTAAGCTTCCTTCTCAACCCCTTTACCCTGCTTGCAGTGCCAGTCCTGTCTAAAAGAATTGGTTGCTTTTGAACTCTCACTTATGGAGAATTGCCTGCCATTCCATCTGATTTTCCCGCATACCTGGACTGATAGAGAGTCCAGGCATGGTTATAATACAAAGCAAGAACAGAATGAATAGAAAGCAGAGGAGAAAGAATGTAAATCTCCTCCTCTCCTCTGCTCAAAACCTTTGAACCTCCCACTGCCGTTGCCCTATAGACTCAAGGCCAAATGTACACAGAGCCCCATTTACCTCCAGGGATGGTTAGCGGGTGGGGGTTGTTCTTATTGTTCAGTTGCTAAGTCACGTCAGACTCTTTGCAACCCCATGGACTGTACCACGCCAGGCACTCCTCTGTCCTCTACTATCTCCCGGAGTTTGCTCAAATTCATGTCCATTGAGTCAGTGATGCCCTCCAACCATCTCATCCTCTGTCACCGCCTTCTCCTTCTGCCCTCAGTCTTTCCCAGCATCAAGGTCTTTTCCAATGAGTTGGCTCTTTGCATCAGGTGGCCAAAGCATTGGAGCTTTGGCATCAGTCCTTCCAATTAATATTCAGGGCTGATTTTCTTTAAGATTGACTGGTTTGATCTCCTTGCAGTCCAAGGGACTCTCAAGAGTCTTCTCTGGTACCATAATCCGAAAGCATAAATTCTTCAGTGTTCAGCCTTCTTTATGGTCCATTTCTCACATCTGTACATGACTACTGGAAAACCATAGGTTTGATTATATGGGCTTTTATTGGCAAAATGATGTTTCTGCTTTTTAATACTCTGTCTAGGTTTTTCATAGGTCTCCTTCCAACAAGCAAGGGTCTTTTAATTTTGTGGCTGCAGTCACCATCCACAGTGATTTTAGAGCCCAAGAAATAAAATCTGTCACTGCTTCCACTTTTTTCCCCTTTTCTTTGCCATGATGTGATGGAACCAGATGCCATGAGCTTAGTTTTTTGAGTGTTGCATTTTAAGTCAGCTTTGGCACTCTCTTCCTTTACTCTCATCAAGAGGCTCTTTAGTTCCTCTTCACTTTCTGTCATTAGAGTGGTATCTGCATTTCTGAAGCTGTTGATATTTCTCTCAGGAATCTTGATTCCAATTTGTGATTCATCCAGCCCAGCATTTCAAATGATGTACTCTGCATAGAAGTTAAATTAGCAGCGTGACAATATATGGGGGATGAGGGACACTACCCTAAACGTTGTTTATGTACTGTTCTCACATTCCAAACCCAACCCCTCTCCCAGTGGGGGACAGCAGAGGGAAGGATTTTCCTGCATGTCTCCCACCAACATCACCTCTTAACCCTCAGTCCCTCTGTCTGTGGTCCACTGAGACTCAGCTAGGGACTAGGGCCAAGGAGAAATGGAAATCTCTCCTTAGGAAGAACAGGAGGAAGAGGGTAGAGAATTTGATACCCCCCACGTCTCCTGCCCTAGGAGAACAGAGGTTAGCAAACAGTCCATGCCATCCAACATTCAAAAAAGAATACATATAAGCACTTTGTAAAGAACGATTGAGTATTATACAAATCAGAAGTTAAGATGGCTGTGTTTAGCACTGACCTGTAGTGTAGATTTTGTGCTATAAGAGTCACGAGAAGAATTCTGGCTGAAAACACTCATTAAAGAGGGAGAGTAGTGAATGGTTGGGGAGTAGAGTAGTAGTTGTCTAACATGACCACAATTGGAATAAACTGAAGAACTTTAAAAAAGTTACCAGTGCCTGGGTACCACCTCCAGAGCTTCTGATTTTTTTTTGTCTGGGGTATAGCCTGGTGACCTTGGATAACTCCCCAGGTGGTTTTAATGTGCAGCCAAGGGGAAGAACTGCTGGAGTAAAGGAGTTTGACTGGGCTCTGCTTTTGGGCCAGGTGCTTTATATAATAATAAAGTACCTAACTTGGTGAGAAGGATGCTCAGGTGGGAGTGTTGTGGTGGATGAAGGCATAGAGGCAGGAATGTACTGGGCACAGAATGATCACATGAATGAACAGAGAGAACGGTGCTAGAGAGGCAGGTCTGGTCCTGATTTTGAAAGATTTTGTGCATTATAGGCAGAGGAGCTTAAACTCTCTCCTGTGGCCTTGTGAAACCAGTACAAGCTCCTGGATGGCCGTAGGAAAAGGGTGGTAGTCTAGGGCTTGGGATGAAGGAGGAGAATGCTAGCACAGGGCATGGGAGACACTGAACAAGAAGGGGGAAGATTTTATTGTTGCTCAGCTACAGTGGGTAAAAAGACTGTGATAATGACAAGGAGTTTAGTCCAGAGTTACCTGGGATAGTGATAACTATCAGTCGTGTCCAATTCTTTGCGACCCCGTGGACTGTATTCTACCAGGCTCTTCCGTCCATGGGATTTTCCAGGGATTTTCCAGGCAAGAGTACTGGAGTGGGTTGCCATTTCCTTCTCCAGGGGACCTTCCCAACCCAGGGATCGAACCCGGGTCTCCTACATTGCAGGCAGATGCTTTACCATCTGAGCCACCAGGGAAGCCCCGTACCTGGGATAGTGATAACTATCATATAACTCTAGGAGAATGATGGTACCAGAACAGGTGAGAAAAGGATGAGTACCATGGACTGTACCTTTTAAGTTAATGGTGCTGAAAGTGCAGGGGTGGTTTTGGGATGTGGGCACATTCACTACTCAATTCCTGATTCTTTCCACCCCCAGGAGTTTTTTTTTTTTTTTTTTAACTGCTTTCCTATCTTTTAGGGTTGACCAATAGATAGCCTCCCCTGTAATCCTGACTTGGTGTTAATTTTTGCCCTACCCTTCTTGTTTTTCTTTATCAGTTTGGGGGCAAGCTGGTGACCTTTGGCCTCCCCAGCACCCCTGTCCATCAGGTGCCACAGCCTTGCCTCCGCCTAGTCTTTATCAGTCAGGTCACCACAGAACCTGAACTCCTGGCACAGTCAGCTGAGCTGCAGGAGGCCCTCGGATCAGGAAATCTCCTGAATTACTGTCAGAACAAGATCCACCAAGCATCACTGCAAAGTGAAAAGATGCTCTGGCAGTTTCTGAAGGTAGGAAGCCTGAAGGCTGGCTGCTCATAAGTGTCTCCCCAAAGCCAGATGCCTCAGCCTCTGTCAACAACCACCCTCTGGCCCAGATTACAGAGGCCTTAACCCTGTTGGGTTTTTTCCTATACAGCACCCATCCTGGGAACAAAATCTGCATTTTACCAGAGGCTCAGAGACTCTCTGTAGCTAGGGAAACTGAGGAATACAAGTGACATTGGCCTTTTTTTCTACTATGGTGATGTCCTGGGTACTTTACCAGAGCCAGGGTGAAGGCTTTTCCAGTGCCATGCCATGGGGCAGTAGAAAGGGAAGAAGATCAGCTGGAAGGAGTCTTCTCACCTAGCCATTTAGATTCACAAGACTGCATCAAGTGGTTCTCTTCTGCGGGAGCCCTTGTTGCAGTCCATGCAGCAGCTTAGGGTTCTCCCCTTCAGCTCCTCAGAAGACAGCTCAGGTGCAAGGAGATGAGATATACATCAAGCTGGTGTGTTAGCTGCCCTGGCTTAGAAGCCTCAGGCCCACAAGGGCCAATATCTCTTTTATAAACTCCAGAAGCATAACTTCTAGGGTTCCTGCAAGGGATTTGTTTAGTCAAGAGTCCTTGCTCTCAGGGAAGCCCATAGCATGGTGTCCACATCAATTATTAATAGTTTACATAGTTCCAGTCCAGAGGCAATTTATCGGTCACAAGCAGAAACATAGCTGACATTTTACTCTCATCAGGGTACCAGCGTAATAGATCTAGGAAGTCAACTTGAAGGTCCAGTTCTCATGCAGAAGGGAGAAAGGATTTGTTAACACATCTACCCATAATCCCACAGGAATCAAGCCTGCGGAAAAGAGTGGAAAGATGGTGTTGGCCTCAGGGGGCACTTCTGGTAGAGCTACATTTGAGGGTACACTAGCACCCCATCCAGCTGGTGCAGGAGAGAGTCATTCACATTCATATAATGGACACTTCTGTGTTCTGCGGCTTTTAGGTGACTTTAGAGAAGGACGCCAGGATGAAGTTCCTGAAGCTATTAGGATACAGTAAAGATGAACTTCAGAAGAAGGTAAGCTGCCTTCACGTCAGAAATACATGTTTGTTGTAGAAAAAGAGAATCCTGCCGGTGGAAACCATCTCAGAATACCTCTTTCTGGGCTTCAGTAATGCATATATGAGGATTTTACCTCCTGGAGTTATTCTGATTCCCAGGAAAATAGTACAAAGATCTCAGTAAGTCCAGTTGGTGGAGTATGAAGGTGGGAAGAAAAGCTTAATATTCATTTGATCTCATGTTGGGAAGAGTGGTATTCATATGTTTCTCCCTGCAGGTGGCCACATGGTTGAGAAGTGATTTGAGGCTGGGTGAGATCCCTCAGTCCAAGGGAGATGACCTCAACAGTAACAGACAACAGGCCTTCTCCATACAGGTATGGAAGGAGCCCAGCCAGCCCCATCTAGGGTAGCATAGAAAACCTGCCCTTAAGGAATCTTCCCCTTCCTAGCCCTTCACTTTGCTCTCAATAAGTGCTCAACTTCTGTGGAAGTTTTCAAACTCCTCACTCATTTAGAACCAGGGAGAGACACAGAACCCACAAGGTTTGGAGCTAGGAGTGGAGCTCTTTTAACCATGAAGTATAGCACTTCCCAAACTTTACCTGGTTATTCTTTTAGCTTTACCCATTAAGAGCCAACTCTTCTTTTTTTTTTAATTGAAATATAGTTGATTTACAGTGTTGTGTTAATTTCTGCTGTACTACAAAGTGATTTAGTTATGTGTGTGTATATATATATATATATACACATTCTTTTTTATATTCTTTTCGATTATGGTTTATCACAAGATACTGCATATAATTCCCCATGCTGTACAGTAGCACCTTGTTTATCCATTCTATGTACATTAGTTCGAATCTGCTAATCCCACACTCCCACTCCATCCCTTCCTCACCTCCCTCCCCCTTGGCAACCACAAATCTGTTCTCTATGTCCATGAGTCTGTTTCTGTTTCATAGAGAAGTTCATCTGTGTCATAATTTAGATTTCACATATAGATGATATCATATGGTATTTGTCTTTCTTCATCTTGCTGCAAATGGCATTGTTTCATTTTTTATGGCTGAGTAGTACTCCGTTGTGTGTGTATCACTTCTTCTTTATCCATCTACCTGTCAGTGAACATTTAGGTTGTTTCCTGTCTTGGCTATTGTGAATAGTGCTGCTGTGAACATAGGGATGCATGTATCTTTTTGAATTATAGTTTTGTCCATATATATGCTCAGGAGAGGGATTCCTGGATCATATGGAAACTCTAGTTTCTTAAGGAACCTCCATACTGTTTTGGCTACACCAGCTTACATTCCCACCAACAGTGTAGGAGGGTTCCCTTTTCTCCACACCCTCTCCAGCATTTATTTGTAGACGTTTTAATGATGGCCATTCTGATTAGTGTAAAGTAATATCTCACTGTAGTTTTGATTTGCATCTCTCAATAATCGAGCATCTTTTCATGTGCCTGTTGACCATTTGTAAGTCTTCTTTGGAAAAATATCTGTTTAAGTTGTCTGTCCATTTTTCAGTTGGGTTGTTTTTTGTTGTTGTTGAATTATATGAGCTGTTTTGTATATTTTGAAATTAAGCCCTTGTCAGTCACATCATTTGTGAATATTTTCTTCTATTCTGTTTATTGTCTTTTGTTTTTCTTTGCTGTGCAAAAGCTTGCAAGTTTGATTACATCCCATTTGTTTATTTTTTCTTTTATTTCTATTGAAGGGACAACTCTTAATAGCACTCCCAGAGAGAGCGACTAAGCCAGCTCTCTGTCTTCTAGGCTCATTTCCCAAGTAGCCACTTTTGTCCTTCTTTGTACAGACCTCCAAACATACCACCTGGGAAGCCTCGGTCTCCTCAGACTTCTTTGATGAGCTGATCCCTCAAAACATGACTCTGTGGGAGATCCCCATCACAGAAGGTACCCTGACCCCGAGGGAGAGGAACCCTCTGTGTGGGGATAGGTGGGCTCAGAATTCTCGAGACCTGGACACTGCCTTCTTGTCCCCGGCTTCCTGCTTCCCTTCATGATCGCAAATGCTGGGTGGTCCTGTACCAGTCAGAGCTCTCTCTGGCTAAAGATTTTCATGGATGGATCCTTCATATGGAAGGCCTTCTACCAAGGTATTCTTCATCCTTCTGTCTTCCTGCTTAAAGAACTGTGACCCTCTTCTTGTTGAGCAAACACACGGCACACCTGTGATGCTGCCATGAGTCCCTCCCTTGTCTTGGGTTCTGTCCTTAGAGATTTACCACTGGACCTGGGCACCCCTGGACACCTCCCTGCATTTTGTTGTGAAGGAATGAATCTTGGGAGTTTGGGGTGAGGGAGACTCAGGGAGGCAGGGTATAGGAGGTGGGGACAGAAAGTACCGGTCTGAGGGCAGGCTGATGCAGAGGGGATGCTCTGCCTGCAGACACGGAGGGACTCCTGAGCCGGGCTCTCCTGCTTGGAGAACTGGGCCCTGCCGTAGAGCTGTGTCTGAAGGAAGAGCGCTTTGCTGATGCCATCATCCTGGCCCAGGCTGGAGGCTCAGATCTGCTGAAGCAAGCACAGGAGCGCTACTTGGCCAAGAAGAAAACCGGAATCGCCCCGGTAACTGCCCACCATGCAGAGAGGAGGAGGAGGGGATTATTTGGACTTTGTCAAGTGGCTGTCTGCACTACGGGACTGGCATTTAGAGGATCTGCCTCTCTCTCCTCCTACTTCAACCACCCTTACCTTACCCCGAGCCCCTAGTCAGTGGTCAAATAGGAAGGCTACTTAGGAGAGGCTTGTCTCAGCACATCCCTGTGTATGACTCCTGCTGCCTATGCTGCATGAGCAGCTGATGGCCTCCTTCCCTCACTGCCCATTACAGCTGCTAGCCTGCATTATACAGAAGAATTGGAAAGACATGGTGCATGCCTGTAGCCTGAAGAACTGGAGAGAGGCTCTGGCCTTGCTGCTGACATACTCAGAGCCAGAGAAATTCCCCGAGCTCTGTGGTAGGTGGCCCTTGGCTCCAAGGTGGAGTGGTGTGACTCTAGCATGGAGTCAGTGGACACACTGAGGGAGGAGACAGAGGCACAGCCTGAACTCTGGGAAGCCAAGCCATGTTGTCAGGGATTAGAGTGCATCTCTACTTTCTGTGGAAGGCATTAATTGTCCTCTTTTAATTTTTCTTGTCAAATCTCAGTGCAAGAGCTTTGCCCTTCACTGCAGAGCAGGATTAGCCTTGGTGTTGTCTTAAAGCCACTGTGGCTACTTGTCCCATAGCTCATGGTCCCCCACCTATTTTCAAACAGGAGAAGGAGGAGAAGCACAGGGAAGCTGTGCCATTTTAAGAAGCTTCTATCTCTCTGCAGACAGGCTGGGAACTCGTATGGAGCAGGAGAGTGGCTGGGCACTCACCTCTGAAGCCAGACTCTGTTATGTGTGCTCAGGGAGTGTGGAGCGGCTGGTGGAGTGCTGGGCAAAATGCCAGCCGGCTTCATCCCCCATGGCTTTACAGGTACCCCTTCACTTCAGGGCCCTGGTCCCTCCATACCAGGCCTTCAGGAGAGGCTAGCAGTGGAGGTTGCAGGGACATCAGAGGCGGGTCTTCTAGGTATCCAGGATAGAATCAGGAGTTTTAGAGAAGAGGGAAGGGCCCTCAAAGTCTGGAACCTTTTCCATGGATAAGCTGTCATCTTCCCTCCTTCTCAGTCAAGGGAGATTGAGTAGCAGCTGCTTGGATATTAACTTTGTAATTTTTTCCCACTTCAGGTTTGGGTATATAAGTTTACTCTATATTTGAATAATACTGAGTTTGGGCCTTTTATTAGCATCTATGAAAAGTCCTATGAATCTAAGTTGTACCAGATACTCTGTGGGTGCCCAGAGAAGATGGTGATCACAGTCACGGGGAGACAAAGTCACACATGAAATAAAAGGATAGCAGAATCTGAAATTGAGATGTATTAGCATAAAAGATAAAGAATCCAAAATGAAGAGGCAGAAATGTACAAGAGTGTAAGACCCAAACAGCTTGGGAAGTGAAGCCAAGTGGCCCTTCTCTGGCTGTTATGTCTCTTACATATCATGTATCATCACCTGGTATCTGTAGCAGGGAAGTCCTTGGTTGAGCTGCCTGAGCTAAGAGAGCAGGGTGTGGGTTGATGAGGACTGACTGCCCTTTTCTTTGTCCCTTCAGGACCTGATGGAGAAAGTGATGGTCCTTAACAGGAGCTTGGAGCTACTGCGGGGTCCTGATGGGGTGAGCCCAGGCCCTGCCACAACCTACAGAATCACTCAGTATGCCAACCTCCTGGCAGCCCAGGGCAGCCTGGCCACTGCCATGAGCTACCTACCCAGTGACTGTGCTCAGGTAAGTGGGAGCATGTGGAGAGAGCAAACCATTTCTTTCAGTCATCTTAACACTAGCTGAGCACTTCTGTGTTATGGGCACTATGCTAAATGCTAAAGCTCCCAGGATAAATAAGACCTAGTCCTTCAGGAAGTTCACAGTCTCTTGGAGGAAAACCAGATGTCAATAATTTATCCTGCCATAACAGAAGCTTATACTAAGCGTTGTGGGACTTCACAGGCAAGGGGCTGGCTTTGTTTGGAGAAGCTGAAGAAGGCTTCTCAGTGGTTTAAAACAGCTGAGTTGGACCTTCAAAGAGAAATAACTAGTAAAGCAGATGTAAGTTTGGTAGGGGTTAGAGATCTTTTGAGTTCTCTGAGATGGCAAAATGTGGAGGGTCAGCTGAGGTTTGAAAGCTATGTGGGGCTAGGCTTATAAGAGAGGATGTTTGCTTGTTTTAATTTTACTTAACACAGTCTTTCATTATTGTAACTTTTATAGCTACCAGTTCAGCAGCTGAGAGATCGACTTTTTCATGCCCAGGGTTCTGGTGTCTTGGGCCAACAGTCTCCCCCTTTCCCTTTTCCCCGGGTTGTCGTGGGAGCTACCCCCTACTCTCAAGAGACATCCTCTCCCAGACTGAAATTCCAGTCTTCTCACCAGGTAAGACCCTGCTTATTCAGTCATTCAAGAATACCTATTAAGTGTCTACCAAGTACCAGGCATGATTGCAATATATTAATTAAAAAAATGATGAAAATTCCTATCTTCATAAAGTATCAGTTCAATTCAGTTCAGTTGCTCAGTCGTGTCCGATTCTTTGCGATCCCATGAATTGCAGCATGCCAGGCCTCCCTGTCCATCACCAACTCCCGGAGTTCACTCAAACTCAGGTCCATCGAGTCGGTGATGCCAACCAGGCCATCTCATCCTCTGTCGTCCCCTTCTCCTCCTGCCCCCAATCCCTCCCAGCATGAGTCTTTTCCAGTGAGTCAACTCTTCGCATGAGGTAGCCAAAGTACTGGAGTTTCAGCTTTAGCATCATTCCTTCCAAAGAACACCCAGGGCTGATCTCCTTCAGAATGGACTGGTTGGATCTCCTTGCAGTCCAAGGGACTCTTTCAAGAGTCTTCTCCAGCACCACAGTTCAAAAGCATCAATTCTTCAGCACTCAGCTTTCTTCGCAGTCCAGCTCTCACATCCATACATGACTACTGGAAAAACCATAGCCTTGACTTGACAGACCTTTGTTGGCAAAGTAATGTCTCTGCTTTTGAATATGCTATCTAGGTTGGTCATAACTTTCCTTCCAAGGAGTAAGCGTCTTTTAATTTCATGGCTGCAGTCACCATCTGCTGTGATTTTGGAGCCCAAAAAAATGAAGTCTGACACTGTTACCACTGTTTCCCCGTCTATTTCCCATGAAGTAATGGGACCAGATGCCATGATCTTAGTTTTCTGAATGTTGAGCTTTAAGCCAACTTTTTCACTCTCCACTTTCACTTTCATCAAGAGGCTTTTTCGTTCTTCTTCACTTTCTGCCATAAGGGTGGTGTCATCTGCATATCTGAGGTTATTGATATTTCTCCCGGCAGTCTTGATTCCAGCTTGTGCTTCTTCCAGCCCAGTGTTTCTCATGATGTACTCTGCATATAAGTAAAATAAGCAGGGTGACAATATACAGCCTTGACGTACTCCTTTTCTTGTTTGGAACCAGTCTGTTGTTCCATGTCCAGTTCTAACTGTTGCTTCCTGACCTGCATATAGGTTTCTCAAGAGGCAGGTCAGGTGGTCTGGTATGCCCATCTCTTGAAGAATTTTCCACAGTCTATTGTGATCCACACAGTCAGCGGCTTTGGCATAGTCAATAAAGCAGAAATAGATATTTTTCTGGAACTCTCTTGCTTTTTTGATGATTCAGTGGATGTTGGCAATTTGATCTCTGGTTCCTCTGCCTTTTCTAAAACCAGCTTGAACATCTGAAAGTTCACGGTTCACGTATTGCTGAAGCCTGGCTTGGAGAATTTTGAGCATTACTTTACTAGCGTGTGAGATGAGTGCAATTGTGTGGTAGATTGAGCATTCTTTGGCATTGCCTTTCTTTGGGATTGGAATGAAAACTGACCTTTTCCAGTCCTGTGGCCACTGCTGAGTTTTCCAAATTTGCTGGCATATTGAGTACAGCACTTTCACAGCATCATCTTTCAGGATTTGAAATAGCTCAACTGGAATTCCGTCACCTCCAGTAGCTTTGTTTGTAGTGATGCTTTCTAAGGCCCACTTGACTTCACATTCCAGGATGTCTGGCTCTAGGTGAGTGATCACACCATCGTGATTATCTTGGTCATGAAGATCTTTTTTGTACAGTTCTTCTGTGTATTCTTGCCTGTATTCTTACAGTTCTTCTTGTATTCTTAATATTCTGGCAAGAATATTAAGATATTCTCAATATCTTCTGCTTCTGTTAGGTCCATACCATTTCTGTCCTTTATCAAGCCCATCTCTGCATGAAATGTTCCCTTGGTATCTAATTTTCTTGAAGAGATCTCTAGTCTTTCCCATTCTGTTGTTTTCCTCTATTTCTTTGCATTGATCGCTGAGGAAGGCTTACTTATCTCTTCTTGCTATTCTTTGGAACTCTGCATTCAGATGCTTATATCTTTCCTTTTCTCCTTTGCTTTTCGCTTCTCTTCTTTTCACAGTTATTTGTAAGGCCTCCTCAGACAGTCATTTTGCTTTTTTGCATTTCTTTTCCATGGGGATGGTCTTGATCCCTGTCTCCTGTACAATGTCACGAACCTCAGTCATAAAGCATAGATTCAGTTATTTTTAAATAGCTGTTTATTGAACAACGGCTAGGCACTTAGAACAGAAAAGTATACAAACCATGATCCTTGCCCTTAATTTGCTCATAGTCTAGTAAAAAGATAGATGTGTAAAAATTAACTACAGTAAAATTCATAAATGCCCTGATTGGGATATGATAAAAGAGCCCTGAGATCACACGGAAAGCAATTTACTGATATTTGATCTGAGTCTTGAAGATTAAAAGTTATTTAAGCAAAGGAGGAGGGAAGAAAGATTATTTCAGGCAGAGGGAATGGCATCTGCCAAGGCAGTAAAGGGAAAGTAAGCAAAGCCTGTTTGAGGAATGACTAACATTTTAATGACTTTACAAAGCAGGTGTTGTGGCAGTGGAATGAGTTAGTTGAGGCTGGGGTAACAGTATGTATAGTTAGATCAAGAGAGACCTGGTATTTCTGTGTTCAAGAGTTTAGAGTTGACCCTGAAGGCATTCTGGAGCTATTGAGTGGTCTTGTGCAGAGGAAGGATTAGCTATGTGTCTAGAAAGGGCAAAGCTAGAGACCGTTAGGAACATAGCAGGAGATGATGAAGAAATGAAGTGATCTAAAACTAGAAAGTGAGGTTGGATTTGAGATATTTAGTAGGTAGAATTGATGGAAACTGATGATGGTGTAGAGGACAGTACCCAGATGGATAGGATGCTGTTAATTTGTGAGACCAGGAGCCTACCAGAAGGGAGCAAAATCCAGGGAGATTGTAGATAAAGGTATTAGGCAGGAAAATTCTGATGATTTATCCTGTCCCATCTGTTAATTTCCACCCTCATTTTTGTCCCTCCCTCTGCTCCACCTCTTTCTATTATCCTACTTGCTCATTTTCTCTCCCTCCCTCCCCAACCTTCCTCTCTCTTTTCTACTTTGAAATAATTATAGATTCACAAGAAGGCACAATGAAATGTACTGGGAAGTCTCATGCATACCAGACCCACCACATCCCATGTCAGTATCTCAGATGACCACAATACAATAGCAAGACCAGGAAATTGACAGTATTATCCACAGATTTCACTGGTTTTACATGTCCTCATATGTGTCTGTGTGTGTATAACTATGTAAGAATTTTTTTTTTCATCTTTTTAATAGTCCTTCACAGAGCAACAAAAAAAATTAATTTTATAAGGTCCAATTTGTAAAGTTTTCCTTCTGTGGTTCATGCTTTTCATGTTAAGTCAAAGAACTGTTAGCCTAGTACAAGGTCCCCTAAATTTCCTACTGTTTTTTTCTAGAAGTAGTTTTAAGTCCATGTTCCACTTTGGATTAATTTTTGTGTAAGTGTGAAATTTGAGTCAAGGTTTATTTTTTTGCCAGTGGATATCCAGAATCATTTATTAAAAAGGCTGTCCCTCTTCCTTTTTTTCCCAGATTACATGCCTTTAATTTCTCTTGCCTTTTTGTAGTATTAAAATGAGAATGGTGAGTGTGAACACCTTAACCTTGTTTCCAGTCTTAGAGGGAGAACATTCAGTCTTCCAGAACCAAGAATAATGGTAGCTCTAGGTTTTTGTAGATGCTCTTTGTGAAGCTAAGGAAATTCCTTCTTTTCCTGGTGTGCTGAGTCATGAATCAGTGCTGAATTTTGTCAGATGTTTTTTCTGCATCATTTTGTATGATCAAATGATTTTTCTTCTGATATGGTGGATTGTGTTGATTGATTTTTAAATACATCATGATACACGTCCCATGACCAGGAATAAATCCTATTTGGTTGTGGTATATTATTTTTATATACATTGCTGGATTTGACTTACTAAAATTTTGCTGAGGATTTTTGTGCCTAAGATTTTTGTGCCTAAGTTTATGAGAAATATTGATCTGTAGTTTTATTTTGTGGTGTTGGTATCAGGGTAGTACTGACCTCATAAAGTAAATTAGGAAATGGTCCTTCTATATTCTAGAAGAGATTATGGAACCTTCGTGTCAATTGTTTGAGTGTTTGGTAAAATTTCTCCAGTGAAACTATCTAGGTCTACCTAGAAACTTTTGGGGGAAGGGGGTGGGAGGAGGTTTTTAATTACAAGTTTAATTCCTTGAATAGTTATAGAACATTCAGGTTTTTGGTTTAATTTTGGCAGAGTTTTGGTAGTTTGTGGTTCTTGAGGAATTGGTCCATTTTTCTAAGTTGTCAAATTATTTGTAAAGTTATTTGTAACATTCCTTATCATCTCTTTCATGGATTCAGGGTCTGTTGGAGTATTCTCTGCTTCATCCTCTATCTTGATGAATTGTGTCTTCTCTATCTTTGTCAGTCTTTATAAAGATTTATCCATTTTGTTGATTTTTAAAAAAAAATTAGCCTTTGGTTTCATTTTCCCTGTTGTTTTTCCATTTTCAGTTACTTAGTACTTTCTTTTCCCTTCCAAGATGCTGATCCTTTTTTCTCTTCCTACAGGTTCCAATTCTACCTCCAAGGCCAAGGATTTTTACACCTCAGTCATCACTAATGATGCCCTTGACACCTTCCCATCCTAGCCCTTATCAGGGCTCCAGAATGCAGAATACAAGTGACTACAGGCCATCTGGGGTCCAGGAAGCACAGCCTTTGCCTCTGGGCCCTGGGGTAAGGCCTGGTGAGTGACCAACTGAGTGGAGATCTGGCTAGACAGAGTGCAGAGAAAAATAGCTGGCATGGCTAGCATGGATTTGGGAAGTAATATGTCCATATAGTGGAAAATCCCATGGATGGAGGAGCCTGGTGGACTATAGTCCATGGGGTCGCTAAGAGTCAGACACGACTGAGCGACTTCACTTTCACTTTTCACTTTCATGCATTGGAGAAGGAAATGGCAACCCACTCCAGTGTTCTTGCCTGGAGAATCCCACGGAGAGGGGAGCCTGGTAGGCTGCTGTCTATGGGGTCACACAGGGTCGGACACGACTAAAGCGACTTAGCAGCAGCAACAGCAGCATGTCCATATAGTGGGAGGAGCTTGGAGTCTGAATTCTTAATACTGTCAGTACTTGGCTTTGTACTTTGGGCATTATACCTAGCCACTTTGTTTCTTTTGAAAATTGAGAGTGATTGTTATATTGTTCATTTCAACCCCACAGGATTGTTTTGAGGGTCAAATAAGGAATATAGTTAAAAATAGTTTGTAAATGGTAGATTTCCATACACTTATATTATTAATTATTATTACAGTTTCTTTTTTTTAATTCCTCCATGATTCCTCTCTGATGTGGTCTGAATCTCCTCTCTGTCCCATTTCAGCTTTATCTCAGCCTCAGCTGTTAGGAGGGCAAAGGGCACAAGCTCCTAACCCCGTGGGATTCCCTGGAACATGGCCTCTCCTGGCTCCACCCATGGCACCCCCAAACATTATGCAGCCTGGCTCTGTCCCCCTGCCTAGGGCTCCTCCAGTGCACCCTCTGTTTCCTGTGAGAGCACCAGGCTTCAGCCCTATGAGCTCCCAGCCACCAGCCCCTCCTGTCAGCTTCCCTGCGGCCCACCCTCCAGGAGGGCCAGGTACTCCATGCGCTGGTGTCCTCCCGACCACTGGCATCTTGATTCCTCACCCAGGTCAGTCTTCTCCCATGGCCTCCCTCTCCTCCCCTCCCCACTACCACCTTGGGAGTCTCTTTCCTCAAGCCAGTGAACTAGGATTAGGAATGTCAACTGAGAGTGTGGCTGGTCTGCAGAGGGTGTGTGTGGAAGACTCCAACTAAAACAATTTTACTGATCTTCAGACCAAAAATTTCAGTGTTTCTGGTCATGCCCCTAAATACCCCTGTGTTTATACTATGCAGGACCTCAGGATTCCTTGAAAAATGCTCCAGTGCCCAAGGGAAACCTCCAGAGGAAAAAGGTGAATACATCTCTCCCCACTCAACCCTCATACATTCACCAATGAGCCACGCTCTAGTTCCTTACAGAAGCAGCCTGGTCCTTCCCATGCTCAGACGGGCACTCTGTCCCCTCTCTCTCCCCACTTACTCTTCTCCCCTCAGCCACCTCCTCTTCCTTCTTATTCACCATCTCCTGACTTCTAGGTTCCCCACTCACAGTTCTGTGCCCTTGTTCATTCATAGTTTCTGCCACTCCCTCAAAGCAGGGTGGAAGGGGTCTTTCAGCTTAGACTCATGTGCCTTTCTTTTCTCTCTCTTTAGTTGCCAGAGACATTTATGCCCCCAGCACCAATTACTGCTCCAGTTATGTGCCTCACCCCTGAGCCTCGAGGGGTCCTTTCCTCACAACCTGCTGTCCCCAGTGTGAGTCATGCTCCCCCCGGAGCCCCACGAGAACTCAGCCGGCAGATGACAGGAATGATGTTTTCCTTCCCCTCGGAAACCTTCTTTTCTTGGGTGTAGAAAAGGAGGGAGCATGAAGGATGGCTTCATTCCTCAAGTTGGAGGCAGACTCTGGGCTGAAAGAGATGGGATGGGGGGCGGATACCAAGTGTCCCTACTACAGAGAAGGGGGATGGCCCTCCCCATCTCTGCTCCAGTGGGAGCAGCATGACCCCAAGTCACAGAGGACTAGTCCTGAGGGGAGCCATAAGCAGGACAGCTTGCCTATCTCTCCTGTCTCCCTGCTCCCTCCTCAGCAATGTCAGCAGCCACTGGACAAGATCAACAGGAAGGAGCTTCCCCCTGAACACCAGTCTTTGAAGATCAGCTTTGAGGCACTTCTGCAGCGCTGCTCCCTATCTGCCACTGATTTAGTGAGTCTAAACCTTCCGCATGATGCTCCCTTCCGACCCCAGCTGGTCCCAGGATCCCTTAACTGTAAGACCAGCTCCTTGTGTGAATCTTCTTACCGTCTCTGGACATGCTGTCTGTAGCTTATACTTATTTGATATTGTCGGTGTGGAGTTGGGGAAGACTTGTCTGGTCTGGAGTTTAGCTCCTTGATAGCAGGACCCAACAGCACTGAGACTTAGCTCTTGGAAAGGCAGCAGGGAGTACTAGAAGGAGGGTGAGATCAGTAGTGAGGAGACGTGCCATTCATTCTTTGCTGAGTCAGCTAGAGCAAGTCACTTACCCTCTTCAGGCCTCCATTTGTCCTCTGTCAAATGAAAGAAAGAGCATTGAGTCATTCTAGCTCTAAGGTACCATGATTCTTTACAGTCCTGTGTAGTATTAGGCTTAGGGGCTGGAATTAGAATCCATTTCCCTCCCTGCAGAAGACAAAACGGAAGCTAGATGAAGCTGCGCAACGTCTAGAATGTCTGTATGACAAGCTCTGCGAGGGGACAGTAAGTACACTCAGTGGTTCTCATCTGCCTCCTGCTTTTCCACCCTCACCCCTGGCCAAAGGGCACGCAGTGTCCCTTCCCATAAGCCTCACTGACCCTGGGTTCCCTACAGAATATAGACATGTTGCCTGGACTGGGCTCCAGAACTCCAGAAGGGAGTCATCGCTTCTCCCTTCCATGCCTCCAGGGTAGGGGTGGAGTTGGGCTTACTAACTCTGGGCCAATCCTTCCACAGCTCTCGCCTCCTGTGCTGGCCGGGCTCCATGAGATTGCCCGATGTGTGGACGCAGGAAGCCCTGAGCAGGGCCTTGCGATGCATGCCCAGGTGGTGGGCTGCAGCAGCTTCAGTGAGGTCTCCAGCTTCATGCCTGTCCTGAAGTCTGTCCTCACCATTGCTCATAAGCTGCGCGTCTAAACCAGGCAGCTCCGCCTGCCAGGAGACCACTTTTATTGTTACTTAATTCCTTCCTGCAGGAAGGGAATTTTGGAACAGATTGTTTGTTTTTCCCAGCCTTCCTCCCTTGCTGCCAGGTATATGATGCTGTAGACTTGGCTCCGAACCAGCAGAGTGCCTGCTCTCTACCCCTTTATGCCTGGCCCTCTGGGATCTGCCCAGAGCTCGGTCAGCCTGTTCTCCTTCACTTTCCCTAAAACTATCCTCCAACAGGGGCTGGCACAGTGTGCCTTCTCCCCCAGGGGTATTCTGTCCAGGTGGTTTCTGAGAGGGTGAGCAGGATCACTTTTTCAAGTCTACCTCTGCTGAACCCATCATGTGGGTCTTTTGTCTTTCCCCTTCTGTGGGTTATGAGCCTGACTTTACCTTCTCCTTGCCTCTGACTTCATGTTTCCATACTTCTCTGAGCCCCAGAGACTGGGGTAGAGTTGACTGCTACTCAGCCTTTCAACAAATCCTAGACATGAGTGATGGGTGCTGAGCAGAACCAAGAGAAAGAAATCAGGCCCTTTTAAGAAGGGACTTCTCTGCCAGCATTGTTAAGGGTGAACTAGGTGAGGTGGAGGGTGGAAGGGGGTGCACTGCCTTTTGCTGAGAGTTGTCTTAAGCTATGGGATAGGAGCAGAGGGACCACTGCCCATTGGGAGCAGCCCCTGACTCAGCCTGCCTGAGTCCTGGCCCAGGCAAGATATAGACCCATTCATTCTTTGGTTAGAAGCCTGGTTCTGAATAGGAGCCATATTAATGAAAGACTCTTCTGGCACTCTTCTTCAAGACTTGGAGGCCCTTCTTCCCCACCCCCACACATCTCAGGGCTGCCTTCTCTCTCTGGCTGCACTTTCATGGTTGGACTCTGCACTGAAGCCCTGATGTACTTTATGTGCAATAAAGCTGCTTTAGTTTGGTTTCCTCAGTCATCTCCCAATTTTTATCTTCTCTGGGTCCTAGTTTGCTCTTATCTGTCTTCCCAGTCCTTTGTTCTGGCTCCCTGTACCTCAGTAAGGCAAGGGAGAGGCTTGGGGACAGATAGGAAGTCAGGAGAGTTGAAGAAAGGAGGTGGCACTGAATTAAGCGCTCTCCTTGCAGCATTTATGGCCACTCGGAGAGGTGTGTGTGTGTGTGTGTGGTGTGTGTGCGCATGTGTCTCCATCCATGCCTAACATTCAGCTCCAGGGTTTTCCCCACATCACTTCGTGTGTGTGTCTCCATCTGTGCCTGACATTCAGTTCCAGGGTTTTCCCCACACCACTGTGTGTGTGTGTATGTGTGTGTGTGTCTCCATCCGTGCCTGACATTCAGCTCCAGGGTTTTCCCCACACCACTTCAGGGCTGAGCTCAGCTACACAAAGGGACCGGGTGTGAAGCCAGGGGTACGATCTCTAATCCTGTTGTAGATCGCATCATGTCTGCGGGCTAGATGTGTGTGTTTGGGAGGAAGGGATTGTTAGGCAGTATTTGTTTGTAAAGCCACTTGCTCTTCAGATAATACTTGCACTAACTTCTATCGATGAAGCAGTGTGAGCCCCAGCAAAGTCCTTTCCCAAAGTGTCTTTGAAGCCAAGAGCCCATTGAAGGGAAGAAAGGCCGGGAGAGGGGATTAGTTTGTTCAGCAGCTGTGAATTTCAGTGGGAGGTTGATGAACTCCGAAGTCTTTGTTTAAATTAAAGGGGGGGAGAAAAAAGCCGCTGCTGGAGCGAGAGCCCCACTTGGGGCCCTGAACTAACACAAGGAGAAGTCTGAGCTGCGGGGAGCTGTGTACTGACTGCGAAGACTTTTCCCAAACACTTTCGGAAAGGTGTTGTGAGAAGGGAAGGGGGCGGAGTGGGGGATTAGCATGTGAAATGAAGTTTTCATTGACTCCGGTGGGGGTAGAAGGCTATTTTAATGGCATTTTGTTCTCTTATTTTCTCTTCTTGAGCTCTTTAGAGATATTGTTTTGCTAAGGCGGGCTTTCTTCCCCCTTCTTTCCAGTCTGCAGATTGCCTCTATGGGAGCCAACATAAATATTTCTCCTCCAGGAATGCGGGTTAATTAAAAGGAAATGAATGAGTGGAAGCATCCAATCCAGACCCACAATAGGCGAGTGCCCTGGCCTGCCCTTCCCTCCCACCACCCCCAGCACCGCCAGCACCGAGCACGACCCTGTCTATGTCTTTGCCCTAACCTGCTGCTAAGGCCAGTTGAGGCTGAGATTCTTTTCAAGGAAAGAAAGCCCTGCCTGTGTGTAGGCTCACAGGCCAGGGACAGGAAGGAGACAGTGTTTTGTCCCCTCCACCCAGCATCCTTGTCACTTCTCAGGACCTCCCTCCGCTTCTGTCCCCTGGCTGAGACAGATGGACTCCTAAGGAGCACACAAGAGGAGGGGAGGGGCCTGGGTTCCAGAACTCACCCCATGGTACCTTACAAGTTGGTGGAACAAGCCAGACATCTTTCTCAGCATCAGTTTAAATCTATAAAACAAAATATTTTTCACTCGCTGACCTTGAAGTTGTCTTCCCAAGCAGCCAGTCTGGTTGTCCACATTTATAAAGGGGAACACAGTACTGGCGATTGATTATAAGAGAGAACTTAAACTCCATGAATGCAGGAGGTCAGTATGTTGTTCACCACTGTATTTCTACTGTGGTGTTTGTTGAATGAATAAATGAATCCGTGGATAATGTAAGGGGCAGGGGGAAAGCCATCCAGATCTAAGGTAGCTCAGTATTGTTTTCTTTATAGACACAAATGAATGTGATGTCAATCATAGCCATTTGGGAATGTAAAACAATAACCTGTGAAAGAACTTTCTGGCAGCATGACATGTTTCAAATACCGACCTGGAGTTGTCACACATGAAGCACAATAGTTCTCCTACTAGTATGCTGAGAGACCTCCTGGGGAATGTCACTTTCCTTTATAAGGTTTTACTTTTATATTTTCTATACTGTCAAGCAATTCTGCCAAGTGGGACAGCCAAGTTAGTGCATGCTGCTGCTTGATTAGGGACAAAGGGCTAGTTGGGAGATCCAGGAGGCCCAGATCAAAGCTGAGGAAAGGCGCAAAAGGCCTTTGCTGATAGAACTGGAAGTGAAGCACTCCAACACCCTGAAGGGCAGCATGTACCCTGTAAGGAGGGAAGGTGAGCCTCTCTACTCAGTAGGTGTTAGTGGGACCAGAAGACGTGTAGGGTGAGGCCAGGGGTTTGAGGTCTGCCCTTGCTGTTGTCTCAGTTTGGAGCATGGGAGCCATTCTGCGCTCAGTGATCTGGAGCTACTCTTCCTCGGTGCTCTCCTCTACAAGAGATGAGATGAAGTCTTCTAGCATTTGGCCCATTCTGCTCCAGAGGGTTGCCTGGCACCCAGATCCAGGACCAGCCTAGGGGAGGGAGATGACTGGGAGGCTCCTTGGGCTGTAGAGGGTCTGTCAGGAGTTAGTTCTCCCCTTCCCGAGCCCCATTCCATCAGCAAGTCCCTGCTGTACTGCTTCCTTCTGAGAAGAGAATGAGAAGCACCACAAGTAGCAGGGTCTTAGCCACTGAGTGACTGTATCCGTGGAAGATTTATGGGCATGATTTCCTAATACTTGGCAGATGAACCTCAGTCAGGCCAGGATAACTACTTAGGCCATCATGGAAGTGAGGCCCACAGGAGAATAGTATCCAGACAAGGTGGGAGGGAGGAGAGGGCGTAGAGGTTACATCTTCCATGTACCCTTCCCCATAGCCCCAAGAATAAGTTCAATACCTGGAAAAAGAAAAACAGATGTCACAGTGACTGCAATAAATTAAGGTTCAAGGTACTGAACTTCCTATTAACAGTTTCATTGCAGAAAGTTTATATATTGAAGGAAAGTATCCAATTTCTGAATCCTGCCTATTTGAGAATCAGGTTGGTGAAAAGGAGAGATCCCAGCTTCTCATTCCTCATGACCTGTCTTCAGAGGTGCAAACCAGGGTCTGAAGGGAAATTAGCTTTATTTATCTCAGTCTTGGCTCAGGGGAATAAGACCCTTTGGGGAAGAGTAGAGGTAAAGTTGGTTGCTAGGAGAATGTAGGTTAGGAGCACAGAGAAGCTTATTTGAAAGGGTAGGAAATAACTGGCACTCTCCCCTTACCTCTTTCCTGGATGTTGTGGGTATGTGTCTGGGGCACCTTGGATGATTGTCTAAGAAGGTTGTTGCCCCACTGGCAAAGTCCATTAGAGACGTGACGGGGGTGAGTGGCACCCTTGGTTTTCATCAAGTCAGCACTCAAGCGTTATCACTTCCTCCATCTTCAACTTCCACCTCTAGGAACCAACCCCTAAAAACATGCTTTTTCTTGGGTCAGTTTCCGCAGTATCTCTTTCACAGAAAGAAGGAAGGATAAGGGGAGGAAAAGTAGAGATTCTTGGGGAGTCTATGCCAGTGGTTAGGGAATCAGAAGCACAGGAGGGCCTCTGCCCAAGGAAGGTGTGGCTGTGGCAGAGAGCTGACAGCAGAAAATAGCGGAGTAGGGGTAGAGGGGGGAAGATGGGTAAAAAAAAAAAGCCATGCTTTCTCTGGGCCCTGCATATCTCAGAAGGGTTCTTCCAGTTCCTAAGTTCCACAAGCTAGGTCAGGCATTAGGGCAGGTACGACTGGGAGAAGGAACGCCCATTCTCTTCGAAGTCCTGGCAAGATCAATGGCTCAGAGTCTCAGAACAGAGCTGTGTCAGGTCTCAGTGTGGTGGGCGGACGATGCCGACAGCAGAGAAACTTGGAAACAGGTTGGAAAGTGGCGAGCTCCGCAGAGAATGCAGCAGCTCTCCCCTCGGGATCCCTGGCCTTGGTAGTGTGGGGTCCCTATTCCCTAGATTCCTCACTACTGGGGTCTCTAAAAAAAGGCCAAGGACCAACGGGGAAACGAGAAGAGGGAAGAGGAGTCGCTTAGGGTTTTCTCCCAGGTTCGTGCGCCGCGCCCCCACGTGGCCGGTCCGCGCGGCTGCAGAAGTACTTGGTGACTCGCCGGCGGCACTGCTCGCAGCGGACCGCGCAGCACCAGTGAAACTTGCAGTTGCAACTGGACACGGTCTCGGCGCGGCGCTCCTCTACCGCCAGCCCGCAGTCCCCGCAGAGTCGACGGCAGCTGCGGCGCTCCCAGCGGCCCAGGGCCCGGCCGCGCCGCAGGCACTCTCTGCCTTCGGTGCCCAGCAGCCCTAGCGTCTTGTTCTCCAGGCAGTAGTCCGGGGAGTCCTCCAGGTGCACCAGCTCCCGCGTGGAGATGGAGCGAAAGGTGTCAGCGATGGCGCCGCGGCCCGCCGCGCTATTGCCTGCACCCTGCAGCAGGTCCACCTTGAGAGCTGCGTGGTACTTCTCTTTCAGGTGCGCGCCCACCTCTCGGAACTCCGGCAGCTGCAGCCAGCAGGTCTGCGTGGTGCAGCTGCCAGACACCCCGTGGCACTTACACGTGCGTTTCATGGTGCCCTTCACCGCCTGGGGAGAGAGCCAGGAGTGAGCGGGCCAGGGATTGCGCCCCTGGGGAGTCTCGCCCTCTGTCGAGTTGCGAGGCTTCCTGCAAGTCTACCTGGCCAGCCGGCTTGGTACCGCGTTTACCCAGTCAGATAAGACTTGACAGGCTGTCCGCACCTAGGCCTGGCAGTGGATGGAGCAGGTGCCTGATTCCAGGGGCTGCAGGACTCACCTTGCGGCCTGCCTCATTGTTGTGCAGGTTCATGGCTGCCCGAGCATCCTGTCCTGTCTCCAGGGCATCGACGAACTGCTTGGATATTGCCTCTCCGAAGCCCACGTTGTCGCTGCAGCCTCCCCACAGCCAGCCTTGGCCCCCTGGAAAACATAGTGGGCAGAAAGGCCGTTAAGCAGGCCGCAGAGAGCCTCCTGGGCTGCTGGTTCTAAGTGGGTTAGGGGGATTGAGGAAGGATTCAGGTGGGGCTAGTGCCCTCGCTCTAGATTAGTTTCACCCCAGATTTATTTTTGACACCTTTGTACTCCTAACTTCAGCCCATCCCCTGCTCAGGACTCCATGATGTAAGTAGCTACCAGGGGAGGCAGGTGTCTGCTTCCCGGGCTGTGTTTCTGGCCTTTGGGCAGAGTGTACACATGTTCTGCCAGAGGTTGACGTCCAGAAGGCACAAAATAGTGTGGAAAAGGCGAGGAAGGTGCAGACACTGAGGGGGAGAGAGGCCAGTTGAGGTAATATGGAACAGCAGTTGGCAGCTGAGGTGGAGGGCAGAGGCCTGCAGAGGACACTGGAGGTAAACAGGGGAAATGAGATAGGGAAGGGTGTAAGGTAAGGGAGTTAGAGAAGGTGAGGTTTGAGAAAAAAAAAAAAAAGACTGGCACTTTACAGGAACTGATCACCTTTAATGAGGCGAGAATGGGCAGCAGTCAGATTAGTGGGCTGTTGCGCTAAGTCAAGGAGAGTAGGTATATATAGGAAAACATATATATGCGGAGATACATTATTTTGAGGGGGTCTGTTTTTCCTCATGATTATTTTTGACTAGTTAGCTTTCAACAACTGGGGCAAGGAATTCCTGAGACCAGCCAGAGACTGGGATTGGCTGGGAGCTGAACGTAATCTTAATGTCCATTCCTTTCTTCCGGGAAGAAAGTGCTTTATTCTGTATAGAACGGTGGGGAGGACCTGGAGGGGAGTTTTAACTCCAGGCTATTTTGAGCCCTGTAGCTTTCCTTCTTTAGGCACTGTGGAAGGGCCCCCCTCCCATGGTTGAGGGGACTGTTCTTTTATCACTATTGTATTTAAATTAAGGGAACCTCCCAGTGAGAGAAGGGCTCCCAGCTACCTACAGCCGTGTTTGTCACTGTAGCGCTTGGGCTCAAAGTGGTCCACCTTGATTTTCCTCAGATTTAGACGACTACCACCCTTTTTCACTCCACCAAGTACCTGCCAAGCTTTTCATTGCCTAAATGAACTTCATTGGGCTGCCCTACCCACCCCCAAGATCACTACTTACCCAGTTGCCCATTGCGGGAGTCGTCACAGCCACAGTTGTCAAAATCCCCAAGGCTGCAGTTTCTAGTCAGAGTGTACATGACCCCAGCAGAACTGATGGCATGTACAAATGCTGTCTCCCGATTAGCTGACAGGAACCAAAAATTGAGTGAGTTGGAGGAATTACAGCCCCAAAGACATACCTTTAATACCATCATATACCCTCCTCACTGCTCTGTTCTATTGGGTTGGCCCAAAAGTTAGTTCAGGCTTTTCCACAGGATCTTATGGAAAACCCCAACAAACTGTTTGGCGAACCCAATATCTTGCCACCTTTATAATGTACCTTACTCTCTTCCAGGATCTGCTCCAGTCCTGGTCTCACCTCAGCTCTTCTCTCTTCCCATCTTTTCAGGTTACAGATTTTACGACTTAGTGGTTAGAGTATTGTTGATATGGGTGGCATTTAAGTGGGAAAGAGACCAAGAAAGAAATGAGGAAGAATCTGAAGGTCAGATTGTAAAGAACCCATCCCCACTTTCTCTTGGAACATGGAAGTCTGAGAGGCTTCTGAGAGGTGCTAGCTAGTCCTGAATCATTTCCTGGCATGGCCACTTTTTAATCTTCTGTATGGGAATCTGGTCTCCAAGTCAATTCCCATTTGCTCTGTACCTCTCTACTGAGCCTGCTAAAGGAAGAGGCTAAGAGGCATGAAAATATATGACCTCTACTTACCTACCTATTTTGAGGAGGCTAGGAGGCTGCAGATGGTATAGGATTGGGGATGAGATAAGGGCCATTTGTTGAGTAGAGAGGGTGTCAGTAAAGAAAAAGAGGAGCTGGAGCAAAAAACAGAGAAGATACTAGAGAGGGAGATGACCTGAGAGCAGAGACCAACAAAGGTAAAGAGGGGGCTGGATTCCATCCCTGGAGAGTGGGGCCCTAACCTATGGCCAAGGGGTCCAGGGACCTGTGGCTGAAGCTTTCCTTACCACTGCGAAGGCCACCATGGCTGGACAGCTGCAGGGCTCTCTCAGGGCAGTTCCAGCGGTCCCAAGCAAACTGATATTTGCATTCTTCAATTCCACTCTGGGCACCAGCTGCCACGCTGCTGGAGTAGATCAGGTAAGCCTGCAGGGACACAGGGGTCAAACTTCAGACTCACAGCAGCTGAACTTGGTAGGCATTTGCCTTAAAGTGGCTAAGCACATCTTTTCCTGCCCACTTTCCCACTCCTCCAAATTAATTACAGAGTAAGCACTTTCAATATGCTGTCTCATGTAACATCACAAATAACCTTGTGAAATTGGTACCATTTTATAGAACAGAAACCTAAGCTCAGAGAGGTGATGTAAAACAATTTGCTCAAGGTCCCACCACTAGCAAATGGTGGAAGTAGGAATGAAACTGGTGTTTCGTTAGACTCTAGACCTCACTACCTCTATTCACTGTACTCACTTCAAAATGAGACTCAGTTACACGATTTATGAATTTTCAACTGTTCTCATCCTATGAAGAAAACATTTTGTAGCTGGAAATATTCTTAGAGATCATATAGTAGAAAGCCAGCATTTTAAGGATGGAGGACGGCCTGCCCGCTGTGTGCTGAGAAGGATGGCTAACTATAGCCTGACACTACAAAAGAAAACTTTAATTCTGGCCATAAATTCAGAGTCAATATTCCTGAGTTCTTATCCTGGCTCTGACATTAGTTTTCTGTGTGATTTGGGGTGTATCCCTTTCTGTGCCACAGTTTTTCTGCCTAAAAGATACACAGTATAATAAAAGATGTGGATATAATGAAAAGATATTGACATGTATAGTCTTCAGTCAAGAAGCTAAGCTAAGTCCGAAGAAATCAAAGGAATTTTTTTCTTACCTTTGGACCAGTCATCAGGAAATTGTTCACTGACCTAGAAGAGAGAAAAACCACAGAGCGTAATAGAGATACACTGACTCATTTATGATGCCAAGAGTTTTAAGAATTACTTCAGCAAATATATAGGCATACCTCAGCGACATTCCTGGTTTGGTTTCAGACCACTGCAATAAAGCAAATTCTGCAATAAAGCCAATCACATGAATTTTTTGGTTTCCCAGTACATATAAAAGCTATGTTCACACTAGACTGTTGTCTATTAAGTGTACAATAGCATCGTCTTAAAAAAATACAATGTATGTACCCTAATTTTAAAAATACTTTATTTTTTAGTGGACTTTACAACCTTGACATTTGTTTATTTATTTTTGGCTGTGCTGGGTCTTCGTTGCTGCATGCAGACTTTCTCTAGTTGTTGGGGGACGGGCCACTCTTCACTGTGGAGTGTGGGCTTCTCATTGCCACCGCTTCTGTTGTTGCAGGGCACAGGCTCTGCAGCGCTGACTTAGTAGTTATGGTGACCAGGCTTAGTTGCCCCATGGCATGTGGAATCTTCCCGAGCAGAGACGGAACACAAGTCCCCTGCAGGTGGATTCTTAACCCCTGGCCCACCAGGGAACTTCTTTAAAAAAAAAATAGCTTATTGTTAAAAGTGCTAACCATCCCCTGAGGCTTCCTGAGTCAATCTTTTTGCTGGTAGAGGGTCTTGCGTTGATGTTGATGTCTGCTGACTGACCGGGGTGGTGGTTGCTGAAGGCTGGAGTAGATATGGCAATTTCTTAAAATAAGACAATAAATTTCACCATATTGATTGGTTCTTCCTTTCATGAATGATTCCTCTGTAGTATGCAGTGCTGTTTGATAGCATTTTGCCCAGAGTAGAACTTCTTTCAAAATTGGAGTCAATCCTCTCAAATAGTGCCACTGTTTTATCAACTAAGTTTATGTAATATTCTAAGTACTTTGTTGTCATTTCAACAATCTTTACAGCCTCTTCACCATGGGTAGAGTTCATCTCAAGAAACTATTTTCTTTGTTCATCTGTAAGAAGCAACTTCTCATCCATTCAAGTTTTATCATGAAATTGTAACAGTTCAGTCACATCTTCAGACTCTGCTTCTAATTCTAGTTCTCTTTCCACCTGCAGTTATTTCCTCCACTGAAATCTTGAACGTCACAAAATCATCCATGAGGATTGAAATCAACTTATTCCAAACCCCTGTTAAACTTGATGTTTTGACATCTTCCCATGAATCCTGAATGTTCTTAGTTATCTAGAATGGTGCAGCCTTTTCAGAAGGTTCTCAATTAACTTTGTACAGAGGACTCATTCATGGCAGTTATAGCCTTAAAAAATGTATTTCTTAAATAATAAGACTTGAAAGTCAAAATTATTCCTTGAGTCATGGACTGCAGAATGAATGTTGTGTTAGCAGGCATGAAAAATAGCATTAATCTCACTGTACATCTCCATCAGAGTTCTCAGGTGTACTGTCAGTGAGCAGTCATATTTTGAACCAAATCTTTTTTTTCTGAGCAGTAATTCTCAATATTGGGCTTCAAATATTCAGTAAACCATGTTGTAAACAGATGTGCTGTGATCCAGGCTTTGTTGTTCCATTTATAGAGCAGAATTAGCATAATTCTTAAGGGCCCTGGAATTTTCAAAAGGGTAAATGAACATTGACTTCAGTCTATATCACGAGCTGCCTTAGTCCCTAACAAGAGTCAATCTGTCTTTTGAAGTTCTGAAACTGGCCATTGACTTTTCCTCTCTAGCTGTGAAAGTCCTAGATGGCATCTTCTTTCACTAGAAGGCTGTTTCATCTACATTGAAAATCTGTTGTTTAATTTAGCCTCCTTCATTAATTATTTTGACTAGATCTGGAATCTGGATAATTTGCTGCAGATTTACATCAGCATTTGCTGTCTGCCCTTGCATTTTTATATTATGGAGATGGCTTCTTTTCCGTAAGCCTCATGAACCAATCTCTGATAGCTTCAAACATCTCTTTTGCATCTTCCTCACCTCTCTCAGGCTTTACAGGATTAAAAAGAGTTAGGTCCTTGCTTCGGGTTAGGCTTTGGCTTAAGGGAATGTTGTGGCTGGTTTGGTCTTCTATCCAGACCACTAATACTAATCCTGTCTCCATATAGACTGTTTAATTTATCATTCTTTTTTTGGGGGGGGGGCTGTGTTGGGTCCTCATTGCTGTGCAGGCTTTTCTCTAGTTGTAGAGAGCGGGGGCCATTCTCTCGGTGCTGGGTGCAGGCTTCTCCTGCTGTGGAGCACAGTCTCTAAGGTGTGTGTGGACTTCAGTAGTTGCAACACAGGAGCTCACTAGTTGTGGCTTCCAGGTTCTAGAGCGCAGGCTCAGTAGTTGTGGTGCACAGGCTTAGTTGCTACATGGCATGTGGGATCTTCCTGGATCAGTGATCGAACCTGTGTCTCCTGCATTGATTGGCAGGCAGATTCTTCACCACTGAGCCACCAAGGAAGCCCCTCACTTATCATTCTTGTTGATAAGAATGATTCTTGTGTTCACTGGAGCAGCACTTTAAATTTCCTTAAGAACTTTTCCTTTGCATTCACAATGTTTGGGAAAGAAGCCTAACTTCCTCTCTAAACTTAATAATTTATAGCTTTTGATTTAGAGTGAGTGATTCATGTTTTCACTGGAACACTTAGAGATCATTGTGGTATTTTCAACTGACCTAATGCCAATATTGTTGTGTCAGGGAATAGGGAAGCCCTAGGAGGGGGAGAGATGAGAAGGGCTGGTGGGTAGATCAGTCAGAACCCACACATTTATTGATTAAGTTTGCAGTCTTATATGTCCTTTTAGGGAGTGACATAGAATATAGATTATAGAAGGCATAGTGAGTGTGTAATGTGAGGAGAGCCAAAGAGGAAGGAATTTAAGTGTATATGTGTGCCACCTAGGGACAGTAATATGATTAAAGGAAAGACGCTAACAGACAGTGGAAGATGGAGACGGCTCTACAGAATGTGGTTCAAGCAACATACTACTACTACATGGAGGTGTAAGCTTCCCATTCCCTTTACATACAGTTGCTGATGACATGACCCAGGCTGGTGTCAAAGGGTTTGTGTCTTTCTGGACCCTCTCAGCTCTTCTCAGGCCTTTGTTAAACTCCAGACTTGCATAAATACATATAATATATAAAACTCAGTTGTGTCTGACTCTTTGTGACCTCATGGACTACAACCTAACAGGCTCGTCTGTCCATGGAATTCTCCAGGCAAGAAACCTGGAGTGAGTTGCCATTCTCTTCTCCAGCTGACCCAGGGATTGAACCTGGGTCTCCCACATGGCAGGCAGATTCTTTACTGACTGAGCCACCAGGGAAGTTCCTTTATATATATATATAAAGGAACTAGGGTTTGAGGCACAATTTATTTATTTATTTATGTTTTGGCCATGCTGCATGGCTTACAGGACCTTACTTCCCTGACCAGGGACTGGACCTGGGACCCCTGCAGTGGAAATTCAGAGAGCTAACCACTGGACCACAGGAATTCCCCCAACTATATTCTTGACATCACTTCAGGCTTTAATAGGCAGCTCAAACTTAACATGTCCAAACAGTTTTGATCTTCACTGTCACCATTTCAAATCTGTTCCTCCCATTGTCTTCCTCATCTAGGGAAAGGACAGTTCTTTCTTCCAGCTGCTGGGTGTCATCTTTAACTCCTTCCTTTCTCTCACATCCTGTGTTCAGTCTGTCATCAACTCCTGCCAGCTCCAGTTCAAAATATATCCGGACTCTAACCAGTTCCCAACACCTTCACTGCTGTCACCCTGGTCCAAGCTGTCATTTCTCTTGCCTGGACTGTTGTTATAGCCTGCTAACTGAACCCCTTGGTTCTACCCTTATTCTTCTCATAATCTATGCTCAAAATGATTGATCCCTTTAAAAAGTGATCCATTTAAGGATGGGGAACACGTGTATACCTGTGGCGGATTCATGTTGATATATGGCAAAACCAATACAATATTGTAAAGTTAAAAAAAAAACAAAAAACATAAAAAAAGTGATCCATTTAAAATATAAATCAAATTTTTGCCACTCTGCTCAAAATCCTCTAGTGTTTTGTTTTGATTCTTAAATCTCACATAGAATGATAGCCAAATTCTTACTGTGGTTTATGAGATTCTGTGCAATCTGGTACCCAGTTATGCCTCTGGTCTAATCTCCTGCTACTTTCCCTTCACTTAATCTGCTCCAGCCAGACTGGTCCTCTTGTTCTTCCAGCACAACAGGTACTCTTCAGCCTCTGGGCTATTGCATGGGCTATCTTTCCTGTCTGGAATGCTTTCCCCATATAACCATATAGCTTGTTCCTTCACTTGCACTGGCCTTTTAATCAAACGTGTCATTTTCTCTGAGGCTTTCCTGGATCATCTATTTAAAAACTGCAACTTCTTCCACTCCCTCTCTCTGCTCCATATTTCTCCAGGGCACTTTTCATCATCTAAATGCCGTGTTTTACATCTTTATTTGTATATTCTCCTTCCACTAGATTGTAAGCTTCATTAGGCAAGGGTTTTTTTTTTTTTCCCTCTTGTTTTTTTCTTTTGGTCTGTTTTGTTCACCAGATATTATCCATGCCTTGAACAGTGCCCGAGGATAGTAACCATTTAATAAATATTTGTTGAATGAAAGAACAAAGGAACTCACATTTAGGGGTGGGAGCAGGAAGAAGTATCATCTGAGGAAACTCAGAAGGAACAGCAATCTAGAGAGATGGGGAAAGGAGAGAATCCTTCATTCATGCGCAAGGTCTTACCCCATGAATATGCAATATCTCCCAAATCTTTACCTCCAACCCTGAATTCCATCTTGAGATCCAGAGCTACGTTTTCAAACAAATGCTAGACTTCTCTACTGGGAATGCTTCAGATTGTGAGGGCAATATGTTTATTTTTTTAATTTTTACCATTTAATATGAAAAAGCACACCTTCGAAATAACTTCAATTTAAATATTAACAATGAGAATATCATATGAAGACTCATGGGATGAAGACTCATGGGAAGTTTTAACTCATGGGTTAAAACTTGAGTTTTTTTCTTACAGGGGGAAACACACAGCTATTAGAAAGCACTCTCAAAACAGTATATTCTTCACAGGTTGGGGTGGGATGGGCAGTTGGTACAAGGGACAAGAGAATAGTAGATTATCTGTGAAAAAGTCCTCCTGGAGATTATAATTAGCCTGCCTCCCCATTCTCATGCTGTTTAAAAGTCACTATTATATTAAGAGAAAAACTCTTAAGTTTTTTTTTTTTTAAGAGTTAAAAAAATTTTGCTATGTGTTCTTGAAATCAGCAAAGTGAAGGTAAGAAAAATAGGGAACTAAAATAAAAAAGATAAGAGCAAAAGTTAAAGAATTAGAAGCCAGTTTTATAGGGCTGTCTTTGAAAGATAATAAGACAGCAAATCTCTAGAGCCATCAAGAAAAGAGAAAAACAAATACATACAATTAAGTTGGTGTGTGCAAAGAAAATACTATAAAAGATTTAAATATATCCTATTTTCTTTAAAATTTATTTAAAGTACAGATGATTCTCTAGGAAACTATTATTAAATTTGCCTTATTATTAGGCAGAAAACCTGAGAGAGGAAGTTCTAGAGCCAGAGGGTTGGTGTCTCAGCTCTGCTACCTATTAACTATGTGGCCCTGGGAAAGAGACTAGTCTGTGCTCAGTTAACCTCAACTATAACTGATGGGGTTATGATGTGGCAACTTCAGAGGCTATTGAGATGGTCAGATGAGATAATACTTGTATAGGACATATGACAAATTGGGGGAGATGCTTACAATATATGACACATGAAGAGCTCTTACATATTAAAAAAACATTTTTTTTTTAAAAAGGACATGAACAACATAAATCCCAAAAGAAATAGAAATAGCCAGTAAACAATGGAGGACAGAATATTTAAAAGTTAACTCATCTTCCCTGCCAACTAGCCACTTCTGACCTCACTGTTTCCCACCCCACTACCCCCACCGCCCAGTCTCTCTCAATCCATTCTCGGCATCCAACCAGTTATTAAAACCCGAGTGTATCTTACCTTTGTAATATTTTTCACATACAAGTTCCCTCTTTTCTTTCTCATTGTCTCAGTGACTCTCACTGTTGCAGCCTGAGTTGTGGCCCCCGACCTAAACCACTGTAGAACTCTAGTGATTAACCTCTCTACTTAACAGTTTTTATCCACTTCCTGTCAGGTACGGTTTGAGCTAGATCAATCTTCCGAAAGCCTGATTCCAATGGCATCCTACTCAAGAATCTTTTGTAGTTCTCCAACTCTGGCCACTTAAGGCCCTCCATAATCTGACCCGACATCCCTTTCCAGCCTCATTTCCCATTAAACACCCCTACTTGTCTAGTCCTCTACTCAGGCCTCTGCTGTGCTTAGTTGCTCAGTTCTGTCAGACTCTTTGTGACCCCATGGACTGTAGCCCACCAGGCTCCTCTGTCCATGGGATTCTCCAGGCAAGAATACACGGAGTGGGTTGCCATGCCATCCTCCAGAGGATCTTCCCAACCCAGGGATCAAACCCAAATCTCCTGCATTGCAGGCAGGTTCTTTACTGTCTGAGCCACCAGGAAGCCCCTAGTCAGGCCTAACCAGTTGCTATTCTTGGAAATCCATGCATTCATGCCTCTATGCCTTTGATTATGCTGTTCCATTAATCTTACCTATTCTTAGTATTGTCAGCCAATAGTGCTGGGACAACTGGATAGCCACATACAAAAGAATGAGGTTGGATCTCTACCTCATACCACATAAAAATTAACTAAAAATGAATTATAGACCTAAGTGTGAGAGCTAAAACTACAAAACTCTTAGACAAAAACACAGTTTTAATTTTTCATGACCTGGAATCGGGCAACGGTTTCTTAGATATACCAAAAGCACATGTCACCAAAGAAAACATAGATAAATTAGACTTAATCAAAATTAGAAATTTTTATGCTTCAAAAGACACCATCAAGAAAGTAAAAAGACACCCCATAGAATGGAAGAAAATGTCTGCAAGTCATATATCTAGTTAGACACTACCCAGAACATATAAAGAGCACTTCAACTAAAGAGTGAAAAGGCAAATAGCTCAATCTGAAAATGAGCAAAGGACCTACTGTATGGCACAAGGAACTCTACTCAATGCTCTGTGGTGACCTAAATGGGAAGGAAATCCAAAAAATAAGGAGTTATATGTATACACATAGCTGATTCACTTTGCTCTACACTGGAAACTAACACAACATTGTAAAGCAAGTATACTCTGATAAAATTAATTGAAAGAAAAATGGACAGAGGATCTGAATAAAAATTTCTCCAAAGAAGGTGTACAAATGGCCACTAACTACATGATAAGATGCCAAACATCATTGCACACGTCCTAAGGCACTTCAGTCATGTCTGACTCTTTGCAACATTATGAACAATAGTCTGTTCATGGGATTCTCCAGGCAAGAATATTGAAGTGGGTGCCATGCCCTCCTCCAGGGGATCTTCCCAATCCAGGGATCAAATCCACATCTTCTGTGGCTCTTGCACTGCAGGCAGATTCTTTACTACTGAGCCACCAGGGAAGCCACATTGTTAGTTATCATAAAAATACAAATAAAATACACAACAAGAATTCACACCTACTAAACTAAAAAAACTATAACAAGTATTGTCAAGAATGTGGATAAATCAAAACCATCATACATTGCTGGTGGGATTACAAAATAGTGTAACTACTTTGGAGAATAGTCTGGCAATTCTTCAAAAGGTTAAACATAGAGTGACTATATGACCCTGCAGTTCCACTCCTAGGCATTTACTCAAGAGAATTAAAAGCATGTGTCCAACAAAAACTTGTAATACATGAGTGTTCATAGCAGCATTATTCATGATGGCCCAAAAGTGAAAACAACCCAAATGTCTATCAAGTGATGAATGGGTGAATAAACTGTGGTCTGTTCATACAATGGAATATTATTTGGCCATAAAAAGGAATGGAGTACTAATGCTACATGAATGAACCTTGAAAATATCATTCTAAATGAAAGCCAGACACAAAAGGCCATACATTATATGATTCTTTTTATGCAAATGTCCAGAACAAGCAATTCCATATAAACTTAAAGTAGATTAGTGGTTGCCAAGGACTAAGGAGTGGAAGAATGGGACGTGGCTGCTAATGGATAAAGGATTTCTTTTTAAGGTGATGAAAATGCTCTAAAATAGATTGTGGTGAGGGTTGTACAGATTTTTTAATATCCTGAAACCCATTGATGTGTACGCTTTAAGAGGGTAAATTTTACAATGCATGAATTATATCTCGATTAATATGTAAAAAAGAATAGCAAGGAGAGATAAGAAAGCCTTCCTCAGTGATCAATGCAAAGAAATAGAGGAAAATAATAGAATGGGAAAGACTAGAGATCTCTTCAAGAAAATTACGCTACTCTACACTATGCTAAGTCACTTCAGTTGTGTCCGACTCTGTGTGACCCCATAGATGGTAGCCTACCAGGCTCCCCTGTCCCTGGGATTCTCCAGGCAAGAACACTGGAGTGGGTTGCCATTTCCTTCTCCAACGCATGAAAGTGAAAAGTGAAAGTGAAGTCGCTCAGTCGTGTCCGACTCTTCGAGACCCCATGGACTGCAGCCTACCAGGCTCCTCTGTCCATGGGATTTTCCAGGCAAGAGTACTGGAGTGGGGTGCCATTGCCTTCTCCTCAAGGAAATTAGAGATACCAAAAAACTTTTCATGCAAAGATGGGCACAATAAAGGACAGAAATGGTATGGACCTAACAGAAGCAGAAGATAGTAAGAAGAGGTGGCAAGAGTACACAAAAGAACTATACAAAAGAGATCTTCATGACTCAGATAATCACGATGGTATGATCACTCACCTAGAGCCAGATATCCTGGAATGTGAAGTCAAGAGGGCTTTAGGAAGCATCACTACAAACAAAGCTAGTGGAGGTGATGGAATTCCAGTTGAGCTATTTCAAATCCTAAAAGATGATATTGTGAAAGTGCTGCACTCAATATGCCAGCACATTTGGAAAACTCAGCAGTGACCACAGGACTGGAAAAGGTCAGTTTTCATTCCAATCCCAAGGAAAGGCAATGCCAAAGAATGCTCAAACTACTGCACAATTGTACTCATCTGACACGCTAATGAAGTAATGCTCAAAATTCTCCAAGCCAGGCTTCAACAGTATGTGAACCGTGAACTTCCAGGTGTTCAAACTGGATTTAGAAAAGGCAGAGGAACCAGAGATCAAATTGCCAAAATCCACTGGATCATCAAAAAAACAAGAGAATTCCAGAAAAACATCTATTTCTGCTTTATTGACTATGCCAAAGCCTTTGACTGTGTGGATCACAATAAACTGTGGAAAATTCTTCAAGAGATGGGAATACCAGACCACCTGACCTGCCTCTTGAGAAATCTGTATGCAGGTCAGAAAGCAACAGTTAGAACTGAACATGAAACAACAGACTGGTTCAAAATCAGGAAAGGAGTACATCAAGGCTGTACATTTTCACCTTGCTTATTTAACTTATATGCAGAGTACATCATGAGAAACACTGGGCTGGATGAGGCACAAGCTGGAATCAAGATTGCCAGGAGAAATACCAATAACCTCAGATAGCAGATGACATCACCCTTATGGCAGAAAGCAAAGAAGAACTAAAGAGCCTCTTGATGAAAGTGAAAGAGGAGAGTGAAAAAGTTGGCTTAAAGCTCAACATTCAGAAAACTAAGATCATGGCATCTGGTCCCATCATTTCATGGCAAATAGATGGGGAAACAGTGGAAACAGTGACAGACTTTATTTTTTGGAGGGCTCCAAAATCACAGCAGATGGTGACTGCAGCCATGAAATTAAAAGACACTTGCTCCTTGGAAGAAAACATATGACCAGCCTAGACAGATTATTAAAAAGCAGAGACATTACTTTACCAATGAAGGTCCATCTAGTCAAAGTTATGGTTTTTCCAGTAGTCATGTGTGGACGTGAGAGTTGGACTATAAAGAAAGCTGAGCACTGAAGAATTGATGCTTTTGAACTGTGGTGTTGGAGAAGGCTCTTCAGAGTCCCTTGGACAGCAAGGAGATCCAACCAATCCATCCTAAAGGAAATTAGTCCTGACTATTCATTGGAAGGACTGATGCTGAAGCTGAAATTCCAATACTTTGGCCACCTGATGCAAAGAATTGTCTCATTTGAAAAGACCCTGATGCTGGGAAAGATTGAAGGCAGGAGAGAAAGGGGCCGACAGAGGATGAGATGATTGGATGGTGTCACTGACTCAATGGACATGAGTTTGAGTAAACTCTGGGGGTTGGTGATGGACAGGGAGGCCTGGAGTGCTGCAGTCCATGGGATGGCAAAGAGTCAGACACGACTGAGCAACTGAACTGAACTGAACTGAATATTTTAAAAATGTTACTTATTCTTAAATTAGTATCTAACTCAAAAGCCACAACCAGTTTCTTGAAGATTCACAGCAACTTTTTTCTGCCTCATATAAAGGTTTTTCTGTATTCCCTTATACTCAACTTGAAGTAGAGGCTGTCTTAGTTATCATTGTATCCCCTCCAGCTCCTAATATAGTACCTTGAACATAGCAAGTACCCGATAAAAATAAATTAAAAGATTTTGCAAAAATAATGAGAGGATCATCAGAATCAATAGAAAATTCTAGGATAAAAAGGACTGAAAAAAGATTTGTGGGGATATGAGAAAGAAGTTTGTGGCAAGCCTGTGCTCCCACTAATTTTCTAGCATGGTGAGCAGATGAGCGTGGTACATTAGCAGATCATTCCACAAGAGCATCAATGAACACTGAGCATATGTACACAGAGGTTGATGTTATAATCAAAACTTTTAGCAACGTTAATCTGACACACTTAATGCTATGTATAATTGTTATTGTGCTTCATAGCAATTAGGCATAAGTAGCAAGCAATTTACATAAATAACTGTAGTTAGTTTTGCTTTTACGCTGCCAAATAAAAATTTTACAGTTGTTTCCTCTCCTTTGGTTAGTCCTCCGGTATATAAACTGATCCCATATAAAGTTTAATTTTTATCACACAAGTAATAAGAATCTCTTAGATATATAAGGAACTCTTTTGGGTGCTCTACCTGTGTCATCGTTTTCCATTTTTTTATAACAACCCCATGGAGTAGTTACTGCACGACTTATTGGGTGTTTATTCTGTGCACACAAAATACTCTTTTTAGTGCTTTACATGTTTTAAGCTCACGTAATTATTACAACAATTATATGAAGTAGAAGCTAGTATGTCTTCCATTTTACAGCCACAGACACAGAAGCAGAGTGTTGGTCAGTGTCCCACAGCTAGTTAAATGGTAAAGACGGAGTTGGAACCTAGTCGGTCTGATTTCTGGAGCATGTACTCCCTACTGCTGTGCTTTTCTGCAACTCATATTTCTCTTGCTCTTATTCCCACATGCTAATTGAGGACTCCCAATCCCCGAAAATTTCTTGGTATTTCTTGGAGGTTTTAGGGGTGTTTTGCCCACAGTCATAAAAGGTTCAGTTAACTATCACCTTGTCTCTGCTGACTTTCTATTATTCCATTGCTCTAACTCTTTCTTTGGCTTCATGCCCACCAGGCACCCATATCTGCCAGGTTCTGCTTTATCTACCACTAAGTCCCCTGAGTACATTTTGGGGCACTGTTGCTGCTCACATTGGGCTCAAGAGATGAAAAAACAGGGACAAACAAATGTACTACACTAATGCAAGATATTAATAATTGGGAGTACTGTACAGGGGAGAAGGGGAGCAAATAGATGTGAATTCTGTACTCTCTGCTCTAATTTTCTGTAAACCTAAAACTTCTCCTTTTAAAAGTCTATTTTTTAAATGTCAGGGCAAATATCTTTTAACCCCTTTTAGAGTTTTACTTTTCCATTTCGTATCAAAACTGCTGTTTGTGTACAAGTCTTACAGGGTTTCATGAAACTGTTCTTTTGTTTTTGCTTATAACCCCCTCCTGGTCACCCTCCAACCTCCTCCACTGGACTGAAACTGAGGGGCTTGCTAACAAATTCCAGTGACAAGATTTAAGAGCTGATCTTCTCAATTCCTTTCCTTTAGAGAGAATGCTCTCTTAGGAAGACTCCACAGTTACTCCTTTAGATAAACTTCTGGGGCCTGAGCCCGCCCAGTTTTCCTGATCTGCCTGCAGTATGCCGAACCCAAGCAATGATCCCAGCCTGGAGCCCCTTCATATGGTGGCCCTTTCAAAGGGTGCCATCTTTGCAAGGAAATAGGAAATTTTTTTTAAGTATTAGACTCTGGCAGGCTACAGTCCATGGGGTTGCAAAGAGTTGGACATGACTGAAGCAACTTAGCATTCATGCATGTAGACATAACTAATTGAGAATGGGAACCTGCAATTTTGTAGAACTTTCTGCGTGCATGCGTGCTCAGTTGCTCAGAAGTTCTAGAGCCTGCCAGGCTCCTCTGTCCATGGGATTCTCCAGGCAAGAACACTGGAGTGGGTTGTCATGCCCTCCTCCAGGGGATCTACCCAACCCAGGGATCCAACCCACATCTCTTATGTCTCCTGCATGGGCAGACAGATTCTTTACCACTAGCGCCACCTGGGCACTCTTTTCAGTTCAGTTCAGTCTCTCAGTCGTGTCCGACTCTTTGCAACCCCATGAATCACAAAAGTTGAAGCACGCCCACTCTTAGTTGTATCTAATTGTGGGCAAACACTATCCAATTAGTTTTACTTATTTCTCCCTATTTGTAGGCTTTCTCCAAACTAGCGTAGTCCGTGAGGAGGTCTGTAGCGCATCACCTCGTGCTCTGAGTGGTGAGGCAGCCCTCATGAGGACACATGCCTGATTCTGTACAGCCCCACAGCACAGACCAGCGCAGGCCCAGGAAGGAGCACTGAGCATGCTACCTGCAGACTTACTCATCCCTTTGCATGACCAGGACCTTGTTACTGCACTAAGTTTGTGGACGCGACTCGCTATCCCCTCAGTACGAGAGTCCCTCCCAGGAAAGAACTCAGTCTCATGCAGCAAAGCTAACAGGCCAGCCTCACTGATTGGCAAGTGTAACCAGATACATTAGAACTCCAGTGGTTGATATAGCTTCACTCTAAGTTAGGATTCCCTTTTCCCCTTCCACACATGTTTGTTTTTTGTTGTTTTTTTTTTTTTAAACAAAGGTTCTAAACAGAATTTTCCAGGATTTGGTGTTTTCTTCTCAATGCCCAGGACTTTCATCTCTATGCCCTCTGATCCCCTCCTTGGTTCACTCTCCCCACAAGTCCTTGAGTAACAGGTTTGGCTTCTCTTTGCCCTTTGAGGTCCACAGAGAGTCTCTGGGTCATGAAGCCCTAGTTGGCTCGATTCAAGAAGACAGTCTGGTAATAATAACTTTGGGGTGAAACCCAGGGAAGAGGAGAAGTGGTGGTAAATGAATGTAGATACAGATCTTCAGCTGGAGCTGGTGGTTTGGTACAGAGAGATTATAGGGGAAAGGAGGAGAAAGGTTGAGGGGAGGGTCCAGACTAGCGGAGCTGCTGGCAGATGCCACGGTGGAAAACTTTCTCTTAGAATGTATGTCTAACGGCCGGGTGTTTCACCTCATGGAATTTACAAAATCCACTGGGCCGGGGAAAACCCAAGGATAGCTCTTCCTGAGCAAATTTTATTGTAACTCTAGCCTCTGCAACATCGGACCTGCAGAGCACAGACACAGATATGTACATACACACAATTATATACGTAGAAGGCAAGCCTTACTGGTGACTGAAATAATATCTCATTGATCCAAACATTTTCACTATGTTTGCTGATAGTACCTAAGGAGATTTGAGCTAGAAACAATTCACTGTACAACTAGAAAGAGTTAAGTTTAAATTGCAGGCTTTTCCAAGAGTGACCAGCATGACTAATTCTTATACATTGTATAGTAGAAATAATTGAAATCAGGCTTTTTCCGATTTAGTCATTGGATGGGATTAGAAAGTAGAAGGCCCAAGATATTTAAAGTCTTGAAGGGAAGAGAAGGATTCAGTATTTCAAAGATAAGCTTCCTCCAACTTAAAAATTTGTCAGGAGGGAACAGAGGTGATATCAATGGAGAGATCTATTTCAGTGGAGAAATAGATCTATTTCAGAGGCCAGATTACAGCGAGTAAACAGTTGTGAAATGAAATCAACCAGCATAGATTCACTGAAGGAGTGTGGATGTGAAAGGAAAGAGAAATGATTGTGGTGAAGACTGGAGCCAAGTGAGGGTTTTTTTCAAGATCGGTAGGAAAGGAAAAAGTAACGAATGTGTAGTTTTGGCCGTATCCCCATTATCTCTTTCATGGTTTTAAACTCCCTCTCATTCTTCAAAAGGAAGTCAACTCTAAAAATAATTCTCAAGCTGTTTTATATAAATGTGAATTTTCTATATTACAATGCAGTGCCCTAAAATACTAGGAAAAAGTGTTATACATCACTCGGCTATAAAGAAAGAAATGTTAAACAGATGCTTCAGTTTTAACAGTTGTCCTTAACGCTTATATTAAAATCCCGTGATATCTCAGATCTAGCCCTTGCCAAGTAACTACCGGCAAAGGCAAAGATAATATATAATAGCCCACAGTAATAGCCCGCAGGCGACGATGTATCACGCAGCTCTGCAAAACAATCTCAGGCAGATTCCTTTCCCAAGGAAATCGCAAATTTCAAGGGATAATCTTTTCCCTTGAAACTGAAAAGGCATTTGTATTCCAGGATATTTTATAGAGCGGTCTTTCTGTCCTCATATCCCTCCTTCTTTATGTATTGTAGCAAACTCTGCTGAGAAACACTGAGCTACAGAAAAGCACTTCAACACTTAGCATGTAAATGAGGACTCTAACTGGGAATAAACTGAACTCATTCTCTGTCCTGTGGTCTCTAAGTGAAAGCTGCTAAGGTACAGCTCAAACCACTCTTCCCAGAAAGCCTGGGATTGCAGGAACCTCTTCCAGGATTGTTACGAAGGCATAAAACTTTGTTTTGTTTTATGATCTTTAACATTCGTCCCTGTAGTATAGACTTTAGAAAATATTCATGTTCTCAGCTGCATTGATGGATCAGTCAATTGGTTTATGTCAGGATCAAGGAGGAAGGTATGTATGGTAACTGTAAGAATTATCTTACAACACAATTCGGTGACCAGTTCAAGGTGGGAAAATTGACAAGCGTTGGCACTTTGGTACCATTTTCATTACTTAATGGAACTAAATCCAAATGGATGGTAAAAGTTTTCTTTCCTCAATCTGACCCAATTATCAATTTCTGTTGCCTTTGCTAACCAGCCACATCTCAAATAGAAATAAACTCAAATATCTGTTTGAGTAAATTTTCTCTTTTCACTAATTTGTGTTCTTGATTTTCCCCCAAGGGCAGTCATATCTATTTGATATTCCCCAAGATTCCCTCTAATTACTGGCTATCAAGATCTCTCAGGCACAAGAATCCTTTTCCTATCCTTCTTTTGCCTATTTTGAACCGTGGTAGTATTTACCATGGAAGGTTTAGACAAAGAGAAATATATGCAGTTGACAATAATACAAAAAGTATAGATGAAGCAGGATGAGCCAGCAGTTGATAACTGTTGAAGCTGAACTATGGCAGGTCATTCTATATGCTACTCTATCTTTCTAAGAAAATGTTTATAATATAGAATTAAACAACAGAATAAATAGTCTGAACAGAACCAACCATCTGTGCAGTCTAGTCTCTACCATATGCCTTAGATTAACATGAAGAAATACCAGACAGGATAAAACGGTTCAACTATCACTATTTATTAGCTTGGATATTAGTATGAAATGAAATCTTCAAAGTCTGATATGGAGGGCCCGAGTAAAGCAAAAGGACTATGATTTATGGTAGCAAAAAAGAATTACAGTTTTGAATGAAGGGGAATTTCTCATTCTGAAGGATGGGTTAAGCTTGACCTAGTAAACATAAGAATTTCATTTAGGGAATTGCATAGAAAGATTGAGCTATTGTCTCACTTACAGGGTCTTTTTGAGGCTGCTGGCACATAGCCTCACACTGTGCTGGTACCGGAGGATGCTGAAGTTGGGAAAATATCCTATTAAGAAAGGTGAATTTGAACTGGTCAGACAATAGTGGATTTAAATGATCCCCTTATGGTTTGATTTCTCTTGGTCTGGAGAAAGCTCTGATCTTAGAAGCATACAGTGAAATGATATGATCAATAACAAGAGCCAACAATAAAGATCGAGAAAAACAAACCGTAAAAGTTTGGCTCATAATGAGACTAGAGAGTCTGTCCAAAGTGGATGGTAGTTTCTTTCGAGAGGCCCTCAGAGTGTAGGTATATTTCAAATGGGAGGCAGTGGGGAGTGTTGTTTATGTGAACCAGGCTCAGAGTTCCCCCAACTATTAACCCTGCCTGATCTTTTACCTAGGAAGAAAAATCTGCTTTCTGAAAAATGAGAGTTTATCCTAAGAAAAATTGTATTGCCCCATCTCTCTAAACTCTATGAAATCTCCTCTGCCTTTCTGATGGAAATAGGGAAGAGTTTTTTGGGTGTGTCTGGTTTAAGATCAACTCTATATATTTATTCTATATGTCTCCTGGTCGTGCAATTAAATTAGGAATATTGGGTAATTTGTTTTTATATTGGCTAGTTACTTTGATAACAAAAAGGCAAAAGAGCTCTAAAGATTCCCAAGTGTTTATTTAAAAGCTGTTAAATGAAAAATGATGAAATGGAGGATACCCATAATCATTCTTGGACTCCTGGAAATTCTAACAGATGCTACAAATATATATCTTTATTCTTAGGAGAATATAGTCAGAACTAGCTCCCTTATGTTACAAGTAAACTTTTAACATCAGAGGCAGTACAGATAGCACAGAAGTTTTTGCACTGATCTTCATACAAACACAAACCTGCTGTCTTGAAAAGAACAGGTAATTTGAGTTTGGGGACAAAAGCCAGTACTTCATATATCTAATCCAAATCAAGAGGTAGAAGATAGTTTTCAGTGAGATGAAAGGAATGAAATAAAAGTGCATTCTATGGATAATTAATGTAAGAGACAATTTAAGTAAGCTAACAGAAGAAATACTTTTAAAAATTAAAATATTAGCCAGGTATAAGCTTTTGTTTCTCAGTGCCAGACTTCTGCATGTTTGTCAGACTAAACTTAATATCATTAAAAATTCCCAGAAGAATTGGAGTGCCAGACAGAGAAAAAAGTCTGGCCATAGTATGAAGTAGCACGGTCCAGTATTCTGGCTACTGAGCTACAAATCATGGGCAGAGGAGACAAAGCAGTCCTGTCTGACACGGGATGGTTTGGTGGCTCAGTGTAGCAAGTGATGTTGAGTCAAATTCCTGTCTCATTACTAACAAGCTATGTGTCTTTGGCGAAGTTACAGAGTGAATGCTCACTAACTATTGGTTCACATCATTATTATTCCTGAGTATAGATTGTGTCCCAAGACAAATCTGGGACAAAGCCAAAGCTAAAAATAAGTTCTCCTTTCTCAGGAGCCTATAGCTATACAGCACTAAGAACTTCAGTAAGCCAGGCAACTTTCTATTTTTAAACTACAAAATATGAAAAATGGAGGCAGAGGTAGCTAATTCAATCTAGGAAGACTTCCTGGAGGAGGGAATACCTGAGCTAAGTCTTTAAGGATGAGTAGATGGCAAGGCTCTGGTGAAATCTTTGGAATCTTTTAGCCAAAAACCCATTTCATCCAAATGTGAGCAGATGAAATCCTTTAGAAATGCCCTGATTTATAATAATAATAATCAGCCAGCAGATTAAGAGAAATTGATTATATGAGTTGGATAAAAAAAAAGAGCAAATGGAGTCCAGGAAAAAGGGATTTTATTAATAGTCCCAGAGATAATAGCATTACCCAATATAGAGTAGCATTAAACCAATTGTTCCAGCTGAGAAAAAGGGGAAAAAGTAAACTCTTTCCATGGAAGAGAGAGGGTTTGGTTTGAAATCTCTTTTCTTCTGATCCTTTTAAAAAATATCCCAATTTGCTTATTATTATTGTTGTTTAGTCACTAAGTCGTGTCTGACTTTTTGTGACACCATGGACTGTAGTCTACCAGGCTCCTCTGTCCATGGGATTTCCGAGGCAAGAATACCAGAGTGGGTTGCCATTTCCCTCTCCAGGGAATCTTCCCAACCCAGAGATCGAACCCTCGTCTCCTGCGTTGGCAGGCAAATTCTTTACCACTGAGCCACCAGGAAAGCCCAATTTTCTTTCTATAATGTCATAAAAAGAAGATCTTTCTTTGTATCACATTATCATCCACACACACAAAAATGAAGATGTATCATGGAGCAGTGTCGTCATCGCTTCTACAAACTGGTTTTGCAAGAAAAGCTGTAATGAAGTGTCTCCTCCAGACCTCACAGTCTTTGTAAATATAATAGTTATTATATTAATATTATTATATGTGGCAAGAGATACCGAGACTCTGAAAGAAACAATACATGGCTCCACTGTTGAGAAATCAACGACAAAATGGAAATTAAATTTCAGTAATCGTGTCGCAAGCCCTTAGAAGGACTTCCTACTGTGCAGCTGCCAACCTAATCCACCTCCAAGTTACTCCACAAATCTCAAGCCATTTTTTTTTAATGGGCTATAAACCTTTTTTTATTGAGCAGGGAAGCTATTAGGTATGTGAATCTTTCATATTGGCATATTATTTTCCAGATTCCAAAGCAATTTCACACACCTTACTTTTTATGTCCCCAACTTTGAAAATCCCCAACCTCTGTGGGGATGAGAATCCTCTTAGTTTGACGAGATGGAATGGATTCTCACCCGATCGCATCTGTTCTTTTCATATCTATCAGAGGGAAGGACTCAACAAAATCTTAATATGCAACAAATCACCATGAATTCAATCATTTTTAAATGAGTGTGTTTTATTATTCATAATTTATATGAAAAATAGTTTCACATACATGCAAAAAATAATAAACTAGAGATGATAGTCAGTGAGAATATGGACTCAAGCCCCCCCGCCCCTGACAACACACACACATAATCTCAAATCAGGGGTTTTGCATGTCATTATCAGATGAAATTTCAAGAGCCATAGAAAGGTTACCCAAAAAAATGCACATGCAGAGAACCAAGGAAATATATATTTCAAAGCTGCCTTAAAACCCTAAGTTTTCAGATAAGTTCTTTCTCTCCTGCAGAAAAGAGACTGACCCTGTTTAACTCCTTTGTAAAGAAGGAGAGGTAGTTAAAAATCCCCCTTAAAGCATGAGGGCAGAGCCAGGGCTAGCATCTACCCCCCAGTGCATCTTTCTGATTTGGTGATTGAGTGGAGCAGAAAGAAAGAGAAGTGGATAGTACTGAGCAAGACCTAGTATCATTATGAGACATCATTTGGAGTAAAATGAAGGTAAAAGTTAAGAAAAAACATGTTCTAGGCCTGTTCACTCCAGATAAATACAAGTATTGGAAGTGAAAAGTCAAATTGGCTTATCTCTGGCCACCATTATAGCCATCACCATCTGCTTGGCTGTGTTATGTGCTCATACAGTCCCCTTCTCTCTCTTTCTTAAGCCATTAGGATTAAGACAAACAAATTCAAAGAAAATATTATTCTCAAGTTATTAAAGAAAATTATTCTCAGATAAGTCCCAACAAAAAGGAACTGGGGAGAATGCTTTTTTCCTCCTAATTATCTTGCCCTGAGATATCTAGTAAAACTGCAGATTGTAGGTGAATGTCATCTTTATTCTCTCCTTTTCAAGCTCAGGAATTTCTGTTGATAGACTCCTTTAGACAGCAATTTCAGGAAAGCCTACAATTGAACAGCCAAGCAGAAATTGTGGTTCTCTATTTGTTAAATGCTTTTGGGATCCTTACATAAAAGGTTGATAATGAAGTATTAAGAGAAACTCTGAAAGGCTGCGGTTGGTCAAATTTTTCTTCATGGCACAAAGGGAAGGATGACCTTATGTAAAACCCTGATAGTTCCATTATAAGAATAATCAAGATTTAATGTGAAGCTTAAAAATCACTTTCAAATGCTACCCAAATCAGACTCTTGGCAAACTATAAATGTTGCATTCAAATTGGGGCTTATAGGGGAAAGGCAATTAAAATCTAATTGCATTATACAGGAGATTTGTACATTTTCTCCTCAAAGTCAGGCGAGGCAAGAAGGGGTTCTTAAACCCTGTTTTTAAATTAGAACTTTCTTTCACATCTCTTTTTTTCTTGTCTCTTTTTGAATCCAGACACTTGAATTTGGACAGACAAGCAACCCAGCCACCTTTCAGCGTGGCTGTGTCAGTATCGGAATGAAATGAACATGACCCCCTCCAGCAGGGAAGGAACACACAGTAAAGGTATTTTTATAGAACAATTCTTCACACTGCCCTGGTGACTGGCGAAAGGAATCTCGTGTTTCTCTTTTGCTGATACTGAATCAGCTGAAGAATACCATGAACGTCAGTAGAAATGCTCTGAAATAGTCTCCTCTCCCTTTTGTCTTTTTGTTCTCATGGAGAGAGAAGACAGATTTTTTTTTTTTAACATGACATATTTAATTAAAATGCCAATTAAAAACTGACCAGTTATTTGGTAGTTCAGTTTATAATCATCGATGTTACAAATTATTGTGTTAGCTTGCAAGTTGTTGTACTCATTTGACACACTTCTGATCGACTCTCTAATACAGATGGATTTACTCATTTAAAATTAGAATACACTCTCAACCAGCATAGGAAGCTGATTTTAGCAATGAAATTCCTATTTTTGTTTTCTCAATAGTTTATGCAGCAATTGGATTTATATCTTGATTACATAGATGGGCAAGGCTAAAATTGATAAAGAGAGAAACTGAGTTTATATTTTAATTGGGGAGAAATTCCAAACACCTAGCGACATGTATCTCCCAGGTCTTTCTTCTGTATGTTATTGGATACCTGCTTGTTAACATTTCCTTATATAGATATTTATATGGTTTCCAAGAGCTAAATGAACAGGATGATAATATCATCTATGATTTGTGTAATGGTTTATAGATTACAAAGCATTTTCAGACACATTTTCTCATTTTCTGAGCAATTTAGAAATATGTGTAAAAGGAATAAATTAAACACATTTGTAGAGAAGTTTATGTTTCTAAAACAGTTTATTTCAAACATGTTTGTTAACCTGGTACCAACTCAGTAGCTTGAGTAAATTTTTCAGTGTCTAGGAAGTGTTGATATGAGCAGTTACTTAGAATATTCTGAAAAAAATATTTAAGTCAGAAAGTGCAAAATAAGATTCCATTGAATTTTGTCTCCCGCCTCCACCTCAAAGATCAGATTCAGCTTACAGTAGATCTTGCTCTGAACCACCTCTTCTTCACCACAATGCTGACATCAGAATTTGGTAAAAAGAGCTACTGTCCGTTTCCCCCAAAATGACTTGAATATATGTGGTCCGGCAATTTACAAAAGTAAGGACCCCCCATCTTATAATCCATTCCTATATTGCCAAGAATCTTAAAGATTTACTAAAACTGACCGTAAATTTAGAAAGAGTCCTACTCCGTGGAACAATTTTTTTTTCCCTAGGAGAGATCCCAAGGCTTCCTCCAGTTCTAGAAATGAAAATAAGCTCTCTCCAATAGATTATACACAATTACCTATTCCCAGTTCCAGGTAAGAGTCCAGGTTACTTACCAGGTATGGCTGAGTTGGAAGACACAGGTGAAAAGAAAGATGCACACAGAAGGCTTCACAAGCATCCTAATCCTTCGGAGTAATAAGGATAGGGAATTCTAAACTTTGGGAGACAGAGAGGCAAGACGGAAAAGTATCCTCCTCAGTGGTAGTGGGGTGGAATTCCCCTCACACCCCAACTTCCTTGGTGTGTAAGTGATCCCAAACAGAGTTAAGGGGAGGTGAAATGGAGCTGCCAAACTTCCAAAGAAGAGATTATCTCCTTAATTAAAGTTTTTTTTTCCTCCCTAAGTCCTTCAGCCAATCAGAACTCAAGTGCCAGAGAAAGATTGATTCGATCAAAAGAACACTCCAGGATCCTCTCCCAGACAAATGCAGAAGAAGGGGACGAGGAAAAGGGGACAAAGAGAGGAACACAGAGAAAGAGGACAAAGAAAAGGGGTGGGGGGGGAAGGGACATAGCAAATCCCCTCCACATAATCACTGCAAGGAGTCTCTCCTCCCTCTGCCTCCTCCCACCCACCCCAGCCTCCCCCACTCAGGCATACTCACCGCAGACACAGACACACGGAGAGGGGAGCCTGGTCCCCAAAGGGATTTAGAAGGAACTGTGTTTTCCTGACTGTACTTTGTAGGGCTTTGAGACTTCATTTGCATTCAGTGTAGCTTTCTTCAGAAAAAAATATACCATGAACCGGGTGAACCTCAGCGCTCTGATTTGAGAATGCAGGGATATTACTCAACTCTCTGTATTCTTCAAGTTAGAATGAAGCTTGGGCACCTTTAGGAGCCTGTTGGTTTCTTCCTTTCAACTTTTCCATTAAACACTTACTTGTTGAACACATTACTTTTTCAACCCAACACTAGACATCGTGGACATTTTTTAAAACCAAAATAAGATTTCTGCCTTAAAGACACCTACAACCTAGTAAGGTGATAATATAAGAATGTCATTTAATAAGGTATTAAATTGCTACAAACTGAGTATAAATCATGTAGGCTTATTTGGGGAGGGTTTTCTGAAGAAGGTAGAATTTGAGCTTCAAAGAAAGGATGAGATTTCAAAAGGCAACCAAGTCCCTAAGGTGAAGCCAAGAGGGCACCCAAACTTCTTGTTCTCACATGTCAGAGCTGTTTTCCCTTCTGTTCCACTTAGAAAGGAAGGGTCACCTGAGTCTCAGCACAGGAACCCAAAGGGCCCCCAACACACTTCCATGTGGCCACATCTGCTTCAGCGTCTGCATCACCCTTTCCTCAGGGCTCCCCAGAAACAATGGTCTGTCTTTGTTTCCTTCCCTTCATCTTTATTTCTCTTGCTTCAGAACCCTCTCTGGCCAGATCTACACTGACAAAGGGAACTGGAAATAAAGAATTATTAGATCCATTCATTATTGGATTATTCAGGCCAGAAGACATAGGACTCTTAAATATTTTGACCATGAACTTTGCTGTCCATTTTGAATCTTCCAGCTCTTTATTTGAGATCCCTTAAGATAAGGGATCTCAGTGAGATAAGCTCAGTCAGTTTTGACACCCACACAAATAGCTTTAGGTTCTTCACACTCTCTTTTTTTCTCCTAGGCTTTATTGAAATATAATTAACAAATGAAAATTGTATGTACTTAAGGTGTCCAATATGATAGTTCGTTGTATGTCTGTATTGTGAAATGATTACCACAATCAAGTTAATTTATACATCCATCACCTCACATGGTAACAGTGTGTGTATGTGTGTGATGAGAACACTGAATATCTACTCCCTTAGCAAATTTCAAGTGTACAATACAGTATTATTAACTATAGTTACTATGCTCTACATTAGATCTCTAGAACTTGTTCATCTTGTAACTGAAAGTTTGTACCCTTTGTAGATCTTTCTCTCTTTCATCTTTCAGAAAGGGAGCCACGGAGTCTGTTTAAGACCCAGAGTTAAGTCCTAGGAAAACAAGGCACAATGACTCATGAATTTCAACCCTAACTTCTTCCCTGACAACAGAGACAGAGTACTCTACAGTTACTTGACTAGGAAATTCCCAGGGGAGGGAAAAAACTCGTAGGAAGTAGAACAGACTTAGGTGACTTTTCTGTGAAGAGGGAGACCTGGTTTAAAACAAGTTTTTTGATGTGCTGTCCCACTCCCTCAGAATTTTTTCCCACAAAGTAAAGATTTCATACCCATATTGTTTTGAACAAGGCTAATGCCTTCTCATTGTGAAAACTTAAGCCTAACAGAAACATATGAAGTCGAGAGCACATGTCCCTTTGCTGAACTGCCTTCTCCCTACTCCAGGATAATAACTAAATTTTGGATGGTGTTTTGGGTTTTTAAATATATATATATATATGAATATAAACATGTATATTAACATTTTTCACAAAAAGGAGATTATATAGATTATATTTTGCAAGTTGCTTTCCTCATTTAATATTATACAGCTCCCTACGCTAGGGCCTAAAGACCTCTCGCTTATTTTAAGACCATGATAATATAAATTGTCGTCACTCTTACTTTGCTGAATCTTTGGGTTGTTTTCAGTCTAGCAGAGAAACTGGCAACTTTCTGATTTATTTCAATTTGGAGTTAAGGAGCCCAGCAGGCTACAGTCCATAGAGTCACAGAGTCGGACATGACTGAAGCGACTTAGCGCACCCACACACAATGCTGTTTTAATCACTTTGACACTGGAAAAAGGAGTTATCTCCACGTCTGAGGTACAATGGATTATACATAAGGTTATGAGTTTCACAGTACTTTTGTGTTTGTGCTCAACTTTTTAATCTTCTTAAGTGATATATAATTGCCATGCAGCATTGTGTAAGTTGATCTGATACATGCTGATTTGAAACATTGCAAGATGATTACCATTAAAGTGTTAGTGCTTTATCATGTCACATAATTATCATTTATATTTTATTGTGAGGACAAATCTTAGTCTTTTAGCAATTTTGAGGTTTATATTACCTTCTTAATCTCCTCTCATCTTCTCCAAATTTTAGGTTTGGAGTTTCCACTTGATGCCCTCAAATCAGGGGTCTGAGTTAAAAATGAACTACATTTGCATTTTCCTCTAAAAATAAAATATATTGCATTATTCCATAACTTTTCAATATGATAGATACTTGAAAATAAGATGTTCTTAGGTCTCCTGGAATTTTGTAGCAGCACCTGACATATTGAAGCATCTTACAACTAAGTTTCTTAATTTCCTTCAATTCTAGCTTATTGTCTGAAGATATTTGCTTGATAATATTCTTTTAAACCTAAAAGTATGGAAATTAAGGCATATGCCAAAAAAGCAATATAATGAGTACTGTAAATGATATGAACTGTACAAATGATTGCTATTCATGTCCTGACGCTCTGCTGTATTGTTTAATCCCCATTTAAAACTTTGACATACACACTCGCTTTGTGTAAGACCATGCATTATGAGGAGAGAGGAAGCTTTCACCACATTGATGGTCTTCATACCATCGTGATTATCTGAGTCATGAAGATCTCTTTTGTATAGTTCTTTTGTGTACTCTTGCCACTTCTTCTTACTATCTTCTGCTTCTGTTAGGTCCATACCATTTCTGTCCTTTATTGTGCCCATCTTTGCATGAAAAGTTTTTTGGTATCTCTAATTTTCTTGAGGAGAAGGCAATGGCACCCCACTCCAGTACTCTTGCCTGGAAAATCCCATGGACGCAGGAGCCTGTTAGGCTGCAGTCCATGGGGTCTCGAAGAGTCAGACACGACTGAGCGACTTCACTTTCACTTTTCACTTTCATGCATTGGAGAAGGAAATGGCAACCCACTCCAGTGTTCTTGCCTGGAGAATCCCAGGGACGGGGGAGCCTGGTGGGCTGCCGTCTATGGGGTCACACAGAGTCAGACACGACTGAAGCGACTTACCAGCAGTAGCAGCAGCATAGCTGATTAACAATGTTGTGGTTTCAGGTGAACAGCAAAGGGACTCAGCCATACATATTCATGTACCCATTCTCCTCCAAACCCCACTCCCATTCAGGCTGCCACATAACATTGAGCAGAGTTCCACCTGCTATACAATAGGTCTTGCTGGTTATCTATTTCAAATGTAGCACTGTGTACATGACCTTCCCAAAGTCCCTAACTATCTCTTCTCCCTGGCAACCATAAGTTCCCTGTCACCATTTTAATGGAGTGTGGTGCCAGTAGGGAATGGGGAAAACTATGTGTTCAAAGCTATATAAAACTTGTGTATATACATGCTTAGTTTTCTGGTAGATACTACCAAATTGCTTTTGCTTTTCAATATTTGTATTTCTCAATTATTTTTCTTATTGCTTTGACTAAACTTGAATGTAATGTTGAAAGTAGTCGTTTTTATCTTATTCTATTTAGGTGGAAATGCTGCTAAATATTTCATCATTAAATATGATTTTTGTTGTAGATTAGTATCCTTCATGAGACTGAGAAATTTTCTTAATATTTCTGCTGAGTTTTAAAAAATCTGTTATGGGCTTTGATCTTATTAAATTATCTTGGTGGTATCTATTGAGATGATAGGTTTTCCTCCATTACTATGTTAATGTAGTGAATTATATCAATATAGTTCATAATTCAAAATCATTCATGGATTTCTGGGATGCACTTTTCTGGTTCATGATATATTATTACTTTACTGCATTGCTGGATTAATTTGTTAACATATCATTTCAGATATTTCATCTATGAGTGTAAGTAAATTTAGCCCTACCTGCCTCCCTTTTTAAAATGCTAAATGTCATCCTAGTTTGGTATTGGTAGCAGGATTATGCTAGATTTTTTGGAACAAACTGAAGGACTTTCATCCTTTTCTAAATTCTGATACAAATAACATAAAAATTATCATTTCTTTAAGACTTGTTAGAACTCATATAAAATTATGTGAATCAGATGCTGCTGTCTTGAGTAGACCATATTCATATCTTTTGTAAATATCAGTCTTTTCAGGTTTTCTACATATTCTTGAGTCATTTGAAAGTATTTAAAATATTATAAAATATATCATTCGGAACTGAAACATAACAAACATCTGTATTCATCTTGCTTCCATCAAATCCAAACATTTTGTTTTACTTGCTTCATGGTGGTTTAGTCGCTATGTTGTATCAGACTCTTGCAACGCTATGGACTGTCAGATTCCTCTGTCCATGGGATTTCCCAGGCAAGAATACTGGAGTGGGTTGCCGTTCCTTTCTCCAGGGAATCTTCCTGACCCAGGGATTGAACTTGGGTTTCCTGCATTGCGGGCTGATACTTTACCAACTGAGCTATGAGGGAAGTCATAATTTATTTGCTTAATTTTAGAAAAAGAAATAAAGGATAGCAGATATACTAGAAGTCTCTGACATACTACGTCCCAATTCTCTTCCCTTCATTTTTTCCCCAGGCATATCATTATTCTGCATTTGGTGCTTATAATTCCCAAGCAAGTTTTATACTTTAATATATATGTATTCTTAAATAATGTGTAGTATTGTTTTGGATGTTTTCAATATTTCTACAAATGCAATCATATGCCACATAGTTTTATATCTTCCTTGTTTCTTTTTCTTCTTTAGTTATTTATTCATGTAGATTCATGTAACCTAGTTTCTTCATTTAAACTACCACATAACATACCTTTCATGAATATACTAAATTCATTTATCCATTCTTTCTTGGTGAATATTTAAGAATTTTTTACACAGATATTCATGTGTCCTGGAACTCCTATATCAAAGTTTCTATAAAATATATAACTATAAATATAATTGTTGGTCCCCAAAATATTCTTTCTTGGCTTTGCCAGATTCTGCCAAATATTTTTCCATGGTATTCATACCAATTTATATTCCCATAAGCAACATGAAAATTCTTGTTTCTTCACATCTTCATCCACATTTGGTGTTTTCACAATTTTTTCTTTTTCATTTTTACTGAATGAAAGATTCTTTAGATTCTATAGTGGTTATTTTCACATTTTACATTTTTTCAATGTATTGGATGTGAAATGGTATCTCTTTTGTAAAAATGGTATCTTATTTTAATTTGCATTTTATTGATTACCAATGACAGTTATTCAGATTGTTATTCCATGAGTTGCTTCTTCCTATCATTTGTTTTCTATTTCATTTTGACTTTAACTTTACTAATTTCATCTGCTTCAGTTGAATTTATTTTACTTTTTAGAACTTCTTGCATTATATGCTTTACTCATTTTCGATCATTAATTTCTAGTATATTCATTTAAATTTTTTCTGTGAGAACTGCCTAGCCACATCCCATATTTTTTTAAAATTTCTGTCTTGATTTCAGCTCTAATCTTATTTAATTAGGCATTTTATATTTTCTGAATGGATGCATTTAAAAAATTATCGTTAATCTTAAACTTTATTATATTGTGATCAGAAAATATAGCTTGTATAATCATGACTTTTTGAAGTTCCTTGAGATTTTCTTTCAAGTTATGTGACTGTTTCATTTGTGTTTGCAAAGTAGATGTAAATCTTATATGTACTATTATATCTAGCTTTTAAAAATTGTCTTTAGATATTAATTAATATGAAAATAAAATTTACACGTATACACTAAAAATTTAAAGACAAGATAAAATGAACACCTATGTAGCTTAATACAAGTAATAGACTAATTCTATTACATTTGGACTGCACTTTATATCTCATCCCAAGCTTATCTCCTTTATTCCCCCTTCAGAGATAGATAATATCTTGAATTTTTTCCTTTAACATGCCTTTGCTGTTCACATGTTCTATTCCTAAACAATGTTTGCTTTGTGTTTTTGTTTTGTTTTTTCTAGTGTTTGTTTACCTCACTGCATCAGTTCCTAGTTGCAGCATGCAGGTTCTGAACTTGTGGCGCAGGGGCTTTGTTGCTCAGTGGCATGTGGGGATTTAGCTCCCCAACCAGGGATCAAACCTGCATCCCCTGCATTACAAGGCGGATTCTTAACTGTACCACCAGGGAAGTCCCCTGGTTTTGTGTTTTTGAACTTATACTAATGAAATCATACTGTATGTATTCTTCTGCAATTTGCTTTTTTAACTTAACATTACATTACATTCCTGAGATTATCCATGCTGTTAATGTATAGCTGTAGTGCATTCATTTTCACTGTGATAGACTATTTAATTGTATATATAGTTTACAATTTATCCATGTTACTGTTGATAGTATTTGGGCTGTGTCTTATCTTTTGCTAGTCCATAACAGAGATGCTGTGAATGTTCTTATAGATTCTTTTGTACACATTCACAGCAGTTTCTTTAGAATATATACCTAAAGTGAAATTCCATGATTGTAGGGCTAGTTCATCTTCCACTTTAGGAGACGATGTTAAATTATTTCCCAAAGCAATTATACTAATTTACATTCCAACTAGTATTTTATTGGGGAAGGCAATGGCACCCCACTCCAGCACTCTTGCCTGGAAAATCCCATGGACGGAGGAGCCTGGTGGGCCGCAGTCCATGGGGTCGCTAAGAGTCGGACAAGACTCAGCGACTTCACTTTCACTTTTCACTTTCATGCATTGGAGAAGGAAATGGCAACCCACTCCAGTGTTCTTGCCTGGAGAATCCCAGGGATGGGGGAGCCTCGTGGGCTGCTGTCTATGGGGTCACACAGAGTCGGACACGACTGAAGCAACTTAGCAGCAGTAATTTATACTCTGTTGGGTACTTTATGATGTGTAATTTCAAATCTTTAACCTATTTTTTTTCTATTGGCTTTATTTGTCTTTCCTCTTTTAATGAAGTACATAAATTCTTTGTATATACTGGATATTGAATATTTTAATTAGTCTGTTTCTCTCAAATTGTCTTTCTTATGCATGTACGTAAATAAAATCTATGTTTACATAAGTTTATAAAATATAAGGTTAAAAACCCTGATTAATAAGAAAACTGTCCTATAGTTTAATTGATATATTTTTCCTATTTTAAAAGTAGTGGTGCATCGTATAATCATTGGCATCTGACATTCTATGAAATTTAGTGTTTCTGTTGTCATTATTATCATTATTATCAACAACTTGTAACTTTTCTGCTTCTTTAAGAAATTATTTCCTATCCATAGGTTATAAAGATAATCTCTGATATTGTGTTATAAAAATATTATAGTTTACCCTTTGTATTTAGATTCTGAATTCACTAAGAATTTATTTTTGTTTATGGTGTAAGATAGGGGTCCAATTTAATTACTTTTCATATGGATAACCAAGTACCTATCAAAAAAAGTTATCCTTTTTCCTCTGCCCTTTTTTACCAGCTCTATCATAAGTCCAGTTTTCGTTTATTCATGAGTCTGTTTCTGGGCCATTTTATTTCAGTGGCTACATTTTTATCTCTATATTAGTAAGATAGAGTTTAATTATTTGGGATTTATAATCATTCTTTATATTTTGTATGGCAAGTCCTCCTATCTAGTTCTTTAGAATCACTTTGTGAATTCTCTCCTCCTCCCAAAATTCTCTTAGGCTTTTGATTGGAATTTATCAGACCTGCAGATTAATTTGGGGGGATTGGCACCCTTGCATCACTGAGTCTTCCAGTCCATGATGGTGATACATCCCTCCATTATTAGATGATCGCTAATATTACTCAGCGAAGTCTTATGATATTCTCCTCCAAGGTCTCAGATATATTTTGTCAGGTTTATTCCTAGGTACTTCATAATTTTTATGCTATTGTAAGTTAAATCATCTTTTAAATTGAATTTTCTAACATTGTTGCTAATGTGTAAAAATTCAACTGATTGGGAGTTCCCTGGTGGTCCAGTGGCTGGGGCACCACACTTCAGTGCAGGGGATCCGAGTTTGATCCCTAGTCAGGGACTGGATCCTGCATGTGGCAGCTAAAAAAAAAATCCTGCAATCCTGCATGCTAAAGTGAGGATCAAAGATCCTGACTGCTGCGACTAGACACTGATATAGTCAAACAAATAAAACAAATGTTTTTTTAATTTAAAATTTTAAAAATGAATTTCATAAATTGATTTTGTATCTAGAAACATAATATTATTCACCTTAATTCTATTATTTTGTGGTGTATTTGTTTGTTGTTTCTTTTTTGATACATTATATGATCTGAAAATAGTGACTGTTTCTTCCTTCTGTTTCTTTTTCTTGTTTTCCTGTATCAGCCAAGACCTCTAGTTCCATACTGAATAGAAGTGATGATAGTGGCAACCTTTGTCTTGTTTGTGAAATTGCAATACTTTGAATGCTTCACCACAAAATATTTGTCATAGCTTTGTGATAACCTGTCCTCAGGATGCCTTCAAATGATTTCTGCCTAATGATATACTCAACCCAATGCTGAATAAAGTTGACCTGTGTAACAAGATATTGTGGAAATGAGGGTGTCATTTCCATGTGCGACTTCTGAGGCTAGATTATAAGAGATACTGCTGCTTCCACTTTGCTCTACTTTGGAAACCAGGTGCTGTGTTGGGCGCCTACTCAAGCAGCCCAATGGCAGGGTCAGTGTGGCAGAGGCCTCTTGTCAGCAGCCAGCATCAATTTGCTAGTTCTGTGAGTAAGCCTCCTTGGAAGTGGGCCCTCCTGGCCTAGTCAAGTCTTCAGGAGACTGCAGTACTGGCCAACATTCTTGACTGAAACCTTGTGCGAAACCCTAGCTTCTGAATTTCTAACCCACAGAAATCATGTGAAAGCATGAATGTTTATTATTGAATGAAGCTATTAACATTGGGGGTAATTTACTGTATAAAATGAATAACAAATGCAGGGAGATTATGTAGAAGCTTTATCAGATTAAGGAAGTTCCCATTGATTTCTACTTTCATAAGATTTCTTTACAATTATGAATTGATGTTGAATATTATATGAATTTTATCCATCTAGTAAGTGAACATATTATCATTCTTTAATATAAAAGCATGATTAGTTATGCTTCCCTGGTGGCTCAGACAGTAAAGAATCTGCCTGCAATGGGGGAGACCTAGGTTTGATCCCTGGATTGGGAAGATCCTCTGGAGGAGGAAATGGCAACCCACTCCAGTATTCTTGCCTGAAGAATCCTATGGACAGAGGAGCCTGGTGGGCTACAGTCCACAGAGCTGCCAAGATTCAGACACAACTGAGTGACACAACACTATGACTATGGTTAGTTATATTGGTTGATTTTCTAGTGTTAAAACAAGCTTGTACTTCTAGGATAAACCCAAGTTGGTCATAACGTATTGCCCTTTTTTACATTATTGGATTTAGTTTTTTAATACTTTATTAGGATTTTTGCATCTATGTTATTGAGTGAGTCTGACCTACAATCTTCCTCTGCCCGCCAGGCTCCTCTGTCCATGGGAGTCTCCAGGCAAGAATACTGGAGTGGGTAGCCATTTCCTTCTCCAGGGGAACTTCCTGACCCAGGGATCAAACTTGGGTCTCCCAGATTGCAGGCAGATTCTTTACCGACTGAGCCACCAGGGAAGCCCCCTTTGTCATAAAGTCCTTGTTGAGTTTTGGTGCCGGGATTTTGCTTTTCATCAGTTGGGGAGTAATTTATTTTTGTCCACACTCTGAATTGGCTTATGTCAAGTGAAATTGTTTGGCCCTTCAATGTGTATTTTAACTCACTGGTAAAACAATCTGGACCTGATTTCTATCTGGGAAGATTTTCAACTATTGTTTCAATGACTTAACAATTATAGAATTAGTCAAGGTTTTTGTTTATTCCTGTGTCTGTTTGAGAAAGCTATATTTTTTTTCTGGAAGTTGATTCAATTCATGCAAGTTTTCATTTATGTTGTTTTTTATCATAATATACTCTTGTTACCTACTTAATCTCTGTCATTTTTATACTTATTACTATTTGGACCCCCCCCCCCGCCCCCGCCCTTACTTGATCAATCTTGCCAGAGATTTAAAATTTTTAATTGAAGCTTTGATTTTGTTCATTCTTTCTGTTATATGAATTTCTTTCTTTTTAAATTGGAGTGTAGTTGATTTACAATTTTGTGTTAGTTTCAGGTGTACAGGAAGGTGATTCAGATACATATATTTCAGATTATTTTCCATTATAGGTTATTATAAGACATTGAATATAGTCCACTGTGTTATACAGTAAATCCTTGTTCCTTATCTACTTTATGTATAGTAGTACAGAGAAGGCAATGGCACCCCACTCCAATACTTTTGCCTGGAGAATCCCAAGGATGGAGGAGCCTGGTAGGCTGCAGTCCCTGGGGTCGCTAGAGTCGGACACGACTGAGTGACTTCACTTTCACTTTTCACTTTCATGCACTGGAGAAGGAAATGGCAACCCACTCCAGTGTTCTTGCCCAGAGAATCCCAGGGACGGGAAGCCTGGTGGGCGGCCGTCTGTGGGGTGGCACAGAGTCGGACACGACTAAAGCGACGCAGCAGCAGCAGCAGCAAGTAGTGAAGTCGCTCGTAGTTTGTCTCTATTAATCCCATACTCCTAATTTATCTCTTCTCCCCATCCCTTTCCATTCTGGTAACCTTAAGTTTGTTTTCTATGTCTGTGAGTTTGTTTCTGTTTTGTAAATAAGTTCATTTGTATCAATTTTTTCTAAGATTCCGTATGTAAGTTATACCAATATTTGTCTTTCTCTATTTGACTTACTTCATTTAGTAAGATATTCTCTAGGTCCGTCCATGTTGCTGCAAATGGAATTATTTTGTTCTTTTTATTGCTGAATAATATTCCATTGTGTATATATACCACATCTTCTTTCTTCATTCATCTGCCAATGGACATTTAGGTTGCTTCCATGTCTTGGCTAATATAAATAGTGCTGCTATGATCATAGGGGTGCATGTAACCTTTTGAATTAAAATTTTTATCTTTTCTAGATATATATCCAGGAGTGGGCTACTGGATTATGTAGAACTCTATTTTTAGTTTTTAAGGAATCTTGATACTGTTTTTCATAGTGGCTACACAAGTTACATTCCCACCAACAGTACAGGAGGGTTCCCTTTTCTGCATACCCTCTTCACCATTTGTCATTCATAGGCTTTTTGATGATGGCCATTGTGACCCAACGTGAGTTGATACTTCATTGTGGGTTTTAATTTGCATTTCTCCATTAGTTAATGATGCTGAGCATTTTTTCATGTTCCTCTTGGCATGCCCAAAAATGTTTTGTGGCAGTGGCACCCCACTCCAGTACTCTTGCCTGGAAAATCCCATGGATGGAGGACCCTGGTAGGCTGCAGTCCATGGGGTCTTGAAGAGTCAGACACGACTCAGCGACTTCACTTTCGCGTTTTTACTTTCATGCATTGGAGAAGGAAATGGCAACCCACTCCAGTGTTCTTGCCTGGAGAATCCCAGGGACAGGGGAGCCTGGTGGGCTGCCGTCTGTGGGGTGGCACAGAGTCGGACACGACTGAAGCGACTTAGCAGCAGCAGCAGCATGTTTTTTTCTATTTTGCATGGTTTTGTTAATAAGTGCTAAGAATTTAGAACACTACCCTGCACATGGAAAGTACTATGTAAAGTCTTACTTTCTGAGGTTATCTTAATTATTTCCTTCATTTTAGTTACTCTTTTTGGATTTATGATTTCCCTTTTCTTAACTTCTTAAGCTATATGCCATTTTGTTCTCATTCTTGAATGACTCGCTCTGGGAGAAGCTAACTGCTGTGTTGGGGGAACACTTAGCAGCCCTAGTATGATCATCCTCTTTTCAAAAGCATTTAATGTTATAAACTTCCTTTTAAGTATTGTTTTAGTTGTATCACATATGTGGTATATGTCACTTAGTTTAAAGTATTTTTGAATTCTAAAGAGTATATACCTTGTTATGTTGGGTATCTTCTAGATCTATTAGATTAAATTGTGAATTATGTTGTTCAGAATTGCTAAACTTTCTGGAATTGATCTGCATTATCTCAAGTAACGCTTTTTGCTTTAACATTGATTTGTCCAATATTAATATAACTAACCTAATTGTTGTTGCTAGTGTTTTCCTGGCGTATTTTTTCCATCTTTTCCCTTGAAAAATTGTTATGGTTTATGTCTCTCTTGTAAAACCTGATATAGATAAACTTACTTTTAATCAATCTGATTAAATGAAACCATTTAACCCATTTACATTTATTGTGATTACAGACATATTTGTATTTCTATGTGATTTCTCTTTGTTCCACCTTCTGGCATGTTTCTTTTTCTATCTTTTCTTGCCTCTTTTAAAGTGATTGAGTATTTTTTCATTCTTTATTTCCCAGTAGTAACTTAGAAATTATACACTTTCTCTATTTTTTTAATGTTTACCCTTGGAATTTTATTATCCATATTCAGCTTTTCAAAGTCCGAAGGTAATCAATGTCTTTACCACACCTGACAATAAAAAAGACTGTAGAAAACTTTGCCTCCAAAGGTCTCCTTTCCAATTTTATGGTATTGTTTTCATGCATTTTAATTCTATGTTGTTTTATTTAAACCCCATAAGACATTGTCATTATTTCATCTAGTTATTGCTTTTTTAGAGTCACCCACATATTTACCACTTTCTTTGCTAATTATTTTGGAAGAAACAGATAATTTTCCTTTTACCTGAATTATAACTCTTAGAATTCCTGCAGTGTTGTGGCCAACTCTCAATATTTGTTTGAAATATTTTTATTTCATTCTTGTTTTTGAAAGATATTAAGTCATGTCTGACCCTTTGAGACCTCATGGACTATACAGTCCATGGAATTCTCCAGGCAAGAATACTGGAGTGGGTAGCATTTCCCTTCTCCAGGGGATCTTCCCAACCCAGGGATCAAACCCAGGTCTCCTGCATTGCAGGCAGATTCTTTACCAACTGAGCTATCAGGGAAGCCCCTTTTCAAAGACAGTTTTACTAAATATACATTTCTAGTTTATGCTTATTTTATTTGAGCATATTGAATACATTACCGTTTTCTGGCTTCCATTGTTCCTACTGAAATGTCAGATGTAAATCTAATAATCTTTCCTTTGAAAGTAGTAACTTCCTGTCTGATTTTAAGATAGTTTTTTTGTTTTGGACGTCCTGCAGCTACACTACACTGTTTCTGAAGATGGGTTTCTTTTTAAAAAAATTTATTTTATTGATGTATAGTTGATCTACAATGTTGTGTTAATTTCTGCTGTATATCGAAGTAATTCAGTTTTACACACACACACACACACACACACACACACACACACAGAGACATTCTTCTTTATGTTCTTTTCCATTATGGTTTATCAAAGGATACTGAATACAGTTTACTGTGCTATACGGTAGGACCTTGTTGTTTATCCATTCTCTATATAATAGCTTGCATCTGATAATCCCAAACTTCCAATCCATCATTCACATCCTCCTCTCCCTTGGAAACCACAAGCCTGTCCTCTGTGTCTGTGAGTCTGGTTCTGTTTCATAGATACGTTAATTTGTGTCATATGTTAGATTTCACATATAAATGATATCATATGGTATTTGTCTTTCTCTTTCTGACTTACTTCACTTAGTATGACAATCTCTAGGTCCATCTATGTTGCTGCAAATGGCATTATTTTCTTCTTTTTTACAGCTGATTAGTATTCCATTGTATATATGTACCACATCTTTCTTTAACCGTGTATCTGTTGATTGACATTTAGGTCGCTTCCATGTCTTGGCTATTGGAAATAAAACTATGCCACATTCTTGAATATCAGCTAGTTTAAAGATTCCTTTTAAACAGATAGTTTAAAAGTTCTGCTTATCTTTTCTGCCATCTCAACTTTGAAGAGATTTACCCCTAAAACTCACTTTTAGTCTTAATAACTTCTCACTGAAGTATGCCCTTACTGTTATCCATTCAACCTTCCTCTGGGTTGTTGGAACCTCAGACGTAGTGCCTGTAATCTGCTTTGTGTGGAGTTTAGGCTAAAATACAGATGGGTCAGTCAAATTGAGGATCTTTTCTAGGATCTATGTCCTTCAGCTATTTCAATTCTCATCTGAACTTACAGATTCTTGTAAAATCCGAGCATTTTCATAAAAGTCTCCTATAAAAACACATATGGAACCTGTAGAAAAAGAGATTAAGGAAGAGGTGGGATGACAATGAGAACTGCTTTTTTTTAAGGTTGGTACTTATAAGCTGAGGTTTTCTTACATAGGCATTATTTTAAGCAGTAATATTTGTGTCCAGTATTGGGCTCACAAAGTTTAAGATGGAGAATTTGACAATGACAGAAGAAGACAACAATGTTAGAAAATATGAACAGTAAAAACAGTGTTAGGGCCTAATAACAAATTTATGACTGACTGTAAGAAGACAATTTAATGATTCCATTGAGAGCCAAATAGGAAGAGACAGAAATTGCTTTAGAAAGGATTTAGGTTGGATATTAGAAAGACCTTTCTGACAACTAAAAGTTATTGGATGCTGGAATTCATTTTCAGAAAAATGGTGGTATCATCTCTGGAAATGTTTAAGGAGAGAACAATCTATTTCCCTTCAGCCTGCTTGGAAGTAGTTCGTTTATTCATTCAACACATATTTAACGGGTGCCTCTGTTCTAGATGCTGTTCTATGTGCAAGAGAGACAGCTGTGAAAACGTAGAAATGAACTTCTGTCATGGAACTTCACATTACAGAGGTGGTGATGGTGAAGGTGATAAATAATGAATAAATGACACAGCAATTTCAGATGATACATGCTATCAAACAGGATAATTAATAAGAAATGACTAATGACTAATAGGACAGGGGACTATATTCAATATCCTGGGATAAAGCATAATGGAAATGAATATAAAAAAAGAAAGTATATATGTGTGTAACTGAGTCATTTTGCTGTATGACAGAGATTGGCATAACATTGTAAATCAACTATACTTCAGTTAAAAGAAATAAATGTAGATATATTCCTAAGTATTTTATTCTTTTCATTGCAATGGTGAATGGAATTGTTTCCTTAATTTCTCTTTCTATTTTCTAATTATTAGTGTATAGGAATGCAAAGGATTTCTGTGTGTTGATTTTATATCTTGCAACTTTACTATATTCATTGATTAGCTCTAGTAATTTTCTGGTGGAGTCGTTAGGGTTTTCTATGTAGAGGATTATGTCATCTGCAAACAGCGAGAGTTTTACTTCTTTTCCAATTTGGATTCCTTTTATTTCTTTTTCTGCTCTGATTACTGTGGCCAAAACTTCCAAAACTATGTTGAACAGCAGTGGTGAGAGTGGGCATCCTTGTCTTCTTTCTGACTTTAGGGGAAATGTTTTCAATTTTTCACCATTGAGGATAATGTTTGCTGTGGTTTTGTCATATATAGCTTTTATTATGTTGAGGTATGTTCCTTCTATTCCTGCTTTCTGGAGGGTTTTTATCATAAATGGATGTTGAATTTTGTCAAAGGCTTTCTCTGCATCTATTGAGATAATCATATGGCTTTTATTTTTCAATTTGTTAATGTGGTGTATTACATTGATTGACTTGCAGATATTGAAAAATCCTTGCATCCCTGGGATAAAGCCCACTTGGTCATGATGTATGATCTTTTTAATGTGTTGTTGGATTCTGATTGCTAGAATTTTGTTAAGGATTTTTGCATTTATGTTCATCAGTGATATTGGCCTGTAGTTTTCTTTTTTTTTTTGTGGCATCTTTGTCTGGTTTTGGTATTAGGGTGATGGTGGCCTCATAGAATGAGTTTGGAAGTTTACCTTCCTCTGCAATTTTCTGGAAGAGTTTGAGTAGGATAGGTGTTAGCTCTACTCTAAATTTTTGGTAGAATTCAGCTTTGAAGCCGTCAACCTGGGCTTTTGTTTGCTGGAAGATTCAAAAGACCTATATATAGAAAAGTATAAAACACTGATGAAAGAAATCAAAGAGGACACTAATAGATGGTGACATACACTGTGTTCATGGATTGGAAGAATCAAGATAGTGAAAATGAGTATACTACCCAAAGCAATCTATAGATTCCATGCAATCCCCATCAAGCTACCAACGGTATTTTTCACAGAGCTAGAACAAATAATTTCACAATTTGTACAAAAAAACCTCAAATAGCCAAAGCAATCTTGAGAAAAAAGAATGGAACTGGAGGAATCAACCTGCCTGACTTCAGGCTCTACTACAAAGCCACAGTCATCAAGACAGTATGGTACTGGCACAAAGACAGAAATATAGATCAATGGAACAAAATAGAAAGCCCAGAGATAAATCCATGCACCTATGGACACCTTATCTTTGACAAAGGAGGCAAGAGTATACAATGGAGAAAAGACAATCTCTTTAACAAGTGGTGCTGGGAAAACTGGTCAACCACTTGTAAAAGAATGAAACTAGAACACTTCCTAACACCATACACAAAAATAAACTCAAAATGGATTAAAGATCTAAACATAAGACCAGAAACTATAAAACTCCTAGAGGAGAACGTAGGCAAAACACTCTCCGACATAAATCACAGCAGGATCCTCTATGACCCACCCCCCAGAATATTGGAAATAAAAGCAAAAATAAACAAATGGGACCTAATTAAAATTAAAAGCTTCTGCACAATGAAGGAAACTATAAGCAAGGTGAAAAGACAGCCTTCAGAATGGGAGAAAATAATAGCAAATGAAGAAACTGACAAAACATTAATCTCAAAAATATACAAGCAACTCCTGCAGCTCAATTCCAGAAAAATAAACAACCCAATCAAAAAATGGGCCAAAGAACTAAACAGACATTTCTCCAAAGAAGACATACAGATGGCTAACAAACACATGAAAAGATGCTCAACATCACTCATTATCAGAGAAATGCTAATCAAAACCACAATGAGGTACCATTTCACACCAGTCAGAATGGCTGCGATCCAAAAGTCTACAAGCAATAAATGCTGGAGAGGGTGTGGAGAAAAGGGAACCCTCTTACACTGTTGGTGGGAATGCAAACTAGTACAGCCACTATGGAGAACAGTGTGGAGATTCCTTAAAAAACTGGACATAGAACTGCCATACGACCCAGCAATCCCAATTCTGGGCATACACACTGAGGAAATCAGAATTGAAAGAGACACGTGTACCCCAATGTTCATCACAGCACTGTTTATAATAGCCAGGACATGGAAGCAATCTATCAACATGGAAGCAATCTATATCAACAGATGAATGGATAAGAAAGCCATGGTACATATACACAATGGAATATTACTCAGCCATTAAAAAGAATACAGTTGAGTCAGTTCTAATGAGGTGGATGAAACTGAAGCCTATTATACAGAGCGAATTAAGCCAGAAAGAAAAACACCAATACAGTATACTAATGCATACATATGGAATTTAGAAAGATAGTAACAATAACCCTGTATGCGAGACAGCAAAAGAGACACAGATGTATAGAACAGTCTTTTGGACTCTGTGGGAGAAGGCAAAGGTGGGATGATTTGAGGGTATAGCATTGAAATATGTATATTATCATATGTGAAAAAGATCACCAGTCCAGGTTCGATACATGAGACAGGGTGCTGAAGGCTGGTGCACTGGGATGATCCTGAGGGATGGGATAGGGAGGGAGGTGGGAGGGGGGTTCAGGATAGGGAACACATGTACACCCGTGGCGGATTCATGTCAATGTATGGCAAAACCAACATAATATTGTAAAGTAATTAGCCTCCAATTAAAATAAATAAATTTATTAAAAAAGAAAAACCATAAAAATAAATAAATAAATGACCAGAGACCTACTTTAGATCAGGTGGTGATGGAAGGAATTTCTGAAGAGAGGAATATATGAAATGAGACATGAAAGACAGGAAGGAGCCACCAGGCATGGATTCACAGAGGAGCATTTCAGTGAATGGAACAGTAGATGCAAAGGTCCAGAGGTAGGAACAAGTTAGGCAGATTTATGAAACCAGAAGTTTCATAACTTTTGGTGTGTGGCTGAAGCCTAGTAAGCAGAACGGGGAGAATAGTTGGAAATAAGGTCAAATAGAATAAACTAGGCCAGGAAGAGCCTGCAAGATATTTGGATTTGATTCTAAGACAATGGGAAGTCATAGGAGGATTTTAAGCAGGGGAGTAGTATCATAATATGGTTAACATTATTGAAAAATGTATTCTGGTTGCTGTGTGAAGAACACTTTAGACAAATGATCGAATAGAAACAGAGAAACATTTGGGAGGCTTCTGTGGAGGTGCAAGCAGAAGATGATGGTGGTTTGGCCAAGAGTGGTAGCAGTAGATGAAAAGAGAAGTAGACAGATACGAAGACTTTTCCCAGTACATCGGTTCTATGATTGTCCAAGGAAATTAATATTTTTATTTCCAAAAGAAAAATAACATAGGCATGCAAGAAGCATGAACATATAACTTTTACTGCCTATGATTTCCCAATGACTTGTACACTTACATTATATGGAAAATTGGAAAGGCATTCTTTGAAACAAGAGCATTGATGAAATCAGTGTCATATGCTGTTATGGAATGGTCTCGATGGAGATGTGTTCTCTGCTTTGTGCATTGACAATGGTTCTTTTCTTCTCAGTCCTCTGAAGTTGCACCATGCTTATTAGTGATGAGGCTAGAAAGATAATTTATGGCACATCATGCAGACCTTTGTATGATAGGCTAAGGACACCATATTTTATTTTATAGGGGAGTCATGGAAGATTTTTCTGAGCAGATGAATACTAGGCTTAAACACTTGTATTAAAAATGTTAATTTGGTAAAGAATGGATCAAAGTGGGAGAGATCCTGGAGATAAGAGAATCACTTATAAAACTCTTAGTTATCCAGGCAAGAAGTAGTGAGACTTTAGACTAGGATAGAGACAGAGATGAGAAAGGAAGGAACTGATGAGATGAGAAAGTTAGGAGGCTGACTTACAGCCTCGAACACAACTTACAGACGGAACTGACTGGAATTAGCAAGTGGAAGAGAAGTAGACAAAGGTTGTTCCTGACATGTTGAATCGAAAAGTAGGATGCTTATTAAGGGAAAGTGAAGAACAGAAAAGGAGATGGTTTGGGGCAAGAGGAAATAGAATGGATCTGTTTCACAATGATGAGAATTATACTTAACATTTCTGAACTATACCATTAAAAATGGTTAAGATGGTAAATTTTATATTATATATTTTTAATCACAATTTTTTTTTTAAAAAAAAGAGGAAATAAAGGAAAGGGTAATAAAGGCAAGCTATTTTGTGTCAGCAGCTGCAATCTGCCAAAGGACAGGCTGGAGAAAGAGAAGAATGCCTTAGTACAGTCAATTACAGGACAAGTCAAGGAGACCCATGGTAACCGTTCAGCTTAAGTTCTGCAAGACTGAAACATGGTATCTAATGGTCTCTGCCTGTCCAAAAGCCAGCCCTCCAAGAAACCCTCTGGTGTTTTATTTTACTCTGGACTTCTGAAGAGATACATTTCATATTAAAAAAAAAAAAAAAAGCACCAAGCAATACAGGAAACTATTCTCACCCAAATGCGCATACCTCTGCTAATGTGCTAGAGGAGCCATGATGAAGTGACACCTCACCTACGGCTTTAGATGGCTTTGGCCTGGCCATTGCCTGAACTGTTTAACTACTCAGGTTTTCTGAGCACCAGCCTAGCTCGCTCCCTGTGAGGGTGATTTATTGGTATGTTTCCCACTAGTCATGGTTATCCCTTCTTTGTCAGTCATTTCTCTAGTCTTTCTCTCTCTCTCTGTAATTCAGCCATATTGAGGTATAATTGACAACTAAAATTATAAGATATTTAAAATGTACATCTTGATTTAATATACATGTACATATGAAAGGCTCCTCCCATTAGTTAATGAACACATCCATCACCTTGCATATTCATCTTTTCTCTTTGTGTGTAGACACTTAAATTCTACTCTCCTAGAAAATTTCAATCGTACGATACCATGTTACCAACTTCTACTCCCCACCACACCCCCACCCCGCCATTTCCTATTACATTTTCCAAGCAACCACTCATCTTTCTATCACTCTAGATTAGTCTGCATTTTTTATAATTTAAAAAAAATTTTATTTAGTTAATGGCAACCCACTCCAGTGTTCTTGCCTGGAGAATCCCAGGGATGGGGGAGCCCCGTGGGCTGCCGTCTATGGGGTCACACAGAGTCAGACACGACTGAAGCGACTTAGCAGCAGTGCTGGGTCTGGAGAAGGCACTGGTGACCCACTCCAGTACTCTTGCCTGGTAGGCTGCAGTCCATGGGGTCGAGAAGAGTCAGACACGACTGAGCGACTTCACTTTCACTTTTCACTTTCATGCATTGGAGAAGGGAATGGCAACCCCCTCCAGTGTTCTGGCCTGGAGAATCCCAGGGACGGTGGAGCCTGGTGGGCTGCCGTCTGTGGGGTCGCACAGAGTCGGACATGACTGAAGTGACTTAGCAGCAGCAGCAGCAGTGCTGGGTCTTTGTGGTTCCAAGGACTTTTCTCTAGCTACAGTGAACAAGGGCTACTCTGTAGTTGCAGTGCGTGGGTTTCTCATCGCAGTAGCTTCTCTTATTGTGGAGCACAGGCTGTAGGGCGTGAGGACTTCAATAGTTGCGGCACGTGGGCTCATTTGTTTCGGCTCCTGGGTTCTAGAGAACAGGCTCAATTGTTGTAGCACACAGGCTTAGTTGCTCCACAGCATGTGGAATCTTCCCAGACTAGGGATTGAACCCATGTCTCCTGCATTGGCAGGCAGATTCTTAACCACTGGACCACCAAGGAAGCCCTAGAATTTTTGATATGGATGGAATCATATACAGTATGTACTTTTTTTGTCTGTGTTATTTCATTCAATATAATGTTTTTGAGGTTTTTCCAAATTGTTCATTTATCAAGTTCATTTCTTTTCTTTTCTTTTTGCTAAGTAGTATTCCATTGCATGAATGTACCACATTTTGCTTACCTGTTCACGTGTAGATGGTCATAAGGGTTGTTTCCAGTTGTTTAATTGCAAAGTTATATCCGACTCTTTCGCAAGGCCATGGACTGTAGCCCACCAGGCTCCTCTGTCTATGGGATTTCCCAGGCAAGAATACTGGAATGGATTGCCATTTCCTTCTCCAGGGGATCTTCCCAACCCAGGGACTGAACCTGGTCTCCTGCATTGCAGGTGGATTCTTTACCACTGATCCACCAGGGAAGCCCTTCCAGTTCTTAGCTTTTACAAAGAAAGCTGCTATAACATTTAATACAAGTCTTTGTATGAACATATACTTTCATTTATTTGGAAGTAAATACTTAGAAATGGAATGACTGGTTCACATGATAAGTCCCAGGAAGGGGGGATTTGGGTTCTAATCAGTGAAAAACTTCAAAATCATTGAATGAATTTTAATCCTTTTTAGTTTAATATAAACTAAAAATTTTAAACTAAAAAAATTTTTAAATTTTAAAATTTAAATTCATGTTCCCAATTTAGTTGGGATCTCTCCCAACCATGGTAGTATAAACCTATCATCGGTATATTGGATGTCCTTAGTTTGTCTTTTGGGGGCTTCCCTTGTGGTTCACCTGGTAAAGAATCCACTTGCAATGTGGGAGATCTGGGTTCAGTCCCTGGGTTGGAAAGATCCCCTGGAGAAAGGTGAGGCTACCCACTCCACTATTCTGGCCTGGAGAATTCCATGGACTGTATAGACCATGGGGTTGCAAAGAGTCGGACATGACTGAGTGACTTTCACTTTTGCTTTAGTTTGCCTTTAATATTTGTCACTTTCTCTTTAATATTTTAAATTTCTTTTTGATTTTGAAGTTTCCTTATTTTTCACCTTCTGTGTCTGTTAAGGTGTTTTCTGTTTGTTTGTTCACTCTGGTGTTCCAGTCTCTGAATTTTTTCTTTTATTTCTAGTTCTTTTATGAGTTCTGTCACTTTATTTCAAGTATCTCTACTTCTGATTTCTACTATTATTTTATGTCTTGGATCATTTAAAAGTGTTTTTCAGTTCATTTTAGAGCAGAATGTAATAGCTTTCACCTATTCCTGGTGTGTTTTCATTTTCACTGTTTGTAAAAATGTTATCTGCTTCTCATTCTCCTTTTCCTCATGATAACCTTTATTGGATTTAATCTTGCTGCTTTTCTGTTGCTTATTTTTATGGGATGTTGGTTTCCCTGAAATTTTATGAGGCAGGCGAGTCATGTTTAAAAATGCCATGTCTTGCTTTCCCACAGTTTCCTGACATTGCTCCCTTCCCCCATTTAATCAGACTCTGTCTTTCCTTGTCTCTATTGATCACCATTACCAGGTGGACACAACTGAGCAACTAAGCACGGCACACGTCAGGTGCATAGTTTTCTCAGGAAGGAGACACGCTGCTTCTGGTTGCTTTGAAAATAAACATTTAAGTGATGTTAAAGTCCATCAAAAATAATTGATGGCACGTATTTGTCTGCAGTTTGAGAGGTCTTGGCATTCAGGACCACTGGATAAAGACCTCCTCTGTGAACTCTAGGCTTCTTTGCTTAAAAAAAAGATTTCTTTAGGGGAACATCCTAGGCTGGAGTCACCCTCTGAGCTGTGCTCTCTCAATGCTGTTTTTCCTTTTTTCCAACTGGATATAAAATTTAGTCTCAGGCCAAAAAAGAAGGACACTATTGAGTTCCACTCAAGAGGCTGTCACAATGGCACAGTAACCAGGACATTCACAAAGTGAGTATCGCTCCACCACTCCTCAAGTGATAAAGAGCAAGTCATTTTACCTTCCTACGCTCAGAGACAAATTCCTTTTGTCTAGTAAATTGTTTCCAAATGCGTCGTAACTTAATTTTTAAAAAGTAAAGAAGATAGGGCATGGGCTTTCCAGTTGCATTTGGTAAGCATCACACCATTTTTACCTAACACCCTGTCCCTTCCTGTACATGCACAATCTGCCTGGCCTCTGAAAGCTTTTGAGTTTGATAAGCTGGAAACTGGGTAATTTTTCCCGTTTTATTGAAATATAATTGATATATAGCATTGTAGAAGTTTAAGGTGTACAACCTGATTCGACAGACATATATATTGCAAGAGGATCACCATTCTGTTTTGTTAATACCCATCACCTGGGACTAAGTTATTTTTAAGGCCATGTTTTTCACGGTGCAAGTGTGCGGATTGTTGAAGTGATGATGCCCGGGCTCCATGCCAGGTTAACTTAATCAAGAATCATGAGCCGTAGCCTAGGAAACTGCGCTTTTAATATGTGCTCTGGAGGATTCCATCATTCACCAAAACCTGAAAACTCTTGCTAAGGTAAGTTCCAATGGTATCATTCTAACATGAATGATTGGGGGATTAAGGATTGCTAAAGATATTCATTTTGTCTATCTGCTATGATTCCGAGAAGGGAAGGACACTTTCCTTACTTTTTAAACAGGTTATTAGAAACAAGGCTGAGCAGTCTTTCTCAAAACAGGGCATTAGGATGCAAAAAATATCATGTATGTAGAGAATCCTTAGATTGTGCAGGTGCTGGAGAGAAGTTCCAGAGATCACAGGTAGCATGACTACTACTGCCAGTAATAAATACCATTCATTAACCATCCTGTGCCAGGCAGGATGTATGGACTTTAAATTACCTCATTTGAGTCCTCTACAGCCTTCAGAGGCAAGTATGACTATCTCCTATTATAAATAAAGGTTCAGAAAGGTTAGGTAAAATTTTAAATGCCCCATAGCCGATCAGTTTTTGGGTTGGGATTCAAATTCAGTTCTGAATGATGCCAAAGTTAGCCAGACCACCTCTGCTCTCTAACTGGGGTGATCAGTGCATGGAAAGGAGACAGTGTGGTCTGGTACTAGGAAATTATGGTTCTGTTGGGTCACAGTCTTTGCCCATGGTGAGAGGAAACATGGAATAGAGGTCTGTTTAGTAAGCACTTCAAGGAGACAGATGGGCATTGTCAATCAATTGTGCTCTGATTTCCTAGAGAACTCAAGAATAGATTCTCATAACCACAGAATAGATTCTCATGGCATTAGTTGTTATTGAATTAAGAAATGGAAACTGTATGCTGCAAGAATTGATTCCTCTTAAAAATTCTGTTTTCCTCTCTAAAACTTGTATAAATGAAACACCAATGAACTTCGGGAGAGCTTTTTAAAAAGACGAGTGGCTGGGCTCCTCCCCAGATTTATGAATCAGAGTTTCTTGAGGGTAGAATCTGGGGATCTACATCTTTTTTAAAAAGTCCCTGGTGATTCTGTTGGTCAGGAAGGTTTGGGAACCATTGGATTAAATAAAATGAACTACTTGGGTTCGGGGGTAACTTTCCTAATTGGAATGGGTCTGATTTGAGTTGCCAGGCAAGCCCTCTCTGGCAGAAAGAGTCTGCTTTCTTCCTTAGCCAATCTCTCCTCCTAATTCGCTTGTACTTCCCACCCTATATCTTCACTGTCCCCATCACCCTCTTTCCCGCCCAAAACTGGCTGGAAAACGACGTTTAGAACAGCAGCGCCACATTGTGGAGAGAAACAGTATTGTACTACAAAAAGCACGACGCGGTCCTCAAGGGTCACTGGGGCTGTGATTACCATTTTGTCCTGCAGAGAGCACCATTTCCTTACATTTTTAGGTGAGGCAGTTTTCTTTCCTTACCTGTGTGGGGTGACCTTAGCAAACATCCTTATAGAAAGGCACAAGATGGAAGGAACATTGCGCCAGACAGAAACCAAAAATCTCCTCGCTGTGAAACCATGGCCAAGCCTTCTGCCGACGTTAAATGCCAATATCTGTGACAGTCTTGCTCAGGGAAAGACTAGAGTGGTCCCCGTTTCCCAGTCAATATTCATTTAAAAAATATCTATCTCAGGTAGTACCTGCTGTAAGGTAGATCTTGGAAAGATTTATTTTTTGTATGATAATTCAAGCATTAATTAATATATCAGACCTCTTATATGGTGCTATTTCTCCACAGTGAGTGACACATTGGCTATATTGATGGAGCAGGTTGGGGTACATTGTGTTCTGATTATTCACCTTTTGATTGATTCCTACCTGGCTAAGTCTCCCTCCATCTCTGTCTGTCTATTTCTCACACTCATACACTCATGTTTCTGATATTTATGGACACCTTTTTCAATGGCCTGATCATCTTTGGTGATCCAGCTAACAAATTAATACAGCTAGAAAGAAGATGCTAAAAGTGTACATAAAATCATAGTCTACCTGGTTGCCTTCTCTTCTTGTTTTGTAACAGTTCCATATTGGCTCCAAAGTTGGGTAGTCACACTGGCCAGGATCTGTGTCTCTGCAGATTTGTGCACGATTTCTTGGCAGATGATGGTGTGGCTTTGTTTCCCTGTTTTGCAGCTTCAGGCTGCTTGGTTTTCTGAACTCTAGAGCTCAGATCTGGAAGCCGGATCACAGGGTCTAGTGCCCTGGTTTCCTTGTGGTTTTGTTTGCTCCAATATGCTTGCTGTCTCCCTAACCAGACTGAAAGCCCCTTGACTGAAGGTTCCAAGCCTAGATCTCTTCTAGCCTTCCGACGTCTACATTGTTGAATAGGCACTGCCTGGTCAACATGAATGTTTGGGCTGACTGAATAATGAGGAGAGGTGTTTTAAGAGAATGAGAGGTGAGGGAGAGCCAGGAAAGAGAAAGGGATTAAAAAATAATGTTTCTAAAAGACTGATTTAACTGACCAGTAGAAGGAGTAGTTTCAGAAAAAAGAAAACAGAAGAAAAGGTCTAATCAGAGACAACATGAAGGGAGGAAATTAGTTTTTTCAAAAAGTGGAAATGCTGTTGTGGACAATAACTTCTGAGAACATATTGTGATTCATACACAAGGAAAATAAGATTTCTTCACTGAATGATGACCAAGATGAATGTTTCAAAAGGTATGCTATGAAAGAAAGTTATACTTTTGGAATGTGTGAGTTGTAAATTCACCCAGTTGGTAAATGAATACAGCTTTAAAACAATAGGCCAGACTTCACATTCTTCCTGAATGTTACAATCAAATATTGAAGACCAAAGCCATTTTGAAATCTGACTTTATTCTTCTATAAGAATCAAGCCAGTATATGTGTCCTTTAAGATTTCAAAGAGTTCTGGTTGTGCTTTAGCTCCCTAGATACCATGAATTGAGGAGGATAGTCTTGCCTTTCCAACACTCAGTTTCATCAGTGAGGCATGTTTTCCATCTGTCTGTCCCAAGTCGCTGAGTCATGTCCGACTCCTTGTGACCCTATGGACTGGGGATTCTCCATCAGGCTCCTCTGGCCACGGGATTCTCCAGGCAAGAGTACTGGAGTGGGTTGCCATGCCCTCCTCCAGGGGATCTTCCCAACCCTGGAATTGAACCCGTGTCTCTTATGTCTCCTGCCCTGGCAGGTGTGTCCTTTACCACTAGCGCCACTATAGCCCTTCCAACACTCAGCCTCATCAGCGAGGCATGTTTGCCAGAGACCCTTATTTAGCATATTTTAATGCTTAGAATTTAGAAAGGATTAAGATTTATTGAAGTAAAAGCACACTTGGAAAATAGATGTTTCATTTCTTATTTTCCCTTGCTTTTTAGTTGCACATATACTTGATAGAATACATCTGGAATGTTGTCAAACAAAACTCAGAACTTTATCACTTTGCTCATATTTTTTCTTTCTTTCTCTCTTCCTTTCTTTCTTTCACATGGAGAAGAGGAGTGCATGTTCTTCCTGCCTGCCCAGGCCCCTGACAAGATACTCCCTTTTCCTGCCTCTTTAATAAACATGTTTTCATACCCCAGCCCTTGCCTCTTTAAATGTCTTCCGGCTTGCCTCTAGTCTCCTGAAAAATGCCCAGCTCTCCTGAGCACCTACCACTTTATATGCCTTCTGTCTACTGAGCTGTCTCTTGGTGTCTGTTCTGTCTCAGGTGCCTGTCCTTTAAGTGTCTAACCTATCCCGGGCTTTGGCCCCTTCATTTAAAACACACACATCACAACTCAGAATTGTATCACTTCACCCCATCTGTTTCTTATTTAACATAATAAGACTTATATAAGTCTTATATAAATCTGTTTCTTATTTAAATAATTTTTTTTTCTGTCTCTGAAGTGATTGTTTTGGCGGTGGTGGCTGTTCAGTTGCTCAGTCGTGTCTGACTCTTTGCAACACCATGCACTGCAGCACGCCAGGCTTCCCCGTCCATCACCAACTCCTGGAGCTTCCTCAGACTCATGTCCATCGAGTCAGTGATGCCATCCAACCATCTCATCCTCTGTCGTCCCCTTCTCCTGCCTTCAATCTTTCCCAGCATCAGGGTCTTTTCCAATGAGTCAGCTCTTCCCAACAGGTAGCCAAAGTATTGGAGCTTCAGCTTCAGGATCAGTTCATCCAGTGAATATTCAGGGTTGATTTCCTTTAGGATTGACTGGTTTGATCTCCTTGCTGTCCAACGGACTCTCAAGAGTCTTCTCCAGCACCACAGTTGAGAAGGCATCAATTCTTCAGTGCTCAACCTTTTTTATTGTTGAGCTTTCACATCCGTACATGACTACTGGAAAAACCATAGCTTTGACTATATGGACCATCATCAGCAAAGTAATGTCTCTGCTTTTTAATATGCCGTCTAGGTTTGTCATAACTTTCCTTCCAAGGAGCAACTGTCTTAATTTCATGGCCGCAGTCACCGTCCACAATGATTTTGAAGCCCAAGAAAATAAAGTCTGTCATTGTTTCCATCGTTTTCCCATCTATTTGCCATTAAGTGATGGGACTGGATGCCATGATCTTCATTTTTTGAATGTTGAGTTTAGGCCAGCTTTTTCACTCTCCTCTTTCACCTACAAGAGGCTCTTTGATTTCTACCTTTAGGATAGTATCATCTGCATATCTGAGGTTGTTGATTATCAGTAATCTTAATTCCAGCTTATCCTTCAACTGACATTTTGCGTGATGTACTCTGCATATAGGTTAAATAAGCAGGGTGACAAATCATAGCCTTGATGTACTCCTTTCCCAATTTGGAACCAGTCCCTTGTTCCATGTCCAGTTCTAACTGTTGCTTCTTGACCTGCATACAGATTTCTCAGGGGCAGGCAAGGTGATATGGTATTCCTATCACTTTAAGAACTTTCCAGTTTGTTGTGATATACACAGTCAAAGGCTTTATCATAGTCAATGAAGCAGAAGTTTTTCTGGAATTCTCTTGCTTTTTCTATGATCCAGCAGATGTTGGCAATTTGATCTCTGATTCCTCTGCCTTTTCTAAATCCAGCTTGTACATCTGGAAGTTCTTGGTTCATCTCATGTAGTTTGAAGGAGACATAATCCACTGATTTTAGTGGAATCAGTGTGAAATGGCTGGGATCTGGATCAGTGACTTGGTCATGGTTGTAAAGAAGAATGAATAAGTCTGAAAACTGTTAACTCTTGGACTGGAGCATACTAGTTAATTGGGTTTCTAATTAACTATGGGTTATGAGAGGACAATTTTGTTTGAAATCTCTCTATATTGCCTTAGTCATTTTCTTGCTTTAATAGGTAGTCTAATGAACATAATTAAACCTTGTCTTACTGATTCAGCATCCTGCAATGCCTCAGGATCATTACTCTGAACATAAAATACACTTGTACACCATACTGTAGCAACAGAAGGTAGAGAAGTTTAAGATGGCTCCCAGACATTTCTGTACTTTTGAAAAAGAAATCTCTGTAATCCGTGCATTTCACTGTATGTGAATTTACCTTAATCAAGTAAATGCCTGTTACATATTGTAGAATAATAGACTATTCACTCCAGAAGAGACTCTTGAGATTATGAAATTTAATGCCATTATTTAATAGATGAGAAAACTAAGACCCAGAAAACAACAAGGAAAACGAGTACAGGACGTCTATGATCAGTGTCGCCTGATTGCAAATCCAGAGGCCCTTTGACTCTGCCATGCTGCAGCTTTCAAATGATTTGGGATTATTGTCATTTGTTTCCCTTCCCCCATAAAAAGTGGAGTCCCTTCTCAAAATTGGCTGTTCAGGGGTTTTGGTCAAATGAATGTAAGCTCCAGTAAAATGAGCTCCCTACGGGAGCCTGTTTTGTTCACTGATGTCTTTTCAATGCCTAGAACAGTTCCTATCCTTTGGAAGGCCCTGAATAAATGTTTGTGAATGAAAGAATGAAACGAAATTGGAATATTTATTTTCTACAAGATAACTTGATTTCAAGTTCATAGGCTACCTCTGCTGCTGTTGCTTCAGTCACCTCCGACTCTGTGCAACCCCATAGACAGCAGCCCTCCAGGCTCCTCCATCCCTGGGATTCTCCAGGCAAGAACACTGGAGTGGGTTGCCATTTCCTTCTCCAATGCATGAAAGTGAAAAGTGAAAGTGAAGTCGTTCAGTCGTGTCCGACCCTCAGCGACCCCATGGACTGCAGCCTTCCAGGCTCCTCCGTCCATGGGATTTTTCAGGCAAGAGCACTGGAGTGGGTTGCCATTTCCTTCTCCAATGCATGAAAGTGAAAAGTGAAAGTGAAGTCGTTCAGTCGTGTCCGACCCTCAGCGACCCCATGGACTGCAGCCTCCCAGGCTCCTCCATCCATGGGATTTTTCAGGCAAGAGTACTGGAGTGGGGTGCCATCGCCTTCTCCGAGGCTACCTCTATCTCTGGGTTAATCTACTCAGCATTCATTAAGACTGATTGTATATAGATTACAGGTTAGAATCATTTGAGCCAAAACTTTGAGTTAATAATTAGAAAAATGAAAGGTATACAATAAATATTAAATAATTATGGTGAAGCATCATGAAACTTTTGTTTCATTTTAACTGTGTATCTCAATTTCAAGCCCCATGTGTTTGAAGGGAGGAGCCCAGATGCTAAACTGTAAAAGCACTCTTTAGATGGTAAAATGGATCAGCAAAAGAGAAAATATCACAACTCAGCTTTGCAAAGCTGTCTGTTAAATATGAGTTCTACATAATAGTCAAATATCTCTTTGAACAAGGCAAACAAAGCCATCAAAGCTAAGGAGAACAGGAAATTCTTGGACACTGTACCCTGTACTTATTTTCAGAGATGCCTTTTGACTCTCAAAATTTGTGAGTATGTTTAAACCATCCAGTAAGTGCTTCAGTATTAAGAAATACCTCAGAAACAAACTCAAAAATGAATGAATTGCAAAACCCCTCTATTTAAGGACCAGTTTAAAATTTAACCGTGTAAACACCTAAGGTTACATGCATACACAGGTGGATACTTGGAGTCATGATTTCAGTAATACAAAATCAGAAGATGTTAACTTATCTACAAAACAAGATCCAGATGTTACCACTTTATATTTCTAAAAATGCTTTTAGATCTCCAGAGGTGTTTGAATTTGTTTTTTCTTGAATCACCACTAAACCATAAGCTCCTCAACGTTGAGGATCATGTCTAATTCCCATTTGTATTGGCAGTGCTTGGCTCAGTGGTGGAAAATAAAGGAACTTAAGTTGAATGAATGAATTTTAGGGACAGACTAAGGGCCTTCTTGGAAATTATAAAGATATGTGGAAACATTAATAGAAAAATGTTTATGGGGTCCAGGAACACTTAACTGGAGTAAAGAGATGGGTAAAGATTAAAGGAAATGCAGACTTATCTTTCTGGACTCCAATCTCCGGTATTTGTGAGCCTGCCTCTAAGCCCCTTAATCCTCATTATCACATATGTCCCCTGCGAGAGCTTTGTGAAAAACATATATGCAAAAACATCTTCACTGTTACTGAAGTGCATTGAAAGGACAGCTTTCTTATAACTTACTTCTAATTTTGCCTGATTTCTGAACTACTGTGCCTATTAGTAAAGAATCTCATACATGCCATAGAGATATTGCTTTCTGAGTAGAAATTTGACTTTCTGTACTCTCTTCTCTCAGCTTTCTTTTCAAATCAACTTTAACCTGTCCAGAACAAGAAGTTATATGGTAGGAGAGATTACAAGGTGGTGGAAATGGGCGTAGAGAATGCAAGGAAGAAGAGACTCTTTCTGAACCTTAAACAAAGAATGTGCAGCCTTTAGGAAGCAAAGGAACTGAAAACACGCTACCTAGGCAAAGTTGATGGAATGTACTTTCTCCTTACTGAAGGGCTGTTAGGTTCCAGTGTCACGAGGAGCTTGGTCTGAGACCTTAGGGGTCAGGGCTGTTGTGAGGGTTGGTTTTCTGTACTTAAGGCTTGGAACGTCATTGTTCATGCCAGGTTTTCCAAAAAGCTGGAAATTTGGGATCAGGAAATTTCAAGATCAGGGCCAATCTATACCTTATCTTCCCATTTTTCTAGTTAGCAATTGGGCTGAATGTGTAAGCCTCCAGTAGTAAGTGGCACTTTAGGTTAATGTTTAATTTACTAACCCTTAGGGAAGGAAGTGTCCGCTTGTATTCTTATCATTGATTTTAAGGTTGCTTAAGGTTGAAGCAGTTCACACAAATGTATTTATTAGTTCTTCCCAACATCAATTTAACACAATAAGGGGAACAAATGATTATACACAACAAATCAAATTCTTGAACCACAAAAAAAGGTTAGCCAACTATTAATCTCAATTTCTCAACAAAAGGAAATTTAGCTGTTGTTCAACATTCTTTGCTCTTATCACTGGTTAGCTTCTTTGCAGAGGAGAAACTGAGAAGCTTAGTGAAATGTCCTAAAATTTCTCAGCACAGCTTTATCTTCTTGCTACTTGAGTGAGGACCTTAACAAAATCTATTTGTGAGAGGTGGTATTCCATCAGCTAAACCCTGGTAATAAGTCCTTTGACCTTTTTCCTCGGACAGAGAATTAGGTGAGGATTAGGGCTGACCTGAGAAATCTGTATGCAGGTCAGGAAGCAACAGTTAGAAGTGGACATGGAACAACAGACTGGTTCCAAGTAGGAAAAGGAGTACACCAAGGCTGTATATTGTCACCCTGCTTACTTAATTTCTATGCAGAGTACATCATGAGATATGCTGGGCTGGAAGAAGCACAAGCTGGAATTAAGATTGCAGGGAGAAATATCAATAACCTCAGATATGCAGATGACACCACCCTTATGGCAGAAAGTGAAGAAGAAATAAAGAGCCTCTTGATGAAAGTGAAAGAGGAGAGTGAAAAAGTTGGCTTAAAACTCAACATTCAGAAAACTAAGATCACGGCATCCAGTCCCGTCACTTCATGGCAAATAGATGGGGAAACAGTGGAAACAGTGTCAGACTTTATTTTTCTGGGCTCCAAAATCACTGCAGATGGTGACTGCAGCCATGAAATTAAAAGATGCTTACTCCTTGGAAGGAAAGTTATGACCAACCTAGACAGCATATTCAAAAGCAGAGACATTACTTTGCCAACAAAGGTCCGTCTAGTCAAGGCTATGGTTTTTCCTGTGGTCATGTATGGATGTGAGAGTTGGACTGTGAAGAAGGCTGAGCGCTGAAGAATTGATGCTTTTGAAGTGTGGTGCTGGAGAAGACTCTTGAGAGTCCCTTGGACTGCAAGGAGATCCAACCAGTCCATTCTGAAGGAGATCAGCCCTGGGATTTTTTTGGAAGGAATGATGCTAAGGCTGAAACTCCAGTACTTTGGCCATCTCATGTGAAGAGTTGACTCATTAGAAAAGACTCTGATGCTGGGAGGGATTGGGGGCAAGAGGAGAAGGGGATGACAGAGGATGAGATGGCTGGATGGCATCATTGACTCGATGGACATGAGTCTGAGTGAACTCCAGGAGTTGGTGATGGACAGGGAGGCCTGGCGTGCTGTGATTCATGGGGTTGCAAAGAGTCGGACACGACTGAGCGACTGAACTGAACTGAAGGCAGGATTAGGCTTCCCTGGTGGCTCAGATGGTAAAGCGTCTGCCTACAATGCAGGAGACCCGGGTTCGATCCCTGGGTCGGGAAGATCCTCTGGAGAAGGAAATGGCAACCCACTCCAGTACTCTTGCCTGGAAAATCCCATGGACAGAGGAGCCTGGTAGGGTACAGTCTATGGGGTCGCAAAGAGTCGGACACGACTGAGCGACTTCACTTTCACTTTCTTTCAAGGAAAAATGATGAACTAATCAGAGGGAAGAATCCCTGGGGGAGGGCATAGCAACCCACTCCAGTATTCTTGCCTGGACAGTCCCCTGGACAGAGGAGCCTGGTGGGCTACAGTCCATGGGGTTGCAAAAGAGTCAGACACAACTGAAGCGACTTAACACACACAAGGCAAAATGATGAACTAATCAGAGTTCTCTACACTACTCTCCTCCCCCTTACAGGCATGCACCCCAGAGCCGCCTCCTCAGCCCTAGCCTCACCTCCCTGATATCCCCTCATCTACCTATGAGAGGTGGGGCTTGATTACAGTCAAACTCTATTGTCCCTCTCTCTCTGTTTTTTTTTTAATTCAAGTTATTCATTTTATCCTCTCTGAAATCTAAACTGATTTTAAAGATGACAGTGAACTAGTCTGATAAATTAGTTTGAATGAGCCACTTACATTTGCTAAATTAATTTTCTTTCCACTTTCACCTTAATTCACTCTGGCTTTTTTACCCACCACTGAATTGACCCTGATTATTGGTTACCTTCCTTGCTTGAGTTCCTAGATGCATTGGACATGTTGACCCCTCCTTCTTTCTTAAAATTCTTCTCTTAAACTTCAGACTCCAATTTTTCCTGGTTTTCCTCCTACCTAGAACACTCTGGCCATTTCTCTATCTCCTTTGTCGATTGCTACTCTTTTGCACAATCCTTAAATATTACTTCCTCAGAGTGCTCTCCTAGGATCTCTTTCCTTATTCTAAAGCTTCTGGTTTGTGTGCTTAGTTGTTCAGTCATGTCCAACTCTTTGCAACCCCATGGACTGCAGCCCACCAGGCTCCTGTGTCCAGTGGGATTCTCCAGGCTAGAATACAGGAATGAGTCACCATGCCCTCCTCCAGGGGATCTTCCCAACCCAGGGATTGAACCCAGGTCTCCCACATTGCAGGCAGATTCTTTACCAGCTGAGCCATCAAGGAAGCCCAAGAATACTGGAATGGGTAACCTGTCTGTTTTCCAGGGGATCTTCCCAACCCAGGAATCATATTGGGGTCTCCTGCATTGCATGTGGATTCTTTACCAGCTGGGCTCACTTCTGGTTTGGCTGTCTCAAATCCTCCATGACTTTGACCATCTTCTCTACACTCCTGACTCCCACATCTCTCCAGCTCATCTGTCTCTCCCAAGGTTTAGACATGTATTTCCAATTGCTTCCAGGACACTTCCCCTGGGATGTTTCACAGGAACCTGCAACTCAGCATGGTCAAAACTCATTCTCCACATTTCATCTTCTTCCTCCATGCCCTGAACTCGGTAAATGATGCCACCATAAACCCATTTGCTTATAACCCAAAATACAATTTAACCAATAAACAGTTTTTAAACACTGTTGTGTATCACATACTCTGCTAGCACATGAACACAGAAATAAGGTATTGGATAAGACTGGCCCCTGCCCTTGGGTTGCTTATAAGCCAGAAGGGAAGGCAAACATTAAACAATCACACAAATACCCAATTCATCATAATTGTTGTAAGCACTACCAAGGAAAAGACAAGGAAGGAATCATCTTTGACTCTGTCTCCTTTCCACACCTATCAATTCTATCTATCCTCTCAGTTGTAACTCCTAAGTATCTCTTCAGTTTGTCCCCTTCCCTCTTTTCTGTTGCCACCAATAGCTGTCCTTTGATCTGAAATACTTTCCTAACACTTTTCCTGTGTCTGCTCCTGTGCCTCTACTCTATTCACCACACTATATCCACAGTGATCTTTTGCAATGCACGTCGGTTTGTCACTTTCCTATTTAACACCCTTCAGTAGAATAAGATTGTTTACATAAAAAAGCTAATAAAGTTGATAAATTAATAAATAGAGGTGAAAACATGATCTGGGGTTATTGAGGAAAAGTCTAGGAGTGGTTCAGAGAGGAAAAATGATTTGACTTCCCATTATAAACTTATCCTCACCATTTGATCTGCTTTATGTATATGTATTACTTTAATAAAAATGAGTGAGTGGTGACCATTTTGTAATGTATAGAAGCATCCAGTCACTGTGTTGTGCTCCAGGAACTAATATCGTGTTACAGGTCAGTTATCCTTCAAAAACACACAAACTCATAGCAAAAGAGATCAGATTTGTGGTTACCAGAGGTGAGGGGTAGGAGAGGGGGAAACTGATGAGTGTGGTCAAGAGGGACAAACTTTAATTTATAAGATAAACAAGTACTAGGGAGGTGCAACATGAGAAACATAATTAACATTGCTGCTTGCTACATATGAAAGTCGTTAAGGGAGTAACTCCTAAGAGATCTTATCACAAGGCAAAAATTTTTTCTTTAATTTTCTGTCCACATGAGATGATAGATGTTCACTAAACTTATGGTGATTATCATTTCGTGATGTTGTTGTTCAGTCGCTCAGTTTTGTCTGACATTTTGTGACCCTCATGGACTGCAGCACGTCAGGCTTCCCTGTCTATCACCAAGTCCTGGATTATGCTCAGACTCATGTCCGTCGAGTCGGTGATGCCATCCAACCATCTCACCCTCTGTCGTCCCTTTCTCCTCCTGGCTTCAATCTTTCCCAGCATCAGGGTCTTTTCCAATGAGTCAGCTCTTCCCAACAGGTGGCCAAAGTATTGGAGCTTCAGCTTCAGCATCAGTTCATCCAATAAATATTCAGGGTACAGCATACTGATTTGACTTACATCATGAAATGTATGTAAGTCAAATCAGTATGCTGTACACCTTAAGTGTACACAGTGCTGTATGTCAACTGTATCTCAGTATAACTGGAAGGAAAAAAAATAAGGCAATACTGCTCTGTAAAAAAAAAGTATTGAAAATTAGTATACTTGGACCAAGTAGTATGCGTGGGCTTCCCTTATGGCTCAGTTGGTAAAGAATCTACCTGCAATATGGGAGACCTGGGTTCAGTCCCTGGGTTTGGAAGATACCCTGGAGAAAGGAAAGGCTACCCACTGCAGTATTCTGACCTAGAGAATTCCATGGACTGTATAGTCCATGGGGTTGCAAAGAGTCAGACACAAAGTGAGCGACTTTCACTTTCATACTTGGACCAAGGCGAGAGGAATCTGTGTCCCAAGTCCCAGGTTTTAGGGCCCCTTTGATCCTTCTTTCAATAGGTGGAAGCATCTGTGGGACCAAGCGGCTGTGTCCACCCTGAATCTGTATTCACCTCCTTTTCCACTAGGTTTTGGGGACTTGGAACCCTAGCACTTCTTGCCCAAGTGGCCTCAAACCCACTTCCAGAGCCTGTGTGGGCCTCTTCCCCGGTCTACCCTCTAAGGGTGGACTGCGCCACCTGTGCACACGTCACCACATCCCTGGTGTGGCTGTTTGAAGGGCACAAAACTGGAACTGAAAGGTGGGGATTAGAGAGTTAGCCTGGAGGAGCACAGGACCTCCGAGAATGGCAAGGCCTGGGGAAGGGTCTAGAGGCTGGAACTTGGGAGCCAGCTCTCACCACACTTTCTGGTGTGGAAGTCTGTGGCATTTGGGAATTCTAAATCCAAATCTAGGCTTTAAAATATGGAGGCATTTATGTGTTGCAGCAGAAGGAGAGATGACATCTCTGTCCTCTTTTAACATTTTATCAGGTTTGTTTGTCAATTGTAAATATTTAAGTACAATATATGAGCCTTCGTTTGTTCTCTTGCCATAGTTCTGCAAATATTAGGGCCAAACATGTTGAAAATCCTCCTGATAACTTAGGAAAGGGTGGTTTTAAAGCCTTCTGGATATATCTGTTCCTTTTATCATAAAATTTAAAACTGCTTGTAAACATTTCACAAGTCAGGTTGGCATGGGCGTAACTCAGCTATGGGAAAACCCAGCCTGGGCCAAGCAGCCACTTCAGAGATCCGAAAGGTCAGTGACTGAAGGTGACACAATCTGGTCAGGCCAGCCCCAACTCTCCTCGGCATCTCAGGATGAACGTGTGGCTGTCTTAACTCCATTCGGATTGAACCTAACTGCACTGGTTGCGTGTGACTTTCCATATGATTTACCTTGTTCTTGTTACCAAATCAAAGAATTCATGTTCACTTTATGGAATGTTCATATTTTCAAACTGGCCCAAGTTTGTAGTTTTGTAAAAAGTTGAAACTACTCTGATTCTCTTTCTCTCCTTTCCTTTCTTTCTTCTTGAAGACAGGACAAAGTCCCCAAAAGAAAGTCCCCCCCAAAAGAAAGTCATTGTAAATTTCTTTAGTAAACAAGCTTTTCATTGGGAAGAAAACCGACCAACTTATGAGCCCAGAGTCCAGGACTGTGACTTTCCATCCTGTTTCTAAGAGGGTCCCATCGTGTGCTCTTCAACAAATGCTGTAGTTTCTTCATGCCTCTTTTCCTTCATCTCTAGCCACACAGAACTGAGGTTTCTGTCCTACTGCCCAAAGGAAGTGGCTATCTGCATAAACTGAATAAGGAAAGAAAAGTACACAATGTCCTGTGAATATGTTTTATTCATGAGCAACAGTATGAAAGCAGAGTACAGTGATGAAAGAACTATTGGTCACAGAGGGTATTTTTTCCCCAGCCACACCCACATACTGACAACGATCTCAGCCACTTGCATTTTGTCTGATTACAAAGAGGTAACAGAAAAAATTCTGGCTGCACCAGAGTCCCACTTCACATAAAGTGGACATTTTTGGAGGCAAGATTCATGAGTACCAAGACTAAGGGGTAGTCACAAGGACAAAGGTCTCTACCAGCTCCAAAATCCTAGAATTTTAAATTGTTTGAGAGTAGGCATGCTCAGCTGAACAGGAGAACTACTTCTCTTTTCAATGTTAGTGTCAAAATTTTGGCTTGCCTTATCTGTCTGAGATTGAATTTGATACTTTATCTTAATCTGGGATTAAGTCAGTTGAACTCACAGACTAAGAAATATCAGATCAGATCAAATCAGATCAGTTGCTCAGTCGTGTCTGATTCTTTGCAACCCCATGAATCACAGCACGCCAGGCCTCCCTGTCCATCACCAACTCCCAGAGTTCACTGAGACTCATGTCCTATAGGATTAGAAAATTTTATTAGCTTTGTTGGATGAATCCAAAAGGTAGGAAGGTATCCCTTTTACTGGCATCCGAAAAAGGTTGACCAACATCTTTTCCTTTTACTGAATCACTCGCTAAGTTGCCAGACTGAGGGGAAAGGAGTATGGATGTCCAAGCTAAGGATAATTGAAGGTAAGCCCTTCAGTAGTAGACCAGGAACAGGGCTGTGAAGGGTCTGTTGTCTTTTTCTTCCCAAACAGAGGGTAGAGTGGAATGAATATATGGGACAGTGACAGAAAAGTGCATGTCTCAGAAAATGGAGAGAACTACCGACAGAAGAAGCAGAGACAACTCCTGTTGATTCCTGCCTGAAGCCATCATTATGCCCTCTGGCTTCTGCATTCTGGCACCACTGAATGTTAGCCCCTATGCCTGACTGGAGAGACTCACCATTCTCCTTATCCCACGCACCATTCTTATAAAGTCCCTGATTGAATATATGTTGTGAAGAGTTCCACTTTCTTCATACAAGTCTAGTAACTGCAGGAAGTATTACATTCACCCACCTTGAAGTTTGGACACATTACTGTAGGTCTTGTGTGCTGGTCCTCCATCACCAAGTGAGATGAGTGAATTCCTGTGTGTTTTCTCCTGATTTTTGTGGCAACTAACTCACTGCAACAATAGCTTTTTCTGTGAAATGTTCAAAGAAGATAAAAACATTACACTTGATTTTGCAAATGTCTTCATGAAAAGAATCTTTTTTTTTTTTTCTTGGAATCTGCAGAAGGCTAGATGCAAAGGGAATTTCCTTCATGAAGGAAAAGCTAAAGATTCTCACTATGATAGGCAAGTACTTACCTCTTATCTTCCTTCATGAAAGATTATCATTTCCCATTCCAATTCTTTGTAAGGTAAACCTGTTCATAGATTTTGGCTTCAAACTAAGCTTCCACTGATATGTCCAAGTCATCAGTGTAGCTGAGTTGACAACAAGGAGTCTGTGGGTGTGGATATCTTTAGTATCTGCTGTATCTCTTTCCCAACCTAAAATCTGGGAAGGTTGCATATTAGTCTTTTTAATACAGAGGATTTACAAGCCAATATGGAATATTCTCACCTAAGTTTAAGACTAGAGACCTCTTTAAGAAAATTAGATATACCAAGGGAATATTTCATGCAAAGATGGGCTCAATAAAGGACAGAAATGGTATGGACTTAACAGAAGCAGAAGATATAAAGAAGAGGTGGAAAGAATACACAGAAGAACTCTACAAAAAAGATCTTCATGACCCAGATACCCATGATATGTGATCACTCACCTAGAGCCAGATCCTGACATGTGAAGTCAAGTGGGCCTTAGGAAGCATCACTACAAACAAAGCTAGTGGAGGTGATGGAATTCCAGTTGAGCTATTTCAAATCCTGAAAGATGAAGCTGTGAAAGTGCTGCACTCAATATGCCAGCAAATTTGGAAAACTCAGCAGTGGCCAAGGACTGGAAAATGTGTTTTCATTCCAATCCCAAAGAAAGGCAATGCCAAAGAATGCTCAAACTATTGCACAATTGCACTCATCTCACATGCTAGTAAAGAAATGCTCAAAATTCTCCAAGCCAGGCTTCAACAGTACGTAAACCATGAACTTCCAGATGTTCAACCTGGATTTAGAAAAGGCAGAGGAACCAGAGATCAAATTGCCAACATCTTCTGGATCATCAAAAAAGCAAGAGAGTTTCAGAAAAACATCTACTTCTGCTTTATTGACTACGTCAAAGCCTTTGACTGTGTGGATCACAACAAACTGGAAAATTCTTAAAGTGACGGGGATAACAGACCACCTGACTTTCCTCCTGAGAAATATGTATGCAGGTCAAGAAGCAACAGTTAGAACTGGACATGGAACAATGGGGTGGTTGCAAATTGGGAAAGGAGTATGTCAAGGCTGTATATTGCCACTCTGTTTATTTAACTTATAGGCAGAGTACATCATGTGAAGTGCCAGGCTGGATGAGGCAAGCTGGAATCAAGATTGCCATGAGAAGTATCAATAACTTCAGATATGCAGACGATACTACCCTAATGGCAGAAAGCAAATAAGAACTAAAGAGCCTCCTGATGAAAGTGAAAGAGGAAAGTGAAAAATTTGGCTTAAAACTCAACATTCAAAAAACTAAGATCATGGCATCTGGTCCCATCAGTTCAGTTCAGTTCAGTCGCTCCATCATGTCCAACTCTTTGTGACCCCATGAACTACAGCACACCAGGCCTCCCTGTCCATCACCAACTTCCGGAGTTTACCCAAACTCATGTCCATTGAGTCGGTGATGCCATCCAACCATCTCATCCTCTGTAGTCCCCTTCTCCTCTTACCCTCAATCTTTCCCAGCATCAGGGTTTTTTCCTATGAGTCAGTTCTTCGCATCAGGTGGCCAAAGTATTGGAGTTTCAGCTTCAACATCAGTCCTTCCAATGAACAACTAGGACTGATCTCCTTTAGAATGGACTGGTTGGATCTCCTTGCTGTCCAAAAGACTCTCAAGAGTCTTCTCCAAAACCACAGTTCAAAAGCATCAATTCTTCAGTGCTCAGCTTTCTTTATAGTCCAACTCTCACATCCATACATGACTACTGGAAAAACCATAGCCTTGACTTTGTTGATTGTTGGGGGCCAGAGTGAGGTACTCCGCCCGTGACAAAGGTCATGAGGAAGGAGGCTCGACATACGCAAAGGCGGGATCGAGCCTCAGGAGTCCCCCTGGAACTCCTCGAGCTTCTACCCCCATAACCAGAGCCTGCCTACTTTACTACTTTGTGCTTACCTACAACTCTGACTTTATGGGGGGCTGTCCCCCACCACCTCTTTCGGAGAAGGAGTTAACCTAGAGCTCCAGTTAATAGTAATTCCTGGGCGTGATAAGAGTGTTTTAACCTACAAACTCCTCTGAAGGTTCTCTAGCATGCCTGACAGGCTTGTCCGGCCACATGTGATTGCTCACAGCCTCCCAACCGTGAGAGGCACAAGATGCTTTAAACCTTCTAAAAACAGGTTCCTTAGAAAAGTTAGAAAACTATAAGTATAAGTATAGTGGGCTGATTAGAAATTGTATTGGTGAAGGGTTTTTCATTTGTTGAGCCAATATTTGTTGCTAAGTCTCCACATCCCCTGCCCTTACACACATTAATGAATATATAGAAGAAATAAGTATTAACCTTTGATATTAGTCACGTTAGACCTTAGGCTAAGTAAATTCTTTCCTTAACTAAAACCCACTACACCGTCACCCTATAAGAATGTAACTTTATTTGGGTGTTGTCTGTTTTAAGAATAATCACCCCTGGAGAAATAAGTGTCCTGGTTGACTGACTGTTGTCACAAGGAGAGGGTCATAAATTGTCAGCAGGCCCCCTTGGCCAGAAGATGATGTAACACCCCTAAGACCTCTGTATACATTTGTATGAAGCACCTGACTTTGATAAAAGTCAGGACTGCTGACCCCGCGTGACTTTTGCATAACATCTCAGTGTATAAAAGTAGACCATGGAAAATAAAGAATTGGGATCAGTTCCTCGAAAGACTGGTCTCCCCATGTCGCTCTCTCTCTCACTCTGGTTGAGTCTCCATCTGGAGCGCGGAACCCGCCATGCTTACTAATTATGCCTGGGCTTCTAAGATCCGACCAGGGAGGCCTCAGTGTCTCCTCTCCTTCGGGAGAACGGAAGGACGCCTGCGGCCTACGTAAGTGGTGCAAACTTCTTGTCTTGAAGAAGTTTGGTCTCCCGCGTAAACCAAGCTACTCAGCCTCTGTTCTCCACTGAATTTTCCTACTGAGCTATCCTCATTCTATTATTCTTTATATCTTTGATGAATATTTAAATAGTCGCCTAAGCCGTCTCCCCTTCGAATACCCTGGATCAGCCGGGGCTGGACCCCGGCAGTTGATGGCTACTCCATTTCCTAGCCATCATGGTCAACAAAAGAGTCTGAAATGCAGTACTTGGATGTAATCTCAAAAATGACAAAATGATCTCTGTTCATTTCCAAGGCAAACCATTCAATATCACAGTATTCCAAGTCTATGCCCCGACCAGTAACGCTGAAGAGGCTGAAGTTGAACGGTTCTATGAAGACCTACAAGACCTTTTAGAACTAATACCCAAAAAAGATGTCCTTTTCATTATAGGGGACTGGAATGCAAAAGTAGGAAGTCAAGAAACATCTGGAATAACAGGCAAATTTGGCCTTGGAATGCAGAATGAAGCAGGGCAAAGACTAATAGAGTTTTGCCAAGAAAATGCACTGGTCATAGCAAACACCCTCTTCCAACAACACAAGAGAAGACTCTACACATGGACATCACCAGATGGTCAACACCAAAATCAGATTGATTATATTCTTTGCAGCCAAAGATGGAGAAGCTCTATACAGTCAGCAAAAACAAGACCAGGAGCTGACTGTGGCTCGGATCATGAACTCCTTATTGCCAAATTCAGACTTAAATTGAAGAAAGTAGGGAAAACCACTAGACCATTCAGGTATGACGTAAATCAAATCCCTTATGATTATACGGTGGAAGTGAGAAATAGATTTTAGGGACTAGATCTGATGGATAGAGTGCCTGATGAACTATGGACTGAGGTTCGTGAATTGTACAGGAGACAGGGATCAAGACCTACCCATGGAAAAGAAATGCAAAAAAACAAAATGGCTGTCTGGGGAGGCCTTACAAATAGCTGTAAAAAGAAGAGAAGTGAAAAGGAAAGATATAAACATCTGAATGCAGAGTTCCAAAGAATAGCAAGAAGAGATAAGAAAGCCTTCCTCAGTGATCAATGCAAAGAAATAGAGGAAAACAACAGAATGGGAAAGACTAGAGATCTCTTCAAGAAAATTAGAGATACCAAGGGAACATTTCATGCAAAGATGGGCTCAATAAAGGACAGAAATGGTATGGACCTAACAGAAGCAGAAGATATTAAGAAGAGATGGCAAGAATACACAGAAGAACTGTACAAAAAAGATTTTCACGACCAAGATAATCACAATGGTGTGATCACTCACCTAGAGCCAGACATCCTAGAATGTGAAGTCAAGTGGGCCTTAGAAAGCGTCACTACAATCAAAGCTAGTAGAGGTGATGGAATTCCAGTGGAGCTATTTCAAATCCTGAAAGATGATGCTGTGAAAGTGCTGCACTCAATATACCAGCAAATTTGGAAAACTCAGCAGTGGCCACAGGACTGGAAAATGTCAGTTTTCATTCCAATCCCAAAGAAAGTCAATGCCAAAGAATGCTTAAACTACCACACAATTGCACTCATCTCACATGCTAGTAAAGTAATGCTCAAAATTCTCCAAGCCAGGCTTTAGCAATACATGAACCGTGAACTTCCAGATGTTCAAGCTGGTTTTAGAAAAGGCAGAGGAACCAGAGATCAAATTGCCAACATCTTCTGGATCATCAAAAAAGCAAGAGAGCTCCAGAAAAACATCTATTTCTGCTTTATTGACTATGCCAAAGCCTTGGACTATGTGGAGCACAATAAACTGTGGAAAATTCTGAAAGAGATGGGAATACCAGACCACCTGACCTGCCTCTTGAGAAACCTATATGCAGGTCAGGAAGCAACAGTTAGAAGTGGACATGGAACAACAGACTGGTTCCAAATAGGAAAAGGAGTACATCAAGGCTGTATATTGTCACCCTGCTTATTTAACTTATATGCGGAGTACATCATGAGAAACGCTGGGCTGGAAGAAGCACAAGCTGGAATCAAGATTGCTGGGAGAAATATCAATAATCTCAGATATGCAGATGACACCACCCTTATGGCAGAAAATGAAGAGGAACTAAAAAGCCTCTTGATGAATGTAAAAGAGGAGAGTGAAAAAGTTGGCTTAAAGCTCAACATTCAGAAGACGAAGATCATGGCATTCGGTCCCATCACTTCATGGGAAATAGATGGGGAAACAGTGGAAACAGTGTCAGACTTTATTTTTTGGGGCTCCAAAATCACTGCAGATGGTGACTGCAGCCATGAAATTAAAAGATGCTTATTCCTTGGAAGAAAAGTTATGACCAACCTAGATAGCATATTCAAAAGCACAGACATTACTTTGCCAACAAAGGTCCGTCTAGTCAAGGCTATGGTTTTTCCAGTGGTCATGTATGGATGTGAGAGTTGAACTGTGAAGAAGGCTGAGCTCTGAAGAATTGATGCTTTTGAAGTGTGGTGTTGGAGAAGACTCTTGAGAGTCCCTTGGACTGCAAGGAGATCCAACCAGTCCATTCTGAAGGAGATCAGCCCTGGGATTTCTTTGGAAGGAATGATGCTCAGGCTGAAACTCCAGTACTTTGGCCACCTCATGCGAAGACTTGACTCATTAGAAAAGACTCTGATGCTGGGAGGGATTGGGGGCATGAGGAGAAGGGGACGACAGAAGATGAGATGGCTGGATGGCATCACTGACTCGATGGAGTTGAGTCTGAGTGAACTCTGGGAGTTGGTGATGGACAGGGTGGCCTGGTGTGCTGCGATTTATGGGTCTCAAAGAGTCGGACACGACTGAGCGACTGAACTGAACTGAACTGACTTTGTTGACAAAGTAATGTCTCTGCTTTTTAATATGCTGTCTAGGTTGGTCATAACTTTCCTTCCAAGGAGTAAGCATCTTTTAATTTCATGGCTGCAATCACCATCTGTAGTGATTTTGGAGCCCAGAAAAATAAAGTCTGACACTGTTTCCACTGTTTCCCCATCTATTTGCCATGAAGTGACGGGACTGGATGCCGTGATCTTAGTTTTCTGAATGTTGAGTTTTAAGCCAACTTTTTCACTCTCCTCTTTCACTTTCATCAAGAGGCTCTTTATTTCTTCTTCACTTTCTGCCATAAGGGTGGTGTCATCTGCATATCTGAAGTTATTGATATTTCTCCCAGAAATCTCGATTCCAGCTTGTGCTTCCTCCAGCCCAGCGTTTCTCATGATGTACTCTGCTGCTAAGTCGCTTCAGTTGTGTCCGACTCTGTGCGACCCCTGAGATGGCAGCCCACCAGGCTCCCCCGTCCCTGGGATTCTCTAGGCAAGAATAGTGGAGTGGGTTGCCATTTCCTTCTCCAATGCATGAAAAGTGAAAAGTGGAAGTGAAGTCGCTCGGTCGTGTCTGACTCTAATCGACCCCATAGACTGCAGCCTACCAGGCTCTTCTGTCCATGGGATTTTCCAGGCAAGAGTACTGGAGTGGGGTGCCATTGCCTTCTCCATGATGTACTCTGCATATTGTCACCTTGCTTATTTAACTTATATGATGTACTCTGCATATAAGTTAAATAAGCGGGGTGACAATATACAGCCTTGACATACTCCTTTTCCTATTTGGAACCAGTCTAGTTCTAACTGTTGCTTCCTGACCTGCATATAGGTTTCTCAAGAGGCAGGTCAGGTGGTCAGGTTTCCCATCTCTTTCAGAATTTCCCACAGTTTATTGTGATTCACACAGTCAAAGGCTTTGGCATAGTCAATAAAGCAGAAATAGATGTTTTTCTGGAGCTCTCTTGCTTTTTCGATGATCCAGTGGATATTGGCAATTTGATTTCTTGTTCCTCTGCCTTTTCTAAAACCAGCCTGACCATCTGGAAGTTCACGGTTCATGTATTGCTAAAGCCTGGCTTGGAGAATTTTGAACATTAATTTACTAACATGTGAGATGAGTGCAATTGTGCAGTGGTTTGAGCATTCTTTGGCATTGCCTTTCTTTGGGATTGGAATGAAAACGGACCTTTTCCAGTCCTGTGGCCACTGCTGAGATTTCCAAATTTGCTGGCATTTTGAATGCAGCACTTTCACAGCATCATCTTTCAGAATTTGAAATAGCTCAACTGGAATTCCATCACCTCCACTAGCTTTGTTCATGTGATTTTCCTCGGGCCCACTCAAGTTCACATGTCAGGATCTGGCTCTAGGTGAGTGATCACACCATCATGATTATCTGGGTCATGAAGATCTTTTTTATACAGTTCTTCTGTGTATTCTTGCCACCTCTTCTTAATATCTTCTGCTCTTGTAGGTCCATACCATTTCTGTCCTTTATTGAGCCTATCTTTGCATGAAATGTTCCCTTGGTATCTCTAATTTTCTTGAAGAGATCTCTAGTCTTTCCCATTCTGTTGTTTTCCTCTATTTCTTTGCATTGATCACTGAGGAAGGCTTTCTTATCTCTCCTTGCTATTCTTTGGAACTCTACATTCAAATGGGTATATCTTTCCTTTTCTCCTTTGCTTTTTGCCTCTCTTTTCACAGCTGTTTGTAAGTCCTCCTCAGACAACCATTTTGCTTTTTTGCATTTATTTTTCTTGGGGATGGTCTTGATCCCTGTCTCCTGTAAATGTCACGAACCTCCACCTGTAGTTCATCAGGCACTATGTCTATCAGACCTAGTCCCTTAAATCTATTTCTCACTTCCACTGTATAATCATAAGGGATTTGATTAAGTCATACATGAATGGTCTAGTGGTTTTCCCTACTGTCTTTAATTTAAGTCTGAATTTGGCAATAAGGAGTTCATGATCCGAGCCACAGTCAGCTCCTGGTCTTGTTTTTGCTGACTGTATAGAGCTTCTCCATCTTTGGCTGCAAAGAATATAATCAATCTGATTTTGGTGTTGACCATCTGGTGATGTCCATGTGTAGAGTCTTCTCTTGTGTTGTTGGAAGAGGGTGTTTGCTATGACCAGTGTGTTCTCTGGGCAAACTCTATTAGCTTTTGCCCTGCTTCATTCTGCATTCCAAGGCCAAATTTGCCTGTTATTCCAGGTGTTTCTTGACTTCCTACTTTTGCATTCCAGTCCCCTATAATGAAAAGAACATCTTTTTTGGGTGTTAGTTCTAAAAGGTCTTGTAGGTCTTCATAGAGCCATTCAGCTTCAGCTTGGTCCCATCACTTCATGGCAAATAGATGGGGAAACAATGGAAACGGTGACAGACTTTATTTTGGGGGGCTCCAAAATCACTGCACATGGTGACTATAGTCATGAAATTAAAAGACGCTTGCCCCTTGGAAGAAAAGCTATGACCAACCTAGACAGTGTATTAAAAAGCAGAAACATTACTTTGCCAACAAAGGTCTGTCTAGTCAAAGCTCTGGTTTTTCCAGTAGTCATATATGGATGTGAGAGTTGGATTATAAAGAAAGCTGAAGAATTGATGCTTTGGAGGACTCTTGAGTGTCTCTTGGATTGCAAGGTGATCAAACCAGTCAATCCGAAAGGAAATCAGTCCTAAGTATTCATTGGAAGGATTGATGCTGAAGCTGAAGCTCCAATACTTTGGCTACCTGATGCGAAGAACTGACTCCTTAGAAAAGACCCTAATGCTGGGAAAGATTGAATGCAGGAGGAGAATGGGATGACAGAGGATGAGATGGTTGGATGGCATCACTGACTCAGTGGACACGAGTTTGGGTAAACTCCAGTAGTTTGTGATGGACAGGGAGGCCTGGTGTGCTGTGGTTCATGGAATCACAAAGAGTTGGACACGACTGAGTGACTGAACTGAACTGAAGTTTATGAAACTTTCTGTTTTCATCTGTATAGATAATGTCCTTAAGTGAGTGCCTTCCCTGTGGCTCACATGGTAAAGAATCTGCCTGCAATGTGGGAGACCAAGGTTCAGTCCCTGAGTTGGGAAGATCCACTGGAGAAGGGAACGGCAATCCACTCCAGGACTCTTGCCAAGAGAATTCCACGGACAGAGGAGCCTCATGGGCTACAGTTCATGAGGTCACAAAAAGTTGGACACTACTGAACAACTACACTTTCACTTAAGTGGGTATATATAAAAAGTTATGAAAATTTCTTCATATAGGTTTGTTAGTTAATAGCTAGTATATGTTTCTCACAAAATCCTGGAACAAAATCAAACTGTCAGTTTCAGTATGAGGTGGGAACTCAGGTTGGAAGAGAAAGAGGAAGACATTCTATAGAGAGTATAAAAGCCACTAGCTTCCAAGACCTAAATTGCTTCAACCTCATTTCTCCATTGCTATGCCAAAAAAATATGCCAACATTTTTCATTCTGCTGATGGGTACAGTGATAATGAACTAATGTTGGCAAGATCTTTTGGAATGGGCATATAGAGTTTATTAAGGAAGCAGGAAACAAGACTAGAGAGTCTTTTTGGCCAGATTTTATAAGGTTACATAATATGTTTGCACCAAAGGAATTGGGCAACTGACTTTGAAAAAGATTTTTTAAATTAATTCATTAAATTAAAAAATAAATGTTTATAAAGGATTTTTTTAAGTCTTCCTGTTACTTGGATAGTAGCCCCAAATCAGTCTGATTTAGTCATTAGTTAAAATGTTTCAAAAGTCAAGCATTTGAAAGAAAGGAAGCCAAATGATTTAGCCCCTACTCTTTTGTTTTAATCTTTCGTTCAGCAACATTGACTGAATTTACAGTGTATGTCAGTAATCTTCCAGGCTGGGTGGGAGACAGAGAGATGTCTAAGACAGAAACACCTCCCACAAATGAGTTTATAATTTAGTAGAAGAGGTAAGACATACGTATACAGATATCTACAACAATATAAGACAGTATAATGCTGGCTGTAAGGAAAATGCAAAGTACTTCCCTTGGGTGATTGGGACATTTTGTGTGGAGTTGGCCTTGGAGCTGGTCATGAAAAGGACAAGATCTTCCAGAGTGAAAACATGGACAAACTATTTCCTCTGGGAAGGCTCTGCTGACTGTCTCTCCCCACTCCCCTTTGTTTCCCTGCCCCAGATGGAGCAACATTTGTGTGCTGCTTCTGCCTTACCGTGTACTGTAATTTATACAGACTTTCATCATAACAGTTATATTCTAAATCCTATTTGCGAGTCTTGTCCCTCCAGGGAAGTATAAAGTCTTTTAGGACAGGAGCTATGTCTTTTCATATTTTTTTCCTAATATTTAGCTGGGCCTCTGGCATAGTGTACTTACTTAACAAATATTGAAGTACATTACAGGATATATTCAGGTATCAGTGTGTACTATAATTTAGCTGAAATCAAAGATTAATGAAGGAGAGCAGTGGGAATTAAAGCTAAAAGAGTACGTTGGAAAGTAGGTCTGAAACTATCAAGTGTTGGTGAGTAAATGAAACAGTGGAAACACTTCTGTGCTGCTAGTGAGACTGTAAATTGGTACAACCATTTGGGGGGAAAATGTGTTAATATCTAATAAAGTCAACAGACTGGTTCCAAATTGGGAAAATAGTACATCAAGGCTGTATATTGTCACCCTGCTTATTTAACTTATATGCAGAGTACATCATGAGAAACGCTGGGCTGGAAGAAGCACAAGCTGGAGTCAAGATTGCCAGGAGAAATATCAATAACCTCAGATATGCAGATGACACCACCCTTATGGCAGAAAGCAAAGAGGAACTAAAGAGCCTCCTGATGAAAGTGAAAGAGGAAAGTGAAAAAGTTGGCTTAAAACTCAACATTCGAAAAACTAAGATCTTGGCATCCGGTCCCATCACTTCATGGCAAATAGATGGGGAAACAATGGAAACAGTGTCAGACTTTATTTTTGGGGGCTCCAAAATCACTGCAGATGGTGACTGTAGTCATGAAATTAAAAGACGCTTACTCCTTGGAAGAAAAGCTATGACCAACCTAGATAGCATATTCAAAAGCAGAGACATTACTTTGCCAACAAAGGTCCATCTAGTCAAAACTATGGTTTTTCCAGTGGTCATGTGTAGATGTGAGAGTTGGACTATAAAGAAAACTGAGTGCCAAAGAATTAATGCTTTTGAACTGTAGTGTTGAGAAGATACTTGAGAGTCCCTTGGACTGCAAGGAGATCAAACCAGTCAATCCTAAGGGAAATCAGTCCTAAATATTCATTGGAAGCTGAAGCTCCAATACTTTGGCTACCTGATGCGAAGAACTGACTCCTTGGAAAAGACCCTGATGCTGGGAAAGATTGAAGGCAGGAGGAGAAGGGGACAACAGAGGATGAGATGGTTGGATGGCATCACTGACTTGATGGACATGAGTTTGAGCAAGCTCTGGAAGTTGGTGATGGGCAAGGAAGCCTGGGCTGCTGTAGTCTGGGGTCACAAAGAGTTGGACACAACTGAGCAACTGAACTGAACTGAATAAAGTCAAAGATGCTGGTGGCCCAATCTTGTGGGTCACAAGAGTAAATTCTAGAGTAAATTTCAATTTTAGAGTAAATCTTGCTCATGTTTACAAGGAGACAGATATAGAATATTAATAGCAAAAAGTTGGTAACAAGCTCAATGTCCATCATCATCAGAATAGATGAATAAATATAGATTTATCAATGATGAATAGCTACAACATTACATCTATGTTGCATGTATTATATTAATATTAGTCACTTGTTTAGTCACTCAGTTGTGTCTGACTCTTTCCAACCCCATAGCCCACCAGGTTCCTCTGTCCATAGGATTTCCTAGGCAAGAATCCTGGAGTGGGTTGCCATTTCCTTCTCCAGGGGGTCTTCCCAAACCATGGTAGAACCCGTGTCTCTTGAATTGGCAGGTGGATTCTTTACCACTGAGCTGTCAGGAAATATTAGTCATATATAATACATAACGACTATAGATATATCAACATGGGTGAATAGCATACTGGTGCTTCACCTGTTGACACTCACAACAGCCTGAGAAGACAGCCTCCTGGAGTTGCAGTTCAGAATGTTTTATGGAACACTGGCATATACCCACTCTTCCAGGTGTCTAGCTTTCATAGATAATAACTTCTGCAGATTTTGGCTTCTCAGCCTCCATCATCATGTGAAACAATTCCTTATAGTAAACCTATCCATTTGTTCATCAGTCAATAGATGGCGAGATGGGTAGGAAAAAGTCCCTTTGGTTCTTTCTCTGAAGAACCCATACTAATATATCTATTAAATAAAATGGAGTTTTTATTTTCTTGTTAATTTGCTCACATTTCAAAAACTCTACCATTCTGTTTCCTTATCTGAAATTAGGGCTAGAAACTTATGTCTCATCAGACTGTTGTGACTATCAACAGGCAAAGCACCAGCATAGTACTGGGCATGTAAGCACTCAAAGTTAGTTCCTTTGATTGTGACCCTAGATGGAAGAATATTGCTTGGCCAACTGATTGTGAAGTCAGCCTGCAAAACTGTGGGTGGGAGCTTGAGGGGTGGCTGAGTGGGATTGCTAGGGTCAAACCAGCTTACTTCAGTATACCCCAGAGTAAATAAGTGAAGTGAGAGTCGCTCTGTTGTGTCCAACTCTTTGTGACCCCATGGACTATACAGTCCATGGAATTCTCCAGGCCAGAATACTGGAATGAATAGCCTTTCCCATCTCCAGGGGATCTTCCCATCCCAGGAATTGAACCCAGGTCTCCTGCATTGCAGGCAGATTCTTTACCAGCTGAGCCACAAGGGGACCCCAAGAATACTGGAGTGGGTAGGCTATCCATCCTCCAGCAGATCTTCCTGACCCAGGAATTGAACCAGGGTCTCCTGCATTGCAGGTGGATTCTTTACCAACTGAGCTATCATGGAAGCCCCTAGTAAATCTAAACTCCAAGATAAGTTCAGTATTTTCTCCCTGCCAAAAAAAAAAAAAAAATTGGGGTTGTGTCTCTCTTATCATCAAAGATGTCATGCTCATTACATAATTTTTATTGTGCTTTTATTTTACTAACCTTAGAAGAAATAGGTACTAGCTTCCAGGTAGAGAATGAGGGCCAGTGATTCACCATCATTCCCGCATACAAATGGAAAAACCGAGATTCAAGAATTGTGTGTTTACCCAAAAGAATATGGCTGGTTAGCCCCTAAGTTCAAATATCTCTCCAGGCATGTAGGCAGCCAGTGAGGGTGGCTTCTCTGAAGAGTTATAAGCCAAGTACAGTGAGGGTGCAAAATAAAGAGAAGACTTTGGTCTCCCTTTAAGCTAAGGATAAACAGAGGCTAAACTTGTGGAAAATATGTGGAAATCCATCCAACAAGGAATATACATACTTATGATTCCAATTCCTTCAAGTCTTTGCTCAAATTTTACTATCTTGATAAGACCTACACTGATCATTTTATTATTAATAAACACTGCAGCCTTCCCCCCTGCCAATTACTGATTGCTGCTGTACTTTCTTTCTTTCTTTATTTTTTTTTGCACTTTCTTTAAATTGAAGTATAGTTGACCTACAGCATTGTGTTAGTTTGAGGTATACAACAAAGTGGTTCCTATTTATATGTGTTCTCCAAATTCTTTTCCATTATAGATTATTACAAGATATTGAATATAGGCCCCTGCATTATATAGTAGGTCCTTGTTGTTTCTCTATTTTCTATATAGTGGTATGTATCTATTAATCCCATTCTCCTAATTTATCCCTCTCCTCCTTTCTCCTTTGGTTACCATGAGTTTGTTTTCTATGTCTGAGTCTAATTTGTTTTAAAAATAAGTTCATTCATATCATTTGTTTAGATTCCACATATAAGTTATATCATATATTTGAATTACTTTGTTTTTAGTGTGATAATCTCTGGGTCTAATTCATATTGCTGCAAATGGCAGGTTTTAATTCTTTTTTATGGCTGAGTAATATTCCATTGTATATACATACCACATTTTCTTCGTCCTATTCATCTGTCAATGAACACTTACATTGCTTCCATGTTTTAACTATTGTAAATAGTGTTGCTTTGAACATTGGGGTGCAGGTATTTGTTTGAATCAGTTTTTGTTTTTCCAGATATATGCCCACAAGTAGAATTTCTGGATCATATAGTAACTCTATTTTTAGTTTTTTTAAGGACCCTCCATACTGTTCTCCATAGTGACTATACCAGTTTACATTCCTACCAACAGTGTAGGAGGGTTCCATTTTCTCCATACTCTCTCCTCCTGTTGCAATTTCTACCTTACCTATATAATACCTAATATATACTCTATGGATTTAGGTTTATTTTTATTATCTCTCCTTACATACACACAGATATACATACAAGCACACAAATGTAAATTCTATAAGTACAAGGGTATTCTGTTTTGTTCACTGACGTGTCCTGAGTGCTTAAGCAGTATGAGGTACTCCATGAATCTATGTGGGATAAATAGGTTCTGAGAGACTACAGGAAAGTTTCCAGATAAGGAAGACATTTTGAATACATGCATTTTCTCCCTCCCTAAACCCTAGTAAAGTAATAGTAAAGGAGGCATATCAAGCTGGTTTTAGAAAAGGCAGTGGAACCAGAGATCAAATTGCCAACATCTGCTGGATCATGGAAAAAGCAAGAGAGTTCCAGAAAAACATCTATTTCTGTTTTATTGACTATGCCAAAGCCTTTGACTGTGTGGAGCACAATAAACTGTGGAAAATTCTGAAAGAGATGGGCATACCAGACCACCTGACCTACCTCTTGAGAAACCTATATGCAGGTCAGGAAGCAACAGTTAGAAGTGGACATGGAACAACAGACTGGTTCCAAATAGGAAAAGGAGTACATCAAGGCTGTATATTGTCACCCTGCTTATTTAACTTCTATGCAGAGTACATCATGAGATATGCTGGGCTGGAAGAAGCACAAGCTGGAATCAAGATTGCAGGGAGAAATATCAATAACCTCAGATATGCAGATGACACCACCCTTATGGCAGAAAGTGAAGAAGAACTAAAGAGCCTCTTGATGAAAGTGAAAGAGGAGAGTGAAAAAGTTGGCTTAAAGCTCAACATTCAGAAAACTAAGATCATGGCATCTGGTCCCATCACTTCATGGGAAATAGATGGGGAAACAGTGGCTGACTTTATTTTTGGGGGCTCCAAAATCACTGCAGATGGTGACTGCAGCAATGAAATTAAAAGATGCTTACTCCTCGGAAGGAAAGTTATGACCAACCTAGACAGCATATTAAAAATCAGAGACATTACTTTGCCAACAAAGGTCCGTCTAGTCAATTCTATGGTTTTTCCAGTGGTCATGTACGGATGTGAGAGTTTGACTATAAAGAAAGCTGAGTGCCAAAGAATTGATGCTTTTGAACTGAGGTGTTGCAGAAGATTCTTGAGAGTCCCTTGGACTGCAAGGAGATCCAACCAGTCCATCCTAAAGGCGATCAGTCCTGGGTGTTCATTGGAGGGAGTGATGTTGAAGCTGAAACTCCAATACTTGGCCACCTGTTGCGAAGAGCTGACTCATTTGAAAAGACACTGATGCTGGGAAAGATTGAGGGCAGGAGGAGAAGGGGACGACAGAGGTTGAGATGGTTGGATGGCATCACCAACTTGATGGACATGGATTTGGGTGGACTCTGGGAGTTGGTGATGAACAGGGAGGCCTGGCATGCTGCGGTTCATGGGGTCACAAAGGGTTGGACACGACTGAGCGACTGAACTGAACTAAATCTCACAAGGACATAAAGAACGGGGGACAAGACCACAATAAGAGTTCAGAAGCTGGAAAACAGATGAAAAAATGATCACTGCCTTAGTAGAACCTGGAAAGCTAAAGCTTAAGCTAGTAGTTGGGGAGAACCAAGAAGCATTGTGATTTACACTCAAGAAGCCACTAAGGTTCAAGATTTGGTGGTACCTCAACTCAACACATAACACTGGAGGTTTATTCATTGGACAGGGTAAAATCAAGGGTTTCTTGATGGGGAAACACCAGATTCAGTTAAAGAAAGAGTTATTATATCAATCTGGGTCCATTTAGGAGACAGAAACCACACAATATTATACAAAATATTCCCATGCTCGGTAGAATATTTACATCCTCTTTCAGCTTCTAAATGCTGGCAGCCAAGCTGAACTATTCAGGCAGGAAATTGAAGGGGGCTTCTTTGCAGAGGCTGATAGCCTAAAAGGAAAAACCTACGATATTGAGGATGATTCAAAGAAAGAATCCAGTCAGAAACACAGAGATCTGCTTATGTCCAGTGGAAATCAAATGTGTCCAACACATGCTCAGAGCCTCTGATTGGCTCTTTGGTGCCCTACTCTTGTATGTAGACAGAGAACTAAGAATCATCAGTTATCTGTGGAAATATATCTGCCCAAACAAAAAACAGGAAAAAGAAAAAACTTGGAGGACAAGAGACTATGCAAAGAGAAGGAAAATATTCCCTCACATTATCATTAATATTTTTAAAGGGATAAATGAAAATATTGCATCCATAGAACAAGATAAGAGGCAATAAAAAGGAAAACTCCAAAAGAACTTTTAGAAATTAAGATCTTAAAAAAATGCATTAGAAGTTTGTAGGGTGAAGTTGAAGAAACCTCCTAGAAAATCAAGCAAAAGAAAAAGACATGGAAAATAAAAGAGAATGTTTTTTTTTTTTCTAATAAAGGATCAATTCTGGAGACTCTAGAGTGAGAGAATAAAGAGTGGATGAGGAGGAAATAATCAATCAAAAAATTTATCAGAATTGAATGACAAGGATTTCTAGATTAATCCACCAGTCCTTGATGTTAAATGAAAATGGATCCAGACCAAGCCACAGCATCATGAAATTTTGGAAAACTAAGGACAAAGAGACTATCTTAAGAACACTCTTTTTCATGAGATTAATACAGAGAATGGGTTTCTTCAGAAAAAGAAGAAACCAAGAAAAAGGGTCACACAGGATACAGGAGCAGGGAATCCAACCTAGAAAAGAAGAAAAGGGAATCTCTACGACGATGCCAAAGAGAATTCCCAGAGCAAGAGCTCTGTAGCAGCTTAAAGAGTAACCAGTCTAGGTTAGAGCAGATGAAAGGGCTCCAGGGGAGATTTCTTCAAGATGAAACTGAGAGAATACCTAACATGACCAAATTTATTGAGAAGAGATGTAGACAATTAATGGGAAGTTTGAGTTGAATTGATGATTAAGTACGTAGAAAACTAAATGAAAAAAAAAGTCATCGTGAGGGCCAGAGAAAATAAAAGGTTGTGCAAGAAATAAATCATGGGTTTATCTCATGGCTTATATGTGAGCAATATTTACATATCATAGCAATATAAACACTGAATATTGTTTTAAACAAATATCAGAACACAGCCATCTGGAGAGGACAGGGAAGGTGAAGCCTGCTCAGCCCATGTGAATATGGTGGTGATAATGATAACGAAGGTGGGAGTCTCATCTTTCATGGAGGGAAGTCAATAAATAACGTATGTGAAATCTATATACCAACAGATAGCCACATAAGTGTGTCATTTACAGATAGAGAAGTAAAGGCCAAAAGAGTCAGCTAAAAAGAGTTGAAAATGGGGACTTTCCTGGCAGTCCACTGGGGATGAGGGTTCAATCCCTGGTTAGGGAGCTAAGATCCCACCTGCTTTGCAGCCAAAAAACTGAAACATAAAAAAAAAAAACAGAAGCAATATTGATAAATTCAATAAAGAAGAGTTGAAAATAGTTACTTCTGTGGAACAGAAAATGGTGAAGAGAGGTGGATGGCATACTGCTGTTTCCAAAACAAAGCAAAACTAATACAATATTGTAAAGTTTAAAAATAAAATTAATTATAAAAAAAAAAAGGAAAGATTAAAAAAAAAAAAAAGACCTATAAAACTATTTGACTCTTGTGTACATGTATAACTTAGGCCTAAAATAAAAACAAAATTCAAAGAAACTACAAAAGATTTTTCAAGTGAACAGAGCCCATTGCAACATTCACATCCCTTCAATCTATTATCAAATCCTGTCTTATCTCATAAATCGCCAGCCTCTCCCCAGTACCTCCACCACCTCAACAAACCAAAGTTCTGACAGAGGAAAGGGAAACTGGTTGAGTCTGGGATCTGCCCTTCTGGGATCTTGTTAGGAACCGTGGGTTACCTTTAGTCCATTATTTGTAGATAACTTCTCCGGGGACAGTTTAAAGCCTTTCCACTGATGTTACAAATCTCAAAGAGACTCGGATAATCTCTCCTAATGTATTTCCTCTTCCTTACATTTCACTGAATATCTTGATTCTGAAACGCTTGATTCTAAATGCACCTTCTACTCCTTCTTCCTTTAGATTCTCCTTCTTTAGAGACAGGGATGGCCTCAGGGTACATCTGCTTTTAGCAGAGACCGACACTTGCCAAGTTGTTAGCACTTGGGTAACAGACTGTTTCTGTTACATTTCATCTTACTGTGTTGCCCTCACAAGGGATAAAAGGCAGAAGCCCTATTAGCTTTGGTTATTTTTGCAGAGAACATTACCCTTAAGCTACCAAATTCTAGAATATTTTTTCTTTCCCTTTCACTGGCTGTCTACTGGCTCTGGTTCTAAGGCTGGCCCATGATATAAACGAGAACTTTTTGGAGGACACAGTTAAGTGATCCTGGTAGGTCAGGTGAGCTTATCTGTTCATTGCATGGTACTCAGGGGAGAAGAATCTCTCATTTTAGATTAGCTCAAAACATTTCGCACTGTCCTTGGCTCTGACCTAGACAACCCTCTTATCTGTGACAGAGAAGGCATGCTTATCCTATTTTCGACTAAGCAAAGCTGGAAGAGATATTTAATATCATAGAAGAATGAATTGGGGATTCAAAAAACTCAATAGTTTGCAAAGTTAAGATTAACAAAAGATGAAATTTACCATGCTTATATTCAAAATATTAATTTTACAAACAGCATGTGGAAGATTTTGCTTAACAATGCAGGTGGGGAAAAAAAGGCTATGAGTCTAATTAATTGCAAGTTTAGCAAGTTGACAGCAAAAAGTGGGTGGGGATGGGGCAGTGACTTCCAAAAACGTAACTTTTCTTTCTGCCTCCCTGAGAACATGGGCAAGATTGTTTATGCTATATTAATCAGTTTGCTAATCATTGTTTAGTGAGGCTCTGCTAAAATTGATTGTGATGATGGTTACACAATCCTGTGTATATACTAAACACCATTAAACTATACACTTTAAATAGCTGAATTTTTTGGTATGTGAATTATATCTCAATAGAGCTGTTATAAAAAAAATAGAGGACTCTGAAGAGGGTTTGTTTAAATGGGCTTTATAGAATAAACCCACATAACCTATCATTAGGGCTTCCCTGGTAGCTCAGTGGTAAAGAATCTGCCTACCAATTCAGGAGACGCAGGTTAGATCCTTGAGTTGAGAAGATCCTCTGGAGAAGGGCACAGTAACCCACTTCAGTATTTCTGCCTAGAGAATCCCATGGATTCTCTACTAGAGGAGCCTAATGGGCTACAGACCATTGGGTTGCAAAGAGCTAGACACGACTGAGTGACTAAACAACAACCTATCAATAACCTGTAAGATAGTACCCTATTCAGTTCAGTTCAGTTGCTCAGTCGTGTCTGACTCTGTGACAGGAGAGTGAAAAAGTTGGCTTAAAACTCAACATTCAGAAAACTAAGATCATGGCATCTGGTCCCATCACTTCATGGCAAATAGATGGGGAAACAATGGAAACAGTGACAGACTTTATTTTGGGGGGCTCCAAAATCACTGCAGATGGTGACTGCAGCCATGAAACTAAAAGACACTTGCTCCTTGGAAGAAAAGTTATGACCAACCTAGACAGCATATTAAAAAGCAGAGACATTACTTTGCCAACAAAGGTCCGTCTAGTCAAAAGTAACCTATTACATGTTAACATAAACAGATAACATAACAAATTTTTATGGAAAAATAACAACCAACTTAAAGGTTAGTTGCAGTGTGGAATATGAAACCACATCAATGAACTTTTTGTTTTTATTAGAATCCATTGATATCTCTTGCATCTCAAATGCACCTTTTACCCATGCATGATTTTGTAATGCTCTTTGTTCATTTTGAAAACACTGGCTCACAAAGTTATGCAAATCTTCCAAAATGTTGACACATTTCATTCTACAATATTAAAAAATCACCGTCATTAATAATACCACTGATTTCATCAGAGGAGTCTGTTTGGGGGAAGTTGTCCAACTCAATGCCATATGCAAGTTTTCCTCATGAGAACATATACTGGCAGTTGTTTCCTAGATTTCACTAATGAAAACAATCTGATGTTTTCATTGATGAAAGCAATCGCTAATGTTCTAAATAACATCTGTCTGAATGTCTATAGTTTGCCTGTCAGTCATTCCTTTAAGTAAAAATGATCTTATATGAAAAAAATGATTAGAAAAAAGTGCTTAATTTAACAAAACTCAAATGTTTACAGTCACAACTCAAATGTTTACAGTAATGCATTTTCTTACGATTATATAATCATTTTGTGATAGTTAGCAGAAGTGCTCTATGCATACGTCCTGTTTTTGACACAGAACTTTTAAAAGATATTTCTCAACTGTCAAGATTTAATATAATTAATAAATTTTACTTTCTAATCAAGAACAGTTTTAAGTGAAACTGAACTCCCTCCAAGTGGGTGACAGTGAGAAATACGACACTAGCATAATTTGGTGCTCCTGCGTTGATTCCTGTCAAGGTGCAAAAAGTTTACATTACTTGGTACAAATGTCAACATGATGGTGAAAAAAGACAAACCAAGGTTTAATATTATTATGAAGTTCATTGTGGTCTCAAAGATCCCTGAAAGCTTCTTGGGAGATCTCCAGGTGTACAAGGATCACGTGTTGAAAATTCCTGCATTTAATGCCTCTCTCGAAGTCATGCATTTAGTTTCATTTGAAACTAGGACCTGTTAACTCCTCATCCAATAGTTTCTCCATTATATTGCAGAATGCCAAAATGAGTGATACAGATAATAAAATATAATGTGCACCCGTATTAAAGCCAAATAATCAAATACATGCACCTGAATGTTCATAGCAGCACTATTTACAACAGCCAAGATATGGAAGCAATCCAAATGCCCCTCAACAGACAGATGGATGAAGAAGATGTGGCACACACACACACACACACACACACACACACACGCACAATGGAACTTTGTGTGCGTGTGTGCTCAGTCATGTCCAGCTCTTTGTGACCCCGTGAGGCTCCTCTGTCCATGGGATTTTCCAGTCAAGAATACTGGAGTGGGTTGCCATTCCTTTCTCCTGGGGATCTTCCCGACCCAGGGACTGAACCCACGTCTCCTGTGTCTCCTGCATTGGCAGGCAGCTTCTTTACCACTGAGCCATCTGGGAAATCCCACAATGGACCTTTACTCAGACATTGAGAAAAAATGAAATTTTGCCATTTGCAGCACCATGGATGGACCTAGAGAATATTATGCTTAGTAAAATAAGGCAGACAGAGAAAGACAAATACTGTATGATACCACTTATGTGCAATCTAAATAACACAAATAAATAAAAATAACAGAAATGAATGTGTAGGTACAGCAGAAACAGACTCACAGAAAACAAATTTCCAAAGGGGATAGGGAAAGGGAGAGTGGAAAATTAGGGGTGTAGAGTTAAGAGACATCAACTACTGTATATAAAACAGAGAAATAGGGATATATTGTATAGCACAGGGAATTATAGTCGTTACCTTATGATAACTTTTAACAGTTATCATAAGGTAAAAAAAAAAACAAAACTGAATCACTATGCTGTATCAATTCAGTTCAGTTCAGTCAGTGTATCTGAAACTAATGTAATATTGTAAATCAACTATACTTCAATAAAACACAATCATAATAACATTTCTACCAGAGGCCTACTTTGAAATGCAGTTAGTTGTTATCAGCCAGACATGACCACTTTAAGCTCCTCTATTCCAGGTCATAAAGGTAATTTAAATAGATGTGCTTAAAACCATAAAGAGATGGGGTATTGCTTAGACAATCAAAAGAGGCAAGTGGACACCTATTCCACAGACTGAAAATAACAAAATTTAACTTCTATCACCTTGAGAAAGGGCTTTCACGTACTTAAAATCATAGAGTCTTAAATACGGTGGAACCTGGAACTTCCCTGCAGGTCTAATAGTTAAGACCTCACCTTTCAATGCAGGGAATGAGGGTTCAATCTGTGGTCAGGGAGCTAAGATCTCACATGCCTCACAGCCAAAAAAACCAAAGCATAAAAACAGAAACAATATTGTAATAAATTCAATACTTTTTTAAAAAGTTAAATATTTTTAAAGAATTAAGTGGAATCAAAGAGGTAAGCTTATCCATTATCACACCCCATACAAGAGGTTGGACAAATCCGGTGAGGAGTGGCTTACTTCTCCCAAGACCTGTAACAGCTGTCTTTGGATCTCATTTTTCTTATAGGGCCCCTATATGTATGCAACTGAATTTTGTTATCTCTTGTTAATCTGTCTCATGTCAACTTAATTCTTAGAACAACAGACAAACCTAGAAAGGGAAGAGGAAGAAGTTTTTCCTTCTTCACCATTACCCTTTCCTTCGCCACTGACCAAGCCCTTCTTATGTTCCAGGCAACATGCCACTTAATTCCCAGAATAACTCTATGAAATAGACACCATCGACAGCCACTTTCCTTCTCTAAGGCATTATGGTTTGAGGATGTTTGGCAGTTGTATACAGCCGTGTTACTACTGCCTCAATCAGCATGTAGAACAGTTCCCTCCCCCTAAAATTTCCCTCATGCCCATTTGCAGTCATATATGTAGTTTTTAAAAATAATTTTGTACATACTATTTTTTAAAATGAATGCTTCTCTTAACAAGATTTATTAAACATCTTCTGATGGCAATAATTTTACGAGATAATCTTAATTTCTGCATAGTAGTCTATTAAATGAACGTTTCCTAATTTATTTAACCAATCCTTTTGTCAGATATCTGTTTTTTGCAATGTCCTGCTCCCTCTTCCTGGAATTAATATTTTACTTCTCATATGCTGTTCTAGTTTGCTTGCTTGTTTTTCCTCATACTTGTTAGTCTAGGTTTTGCTAACTCTGTGTCCTCTTTCTTCCTGTTAAGTGTCAGTATTTCCCAAGATTCTTTTGCTGAATCTGCTTACTATGCAGTCCCTTCCCAGGTGATCAGTTTTCTTCCTAGTTTCAGTATAAATCCCTTGGAGCTCATCTTTATTTCTCTTTCTAGCACTAAGATCCCTATTCCCTACAATCTACGAGGTATTTTTTCCACATAGATATTCTTGTAATTTCAACTCCACATATTAACAATTGGACTCCTATTCTCTTTCCAAAATCTGCTTCTCTCTCTTTTTTAAACCACCTATTTCAGTTAGTGCAGGTGCTTCCTTTCCAGTCAAACAGGAGTGAAACCTCAAAGTCATCTCTGACTACTCTCCCAGGTCATCTCGCATGCGTGCTAAGCTGCTTCAGTCGTATCGGATTCTTTGTGACCCCATGGACTGTAGCCCACCAGGTTCCTCTATCCATGGGATTCTAAAGGCAAGAATACTGCAGTGAGTTGCCATGCCCTCCTCCAGGGGATCTTCCCAACCCAGGGATCAAACCCATGTCTCTTCTGTCTCCTGCCTTGGCAGGATCATTATTTACCACTAGCGCTACCTGGGAAGCATCCGATCAATTAAGTGCTATCAATTTGACTCCAAAAGATCTCTCAACCCGGTGCCCATCCTTTCCATTTGGCCATTACTATTCTAGTGTTTAGTTAGAACTGGACATGGAACAACAGACTGGTTCCAAATAGGAAAAGGAGTACGTCAAGGCTGTATATTGTCACCCTGTTTATTTAACTTACATGCAGAGTACATCATGAGAAATGCTGGACTGGAAGAAACACAAGGTGGAATTAAGATTGCTGGGAGAAATATCAATAACCTCAGACATGCAGATGACACCACCCTTATGGCAGAAAGTGAAGAGGAACTCAAAAGCCTCTTGATGAAAGTGAAAGAGGAGAGTGATAATGTTGGCTTAAAGCTCAACATTCGGCAAACGAAGATCATGGCATCCGGTCCCATCACTTCATGGCAAATAGATGGGGAAACAGTGGAAATAGTGTCAGACTTTATTTTTCTGGGCTCCAAAATCACTACAGATGGTGACTGCAGCCATGAAATTAAAAGACGCTTACTCCCTGGAAGGAAAGTTATGACCAACCTAGATAGCATATTCAAAAGCACAGACATAACTTTGCCAACAAAGGTCCATCTAGTCAAGGCTATGGTTTTTCCTGTGGTCATGTATGGATGTGAGAGTTGGACTGTGAAAAAGGCTGAGCACCGAAGAATTGATGCCTTTGAAGTGTGGTGTTGGAAAAGACTCTTGAGAGTCCCTTGGACTGCAAGGAGATCCAACCAGTCCATTCTGAAGGAGATCAGCCCTGGGATTTCATTGGAAGGAATGATGCTAAAGCTGAAACTTCAGTACTTTGGCCACCTCATGTAAAGAGTTGACTCATTAGAAAAGACTCTGATGCTGGGAGGGATTGGGGGCAAGAGGAGAAGGGGACAACAGAGGATGAGATGGCTGGATGGCATCACTGACTCGATGGACGTGAGTCTGAGTGAACTCCGGGAGTTGGTGATGGACAGAGAGGCCTGGCGTGCTGCGTTTAATGGGGTCGCAAAGAGTCGGACACGACTCAGCGACTGATCTGATCTGATCTGATCCTAGTGTTTAGACCTCATGTGTTTAGGTCTCATGACCTCCTATCTGATCTTCCAGCCCTAATCTGATCCTCCCTTGATCTGCTCTTTATGTTAACTTTCTGAATCATCAGAGATAACTTCTGGAAGAACGGAGATTATTTTCTTCTCTTGCTTGAAAATAACTGGTGGCTCCCGGGGCTCTGTATCACTGACGGAAGCATGTTTAAATGCTCGAGGCCGGCTTTCAAGGCCTCTCGCCACGTTGCACTCCAAGTCCTGCATGTTCTGGTTACATCAGCCCTGACCGCTCCCAAACACGTTCTTGCTTCTGCTCTACCCTGTGACTATCCAGTCTTTAGCCTGTTTTGCTGATCCTTCGCTCTTTGCCTTTTACTGACAGGTGTTTGCACTATTGCTGGTGAGAATAAAAATTAGCTCTGCCTACTGGCCTGTTGTGGTCAGCAACGTCGCACCGCCTGCAAAACAATCATGGATTAAGAGCCCATATTGATAATCCTGAGTCTCTCAGAGAGGGGCTGGCAGTGAGGGAGGAGAAACTCTATACAATTTTTCGAAGCAGAGAAGCACAGGATCTGTGCTGGGAAGGAAGACACAGTGTTCTCCATTTGTTTATAACACTCTCCTAGAATTCTATGTGCAGCTGTCTCCCCAGCTGAGTGTTGTTTCAGTATTTTCCCTATTCCAGTGAATGGCAAACTGAGGTCTAGAGAGAGTCTGAACTCTTGAGTCAGGCTCCCCTCCCCAAAACAGGCGACAACCGACCTGTGTGATTCAAAGAGAGAGAGGCTATAAGGATAGCACCTCCTGATTGGCGCAGACGGAGTCAGACAAGCTTGGGGGCTGCTGATTGGCTCCCGCCTGATCAGGCGCTGTTGGGCTGTTGTAAATGTAAATAGCTCTGTGACCAGCAGTAACCCCGGTGAGAGGGGGTGGAGAGGGAAGCTCTTCCTTTCCATTCATGTCTGCGCCCAGCCAGGCCCAGACAAGCTCAGACAGGCAGGCCCTTTAGCCGGGGGGATGGGCAGCACAAGGCTCGGAGTTGTGTCTTCGGAGATCTTAAGCTTGAGCTGAGAGTTAAAACACTCGCCTGCAGAGTTGAGCCAAGGTTGGCAGCTTCCACACGGAGCTGCTTCCTTTCTGTTCTCAGTTTTGGCTGTTTAAGACAGTTTAATGGAATATTCTGTGTGAGGAGGGAAGTGTTGGAGGGCGCTGGGAAGGTCGTTTTATGGGATAACATAAATGGCTGTGGTGGGTGTGCCACAGGGAGATGGAAGCCTGCCCTCCTCTGTTCCTGGTCACAGAATCCTGTTTGTTGAAGAGGCAAGAGCAGAGGCAAAGCATAAAGCCAGAGGGGCTCCTGCTGCCCCGGTTTATGGGGGGATCATCTTTCTACTAGAGGTGCAGCTTCTCCCATCCTCTACCCCCAGGGAAAGGGAGGTCAGTGGAAACTGGGCTTTCTTGCAAGTAGGGAGCAGGAAAGGAACAAATGGGTACATGTTAAGTATAAAGGGTGAAAAAAATAAAAGAATATGCGTTATATGAGCATTGCTTGTGGAAACAAACGGTGCATCTACTGTGGAAAACAGTTTGGTGGTTCTGCAAAGAGTTAAATGTAGGATTGCCATATAATCTAGCCATTCCTCTCCTAGGTATAAACCCAAATAAATTGAAGACCAGACTCAATTATTTGGGTCTTCTCAGGTGGTTCAGTGGTAAAGAATCCTCCTGCCAAGCAGGAGATGTGGGTTTGATCCCTGGGTTGGGAAGAGCCCCTGGGGGAGGAAATGGCAACCCACTCCAGTATTCTTGCCTGGAAAATCCCATGGGCAGAGGAGCCTGGCAGACTATAGTCCATGGGGTCGCAGCAGAGTCAGACGTGAGTGAGCACGCACACACTCAATTTCTTACACACAAGTGTTCATAGCAACACGATTCACAATAGTCAAAAGGTGGAAACAACAGAGGAAGAGAGAAAGCAATTGTGGTATATTTATACAATGGTATGTTATTTGGCATTAAAAAGGAATGAAGTACTGATACATACTACAGCGTGGGTGACCATCAAAATCACTGTGCTGAGAGGAGGAAGCCAGACACAGAAGGTCTGTGTGGACAGAAGATCACATCTTGTGGGATTCTATTTGCATGAAATATCCTGAATAGGTAGATCCATAGAGACAGAAAACAGACTGGAGGTTGCCAGGGCCTGGCATGAGGGAGACTTGGAGAGTGTGGAACAAGTACTAAGTAATCTTTTGGGGTGAAGGAAAGGTTTCAGAACTGTATAGAAGTAGGGGTTGCACAGTGTTCCGTATGTACTAAGATGTCATCCTATTGTTCACTTTAAAATGGCTAACTTTATGGTATGTGAGTTTTACTTAAAACATATGGATATGAAACAAGCAAAGAAAAAGACTGAAGGGTGAATCCTCACTGCTGTTCCGAATTCTCTGACTGACTGTACAGTCTGCCCTTTCATTTTCGTTTTCCTCTGGTCGGTCACAAAGTTCTAAAGCTTGGCCCGGCCCTAGCTGTTCCCTGCTCCTACGGGAGATGGCCAAAAGAGAGGGCCCCCCTCAGGCCCTTCTGGATGGTCCTGACCTGGCCATAGAAGGGCTGTGTGAGTCAGCACAGCAGACACTTGGGCTTTGTGAGCTCTCTGTGGCTTGGGTGCAGCAGGCTGGGAAGGCCAGGGTTGGGGAGGGGGTAACCTGGGTCTGGAAAAGGGGAAAGCCCTGCCTCCAGCGATCCTAGTATAGAATCTCAACTACTTGGAACCTGCAATTAAGGCCTGTGGCATTTGCTCCAAAGTCAGCACACAAGAAGCAGCACTTTGCCTGCGGCTTAGTAAGTTAACTATCGGTCACAGAGTACAACTCCCACTCCCTGTGACATTTCACACACTTCGTCGCAGAGACAGAATTTAAAATGAGATGTGAGATCTTTCAATAACTTTATCAAACACAGATTGTTTAGGTGCAGGAGACATTTCTAAAAGAAGAGATTCCCTTAAAGTGAAGTGAAGTCGCTCAGTCGTGTCCAACTCTTTGCGACCCCATGGACTGTAGCTTGCCAGGCTCCTTCGTCCATGGAATTTTCCACGCTAGAATACTGGAGTGGGTTGCCATTTTCTTCTCCAAGAGATACTGCTAAGGATCTCAAAATGTAACAGCAGGGTGGAGTACAGTTTACAAAAGTTTAGAGGAAATGTCAGATAGGTTTCTATTGTCAGAGAGGTTAAAACTCAGGTGTGGTTCAATGTTATAACAGGTCACAAAGTGGCATGAGTTGGGTTCTTCTGGATCAGAGAGTGCATCTGCAATTTGACTTTGCATAAATTTAGCTCCCTGCCACTGCAGCCAGCCTTTGCCTCTGTGTAAGAGTGCATCTCAACAGCCATCTACTTGCATATGAGATTTGTGCACTCCACGTTTACTTAGATGGTTATCTACTTCACACTCATACGGAGAGCAGTTAATGAGTGAACTTCTGGAACTGGATCACAGAATTGTTGCTCACTGCCACACAGTGTTTTTTCTCCCAGTGAATTCGGTTCCCTCATCACTAAAACTGGGGTAATCAGAGCACTTACTTCACATAGCATGAGAAAATGCACTCACTGTCAAGTGCTTGCTACAGTGCCTGGCTATTGTAAATGTTATCGTGGCGTCTGCAGGTCTGGTGGACTTAGAACTCAGACTTCCAGCACCAAAAGGTTGTGGGATTTCTGTTGATGCTTGGCCTCAATCCCTCTAATATAGATCATGGTACATCTGTGAACTTGTCCAAGGAGTGGGGAGGCCTTACAAATAGCTGTGAAAAGAAGAGAAGCGAAAAGCAAAGGAGAAAAGGAAAGATATAAACATCTGAATGCAGAGTTCCAAAGAATAGCAAGAAGAGATAAGAAAGCCTTCTTCAGCGATCAATGCAAAGAAATAGAGGAAAACAACAGAATGGGAAAGACTAGGGATCTCTTCAAGAAAATCAGAGATATCAGAGGAACATTTCATGCAAAGATGGGCTCCATAAAGGACAGAAATGATATGGACCTAACAGAAGCAGAAGATATTAAGAAGAGATGGCAAGAATACACAGAAGAACTGTACAAAAAGGATCTTCAGGACCCAGATAATCACGATGGTGTGATCACTGACCTAGAGCCAGACATCCTGGAATGTGAAGTCAAGTGGGCCTTAGAAAGCATCACTATGAACAAAGCTAGTGGAGGTGATGGAACTCCAGTTGAGCTATTCCAAATCCTGAAAGATGATGCTGTGAAAGTGCTGCACTCAATATGCCAGCAAATTTGGAAAACTCAGCAGTGGCCACAGGACTGGAAAAGGTCAGTTTTCATTTCAATCCCAAAGAAAGGCAATGCCAAAGAATGCTCAAACTACCACACAATTGCACTCATCTCACATGCTAGTAAAGTAATGCTCAAAATTCTCCAAGCCAGGCTTCAGCAATATGTGAACCATGAACTTCCTGATGTTCAAGCTGGTTTTAGAAAAGGCAGAGGAACCAGAGATCAAATTGCCAACATCCGCTGGATCATGGAAAAAGCAAGAGAGTTCCAGAAAAGCATCTATTTCTGCTTTATTAACTATGCCAAAGCCTTTGACTGTGTGGAGCACAATAAACTGTGGGAAATTCTGAAAGAGATGGGAATACCAGACCACCTGACCTGCCTCTTGAGAAATTTGTATGCAGGTCAGGAAGCAACAGTTAGATCTGGACATGGAACAACAGACTGGTTCCAAATAGGAAAAGGAGTTCGTCAAGGCTGTATATTGTCACCCTGCTTATTTAACTTATATGCAGAGTACATCATGAGAAACGCTGGACTGGAAGAAACACAGGCTGGAATCAAGATTGCCGGGAGAAATATCAATAACCTCAGATATGCAGATGACACCACCCTTATGGCAGAAAGTGAAGAGGAACTCAAAAGCCTCTTGATGAAAGTGAAAGAGGAGAGTGAAAAAGTTGGCTTAAAGCTCAACATTCAGAAAACGAAGATCATGGCATCCGGTCCCATCACTTCATGGCAAATAGATGGGGAAACAGTGGAAACAGTGTCAGACTTTATTTTTCTGGGTTCCAAAATCACTACAGATGGTGATTGCAGCCATGAAATTAAAAGACGCTTACTCCCTGGAAGGAAAGTTATGACCAACCTAGATAGCATATTCAAAAGCACAGACATTACTTTGCCAACAAAGGTTCGTCTAGTCAAGGCTATGGTTTTTCCTGTGGTCATGTATGGATGTGAGAGTTGGACTGTGAAGAAGGCTGAGTGCCGAAGAATTGATGCCTTTGAAGTGTGGTGTTGGAGAAGACTCTTGAGAGTCCCTTGGACTGCAAGGAGATCCAACCAGTCCATTCTGAAGGAGATCAGCCCTGGGATTTCTTTGGAAGGAATGATGCTAAAGCTGAAACTCCAGTACTTTGGCCACCTCATGCGAAGAGTTGACTCATTAGAAAAGACTCTGATGCTGGGGGGGATTGAGGGCAAGAGGAGAAGGGGACGACAGAGGATGAGATGGCTGGATGGCATCACTGACTCAATGGACGTGAGTCTGGGTGAACTCCAGGAGTTGGTGATGGACAGGGAGGCCTGGCGTGCTGCGATTCATGAGGTCGCAAAGAGTCGGACACGACTAAGCGACTGATCTGATCTGATCTCATCTGGTATCACAAATATATCATTCTAGGTAGGCTTTAGTTTATAGCAACTGCCATTTTTACATGTGGCTGGTGTCTCTGTCTCCAAGACAAAGGTAAGACTTGGAAGGAATAGGGCAATTATAGAGCAACAGGAAAGAATGTCCAACCCAAACCTTTCAAACAAAATAGAGGGAAAGGGGTGGAAAGCCAGATATTGATTAAGAAAGTGTACCATCAACTTATTAAGGTCTGGCAAGACCTCAATGAATATACACTTGATGTTGGATGCTCAGAATCAGAGAGAATCTTGCTTCTTGTCCAAGGTGAGGTTAACTTTACATTAAGAAGTGAGGGAGGTTGGTTCTGGTGAATGTTTAGAAGCCCAGCCATTGACCAGGTAGCTCCTGTTGGAAAATGAAGATCTCTCAAACCATAAAATGTCCTTCTTTTTTCCACTCAGATTCTCAGATAAGGTGGTGGTGGTGGTGGTTTAGTCACTAAGACATGTTCAACTCTTGTGACCCTATGGACTGTAGCCTGCCAGGCTACTCTGTCCATGGGATTTTTCAGGCAAGAATACTGGAGCGGGTTGCCATTTCCTTCTTCAGTCTCAGATAAGGTAGTAAAAGCTAAAAACCTTTTCCCCTAATGATCATGAAGCCCTTTCTATTCCAGGAATTTACAAGCTTTTCCTTGAATTTTTTTCCTGTCTTCCTGCTGCTGTTAATCAGCATTTTCAGGAAGCTTTATTCCCCTGAGGGACCACGTTTTTGTTTCCATTTCAGATGAATGACTTGGATGGCCCAACCTGGCTTGCCAGGTACAAAACTGCTTTCCAAAGCGTGTCTCCTGCTGCTCCCTTCCTCTCTGTTTTTCTATTTTGGGCTCCTGTGACCTTGGACACACAGGAGACCTGGTATTTCCCCAGACCCAAAGTGCTTGCTGGGTGTTAACATGTTTTATCTAATGGCAGCAGACTCCTGGATTCCTGCTGCCAAGGCTGAGTTTAACCTAAAGTTACCCCTAGAAGGGCAGGAGGGCAGGGCAGGTTACTGGGGTATGAGTCAACCATTGCAGTTTCTACTTCTTTTTCACTCTTAAAGGTACAGGAACAGGACATAAACAGGGTGGTGAAGAGACTGAATCACATCCAAAAAAGCTCAGACACAGGGCAATCAGATTCACTTTTATTATGAACAAACACAATCTCAGATCAGTACAACTAGCTTTGGAGTTGATATTAATAGAAATTATTCCAAAATTATTCTTAGGTCACAAATAACTACTATCCCACATAAAAAGGGAAAAATCCCACCCAATTAAGGAAAAGGTATCCTGTGTATGTTTCCATGGCAATGAGTTTATGCATTCTCAGATTTTGTCCGGCTAGTTATCCACCCTTTATCTGATGCATTTATTCCATCTCTCAGAGAGAACCATATAGATTCCTGACGGCATCCAGGACACGTGGCTCGTGGTGGACACACTTCATGGTGGATACTGCTACTATAAAAATACTCAGAACTTAAGAGAATTCCAAGATGCTTTATAAAAAGCATTAGTCATGCCTCAAAACTGCCCTTTGAGGTAGGTCAGTATTATTATCCCATTTTAACAGAAGGAAAACTGAGGCACATTATAGTTAAATGACTTGCCCAGGGTCACATAGCAAGTCAGTGGCACAGTGGTAGGACAGGCCCTGGCCTTAACCACCCATATAACTTTGACATCGAGCTTTCTTGAACTTTTCATGATGACCCATTTGAGCTACACTTACAGAGAATACACTCAGGATACTAGCTAACCAGGAGGAAAAATTTCCATTTTAAATGCTACAACCATCCTTTAATCTAAAAAAAAAAAAATAATAATAATAAATCAAATACATTCAAAATTCCTTCTACCCTCCATCAAATGTGGGCAATTAAGAAAAATAGCCCTAAGCAAAGTTTCCAAAATGAAGCCCAGAAAGGAATCCTGCAAACAGCTACACTGATCATTCTCTAGCCAGGCCCCCTTTTATACCAGCCACTTCTGCAGGCTCTGGGGTGCAAAGGGGCTCCAAAGAGGGAGCAGGGAGGGAGCAGAGCACGTTCAGAGGCAACACTGTTTAGAAAAGATGTAAGGCATCCAGATAAGTTGTCAGCATACCCACAAAGCAAGGACTGTTAGAAATTCAGACACCATCAGATCTGAGTTTTTGGGTCATTAATGCATCATTTGAATTTAGCTTTAGAACCTTAAAAACAGTATTCCTTACTCAGTAGACAACCCCCACCTACACAAGTACAAGTACCCTGGGCCCAAGGACACCATCCAGCCTTGTGTAGGGTCATGGTATAGATCAGATCCACGGAACACAATTAGAATAGAAAGATAAGTTGGTTTTGATCATCAGTTGTAAAGCATGCATCTGATGACCTGTGGAATTAAAACTACCCCACAGGCATTTCCAAGCGGTAGGTGCTTGGTCAGAGGATCTAATCTACAGTGATCTTCCATTAGATTTTTTTTTTTTCCTACTGAGAGGAACAACTCAAAAGACAAGGATGCCTTTAGTTTAGCCTAAGCTCTGTAGCCTCCATCTATCCAATTAATACAGGAAGAAATGTTCTCCTCCTTTCCATCCTTGGAGCTCAACAGTGGCAGAGCATTTGGTATTGTATATTTTCAACCTTTAAATAGAATAAAGCCAGGTTTCTGCCTAGACAACTGAGGTTACAGGGACAAAGGGACCCAAGGTTCTTCCAACACTCCTCTATACTATCGTCTGCCCTAGACTGTGTTGTGGGGAATGCTGGTTAGTTTGCTGAACAGAGACACTGTTCAGCAAAGTTCATGGCATCTCACATCCTAAGCCTCAGTCAAGGTCTTGCGGTACACCCTGGCTCCCTCCAGGGGGCTGGGGCCACCTTCTGAGTGAGGCACTTTGGAACCTGCCTTTGCTTCTTGTGCTTCCCAGTGAAGGCTAGGCACCCCCTGCTTCTGCAAGCCTCGCACTGTCCGCTGGGAGCACTGACTCAGGGTAGGCAGCTTATCCAGTAAGCCGGGGGCATCCAGCATGCTCTCTGGTTCTGACCCAGACAGAGGAGACTAAAAACAAATCCTCTTTTGCTCCATGGCTGGCTCTGGCACAACATGAGCATTCGGCTTGGCCGTGCCTCATGAGTGCGAATGCCTGTGCCCAGGATGTTTCTAGCAGGCTTTGCCAGCCTTGTCTGGAGTCATCAGTGTGGTAAGGAGCACAAGGATATAGATGGAGACTCTGGAGGCCAAGTGAAAGTGGCAGCTTGCTCAACTTTGTAAAGAGAAACAGTGGTTCAGTGACCCTGACCATTCTGTCAGTAAGAGAGGGAACGACTTGGACCGCAGTAGCCATCACTGCCTCTGAATACACACAGAAGAGGCTTGCCTGTCCAGAAAAAGAAGGAAACGTCAAGGAGATAAAACCAGCAGGAGAAAGTGGACAAAGATGGCAGAGCCAAGAATTGATAGGGTAGTTGAGAGATTCCTACCCCATCCCCCAGCCAGTCCTGTATTTTCCGCTAGAAGGTAATAGAAGGAATGAGTGAAAGGGTTCAACACCGTGGGGAGAAGCCTTCTAATGCTTTCTCAATCCAAGGAGAAAGTGGAATTAATGAAATGAACCCAACATCTAACTTGTTTGTATAACCAGCTTCTATATCAGGACACCCAACAACTTACTCAGTAACCTTCTGAATCCCCCAGCAATGTGATCTCAGAGCCTTTCTTTTGTAACCCTATCTCTTAGGAACTGCCTACAGACCCTGCCCCTCAACCTCTCCATCTCCTGTCCAGCAGCGAGAGGAAAGGAGGCAACCTGGCTAATTCTTCCTCTTCTTCAAGCCCCCTCTCTTTCAGAGGGAAATACTCTAAGAGAATTACTTTAATATTCCAACCAAAGTACCCATGTATATATAGCTTTATGTTTGACCCAACTCTGGCTCCTAAAATTCTTTCTTTTTTGGGAGGCAGCTATGCTCACCACCATACCACCAATGTATCTCTTTTTGAAGTCTCAAAATGCTGTAGCCATCTTCTTACTATGAGGGGAGCTGACCAATATCCCCAAGATGGCAGAGTAGAAAGATGAAAGAATTTTGACAATTTCCTGAGCTGCTGGAATCAGCAATTCTGGAAATAACCAACCTCAAGATTTCTTGTTATCTAGAATAAGAAATCTTCCTGTTGTGAAAGAAAGAAAACAATTCGTCTGCAGCAGAGACCACTTTTACCACAAACTAAATGCTTCTTCTTTATCCTAAGCCTAAAGTATATCAGGACATTGAGATTTGCTTTTGAGTTTTAGGACTGCCCTGCTCCACAGATATTTCCCAGAGTCAGGAGAGAAAGGGAGCATACTGGGTGATGGGCAGACAGGGGTGTCTGATCACAGCAGGAGCTTCCTGCCTTGTTTCCCACTTCAACTCATCCTATTTATCAATCACACCATGCATGCTGACTCTCTCCCCTGACAATTGACCTGTTTTTTCAGTTTGGTGCCAAAATAAAGTTATTTTTCCATTTCATTTAGCAAAAGTCTGGGCTGAAGATCATCAAGGCCCTTCCCAGAAGATTCTGTCATATCTCTAGCTTGAGCCATCCACCTTAAAGCTCAGACAGCTCAAGGAAAGGGTCAGCCGGGGCAAAGACCACTAGTTTGAGACTACAGCAGGGTTGTCTAGGCTTTGGAAGCTGGAAACCCACCAATGACTGACCACCTGCTTGCCTGGGGGGCAATGAGGAGAAGGAGAAAGGAAGGTGACAGGGACAAAACAAAGGGAAGGATAATGGGAACAGAAGAGAAAGAAGATAGGAGAAGAAATAAGAACATGAGCTTAGCATCATAAAGGCAGAGTTGTTGGCTTTCAATTTAAAAAGAAAATTTTAAAGAATACTGTACTGTAATGGGTTAACGTCATCTTTAGCATCCTGGTAGCATTATTCAGTAGTTAATAAACAGAACATTAAACCTCTGCCCAGATGGCTTTTGGAAAAGGAACCCAAGGGACCACAAATTCAGCCACTCTTGTAGCTTTCCTCTCCAGTTCTTTTTATCCTGGCCAAGATGGCAGCCTTGGATACTTTCTTCCGGTCATAAGCCAGACCGATGGCAGCCATGCAATCAATGAAGAACGTGGTAAAGTTGATGTGCCAGCGGTACTCACTGGCTGAGTAGTCATAAGGAAAGGTGTGGTGGTAGTTGTGGAAGCCCTCACCTGGAACAAAAGCAGAGAAAAGTTAAGCAGCTATACTGTGGATTGCTGGATTCTTGATCTTGGCACTCTGGTTCCCTAGCAGAATGCCTCACACCTAGTAGAAACCTGTTGCTGTTGAATGAATGAATGCAGCTAGTCTTTTAAACTCTGAACCAAATAGATCCCCTCAGAGGCATCTTAAGAAATGACTGGGGAGAACCTGGTCACCATGGCTCTCTGGGAACCTTTGTGGGAGAAGGGCTGGCAGTTTCTCTGAGAAAATAAGATGATTTGAGAGAAACTGCTATCAGTAGGAATGGGGTTTAGACTAGAAAACCCCAGAGCCTCACTACATATTTGTATAAGACCCTAAAGGCTCTGTGCATATGTGCATGTGTTAGAGCGGACAGAGTCCAGAATGAAGAACTTTTACTGGGTTTCTTACAAAGATGAGCAAAGAAGCACACTTTCCCCCACCGCATGGGCACTCTCTCCAAGGGTTGAAGGTACCAAGAGAACTGGGCGACACAGTCAAAAGTCAGAAGAAAGGAGGCCTAGCCCAGGGGCCTAAGTTTCCTTGCCTCTACTGGTTCAGAGTGGACTGTTTTGGCTCCTAATTCTTTGAGCTTTCACCCTGGGGTGATGCTGATAAAACAGAAGCTCTCTGAGGGAATAAGAATCAAAAAGCTTAGGTATTCCTTCCAGCCTCTAAAATTCTGAAACGAGCAGTTCACTTTGCTGGACAGAGGAAAATCAAAGAAATTCTAGATTCAGAATAATTTCTGTAATGAGTCAAGCTGTGGAAACTCCATAGACAGAGTTCTCCAGTCCTAGGCAGGCTCTTCTTTGTGAACCACATTCAATAACAATACCCTTATGAGGCTGGGGTAAAGAATAGCTAATAAAAGAGTGTACTGAACCCTTTGAAGATGAAAGAGCCCCAGTACAGTAATAGTGACATTAATAACCAACAAGGAAGGAAGTCCTGTGACGGGAATAACACCATCCAGGGCACCATCTCAAGGTTTGTTCACAGTGTGGCTCATCAGTTTATTCAATGAGAACTGAGTAGGAGGGTAGGATAACCCCAAGGCTAAAGGTACTGATGGAAGATCGCTAATTTCCATAAATGACTTTGCAACTAGGCTCTGTCTAAGCACTAGCTAGGCCCACACTTATCAGATTTAAAACAATCAGACACACACACGGTGCCAAGAGAGGAAAGAAAGCGGAGGAAGGTTAGTGGGCAAAAGAAGGATGAGACTCTGTAACTGGAACAGCAAGATAGAGCCAAGAGAGGCTCAAGCAGGGAGGTTAGCTCTGGCAGAGAGAAGATGAGCATGTGACTGGGGGTGGGGAGGTAATTCAAGAAGAACAAGATTAGAATGGCAGGCAAGCAGGGGAAACAGGCGACCAGAGAACAAAGGGTGAGGTGATAAACAGGGAGCAACAGGGATGAAGGAACGAATGGTAAGTGACATACTGACAGCCACTCTGAATAGGGGAAGCTCACAACAGATCTGTTTGCAGTACAGGACTGATCTCATTCCAGAAACCTTCCATGACATTCACTGGTTTTCTATGAAAATAGCCTATAATGTGATTGATTTCAAACATGGTTCAGAGTAAGAACATGTAAACAGTACACGGTGTCTGGAAGGAGGGAAAGATGCATGAAAATTAAAAAGGAATGAAAAAGATGTCTTTAGTACAGAGAATAATAAAAAAGACAAAGATGGTCAGGGTTGAGAGTATAAAGGAAGGTTTTAAAGAGAACTGAGTGACGGCTAGGCCATGGCACATGTATATGTGTGGAGCAGGGAGGTTGCCTATCTGTGCTGGATGACCAGAGGCCCTGATCACTGGAAGAGGCCGTGGGGTCTGCCTAAGGAAACCTAATTCCAGGCCTTAGTCAAGGTCTATATTTAGCTGAAAAGAGTGACAGACCAAAAAAAAAGAAAAAGAAAATGGAGACAGATGGCAGAACCCTACTGTCTGGCTATTAGAACAGGAATGGTAGAAATAAATTCCTGAATAGTCAGCATTAGGTCAGTGAGTGAGTGCTTTATGGTAGTTTCCTAAGTCACACTGTGGGGAGGGAGTGTTCCCAGCACAGCAGAGAAACAGAAGAGAGAAAAATAAAGGATAAGAGAAGAGAGTGGTAGGTGGTGATAAAGGGCCACCAACAGTTGCTTTGATGTCCTTCATACTGGCATCACCAGGTAGTAAGGCATGTAATACACTTCAAATATTGCCCCTCTGAATACAGGAAGGTGATAAAAGAGAAGCTTAGTGAGTTAAATGACAAGTATTTGTTCTGTATATCACAACTAAATGTAAAATACTAGGCTTTCTGGCCACCCAGATGACCCTACTCTTCTATTTATGCATTCCCTGCCCCAAGCAAGACTACCACCCAGATCAGAGATGACTGGGAAGAGAACAGCCCAAAGGGGTTCATCATACATAGCATTTGTGGCTTGCTCTTAAACCTGGAATTAAAGGCATTGTCATTTTTCACCCTTTTCTCTTTACATAGGACTTGTTGCTTAACTTTCAAGGGTTTTCTAATACTGTCCCTTAGTTTTATAGTGGAATGACATATGGAGAGGGGTCATAAAACAGGTAAATCTAGTTTTTCTGGCACGTAACCTAATACCCTAAGCAGCAGACCACTAGACGTGGTCTTGCTGTGGACTGCTGACTTACCCGCAGCTCCCAGGGAAACCAGAATATTCTCTCGGGGGTTGATGGTCTTGTCATAAGGGCGGTATCCATACATATGGGCAGCACTATTCACCAGCCAGGTGACGTTGAGCCCAAGGGCATAACGGAATAAGGTGGCAAAAAACAGGCTGTTTTGAAACGTTTCATCCCACAGATACCATGGCACGAGTGTGGGCAGGATGAAGCACAACAACAGGACACCAGGTTTGTAGTACCTGCATTGAGAGATCACAGGCTCAGTGAGTGGAGAGGGGACGCTGAGACCTACCTGATTTTCCACTCTCACAGGGCGGGGCTGTCCCTTTCTACACTGAGAGCACAGTGTGGCAGGCAACAGAACAAGAGCGAATGGGCAAGGAAATTTTCTGAGAATACAGTGTTATTATCATACTTCTGAGATGAGGTAATGAGGGGTTAAATGACTTTTCTAGGGTCACACTACCAGGAAGTGGTGGAGCAAGGACTGGAATGTTTCATCTCCTGACTCTAAATCCATTGCTCTCTTTTACTACTTCAGGGAAATAGACAGGGTCCAAATTACAGACTGAGTTCTCCTTCCCGGGTTTTTCTGTTCTGCCTTTGGGCTTCCTTTCTCTTTCAGCAGTGCTCTTCGCAGAATCTATGTTTAAGTCAATCTTTTATTTTTTTTTTGGCCACACCAGGTGGCACAAGGGGATCTTAGTTCCTGGACCAGAGATCCAACCTGTGCCTCGTGCACGTGTGGAGTCTTAACCACTGGACCACCAGGGAAGTCCCCAGGACTTTTGTTTAGTATGTTGCCTTCATCTCCTGCTAGCCAGGAATCTTTCTCATCCTTCCTCTTCTTCGCCCTCAGAGAGGCACCCCAAATGTCCTAGATGCCAGCAGATCTGTCCCTCTGGAGGCCCTGTTCCATTCTTCCTCCTCCCAAAGGTACAGCAAGCATCAACATTACCAGGGAACTGATTTCCTAGACACCTTCAGCAGTTAAGTCTGCTACTCTGGTATCATTAGTAAGCCCTGCTGCCTTCAACTCCTCTCCATTCCTACCACCACTTCCCTGCACAGAAACCCAAGACTTCCCCACCTCTTTAGTTCAATGCCTTCTCTCATCCACCCCAGAGGTACCGTTCTAAAGCACACCTCCAACCATGCCACCTTCTGGCTCAAAAACCTTGCCATGGTTTCCTATTGCTTGGGTTGAATTACACCTTGTCTGCTTGTAAGACTCCATAACAATGGCATCAGTCTCTGCTGCTAGTCTTTTTTCCTACCACACCCTGTATTTCAAGCAAAAGGACTCTGTTGCAGGAGTATGCTTCAGCTCTTTCTTTCTGTTTGCACTGTCCCCCCACCCACCTGCCCTGTGCCATCCATCAGTGGATTCCAAAGCTACTTTCTTCATAAGCCCTTCCCTGATGTTCCCCACTCTACAGTCTCCCTCCCTTTTGTGCCTCTCCTCGCTATGGAAAATATTTTGCCATGTATCATAGGTATTTGGACACTTGGCTTATCCTTCCACTCCCCAGTAAGCTATGAACTCCTTGAAGGTAAGGACTATGACACATTTGGCTTTGTATCCATGACCGTCCTAGGTCAACAAACATTTGTTGAATTTAATTGGCTTAGGTAGTTCAGAGAAAAAGAAACAACAGTCTATGGCTCTGGGCTCATGGGCTATTAAAAATTAGGGTTTTAAATTGTAATTTGAGATATAGAAACCAAGTAAATTTCTCAGCTCATGTTGACAAGTCCTAGGAGAAAAAAGGGGGTCCCCTAATGCCAGGTCCCCAGCTCCATCATCATGTCACTCACCTCCTCTGGAACATCACCAGCTTCTCGGCTCTTAGGTCGGATAAATTTAGCGTGGAACCCTTTTCTTTGACAGCTGGGTGTTTGCGCACAAGCAGCCAACCCACGTGAGAGAAGAAAAAGCCACGTCGGGAATTGTGGGGGTCGGCATCCGTTTCTGAAAACTTGTGGTGGGCACGGTGATCTCGGGACCATTCAAAAACGTCATTCTAGAGGAACAGAGAAGAGGAATGAAGGCCTGTGGAAAGACACCCTCTCAGGGGAATTCCAATTGCCAGGTGTCTTCCAGAGCCCACAGCTCTCAGCCCAACCTCACAAAATACCTAGGAGTTGGTGCTCCAAAGGAGAAGTCATGGAGTTGCCTCCTTTCCTTAAACTTGCTGCTGAAGCATAAGTGGAAAAGCAACTTCAAGTCTCAGGACCACATGAACAGGGCTGGCTGCTTCTCGAGGGTTATGTGGTGAGTGGAATGCAGGAAGATTGTACAGGGCTCAGAGTTTCATTAGGAGGGAACACTGCAATTCTTCAAGCAAGAAATGGGGTGTGGGGTGCCTAATCCCTGAGCGTGGATAACAGGAGGCAGGCAACCTTGTGTCTTAGCATCCTGGTCAATGGATGAAGCTGTGGGCAGTTCCATTCTGATGCCTTGGCAAGAGATAACTCACACAACTTGAAAAAGCCAGACAGATAAATCACGATATGACCACATTCCCAAATGGCCTCTGGGACTCTTTCTATCCCATACAGTGCCAATCTCGCTTCCTTGTTTTGCCCCGTGGGTACAATATCAGGAGCCCTTGAGGCATTAAGGCATATGGCAGAGATGATTATGCAATCGTGGGATATTGCCATGGAGAAGGAGACTAACTGGGCTTCCTTGTGTTTTCCTCTTGTTCCAAGCTAGGCCCCTCACTACATGCTATCTTTTGCCCTTTGCTACTGCTTAATAACTATGAGTTCTCTTTCTCCAGTCCCCTTCATTCTATCTCTGCTAAAAACTTTCTGCTTCAACAAACCTCAACACTTGACTTAGGCAGCCTGGTAACCCATTAAAAGGACCATAATGTTGGTCTGCCTAAACCCTCAGTGACACAATTTCCCCATCTGTGAAATGGGGATAACAATAATACCTACCTCCTACGACTGTTGTGAGGGTTTAATGAGGCAATCTATGTCAAGCGCTTAGAATAGTGCCAGACATATGGACAGCACTATAAAAGTGTTTGATCGTCTTACCTGAAAACAACAGAGTTTCAAAGAAGAATCTGTGAAACATTAACTTCAACCCCATTGTGATAGAGGGTTAGAAGACATCCACCCAGAGTTGTGAATGTTTTGTCCAATGTCTGCCCATGAAGCCAGGCTCAGCTCTTGCCTTATGCACTTATGAAAGACCACAACAGCCAGACTGGGTGATAACAGAGGTTCAAAAATGACCCTACACACTGACAGTATTTCCTCTTTATCTCCTACTTGCCTCTGCCAGTCACTCAGAAGTATCCTTATGTTTTATGGACTTCGGGACTGAACCGGAACTTAACCACAAGGAGAGAGGAAAGTGAAGTGGCTGTCCAGGTGCTGTCCCTCTCCAGGCACTGATCGCCTCCATTCCGCCACCGGCTCATCGATCAAGAGTGAGGAGAAAAAGAGCTGAGCACAGCTGGCTTCTTACCTGGAACGCCATGGTGTTGCCAATGATCAGGAAGACCCGCAGAGGCAGCCGAGCTTTGTAGGTTCGGTGACTCCACAGGCGATGGGCCCCTGCTGTGATGCCCAGGGCACCCATCAGATAGTAGAATAACACTGCCAGGATAAGACAGGGCAGGCAGTCACGAACCTGGGAAAGCGTTTGCATGATGTTTTCCTCAGGCCAGAGTGTGTGTAGGCTCCCAGTGAGGATCTGCTTTCCCCTGAACTCCAGGGATACCTTGATCTCTTAGGCTCCTTTGATTTTAATCACTTGAAAAGTATCATCCTCTCTCATCATCTAACCTTGGAGCTGGAATAAGCTTAGGAGTCCCAGGGAACTTCAGAAAGGCAAGAGAGAGAAGAGGCCTCTTACCCCCCGGCCACTTGGCATTCTCAGTCATGAGGGATATTCTCCCAAGTCCCATCCCCTCTGACCTTCTGCTAACCTTCTTCAACAGTTTAAGGACCACAGACCACTACAGCAGTGCTTAAGACCCATGGGCAAGGGTGGTATTAAAATATTTAACAGACAGTAGAGTCTGGGTACTGACCCATTTGAGGGTTCCTGGGTTCTAGGGGACATTAAGGGGGCTCAGAACTATAACTATTTACCAAGTGGTCCAAAAACCTTTTAGCAGACAATGTGGCCACAGGAGGGGGAAATTCACCCTGCACATCAGTCATAGCTGCAGTGTCTTAAGCTTCGCCAAGGATTTTATGTTTTCTGATTCACTAGATATCTTGAAAGGGGTTTAATATCCCTCGCTTTGCGGCTGAAAAAACAAATGCTCAGCAAAGTTAAGTGTTTATCTGTAGTCACATGGCTAGGAAATGGAGCCATGTCTTGAAACTAGATTTTTGTCTCAACTAAGTGGTTCGTGTTCCAGAAGTCTGCCACAAGGATGTATACCATCCACCTCCCCAAGATATGCCCACGATTCTGTGGCATATGTCTTGCCAGATATGTCTTGCCTTTGCCATATCCCTCTGCTAGCGCATACTCCAGCTGGCAAGGCTAATTCTAGATAACGGCAGGACAGGCTCAAAGTTGCCCAACACTGTCATGCCTCACCTTCCTGGAGGTCTGCAGGTTCCAGGCGCCAAATAGAGTCTCTAACTGGGAGGTGGGTTGCTGGGCAACCCAACAGCCACCCACCTTCCTCTGCTCAATAGCTCTAGGGAGGCAGGGGCTGAGGCCTTGGTAGAGCAGTGACTATTGACAATGTTTCATTCCTAGGGAAGCGGCTAGAAACAATAGATTCTCAGTGGCCACTGAACTTAGTTGCAGTTGGAGACACTGTACATTGTAACAAATCGTTCTGTGTTCTCCAGCCACAGATACCAGTTTCCTAAACAAGCTCCCACCCAACCCATCTTCCTCTACCCTATCCAATTTCTCCTACACAACAGGAGGAGAGCCATGGAGCCAGAGTCTGTCCCCGTGAGACTTCCTCTACTCATAGCCCTCTGGACGGGGTTGGGGCCCTAGGTGACTTGCTGGACCCCGGGCATGTGGTAATAACCTTTCAGAGGCCATATCTGTCTGCATCTACACCTGGATAGATGACAGTTGAGCCACAGCCCACCAGTCACCAAGGGTAAAGGAAAAGGTCTTTGGGCACAAAAGAAGAAGCACTCAGCTCAGAAGCAAAGAAGCTCCTAGGGTTGTTTCATGCCACAGAAGACCCTGGCAAGTTGACTCAGAAAAGTACCTAAGATCGCTGCATTAACAGAGGAATTGGAAAAAGCACTCAAACGCTCTGGTGCCTTTTTCTATCAGCACCTCTAAGCCTATCTACTAGAAGGCTTTGGGTCAGTTGGAAACTCATTCTCTATTATACTGGTGGTTAAGCAAAACCTCAGATTTAGTCCCAAGAAAGAGACTGGAGAAGTTTGCCCCATGGTCCCTCAGTGTAGCCAGAGATATCTCTTCAGCCCTTCCCTCAAGGCTGTTCTGAGACACCAACACTGCTCAGTCATGAGAAATGCTGGAATCACAAGCATTTGCTAATTTAACACCATTCTTAGGGATAAAACAAGAAAAGGTAAAGCGAAGCTCCTGAACTCTGAGGACCCTCTGACCCTCCCCCTACCCCCCTTTTGTTCCTTAAGACAAGAGTTCTGATATCCCCACATCAAACCAGTCATTCCATCAGCTAAGCCATCCACCACAGCGCCCAGGGACAGGATACAAAAGTCACCATCCAGTCTCCATGTGGCACATTTCTCTGTCCAAAGGCACAGCACACACCCATGGGCAGGGCACCTAAAAGGTAGTGGGCACAGCCCTGGTTTGCCGATAGCATTCTGCTCCCTGCGCCAGCAGCCGAGGGAAAGCAGTGAGCAGCAGCATCTGGTCAAGCTCAGGACTTTACGAGGCTTTCAGGGACTCTTGGGGATGGAAGGGGCTTGCAGGTGATCAAACACTTTCACCAAACACCTGGTGAAGACTTCTCTACTGGGGAGAAGGGGTGGAGAAAGGAGTCCAAAGTCTCCCTGGGGATTCCCTGTCCTGCTCCTGATTCCTCAATTTGAATTGAAATTCCAGAACTCAAGTTCTGCTGGGTTCTCAGAAGGACTAGAGAACAGATGTCCCCCTCCCCTCAAAAATAAGAGCCGTTCCTGGTCTGCAGATGAAACGATTTCATCGGTGCCTGGCTGGCCCCAGCAATTAAACACGTGTAAAAAAGCACTATCTTTCTAATCTTAAAAAAAAGTACTATTGTCCCCAGTGTGTTCCTTGAAAAACTGAGAGAGGGGATCTACCCAGCTGCATTTCTGTCCATGGATTACCAAGAGGATTCCTCCCAAAAGCTCCACAGACCAGATTCACCACCTTTAGACCAAAGAGGTTCTGGAGGACTTGGCTGAAACTTGGCCCGCCAGCCCTTCTATGTAACTCCCCTCCAAGAGTGCAGCTGTCTGCAAGCACCCCACACCCAAGACTGCTCTGGAAGACCTACAGTTGCTTTCTGGAGGGGGAGTTCTGGCCTGCCCCTCTCAGAGAGTGCTGATGTGCCCCACCCTCCGATCCCTGGTCTTTAGGGTTCTCTGTTTTCCCCTTCCCAAGCCAGACTCATAGTGGCAGAGGTAGGAATGCCCGCAGAGCGCATGTGCGTGTGCAGGCGGCAGGGCCCTGCTATCAGCCCAAGCCCATGGATTCCTGAAAGAGCTGAGCTAAGGGCAGGCAGGTCAGGGATACACTGGGGACTGTCCCCCTCACTGCAGCAGTCTGAAGGCCAGGGCTGCCCGGGCCTGGGAGAGAACGGCTGGAGCGGGATGGGTGTGGAATGGGACATGGAACACTTCTTGAACCTTATTTCATTCTAAGAACATTTTGTCGAGTGGCATGTACAGTCGAGACCTACATGGAGTCACAGATCAATCTGTGTAAACTAGGTTACACAGGAGGCTTCTTCATCTGTTTTGTAACCAAGGAGCCGGAAAGGGCCAAGGGTCAGGGCAAAATAAGTTTGTGCATGACCACCACTCTGTTCCCCTACTACTAACTCTCCTCCTGAGCCGTTGTTCTCATTAACCCATGACTAGACTCAGCTTAAGCCCTCTAAAGTCACTCATCTAGTCCAACGTCCCCATGCCTCCCAGGTAGGGACCTTGATTCTTTCTTGGCTGGCAGGGCTGGGACAAGCAGTCAAGCAAAAGAATTAAAACAGAAAACCTCTTTCAGAAAAAGCTGACTCTCTGGCATAGTTCTGCTCATTTCAAAACCTGAGGCCCATGGTCTCAGGGCTCCAGCCCCAACACCAAAATTAAAAGATCCCCCAGAGTGGACGCTCCTGCATCCCAACCCCCCTAGGCTCTGTTCCCAGGCCATCCAGCCTCTCAGGACACCAAAGAGAAATGGCTGGGAAAACCTCAGCCTGGAGGGGCTGGTGTTTGTACTCTATGTAAGATCTTACTTAACTAAAAGAGTGGAGAGAACCTGGGGTACTGGGTCAGGAGGACATGGGAACTTCTTACCCCAGATATAGGTGTATATCTTGCAGGTGGGGATCAATGTGATCCCATATAGGGCTCCCAAGTGTAACAGAGACATGAGGATGATGTTTCTCCAAACATACTCAAGCTTGGGCTTTGGGCCCTCCTTATCCTGGTAAGTTGGGTCATAGATGTCATCTCTCATTTCAGGGCGGATGTCTTCTTCCAAGTATAGGGGAGTCTTCTCCAATTTGCCCCCTCCATTCTGCAGGACCCTGGAAGGAGGTGCTGTGATGGTGGTGGTGGTTGTGTAGGAGCTAGAGATCTGGAAGGGAGAGGAAGTGGAGGGTCAAGAGAGAGGAGAGGACACGTGGAGGTAGTAGGGACCGCTTCACTCCCTAGTCAAGCTGGGGGAAGGGCGGGGGATAGGCATAGACCCGGTACCAATACCCAGGTTACCTGAGGGAAGGCGGAAGACAGGGAAGTGCCCAGGAACTATGCAGAGACTGGGGAGAGGAGGTGAAACCTCAAGGTGAAGGGGAGATAAGAAAGAGGAGTGAAACACTCGCACCCCAACGAGCACACAAAGGAAAGCCCGCATACCTACATACAGAAGGCTACCGGCAGGACCAGGTTTCTCTTTAAAGTTTAAGAAACGAAAGTTGGAGATCTAAGTTTGCAAATTACAATCCCCATTCCCAACAAACTGAAGGCAGCACAACTCGCAAAAGACGGCTATGTTCTCCCGCGGTGATCTCAACTCTTCTCCAGTGAGTCGCCCAGAAGCCCCACCAGCGCCCGCGAACCCGGGGTCTGGGGGCCATTACTCGGAAGCTCTCACCTCCTCTTGCAGCAAGTGGGCCGGCATCTGGGCTCTCAGACACTGGGATCACTTTCTCGGGGCTGAGACTGCGGAGCGGAGTTCGGGGCAGTCCAAACTGAGTGTAGACTAGTTCCTGAGCCTGCTTTTGCGTGGGGATCCGCAGCGCTGCGCTCGGGACCTTCCGCTGCACGGTGCGCGCTGGACCGGTGTCCGGACCCGACCTGCTGTGCTGGGGATTTAAAGGCTAGCGCTGGCAGGGGGTGACTGTGTCCCGTATTTCCTCAGACCTCTTTTATTCGTTGCCAACAAGGGGCAAAGTGCGCAGAGTTGGTTCACCGTGGGAGATCCGCATGGGCGGGAGAGGGGAGGAGACAGAGCGCCGAGGCGTGCTGGGGGCCGAAGAAGCAAGAACTGGATGCTGCACACACACCGCGGCTTGGCCGCCGCAGCCCCTGCCTCTGCCCCTGCCCCTGGGGAAATGCTAATGGGCTTCTGTAGACTCTGGCGCGTCATTGGCCGAAGGGAATTTGGTGCCACCTCGTCCTGCCGTTGCCATTGGCTCGGCGCAATCTGCTGTTCCCTCTGCCGCGAGCTCCTCACTACCCCTCCCCTCCCTTTCTCCTCGGCTTCTCTTACATCGGCCGCTGGGCCTCTACCGGGCACCCTGCCGCCTCTGAGGCGCTGGGGGAGAGGGAGAGGACCCAGTCGGGGAGTGGCGCGGGGATGCGTGCCAGCCCAGGACTGGCCCCGGGCAATTCGCAAATGGATGGGCACTGGGGAAGTTTCCTGGGAAAGAGTGGGGAAACCACGAGGGCGACCACTCCACACAACTCCACCCCAGCCTTCCCGCTCGTCTAGACGCGTAGGAGGGGAGACGTGTCCTCAAACCCGGGCCCGGGGCCGCGCTCCCGGCCAAGCCCCGCCTCCCTCTGTGCCGAGCGCGCCGGGGATGCGGGGTAGGGGGCGAGGGACGGTTCGGTCCGCCGCGGAACAATGGCCCCGCCCCGCCCACCAGCGGCGCAGCGCTAACCCGGGACTGCTGAACAGGTTTGCGGGTCTCCCCCTCCGGCAGGCGAGCTGGAGGCCGCGCACACACAAGTAGATGCGCTGATGTGTAGATCTGCACGCGCGTAAGAGGTTCAGCCAATGGTCACGCCGAAAGGAAATGTTCACCGCCAGGCACCAGTGAGCTGTGCTGTCCCTGTGCCCATGCCAACAGAAGGTGTGCGGGATGTTTTGGAGATTAGAACGTCGGGTCGTTGTTTTGGAATTGCCTTCGTTGGGAAAGGCCATTTCGTGGAGAAAGGACAGACGTGCTTTCACTCAGAAGCAGGAGAAAGTACTTGTAAGTGCAGCAAGAGTAGCCAAAAGGTATTGCAAGCCAATCCACAAGAATCATTTCATTTGATTCTTACTTGTGGCCCTGTGAGGTAGGTAGTCATTTATTCCCTTTTAAAAGATGAGAGAAGTGAGCTATGGAGAAATTAAATAACTTGCTTTATGGTCACAGCAGCCAATCAATGATGGAGCTAGTAGCTGAGTCCAGAAATGTAATGATGGAGCCCAGGTCTTAATCCCTGCTCAGAATCCCTGGTCCCTGAGATGTTCTGACCTCACTGTTGTGGCTCACAGTCTTGCCTTTTCCGGGGGCTGTGGGAGCCTTACCATGGGGATAAGCTGGGAACCAGGCAGGCTGTGCATTCTCCCGGGCTCCAACCACACCCCTGTCTCCCCAAATACCATCCATTTGGGAAGAGAAGAAAGTGAGGAGTTTTGTGCCAACAACTAGCTTCTGGAAGAGAGGCACCTGGGATTGCCTGGGAGGATGATTAAGGAGCTCCCTAGAAGGCCACAGGTCTTGGGGTCTGGCCAGCCTCCTGGCCGGTCACCATCCACCTCCATTCCAGTCCTGACTCACTGTCCAGTGCAAAAGTTTTGAATGAGACTAGATGTTTTTAGATACAGACAGCTGTCTCATCACGGCTCAGAAGCCCTCAGCATGTTTGTGGGAGAGAAGTCTGGGCAGGTGTTGCTCCTCTCCAGGCTCTCCTGCAATGTCTAATTGGCTTAATTCCTCTGCCATCTATAGAGCTATTCTTCAAGGCAGAAGAGTCAGGGTTGCTTTGAGGGTGTACCCTCAATTGTGGCCAAAAGTGGCTCTACCATTGAGACCAAATTTCTTTCCCTTTAACTGACTAGGTATGTCTGAGCCTATTTCCTCCAGACCCTGGACTTCATCAGGGAATGAGCCTGAAACATCAGAGTTCTCTAGAAACTGCCCTCCTCCTCACTTAGACTCAGGTAGGTATGACTGCTGGTATCACTTAATGCTGCCATTACTATGTAAGCTAGGTGCTAGGTCATTCATTTTCTGCAAGAGAAAGGAAAGGGGGCCTGCCAAGACATAAATGGAGAATCAGGAATGTTTTATTCCTCTCTAAAGACAAGATGCTACCCTGTGGGGGAATCTCTAGGAGTTTATGGAAGGTCTGGATAAGGAGAGAGTTTTGGGGGAGGAGAGGAATGGCCAGAGCCCATCTCACTGTTGATACCTATAGTAAAAGGTGAATGGTTCCCTAGCTTGGGCTTCCTCCCTGAAGTACATCTGGGGCATATCACATGGCTATGAATGTGTCACCCACTACTTTAAAACTCTCACTACTTTAAAACTCTCACTACTTTAAAAGTAGCTTGCCACAACCCATGAAATGTGGCTATGTGGTAGGAGTAATATTATGAGGAAAGCATGAGCTTTTTTTTTTTTTTTTTTTCCGGTCATAAGGGACCTTAGTGCCCTGACCAGGGATCAGACGTGCCCCCTACATTGGAAGTGTAGTCTTAACCACTGTACTGGCAGGGAAATCCCAGCATGAACTTTGATATCAAGAAGTATTAGGTCAGTGGCAAATTAGAAGTTATAAATAAGTATATGATCAATATTTGTATTCAATTGCATGTATACATTGATTAAGATGATAGGTGTTTTAATGCATAATAAGAAAGCACAAAATATGCTTGGGAGGTGAAGACTGGACCTATAAATCTTGCTTTGTGAAAAGGGGTGCCGGGTACCATGGCAGTTTCTGGACTGATGTTGATCTATGGATTAATTTAATCCCTATAAAAATCCAACAGATTTCTTTGAGGAAATAGACAAGCTGACTCTAAAATTTAAGTGGAAACGCAAAGGGTCAAGAGTAGCCAAAAATTATCTTGGAGGAAAAGAACAAAGTTGAAGGAGTAAAAATATTTTAATTAGGACTTACCATAAGCCTAGAGTATTCAAGAGAGTGTGGTATTAGGAAAATAGAGACAAATAGGTCAATGAAACAAATTAGAAATTTTAGAAACCCACCAACACATGTTAACTGACTTTTTACAATGGTCCCAGGTCAGTACAATGTGAGAGGGAAAGTCTCTTTTAACAAGTATTGCTGGGACAACTGGATAACCATATAGGTTAAATGAACCTCAACCTCTAGCTCATTCCACACACACAAAAAATTAATTTGAGAGCTAAATGTAAACCTACAACTATAAAGTTTCTATATAGAACAGAGGAAAAGATGTTTGTGACCTTGAGGTAGGCAAAGGTTGTTTGGACAGGATACAAAAAAGCAAGAACCATGGGGTGGGGAAATGGATAAATTAGACTCAAGAAAGTTAACATTTTCTGATACCAAAAGGAACTATTAAGAAAACAAATGGATAAGACAGTGAATGAGAACATATATCACAGCACATAAAAAGATAACTCAGAAAACTGATATAAGATTTCACAAAAGGAGGTATAAAAATAGCCAATAAACACATGAAAAATTGCTGAAAGCACTAGTCTTAGATATGACACCTAAAGCATAGGCAACAAAGGAAAAAAATAGACAAATGGAACTTCATCAAAATTAAACTTTTATACTTCAGGGCTTATTATCCAGAAAGTGAAATCACAACCCACAGAACGGGAGAAAATGTTTGCATATCATATATCAGAAAAGGAATTCATATCTAGAACGTACTAGTAACTCTTACAACTCGGTAATAAAAACCCCATTAAAAATAGGTACTGCTCCAAAGAATCGCAAATGACCTATAAGCATAGGAAAAGTTGCTCAGCATTGGTAGCCACTAGCAAAATGCATGTCAAAACCAAGATGAGATACTTGATGCCCATTAGGATGGCTATATTCAATGAAACATAAAAAGTGGTGAGGATATGGGTACATTGAAGCCTTGCTATCGGTAATGGAAAATGGTGCAGCCACTTTTGAAAAAGTTTGGTAGCTCCTCAAAAGATTAAACATGGAGTTACCATATGGTCCAGAATTTCACTCCCAGGTATATCCCCAAGATAAATAAAAATATATGTGCACAGATAAACGTCTATACAGATATTCATAACAGCCAAAAAAAAAAAAAAATGGAGACAACCTAAACACCCATTGACTGACTAATGGATAAATAAGAGGCAGAATGTTTTATAGAGGAATATTATTCAGGATTTAAAAAAAAAGAATGAAGTACTGGTACATACCATGACATAAATGAATCTTGAAAATATGCTAAGGGCAAGAAACCACTCAACAAAGAGCCACATGATACCACATATATGAACTGTCCAGAATAGTGAGATCTGTAGAAACATAAAGTAATTTATGTTGTTGTAAATAAACATAATAAGGAAATTTATTGTAAATAAACAATAAAGTAAATTTGTTGTTGTCATTTGGTAACTAAGCTGAGTCTGACTCCTTGTGATCCATGGAGTACAACCCACCAGGGTCCTCTGTCCATGGGATTTCCCAAGCAAGAATACTGGAGTGGGTTGTCATTTCCTTCTCCACAGGATCTTCCAGACCCAGGGATCAAACCCTTGTCTCCTGCTTTGGCAGGCGGATTCTTTACCACTGAGCAACCAGGGAATCCCTATAAGGGCTGAGAACACGCTAAATGTTGGTGACCATGTGAAATCTCTGAAACCCTCAAACGTTGCTGGTGGAAGCATGAAACAGTACAAATACTTTGAAAACAGTTTGGCAGTTTCTTAAAATTCTGAATACTCCCATCCGAAGATCCAGTAATTCCACTCCTGGAACTGTCCTCAAGTGAAATGAAAACATATGTCCACAAAAAGACTCGTACAAGAAAATTCATTATAGCTTCATACATTATAGCCTCAAATGGGAAACATCCCCAAAGTTGCTCCAAGAGGAGAATGGATGAACAGTGTATGAAAAGAATGAACTATAAACACATGCAACAACATGGATGATTCTTTAAAAAAAAACATGCTCACCAAAAGCTAGACACCAAAAGTAACATAGTGACTGATTTCCTTTTTATGAAGTCTAGTAAGAGGAAAAACTAATGTGTAGTGTGAGAAGGCAATAAAATATTCATTGAACCCCTACTCTACAGCAGGCTCTGTTCTAGGAGTTGGAAACACTGGTGATAAAGCTCCCCATTCTTGCCTTCATGGAGTTTACATTCTGATGGGAGAGACAATTAACATATATTTAATAGCAAGTGCAGAGGGGGGGAAAGAATAAGGGAATTTAGAGCAAATTGTTCTATGAAATGCAGAAACTTCGGAGATTCTGGGCATGATCTGTGCTCAAGAGGAGCCCAAAGCTCATGTCTTTTTTTTTTTTTTAAATTACAGTTTGCTGGCCCTAATAGTCTGCTGCTTCAATATTTGTGCCTATTTCTGGACTGGGTTCCCACTTAGCTATGACTTTTCTGGCTCCCCTTTGGGATACAAATGTGTACTCAGGACTTGCTGTCCTGAGTGTTTCTGGGCTGGACCCAGAGTAGACGATCACTACTGGGTGAGGTTCATTTCTAGCCTGCAGGTAGTTGCAAGGGACAGCCTACGGGCAGAACTCGCCAGAACTGCTGAGTCTCTTCACCTGGCCTCTGTCCTTTCTTGACCTCTGCTAGAGGTGAGGAGGTTTTGTGGCCTTGCTCTTCTCTCATTTTACTTCCCTTCAGGAGCTGGCAGCTGAACTCTCCCCTATACTTGTGCTCCTGCATTTACCTGACCTCTGACTTACAGGGATTCTTAAGAAAAGGGAGGACAGTTCAGAGGACTTTCCCACCTCTTCCCACAGCTGAGAAGGCAAAGATTTTCCCCACCCACATGACAAGAAAGAATATGACCCCACACAGGCAAGCAGGTCACTATCAGGAGAGAGAGAGATACTTCTGGGACATAGAGGTGCTTCTCAGCCTGGCATCAGCTCTTCCCCTTGTGTGAAGGCCTATCTTTAGTGACCTGGCCTCTCCAAGCTTGGCTTTGGGTGTCCCACGCTAAGCAGCCCAGTGGGAGGCCAGTAGGCTTCCGTAGGAGGCCATGATCCTCCTGGAAGGGGAGTCCTTCAGGTGTTGGGGTGGGGAGAGTGGCCCAAGCCCAAACTTTCAGGAAGAAGCAGACTTGTGAGGCAAGGTTCCTTTTCCATTTTTCACCCCCTGTGACTGTGAGTCATTCTTGGCTACAGAACCAGCTGCCACATTGTCAGGACAGTCCCTTTGTGGATTCTACGTGGCCAGGGCAAAGGTTTTGAAATGTAGGGGCTGTACGTTGCATGCCAGTGATTGAGTCGGTTTATGAGTGTCTCTCTGCTTTCTGGATCCAGGGTGAAGCCTCCAGAATCCTTGTTCTGAAGACCCTGGCGTCCTGGGTGTTAGGATACTGGCTCCCTGTTGCGTTGTAGCTGACCACATCACAGCATAGTAGGTTTCAGCTTTCTTTCCCTTTGTGTAGTAGGCAGTGGGGTGACACAGTAGACAACCCCGTTTGGGAAATAAGCCGACACTTAAGAATATGGAAAATAGCAAGATTCCAGAACCGGTTCCTTTCACTTCCAACTCTGGTCCCAGCTTCATCTCCAACTTGCTCTTTTAACGCTTTGTCCCTCAGTTTCTCCTCTGCAAAATGGAGGCAAGCCGTCTTCAGTTATCATATACTTCTCTCATAGGAGGGAAGTTAATAAATACCTAGCTCTGGTCTTCCAGGGGTTTGGGGAAAGGATGAGGGCCCATGTGAGTGGCTTTCTGTACACATGTGACCTGTATCCCAGGAAATCACATGATTCTCATGAATACTTGCTTGAGTCACAGAAAGGCCCCCGTACTGGACAGTTTGGGTCTCCCTTTTCCCTTCCCTTGAGTTGTTTAGGAAGACAGGGCTCGAGGACACATGTCTGGGATCATGGCACATTAGGCTGCAAAAGGAAAGAGGGAGATGGAGTGGCAGCCTAGTGGTGGGGGCTGGTCCTTGGGTAACACTTCCCTTGAGGATCTGTGACTGTCCCAGTCAAATGTCAAATGGGGGTGGGGGAGTATGTTCACAGATCTTCATGCGACCTGGACAATCCACTCGACAATCTCTTCCTTTTGCCCTCGGGGCTCCGTGTATGGAGAAGCCAGTAACATCGATAATATCTGAACCTGGGGAGGCTAGGTTTACAGAAGGACTGGCTGCAACCCTCATAGGTGCTCAGGGACCTCAGGCCTGTCTCCTGCCCCAAATCCCCCCGATCTGTTTTTCCTTACTTCCTTCTTCCTCCTGCTTTCCCACAGATCTAAGCCAATCTTTGAATGTACATAAGAGAAGGGCTTCCCAGGTGGCACTAATGGTAAAGAATCCACCTGCCGATGCAGGAGACGCAAGTTTATTCCCTGCATCAGGAAGATCCCCTGGAGGAGGAAATGGCACCCAGTGGCAACCCACTCCGGTATTCTTGCCTGGAGAATCCCATGCACAGAGGAGCCTGGAGGGCTCCAGTCCATGGGGTCACAAAGAGTCGCACACGACAGCACACACACGCACAAGTAGAGAGAATTCATTTCCTTGACCTAACGTCCTACCCGATGGTGATAGTAATTAGACTCATTTCCTCCCCCATGACTGACAGGTACCCAAGGCTTCTCTTCAGCCCCTCAGATCCTGAGATTAAAGTGTCTGCTTGCTCAAACAAGCACATTGAGACAAGGTGTGATCTAGCCAGCCCCACGTCACTGTCCTTCCATACTGCCCATGGCCTTGTGACATCAGGGCAAGAGGCCAGAGCTGTACAGACTGTCATCACCCTCCTGACCTCAAGATTTTCCGTGGGACCTGGCAATGTGGAGAACAGCTGGAAGTCAGCACCCACATCTGGCCTTGGGTTGTCCCCGGCCTGTTCTCTGTGCAGAGACAAGAGGCAGGACCCTCATGGGCTATGGGCTCCTTCCTGTCTCATGGTCCAAGCTGAGTCACAGACAGCAGACAGCCAGGAGAGCTAGCATCGGTGCTCCTGCCCAGAGGAGTGGGGACCAGGCTGGTCTGTATTCTGGGCACCCACTGGCTTCTAGGGGAGATTGAGTAAAACAAGGGGTAGAGACCCTGCACTTCCATAAATATATCAGCTCTCTCATTCAGTGAGTATGGAGTGCCACATGGTCCCAGGCACAGTGGTAAGTGCTTAAGTTATAAAGAGATTCTGACCTTGGACAACTCACCATAGTAGTGGAGATCCTTATAACTCTGGGTGATGGTGTTTAGCACAGGGTGCTATGGACTCCAGGGAGAGGCACATACCAGACCAGCTTGGGAGAATCAAGGGAGACTTCCTGGAGGAGGTGGCAGTGTTGAGTCTCAAGGTACCACTGGGATGGATGTGGAGAAGGGCAGTTGACAAGTTTAGAGGCTCAGAAGAGGAAGAGAGACGCAAAACTGACACTCTGCTGATTAGGACCTGAAACACGCTCCTCCAAGGACCCAGGCCAGAGAGATGGTGTGAGGTCTTGTGCTGTGTGACCCTAGTTGAGGAGAGGTTGGGGCACTTTTCCAGCCAGCTCCCCGTTTGACTGCGTGGTCTACCTCGCCGGATCCCTCCTTCCCCAGATTGTGCCCTGTCAGACCTAGAACAGCAGTGTGTGTGTGTGCGTACCTGTGTGAACGCACATACAGCCACGTGCTGCTGTGTGTCCCCAGTGGGTGGGGCAGGTCTGGCGCCTCTACCAAGTAATTCCTACCTGTCTCTGGGGACTGGGCCTATGTCTGCAGATCAGAGTGAATGCTACTGGGCGCAGTTAATGGGAAGAGTGTGGGACCAGGGGCTAACAGTCTGTGCATGCGAGACTTGGGGACAAAGGTCTTATTAGGACCAGGTCCAGGCTGGTGATCTCACTGACACCCTGGGGAGGTGACACCCAGGGACAGATCATGGGACTGGGGCCAGGCTGGCAGTTTCTGTGGTGGCCTGACTTTTCACCAGGGCTCTTACCCCAGCCAGGGAAGGTGTCCCATACCTGAGCATTTCATCTGTGGTGGGCAGAAAGAAGGACAGGCCCAGGGCCTCCAATAACAAATACCGGAGCTGGAAGGAAAGCCTTTCTTGCCCTGACTCTGTTCTGAGCTGAATGGAGAAGAGAGGGCATGCCCCAGCCTTGCTTTTGTGGTCAGAGAGAGGTGTGCCCCGCTTGCTTCGTATAGTGGCTAAGGGGAGTCTCATTGTCTTCCAGAATTCCAAATCAATGTTCCCTCTGTCCTACAGGTGGAAGGTTAGAGGCCTTAACCATTCCATGCCCTCAGCACCTCTCTTTTGCATCTCTCCCTCCCTCCTTGTTGTTCCCTGCAGGCCCCTACCCGAACCCAGCCCCCATGAGGCACCCTCTCCCCAGCTGATCCAGCCTCTGGCCTCCACAGGCGGTTGGCCTGCTCTCCCCTGCCCTTCCCTTTGCCTGATAGTAACCTCTTCCACAGCTGATGTCACCCCGCTTTGCACTGACACAGCAGTTGAGCCGGATACAGCAGGGCTGCATGGGCCAGAGGGCAGCTGTCTGTGTCCCAAGTCAGGCTTCCCTTGGTGCCTCCTCCCCGCAGCCACTCCCTCTGAGCCAGTGTATCCACCTGAGGATTGCGTGTGGACTGAGCCTTCACAGTGCTCCGTGGACTCTTAGTTCTCTTTTGTGCAGGGGTGGTGGTGGGCAGCGGGGAGGCGATGGAGAATGCAGCCAAGGCTCTGAAGCTGCCCCCGGGGAGCTCACAGCTCACAGGAAACAGGACAGAGTCCAGTAGCCAGCTGGGCAGGATAACATCTAATGACAGCAGGGTATAAACGTACCATGTTAAATGGGGAATGGGTTCAGGGGAGGCTCCTACCCGAAGCACCCCCAGAACTGGTTAGAGGAGAGAATGGGCCTGAGACAAACTCATTTAGCAATTTTTTGAGTGTCTATTCCTGTGCACTGGCCTGGGTGCTTTGACAAACTACTAATATTTATTGATATAGTTAGACTATTTTACAAGGCTCAGAAAGCTGTATCAGTCTGGGGCTATTAGGGTAGGGGTAATGTGGGGGGGACATATCAGTTCCCTTTGCCTAGGGGTGGGTAGATACTTCATAGATTTGTCTAGCAAGGAGTTCATTCCAAGCATGGAACAAATGTGCTGAGTGGGGAGTGGAAAGGAGTCTTGCTAGTCCCATTGCCCCCATCCTGGTTCCATCAACCCTGGAACTAAGGTCCGGGCCCCTGGGCAGGTTACAGTCTGGAAGCCCACCCCACCACCACCACCTTCCACATCACCTGGAGGTGTCTTCCTTTCATTTCATTCCCCATCTCCACCTTTCTTCTCCATCTCTCTCTGCCCAAGAGGAAAAAGGGGAAATCCCACACTTGCCCTCAGCTTCCTCTTTGTCATCTAGGTGTAAATGATGCAATTGGGGTAGACTGCCAGGCCATTCTCTGCTGCTCCCATGCCTGGGGTTGCCTGGATTCCCTTTTAAACTCCCAAGTTACTTCCTCCCATTTCCATAAGGCACTCTGCGTTTGCAATGTGACCTGGCCCAGACATGTTCTTGTAGAATCCTTGCTTTCCCCATGTGCTTCTTTGAAGCAGCACCCCAGAGAGCCAACTGTATTCAGCCCATTCCTGCCAAGCCTGTCTTTCAGCTGAGGACCAGCCAGGGGAGAGAAGGGCAAAGCCCAGAGGTCCGACGGGCACAGTAAACCCTCGGCACTCAGGGCAGCCCTCGAAGGCGACTGACGTGGTAAGTCCCTGTCACGCTGGGCACCCACAAGTCTTCTTCCCTAACACCCTTCTCCCCAAACTTCTGCTTTCTGTGGGCAAATGCCAACTTCTTCCTGGCCCCCAAGAGCTACCTGGCCCTCTGGACCACTTGGCAAAGCTATGGCTGCCCTGTTATGTACTTGGCCTTGGCAGAGGCCAGAACATACTGACAACTCTGGTGCCAGGGGAGGGTCATCTGAGACAGCAGGACCCCGAGAAAGGGATGGGCCCTGGTGCTGGTCAACCTGTCTCCTGCTGGGCCAGACTGGCACCTGGGCCTGTGGGTCAGGGCTGAAGCCAATACCCAGTTAATCCCATTACCTCCTTCAGTTTTCAAGAGCTTATAAGCAAGAAGGTGCCAAAGGCAGGGGCCTCGAAAAGGTAGGGCTTTCTTGGGAGGGTATAGTACTTGGATTCATCCAGGAAAGTGGAGAATTGGATGCAGCATGCAGCACGTGGGAGGAGATGGTCACTGGGGGAGGGGTTGGAGAGTGGGGCGTGAAGTCAGCACAAGAGGTGTGAAGTGGGGATTGAACTGCCCCCCTCAGAGGTGGGGAACACAGATGGCCCTTGGTGGAGACTACTGGGGGCTGTTGTTCAGTCTCTAAGTTGCGACAATTTGCGACCCCATGGATTGCAACACACCAGGTTTCCCTGTCTTTCACTATCTCCTGGAGTTTGCTTAAACTCATATCCATTGAGTCGGTGATGCCATCCAACCATCTCATCCTCTGTCGTCCCCTTCTCCTCCTGCCTTCAATCTTTCCCAGCATCAGGGTCTTTTCCCATAAGTCAGCTCTTTGCATCAGGTGGCCAAAATATTGGAGCTTCACCTTCAACATCAGTCTTTCTAATGAATATTCAGGGTTGATTTCCTTTAGGATTGACTGGTTTGGTCTCCTAGCTGTCCATGAGACTCTCAAGAGTCTTCTCAAGCACCACAATTGGATAGCATCAGTTCTTCGGTACTCAGCCTTCTTTATGGTTCAACTCTCACATCCATACATGACTAATGGAAAAACCATAGCTTTGACTAGACTGACTTTGGTGACAAAGTGGTATCTCTGCTTTTTAATATGCTGTCTAGGTTGGTCATAGTTTTCCTTCCAAGGAGTAAGCATCTTTTAATTTCATGGCTGCAATCACCATCTGCAGTGATTTTGGAGCCCAAGAAAATAAAATCTGCCACTGTTTCCACTTTTTCCCCTTCTATTTGCCATGAAGTGATGGGACTGGATGCCATGATCTTAGTTTTTTGAATGTTGAGTTTTAAGTCAGTTTTTTCACTCACCTCTTTTTACCTTCATCAAGAGGCTCTTTACTTCCTCTTGGCTTTCTGCTGTTAGAGTGGTATCATCTGCATATCTGAGATTGTTAATATTTCTCCTGGCAATCTTAATTCCGGTTTGGGATTCATCCAGCCCGCATTTTGCATGTTGAATTCTGCATAGAATTTAAATAAGCAGGGTGACAATATACAACCTTGGTGTTCTACTTTGCCAACGTGGAACCAGTCTGTTGTTCAATGTCAGGTTCTAATTGTTGCTTCTTGACCTGCATACAGGTTTCTTAGGAGACAGGTAAGGTGGTCTGGTATTCCCATTTCTTTAAGAATTTTCTACAGTTTGTTGTGATCCATACAGTCGAAGACTTTCATGTAGTCAATGAAGAAGATGTTTTTCTGGAATTCTCTTGCTTTTTTAATGATCCAATGAATGTTGGCAATTTGATCTCAGGTTTGTTTCTCTGCCTTTTATAAATCCAGCTTGTACATCTGGAAGTTCTCAGTTCACATACTGTTGAAACCTCGCTTGAAGGATTTTAAACATTACCTTGGTAGCATGTGAAATGAGTGCAGGTGTCCTATAGTTTGAACATTCTTTGGCATTGCCTCTCTTTGGAATTGGAATGAAAACTGATCTTTTCCAGTTCTGTGGCCACTGCTGAGTTTTCCAAGTTTCCTGGCATATTAAGTGCAGCACTTTAACAGCATCATCTTTTAGGATTTGACATAGCTCAGCTGGAATTCCATCACCTCCACTAGCTTTGTTTGTAGTAATGCTTCCTAAGGCCCACTTGACTTCACACTCCAGGATATCTGGCTCTAGGTGAATGACGACACCATCATGGTTATCTGGATCATTAATATTTTTTTTGTATAGTTCTTCTGTGTATTCTTGCCACCTCTTCTTAATTTCTTCTGCTTCTGTTCTCTTCTTGCCATTTCTGTCCTTTATTATGTCCATCTTTGCATGAAATGTTCCCTTGGCATCTCGAATTTTCTTGAAGAGATCTCCAGTTTTTCCTATTCTATTGTTTTACTATATTTCTTTGCATCGTTCACTTAAGGCTTTTTTATTTCTCCCTGATATTCTCTGGAACTCTGCATTCAGTTGGATATATCTTTCCCTTTCTCCTTTGCCTTTCGCGTCTCTTCTTTTCTCAGCTATTTGTAAGGCCTCCTCAGACAACCATTTTGCCTTCTTGCATTTTTTTCCCTTGGGGGTAGTTTTGGTCACCCCCTCCTGTACAATGTTATGAACCTCTGCCCATAGTTCTTCAGGGAGTCTGTCTACCAGATCTAATCCCCTTGAATCTATTCATCACCTCCACTCTATAATCATGAGGGATTTGATTTAGGTCATACCTGAATGATGTAGTGTTTTACCCTACTTTCTTCAATTTAAGCCTGAATTTTGCAATAAGGAGCTCATTACCTAAGCCACAGTCAGCTCCAGGTCTTGTTTTTGCTGACTGTATAGAGTTTATCCATCTTTGGCTGCAAAGAATATATTCAGTCGGATTTCAGTATTGACCATCTGACAATGTCCATGTGTAGAGTCATCTCTTGTGTTGTTGGAAGAGAGTGTTTGCTATAACCAGTGTGTTCTCTTGGCAGAATTCTCTTAGCCTTGGCCTGCTTCATTTTGTACCTGAGGGCCGAGGCTGTTCCTTTTCCAAAAGAAGGTGTGGAGGCCATGAAAACAGGCCTTACAGATTTCCATCTACTGGTGGGATAATTGACCAAGAGCCTCCACCTGGGGCACTTATAGGTGAGCAGCCCAGCCAATAATCGAGCTTAGCAGGGATACTAAGGCAGGCTTCTTCCTGGAAGACACAGAATTCTCCCGGTGGTTTGTTTGGGCTCCCTGAAGGTCTTGGCCAACGTTTCTGAGACTAACTATACTGCAGGAGGCTCCACACCAACTTTCCTACTCTCTCTTCTTCATTTGGGGTCAGACTGACATTCTAGTCTGACAACTCTCCTAGCATTTCTAGGCGCACTCCCTACTTTCACTTGCAAGCGTTTCCCACACTAAAACCCCTCACAAGCTTTATTCTTGGCTTCTGCTTCTCAGAGGACACAGATTAACACAAAAAGCTACCATGCCTCCAGAATGATAAATCCCCGTGGGTTAGGACTTGTTAGCAGAGTTACCAAGCAGAAAAGAATAAGTAACAGGAAGGAGCAGGAGAGAAACAGTCCCTAGGTTGGAGACTCTCTGAGTACACAGCCTTTCAAACTGGGCAAGGGTACTGCTACCACCTGGTGGACATTTTAGGCAAAGCACCATTGTGCCTTCCCACTCTGCTCTGTGATTCTGCTCAAGAAGGTGGGAGTGAAGAATCTATTCTGGGCCTTGGGATCCCCTCTCCCTCATTTCGGAGAAGGCAAAGGCACCCCATTCCAGTACTCTTGACTGGAAAATCCCATGGATGGAGGAGCCTGGTAGGCTGCAGTCCATGGGGTCTCTAAAAGTTGGACACAAGTGAGCGACTTCACTTTCACTTTTCACTTTCATGCATTGGAGAAGGAAATGGCAACCCACTCCCGTGTTCTTGCCTGGAGAATCCCAGGGACGAGGGAGCCTGGTGGGCTGCTGTCTATGGGGTCGCACAGAGTTGGACACGACTGAAGCGACTTAGCAGCAGCAGCAGCTCCCTCATTTACAGCATAAATTATAAGAATTGAATTCCAGATTCAAATGTTTATCCTTTAAAGTCAGCACCACGGTTGGACATCTGTATAGATACTACAAATCACTAGCTTGTATACTTAAATGGGTAAACTGTATGATCTGTGAATTATATCTCAATAAAGCTGTTTTTAAAATTCAGCACCAGAAGAGGCGTTGGAATGAACTGAAACTTCTATTTTATTTAAAATAATTTTTATTTTTAAAAGGAAAAAATAGAAGAATTTTAATTTTAATTTGGAGGATAGTTGATTTACAATGTTGGGTTTGTTTCAGATATTATGAACTGAAGCTTTTAGAACATGAAGATGAGTATGGTTGGTTTTGGTTTCTTGCTGCTGCTGCTAAGTCACTTAGTCGTTGTCCATGGCAACCCCATAGACGGCAGCCCACCAGGCTCCGCCATCCCTGGGATTCTCCAGGCACAAACACTGGAGTGGGTTGCCATTTCCTTCGGTTTCTTGGGACATCCCCAAGCAGATGTGCAAGAAGCTCACCCAGCAGGCACTCAAATACTTAGTAAATTTACATGTGCAGTTAAATGGAGCCACTTCATTCATTGCCTTGCCACCCACTCTTTAACCTTTACACCCCTGCTCCTCCAAATCAGGCATCTCTAGCCTCCTCACTTTTCAAGGTCTCCTGAGAGATTCTAGTCTAAACATCCAGAAGCTTTTATCGGAATTCTTGACCTTTTAACACCATTTGATACCATCCATCAGCGCCCACTTCTTCAAACACTCCTCCTCTGACTTTCGTGTCTTGAAAATCTCTGGTCCTCCTCCTGTCTCTAATGACTCTTTCTCCCTTTTGGCTCCTCTTCCATCCTCCAACTCAAGTTCTTTTCTTTCTATATTCAGTCTAATCCTTTGGCAATCTTAACTGTTCCTGTGGCTCCAATAAACTTCTAGGCACACAATCCCCATATTACTGTCCGTAGTCTTTATTGCCCTCTTAAACTTCAGCCCAAATTGTTCAACAGCCTCTCATATTTCATCATCTTAACACTAGGCTCAAATATGCTTAAAGCCAAATTCATCACCTTCCTACTGAAACTCACTCCTCTTTTGCTCCATCTCCCTACCCACCTTGTAATAACATCACCAGTCTTCCAGTTGTCCGGGTTTGAGACCTTAGATCTGCCTCTGATTTCTCTCCCTTGTACCTCACATTCCTTCAGGTGCATTGTAATCCCAGCAGATGCCACCTAAGAGACTTCTCATATATCTTTCCTTTCCTTTCTAATCTTACTTCACCGAATAAAATTCATACTTTCATTATCTGTCCCTGAGCTAACACAGTAATTTTCCAACTGATTTGCTTGCTTCCAGTCTCTCCTCAAACCAACCTATCCTGTTGTCAGACTGTTTTCCATAAAATATAGCTTTAATGTAGTTACTCTGTTCAGATGCTTTGTTTGTCTTTCTGTTGCCTAATAAATAAAATGGCTGGTATATGAGGCCTTCCATATTTTCTCCCAGCCCTCTTTCCAGGCTCCCTTTCTATACTCCAGCCAAAGTGGGCTTGTTCTTCCAAAAGAGACTTACTTTCAACTTCCTACCTGCCTGGCTTCGTACACACTGCTGCCCCTGCAGGGTGACATGCAGGAAGTCATTACCACTGTCGTCAGACCCCATTTGGAAGCCTGACGCCACCGTTAAGTTCTCTCTCTGATCCTCGGTTTTCTTCCACCTGTAAAATAGAGATAATGAAAAGCTAATTGTATGAGAGTTAACTGAGATCATATTAATACACAGTAAAGTATCTGACATTGTGGTTCAGTGGTAACTAGAAGGACTGATGCTGAAGCTGAAGCTCCAATACTTTGGCCACCTCATACGAAGAGTTGACTCATTGGAAAAGACTTTGATGCTGGGAGGGACTGGGGGCAGGAGGAGAAGGGGACGACAGAGGATGAGATGGCTGGATGGCATCACTGACTCAATGGACGTGAGTCTGAGTGAACTCCGGGAGCTGGAGATGGACATGGAGGCCTGGAGTGCTGCAATTCATGAGGTCGCAGAGAGTCGGACATGACTGAGCGTCTGAACTGAACTGAACTGAACTGATACCTTATTGTGCTGTGCTCAGTCGCTTCAGTCGTGTCCGATTCTTTGCGACCCTATGGACTGTAGCCTGCCAGGCTTCTCTGTCCATGAGATTTCCCTGGCAAGGAAAATTATTATTTTTTCCGAGTACGAAAGTACTCATAATCATTGTAGAAAAAATTAGCAAAACAATAAGCATCTATAATCACACCATCCAGAGCTGCCATTACTAAATATTTTTATTTTTCAATATTAGTCCTTTTTTTTTGATGCATATATCTAAGTATATACAGAGAAAATTTGAATTCTGTACATGTATATGCCAGAAGTTTTAACATAACATACATGAGCTTTTTCTTACAACATTAAATGTTATTCAAAAATATTGCTAATTTCTGCACAACAATCCATAATGTGAATGTGTCTTAATTTATTTGATCTTTTTTCTATTGTTGGATATTTGGGCTTCCTCTTTTCCAGCTTTTTAAAAAATTAATAACTGTTATCAATCACGCTGATAGAGATACCAAGGTAGATTTCTCGATTTGAGATAACAGGGCCAGTGGAACAAAAGAAAAGAAAGTTCTTGGTTCTAAATTCCTGTTCAGGAAGTTTTTTAAAAAAAATTTTGAAAAACGATTGACCTTTATTGAGGTGTGATTGCCATACAAAAAGCTGTATTTATTTAATGTGTACCACTTACTGAGTTTGGCAATAAGTATACAGCTTTATAACCATCACCTCAGGAAATTTTAACCAATTTGTAGTTTCACCAGTTACTCTAGCTCTTTTATTCATTTGTCTCTTTTTCAGCTTTTGAAGAGATAACCAATTTCAGGAGTGAAAAAGTGGTTGGATTCCCTGTTTTTGGAAAGAAGCTAAGGCATGAGTAATTCAAGCTTAGCTCAGCTCCCATTCCAGTGACCATGAGGGACAAAGATGACTGTAAGTTGTAATATTTCTTGCAGTGTTGTAACTTTCTTCTCGTTTGGTCTTTTAACTTGGTCTGTTTCCTTATGCGTACTATCAGTAAAACATGTCTGCCTCTCAGAAACTGTAGTGCGCTGCAGGGACAAGAAGCGGGCAGAGAGATAGGAATCATCATTCCATTCCTCACTGACCTCAGAACGTTGGATCTCCTGCTGCAGAGCCACAAAGCACCTGTTGCTTCTCCCTTGCAGTACTTTTTATGATGATAAACCATCAATTATCTGTATATTTGTTTGATGTTTATCTTCCTCACCAGAGTCTAAATTTCATGGGGCAGGTGGCCCTAAGGATTGCCTTTGCTATTTCAGTAAACATCTGTGGAGTGAATTATGATTAGAATGAGAACTCAGGATGGAAAAAGATGTGGCTTCTCTAATGGGGCTCTCAGAGGGAGGGACAAGGAGGTATGGTGAATGTCTGCCCTGAGAGCCTGAGGTGATGCTGGAAGAGTGAACCCCGAGGGACCTGCCCTGGGGCTCCAGTCTCGCCTCTTCCCAGGCTTGGGATAGTCAGTCAAAGTGCCTCATGTGAAATGTGGTGAGTGGCTCTCAGGAGAAGAACCACATTCTCTCACGTCCTCTTCCCCGAGCCTCTCTATCCTCCATCTCCTTGCCCTCTCATGCCTTTCTTTCTCCTCTCCTCCTCTCTCTTTCTAGCCTGATGTCTCCTACTCAGGTGGAGCTCTTTCCTTCCCTAAGCCACCCCCTCCAGCAGGTGGCCTGGTTAACAGTCCACTAACGCACCAGCTGAAGAACCCTGCCTGCCACAGCAGGAGCTCTGCCTAGAAAGGAAGCTGCTAATGGATTATGTCAGGACATGTGAGCTCAGATCCATTTTCTAGGGCTTAGTCAAGTGACAACCTCTTTATTTTTTGGCTGAACTGCGTGGCATGCAGGGTCTTAACCACTGGTCCACCAGGGAAGCCCTAACTCTCTTGTTTTTGGAGATAGTGTCATCTGTCTCTTACCACCTAGGTGTGTCATCTGTCTCTTACCACCTAGGTGTGTCATCTGTCTCTTACCACCTAGGTTTGTCATCTGTCTCTTACCACCTAGGTTTGATTGCTTTCCTCCATCTGTCTAAACCTCTGTAGAAGGTATGGGCAGATGGACAACAATGTCCAGGGGGATCCTTTAGAAATGGGAGGGAAGCTGAGGGTCTCATTCATAAGGATTCCTTTTAGAGAGATGGAAGATGCAAAATGTATTCCAGAAGGACTCTGAAATCAGGGAGGTAAAAGGAAAGGATGAAAAGGCTAACGTGGGTCCTTTTAATGAAGAGGTGGGTCACGTCCAGCCTCTCTGTGAGGTGTCTGATGAAATAAGACAGAGGCTATTTTCTTGCTGTCTGGGCTGGGACAGCTGCTACGGGACTTCATATACCTGGACCTTCCAACTGAACTGACTTGTTCACGTTAATGTATTATGGAGAAGCTGGGGCTCGTGGAGGCCCCCTGGTGTAGTGCTGTGGTGTTTGTTACATGGAAAAGGCAGAGGAGGAGTCCCTTTGGCTCAGCTCACTCAGCTTACTTTGCTTGATCCACCATGTATGTTTGTTGTTGAAACCTTGGGCTACTCAAATGTCAGTATTTTTACCAGGCAGATGACTGTGGTGGTGTATCAGTGAAGGTTAAGCTCTTATACCAGACTTCTTTCTTATAGATAAGTGATTTCCAGCGTCTTCCATTGAGAATCATTGCCATAGTGAGCCACTGTTACTTATAAAAGGTTTCTTACTGTTTATGTCTATTGGGGTGAAAAAGGTTGAGTCACTATGTCGAGTACAGAAGGTGGTTTGCAGCTTGCTTCTCCCTGTAGAAACTGGACTGTGGATCACCCTAGAATTCCTTTTTCTAAAGTATGGAAAGTGTTCTATCTCAGAGGAACTTCCAAGGAAAACTTGTAAGGAGATGGACCACAAGATTCCATCTTGTAGACTTTGATGCCTCTGAACTCTTTGTCAAGGCCTATCAGATCCCGGAAGCCCTGGAGAAGCTGGCTGGGATGGGGAGGCTGTGAAAAGGGGTGCGCTGGTGGCAGGCATGGGTAACCCTCTTCCTGCTGACTGCATGAGGAGAACGTGTGACCAAAACTTTTGTCTCACTGAAGCAACGGGACCAAGTCTCCAAGTGGCTAAGAGGCTTCATGACGAAGAGGTACTTTTGGTTGGAATGAGTAACAAGGCTTGTCATGTGGTTATAAAACTCTTCTAAGAGGTGCTTTCATTTAAAGACTACTTGTATAATACTTTTGAGGTGAAATGCTAGCATTCCATTCTGTTGGTGTCAGCTGAAGTGGAATGGGTGTGGACACAGAGAGTTCTTGGACCCCACTTGTCCTTCAGGGGGCAATGACAACAGAGTCCTGGCTGAAGGTGTCTATCTTAACCACGAACTGCTGTGTCTGAACTGCACTAGGGTGGATGTAATGCCAGGATTATTAAATTCGTTGTGTGCTTTATAGTGCACAGATTATAAAGACTTCTATTTCAGTTCTAAAATAATCCTTAAGTTTAGCAGGACAGGCCTTATTATCAACACTTTGCAGATAGGTAAACAGAGCCTCAGAGGGACTCTTATTGTTGCCCAGAACCATCTGATCAGTGTGTTTTTCAGCCAAGAGTTAAACCCGGGAGTTTTGGTTTCAAGGTCAAGCCCCTTGGGTTTTGCTGAGCCGATAAGAGGCAGTCTGAGCCACAGGACTCCCCTGAAATCAGTTGTTTTTTTTTAACAGAGCAAAGTCAAGTGCCAGTAGGAGCTGGAGGGCATGGAGAACTGCTGGTCATGAAATCATCAGGAGATCCCACTTTATTACCACATTTGCAACTTCTTGAGTAAGATTTAACATCCTAAGAATGCAGAATGGCTTTTGAGAAAATTTCTCAAGCTCTGTTGCATAATCTGTGCCCACTGTGGGCCTTATAGATTATACTCCATGGGGAGTGCTCAGGACTGAGCAGGGAAACACGTTGGCCAGGTAGGTGACCAAGACAGGTCCCATATCCCTGGCCTTAAGCTCCCTGGGGCCTGGGACCTGTCATGTGATGAACCTCCTTGAGTCCATCCAAACCCCTGCTGATCATAAGCCTCCTTTAGGATATAAAATCACCCAAAGGAATCAGAAACCATCTCCATTTCCTCTCCCCACTTCTTTGGACTCTAGCTTCCTGTCCATCGCCTCTGTCCCAGAGCTCAGTTTTGCAGGCCAAGGGTCCTTTTGCAATTGTTTGAAAAGCCTGTGGGTGAGAGGTAGAAACTCCTGTTGCTTCGCTGTCAGATGGTTTCAGAGCAGATGGGCAGTACAGGCCCGAGTCCTGATCTTTTGTCTTCCCAAAGAAAACCATCACCTTGGAATGTGTCTCATTAACCAGTAAAATGCAAAGAGGGGAACTGTTCTGTCTGTGAGAGCTCACAGAGTTGCTACAGCCCAGTCAGCTACAGCTCAGATGGAGAGTTCATTCCCTTCATAGTGTCCCGGGCTGGGGTGGGAGAGCCATGCAGCAGGCCCTGGGGGTAGGACAGCTGCTGTCTCAGATGCTGAAGTACGCTCATGAGGAGCTGAGCCCAGCCCTGGGTTGTCTGGACTCAGGATCTCTTTGTGGGGATACCTAAGACTGCTCACTTCCACCAGGCTGATGTTTTACTGAGCACAAAGGTGGGTGGGCTTCAGGCCAGAACAGCAGTAGAATAGCCCAGAGAGGGAGTCAAGAGCAGGAGAGAGGGCAGCCCCCACTCCAGCCAGCAAGGAGGAGGTAAGCATCTGCACCTGTAGGGTGCACCCTGCTCTGAGCCACAGCGCATGCCTGTAGGCAAGCGGGGGCCCTTGCTCAGGGCTGGAGCGAGGCACAGGCAAGGATCTCTGGGGGTCCTTGCCAGGGTTTTGATTCAGAAACCTAAGATTAGGGGGAAAAAGCCAATCAGCCTTGCTATTGCTCCTGCTGCATTTTGTGCTCCTGCTCACTGTTCTAGGTCCAGCGTTAAGCAGAGGCTAAGATAAGCTTTTCACACTGTTCATGGGGTTCTCAAGGCAAGAATACTGAAGTGGTTTGCCATTCCCTTCTCCAGTGGACCACATTCTGTCAGATCTCTCCACCATGACCCGCCCGTCTTGGGTTGTCCCATGGGCATGGCTTGGTTTCATTGAGTTAGACAAGGCTGTGATCCTAGTGTGATTAGATTGACTAGTTTTCTGTGAGTATGGTTTCAGTGTGTCTGCCCTCTGATGCCCTCTTGCAACACCAACCGTCTTACTTGGGTTTCTCTTACCTTGGGTGTGGGGTATCTCTTCACGGCTGCTCCAGCAAAGCACAGCCGCTGCTCCTTACCTTGGACGAGGGGTATCTCCTCACTGCTGCCCCTCCTGACCTTCAACGTGGGATAGCTCCTCTAGGCCCGCAAAAGGAGTACATCAAGGCTGTATATTGTCACCCTGCTTATTTAACTTATATGCAGAGTACATCATGAGAAACGCTGGACTGGAAGAAACACAAGCTGGAATCAAGATTTCTGGGAGAAATATCAATAACCTCAGATATGCAGATAACACCACCCTTATGGCAGAAAGTGAAGAGGAACTCAAAAGCCTCTTGATGAAGGTGAAAGTGGAGAGTGAAAAAGTTGGCTTAAACCTCAACATTCAGAAAACGAAGATCATGGCATCCAGTCCCATCACTTCATGGGAAATAGATGGGGAAACAGTGGAAACAGTGTCAGACTTTATTTTTCTGGGCTCCAAAATCACTGCAGATGGTGACTGCAGCCATGAAATTAAAAGATGCTTACTCCTTGGAAGGAAAGTTATGACCAACCTAGATAGCATATTCAAAAGCAGAGGCATTACTTTGCCAACAAAGGTTCGTCTAGTCAAGGCTATGGTTTTTCCAGTAGTCATGTATGGATGTGAGAGTTGGACTGTGAAGAAGGCTGAGCACCGAAGAATTGATGCTTTTGAACTGTGATGTTGGAGAAGACTCTTGAGAGTCCCTTGGACTGCAAGGAGATCCAACCAGTCCATTCTGAAGGAGATCAGCCCTGGGATTTCTTTGGAAGGAATGATGCTCAGGCTGAAACTCCAGTACTTTGGCCACCTCATGCGAAGAGTTGACTCATTGGAAAAGACTCTGATGCTGGGAGGGATTGGAGGCAGGAGGAGAAGGGGATGACAGAGGATGAGATGGCTGGATGGCATCACTGACTCGATGGACGTGAGTCTGGGTGAACTCTGGGAGTTGGTGATGGACAGGGAGGCCTGGCATGCTGTGATTCATGGGGTCGCAAAGAGTCGGACACGACTGAGCGACTGAACTGAACTGAAGATAAGCTTGTCCGCTGAGCTGGGTCCAGATGTACACTCCCCTTAAGGAATCCCAGGTCACACAGCCCTTGCCCTTTGCTCTCTGGTCCGTCTTCCCAATCAGTGCTTAGCCTCTTCCCTAAACAGCTCTGCACCCTGCAGGAAGACCTTTCTGGCAGTATAGCTCAGCTGTAAGCTAGAGTGTGGACCATCTAAGAGGACAGACCTCAGAAAAAAGGATTCAGGTGATCTGAACCTCTGCAGGCGTTCCCCCTCCTCATCTGCGGTCAGAGACCCTGTCACATAAGTGTCTGAAACAGGGGGACCTCCTCTCACGATCCTTGCCCCCAGCTGTGAGGGTGGAATGAGGGAGGAGAGCCCCCCTTCTTCACCCCACCAGGGCTCAGCTCCAGGCGAGACCATAACAGAGCCTCAGACACCATTGACTGGGCCTGGAGGGAGGCAGCACTTTTCAGTCCCTGTGCCTGGCCTGGGTCCGCACCCTGATCCATGGTGGCCTTTTCAGGAGCTTTTAGTGGAAATGAGTTCAGACCTGCAGTGAAGTTCCAAAGCCTCCCTCTGCTCCCAGCCCCACCTACTGCTTTTTCATTACCTCTTCTACCAGGGGGGGGAAGCATCCCTCCCAGGCCCCATCTGCAAGCAGCCCTGCTCTCCCCACAGTGTTTACCTCTCTTGCCCCACCTTCCTTCCAAACCCAGTCTCCACACCTTCCTATTTCCCCATCAAACCCCTGCCTCCCAGCTCCCTCCCACCCTCTTTCTTCTTGTCCCCTGCACTTGCTGAGGGGAGAGAGAGCCCCTGACACAGCACTGACGGTCATTCCCCACCCTCCACCTCCTCTGCTCCCTCCCCGCAGCGGGCACAGACTCCCCCTACAAAAGGCTGGAGGCAGAGGCTGCAGGAGACCAGCTGCTCTCACATTCCCTTCCCTTTGCCCTCTGCTGGCTAGGCTAACCTGTGTCTTTGTTCTCTCTTTTTCCAGGTGAGAGTGGGTACCTGAGGTGCCAGGTCCCCTGCCTCATCCCCCATGAATGCTGTGGGAAGCCCCGAGGAGCAGGAGCTACAAGAGCTGGGGAGTGGAGCCTGGGACAACCCCACCTATAGCGGCCCCCCCTCCCCTCGAGGGACCCTCAAGATCTACACCATCTCCAGTGCAGTGCTGTCTCAACCCCAACCCAAGCAGCCTGAAGATGGACCCCAGGAGAAGGCACACAGGACCCTGGTGTCCAGCTGCTGCCTTCGCATCTGTCACGGCATCAGAGGTGCCTGGTGGGGGGAGGCACCTCCTGAGATACTGGGGTCGGGAGAAGGGGCCAGCTGAGGCTTTGGGAAGGAGATGGGGTTTGTGAACTGTCTGTATCAGATCTGAATGCCCCAGAGTACAGAGGCTAGTGTGGTGGTCTCTCAGAGGGAAAGCCTGGCACGGTCATCTCTTGGGGACCGAGAAGCATATATGGGAGCTAGTTTGAGGGAAGACATGGATGTGATGATACCCTAGCCTGCCCTACCTGAGGTAAGGTGATGGGAAAAGGGCCTGGGGTGGAAACAAGCATAAATTCCAGGGACTAGTTTGTGGGGTAACTGGAAGGAACCCTGCTGTGGGAATTCTGGACATCTCCTTCCCTTTAGGACTTTGGGGAACGACCTTGACTGAGAACACAGCTGAGAACCGGGAGCTGTATGTCAAGACCACCCTGCGGGAGCTTTTGGTATACGTCGTGTTCCTGGTGGACATCTGTCTCTGTGAGTAACGTTTGTCTCTGTGTACATCTGTGTGTGATCAGCACCTGTGTGTACAGCAACTGTGTACACACCTCTGTGGGCAGCGTCTGTGGGGACAGCCTCTACCACTTATGTGAGCAGACCGTGTCCCAGGATCTTTATATCAATAATAACATTCTATTTTATACTTTTCCAGCTTCAGGCCTTTTAATTAAAAAGAACATGTCACTGAGTTCAGGAGAAAAAGGCAGACTGTGGGAAAACGTCATACAAATTGCTTTGTCGAAAGTTACAAGGGGGAATCCACTTTTTTGTTTGTCTGTTTCGTTTTTAGGGGAATACACTTTTTAAGATCAAGTTCTTGGTACTGACTTAGCAACCACTGCTCTCTGTTGGTAGGTGGAAGTTTTTAACCTTCTGTAAAGAGTGGGTGACACTCTTTTCTGTTCAGAAAAAAATAGTTTAGTGGGTTTCACATAGTTATCATAGACTAGGTTTGATCTACATTTCTTTGGAGGCGGGAAGAAAAAGATTCAGGCATGCCTTAGAACTCACCTCCCTAATAAAAGGGTTAAAGGTGCAAATGGTATTGTAATCAGTGCAGCTAAGATTCTCCCATGTGAGAGAGCACCATGCCACAGGTATGGAGGGAAGCTTATCTGAAACTCTATCTATAGATATAAGCTGGGAAGGTTTGGTCTGTCCCTTGAGAGAAGCAAGTGAAAAGCTAGATCAGTGAGTCATGGAAGAACTGGAGTTAGTGATAAAGATGGATTGAACAGATGCTATAAGGCCTATAGGTAAGTGTGCTTTGTACTTAGTTAATTGCTGCTTTAAGTTCTCACACAAGTGCATTTTGGTTAGTTTGATAGAGTTGTGTGGGTACGTGTGTGTTGACTTGAAGCTGCAGCTTAGATCATACAGCTAAGGTGCCTCCATTACTAGATGACTTTATACCTCACAGAGGGCTTCCCTGGTAGCTCAGCTTAAAGAATCCACTTGCAATGCAGGAGACCCCAGTTCAATTTCTGGGTCGGGAAGATCCCCTGGAGAAAGGTTAGGTTACCCACTTCAGTATTCTTGGGCTTCCCTGGTGGCTCAGATGGTAAAAAAAAAAAATCTCCCTGCAATGCAGGAGACCTGGATTCGATGCCTGGGTTGGGAAGATCCCCTGGAGGAGGGTATGGCAACTCAGTCTAGTATTCTTGTCTGGAGAATCCCTATGGGTAGAGAAGCCGGGTGGGCTACAGTCCACAGGGAGGCAAAGAGTTGCACATGACTGAGCAACTGAGCACAGCACAGCACATACCTCACAGAAGTCTCTGCTCTTTCTAGGTTGCATAAATATTCTGCAAGTAGAATCTGAAGATCTGATAATATAATTTTGGTTAAAAATGTCATCATGTTTGTGAGCCACCCACATTTAAATGAGCCCTCTAGGAAAGCTGAGCACTTGTTTTGGTTGGACTTGGTTGGGACTCATTCTTTGGGGAGAGGAGGGTAGCTCTGTGTTTGCCATAGGCCATCAGCATGGAGTGAAAGGAGACAGAGCATGTGGGGAGCAACAGTCGACCCAGGGTATGTTTTGTGGGACCCATTTTATTCCTCTCAGCAAATGACTGTCAGAAATTCATTTGTTGACATACTGTCTTTTTGTCTCAACCATCTGCCAGGAAGGAGTGTTTCTCTCTGTTTTCAGATCCTATGACAGCAGCTGTAACATGCAGGCAGAGCCTTTCTTTATAAACGACTAGAATGTCTCTATTTCCAGAGCAAGATCGGGAGGTTTCTGGATCCCCAGAGTTAGAGTGAACCATTCTGGCTTCTGGGTGGGAAGCTACAGTTCTCAGAGCCCAGTAGTCCATCCGCTCACATTCTCCACTTTTTGAGATCCCAACACACTGCCGAATACTAGGTGGTCTGTAACTTGCCAAAGTCTGAGTCATAGACTCAATCCAATGATCACAGAAACTTTGAGTGGCCAGGAGCTTTACAGGTCATCTAGTTCAAAGAGATAGAAATCCTTTCTCCTTGATCCTCCCTGTGGAGCATCCGTGAGAGTTTCACTGTTTCATGAGGCAGCCCTATTTCCTTCCATCCACGGAGCTCCCCCTTCTGTACCAGACCTTGGACCAGACCTTGGACTGAGATATGCAGAGATGACTGATCCCTGGGCCTTTCAGGGGCTCAACCTTCTCCTTTTTGAGAACTTCCTTCTATTGAGCCATCTACTTCCCTGTTACTCTCCAAAGTGACAATTCTTCAGCTGTGTGAATGAATGTGGTGATCTGTTCTCTGGATTAGATACCTGCTAATTTCCCACTAAGCCAGTCATTATAAAATGGTTTCCAGAAGTGGTATTATGCAGCGACTGAAGGCATGGGCTCTGAATTTACACAGACTTGGGTTCAAACACCATGTTCTACCATTTACCAGGTGAGGGACCTTGAGTAAGTAGCTTAACTTCTTTGAGGTTTCGTTTTCTCTTCTATACCTACCCAATCCAATAGGATTATTACATGAGATACATGAAGTAAGATCCATGGAGTCATTACCTCCATGCCTAGCATATATATTCCATAATGCTCACCATCCTGATTGCTTGTCTCCAGGTCTGATCTATATGATACCCCTAATGGACAAAATACTCCATAGTCAATCCAACCAGTTCAGAGTTCTGTGATGCTGTTACTCCAGAACTGAGGGATGTATGAGGACAGGCAGAGGAAGTAATGTCTGAACTAAAACCTGAATGAGGAGGAGAATTCTGCTCCCTGAAAGGTGAAGATGAGTAAGTTTCTGGGAAAAGGGAATAATGTGTGCCAAGCCCCAGAAATGACAGAGGGCATAGTTTAGTGAGAGTGCCTCAGTGTGGCTGGAACAGGGATTTGAAGAACAAAGTGTAAAGGAAGACAAGGCCAGCTGTTTAAGCAGAGGGTGTTGTGAAGGGCTTTATAAAGTATAATAAGTAATTGGAATATTATCCTGAGGACCCTGTAAAGACTTATAAGTACAGACTGCCAGCTCCCTCAAGAACTTTCTTTTGAAAGAGAATTTGGAGGTCTTCATATTCTGATGATTCCTACAACATGCAATAAAATATCACTAATACTAGTTTCCTAGGCCCCCTCCTCTCACAGCCCCTTCCTTGCTTCAGGCTAATTTTCAGGTAACACAGAGCCTTTGACAAGGTCTCAGTAGGGCTTCTTTGGTGCTCTCCAGGGTCCTGACCTCACCTTTCTAGCATCTTCGCTTCTTCACTCAGCCTCCCTGAGCTCTGGCCATCTGCAACTAGACTAAATATTCTCAGTGGGGATGGTGTAGCCCCCAAGGGGGTGAAAATAGTTGCCTTCAGGGAAAAACAACCCTGCTTAGCTATTTCTATAGCTTTTGGATCTCCAAAGGACCCTAGTACATGAGCTAATGTAGAAAATGTATGTGATATTAAAATTTAATTAGGGTATAGGGTGATTAGGAAAAAATGTCTAAAGAGGCTCCTGGGTTAGGGTACAATGCAAAAAAATGTTAAGAAACACTAGACTATGCCTACTTTAATTTTGCTAGTTAGTGTGCTGACTAAACTCTCCTGCCTAAGGATAGGGATGCAAGTCCCAGCCATTGAATCTGGCATAAAGCAGAATGGCTATTGTTCTATCAGGATGCTGTCTTCTAAGAACTGCTGTGACATCTGGTTGGATATGTACTGTATCAATTTGCTTTTTTCCCCATGAGTTCCTGAGACTAGGTTCAGCTGCTATAGGACACATATTTGGCATTAAGCTATGGCATAATGGAAAGATCAGGATATTGGAGTCAGAAAAACTAGATTCAGATGCCAGCTCTTCTCCTTACTAGTTTTGTGATTTTAAGTACTTCCTTGTTGGTAGAACAAGGCTAATAATACTTATGGAGATAATGTATAAAGAACCTCACACAATCATTGATAGTAGTTATCTTTGTGCTAAGGGGATTTCCAAATACTCGGACTTTTAGTCTGCTGGTAAAAAAAGTACCTTTCAAGAAAGAAGCAAGTCTGAAAAGACTGTATATTGTAGGATTCTGACTATATGACATTCTGGAAAAGGCAAAACTATGGAGATAGTGGAAGGACCTCTCACTTCCACACACACAGAGCCAGGGTGGTACCTGTTATGACTGATGAGGTTATGTTGCCACATTGTCATCATCCAAAGTCCATACTTCACATTATGGTTCACTCTTGGTGCTGTGTATTCTGGGGGTTTAGAATGGAATTCTCCAGGCAGGAATACTGGAGTGGGTAGCCTTTCCCTTCTCCAGGGGATCTTCCCAACCCAGGGATCGAACCCAGGTCACCTGCGTTGCAGGCAGATTCTTTACCAGCTGAGTCACAAGGGGGCCATACACCATAGTATATGACTGATGAAGTTCTGTTGCCTCACATCAGATTGTGTGCTTTCACTTGGAATTATATCATAGTTCCTCATGTTTCTAAGTGTTTTTCATATTTTCATTTTAATGACTACAGTCACACCTCAGTTAACTAAAACATTTCTCCTGTTATTTCAGTATTTGCCAAGAATAGGTAAATATATCTATACTTGCTGCTTTTTTTCACCACTTTTGTTGAATTACCTCCTTGGAATTTCCAGGGAGAGAGGTTACTATGCCAAAGACAGGACTGTCTTCTTAGTGCTTGCTATGTGTTGTTATTTTGCCTCTGTAAGCAATCATATAAATATATTATATTGCTAGCATTGTAAGATCACACCAATTTTGTCACAACTTTGATAACATTGAATATTCTTATTTATAATTTTTATTATTAAATAGGCATAACAGTATAGTTTGCCTTAATTTATTTGTCTGTGGTCACTAGTGAGGATGGACAGTTTTCTCATGTTTTAATATATTATGTGTTTATTTTTGTATAAATTGCATAAGAAATACATTTTAAGAAGAGCAAGGAAGAAGATTGGGGGTGAAGTTTGGCACATTAGACCCTAGGTGAGGGACCAACCACCAAGGGGCTCACTTCCAAGATGTGGGTTCCTGGGGCTGGAAAGAATAGTCAGCTAGGTCACCTATCACCTGCACAGCAATTTGGCCTGGGATGGGCACCAGTAAACCAGGGTGGTTAGCCATACTAATTACATTTCTTCTCCATTATGCTTTGGATCAGGAACTGGGTGGATCTAGACACCAGGGTATTTGGAGTCTCATCTGGTTAAAATAAATCTGTCTTTTTGATAGAGGCATTATGGGTGAACTATCAATCTTTACATAATAACCATATCAGTTGTGCTTTCACACCTGTTATCTCATTTGATCCTGACAGCAATCCTGTAAGGAGTAGATACTATTATTTCCGTTCCACAGCTTAGAAAGCTGTTATGATTGTCATTATGAATAGTCCAGGAATGATCAATAATTCAGTCTGGTTCCTGATAGGTAGAGTCGCTCCTATTTCTGGGCAGAGAAAGTGCTTAAGAATGATCTTCCTGCCCCCTACCCTTCCCGCCCACCATCATGCTATTTCTGAAAGGGCTTCCAGCCTTTTGCCTTCTTGGCAGGATGGCTGTAGCCTTTTGTTGACGGAGAAGACATTGAAGGTCTTTGTGTAGAAACAATGGCTGTTTGTTTTAGGAGACAGCATTGTTATCTCAAAGGCACACCTGGGACTGTCCCTCACTCCCCTCGAATAGAAGCAGCTCTGAGCCAAGACAAGGCTGGGTCTGGTCACCATGGAGCTGTGGAGGAGGGCAAAGACCGTTGGCCTTTGGCGACTTATATCTACACACCAATTAATGTCAATTGGATGCTCTTTATCCACTACTGGTTGTCAGGAAATGCCGGCCTCTGTTCACTCAGCTTTCTTTTAGTAGATTTTAAGGTTCTGTCTGTAGACTGATGGAATCTTACACTAACAGGAGAGGCTGGAGTAAGCTTGGAGATTAGGAAGAATATGTCTTTTTTTTTTTTAGATTGAGATACAATTGATAATGTACCATTGTCTTAGTTTTAGATGTATAACATGATGGTCTGATATACTTATATATTGTTAAAGGATTACCACAGTAAGTGTAGTTAAGTTTAGTTTATCAGTACACATAATTACAGTTTTTTTTTCTTATAATGAGAACTTTTAAGATCTACTTTCTTAGCTGCTTTTCAAATATAGTCACCAGCCCTGTGGCCCAAGACTTACTTCTTATAACTGGAAATCTTTACATTTTGACCACTTTCACCCATTTTGCCCACCTCCTGTGTCTGGTAACCACCAATCTGTTCTCTGTATCTATGAGTTCAGGAGGTTGAGATGGTTTTCTTTTTGTTTGTTTGTTTTTTTGGTTTCTTTGTTTTTTAAGATTCTACCAGTAAGTAAAGTCACACAGTGTTTCTCTCTTTACATACACACATACACGCATCACCTTCTCTATCCATTCATCCATCAGTGTTTCCGTGTCTTGGTTATTGCAAATAATATTGCAGTAAACATAGGGATGTACAGATTTCATTTCCTTTGAATAAATACCTAGAAATAAAATTACTGGATCATATGATAATTTTATTTTTAATATTTTGAGAAACCGTCATAGAAGATGGCTTTCTTAACTGAGTGTCCCTAGAATTAACAAAGAAAGGAACAGAAAGATATTAGAGGTTAAGGACATATCTTTAGGTGAGCCCCCATGTGGCTGTAATGATGGCAGAAGATAATTGGTCATATAGAATCATAACCTTAGTGAAGGCACAGTGGTGATGGAGATAGTATGGGACCTGGAATAAGATGACTTCCTTCAAATGATGGTGAGACCAGTTATTAGACATGTGCCTTTGATAAGATCTAGGTCAAGATATTTAAATCCATGGAGGCTTTGATTTCCTTGTATTTCAAATGAGGATAATGTCTGCTTTGTGAGACTAGTGGAAAACAAAAAAGGTACTTAATATGGTGCTTGGCGTAGAGTAGCCTTTCAATAAATATCAGTTGTCATTCCACATCATTTCCATAAATTTGGAAAATACGGAAATGAAAAGTTTAACCCACCAGAACCTGAGATCTGTTTGAAAATACCAGTATAATGCTTAGCAAGGATCAGAAAGACTAGCCCTCCAGATGAGGTTGCCAAAGATTAAGAATGGCCATGAGGGGGCTTCCCTGGTGGTCCAGTGGCTAAGACTCCATGCTCCCAATGCAGGGGTCCGGGTTTTGATCCCTGGTTAGGGAACTGGATCTCACATGCCACAGCTAAGAGTTTGCTGGTCACAACTAAGACCTGGCACAGTCAAAAAAAAAAAAAAAAAAGATGACCGTGGGATAATAACTGCATGCCTCTACTAGCATACTTAGTTAACCATGGCCCGTCCAGACCCAGAGAATTAAGATGTCCTTCAGTACGAGAATGAGATGATCTGAGTCAAGTAAACCTAAATGATAGAGATTTAGGCCCTACCAGCAGGCTTTGGGGCTTCCCTGGTGGCTCAGGGAGTAAAGAATCCACCTACAGTGCAGGAGACCTGGGTTCGATCCCTGGATTAGAAAAATGCCCTGGAGGAGGGCATGGCTACCCACTCCAGTATTCTTACCTAGGGAACCCCCACGGACCGAGGAGCCTGGCAGGCTGCAGTCCATGGAGTTGCAAAGAGTCAGACATGACTGAGTGACTACGCATAGCACAGCACAGCAGGCTTTGATCTGTGTTTGCTGTAGCAGAATTCCCTGGTGCCCTGGAATTTCCAGGGCCTGGATCACTATTATAAGACCAGAGGGTCTGGACATATCCTACAGTCCAGTGCTGAATGATAACTTGTCATTTAGTTTACTCCCATTTGGGGGGCTGTCACTGGTCTCTAGAAACAAACCGTACATTTAAATGCTAGATCTTAGGATCAGGGAAAGGGTTTTTCAGAACTGTGACTATGCTTGAGGCTTCCCAGGTGGGTCAGTGGTAAAGAATCCACCTGCCAATACAGGAGACACAGGTTTGATCCTTGGATCGGGAAGATCCCTGGAGAAGAAAATGGCAACCTATTCTAATATTCATGCTTAGGAAATCCCATGGACAGAGGATCCTGGCAAAAGAGTCATACATGACTTAACAACTAAACAACAACAGCAACATGACCATGCTTCAGTCAAGTGCAGAAGTGCAGGCACCACTAGCTGATGAAATCTGGGGCACTGCCAGTGTAAGTGGCTAGAGGAAGAACACTTAGTTCATATTTATAAGGCATGAGTCTGAGTGCTGACTCTGCCTCTTGCCAGCTAAATGACCTGGCTAGTCAAATAACTCTGAACCTCATGATTCATAGGAAACTGCTCGTGGATAAGGTGGAATAATCACCCCATGTCTGACCAGCTATACGGAGATGTTGCAGGGGAAAGGTCTTTGTAAAGTATGTAATACGGTATGTAGATAAGGGATTATAATAATACTGATAATGATCTCTTTACAGTGTGGGATGGTGGCAGGAGAAAGTCTAGGGTTTTAAGTTCAGGCAGATTCTCAAGTCTGGGTGGAGGCTAGTCACAGAAATAGGCAAAGGGCAGTGGTTCTCAAAGGTGTGCTCTAAGGACACCTGGATATATCCTGAGACCCTTTCAGGGGTTCTTGAGAACAAAATGTTTGTGAACCACTGACTTAGAGAATGAGTCTGAGCTAGTCAAACCAAATTATTTCACAACATTGAGGAAAAGGACAAATGAGACAAAGAGAGCTTATTAGGAAAAAGTTCAGATGAAGGGCAAGAGCCTGGGTATTTACACATTGACTCATTCAAACATATATGAAGTCCTGGCTTCCCTAGTGGCTCAACTGGTAAAGAATTGAGACCTGGGTTCAATCCCTGGGTGGGGAAGATCCCCTGGAGAAGGAAATAGCAACCTACTCCAGTATTCTTGCCTGGAGAATTCCATGGACAGAGGAACTGGGCAGGCTACAGTCCATGGGATCTCAAAGAGTCAGACATGACTGAATGACTAACTTTCACCTTTCGCTATGTCAGGCCCTAGGCCAACTGTAAAAGGGTTTGAAATACAGAGATTCATCCTCTGCCCTCAAGGAGGAAAGATGGTAGAAATGTAAAGCAACAGTGTCATGGTGTGATGAATACAGTGGTGAACAGGTACTCTGGACCATGGCAAGATGTGGGGGGCGAAATGGTCAGAGCAATCTGGGAACGTTCACAGCTCCCAGAGGCAGGCAAGCGTTTGCATCTGAGGAGACCCAGAGTCAATGCCAGAGAGGCCTAAAGTCATTGCTGTTTGCTGGCTTGTTTGTTTTAACATCATTGGCTTTCAGCCTGGAGGAGGCAGGGGTTGGAGGAGGTAGCCAGAGCCAGCTAAGGCCTCAGACTATAGAAACACAAGAGCTTTGCTGTACTCCGAGTCTGAAAAGATAAGTATAACAGGAAAATGTAAAATAGTATTTTTCCTCATTCCTTACAAAAAATTCCAACCCCCCCAAAAAAATTTCTGGGAACATCTTTATTGAAATGTTAACTAATACACAGTCCTTGTTTTAAAAAGTCCAATAAGGCCACTGTTATTAACCACTATTAACAGTTTGGTGTGTATCATTTGAGCCATTTTCTAGGCACATAAGAAATGGTGGTGGTGGTGGTTTAGTCTCTAAGTTATGTCCAACTCTTGTGACCCCACCAGGCTCCCCTGTCCGTGAGGTTTCCTAGGCAAGAATACTGGACTGGGTTGCCATTTCCTTCTCCAGGGGGATCTTCCAGACCCAGAGACTGAACCCATATCTGCTGCTTGCAGGCCGATTCTTTACAGCTGAGAGCTTATGGTGAACGATGTCGGATTCCTGATCTCTGAAGAAGATTTAGCTTCAGGACCAGGGACCAGGCTTGATCACTCAAGAGCTTTTGTGTAGCAGTTTTATTAAAGTATGAAAAGAGACAGAGAAAGCTTCTGATATAGACATCAGAAGGGGGATGAGGAGTGCCCACCAGCGAGTTTTAGCAAAGGAGTTATAGTTTTTAAATTGGTTATCACAATAAATCAAAAGAATGTCTCAAGGTTCCATGGGGTCTAAAAGAGTCTGACACAACTAAATACACACACACAGACCCACTTTGACAATTTGCGTTTTAAGATAACAGGATTAGTCAGAAGGTTGTTTTTTTTTTTTTTTTTAAACTTTACAATATTGTATTAGTTTTGCCAAATATCAAAATGAATCCGCCACAGATATACTGAGGTACCATTTCACGCCAGTCAGAATGGCTGCAATCCAAAAGCAATAAATGCTGGAGAGGGTGTGGAGAAAAGGGAACCCTCTTACACTGTTGGTGGGAATGCAAACGAGTACAGCCACTATGGAGAACAGTGTGGAGATTCCTTAAAAAACAGGAAATAGAACTGCCTTATGATCCAGCAATCCCACTGCTGGGCATACACACTGAGGAAACCAGAAGGGAAGGAGACAAGTGTACCCCAATGTTCATCGCAGCACTGTTTATAATAGCCAGGACATGGAAGCAACCTAGATGTCCATCAGCAGATGAATGGATAAGAAAGCTGTGGTACATATACCCAATGGAGTATTACTCAGCCATTAAAAAGAATACATTTGAATCAGTTCTAATGAAGTGGATGAAACTGGAGCCTATTATACAGAGTGAAGTAAGCCAGAAAGAAAAACACCAATACAGTATACTAACGCATATATATGGAATTTAGAAAGATGGTAACAATAACCCTATGTACGAGACAGCAAAAGAGACACTGATGTATAGAACAGAAGGTTTTTAAGAAGGAGAAACTTTTCAACCAGGATACATAGTTGTTCTATAATCCTCCAGTTCAGTTCAGTTGCTCAGTTGTGTCTGACTCTTTGTGACCCCATGAATCCCAGCATGCCAGGCCTCCATGTCCATCACCAACTCCCAGAGTTCACCCAAACTCATGTCCATCGAGTCGGTGATGCCATCCAGCCATCTCATCCTCTGTCGTCCCCTTCTCCTCCCGCCCCCAATCCCTCCCAGCATCAGAGTCTTTTCCAATGAGTCAGCTCATCACATGAGGTGGCCAAAGTATTGGAGTTTCAGCCTCAGCATCAGTCCTTCCAAAGAACACCCAACTGGTCTCCTTTAGGATGGACTGGTTGGATCTCCTTGCAGTCCAAGGGACTCTCAAGAGTCTTCTCCAGCACCACAGTTCAAAAGCATCAATTCTTCAGTGCTCAGCTTTCTTTGTAGTCCAACTCTCACATCCATACATGACCACTGGAAAAACCATGGCCTTGACTAGATGGACATTTGTTGGCAAAGTAATATCTCTGCTTTTGAATATGCTATCTAGGTTGGTCATAACTTTACTTCCAAGGAGTAAGCATCTTTTAATTTCATGGCTGCCATCACCATCTGCAGTGATTTTGGAGCCCAAAAAAATAAAGTCTGACACTGTTTCCACTGTTTCCCCATCTATTTGCCATGGAGTGATGGGACCAGATGTCATGATCTTCGTTTTCTGAATATTGAGCTTTAAGCCAACTTTTTCACTCTCCTCTTTTACTTTCATCAAGAGGCTTTTGAGTTCCTCTTCACTTTCTGCCATAAGGGTGGTGTCATCTGCATATCTGAGATTATTGGTATATCTCCCAGCAATCTTGATTCCAGCTTGTGCTTCTTCCAGCCCAGCGTTTCTCATGATGTACTCTGCATATAAGTTAAATAAGCAGGGTGACAATATACAACCTTGACGAACTCCTTTTCCTATTTGGAACCAGTCTGTTGTTCCATGTCCAGTTCTAACTGTTGCTTCCTGACCTGCATACAGATTTCTCAAGAGGCAGGTCAGGTGGCCTGGTATTTCCATCTCTTTCGGAATTTTCCACAGTTTATTGTGATCTACACAGTCAAAGGCTTTGGAATAGTCAATAAAGCAGAAATAGATGTTTTTCTGGAGCTCTCTTGCTTTTTTGATGATCCAGAAGATGTTGGCAATTTGATCTCTGGTTCCTCTGCTTTTTCTAAAACCAGCTTGAACACCTGGAAGTTCACGGTTCACATATTGCTGAAGCCTGGCTTGGAGAATTTTGAGCATTACTTTACTAGCATGTGAGATGAATGCAATTTTGCAGTAGTTTGAGCATTCTTTGGCATTGCCTTTCTTTGAGATTGGAATGAAAACTGAGTTTTCTAAATTTACTGGCATATTGAGTGCAGCACTTTCACAGCATCATCTTTCAGGATTTAAAATAACTCAACTGGAATTCCATCACCTCCACTAGCTTTGTTCGTAGTGATGCTTTCTAAGGCCCACTTGACTTCACATTCCAGGATGTCTGGCTCTAGGTAAGTTATCACACCACTGTGATTATATGGGTTGTGAAGATCTTTTTTGTACAGTTCTTCTGTGTATTCTTGCCACCTCTTCTTGATATCTTCTACTTCTGTTAGGTCCATACCATTTCTGTCCTTTATCGAGCCCATCTTTGCATGAAATGTTCCCTTGGTATCTCTAATTTTCTTGAAGAGATCTCTAGTCTTTCCCATTCTGTTGTTTTCCTCTATTTCTTTGCATTGATCGCTGAGGAAGGCCTTATCTCTCCTTGGTATTCTTTGGAACTCTGCATTCAAATGGGAATCTTTCCCTTTCTCCTTTGCTTTTCACTTCTCTTCTTTTCACAGCTATTTGTAAAGCCTCTTCAGAGAGCCATTTTGCTTTTTTACATTTCTTTTCCATGGGGATGGTCTTGATCCCTGTCTCTTGTACAATGTCACAAACCGCCATCCATAGTTCATCAGGTACTCTGTCTATCAGATCTAGGCCCTTAAATCTATTTCACTTCCACTGTATAATCATAAGGGATTTGATTTAGGTCATACCTGAATGGTCTAGTGGTTTTCCCTACTTTCTTCAATTTCAGTCTGAATTTGGAAATAAGGAGTTCATGACCTGAGCCACAGTCAGCTCCCGGTCTTGTTTTTGCTGACTGTATAGAGCTTCTCCATCTTTGGCTGCAAAGAATATAATCAGTCTGATTTTGGTGTTGACCATCTGGTGATGTCCATGTGTAGAGTCTTCTCTTGTGTTGTTGGAAGAGGGTGTTTGCTATGACCAGTGTGTTCTCTTGGCAAAACTCTATTAGCCTTTGCCCTGCTTCATTCCGTATTCCAAGGCCAAATTTGCCTGTTACTCCAGGTGTTTCTTGACTTCCTACTTTTGCATTCCAGTCCCCTATAATGAAAAGGACATTTTTTTGGGGTGTTAGTTCTAAAAGGTCTTGTAGGTCTTCATAGAACCGTTCAACTTCAGCTTCTTCAGTGTTACTGGTTGGGGCATAGACTTGGATTACCGTGATATTGAATGGTTTGCTTTGGAAATGAATAGAGATCATTCTGTGGTTTTTGAGATTGCATCCAAGTACTGCATTTCAGACTCTTTTGTTGACCATGATGGCCACTCCATTTCTTCTAAGGGATTCCTGCCCACAGTAGTAGATATAATGATCATCTGAGTTAAATTCACCCATTCCAGTCCATTTTAGTTCACTGATTCCTAGAATGTCAACATTCACTCTTGCCATGTCCTGTTTGACCACTTCCAATTTGCCTTGATTCATGGACCTGACATTCCAGGTTCCTATGCAATATTGCTCTTTACAGCATTGGAGCTTGCTTCTATCACCAGTCACATCCACAACTGCATATTGTTTTTGCTTTGGCTCCATCCCTGCATTCTTTCTATAATTCTTAGTACAGAGTAAACTGAGTTGTTTGTTGTATAAGCCTCAGACTTAAAGAAAAAAATGTTTTATGTGACTAAGAGTACGTGACTAATGTCGTTTGTTGTTGTAATCATCAGGCTTAAGGAAAAAACGTTTTATGTGACTAAGGAATGTAGAAAAAAAAAAGTTTGTCCTTTCCTCCTCCTTGAAAATTCCAGACCCTATCTCCTCCTTGGGACCCCAGACTTCTTATCAACCCGCCAAGGAATTCACTCTCTCACCCCTGAGCCGTAAGGGAAGCCCAGGCACATATAGATAGAAATTTTAGAAAAGAGACTTTGGTTAATTTATACTAGATGGTTGTTCTGGGCAAACAGATGAAATGTACCCTGAAGATGATAAGCGTAGGAGGCTTTCCCAAGATGTTGATGGCTGATGGCAATAAAGTCAGTGTAGGATCTCTTGATGCACTTTGTAGAAACTAACTCACACTTCAGAATATCTGCCAGAAACTGACAGCTTGCAGTGAAGGCAGGAATCAGATACAGTGCTTCTTGCTGGATACTTCTTTGTTTTTTAAAAAATATCTATTTATGTATTTACATATTTATTTGGGTGTGACAAGTCTCAGTTTCAGCATGTGGGATCTAGTTCCCTGACCAGGGATGGAATCTGGGCTCCCTGCATTGGGAGCACAGAGTCTTTGCCACCTAACCACCAAGAATGTCCCTGGGTACTTCTATATCTTGGCCACCTCTCCCAATGTCTCCTTTGTCCTCTCTCATCTCTATCCCCAGACGCTAGTCCACTGTGCTTTCTTCTCACTTACCTCTGCCCAAAGTATTTGAATCTTCTTTCCTTTTTTAAAAAAACTTTAAATAGCATATTTATTCCCTGCCTTATTTTACAGAGCAATGTAAGGTAAATGTAGTAACCCACACACTAAACTAGAAAATCCTATACAGATAAAATGTGTTTTCAGAGGAAACAGAGTTGGAAGATTAAGACCAGGACAGAATTAAAATATGATTATACAAAAATACCTTCCTTCAGAGAGATTAAAGTTGGGCTTCACTTTTGAATTTCATTAGTATAAGTAAACAAGAGAAGAAATTTGTTACACAATTTGCACTGTACATAAGGATAAAAATGAATGTTTATTAGCAGAAGTAAATTTTACATTGTTACCTAGGTCAATGAATACATTATAGTGAGACTTCCTATAGTTGGTAAACCAGCTCTTCCAGTGGCCTGGGGTTTTTTTTTTTTTAACTTTTTTTCCCGTGTTTATTGTTTTCTGTTTCTTTTAAATTTTTTTAAATGATGAAAATATGATAACACATTTACAGGAGACTTGGAAAAAACAGAACAAAGTTACATGTAATTCTGCTATATATTACAATTATTTTTTAAGTAGATAAATTAAGATTTTTAATTGGAGTTTCAATATCAAACTCTCAAAACTTAATAGAATGAATATACAGAGAAGTAGAAGGATAGACCTGAAAAGCATTCAACATAATTAAGATTTATACAATTTTCACACAACAATAGGATATAAAGTCTATTGAAGTTCCCATAGACTATAAACTAGGAAACACTAGAACATATCCAGGGACTTAAGACCACGTGCAAATATATCATGGTCTAAAGGTATTGAAATCATACAGAGTCTGTTCTCTTATCATTGTGGAATTATACTAGAGATCAATATCAAAAGATATTTGAAAATAATCCACATACTTCATTTTACCTTTACCACGTATTTTTAAGTGCAATATAACATTTCCAAGAGAGATCTTTGACATAGCCATTGAGAACCTCAATAAAATTAGAAGACTGAAAAAGCACAGAGGGTGATTGCAGAGAAGAAAGCATTTAAATGAGAAATTAATATCAAAATCAGAAATTAATACCAAAGATACTTTAGAGATCCCATGTATTTGGAAATTAAATGTCCACTTTGAAATGATGGATGTATCTAAGAAGCCATAGCAAGGAAAATTAGAAAATATTTTGTAATAGAATAAAAATAAGAATTCAACAGAATTTGTTGCATACAGCTGAAGCTGCTCAATGCAATTAAATACAATGTGGAGTCTTGAATAAGATATGAAATCAAATAATGGACACTAGCATAAAATTTTGTGAAATTTGAACAAAATCTGTACTTTAGTTAATAATACTCTATCACATGTTAATTTCCTATTTTTTTAAACATGATATTTCTTTATATTCTCAGAATTGGATTAGAAGTTTCAAGCCTCATTCAAATTTTTTATTTTTTTAAAAATCAGTAAGATAATAAATTTTCTAGACTTTTAGCAGTAATATTAGATGCCAAAATATGTGGAACTATATCAAAGTTTTGAGTGAATATAAATTCGAAATCTCTCATTCTATCCATACTAAGTCAAACAAGTGGAATCAAAATGTCATAAAATTTTTATCTAGGCAAAAATCCATACATTTTCTAAAATATATGTATTATATTATACATACTATTTATATATATGTATACAAAAGCTTTTCTGTGACTTTTGATAAAGGCTTGAGAAAGAACATAAAGAAGATAGAGAAATTGGAAAACATAAACTAAATGAAATGGGAGAACTGAATATGAAATAGAAAAAGAGAAACAAACTAGGTAAAAGATCATCATATAGTTTAGTTGTTTTTAAAGGTGGTTGCTGATTAGAAACATATCTGGAGTTTTGGAGGAAAAAAGCAATACCTGAGTATTTGTATTTTTCAAAAAATTCCAAGATAATTCTGATATGCCTCTGGATTTTTAAGTGATTATAGGTTTTTCTATTAAATGGTAGTTTCAGTGATACAGAATTCTATTATTTTCTGCTGACCAAACATGATATAATTATTGTATTAAGCAGAAATCACAATAATAGAAGAGGTTTATCAGTTTTCACTATCAATAGCCAGACAAAAAAAAATCATTACAATTGTAAACTGTAATGGAAAGGTGATTAACCTAACAATATAAAATAATTATACACAATTTGGGAGGTTGATTAGAGTGTGATAAGTAGAAGTGCATACTTGCATGTTTTATTTTTTTAATTAATTATTTTAATTGGAGGCTAATTACTTTACAATATTGTAGTGGTTTTTGCCAAACATCGACATGAATCAGCCATGGGCGCACATGTATTCCGCATCCAGAACCTCCCTTCCACCTCCCTCCGCATCCCATCCCCCAGGGTCATCCCTGTGCACCAGCCCTGAGCACCCTGTCTCATTTGCACATGTTTTCATCCCCCCAGCCAGTCTGTCTTTTGGTTGGTGCATTTAATCCATTTACATTTAAGGTAATTACTGATATGTATGATCCTATTATCATTTTCTTAATTGTTTTGGGTTTATTTTATGTAGATCTTTTCCCTCTCTCATGTTTCCTGCCTAGAGATGTTCCTTTAGAATTTGTTATAAACCTGGTTTGGTGGTGCTGACTTCTCTTAACTTCTGCTTATCTGGAAAGCTTTTGCTTTCCCTGTCAAATCTGAATCAGAATCTTTCTGGGTAGAGTGTTCTTGATTGTAGATATTTTCTTTTCATCAGTTTAAGTATATTGTGCCATTCCCTTCTGGCCTGTAGAGTTTTTGTTGAGAAATCAACTGATAACTTTATGGGAGTTCCCCTGTATGTTGTTATTTTTCCTTTGTTGCTTTTAATATTTTATCTTTGTCTTTAATTTTTGTCAGTTTGATTACTCTGTGTCTCAGTGTATTTGCCTTTGGGTTTATCCTGCCTGGGACTCTCTGCACTTCCTGGACTTGGTTGACTATTTCTTTTCCCATATTAGAGAAGTTTTCACCTATTATCTTTTCAAATATTTTCTCAGGTCCCTTTTCTCTGTCTCTTCTCCTTCTGGGACCCCTATGATGCGAATGTTCGTGCATTTAATGTTGTCCCAGGAGTCTCTTAGGCTGTCTTCTTTTTTTTTTTCTTTCTTTTTTCTATATTCTGTTCTGCGGCAGTGATTTCCACCATTCTGTCCTTCAGGTCACTTACCCATTCTTCTGCCTAAGTTATTGTGCTATTGATTCCTTCCAGTGTATTATTCATCTCTGTTCTTTAGTTCTTCTAGGTCTTTGGTAAACATTTCTTGCATCGTTTCCATTCTGTTTCTGAGATCCTAGATCACCTTCACTATCATTATTCTGAATTATTTTTCTGGAAGGTTGCCTATCTTCACTTCATTTAATTGCTTTTCTAGAATTTTATCTTGTCCCTTCATCTGGGACATAATCCTCTGATTTTTCATCCTGATTAGCTTTCTGTAATATGGTTCTTGTTCTAGCTACTGTGGGATTGTGGTTCTTCTTGCTTATTCTGTCTGGTGGATGAGGCTAAGAGGCTTGTATAAACTTCCTGATTAGAGGGACTAGCAGTAAGAAAAACTGGGTCTTGACCTGGTGGGCAGGGCCATGCTTAGTAAAGCTTTAATCCAATTTTCTGCTGATGTGTGGGATTTGTTCCCTCCCTGTTAGTTGTTTGGCCTGAGGTGACCCAGCCCTGGGATCTGCGGGGCTCTGTGGTAGGGTTAGGGCTTCCCTGGTAGCTCAGCTAGTAAAGACTCTGTCTGCAATTCAGGAAAACCAAGTTCAGTTCTTGGGTTAGGAAGATCTCCAAGAGAAGGATTAAGCTATCCACACCAGTATTCTTGGGCTTCCCTGGTGGCTCAGACAGTAAAGAATTCACCTGCAATGCAGGAGACCTGGGTTTGATTCCTGGGATGGGAAGATCCCCTGGAGGAGGGCATGGCAACCCACTACAGTATTCTTGCCTGGAGAATCCGCACGGACAGAGGAGCCTGGCAGGCTACAGTCCATGGGGTCACAAAGAGTCACACACAACTGACAGACTAAGCACAGTGCAGAACAGCATGGTAGGGTTAATGGCAACCTCCAAGAGGACGTAAGCCAAGGGGCAGCTTCCAGGATTGCTGCTGTCAGTGCCCTTGTCCCTGCAGTGAGCCACTGCCGACCCTTGCCACCACAGGGGACCCTCCAACACTAGCAGGTAAGTCTGGGTCAGTATCCTCTGCTGCTTTCCCCTAGGTCTTGATGCACATAAGATTTTGTTTGTGCCTTCCAAGACTGGAGTCTCTGTTTCCCCTCAGTTCAGTTCAGTCGCTCAGCCGTGTCTGACTCTTTGTGACCCCATGAATCGCAGCACGCCAGGCCTCCCTGTCCATCACCAACTCCCAGAGTTCACTCAAACTCACGTCCATTGAGTCAGTGATGCCATCCAGCCATCTCATCCTCTGTCGTCCCCTTCTCCTCCTACCCCCAATCCCTCTCAGCATCAGAGTCTTTTCCAATGAGTCAACTCTTCGCATGAGGTGGCCAAAGTACTGGAGTTTCAGCTTCAGCATCATTCCCTCCAAAGAAATCCCAGGGCTGATCTCCTTCAGAATGGACTGGTTGGATCTCCTTGCAGTCCAAGGGACTCTCAAGAGTCTTCTCCAACACTACAGTTCAAAAGCATCAATTCTTCGGTGCTCAGCCTTCTTCACAGTCCAACTCTCACATCCATACATGACCACGGGAAAAACCATAGCCTTGACTAGACGGACCTTTGTTGGCAAAGTAATGTCTCTGCTTTTGAATATGCTATCTAGGTTGGTCATTACTTTCCTTCCAAGGAGTAAGCATCTTTTAATTTCATGGCTGCAGTCACCATCTGAAGTGATTTTGGAGTCCAAAAAAATAAAGTATGACACTGTTAACACTGTTTCCAAATCTATTTCCCATGAAGTGATGGGACTGGATGCCATGATCTTCGTTTTCATGTTGAGGTTTAAGCCAGCTTTTTCATTCTCCACTTTCACTTTCATCAAAAGGCTTTTAGTTCCTCTTCACTTTCTGCCATAAGGGTGGTGTCATCTGCATATCTGAAGTTACTGATATTTCTCCCAGCAATCTTGATCCAGCTTGTGGTTCTTCCAGTCCAGCATGTCTCATGATATACTCTGCATAGAAGTTAAATAAGCAGGGTGACAATATACAGCCTTGACGAACTCCTTTTCCTATTTGGAACCAGTCTGTTGTTCCATGTCCAGTTCTAACTGTTGCTTCCTGACCTGCATACAGATTTCTCAAGAGGCAGGTCAGGTGGTCTGGTATTCCCATCTCTTTCAGAATTTTTCACTGTTTATTGTGATCCACATAGTCAAAGGCTTTGGCATAGTCAATAAAGCAGAAATAGACGTTTTTCTGGAATGCTCTTGCTTTTTCCATGATCCAGCGGATGTTGGCAATTTGATCTCTGGTTCCTCTGCCTTTTCTAAAACCAGCTTGAACATCAGGAAGTTCATGGTTCACGTATTGCTGAAGCCTGGCTTGGAGAATTTTGAGCATTACTTTACTAGCATGTGAGATGAGTGCAATTGTGTGATAGTTTGAGCATTCTTTGGCATTGCCTTTCTTTGGGATTGGAATGAAAACTGACCTTTTCCAGTCCTGTGGCCACTGCTTAGTTTTCCAAATTTGCTAGCATATTGAGTGCAGCATTTTCACAGCATCATCTTTCAGGATTTGAAATAGCTCAACTGGAATTCCATCACCTCCACTAGCTTTGTTCGTAGTGATGCTTTCTAAGGCCCACTTGACTTCACATTCCAGGATGTCTGGCTCTAGGTCATTGATCACACCATCGTGATTATCTGGGTCGTGAAAATCTTTTTTGTACAGTTCTTCTGTGTATTCTTGCCACCTCTTTTTAATATCTTCTACTTCTGTTAGGTCCATACCATTTCTGTCCTTTATCAAGCCCATCTTTGCATGAAATGTTCCCTTGGTATCTCTAATTTTCTTGAAGAGATCTCTAGTCTTTCCGATCCTGTTGTTTTCCTCTATTTCTTTGCATTGATCACTGAGGAAGGCTTTCTTATCTCTTCTTGCTATTCTTTGGAACTCTGCATTCAGATGCTTATATCTTTCCTTTTCTCCTTTACTTTTCACTTCTCTTCTTTTCACAGCTATTTGTAAGGCCTCCCCAGACAACCATTTTGCTTTTTTGCATTTCTTTTCCATGGGGATGGTCTTGATCCCTGTCTCATGTACAATGTCACGAACCTAATTCCATAGTTCATCAGGCACTCTATCTATCAGATCTAGGCCCTTAAATCTATTTCTCATTTCCACCATATAATCATAAGGGATTTGATTTACATCATACCTGAATGGTCTAGTGGTTTTCCCTACTTTCTTCAATTTCAGTCTGAATTTGGAAATAAGGAGTTCATGAACTGAGACACAGTCAGCTCCCGGTCTTGTTTTTGCTGACTGTATAGAGGTTCTCCATCTTTGGCTGCAAAGAATATAATCAATCTGATTTCAGTGTTGACCATCTGGTGATGTCCATGTGTAGAGTCTTCTCTTGTGTTGTTGGAAGAGGGTGTTTGCTATGACCAGTGCATTTTCTTGGCAAAACTCTATTAGCCTTTGCCCTGCTTCATTCCGTATTCCAAGGCCAAATTTGCCTGTTACTCCAGGTGTTTCTTGACTTCCTACTTTTGCGTTCCAGTCCCCTATAATGAAAAGGACATCTTTTTTGGGTGTTAGTTCTAAAAGGTCTTGTAGGTCTTCATAGAACCGTTCAACTTCAGCTTCTTCAGTGTTACTGGTTGGGGCATAGACTTGGATTACTGTGATATTGAATGGTTTGCCTTGGAAATGAACAGAGATCATTCTGTGGTTTTTGAGATTGCATCCAAGTACTGCATTTCAGACTCTTTTGTTGACCATGATGGCTACTCCATTTCTTCTGAGGGATTCCTGCTCGCAGTAGTAGATATAATGGTCAATCTGAGTTAAATTCACCCATTCCAGTCCATTTCAGTTCGCTGATTCCTAGAATGTTGACATTCACTCTTGCCATGTCCTGTTTGACCACTTCCAATTTGCCTTGATTCATGGACCTGACATTCCAGGTTCCTATGCAATATTGCTCTTTACAGCATTGGAGCTTGCTTCTAACACCAGTCACATCCACAGCTGGGTATTGTTTTTGCTTTGGCTCCATCCCTTCATTCTTTCTGGAGTTATTTCTCCACTGATCTCCAGTAGCATATTGGATACCTACTGACCTGGGGAGTTCCTCTCTCAGTATCCTATGATTTTGCCTTTTCAAACTGTTCATGGGGTTCTCAAGGCAAGAATACTGAAGTGGTTTGCCATTCCCTTCTCCAGTGGACCACGTTCTGTCAGATCTCTCCACCATGACCCGCCTGTCCTGGGTTGCCCCATGGACAGGGCTTAGTTTCACTGAGTTAGACAAGGCTGTGGCCCTAGTGTGATTAGATTGACTAGTTTTCTGTGAGTATGGTTTCAGTGTGTCTGTCCTCTGATGCCCTCTTGCAACACCTACCATCTTACTTGGGTTTCTCTTACCTTGGGCGTGGGTTATCTCTTCGCGGCTGCTCCAGCAAAGCGCAGCCGCTGCTCCTTACTTTGGACAAAGGGTATCTCCTCACCGCTGCCCTTCCTGACCTTCAACGTGGGATAGCTTCTCTAGGCCCTCTTGTGCCCACGCAGCCACCGCTCATTGGACGTGGCGTTGGTCCTCCCGCCGCGACCCCTGGCCTCAGGCGTGGGGTTGGTCCTCCCGGCCACCGCCCCGACCTTGGACGAGGTGTAGCTCCTCTCAGCTGCCGCCACTGACCTCGGACACGGGGTAGCTCCTCTTGGCTGCAGCCCCTGACCTCGGACGCGGGTCCCCTACTCCTGTGGAAATCCTGTAATCAAATCCCGCTGGCCTTCAAAGTCAGATATTCTGGGGATTCCCAGTCCTTTTGCTGGATCCCCAGGATGGGAAGCCTAACGTGGGGCTCAGAATATTCAGAACGGTGGGAGAATTTCTTGGGTATTATCATTCTCCAGTTTGTGGGTTGCCCACCCAGCAGATATCAGTTAAGTTGCTTGGTCATGCCCGATTCTTTCCAACCTTATGGACTGCAGCATGCTAGGTTTCCCTGTCCATCACTAATTCCCAGAGCTTGCTCAAACTCATGTGCATCGAGTTGGTGATGACATCCAACCATCTCATCCTCTGTCATCCCCTTCTCCCCCTGCCTTCAATCTTTCCCAGCATCAGGATCTTTATTAAGGAGTCAGTTCTTCTCATCAGGTGACCAAAGTACTAGAGCTTCAGCTTCAGCATCAGTCCTTCCAATGAATATTCAGGGTAGATTTCCTTTACGATTGACTGGTTTGATCTCCTTGCTGTCCAACGGATCCTCAAGAGTCTTCTCTAACACCACAGTTCAAAAGCATCAAATCTTTGGCACTCAGCTTTCTTTATGGTCCAACTCTAACATCCATACATAACTCCTGAAAGAACCATACCTTTGACTATACAGACGTTTGTTGACAAAGTAATATCTCTGATTTTTAATATGCTGTCTAGGTTGGTCATAGCTTTTCTTCCAAGGAGCAAGTGTCTTTTAATTTCATGGCTACAGTCACTGTCTGCAGTGATTTTGGAGCCCAAGAAAATAAAATCTGTCACTGTTTCCATTGTTTCCCCATCTATTTGCCATGAAGTTATGGGACCAGATGCCATGATCTTCATTTTTTGAATGTTGAGTTTTAAGCCAGTTTTTTCACTCTCCTCTTTCATTTTCATCAAGAGGCTTTTTATTTCATCTTCACTTTCTACCATAATGGTGGTGTCAGGTATAGGATTTGATTTTATCATAATTGCTCCCCTCCTGGCTTCTCATTGTGACTTCTTCTTTGTCTTTGGATTTGGAGTATCTTTTTTTGGTGGATTCCAATGTCCTCCTGTTGATGGTTGTTCAACAACTAGTTGCAATTTTGGTGTTCTCACAGGAGGAGATATGTCCTTATACTCTGCCATCTTGAGCTGGAACCTTCTTTCTTTTTGACTTCTTTCTCTGTTCCACTGTCCATAGCCTTTTCCCTGTCCTCTGTCCCTGATACAGCTTCTTGAGATTTCTTTGAAAGGGTATCTCTGATGGGAACTCCAGGAAAATATTGTTCACTTTTGATTCTTGAACCTGAGAAATGGAATACTGCTGCTGCTAAGTCACTTCAGTCATGTCTGACTCTGTGCGACCCCATAGATGGCAGCCCACCAGGCTCCCCCATCCCTGGGATTCTCCAGGCAAGAACACTGGAGTGGGTTGCCATTTCCTTCTCCAATGTGTGAAAGTGAAAAGTGAAAGTGAAGTCGCTCAGTCGTGTCCGACTCTTAGCGACCCCATGGACTGCAGCCTACCAGGCTCCTCCATTCATGGGATTTTCCAGGCAAGAGTACTGGAGTAGGGTGCCATTATTGCCTGCCATATCAGTAAACAAATGATGTTGTAGCTATCAGCAATTGCAGCCCTCCAACAGGAGCTGGTGAGTCCTGATAAAACTCAGGAATGCAAGAATACCTGCTATCTAGCAGCCATCAGACTGCAGCCACTCCCTATGGTAACCCTGAGGAAACTCAGGATGTCGAAACACAGAATATTGGCCCCACATAGCTGAAGTGCGTGTCAAAGGAATGATTTCAGGGAATCCAGGCTCTTGCATCTTCCCATACACATAAAAGCACTAAATTCCTTAACTTGGGATATTTGGTTTTCTGTCATTTATAATAATCTTTTGATGTTCTGACTACTTGCCCTTTGTTGCAAAACTTCTGTATAATCTGGCTTCCCCCTCTCCTCCTCAGAGCAGTTCTCTTAGGGTTACTTGAGATGTTGCCTGCCAGACTTGAAATCCTAAAAATCTGCACCAAATAAACCATTAAATCTCAACTTTTAGATTGTGAATATTTTTTAAAGTTGACAAGCCCCAAGGAAAGTTTGCTTTGTTTTTAATTTTTAAACATTTTTATTTGAAATATAGTTGATTCACAGTGTTGTGCTAATTTCTGCTGTACAGCAAAGTAGTTCAGTTATACATATATGTACATTAAAAAATTCTTTTCCTTTTGATTTATCATAGGATACTGAATATGGTTCTCTGTGCTATACAGTAGGACCTTGTTGTTTATCCATTCCATAAATAATAGCTGATATCTGCTAACTCCAATCTCCAACTCCATCCTTCTCCAACCCCTTCCCCCTTGGCAACCACCAGTCTGTTGTCTATGTCCATGAGTCTGTTTCTGTTTCATAGATAGGTTCATCTGTGTCATTTTTAGATTCCACATATAAGTGATATCATACGGTATTTGTCCTTTTCTTTCTGAGTTGCTTCACTTAGTAGCATACTTACCATATCTTCTTGATCCATTCATCTGTTGGTGAATGTTTGGGCTGCTTCCATGTCTTGGCTATTGTGATTAGTGCTGCTGTGAGCATAGTGGTGCATGTATCTTTTTTGATTAGTTTTGTCTGGGTATATTCATAGGAGTGGGATTGCCGGATCATATGATAATTCTATTTTTAGTTTTTTTGAGGAAACTCCATACTATTTTCCATAGTGGCTGTACCAGCTTACATAGGGAAAGTTTGATAATGTGTTTCAAGGCATTCAGGCCCTTCAAAGTGATAATGACATGTCTCTATTTAAATTATTTTAAACTCAGTTCATATGCTAATTACTTAAATATGTCTTCCCTTTCTGTAGAACCATTTGAGAGCCTCTTGTTGTGTACTGAGTGAGCATGCCTTATAGTAAAGGAGGTGATGTACTTTTGTGATGTGTCTGAAGCTATGTTCATACATTTTTTCTGAACTGCTTTAATTTTGCAATATTTCATGAGCCAATCAATGATAAGACTACCCTTAACAGACCCTATAACTCCAGACAGAATCCGTTCTTGGCATTGGATGACCATGTAGTTTAGTCATAGTATTGATTATCCTATAATCTTCACAGAATCATTGATGCATGCAGGTTGAACAGCAAAATTACAGGTGAAGTCCATGACTTCTATGTCCTGAAATCACTCCTTACCAATGTTACTACCTTAGTCACATTTCTGTGATATTTTGTAAGGATAGTGCATGAAATGGTGGCGTCATAATTGGGGTAGCCCCTATATATGTCATTTATCTGTTTTGCCTCATTTTCAACTTGCTTGGGTCCAAATTTTCAAGAATTCTAACCGTGGTACCCTGTAACTTAAAGGGCTCTTCTCTTAGTGCTTCCTCAGATTTAACATGAAATAGCTCTTTGGTATAGCTATAGGCTGTAAAGTCTTTAAACCTCAGGTGTATACTCCTCTCTATGCCCCCCCCTTTTTTTTTCATGATTAGTCTTTGGGAGATCTCAGGCAAAATCACTGAAGGAAACACAGATAAGAGCAAGCACAGTCTTATTCTGTAACCTTCTAGGAAAATATGTGTAAAAACCACTTCGGACATATCAGCTAGGAAAAAACCCCATACTAAGGCAGGTCTTTATGTTATACCCCAGTTGGCATCTTCTCTTGAAACAGTGTGCCCTTCTTCTTAGAGACCAAAGCTCTATATGTCTTATATATCTCTCATGACATTGCTGAAATTCATTTTCTGTCTTGAGCATTCTGGATAACAAAAGAACTATGCTGTTTGGGTTCTGAAATTATGTAACAGTTTACAACCCATCAGCTAAGTTTATATTAAATCTGTAAGAATCAATTGTTTTTGCTCTCCCTTGCATCTGCACTGAGAAATTGAATAGAACAGAGGAGTTCCAGCAGCTAATCATCAGTGCATTCTTGTGGCCTGTTCCCTAGTCCCATCTCCAATCATCTAGGTATCATTTTTTACAGTTGATATAATTCTTATTTTTCAGTTCAGTTCAGTTCAGTCTCTCAGTCGTGTCTGACTCTGTGACCCCATGAATCGCAGCACGCCAGGCCTCCCTGTCCATCACCAACTCCCAGAGTTCGCTCAGACTCATGTCCATTGAGTTAGTGATGCCATCCAGCCATCTCATCCTCTGTTGTCCCCTTCTCCTCCTGCCCCCAATCCCTCCCAGCATCAGAGTCTTTTCCAATGAGTCAACTCTTCGCATGAGGTGGCCAAAGTACTGGAGTTTCAGCTTTAGCATCATTCCTTCCAAAGAACATCTAGGACTGATCTCCTTTAGAATGGACTGGTTGGATCTCCTTGCAGTCCAAGGGACTCTCGAGAGTCTTCTCCAACACCACACTTCAAAAGCATCAATTCTTTGGCACTCAGCTTTCCTCACAGTCCAACTCTCACATCCATACATGACCACTGGAAAAACCATGGCCTTGACTAGATGGACATTTGTTGGCAAAGTAATATCTCTGCTTTTGAATATGCTATCTAGGTTGGTCATAACTTTACTTCCAAGGAGTAAGCGTCTTTTAATTTCATGGCTGCAGTCACCATCTGCAGTGATTTTGGAGCCCAGAAAAATAAAGTTTGACAATGTTTCCACTGTTTCCCCATCTAATTCCCATGAAGTGATGGGACTGGATGCCATGATCTTCGTTTTCTGAATGTTGAGCTTTAAGCCAACTTTTTCACTCTCCACTTTCACTTTCATCAAGAGGCTTTTTAGTTCCTCTTCATTTTCTGCCATAAGGGTGGTGTCATCTGCATATCTGAGGTTATTTATATTTCTCCCAGCGATTTTGATTCCAGCTTGTGCTTCTTCCAGCCCAGCGTTTCTCATGATGTACTCTGCATATAAGTTGAATAAACAGGGTGACAATATACAGCCTTGACGTACTCCTTTTCCTATTTGGAACCAGTCTGTTGTTCCATGTCCAGTTCTAACTGTTGCTTCCTGACCTGCATATAGGTTTCTCAAGAGGCAGATCAGGTGTTCTGGTATTCCCATCTCTTGAAGAATTTTCCACAGTTTATTGTGATCCACACAGTCAAAGGCTTTGGCATAGTCAATAAAGCAGAAATAGATGTTTTTCTGGAACTCTCTTGCTTTTTCCATGATCCAGCAGATGTTGGCAATTTGATCTCTGGTTCCTCTGCCTTTTCTAAAACCAGCTTGAACACCTGGAAGTTCATGGTTCACGTATTGCTGAAGCCTGGCTTGGAGAATTTTGAGCATTACTTTACTAGTAGTGCCTGATGAACTATGGATGGAGGTTCGTGACATTGTACAGGAGACAGGGATCAAGACCATCCCCATGGAAAAGAAATGCAAAAAAGCAAAATGGCTGTCTGGGGAGGCCTTACAAATAGCTGTGAAAAGAAGAGAAGCAAAAAGCAAAGGAGAAAAGGAAAAATATAAGCATCTGAATGCAGAGTTCCAAAGAATAGCAAGAAGAGATAAGAAAGCCTTCCTTAGCGATCATTGCAAAGAAATAGAGGAAAACAACAGAATGGGAAAGACTAGAGATCTCTGCAAGAAAATTAGAGATACCAAGGGAACATTTCATGCAAAGATGGGCTTGATAAAGGACAGAAATGGTATGGACCTAACAGAAGCAGAAGCTGTTAAGAAGAGGTGGCAAGAATACACAGAAGAACTGTACAAAAAAGATCTTCATGACCAAAATAAGCATGATGGTGTGATCACACCTAGAGCCAGACATCCTGCAATGTGAAGTCAAGTGGGCCTTAGAAAGCATCACTACGAACAAAGCTAATGGAGGTGATGGAATTCCTGTTGAGCTATTTCAAATCCTGAAAGATGATGCTGTGAAAGTGCTGCACTCAGTATGCCAGCAAATTTGGAACACTCAGCAGTGGCCACAGGACTGGAAAAGGTCAGTTTTCATTCCAATCCCAAAGAAAGGCAATGCCAAAGAATGCTCAAACTACTGCACAATTTCACTCATCTCACACGCTAGTAAAGTAATGCTCAAAATTTTTAGTTTTAAAAAACTTTTATTATTTTGTATCGGGGCATAGTGGATTAACAGTGTTGTTAGTTTCACACGTACAGCAAAGTGACTCAGTTCTACAGAAACATGTATCTATTCTATTAAGGACTTCCCTCGTGGCTCAGCTGGTAAAGAGTCTGCCTGCTATGCTGGAGACCTGGGTTCAGTCCCTGCATTGGGACGATCCCCTTGAGAAGGGAAAAGGTACACACTCCAGTATTCTGGCCTAGAGAATTCCATGGATTGTATAGTCTATGGTGTTGCAAAGAGTTGGACACAACTGAGCGACTTTCACTTCACTTCACTGCATTCTATTTAAAATTCTTTTCCCATTTAGGTTATTACTGAATATGAGCAGAGTTTTCTGTGCTATACAGTAGGTCCTTATTAGTTATCTATTTTGTATGTAACATAGTGTGTACATGTCAGTCCCAAATGCTTAATCTATCCCTCCCATAAACCCTTTTACCCTAGTAACCATAAATTCATTCTCTAAATCTGTGAGTCTGTTTCTGTTTTGTGAATAAGTTCACTTGTATAATTTTTTTAAGATTTCACATACAGTGATAATCATATGATATTTGACTTTGTCTGATTTACTTCACTTAGCATGATAATCATCTAGGTATCTTATTTCGGTATTTCATCTCCTGAGACAATCTGTTGCATTGATTCAGGATGGAAAGACATTTATAAGTCTTTCTTACCCCTGTCCTAAGATCTCAGAGCTACCAGAAACTTTAGGGAGATCACTGGTTAGTTTTTGGATTCATTTTCTCAGAATGATCACCTTTAGCCTTATTGAATTCCTTCAAAAGCAACTCCTAACCCTTTGGCCTTGAATCTGATTTCCTAAGAAGAAACTGACTATATGTAGTCATAGGTTGCTCTAGAACTTTAATCTTTTTAACTCCTGAAAGGCTTAAAAATGCTCATGGACTTAGTTACCAAAGCAGCTGTGACTGATCTAGTTCTCTCAGCTGTATCCTCTTAGATACACCAATATGAAATTCTTCAGTCAACACTCTGAGGACTTAACACTTCCTTCATTTCCAGGTCCCAACTTTCTTCTGCCTACAGTCCATCTTAAGAAACATAAAGTGTTTGGAATCCAAATTTGGATAATCCAGTAGCATGAATCAGAATGTGTGAGTAGGATGGCAGGTAAAGAAAAGAATGAAGGGAGGAATTGCCCAAGAAGAACAACAAAAAATTTCTTAATAGGGAATGTCTTACTAAGAGAAGGAAAAATGTTCTGTGTATCCAGTAAATGATTTTAACAAGAGATCTGTGATTAGACTTGACTTTTCTTAGGACAGGAATTTCGTGGCTAACAGCTTGCTGATTTGAACTCTACCTTTTTCCCTCTATGCCTATCCTAATTTTCTTAGAAAAACTCCTTTTGGAAAGTACCCTTCTGATATGGATATATTCATATGAATTGCTTCTGTTGGGATATTAGTTTAGCTGCAATAACAGTGGCTTTAATAAGACAGAAGTTTGTTTCTCTCTCATGTAATAATCTGAGGTATAAGCAGCCCTGGACTAATGTGGGGCTCCATAATCATGTGGGGCCCAGGCTCATTCTACCATATTGCTTTGCCATCCTCAACATATGGCATCTGTCTCATGCTCTAGCTCCTGCGTTTATGTCCATGCTCTAGGCAGAAGGAAGTAAGAAAGTAGAAAGGGAAAACATTTTACTTCTTTTTAAGGACATAAGTCAGAGCTATACGTGGAAACCTATCACTTCACTTTTATTCCATTGGCCAGAAGTTACTCAAATGGCCACTCTACCTAGCTGCAAGGGAAGCTGGGCAATGTGGTATTTAGTTTAGCAGTCATGTGCACCTAGATAAAATTATGTTACTCTACAGAAAGGAGAGGAGATGTACTGGGGAATAGCTAATAGTCTATGCCAGGTAAGGGGAGAATAAATCTTCTTCATAGTTTGGCAGGAGAACAGCAACAGCTAATGGAACCTAGAGAAATCCCTGACATAAATCATAATGGAGGCTGATGAGATCTGATTTTTTTTTTCCAGTAGGAGTATTCAAATGTTTATTTAAGCTCTTGTGAAACTATTTTAGAGATCGTTGGGGAGATATTAAAGAAGGGTGAGTTTCAGGGCACTGTATTTTATTTCACAAGAAAGTAGAATTGTCCTTTAGGGACAACCCTAGACCTTGTTCACATGCTCAGTTGCTCAGTCTTGTCCGACTCCTTGCCACCCCATGTACTTCAGCCCTCCAGGCTCCTCTGTCCATAGAATTTTGCAGGCAGAATACTGGAGTGGGTTGCCATTTCCTACTCCAGGAAATCTCCCCAACCCAGAAATCAAACCCACATCTCCTGCATTGGCAGGCAAATTCTTTACCACTGAGCCACCTGGGAAGCCAATCATAAACCCCATTTCCCTCCAAATTATTTATGTGACCAAAGCCAAAAGGGATCCAGTGTTCTAATAAATAGGTAGAGATATTTCAGAGAGCTTCTCAGCAAGCCAGGTGATAAGAGAGGCTCAGGAAAAGGCCATCAGAGGAGCTAGAGGTTAAATATATAGAACTGGTAAAGCCCAAGGAACTTCCAGTTCTTCTGCAATTGGAGGATGGATAGAACAGTGGAAGTTCTATCCACATGATGACTGCCAGGGCCGGAACTGGAGTGAAAGAGACCTGCAGTTTTCTAGAGAAGCATCTGCAGTGCTTTTCCTCAGAGCCAGCCAGCTTAGGAAAGAGTAGCTGGCTTTTAAGTGTCAAAAACTTGAAGACATAGATTTTCCAGCAGAGGAGTAGTGTAGACACATAAAGGAATTATACACTTGCTGGTGGAAGCACCTCAGCTCTTCAAGCTACTTTGTCAGTTAGTTGAGAGAAAGGATCTCATTCCTGCCCAAGGAGAATGCTGTTAGAAAAGGATGGTTGCTGCTGCTGCTGCTGCTGCTGCTAAGTCACTTCAGTCGTGTCTGACTCTGTGGGACCCCATAGACGGCAGCCCACCAGGCTCCCCTGTCCCTGGGATTCTCCAGGCAAGAACACTGGAGTTGGTTGCCATTTCCTTCTCCAATGCGTGAAAAGTGAAAGTGAAGTTGCTATGTTCCCTTAAATAGTAATTAGGGACAGGGAAGGAGCTCCGAGGTGGGTGATGATGACCTATATGACAATCACCTGGGAAAGGAAAAGAACAAAGCAACTTCTGACTAATTGCTCTGAGTTGGAAAGGTCTTCCAGCAATTCAAAGAAGAGGACAAGAACATTCAGTCTCTACTATGAACACTGGAATGGGAAAATCAAGTTATTACCCAAGCTCATGATGATTAATAATAATTATTACAGTCATACTTACTTAATAATATATATTTGTGCCCTACCTATGTCCAAAAGGAGTCTGAGCCAATTTACATTAAGAAGCACAGATACAATAAAATATAACCCTTTAAAACTGTAATAAAAAGACCTAGCAAAAGAAGAGAGAGAAGGGGAGGAAGATAAAATGAACAAAGGCACTACAAATGAGAGCAAAGCCTGAGGTTCCTGGCAACTAAAGCAAAGAAAACACAAATGGATTGAGTAACACAAATGGAATTCTCATTGTAAGAAAGAGAACACCAGTTAATAAGAAGATGCTAACTGTGGAAGAATTGGCTTTGTTGGATTTTGTATATAAGGGAAATGGAATATCATAATGGATAAGTTCAGTTCAGTTCAGTTCAGTTCAGTCGCTCAGTCATGTCCGACTCTTTGCAACCCCATGAATCGCAGCACGCCAGGCCTCCCTGTCCATCACCAACTCCCAGAGTTCACTCAGACTCACGTCCATCGAGTCAGTGATGCCATCCAGCCATCTCATCCTCTGTCGTCCCTTTCTCCTTCTGCCCCCAATCCCTCCCAGCATCAGAGTCTTTTCCAGTGAGTCAGTTCTTCGCATGAGGTGGCCAAAGTGCTGGAGTTTCAGCTTCAGCATCATTCCCTCCAAAGAAATCCCAGGGCTGATCTCCTTCAGAATGGACTGGTTGGATCTCCTTGCAGTCCAAGGGACTCTCAAGAGTCTTCTCCAACACCACAGTTCAAAAGCATCAATTCTTCGGTGCTCAGCCTTCTTCACAGTCCAACTCTCACATCCATACATGACCACGGGAAAAACCATAGCCTTGACTAGACGGACCTTTGTTGGCAAAGTAATGCCTCTGCTTTTGAATATGCTATCTAGGTTGGTCATAACTTTACTTCCAAGGAGTAAGCGTCTTTTAATTTCATGGCTGCAGTCACCATCTGCAGTGATTTTGGAGCCCCCAAAAATAAAGTCTGACACTGTTTCCACTGTTTCCCCATCTATTTCCCATGAAGTGATGGGACCGGATGCCATGATCTTAGTTTTCTGAATGTTGAGCTTTAAGCCAACTTTTTCACTCTCACTTTCACCTTCATCAGGAGGCTTTTTAGTTCCTCTTCACTTTCTGCCATAAGGGTGGTATCATCTGCATATCTGAGGTTATTGATATTTCTCCTGGCAATCTTGATTCTAGCTTGTGTTTCTTCCAGCCCAGTGTTTCTCATGATGTACTCTGCATAGAAGTTAAATAAACAGGGTGACAATATACAGCCTTGACGTACTCCTTTTCCTATTTGGAACCAGTCTGTTGTTCCATGTCCAGTTCTAACTGTTGCTTCCTGACCTGCATACAGATTTCTCAAGAGGCAGGTCAGGTGGTCTGGTATTCCCATCTCTTTCGGAATTTTCCACAGTTTATTGTGATCCACACAGTCAAAGGCTTTGGCATAGTCAATAAAGCAGAAATAGATGTTTTTCTGGAACTCTTTTGCTTTTTCCATGATCCAACAGATGTTGGCAATTTGGGCTCTGATTCCTCTGCCTTTTCTAAAACCAGCTTGAACATCAGGAAGTTCACGGTTCACATATTGCTGAAGCCTGGCTTGGAGAATTTTGAGCATTACTTTACTAGCGTGTGAGATGAGTGCAATTGTGTGGTAGTTTGAGCATTCTTTGGCATTGCCTTTCTTTGGGATTGGAATGAAAACTGACCTTTTCCAGTCCTGTGGCCACTGCTGAGTGTTCCAAATTTGCTGGCATATTGAGTGCAGCACTTTCACAGCATCATCTTTCAGGATTTGAAATAACTCAACTGGAATTCCATCACCTCCACTAGCTTTGTTCATAGTGATGCTTTCTAAGGCCCACTTGACTTCACATTGCAGGATATCTGGCTCTAGGTAAGTGATCACACCATCGTGATTATCTGGGTCCTGAAGATCTTTTTTGTACAGTTCTTCTGTGTATTCTTGCCACCTCTTCTTAATATCTTCTGCTTCTGTTAGGTCCATACCATTTCTGTCCTTTATCAAGCCCATCTTTGCATGAAATGTTCCCTTGGTATCTCTAATTTTCTTGAAGAGATCTCTAGTCTTTCCCATCCTGTTGTTTTCCTCTATTTCTTTGCATTGATCGCTGAGGAAGGCTTTCTTATCTCTTCTTGCTATTCTTTGGAACTCTGCATTCAGATGCTTATATCTTTCCTTTTCTCCTTTACTTTTCACTTCTCTTCTTTTCACAGCTATTTGTAATGGATAAAGGCAATATTAAAAATTTATGCTACTTTTGATTGTTTTTTATATCTGCCTTTCTTAAAATCTGTATAATATCCTTATTCTATAAAGGCAATTTTTAGGAGTAGGGATATAAGCAAATTTCATGATATTCTAGAAACGTGACTTCAATAAATAAAGTTCAGAAAGTTTTGCAAAATGAATGATGGGTGTGTTCCTAGAATATCCTCATCATCAGTTGGCTTGGTCACCAAGCCCTCTTTCATATAGGGCTGTAATGTATTTTAATTAATGTAAACTTTGGCACAGATATGCTAGTCATCCACTGCTTTCTAGAGATGTTCAGACAGTAGCAGAAGCTTTTTTAGCTCCATTTTCCTCAGAAATAATGCAATCTTTTTGAAAATGTCTTGATTTCCATATAACTAAGGACTGTTACAATAAAATAAAATCCAGTGAAAACAGGCTTACACCTGAATGGCACTTTTTGTCCAGATGAAGATCCAAAGGAGGGCAAGGTTCAGGGTTGATCAATCCAGTTGCTTCATGACTTAATGACATCATTACTTATTTCTGTTATTCAGTTTGTCAGCTGCATGATCAGTTTCATCCTTCGTCTGGATCATCTGGGGCTGTCTTATTCATATCTAGCAAGACAGAGGAGATCCCCAAAGGTTCCAGAAATCTCTTTTCATGAGTCTTTGATCTGAAATGTATTAGATGCTCATCTCTGAACCAATAATGGTACCCAGGGAGAGGTATTTGTGGAACAGCTTAGCCCTGAGCCCCCTGTCCAAGTCCTAGAGCCAGGGGTGGATTCAGCATCTGGTAACATAGGTGAGATGATCAGGAGAGATGTGATACCTCAAATAAAATAATGGTATGAACCAAGAAAGGATCTTAGGTAAGCAGTCACAAAGCCCAGTAGAGCATCCAGCACCTGGAAATTTCAGCTCATGACTTGAAAACAAAAATGTGGAAAGATTTTTTAAAATGAGTTTCTAGTCTATTATTATTATTATAGCATTAATTGAATCTATTATACTTTTCATTAAAAGTTCATTTTTCCTTTAAATTTTTACATGCTTAACATGTAAAAAATATTTAAATGTAGTGATAGCAGGGAAACAATTTTGCATTCTGCTTTTACTAGCATTTCAATGGCTGTATCTACTCCATTAAGTGTCTCAGTGATATAATTTACTTAACTATTGCTTCTCTGTAGGACACTTAGGTTGTTTGTAATTTTTTGATATTGTGAATAACCCAAGTAACAATTTTATGCATGTGATTTTCCCCCTTCTTTGGGACTCATCTATGTCAGAATGTGATTCTTGATACAGATTTATGTACATTTTCCATTTATACCAGAATGAAGAAATTCGAAGTTTCTTTTAAGGTGTTGCTATTTTGAGTTTACCAACTGCTTTCATAGTTTGCCTCCTGAGTCAAATGTCAAACTCTTCAAATAGTTTTCTTATAAGGACACCTTATAAACCTGTACCATCCTAATCATTTGTGTTGACTTTTGGAAGGAGAGCCAGGGTCTGTTATTATAAAGATGTTGAGTAGTAGAGCGATATATTATGTATAATATAGAGCAATGGCTAAATTTGTGGTCCTTAGAGTAAGTCAGACTTGAGTTTAAATCCAAATTCTACATGCTTGCTGTCTGATCTTTGGACAAGTTATTTAACATTTTGGATTTCTGTTATCTACATAAAATACAGATAGTTCCTACTTTATGAAGTTTTTTTTTTTCTTCAGGATTATGGGAGACAATGTATGCAAAGCCTGGTGACTAATGAGTCAGTAATGGCGATTATTCGGAGAAGGCAATGGCACCCCACTCCAATACTCTTGGCTGGAAAATCCCATGGATGGAGGAGCCTGGTGGGCTACAGTCCATGGGGTCACTAAGAGTCAGGCACGACTGAGCGACTTCACTTTCACTTTTCACTTTCACACATTGGAGAAGGAAATGGCAACCCACTCCAGTGTTCTTGCCTGGAGAATCCCAGGGAAGGGGGAGCCTGGTGGGCTGCTGTCTATGGGGTTGCACAGAGTCGGACATGACTGAAGCGACTTAGCAGCAGCAGCAGCAATGGTGATTATTGTTATTATTCAGCAACTGGAAATTGGATCTGAAGCTAAAGTTAAGAGATATGATATAGTGTGTAGGAGAACTTAGTATCTATCTAAGAGAAAAAAAAAAAAAACAAACGGAGAAGGCAATGGCACCCCACTCCAGTACTCTTGGCTGGAAAATCCCATGGATGGAGGAGCCTGGTAGGCTGCAGTCCATGGGGTAGTGAAGAGTCGGACACGACTGAGCGACTTCACTTTCACTTTTCACTTTCATGCATTGGAGAGGGAAATGGCAACCCACTCCAGTGTTCTTGCCTGGAGAATCCCAGGGAAGGGAGAGCCTGGTGGGCTGCCATCTATGGGGTCGCACAAAGTCGGACATGACTGAAGTGACTTAGCAGCAGCAGCAGCAAGAGAAAAAAAAAAAAAAATCAGGTTCTCTGTACTGGATGGCCACCTGGTCTTAAATCCCTTTCATAGCATTCTCATGCAGTCATTGTCCAGTATCTGAAAATTTCCTGGAATGAGGCCCTCACTACACCAGACAGGTGGTTTAGCACTGACATTTGACATACTGACAAATTCGAATTCCTCCCCATTGCTTGTCTTTCTCTGCCCTAGTGTTATCTTTTGAAACATATGAGGCCGTTCCGGTCCTTCACTGGATCTTAAAGGAAGGAACTGGAAAGGCCAGCCACTGCCCATTGTAGAAACCCCCTCAATGTGATCCTCAGAACGTGGTCCTTTGCTGACATTGTCAGAGGTGAAATGAATGTTTGTGAAGTGGCCTATTTCTTAATAGGAAGCACTCATGGATTGGAGGTTCTGCCATTTATGGAACTTAAGTTTTCCCTTCTATAACTTCTACCTCTTGGATATAGTGCCATCCTTGATTCCTGGCTCCCTTAGTTTATTTACCCTGGGCAAGTGACTCCAGCCCTCTGAGAGTGGACAGTAGGGGAAATAATAGCACCTAATACATTGGGTTGTTGTAGGATTAAGTGGAATAGTCATGTCAAGCATTTAACATAGAGCATATAATAGGTGGATCACAATAAACTGTGGAAAATTCTGAAAGAGATGGGAATACCAGACCACCTGATCTGCCTCTTGAGAAATCTGTATGCAGGTCAGGAAGCAACAGTTAGAACTGGACATGGAACAACAGACTGGTTCCAAATAGGAAAAGGAGTACGTCAAGGCTGTATATTGTCATCCTGTTTATTTAACTTCTATGCAGAGTACATCATGAGAAACGCTGGACTGGAAGAAACACAAGGTGGAATTAATATTGCGGAGAGAAATATCAATAACCTCAGCTATGCAGATGACACCACCCTTATGGCAGAAAGTGAAGAAGAACTAAAAAGCCTCTTGATGAAGGTGAAAGTGAGAGTGAAAAAGTTGGCTTAAAGCTCAACATTCAGAAAACGAAGATCATGGCATCTGGTCCCATCACTTCATGGGAAATAGATGGGGAAACAGTGGAAACAGTGTCAGACTTTATTTTTCTGGGCTCCAAAATCACTGCAGATGGTGATTGCAGCCATGAAATTAAAAGACGCTTATTCCTTGGAAGGAAAGTTATGACCAACCTAGATAGCATATTCAAAAGCAGAGACATTACTTTGCCAACAAAGGTCCGTCTAGTCAAGGCTATGGTTTTTCCCGTGGTCATGTATGGATGTGAGAGTTGGACTGTGAAGAAGGCTGAGCGCCGAAGAATTGATGCTTTTGAACTGTGGTATTGGAGAAGACTCTTGAGAGTCCCTTGGACTGCAAGGAGATCCAACCAGTCCATTCTAAAGATCAGCCCTGGGTATTCTTTGGAAGGAATGATGCTAAAGCTGAAACTCCAGTACTTTGGCCATCTCATGTGAAGAGTTGACTCACTGGAAAAAGACTCTGATGCTGGGAGGGATTGGGGGCAGGAGGAGAAGGGGACGACAGAGGATGAGATGGCTGGATGGCATCACTGATTCGATGGACATGAGTCTGAGTGAACTCTGGGAGTTGGTGATGGACAGGGAGGCCTGGCGTGCTGCGATTCATGGGGTTGCAAAGAGTCGGACACGACTGAGAGACTGATCTGATCTGATAGAATAGGTGTTCTGAGTATCAGTGGGCATTTGACTAGGTGAAACCATTTTTCTCAGAATATATAGTCTTTACTGTCTTGGATAATAATCAGAGATGTTATGCTTCCTCCATAAAGGGTTGAGAACCAGTTCAGAGCAATACTAATTCTGAGGGGTAATTTAGAATTGAAGAGAAAAAGATATAGCTGTGAGTACCACCTAGTGGTCTTCTAGAAGTATAACAATTCAATCAGCAATGTCAGGTGGCACAGTAGTAAAGGAATCTGCCTGCTAATGCAGGAGACGCCAGAGATGCGACTTCGATCCCTGGGTCAGAAGATCCCTTGGAGATGGAAATGGCAACCCACTCCAGTATTCTTGCCAGGAAAATTCCATGGACAAAGGAGCCTGGTGGGCTACAGTCCAGGGGGGTCGCAGAGTCGGCTATGACTGAGCACAGCACAGCAGCAGTATTTAGGAAAAGTTCAGCTCACTGACCATCAGTTCTAACTGTGGTAGGCTCTCAGCAGACAGAAGAGTTTGATTTCCAACCCGTTTTCCAGATCCAGATGAGCTGAGTCTGAGTCCTCCAGAAAATAAGGGTAATCACAGATTTTATTTAGAGAGAAGTCAAGTCATCTCTTGGAATTAGTAGAGTGGAATGGGGAAATGTGAAATAATAATGCTTTCTTTTTGCTGATTTCTCCCTGGAAGTGAATGATGTTGCTTGTGCATAATCTGAGACCACTCATCGGCCTCTCTTTCCTCCCAAGTTGTCAGTGAACTTCGGTCCACCCCAGGGCATTTCCTTTCCAGATGGGGTACTGGAAGAAAATACGTTCCAAGATTTGAAAATGAAAATTCTTAAAGGGAGTTGCTCACAAGAGGCTGACAGTCCTACTTTAATTTTAAAAACTTTAATTACAGATGTACAGAAAAGTTACAAGAATAATAGAAAGAGTTCTTATATGTATTTCACCCAAATGTCTCAAATGTGAATATTTCACTGTGGTTGCTTTTCCTTTATCACTCTCTCTTTGTCCACCTTCTACACACACACACACACACACACAAAACTATTTGAGAGTAAATTGTAGACATAATGCCCTGTTATTCCTAAAAATAAGTAAATGATCAAAGTCAGGAAATTATAAACGATCCAGTGCTTTTATCTAATGAACACACCTTATTACAGTCTCACCAGTTATTCTACTAATAGCCTTTATAGAAAAAGGAAAAAGTATGGCCCAAAATATAATCCTAACTAGATGATCATATTGCATTTCATTTTCATGATTCTATAGTCTCTCTTAATCTTTAAAAGATTTAAATACTTTAAAAGTATTTTAGGACAATTTCTTTGTTTTTCATGACCTGTCTAAAAATAATTGACATATTATAAAAATTTTACAGAATTATGGAAATATTAAAGAGTTTCATACTGAATAACATAAATAATAAATTAGTGAGGAAGTAGAAAAAGCTCTTCCTGGAGAGAATGCCAGCTAATAAACACAGAAGGAATGATAGAATGAGCAAATCACAGCTTGACAACCGGAATAATAATAATTAGGCAAAAGTCATCAATGGGTGATAAACTTGCAGGTGAAACATTGATGAATAAAGGATATTTACATAGTTTCAAAGTATTTTCCCAAAAAATATGTGTTCGTTACAAAGAGAAAAATAATATATGTATATTGAAGAAAGCTGGAAGACACCATCTTAACAAGGGATCAAAGCTAGTGTCACCAGTAATATGCAGTTAGACAATTTGTGCCTCCTGATATCATGCACTGAAAAGGGCAGTCTCACTCTGGTATTCCTGACCAAACATGCATAACCTGGATTTAAACACAAGGAAACACCAGACAAATCTCATCTGAGGGGCAATCTATAAAGTAAATAGCTTATACTCTTCAAATTCTGCCAGTTAATCAGAAAATTTGTAACTTCCCTTGACAGCCCTACTTTGGTCTAGATGTGTGTGTCAAGGTGGTCAAGGGGGATCTGGTTCTTCAGGACAAAGGCCAGGTTTTATTTTGATCTTGGAATGCTCTGAGTCCCTCTCACAGAACAGCTGTGCCCAGCAGATTGCACTAGGGCCAAAGGTGCCATGCCTAGCTCCTACTCCAATGGCTGCAGAGTCACTGACTCCAAGGTCCAGGATGCCCATCTCCATGGCAAGGCATTTGGCCCTGGCTTTGGCATACTCGAGTTTGGAGGCATTTTTCCAAGCGCATTAATATAGGACAAATAAAGGGAAGCACTACCTGATGTAGAATGTAGAAATTTTTTGGCTCTGGGGAGTAAGAACTAGGAAGTTAAGCTGGCTCAGGAAGAGAAAAGTGACTATTTAGAATGACAATGTCAAGAGACAGTTACAGTGGAGTTTAGTCTTTCTGAGGGGAGTTGGGAAGAGAGGAGGAGAGCTATAACTACAACTTTCCCTTAATTCCCTGGTTTCCCAATGCCACTGTAAGCCCCTTAGCCAACTCTAGAGGGGTAGATCCCATTCAGGTAGCATCTTTGACCTCAGGCAGTGGCTATCTTCTCTCTTCCGGATAATGGAGAAGGAAACAGTGTTCAGGACACAGCCTCTTGGGTTGGTTTCTAGTGACCTATGGAATGACAAGCTCCAGTGCCTATTACTACACCAAAGTGATGTCTGAGCTCTTCTTACATACCCCATCGGACACTGGAATCTCCTTCCAGGCCATCAGCAGCATGGAGGACTTCTGGGATGTGAGTATGAGATCTCCTCTACCCCTCCCCTCTTCTTCACAGTGGCCTAAAGCCTGAGGCCATGGGCCAGGTTTCAGGGCTGTCAAAGGGTAGATAAGGCCATATCCAGAGACAGGGCATTCCAGCATTAGGCTGAGTCATGGGGTCAGGCAAGAATTAATGGGTCAGACTAGACAGAGTTCAGGTGGTGATAGGTTAGAGATCGGGATGATAATCAGAGAGTCAAGTCAATGCTTAAACTAGTATTGAGAGTCAGAGGTAAAGCAGAACTTCAAAATGTATTTTAAGTAAAGAATAAGGCCACATCAGGCTGAGATTTGGCCAGAGTTCATGGCTAGGCTGAAGAGCCCAACAGAAGCAGACTGGAGACAAGCTGGAGGGGGTCAGTGAGTATGGGAAAAGGGAATTCTAAGGGTAAGAGTCAGCAGAGTCTGGGTCAGGTTCAACCCAGTTTGTGCTCTAGTTTGCCCAGGGCCCATTACTGGACAGCTTGTATTGGACCAAATGGTACAACAACCAGAGCCTGGGCCACGGCTCCCACTCCTTCATCTACTATGAGAACCTGTTGCTGGGGGTTCCGAGGCTGCGGCAGCTGCGGGTCCGCAATGACTCCTGCATGGTGCATGAGGACTTCCGCGAGGACATTCTGAGCTGCTACGATGTCTACTCCCCAGACGAGGAAGAGCAACTCCCCTTTGGGCCCCTCAATGGCACAGCGTGAGTGAGTCCCCCAACCAGTGTCGCAGGGCTTGCCCCTCTGAGCCTGATGCCATCCCAGGCTTGGGAACCATTTCCATTCAGACTTAAAGAGCCTTGGGGGTACTTGGTGGGGCGGTGAGAGGCGTCTCTCTGAGACCCATCTGTGACTGTTTGGAGACCCTGGTCTGGGTCATTGAGGAACAGAAAAGGTATGTGAGCAGACAGAGCCATAGCCTTCAGAGTTGTCTTCACACACAGGTCCCTGTCACAGCTGCCCTACTCTGGAGGCAGTCTTGCCAGAGGAAGCATCCTTTCTTGCCCAGAAGACCCTCCTGGGTATGGAGAATGGATCCACACAAGTCATGGCTGGAAGGGTCTGACCCTTGGAGCTAATAGGGGAAGGCAGCAAGGGGCCAAGGATGGATGAGGCATTAGGGAAGAAAGGGAAAGGGTGAATAGGACAGGAAAGAAGAGGAGAGAAATAAGGGTTCAGGGAGGAAAGTTTGTGGACAAAACAGAGAATCATGAGGCTAAGTAGCCAGGTGCACATGAGAAGAAGGGTCTTTTCTGGGCTACATGCTTTCCTCATGGGGACTACTCAGGCTGGAGTCAAAAGTGGACTTGGGTTTATTATCTGTAGACTTGGGTGACATTGTAAAATATCAGGAGATTTACATTTGAACTTCACTTCAGCCACTAACTAGCTGGATTATCTCAGACATCTGAGTATTAGTTTCATCCTCTGTAAAATATGAATAATATTTTTCCTTCCTTCTCAAACAGTTAGGTTAAACAAGATAATATATGTAAAATGTATATGCGATATATATAGGTAATATATATGAAACAATAAAGCCCAGACAGTTATAAAATGCTGCCATTGCCTTGGGAGTCCAGCTTCTGGGCCTGGCTCAGACCTCTCCACTCAGGTGGCTTCTTCTGTGACAGATGGACCTACCACTCGCAGGATGAGCTGGGGGGCTCCTCTCACTGGGGCCAGCTCACAAGCTACAGTGGAGGTGGCTACTACCTGGACCTTCCAGGATCTCGACGGGCCTGTGAAGAGGCACTCAAGGACCTTAAGGAGGGCCTATGGCTGGACAGGGGCACTCGGGTGGTCTTCATCGACTTCTCAGTCTACAATGCTAACATCAATCTTTTCTGTGTTCTGAGGTGGGTCCCCTTTCCCTGCCTTCCCTCTGTCACCCATGGTTCCTGGTTCACCTCTCCTCTGCTGGAGACCCTTCCTTAAATGTGTTCCCTGTGGTGGGGGAGGGGAGAGGATGGGAGGAACTGTCCCGGCACAGGCCCCACCAGACACCCCACTCCTCCCACAGACTGGTGGTGGAGTTTCCAGCTACAGGAGGTGCCATCCCATCCTGGCAAATCCGCACGGTTAAGCTGATCCGCTATGTCAGCAACTGGGACTTCTTTATCGTTGGCTGTGAGATTGCCTTCTGCATCTTCATCTTCTACTACATAGTGGAGGAGATCCTAGAGCTCCGCATCCACAGGCTTCGTTACCTCAGCAGCATCTGGAACATTCTGGACCTGGTGGTCATCTTGGTGAGGGACAGATGTCCTAGACTTGGGACACCTGGGGTGGTGCAGGGAGGTCTACCCTGAGAGGGGCTCCCAGTTCTTCCTTCTGGCATCCCAAGTCCTTGGGACTTCTGGTCAAATCACTGTGTAACAGCTCCCTAATCCAGAGGCTGATGTGCCCCAGGCTCGGCCCTGGAAGAATCCTATCTCCATGTTTCCTCTCCCTCCGGCCTGTGATCCAGGCCCTGCTTCTTTTTTGTACCTGACGTTATGTTCCTCTTCTGTCTTTCCCCCTCATGACCTGTCCCCTTGAAACTCCTGCCTTTTCTCTTCTATTAAAATTTTCTGCCTCTTCATCTTCGTCTCCTTCCTATTAACAGGACACATGCATGTCCGACCAAGGCTGGAAAGAGGTGGGGGAAATAAAATTGCTTGGCTCCATCTCTCCATGGTCCTTTACAATCTACATATTTACCACTGGCCTCACAGCCTTCTCTTGGACTTTAAGCTGTTCCCCCAATCATCCTATCCAGTTCCACTTGAACCTAAGATAGTCAACCACTCAGCAGGGAGAGAGGTGTTTTTCTACCTACCTGTCTTACCCACCCCAGGTCTCCCCTGGGACTTCATGGTTGAACTTCCCTTGAGATTCTCTTGACTCTCTGACACTCCCCAACTCCCGTTGTGACAGCTCTCCATTATGGCTGTGGGCTTCCACATATTCCGAACCCTCGAGGTGAATCGGCTGATGGGGAAGCTTTTACAGCAGCCAAACATGTATGCTGACTTTGAGTTCCTCGCCTTCTGGCAGACACAGTACAACAACATGAACGCCGTCAACCTCTTCTTTGCCTGGATCAAGGTACCTTGGGGCTCCGCACCCTCAGCAGCACCTCAGGGCACGCATTCTCCCTTCCCTAGGACTTGTCTCATTTTCCTTGTCTGGTTTTGGCAACTCCTGTGGCCTCCCTAGGCCCCCGGAGTGGACTGTTTCAGGCTTTCCTCTTTCTTCCCTAATTACTTGGTTCAATATGGCCCTTTCAGATATTCAAGTACATCAGCTTCAACAAGACCATGACCCAGCTCTCCTCCACGCTGGCCCGCTGTGCCAAGGACATCTTGGGCTTTGCCGTCATGTTCTTCCTTGTGTTTTTCGCCTATGCCCAGCTGGGCTACCTGCTTTTCGGGACCCAAGTGGAAAACTTCAGCACTTTCGTCAAGTGCATGTGTGTGTCCTTCCCCCTCCACTCCTCCCTGGCCCCTCACCCTCTGGCTCTAGGGGTGTGTGTATCCTTGGGGAATTTGGGTGGATGTGGATGTGGGTGTCTCTGTGCTTAAAGCATCTGGATGAGTCCCCAGAAGCCCTAGTGTGTGTGCTCAGCATCTCTGACCTTGTTCTGTCTGCATCAGATTGGGTCAGGGGTCTGAGTTCACTGAAGAGCAGTAGGGAGGGAAGTGGGATGGCGTCAAGGTTATGGTTGGGCTCAGGGTGAAGCCCAGGCCATGGTGTCTCAGCTTCACTCAGTTCCGGATCATCCTTGGGGACTTTGACTACAATGCTATTGACAACGCCAACCGCATCCTGGGACCTGTTTACTTTGTCACCTACGTCTTCTTCGTCTTCTTCGTGCTCCTGGTGAGGGTCCCACTGAGGGATGGGGATTTGGGAACATGAGGAGTGGAGATGTGAATGGCCTGCAAGGTGGGGTTTTGTCCCCCACTCCACCCATGTTCTACACTAATAATTACGGAGGGTTTCTCAAACCAAGGATGGAGAGGTGGGGGGCGAGGAGAACCTCTGTATTTTCTGAAGGTTGGCCAGTGTGTGGTCAGCACAGTTAGGCAGTTTGCAGAGTATAAAGGAATCTGCAGGCTCCCTCCCTAAAATCAAACCCCTGTCCTCCAAGGATGGAAAGAGAAGGAAGGCTACTTCATGGGGAGAAGGGCCTGCCCTTGGAAGCTTTTCTGCCTATTTTCTAAGACCCCCTTTCCCCTGGGGCTCTCTGGCTCTTTCTACTACCATTGTTTGGTATTTGCTCTCTCTCCCTGCCAACCATGAAAGATCTGTGTTTGATTTTTGTTAGAAAAGCCAGCAGGTTTCTTTATTTGATTGGTGGACAGGGATACAGATATGGATTTGGGGATAGACGGTGAAGAGAGCACAATTTTACTCTCACCTTGGAAAGTTTCTGGCTTCAGTGACAAGCAGACCCTTCCATGAAGGGGGCCTGTGGCGTATGTTGGGGTATCTTTGTGGCCGGATTACTGCAGCAGGAAGGGAGGACATCAGGTTGATGAAGGGGCATGACCCCCACTCCCACCCCCACAACAGAACTGTGCTGAAAGCCTGGGCTCTGGGGACCCTGAGATGTGGGGATCAGTGGGCTGCAGAGATGGCGCTGGAGGTATTGGCCTTTTTGGAACACATGTTGGGACGTTCATAGGGTCCGTGGGCTTGATGCTGTCAGTGGATCTGGAAGTGAGGACTCTGGTCCCTGCTTTCTCCTCCAGAACATGTTCCTGGCCATCATCAATGACACATATTCAGAGGTCAAGGAGGAGCTGGCTGGACAAAAGGATGAGCTACAGCTTTCAGACCTCCTGAGACAGGTGACTACTCAGTCTCCTTGAGCCGCACATGTACATCAGGGCCCAGGTCAAGGCTCTGTGTCCTGGTCTGCGCCTGATGGGTTAGGGGCCTGTGCTCTCGTGTGCCTTCAGCTTATCCCTGGGATCCTGTCACCCTGTGAGTGCAGGTGGGACAAGAGATGAGGAGGAGGTTGCAGGAGGGAACCAGGCCTGTTTCTTTTCCCTGTCCAGGGCTACAACAAGACCCTACGGAGGCTGCATCTGAGGAAGGAGCAGGTTTCAGATGTGCAGAAGGTCCTGCAGGCTGGGGAGCAGGAGATCCAGTTCGAGGACTTCACCAACACCTTGAGGGAGTGAGCAAGCAGAGATCCAACCTTCTCTGACATTGATCTATAAGTCCTTGACCCTCAAGCATATGCCCTTTGCCTATAACCCTCCAATCTTGGCCCATGGGCCTCTGACCTTGTTTTACAGGCCTTTAACCTTGGCTTATCGGAGAAGGCATGGCACCCCACTCCAGTACTCTTGCCTGGAAAATCCCATGGATGAAGGAGCCTGGTGGGCTGCAGTCCATGGGGTCTCGAAGAGTCAGACATGACTGAACGACTTCCCTTTCACTTTTCACTTTCATGCATTGGAGAAGGAAATGGCAACCCACTCCAGTGTTCTTGCCTGGAGAGTCCCAGGGACGGAGGAGCCTGGTGGACTGCCGTTTATGGGGTCGCACAGAGTCAGACACGACTGAAGTGACTTAGCAGCAGCAGCAGCAGCAACCTTGGTTTATAGGTCTCTTATCCTGACCTTCAGAACTGTGCCCCTGGTTTAAAGGACTCTGATTGTTCTATTCTGGACCTTGTTGAACAACCCTTAGCACCAGTGTAATACCATGATTCCCTAATCATTGTATACATGCCTCACTCCCACAAAACTCTGAGCTCAATTCTATGCTCCCTCACAAACACAGGATTATTTCCTTAGCCATCCTCTCCCTGCTTCTCAGTTAAACATATTAATAAACATTGATCAGATATATTGTGAGTACCAGCTGTGGGCCAGGCATATAATTAAATGAGATAATCTTTGTCTTTCAGGAATTCACAGACATATAAGCAAATAAACAGAAATCACAGAACAGTGATTCTGTTCCACAACAGAAATAACTAAAAGCAAGGGAGCATGGAGGTATAAAAGCACATACAAAGGCAAAGAGGTCTGAAACTGAGCCACATGCACAGGACTAATAAGCAACTGAGCATTGTAAGGCAGTAAATGAAAGGTTGGGCAACGCAGACGAGGCGGAGAAATGGGCTAAGGCCACATTGGGAAAAGCCCTGAACACCACTTCTCTATCCAAAGAATACGGTGCCCAGGAGAGGTTTTAAGCAGGGAAGGAGTATAGTTAGTCTTGTACTCTTTTTTTTGGGTGGGGGTAGGGGAGGGGCCGGAGAAGGCAATGGCACCCCACTCCAATACTCTTGCCTGGAAAATCCCATGGACGGAGGAGCCTGGTGGGCTGTAGTCCATGGGGTCGCTGAGTCAGACACGACTGAGCAACTTCACTTTCACTTTTCACTTTCATGCATTGGAGAAGGAAATGGCAACCCACTCCAGTGTTCTTGCCTGGAGAATCCCAGGGACGGGGGAGCCTGGTGGGCTGCCGTCTATGGGGTCCCACAGAGTCGGACACGACTGAAGCGACTTAGCAGCAGCAGCAGCAAGGGAGGGGCATGCAGTGCAGCTTTCGGGATTTTAGTTCCCTGACCAGGGATCAAACCTGGGCCCTTGGCAGTGAAAGTGCAAGTCCTAACCACTGGACCGCCAGGAAATTCAATAGGCTTGTACTTTAGAATAATGTAACTCTAGTTGCATTATGAAGAATGGATTTCAGGGGTAGGTAATGAAGGGAAGGCCACAGGGCAGGGGGTAGGGAGCAGGTAGAGGGTGGGTTATTTGGAGGCAAAGAGATTTTGCAGTAATTCTTTTAGGAGATCCTGAGGGCCTGAACCTAGTCAGCAGGAGTCAGGGAAGGAAGAAATAGATTCAAGGGATTGTGTGAGGGGTTTCAAACCACTAGACCTTGACATCCTGGCTTTCTCATGTGGCCCCCTTTGTCTCTAGAGAGCAAGACTCTTGCCAGAGTCTAGCAAAAAAAAAGAGTGAGGAGTCCATAATGGAGAGCTCACAGCCATGGCAGGTCAGAGGTCATTTCATCCCCCTGTTCTCTTCAGGCTGGAGCACACAGAGCATGAGACGACCAAGCTCACGGCTGCCTTCACCAGGTTTGACCAAGATGGGAACGGCGTCCTAGACGAGAAGGAGCAGAAGGAGACGCAGCAGAAGCTGGAGGGGGAGAGGGTGAGCCCAGGCAGCTGGTGGAGAGGCTACAAGGAAACTGCTCATCCTCCTCTTCCTGCAGCACACCCCGAACACTAACCAACTTGGAAATCCTCCAATGGATGGGCGGGAAAGACCTCTCTAGAATAGTGGTTCTCAAACTGCTGTGTGGTAGAACCCCCTGGAGAGTTTTAAAACATCCTCATGCTCAGGCCACACACTCCAGATCAGAATCTCTGGGGGAGTCAGTGGGGGTCAGCCATCATTTGTTTTCGATGTGGTTCTGCCAGAATTGGACACTGGCTGTTTTTTTTTTTTTAATTAATCAATTTATTTATTCATGGCTGTACTGGATCTCTGTTGCGGGCTTTCTCTAGTTGTGGTGTGCAGGCTTCTCATTGCGGTGGCTTCTCTTATTGTAGAGTATGGGCTCTAGGACATGTGAGCCTCAGTAGCTGTCGTATGTGGGCTCAGTAGTTGCGGCTCCCGGGCTCTAGAGCACAGGCTCAGTAGCTGTGGTGCATGGGCTTCGCTGGTCCATGGCATAGTGGGATCTTCCCCTGTCAGGGACTGGATCCACGTCTCCTGCATTGGCAGATGGATTCTTTACCACTGAACCATCAGGGAAGCCTCATCAGTCGTTTTTTTTTTTTTTTTTTCCAGTTTTTAAATATCTTTATTTACAAATTGGTATATTACCAGTCAGTTTGAATGCCATATGTGTGATAAAATAGATTATGAGAAATATCATATTTACAATGAAATCATTATTTTGTATAACTGAATCACCTAGTAGGCTACCTCTTGCAATAATAACTTAATGGGCCCAAATGTGCCCTTTGAATGGACCAATTTTATGCTTCTCTTAGAAAATTTTGAGTTCGGTGTAGTTTCTTGGTGCTTCTTTCTGTGATCCAAGTCTTAAGAGAAAATCCCAATGGAACCAGACCTCTCTGGGATTGAGGAGAGACAGGAGTGAAAGAAAAGACATCCTGTCACATCTTAGTCCCGCAACTGCTATGCTTTGCGGCAGGAGGAAAGAATCAGTCCCAAGAATTACATTGAACATTTCCAAATCTTCAATATCAAGGATGAATTTCTAAAACAGGTTTTGTAGATAGAAGCTCTCCAGCTAGTCATTAACTAAAATTCATATGCAATACAGTCAAGGATGCTGTACTTAACAAAAACCACATATAGCTTATTTATCTCTAATTTTAAAATAATTCTTTCCCTTATTGGGTATGCAAGTGAGCAGTGGAGAAAGTGGTGCATCTGCAATACCGGCTGGGGCCAGGGATTTCAGCGCTTCCAGAAGATGCGGGCTAGAGAACTTTACCAGGCACCGGAGGGGCTCTTCTCTCTCAGCCAGGATGCCCCCGTTTAAGTCACTTTTGAATTTCGTTTCAAGCTTATATTGTGCAAATTCTAGTCTTGGTTGAGGATAGTCTCCAAAAATTTCTTGAGTCACTCTCTGCACTCTTTCTTTTTCAACTTTGTTTTCATGAATGATCCTTGAATCCATATTTATATCTAGCCCAAGGCTTCCTTCTTGTAGAGATGTAGTACAGTTGTGAGTTTCAAAGCTCTGATTATACTGTTTAAAAACAATAGCCTTAAGAGAGTCCAGATATCGGCTTCTGAGGTCCATTTTCACAATCTGATGGTGTTTGCTAGCAACTGTCAGTGCCTGACCCAGAAGGGGTAGATTGCTCTTCAGTCGGGAGGACGAAGTGAAGGCATATGGAGTTTGGGAATAGTATACCACGTAAGCAGGTTTGTACTGGTTTGGCTTTTTATACTGTGTTCCCCAGGCAATTCGAATCCATACCGAGTTCTCCTCGGCGTCTCTGAAGCTGACTGTCACATTTTTTAATGCTCTCTGAAGAATTTTCTTGAATGAACTTTTGAATTGTTCCATATCAAAAAGATCAATGTCGTCACCTGGTGCTTTACTCATCTGAAAAACATCCCAAATTTTCTGGTGCCGATGAAACTGAGTATAAATGATGTCTAAATGGGCTGCGTCATTGAGACTCGCACGGTTCTCCTCACAAAGCAGAACCAAGTCCTGAACAATAGATTCCTTTCTCTGCCGAAAGTTTACGGTCTGCAGTTGATTTTCAGACAAAAAATTCCAGGTTTTTAGGATTGTCATCATTTCAGTCATTGGGATTTTCAAGATGGTCCTCCTGAAAAATTCGGCAAGAGTTTCATCCATCTCTTTGGCACTTGGGACCCGTGGCAGTCACAAGAGAGTCGCCTCAGAGTCGTGGGACGTGGCTTCTTCTAGGCTCCCGCCACATCCCGCCGGATCCCACGCCGCCGGGTTCTCGTACCCACATCGCCGGCATCGCCGGCCGGCTCTCTCCTCATCGACTGTTCCCGCCCTCATCAGTCGTTTTTAAAGCTCCCCAGGTGACTCCAGTGCATAGCCAAGGTTGATCATCATTGCTCTAAAACACAGCCTCAGGGAGAAAAGGACCAATTGCCGAGGAATCTCTGACAATTCCTTCAGAGCTCTTGCCCTCTCCTTGGAGTTCTCAAACTCTGACCCTTAGCTGCCCCTCCTATGCCTCTTCATCCCTAGCCTGCATAGACCAAAAAGCCAAGGGCTAAAGGAGCAGTGCCAGGACACTGTCCCTCCTCTCCCTCAACAGAGTTGGCTTCTAGTGAGTGCCCCATTCATCAGTGCTTCAAAGAGCTTGTGTTTTGTTTCTTGGGGAGGTGATTCTCTCCCAGAGGTTAGGCCAGCTTTGTGTCCAGCACCACCACTCTGATTCTGTTGTCTCTAGAGTTTGAGGGGAAAAGGGAATAGCAATAACTATAGCCCAAGGCCTGGTCCTGAGAGCCCATTAGAGCAAGTGATGGAGCAGGAGCTGATGACTTCCCAGAGTCATCTTCTCCCTGACCTCTGACTTCCTGATCAGGTGGCTGTCCATGCTGAGATTGAGAACTTGGGCTGGTCCATTGTGAGGAGCCCACCAGGCGAGTCGAGTCCAAAGCAGGCTGCCAAAACAGGTGGCTGGGTTTCGGGAGAAGAATTCTACACGTACGTGCAGCCAGGGGGCCCAGGGCTGACTGTGTTTATGTCGTTCTACCTTGAGCTTCTTTCCACAACCTTCCAACTCCCTATCCTACCCCAGGGAAAACCCCTGTCCCCCTTTAATTCTCCCAGCACCACTGGGCCTTATGTTCTTTGCTCCCATCCGGGCATCCCCTGTTCTGTACCCCCTTCCCCTGGAATCACCCAGCTCTCCAGACACACATTTCTGCTCCTTTGGTCTCTCTCAAATCCTGCACAGGCTCACAAGGAGAGTTTTGCAGCTGGAGACTGTCCTGGAAGGAGTCATGACCCAGGTTGATGCCATGAGGTCAAAGCTGACGATGGTGGAGAGGAAGGGGTGGCTGGCTCCTCTTCCAGGCGCAGTGAGTGGTCCTTCACCTGGCTCTTCCTGGCTCCCCACAGCTGATCTCTACCATCTTTTCTACTTAGTGGATGGAGGCAAAACATTTTTGAAAGATCAGCATTTCAGTCTCCTGGGGCAACATGTTCCCGGTAGTCAGTCTGTCAGTGGAGATCAGGGGGTGGAAAGAAGAACTGAAGTTGTTTCTCTGGCCTGAGGGCGACCTTAGCCTCCAGGAGAGGGTCTGGGGTTGGAGAAACAGATCCAGGTAAAAGGAAAGTGGGACACAAACTCCTCCTCCAAGTGACCTGTCCTTTTTTTCTTCCAACAGGGGGAACAAGGCATTTGGGAGCACCTGCAGGCAGCCCCAGCTGTGACTCCAGCCCCCTGGGGACTCTAGGGCAGGCAGGAGAGTAGTAGGGGAGGGGTCCTAAAGCTTCAGACAGCAGGTTCCTCTGTCACCGCCTCCCCAGAAGCTCCCCCAGCACACGCCCTCCACTTCTAGGGCAGTGGGTGCTACCACTGCTGCTGCCAAACCCCACCCTGTGCCTGGCCTTTTGAGCCAAGGTTTCTGTGTGTAGCTGTATAGCTCTATGAAATATTTCCTGCTGGGCCTCTCACCCCCCGTGGGCTCTGAATTCTGCTGTGATAATTTTTTTTTTTTAAGTCAAAAACAATAAAGAAGGGTAATAACTTTCCTGAGCATCTGGATAGCCATGATTTGTGAAAAAAGTAGAAGCTGAGAGAACAGCAATATCTAGATGTCTTCTTACTTGCCAGTGAAACTTTTCCTCTGTGTGTCTTGAGGACAACTGCTGGCAACCATGGGGTTCACTTCTTCCCCATTGGGATTCCATGTGAAAGAGAAGGGGAAGCCAGAGAGGAGGGGACACTTTCTTGCGTGGGGAGAGTACAGTGTTGTAGAGGAGTTGGATTGGTGACCTCCCTCAACCTTCCCCAGCAAAGTCCAGGAAGGCTCAGGGGCAAGTCTGCCTCCAGACGTGCCCCTGAACAGGGAGGGGGGTGTAAACCAGAACAAAGCTGAAGCCTGAGGAGAAGCTGGCCAAGAAACGACCTCCGGATTCTAGGATCTTTGGATAAAATGTGGGGGACTCTGATTCTCTCCTTCCACAGGACATTGTGGGTTTGCCTGGTGATTATCAATAAAATAAAATCCTTAGGAAAACCAGGACTTTGCACTTGCTTTGGGGATGGCAGGAGAAAGAAGAGGGGCTGGAACTGTGACCCATCCTTGTATTAATACTAGGGCTGGAGAAAGCTCACCCCTCCTGGGAAGTGTAGAGCTGGGGCAGTGACAGTGTGAAGAAGCTGGGCTTCCCCAGGAGTCCTGAAGGAAAAACTTCTGACTCATAGGAATGGTTTGAAATGGTGGACACTTTGGAAGGAATGATGCTAAAGCTGAAACTCCAGTACTTTGGCCACCTCATGCGAAGAGTTGACTCGTTGGAAAAGACTCTGATGCTGGGAGGGATTGGGGGCAAGAGGAGAAGGGGACGACAGAGGATGAGATGGCTGGATGGCATCACTGATTTGATGGACGTGAGTCTGAGTGAACTCCAGGAGTTGGTGATGGACAGGGAGGCCTGGCGTGCTGCGATTCATGGGGTCGCAAAGAGTCGGACACGACTGAGCGACTGATCTGATCTGATCTGATGATTGTCCTATTGGAGGAGGTGGAGGTGGTAATCTAGGGTGTTCTGGTCCTTAGAAGGGGTGTGTGTGTGTTTGTGTGTGTGTGCACGAGCACACTGTTGGGTGTGGGCAGTGAGAGTGTAGATGGAGAATAACCAGAGATAAGACAAAAAAGCTCCTACACCAAGATTTCGAGAGTATAGGCCTGCATCTTGACACCTGCTATATCCCCTCTCTCTTCCCTTGTGATCTTTATTCCTCCCTCATTTTGCACATTCCACTGCTCCCCACTTTCTTTTTTCATCCATTCCCTTCACCCATCCCTGTTCTTCCATCCCATCAAATACATTCTATTTGTATTTGAAACAGCTGAATCAATTAAGAACACCAGACTGTATCCTCAGTTCTGAAAATTTATAACTGGACTTCCCTGGTGGTTAAGACTCTGTACTCCCAATGTGGACACATGGGTTCCATCCCCTACAGGGTTGGGGTAACTAAGATCCCACATGCCAGGTGGTGTGACCAGGAAAAAAAAATATGATCTAAGCTTTCTTCAAGAAAGGTTATAGCAACGGAAGAGAAACAGGTGCCAGTCTGCTGTTTGAAAAAAAAAACGCCCAGTGAGTTGACCTTAATCTAGGACATCGGAAGTGAAGTGAAAGTCACTCAGTACTGTCCGACTCTCTGCGACCCCAAGGACTATACAGTCCATGGAAGTCTCCAGGCCTGAACACTGGGGTGGGTAGCCTTTCCCTTCTCCAGGGGATCTTCCCAACCCAGGGATCAAAATCAGGTCTCCCGCATTGCGGGTGGATTCTTAACCGGCTGAGCCACAAGGGAAGCCCAAGAATACTGGAGTGGGTAGCCTATCCCTTCTCCAGGGGAACTTCCCGATCCAGGAATACGAACTGGGGTCTCCTGCATTGCAGGCGGATTCTTTACCAACTGAACTATCAGGGAAGCGGAAGAGAGAGTGTTTTGGCTCAGGTGTAACGGCCTGAAGGTTTCCCAGAGCCTGGATGAGACTAGCTTCAAAAGCATGGATTTCCTGAGCAGTCCTTCAGCGACTAATACCGGCCAGAGTGAGGATTCTCTGAGGAGGGGCTAACTTGTCTCTTTACCACTTTATAGTCAGCAGGCTACACTGGGCTCGACCCATCCAAGAGGTCGTGGGTCTGTTACTAGGCTAACGATACTTCCAGGGAGTGGCCGCGGGATTGAGTGCATCCTTCGTTCCAGATGTCGGACCCTTGGCAGCGCGTTCACTCACGAAGACTATTTTGGCTTTAAATTTGGCTTAGTGCTTAAGCTTGGTTATTATTCTTTACTTGAGACATAACTTAGCCCACAAGCGCAGAATCACAGGGCATTGAACCCAGGGCGGGGAGGGCGGGGCACGCCCAGCGCGCATGCGCAGCACCTCACAACCGGAAGCAGCGCGGGGCAGGGCATGGCGGCGGCGGCGGCGGCGGCGGCCGAGGGTGTCCCCGCGATCCACCGCGAGGAGCCAGTTCGAGGTATGCGGAGTGGACGGGGATGAAGTGTCCGGTGGGGAGGCCTGAGTCTCCGGGTACGGCCCCGAGATGCCGGGGCTCACCTGGCGGGAGCGGGCAGATCGGAGGGGCGCGCCTGTGTGTGAGCGTGTTTGTCCTGTCAGGGCTACTGAGAAAGAGTGGCCCCGAGGTCAAGTGTGGCCTGAGGCCGGTGCAAGGGAGCAGAGGCCTGAGGCAGAGGCGGGTGAGGCTGGAAGGAAGTGAGGGACTTGGAATTACGGCACTTGAGAATGGAGCCGATTTGATGGAATGAGGTCAGGTGGAGGGGTGTGGGGAGAAGCTGCTGTGTCTGGATTAGGACCGGGGCAGGGCGGGGCACTTACTCGTTCTCCTTTGATTCAGATGATGTCGCTGTGGAGACTGCTGAGGAAGCAAAGGAGCCTGCTGAGGCTGACATAAATGAGCTCTGCCGGGACATGTTCTCCAAAATGGCAACTTACCTGACTGGGGAACTGACGGGTGAGGCGCGGTCCGGATGGATGCGGGTAGTGCCGGGCACCACTCGCTGAAGTGGTTTGGCGTTTGGCACAGGCAAACCCGTGAGGTGCTTTAGCAGCGTCAGTGTGCGGCTCCCTCCCTAACCCCATAAACCTTAAAACATGCCTGTTGGAAGTTTGGGGAGGTCAAGAAAGCGTAGGAAAGAAGTCCCTCCCTTCCCTGGAGAAATTCAGGAACTACTTTCAGAAACACAGGATGAACAGCAAGGGCACACTATGTAGCACAGAGAACTGTATTTAATGTCCTATGATAAACCATAATGGAAAAGAATGTAAGGAAAAAAGAATGTGTGTGTGTGTGTGTGTGTATGGCTGAGTCACTTTGCTGTACAGCAGTAATTAACACAGCATTGTAAATCAACTGTACTTCAAAAAAAAAAAAATTGGTGCAGAAACACGTAAGAATACTTAGTACAACCCTGCAGGTCTCCATAGTGTAGACTGAGCCTGAGAAAACGAAAAAGAATTAATCAAGAAGTGCTTTCTTGGGGCAAGTGTATTTTGAAAGGGGTTGTAAAGAATATAAGAATTCATTGGCAGAAAAGTGGGAAATGACTAGTGAGTGAGATAGTATAAGCAAGCTGTTTGTTTGGCTAAAGAGATGTACTTATTAGGTTAAAGGGAACTGGGGAGTGACCAGCAAAATTTGGGGTCTATTAGGTTGGTCTGAGAATTTGATGACCCACTCTTTGAGACATGATTAATTTTTTGGTCCAGTGTGTATTTCCAAGTGAAGCATGACCCACGTATGGAGGAAGGTCCAAAAAATGAAGTCTGGGTCAAGTGTAGCTTTTCATAAGGGTCTGTTACATTGTTTCACTTCCCCAGGAAGTTGCTGTGAGCTAAATTTGTGAACCAGAATGTATGAGAAAATGCTTGATGAATAGGAGGGGTTGTGAGTCTCCAACAGCCTATTTATTTTATTTCTGAACAAGAGAAACCAAGCAACAAAATCTAGATTTTATTTATTTATTTATTTATTTATTTTGGCTTTTCTTTAAAAATTCCAAGGACTTGGCAGTGCTCCCATTCTTGCAAGGCTCTAGTTGACTAGAGTTGGGCATTGTCTCCTTTAAATGGACCAGCATGGTGCAGTTTGTCCCTACTACTCCCTGTTTTCTCCCTTTTACTGAGACCCAGTGTCAGTTGCCATGTATTACTCTTCTTATATTGTTTTTTAGTAGTGGTACAGAAATAGTTTTCTGTACCAATGTCTATCAAAATTGATAAAGTAAATGGTAGACTAAGACTAAGAAGATCATACTATTCCAAGAAATGAGAGTGTATTTCTTTGTAGAAGTGAATAATCTTGTGTTTAATATGCAAACACCTGGCTTGCTTCACTCATTTACATAATATTGCTGGTTCCTGGGTATTTGAGTGTGTCACCGTTGTTTGAAAGAGACAAGTTTGATAGCAGTGAGAGTGTGGATATGGAGGAGAGATGGAATAACAATATTTCAGATGAAGAGATATGGTCTGTGACTGAGTGATGGTAAAAGGAGTGGAGAGAGGAGCATGGACCCAAGATCATTACGGAAGTGGAGTTTATAAGACTTGTTGAAGTGGATATTGAGGGATGGGAGCAGCTAAAGACATGTCTGAGGTTTTAAGCCAGTGGTGCCATCAGCCAAAATAGGCAAGTTGGAAAGAGGAACCATGTTTAGTGTGAAAATAATATTTTCAGCTTGGGCTTTGCTGATTTTAGGTATTACTGGGATACTTGGGTGACTGTTCCCAAGACATTCAAGTGACTTGAATATGTGAGTCCAGAGCTCAGAGTGATCAGAGCAGGAGAAACAGATTTGGGAGTCACCTGCCTAGTAGTGTGAGTTTAGGATGTGTAGGAAGAGATTGCCAAGGAAGACCTTAGAGGTAGATAAGAAGACTTGGACTGAAATCTCAGGGAATGCCTGTATTGGGCAATTCGTTTTTATTAACAGTACTTAAAGTACCTAGATTTACAAATGATTTATTATAAAATTTAAAGTGGATTGTAATTTCCCTATGATTGTCATTCTTATCTATACGGATACTTTTTTGAGTTTGAAACTCAAAAACTCTGGGAGTGCCATAGGAATGTGCCACCTATGTAAACATCAGCCATGAGTCACAGCTGAGGAAGAGCTGAGACCAGATAGTTAAGGGAGTTGGATGAGAAGAGATCTGGCATAGACACTCAAAAAGAGCAGTTAGATTAGAAAATGCTATAGCAGCCAAGGAAAGGAGCAGTTCATGGAGAGAGGGAGATCAGTAATGTCAGATACTATGGAGAGGCCCAGGAGGATAATAACTGAGAAAAGGCCAAGGATTTGGTAATTAGGAGAGCACTGACAACCTTGGAGCATGTGATTTCTCTGGGTGTTGGGGACAGAGACCAGATAGGAACGGTTTATACCAGAGAGTGGTGGTGAGGAGGAAGCAGTGAGTGTAAGTTACTCTTTCAAAAGGGTTAACAGTGAAGCTCCTTTGCTTTACTGAGCGAATGATGTAGGTGTAGAATAGAGGGAGTGCTTTGGGGCTGGAGGAAACTGGAATATAGATAGAGAGGAAGGTGCCAGGATGGAGAGAGAATTTGGAAAGGCAAGGGAAAGGAGATGGTTGAAGAGAGGCTCTGAAGAGGTAGAAGGATTGGGATCAGGTACACAGGAGGAGAAGGAGCTGTCTTGGCAAGAATAGGAACACTTCTGCCTCTTGAAAATATATTAAGGTTCAGAGAAGTTTAGAAGTGAGGCAGAAAGATTGAGGCAGTTTATGTAAGTGGGCTTGACTTTTGGGAAAGTTGGAGTAAAGGCCATTTGCTTTGAGTAGGGATGGGGAAGGGAACCAAGGATGTGAGAAGCAGGCAAATAGTTTGGAAAACTCAGTGCATAAAATGGAATACAGAATCACAAGTAGTAAATGAGTTACTAAGAAGTGTTGAGGTCCTGCTGCTGCTGCTGCTAAGTCACTTCAGTCGTGTCCAACTCTGTGCGACCCAATGGAAGGCAGCCCACCAGGCTCCCCCGTCCCTGGGATTCTCCAGGCAAGCACTGGAGTGGGTTGCCATTTCCTTCTCCAATGCATGAAAGTGAAAAGTGAAAGTGAAGTCGCTCAGTTGTGTCTGACCCTCAGTGACCCCATGGACTGCAGCCTTCCAGGCTCCTCCGTCCCTGGGATTCTCCAGGCAATAGTACTGGAGTGGGGTGCCATTGCCTTCTCTGGTTGAGGTCTTAGTTGACTTTATATATATTTTGATTGATATATATATATCTTTTCCCCATCTCTTCTACATTTATTTGCAAAGCTGTTTTTTTCCTTATTTTCAATTGATGGTAATTGCTTTACTATGTTGTGTTAGCTTCTGCCATACAACAGTGTGAATCAGCTCGAAGTATTCATAGGTTCCATCCCTCTTGAACCTTCCCCTCTCCCCTCACCCCCAGGTTGTCACAGAGCACTGGGTTGAAGTTCCCTGTGTTACAGCAACGTCCCACTAGCTATCTGTTTTACGTATGGTAATGTATATGTCTTAGTGCTGCTCTCTCAATTTGTCCCACCCTCTCCTTCCCCTGTGTGTCCACAAGTCTGTTTTCTATGTCTCTATTCCTGGCCTACAAATAAGTTCATCAGTACGAATTTTCTAGATTCCATGCTATGCTAAGTTGCTTCAGTTGTGTCCGAATCTGTGCGACCCTATAGACAGCAGCCCCCCAGGCTCCCCCATCCCCGGGATTCTCCAGGCAAGAACGCTGGAGTGGGTTGCCATTTCCTTCTCCCTAGATTCCATATGTATGTGTTAATAAACACTATTTGTTTTTCTCTTTCTGACTTAACTTCACTCTATATAGCAGGCTCTAGGTTCATCTATCTCAGTAGGACTGACTCAAGCTCATTCCTTTCTATGACTAATATTCCATTATATATATATATGTACCACAACTTCTTTATCCCTTCATCTGTCGGTGGACATCTAAGTTGCTTCCATTTCTTGGCTATTGTAAATAGTGTTGTAATGTACATTAGGGTCAGTTCAGTTCAGTTCAGTCGCTCAGTCGTGTCCGACTCTTTGCGACCCCATGAACTGCAGCACACCAGGCTTCCCTGTCCATCACCAACTCCCAGAGTCCACCCAAATCCATGTCCATTGAGTTGGTGATGCCATCCAACCATCTCATCCTGTCGTCCCCTTCTCCTCCTGTCCTCAGTCTTTCCCAGCATCAGGGTCTTTTCAAATGAGTCAGCTCTTCGCATCAGGTGGGCAAAGTGTCATTTTGAATTATGCTTTTCTCAGGGTATATGCGCAGTAGTGGGACTGCTGGGTCATATGGTAGTTTTATTCTTTGTTTTTTAAGGACTCTCAATACTGTTCTCCATAGTGGCAGTATCAAGTTACATTCCCACCAACAGTGCAAGAGGGTTCCCTTTTCTCCACATCCTCTGCAGCATTTATTGTTTGTAGAGTTTTAAAACAATTATTTATTTACTTAGCTTTGGCTGTGCTGAGTCTTCATTGCTGCACGGGCTTTTCTCGAGTTGTGGCGAGTGGGTGCTACTCTCTGGTTGCAGTGCACAGGCTTCTCACTGTAGTGGCTTCTCTTTGTTGTGGAGCATGGGCTCTAGGGCACTCGGGCTTCAGTAGTTGCAGAATACAGGCTCAGAGTTGGGGCTCACGGGCTTAGTTGCTCTGCAGCATGTAGGATCTTCCTGGATCAGGAGTTGAACCCCTATCTCTTGAATTGGCAGGTGGATTCTTTACCACTGAATCACCAAGGGAGCCCCATTTGTAGATTTTTTTTGATGATGGCCATTTTGACCAGTGTTGAGGTGATGACCTCACTGTAGTTGTGATTTGCATTTCTCTAGTAATGAGCAATGGAGAAGGCAATGGCACCCCACTCCAGTATTCTTGCCTGGAGAATCCCATGGGCGGAGGAGCCTGGTAGGCTGCAGTTCATGGGGTCGTTAAAAGTCAGACACGACTGAGTGACTTCACTTTCACTTTTCACTTTCATGCATTGGAGAAGGAAATGGCAACCCACTCCAGTGTTCTTGCCTGGAGAATCCCAGGGATGGGGGAGCCTGGTGGGCTGCTGTCTATGGGGTCCCACAGAGTTGGAAACGACTGAAGCGACTTAGCAGCAGGAGCAGCAGTAATGAGCGATGTTGAGCCTTTTTCACATGTTTATTAGCCATCTGTATGTATCTGTGGAGAAGGCAATAGCACCCCACTCCAGTACTCTTGCTTGGAAAATCCCATGGACGGAGGGGCCTGTTAGGCTGTAATCCATGGGGTTGCTAAGAGTCGGACACGACTGAGCGACTTCACTTTCACTTTTCACTTTCATGCATTGGAGAAGAAAATGGCAACCCACTCCAGTGTTCTTGCCTGGAGAATCCCAGGGACGGGGGAGCCTGGTGGGCTGCTGTCTATGGGGTCGCACAGAGTTGGAAACGACTGAAGTGACTTAGCATATGTATCTGTATTTATGGTACGGTCTGCCCAGTTATATGATGTCACATTAGGGAGACCAAGACTGCTTGCTTCACCTCCCTTTTTCTGGTACATGAGTTTATCTTTTACCTTTCTAACTACGATCCTGAAGCTTCTGGATTTTATTTGGTTTGAATAGTTTGCCAGTTGTTGCCTGAATTCCTACTTAGACATTTAGAATACATATGTGTGTGCATAAGTTGCTTCACTCATATCCTGCTCTTTGCGACCCTATGGACTATAGCCCTCCAGGCTTCTCTGTCCATGGGATTCTCCAGGCAAGAATACTGGAGTGAATTGCCACACCCTCCTTCAGGTGATCTTCCGAACCCAGGGATCAAACCCACGGCTCCTGCAGCTCCTGCACTGCAGGCAGATTCTTTACTGCTGAGCCACCAGGGAAGCCCTAGAGTACATAGGCTGAGTATAAATGTCATAGATCAGAAGGGGCCTGCTTCTTTGACATTCCCTAGATCCTGCCTTGAACTGCCATTTGGTCATTAATTCCACATTCTAGTCATCTACACAAATCTTAAAGGTATCACATCTTCTGTGTTTGTTTTAAAGCGACCAGTGAAGACTATAAGCTCCTGGAAAATATGAATAAACTAACCAGCCTGAAGTATCTTGAAATGAAAGATATTGCTATAAACATTAGTAGAAACTTAAAGGACTTAAACCAGAAGTGTAAGTAATAATTTTACAATTAAACATATTTGTTTGTATTTAATGTTCATTTGTGCTTGAGGGAGTGGAGAAGGGAAGGGAACATGGTCTCTGTCCTCAGGTAGCTCATTTTCTAAAAGTGAATTACAAAGTTAAAGTGAATTTTTTCCACTCTGAGGATTACTGTGCTTTGGTGGTACAGTTATTTCTGCTTCTGAATCTTGAGTTGATCCATTTATTTCCAGAAAAATGGGGCAGAGGAAAGGTGGCCAGATTCTAGGGAATTAACTTAACAATGAAATCCGTAAAGGACTACTTTATAAACAGAAAACCATAACATATATAATCATAATATGCTGCTTTAGTTGGCAGAATATATTTTCCTGTTGACTTATATTTGTGTTCCCTGTCTATAGGGCTCTCCTTCTTGGTCTGGGAGTACCTAAGAAACTGAGTCAGTAATGGAAAGATTGCTTGAGGAGCAAGGAATTTCAAAGAGAGGAAAACTAGTAGATGAGAGAGACTTAACTTTGTTTAGGTCACCAGTCATACCTGATCAGCTAGCTACTGTCTTCTAAGGCATGTGCCCTGCCAGTGATCAGAATCATGTCACTCCACCTACTCTGTCTTAGGCAGAGCTGACCAGACACTAGCATGCTTACTTTCCACCTTTTTCTACATTCCTTGTTGATGCTGTATAAACCCTGGTCTGTCTTTGTTTTCAAAGATGCTGGACTGCAGCCTTATCTGGATCAGATCAACATAATTGAGGAGCAAGTAGCAGCTCTTGAGCAGGCAGCCTACAAGTTGGATGCATATTCAAAAAAACTGGGTAACCATTTTTATTTGTTTTGATTTGATAAGAGCACCCTCCTCCCAGTATGACCATATGATAGTTAACATTTATGGTATGCCTACAGTGATCTATTTTAATCTTCACAAAACCTCTGGAGAGTAACTTTTTATGACTAGTAGTAATAAAATAACATTTCCTGAGTGCTTAATAACATATCAGGCACTGTTCTTAATATTTTGTGCCTATCATTTTTTTTAATCCTTTGATCTCTGAGGTAAGTACATGATTTTTAGCCCCATTCTATTGAAGAGGAAGCTGTGGTTGAAGGAGTTATAACTGGCTTAAGGACAGCAGAGTTGCACAGTGAAAGTGCTTAAGGACACAAAGTTAGTATATAGAAGAGCTGTATTCCAAACTATGATTGATTTCAAAGCTCAGGCATTTAATTGTGGTTCAGCAGGCTGAAGCATCTTTAATAATGTAGATGCACATCTCAGAAATAGAGTAGGCAGTCCAATCAAGCCTTTCTTAAGGGGTTACTTTTCCTTTAAGGAAGAAACTGGTACTAGTGTTGATGCCTTGCTACCTGACTCTGGCTCTTATATCCATGGTTAAAAATAACACAGTTGTTAAAAAAAAAAACACGTTGTTTTTACCCTAGATATAATTTACATGTTATTTTTGATCATTGACAGTTGTTGACTACTTGAAGCGATTGGTTTGTAGCAGACTGAGATTTGACATGGGTGGTAGTTAACATTGTCCACAATTAAATTTACTAAATGGTGACTGTGAACTTTAGAAAGCATTGTGCCAGATGCTTACAGGGTTTTAAAGAAAGGGGGAATCTATAACATTAAGGGGTTTACTTGATGGTCTTTTAAATTCCTATATCTTTCAAAATTGTTTTCCTAGTGTGTATGAAGGATAGGAATAAGAAAATAAAAGGAGAAATGTACTTGAGTTTTCAGTCTGGCTCTCAGAGGGTGCCTGGGACAGAGCCTGGAGGGGCAAGTGCTTCCTATGCTTTTCTAAGGCTCCTGGTGGCTCCAGTGCTAATACGTTTGCTTAACCCTGGTAGAGTGTCTGAGCAGGTGCTGTTGACAGGGCTAGAATGTAGGGAACTCATTTTAGATTCTTGGTTATGTGTATGGATATTTGACTCCTTAAGTTGAGCACACTGATTATATTTGGACAGATATCCAAATATCTGTCGTAGCTAATAATGATAGTTAGCATTTATGGTGTACCCGTAATTTGGATACAATTTGGACAGCTACAAGGACTGAAGTTAATAGATATTTTTTAAAATGTAATAGACATTTTTAAATTTGCCTGGAAATGCTAACTAAAGAGTATCTTTGTAAGAGCTGATTTTGTTTTTTTAATGTTTTAATTTTTGGCCACATTGCACAGGCATGTGGGATCTTAGTTCCCCGACCAGTGATCAAGCCTGCGCCCTCTGCATTGGGAGGTGAAATCTTAATTACTGGACCACGGGGGAAGTCTTTTTTATTTTTTTCTTTCTTTCTCCCTCTCTCTCTTTTTTTATAAGAGCCCATTTTAAAAGATATAACTCTTCCTCTCCCTCTCCCCACTGCAGAAGCCAAGTACAAGAAGCTGGAGAAGCGATGAAAAACAACTGTGGGGACAAAGTCTTTTTTAATGTGGAAAGAATGTTTTATAAGACCTGAATCTTCAGGTTGATGAATTGTGAAAACTCCTCAAAAGGCAACTACGCTGGTCGTCCCAGAAACATCGCAACATTGGAGTAAACTGGAGAACTGTGGCTATCCTTGGAGGAACTTCTTTTGAGGCAGAATCCTCAGAAACTCAACACTTATAACTCCTTACCTTTTACTTGAATGCTTCATCATCCATTCAGGACAAAGAGTTTCTCAAAGTTCAGATAAACCTGGGCCTGCCAGTAGAATCAAATGAGAGGACCTCTTTTCCCTGGTAGCAGTTGATTACTGTATTATTTTCTTAAATGGTTGGTTTTTGAGTTACTGTGTAAAAGGTGGTTTTTGTCTATCAAGGATGTAATGTATTGCTAACAAGATTCTAAATTAAAAAAGGAAAACAAAGCAGTCTTGTTCTTGTCAGTTTATTACCTTGTGAATGTCAGTAATTTACTTTTCCATACATTGCAAATAACAGAAAATCTTAAAACTGTCTCAGGCCAAGTCTTCTAGACTGAACAGAAACAGTGGAAGGAGTGTCGTTGCGATAGCTTGGTGTATGTGATGGGCCCCTCCTGTCTCCTCTTTATGAGTCAGATGGCTAGAGACGGATGACACTTGGCATGTGTGCTCACTTTTGGAAATATAACAGGATGTGTGTATGTTAGGTGGGGAGGTGGGGCTGCCACCCAGGCTACTCAATAAGTAAAGCATTTTATAAAATATCTTCCTACTTGTGTCTGCAGCGTCAGGGGAGCTTCCGCGAACCTGGCTGTATTCTTTTCAGACTACAGACATCAGAGGGTACTTACTAACCAGTCTGGAAGACAGTCAGTCATATCCAGAGTGGGGTATCAGCAGTTACGAAGGTGCCTGAGGTCCCCAATTCCATTTCCAAAAGAGTTCTTAACTCTGTAATTTCCCACCATTTAAGTTCTAGAAGTCTTCCATGATCCTCTGCTTCTCTGAACCGTTGCTGTGGTCTCTTCTCATCTTAACTATGCCTCTAACCTGTAGTCTATGCTACTGGCAGATCAGTCTTTCTAAAATGTAAACTGGCCATATTACTCCTGCTTGGAATTGTCTTATGACTTCTCATGGTGTCTTTGAAAAAGCCAGACTCTTTTTTTTTTAAACTTAGAAACCAACATTTTAATAAGTATTTCGTATTACTTTTGTGTTTCTGAGGAAGTAGTCAAATGTAATTCCCTTTGGTTCTTTATTAAACTTTTTGTAACTTTTTCATATAAGATTCGAAGCATTTGGCCAGATACACACCCTGACACAAACTCGCATTTTGAAATTGGTATCAATATATAGAGGCAACAACATCCCCAATTCTATTCAGGGTTCTCCTAAGGTAAAGTTGAAAATACCATAGTTTTAATCTTTCATTCTATTAATGTATTACATTTATTGATTTGTGTGTGTTGAACCATCTTTGTGGGCTTCCCTGATAGCCCAGTTGGTAAAGAATCCACCTGCAATGCAGGAGACCCTGGTTCAGTTCTTGGGTCGGGAAGATCCACTGGAGAAGGGATAGGCTACCCACTCCAGTATTCTTGGGCTTCCCTTGTGGCTCACCTGATAAAGAATCCGCGTGCAATGCAGGAGACCTGGGTTTGATCCCTGGGTTGGGAAGATCCCCTGGAGAAGGGAAAGGCTACCCACTCCAGTATTCTGGCCTGGAGAATTCCATGGACTGGGTCGCAAAGAGTCAAACAACTGAGCGACTTTCACAACAACAACCATCTTTGTATCCCAGGGATAAATCCCATTTGATCATGTGTATGAGTCTTAATGTGCTATTGAATTTGGTTTGCTAGTATTTTATTAAGAAGCTTTACGTCTATATTCATCAAGGATATTGGCCTGCTGTTTTTTTGTAGTATCCTAATCTGGCTTTGGTATCAGGGTAATGCTCACCTCATGAGTTTAGGAGTGTTTCCTCTTCAGATTTTTGGGAAGAGTTTGAGAAAGATTGGCATTACTTCTTTGTTTAGTAGAATTCACCAGTGAAACCATCTGATCCTGGGCTTTTCTTTGTTGGGAGATTTTGATTACTGATTCAAAATCTTTATCCTTTATTGATTTGTTCAGATTTTTCCATTTCTTCCTGACTCAATCTTGGTAAGTCATATGTTTCTAGGAATTTATCCATTTTTTCAGGTTGTCCAATTTGTTGGCAGATAATTGCTTATACAGTCTTTGTATTTCAGTAGACATCCTCTTTCATTAACTTTATTTATTTGAGACCTATCTCTTTTTGTCTTGGTTAGCCCAGCTAAAGCTTTGTCAGTTTTGTTTATCTTTCCCAAAACCAACTTAATTTCATTGATCTTTTTTATTGTTGTCCTACTCTTTATTTCATTTATTTCTACTGTATTTTTTCCTGCTTTCTGCTAACCTTGGGCTTACTTTGTTTTTCTAGTTCCTTAAGGTGTAATGTTAGGCTTTTTGAGATCTCTCTTTTTTCTTGATATAGGCATTTATAGCTGTAAACTTCCCTCTTATTTTGCAACATCCATAAATTTTGGTATGTTGTGTTTCCAGTTTCATGTTTCATCTGATTTTCCTTTTGATTTCTGTTTTTGTTCTTTTGCTGTTCAAGAGTATGCTTTTCATGCATTTGTGAATTTCCAATTTTTCTCCTGTTACTGGATTCTAGTTTTGTGACATTGTATTTAGAAAAGATACTTGATATAGTTTCTATCTTTTTGAATTTGTTGAGACTTGCAGCCAAATACATGATCTAGCTTGGAGAATGTTCATGTGCAGTTGGCAAGAATGTGTTTTCTAAATCCATATTTCTTAGCATGCATACAAGGCCCCTATTTCATTCCTTTTTTAAATTTTACTTCCTATTACTCTGAGACTTAACACTGTTTTCAGCTGTTATGAGCTACCTTAAATTCCCATGGATGAGTTGTCTTTTTTTTTTTTTTCCTTTCATAAACTTTCTACTTTACAACAGATTTAGATTTGCTGGAAAGTTGTAAAGGTAACACAGAATTCCATACACCTAAATTAAAAACAACAACAAAAAGGATAACAGAATTTCATGGTTGAGCTTTCACATCTCAACCGTGTTTCCTCTTCCTGAAATGATTACCTGCCCATGCTTGACAAACTTCTCTTATTTAAGATTCAGTCTTGATTTTCACTCCTGGGCTATGCTGTATTGTGCCAAAAGTAGAAAAAACATGTTAGTGTGCCAGCAATACATCGATGTTTATGAGGCAGGTAATCTGATTTTTTCAAAAAAAACATTGTAGGAGTTGTGAGGAAAATCAGAGTTTTTGTTGTTCTTTAAGTTTTAGTTAATTTTGAATTGCTTAGGTTGCCTTTGATGAGTCTTCCATGCACCTCAGTTATCAGGAACCCTTGTTTCCATTTCACTAAACACTGTTGTCTCCAACCAGTAAGATTGAATTCTCAAAAAAAAAAAAAAAAAAAGTCATTATCATGAAAAACAAAACTAAAAAGGTAGGTAGGCTATTGTGGATTAAAGGAGATGAGAGAGAGAGCTGAATCCAGGTGTGAAATGTGATTGGATCATGAATGAAAACAAAAGTATAAAATTTGGGAGGACACAAGAACTTTAAATGTGTGTTAGGTGGATAATTTTGAATTAAGGTTAATTTTCTTAGGTGTGCTAATGGTGTTATGGTTTTGTAGGAGAGTGTCCTTCTTCCAGACATTCCAGCTGGATTTTTGAACTGTGGTGTTTGAGAAGACCCTTGAGAGTCCCTTGGACTGCAAGGAGATCCAACCAGCCCATCCTAAAGGAAATCAGTCTTGAATACTCATTGGAAGAACTGATGCTGAAGCTGAAACTCCAATACTTTGGCCACCTGACGTGAAGAACTGACTTGTTGGAAAAGACTGATGCTGGGAAAGATTGAAGGCGGGAGGATGAGGGGATAACAAAGGATGAGATGGCTGGATGGCATCACTGTCTCAGTGGACACGAGTTTGAATAAACTCTGGGAGTTGGTGATGGACAGGGAGGCCTGGCATACTGCAGTCCATGGTGTCACAAAGAGCTGGACTCGACTGAGCGACTGAACTGAACTGTCCTTCTTGAGAAATACATGCTGAGGTATTCTGCTGTCTTCAATTTACTTTCAAATGACTCTGGGAATAAAAGTATTAATACTATGCACCTTGAAGGAAGAAGAGGAAGGGAGGAGTAAATTTGGCAGCTTGTTGACACATGAATCTAGGGGATGGCCATTGTTCTTTCAACTTTTTGATAGGTTTAAAGCTTCCAACTCATCTCACATGCTAGTAAAGTAATGCTCAAAATTCTCCAAGCCAGACTTCAGCAGTACATGAACCGTGAACTTCGAGATGTTCAAGCTGGTTTTAGAAAAGGCAGAGGAACCAGAGATCAAATTGCCAACATCCGCTGGATCATCGAAAAAGCAAGAGAGTTCCAGAAAAACATATATTTCTGCTTTATTGACTATGCCAAAGCCTTTGACTATGTAGATCACAATAAACTGTGGAAAATTCTTCAAGAGATGGGAATATCAGACCACCTGACCTGCCTCTTGAGAAACCTATATGCAGGTCAGGAAGCAACAGTTAGAACTGGACATGGAACAACAGAATAGTTCCAAATAGGAAAAGGAGTACATCAAGGCTGTATATTGTCACCCTGTTTATTTAGCTTATATGCAGAGTACATCATGAGAAACGCTGGGCTGGAAGAAGCACAAGCTTGGAATCAAGATTGCTGGGAGAAATATCAATAACCTCAGATATGCAGATGACACCACCCTTATGGCAGAAATTGAAGAGGAACTAAAAAGCCTCTTGATGTATATTTTTGAGATTAGTTGTTTGTCAGTTGCTTCATTTGCTATTATTTTCTCCCATTCTGAAGGCTGTCTTTTCACCTTGCTAATAGTTTCCTTTGATGTGCAGAAGCTTTTAAGGTTAATTAGGTCCCATTTGTTTATTTTTGATTTTATTTCCAATATTCTGGGAGGTGGGTCATAGAGGATCCTGCTGTGATGTATGTCAGAGAGTGTTTTGCCTATGTTCTCCTCTAGGAGTTTTATAGTTTCTGGTCTTACATTTAGATCTTTAATCCATTTTGAGTTTATTTTTGTGTATGGTGTTAGAAAGTGTTCTAGTTTCATTCTTTTACAAGTAGTTGACCAGTTTTCCCAGCACCACTTGTTAAAGAGATTGTCTTTAATCCATTGTATATTCTTGCCTCCTTTGTCAAAGATAAGGTGTCCATATGTGCGTGGATTTATCTCTGGGCTTTCTATTTTATTCCATTGATCTATATTTCTGTCTTTGTGCCAGTACCATACTGTCTTGATAACTGTGGCTTTGTAGTAGAGCCTGAAGTCAGGTAGGTTGATTCCTCCAGTTCCATTCTTCTTTCTCAAGATCGCTTTGGCTATTCGAGGTTTTTTGTATTTCCATACAAATTGTGAAATTATTGTTCTAGCTCTGTGAAGAATACTGTTGGTAGCTTGATAGGGATTGCATTGAATCTATAAATTGCTTTGGGTAGTATACTCATTTTCACTATATTGATTCTTCCAATCCATGAACATGGTATATTTCTCCATCTATTAGTGTCCTCTTTGATTTCTTTCACCAGTGTTTTATAGTTTTCTATATATAGGTCTTTAGTTTCTTTAGGTAGATATATTCCTAAGTATTTTATTCTTTCCATTGCAATGGTGAATGGAATTGTTTCCTTAATTTCTCTTTCTGTTTTCTCATTATTAGTGTATAGGAATGCAAGGGATCTCTGTGTGTTGATTTTATATCCAGCAACTTTACTATAGTCATTGATTATTTCTAGTAATTTTCTGGTGGAATCTTTAGGGTTTTCTATGTAGAGGATCATGTCATCTGCAAATAGTGAGAGTTTTACTTCTTCTTTTCCAATTTGGATTCCTTTTATTTCTTTTTCTGCTCTGATTGCTGTGGACAAAACTTCCAAAACTATGTTGAATAGTAATGGTGAAAGTGGGCACCCTTGTCTTGTTCCTGACTTTAGAGGAAATGCTTTCAATTTTTCACCATTGAGGATAATGTTTGCTGTGGGTTTGTCATATATAGCTTTTATTATGTTGAGGTATGTTCCTTCTATTCCTGCTTTCTGGAGAGTTTTTATCATAAATGGATGTTGAATTTTGTCAAAGGCTTTCTCTGCATCTATTGAGATAATCATATGGTTTTTATTTTTCAATTTGTTAATGTGGTGTATTACACTGATTGATTTGCGGATATTGAAGAATCCTTGCATCCCTGGGATTAAGCCCACTTGATCATGGTGTATGATCTTCTTAATGTGTTGTTGGATTCTGATTGCTAGAATTTTGTTAAGGATTTTTGCATCTATGTTCATCAGTGATATTGGCCTGTAGTTTTTTTTTTTTTTGTGGGATCTTTGTCAGGTTTTGGTATTAGGGTGATGGTGGCCTCATAGAATGAGTTTGGAAGTTTACCTTCCTCTGCAATTTTTTGGAAGAGTTTGAGCAGGATAGGTGTTAGCTCTTCTCTAAATTTTTGGTAGAATTCAGCTGTGAAGCCGTCTGGACCGGGGCTTTTGTTTGCTGGAAGATTTTTGATTACAGTTTCAATTTCTGTGCTTGTGATGGGTCTGTTAAGATTTTCTATTTCTTCCTGGTCGAGTTTTGGAAAGTTGTACTTTTCTAAGAATTTGTCCATTTCTTCCACGTTGCCCATTTTATTGGCATATAATTGTTGATAGTAGTCTCTTACGATCCTTTGTATTTCTGTGTTGTCTGTTGTGATCTCTCCATTTTCGTTTCTAATTTTGTTGATTTGATTTTTCTCCCTTCGTTTATTGATGAGTCTGGCTAATGGTTTGTCAATTTTATTTATCCTTTCAAAGAACCAGCTTTTGGTTTTGTTGATTTTTGCTATGGTCTCTTTTGTTTCTTTTGCATTTATTTCTGCTCCTACAGCTCAACTCCAGAAAAATAAATGACCCAATCAAAAAATGGGCCAAAGAACTAAATAGACATTTCTCCAAAGAAGACATACAGATGGCTAACAAACACATGAAAAGATGCTCAACATCACTCATTATCAGAGAAATGCAAATCAAAACCACTATGAGGTACCATTTCACACCAGTCAGAATGGCTGTGATCCAAAAGTCTACAAATAATAAATGCTGGAGAGGGTGTGGAGAAAAGGGAACCCTCTTACACTGTTGGTGGGAATGCAAACTAGTACAGCCACTATGGAGAACAGTGTGGAGATTGCTTAAAAAACTGGAAATAGAACTGCCTTATGATCCAGCAATCCCACTGCTGGGCATACACACTGAGGAAACCAGACGGGAAAGAGACACGTGTACCCCAATATTCATCGCAGCACTGTTTATAATAGCCAGGACATGGAAGCAACCTAGATATCCATCAGCAGATGAATGGATAAGAAAGCTGTGGTACATATACCCAATGGAGTATTACTCAGCCATTAAAAAGAATACATTTGAATCAGTTCTAATGAAGTGGATGAAACTGGAGCCTATTATACAGAGTGAAGTAAGCCAGAAGGAAAAACATAAATACAGTATACTAACGCGTATATATAGAATTTAGAAAGATGGTAACAATAACCCTGTGTACGAGACAGCAAAAGAGACACTGATGTATAGAACAGTCTTATGGACTCTGTGGGAGAGGGAGAGGGTGGGAAGATTTGGGAGAATGACATTGAAACATGTAAAATATCATGTAAGAAATGAGTTGCCAGCCCAGGTTCGATGCACGATACTGGATGCTTGGGGCTAGTGCACTGGGATGACCCAGAGGGGTGGTATGGGGAGGGAGGAGGGAGGAGGGTTCAGGATGGGGAGCACGTGTATACCTGTGGCGGATTCATTTTGATGTTTGGCAAAACTAGTACAATTATGTGAAGTTTAAATAAAAAAAAAAAGCCTCTTGATGAAAGTGAAAGTGGAGAGTGAAAAAGTTGGCTTAAAGCTCAACATTCCAAAAAAAAAAAAAATAAATAAAGCTCAACATTCAGAAAACTAAGATCATGGCATCTGGTCCCATCACTTCATGGGAAATAGATGGGGAAACAGTGGAAACAGTGTCAGACTTTATTTTTTGGGCTCCAAAATCACTGTAGATAGTGACTGCAGCCATGAAATTAAAAGACGCTTGCTATGCTATGCTATGCTAAGTCACTTCAGTCGTGTCCGACTCTGTGCGACCCCATAGACGGCAGCCCACTAGGCTCCCCCATCCCTGGGATTCTCCAGGCAAGAACACTGGAATGGGTTGCCATTTCCTTCTCCAATGCATGAAAGTGAAAAGTGAAAGTGAAGTCGCTCAGTCCTGTCCGACTCTTAACGACCCCATGGATTGCAGCCTAACAGGCTCCTCCGTCCGTGGGATTTTCCAAGCAAGAGTACTGGAGTGGGGTGCCATTGCTTGGAAAAAAAGTTATGACCAACCTAGATAGCATATTGAAAAGCAGAGACATTACTTTGCCAACAAAGGTCCGTCTAGTCAAGGCTATGGTTTTTCCAGTGGTCATGTATGGATGTGAGAATTGGATTGTGAAGAAAGCTGAGCGCTTAAGAATTGATGCTTTTGAACTGCGGTGTTGGAGAAGACTCTTGAGAGTCCCTTGGACTGCAAAGAGATCCAACCAGTCTATTCTAAAGATCAGCCCTGGGTGTTCTTTGGAAGGAATGATGCTAAAGCTGAAACTCCAGTACTTTGGCCACCTCATGCGAAGAGTTGACTCATTGGAAAAGACTCTGATGCTGGGAGGGATTGGGGGCAGGAGGAGAAGGGGATGACAGAGGATGAGATGGCTGATGGCATCACCGACTCGATGGACGTGAGTCTCACTGAACTCCGGGAGTTGGTGATGGACAGGGAAGCCTGGCGTGCTGCGATTCATGGGGTCACAAAGAGTCGGACACGACTGAGCGACTGAACTGAACTGAACAGAAAACTTATAAAAAGCATGTGTGCAGGGAGTCTGTCTTGCCTACCAGAGTGACATGGTTAGGTTGGGGTCAACATTGTGCAGACAGCTTTCTAGCAGCTCACTAATTTCAATTGCCGCCAAATACAAAAATTACAGTCGGAATGTTTTCCTTCGTTACCTCTTCTACGCTCCTTTTGCGGTTCCTCCGCGAGGCGAAACCATCTGGGAGAGAACTTTGTCCCTCGGCGCTCTCTGTAGGTTAATGAGTTTTCATTGGTTGGGCGGGCTGTCGTCTTATCTCTGTGCGGCCGGGTTTTCCGGAGTCGCGTGGGTTCGCAATTCCAGCTTTGCTTGGTCGGTCCAACCCAGGTTGTTAACGCAGATGGCTCAGAAACCGCTGCGCCTGTAAGTGAACCTGAGTCCGAAGCCTATGTGTCTCTGTGTGTTTGTGTCTGCTGGAGAGGGTTTTTCTAAAGACGTGAAGAAAGGAGGAAAGCCCGGGGTGGAAGCCCGGAGCCTGCTGGTGAGCTCCTATCGCGTCTTTGCCTGGCCACGGCAAGCAGGCCTCTTCTCCCGATTGTTTTCGCTTCTGAAGCGGGAGACTATTGTCTACAGTCGCAGAGAGAAGAGGAAGCTGTCAGAGTCAGGTCTTCATGTTAGGCCTTCCTGGCCTCTGATATATATCAATTTCCCCTTCGTTTCTCCTTGCAGTATATTTATTAGCCAAAAATTGTAGGCATGGGCCCACTTATAGGTCCTGGGCAGGGTTCGACTGAAGAGAGAGAGAGAGGACCTTTGCCCTGGCGCGTTTTTTCAGGGGGGTGGTGCGGAGAGGCCTTCCATTCATCCATTCATTCATCAGCATTGATTGAACAGTTGTAGTGTACCAGGCACTGGTGCTAGGCGTTGCACAGATGGAATTCCTGCCCTAATGGATCTTATAGTTTAGGGGAACAAATATTAATCAGGAAACCAGATAAATGTTAAATTATGGTCCTGGTAAATGTCAGGAGGAAAAGGTTCACGGTTCTGGGAGGATTTATATAGGATATTTGGGTTAATGTGAGGAATCAAGGAAGTGAGGATTGAACTTTGATTAATAGTCTTTTTTTTTGTCTTTATTCCAAAAAAGTCACTAGAATGTTTACGAACACCTTGACATGATCAAATTTTCATTTTGGAAAGCGATTCTGGCTGCAGTGTGAAAAAAAAATTGGAGCCAAAGTAGAAGACAGCTAGGACTAGGTAAATGAAGAAGAAAAGTGCAGAAATTCAAGGTCTGTTAAAGAGAGGACATCAACACGGCTTGGAGATGTTTGGTTATGAGTGCAAAGAAGTCAGCATAGTCTGGATCCTAGATTTCTGTTTTTCTTCAGTAGGATTGGAAACCGTGGCAAAGGGCCCAGATGAGGAGATGATGAGTTTTGAGGTGTCTTATGATGTACAGACTGGACAGTGGCTGTCCCCCAAACAATGGTAATTCCATGTGACAACTGCTATGAAAGAGGAAGTGCAGGGTCCTTTGGGAGCACTAGGAATTGGTGATTGATAGGGACTGGAGGGCTTCCTAGAAGAGGTGGTGCTCCGAAGATAAATGAACATGCCAAATAATTTATTACAGAGTTTGCTCTGAAAAGCTATTTGGGTTTCTAAAGTTTTGAGAAGAGGACTTTCTGAGCTGGTCAGGAAGGCTTTAGAGATGTGCTTGGCCTTGAAAGATGGGAAATCTTTTAGATTCAAGATGGGTAGAGTGGGACTGTTAGGAGATGTCACCACCCCAAGGGAATGGCAGAGACAGAGAGAGTGATCAGATTGACAGTAGAGAAGGTTTCTGTTTTGGAACTTGGAGAAAGCATTGGGGAAAGAGATCAGGGACTTGTGAAAAGCTGTCATCTCTCTGGCTGTGGAGTTGTCTTAATGTTTTTGAGGAAAGAACATTAAACTGTTGGCTTTATGTAGGATGGACAGGAAGAAGGGAAGGTATTAGAGAAAATGTAAGTATATTCCCTATGTTGTAGCCAATACCAGATTCATTATATTTGTCTCTGATTCTGCCTCTTCAGTAACTACAGGACTCTCAGTTGCTCTGCCTCATAATTGTCCTGAGGCAGAGAATATAAAGAAAATTCCTCTTCTTTGTATTCCTTGACATGTCCTCAGCATAGTACTTGGCACACTGCACTTAGCAAAGCATACTGTAGGTGCTCAGTGTGTGTTTGTTGAATGGATGCCTGAAATCCTGTGCTAAGATAGTGGCAGTGGAAATGGAAGCTACAAGAGGATCACAAAAGATACTTGTAAAAGGAATTGAAGAGACTTGATGACTGCATGGGGGATTTTTGCCTCTTCGTAATCCAATTGGCAGTAGCTGCTGCTGCTGCTGCTAAGTCGCTTCAGTCATGTCGGACTCTGTGCGACCCCATAGACGGCAGCCCACTAGGCTTCTGTGTCCCTGGGATTCTCCAGGCAAGAACACTGGAGTGGGTTGCCATTTCCTTCTCCAATGCATGAAAGTGAAAAGTCAAAGTGAAGTCGCTCAGTCATGTCCGACTCTTAGGGGCCCCATGGACTGGAGCCCACCAGGCTCCTCCGTTGATGGGATTTTACAGGCAAGAGTACTGGAGTGGGGTGCCATTGCCTTCTCCGATTGGCAGTAGACTTATGTACAAAACTTGGCAAGTGAGAAGAAACTGGTTCAATTTTGGAGGAAATGATAAGCTAAATTTTAGATATGGTGAAGATAACTGGTGAGACCTTCAGGTGGAGCCGCCCAGCAGTCACTAATAGTTCACATGCCTTGAACCCCTCAGGTAACCTCAGAGAGACTGGAACACAAATCTCCCTGATCCAGGAAGACTAGTATATATACCAAACCTGGCAGGCCCATTTGTGTATCCTGAACTGCTTTAACATTTATTATTATTTGCAGCTTGGCATGTGGAGATGTCGAAGGAAAGTTTGATGCTTTATTCAATAGAGTTCGAGCAATTCAGAAGAAAAGTGGAAACTTTGATGTAAGATGTTTCTTTCTACTGCATTTAAAAATTTGATTGTTGTAATCAAACATATTAAAGTTTGGGCTTCTTTATACATTTCTGAAACACCTACTCTCTTGTTAGACTGAGTTTCTTTTGTGAGCATGGAAATTTAGTAGCTGAAGAGTGGTATGGGAAAGGGGATGATGTGTTTACTGTAGACTTTTTTATACTCTTGAATTTGAGTTTTATTACTTTATTACTTTACACAAAACTGAAAACAGACTAGCAAAACCTCCCTTCAGTTCAGTTCAGTCGCTCAGTAGTGTCCGACTCTTTGTGACCCCATGAACTGCAGCACGCCAGGCCTCCCTGTCTATCACCAACCCCTGGAGACTACCCAAACTCATGTCCATTGAGTCGGTGATGCTATCCAACCATCTCATCCTCTGTCATCCCCTTCTCCTCCTGCCTTCAATCTTTTCCCAGCATCAGGGTCTTTTCAAATGAGTCAGCTCTTTGCATCAAATGGCCGAAGTACTGGAGTTTCAGCTTCAACGTCAGTCCTTCCAATGAATACCCAGGACTGATCTCCTTTAGGATGGACTGGTTGGATCTCCTTGCAGTCCAAGGGACTCTCAAGAGTCTCTTTTCCCACACCACAGTTCAGAAGCATCAATTCTTTGGCGCTCAGCTTTCTTTATAGTCCAACTCTCACATCCATACATGACTACTGGAAAAACCTCCCTTAGTGATTCTGATTACTGGGTTTGGGAAGCACAGATCTATTTCATGGGTATATGGTGTGGATGAAGTCAGACAATATATGTGCAAATGCTTCACAAACTAAAGAGCCCTGATTGTTATGTATTGTTGACTGCTGCTGCTGCTGCTGCTGCTAAGTCTCTCAGTCGTGTCCCACTCTGTGCGACCCCACAGACGGCAGCCCACCAGGCTCCGCTGTCCCTGGGATTCTCCAGGCAAGAACACTGGAGTGGGTTGCCATTTCCTTCTCCAATGCATGAAAGTGAAAAGTGAAAGGGAAGTCGCTCAGTTGTGTCCGACTCTTAGCAACCCCATGGACTGCAGCCCACTAGACTTCTCCATCCATGGAATTTTCCAGGCAAGAAGAGTACTGGAGTGGGGTGCCATTGCCTTCTCCAGTATTGTTGACTACTGGACTCTAAATTCTTAAGAGTACAGAAGAGTATTCTAGGTATGGGAATTATTTGTTCATTGGGCTAAAGGTTGAGTAAGACAACAAGCAGAAAATGTGTCCTTTATTTCCTATATCTCTCAGGGTACCTAATACCAGAGAGATACCTAAGTTTTGTATTTCACAGATTCTTCAAGGTTGATTTCTCCATTTTTTTCCCTGACCCTCTCATCCCCTTCACCAGCTTGTATTTGACAGCTAGAGAGCCAAAATTCAGTAATTGGTAGACTCAGAGTAACTACTACAATTGTTAAAGAATTATGTTTAGAAATTCTATAAATTAAGAAAAAATTTGGTTGCTGCTGCTGCTGCTAAGTCACTTCAGTCGTGTCCGACTCTGTGCAACCCCATAGACAGCAGCCCACTAGGCTCCCCCATCCCTGGGATTCTCCAGGCAAGAACACTGGAGTGGGTTGCCATTTCCTTCTCCAGTGCATGAAAGTGAAAAGTGAAAGTGAAGTCGTTCAGGTGTGCCTTACTCTTCGTGACCCCATGGACTGAAGCCTACCAGGCTCCTCTGTCCATGGGATTTTCCAGGCAAGAGTACTGGAGTGGGTTGCCATTGCCTTCTCTGAAAATTTGGTTAGAGATAATTAAATAGGACAGTTAGCCAAATAATGTTACTGTCAATTAATTATGTACTATTTGATAGTTCTTTAAAAAAATCTCATATCTGTTTAAAAAACTCATTTTAGCTGCTGTTGTGTGTAGGAAATTTCTTTGGCTCCACTCCAGATGCTGAATGGGAAGAATATAAAACTGGCGTCAAGAAAGGTATGAACTTACTTTTCTTTTTAATATTTTATTTATTTGGCTTTGCCCGGTTTTAGTTGCAGCGTGTGGGATCTAGTTCCCCAACCAGGCATTGAACCCAGGCCCTCTGCTTTGGGAGTGTGGAGTCTTGGCTACTGGACCACCAGGGAAGTCCCCAGAACTTATTTTTAACATGATTTCTAACAAAGTTTTAAGGCTCCCTGGTTCTTGCCAAGTTGTGTTTTACATATTAGTGATTTAAAAGTTTGCCTTTGAGTTTTGCATTGATCTGGGAAGAATGTCTATGCATCTGAATGTTCACATTTTTAATTTGGTTGGATTTAGTTCCAGGAAAAGAATTCTCTTCTCAGTAGGAAAGAATTGAATAATGCAACTGTATGTGTTCTTTCCTTTTTTTCAGTTTTGATGTTTTTTTAATGAAGCTCTTTTGGGTCTGCTTTCCTAACTACATTGACCATTCCTTCCAAGATGTGATAAGCCTAGTGATACCATTTGATAATCAAGCCACAGGTTGGCTGTAGGATGTCCTCTGTGGTGAGCATGTTCCACGTGGAGGATTGCAGGCTCTACCTTCACTATGGATGTTTTTCCTATGGGGAAGCAGTTCTCAGGTCCCCAGGCAGATCTGCTAACTAGCCAGTGTCATGTCTGTTTCTCTTACTAGCTCCTATTCAGACATATGTGCTGGGTGCCAATAACCAAGAAACAGTGAAATATTTCCAAGATGTTGATGGGTGTGAATTAGCTGAAAACATTACTTATCTGGGTAAGTGGATATTTTGTATGTTTGTAATGAACATAATGTGTCCCAGGAATTAGTCTTCCAGGAAATTTGTGGCTGGATTCATCTGCCATTACTGCCTGAGAGAATGGGGATGAGGGGCTTCTTTTCTAAAATCAATGTCCATATGTTTAAGACTATGTCATTTTTTCTCTGTTTCTGGTGTCTCACACCTCTCCCCAATCTCCTTGTACTCCCACAACCCAATATATACTGTTTCAGTCAACTAGAGGAGTAAACTGTTTGACTACAATGTTTGGAGTACCTAAAGTATAAAGTGTGTGTGTGTGTGTTTTTTAACTCCATGTATGTGTCTCACTGTGTAACATTACTAGATACATACAGCTTATTTGTTAATTAGACTCCTAATTCCTATAGCTCTAGGTTTCACTGAGGTTTTAAAAAACTCAAGTTTTTAATGCTGGTCCTTGGCTTTTTCACTACTTTCTTGTCCTTTTTCCAATTCAAGGTCCACTCTTCAATTCCAGGTTAAAGTTGTTCCTCTGCAACCCCCTGAAACTCTTATAGTGGGTCCTTTCAGTGTCTGGCTGTTTTTTTTGTTTTGTTTAAAAAAAAAAAATGTCAAATTTTGTTTTCCTTCTTCCCCTGCTCCCCTCCTTCAACCACTACTGCTTCTTGCATCATTCAACTAAGTTTTTTCTAAAATGGCTCAACCACTCTTCACATTTCCTCTCTCTTGGTCTCTCTTTTCTTTAGAAAGCTTCCACATTTCCTTTGCTATAAATGCTCCTTTATAGTGTTATTTTTTTTTTTTAATTAGTATGTGTGTTCTTTATTACTTCGTTATTCTTGTTAGTATATGTGTTCCATAATGAGTCAGTATGTGGAAAGAGCCATGTGAGACTCAGTAGATGAAAGGGGGGTGAAAGCTGATGGAACAAGGTTCTGGAGGCAACACAAAGGAAGAGAATCAAGGGCACAAGCCAGGAATAAATTGAGAAGATGGCAGAGTCTCTTAACTTTTCCTAAATAATTGCTCTTTCCTAATGTGTTCCTTCATTTGGAAGTGTCTGCCTTCATAAAGTGCACATCTGTTCTAGACTAGAGCTTACTCAAACCTGCAATTATTTTTTGTCTTCTCAGTGCCACTCTAGGTGTCTAGATTTCTTTTAGTCCCTATGGAGTCTCTAGAAGGCAGAAAGCCTTTTTCTTAATCAGTGCTTCCAAAGTTTTTTCAGTTGTGAGGCACCTAGAGCAGTCAGACTGTGGGCTCCAGCAGCTTCCACATAAGGACAGCTCTTGTGTACTGAACAGGAATACTGTTGTAGCTGTCCACCGTTGAGACCTGGGAGCCAGAAGTGGGCTTTAAGAGAGTTGGGGCATGAAAGAGATTCATCACCAGCGTGACATTTCCTTCTGCAGTTTGACTAAAACTTTTCCATTTTCTTTGAACCCAGGTCGTAAAGGTGTCTTCACTGGAAGTTCAGGACTACAGATTGTGTACCTCAGTGGGACAGAGTCCTTAAATGAGCCTGTCCCAGGTTACAGTTTCAGTCCCAAGGATGTGTCTTCCCTAAGGACAATGCTGTGTTCAACACCCCAGTTTAAGGGTGTTGATATCTTGCTCACATCCCCGTGGCCCAAGTATGTGGGGAACTTTGGGAATTCTTCTGTGAGTAGTGTTTGTTCAGTTGGAATTTCTAAAAGCAAATTGCAGTGGCTTAATTTGAGCTTTTTTTTTTTTCTTTTTTTTGCTCTTTGAGTGTTTCAGTTCTTAGTTCCTTTCAGTAGAAACCTTGTGTGAATTTTTTGGGGGATACTTAAAGCCTATTGGCTGATGAAAACAAGTTGATCTTGTGAAAACACAGTTCACCAATGAAATTGCTGAAGTCTTAATTATAAATGAAAGCTTTTTAAGAATTGTAGTCTCTGCCTCAAGTATCCTTTCTTAGCCTTAAGATGTTTTGAGGAGTCACTAATATTCAGTGAAATATTCGTAGGTAGTGGCAGCTCTGCAGTTTTATTTATCCCTTTCCATTCCAGATTATATATTTTTGGCTATTAAAATATTTTAAAAGATGGAATCATTATGGGAGTGAAGATAGCGATCTAAAGTTGGGACACAGTATGTTGAAAACTTAGTAGTTCTTTGATGGGAAAGCTTTAATGTTGGAATGTATTGGACTGTGTCATTGGATTTGATCTAAATATTATTTATAAGAAGAAGATGTACACCAGGTTGGTGAGTGACGGCTATCATGGGGAGCTACTCTGGTGGAAAATAAGCCTAAGGAAGACCTTGAAAGATTGTCTGTGAGGGCAGAAAGCATCCACTGAGCTTCAGTGAAGGAAAATGTAAAGAGTAGGGAAAAAATATCAGTTCCTAGACGCAGAGTTATCAATGATGATCTAGAAAAGGGCATTGTAGACTACTGTCTGTCAGCTTCAGCACAATATGTCTGTGACCAAAAAGGCCAACAAAATACCAGGCAGTGTCAGGATATTGAATGTAGAAGGGCCACGCTCTTCCCCTTCCAAATATCCATGGTTATTCTGCCACTAGAACATAAGAGGCAGTAGATTCAGAGAAAGACTACTAAAGTGATGATGGGAGGAACAAGTGATACTCTATAAGGAAGAATGAAAAGGGTGCTAAAAAAAGTTTATAATTTTTGATTAAAGTTGACTTTGGTGAAAATGAATAATCACATATTTATAGGGGGAAAAACACCAGTCCCTAAGATACTAGCCTCAAGGCCAATTCCCTGTCCTTCAGCAGACAGCTGAAGGAGTCAAGCATAAGGCAAAAGGAAAGTGTTGCTTTACTTAGTGGAAAGTTAACTCTGATAATTTCTCTCTTACCAGTTCATACTTTTCTCTTAGAACTTCATTCTAAGAGAAAGTATGAACTGGTTTATGGGTGAGAGGTCACATAATTTGTTGTTAATGGAAGCTCTGGGAATAAGCCTAACTTTTGACAGACTGAACCAGGGGCATGATTGTATCCTTCTGCAAGCCATGCTTTCCTTGACTGAAGCAAAATAGAGGGTTGTATGCTTATGTGATGAAGTCCCTGAATGTTCTATGGCAAATATTCTGTGGATCCTAGGGGCCCTGAAAGCTAGCTTTTTGATTTTAATCTTCTGTAGTGATTGTTTATCAGAACTACAGGAGCACAGCAAAGCGAATTATAGACACACAGTCTGTGAGCTCCAGAGAGAAAATACTTACCTTCCCAAATGAGATTTTAATAAATCTTGTTTTGGGTGTTTGTATGGAGGAGTAACCTTCCTCCTTAACTTCTGGCTTCTAACTATTGTTCTTATTTCTGCATTTGTAATTAGCCCATTTTCCCCTTATGTGTTTGAGTTTCTCTGATTGCCATAGAGTAGAATTCATGATGCAAATTCTACTGCCACATTGTAGCCACATAAAAATTCCAAAGACATTTCAAAGTGTCTTGTTATATCTCTGCATTTCATGATAACTTGTAGATCTGTTAATGATGACTAAATTTCTGTTTACTAGGGAGAAGTGGATACCAAAAAATGTGGCTCTGCTTTGATCTCCAGTCTTGCCACAGGCTTGAAACCAAGATATCATTTTGCTTCTTTGGAAAAGACCTATTATGAGAGGCTTCCATATCGGTGAGTAGCTCCATTCTTTTTGGTTTTTTGAAGAATTTGCTTGGATTTTCTCTGTAAACTTCTCCCTTTCATTTCAGCCATATTACATCTTGGTTTCTTTTAGTTTCTCGGGCATGAAATAAGTGACTCTCAAACCATTCCACTTCTCTGAGTTTGGTTTCCTAATTTGAAATACAAAGGATTTGCCAGTACAGAGCCCCTTGTAGGCTTAAGTGTCTGACATCACAGTGCTGTTTAATCATCATAGCTTGATGTATAGCAAGTCCTGTTTTGATCAGGTTAAACAGTGCTCCTTGTATAGTCTTAAACTCAGGGTAATTACATAAGAAACATTTCAAGTTAGGAATCAAAAACTTGTATCAATTTTTTTTCTTCTTTTTTTCAGTATAGGTTGGAGGTGGAGTTTTTAAAGGATATATTGCAGAAAAAATAAAACCAGTGTTTTATAAGTTATAGAGTTAAGTAAAATTTATTGTGAATGATTGTCACTGTAAAGGGCGTGGATAATCCCTAAACAATTTGTACTTTTTTTTTTATTCAAAAGCAATATATGTGTTGAAAGTTCAAAAAATATAGGTGAGCAAAAGAAGAATATAACCTGCTCTTTCCCTGTAAATCCCACAGCCTAAGGTATAAACATAGATATTACAGATTTTTGTTTTATATCTCCATATATGCCTTCTGGAAAAACCTCTTCTTCTCTGAAACCATACACTAAAAAAGGTTATTGGAACAAGCCACTCAAAGGCAGCTCAACCTTTAAGGATGCAAATATGTATTTCTCTGAAGAACATACACCAGTGGCCAATAGGTGCATGAAAAGATGCTCTCACATTATTAGCCATTAGGGTATTCTATTATATTGTTACACAAAAGAAGAGAGAATAGTATAATGGACCCTCCTGAACCCATAACCTACATTAGCAATTATTAACATTTTGCCAGTTGCCCAACTCTTTTAAAATCAAAGAGTTTTTTGTGCTTTTCAGATTCGTGATCTCATTTTTCCCTAACGGCAGCCCTGGGAAGTAGGCATGATTATTCTACTGAATGGATGGGTAACATCTGAGATATTACTGGTGGTGATGTAGTGATGGACTTAGGCCTGTGCTCTCTTCATGGACCCTTGGAGTCTATATATCTCATAATTGCAGATCAAAAGTAAAGTTTGTTGTTGGGAATTCATTGGCAGTCTAGTGGTTAGGCCTCAGTGCTTTCATTGCTGGGTTCGCTCCCTAGTCAGGGAAGTAAGAATGAGCAAGCCTCGAGCCACGGCCAAAAAAAAGTAAAGTTTGTTGATAACCTATTATCTTTCAAATATATTACAGAAATCACATTGTTCTACAGGAAAATGCACAGCATGCCACCAGGTTTATAGCTCTGGCAAATGTTGGAAATCCAGAAAAGAAAAAGGTAAATGTTGAGTGTTTGGTGATTGGTTAGCATTCATTGTCTGTCTGATAAATGTTCCTCTTGCCCAGTTTAGGATTCAGATCTTCTCTTCTTCCCAACTGTAATGTCCCAGTACTTTAGCAACTTTACTCTTTGTAGTAATATGGTAATGAAAGGTCAGTTTCCTTGGGTCCTTTGTAGGATATTTTAGGGAAGGGTTTGGGAAAATAGGCCCAGTGGAACAAAGGCAGATTTTCAAATGAGTTATGTTCCTTTCTTCCCACATCCATGTGGTTGTTTCCATGGGTATTTTTCAAGGGTTTGACATCAGGTGGTACTATAGCAACTTCATTTAGCCTAAATAATAAAATCTTCCCAAGGATTTACCTAAGCTCTCCTTGGCTTTGGGCAGTCTTAGTGATACCTGGAATTGGCTTTATACGAGAAAACTGTGCAAGTGAATGAAAGAGAATATACCAGAAAAGTATATATATTGGTTTTCTTACTTCCTTGAGAGCATTTCTGATTCTTTAAGGCCAAAAGCCAGGATATTGTGGATTGGGACAGCTAAAGATTAGAACAATAAGTCAAGTGGGAAAACAGATAAATTATCTGAAGATTTTCTCACTTTAATAGGCCATGAACAGTGTACATGCAAAAGATAAGCAAATACCTGTTTTGTTTTTTCCATAATAGCTCAAACTTTGGGGCCCAGGGCATTCTTAGCAAGTTTTGATTTGTAATTTCTTTTTTATTAACAACTTATCTGCCTTTCCTCCCTTCTTCCTTTCTTCCTTTTTTTAAACTGCCCTTTTAAGACTGAGTATCACTTACAGTATTTATAGTCTGTTGTTTTACTTTTAGGGACCTGTTAGCCTTAGCCCTAAGCAACGCATACTTCACTCAGAATATGCGCATTTTGAAATCGGCAAGTATTATTAAATTATCTCAAAATTTTGTTACAGTTTATACCCCCACCGGCAGTGTATGAGACTGTTTTCTGTCTACATTCTCAATGGGTAGTGTCAAGTTTTTATTGACATTTTTGCCATCCTGACAGAAGAAGGTTGTGTGTCAGTGTTAATCAGTTGTATTTCCCTGATAAGTAGTGAGGTTAAGCATCTATTCATATCTCAAATAAAGTTTTCAATATTTGTGCTGTCCGTCCAAGATTCTAGATATTTATATATTTAGTTCCTTGCTACTAATCCCTAAGAAAATTTATCTGCATAAATAGCAGAAATTGTATAAAATCAAAGGAAAACACTAAGTTGTTTTTCACTGGAAAAAAACAAGGGCAGTACAGTGACTATTGACAAAGTACACAAATGTCAGGGAATGTTTAACAGGATTCCTATGTGCTGTTTCTCATAAATCCCGTTCCTCATCAGTTTCTGTTGCCAGAAACAGGTGGAAGGGCACACCGCTCCCAGGACTGAGGACATAGGATGAGACAGGCTTGAATCTCCTTCAGTAAACATTCTCCTTACGACAAAACTGCTTAGTCTCGATCCTCTTTCTTGAGATATGGATTGTCTCCTGACCTTGTGACCATTATTAATCCCTTGTTCCCTTGGAACTAGATTGCTGTACATTTGGTTTTCTGATCTTTATCATTGTCGAAAGAAATTTCTTGTACAACAGCCTATCTATACTCACCAAAAGATCATTAAAGCACCTTTGCTCCATCAGAGCTTGGGTCCCCGTGTCTGTCTGTCTTTCTCTCTCTCTCCCTCCTTCCCTCCAGCTCTCTCTTTCACTTTTTTATCATCGACTCTGGACCACCAGGTTCCAGTCCTTTAAAGGACTACAACACGTAAAGATAAAGGACTGAGAGACAAAAGCAATTTGTCTTCAAGGGTTATGGAGCAAATCCCTCTAGGCCTTGTAGTGCTAGTTGTTTTATGTAAGGGCTGGGCTTTGATTAGTTGCTTGTTACTTTATCAGCCCGTGGTTAGCCCTTGCGAAGATCACCGAAATGGCATTGTTATGGATTCTCTGAACTACAGATAGGCTGGTTGCTGCTCTTTAGTTTTACTCAGTTTCTGAAGATTTTTGTGGGATTTTACATCCAGGAGGTTGGTTATATTTGCATAAATAGTATGCAAATAATAATATTGTTATTCTTTTTCCAAAGTATCTTTATGCATTCAGTATTGTTCCTATGAAACTAATGGATGCAGCAGAACTGGTAAAACAGCCGCCAGATGTCACTGAAAACCCGTACAGAAAATCTGGGAAGGAAGCGTCCACAGGAAAGCAAACTCCTGCCCCTGAGGTGGGTTCTGATTGAGAGGTGACATTTTCTGGGCATGATTACCCATTATAGGTGTCTTTTCCCTGGTTATAGTTTAGTTCATTAGGCAAGTTTAATCCCTAGAACCTTAATCTCTTTTTTTTCTCCTTTGGGAAATTGTGGTGGTGATTAGAAAGCTTTAGTAGATTTCCAGTAGGATCAATGTGTGTGTGTACATTTAATTGTAGTTTGGGGTTAACCGTTTTATATTTTAAGTCTTTCATTGTCTAAAGTTGGTTCGAATATTGGGGTTACACATATAAAGTCTTTCCTGTCTAAAGTTAATTCCCTGTTCCTAACTTTTCAGGCAAGGATCCAAGTGCTTGGTAGCAATGTAATTTGTTATTTTATAATGAGTGGTAGGTCAGGAAGCAACAGTTAGAATGGTCATGGAACAGCAAACTGGTTCCAAATCAGGAAAGGAGTATGTCAAGGCTGTATGTTGTCACCCTGCTTATTTAACTTATATGCAGAGTATATCATGAGAAACAGTGGGCTGGATGAAGCATAAGCCGGAATCAAGATTGCCAGGAGAAATATCAGTAACTTCAGATATGCAGATGACACCACCCTTATGGCAGAAAGTGAAGAGGAACTAAAAAGCCTCTTGTTGAAAGTGAAAGAGGAGAGTGAAAAAGTTGGCTTAAAACTCAACATTCAGGAAACTAAGATCATGGCATCTGGTCCCATCCCTTCATGGCAAGTTGATGGGGAAACAGTGGAAACAGTGACAGACTTTATTTTTGGGGGGCTTCAAAATCACTGCAGATGGTGACTGCAGCCATGAAATTAAAAGATGCTTGCTCCTTGGAAGAAAAGTTATGACCAACCTAGACAGCATATTAAAAAGCAGAGACATTTCTTTGCCAACAGAGGTCCATCTAGTCAAAACTATGGTTTTTCCAGTAGTCATGCCATGTATGGATGTGAGAGTTGGACTATAAAGAAGGCCGAGTACAGAAGAATTGATGCTTTTGAACTGGTGTTGGAGAAGACTCTTGAGAGTCCCTTGGACAGCAAGGAGATCAACCAGTCCATCCTAAAGGAAATCAGTCCTGAATATTCATTGGAAGGACTGATGCTGAAGCTGAAACTCCAATACTTTGGCCACCTGATGCGAAGAACTGACGCATTTGAAAACATCCCGATGCTGGGAAAGATTGAAGGCAGGAGGAGAAGGGGACAACAGAGGATGAGATGGTTAGATGGCATCACCGACTCAATGAACATGAGTTTGAGTAAACTCTGGGAGTTGGTGATGGACAGGGAGGCCTGGTGTGCTGCAGTCCATGGGGTCGCAAAGAGTCGGACACGACTGAGCGACTGGAACTGAATTGAACTGAATGAGTGGTAGTAGGTCAATAAGATTTACTCTGAAGAGATTTCTTAATAGCAGACTTTTCTGAAATTCATTTTCCCTTCACTCAAGCAAGGAATGTCAAGTTCCCTTACTAGTATGAATGGTCTGCTTTCTTAGACCTTCTTAATGAGCAGCCTTTTATTTTTTTAAATTAAAACTCAGTTAAAGTCGTTTGATCTGTGAAATTGTAAGACTACTACAGCCCTACTGAGAGAGGGAAAGGGATTTGGGCGGGATCATGCTATTGTGTTTTAGGCAAGAATTGCTGTATAACTTACATTTTAATTTGCTTTTCCAAAGGGATGAATTTGGTAGCTTAGTTATATAAGTGTTGAGAGGTGTGACTGAGTCCAGGCATCAGGACTGGCAAACTATTTTGCTTCTCTAGATTAGGCAGAAAGGGCTGGGAGGAAGGTAGCAATGTTCCCTTGTGTGTGATGGTTGGCTACTTGCTTAAAGGTTAGTTTAATAACATTTACTCTTCTATTGGCTGTTCTAGGAAGAATCAGCCTGCCAGTTTTTCTTTGATTTAAATGAAAAGCAGGGAAGGAAGCGTTCATCTACAGGCAGAGACAGCAAGTCTTCTCCTCACCCAAAGCAGCCTCGCAAACCTCGTAAGTACCTTGGCTCCAGAGGTCTCTTCTGTGGGCAATAATGGTTATTTTGGGTCTTGTTTGGGAAGCAGCATTGCTCAAAGGGCCTCTTCTGGCAGAAGATCAATAATAAAAACAAAAGGATGCAAAGATGGCCTGACTTTGATGCTGTCTGAGGCTATTTCTGTAAGAACTATGGAAAAAGTTCCTTTCCTTCATGTCTGTAAAACAGAAGGTTAAGAGCCTACAAAACCAGTGCAGGTTTATAAAATAATAATCAAAATGTTAGCAAAGATAGCTGTTAATACATTGAGATCTTCTTTTCCACCCACTTGTTTCAAAGATGAAGAAGTTGACTTTGTAACTCCTGGCGTCATGTGACTAGCTGGTGGCATGACTGGAACTAGAAATGGGGCTCCAGACACCCAGTTGAATGTTCTCTTATTGCAGTCAATTGCCAGTTACATGCTATGGCTATCACTTGTAGATCCCCTACCTGTGGACTGGTTACCAATTCAGAACGTCTGTAGACATTTAGTTTCATTAATAATGGCGATGGGGGCGGGGGTCATAGTGGGAGCACAGCAGACCCGCTGTGGCAGTAGTGTGTAACACAGTCTTTGCAGGACACAAAGATCAGACAAGGCCGTGTTCTGTCGGTGGTTATGTGCTGTAGTGCTTGGACCGTGGTAACATTTGTCTTTCTCCTGCGTGAAGCTCAGCCTCCAGGACCCTGCTGGTTTTGCCTTGCCAGCCCTGAAGTGGAAAAGCATTTGGTGGTCAACATTGGCACACATGTGAGTTACTTCCATGAACCTCTTGCAGAGAGGAAGACACCTGTTTCTTTTCTGTTGACTTTATGGAGTCATGGTTTACATATAAAATTTACCTACTTTAAGTGTGCAATTCAGTGACTTTTAGTAAGCTTACTGATTGTACAACCATCACATAATACAGTTTTAGAACATGTTCATCACTTCAGTAAGAGTCCTCATGCCCATTTCCAGTTAATCCCCACACCCACCCTCAGTTCCAGGAAACCACTCGTCTACTTTGTCCGTCTGGATATTTTGTATAAATGGAATTGTACATCTTTGCGTCTGGCTCCTTTTACTTAGCATAATATTCTTCTTATTCATGTTGTAGCCTGTATCAGTTTTGTATTCCTCCTTGTCAAATGGTATTCCATTGTATGGATAGACTACATTTTTTCTATTTATTCACTAAGTGGACATTTGAGTTGTTTCCCCTTTATGGCTATTAGTGAACATTTGCATACATGTCTTTGTGTGAACATATGTTTTTTCTCTTGGATAGCCCTAACCTAAGAAGTGGAGTTTTTTGTAATTTTATGTTTACCTTTTTAAGAAACTGCCAAACTATTTTTCAAAACAGCTGCACCATCTTGTTTTCCCACCAGCAATGTATGAGGGTCCTTGTTTTTCTACATCCTCCCCAACATTTGATATTGTCTATCTTGACCGTGGCAACTATAGCAGTTCTCTTGTGGTTTGGTAGAATCAGTTTCACAAGATTCCTCCTTCTTTCCCTCCTCTCTGACAAACAGGTATGGCTTTCCTAGGGTGATGCTTTTATGAAATTCTTGAACTTTATATGTTTTTATTCCATACTATTTGGGGATGATGATTTGCTTTTTTGAATTACCATTTGAAACAATGATTTTCTTTGTCCCTGAAAAGGAGTCCTCTGTTGCCTATACACTCATATTCGGCTAAAAATGTTAATATTCTTTTTTTGTATCTTCAGATTTTAAAACTTGAGTTTATTAATTTTTATCTATAGTAACTATGTAGTGTTGGGAACTGATTTACACTAATTATAAAAGACGAAAATGATAAGTTCTCAGTTTTGCCTAGTAGTAGAGGATATAGCTTCCTAATGACAGGAAGACTCACATCCACATTTCTGGTCTGGGTATCTGGGAAACCAAGATGATAATTATAAGATTGCTGGGTAAGCAATCAGACTGTGACAACTGGATGATCTTGAGAAGGATTTTATTCAGGCTATGAAAAGTTCTGATGGAATACATGTATCTCACTGTAAAGTCATCCTATTTCAGACTTCCCAAATGCTTTTCCTTGGGCATGACTTGCTTAGATATTATATTAAATAATACTCATTTTTGACCCTCATTCTTCTGGGATCCATACAGACCATTATCCTTCTTTTTCATTCACTTAGAGTGAAAAGAAGCTTAATTTTCAGAGTTACAGTTGCACCCTAGTCACCCATACTAGAAATAGCTATTTTCCAAGGCTCCTGAGGATAATATATACAGATCATTTCGTAGTGTGTGATGCTTTTGTAGGCAGATACTTTCATCCATTTTTCATTGATTTATTCTGATTTTGTTTCCTGGGGATGACCTTTTTTTCCTCAGCTTATCCTGATAATGAGGGTCTTTTACTGGGGTATGAGCCTAGGGGAATTTCAAGGAAAACTCTGCTTCTTATCTTGACCTGAAGTTAGAGGGGCAAAAAGCATATCAGATTTTGATTGTGGACAGATAGGAGGTCACCTGATGATTTTGGCTTACCTACCAATTGGTACTTAGCTACCAAAGCTACTTGATTGGTAGCTTACCTACCAATCAAGTTTACCCTTACCTGCACTGTCCTTTGTTGGTAGAAATCTGTTGCAAATGTCTGGTGACCTGTGGGTATCTGGCTGAGGACTTGGAGTCCCATCTCTGCAACTACTCCTTTTGATCCCCTTGGCTTTTTTCTTTTTTCTTTTTTCCCCTGGCTTTTCTCTGTCATTGCCATGCCTTCCCAGAGAAGGAAATGGCAACCCACTCCAGTATTCTTGCCTAGAGAATCCTGTGGACGGAGGAGCCTGGTGGGCTGCTGTCCATAGGGTCACACAGAGCAATTTCACATGCATGTGTGCCTTGGAGAAGGAAATGGCAACCCACTACAGTATTCTTGCCTGGAGAATCCCAGGGACAGAGGAGCCTAGTGGGCTGCCGTCTATGAGGCTGTACAGAGTCGGACACGACTGAAGCGACTTAGCAGCAGCAGCAACAGCCATGCCTTCTTCAAGGGGTATACATAGAAGTATGCTAATGACCCATAGGTTTAAGTTGGTAAAAGCAGTTGCAGGCTGCTAAGAGTCCAGAATAAGTACTGCAAAATCCATGCATTTATGGGAGAAATACTCATTCAGGTCCTACTTACATAGATAAAATTAGAGATGAATTCAAGTACAGCACAGATTAGAAGTTGAGAGCTTGAAAAGTAGGGAAGAGACTGGGCAAGTTTGAAACGTCACAAAAACTAGAAGGTACTGCCTTAGGGGTGCTGTTTAGTCTAGACTAGAAGCCTTCAGTAGCTTCAAGGCACATCACAATATAAAAACTGCCATTTATGGCAGCAACCCTCTGACATAAAGGCTAGAAAATGTAATTTTCTAGAGTAACCTTTTAAAACAAACACAATCACATTGGTTACTGTACTTTTTTTTTTTTTTTTACTGTTTTAGTGCTTATGAGGTTTTGATGAACTTTAGTCATCTGGAATATTAACTCTGTAGATGTGTTCAGTCCTCTGTGCCAAGGAGATCAAGGATGATAATGCTTTAGTTTGTTGCTGTTACCTATCTTGTCTTTCTGTTGGGCTTTCTCAGGGTAGATGAAAAATAAATGACTCTTTCGTTCAGTCTTAACTTTGAAGGCACCACACTAAAAGTATACTTCGGATTGTTTTTCTAAAGCTCTGGTACCTTCATTTGCCTGGCCCGTTCTCTGCTCTCTTCCCTTCAAAGTATGTCTGAGTGGCAGAGCAGTCTTGTGTGTTTGGGTTTTGACAGAAATACTTTTAGTTGCTGTTTAGCTGTCCACAGCCATTGCTGGGAACCGTAGTTTTCTTTGGATGTACCTGAGTTTGAAGTTTCTTCTTCTTCCTTCTCCATTAGGTTATGTTTGCTTTCATTTTGTAAAGGTCAGTCAGCAGCTTAAGGCTGTAGGGACATTGGTGATGATGATGATAATCATATCATCTTAGCCTTTTTCGTGAACCCAGGAAGTATATTTAGGGGTGGAATTAGGTGTCACTGTAGGGGAAGTAGTTCATTTGAAATCAGAAGTGGTTCTTTGAAATCAGAAGTGGTATCTTCCTGTGGGTTGAGTGATAGTCACTGGAAAATTGTTAAATTGTTTCAAGTTTGGAGCCTGGGAGGAAAAACCAAGTTTGTTGTTCTAGTCTCCTTCAGCTCTGGTGTGTTTGTAGCCAAAAGCCAGGCTGTGTGCTGCTCATTTTTCCCCAGTTCATTTGATAGTTGCATAGAAATTTGTTGGATCTAACCTCATTCTTTAGCGGGTACTTGACAACAATGTTGTCATAACCTCTAAAATCAGATTTTTTTTTAGGAGAAGTTCTGCCGGTAGCCTCTGGCGCACTTGCCCCACACCCTAGCAGCTCACACTTAGTAGAGGCTTTTCACCGAAGAATCACACATGCAGGACTGAAGTCTCACTTCTGTGTGCTTCCTGTTCAGTGCTACCTTGCCCTGGCCAAAGGAGGCTTATCTGATGACCATGTCCTCATTCTGCCCATTGGACACTACCAGTCAGTGGTGGAGCTTTCAGCAGAGGTGGTAGAAGAGGTGGAGAAGTACAAGGCTACATTGAGGAGGTTCTTTAGGAGTCGAGGCAAACGCTGTGTTCTATTTGAGAGGAATTATAAAAGCCATCACCTGCAGCTACAGGTATGTGATCTCTGTCCAAGAGCTTGGAAGGGCCTGGATATTGATAAATATTTAAATAATGTTAATTTTTTTGAAGTATAGTTGACTGACAATATTGTATTAGTTTCAGATGTACAGCAAAGTGATTCAGTTCTTGTATATATATATAAAATATCATTTTCTATTTATAGGTTGTTACAAGATATTGAATATAATTCCCTCTACTAGGTTCACCTATTATGCTGCTGCAAATGGCAACAGTTCATCATTTTTCGTATTCCATCGTGTGTATATACAACATGTTCTTAAGGCAGCCGTCTGTTGATGGACACTTGGGTTGTACTGTAAATTGGTGCAGCCGTTATGGAAAACAGTATAGAGGTTTCTCAGAAAACTAAAGATAGATCCTATGATCCAGCAGTCTCAGTCCTGGGTATATATCCAGGAAAGACGAAAACCTTTAATTCAAAAAGATGCATGCACCCCAGTTTTCATAGCAGCACTATTACAACAGCTAAGACTTAGAAACAATCCAAGTGCCCATCAACAAATGTTAATTTTAATAAATATTTAAGTGTTTGATTCTAATATAAGATTAAGTATTTGAATAGTTGACTTAATACTTTAAAAAATTTAGTATGAACTTTCATATTAATATTTAAATAATATTCATCTAAAAGGTTATAGTTTCTGGTGATAACTCCAGGGACTTCCAGGGAAGTGCATAGTCAGCACAACTGAATAGCACAGGTAGTAAGTGCCTTGTTGAGAAAAGAAATGGATAGTTCAGGAAGGTCCCAGGAAAGATTTGGGCCTTGACAGATAAGAGTTTGGAAAGAGAGTGGCTATTTTGTGTGAAGCTTAGCATGAGTGACAGTTCACAGGTAGGAAGCAGTCTCAGGTCTTGCCCAGGGCTTCCAGCTCAGAAATTCAGAGACTGTTATGGGTAATTTGAATGTCATTGTGGTGGTTTTCTTTCTGGCACATTTGTTAAGTTTTCAAATGGGCCTGACTCTGCCACATATATTATATAGGAGCTGGAAAAGGCTTGATGACAAAGAGATCTCTTTCTAGCCTTTTCTGCATCAGAGATGGCCTCCCACATGTGAAAGGCTGTCTCATAAGTTTAAGTCCTTACAGACAGGATGACATAGACCTGTCTGGCCTGAGGAAAATGTCTGCTGAGGGGTGTTCCTCCACCCCTGTGATGAATTTGCTACATCTCAGAGACTGTGCGGGAGGCACAACCTCTCTGAGACCTGCACAAAGAATTTTTCCTGTCTCCCCCCCACCCCTAGGTTATTCCTGTGCCACTCAGCAGCTGTGCTACTGATGACATTAAAGACGCCTTCATCACTCAGGCACAGGAACAGCAGATAGAGCTCCTGGAAATCCCAGAGCACTCAGACATCAAGCAGGTAAAACAGGAGAGGAAGGTGATATTCCAGGAGAAGTATTGGGTTTCTAGCCTATAGAGCCTGAGGTACTCAGAGGCATTCAACAAATGTTAAATAGGCAGGTGACAATTTGGTGCTCGAGCATGTGACTAGAGATGAAGATTATATTATAGCAGTTCCTTAGTGCTTTCCTGGGAAGGGCAAGAAATCAGAAATTTCCTAAGGCAGGAACTTAGGAAGGTAGGTGCCACTGGGAGGATCGTTGTAATATCTGCCAGTGTCTTTTTAAACTTTTGTTGTATTAAAGTTCTTATACTTCTAAATTCTTTGCCAAATTAAAGCTCTTAAGAGATGGGCTGGGATTTTCAATGTTTAAAGTACTATTACATGTCCTCATATGACTCTGTTTACTGTAGATTGCACAGCCAGGAGCAGCATATTTTTATGTTGAACTTGACACAGGAGAGAAACTTTTCCACAGAATTAAAAAGAATTTTCCTTTGCAGTTTGGAAGGTTTGTATATTTTTCTTATTTTAAATGTGTTTTCACTAGACCTACTCTGGATAAAGTAGTGGGCTGCATGACGAGTTAAATAAAAAGCCAAACAAGAAATAGTCCTTGCCCTAAGGAGCAAATAGTCTTAGGGCAAGTCAGATACTTAACGTATATGACAGTAATGTAATGTAGAATGTGGAAAGTACCATAAAAAAGTTTTGAGGAACAATGTACTTTAGAAATCCAGAGAAGGGAGAGCCATTTCTGCTTGATGGAAGGCATCATGAAAGGGCTGAAGTTGAGCCTGAGAGGGAGATTTAGAGGGTAAACCTGGTGCCTGGGCATTCTAGCCCAAGGGAGGAAAATGCTACTATGAACATGTGCTCTGTGCCAGGCACTGTGCCAAGAACTTTCCATGCATTGCATCATTTAATCTTCCAAACTCTGTGTGGTAGGTACTGTCATCCCAGTTTACCAGTCTGGAGAATGAGACTCTGGAGGAGTGCCCAGTAGAACTTTGCATGATGATAGACATATTCTATAAATCTACACTGTCCTACACAGTAATCCCCAGCCCCATTACTGGTGATTACCGAGCACTTGAAATGTGGCTAATGTGACTGAGAAACTCAATTTTTAATTTCATTTAATTAATTATGATTAAATTTAAATATATTAGGCTACTGCCTTCATTGGGTTTCCCAGGTGGCTCAGTGGTAAAGAATCTGCCTATGCAGGAGTTGCAGGAGACGTGGGTTTGATCTCCTGGAGGAGGAAAAGGCAACCCACTCCAGTATTCTTGCCTGGGAAATCCCATGGACGTAAGAGTCTGGTGGACTACAGTCCGTGAGGTTGCAAAGAGCTGGACATGACCAAGCATGCTGGTGGCTTTAGTAGTGGACAGTGTGGCTCTAGAGTGGTGAGGTAGCTTGTCCATGGTCACAGTGACCTGGCCTGCTGGACCCCAAAATTGAGGTCTTAACTCAGTACTCTGAAGTGTCCTAAAGATTTGGATGAGGCTTCATTTCTGTTCCTCACATCATGGAGAACATGACTGTACGACTGTACAGGGAGTGGTATAAATTAGGCAGAGACTGAAGGCAGGAGTTTGCTGGCAAGAAGAGATTATGGAGGGTAGTTGGAAAAATGTGCAGGACAGATTATCTGGTGCTGGTGTCTGTGTTTTGCAGTGGTTTTTTTTCCCTAGTTAGAACTGAGCTTTGAGTCAACTCTGAACCATTTTTGGGCCAATTTGGAAAGCCTCTAAGAGACTGCCACCAGTAGACAAGTCTAGTAAATGTAGTTGTCTACATTTTCAAAGCAGATAATAAATGAGAAAAAGTGTATTAGGAGCTTCAGACATCTGACATTATCTTTTGTGTTGTTGATTCAGCAGCAGACACAGGTTTAGATACTGAGGGCACATGCATGTAAGCTTACAGAGGAGAGATTCTTTGAATGATTTTATGCTCTTGATATTTGGTTGTATTTTCAACACTGAGTATTTTTCAGAGTAGTAACTTACAGGTGATAGTGAAAGTGTTAGTCACTCAGTCATGTTCGACTCTTTGCCACCCTATGGACTGTAGCCTGCCAGGTTCCTCTGTCTGGGATTTTCCAGGCAAGAATATTGGAGTGGGTTGCCATTTCCTTCTCCAGGGGATCTTCGCAACCCAGGGATCAAACCTGCGTCTCCAGTGTCTCCTGCATTAGCAGGCAGATTTTTTACCATCTGAACCACCAGGGAACATAGCATTTTATAATTAACAAAATACTTGAGAAGACATCTTTTTTTTCCTGCTGTACAAGAAGGATGGGTCTATCTTCATTCTACAGATGAAGAGGTAGTCTCATAGTCTGCCCAGAGAATAAGAACTTGAGCTTAGGTCCTTTGACTTTTAGAAGATTCTGTGATTTGTTTTTAGCCTTTCTATTTACTGTAGCTTCAAAGTGGAAAATGAACCAAACAAATGTACAAATAGGGTTATTTCTAATATATCAAAATAAGTAAAAATAGAAAGCAGTGGCATTTAGAAGATAGCTTGTGTGAGAGGTGATTTTGTTGACATTGAGCATGTGGTATTGTGCCTGTATAGACTTGAGGGCACTAAAAAAAAGGCAGAAAGTCAGATCAGGGTATGATACTAGGTGCCTGACTTTTCACCGTGCCCTCAGCCCATTAATGGCCTGAGATAACGAAACTAGAGTCTAAGGCAGGATGTAATTACAACTAGTTTGGTGCTTTGATTGTGTTATCTTCATACATTAGAAAACCCTTATTTTGCATGTCATAGGCGAGGAAATCAAGACACAGAGATGAAGTAATCTGTTCTTAGACAGCAAACGGCAGAGCTAGGAATGGAATCCAGTCTCGTCTCTTTCTGATTGCAGGGCCTGCCCTCTTTCTACTATGTCATGTTGATTCTCTAGGTAGCAGTAACGTAGTTCCAGGTTGTTCAGAGGAGTAAATGGAATTTGAGGAGTTAGAGAAGAGCTAAGACCTGGGCTGGTCACTTTAAAACAGATGTGATTTTGATAGATAGAATGGCAGAGATAGCCCTCAGGGAAGAGAACATGGTGTGAGCAAAGTTAGAGGAATTTGCATGCCTTTTTTGGGTGATGCTGAGCAGAGCTCTCTGGCTGGAGAGGAATCGAAGGTTTTGGACGGATATTGTCCATTTTGACTTCTCTGTCCTCTTTTTGCAGGGAGGTCCTGGCTAGTGAAGCTATCCTTAATATTCCTGACAAGTCTGACTGGAGGAAGTGTCAGATGAGTAAGGAAGAGGAGGAGACTCTGGCTCGCCGCTTCCGGAAAGACTTTGAGCCCTTTGACTTCACCGTGGATGATGATTGAGTAAAGGGAAAAAGCACTTGATGAACTTCACAGGGTATAATAGCAGCCTGCTTTTTAGGAAACAACAGTCTCCCATGGGGACTGTTTTCCTGCCTCTTTTTGTGTATTCCCATGGAACCTGCCTGTAGCAAGAGGCCTAAGATTGAATATTTTTTGGGAAAAGTCATATTTTAGGATGAAGATCTTATGTTAAAAGCATATCTGTCATCCAGTTCCAAGTAGAGGTTATGTTTGTCAACATTTTCAAAAATATTTAAACTATATAAAATCCAAATGCTTTTTCATGGTTGGGAAGTGTCTTGTGTTCATGTTACCTGTAACTAGTGAAATGAAGTAGTGTGTGTGTGTATATAGTAGGAGGGGCCAGGGCTTTAGGTCCAGCTGTTATCCCAGGATCTCACAGGTGGCTTCTTACTGAGCAATCCAGAATGGAGAAGGGACCCAAGGCCTTAGCCATTTTTCCCTTGTAGAATTCATCTTACTGATAGAAAAGAGCTCATTCAGTCCTTCAGGAAATACTTAACTCCTCTGTACTAGACATTTTTCTACACTCCAGGAGTATAGCCATGTCCCAACATGATTTCCTGTTGTTCCATAGTTTACAGTCTAATTGGGAAGAGAAGGGGCAAGATTTTTAAAAAGATGAGTTCTCCTTTACCGAGAAGTGAGCTTTAGTTGCTGTTTGATAGGTACAAATTCAAGGTGCTCTGGATTGCTGATAGGGTTTGGGGGCTCATCAGGATATAGGCCACAGGTGAAGTTAAGAGAATGGATGAAAGTAGGATGAATACAGTTGTAAGCTGAAGAAGACTACCTGAGAAATATCAGTATTTAAGGAGTGCCTGGAAATCGAGTCATCCAAGAAGTACATGGGAAAAGAGCAGAGAGAGAGTGATCACAAGAGAATGCCTTATCTTAGAAGCCAAAGAAAAATAACTGCTCCTATACACTGGGCACTTACGGCCCAGACACTCTTACTTAATCCTCATAAGATAGCTATGAGGTAGGTATTATTACCTCTGTTTTACACATGAAAAAACAAGCTGGCAAGCTTCAAGATGATAGAGCCTGAAGGTAACCAGCCAGGATTTTTTTTTTTAAATTCAGAAAAACCTCAAAAAGTGAACTATCGGAAACAACTCAGTTCCTGCAAAGATGGCCACTTAAGGGTCTTCAGCATCCCTTCATAGCTCTTCCAAGTAAGAATTAGGGATTTTGGCCCTACCTATGCCTATCAGATACACTCCAGAGCCAGATGCTGCCCACTTAGCAAATGAGGACTTCATTCTGTTTGGACAGTCTGCCACAATCTGTGTAGTCTGCCCAGCTAGAAGGGACATGCTTTTGGTGGTACTGTGTGCCACCTTCAAGACTGATGCTCCAGCTCCATGGCTAGCAAGCATATATGGGAATCAGAATTTTGGATACTACACACAGGTTACTGGTGAACTACTATACAACATGGTTTGTATCTTACAGTGTTCAACATCCTGGCTGCAATATTCAGGGATCTGGGGGACAACAGACATTTGCTATAACAATGTCCATTCAGTGCTTTCAAAACAGCAACACTACTGTGGTGCACCTACTGTATCCACCTTAGAAGTCTCAACATGCTACATCTTTAGTGGCAGTCATGTCACAAAATGTTAGCTGAATTCTAAGTTCACAACCCAGGCTGCACAAATGATGGTCCAAGTGCACATAATCTCAAAGGAGGGGCAACTGACCAGGCTTAAGGAAACTCTCACTTAGAGAATTTGATTCCATGCCGATATACCTTGGAGTGACTGATGAGATCAACTTACATGAAGCGTACAACACTCAAAGCGAGAATGGGGAGTTGGCGCCCCTATTCTAAGGCAGTCTGCCACTCGGACGCACTTAATTACTGTTGCACCAATAGCTATCGGAAGCTTGCCTCCAGCTCTGCCTGGCGTGTCGGAAACAACCCCACAATGAGGAACTTCCGTGCTGGCAAACCCACAACTGGAGGTACGCCTGACAGCAAGCTCCGTGAGGCTTTTAGGGAAAAGCTCCCGAAGTCAGGCGGAGCATTCTTTACTCCGGAACAGCGTCACATCCTTGAGTTGTTTGGGGTTATAGGGGAGATCCTAGAACAGGTGCATACGAAGTCATTTAAGAGAAGAAAAGAAAAATGAACTACGACGCCTAATGCATCAGCGGGCCTGTTAGCGCAGAATTCTTTCTAGTTCTTCGGATTTCCCAATATTTAAATCCTCGGTGGCCTTTACCAGTGGCAGCTCAGCGGCTGGTGGGGCTGGAGGAAAGGTCTGAAATAAGGTGAAGCGTAGACAAGGGTGGGGACAACCTTAAGTTTAGAAAAGACGAATACGGCAAAGACTGATTTGGAAAGTGATTTTAAGGGAATTGTTTGGAGAGCTTATATTTTTGAAGATTGGGAAAACACATGTGGGTTTTCTCAGCTACGACGATGCCTAGGGAACGTTCTGAGAGAGGGGATTTAAAGTACCCACCTCCTCCCTACCGTTTCGCCGGCGGGGCTCGGGGCGGGCTTTTTCGCTGCCGCAGTTACCGGAAATGACGCTTGCTTCTCGCGAGAAGAAAGACGCGCGAGCCTCTGCGGCCCGGAACCGGCCTCGAAACAGTGGCGGAGCCTCAGGCCGCTCGCCCTCCCGCCCCATGGAGCGGCCCCCGGGGCTGCGGCCGGGCGCGGGCGGGCCCTGGGAGATGCGGGAGCGGCTGGGCACCGGCGGCTTCGGGAACGTCTGCCTGTATCAACATCGGGTGAGGCGGGGCGCGCAAGGGAGCGGCGGTGGGTGTTTGTCAGGGCGCCTGTGGAACACAGTGCCTTGTCAGTACGTGAGAGATTGTCGGTGGGGCAGTGTCGTGGGCCAGTGAGCCTCAGTATGTGTGTGTGTGTGTGAGAGAGAGGACAGAGGACTGATTGTATTTGTGAGCCTGGGATTGAGTCCGAGGTTTATCTGAGTTCTGGGCAGTGTGTGAGAGAGAGCTATTAGGGAGAACTTTTGTTATGACTGTCAAGATGTGTTTACCGAGCGTGCTGGCACGTACGTGTCCCTCTGAATATAGAGTCAGGGTGTGGGAGGTACACACATATCAGAGTGTGCACATATTGTGAGCACAAGTGGCTGAGAAGATGGGGCTGGGTCGGGGCTGCCTGTTGGAATGTGTGTGTTTTTTGTGTGTGCTTGCAAGCCTTGTGATGTCTGTAGGGCCTGGAGTAGACAAGGACGGTGTCATAGTGGGTCCGCAGTCAAGCTTTTGGTTTCATTGGGTGTTGGGGCTTTGGAATTGGGGATGCTTTCTAAGTAGGGAACACCTGGTGAAAATGATCGTGGATTCACAAGGGTAGGAGATAGAGGGTGAGGTCCTCTAGCAGGTGAAGACAGTTAACATTAGACTCGGAAATTGTGCTTCGATTTAACTGAAAATAACTGAAAATATTTAACCATGGTAGCAGCATCTAACGATCATGTGTGAGCCAGTCTTTTCATATACCAATAAAAGCTATGAACCTTTTCCCCAGACAAATGCACAGACGCACATGCATGCAGCCTTATGCACTGCCTTTGAGGGGGGTCGGTGCTCTCTTGAGGGCTTCCCAGGTGGTGCTAGTGGTAGAGAACACGCCTGCCAATGCAGAAGACAGAAGAGACATGGTTTGACCACTGGGTCGGAAAAATCCCTTGGAGGAGGAAATGGCAACCCACTCCAGTGTTCTTGCCTGGAGAATCCCAGGGACAGAGGAGCCTAGTGGGCTGTAGTCCATAGCGTGGCAAAGAGTTGGACACAATTGAAGAGACTTAGCACAGCACATGCTCTCTTGAAGGACATTTTCAGACCTATTAGCTTTTTAGACCCTGGAACAATATTCCCTGCAGTATAGCTTTTATTTTATCATATGTAAAATGGTTATAATAATGTATATACATCATGAGTCTGAGAGTTAAATAAGATGTTTATAAGTGCCACGCCCATGGTAAGCTCTCAGATGTTAGCTCCTGCTGCTGCTGTGTTGTTGCTGTTGTCATCATCTTCATCATCATTAACTGATGTTAAAAAAAGGAAATGTCAAGATAAAAGTGGTGTTCTCGAAGATTTTTTGTAAAAGGTAAATCTTTCTGGAAAAACATATAAGACAAGATGAACAGTTAAGCTGTTTCTAAAATGTATTGGCCTATGACCTAAGAAGTGGATTCAAGAGGGGGAATCATGATTTGCTGTCCTAAGAAGTATGAATGTGAGTAGAGAGCTCACAGCATAGGGAGGGGTAGGGTAGATGGGAGTCTACCTGGGAGGATTAGGTCTGTTTGTGTGGCAGTTATACAATGACAAATGTCACTGATATAACAGGAAATTTTGTGAAGCATGTTTCTAGTAGAGCATAGGAGAGAGTCTTGGAGAGAGGGAGAAAGGAAGGTGAAGGACCAGGCATTAAGTACTTTGACAGCCAGACAAATAGTAAATTTAATAATTTTAACTATCAGACACAAGGCATTCAAAGAGTAAAGAGAGGGGGCCAAGTACATTCCAGCAGAATGTTGCCTGTGGCTTTGTTATCAACCTGCCCATCAGTCTGGTCATAAGAAAAAGGAGTTTGCATGCTCGCCTGTTTATGTGACTGCTTTGCTTGGTTCCTGGCTGGGGATGAATGAATACATTAAAATTTAAAAAAAAATTGTGATGGAATATATATAACATAAAAGTTACATTTTAATCCTTTTAAAGTGTACTGTTCAGTGACATTGTATGTTTACATTGTTGTGCAACAGCCATCACCCTCTATTTCCAGAATTTTTTCATCTTCCCAAATTGAAACTCTGTACCCTTTAAACAATGAAAGAAAGAGCAAGTGTTAGTTGCTCAGTCCTGTCTGACTGTTTGTGATCCCACAGACTGTAGCTCTCCAGGCTCCTCTGTCCATGGAATTCTCTAGGCAGGAATACTGGAGTGGGTTGCCATTCCCTTCTCCAGGGGATTTTCCTGACCCAGGGATTGAACCTGGGTCTCCTACATTACAGGCAGATTCTTTACCATCTGAGCCTCCAGGACATGAGTCTTTAAACAATAATTCCTCCCTAATTTTCCTCCTCCCAACATACCAGAGGATGTGTTACCAGAGGATGTGTCTTTGGAATTCATCACTGTTTAAATGAAGAGATTTAGCTTCCTCTAGAATCTTAGAAATCTCTTGGGAACTTTCCAGATATTCACAGTGGCCCTTCCCCAGAACTGGGACATTTGACAACTGAGTCTGTAGTGAGAAGAGAATACTCTGTGGTAAGACTTGGAAATAGTATCATTACTTTTCCAATTAGAGCTTTGAGTTTGGCTTTCAAATCGTTGTGTTTTGGTGGAAGCCACATTTCAATATTTCATCTACCCCCTCTTAAATCACAACGAGAAAGAGAAAAGGATGTAATATGATTTATTTAACTGATTATTGGGTAGCTGACAGCTGATGGTACCAGAATCAACAAAAACAGTATTTTCTTCCCTCAAAGAATTTCAAGTCTAGTGAGAGAAGTAGACACAGAAACACTTGAAGTACAATGTGGCAACCTATATAATGAAGGTATTTGTAAAGTGATGTAGAAGCATGGTGAAATAACCAAAGAACTCTTCCTACGATATAGGGTGGCACTTCTCACAATGTGTTTGGAAAAACTAATCTTGTAAAATGCTTTGAAAAAAGGATACTGTGGTCAATACATTCTATGCTGTTGCTGCAAAGTCGCTTCAGTCGTGTCCAACTCTGTGTGACCCCATAGATGGCAGCCCACCAGGCTCCCCCATCCCTGGGATTCTCCAGGCAGGAACACTGGAGTGGGGTGCCATTTCCTTCTCCAATGCATGAAAGTGAAAAATGAAAGTGAAGTCGCTCAGTCGTGTCCGATTCTTAGCGACCCCATGGACTGCAGCCTACCAGGCTCCTCCATCCATGGGGTTTTCCAGGCAAGAGTACTGGAGTGGGGTGCCATTGCCTTCTCCGAATACATTCTATAAATGATGCATATAATATTTCTTCATTGGAGAGTCATAACCCACAATAGCATATTAAAAGCTCTGTGAAGTCCTATAGTAAAGAAACTAATAGAAACTAATTTAGCTTCCTGCTGCTGCTGCTAAGTCACTTCAGTCGTGTCCGACTCTGTGCGACCCCATAGACGGCAGCCCACCGGGCTCTGCCGTCCCTGGGATTCTCTAGGCAAGAACACTGGAGTGGTTCCCATTTCCTTCTCCAATGCATGAAAGTGAAAAGTCAAAGTGAAGTCGCTCAGTCGTGTCCGACCCTCAGCGACCCCATGGACTGCAGCCTACCAGGCTCCTCCATCCATGGGATTTTCCAGGCAAGAGTACTGGAGTGGGGTGCCATTGCCTTCTCCATAATTTAGCTTAGTATTTTCCAATTTTTTATTGTGGTAAAATATACATAACATTTGCCATTTAGCCATCTTTAGGTGTACAGTTCTGTGGCATTAAGTACATTCACATTTTGTGCAGCTATCACCACCATTCATCTCCTGCCTATTACTGTTACCTTTTTTTTTTTTTTAAAGCACCAAACTCTTCTTTTTTTGTTTTGCTGGACATGTATAAACTTTCCACAGAGCATTCTCCGTGAAAAGTGAGGGAGACCTTCAGAGAGTAGCTGAAATATAAACTGAGAGGTTGAAGGATACTTTAGGGTGAAATCTTTTTGAAATAGATAGCTTTCTGCCTTACTCATATGAGAATTTAGGACTTAATGTTGTTCATGGTTGTACCAGATTGACTCCATAGTGGTAAAAACGTACACAGGACCTAGCAGCAGCTCAGCATCTACTCATAACGAGAGGCTGAAGGAAGGGAGGACACTGGTTAGGTTGGGCTGTAGTCTGGCCTAGTTCCTTACTCTCGCTCTATACATCAGTTATCTCATTTCTTGCTGGCCCCCATTTCAGACCATCCTATACAAATTGTGTCTTGCTTCCTGTTCCTGGGCTGCATTATTACTGTTGCCAGAATGTGATGAGGTTTGGCTGCTTCCTGTAATGTACATCAGGTTGGGTTTAATTTCAGTTAGAATTGGCTAAATTACTAGTCATAGAGGCAAGAGCTGTTAGGTCCGTTTTCTAGACATGGGAATATACAACCATTGTTAGGAGTCTTTCAATGTCATTTGAAATGCAAAAATTAGGAAATAGTTTTGGAGTTTTTTTGTATTAGATTTGGTCATATTAAAACTATTTCCTACTGTTGAGGCAGGGAGCCCTGAATTATTCTCCGCATTCTAGTTATGTGGGAACCTGGAACCGTTTTCAGCTGCCTTGACTAAATTCAGAAAGGGGTTGTTGGGGAGACAGAGTCTTTTTATATTCTAGCAGCATGTGTGAGATGGTGTTCTGAAGAGATCTGTTACAGGATCAGCCTCAGTAACTTTTTGCTTGTGTGCTTTGGTGTTTGAAGGTCAGTTTAAAAGCATTAGTTTAATAGTCTCATGGCTTACTTGGCAGAAGCATTGGCTCAAGAGAACTGTGGATAAATATGTTTAATTAGTAAAGCTAAAAGAGTTTTGTTTCCCTAAGTTGGCATTTCTTTGATAGCAAGTAAATCTGCTGCTGCTGCTGCTGCCGCTAAGTCACTTCAGTCATGTCCGACTCTGTGCGACCCCGTGGATGGCAGCCCACCAGGCTCCCCTGTCCCTGGAATTCTCCAGGCAAGAACACTGGAGTGGGTTTGCCATTTCCTTCTCCAATGCATGAAAGTGAAAAGTGAAAGTGAAGTAGCTCAGTTGTGTCCGACCCTCAGCGACCCATGGACTGCAGCCTTCAAGGCTCCTCAGTCCATGGGATTTTCCAGGCAAGAGTACTAGAGTGGGGTGCCATTGCCTTCTCCGAGTAAATCTGCACAAGAACCTAATTTATAATCTTCTGTTTAATTAGTAAAGCTAAAAGAGTTTTGTTTCCCCAAGTTGGCATTTCTTTGATAGCAAGTAAATCTGCACAAGAACCTAATTTATAATCTTCTGTTGATTTTCTATTTTGGCAGGAACTTGATCTCAAAATAGCAATTAAGTCTTGTCGCCTAGAGCTAAGTACCAAAAACAGAGAACGGTGGTGCCATGAAATCCAGATCATGAAGAAGTAAGTGTACTTGATGACTTAAGTTTCCCCAGTTTTGCAACCCACCCAGATGTCATCATAGGGAAGGAGGCTAGGAATCCATTCTTCTTTGAATCTTTTGGGGGGCATATTTTTCTCCTTCTCATTAAATATGTGTGTTTTATTTCAAATAATAACATCACATCATGCTTAAGTAGGTTTTGTTTAAATAGTTATCTAGGTAATAATAGTATAATATTGAAGAAAAACAAAAAGCCCTTCAGGGAACTTGGAGTTTTTTAGAGCATGAGCCACCATTTCCTTGCATGGCCTTGCTGTAAATTTTTCTATGCTCCAAAAACATAAAATAAAATGTCAGCTAGGTATTATCAGACTCAGCTTTCTGAGGGCAGAATCTGTTTCCTTTGGGTCTCAGGCAGTGCTTATCTGTTATACTTTATAGTTAAATAGCGGTCACTACTTTTAATTAAAAAATTTTTTTTACTCTCACCTACTTTTGTTAAATAGTATATCCATTGCTTTGTAAAAAAATTATCCTTAAGCTTAGTGGGTTAAAACAACAGAAGTTTGGTGTCTCACACTTTCTGTGGTTTAGGAATTTGGGAGTGACTTAGGTGGTTTTGACTCAAGAGATGCCTCCTGAAACATCTCGAAATGTTGACTGGGGCTGCAGTTATCCAAAGGCTTGAGTGGGGCTGGAGTGTCCACTTCAAAGCTCATTTAGTGTCTGTTGGCTAGAGGCATTGGTGCCCCATCACATGTGCTTCTCTTTCCATAGGGAAATTTGAATGTCTTCATAACATAGCAGCTAACTTTCCCCAAAGTCAGTGATCTGAGAGAGAGCGAGCAGGCGGACATATTTTTATGATCTTCCCTCAGAAGCTACACTCTATCCTTTCCAAATAATTTCTGTTTGTTAGAAATCAGTCCTTTAATATAGCCTCTACTTCAGGGAAAGAGAATTCAGCTCTTGAAGGGAGAAGTGGCTATGTTTTAAAACATCCACAGGTAGAATGCTAATAAGGGCTTACCCATATCTTCTCGTTGTCACAGCAACCCAGTGTTTAGGCATTATCTCTTTGCTAAAGAAAAAGTTGAAGCTTATAGTCATATAACTGATAGGTAATAGACTCGGGATTTGAAATAAGCACTTTTTGACTTCAGAGTTCTCAATGCATTTTAATGGTTCTCAAACTTGGCTATCTGGCAGAATCACTAGAAAAACCTTTTAACAATACAAATCCTCAGGCTCTACACATGGAAATTCTGTTTCTTTAGGTCCCTGGGCCATGGGAATCTATTCCAGTTTAGAGACCACTGTGTGATGATGATGGTGATATGATATATTACTAAGTTTAAAAAAAGATGTTAGGAAACAATATATAATGTGATTCAATATTTATTGAAAAACATGTATTTGTACACAAATTAAAAACTTTTACACAATATCAATTTTTAATTATACAAATGAGAAATTAGAACATTATAAATAAAGTCAGTCTTTTGTCCCCTCACTGCCCCCAAATAACTACAATTTCAAACTCAGTCCCTTTTCACTGGAAACAAATTTTTTATTATAATGCTTTCCCCTTGTTAGGTTGAACCACGCCAATGTTGTAAAGGCCTGTGACGTTCCTGAGGAATTGAATTTTTTGATTAACGATGTGCCTCTGCTAGCAATGGAATATTGTTCTGGAGGAGATCTCCGGAAGGTAGTGTGGATGTTTTGATGAGATAGTAAATCACGAACTCTAGCAGTATTTGAATCCCACTCAGTACAATAATCTAGAGTAAGAGTCAGTAAACTATGGCCTGTTGTCTGTTTTTGTGGCTGCTTTCTTACAATAGTAGCAGAGTCGAGTAGTGGTGCCAGAGATTGCATGACTTGGAAGCCTAAAGAACTTACTCTCTTGGCCCTTTACAGGTAATGTTTGCTGACCCCTGCTTTAGAACATGAATATTTTTGTTGGTGGTAGTGGTGTTTGCAGGATGGGACTATATTGATGGTTTTAGATCACAGTGTCAATGTGTAAAGTGTTGATGTTTCTCTGTTGCAAATCTTTCCCATCTCATTTTAAATCTACCAGTTGTTGTTGTTGTTCAGTTGCTAAGTCATGTCCAACTCTTTTGTGACCCCATGGGCCGTCCATAGGATTTCCCAGGCAAGAATACTGGAATAAGTTGCCATTTCATTCTCCAGGAGGTCATCCCCATCCAATAATCGTAATCAAACCCATGGCTCCTGCTGTGCCACCTTGGAGCTCTTTTTATATATTTAAAATGGCTATTATTTTAAATATCCTATGACTATTTTTATATATTTATCTGTGAGATTTTTCAACCTTGTAAAATTTCAAATACCTTCTCCCTTTATTTTTACTTGTATAAATTTTGTCATGAAATTTACATGTCCTCTGTGTGGATTTGGTAATTTTTCCCCCTTATGTTTTCTTAATCATGACTAATTTTCTTATTCTCTCAAAGTATAATGGTTAATGTATCAGTATTACTGCCCAGCAACATTGGCAATATACATTTTTAGGTTTTTTTTTTTTCTTTAGCTACTCAACAAACCAGAAAATTGCTGTGGACTTAAAGAAAGCCAGATACTTTCTTTACTGAGTGATATAGGTATGTAATCAGTATGAAAATTCCATCATAATTTAATGCCCATTTGGTCTGTATGAGTCTGTATACTGCTTGGCAATTAGAATTGTTGATAAACTATACAAAGCATAGGTTTTTAAGTATAAGAAATTTTTGATCTTTAAGAAATTATCAGAAAAATTTAAGTATTACTGTTGATGCTAATTTAAAACTAGGATATTTTGGTTTTTATTTTTTGTGTTGTCTGTGTCCATTTGACTAATAGATATTCTAGTTGCTAAAAAATAAAGGTTGTGAAATTATCTTATGTATTCCTTCCTCCCTGATTAACATAGTAAATTTATTTACCAGGGACATTGCTTCTCATAGGCATCGGTATTCTTAAGGTGAAATCTCTTTTTAATCAGAATTACTCCTGAAAAATTTCTAAAATAACCAGGACATAGGCCCTTGGAGAGAGCTCAGAAGGCCAGATTATGTTTCTCTATATATTTTGATTTGTTTCTTTTCTTAGGTTATGGAGGCCAAAGTCTAGTTGAGAAGTCCAATGATAATACTGGGATTTTTTTCAATTGCTTGTTCCATTTCTTTTTAATATTAATTTTCATAAGTTAAATGGGAACATATTGTAATTCTGCTGTCTGATTAATGTTACTGTATTTTTGTGGAGAAAATTTGAGTGTCTATAAAATCATTAATCATGTAGTTATGATGGTCCATATAAAATTGAGCATCAGACCAGATCTGTACAAAATGAGTTGAATTTTTTTATTTCAGTGTTTTTCTATTACCTCAAAATACATTTTAAACTTTATTTAGGATCTGGGATCCGATATTTGCATGAAAACAAAATTATACATCGTGATCTAAAACCTGAAAACATAGTTCTTCAGGATGTTGGTGGAAAGGTAGGTAAACCCTGAAGAAATGTTCTGTGCTAATTGAATAGAGTCTCCATGATGTCGTTAGTCTTTGCGGTTTGGTGCCCACCATAGCATTCTGTACTTCTTTATCCCAGCCCTCACTATACTGAACTGTGGTTTTTTGTTTGTCTGTCTCCTCTGCTAACATAACAGCTCCATTAGAGAAGGAGCTACATCTGTCTTGTTCATTTCATTTTTCCAGCACAGTATCTAGCAGAGCTAGTAGGCAGTAAGTAATTTGTTAATTTGTATGTTATGAAGTACATCCAAAAAACATACCCTTAGTCTTCTTTAAGAAAAAAAAATATGTTTAAAGTATGTTTTCATATTTAAGAAGAACAAAACAAAGTCAGTCTCCTCCCCAAAGTCCTAAGTTTATTTTTAATTAAAATTCAAAACCTTGATTTCTCAGATTCCTGAAAGAGTCATCTTGAGAAGAACTAGAAATTGTGAATTAATTCTTGGAATATTTATTTTTATCCAAGTAATTTGAGCAGTTTTCTTGCTTTTAGTGCCCAAATTCCATTCCAATAAAGACATAAAGCCAAGAATGTGAACCTTGAATTGGATTGTATGGCCTTAGGTTGTGAAGATAATGATCAGTTGGAAGTGATGAAACCTTGGTGCTTCTTCTCTTAGGAACCTTTTGTGTATGCTTTGCACCGACTATTTGCTTTTTGTTTGTGTATGTATCCTGAGACTTTAGGATGTTCTTGAAGTTAGATAGGTGTTTACTCATGTTGATCCACTCTTAAGATGGTATGATGCTTCTTATAAGTTTGGAAGTCACCCTGCCTGTGCCTTCCAGTTTAACGGATCAAGCTTATTCTGAATATACCAAAATAAAAAATTAATAGCCAGTCTATATCAGCATATTAAAAAGCAGAGACATTACTTTGACAATAAAAGTCTGTCTAGTCAAAGATATGGTTTTTCCAGTGGTTATGTATGGATGTGAGAGTTGGACTGTAAAGAAAACTGAGCATCGAAGAATTGATGCCTTTTGAATGGTGGTGTTGGAGAAGTCTCTTGAGAGTCCTTTGGACTGCAAGAATATCAAACCAGTCAATCCTAAAGGAAATCAGTCCTGAATATTCATTGGAAGGACTGATGCTGTACCTCCAATCCTTTGGCCACGTGATGCGAAGGACTAACTCATTGGAAAAGACCCTGATGCTGGGAAAGATTGAAGGCAGGAGGAGAAGGGGATGACAAAGGATGAGATGATTGGATGGCATCCTGACCTGTCTATCAGACATGAGTTTGAGTAAGCTCTGGGAGTTGGTGATGGACAGGGAAGGCTGGTGTGCTATAGTCCATGGGGTTGCAAAGTGTTGGACACTATTGAGCAACTAAACTGAACTGATTTAGTTTTTTACTATATGTCAGACACTGTTAAATTATTTTCATTATCATTGAATCCTAATAGCAATTCTGTGAAGTAGGGATTTTTAGGAATATCATTATATAGGAAACTGAGAGGAATAACTTGATCAAGGTCACATAACTATCTATCTACGTGGTAGAGCTTAGGCTTGAAACATGTTTGTCTTATTCCAGAGCCATGTTCTTCACCACCTCCCTCTCCAGAGCATTATAAGGACCTTGTTCCCTTTCCTTTTCAAGTTTTTCAGCCATTTAATACTTACTGTTTTGCAGATTATGCATAAAATAATTGATTTGGGATATGCCAAAGATGTTGATCAAGGAAGTCTTTGTACATCTTTTGTGGGAACTTTGCAGTATCTGGTAAGACACATATTGTTTCTTTGAATTTAAGTGTACAGCATTATTCTTATTTCTTAAGGTTGTGAATGTAATAGTTCAAAACTCAAGTAGCTTTTCTCTTATAGTGTTGATGTTTAAAGCATTTTTTTTTTCTTTTTAAGGCCCCAGAGCTCTTTGAGAATAAGCCTTATACAGCCACTGTTGATTATTGGAGCTTTGGGACCATGGTGTTTGAGTGTATTGCTGGATATAGGCCTTTTTTGCATCATCTGCAGCCATTTACCTGGTAAGAAATGAGACAGAACTTTGGTATGCTTAATGGGAGTGAAATTTTCAGTACCCCTCTGGCTGCCTTTCTTTAAATGGTATAATTACTTTTTAACACAACTGAATAAAATTAAAAGGCAAAAATGTCTCAGGTTGTCAACTGAAGTAGCTTTTGTTTTTATAGGCATGAGAAGATTAAGAAGAAGGATCCAAAGTGTATATTTGCATGTGAAGAAATGACAGGAGAAGTTCGGTTTAGTAGCCATTTACCTCAACCAAATAGCCTTTGTAGGTATGTATATTTTAGTTGAGGAAGTTTGACTCATTTTCTTCAGGGATGTCAGTAAAGTTGTTGTCTGCTTCAAGTAGCATTATCCATTGGAACTTTTTGTAATGATGGAAATGTTTTATATGTATGCTGGCCACATGAGTCTGTCTGAGCAATTGAAAGGTGGGTGGTAAGACTGAAGAACTGAATTTCAAATTTATTTAATTTTAATTAAGTATAAATGCAAATAGCCACCTGTGAATAGTGGCATCCGTATGGACAGCCATATGGATTACCAACACTATTTGTGTTGATAGTGGAAATAAGAACTGCCATTCAACTGATTGGCTTAGGTGCTAAGAACACTCTTAGAATACTGTGATGAATGGGTTCCTTAGGAAATGGAAGTGAATTCACCTGTTGGAGTTGCCCGTAACTAACTTGCGCATGTGGGTTTGGGATTTTTTTTAATGGAAAAAAGTTGGTCACCTGTCATTTCATGAATTATTTGGAAGTAAGATATAATATCATACAAATAACCTATACAACCACTTTTTTTACAAAACTAAAAGAAAATTGGAATATAATGATTTTTATCCTATTTTTGTATGTTTTCTAGTTTAATAGTAGAACCCATGGAAAACTGGCTGCAGTTGATGCTAAACTGGGATCCTCAGCAGAGAGGAGGACCTGTTGATCTTACTTTGAAGCAGCCAAGATGTTTTGTATTAATGGATCACATTCTGAATTTGAAGGTTAGTTTGAATGGGGTCTACTTCATAAGACTTGCATTGAAGTTAACAAACTATTGGAGAATGGACATAAATATATTTTAATAGTGCATTTCTATTTCTTTAGTAAGCTTTCTCAGTTTTACTTCTAAGTGGTCTTATTGATCACTCCTTTGAAGTATCTTTTGGATTTTCCCCCTCTCTCATATTGGTACCAGTTCACCTCGTTCATTTAGGTCTAATCATATTGGATTTGGTTTGGTGAGGAAGGTTCCTACCTGGCTTTTTGCCTCTACACTTACTTTCCATCCTACAGTCCGTACAGCATGAACTGCCTGTTTTATTTTTTGAAAAGGCTTTTTGATTCTCCAGTCCAAGAAACTGATTCTGCCTACCAAATCAAGTCTAAACTGACCTGCTTGGGTTTGTGGGGGTTTTCTTCATTTAGGTCTACCTCATCCAAGTGCTTGTTTCATTTCTCTTAACCCTTTACTTCACTTAGGACCAGCTTGTCATTGCACCTTATTCCATCAAGCCCATTATCCATTTTTGTGTTGACAGATGCTGTTCTTCTGCCAGACTGATATCTATCGCTATATATCCCCTCACCTGTACTGGCACATATTCAACTCTCCTTTTCTCCAAACTGTGTCTACCTCACAGTGCATCATTTAACCATTTTTATTATATTCTCTAGTTGTTTCTCATCTTCCATTCATGCCTCTCCATATAGATTGTCTTCTTTAATGATGAGATTGTTTTTCTTACTTTTATTAACAGTCATCTATCCTACCACCACAGTGTTCCTATGCTGGCATTCTGTACAAAGCTGGACACGTACCAGATTCTCAGTAAATATCCATTGATACGAACGAGAGGTTCTATTATGCTGTATATGTAGAAACAACTCATCTGTTATCTTTTCGTATTTGTTGATTGCTTGTGGTAGATAGTGTTTCTAAAATGTAAATGAGAAAGTAGTAGTAATGTAAGGTTTTACTCTTACCTTGATACACTTCATTAAATAGGAACTTGAGGCCATGTTGATGTCATTCTTGGCTCACATTGAAAAGACAGCTGGTGTCGTGATTTGGTTTTCTTCTACTGTGCCACGGAGTAAATCATCCCCCAGCATGTTAGACAAGCAGGACTTGGTGACACCTTTTAGTTCTTTGTTGGTTTCAAAAATTTTTGTTTTTTTTCTCATATTTTTCAGTCTTTTCATGGTAATCATAACATCATTTCTACTTGTAAAGAGTCTGTGAGCATGTGCTTGTTTTACAGAGCATGAGTAAGGAGTCCTCCTTATGTGTTTTGTGTTCTATAGACTTTAGTTCAGTTTGTAGCACTGAACTGTATATCTGTGAATCTAGGCAAAATATATATATATATTTATATTTATTTGTAGTTTAGGTACAGTAACATCTTCTTTAAAGGATCAGTATTGCCGTGAGGTTTCAGAATAAGGTGTGTGTAGGGTACTAGTCATAGTAGTTCAGGGTTGCTTCCTAGGCATAATAATAAGACTGAGTTTCGAAGGATAAGGAAGTGTTAATCTGGGGGAAAGATTTGCAAGCAGAGGAATGTCATGAGCACAGAAGCATGAACTGAAGAATAGGTTGCTATTATTATAAGACATTTTTCTAAGGTATTTATTGTTAAAGGAGGGAATGACATAAAGAAGAAATCAGCATAGCTAGTGGGAAACTGCTGTATAACACAGGGAGCTCAGCTTGATGCTCTGTGACGACCTAGAGGGGTGGGGAGGGAGGGAAACTGAAGAGGGACAGGATATATGTGTACTTACAGCTGATTCACATTGTTAAACAGCAGAAACCAACACGGCATGGCAAAGCAATTATCTTCCAGGTAAAAATAAATTTTAAAAGTAAGCTCATCCCGTATTTCTGGGGGAAAAAAAGAAGAAATCAGTAAAACAGTTACTGAATTATTTCCTTTCCTTAAGAAAAGTTTGTAGATTCTGATTACATATTTTTCTAAATATTTATTATGAAAAACTTTAAATATGCAAAAAAGTTGAAAAAAGTATACCAAACATTCTTTGCCACCTCTTTCATGCCTGTAAGTATAACTATATCCTAAGAGTCTTTACTTAGCTTTCTTTTTTTCCGTATTACTTTTCCTCCTTTTTTTGACAATTTCTTCAGTTATATAACTTTAACTATAAACTGAATATGGATAACTTCCAAATTTATCTCCTTAGTTGTGACTGTACAGCTCTCTGCAGAGTATTTGTAACTACACTTGGTGGTCCCACTGGCAAGCAAGACATGATTCATGAAAAACTGAGCATGTTTGCTCCATTAACTGCTTCTACAGCTTTTCCTCTGCTGCTTACTTGCCCCATCACCTTTCCGTCACTTTGGCTGTCTGACTATTCCATCTCCCTCAATCTGCATATCCAGTTATTTTGTACAGTTTATTTTTTGAATGTTTTACCAATTTTGAACTTGTTAGGTTGTCAATTTAGAAAGCCTTCCACAGTTCATTTTTGCTTACTGAATAAATTCCAAATGCTTACATTGACATTCAGAATCTGTCTTGGTCTCATTTCATCCTACGCTTTTAGTCTTATCTCCTATTTTCCCCTAAGGGGGCATCATTTTAGGTACTTTTGATTATGCTCATCCCTTTCTAGTTCTCTGCCTACTTTGTTGGTTTTTGCCTAGAACTTTTCTTCTTTCAGGCTTTTCTTGTTCTAGTCATTCTTCCTTTTCAAAGTTCAGCTCAAATAGTACCTCCTTATAAAGCACACCTTTCCTCCCACCAAAGAATCTTCTTTGGAATCTGCACAGTACTTTATATCATTACACTACCTATTGCATTTTGCCTTGTCTTTTAGTTCTATTATTGTGTCTTAATATCTTTTATTTGACTGTTATCCTATAGAGGGCAAGGATGATTAAGTTACTCAGCTTGCATATCCACTACTAGCACAACACTCTTAGTAGTTTGTACCATAGTAGATACTTAGCAGATATTCAGATGAACGAAAGAATTCATTTAGGTTGTATTTCCTCTCCCTTTGTTTTGCTCCCTTCTATCTTGGCTTTGGTAGTGGGATGCTGTGAGAACCCCATGCTAGTTTGAAATATGCCCTCTGTAAAAGTAAATGTCCACTTTAGGATTTTCCTACTGTGTTTCTGCTATTGATCTTAGTGGCCACTGTCACAGGATGAAATCTACCTAGGCTGGGAAGGAATGGCAGGTCTCAGCTGGTATGCTTGTATTGTAATCCATGTCAACTTGAAAGACTCCCTTCTCTTCCCTCACCTTTTTTAAATTTAGAAGTTATTATATACTAAAGGGAAGTTAGTTCTTTACCTCTGTGATAAACATTTGTATCATCGATAATTCTAATCATTTGCATCCACTAGTCAGTGTAAGGCATTGGGAAAACATAGGTATTAATTTCGTATGGCTTATCTAAGGGCAGTAGAAGGACAAAGATTTAAAATTAGATTGTGTTAAGAAGACTAACATCTAACTCTGTAACTATCCTTGGTTACCTCGGTAGAGCCCTGCCTGACTCAGTCTCACACTTACTTGGCCTGTATCTGGCTACTTTCAGTGGGACTTTTAAGTGAGAAGTTCTCAGAGCTCTGGTTTCTGTTTTGCCAAAAAGGAGAGTAGAAGAGCTGATTAACAAGATGTTATGTGAAAGCAATTAGCTTGTGGCTGGCATCTGTTAGGCAGTTAATAAAGTTTTCCTTCTAGGTCAGTGATACCTTTCTCAAAAGTAAATGTTGCTTATTTAAATTGGAGTTTTTCTTTCTTGATTTTATACATCCCTAGAATTTTCACACTTAATTCCTAGGAACTAACTATCCTAGGAACTATCTGTTGCAGTAGAAAAGTAAATTCTACTCTTTAGTTTTCAGAATGTCATAATTATAGAAAATTTCACTTTGGAAAATGATTGAATCTTGTTTAATGCAGAGATGATGCTCTTAAGTAGCTAGCACTGAATCGTTTATGTAACAAATAATCAAAGTTATTTCTCTTTTTTCTTATTTAAACAGATAGTACATATCCTAAATATGACTTCTGCAAAGATAATTTCTTTTCTGTTACCACCTGATGAAAGTCTTCATTCACTACAGTCTCGTATTGAGCGGGAAACTGGAATAAATACTGGTTCTCAAGAGCTTCTTTCAGAGATGGGAATTTCCCTGGATCCTCGGAAACCAGCCTCTCAGTGTGTTCTGGATGGAGTTGTAAGACAGTTCTTATATACCTAGAGTATAAGAAATCTCTTTGCATAGAGGGATTGCATGCGCTGCATTTTTGATGTCTATTTGGAATCATTGGGGGAGTGGTTCACATCTTATAATTCTTTTAGTTTTATCCTACTCATTATGCTTATTGCTTTGCAAGGTGAAAAGGTAGAAATGAAACATTGGTTATTTTAAACTGTATGTGACATTCTCTTTGGTGCCACTTCCATCCTTTTTTCCCCCTTTTTGTCCTGAAGCCTATAACCTTGAAATTAGACCAGCAGTCTCATAGGTCCTGTCAGAGGATGGATGGATGGTAATAAATGATTCTGGTCATGACTCATTTCATATTTTCCTTTTTTAACTTTGTTGAGGCATATTTTATATATCATACAATTTAACCATTTCAAATGTACAATTCAGTTTTTTTTTTTTTTTTAGCAAACCACCCTAATTGCACAGCCATCATCATAAATCAGTTTTAAAACATTTCCATGTCTTTAAGTTCTTTAACTACTAGTATCCATTCTGCCCAGCCCAGAAAATCACTAATTTACTTACTACCTTATATAGATTTGCCTTTTCTGAACATTTCGTACAAGTGGAATCATATAATCTCTTGTGTCTCATTTCTTTCACTTACTGTTATGTTTTTGAGATTTCATTCATTACTTCATTCCTTTTGATTACTGAAAAAGTATTCCCATTGTATGTTGTTGTAACTTTTTGCTTTTGTCCTTTTGGGTCTGGTGACTGTTTTCACTTTAGTCCATACTGCTGTTACTTATATTTCTCAAATAAAAATTTAGACCTTAAGTCTGTGAGATGTATGCTAATGAACTTGACTTCTCTGTTGGCATTTCAAAGTAGAAAATTTGGTGGTTAGGTACTTAGAGAACCTAGAATTTTCAAGAATCTTTTCTTCTTAATTGTTGGTTGTTTTTTTTTTTTTCAGAGGGGCTGTGATAGCTATATGGTTTATTTGTTTGATAAAAGTAAGACTGTATATGAAGGACCATTTGCTTCCAGAAGTTTATCTGACTGTGTAAATTATATTGGTAAGTATAGTTCATTTACTGACTAAGCTTTAAACCTGAAGTAATATAATTTTGACACGACATGATTAGTAGAAATGGTTCTTTGGTGTTTCTGTTCTGTGTCATACTTCAGGATTCTATATGTGCTAAAAGATGGGTTTGTATGGTTTGGAAGGTAAAGAGGTAGATTTTAAATCACCACCAGACCCCTCATTTGGCAGAAGATGACTTTCCTATGAATATGACTCTCACATGAAAAACTGAATCTTCACTATTAATTAAGCCACTTTTTAGTTTCTTCTTCACTACTTAAGCATGTTCAAATACTTCATTTTATCCTATGAATACTACTTAATGTTCAAATGATTTCATTTTTGCTCAGAGAATTAATGTTTTCTACTAAAGAAGTTAAGTGGTTAATTTTTATCTACCCTAAACTAAAAACAAGCATATTATAAAATCAAGGACAAAATTGGTCACAAGGGCTGAAATTATGTAATCTTTCCTTTTCATTAGTTTAAAAAAAAAAAAGTTCTAGACTTATAGAAAAATTGAGCAGATAGGACAGAGTTCTTATGTTATTCCCCTACACATATAGTTTCCCCTGTTGTTAACATCTTACGTTGTTATGGTATTTTGTTACAACTAATGAACCAATAGATTGTTATTAACCAAAGTTCATACTTTATTCAGATTTCTTTTAATTTTTATCTGGTGTCCTTTTTCTGTTCCAGAATCCCATCCAGAATACCACGTTACATTTGTCCTGTCTGCAGTTTTTCAGATTTTCCTTATTTTTGATGACCTTGAGATCAAATATGTTGTAGGATGCCCCTCTGTTGCAATTTGCCTGATTTTTTTTCTTATGACTAGGCTAGGATAATGGGTTTTTGAGAGAAAGATCAAAGAATTCAAGTACCATTTTGGAAACATTATATAAAGGGCACATAGTGTAAACATGATTAATGACTGTAGTGTTACCTTGCTCACATGGCTGAAGTAGTCAGCTTTCTTCAGTGCAAAGTTTAGTCTCACCCTCTCCTCCTTTGCATACTCTGTGGAAGGAAATCACTATGCAAGAATCCACACTTAAGGAGTAGAGTTATATGCCTCCTCCTTCAGGGTAGAATATCTATATAATTTATTGAAAATGCTTCTGCTTACATGAATTATCTCTTCTCTCCCATTTATTAATTTATTTAATCATTTATCATATAAATTTGAATTCATGGATATTTATTTTATATTATAGATTATAATCCAATACTAGTTTATTTTGTTATTCAAATTGTTGCAGCTTACCTTAGAAGCTCTTTCAGTTGATTTCCTATGCCTCTTCTACTTGACCCATTAGTGAGGGTGTTTTTGTTTTTGCTTTTGTTTTTTTAAGCATTTCCTTACTTTTTGGTACCATGTAGTATTCCAGGCCCATCTTTTAAATTTTCTACCATAGTCCTAGAATTGGCCATTTCTCCAAGGAGCCCTGGTTCCTTTAATTGAGAACAGCGTTAGAAATAAAAATTTGGATACTTGGTATGCTTCCTGCTATGGGGTATCATTTTTGGGCACTTTCAGACTTTTTTTTTTAAGTATATAATTTTGTTCTAGACTCACTTCCCCCAGACTATTTTTTTTAAGTGTGTGAGTTTTTATTTTGTTTTGTTTGTTTGGTCTGTCAGAGGAAGCCTCAGGATTAAGTGTGGGTATATAAACATAGAAGAGAAGTTAGTTGAGGCTATTTATCATTATTAGGGGAGGCAAAGATTTTTCCAGATACACAGCTTTATTTGTTTGACATCTGTTTCAGATAATGTGTTTTCTCAATGTGAAACCTAGTGTAGCACCCTTTCTCTGAAGATTTTCATTGGAAAAGAATAATGGAATATAATCACCACCTTGAAGTATGAGATGAATCTCTCTTCAATCTTGGAGAATTTTATAATGTTAAAATGAAATTTCATTGAACTTAATACCTACCTGCCATAGTTTTAGAAAGAAACATCCCCTTTGCCAAAGAAAAGAGATTATCATAAATAGATAATTTCATAAGTCTTACATTGAGAAAGGCATATCTTTTTTAAAGGCGTATTTACCCAGTGTGTTTTTCTGAAGCTGGGTTGGTAGTTCAAGAGATGAAGTTTGTTATTCAGAAGCAAAAAAGATTATAGCAGATTGTGGAGTACTTGGGACTTAGTTTAGAACTTCAAAGGAATAAGGAATTTGGATTATTGGAGAGGAAAAAAAAAAAGAGGATTCCAGATTGGAGAGAAACAAGGAAGAAAAAGACCGATACAGGAATAATTGTAAGCTTTGTGATTATGTATGTAGTTATGTCTTCATTTTTATTTCCCCTTGTATCTGGAACAGGGCTCAAGTACGTGTGCAGGTGTTCAATAAAGTTACACTGACTGAATGGAACTATAACAAGTGGTTCTTTCTAGCATCTGGTTTCTAGCATCTATAGGAATGATATTTGTATGGACAGAAAATCACAAAGAATAATAAATGAACACTAGAATCTTAAAAAGTAATTCCCCTCTCCTTTCCCCCATCTTCTTACACATAGTACAGGACAGCAAAATACAGCTTCCAATTATCCAGCTGCGTAAAGTATGGGCGGAAGCAGTACACTATGTGTCTGGGCTGAAGGAAGACTACAGCAGGCTCTTTCAGGGGCAGAGAGCAGCCATGTAAGTGAATTCTCTTGTTTATAGGCACAGTGTCATGTGCATTCATGCTCAAGAATTAAATTTTGCTACTTTTCACTAGTCAGTATCCCATGCAAAAATATATTACTGGGCCAATTTGCGACGTAATATTCTGATCAGGTGTGTAGAATTCATATTAACAGTCTGAAACCATCCAGTTGCAATAGACTGACAGTAGTTCCTGAATGGTCCTAGTATAAGAAGATTGTTTTATCATAGAGTATCACAAGCAGAAATTCTTTAGAGATCAGATTTTAGAGATCAGCTATTTCTCATAGATTGCTAATAGAAACATACGCTTTGGGCTTATGGCAGTTTGAGTTTTTAAACTTTTGTCCAGTGTCTCTAAAATGCTTATATCTTGTTTTTTTCTTGCTGTGGTTTAGGTTAAGTCTTCTTAGATATAATACTAACTTGACAAAAATGAAAAACACTTTGATCTCAGCATCTCAGCAACTGAAAGCTAAATTGGAGTTTTTTCACAAAAGCATTCAGCTTGACTTGGAAAGATATAGTGAGCAGATGACTTACGGGATATGTAAGTGTTGGATAATGTATTTGAAACAAGTGTCTTGTCTCTTGAAGCCATCTGCTGTGTTAACTTCTTACCTGTTAGCCAGTTGTTTCACTTGCATTCGTATTAGAACAAAAGATAGGACATCTCATATCATTGTAAACTGTATTTGGTTTGAATATATATATATATTTTTATAATCTTTAGTTGAACAGCTTTACTCTACCCACCCCTCACCCCCACAATTGGACTAAAATTGTTCACCTTTAGAAAAATGCAAAATGACTTAAGAATTTGATTGTCAAACCTCATTTATAAAGTAGATACAAAGTCTGTATTAGGGTGACTTCTTAGCCTGGGATGTCTTAAATTACTTATCCTTCTATAAATAATAATACACGCAATTCAGGTTTTTTTTTTTTAATTTCTAAACAACCTACTGCGGAGTCCCGCTGTTTTTTATTGCACATAGCCTCCAATTTTTTGGTATTTAATTCTAAGCTTATCTTCCTTCAGATGTACTAAGGAAATGTAAAAAGCAGAGTTAAAATTCAAATAATAAACCAAAAGAGTTGCCTTCAGCATTTCTGTTTGTATACTTGAGCAAGGTGTGTATGTTTCAGAAGTAAATGATCAATAGTATCCAGCTGGGTAAATAAGTTTTCTCACCAAAGCTGGTTCTGTGATTGATGTTTTATTTCTGTTTGTGTATTATAGGCATTCTGATGAATGGCAAAACATAGTTATTTCATCAGATTATCTTTGACTTATCTTGCTAAGTTGTATATCTTAGACTACTGTTTAAAAAGAGTGAGGTAGACCTATGTGTGCTGATAGATCACTTGATCTTTAAGGCAGCAATGTTTTAAATTGGAGAAAAAAGCAAGGAAGGAAAAGTATATATAGATGATTCTATTTATGGGAGAAAAGGAGATGTGTCTGTAAGAAATGATTAGCATTGGGATTGCAAAAGGTGGAAAGTGGGGGGGAGGAGACTTTTTTTTTTTTGAGGAGACTTCTTATATCCCTATATAGTGTTTGATTTTTTAAATATCATGTTCATGTATTACTTTAAAAAAAATTTTTTTTAAGAGAAAGTCATCTGTGTTAGTTTCCCAGGGTTGCCATAACAAATTGCTATGAACTGGGTGGCTTAAAACAATAGAAATTTATTACCTCATAGCTTCAGAGGCTTAAAGTCCAAAATCGATGTGTTGTCAGGGCCATGCTGTCTCTGGAACCTAAGGAGAAGAATCCTTCCTTAGATTCTTCTGGTACTTGCCGGCAATCTTTGGCATTCATTGGCTTGCAGCTGTGGCACTTTAGTCTCTGCCTCTGTTGTGAAATGGAGCTTTCCCGTTCATATGTCTGTTGCTGTGTTTCTTCTTCTTTTCTTAAAAGGACACTAGTCATACTAGGTTAAGACTCAACCTTAATTTAGCTATTTGCACCTGACACTATTTCCAAATAAGGTCAAATTCTGAAGTACAAGGTTAGGGCTTCACCATCTTTTGGGGGAATAATTCAACTCATAACTCTGTTTTTGATGTTGATATGGCAAGGAGATGGGGAGGTCAATATTGAACCTATGGCTATTTCTGAGATGACCAATTAAGACTTTTTTTTTTAGCCTCAGAAAAAATGTTAAAAGCATGGAAAGAAATGGAAGAAAAGGCTATCCACTATGCTGAGGTAAAATCACTGAGCTTATTCTGTGTGCTTATTAACCCCTGAGGTCTCCCTTAGAAATTCTTTGGTTTTGGTTTGTAGAGTATTTCTCATATCATTCCTGAATGTCAGACAGATACCTAGTATGTGTATATAGAGGGAAGTACCACAGTGGATAAAAACAAGAGCTTTGGGTAAATGAGACTAAAATGAAGCCTCACTGAGCCTCAGTTTCCATGTTATATTATGGGGACTGTACCTTTTTTAGTGGGGTTATACATATTTAAGTGGGAGTGAAATGGTAGTTATCACTGATATTTTTAAGACTGGTTTTGATAGGACGGCTGGACATCTTGGTTTACTCGGGACAGTTTCAGTCTACCTCTCTTGCCTCAATTATCAATTAGTTAAGTTAGTTAAGTGAAAAACGCTCAGTTGTGTCTGACTCTTTGTGACCCCTGGACTATACAGTCCATGGAATTCTCCAGGCCAGAATACTGGAGTGGGTAGCCTTTCCCTTCTCCAGGGGATCTTCCCAACCCAGGGATCGAACCCAGGTCTCCCACATTGCAGGAGGATTCTTTGCCAGGTGAACCACAAAGGAAGCTCAAGAATACTGGAGTGGGTAACCTATCCCTTCTCCAGGGGATTTTCCCACCCAGGAATTGAACCAGGGTCTCCTGCATTGCAGGCAGATTCTTTACCAACTGAGCTATCAGGGAAGCTCTTATTATCAATACTCTCAAAATTATGCTGGTTTGGATGATAAATTTTTTATGGTCACACTGTATGTGGCAGATTCCTTCTTTACCTGGTACATCTGTCTGTGGTCCCACTAAATTGTTGCTCTCCTTGATGCCAGCACTTCCTGAGGAATGAGTGTGGCAGTTGGTATCCTGGGTTGGGAAATCCAGTGTTTTTATCTTTCTGCATCTTTATTCAAGTTGGGAACAAGAGACACTGAAAATTGTAGAACTGAGATGCAGTGGTATTGATGGTCACTTTTACTTATTAGTGACACTTCTGTCTTTTTCCTTCTCAGGAGGAGAAAGAAAATGCTAGTAGTGTACTGTTGTCAGGAGAGAAGCCTGAAATAAGTTGGTTCTCATGTGAAAGTTACATGTCATAATCTGAGAGACAAAAAGGCTTGAACAAAATCAGTGTTTTACATTCAGTCGCTTTGCTCTGTTACTGTAAGAAGTCATTCTCTGAGTTCCTCGTGTTGTGTGGTGGTGAGCCTGTCACTTCTTTTGTGTTTCATCATATTTTAGGTGGGTGTCATTGGATACCTGGAGGATCAAATCATGTCCCTGCACACTGAAATCATGGAGCTACAGAAGAGCCCCTACGGACGACGTCAGGGAGACTTGATGGAATCTCTGTAAGGGTGAAGTCATGTTCTTAGTGTTGGTGTCTGTAATTTTTGGTAGCAGATTATTCTTTGATTGTATTTCTGGAAGATTATATGTGGTTCTTTTCTATAGTTTTTCTTTCCACAAATAAATTGGCATCATATTTAAAAAGGAAGTTTTTTCCTAATCACAGGAAATTTTGGCAATAACTCTTCAGGTTGACGTTTACTATTTATTTATTTTTAAAAATCTTTTTATTTTATATTGGGGTTATATTATAGTTGATTACCAATGTTGTGATAGTTTCAAGTATGTAGCGAAGGGACTCAGCCGTATATATATACACCTATTCTTTTTCAAATTCTTTTCCATGACCTTTGCTTTTTAAATCGAAGCATCTTTTCATGTGAGTGTTAGTAATTTTTCAAGTATTTTAAGTTGCAGACTATTTCCCTACTTACCACACTTCTGGTTTAAGGAAGGTATCATTTATTAAATTCGCTAAAAAAGGTTAACTTCCTAAGTGTTTGGATTAGAAACTTCAGATTTTTTTTCTTTAATCACAGGACATAATTTTTTTCCATTTAAGTGTTTCTGGTGCAGAGATACTATATAAATGATGGTAGATCAGAGCAGATACTTAGTATATTAAACTTTGCATCTTAAGATCTTACTTATTACCCAGTGAAACACCCTGTAGAATATTCATTGGCAATATCAGAGCAGATACTTAGTATATTAAACTTTGCATCTTAAGATCTTGCTTATTACCCAGTGAAACACCCTGTAAAATATTCATTGGCAATATATAATTACTTGAAAATGGGGTCATTACTCTATTCAAATAATATTGTTCAAGTTGGAAATTATTAAAGTCATTAAACTATCTTCACTTTTAGAAACATGTTTTCTTTTTCATAGGGAACAGCGCGCAATTGATCTATATAAGCAGTTAAAGCACAGACCTTCAGGTAAGACACTTTCACAGTATACAGAGACATTTTAGGAAACCATCACTAGCTTAACAAATCTGTGAAACTGGATTTTAAGCAAGCCACAGAATAAATTCCAGTTTTGGTATTGCCACTGAGATGTTTAGGGGCTTCCCTAGTGGCTCAGTTGGTAAAGAATCTGCCTGCAATGCAGGAGACCTGTGTTCAGTCCCTGGGTCACAAAGTTCCCCTGGAGAAGGGAGTGACAAACCACTCCAGTATTCTTGCCTGGAGAATTCCATGGACAGAGGAGCCTGGCAGGCTACAGTCCATGGGGTGGCAGAGTAGGACATGATTGAGCAACTGACACTTCAACTTCACATTGAGATGTTTATGGTACAACAGCATTTAAGTCTGTGAGAATTTAAGAAATTAGGAAGGCAAAGTAATAAAGTTTGAAATAGAAAAAAATTTTTTTAATATATTTATTTTTAATTGAAGGATAATTGCTTTACAGTATTGCATTGGTTTCTGCCAAACATTAACATGAAACAGCCATAGGCTTACCCATGTGCCCTCCCACTTGAACATCCCTCCCACCTCCCTCCCCATCCAACCTCTCTAGGTTGTTACCGAGCTCTGGTTTGAGTTCCTGAGTCATACAGCAAATTCCCATTGGTTATCTATTTTACATATCAGATCAGATCAGCCGCTCAGTTGTGTCCGACTTTTTGCGACCCCATGAATCGCAGCACGCCAGGCCTCCCTGTCCATCACCAACTCCCGGAGTTCACTGAGACTCACGTCCATCGAGTCAGTGATGCTATCCAGCCATCTCATCCTCTGTCGTCCCCTTCTCCTCCTGCCCCCAATCCCTCCCAGCATCAGAGTCTTTTCCAATGAGTCAACTCGTCGCATGAGGTGGCCAAAGTACTGGAGTTTCAGCTTTAGCATCATTCCTTCCAAAGAAATCCCAGGGCTGATCTCCTTCAGAATGGACTGGTTGGATCTCCTTGCAGTCCAAGGGACTCTCAAGAGTCTTCTCCAACACCACAGTTCAAAAGTTTCCATGTTACTCTCTCCATACCTCCCACCCACTCCTTCTCCGCATCCCCCCGGCCAACCTAGCCATGTCCATAAGTCTGTTCATAATGTCTGTGTCTCCTTGCTAATTTGCAAATAGGTTTTTCAGTACCATCTTTCTATGTTCCATATATATGTGTTCAGTTCAGTCGCTCAGTCATGTCTGACTCTTTGTGACACCATGGACTACAGCATGCCAGGCCTCCCTGTCCATCACCAACTCCCGGAGTTTACTTAAACTCAGGTCCATTGAGTCGGTAATGCCATCCAACCGTCTCATCCTCTGTCGTCCCCTTCTCCTCCCGCCTTCAATCTTTTCCAGCATCAGGGTCTTTTCAAATGAGTCAGTTCTTCACATCAGGTGACCAAAGTATTAGAGTTTCAGCTTTAGCATCAGTCCTTCCAATGAATATTCAGAACTGATCTCCTTTAGGATGGACTGGTTGGATCTCCTTGCAGTCCAAAGGACTCTCAAGAGTCTTCTCCAACACCACTGTTCAAAAGAATCAATTCTTTGGTGCTCAGCCTTCTTCACAGTCCAACTCTCACATCTGTGCATGACTACTGGAAAAACCACAGCTTTGACTAGACGGACCTTTGTTGGCAAAGCGATGTCTCTGCTTTTTAATAAGGTGTCTAGGTTGGTCATAACTTTTCTTCCAGGGAGCAAGCATCTTTTAATATTGTGGCTACAGTCACCATCTGTGGTGATTTTGGAGCCTCCCAAAATAAAATCTGTCACTGTTTCCATTGTTGCCCCATCTATTTCCCATGAAATGGTGGAAGCAGATGCCATGATCTTAATTTCCTGAATGTTGAGTTTTAAGCCAATTTTTTCACTCTCCACTTTCACTTTCATCTAGAGGTTCTTTAGTTCTTCTTCGCTTTCTGCCATAAGGGTGGTGTCATCTGCATATCTGAGGTTATTGGTATTTCTCCTGGCAGTCTTGATTCTAGCTTGTGCATCATCCAGCCCAGTATTTCTCATGATGTACTCTGCACATAAGTTAAATAAGTAGGGTGACAATATACAGCCTTGATGTACTCCTTTCCCAATTTGGAAGCAGTCTGTTCTGTGTCCAGTTCTAACTGTTGCTTCTTGACCTGCATACAGATTTCTCAAGAGGCAGGTCAGGTGGTCTAGTATTCCCATCTCTTAAAGAATTTTCCACAGTTTGTTGTGATCCACACAGTCAGAGGCTTTAGCATAATCAGTAAAGCAGAAGTAGATATATATGTTAATGTATGATCATTGTTTTCTCTTTCTGACTTAATTCACTCTGTATAATGGGCTCTAGGTTCATCTACCTCATTGGGACTGACTCAGATGTGTTCCTTTTTATGGCTGAGTAATATTCCCTTGTATATATGTACCACAGCTTCTTTATCCATTCATCTGTCAGTGGACGTTGGATTGCTTCTATGTCCTAGCTATTATAAATAGAGCTGCAATGAACATGGGTTACATGTGTATTTTTCAATTTTGATTTCCTCAGGGTACATGCCTAGTAGTGGAATTGCTGGGTCATATGGTGTTTTTATTCCTAGTTTTATAAGGAATCTCCGTACTGTTCTCCATAGTCGTGGTATCAATTTGCATTCCCACCAGCAGTGCAAGGGGGTTCCCTTTTCTCCACACCCTCTCCAGCATTTATTGTTTGTTGGTTTTTTGATGATGGCCATTCTGACAAGAGTGAGGTGATATCTCATTGAAGTTTTGATTTGCATTTCCCTAATAATGAGTGATATTTCAATTTAAGTCTGAATTTGGCAATAAGGAGTTCATGATCTGAGCCACAGTCAGCTCCTGGTCTTGTTTTTGCTGACTGTATAGAGCTTCTCCATCTTTGGCTGCAAAGAATATAATCAGTCTAATTTCGATGTTGACCATCTGGTGATGTCCATGTGTAGAGTCTTCTCTTGTGTTGTTGGAAGAGGGTGTTTGCTATGACCAGTGTGTTCTCTTGGCAAAACTCTGTTAGCCTTTGCCCTGCTTCATTCCGTACTCCAAGGCCAAATTTGCCTGTTACTCCAGGTGTTTCTTGACTTCCTACTTTTGCATTCCAGTCCCCTACAATGAAAAGTCCCCTTATGGCAGAAAGTGAAGAAGAACGAAAAAGCCTCTTGATGAAAGTGAAAGAGGAGAGTGAAAAAGTTGGCTTAAAGCTCAACATTCAGAAAACTAAGATCATGGCATCTGGTCCCATCATTTCATGGCAAATAGATGGGGAAACAGTGTCAGACTTTATTTTTTGGAGCTCCAAAATCACTGCAGATGGTGATTGAAGCCATGAAATTAAAAGACGCTTACTCCTTGGAAGGAAAGTTATGACCAACCTAGATAGCATATTTAAAAGCAGAGACATTCCTTTGCCAACAAAGGTCCGTCTAGTCAAGGCTATGGTTTTTCCAGTGGTCATGTATGGATGTGAGAGTTGGACTGTGAAGAAATCTGAGTGCCGAAGAATTGATGCTTTTGAACTGCAGTGTTGGAGAAGACTCCAAGGAGATCCAACCAGTCCATTCTAAAGGAGGTCAGTCCTGGGTATTCTTTGGAAGGAATGATGTTAAAGCTGAAACTCCAGTACTTTGGCCACCTCATGCGAAGAGTTGACTCATTGGAAAAGACTCGGATGCTGGGAGGGATTGAGGGCAGGAGGAGAAGGGGACGACAGAGCATGAGATGGCTGGATGGCATCACCGACTCGATGGACGTGAGTCTCAGTGAACTCCGGAAATTAGTGATGGAAAGGAAGGCCTGGTGTGCTGCGATCCATGTGGTCGCAAAGAGTCGGACACGACTGAGCGACTGAACTGAACTGAACTGAATAATGAGAGATGTTGAGCATCTTTTCATGTGTTTATTAGCCATCTGTATGTCTTCTTTGGAGAAATGCCTCTTTAGGTCTTTTGCCCATTTTTTGATTAGGTTGTTTGTTTTTCTAGTATTGATTTGTATGAGCTGCTTATATATTTTTGAAATTAGTCCTTTGTCAATTGTTTCATTTGCTATTTTTCCCATTCTGAGGGTTGTCTTTTCATCTTGTTTATAGTTTCACCTTGTTTATGTTTATAGTTTATGTTTTTTGCTGTGCAAAAGCTTTTAAGTTTAATTAGGTCCCACTTGTTTATTTTGAAATAGAGAAAATTTTAAAGGGAAGTAAAAGGAAGGAACGAAAGAGAAAAAAGGAACTCGGAATAAGGGAAAGAGGAAGCAAGAAAATGTGTGGAAAGATGTAAAAAAAGAGAAAGAAAGAAATGCGGCTTAAAATTAAAGAGATTGGAAATAATTTGAGGCTGTGGGTTCAGGTGTGGAATGGTCAGAGGGATGCCCATATGCTAAGCCAAAACAGTGTACTTTGAAAATGATGCCTTCCTCTGCACCTGGTCACTGGTTGCTTATTTCATTGACAAAACTGTTCATTTCTGTTGAACATCTGCTGAATACAGAGCATGTTCTGATGGTAAGTGCACTGGACTGAGAATTGCATGCATGTTCAGTCATGTCCAACTCTTTTTGACCCCACAGACTGTAGCCCACCATGCTCCTTTGCTTCATGGGGTTTTTCCAGAATGAATACTGGACAGGGTTGCCATTTCCTCCTCCAGGGGATCTTCCAACCCAGGGATTGAACCCATGTCTCCTAAGTCCCCTGCATTACTGGAGAATTCTTTACAGCTCAGCCACCAGGGAAGCACCTGGATTGAGAATTAGAAGGCTTTAATTCTAAATTGGGCACTTTATTGAGCAAATAACTTTTTTTCTGGTATCTCATTTCCCTCTTCTGCAAAATGGGGTAGGAATCTAACTTTCCTAACTCAGTGACTATATATGGCATTATATTTGACAGGATGTTTGTGAAAGTGCCTGAAAACTATAGACTATTATGTATGTGCAAGATATTATCCTTCAGTTAAAAACTGATCTGTTTTGAAGGATTAGGGAAGAACTAAAAGGTGACGTCTGTGCCCTGATTTGTTAGATACTGAAATTGTAAACAAATAAAACCATAACTCTTACACCTTAAAATTACAAACACATGCAAATATTAAATAGTATGTAACAAATAATAAAATCTCCTCTACATTGGTTTTTATTGTAGTGGAATTCGTTCAGTTAATTTCTACAAACATGTATGAGATATATATACAATAGGCATCTAACCCTGTTTGGGAGTCTTGGTTGGTTAGAGGAGGTTTCCTGCAGGAGACAACATCTGAGATGAGCCTTAAAGGATAAATAGCAGTAGCTTAGTGAAAGAAGGTATATATGAAAGAGTATATATACTCTTATGTATGCAAGTATAATAGGGAAAGACACATCCATGTAGCAGTTAGCATGTTTGAGGAAATGTATTGTGACTGGATTATAGAGTTTCAGAAGGAGAAATGTGACTGGATCGCAAAGGATCTGGCATGTCATAGTAACAGTTTTGGATTTCATCATGATGACAAAGAAAAACCCTAAAAAGGTATAATCAGGAGAATGGCATGTTCAGATTAGCATTTTAGAAATACTGCATTGGTAACATTGTGGATAATGGATTAAAGTGTGGCTGGGATAGAGGCATTCATCAATCATGAGGTTGTTGAGTAATTGTGGCACAGGATAAGGTAGGACATGAACTAAAGCAGAGAGCCTGAACTGTGGCAGTGGGGAGTGCTAGTGAAGAAGAGGAGGATAAAGGCAAGAGAGAGATTTAGGAAGTAGAACTGATAATATTGGGTAATGGATTGTATATGGGTGGAAGGAGATGGGATAGAGAGTCATGGATGCCTGCCAAGTTTCTGGCTGGAGTAGTTAGGTGCTCTTAGCACCCAGTTCTAGTGGGTGAGGACCACTCACCATGATAGGAAGTATAGGAAAGATAACAGGCTTAATGGGAAAAGAACATGGGTTCATTTTTGTACATGTTGATGTTAAGGTGTCAGTGGAACATTTAAATAAGATGGAAAATAGTAGATATGTGTGTATGTATATATAAACATACATGCTATGCTAAGTCACTTCAGTCGTGTCCGACTCTGTGCGACCCCATAGACGGCAGCCCACCAGGCTCCCCCGTCCCTGGGATTCTCCAGGCAAGAACACTGGAGTGGGTTGCCATTTCCTTCTCCAATGCATGAAAGTGAAAAGTGAAAGTGAAGTCGCTCAGTCGTGTTCGACTCCTAGCAACCCCATGGACTGCAGCCTACCAGGCTCCTCCATCCATGGGATTTTCCAAGCAAGAGTACTGGAATGGGGTGCCATTGCCTTCTCTGTATAAACATACGTACATATACATATATACATGTGTATTGTGTGTACATATATATGAATGTATTGAACATGGATTTAGTGGAGAAGTCCAGACTAGATATTTAGCTGGTTTGAGAGTAATTAGCCATAGGAATAAAGTGATCGTCTTGTATAAATATATTGATTAAGATAACCAAGGATGGATCTAGAGAATATCAACATTCAAGAAATGGCTAGAAGCAGAGGAGCGTACAAAAAGATTGAGGAATGACTTGAATGTGTAGCAGGAATGATACGATGGGAGTAGGACAGAGAGTTTCAAGAAGAACGTGATCAGGGTGAAATGCTAGAGATGTGGGTAATAAAAATGATAATGAAAATATCTATCGGACTTGGTAGTTTGGACATGATTGGTGATCTTGGTAAAATAATGGCCTTTTGGGAACAGAACTAGATTGTAGTGGGCTGAGGACAGAGTGGGATAGGAGGAAATGGAGAAGTTAGTCTAGATCAGCAGTTCTCAAAAGTATAGCTCATGAACCCCTGAGGATCTGCAAAGGATCCTTTTAAGAGGAGTCAGTGAAGTCAAAACTGTTTTCACAATACTAGAATGTTATCTGCCTCTTAACTATGTTGATATTTTCACTGATGCTGCAAAAACATTGGTGGGTAAACAGCTTGCACCCTGCTTAGCATGAATGAAGGCACTAGCACCAAAGTATGCTCGTAGTCACTGATTTTCACCAATGTGGGTTCATAGTTAAAAAAAAGCCAGTTTCATTTAAAAGTATCCTTGATAAGGCAATAAAAATTCTAAAGAAATTTCAACCCTTGGGTATATGTCTTTTTAATATTCTCTGTGACAAAATGGAAAGTACTCATAAAGTGCTTCTGTTACATGCTGAGGTGTGAAAGTGAAAGTCACTCAATCGTATCTGTTTGTGACCCCATGGACTATACAGTCCATGGAATTCTCCAGGCCAGAATACTGGAGTGGGTAGCCTTTCCCTTCCCCAGGGGATCTTCCCAACCCAGGGATCAAACACAGGTCTCGCGCACTGCAGGCGGATTCTTCACCAGCTGAGCCACAAGGGAAGCCCAAGATTACTGGAGTGGGTAGCCTATCCCTTCTCCAGGGGATCTTCCTGACCCAGGAATCGAACTGGGGTCTCCTGCAAGCGGATTCTTTACCAACTGAGCTATGAGGGAAGCCCTGCTGAGGTATGATGGCTGTCCTAAGGAAAACCACATCAGCAGTTGTTGACATTGCTTGTGGACCAGCCTGTTTAACCAAACACCATTTTTACTTGGAACAATGATCATCAGATAAACTGTGATTCTTCAGATTTGGGTATGTGGCAGATATTTTCTAAAAATTAATGGAGCATGACCTGTCACTTGAAGGATAAAAAAAAACAATATTAGTTGTCAATGATAAAATTCCATGTTTCAAGCAAAAAATTAGAATGTAGGAAAACGTCTATCCATCATCCAAAATTTGTCAGCTTCTCAATACTTAAATACTTTTATGATCAGATTGGTAGTGTTATTAAAAAGATTTGCAAAAATGTAAAATAATGCCAATACTCTCACTAAATTTTTTGAGGAAAATACAGTTATTTTGGATTAAAATGTTTTAATAATGAATTTATGTTATTTTTAATGAATAAATAAATATCTTTATATTTCTCAGTTTAATTCCTAAAAAACCCTGGGGTTCTTAAGGATTTTTGAGTGTAGGTGTCCTGAGACCAGTCAGTTTGAAACCTGGTTATCTAGGCTATTCTTTCCTGAAGCTTGGCTGTTAAGGAACAAAAAGAGATGAGCAGCTCAGAGAGATTGAAGAATGAAGGGAAGTCAATTTTCAGAAGAAAGACTTAAGCTTGTTTGTGCACTTGGGGCCAAAAGCCTGTGGAGAGGGAAGTCTCTGAACAACTTTGAGGGGCTGACTCCAGAGAATAGTGGGGAGGGGTTGGGCATGTTGCTCCTGATCTTAGAGAGGGAGATGTGTGTGGATATAGACACTTCTCTGGGTATAGGGAGTGAAAGGTATGAATCTTACTGCTTTATAGCCTCCTATCCCAAAGTAAGATGTTGGGTTAACTGTAATAGAAGAGATGTGACATCATAGATTTAAGGAGTATGCTAAACGAGTATGCTTTTGAAAGCTGGTGTGTTCAGTGATAGATGTTGCTGGTCCAGGATATTTATTCAGAATCCAGAGCAGAAGTGAAAACCTGTGAATTAGTTAGGACAGCAGAAAGAATGAAAGTATAATTGTTTTGATGGTAATGTTTAGTATCTTGGATACAGAAAACTGATAGAGCAAGTGGTTAGACTGATCTAGGGTTAGGATGTTGCTGACAATAAGGGGACAGAAAAGTTGAAAATAATGACCAAAAAAATGATAGAAGCTAGAGTAAAATACTGAAATTTAAGATTTCAAATAGAGCAAGGATAACTTTTTTCCTTTAATCAGTATTCATTACCCTCCATCTCCTGACCAATGAATCACATATTGTAGATGAAGATATATGGGAAAAGGCAATGGCAACCCACTCCTGTACTGTTGCCCGGAAAATCCCATGGATGGAGGAGCCTGGTAGGCTGCAGTCCATGGGGTCGCTAAGAGTCAGGCACGACTGAGCGACTTCACTTTCACTTTCCACTTTCATACATTGGAGAAGGAAATGGCAACCCACTCCAGTGTTCTTGCCTGGAGAATCCCAGAGATGCGGGAGCCTGGTAGGCTGCAGTCCATGGGGTTGCACAGAGTCGGACATGACTGAAGCAACTTAGCGGCAGCAGCAGCAGATGAAGATATATAAAATTCCATCCATTGACTCAGTCAAATTAACTTTCCACAGTCATTGATAAAATTTGTTTGGGTTATTCTTACAAAATCTTTGCAGTAGTCACAGGTATCAGTGTATCACAGGGCCTAGAAATAAATTTGCTATCCAAAGTTATCCAAAGAACTGATGGTCACCTCAACTGACAAGTTGTGACAAGAAGTTTTGTCTGTTGGGTTATATAATCATACTTGAGGTATATGGTCTTTGGTGCCTTTTCCAGTTCAGAGTTGACTTGAGATTCTTGTTCACCTGCAAATGATGAAAACCACCTTTCCCCATGCTTTATGTTGGAGTAGGTTAAAGTTCTGAGGTCGTTGACCATCTAAAAGAGCTATATGCCTTATAGTTATATGGCAAAGCTGTTGGGCTTGATCTGTGGGATTTATTAACAAGTGCTGTTTGGAGAGAAGCCTTTTGGGAGTCTCTGTCTTTGGTTGTTTTTGAGGGAGAGAGAGAGAAAAAGGTGTTGGGACTAAAGCTGAGTACTCGGGAAGGTCTTCACAGTTCTAACACAGGACACAACTTTTCAAAAATCTCTTTTGATATTCCTTTCATAGTAAAATGTGGGTAGCATCAGTAGCCATTTCTTGGGACTCCTGTGAGTATTAAATGAGAAAACTGTAAGTAGATAATAGCATATAATAATAATAATAGTTTTGCATTCAAGATTAATTATTGTCTGGGGAAATGCCAGCATGATCCATGACCAAACTTCAAATTTTTTAAAACTTAAATACCATTTTTTGAAACATAACAGTTAATACTAGTTTTGGGTTTGCTTTATTTAAAAAGGTGGCATCTCCTATAATGGTAGAACTCACTGTGACCACCATCCCACCACCATCCCATTTGAGGATCTTTGTCAGCTGCCAGTTTACTTTGAGATGTCACACTGCCCTCAAACTGAACTTTCAAGATGTCTGCAGGTCCTTTTATGCATCAGATTTGGCTTAAGTTGACCAGCTTTTTTCAGTGTTTTCATGGGTATAAACAGATGGATAAACATGAAATTTCAAGCAACCTAGCTGGAACTCCTGAGTCAGTTAAAGTTTGATGAACTATCGTACTGCTTCTAAATAAATTATGTTAGTCATCTAAGAAAAATTGATCTCATGTCCAGAAAGCTGCATATATGTCTGGGGCTTGAATTAGCCAAGATAATTCTTCTTAAAACAGAAAAGATACAATGTCTTTGAATACACAGTGATAAATCTGTGTATACATTGTTGTTGTTCAGTCTCTAAGTCCTGTCCAACTCTTTGTGACCCCACAGAGTACCTCACACCAGGCTTCCCTGTCTTTCACTATCTCCCAGAGTTTGCTCAAACTCACGTCCATTGAGTCAGTGATGCCATCCAACCATCTCATCCTCTGTCGCCCCCTTTTCCTGCTGCCTTCAGTCTTTCCCAGCATCAGGGTCTTTTCTAATGAGTCAGTTCTTCACGTCAGATGACCAAAGTATTGGAGCTCCAACATTAGTCCTTCCAATGAATATTCAGGGTTGATTTCCTTTAGGATTGCCTGGTTTCATCTCCTTGCTGTCCAAAGGATTCTCAAGAGTCTTCTCTAGCACCACAATTCGAAAGCATCAATTCTTCAGCGCTCAGCCTTCTTTATGGTCTAACTCTCACATCCATACATGACTCCTGGAAAAACTGTAGCTTTGACTATAATGGACCTTTGTTGGCAAAAGTGATGTCTCTGATTTTTAATACTCTGTCTAGGTTTGTCATAGCTTTTCTTCCAAGGAGCAAGCATCTTTTAATTTCGTGGGTACAGTCACCATCCACAGTGATTTTTGGAGCCCATGAAAATAAAATCTGTCACTGTTTCCATTGTTTTCCCATCTGTTTGCCATGAAGTGATGGTACTGGATGCCATGATCTTAGTTTTTTGAATGTTGAGTTTTAAGTCAGCTTTTTCACTTTCCTCTTTCACCCTCATCCTCTCTAATTCTTTAATTCCTCTTTGCTTTGTCATTAGAGTGGCATCATCTGCATATCTGAGATTGTTGATATTTCTCCTGGCAATCTTGATCCCAGCTTGTGAGTCATCCATCCTGGCATTTCGCATGATGTACTCTCCATATAATTTAAATAAGCAGGGTGACAATATATAGCTGTGACTCCTTTCCCAATTTGGAACCAGTCCATTGTTCCATGTCCGGTTCTAACTGTTGCTTCTTGGCCTGGAGACAGGTAATGGTCTGATGTTCCCATTTCTTGAAGAATTTTCCACGGTTGTGATCCACACAGTCAAAGGCTTTAGCATAGTCAACGAAGCAGATTTTTTTTGGGAATTGCTTTTTCTGTGAATGAGTGGATGTTGCCATTTGATCTCTGGTTCTCTCTGCCATTTCTAAATTCAACTTTTACATCTGGAAGTTCTCAGTTCATGTACTATTAAAGCCTAGCTTGAAGGATTTTGAGTATTACCTTGCCAACATGTGAAATGAGCACAATTATACATTAGTTTGAAGCATTGCCTTTCTTTGGGATTGGAATGAAAACTGACCTATTCCAGTTCTGCAGCCACTGCTGAGCTTTCCAAATTTGCTAGCATATTGATGCAGCACTTTAGCAGCAGCATCTTTTAGGATTTTAAATAGCTCAGCTGGAATTCCATCACCTCCACTAGCCTTGTTGGTAATGCTTCCTAAGGCCATTTGACTTCACACTCCAGGATGTTCTAGGTGAGTGACCACATATCATGGTTTTCTGGGTCATGAAGACCTTTTTTGTATAGCATTCTGTGTATTCTTGCCACCTGGGGCTTCCCTGATGACTCAGATGGTAAAGAATCTGCCTGTAATGCAGGACATCTGGGTTTGATCCCTTGATTGGTAAGATCCCCTGGGGAAGGGAATGGCTACCCAATTCAGTTTTCTTGCCTGGAAAATCCATGGACAGAGGAGCCTGGCAGACTACGGTCCATGGGGTTGCAGAGTCAGACAGGACTGAGCAACTAACACTTTGACTTTCATGTATGCATTATATACACACACAGACAGACTTTGTTTTTAGTTATATGATTATTATAGATATATAATCTTAAAACTTTTTATACTAATTTAGTTTTGAAATTAAATGGAGATGTTAATTATTTAAAACTAGTTTCAGATTTTCAGGAATTTTCTGTTTAGGGCTGGTTTGTTTCATGCAGAAGAGAGGTTATACCTACTGACTGAGTTCTTTTATAGATCACTCCTACAGCGACAGCACGGAGATGGTGAAGATCATTGTGCATACTGTGCAGAGTCAGGACCGGGTTCTCAAGGAGCTGTTTGGTCATCTGAGGTAGAAATATTGTTTTATTTCCTACTAAAAAGCCAGGGAACTTGAGCCAGGTTCCTTTTAAAACGTAATACCCCTTTCTGGTTAAATATACTAGACCCAGGAAAAGTACTGGCAGTACGCTGCAGAACTTAGCCATAGCTGCATGCATTTAGTGTCCTCTCTGTGTGCACTGCTTTGCAGATCAGTCACTAAATCTGTGCTGATTGTGACTCATTCCCCCAGCTGGGTTTGGGAGTATGGGGTACAGTCTTGGGGGATATGTAAGTGTCTGACACAGATTTTACCTCTCCAGCAAGTTGTTGGGCTGTAAGCAGAAGATTATTGATCTACTGCCCAAGGTGGAAATGGCCCTCAGTAACATCAAAGAAGCTGACAGTACTGTCATGTTTATGCAGGGGAAGAGGCAGAAAGAAATATGGCATCTCCTTAAAATTGCCTGTGTAAGTAATTTTTAATATGAATTATTTAATATGACACTAATTTGTTGATATTCCCTGCAAAAGGGTTTTTTATCAGCATGATTTCTGTCCTCTTGAAGACATATGTATTTTATGTTGGGTTGATGTTCATGTTCTTTGCTTGGTGTCTCACTAGGGATTCAGATATAGGACTTCATGATCATCCTTCATTCTCTCTCTCCTTTCTAGTCTCCTGTTTTTATACTCCTCCCAACCTTAGACCACTGTGGTCACCCAACCCAACTTGGGGATAGATGTGCCTGGCTGATTTGAAAAACCAGCCCTTTGTTCAACTGGAACAAAGTAGAATGGAAGGATGGATACATCTGATTTTAGTCAATGAAGAAAGAGGTCCAGGACAGGATAATTAGTAGGGTGTGTAACAGTGGAGATAGTTTTGTACAGAAATACTCTGGTTGTACATAAAAGTAGTGATAGAAATGTGTCTTAGGAATATGAATGCATGAAGGTGCTTGCCTGTAATTTTATTTTTTTCCTTCAGACTCAGAGTTCTGCTCGGTCCCTTGTAGGATCCAGTCTAGAAGGTGTAACCCCTCAGCTGCCCCCAACTTCAGCAGAACGTGAACATCCTCTGTCATGCGTGGTAACTCCTCAAGATGGGTGGGTTCACTTTGTTACAATAGATAGTTGTGTGTTCAAGAGTAGTGGTGGGAATGAGACAGTAGAGTGAAGTGGTTAAGACATAGTCTTCACTGCCTTATAGACCAGGATTGAATCCTGATTGTCCCTTTGTAATAACCCTACACAATTAACTTGACTGTTTCAATGTTCACATTTCCTCACCTGTAAAATGGGAAGTGCTATGAAAATTCAGCTAGACAGTATATATAAAATGCTTGGGAAGTGAATCTTCAGCAAATATTACTTCTTATTAGCTCAATCCAAGTTCTAAGTTCTTTTTCTATTATTGACTTACTAAACCTTGTGCTAAGTCACTTCAGTCGTGTCTGACTCTGTGTGACCCCAGAGACGGCAGCCCACCAGGTTCCCCCGTTCCTGGGATTCTCCAGGCAAGAACACTGGAGTGGGTTGCCATTTCCTTCTCCAATGCATGAAAGTGAAAAGTGAAAGTGAAGTCGCTTAGTTGTGTCTGACTCTGTGCGACCCCATAGATGGCAGCCCACCAGGCTCCTCTGTCCATGGGATTTTCCAGGCAAAAGTACTGGAGTGGGGTGCCATTGCCTTCTCCGATTAAACCTTGTAGCCATACTTTATTCCTAAATTTATCATTTATCTCTAAGAATTTATGCTATCTTTTTGCAGTTGTCATTTTAGGGCCTTTGATCACCCCTGTAATGGAATTAAGTTTAATGTACTCATTTTATAACTTAGTATTCTTAAAATCAGACTTTTTTCAAGTGCCTTAAATCGTTTTTGGAAACAACTCAAGTTTGAAGTCCTATATTTTCTTTTAATTCCTACTCTTCTGCTAAAAGCTGAATGACTATCCATTTCTGTTATTTTTCTCAGCATGAGATGTGCCGTATCCAGAGCCAGTGGCTCTTTGCTAGCTTGTGTATTGTCGCTTTTCTTACAACTCATGGAGACCTCTACAGTACCAGCATTTCCTGGAAGCTCTGCCCATAATTAGTTTTGCAGAGGTGCAGCCGTGTAACATCACTGCTCAGGAGGTCAGCAGCTGCACATTCTGTACTCTGCTTTTATGAGAGAAAAGCACATGGCAGGAAGGCAAGCTGATACCAGGTATTTTATCTTCTTAAAGAAAGCAAGTTCTAGGGTATATTTTAGGGTCATTATACATTTGGCCCAAGGTAATACATCCAGGGCCAATTAGGAAATATTTCATTAATCAGAATTGATACAAATAAAGTTTAATATCTTTTTGCTTTCATTAGAGATACTTGGGTTTATTAGAGAATGCAAATGGTTGCAAATATTACGTCTATACAAGTGATTTTCAGTGTGAGGTTATGATGGTTTGCAAAAATATATTTACCAGGAATTTTAAAATACATTTTCCAAAAGGAAAACTGGTTTCAGTAATAATATACCTGTGGTACTTAACCACCAAGGATTGGGGACTGTTGACCTCAATTTTTCTATCTGTTGGATAAGCTGAATGAGAATTTAGTTCTAAGCTAACAGTGACCATCTTCCATGGCCTGGAATTGGTTCTACTAGGGTAGGGACTGAGAGTTAGTAAAAGGTAAGGATGGAGGACATATGGAAGAGGAAAGTACAGAAGATAGAAATCAGATTCAGGATTGTCTTCAAATTTCCAAGGATACTTCTTGGTTCTTGGCAGCTCCCCTGTCACAGTTTTCTTCTGCTGTCATCAGGAATCAGCTTGCTTTTCTTTTTCATTGCTGTCATCTATATTTTCCACAGTTTTTTTCACCTTCCCTAATCTTTGCAGAAAAGATAGTTTATCTTTTCTATCTCTTCTCCTACATTTGTGTCTCAAAAGTAAGCATGCTAATGTTTTTACTACTGGCAAGGAAAAGGAAATGTTCCAGAAACAAAAAAAGATCTTTCATCTGGCTGTGCCACAGGATCTCTTTTTCCCCGAGTGAGCATTTTCAGGGGGGGAAAGTTGTATATAAGTGCCACTTATATTTCAGAGGAAAATCAGATTGGCGTTATAGTGGACTCCTTATCATTAGAGCTGGGCAGAGGCAGCAGCCTGGAGTAACAAACAGGACTCTGCCTCTGGGTGGGAGGGATGAGCAAACTGAAGACAACAGGAATCAGCTGCATTGGGTTGCTGGGTTGTGGTGGTGTAGGAAGAGCAGTATCATCCTGACCCTGAAGATCAGAAAGTAGAGGAAATTTATATGCCCTTTTGCTTTCATTCCACAGGGAGACTTTAGCACAAATGATAGAAGAAAATTTGAACTGTCTTGGCCATTTAAGCACTATTATTCATGAAGCAAATGAAAAACAGGGCAACAATATGATGGTAAGTTTTATATGAATATGAATGTGTTTTAAGTGTGTTGGGTGCAAAGGGTTTAACTTTCCATGCTGGACTTATCTGGTGTTTGGCATTCCGTTGGGGAATAGAACTCAGAGGAAAGAGCATTTGAGGAATGCTTAACCTCAACTCCCCATCTTCTCTTACTCATGGATATACTAGGATTATGCCATCAGTAATCTTTAATAGCATTTTTGGTCAAGTTAAATGATTGGTGAGCTTTCTTTGCAGTGTGACCACTGAAATCAAATGGTCTGTACTTTTTTGCTTCTGCAGTCAGTTTTCCCCAGTAAGATGGGGCATAATTTGTACTGTATTTCAAATATCGTAACTGTTGTGTGCAAAATGAATAATGTTAATATGGTTATTAACAGAAGTGTTTTTATGAAGATTTGATTGCTATGAATTATTGATTTGTTAAAACTTGGAGAAACTACAATAAAATATTTACTGAATTAACTTTTACTATATTTAGTCTTGATATTAATTCTTTGTTATTTCCTCTTTCATTATTTGCTTCAAATATCTGAAAACTCTTTGAAATTTTTTTGTTGTTGTCAGTAGAAATTAAGGTAAACTAAACTCTTTAATTGTAACTTATTTGTGCTTTCGGTTTTTCAACTTTTGATTATAAAATCTCCAAATAAACAGAAAACTTGCAAAAATGAACACCCACATACCTATTGCTTAGAGTCTACATCTAATGGTAACTTTTTCATGCCTGGTTTTAGAGTCTTGATTGGAGTTGGTTAACAGAATGACTTGCCACTTAGAGACTCTCCTGAAACCTATGAAGTTGTTGCTGTACATGTTGGACATTTGTTTTTCTCCTATGAAACCATTCTTCAAATACCAGTCAATGGAAGAAATGACTATGATCAGAAGCTCCACATGATTTTACAGCATAATAGTTTGACTGTGGGTAATTTTAACTTCTGAACAGATAGAATTTTATGAGTCAGTGGACTTAAATCCATTTGTCTTCAAACCTGGTAAAACATTAATTATTTAACTGATTCTTTCAACATTTAACTTTTGGGCATAAGGCCAAAATAATGTATACAGAGAAGAAAATCTCAACATGTATTCTAAGTAAAAAAGTGTTTGCCTGTGTTTCTGTGGAAGACACTGCTTGTGTTGTACTTGTGTTGCACTTAACAGTGCTCTTCCCAGCATCATAAAAGAGTTTAATCCCATTTTCCATTTTCCTGCACATTTGATTGTATCCCTTTCCTAGGAAAGGGACTGTGCATTTGTGCCTTTAATACCAGTTGATTCTTCCAAATCTTGTTAAGTGTGCTCTGTGTATATGTATTTAAGATGTACATTTAATAATATCAAAGAGAAGATGACTGTTAATTTATAATGTATTTGAAAGCTTATCTGTGTTTTCATTTGTAAAAATGGGTCTTTTAAGGAATCTTTCATGTCTTGTGATACAAATTTATAAAGATCTGCATTCCTTATCTGTAATTCCAAAATCAAAAAATCTTTGAAAACAAGATTTTTCATAAGATTGATGACAAAATTCATCTGCTTGCACATCCAACAAGAACTGACATTGAGTCTACTTATCCCATTTAGTGTGAATATTCTTTTGCTGCAGAAATATTACTGTGTTTGATTGTTTGGGGGAAGGGTGCTGCCACAGACCCTGCCTGAGGTTTATGTAGTTTGGTATATGCACTGAATAACCTTTCTAAAATCTGAAATTTTCATAATTCTGAAGCATCTGGCCCCAAGGGTTTCAAGACTAGATTGGGTGCCTTCAAGATGGTATGGCCGCAGACTGGGTTTCAGATAAAGGATTGTGGATCTATCGTCTGTTAAATAATTTAGAAGGTATTACTTGTTTTAAAAATGTGAAGTGCTTTTGTATTCTAGACAGTTTTTCACTTTGTGTATTAAACAATTTTTAAATTACTTTTTGAATCTCTATTCATTAAAATCAGATTGTAGCAGAATAATTGAATATGCTTTGAGAAAATGTGAAGGTTCCATGAAGCAGAGTTGGAGCACAGAGTAACAAAACAGGCTTTTAGTGTACTTAGGAATGAAACAGACTTACGGTAAAGGCAGTATTAGGTAGCTTCTTTAATATAGTCTTTTCTCCTGACATGGCCTGTCATCACTATTTGTTTCTAAAAACTATGCTTATACCATGTCCTAAAAACTGCTCTCAGTTACGCCATCCCCATTTTTGCTAATAGTGTCATTTTCCCAGTCATCTCAGTTTGAGACCTTGGGATTGTCTTCACCTAACTTTTTAGTCAACTGCTACTACTGTTTCTCTGAATATGGACATTCTGACTACCAGCCATTAAAACTGGCTGTCTTTCTCTTGCTGCTTCCAGTTCTAGAAGGTTTTAATCAGTAAACATTCATTGGGTGCCTGTTGCTTGGAAGATATTGAGCAAAATGGGAAGATCAAAAAAATTAACACAGGCAGTACAATAAGTGTTTATTTGGAATGAAGTTATTGTTAAAGGCTTTTTGAAATGAGCATTTTCTAAATATCATTATAATAACTGATAAAAGACCTGGTATAGGGTGGGACTATTTTTATGGTTTGTGGCTGATAAGACCTTAGGAGAGCCTGATCTGTGTGATACAGGTAAGTGGTATGAGTCAGAACAGCCTATTACAGTGAGATCACCTCAGATATGCTTTTGATACATGAGTTGACCACTCTATTTGTTATTTGGTGGTAAGTTTTCAGAGTTGAATTTCAATTGTGGATTATATCTACTTCATTCAAGCAATACTATGAAAAACTAAAATAATTCATCCAGAAAACAGAAGCAGACAAGTTATTTTTCATTCGTTTTGCATTTTGTAGGTCAAAATAGCTAAGCTCTGCAAGTAACATTTATCTAGTACAGACAAGGTCCCATACATTCTTAGGTGTAAAAGTCAAAGGGATGATCCAGGTAAGTGCATTTATTGAAGGGAAAAGGTACAGTTGTCTGGGAGGGCTTGCTTTAATGAAGATTTGAATTGATTCTATTACCTCTTTCCATTTCCACCAGTTACAACTATTGAAACTTTGGGCCTGCAGTTTACTAACCACTTGGCTTCCCTGCCTCCTGTCTCCACTCGGAGCCATTCTGTAGACTCACTGACCCAGAAGCACTGCTTTCTCATACTACCCAAGAGGTTACAGAGCTCCTCAACTTTAGTCTATTTGTGGTCCCACTGCTAGTCTTTCAAAGCTTACATGACTAATGCCCAACCTCTTCTAATATGCTGCCCTTATTTCCCTTATATTCATCTATCTCACTCCTATCTTTACTCTTTCACTAAAAGCAGAGACATCACTTTGCTGACAAAGGTCCATGTAGTCAAAGCTATGGTTTTTTCAGTAGTCTTGTACCGATGTGAGAGTTGGACCATAAAGATGAGCATCAGAGAACTGATGCTCTCAATTACGGTACTAGAGGACACTCTTGAGAGTCCCTTGGACAACAAGGAGAGCAAACCAATCCAGTCCTAAAGGAGATCAACCCTGAATACTTATTGGAAGGACTGATGCTGAAGGTGAAGCTCCAATACTTTGGCCACCTGATGTGAAGAGTTGGCTCACTGGAAAAGACCTGATGCTGGGAAAGATTGAGGGTAGGAGAAGGGGACGACAGAGGATGAGATGGTTGGATAGTATCACTGACTTAATAAGAGTTTGAGCAAGCTCCGGGAGATAGTGAAGGACAGGGAAGTCTGGCATCCTGCAGTCCATGGGGTCGCAGAGTCAGACACTACTGAGTGACTAAATAACAATGAATAACTTAAAAGGGCAGAAAAGTATTTAGTGAAAAGAAAGTTTGTCTTTATTCTCTAGCCATCCAATTTCCCCTTGCAGAAAAGCACATTTGAGCCTTTCAAAATCAGGGCCTAGCCTAATAGGAGTGGGCCTAGCCGACTCCTTTCCGTCACAGAGGCTTCAAGGAAGTTCAAATGCTCACTGTTCGTAGTCTTGAAGGACCCTCCCAACACACACCCACGTTTGCATGCTTATTAGTTCATTCCGTTCTTACTGCTTGGATGGCCTTCATAAAGCCCTCACTGGATCAGCATTCTAGCACGTTAATAGATGTCTTTGCACAAGGACAAACTGACCACTCCCTTGTCTCAGATGGCTTCTTTCCTCTGCCCCTTTGCTTACTCCCAATACCCCATTTCCCTTTTTTTTCCAGGGCAGGAAACCAACAGCACGCAGACAAGACCCTATGCAGCTTCGAGCGAAATCGCTCGGCGGGCGGCTTGGAGAATTTTGTCCCATTCGCTCCCCCGTCTCTAGCCGCAGGACGCGGCGTCGGCGTGCGTGTCCGCGCAGCCGCATTGCCCCGCGGGTGGGCGGGGCCGGCTGTTGGCGGCGGTTGGCCCGGCCTTGGTGGCGGCTCCACGTGCGGGCGGGGACGATGCGTCACTGATGAGTGAGGCCCGGCCGAGGGGTCGGCCTCCGTCCGGAGTCTGCGGCTGGCTTCCTTCTCAGTTAGTGCCTTCCTCTGGGCGGGCAGGAGCGGTCGTCGGGAGGGGGTTGTCAGGCCGAGCCGTGTCGACTCACGGGCCAGCTCTGGCGGAGGGGGTTGGCGAGGAGGAAAAAGGGGCATAGGACTCCTCAGCTCGGCCTGCGGGACGGCGCCAGGTCGCGAGGGGGAAGGTGGAAACCGGAGGTAGTGGGCCTGTCACTCAAGGGGCTGGGGCTGCGTTCCATCCGCATCCAGGAGGAATTAAGATGAATATGACTCAAGCCCGAGTTCTGGTGGCTGGAGTGGTGGGTCTGGTGGTGGTCCTCCTCTACGCCTCCATCCACAAGATCGAGGAAGGACACCTGGCCGTGTACTACAGGTGAGCGGCACGTGCAGTCAGCTCAGGTTCTAGAGCAGTTAGAGGCACACTTTTATTCGAGTCTAGGAAATTGTTCTCAGGGAACTTTTTCTAGTCCTAGAAAGTGGTTTTCGTCGCATCCCTAGGAGGTTTGGGGGCTGTGGCAGGCTTTTGTAGACAGATGGACAGTTTCAGTGCTATTCAGAGATTAAAACTCCCTACAGTTGTTCCTAATAGTAAACCCACTTATTTGTAGGGAAAAAATGAAGGGTGGAAGGCAGTGGTCACTCCACTTGTAGCTGAGGAGGTGGATAGATCATTGTTAAATTGCATACAGCTTTACTGACTTTTCGTTTGCAGCTGTAGATGCTATTTAGAAACTTGAGTCCTGTTTGTGGTGGTTTCTTAGCTTTTTGTTGTTTTCTTTAAAAGGTTCTGGCGTCTGGCTTGGGCTTGTAAGGCCATGAAGACCATGACAGTTGTTAAATTCCTGGACCTTGGGAGACTAGCACAGGATTGTGACAGACACATCCTCCCAACCTTTCCCTTTCTTTTCACGTGGAAAGGAATGGTGTGAAGTGTGTTAGTTGCTCTCTAGCTAAGACGAATAGCTGTTCCTTCAACGTAGTTACCACCAGTTTTTTTTATATAGACAGATGACACTTTGGAGAAATTTGAAATGGTGTATTTGAAAGAGCTTCAACTTTTTCCTGGCTTCTGCCCATCCTCCCCTAAAACTGATATTTCCACTTTTAGATCCACCTTGAGTCTTAGAAATAGTCTTCGCAAGTGGGGGTGGGAGTCTAGCATTTTAAAAATGACAGATTAGTCTGTATTTCCATCCATCTAGTTCAGCATATAACTTTCTTTCAATGAATTTGAAATTTAAAAAAATTTTGGAACAATGGAAAAAAGTGAAAGAAGGGCAAAGAAAGAACATTTCAGGGTGTGGGTTTCAAAGAGTTAGGGATGGACCTAAAACAATTAATCTTTTTTTAGTTATTTGTTATGAATTCTTTGCAAATCTGTTTATATTTTCTTTTTTTTTAATTTATTATTTAACTTTACAATATTGTATTGGTTTTGCCTTATATCAAAATGAATCTGCCACAGGTATACATGTGTTCCCCATCCTGAACCCTCCTCCCTCCCCATACCATCCCTCTGGGTCGTCCCAGTACACCAGCTCCAAGCATCCAGTATCCTGCATTGAACCTGGACTGGCGACTCGTTTCATCCATGATATTATACATGTTTCAATGCCATTCTCCAAAATCATCCCACCCTCTCCCACAGAGTCCAAAAGACTGTTCTATACATCAGTGTCTCTTTTGCTGTCTTGTATACAGGGTTATTATTACTATCTTTCCAAATTCCATATATATTGTTTATATTTTCAAGATAGAAAGCTAAGTTCTATGTATATACTATTCACTATATAAAACAGGATTTCATTTTTATAGTTGCCTCCAAATTGCCTCCTTTTTATAACTTCCAGGGTATGGTGTCATGTTTCTTACATTTCAGAATTTGGTGATCATGTCTATGCTTATAACATTGATTTATAGTTATATCTTTTTATTCTTCATCTTTCTATGCTAATTTTTTGTTGTTGATTTTATAGAGGCTTTATGGCCCCAGTATTTTTTTTTCTTTTTTTAAAAAAAATTTTAAAGTATAGTTAATTTGCAATGTTGTGTTTTAAGTGTTCAGCAAAGTGATTGTTATATATGTTTATATATTTTTCAGATTCTTTTATGTTATAGATTATTACAGATACTGAGTATAGTTCCTTGTACTATACAGTAGGTCCTTGTTTACCTATTTTATATATAGTGTTGTGTATATGTTAATTGCCCCCAATATTTTAATTGCTTTCTAGGTAGATTAAAAGAATTGTGAGCATCAGAAGTTTTCTCCTTACTTGGAAGTTTGCTGTTATCTTTTTTTTTTTTCCCAGCCCGGTAATTAAATGTATGTTTTGATCTGGCTTGTGTTATGTACAATTAAAGTACATCAACTGAGAGCCAGCTGAATTTTTTTTCCAGAAGTATTTCTCAAAAGGTTAAAAACCAAAGAGAGACTCTCTTTATACCTGAGAGTATGCTGGAGACCTGGAGGTGTGGTTGGTAGAGCTTATGAAACAAGGTGTAATGTTAACAGCTTAATTTTATCTTTTCACTTTTGTAGGTGTGACAGATACTGTAGGGACCAGCAATTGTTCATCACGAGTAACTCATACTAGTGAGGCTTTAGTAGATCAATAGCATGAGTAAGAGTGAATGTAAGAGTGAATGTTTATTACAGCATTTTAGATTTGGAAAGAGAATTTCTCTTTTTATAATCTTGTCAAATTGAAACATCTTTTTGCAGGGGAGGAGCTTTGCTAACTAGCCCCAGTGGACCGGGCTATCATATCATGTTGCCTTTCATTACTACCTTCAGATCCGTGCAGGTGAGTGATTCCTAGGGAAGCCCTGACACTGAAAGACAAGTGTGACAGGAACAGTTACCACATTCATGGGTGGAGATAGATTTCCTTATTGCTTAAGCAAATGATAGTATGCTACCAACGTAGGAGCTAAAGTTCAGAGTACAGTTGTCACAGCGTAAGTTATGACTTTGAACGACATCACTCTCTTGAAGTATGAGCTAGGCAGCTTTTAAGGACTGACTTCTCCCATCTATATAGTGGAATACAGCAGGTTTTCTGTTGCTGCTATCAGAGTAAAAGCAAGATTTTGAAACACAACTAGAGACATGAACCAATGATTACTTGGTTTAGAATGGTGTTTGGTTTCCATAGAGGCAATCTCCTGGGCTACTGTTAACATGGAGGATCTCAATTTTTATACACAGTTTCTCTGCCTCATATTTTTGCCTGGGATATTAAGCACAATTTTATGTGGAACCATACTGAATGTTCTGGAGAAGGCAGTGGCAACCCACTCCAGTACTATTGCCTGGAAAATCCCATGGATGGAGGAGCCTGGTAGGCTGCAGTCCATGAGGTCACTAAGAGTCGGACAAGACTGAGCGACTTCACTTTCACTTTTCACTTTCATGCATTGGAGAAGGAAATGGCAACCCACTCCAGTGTTCTTGCTGGAGAATCCCAGGGACGGGGGAGCCTGGTGGGCTGCTGTCTATGGGGTCGCACAGAGTCGGACATGACCGAAGCGACTTAGCAGCAGCAGCAGTATACTAAATGTTCTAGTTTGACAACATCCCAGAATATCTGAAATAAGCATCTGGTTCTTGAGAATACTGTCTTAGCTGTAGGAGACACTTAGTAAATATCTTTTGACATGACAAGATGACAAAGCAGGATTAGATTGTTACTACTTTTGCAAGCACTGTGTGATTATAAATCTTTGGATTCAGAAGTTTGTCTATCTGCTACTGATTTTTCAGGACTCAGGGAAATTTAATGTGTTTAGTCTTGTAATTTAAAGTCTAGGCTTTCTGCTAAATGAGATTTTCATTATGAATACTTAAATCCTCCAGATTTCCTTCCAATTTCCTTTTGGATGGCTTGGGATAAGAATCGTGTCTATTGAAATGAAATATAGTGTTCTCCTAGTCAGACTGATTTCCATACTGTTTTCCCATATTTTATTCACTCTTGCCTTGGCTGATGCCATCTCACCATCTCTCTATTCCTTATTTCCTGTCTAAATCTTGCCAGCCTTTTTAGAGCTCATCACAAATTCTACTCTTGTTCTATAGCTCTTTAAGACTATATTGTAAATTTTGGCCCTTGGTCTTATTTCCTTTAGTAATGTTGTCTTGTTATTAGTCTCTTAAGTTTTTGTGTGAATTTTTTTCCAGAAAGTCTCATAACTTCTTGAAGGCAGGGGTTGTAACACAATTTGTATTTCTGGCCTTTCTACTTTTGGTGAAAGTTGTTAAATTGAAGTGATTTCTCAGGAGGCTGTCTAATGTAGTGAACATGGGGCCAGAAACCTGGAGAAGAGGTTCTGACCCTGGCTCCTCCACCAATTGGTTACATGACTTTGCAGAAATTACCTAACCATTCTAGACTCCAGTTAGTTCTCTGAATCAAGAGGTTTTAACTGCATGAACCTACCAACAGCTTAAAGCTCAACATTCGAAAAACTAAGATCATAGCATCTGGTCCCATCACTTCATGGCAAATAGAAGGGGAAAAAAGTGGAAGCGTGACAGATTTTATTTTCTTGGGCTCCAGAATCACTGTGGATAGTGACTGCAGCCATGAAGTTAAAAGACGTTTGCTGTTTGAAAGGACAGCTGACAAACCTAGACAGTATGCTAAAAAGCAAAGCCCTCATTTGGCCAACAAAGCTTTATATAGTCAAAGCTGTGGTTTTTCAGTTAATCATGTATGGATGTGAGAATTGGACCATATGGAAGGCTGAGTGCCTGAAGAATTGATGCTTTCGAATTATGGTGCTGGGGAAGACTCTTGAGAGTTCCTTGGACTGGAAGGAGAGATCAAACCAATCAATCCTAAAAGAAATCAACCCTGAATATTCGTTGGAAGGACTGATGCTGCAACTTCGACATGGGCCACGTGATGCGAAGAGACAACTCATTTGAAAAGACTCTGATGCTAGGAAAGATTGAAGGCCTCACAAGAAGAGGGCAACAGGATGAGATGGTTAAATAGCATTACTGACTCAATTTGAGCAAACTCCAGGAGATAGTAAAGGACAGGGAAGCCTGGCGTGCTGCAGTCCATGGAGTCGCAAAGAGTCAGATATGACTTAGCGATTGAACAATAGCCACAGCCAACAGCTTAAATGTTCTATAGTGATGTTGTCAATGGCGTCATCAGACGCTTAGAGATCAGGGGCTTTTTTTTAGATTTTGTTCAGTGCCAGACATGTCTGTCTCTGCCTTCTTGGAGATTAGTATGTTGAGTCATACTGATGACTCTTTTATATAAAAGAGATAAATACAGGATGTGTGTATGTATTTACATACAAATATTTTATATATACACACATTCACATATAGAGTGATAAACTATCATAAGAAATGAAAATGAAATTTGTAAAAAGATTTTTGTGAACTAATGTACTTTGTATCTACAAAATATTAAATGTTGGAGTCAGTTTGACTAAATGGAAATGGTCTTTATATGTAAAACAGCAATGTTCTAGTAAAGAATTATATTAATAAAACCCTCTTAAGAAGTTGTTTTCATAGGAATGAGATGCAGAAACTTATTTTTAGGAGTTTTTGGAACACATTAGAGGACATAGCTTATATAAACAAATGGCTTAACAGATTTGGCATTTGATAGGAATATTTAAGAAGCATCTTGGGGAAATGTGATATCCCCATATATGATGTAAGAAAAAAAATGTTTAGAAAAATATGAAGACTTTTAGCCTTTAAAATATATATAACACAACCAAAGACTTTTAAAATATTTATACTGGGAAAATGATTTTTGAGATAATATAAAAGAAGTAAAAAAGTACATGAAAATAGGATGTTAAATTGAAGATTTAACCTTTGAACTCTTTGCTGGTTCTTGGTTTGAAAATTGAAGTCTATCCTTTAGATTTAGATAGAAATGTATATGTAAAGTTGATATGGAAGTTGAATTTGGTTAATGTTTTGAAGGGAATAAACTGAGCTCACCTTTCTTATCAACTTCCCTCTCTCTACTCAGAACCTGTCACTAATGTTTATTATCAACCTTTTAACCCCAAAATTCATAGTCTATTCTTCTCTCTCCTGGAATTTTATATGCGACTAGTTATCAAACTCCTCTGTTAAGTCTCCTGGGTTGACAGCTTTCAGTTTCCATGGCCTTTTCTATGTTAATCTAAATAAATTACTACTTAAGCTTCCCAGCTGGTGGTCTTGCCTGCGGATGTGGTAGATAATGAGAACCATATCACACATAAGCAAAGGAATGAAGAAAAAGTCATATTTTTGAAAGGTTCATTTTGTGGCTGTTTATAGGATGGATGGATTAGGGAGAGCACAACCTCCCCCCCTCCCCTCCAGCCAATATTCAAGGCCCTCTCCCTAACATCATCATGTTCTCTTCTCAGAGCCTCACCTCATCTATATTGCCCTTCCTACTCCAGGCAAGCCAACTGCATCCTGAAACCTATACACACAGTTTGTGTGACTGGTTATTTAACTCTGCCAGTTAATACCTAATTTGTATCTGTTATGGATTGCTTCGTAATGATTTTCTCTCCTGTGTTGGATTGTGAGCTCTTTGGGAACAGGGGCCATGCTTCCTTTCTCCTTTGTATTCTGTCAAGTACTCTGTTGCTGTGGGCTTAATACAGTGCATTGTGTCCAGGATACACTCATTATGTGCTCACCTGCTGGATGCCTTCCAGTGCAATAGGGAGTCATTCCGGATCCAAATCAAGTTATGACAGGGGTAGAGTAATTAAGTACCATATTGTTGGTTCACTAGGAGGAAGCACTGCTGATGGTGGCAGTTCTATTAAAAAGGAAATTGAATAGACCATCTGAGCGATCACTAGGACCTGACCTAAAATACTGCCTACCGTTTCGGAGGAAGAGGTTGCTGTTGAGTTCAAAGGCCTACTTGTATGCATATAATAGTAATCTTTTACCTTCATTGTAAACATTAATATTAGGAGTGGAATCAGAGTTCAAAAAACAAGTCCTAGCAGTAGTATCCTCGTGGGTATTCCATGTAGTTTGCAATCCCAGGCCAACCCCAGGCAAATAAAGGACTCTGAGTGAGAGATTGAACATTGAAACTTTTCCTGGTGCGTCTTGACTCAAACATTAACTATAAAATATTTTGTCTCTAGTCTTTTATGTCTGTTCGGATACAAAAATCTGTGACAAGCCTAGGCAGCGTGTTAGAAAGCAGAGACATCACTTTGCCAGCAAAGATCCATATAGTCAAAGTTACGGTTTTTCTAGTCACACATGGATGTGAGAGATGAACCATAAAGAAGGTTGAGTGCTGAAGAATTGATGGTTTTGAACTGTGGTGCTGGAAAAGACTCTTGAGAGTCCTTGGACAGCAAGGAGATCAAACCAATCCTGTAAGAAGTCAACCCTGAATATTCATTGGAAGGACTGATGCTGAAGCTCCAATATTTTGGCCACCTGATACAAAGAGCTGACTCATTGAAAAAGACCCTGATGCTGGGAACGATTGAGGGCAGATGGAGAAGGGGATGACAGGATGAAACGGTTGGATGGCATCACTGACTCAATGGACATGAGTTTGAGCAAACTCCGAGAGAGAGTGTAGAACAGGAAAGCCTTGCATGCTGAGGTCCATGGGATTGCAACGAGTCAGACACAACTTAGCAACTGAACAACGAGGATACAAAAAGAAATTTAGGGGGCTAAAATTGTAATGGAGTTCTCTTGTACTTATCTCTTAGCAGTTCTGTAGAGATTTTCCTTTAGCACTAGTGGTTCCTTGATGATATGTGTGCTGAGTATTGATGAGATATTTTTTCCTCCCCAGACAACACTACAAACTGATGAAGTTAAAAATGTGCCTTGTGGAACAAGGTAAGCATTCCCCTTGCTTACCATTGTCCCTTTGATTCAGATGTAGTTTCTGTTCATAAGCTGTAGTCTCTTAAACATCTTTCAGATAGGCGTGATAGTAACCGAGGGGAATTTATCTTCTGAGCATTATTTGAGAAAAGCCCTGCCTCCAAATAGGAGCTTTCCATCTTAGGAGTCATTTTAAACTGATAGTAACAGTTTAAAATGGAATTAGCTCACCATATCAAGTATAGTATTAAATGCCATCTAATTTAGAGTTTCTGATTTAGTAGGTCTGGAATGAGACCCAAGAATTTGCATTGCTAGCAAAAGTTCCCAGGTGAAGCTAAGACAGCTGGTCCAAAGACCATATTTAGAAAATCACTGTCCTAAAGAGTTTTGGGGCAGGAAAGAAAGGCAAGGCCCAAAGAGTATAATCAGTACATTGCATTGTATAAAAGGAAGAGTATAAAGCTCAAAGTATGTTTTAAATTCTGTATTTTAAATGACTAATATATCACTTTTAAAGCCTATAAAAGAGGCTTTGACATCTGTGGAAGGACAGGAATGCTCTTAAAAAGGGAGCAGATTCTCTCTGTTTTAAGTTACTTGATACCAAGTTCTCTAGGTCTGTCTGTAACTCTCTTTTATGGATTCCCTTCAGAGATGACTCAAAATTGGCAGCTGATGAGATGTTGGGTAAATTTTATTTTTATCTTCATGCTTTCCTATGTTTGTCAGATTTTTTGCCTGTGAGCAGGTATTATGTTTTTTTTTTTTTTTTTATCAGAAAAAAATGTTATTGTAAGTTGATAGAAGGGCTTAATTGTATAGTTTCAAAATCTCTTAACTTCAAGTATCTTAAACTGAGGTTCACATGTCCTTCAGGATGTGTGCTGGTAGGCCAGGAAGTATAGGAAACCATTAATTAACAAGAGCTGTCTTTCTGGAGTGTCAGTTTTACTTCATGTTTTGGGGGAAAATTCTTTGTTTCATATTAGAATAAATACAGATGAAAAGTAGATTAAGATAGGGCAGGAAATCAAAAGAATTTCAGTTCATGGCTGACCTCTACCTCTTGGGAAACCATTTTATCTGGTTCCTTGTTGGAGAAGTTTGAGGAATGCACTGCTTTAGCTGTTGGCTTCAGTTAATAAGGGCAGAGTGCTAAGCAGCTCTAGGTTTTAGGTCTAGTCTTCCTGTGAGCTCATCTGATAACAGCGTTTACGAAGGAGAGCCTTTGGTTATGAGAGGAGCCAGGTGAGTGTGTATAGGGGTCATTTGAGTAGTGATTAATGAGGTCGTTTTAATCAGTAGTGTATCTTTAGATTTTACTTCTAAATTTCTGTCACGTGGGATTTGTTGGCTGATGTGGGATTAATATGGGACTCTAACAATTTGTATTTGGCTCACGTTTTTCCATTTCTCTGTTTTTAGTGGTGGGGTCATGATCTATATTGACCGAATAGAAGTGGTTAATATGTTGGCCCCTTGTGCAGGTATGGTACCCATCTATTCTGTTAGAGTTATACTCAGAGTGTCTGTCACTGAGAGAGTCCCTGGAGAAGAAGAAGAGATTCCCTAAGGAAAGTTTTATGACTTCATTCATTTCTGATCTCTCTATATATAAAATAATCATTGGAATATTTTCCATTCGTAGGGAATGGTGATAGTGATAGGTCACAAATCCTGGACAGAGTTGACTTTCTGCAACTGTATGGGATACTCTGAGCTGAGTGTATTTAGCAAGATAGTCATTGATTATTTCTAGAATTCCTAGAAAGTGGGATTTCACCCAATCAGGATGAAAAATAATTTCCTTACACATTAAAAGTCTATAACTGATCAGTTCCTTGACCACATTGATTTGTGACCACCAAAAAATCTTTTTTAGCTGAGATTTGCTAACTTGCAATCTGAAAGTCCTCAGTGTGGGGAAAACATTTTCTTGGTAATAGATGAAAACCCCCAGAGATGGAGTACTGTTCAAATAAAAAACTGAATGAGAATTTCTGAAGTAAGATTGGCCTTCTTTTTAATGTTTGATTTTTTTTCCCAGTTTTTTTTATTTTGATAAAATACATATAACAGAATTTGCCATCTTTACCACTTTTAAATATTCAGTGGGCATTAAATACATTCACATTGTTATGCAGTCATCACCAACATCCATCTCTATAACTCGTTTTCATCTTGTAAAACTGAAACTTTCTACCCATTAAACAGTAACTTCCCATCCGCCCCCTCTCCCAGCCCCTGGCAACCACTGTTTCTGTCTTTCTGACATTTCTGTGTACTTTCTCTCTCTCTGAGTTTGACTACTCTAGGTACCTCATAAATGGAATCATACAGTGTTTGTCTTTTTGTACTGGCTTATTTAACACTTAACATAATGTCTTCAGGGTTCATCTACGTTGCAGTGTGTCAGAATTTCCTTTCTTTTTAAGGCTGAATAATATTCCACTGTATCCATTCATCCGTTGATGGACACTTAGGTTACTTCCATGTTTTAGCTATTATGAATAATGCTGCTATGACCAGGGGTATACATGGGTCTCTTTGAGACCTTACTTTGAATCAAAAGATCTGCTGTTTTCAGAAAACCTATGTAAGTATTTCTCCAAAAAAAGACATGCAGATGCTCAATAGGCACGTGAAAAGATGCTCAACATCACTAATTATTAGAGAACTGCCAATCAAAACTACAATGAGGTAGCACCTCACACTGATCAGAATGGCCATCGTTTAAAAGTCTTATAAATAACAAATGCTGAAGAGGGCGTAGAGAAAAGGAAACCCTCCTATGCTGTTGGTAGGAATGTAAATCTGTGCAGCCACAATGGAAAACAATATGGAGATTTCTCAAAAGACCAGAAATAAAGCTGTCATATGATCCAGCAATCCTACTCCTGGGCATGTACGTAGACAAATTATAATTTGAAAAGATACATGCCCCAGTGTTCATTGTAGCACCATTGACTATAGCCAAGACATGGAAACAACCTAAATGTCCATCGACAGATGAATGGATTAAAAAAGATGTGGTACATGCATATAATAGAATACTATGCAGCATAAAAAAGAATGATGTAATGCCAATTTGCAGCAGCATGGATGGATTAGAAATTATCATACTAAGTAAAGTCAGAAAGGCAGATAATGGTATGATACCAATTACATGTGAAATCTAAAATATGACACAAATTATGAAACAACAGATTTATGGTTGCCTTGGGGGAGGGTGGATCGGGAGTTTGGAATTAGCAGGTGCAAACTGTTACATAAAGGATGGATAAGCAGCATGACCCCACTGTACAGCACAGGGAACTATATTCACTATCATGTGATAAATCATAATGAAAGAAAACATGAAAAAGAATGTGTATATATGTATAACTGAATCACTTTGCTGTATAGTAGAAATTAATACATTATAAATCAACTATACTGTAATAAATTTTTTAAAAATCTGTCATTTTATTATCCTTATTATTTATTAGTAAGTAGTAATACTTTTCCTTACTAAGTATTACTTATTAATAATTATCCTTATTACTAAAATTTGCACACATACAATATCAGGATACTGTGTTCAGCAAAAACAATTCAAAACCATGAAGTTAGATCTTTGCCTTAAGGGTTTGTTTGTTTGTTTTTCCCACTTGAGAAGGCATGATACTGACCTAAAAAAAAAAAATATATATATATATATATAGAGAGAGAGAGAGAGAGAGAGAGAGAGGAATGTAAGGTCTTGCTGAATTTCATGTCACTGGTACAGGCACAAATAGCAAAAGAATTTCAAAACAGAGAGCAAGCTGTGTTACTATAAGGTGGATTTGGATTATATTTTTCAGCAACTAAGTATTTTCCTGTCTTTTATAATCTAGTTTCCCTGGTCACAAGGGTGTTCCTGGAGGCTCAGATGGTAAAGAATCTGCCTGCAATGCAGGAGACTCGGGTTCAATTCCTGGGTTGGGAATATCCCCTGTAGAAGGGAATGGCACCCCACTCCAGTATTCTTGCTTGGAAAATTCCATGAACAGAGGAGTCTGGAGGGCTATAGTCCATGGGGTCACAAAAAATCAGACATGACTAAGCAACTTAACACTTTCACTTGACTTCACTTTCTCATTTCCCCTGGTCACAGATCAGTGGAATGGACTATGATTGAAAAAAAACAGAAGAAGGGGAGATATTGCTTGTTTTCTGGCGAGAGATAAAGACGAAACTGTTGCATCACTGACTCATTTGTAAATGACCAAGAGAATGAATTAGTCACCGAGTGTTATTTGATGACCTGTTTGTGATTTGCAGTCTAGTTCTAGTTTTCTCCATAGGAAGGCCAGTAGAGCACGTCTTGGATTTGAAGGGAGAAAGCAGCATGTTTTAATAAGGGCATAGGTTCTGGCATGGTATAATATATTCCCTTAGGCACATTTCTGAAATTCTGTTTCTCAGTTTTATACTATGCAAAATTAGATTTTTTGTGAGAATTGTGTGTTAAGGAAGTATATAAATTGCCAGACATAAAGCCTGGCCCAGAAATGTTAGCTTCCTTCCCTTCTAGCCTAGCATCTTTTTTTTTCCCCCAACCTTTGAAAACTGCCTTTTTGAAAATGGCCTTTTGGAGCTACTTCCCTCTTTCATTTCCACTGTTCCTCAGTTAGTTCAGGTTCTGTTTATCTAAACTTTGGCTTTTCAATCATTGCTTCTTTATACTTTCCCTGCCTCTGATTTCTATGCCTTACAGTTCATTTTTCACTCTGCTGCCAAAGTACAGTCTGATAGTGTCATGCCCTTGCTCAAAAACTTTGACAGTTCCTTATTACCTTCAAGATAATATATACTCTCCTTAGTATGGAACTCAAAGTTTGCTTACTAGAATTGCAAATGCAGTAATATGTGGAATATTAAGCATGTTAAGGAACACACCAAGGCTTAGAGTTGTGTTCCATGTTTTCGCTGTTTCATTGGCACTTCTTGTGTATATTTTATAACTAACTTTTTCCTTGGCTGAATTAGAGGATACACAGGTAAACATGAATTGTACCTTTCTTCCAGTGTTTGATATCGTGAAGAACTACACTGCAGATTATGACAAGACCTTAATCTTCAATAAAATCCACCATGAACTGAACCAGTTTTGCAGTGCCCATACACTTCAAGAAGTTTACATTGAATTGTTTGGTGAGTCTTATTTGTTTTAAATATATGAATAACCAATTAGAAATCTTGTTCAACTTGTTTGTGAAGGCTATAATAATATTAATAATGTGTTATTTGTGCATTTCTTCTGAATTTATAATAGAGCAGTTGTGTTTAAAATATTCTTTATCTTAAGTTTAAAATTTCTTTGCTAAAATTGCTTAAATTAAGCAAATTGTTACTTAAGATACTTTAAGAATGATAACCATTTTCTGAAATGTATAGTGTATAACTTGGTACAGATTGGAAAAAGATTCATTTCTTAACAATATTCTATTTATGCCATGATAATTTACTAAAAACTAGCTTTGCTTGTGCGCTCTCAGTCTCTTCAGTTGCGTCCGACTCTGTGGGGCCCCATGGACTGTAGCCCGGTGGGCTTCTCTGTCCATGGAATTCTCCAAGCAAGAGTACTGGAGTGGGTTGCCATGCCCTCCTCCAGGGGATCTTCCCAACCCGGGGATCAAATTTGTGTTTCCTACAGTGCAAGCAGATTCTTTACCATCTGAACCACCAGGGAAGCCTAAGAATACTGCTGTGGGTAGCCTGTCCCTTCTCCAGAGCATCTTCCTGACCCAGAAATCGAAACAGGGTCTCCTGCGTTGCAGGTGGATTCTTTACCAGCTGAGCTACCAGGGAAGCCAAGCTTTGTTGCTATTTTAATAGATAATTTGGGGAATTTAGAACCTGGGTCTTGCAGTTTCCCAAGACTCACCTCCACGTTTGATGAGGACTAGCAGGACTCCATATAATTATACTCACAGCTGAGATGTACTACAGCAAAAAGATACAGAGCAAAATCGCAAAAGGAAAAGGCACATGGTGAAGTCTGAAGAAAATCAGGCACAAGCTTGCAAGAGTCTTCTCCAGTGGAGTCACGCAGGATACACTTGATTACTCCAGCTTTGAAATGTGACAACACATGTTAGATGTTTGCTGGAGAAGTTCATTAGAGATTTTCTGCCCAGAATTTTTTCTGGAAGTTGTTCATGTAGGTACCCTCTGCCTAGCATGTATCAATACCAATATTCCAGAAGAAAAGTAGATGCTCAGCATAAAATACATAGTTTGAATAAACAATTTAGGCACAGTGAAGTCATTCTTCCCAGTCCTGGGGATTGTGGAAATGAAATGCTCTCCAAAACCACAACCCCAGGTGACAGTCAGAGACCAAATTGCGAATAGGCCTTTCTCGGATAGTAGTTTTCAGGCTTGCTATGTTAATTCTCTTATGTACAAGTTACATTTCATTTGTGATAGTGAAAGTTCTGGCCAGGGGTTAGGTTGCTGCTATTGGCTGCCTACTTCTCTCTTCTGGAATTATTAGTGAATTTCTTAGAGGCAGATATAGAAATGGTTTATCAGTGTAGAAATCTATCAGTTGATTCCTCTTTGATGATTACGAACTATTGGAATGATGTTTGAGAAAATTTTGCCTTTTCTTATTTGTCACATTTCTGGCTATTTAATAATGGGGAAAGTACTGACGAGGTGGATAGAAAAATTTGTGAATTATCAATTCAGGTGAAGTGATATCTTTATTCTTGTATGCTCTAAGAACTTTCCCCCTCCCTCTCTCTTTCTAAATCTAAAATAATCAGCTGAGTTCCATAGAAATGAAATTTAGTTATTTGAGAATTTGGATAAAGATTGACTAAAGATAGAAATTTATTTTTTTAGAGAATTGAGACACATATTAAGTCACAATACTGAATTAAGACATTAGAAACCTAGATCCTCCACTTATTGGATAAACATCAATGGCTGCTTATCATCTTTCCTCAATTTCTTTGTCCAATAATTCCTCACACTTTTTCTCATTTATATATATATTTATTTGTTTTCATATGTGTGTGACATGGTTCAAGCTCTATAAAAGAATAATACCATGGAAACTTTAGATCTAATAAGGATTTTGTTTTAGTGCTAGCACAGCATTAAGACTTTTTTTGAGTGTCATAGAGCTCTTGTTCTTGGCTTCAAAAACAGATCAAATAGACGAAAACCTCAAGCAAGCTCTGCAGAAAGATTTAAACGTCATGGCCCCAGGCCTCACCATACAGGTAAGCCCTTCTCCTAGGGAAATTCTTTGGGAGTTCTGAGAGCTTTGAATTTAATCGTCCTTGAATAGGACTGTTTATTCAGCAGTTATTTAACTGAAGTGCTTTGGTAATTTATAGTCTATCTTTCTCAGTTTAACTTTAGGTTATGGGTAGAATTTTTTCTGAACTCTTGGAACAGATAAACTGAGGTTCTTGCAGGAAATAAAATCTGTATACTGCTATGTGTGAGGCATTATTAAGATACAGTAATGGTGTTAAGTCAGTGTAAGACTGATCCTTGGCATCAGTAAGATTATGAAAAAGAATTTCAAGTATAAAATTCGAACAATAATTCCAGACAAAGTAGATATCCCTAAGTATTCATTGACAGATGAATTGACTGGATGACTGTTGCTCTAAGAGTTAAAAGAACATTTCAAGAAAGTCTGCCTGGAAATGACTGATTTGGAATTTTGATAGGTCTAGAAGAATTACTAGGATTTATATGAGGGAAAGGAATAAGGAAGTGGATGGAATGACCTGAGTAAAAGCAAGGTAACAGATGACTTCAGTGGTGGTGTGATGGTGGCAGTGGCATTGGGAGATAGAATAGTGAGAAAAACTGCTTTTTGGATCAGTATTTTTTCAGAGTGGGTTGAAATCCATTATTAGGTTCTAAAATCAGTTTTAGTGGGTTATGACTAGCCTTTAAATAAAATGGAATTGAACAGGAAAAGAAACCCGGGCACATGGCTTGTAGTAAGTTTTAAGTATCATTCTGTGAAACTTGTTTGATGTCAGTGTGTGGGGTAGGTGTTATTGTGGGTGTCACTGTAAGGTGCCTTTTCTACTGTAGTCATGCTCAATAACATTGGAAAGCTGTGACTCTGGATCTGGATTATCGGAGAAGTGGTGAATATGACTTCTCTAATATGCTTCCTCAGTTTCTAGATCATACTGCTTGTAAGAATTGTGCATTCACTCTGAGTGATCAGGAGCAATCTCATAAACAAGTCCGAGGGTATTATTTCCCTTGTCCTCCCCCTTGCTGTGTCATCTCTGCTGGCTGCCTGAGGGGAAGCTGCCCAAGTTACAGGGTCTCTTGAAATGTCCAGAGCTAACTTTGTAAAACCCTTTTGGTTGTTCTGGAGTAGCTTTTCAATTTTAAAGATAATGTGAATGTCACAGATTCTTACATTCTGCTCAAGTTGTTACTAGGAGATCTAGCTCATTCTTCTTTACAACCCCTTATAGTTCCTCGCCTTATATTACATAACTATTTCCCTATTGTTTCCAATTTGCCTTTAATAAACAATAGTGTAGTGAATATTCCTGACACATCTCCTTGTATGTACAATTTATCTTTCAAAGTGGCTGTATAAATCTACATTCTTACCAGCAGTATTTGTGAATACTTGTTTCTCCACAACCTCGTCAACATGTGAAGCAGTCAGACATGCTGATTTTTGATGCATGGATACATGTGAAGTTATTGAATATCTCTCTTTGATTTGCATTTCATTAATTGTTAATGAGGTTGACATCTTTTTATTTAATCTTTGTCCATTTGCACTTCTCTGTCAATTGCCTATTCATATTCTTTGCCCCAGTGTTGGACTAAAGTGGAATCATACCCTAACCATTTTGTTCACCAACAATATGTAAGTGTCTTTTCAAGTCACAAGTAAGATTCGCTACATCATCACTTTTAACCTTTTAATTTAATCCCTGTGGCTTCCAGTTTTTACTGTTATGTACATGTTGTGATGACTAAGCTGTGCTGCTTCATTTCATTGCAGGCCTTTCTAAGTTGCAGTGAGCCAGGACTGCTCTTTGTTGCGATGTGTGGGCTGCTCATTGCAGTGGCTTCTCTTGTTGTGGAGCACAGGCTCTAGGGCTCGCGGGCTCAATAGCTGTGGCCCCCAGGCCTCATTGCTCTGCAGCATGGGGAATCTCCCAGACCAGGGATCCAACCAGTGTTCCCTGCATTGACAGGCGGATTCTTTCCCACTGTGCCACTAGGGAAGTCCAGGATAAATTCTTAATTGTAGGATTGATGAGTCAAAATGTATCCCCTGTATGGGGACTTTTTGGTACATATTGCCAAACTGCATTTCAGAAAAATTTTAGCATCTTGCACTCTCTCATCAGCAGTGTTCATGAGCTGTTGTTTTCTATACATTCGATTGTGTGATTGTACCCAAATAATTAGTAGATACATGTTTCTAAATCCTGTTGGAGAAAATGTGTATGGTATTTTGTGTTAATTATTGAATATCCTTGGATGTATGTTTGCTCATTGTTTGGTTTTTATCTGTTTTTCTCATTGACTTAAACTATTTTTGGTATGTTAATTATGGTAACTCTTAAATACTCTCCTTCACTTTTCACTTTCATGCATTGGAGAAGGAGATGGCGAACCACTCCAGTGTTCTTGCCTGGAGAATCCCAGGGACATCGGAGCCTGGTGGGCTGCTGTCTGTGGGGTCGTGCAGAGTCAGACACGAGTGAAGCGACTTAGCAGCAGCAGCATGCTTTTAAGAGTCTTTCACCAACTTTAAAATGTAAAAATCTAAATAAAATCAGAAATTACATTTTTTCTCTACTTTTATGTTGTATTTTTAGGTTTAAAATTTTAATTCATCTGAAATTCATTTTTAGTTGTGAGGTTGGACTCAGTTCCTCCCCCAATTATTAACAACAGTAATTATTGAATAATTTATGCCCGTCTGTCTTCCTTGTTTGAAATGCCAATGGTATTGTATGCTAAATTTTGTTATATGGTAAAGTCGTTTTTTGGACTTTGTTCTGTTCCATTGCTTTTTCTATTTCCTATTCTTTAATTAGTTACTGAGCCTTTCATCTTTTCCCATCCAATTTGCTGCTCTCCTGTTTTTTTCTTCTAGTTAGTAAATGGTTCCCTCTTAGCCTCAGGCCAGTCTAAATGTATGGGAGGCATCTTTGACAACTCTCTTGCCCTTAATATCTAGTCCCTGGATCCTGCTGATTCTACCGAATCCACCTAAAACATCTCTGCCACCTCCTTAAACCAAGTACTGTCTTTTGCCTGAATTTCTGCAGTAATCTCCTATCTTGTTTTCTCACTTTTACTTGTCTACTGCATGGCAGGAAAAAGGATCTTTTAAACTTAGGTATATTTATTTGTTGTTTTTATTAAAAGTTGTTGAATGAAAAAAATATCACTTTATATTCATGTTTTTAAACTGATAGATCAAGATCTCCATTTTTTGGTTGCTTTAGTCTTGTTATAAAATAACTTATTATTTTATAACATAACTTATAGTTGAAATGCATTTTTAAAACTTAAAGGCTATTTTTCACTGTTCCTATCTTTAACATGTTACATTATGGTTATGATAATTCAACTTTTTAGTCACTTTAAAAATTCCGATAAGATACCTGTCTTTAAGAATGGCCTTGGATATTTCTGCCAGTTAACTCTACATGATGAGTTTTCATTACTGATATTTTCAAGGCATACCAGGTACCTAAATTGGCTTGTACATTTTAAAATTAGGAATATAGTCTATGACTTAATTTATATTATCATTTTTGTTTCTTTTAGAATTTCTGACTCAGGTGAGAAACCCATATACCAAGTTAAATTAATATTCATAAAGTTAATGAACTTTAATGCTATTGACATCTGGTCCCATCACTTCATAGGAAATAGATGGGGAAACAGTGGAAACAGTGTCAGACTTTATTTTTGGGGGCTCCAAAACCACTGCAGATGGTGATTGCAGCCATGAAATTAAAAGACGCTTACTCCTTGGAAGGAAAGTTATGACCAACCTAGACAGCATATTCAAAAGCAGAGATATTACTTTGCCAACAAAGGTCCGTCTAGTCAAGGCTATGGTTTTTCCAGTGGTCACGTATGGATGTGAGAGTTGGACTGTGAAGAAAACTGAGCACCAAAGAATTGATGCTTTTGAACTGTGGTGTTGGAGAAGACTCTTGAGAGTCCCTTGGACTGAAAGGAGATCCACCCAGTCCATCCTAAAGGAGATCAGTCCTGGGTGTTCATTGGAAGGACTGATGCTAAAGCTGAAACTCCAGTACTTTGGCCACCTCATGTGAAGAGTTGACTCATTGGAAAAGACTCTGATGCTGGGAGGAATTGCGGGCAGGAGGAGAAGAGGACGACAGAGGATGGGATGGCTGGATGGCATCACCAACTCGATGGACATGAGTTTGAGTGAACTCTGGGAGTTGGTGATGGACAGGGAGGCCTGGTGTGCTACGATTCATGGGGTCTCAAAGAGTTGGATACGACTGAGCTACTGAACTGAATGCTATTAAATGTGTAGTCTATTTTTAAGCATTGAGGAATGCAAACAATTCTTGATGACTTTATTGTATATCCACAGATTTGCTGAATAAACTATCTTTAGTAATTGTTTTTGGTTAATTTCCTTAGATTTCTCTGTGTGTGTGTGTGTAGGTGTGGTAAAAATACTTAACTTGAGATCTACCCTCTTAAAATTTTAAGTGTACAAAAAGAATTTTTAGTGTACATTTTATTGACTCTAAGTACAATGCTGTACAGTAGATCTCTGGAGCTATTTATTTTACTTGATGAAAACTTTATGAATTTCTCTAGAATTTTTTAAGCTATGTAATTATGCCAAAATGAAAATGTTGACTTTGCTCCCAATCTGGTATTTTAATTTTCCACATAACACTAATAACTGTCTGAAATTTTATTTATATGCTTTTTGTTGTTATTTACTGTCTTTTTGTCCTTTTAAAATTTTAAAGTCCATGAGCGCAGTCTTGCCTTGTTTATTGCTGTATCCACAGTGGTTGAAACAAACAGTACTTGGTTCGACTAGGCACCCAATTAATACTTGTTGAGTGAACCTTCTCTGTAACATTCAGTGTTTTAATTTTTCTCTTCTCTATATTTGTACCCCATCTTTTCTTTTCTTTTTAAAAAGTTTTATTTTTTGACTTTGCTAGGTCTTTGTTGCTGTGAGGGCCTTTCTCTGGCTATGATAAGCAGGTGCTTCTCTCTAGTTGCTGTGCACAGGCTTCTCGTGGCCATGGCTTCTCTTGTTGTGGATTAAGGGATCTAGAGCATGCAGGCTTCACCGTTGCAGCATGTGGGCTCAGAATTGTGGCTCCAGGCTCTAGAGCACAGGCTCGGTAGTTGTGGCTCACAGGCTTAGTTGCTCTGTGACATGTGAAATCTTCCCAAGGGATCAAACCTGTGTCTCCTGCACTGTCAGGCAGATTCTTCACCACTGAGCCACTAGGGAAACCCTGCATTTTTTCTTCTTCAACAACTACTGTGGCAAATTGAAGTGGTGAAAAAATTCTTGATTTTTTTTTTCCTATGCTATTTAAGGCAATGATTATATTATATGCTGGCTTTTGGTTTCAAGTATGTGCTTATGACCCAGGGTTCAGTTTCAATAGACATACTCATTTCATCAGCCTTTTTCTCTTTCGTCACTCACTGTGTGTGTTTGTGTATTTGACCATTGTTTGGGGTATATTTTATTTCTTAAATCTCTTTATGAAGCAAATTATTCATGGTCTCTATATCAATAGGTGCTTATATTTCACATATTTGAAAATTATGAGATTTCCCAAGATTGACATGTGTGTAGTACATTCTTCAGCCTCACACAGCAAGATAGAAGTCTTCAGAAGACAGTTCTATTTCATGCTACTTTTTAAGACTAGGAAAACACGTGGCCATTGCTTCCCTCTGAATCATACTGGAGGTCACCTGTCTTTCTGGTACTCACATAGGGAAATTGGGCATCTCGAACCAATTCTGGTTCTGAATTTTTCTTTGTCTTCTGGATATGTCCTTGAGTTCTTCATAACCTCACATGCTTCAACTTTCAGCATGAAAATTGAGGTTTTTTTTACCATGGTCCCCAGCTTCTTATTCCATTTCACTCTAATTCTTATATTTAGTTATGATCATCCTCAGTTATGCACAGATCTAGATTTTTTATGGAGGGGAGGCTTTGTTGCTTAGAAGTTTTAAAAGCTTTCTTTCAAAAGCCCTAAATGAAGGCTTCATGCCTAAAATCCTTGTTGTTTAAAAGTTCAACCAATTTTCAGAGGGAAATTAAAAGTTCCTTCAGATCAGCAAGGTGGTGTGTGTGTGTGTGTATGTGTGCGCACACGCGTGCAGTCAGGTGGAGGGTGGTACAGGACGTTTAGCTAGTAAAATCAAACACTTCTGAGAGGTCAAGTCCTTAATACAGAAAAATCAGCCTTCGGAACCTGGATTTTCCACATAGATGTAACCATGTAAGTGCTGTGTGTCCATGGCACAGAAAGCCAAACTCTGACAGTTGTTGTTTGCAGCAAAATAAAAGTTTAGTTGCAGGATCCAGCAAGGAGAGTGGGCAGCTGATGCTCAGAGGACCCAAACTCCTCAACAGCTTTAAGGGAAGTTCTTAAAGGCAACATTTGAGGTAAGGGTTGTAGGAGGCATGACTTTTTTCTGGTTAATAGTCCAGAAATATTAATCATCGATCTTCTTGTGCCAACCAATCTGGGGGTCTGTGTGCTCATGCTTAGCATGTAGTCACCATCCTCCACCTGGGTGAGGGCCTTAGTTCCTGCAGAATGAGTCAGATATGCATCAGGTTGTTGTATATATTCCTTGACCCTGTTTTATAAATTACTGTTTCTTGACTGCTTGAGTTTGTTCTTTGGAACACAGGACAGGCCCAGGAGACTAAAGCGTTTTTGTACAAAAAAGAAGCGGAACACAGAGGGGCTTTTGTACCTGGCTTTTGCACCCCAAAACTATCCTGTTTCATAGATCATTATGCCAAGGTACACTATGATTAGGGAAGCTGTGTAGTAAACAGTGTTTGCAGAGGCACGCAGATTTTGTCCTAAGCAAGATTCTATGGACAAAGAATGTAACCTGCTAATTGGTGTTTGTTTTTCCTCAGTGTTGGGCTATTTATTTGTAATCAGTACTGAGTGAGTTGCAGGTTTAGGAAGTGATAAATTCATTTATCGTCCACTATATTAAGTTGCATATACCCACCAGGGTTTGTTTTTGTTTTTGACTATTTCCTACTTTACAATTTAAATCTTGAAATTTTGCCTTTCTTCTGTTTATTTGACTTTCAGGTTTGAAAGGAAACAAAAGTATTCCATTTAAGAGCTTTGTGAAAGGTCTTTTAAGGAAGACTCTTTTCCCTGAAAATTTATTTCCTCAATAGATAGAGGGAATCCATTCAGTTCAGTTGCTCAGTGGTGTCCGACTCTTTGTGACCCCATGAATCGCAGCACGCCAGGCCTCCCTGTCCATCACCAACTCCCGGAGTTCACTCAAACCCACGTCCATCAAGTCGGTGATGGCATGCAGCCATCTCATCCTCTGTTGTCCCCTTCTTCTCCTGCCCCCATCCCTCCCAGCATCAGAGTCTTTTCCAGTGAGTCAACTCTTCGCATGAGGTGGCCAAAGTACTGGAGTTTCAGCCTGAGCATCATTCCTTCCAAAGAACATCCAGGACTGATCACCTTTAAAATGGACTGGTTGGATCTTCTTGCAGTTCAAGGGACTCTCAAGAGTCTTCTCCAACACCACAGTTCAAAAGCATCAATTCTTTGGCACTCAGATTTCTTCACAGTCCAACTCTCACATCCATACGTGACCACTGGAAAAACCATAGCCTTGACTAGACGGACCTTTGTTGGCAAAGTAATATCTCTGCTTTTGAATATGCTGTCTAGGTTGGTCATAACTTTCCTTCCAAGGAGTAAGCGTCTTTTAATTTCATGGCTGCAATCACCATCTACAGTGATCTTGGAGCCCAAAAAAATAAAGTCTGACACTGTTTCCACTGTTTCCCCATCTATTTCCTATGAAGTGATGGGACCAGATGCCATGATCTTAGTTTTCTGAATGTTGAGCTTTAAGCCAACTTTTTCACTCTCCTCTTTCACTTTCATCAGGAGGTTTTTAGTTCCTCTTCACTTTCTGCCATAAGGGTGGTATTATCTGCATATCTCAGGTTATTGATACTTCTTCCGGCAATCTTGATTCCAGCTTGTGCTTCTTCCAGCCCAGCGTTTCTCATGATGTACTCTGCATATAAGTTAAATAAGCAGGATGACAATATACAGCCTTGACGTACTCCTTTTCCTATTTGGACCCAGTCTGTTGTTCCATGTCCAGTTTGTTGCTTCCTGACCTGCATATAGGTTTCTCAAGAGGCAGGTCGAAATCCATTAGCCAAGCATTTTTTTAAGGAAACAAGCAGCTTATCTTTGACTTTGGTGTGGTGACAGGAGAAATAGATTTTCTACTGGATCCCTACATGTGTTTTTAGGCAGCTATGTCATAGCTATTTAATATTAGTTTCATTTGAGGCACTCTTTTGTACAGATTTAAATATTTATTTTTCAAATATACTTTGGCTTTTTCACTTTTATTTTTTAGGCTGTGCGTGTTACAAAACCCAAAATCCCAGAAGCCATAAGAAGAAATTTTGAGTTAATGTGAGTAATGTGCATGGGATCTCAATATTTTTATTTTGGCTTGTCTACATATTTATCTTGCCAGTCTAGAGGAAAAAATTATGTTTGAGATAGTTACACTGGGGAGGGGTATATGTCTATCTTCTGTACTTTAATTCTAATAATACTATCTATTCTGGTGTCTTAATTCCCACTAGACTCTTATTAGTTTTCTCTTTACATATGGACATTTCAGGAGCAGCTTCAGTGGCTAAAGATGCAGTTTGCTGTAGAACTGTTGTTGGAAGCCTAAGGAGCTATAATTTGGATGTGAATAATGCCTTGAATTAAATATTAATAGAGGAGAGAAAGAGTCCTAGCTGTTAAGGTTGAAGAGAGTGCCTATATTTTGTTACTGTGTTATAAATGGTAAGAATAAATACATTGGTATCAAGTTTGCTTTTCCATTGTATGTGATTGTGTATCTAAAATTAGATCTGATCTTTATAATTTGCCTTTAGGGAAGCTTTGCCTGCCTTGACTCCTGGTAGTCTTTTCTTTTATGTGTCCAGGGCTGACTGGGAATGAAGAAATTACTTGCTTGACATGAAATTAGTTTCTGAGTGCTTTAGAAGATTCCATTTAAAGGACTACCTATTGTAGTCAAAATGTTTTTGTGTGTGTGCAGTCAAGTGTGGGGTGGTGTACAGGATGTTTAACTAGTAAAATCAGATACTTCCGAGAGAGACAGTCCTTGATACAGAAAAGTCAGCCTTCGGAATCTGGATTTCCCAAGTATATATAACCGTGTAAGGGCTTACGTCCACAGCCCAGAAAGCCAGATTCTCACAATGGGTATCATGACAGGTACTGAAAAGAAGAAACTGGAGTCTTTAGGAAACTAAAGTAGTATTATTCTGTCTGTCTGACTTTTAAGTCTTTAGGAAACTTGGAAGATAGGTTAAGAGACAAAATATGAAATGCTAGAAAACGAATTTTGCAAAAGTCAAGAATACAAAAGATGTATAAATACGGGGCATCCAAAAAGTAATAATAATATTTTATAGAGTGATATACTTCTGAGTCCGTATTGTTCCCAAGTCTATACCTTCTATTATGCATAATTTTGTTTCCCCTTTTTTACTGTAGAAAAAGAACTCTTTTAAATAAAGCACAGAGTGCTAGACTGAGTAGATCATAGGTCTGATCCATTTATAGAAGAAAAAATTTCTTGAAGGCTCAGGATGTCTTAGACTTTAAATATAATAACTTCTGGAAATGCAAAGATGAATACTATGTGTTCTCTGCCCTCAAATAACTCATAGTATCCAGAATGTTATTTTATATCTTTTATGAGTGTTAACGCGAGGAAAGGAGAGAGGTTGGCGAGGGTGATGTTTGGGGAAACTATTGGAGTGCCTGGATTCTGGATCTTTCCTAAGTTTAAAGACTGTTGGAATTCCACAATTAAAGGCTACCTTGGAATAATGCAGTCTAACCTCCCACCTAATAGGTATCTTTTCTTTAATACCCTTCCTTCCATGTGGTCCCCTAGTAGCCATTTGTCCATGCTTAGTGACAGACCACCTATTTCCATTATTAGGAAGCTCAAATTCTTAGAATGTTCTTTCGTACATTGAGCCCCAGTTCACCACCTAATAAAGAACTGCCATCTAGTTCTATCTTCTGTACAACAAATAAGGCCACTACATGAGAGTGTCTGCTGGAAGAGGGCCTGAAATCCAGCCCCCTTCTGCTTGCCAAACCATGCACCTGAGGGGCTGCATCTTCCCAGAGGTTAGTGCCTTTTGCTAGTTGGTCCAGTTTAGCTGGAGGCCTAATAGCAAAGGAAGCATTTATATACTCCAGACACTTCCAGATCACAGGCCTTTTCTTGATACAGTTAGTAGAAAAGGTCAGCCTACGGGCTTCCCAGGTGGTTCAGTGGTAGAGAGTCTGCCTGCCATTGCAGGAGACGCAGGAAGCATGGATTCAATCCCTGAGTTGGGAAGATCCCCTGGAGTAGGAAATGGCAACCCACTCTAGTAATCTTGCCAGGATGATTTCATGGACAGAGGAGTCTGGCAGGCTACAGTCCATGAGGTCAGAAAGAGTTTGACATGACTGAGCAACTGAATATGTCAGACTGAAATATATTAAATTTGATTCCTGTTTCTGGGTGACTTTGGACAAATCATTTAACCTTTCAACCTCAGGTTTATTATCAGTAAAATAGGATAACACCTCTCTTGCCTACCTTAGTGAGTCAGAAAATTGTTATTGAAAATGATGCTCTGAACCACTGTAGTGTCAGAATTACTATCTATGACTATTCAGTTCAGTTCAGTCGCTCAGTCATGTCCAGTTCTTTGCGACCCCGTGAATCACAGCACACCAGGCCTCCCTGTCCATCACCAACTCCCGGAGTTCACTCAGACTCACATCCATTGAGTTGGTGATGCCATCCAGCCATCTCATCCTCTGTCGTCCCCTTTTCCTCCTGCCCCCAATCCCTTCCAGCATCAGAGTCTTTTCCAATGAGTCACCTCTTCGCATGAGGTGGCCAAAGTACTGGAGTTTCAGCTTTAGCATCATTCCTTCCAAAGAAATCCCAGGGCTGATCTCCTTTAGAATGGACTGGTTGGATCTCCTTGCAGTCCAAGGGACTCTCAAGAGTCTTCTCCAACATCACAGTTCAAAAGCATCAATTCTTCCGCACTCAGCCTTCTTCACAGTCCATCTCTCACATCCATACATGACCACAGGAAAAACCATAGCCTTGACTAGATGGACCTTTGTTGGCAAAGTAATGTCTCTGCTTTTCAGTATGCTGTCTAGGTTGGACATAACTTTCCTTCTAAGGAGTAAGTGTCTTTTAATTTCATGGCTGCAGTCACCATCTGTAGTGATTTTGGAGCCCAGAAAAATAAAGTCTGACACTGTTTCCACTGTTTCCCCATCTATTTCCCATGAAGTGATAGGACCGGATGCCTTGATCTTCGTTTTCTGAATGTTGAGCTTTAAGCCAACTTTTTCATTCTCCACTTTCACTTTCATCAAGAGACTTTCTATGACTATAGATCATTTCTAATTTTTTGTAATTTTTTTTCCCACAGGGAGGCTGAGAAGACAAAACTTCTTATAGCTGCACAGAAACAAAAGGTTGTGGAGAAAGAAGCTGAGACAGAGAGGAAAAAGGCTGTTATAGGTACTTGGATTTCTTTCTGAAATGGAAGTCTCTAAGTACATGTGCTGTGAGTTTGTCCTGTTCTTTGTCAGCCTCATGTTGGATGTTGATGGGACTCAGATAAGATTGCATCATACATGATGGAGAATCCTGGAAATTCCTTTGTATGTTCAGATGTCCTAAAGCCTTTAAACATAGATGAGGCCAGTACTTGATGAAGTGCTTTGGCTCTCCACTGTGTTGTTGACCCCCTCTGTTGTCTTTCGAGGACAGGGACAGTGGATAGGGTTTGGGAATAGTTCTAGTCTCTGGTGGAATAGGGGTTTTGTGTACACAGATTCAGAATAAGGGAGGGTTTTTTGCCAAAGCTCAGGATTATAGTATGCATCCTTACTGTTGACATGCAACCTAGTTTTATCTGCATGGATAAATATTGCCATCTCTGGAAGTACAGCAGGGTTGCTTATAGCTAATTTTAAGTCACAGGGGCTTCCCTAAAACCCCAGCAGGCTGTTAGTCACCTGCTGCCTTAGGTTCTCACTTGTTTGTTCCTTGGTTTGCTGAAAGTTTATTTTACATTAAAATAGTTCAAACATATAGGAACATACAGAGAACAATATAATGAAGGCTTAACATTTTGCCATATTTCTTTCAGATTGCATTTTCTTTTAGGAAAATGTTATATGAAGCCTCCTTTTGTACCCCTCCCTGGTCTTACTTCTTGACCTGTCTTCTCAGAGTAGCTTCTGTTCTGAAGTTGACATAAATCTTTTCTGTCCATATTACTTTAAGTATGTAACAATTCACAGAATTGTTTGACTACAGAAGTGGTATCAAACTCCACCTTTTATTTACAACTTCCTTTTTTTTTTTTAACTAACACTGAGATTTATTCATATTGATACATATAGATCTAGTTTCTTTTTTAACTGCTGTGTATACATTTCATTCTGTGAGTGATCCTCATTTGATGGATTACTAATGAAGAGCTAGTTTCTGGTTTTTCCTTATTACAGACTGTTCTGCAGTAATACCCTTGCCGAGGCCCAGCCACAGCTAATCCAGGGAGTTCAAAGTGGGGACGGCGTCGGCGAGGATCAGGATACAATAGCTTCAATTAGATATTAATTAGAGATGTAAAGAGTAGTAGAATGAGGATAGCTCAGTAGGAAAATTCAGTGGAGAAAAGAGGCTGAGTAGCTTGGTTTACGTGGGAGACCAGTAAAACTTCAAGACAAGAAGTTTGCACCACTTACGAAGGCCGCAGGCATCCTTCCGTTCTCCCGAAGGAGAGACACTGAGGCCTCCCCAGTCGGATCTTAGAAGCCCAGGCAAAATTAGTAAGCTTGGTGGGTTCCGCGTTCCAGATGGAGACTCAGCCAGAGTTTGAGAGAGCGAGCGACATGGGGAGACCAGTATTTCGAGAAACTGATCCCAATTCTTTATTTTCCATGGTCTACTTTTATACACTGAGATGTTATGCAAAAGTCACGTGGGGTCAGCAGTCCTGACTTTTATCAAAGTCAGGTGCTTCATACAAATGTATACAGAGGTCTTAGGGGTGTTACATCATCTTCTGGCCAGGGGGCCTGCTGACAATTTATGACCCTCTCCTTGTGACAGCGGTCAGTCAACCAGGACACTTATTTCTCCAGGGGTGATTATTCTTAAAAAAGACTCCACCTTCTGAAGGTACCAGATAAAGTTACATTCCTATAGGGTGAAGGTGTAGTGGGTTTTAATTAAGGAAAGAATTTACTTAGCCTAAGGTCTAACGTGATTAATATCAAAGGTTAATACTTATTTCTTCTATATATTCATTAATGTGTGTAAGGGCAGGGGATGGGGAGACTTAGCAACAAACATTGGCTGAACAAATGAAAAACCCTTCACCAGTACAATTTCTAATCAGCCCACTATACTTATACTAATGGTTTTCTAACTTTTCTAAGGAACCTGTTTTTAGAAGGTTTAAAGCATCTCATGCCTCTCACGGTTGGGAGGCTGTGAGCAATCACATGTGACCGGACAAGCCTGTCAGGCAGGCTAGAGAACCTTCAGAGGAGTTTGTAGATTAGAACACTCTTGTCACGCCCAGGAGTTTTTATTAACTGGAGCTCTAAGTTAACTCCTTCTCTGAAAGAGGTGGTGGGGGACAGCCCCCCATAAAGTCAGAGGTGTAGGTGAGAGCACAAAGTAGTAAAGTAGGCAGGCTCTGGTTATGGGGGTAGATGCTCGAGGATTTCCAGGGGGACTCCTGAGGCTCGATCCCGCCTTTGCGTATGTTGAGCCTCCTTCCTCATGACCTTTGCCACGGGCGGAGTGCCTCACGCTGGCCCCCAACAACCCTCATCCATATCTCTCTGTGCTCACATGCAAGAGTTTTTCTAGAGAAGTGCTACTTAACATGTGGTGTGGGTCAGTGCCCTATTATATTTTATTAAATATTAAAATACAAAAAAATTCTTTCCCACAGCTGGTTTGAGAAGCACTGCTCTAGAATACGTATCTCAGAGTTGCTGAGTCATAGGGAACACACATCTTGAAGTTACAAAAACACTGCCAAGTTGCCCTTCAAAGTGACTCCTCCGTTTTACCCTTTCTTCAGCAGTGTTTGAGTTTCCATTTCTTTGCTGCCTTATTCAGTTGTAATTTCTACACATCCTCCTCTACCCATAGAGTTACCAGATTTTTAAAAATTTATGCCATTTTGGTGATGGACATGAAACCACACAGTTTTGATGAGTTTCCCCAGTTACTGGTGAAGTTGAGTATTGTTTATGGAACATTCAAGTTTCCCTTTTTTTGATGTGTAATTGCCTGTTAAAGTCTTTGGCTGTTATTTGATTACTTTTTAAAACTGATTTGTAAAAATTCTTTATATCTTCTAGATACTAATCCCTTCCCAGGTTTATTCATTGCAGATATCTTCTCTCAATTTATGGCATGTCTTTGAACTTTATGATGTCTTTGACATACGTATGTATTTCATTTTCATGTAATCAGATTCATCGATCTTTTCCTTTCCAGTTTGTGCTTTTCCTATCTTGTTTAAGAATTCTTTCCCAACCCCAAAATAATAATTTTATTCTAAAAGTTATAAAGTTTTTCTTCTCATATATAGATCTTGAGCTCATCTGCAATTTATTTTAATGTTTAGTGTGATATATAGATTCAGTTTTAGTTCAGTTCAGTCGCTCAGTGAGTCTGCCCCTTTGCAACCCAATGAACTGCAGCAAGAGAGGCTTCCCTGTCCATCACCAGCTCCCAGCGATTGGTCAAACTCATGTCCATCGAGTCAGTGATGCTGTCCAACCATCTTATCCTCTGTTGTCCCCTTCTCCTCCTGCCTTCACTCTTTCCCAGCATCAGGGTCTTTTTTCAGGAGTCAGTTCTAAGCATCAGGTGGCCGAAGTATTGGAGCTTCAGCATCAGTCCTTCCAATAAATATTCAGGACTGATTTCCTTTAGAATTGACTGGTTTGATCTCCTTGAAGTCCAAGGAACTGTCAAGTGTCTTCTCCAACACCACAGTTCAAAAGCGTCAATTCTACACCACTCAGCTTTCTTTATGGTCCAACTCTCACATCCATACACAACTACTGGAAAAACCATAGCTTTGATTAGACAGACCTTTGTTGGCAAAGTAATGTCTCTGCTTTTTAATATGCTGTCTAGGTAATAACTTTTCTTCCAAGGAGTAAGCGTCTTTTGATTTCATGGCTGCAGTCGTCATCTCCAGTGATTTTGGAGTCCAAGAAAATAAAGTCTGTCAGTGTTTCCATTGTTTCCCCGTCTATTTGTCATGAAGAGATGGAACCGGGTGCCATGATCTTCGTTTTTTGAATGTTGAGTTGTAAGCCAACTTTTTCTCTCTCCTCTTTATCACTTTCATCAAGAGGCTCTTCAGTTCCTCTTCGCTTTCTGCCATAAGGGTGGTGTCATCTGCATATCTGAGGTTATTGATATTTCTCCTGGCATTATTGATTCCAGCTTGTGCTTCATCCAAGCCCAGCATTTCGCATGATGTACTCTGCATGTAAGTTAAATAAGCAGGGTGACAGTATACAGCCTTGATGTACTCCTTTCCCAATTTGGAACCAGTCCTTTGTTCCATGTCAGGTTCTAACTGTTGCTTCTTGACCTGCATACAGATTTCTCAGAAAGCAGGTCAGGTGTTCTGGTAGTTCTGTCTCTTTTTTTCCACAGTTTGTTGTGATCCACATAGTCAAAGGCTCTAACGTAGTCAATAAAGCAGAAGTAGATGTTTCTCTGGAACTCTTTTGCTTTTTTGATGATCCAGTGGATGTTGGCAAAATGATCTCTGGTTCCTCTGCCTTTTCTAAATCTAGCTTGAACATCTGAAAGTTCTTGGTTCATGTACTGTTGGAGCCTCACTTGGAGAATTTTGAGCATTACTTTACTAGCATATGAGGTGAATGCAATTACGCAGTAGTTTGAGCATTCTTTGGCCATTGCCTTTCTTTGGGATTGGATTGAAAACTGACCTTTTCCAGTCCTGTGGCCACTGCTGAGTTTTCCAAATTTGTTGGCATATTGAGTGTGGCACTTTAACAGCATCATCTTTTAGGATTTGAAATAGTTCAACTGAAATTCCATCACCCCCACTAGCTTTGTTTGTAGTGATGCTTCCCCAAGGCCCACTTGACTTCGGACTCTAGGACGTGTGGCCCTAGGTGAGTGATCACACCATTGTGATTATCTGGGTCATGAAGATCTTTTTTGTGTAGTTCTTCTGTATATCTTTTGTATAGTCTTTTCTTAATATCTTCTGCTTCTGTTAGGTCCATACCATTTCTGTCCTTTATTGTGCCCATCTTTACATGATGTGTTCCCTTGGTATCTCTAGTTTTCTTGAAGAGATCTTTAGTCTTTCCCATCCTATTGTTTTCCTCTATTTCTTTGCATTGATCACTGAGGAAGGCTTTCTTATCTCTCTCTGCTATTCTTTGGAACTCTGCATTCAAACGGGTATATCTTTCATTTTCTCCTTTGCCTTTAACTTCTGTTCTTTTCTCAGCTATTTGTAAGGCCTCCTCAGACAACCATTTGTCCTTTTTGCATTTCTTTTTCTTGGGGATGGTCTTGATCACTGCCTCCTGTACAATGTCACAAACCTCTGTCCGTTGTTCTTCAGGCACTATCAAATCTAATCCGTTTAACTTTTTCCAAATGGCAAACTATCTTAGACTATTGAGTAGTTCCTTATTCCCTTTGTTTATTTATAATGCCACATCTGTCATATAATAAGATCCTATATATAATTTGTTTTGTTGCTTGGGTTTCTGTTTTCTTTCCATTTCTTTGTCTTTCGTTTTCCAGTAATACCTTGCTTTAATTACTATAGCTTTTATTTTAAGTCTTGCTATCTGGTAGAGCAAGTTTGTTTCTTCTTCACTATTCCTCTTAACTGTTCCTGTTTCTAAAATTGTGTTGGACTATTCTAAGCCCTAATTCCTCCATATAAATTTTAGAACCAGCTCAAGTTCTATAAACTACTGTTGAGTTTTTATTGTAATCACATTACTTGTATATGGTATATCAGTTTGAAGAGAATTATATTTATAATATTGAATTTTATAAATCTATTGCATTTCTCCATTTATGAGAATGAAAAATGAAAGAATGACCTTTCAAAAAAAGGTATCATAATCTTCTTCTCATAGTTCCTACACACTCTTTGTTAAAGACTTATTTCTATATATTCCTCAAATATTTTGCTAGTACAGATAGGCTCTTTTTTCAGGACACATTTTTGAACTGCTTTTTACTTTTGTAGGTATGCTGTTGATTTTTTCATTTATCAGTCTTCCTGAAAATGCTGTTGTTTATAATATTCTCTTGGATTTCTCAAGTAAATCATATTGTCTTCAAGATCAGGACAGTTCTGGTTTTTCACTGTACTCTACAGTTTTTAGTTCTTCTCTTAACTGCTTTAGGCTATGACTTCCAGTACAGTGCTGAAAAGAAAGATGGTAAACAGGCATTCTTGTCTTGTTCTAACTTTAAAAACACAGTCCCAGTGATGTTTGCTATACTAAACTTTTATCGGGTTGATGAAGTTTCCTTCTGTTTCTTGCTTGCCCAGGGTTTTTATCATGAATGACTGCTAAAACTTTTACAATTTTTTTCTAAATCTGTTAAGATGACCATATGGTTTTTCTTTTTAAAGCAGTTAATATGATGATTATATTAATAGATTTTCTCTTAAAAGTTATTTTGTCTTCATGGGATAAATTCATTTGCTCATAAAGTAGGTGGTTAATTTACCCTAATACGTTTTATATGACTTGCTTTAATTTTATTTTTTTACTTTTATTTTCATAAATGGTCAGCTGCTTTTTTTTTTTTCTTATTTTCTTACTCTTAGGTTTTTGGGGACTGTTGTTTGTTTTTGTTTGTTTGTTGTATCCTGGCTACACTAGCCTCAAAATGAGTTAGAGGGCATTTCTTTTTTCCATGTTGTGAGCATCTTGTATAAAATATATATTATCTCCTCTTTGTAGATTTGCTGGAACTCAGTTATAAAAACCATCGTGGTAAAGTGGAGTTTGTGCTTTTTTGTATGCTCATTTGATTTTTATGGCAACATTTAATCTACAGATTTAATTTCTGTATTGTGTAAGGTGTTTGTTTCTTTTTTAAGTCAGTTTTGGTAGTTATGTTTTTATCTGCTGTTTCAAATTTGAGGGCATAAATTTGTTTGTAAAGTTCTCAATGATTTTTTAAAAATAAACCCTCTACTAAATCTGTGTGCCCCTTGTCATTCCTGATATTGTTTATTTGTGCCTTCTGTTTTGCTGATCAGATTGGTTTTTTTCATCTTTTCCTAGAACTAGATGTTAATTTGGTTGATTCTTTTGTTACTTTCTTTTAAATTATTATTTTACACTTATTTTTTTAATTTTCTACCTAGAATTTACTTATTGGTTCTTTTCGAATTTCTTGAGTGACTTAATTCTTTAGTTTTTAATCTTTTCTAATGGAAAAGTGTAAAATGAGACATTTTCTTCCAAGTTCTGCTTTTAGGTGCATCTCACCAGTTTTGAATGTAATTTAATTTATTTGTGTTTGTTTTTTGTTTTGTTTTTAATTTCCATTATTTCTGCTTTGATTCATGAATTATTAATAGTATATTTTCCATTTCTAATTGAGTGGATTCTCAGGGAGCTACTTTTTTATTGTTGATTTCTGCATTGTAATCAGAAAATATGACCTGTTATATGGATTCTTAAGTATTTGTTGAAGTTTGTTTTGTGGACTATCAAGTACATTGCCCTTTTTTGGTAAATGTTCTGTGTGTGCTCGAAGAGATTGAATGTCTGTTCGCTATTTGTTGGATTCAGGTTTCTCTTTATATTCATTATGTCAGGATTATGAATTGTATTGTTCACATCTTGTGTGCTCTTCTAGTTTTTGTCTTCTTGAGCTATCAGTTACTGAGATGGTGTGTTAAAATCTCCCACTATGACCATGAATTTGTTGACTTGTAACTTTCTCTTTATGTAATCTAGGACTATATCTTTAAAAGTGTTCAGTTCCAGAATTGCATTATTACATCTCTGGAGAATTGGCGCGTTATGTAATAACCCTCTTTTATAGCCAGACATGCTTGTTGGCTTAAGGTCTATTTTGTCTGATGATAATATAGCTATGACAGATTTTTCTTGGTTAGTTATTTTCTTGATGTATATTTTCACATCCTTTTACTTTCAACTTTTCTATGTCATTATGTTTTAGGTGTGTCTCTTGTAAACAGCATATAGCTGGATTTTGTTATCTTATCCAATGTGAGAATCTGTCTTTTAACTGGTGAGTTTAGTCTTTTTATATTTATTGTGGTTACTGCTATATTTGGACTTGTTTTATCATTTAATTTTGTGCCATTTACCATGCTTCTTTTCCCCCCTTTTTTGACTGATATTGAATTGATTATCTTTTCTTTATTCTTTTCCTCCTTTGACTTGATTGGAAGTTTTATGTTCTATTTCTTGAATGTATAACTAGGCATTGCCTGTAAAATGCTACAAGCATACCTGACTTGAGAGACTCTAGATTTAATCATTCTTTTCATACTCTTCTTGAATAATACCTTAGGATGCTTTAGCTCTATCACTGTCCTCCAGTTTTACATATTGTTGTTGCCTGATATTTTACTTTATGTTGTTTTCATTCCCCCATTAATTATTATCATCGATTCTTACAGTAAAATATTTTATTTTTATTTAAATGTATTGTGTAATTTTTTTCTCTCCATTGCTTCTGGCAATTCATTTCTTTTTTTCTGCTAGCTTTTTTCAGTGAAGGCTGAGAAATGGAAAACTTACTCAATCTTCCTTGGTCTGAAATAGTTTTACTTCATTCTTGAATGGTAATTTAACCTATAGTTCTAAGCCCAGCTCAGCTTCCTTTTCTGTGTAACTTTGGCAGTAATATTTTGGTTTTGTCTGGCCTCTTCTCCTTGCTTTACTTTTAAGAATTTTCTATCTTGGGGTTGTCTCTAATTTCACTATGATATGTCACTGGGACGGAAGGTAGAGCATTTTAGTTTCACTGGAGTTGGAGCCCTTTAGAAGGTCTTGGGTTTTATATGGGGGTTTCAGTTATGCCATCTCAAGACGTCATCTCCCAGCCCTGCATGGGCAGTAACCCAAGGCCATTTCTTTTACTTGTCTAATATCCACTCCCAGGGCTGCTGTCATTCAGGCTGTCAGCTCTCCCTTTACTTGTGTCTCTTGAAGATCTCAGTTACACATTAGGAAACAATTTTGTTCTGTTTTATCTAGCATTTTAAGATGTTGATAGCTGAAGGGTTTCTCATTAGCCTGCTCCACCAGTTTTCTTAACTAGAGCTCTGGTCATGCTGTTTGTTGGTTCATGCCCACGTGTCAGAGAACAGTGTGAAATGGGATTACTGCATCATTTCCCAATGTTAAGACACCATTCTCTGGGTTCTAGCTGCAGGCTCTAGATTCCTCACCTTTTATTTGAATTTTACTGAGTTTCTGTTTAATGCTAAGTTTTTAGCCCAGCTGAACATAGTAGTCTGTTTTTAGGATGGTATGATGATAGATTGATTTTATGCTGTTGGGGATATAGGGAAGTATGCCCTGGAGTAGTTCGTAAAGGATCCTGCCTTTTGGAAAGAAGAAACCACTTGGAAGTGTTCTTTCCATTATGGGCTTCCTCCAGAGGCCAAAGAGAAGATATGTTAAAATACTCAACTTCTTTGACTGAAAAGGAGAATTGAGAATGTTCTTCAAGAATTGTAGTGGTTATATTGAAAGTGTAAAATTAGAGTCTTTCTTCCCTGGTTCTGGATCCTTTAGTTAGACCAGAGAGTTCCTAAGGATGTTTTGTTTTCCCTGCCCGTATTGCCTGCTGCGGCTACCTTGTTCACTCCCAGCACATTTTCACATGCTCAGATGAATTACCCTGCTTTTTCTCTTTATGTCTATAGCAGTCAGAATACTCCTCTGGTAACTCTTCATCACATCATTTCCCTGATAGTTACTTAACAATTGATCTGGAGTATATATTAAAGCTAAATTCCTTAGCCTTTCACTCAAAACAGGGGTCTTTTAGCCCTGTCCGTAGTGTTTTTGTTATCTTCTCTTGTCAACTGGCTCTCTTATCACCTCTTCACTGTGACTTGCTAATTCGTTTCTTCTTGTTTTCATTTATACTTTCTGCCAGGTCCTCTTAAGTTCTGTGTATAATTTTCTTTTAAGATTTCTTCTAGATGACCTTCCTTGGCTTATCTTCCACATCCTTTCTTTCTCCTGCCACAATATATAAATGTCCTATGTTGCTATACACTTGTGTTGCGCTGTTTTTGTTTTGAGTGCTTTCAGGAAGTCTCTTGTTTTCCCCATTAACTTGTGAATCACTGCCATTTAATCCCATGAAGGACTGAAACTGTTACGTTTTGTATTCCTCCTTCCCACAAAACAAACACTGTCCAAATAAAAGTGAAGTAGGAAATAAACTTCCTTTTTTCTGATGAGTTGTTTATAGTTTGGGTAGATAAAACAGTGAAACAATTAGGCTGTAAAGTGTTATATGATTAAATGTAAGCTATGTGCTGCTGTTTTCTAAGTAGCTCCAGAACTAGAGAAATGTTTTTGAAGGTATCTTGTTTTGTATATAATTATAGAAGCAGAGAAGATTGCACAAGTGGCAAAAATTCGGTTTCAGCAGAAGGTGATGGAGAAAGAAACTGAAAAGCGCATTTCTGAAATTGAAGGTACCACAGGGAGAAAAGAAACTCTGACCATCCTGAACTGCTTCGCTGTCTCAGGGACTGGGTCTGGGTTATGGTGGGTGGGCCATAGAGAGGATAATCTGGTCTGGAGGAAGTAGCTAGTTGATATTCTAGACAAACATTTTTTAAATTGCCATTGCATATTTAGTTCTTTGGTTTGTAACTATGGTAAACGTTAACCTTTTATTTCCATCCTTAAATTAGGACGGACTTGTTCTCAGGCAAAGTAATCCGTTTTAAAGAATATACCACCAGTTTCTTTTCTGCTTGTCAACCAAAAAAATAACCAGACGATTAGTTGGGGAAAAAACAAGCCCCAGTTTTTATCTTCCAAACTCTTGATTACACATAGTGAGAAGTCGATGCTCTTAGTTCACAGTCTTAAAGATGAAATATTCAGCCTCTTTTGCTTACATGATGCTGCTTCCTATCATTCTGCATTAACTGATTGTGGATCCGGTTTGAAGGGGATGGAGACAGTGCAATAAATAGAGCCAGGCGCTCATGTCTGAACTTACTTAGTTAACGCCTAGAGCCTGGGTGGGGTATGAGGCTTTGAGTGATGAGGGGTGGTGGAAAGAAGGAACAGCTTCAGGTTGAAAATGAAGTGGGTTCAGATGAACTGAGTTATTTAACTTGACATTGTCAAGAGTATTCTCCCTTTGAGAACAAGCTGTCTGGAGACTGGGATTTGAAAACTGTTGACACTGTTATATGCCTTAGAAGTAAAGTAAATGATTGTAATATCAGGCAGTGGATAAATGGGCTTCTGCTTCAGGTAGAGTCTGAACTCTTGCCCAGAGCTGAGGAAATGGGTTGCACCTTTGCTCTGTTTTAAACACCCTGACTGTTTTGCTTACTAGATGCCGCATTCCTGGCCCGAGAGAAGGCGAAAGCAGATGCTGAGTATTATGCCGCACACAAATATGCCACCTCAAACAAGGTGACTGGCTCTCTGTGCCACTGTCCTAGTAATAGAGTTTGGGTATTTCCTTTCCCTTGTGAGGAGTTCTAACATGATAGAGGTGATTTTATCCAGTGTCAAGAAAGGATGGTTACTATCACAGAATCAGCCATTCATTTCCAAAGGCATATAATGCACATTCTATGAGTAGAGAACTCTGTATGGTTCCGTATAAAAGTGAGGAACTAGGAAAAAGGCAAGCAGATATATAAGCCCAGGTTAAGTGCTATAAATGCATTCATTTGTACTGCTGCATAAGAGCTCAGTAATCAGGAAAGTTAAAGGTCTTCTCCTGAAATGACAAGAGTGACGGGAGAGGAGTAAAGTTCATTTGAAATTGCCTCCCAGATAAGGGAGCCCTGGTGGGCAGATGCTGAGCTTGTTCAGGGCAGTGTTTCTCATCAAATTCTTAGCATTTTGGGGTGAGATACTTTTTCATTGTTGAAGACTTACCTTACACATTATGGTATATTTTCCTACTAAGCTATCAGTTTTGCTCACCAATTATTTTAACAATACACACACAGAGCACGCACACACACACACATTTCCAAATACCCCTAATTGAGTAGTGCTTGTTTGTTGGATTTAAAAAATGCTATAGTCACGAGGAATTTCATACGTGTACCTTGAGAAAGGAGGTTGGGTGATGTATGGGTTAACAGTTTTTGTATAGAGACGGGTGAGTTTAGATCTAGAGAGTACAGACCTGTTAGTAGGATTTATTTAATTAAAAGTCAACTAGAACCCCTAGTATTCTGAGAAGGAAAGAATATGACCAAGGTTTAGAAAGTATTAATTATACAATAGAGTGGAACAAAGAAAAAGTTGAGAAGGAGGTTGCTAAAGTATATGATGCAGTTTGAAGGGTTAGAATCAAGATTTAAAGTATCGACAGGGCTTTAACTTTTTCTCTTTAGAAAGGAACAATAATCTCTATTCAGAAGAAATTTTAAGATATGATAGGTTGTCAGAACAGAGTTGTTAGTACTTTAAAATCCATATAAATTTAGAAATAAACTTAATGTATTGGATTGGAGGATGCAGCTCTATAGAAACAGAATAGAATTTGGTCAAGATGAAGGCAAGATGAGAAATTTCAGTTTCCAGACCAGTGATCCAAATCTGTCTCGGGAAGAACTGGCCAGACACAGGTATCAAGACTCTGTCGTTGAGGTCGCCTCAGGCTGAGAGTGGCAGCAGTTTGTGTCATTTGAAAAGTGCTGTGAATGTGACAGCCACACTTCAGAATGAGAGAGCGCCGCTGGTAATGATTCAGAGCTGAGGAATGGTACTCAGGAGAGCAATCAGGAAAGTCTGTGTTAGGAAAGAGAGAGGTGAATAGTGCACCAAAGTGTCCTGATGCCTGTGCTCTTGTTTGCCTCTCACAGCACAAATTGACCCCGGAATATCTGGAGCTCAAAAGGTACCAGGCCATTGCTTCTAACAGTAAGATCTACTTTGGCAACAGCATCCCTAGCATGTTCGTGGACTCCTCCTGTGCTTTGAAGTATTCAGATGTTAGGACTGGAAGAAAAGGTTCTCTGCCCTCTAAGGAGGCTCTTGAACCCTCTGGAGAGAGCCCCATCCAAAACAAGGAGAATACAAGTTGATGCAACAGATGGAAATGTTCTCCAGTATCAAGATGTGGCCCAAGGGGTTAAGTGGGAACAGTGGTTACACAACTCTTCAGATTTACAGAGAACCCATGCTGTCTGTTCTGCCTCTCCTATGGTCGTCCTGGTTTATCAGCTGATTGCAGGAGAGAACTAGCTGTCTGCACCCAGATGGTCTTTTCAGCCGCAGTTTTATCAACTATCCTGAGTGTGTTCCTTTCTAAACTGGTACTCATGAATGAGAGAAAGTCTGATGCTAAGATACTGCCTGCACTGGAATGTTAAACACTAGATATATAATAAGCTGTGTTTTTCTAAGCTGAAATCTATTGAATAATGTTTACATTGGTCCCTGGGGAAATGTGTGTTCAGCCATTCAAGAGATTGAGGCCAGAGAGAAGATGGCCATAATGTGGTAAGTGTAATGAAGACTGACTGCTTCGGGACCCAGGCTCTCTCTTTGGGGTCCAGTCCTGGCATTCATCCCTGTGATTAGCATCTAGTCCACAGAAGTTCTTCAGGAAATGATCTTCTGCTTGAGCAACCATTTACTTGATAAAATTCTCACCTGTTTGATTTCCTGTAGTCAAGATGGTGGCCTGCTGGGACGTGCACCCTGCCACCCAATCAGAGATTCTTCAGAGAGATTCCTAATCATTAGTTTATTGCTTTAGTAAGCTCAGAGATAGAGCTTGGTTTGAAGTTTGGGGTGAGATGAAACCTTTGCTTTGAACCAAAGCTCTGGGAGACATGCATTATCCTCCATTAGGTGATGGATGTCTGTGTCACTGCCTCAGGCCATATGTGACAAGGTGCCTGGTTTTTAGCCACAGACAGCTCCTTATATGTCACCTCTCAGCTCTGACCAAGAGTGGAACAAAGACTTTAACCAGAAATAGGAGCAGTATCCAGTTCCTAGCTGTTCACTGCACAGTATTGTATCATAACTGCAGGAAGTTTTTATTTTTAAAACTGGATTTGGGGTGCTTTCATTTCCCCCAGTACCTCTGCCTAAAGGTCAAATCCTGGGGCTGCCATGGTTACTAGCCCACAGATTCTCCTTCTGAAATTGTTTAAGAGTCCACATAGGGTGGAACAAGGAGTAACCTAGAAAGCATCCTTGGTCATCTTGGTCTCTGTCCCTCCTAGCCCAGAGATGCTAAAATCGAAGTTGTTCCCCAGCTTTTACCTCACCTAGGAGATAAGGATTATTCCAGTGACTTCCTGGGCAGCCAGTGGATTTAAATTTCCATGGGAAGCTGGTAAGAGTTAGCCTGTGGCTATGGGAGATCTATTTCATCTGGACCTTTTTTACCTTAAGTTTCCTGAATCAGTGTGCCCTGTAATTAGGCCAGAGTTTATTCAGTTTTAAGACACCTTTTATGTATGCTACATTCAAGCCAGACAGAAAATTCATGGGACCACTTCCAGAAACCTTTAAGCTAACTATCAGCCTCATGACAGCCTGTGGGTTGTGCCAAACACTTAATGTGGGAAAGGAATCCCAGATTCAGGGTCTTTTCCCTAGGCCTTATCCTATAAAGGCATTCGTAATATGGAAAGGATTTTTGTTTTTGCTCATTTAATTATATACATTCTCTTTATGAATGAATTTTACATTCTCTAGCCCTCTTTAAAAGGTCTTTGGAACTATATAATAAACTGTCATATATGTTGCTGCATATAAATAATGATTGTTGTGGGAAGTCTGGATCATTGACCTTCATGCTTTCATTCCTAGAGATGTTTCCTATTCCTATGAGCTAAAAGCTGTTGCCCCAAAGTGGTGGATGTGGGTTTTCTTACAAGCCACAAGCCATGGTGGCAGAGTTGAGGAACAGGGAAGTAGCACTGTGAAGTTTTCGAGAAAGGACTTTTGTTTAAACTCTCCATGGAGTGTGCTTCCCTGTGCTCACTGGAGCTCTCAGTCTGTCCCCCCTTCAGGGATGTTCCTTTTGGTAATCTTGAAGTCTAAATTTATATGTGAAATGCTACCTTTTTAAAAAAAGACACTAAATAAAATTATTTTACTATCAGTGATTTGTGTTTCTCCCATGTGTCTCCATTCTTCTCTGTTGCTTATCTTGCTCCTTAAGCTGTCCTGCCTGTTTCAGCTCAGGGGCCAGTTTATTTATTAGTTTATCTTACTGTAGACACTCTTCTTACACTCTTCCCAGAAACCTCATGTAAGAATTTTGAAAGCAGGGTTTCCATTCTTTGCTGACTCATGGAATTTAACAAGGGACATTCCGATTCTTTGTGGGATGTAGCCAGCAGCAGAGAAGGGAAGGGGGAGGATGGTGCATCATGCCCCTCAGGGACGGCCCAAGAGCTAAGGAGGGGAGGGGCATTATCCTGAGGTGGGGAAAGACAAGCTGTGCATCATAACTTTATGGGATCCACCCCATGCTATCCCACATCTGTGGCTACAAACCAGGGAAATTGAATTCAAACTGATTATCCTGTAGGCTTTTGGTAAGGCTTAGAATGAAGTGATTTAGATATAAGTGATTTCTTCTACTCTGTGGGGAAGGAATTTTGTGAATGAGATGTTGTGGCTTCTCCTTGCCTTGGGATTAAGTCCGCGATGTTTTCATGCAAGGGTCTCTGGGATTTGCTCCCACTGAGCTCTCCAGCCCAGGTGCTTGAATGTACCTTCTGTCCCTTTGCATGTATTACTCCATCCACCTGGTCTACTTTTTTTCCCTTATAGCTCTAACCTTGTTAACGCCTATAGAGTCTTCACGTCTTCAGAGAGAGCTCCTGGAACTGCCTGCTCAGGTCAGACCCCGCATTGCCCTGTTTTTAACCGCATAACCTCACATTACCTGTTCTCACAAATGTTTAGGTCTCTGGGTACAGAGACTGTGGCCACGCTCTTCCCTGGGATAATATCTGTTGCTAATACTTTGCACAGTGCTTGGCACATATGAGTTGGTCTGTTATGTTGCCGGAAAGAACAAAAGGATGAGTGTGAAAGGCAGGTCAGTGAGCAGTGGGGGAGAAAACAAGGACACAGAAGTTAAGCTAGAGTGTCCATGTCAGGACTTAGTGTTTAATGATGGAAAATTGCATAATGTCCAACTTGTTGACATGTCCTTACAGAGCTTGTCAGTAGGTTGAGCAAGATCTGTTTATGCACTTGGAATAGTGATTTGCAGTGCTGTTTGTTGGGGTGCACTACTTCACCCAGCCTTTTGGAGTCAATATATGTTTCTCCCTCTGAGTAGACTGTAAGTTCCTGTGATGGACAGAGCGCACAGTGCTGATACAGGTGTATCAGAAAACTCAGATTGAATTATGTCTTCAGCATCAGTGACCTAAGCGATAGCTGGATTTTAACCTCAACCACAGCCCTCCAGGAACATCTCAGCAAGCTGGGCCAGCTTCTCAGCTTTCCTCTGGTCTGTTGTCTTTGTATAAGCATTTAAAGTTAGTTTATTGTTAATTCATTGCTCACCACCCCCCCAAATGCCCATTATTCTATAACTCAGAATGACATTTTACTTATTTTCCTAACCATATTTCTTTGGAATTAGTGCCTTTCATCTTTTTTTCCTATTATCTCCTATCCATTTTTCTATCTTCCATCTGCCATGGGCTGAATGTGTCCCCCTAAAAGTCATGTTGAAGTTCTAATGCCCCATGTGATGGTGTTTGGAGCTGGGACCTTTGAAAGGTAATTAAGTTGTAAAGGGTGATACTCTGTTTATGAATTAGTACTTTTATAAGAAGAGACACAAGAAAGATGTCTTGCTGGGCCATGTGAGGCAGGAAGAGAGCTCTCACCAGACAGCAAATCTGCTACCATTTTGGTTTTGGACTTCCCTGTATCTAGAACTGTGAGAAATGAATGTTGTTTGTTTAAGCCACCAGTTTTTGGTATTTTGTTATAGTGGCGATTAGGGTGATTCAGCAGATTAATAGGCAAGTTGTAATAGTGTGGTGAGCACCAGAGCAGGCTAGTCACTGCATGCAGGGTGAAGGTCAGTACAGCCTGATGGTTTCTAGGAAATGTCGGGTCTGAGCCGAATATTTTAAGGATACACAGGAGGCAGCCAGCCACCTGAAGAGAAGGATAATGGTGAAATGTGTTCCAGGCAATAGGAGCGCCAGATGCTATTTTATTTTAAAATTCAATTCCCTGGGTCTCCAGTGCCGAGCATGCAGTCCCCATGTTTTTCACTGCAGGGTTCCTCCCACACTTTGGAAGTTGCAACCATTCTGCACATAACTCAGATATGCACAAGAATGCATATCCTGAGGGATAACCCTCAACCAATGGAAGAGGGGAGCACAAATGCTCAGAGAGGAGGTGGCCCCTAAAACCTTTTCGATGGAGACAGCAACCCTCCTGACACAACAGGAGAAGCAGTGTGCTTCAAATAAAGTAGAGCAAATGTTTGGGTGCCTGGTGTGTGCCAGGAAAACGAACTGTGTTACGTATTAGACCAGCAGTGAACAAAACAGTAGTGAATAAGACGTATAACCTTTGTTCTCTTAGAATCAACAGACTCACGGAAAGGTAGATTTTAATCAAAGAATTCCAACTATGATAAGTTTATATAAATGGGAGAAATGTAGTACTAAGAGTATAAAAAAGGAGGAGGAGATAAAGAATGAGAAAGTGTAGCTAGCCAGTTAAAGATCAGGGAATAACAACAACAATTTTTAACAAAATTTTTTTTATTGGGCGAAGGATCTCTAGACGTTTCTTCGGAGAAGATACTCAAATGGCTAAAATGAACATGAAAGATGTTTAACATAATTAGTCATTAGGGAAATGTTGATCAAAACCATAATGAGGTAGCACTTTATACCCATTACAGTAACTGTAACAAAAAAGGCAATAACAAGTATTGGCAAGGATGTGGAGAAATTGGAGACCTCATACATTACTAGTAGTAGTGGAAACTGGTAGTTATTTTGGACTATGTTGTGACAGTTCCTCAAAATGGTAAACGTAGAATTAACCATATGACCCAGCAGTTCCACTTCTAGATACCCACCCAGAAGAATCAAAACACGTCCACACAAAATGAACTGTGCTTTAAAAGACTGAATTGTATGTGACTTCTATCTCAATAAAGCTGTTATTTTTAAAAATGCTCACATGTGAAGCTTTATAATGTGAAGATCTCAGTTCAAGAACCTTCCAGGAATAGACCAAAGTCTGATAACAGGTGTAACATTAGCAAGAGTAGGAGCAGCAAAAAATGAGACTGGTAAGGAGGGTGTCAAGAGGGGAAGAGCAATGTGGTGGGCCTTCTGAGCCTTGTTACTTATCAGTGATATTTCCAAAGGTTATACACCTTCAAGCAAAACATTTCAGGATTTGAAATTTAAAGCACAATAACATTTATATTAGCATCCCAAACTATGAAATAGGTATAAATCTAACAAAGTGTGTGTCTGTTAAGATCTATATAAGGAAAACTACAGAACTTCAGTAAATCAATGAAGAGTTGATACAGATGAGGACATTCCATGTTTGTGGATAGGAAGACAATATTGCCAGCGTGTTAACTTCTTTCTAACTTGATCTGTAGATTCAATGCAATCTCAGTTAAAATCCCAACAGGTTATTTTATGAATATTGACAATGATTCTAAGCATATATGGAGAAGTAGAATAGGTGGTGTAATAGTGAAGAACCAATTTGGAGGCCATGACCTAAGTTCAAGACTTATAAAACTACAATAATCAAGACAGTGTGTTGTTGGCAAAAAAACATACAGAGACAAGTAGATTAGTGGGACAGAAAAGAAAGTCCGGAAATAAACCCACATAAACATAGTCAGCCAGTCTTTGTCACAGAACAAAGGCAATGCGATGGAGAAAAAATAGTCTTTTCAACAAATTGTGCTGGAATAACTGGACATACACATGCAAATACACCACTCTGGTTCAGGACTTAATAGAGGCAGGGAGTATATGAGAACTCTGTATCTTCTGCTCAATTTGGTATAAAACAGCTCTAGAAACAAAATCTTAGTAATGAAAGGTCTATTAAAAATCCACGAATTAAAAAAAAAAAAAAAGCACCTTTTAAGGTTTTTAAGTAGGGCAACTGATTAGGTAACTTGAAAACTGCCCTTTCTGAACATGTTTACCAGTCCAACGTTTTCAAGCATTTCAAAGTCCATAATTGACCTCATTGTGGAATGTCTGCAAACAAATGTTTGCAAGCAACTCAGGATAATCATCAGTGGATACTGATTTCACAGAAGGTTCTGGAAGGACTACAGCAATGTATATGAAAGTGTTAGTTACTCAGTTGTGTCTGACTCTTTGCAACCCCATCGACTATAGCCCACCAGGCTCCTCTCTCCATGGAATTCCCAGGCAAGAATACTGGAGTGGGTAGCTGTTCCCTTCTCCAGGGGATATTCCCAACTCAGGGATCAAACCTGAGTTTCCCACATTGTAGGCAGATTCTTTTACTATTTGAGCCACCAGGGAAGCCCATGTATATGTATATAAATATGTATATGGGCTTCCCTGGTGGCTCAACTGATAAAGAATCCACTTCCAATGCAGGAGACCTAGGTTCAGTCCCTGAGTTGGGCAGATCCCCTGGAGAAGGGAATAGCTACGCACTCCAGTATTTTGGTCTGGAGAATTCCATGGACTGTATAGTCCATGGGGTCACAAAGAGTGGGACAGGACTGAGCAACTTTCACACTTCAAGCTAGTTACCTCTACCTAGGTTCTTCATGCCCAAACCTATCACTGGCTGTGTCTCCATCCCAGCGTAGTGGCTCCATCCCAGCTTATTAGCCCCACATCTAATGCATATATGAATGCAGCCTAATAAGGTTGTTTAATGGAAGCAAATAGTCTGCTATGGAAAAATACAGAGAGTTCTGGAATTAGTGAAAAATAGGCAAGTTGAAACAATGAATTTTAGTGCTAACTTGGCTCCCACTTCTTTTGTTCAGGTTTTCCTACATCAGTGCAAAGGTGATACTTTCCTCTTCCACCTGCTTGTTGAGGGCAGATTGCATTTCCCAGAGCAAACCACAGCCATATCTCTCACCCCTCGTTCTCTCTGTAGTGTGCCCGCCACCACTTCCCCATCAAGAAAGGAAACCTAATTCCTGACCGTTTGGATTGGGGTTGGCTTTTGGGAATTACTTGCAATGAATAAAATGGTTCTAATGTTTTCTATAATAAATAGTAGGAAACCACAGTAGGTTTTTTTAGATTTTGAAAAATTTATTATAACAAATTCACCATAAAATATTGTCTAGATTCTGAGACATTGCTATTAATAGTAAGATTTATCTCAAAGAATAAGTCAGCAAAAGCATTAATTATTTTAAATGCAAATACAAATGAGAACATTTATCAAATACCAACTAGGTAATTGTTATCTTTATTATGGTAAAATATACATAAAGTATATCATTTTAACACTTTTAAATGTACAGGTCAGTGGCATTAAGCACAATCACAACTTTGTACAATTATCACCATTATCCATTTCTAGAACTTTTTTAAAAATTCGCTATATTAACAAAAGTTTTCCCACAAGGCCTTTTACTGGTTCGTGGGCTGATGAAACCGAAAGTGCGGTGTTGTGGCTGCTGCCAGGAGTGATTCTCACCTTCACCTGTGCCAGTCCTCGCTACGAACAGAAGAACAGATTACTTGGTTACTGAGGAAGAGATCAGTCTCACTAGAGGACCATCAGGCCTGGGCTTCAACATCATCGGTGGGACAGATCAGCAGTATGTCTCCAATGACAGTGGCATCTTCGTCAGCCGCGTCAAAGAGAATAGGGCTGTGGGCTCTGGATGGGTGGCTCCAGGAGGGTGATAAGATCTGCTTGGTCAATGGCCAAGACCTAAAGAATCTGCTGCACCAGGATGCCGTAGACCTTTTCTGTAATGCAGGCTATGCTGTGTCCCTGAGAGTGCAGCACAGGTTACAGGTGCAGAATGGGGCCAGTTCAGTTCAGTCACTCAGTCGTGTCCGACTCTTTGTGATCGCATGAATCGCAGCACGCCAGGCCTCCCTGTCCATCACCAACTCCTGGAATTCACCCAAACTCATGTGCATGAAGTCGGTGATGCCATCCAGCCATCTCATCCTCTGTCATCCCCTTCTCCTCCTGCCCCCAATCCCTCCCAGCATCAGGGTCTTTTCCAATGAGTCAACTCTTCACATGAGGTGGCCAAAGTATTGGAGTTTCAGCCTCAGCATCAGTCCTTCCAATGAACACCCAGGACTGGTCTCCTTTAGGATGGACTGGTTGGATCTCCTTGCAGTCCAAGGGACTCTCAAGAGTCTTCTCCAGCACCACAGTTCAAAAGCATCAATTCTTCAGTGCTCAGCTTTCTGTAGAGTCCAACTCTCACATCCATACATGACCACTGGAGAAACCATAGCCTTGACTAGATGGACCTTTGTTGGCAAAGTAATATCTCTGCTTTTTAATATGCTGTCTAGGTTGGTCATAACTTTCCTTCCCAGGGAGTAAGCGTCTTTTAATTTCATGGCTGCAATCACCATCTGCAATGATTTTGGAGCCCCCAAAAATAAAGTCTGTCACTGTTTCCACTGTTTGCCCATCTATTTCCCATGAAGTGATGGGACCAGATGCCATGATCTTTGTTTTCTGAATGTTGAGCTTTAAGCCAACTTTTTCACTCTCCTCTTTCACTTTGATCAAGAGGCTTTTTAGTTCCTCATCACTTTCTGCCTAGTCCATAAGGATGGTGTCATCTGCATATCTGAGGTTATTGATATTTCTCCCGGCAATCTTGATTCTAGGTTGTGCTTCTTCCAGCCCAACGTTTCTCATGATGTACTCTGAATATAAGTTAAATAAGCAGGATGACATTATACAGCCTTGACGTACTCCTTTTCCTATTTGGAACCAGAATGGGCCCATAGGACCTCAAAATGAAGGGGAGCCAAGTGGTATTACCATAACTGTGGTGGTGCCTTTGTTTGCCCTCACCACGGTAGCAACCTGGGCCTTCACGAGATACCAGCAATAACTTTGAAAAACTTGCTTTCTTCCAGTGTTCCCAGAGAAGACACATTTCTCTCTCTCTCACCCTCCTCTCCTGCCAGTCTTCCATAACTTTCCCTCTACATAGCCAGCTTATGATTTAAAGAGACTGCTACCCAACGAGAATCTTCCTATTCAAAATCTCTGAATCCTCATATTCTTATGGGAGAGTAAAGGTATTGTTTGAAGGAAACCTGAAAGAAGGACTTGCCTAGAAGAGAGAGTTATATATTTTACTAGGACCGCCAATGAAAGTTCAGCTACAACCTCAAAAATGGGAAAGGTCCAGTCTTCCCATCATCCTGCAGTATTCCTTTTTTTCTTACCTGGTGTGCGTCAAACGCCAGCTGTAATAAGAGGAAAAAAGGATTTTTCTCTTAAAAAAAAAATTTCCCATAAGGAAAGCACCAGATTGTTTCACTGTAGTATTTTATCAAACTTTTTAGGAAAAATAACACAAATCTTTTAATTAAAACTTTAAAAACTCATTTATTAAAAAGAAAAAATGGAACATTTGCCAAATTACTTTATCTGGCTATCAAATCTGATGTTAAAACCAGACAAACACAGAGAACAAAATTGCAAACCAATACTCTACATGTACATAAGTACAAAAATCCATAACAAAGTAATGGCAAATCAAATTCAGAAAATAAAAATGTTTTACTACATCATGAGAAAGAAGAGATGTCCATCCTAGGAATATAAGGTTAGTTTAACACTTTTAAAAACAATCATTATAGATTGCAATTTAAAATTTGGTTAGCTTTTTAAAAATTATTGAAGTATAGTTGCTATACAATAGTATACATTACAGGCATACAATATAATGGTTTGCACATTTCAAGGGTTATAAATATTGGTTATATTCTCCATATTGTACCATATGTCCTTGTAGTTTATTTTATACCTAAAAGTTTGTACCTTGAAATCCCCCAGCTTTATAGTTAATGTATTGTTAGTGCTGAAAGGAAATAGTACATGTAATGGAGAGGCTTAAAAAATCAAAAATTGCAGATTTTGTGAATGAGAGGTAGGAAAGATACGAATCCATCCTGATCTCAAGCTTCAGGAAGGTAAATACGACCCAAACCAATTCCAGGTTGTTTGTTTGCTAAGTCCAAGAACTCAGACCAGCCTTTGACTTAGAGATCATACCCCGGGTGTGTACAAGACTCTGCTAACAAGCAACCCAAACAGTTACTAACACCGAGTAACCAAGATGGAACGACTGGAAATCACTACTCTTGCTCTTGTGATTTGTGTCACTTGCCTGGTTTTTCTTTTTGTGTGGAAGAAAAGTCACAAAGGTTTGGGAAAGCTCCCTCCTGGTCCAACTCCCCTTCCCATCATTGGGAATCTGATGCAACTAAACCTCAAGGACATCCCTGCATCTCTTTCCAAGGTAAGGGGGTTTTATTAGGGGCTGGTCATCTCCAGGTAAAGGGGAGTCACCTTCAGATTATCTTTGTGTCATCTTTAACTTTTCTTATTAATAGTTTTACTCACTGCTAAGGCACTTTGGTGTATCTATTTCTGTATTACAAGACAGATGTTCTCCCCCACCCCCTTTATTTTTTTCTGAATTGGATCACTTTAGAGGTGACAGTGAAGTGTGTTAACCTGACCTGAGATACAGATTGAATTCTAGTGAATGGGAAAATTCTGAAGTCAGAACATATTTTAACCAAAAGTCTTCTAAACCTCTCTGCATGTAACACTAACCAAAAGACAATCAAATGTAAAAAAAAAAAATGTAAATAATGTCCTTTTATGTTATTATTACTATTTCAGACTAATCTATGGGATAATTTGTGATCCTCCTTTTGAAGAGTGATCCTCACACCTTGCTCTGACACAACTCAGCTGTGCTCCCCAACTGACATTCACTCCTTTGAGTTCATTGTGCAAGTATACATTCTCCAAAAATTCCCTAATTACTGTCGTCTGACCAATGAATAAAGAAAGTACAATGTGCACGCGCACACACACACGCACATACCGAGGAATATTATTTCCCCTTAATGAAGGAGGAAATCCTGTCACTGACAGCAACATTGATGAACCTGGAGGATATCCTAAATTATAGAAGCCAGGCACAGAAGGACAAATACTATATGAACTCACTTACATGGGGACTCTAAAAGAGTCATAGAAGTAGGGAGTAGAATGGTGGTTGCCAGGGACTGGGGGAGGAAGAGAAATAGGGTGATGTTCAATATTGCTGTAAAAAAGGAAAGTCAAGTTGCCATAGCTAAAAGGGAATGGAATCCAGTGCATAAGCTGGAGGATTGGGCCTTTTTCGGGGCATGGAGAGTCATTTATATTAACAGAGAACTATGTATATGGGTACAGATTCAAGTGAACAAGAAGCTATGGTAGCAGCACGTGGACATTCTCTTCCTTCTATTATCTCTGTGAAATAGGGAGCAACATCATCAGCTGAGGGTGAGGTTGGAAGGGAAGGGCCTGATGTTTTGTGCCCCAAAGTACAGAGAGACACTCCTTCAGAGGAACCAAGAAAGTAGTTTCATTCTCCTTGGACAGAGAAAACAGAAAGTAGCAAAATTCTCTACCATTTAAGTGTAAGTTTTAAAAAGTGTAGGAAAGGCAGAAAGAAAAAAGAGGTGGCAAGTTCAGTAAGTTTTGCCATTTAAGAATTTTACTTAAAAAAATGGAGGATTGTAATATGCATATGGATCTTTAAATGTAACTTTATTTTTGTTCAACTATTTAGAACATGAACATGTTTCCATACCATCATACATCTTCACATAAGTACTTTCAAATGGCTACTTTAAATTCACATGCATGGATGTAAAATACATTTGAAAACAAATCCCTAGCTGGCAGCTGTTTTAGTACTCTATTTTTCCCCTTGACACAATGCTATCATAAATATGTAATTTCATTCTTTTTAATACCTACTAAGTAAGCTCTCTTTGTCTTGTCATGGCTGCTTCCTTCTCATCTCTAGTTTTTTCTTAAACGTCACCTCCTCATAGAATTCTCATCTATTTTGTTAAGTTTTCCCATTATCATCTAGCATAAGTACATTCTTTACCACTTTCATAGAATCATGTGCAGCTTGTATTGCAAATGTAGTTTGTTTTGCGCCTGTTACTTCCACTAGACTCTAAGTTCCGTGAGGGTTCCCGGCACAATGTCTGACAGAATATAATTGCTTAGTAAATATTTATATTGCTCAGTGGTTGCATGTATAGATGAAGGAAAGAATGAATCCATGACTGTAGCCCAGGTTAAATGACTGAAAGGAACTTAATGGAGCAAAGTCTAAGCTACGTGTGAATCATTAGTTAATTCCCACCAAAGCCTCCAATGGAGAGATTTCACAATAGCCCTTATAGTTGTTTGCATCTCTTTACAGTTGGCCAAACAATATGGACCTGTTTACACTCTGCACCTTGGATCCCAGACCACTGTGGTCTTACATGGATATGAAGTGGTGAAGGAAGCTCTAATTGACCAAGGTGATGAATTCCTTGGCAGAGCACATTTTCCTATTATTGACGATACCCAGAGAGGATATGGTATGTTTCAAAATACAAGTTAATTCTTTTTAGAAAAAAAGTGTGATTAACCTAATGAGTATCTGTTTTGCAACAAGCAATAAATTAGATGCTGCAATACTGCACTGCAATTCAGATACTAACTACTCAGAGTTAGTCCATACTCCATATGTTAAGTATGTGTGTGTGTGTGTGTGTGTGTGTGTGTGTGTGTGTGTGTGCGCGCGCGCGCGTGCACGTGCATGCTAAGTCGCACACGCGCCTGCTAAGTCGCTTCAGTCATGTCCCATTCTTTGTGACCCTATGGACTGTGGCCTGCTAGACTAATCTGTTCATGGAATTCCCCAGCCAAGAATACTGGAGTGGGTTGCCATGCCCTTCTCTAGGGGATCTTCCCGACACAGGAATCAAACCCAGGTCTCATGTCTCCTACAGTAGCAGGCAGTTTCTTCACCACTAGTGACCACCTGGTAAGCCTTACGTTAAGGGCATCATTCTCCAAAAGACTACCCTCGCTTCTATTGTCAGCCACAAGTTCAGAGGTCTCCAGATTACCCACACTTATAACCAGCTGGCTAAAAATTCAGGGTTTCCATGACCACCTAGGTTCAATAATTTACTGGAATGACTCACAGAACTCAGGAAGATGCCATACTTACAATCACAATTCTATTACATATGAAAGCTACAAATGGAGAGACACGTTGGACAAGGTTTAGGAGTGCCCCAGATGCAGAGCTTCTGTATTCATTCTCTTGCAAGGAATCAGAATGCATTGCCCATTCAATGTGTTGGTATATTCACCAACCCAGAATCTCATCAGAGCTTCGGTGTCGGGAGGTTTTCACTGGAACTTCATTACTTGAGCACAGTTGATTGATTGATTGGCCATCTGATAGAACTCAGTCTCTAGCTTCTTCCATTCCTTGAAAGTCCTAAGGTCTGGCTGATATCACTTGGGTGAAAGCTTCAGTTCTCTAAATACAAAGTTCATCTTTCTGGGGCCAACTCCATCTTGACAGTGTTAAGGAATCTACCATGAGTTACCTCATTATCATAAACTCAAGTGTGATCCCAGAGGCTCAGCATGAATAACAAACTTCTGTGTTAGAAGTGGGAAAATCCAAGGATTTAGAAGCTGTGTCCCATGAATGGGGACAAAAAACAGATTTTTTTTTTTAATTGTACAGCAGATACTCCGATAATTCTATTGAGATAAACATCAAAAACAGACTCCAAGTTCCCTTTAGGATAAATCTGCAAATATGATTGTGATTTTAAAAAAAGCAATCTGGGAACATTTTGAAAATAAAAGTTGTTACCCAAAGGTCTTACAATTTAGAGAGCCATGTTTGGGGTGTCATTTCACAGGGTACAAAGATTGCAGTGACATAGTGGCAGCAACAACAAACAGATGACTAGGTACAGAAATTACTGTGTTTTCAATGTCAGCTCCTGGTTTGGGACTGGTGGGGGGATGGAGACGTGGGAGTGAGGGGGTGGAGAGAGGGTGGTAAGATCAGAGTGGTAACACACAGGGAGCTACAGTGGTACTTAGTCAAGTTCAAGTTCTTCAGTGGGACAACAGGCTCACAGATAATTATTTTCTTACTATGTTTCAAAACTTAGACATATGAAGTATTACACAATAAAAAAAACCTAGGACAGCCTGAAAATCTCCTCTAATCCATTTAAAAATTGTAAAATTGCAAGCCCCAAAGAAATAGAAACTTAATTCTTTTCAAAGCATATTTATGAATAATTAATTAAATATTATGCAGTGTACTAAGTGATGAAAGAGAAACAATTTTTAATCTCTCTTACATTAGATATACATGCTTACCTAAAGAAGCAACCAAACCTTCCCTCTATTTCTTCCCATTTTTTTTAAAAAACAAGTTGATTACGTTGGCTATGTGTGAGGTTTGGAATTAATTTTTTATTTGTTTATATTTGTATCTGCAGAATCTTCATTGCTGCACAGGCTTTCCCCTAGTCGCAGCAAGTGGAGGCTGCTCCTTGTTGTGGTTCGTGGGCTTCTCATAGCAGTGGCTTCTCTTGCTGTGAAGCACGGGCCCTGGGGCACGCAGGCTTCTGTAGCTGCACCGTGGGCTCAGCAGTTGTGGGTCCTGGTCTCTAGGGCACAGGCTCAATACTTGTGGTGCATGGGATTGTTTGCTCTGTGGCATGTGGAATATATCCTGGCTAGGGATTGAATCCATGTCTCCAGCATTGGCAGGCAGACTCTACCACTACCACCAAGGAAACCCTGAAATTAATTTTTAACTGGAGCAGAAGGTATTGGGCTGGATTGAGCTCAGTTCAGTTCAGTTGCTCAGTCATGTCCGACGCTTTGCAACCCCATGAACCGCAGCATACCAGGCCTCCCTGTCCATCACCAACTCCCAGAGTTCACTCACACTCATGTCCATCGAGTCAGTGATGCCATCCAGCCATCTCATCCTCTGTCGTCCCCTTCTCCTCCTGCCCCCAATCCCTCCCAGCATCAGGGTCTTTTCCAATGAGTCAACTCTTTGCATGAGGTGGCCAAAGTATTGGAGTTTCAGCTTCAGCATCAGTCATCCCAATAAACACCCAGGACTTATCTCCTTTAGGATGGACTGGTTGGATCTCCTTGCAGTCCAAGGGACTCTCAAGAGTCTTCTCTGACACCACAGTTCAAAAGCATCAATTCTTTGGTGCTCAGCTTTCTTTAGAGTCCAACTCGCACATCCATACTTGACTACTGGAAAAACAATAGCCTTGACTAGACGGACCTTTGTTGACAAAGTAATGTCTCTGCTTTTGAATATGCTGTCTAGGTTGGTCATAACTTTCCTTCCAAGGAGTAAGCGTCTTTTAATTTCATGGCTGCAATCACCATCTGCAGTGATTTTGGAGCCCAAAAAAATAAAGTCAGCCACTGTTTCCACTGTTTCCCCATCTATTTCCCATGAAGTGATGGAAGTGGGTGCCATGATCTTAGTTTTCTGTTGTTGAGCTTTAACCCAGCTTTTTCATTCTCCTCTTTCACTTTCATCAAGAGGCTCTTTAGTTCCTCCTCACTTTCTGCAGATGGTGTCATCTGCATATCTGAGGTTATTGATATTTCTCCCAGCAATCTTGATTCCGGCTTGTGTTTCTTCCAGCCCAGCATTTCTCATGATGTACTCTACATAGAAGTTAAATAAGCAGGGTGACAATATACAGCCTTGACGTACTCCTTTTCCTATTTGGAACAAGTCTGTTGTTCCATGTCCAGTTCTAACTGTTGCTTCTTGATCTGCATACAGGTTTCTCAAGAGGCAGGTCAGGTGGTCTGCTATTCCCATCTCTTTCAGAATTTTCCACAGTTTGTTGCAATACACACAGTCAAAGGCTTTGGCGTAGTCAATAAGGCAGAAATAGATGCTTTTCTGTAACTCTCTTGCTTTTTCCATGATCCAGTGGATGTTGGCAATTTGATCTCTGGTTCCTGTGCCTTTTCTAAAACCAGCTTGAACATCTGAAAGTTCACGGTTCACATATTGCTGAAGCCTGGCTTGGAGAATTTTAAGCATTACTTTCCTAGCATGTGAGATGAGTGCAGTTGTGTGATTGAGCTCAAGAGGGGGAAAAAATTGCCATTTTCACAACTCTGAGAATGTTGGTTTTTCAACTTTCCTATAAAATTATTGTTACAGGCTTCTCACTTGCCTGTAATGCCTGTAATGGTGATTGGTTGGTTTAGTCACTAACTTGTGTCCAACTCTTGTGACCCCATGGACTGTGGCCTGCCAGGCTCCTAGCCTATGGGATTCTCTAGGCAAGAATACTGGAGTGGGTTGCCATTAATTCAGCTTTTCTTTTCCTAAAACTTTCTATCCTGGAAAATAACAAAGAGAAAAGCCATTCACTGGTATTTTAGTTTTCCTTCTGTATTAGTTTCCTAGGGCTGTCATAATGTACCAAAAACTGGGTACAAACCTTAGGATGACAGAATTTTATTGTCTTACAGTTTTGGAGTCTAGAAATCTGAGATTAAGACGTTAGTGAGGTTGGTTCCTTCTGAGAGCTTGTGAGGGAGAAAAGGTTTCCTGCTTCTCTCCTGGCTTCTGGTGCTTTTCTGGTAACTTTTTTGTTCCTTGACTTGTAGATGTATTGCCTTAATCTCTGATTCATGTTCACATGGCATTTTCTGTTGTTTGCATGTCTCTGTGTCCAAGTTTCCCCTTCCTAGAAGCATACAGTCATGTTTGAACATTCTCTGGCATTGCCTTTCTTTGGGATTGGAATGAAAACTGACCTTTTCAAGTCCTGTGACCACTGCTGAGTTTCCAAGTTTGCTGGCATATTGAGTGCAGCACTGTAACAGCATCATCTTTTAGGATCTGAAATAGCTCAACTGGAATTCCATCACCTCCACTAGCTTTGTTTGTAGTGATGCTTCCTAAGGCCCACTTGATTTAGAATTCCAGGATGTCTGGCTCCAGGTCAGTGATCACACCATCGTGATTATCTGGGTCATGAAGATTTTTTTTGTATAGTTCTTCTGTGTATCCTTGCCACCTCTTCTAACTGTCTTCTGCTTCTGTTAGATCCATACCATTTCTGTCTTTTATTGTACCCATCTTTGCATGAAATGTTCCCTTGGTATCTCTAATTTTCCTGAAGAGATCTCTAGTCTTTCCCATCCTATTGTTTTCCTCTATTTCTTTGCATTGATCACCGAGGAAGGCTTTCTTATTCTCCCTGCTATTCTTTGGAACTCTGAATTCAAATGGGTATATCTTTCCTTTTCTCCTTTGCCTTTGGTGTCTTTTCTTTTCTCAGCTTTTTGTAAGGCCTCCTCAGACAGCCATTTTGCCTTCTTGAGTTTTTTTTCCCTTGGGTATGGTCTTGATCACTGCCTCCTGTACAATGTCATGAAACTTTGTCCATAGTTCTTCAGATACTCCATCAGACCTAATCCCTTGATTCTATTTGTCACTTCCACTGTATAATCATAAGGGACTTAATTTAGGTCATACCTGAATGGTCTAGTGGTTTTCCTTACTGTCTTCAACTTAAGTCTGAATTCCGCAATAAGGAGTTCATGATCTGAGCCACAGTCAGCTCCCAGTCTTGTTTTTGCTGTTTGTATAGAGCTTCTCCATCTTTGGCTGCAAAGAATATAATCAATCTGATTTTGGTGTTGACCATCTGGTGATGTCCTTGTGTAGTCTTCTCTTGTGTTGTTAGAAGAGGGTGTTTGCTATGACCAGTGGTTCTCTTGGTTGACTATGACCAGTAAGTGAACTGTGAACATTCAGATGTTCAAAATGGATTTAGAAAAGGCAGAGGAACCAGAGATCAAATTGCCAACAGCCACTGGATCATCAAAAAAGCAAAAAAGAGAGTTCCAGAAAAACATCTACTTCCACTTTGTTGATGATGCCAAAGCCTTTGTGTGTATCACAACAAACTGTGGAAAATTCATAAAGAGATGGGAATACCAGACCACCTTACCTGCCTCCTGAGAAATCTGTATGAAGGTCAAGAAGCAGTAGTTAGAACTGGACATGGAACAACAGACTGGTTCCAAATTGGGAAAGGAGTACGTCAAGGCTGTATATTGTCACTCTGCTTATTTAACTTATATGCAGAGTACATCATGAGAAACACTGGGCTGGAAGAAAGACAAACTAGAATCAAGACTGCAGGGAAAAATATCAATAACCTCAGATACGCAGATGACGCCACTCTTATGGCAGAAAGCGAAGAGGAACTGAAGAGCCTCTTGATGAAAGTGAAAGAGGAGAGTGAAAAAGTTGGCTTAAAGCTCAACATTCAGAAAACTAAGATCATGGCATCTGGTCCCATCACTTCATGGGAAATAGATGGGGAAACAGTGGAAACAGTGACAGACTTTATTTTTTGGGGCTCCAAAATCACTGCAGGTAGTGATGGCAGCCATGAAATTAAAAGACACTTACTCCTTGGAAGGAAAGTTATGACTAACCTAGACAGCCTGTTAAAAAGCAGAGACATTACTTTGCCAACAAAGGTCTATCTAGTCAAAGCTATGGTTTTTCCAGTAGTTGTGTATGGATGTGAGAGTTGGACCATAAAGAAAGCTGAGTGGTGTAGAATTGATGCTTTTGAACTGTGGTGTTGGAGAAGACTCTTGAGAGTCCCTTGGACTGCAAGGAGATCCAACCAGTCCATGCTAAAGGAAACCAGTCCTGAATATTCATTGGAAGGACTGATGTTGAAGCTGAAACTCCAATACTTTGGCCACCTAATGTGAAGAACTGAGTCATCTGAAAAGACCCTGATGCTGGAAAAGATTGAAGGCAGGAGGAGACAGGGATGTCAGAGGATGAGAAGTTTGGATGGCATCACCCACTCTATGGATGTGAGTTTGAGCAAGCTCTGGGAATTGGTGATGGACAGGGAAGCCTGGCATGCTGCAGTCCATGGGTTGCAAAGAGTCAGACACAACTGAGCAACTAAACTGAATTGAACAGTCATATTGGATTGTACCCACCCTAATCTCATTTGGCTTCCCTCATAACTCAGTTGGTAAAGAATCTGCCTGAAATGCAGGTGACCCCAGTTCGATTCCTGAGTTGGGAAGATCCACTGGAGAACGAATAGGCTGCCCTCTCCAGTATTCTTGGGCTTCCCTTATGGCTCAGCTGGTAAAGAATCCGCCCACAATGCGGGAGACCTGGGTTCGATCCCTGGGTTGGGAAGATCTCCTGGAGAAAGGAAAGGCTACCCACTCCAGTATGCTGGCCTGGAGAATTGTCCATGGGGTCACAAAGAGTCAGATAGGACTGAGTGACTTTCACTTTCACTAATCTCATTTTAACTTGATTACCTCTGCAAAGATCCTATTTCCAAATAAGGTCATTATATTGGCTGTAATGACCTTATTTAGAAATAAGGCTGTAATTCATAGATACCAGGACCAGGACATCAACGTATTTTGAGGGGAAACAATTCAACCCATAACATCTTTGTAAATGAAATATCTGCTAAAATGCCAGATAGCTTTCTGGCCTAGTGATCTTTGAACTGTGTAATATAGCACTGCAGATTTTGTGTCTAACTAATCAAGTTGTTGAAATATTTCCTGTTAACCATCAACTCACTATTTTACCCAGTGTCTTAATCTTTAAACATTTATCTCATTGGTGAATTGCAACAGCTCGAGTCCTTACTTTACCTTACTCATTCAATCTATACACCAGTTTTAGATGCCATTGTTCACTCACTAAAATACAAAATTTAAAATAACTTGGTACTCTTAAAGGTATGGCTAAATAGCCATTCATTCTTTACCTGCTGCTGCTGCTAAGTCGCTTCAGTCGTGTCTGATTCTGTGCGACCCCATATTCGGCAGCCCACCAGGCTCCCCTGTCCCTGGGATTCTCCAGGCAAGAACACTGGAGTGGGTTGCCATTTCCTTCTCCGATGCACGAAAATGAAAGTGAAGTTGCTCAGTTGTGTCCGACTCTTAGCGACCTCGTGGCCTGCAGCCTACCAGCCTTCTCCGCCCATGGGATTTTCCAGGCAAGAGTACTGGAGTGGGGTGCCATTGCCTTCTCCGCATTCTTTCCCTGGAAGAGTGCAGATGCTATAACATTTTTGGAAAGTAATCTACTATATCTACGGACATATAAACTGTAGAGACCTATTGAGGAATCTAGTTTACAAAAATAGAAGTAAACAGCTATGTAATTATTCACCCGTGCACATACTTGCCCCAAAACAGTGAGTGTGGAGAGGGCATTGCTTCCTTGGAACACTACCCACCAGCAGGGATGCAGGTGCGATAAAGAAGTGTATGTTTTAAAATACATTTACATTATAGGTATACATTCTGAACAAAGCGAGAAAAATAGGAAAGTATTCCAGTTATCTCTTGTGTGACAAACCACCCCAGACTCAGGGATGTAAAACAGTACCCTCCACCCCCCAGCCTTTTTAATGCTCAGGGACTCTGTGATCAGGAATTTGAATAAGACATAGTGGAATTGGCTTTTCTCTGATCCACAAGGCCTTGGGCCTTAGCAGATATCCTTTTGTGTTTCCCAAATAAAGCTGCTAAGGGTGATTCGAATAGCTGAGGGCTGAAATCACATGGAGGCTTCTTCGTTTACAAGTCTGGCTTTTGGGGATGACCCAAAGGTTGAGCTCAGCTGGGCCTGTCAACAGAGCATCTGCCAGTGGCCTGCCCATGTAGCTTGGGCTTCTCGCTGGTACCTGGAGTCCAGGAGGGGGCATCCTGAGGAAGCATGTGAGCATTTCAAGCTGTGAAGCTTCTTCAGACCAAATCTCAGAACATAGAACCATTTTATTCATTGCAAGTAATTCCCAAAAGCCAACCCTAATCCAAATGGACAGGAATTAGGTTTCCTTTCTTGATGGGGAAGGGGTGGTGGGCACACTACAGAAGAGAATGAGGGGTGAGAGATATGGCTGTGGTTCACTCTGGAAATGCAATCTGCCCTCAACAAACAGGTGGAAGAGGAAAGTGTCACCTTAGCACTGATACAAGAAAACCCGAAGAACAGAAGTTTAAGTTGGAGCCAAGTGTTCCTGCAGTGGAGGCCAGAATTAGAGAGACTTCTGCATTGAGTCACAGACAACCCTGGACCAAAGCTGAACTCTATTCATAGAAAAGAAGAGACTGACTTCTGTGTGTGAGATTCATATGTATAATCGCAGATCTCGACTCTCCAAAAGCTTTTTAATTTAGAAATAGGGATATAGGTTCAGTCACTGGGTCAGAAAGATCCCCTGGAGAAGGAAATGGCAACCCATTCCAGTATTCTTGCCTGGGAAATGCCATGGACAGAGGAGCCTGGTGGGCTATATAGTCCATAGGGTCACTGAGTTGGACACAACTTAATGATTACACAACAAAAACAAGATGTCAGATTTCCCTCTGAAATAGATATTATCAAGAGCTTTGGCCTTAAACTTTTAACTGACAGCATCAGTGAATCAAAGCAGCTTTCACATAGCTCACTTATTGTAATCAGTCCCTAGAAAATATTTTAGCACTCTCCCGCTATCACCTTTACCTGGCATCTACGTGAGCCCTGGAAGAATTCAACCATCTTCTCTGTGTTTGTACTCAGAAGATAAACACAGCTAGAGAAATTCTCTCAATAATTACACTGACTTCCCTTTAAATTAATACCTTTAAACCTCAATTAGCCTCTTACTACATGTTTCTCTGTCTGGCTCCTTTTTCTACTCGTATTCACACCCCCACTATGCATTTCCTCTCTTAGAACCATTGTATCATAACTCATTGTAACAACAGAAGCATCAGAAAGGAATTTTCTGTTTCTTAACGTTTTATCTGTAGGTCTATCTGCCTCTGCACCCACACTCTGCTTTTTTCCCTGGGTTACAATAGACAAATGTCCCTATAGCATCTCACCTTCCCAAGGATCTTACTTCTTTGGTAGTGCCTTCTCCATCCCAGATTATCCATTGCTGTCCTTTTGTCTTAAAAGCCACTTGCCTTTCTTGCCTTATTTGCCCTGGTTCCCAGTGCTACAGGTACTGCAGACTGAAATTCCCACAGCTGGCTCTGGCTGAGATCAACTAAAGAGAGGCACTGGCAAGAGGCTGGGGAATGGAAGGAGAGCCAGAGGTCCCCCTGTCTGTGCCTCAGATAGCATCTCTTACAAGAGCTGCATGTCCCCCATAACTCCAGCTCCTTCAGAACAGGACCACTCTGGTTCCAATTCTGGCCAGGTAACCCCAGCCATTGAGCTCCTTTGTCCCTTCCATGGGAAGATGGCAGCAGTTTTCTGCTGTTGATAATTATCAGTTGTCTGGCTGTCCCTGGTTTAACCTCTCAGTGTTTCCATCACCCTAAAACAAATTCCCTGGATTAAATTTCCTTTGTTTTAAATACTTAGAGAGGCTTCTCTTTTCTTGGTTGGACTGTGACTGATAAACTCACTCTCCACTGGACCATTCCCAGGAGCATGTGAGGATTCCATAGCACTCACCTCACAAGCCCCTTGAGTTACTGCCCCAGGTTTCTTGCCCCTTAACAACCAAACTTCTCCAAAGAGACATTCACAATGATGGAGGAATTTGTTTGTAGAAACTATCTTGAGAGATAATACAGGATGTGGGAAAATATAAACATGAACGTTCACAGTAGTAATATTTTTAGGATCTGCTATATGCATAGCAGGTGTCAACTAAACAAAAAGTACACAACGTGAGAGCTGTGAGTTCACTTTTATTTGGGGACTTCCTGAGGCCTGCAGCCCAGGAGACAGCCCCTCAGATAGCTCTGAAGAGCTCTGAAGAGCTCTGAAGAGCGAGACGGGAAAGTCAGTATATAAAATGATTTGGTGAAGGGGGTACTTGCAATCAACACCCATCTCGGTAGAAGGCTGCTCCTAGTCACAAGGATTGGATGTCTCCTGAAGTGATTTTAGTGCTTTTCTAAGGATGAGAAAATGAATAAAATTGAGATCATAAAATTTTCTCCTGAAAATATCTAACTATATGAAGGCCCATTCTGTCAGTTTCCCCAGAGCACAGGGTACCTCATCCCTGATCTCCACCCTAAATGCCTTTCAGTGACTGCAGTGGCTAATGATCTAACCCTTGTAGAGCGGGATGGTGAGCAAAATGCCTTTGTTGTCACAGGAAAGTAATGAAAATTTATTAAATAAATGGAAGAATAAATGAAGTGCAAAAGACACAGCAATATTTGAAAGTCTAATTAAGAATTAAATAAATAATTTTGCCACATTTATGATTGCCTTTTGATTTAAAGATGATGTAAAAACAGTTAAAAATTTGAAGAGATGAAAATATTCCTAAAGTTCAATAATAATAATGTTAGACATTATCTAACATTAGATAATAATAATAACATTATTATTATCTAATAATAATGTTAGTCATAATAATGTTAGACATTATAATGTTAGACAATAATAATGTTAGACATTATAATAATTGGATTATTATTGACTTGAATTATTATTGTAATAACTATAATTATATAATAGCTGCTGCTGCTGCTGCTGCTGCTGCTAAGTCGCTTCAGTCGTGTCCGACTCTGTGCGACCCCATAGATGGGCAGCCCACCAGGCTCCCCCGTCCCTGGGATTCTCCAGGCAAGAACACTGGAGTGGGTTGCCATTTCCTTCTCCAATGCATGAAAGTGAAAAATGAAAGTGAAGTCGCTCAGTCATGTCCGACTCTTAGCGACCCCATGGACTGCAACCTACCAGGCTCCTCCACCCATGAGATTTTCCAGGCAAGAGTACTGGAGTAGGGTGCCATTGCCTTCTCCGATATAATAGCTAGTATTTATTAAATACTTCTTGTGTGCCAGATACCATGCTAGGGGTTTCACATGTATTACCATATTCAGTTACCATGATGGCCCCATGAGGAGGATATTTTTTATTTCCATTCAACAGATGAAAAGCTGAGGCAACAGAAGTTAATTGCTCATCAAAATTAGAAACTTTTGGAGCAGACTTGAATTCAGTTTGCCTAACTCTAGAGCCCAGAACCAATAACCATAGTCCATAGTCTTAATACACTAATCTCTGTTTTAATTTTTTGATTTTTTTTTTTTTGGTTCAGAGTTAGAGCCAAGGGGGAGAATGATGGAAAGTTTTGAAGAGTTTAAAGGTGTCATAATGAGACCGGCTGGGGAGGTAGGGGGTTGTTTTTTGTTGTTGTTCAGTCGATAAGTCATGTTCGACTCTGCGACCCCATGGACTGCAGCACGCCAGGCTTCCCTGACCTTCATTATCTCCCTGAGTTTGCTCAAACTCATGCCCATGGAGTCAGTGATGCCATCCAACCATCTCATCCTCTGTCATCCCCTTCTCCTTTTGCCCTCAGTCTTTCCCAGGATTAGGGTCTTTCCGAATGAGTCAGCTCTTCGCATCAGGTGGCCAAAGTATTGGAGATTCAGCTTCAGCACCAGTCTTCCCAATGAATATTCAGGACTGATTTCCTTTAAGATTGACTGGTTTGATTTCTTTGCTGTCCAGGGGACTCTCATGAGTCTTTTCCAACACCACAGTTCAAAAGCATTGATTCTCTGGCACTCAGCCTTCTTTATGGTGAGAGGTGGGTATAGGGAAATCCACTGAATGCTTTTTAGCACCAGAAAAATTGTCCTCGTATTTGATTTTGAGGAACCTAGAAACTCTAAATCTAGGAAACTGGTTTGAAGATGATCATAACCTTAGAAGCTCAAGTGTGGTAGTGTAGTTTGAATTGACAAGAAGGGACAGATGAGAAAGACATTTTGAAGGTGGCATCAACAGAATTTACCAAATGCAGCTGTATAGGGAAAGAGGGGTGTGAAAAATGCCCTGAGGTTTGGGTTTGGGGTACTAGGAAACATGGTACATTGAGAGAAATAGGAAATTCAGGACATATACAGAGGAAGAAATGAAAAAGCATTTGGTGTGAACATACTGAGTTCCTTTGTTTCTGAGTTCCTTTTGGTTCAGATTAGCTAACAGCTGTAGTAAATTTGGAGGTGAATAGACATGCATATTCCCTATTACTCTGCTTTGCAATTGCTTATCCTCTAATACGGGCTTCCTTAGTGGCTCGGACCTTAAAGAATCCGCCTGCAATGCAGGAGACCTAGGTTAGTTCCCCCAAGTTGGGAAGATCCCCTTGAGAAGGGAATGGCTACCCACTCTAGTAGCTCAGCTGGTAAAGAATCCACCTGCAATGCAGGAGACCTGGATTCGATCCCTAGGTTGGGAAGATCCCCTGGAGAAGGGAACAGTTACCCACTCCAGTATTCTTGCCTGGAGAATTCCATGGACAGAGAAGCCCTGTGGGCTACAGTCCGTGGGGTTGCAAATCCTCTAGTAGAGGAAGTCATGGGTAGAACTAAACCACAAGTCAGAGGGATGTTAAGTGCAAAAACAGACACTCAGGAGAGGGGTTTGTGGGAAGACATGGCAGTCTTTACCATCTTTAACAAAACCAGACAGATGGCCTTCCCCACACTTGGGAATGTTCCCTATGTGCCAATGATCCTGCCCCCTGTCTCCATCACCTTTGTCCTCTGTTGACCAGAACTTGGGTTTTATTTTCTTTGTGACAAATATTTTACCCAAACCAAAGAATATGTTGCGCTCTTCAAAGGCCAGTTGCTAAATTCCTGGTAAGGGGCAGTGGCCACAGCGCAGGGTGGACACAAGAGATCAGCTTCTGGGGACATCCAATTCTATGATGCAAAACCACTTTTCTGCTCTTTGCTTCTTTTCCTAGGACTCATTTTCAGCAATGGAGACACGTGGAAGCAAATGCGGCGCTTCTCCCTTATGACCCTAAGGAACTTTGGGATGGGGAAGAGGAGCCTTGAGGAGAGGATCCAAGAGGAGGCCCAGTTTCTGGTGGAGGAGTTCAGGAAATCAGAGGGTTTGTTCCATGGACCATCTTTTGGGCCAAGGGGCTACTGAGCACACAGCCCTTCCCACCAAAGCTCCTCCTTCAGGAGATGCTCAGCAGTCCACAATCTGCTCTATTAACCAGGGCATTGGCAAGGAAAAGCGGGGCAGGAGGAAAATGACTCAAAGCTGTTACTTAGGATCCTTGAATCCCTTTGTTTGGATTCATCTTCCAACTTCAGCACTTACTGGATGTGTAAATTTGGGCAAGTTATTTAATTTCTCTAAGGTGCAGTTTCCTCATCTGAAAAATGCGTCTAAAAATCAAACCTCAGATTGAGGGTTGGATAATACAGTTTGCAAAACATTTACACAGTATCCAGTATATGGTAAATATTCTATAATATTACTTGCTCCTCTTATGACTGTCACCATATTCACTGAATAATAACAACCAGTGGTAGCATAGTATAATACTATAGAGCATGAGTGTTAATGTTAGTAGAAGATGCTTACATCCTAATTTGAAGAAGTTTAGAGAAAATAAAATGTAAGTAACCATCTGAGGAGGAGGGAGGCCACCTTCTTGAAACCCTAATGCAGGCTGATGAAGATTCTAAATGTTAGAGTTGTTTTTTGTTCACACCAGCTCAGCCCTTTAACCCTGCTGTCACCCTGTCCTGTGCTACCTGCAACATCATCTGCTCCATCCTCTTCAACGAACGTTTCCACTACCAAGATAAGACCCTTCACTCCCTGCTGGATTTGTTAAATGAAAATTTTAATCGAATAAGCTCTCTCTGGAACCAGGTAAGGTCAAGTCTCCATTTAACCTTGCACTTGACCTCTTGGGCACACTGGGAGCCCACAAGCAGGATAAAGAGCTGCAAGCTGCCCACCTTGTCCCATGAGCATGCGCCAAGGCAAGCACCGCCCCCGTCCCTCATGTGTGGCTTATGTCAAGTGGATTAGTATAGTGTCACTCAGACCAGCACCTGTGAAGGCTGCCTTCTGCTCGCTTCTGTGAGGTGATTCCCTCAAAAGAAGACGTCATGTCCCAGTCCCCTGCATTTCTTTTAAGGCTCCTGTGCACATTCTCCCCCTCTTACTCTGAGGTTGGCTGAGGGTGGTTGAGCAGGAGATGAGAAGGGGCGACTCTAGTGTATGTGACGGTCATCCTCCCTTCTCTTTAGCTTGAAAGCTGGAGGAAGGGATTCTCCCTGGCCAGACCCTGCAGAGAGTTCGGTGCTCCACTTAGAAACCCTGGTGTCTCTTCACAAACTGAATTGCTTGTGTATTTTTTGTTTTCATTTTAGATTTACAATCTATGGCCAAAACTCATAAAGCCTCTCCCTGGAGAGCACAGAGCATTTTCAAAAAGGCTTAAGGATGTTCACTACTTTGTTCTGGAAAAAGTGAAGGAGCATCAAAAGTCCCTGAATCATAATAACCCTCGAGACTACATTGACTGTTTCCTCAGCAGGATGGAGCAGGTATTGTACATGACATCTTTCCCCAATACTATATTTTATCAGTCCGTGGGAATGCAGGAAAGCATAATCATACCATGTTGGTAATTCTTGATATTTTGATATCTTGTGGCAGTGGGGTATGCTATTAACAATAGTAGAAATTTTTCATAGTGCAGAAATTTTAAAAGAAGAAAAGCCCCCCTTTTCCTTTGTATTTCTTTTTTTTCTTTTTAAAATTTATTTATTTTAAATGAAACAAAGAGATATATTTTTAACAATAAAGGATACAATTCAAAAAGAAGATCAGATCAGATCAGATCAGTCGCTCAGTCGTGTCTGACTCTTTGCAACCCCATGAATCGCAGCACGCCAGGCCTCCCTGTCCATCACCAACTCCCGGAGTTCACTGAGACTCACGTCCATCGAGTCAGTGATGCCATCCAGCCATCTCATCCTCTGTCATCCCCTTAGACATCATAAACCTTTAGACAACTTAACAACAAAGAAACAAAAATACATAAAGCAAAAATCAGAAGAAACATAAGGGAAAAGAAAAAATATACAATCACAGTGAAAAATATTAACATTTCTCTGAGAATATTTTATCAAGTACAGAAAAAATCAGAATAGAAGCATCTTGAATGATGTCATTAATAATATAAATGTAATACATTTGTATTTAATTAATTTATATTAATCATATCCTACACAAATATATTTAAATTTTGTCTTTCGTGTGCTGTTATTAGATGTCCATAGGACATTTAGAAAAATTGGCAATAAGATAAACTTTACTAAATTTCAAAAAGTAGAATTCTTTTGTATGTGTGTGATTCAGTTGTACATATACACATATATTATTTTCGAAGTTATTTCCCATTATAGGTTATTTCAAGAGATTGACATAGTTCCCTGTGCTATACATAAACCTTTGTTGCTTGTTGCATATCTATTTTTCTAAATTAGAAATCTAGTATTCTATTCATACTAAGTCAAACAAGTGGAATCAAAATGTCATAAATTTTTTAGTTGGGCAAAAACTCAAAAGCTTTCTAAAAAATGTATATTATACATATTATTTCCTTTTTTTTCTATTTACTTCCTGTACTTGGACACTAGCATTTAATGAAACCTTCTCAGTATATATTTATGATGAGCTACATATATGTATATTTATGCATGCTTCTGAGCATATATTTATCTTACTGTGGCTAAAAGACACACACATCTTCTTTGCACACCCATTGTCTGCCATTGTGTGCCACAATGTTTCCCAGGGAGTATGTCATAGACCAATACATTATAAACACTGGATTGTATTTTCCCATGGAACAATTTCGTTAATTAAAACTAACAGTGGATAAAAGATTCTAAAGAAATACATTATAATTAACCATCGGTGGTCTTAAACATATTGAATAGCAAGTATCACACAGCCACCAGCTCTTAGAACATCACTGGCTAAGATACCAGCATCAATGTCCATGAGAACATCAGTAGGAAAACGGTCAAAACTGTGACAAACAATAGACTGCAAAAGGATGTTCAGTGCTCATTTTGGCAGCACGTACTCTGAGAGTGGAATGATACAGAGAAGATTAGCATGGCCCCTGTGCAAGGATGGCACACACATTTCTGAAGTGTTCCATATTTTTGTGTGTGCACAAGACTTTTAACCAATATAATTTCAATTTTTGTATTTCTGAAAAAAAGGATATTTCAATATATATACATATGTAACAACTTAAAATCTGAAAATAATTCTTTGAGCCCTGTAAAATTAACCTTGTTTATGCCAAAGTTTGGCTTCCCCAGTAAAGCGTTATTTCAGATGGTAAAGAATCTGCCTGAAAAGCAGGCAAACCCAGGTTTGATCTCTGGGTTGAGAAGATCCCCTGGAGGAGGGAACAGCTGCTCACTCCAGTATTCTTGCCTGGAGAATTCCATGGACAGAGGAATGTGGCAGGCTACAGTCCATAGGACTGCAAAGAGTTGGACACAACTGAGCAACTAATACTTTGAATTTCATGCCAAAATTCCCCAAATATACATAAATAAGCAAAGGAAAAACACTGTGCAATTGTATCATAAGTGTGCAATTTATAGCAAATGGTTAATTACTAATAACCTGTTTAGTCTTCTTAATCTCTGGGAGGGCTGATTTAGAAAGCTTGACTTCCTTAGAAAAAATGTTGAAGGAAGGCATGATGATGCTCTCTTTTCTTCTCAGAAATTTCCTTGGAGTTAGTAGAGACATGCAAGCTCACTCCATTTATCAACAATGTGCATTGAAATATCCTCTTCATTCTGATGGAAAAATTTGTTGTTGGCCCTCAGAGGACTAGATGTTTGTCTGGGAAAGAGGAAAAAAAAAAAGCTAGGTTTTTAATTCAGTCATTTAAAAATTTTCCTTCGTACCAACTCTCTATCAGTCCATGATTGTTGGTAAAAGGAGTAAAATGATGAATCAAATATTACCCTGAAATTTTCTTTCATAGCACTCATCGTAGTTTAACAAAATATTTAATCGACCTCTATATACTTCACTACAATACTCTAAAGGGCTGGGGTAGTATCGATTTCCCATGCTTTGTATCACTGGTCTGAAGGAAACAGACCAGTTCCAAACCAGTGATTTCTCTACACTGTGCTCACATTGAATTTATCATCTAGTCTTTTTCATTAAATATAATAAAAGAAGATTCCATTAACTGAGTGTTTGTATATAAGAATTGTTCCAAGACCTTCCACTCAGTATCTCTTTTCATCTTTACAATAACCCTATGAGGTATATTCTGTTCTATATCCCAGTATCACAAATGATGAAGTTGAGTAAAGAGGTAAGGTAACTTGTCAAGGGCGTATATCTGATCATTGACTAACCTGGGATTTGAACCAGAAGTTTCAATTCCAAGACTGATTTTTAAACCCTACCATGCACAAAATGAAGCCTATTACTAGTGATGGGGTGTGGTCCTGGAGCTCTGATAAACCGTTGCCTTCTTTTTAACTCTGCCATCTACAGGAGAAACAGAACCCAGAGTCTCAATTTCACTTGGAAAACTTAGCAACCTGTGGATCAAATCTGTTTTCAGCAGGAGTAGAGACAACCACTGCCACCCTGAGTTACGGGTTCCTGCTCCTAATGAAATACCCTGAGGTTCAAGGTACAGCAAATATCTTAGGTATTTATTTAGGATAAAATAGGAGCTGCTGGCACTCGTGAAGGTGGGAAGGTACTACAGTCTGTGACAACTTCTCTTTCTCTGGACAGCTTTGGCAAGCATCATGCATAGGGCCACCCATGTGGTTTGGTTTTACAGATCAAAATTCTGTCAAATGATGCTGATAAGGAAGACAGACCTTTACGAATCAAAGACTTTTTAAGTTTAAAAGCAGAGGAGCTTCTGAATCCCAGCTCTTCTATATATGATGTAATGTTGAAGAGTCAGTCCAATTTAGATGAGGGATGCATGGGTTCCTATTTTGGACTCTCATTCTCAGCCGCCAAAACCTGACTGTGTGACCTCAAACAAGTTATTTCACTTCACAGGCCTTTGTTTTTTCATCTTGAAAATGGATCAGTCTCCCCAAAGGGGATTTTTAGCTCCAATATAATTTAAAATTCAAAAATGAAATTGTACTAGCTTGATTTTCTCAATCATGTTCTCAGAGCACAGGTCTTAGAAAGCCAGTGTTTATTTTGTTCAACAAAATGGTGTTTGCTGTTCCCACAAAATGTTAGGAGACTGGATGATACTGATAGAGGAGATGCTCCCACTAGAGTTAGGATTGAACATTTTCCCTCTGCAGCTGCTTTGCCAGGAATCTGGGGTAAACTTTAATCCCTGCACAGAGGTCATCTCCTCACCTGTACAGGAGGACAAACCAGTTCAGGCAGGAGGCCAAAGACATACCTAATGCAGCTTTTATGTTTCCTGAAGCGAAATCTCTGGTCTTTGCAGCAATATAAAAAATAGAAATTCTATGGCTGCTATCAAAAAGTCTACAAACGATAAATGCTGGAGAGGATGCAGAGAAAAGGGAAACCTCTTACACTGTTGGTGGGAATGCAAACTAGTACAGCCACTATGGAGAACAGTGTGGAGATTCCTTAAAAAATTGGAAATAGAACTGCCATCCGACCCAGCAACCCAATGCTGGGGATACATACTGAGGAAACCAGAATTGAAAGAGACACGTGTACCCCAATGTTCATCACAGCACTGTTTACAATAGCCAAGACATGGAAACAACCTAGATGTCCATCGGAAAATGAATGGATAAGAAAGCTGTGGTACATATACACAATGGAATATTACTCAGCTATTAAAAAGAATGCATTTGAATCAGTTCTAATGAGGTGGATGAAACTGGAGTCTATTATACAGAGTGAAGTAAGTTAGAAAGAAAAACACCAATACAGTATATTAACGCATATATATGGAATTTAGAAAGATGGTACAATGACCCTATATGCGAGACAGCAAAACAGACACAAGTGTAAAGAACAGACTTTTGGACTCTGTGGGAGAAGGCGAGGGTGGGATGATTTGAGAGAATAGCATTGAAATATGTATATTACCATATGTGAAATAGATCACCAGTCCAGGTTTGATGCATGAGGCAGGGTGCTCAGGGCCAGAGCACTGGGATGACCCTGAGGGATGGGATTGGGAGGGAGGTGGGAGGGGGTTCAGGATGGGGAACACATGTACACCCATGGCTGATTCATGTCAATGTATGGCAAAAACCACTACAATATTGTAAAGTAATTAGCCTCCAATTAAAATAAATAAATTAATTTAAAAAAGAATATTCTGAGAATAAAGATTTTATACTAAAATTAAAAAAGAAAAAAGAAAAAATAGAAATTCTATGAAGAACAGAGCTGTGAGTTGTTTAGCAACATGTCTTTGACCTTGGGAGCCTTTTCCAGGCCACTTTCTTTACATGTTGTAAGCATTTCCAAGTATCCAGGGAACATATCTCTTAAGCAGGATTCATGATTCATGTCTCTGCAGCCAAAGTTCATGAAGAAATTGACCGTGTGATTGGACGCACCCGAAGTCCCTGCATGAAGGACAAGATGAAGCTGCCCTATACAGAGGCTGTGTTGCATGAGATACAAAGATACGTCACCCTCGTTCCTTCTAACTTACCCCATGCTGTGGTCCAGGACACGAAATTCAGACAATATGTCATCCCCAAGGTTAGAGGTGGCTGGGAAAGCTGGCTGAGATAGAAGGTGCAACATGGTGCCACTCCACCGCACGGTAGATGGGGCCTGTTAAAGGCATCGTAGCTGTTTCAGGAAGAGGCAGTTGAGAGACGTGGAAAGAACACGAGGCCTGAGTTACACGGCCTGGGTTTAAATCCGTCACTGCTGTGCAGTGTCCTCTCAGGCCATTGTGTCACCTCTGTGGTTCTGCCTCTGCCTCCCTGGAATGGGGAAGCTAACCCAGGGCTTCCAACGCTCCTCACACTCTCAGATATAATAGGATATATTAAGGGAGAAGTGATTGGCATTAGTATGAATCTTGTGGGAACAGAAATCTGATTTTCCATGATAGATTTTAAAAAGCGGGAAGAGATGGACAGTGTATCTGCAGCTCTAAAGTAATCAAGTGTCAACTTTCTTAAACCCAAATTCTCTCCTCCCGAGATCTCATGTACCAGACATTTGGGGCATTGCTGCCCATAATAGTTAACGATGATCAAAACCTTCACACGGACACGGGATGTAGTCAGCCTTCTGCAGTGATTAAGGGGTTGGGTTTTACATTTGAGAGTGTAGAAGAAGAAGAAAAGGTGTCAAACCTGACCAGACTACTGCAAAACTGAAGCAGCCCCCAACCTTACTGCCAAATCCCAGTGCAAAAGTCTATTAACACATAAGTCTAGTATCACATTAAAAATGCTATTCCACCACCAAGTGAAGGTAATCAGGAACACAGGAAGCTCTAACACCAGAAAATTTGGTTTAATAAAATTCACATAGAAATAGAATTTAAAGAAAAACCACATGGTAATCTCATTTATACAGAAAGTGCTTTTGATAATATTAAAGAGTTTCTGCTCTGTTAGTTGCTCAGTCATGTCCGACTCTTTGTGACTCCACCAGGCTCCTCTGTCCACAGAATTTTCTAGGCAAGAATACTGGAGTGGGTTGCCAATTCCTTCACCAGGAGATCTTCCAGACCCAGGGATTGAACCTGGGTTTCCTGCACTGCAGGCAGATTCTTTATCATCTGAACTACCAGGGAAGCCCCACCTATAATAAAATAGGAATAAATTTCTGATAGCAGTGATTACATTAAGAAGGAAACCAAAGAACTTGAGTATAGGAAAAAGAAACTTATTTTCAACTTGACTTTTTTTTTATACTATGTACATGTATTACCTACTCCAAAAATTGTGAAATAATGTTTCAGGAAATAAAAAATGAAGTAAAATGGCAAGAGGAGGCTTTCGCTTAAATAGGGGTGCTTTATGATCAGATAGAAGTTGGGTCAAATTCTAATTATGCCACTTGCTAATAACCACAAGTAAATTGTTTCTTCTCTCTGAATCTCAATTTCTGCATTTATACAATGAGCCAAAAAAACAAGATCCTAGTGAATATGGTTGAAGTGAGGATTAAATGACATTTATAAACAATTCAACACAGTGTCAGGTAAATGTGAAGCATCCTGTATCAGTGGTCATTATCATTTTGTCATTTAAACCTCACAAGTTCTAATGGGGCAAAGAGGAAAGTGTATGGTGGCTCAGACAGTAAAGAATCTGCCTGCAACACAGGAGACACAGGTTTGATACCTCGGTTGGAAAGATCCCCTGGAGAAAGGAATGGCAACCCCCTCCAGTATTCCTGCCTGAAAAATTCCATGGACAGAGGAACCAGGCTGGCTACAGTTCAGTTCATGGGGTCACCAAGAGCTGGACATGACTAAGCGACAAACATACGCACATGCACGCCATTTTAGAAGTGAGGAGGTGGGCTTTGAGCCAACGGATTTTGTAGATTACAAAGTACTATACTGTATTTTCTTACATTCGCACCTGAATTCAGAAAGAAAAAAATTGTGAAAAGTGAACTCTTCCAATTTGAGGTGGCGGTTCTAGTAAAGCACATGTCTGAACAATATGAGCTGCAAATCTTAGTTTTTGAACAATTGTTTATTGCACATTGACTGTAACAGTTGCTCTTCCCCCAGAGAACTATCTTATTATTCGATAAAAGGTATTGTATGATACTGGGTGTGAAAAAACTCTCACACAAGACAGTGAGAAAGCTCTCATACAAGCTTCAAGAGTGCTCGGTCCTATTTAATCCACTATAATTAAAAGTGTTAGGCTTTTTATGAACTGAAGATAAGTATGATAACATGCCATTCCATCTCTCTTTCTTGGTTCCAGGGTACTACTGTATTGCCGTTACTGTCTTCCATCTTGTACGACTGCAAGGAGTTTCCTAACCCAGAGAAGTTTGACCCAGGCCATTTTTTGGATAAAAATGGCAGCTTCAGGAAAACAAAATACTTTGTGGCTTTTTCCATTGGTAAGTATAGATACATACCATCCAAACCATACACATGAACCTTTTGAACAACTTTTAGCTTTACTGAATGTACGTAAGTAATCCACTAATGATCACAAAGTTAATCAAATCAATCAGCTATAACCCTCTAAATCAAGATGGAGCCATTTAAGTCTGTATACCAATAGGATCAGATAACTCTTTCAAGGACTGTTTTGTTATCTGGTGACTAAGTACAATGTCAGTTTCTAAAGAAATCAAGGCAAATTAATTCAATCCAGATGTCACACATTATCAGATAACAAAGGGACCTCCTTTTGTAGACTCTTACCTATTGATCTCCCTTTTGTAATATACAATTTTTCTAAAACAGAATGTTCAGGTTTCTTTCTTCTTTTAAAATGACTAAACATTATTGTATAATTTTCTGATTCTTAGAGCCAGAGGCCATCAGAGGGACTTTGGTCATTTCATTCTCTTCCTTCCCCTCTGAAATCCAGAGCCCCACATACCCTTGCCTCTTTGCAAGAGCTGATTGGCTCCCAGTTGCTATTTCTCATAAGGTCATAAAGACAACTTAAGATCACTCAGCACATATTTTTTTACTTTGTTATCCTAGTCAATTATTTGATTAGTATTTTCAAAAATAACAGTTAATATGTTTTTACAAGATGGCCTGTGGTATTAAACAATCTTCCATACAAACATGTTTAGGTGGCATTGCGTGATAGCAGTACAATGACTTGTTTAATTAATCTAATATAGGTGTATGTCTAGTTTTCATCTAACTCATCGGAGTCATAAATAATAATGCAAGTGACATCCTCATTGGTGAATCTCTAGTTTCTACAGATAAATCTCCAGGAGAACTACTGAATTAAGAGCATAAATCTCTTTAGAGAAATTTTGGTTTGTTAGAGGAACTGTACCAGTTGATCAGCAAATTTGGAAAACTGAGCAGTGGCCACAGGACCGGGAATGGTCAGTTTGCATTCCAATCCCAAAGAAAGGCAATGCCAAAGAACGCTCAAACTACCGCACAATTGCACTCATCGCACACGCTAGTAAAGTCATGCTCAAAATTCTCCAAGCCAGGCTTCAGCAATATGTGAACCGTGAACTTCCAGATGTTCAAGCTGGTTTTAGAAAAGGCACAGGAACCAGAGATCAAGTTGCCAACATCTTCTGGGTCATCAAGAAAGCAAGAGAGTTCCAGAAAAACATTTATTTCTGCTTTATTGACTATGCCGAAGCCTTTGACTATGTGGATCACAATAAACTGGAAAATTCTGAAGGAGATGGTAATACCAGACCACCTAACCTGCCTCTTGAGAAACCTGTATACACGTCAGGAAGCAACAGTTAGAACTGGACATGGAACAACAGACTGGTTCCAAATAGGAAAAGGAGTACGTCAAGGCTGTATATTGTCACCCTGCTTATTTAACTTATACGCAGAGTACATCATGAGAAACGCTGGGCTGGAAGAAGCACAAGCTGAAATCAAGATTGCTGGGAGAAATATCAATAACCTCAGATATGCAGATGACACCACCCTTATGGCGGAAAGTGAAGAGGAACTAAAGAGCTTCTTGATGAAAGTGAAAGAGGAGAGTGAAAAAGCTGGTTTAAAGCTCAACATTGAGAAAACTAAGATCATGGCACCCGGTCCCATCACTTCATGGCAAATAGATGGGGAAACAGTGGAAACAGTGGCTGACTTTATTTTTCTGGGCTCCAAAATCACTGCAGATGGTGATTACAGCCATGGAATTAAAAGACGCTTATTCCTTGGAAGGAAAGTTATGACCAACCTAGATAGCATATTCAAAAGCAGAGACATTACTTTGTCAACAAAGGTCCGTCTAGTCAAGGCTATGGTTTTTCCAGTGGTCATGTATGGATGTGAGAGTTGGACTGTGAAGAAAGCTGAGTGCTGAAGAATTGATGCTTTTGAACTGTGGTGTTGGAGAAGACTCTTGAGAGTCCCTTGGACTGCAAGGAGATCCAACCAGTCCATCCTAAAGGAGATCAGTCCTGGGTGTCCATTGGAAGGACTGATGTTGAAGCTGAAACTCCAATACTTTGGCTACCTGATGAGAAGAGCTGACTTATTCGAAAAGACCCAGATGCTGGGAAAGATTGAAGGCGGGAGGAGAAGGGGACGACAGAAGATAAGATAGTTGGATGGCATTACTGACTCAATGGACATGGGTTTGGGTAGACTCCGGCAGTTGGTGATGGACAGGGAGGCCTGGCGTGCTGCAATTCATGGGGTCACAAAGAGTCAGACACGACTGAGCAACTGAACTGAACTGAACCAGTTGATCATCATCTAGCAGTTTCTGACCTGTCCCTTTTCTGAACAATGTTTTCAGTGGCAGTCAGGAGTATGTAATATTTGAATATGAGCTATTGTAATATTTAATTTGGAACAAGCTAATTGAACTGTCTCTTCCTTTCAGGGAAACGGGCCTGTGTTGGAGAGGGCCTTGCCCAAATGGAGCTGTTCCTGTTCTTCACCACCATTCTGCAAAATTTTGTCCTGAAACCCCTGGGGGAGACAAAGGACATAGAGACCAAACCCATTGTTATTGGACTGATCAACATGCCACCACCCTTCAAGCTATGCCTTATCCCCAGATAAAAGAAGAGCTTTTCTCTTTTAACAATTTAAATGAAAGTAATAGCTTTTTCTTCTCACTACTTCTCCCACCCCAATAGTCTCTTTTCACTTTAAATTCTGCCTAGGACAGAAACATGGGCTTCCCTCATAGCTCAGTCGGTAAAGAATCTACCTGTACTGCAGGACAGAAACACTACTCACTAAAAGCTTGATAGACATTTGTTTAAATCTATAAATTCCTTGAAAAAAAGGAGCTGGGTCCTGAAAGCTCCAGGGGTAAAACAATATCTTGTACCCTATAGAGTACTTTATAAACCATGATCCAGCCAAACCAAGCCCAGGCCCACAGAAGGCCTTTATCAGCAAATAGTGGAGCCTTCACTTTTTCTGTGCCTTTGGGGATAGGCTGATAATCTATAATTTTCAAAATAGAGACTATAATGGCCTATGTGTATTTTTTCCTATTTCCCATTGAAAGCACTTACATGATTTCTGCCACATTCACAAAATAAAACCTTTCTTTCCACAGCAGCTTTTCTGTGAATGTTTGACTTTATTTCAAGTCTTAAACATCCCTTTCCTTGAGTTATGGACAGTCTACAATTAGAATAAGATAGAACTTCCAGATGTTCAAGCTGGTTTTAGAAAAGGCAGAGGAACCAGAGATCAAATTGCCAACATCCACTGGATCATCTAAAAAGCAAGAGATTTCCAGAAAAACATCTATTTCTGTTTTATTGACTATATGGCATTACCGACTCAATGGACATGCGTTTGGGTAGACTCCGGCAGTTGGTGATGGACAGGGAGGCCTGGCGTGCTGCGATTCATGGGGTCGCAGAGAGTCGGACACAACTGAGCGACTGAACTGAACTGAACTGAAACAGATGAAATGGTAACCCCCATCACAAATCTCTCCCTGCCCCACCTCATCTATTTGCATCCATTGCTTTACATGGAGGCCCAAGAAGCCACCTTGGATAAAAGTCAAACCATGTGCATAGGCAGGATTCAGACATGCATAGCTGCATCTTCTTCAGAAAATGAGGGGCAGGACTGGGGTTTGGAGAGCAAGAGGGTAAACTGCAAGAAAAAACTGTTATTGCCAAGAGAATAGTGACGCAGAAGAGAATAGTTAGAACAACTGCCCAGTGGGGGCCCAGTGGAGTGCTGGGAGCAGCAGCTGCCACAGAAGGATGGTTCAAATGTCATGAGGCAGCCCAGGCTCCAGGACATTGGGAGGGAAAGAAGCTTTAAAAGTAGAGCTGAGTTTCTGGGCATATACTCAAAAGAATTGATTCTTTTGAGTTCTCCAACAGATATTTGCACACCCATGTCCCTAGTAGCATTATTCACAATAGCCAAAAAAGGTGGAAACTACCCAAATGTCCATTGGCAGAAGAGCAGATAAACAAAGTGTGATTATATGCATACAATAGAGTATTATTCAGCCTTAAAAAAGAAGGACTTATAGTCTAACTGAATTCCAGGTGAGCTATTTCAAATCCTAATCGATGATGCTGTTAAAGTGCTGCACTTGAATATGAATGCCAGCAAATTTGGAAAACTCAGCAGTGGCCACAGGACTGGAAAAGGTCAGTTTTCATTCCAATCCCAAAGAAAGGCCAAAGAATGTTCAAACTACCACACAATTGCACTCATCCCACAAGCTAGCAACCGACTCCAGTGTTCTTGCCTGGAGAATCCCAGGGACTGGGGAGCCTGGTGGGCTGCCGTCTATGGGGTCGCACAGAGTCGGACATGACTGAAGCAACACAGCAGCAGCAGCAGCACACGCTAGCAAAGTAATGCTCAAAATTCTCCAAGCTAGGCTTCAACAGTACATGAACCAAGAGCTTCCATATTCAAGCTGGATTTAGAAAAGGCAGAGGAACCAGAGATAAAATTGCCAACATCCATTGGATCATAGAAAAAGCAAGAGAATTCCAGAAAAGCATCTACTTCTGCTTCATTGACTACACTAAAGCCTTTGACTGTGTGGATCACAACAAACTGTGGAAAATTCTGAAAGAGATGGGAATACCAGACCACCTACCTGCCTCCTGAGAAATCTCTAGGCAGGTCAGGAAGCAACAGCTAACTGTTAACATAAAACTGTTAACATAAAACAACGAACTGGTTCACAATTGGGAAAAGAGTACGGCAAGGCTGTATGTTGTCACCCTGCTCGTTTAACTTACATGCAGAGTACATCATGTGAAATGCCAGGCTTGGATGAAGCACAGTTGGAATCAAGACTACTGGGAGAAACATCTATAACCTCAGAAATGCAGATGACACCACCCTTATGGCAGAAAGTGAAGAGGAACTAAAGAGCCTCTTGATGAAAGTGAAAAAGGAGAATGAAAAATCTGGCTTAAAGCTCAACATTCAGAAAATGAAGATCATGGCATCCAGTCCCATCACTTCATGGCAAATAGATGGGGAAACAATTGAAACAGGACAGACTTTATTTTCTTCGGCTCCAAAATCACTGGAGATGGTGACTGCAGCCGTGAAACTAAAAGACACTTGCTCCTCAGAAGAAAAGCTGTGACCAACCTAGAGAGCATATTAAAGAGCAGAGACACAACTTTACTGACAAAGGCCTGTCTAGTCAAAGCTATGGTTTTTCCAGTAGTCATTTATGGATATAAATTTGGACCGTAAAGAAAGCTGAACACCGAAGAACCAATGTTTTTGAACTGTGGTGTTGGAGAAGACTCTTGAGAGTCCCTTGGATTGCAGGGAGATCCAACCAGTCAATCCTAAAGAAAATCAGTCCTGAATATTCATCAGAAGGACTGATGCTGAAGCTGAAACCCCAATACTTTGGCCACCTGATGTGAAGAACTGACTCATTGGAAAAGACCCTGATGCTGGGAAAGATTGAGGGCAGGAGGAGAAGGAGACGACAGAGGATGAGATGGTTGGATGGCATCACCGACTCAATGGACATGGGTTTGGGTGGACTCCGGGAGTTCATGATGGACAGGGAAGCCTGGCATGCTGCAGTCCATGGGATTGCAAAGAGTCAGACATGACTAAGCGACTGAACTGAACTGAACTGAAAGTACTGAGGTCTGAGATATACTGGGGAAATCTGAGAGACAATGGCTGCAGCTAGTTGGGAATGGCATATGCTTCTCAGAATTCCTAAGGTCAAAGGATGTGTGGCTGTCTGCCATAGGTGAGATGTTAACCTAGGAGAGAGTAAGATCTTAAAGGGGTTCCCAACAGGTAGTTTTGGGTTGTGGGCATGGTTGGCCCATCATATGTTAACAAAGTTAGGTCATAAAGATCTCATATAAGTCAGCAATAAAAAGACTGCTGCTGCTGCTGCTAAGTCGCTTCAGTCATGTCCAACTCTGTGCGACCCCATAGATGGCAGCCCACCAGGCTCCCCCGTCCCTGGGATTCTCCAGGCAAGAACACTGGAGTGGGTTGCCATTTCCTTCTCCAATGCACGAAAGTGAAAAGTGAAAGTGAAGTCACTCAGTCGTGTCCGACTCTTTGCAACCCCATGGACTGCAGCCCACCAGGCTCCTCCGTCCATGGGATTTTCCAGGCAAGAGTACTACCCAATTTAAGAAGGAGCAAAAGATCTGAATAAACACTTCTCCAAAGAAGTTATACTAATGGCCAATAAACACATGAAAGGAGTCTCAATATCATTAGTCACCAGAGAAATGCAAATCAAAACCAGATTGACATATAATTTCACACCTACTGCTACTGCTAAGTCATGAAGTGACTGAAGGTTGTGTCCGACTCTGTGCAATCCCATAGATGGCAGCCCACCAGGCTCCCCTGTCCCTGGTATTCTACTAGTAAGGTGAAATTAAAAAGATAAGTATTTTCAAGAACATGGAGAAGTTGGAATCTTCATATATTTCTGATGGGAATGTAAAATGGTGCAGCCATGTTGGAAAATTATTTGGCAGTTCCTCAAAATATTAACCATAATGCTACCATATGAACTAGTACTTTCACCTAAGCATCTATCGAAGAGAAATGAAAATATATATAAATGCAAAAACTTGCACAAGAATGTTCATAGAATTATTCATAATAATTGAGAAGTGGAAACAACCCGAATGCCCGTCAACTGATGAATGGATAAACAAAAGGTGTTATACCCATACAAAGGAATATTTTCTGGCCATAAAAAAGGAATGAAGTACACATCTATAGCATGGATGAACTTTGAAAGTAGCCAGACACAAAAGACCACATACTGTATGATTCCATTTATATGAATTGTCCGGAATAGGCAAATCCACAGAGACAGAAAGTAGAAAGTGGTTGCTTCGGGCTGAAAAATGACTGCAAATGGGCATGGAGTTTCCTTGGAAGCTGATGAAAATATTCTGAAGTTAGATTGCAGTGATGGTTGCAAAAACTCTGTAATTTCTAAAAGCCACTGAACTGTATACTTGAATGGGTGAATTTTATAGTGTGTAAATTTATCTCAATAAAGCTGAGGAGGATGTTGCTGCTTGTTTTTGACTGTGCTGCTCAGCTTGTGGGATCTTAGTTTCCCTCAGTTCAGTTCAGTTGCTCAGTCGTGTTCAACTCTTTGCGACCCCATGGACTGCAGCATGCCAGGCCTCCCTGTCCATCACCAACTCCCGGAGTTTACTCAGACTTGTGTCCGTTGAGTCGGTGATGTCATCCAACTATCTCATCCTCTGTCGCCCCCTTCTCTCATCTTCAATCTTTCCCAGCATCAGGGTCTTTTTAAATGAGTCAGCTCTTTGCATCAGGTGGCCAAAGTATTGGAGTGAAAGTGTCAAGTCCTAACCACTGGACCACCAGGGAATTGCCATAAAGCTGTCTTTTTTTTTTTTTTAAAAAAAAAAGAACATATACACAAGCACAAAAACATCAATAATTAGCATAAATGTTTCTGATAAAATAAAGACATGATGACTAGTTAGTACTTTAGGGTGCTGGTGGTCCTCATGGTGCAGGTGGTAAAGAATCTCCCTGCAATATAGGGACCCCGGTTTGACCCCTGGGTTGGGAAGATCTGAGGAGAAGGAAATGGCAACGCGCTCCAGTATTCTTGCCTGGAGAATTCCACGGAGGTTGCAAAGAGTTGGAAATGACTGGGCGATGAACACTTTCACTTCTTTATGGTGCATAAATGTCTTCTATAACCTACCTCAGGGCATGCAACAGTCAAAACTCAGGTTCAAGGCAATATTCTGGGTCGAGGCAAGCTAGGACATAAGTGTAGAATCAGAACAGGCTAGTAAGGGGAAAGGGAACATCCTAGTATCAGGCACAACCAGAAGTGGAGGCCACGGGGCCACTTATGGGGAGTCAACAATCCATTTAGAGTTCTCAAGGGAGCTTGATAAACTCAAGCTAGATTGAGACCGATGTTGTAGGAAGAAGAGACGGGAGAGAGAGGTTCAAGTTAATGCATAGGGTGCTGTTTTATTGGTATTTCTACAAATTTAAAATCACAGCAGGAAAGGTTTAGGACAAAATGCCTTTAGCCTTAGTGATAGCAAATTTTAAGTCTCAAAGGCTTTTACATAATTGGCACAAAAAGTTATCATATATTGGGTGGTCAGTTCTAGCTAGCTCTGAACTTTCAGTGAAGCTGAACTTAACTTCATATTTATGGTTATTCGGGATGAAATAACCTCATGAATTTCCATTCTCAGGGACTTTATAAACCAAACCCAAGAAGTTTGCTCAAGACTCTTTCTTATTTATCTTCTCCACTAGTTTCAAACACATAACGAGTATGTTTCCTCAATGATGATGCAATCACTCAAACAAAAAAATTTTTTTTAATTTTTATTTATTTATTATTTTTGACTGCTCTAGGTCTTCACTGCTGTATACAGGCTTTCTCGAGTTGCGGTGATCCTGTTTTGTTGCAGTGCCTGGGCTTTTCGTTGTGGTGACTTCTGCTGTGGAGCACGGGCTTTAGGCACATGGGCTTAAGTTACAGCACGTGGGTTCTAGGGCACGGGTTGGGTAGTTGTGGCGCACAGGCTTAGTTGCTCCAAGGCATGCGGGATCTTCCGGGACCGGGGATCAAACTGGTATCCCCTGCATTGACAGGTGGACTCTTAATAACTGGACCATCAGTGAAGGCCAAAACAATTTTTTTTGGTCTTAGGTAACAATTATTTTATCTTTAGGGTCAGTTCTTGATTCAGAAGGGAACATAGAATGAAATTAAGGTAATAGGATCTGAAATCTGGATATATCTTACATTTTCTAGCTGTTTGACTTTGGGCAGGTCCAGACTTCATCTGATCTTCATCTAAAAACAGAACTAACAACACCTACTTTCCAGGTTAGGAGGGTAAGGATTAATGGTAATGTATGTATTTTCCCTGGCAATTAGGAAGGCCTCATAAATGATGGTTTTTATTATGAAGTCATTGAAAATTCTCCTACAGTCAATGCAAATTCAAGTTTTTAGCGATTCATTGCCCCCCCCCCACTGTTTCCTGTTTTAATGTGTGATATTCCAGGCTCAGTTACTATTCAATCAATAATGGTTATTATATTTCTCTGGTATAATAGTGACATGATGGATTTCTCTTACACTTATTATAATATTGCATTTCTCTGAATCTTAGATGCCATGTGTTTTAAGATACTTTTCAGTTCCAGAGACATTAAAATGTGAAACCAAGGGCATTTTAGAATCAATGAAATATAGTTGTCCTCTACTACATTTGGACCCGCAGACTGTTACTGGTCCAGTTAACAGGCTGCTCAAAGCCTAATGTATATTAGTCCCTTCATCCCACATGACCAGATCACTTAGAGTCAGGCTTCTATTTTCCAGTTAACCTAATACCCTGATACCCTCATACCTAATATGTCATATCAGTAAACACACGTTACATTAGTTTTTTCAAACTCAAAGAGAACCTCTTTACTACCAGTAAGGATTACACAGGTACAGCCTATTGACACATTAAGCAACACTGGTACACAGAAAGGATTCAGAGTCCACGCCATGTATGCATTCCATCGGCTTGAGGGCAATCCAAATCAACATGTCACTAACCAACGATTGCCCTGTTGGAAGCAGGGTTAGTGGGGGGAAGCAGGGTTAGTGGGAACAAGCAGAGTTAGTGGAGATAAGCAGGGTTAGTGGGGGCATATGGAAGAGCCTGGGTTTCTGGAATTTCAGTTAGTCATTTTCTGTCCTGTTGTCAACAAAATGTAAATACAGAGAGGATAGTTCATTTTTTGTCATTGCTCTTCAATATTTGTTTAATCCCTGTTACATACCAAGAGTATAGGCTAAGGACTGGGAATCCAGAAACAAGATATTGTCCTTGGTCTTAAGGGCCTTACGTTTTAATCGTAGAAGAGAAACCAAAAATGACAGCATCATGCTATGTTTGTAGAGAAGTGTGCAGGGCTCTCTAAGGAAACAGAAGAAAGGAACGACAGAAATCAGACCAGGGGTACATGATAGGAAAGTTTTATAGAAAATGATGCCTGCACTTGGTTTTGAAACATAAACAGGAGTGAATTACTTTCCAAACGGAGGGACAAGAGTTGTTTAAACACTCTTTTATGTTGGTGGATTTTACCATAATTTTTTTAAAATTGGTAGGGAAAAATGCAGTCTTTTGAAAGACTGCTGTGTGTTTGGCAAAGCCAGCAGGAAAGATGAGTGTTGGGGAAAAGAGGTGGGACAGGCAGTGATAGCCAGGTCCTGGAGGGCCTTGTTTCCGGAACAGATGTTTGGAATTAACCGACGAGAATGGAAAACCAATCAGGGGTCTGAAGGTAAGGGGCGAGCGGAGACGCAACGTGGCTGCATTGAAGGCGGAGCACACGTGCTCCCGTGTGAAGTGGGCGGCCGGCGAGGGAGAGCTCCAGGCAGCAAGGCTGGTCCAAGCAGGGATGCAGGGACGCAGAGCCCCGCAGTGGCAGTGTGAGAAGCAGGAAGCGTGGTGAGGATCGGCAGGAAAGAGAACTGAGAGGGCTTCGAGGGTGAGTAAACGCAGGAGGTGAGTGAGAAGGAAGAATTTAGACCGGCTCCCGTGTTTTCAACGTGGGCAACAGGTGGTGCCATTTCCCAAGAAGCACTGCTCTGGAAGAAAACAGGCGGCATTCAGATTCAAGGGGCTGCCCCTGAGGGCCCCGAGGAAGGGGCAAAGGGGGAAGGCGTCCTAGTCAAGGCAATAGGAGAAATAACCGACATGTGCACAACACTCTACAGATTACACAAAACTGTTATTGACAAGTGAGATGTGACTGGAGCAGACAGTGTGTTGGGGGGCAGGATTCTTAGGGAAGTTTATGTGGTTGGGAGGAACAGCCTGTTTACAGAGAGCAGTGAAGATTCAACCCTGGAGGTCCTGCTAGATCCAAAAATTCGAAGAAACTCCAGAAGGGTTGCATTTAGAGGTAAGAATATTCAAAAATATTTCTTCTTCAACTGGAAAATTCCGACTCTTGAAACCAACCAAAAGCAAAATAAAAGAAGGAAAAGTAAAGAAGAAATTTCCATCTTCAATTAACAAGGAAAAAGTTATAAAACAGCACTGTGAATTGAAGGTTAGGTGCCAAATAAAGAGAACTTTGACCTAAAATATATGAGAATGCAGAGCCAATACATTCCTACATAGACTTTGACAGAGAAATTGATTTATGTAAAATTAAGTGTCGCATTCCTGAGAAGTACATGCAGTGATGGTCAGTGTTCTGCAACAGATGTCCTATTTTTATTGTAAGAGAACCTCTGACTTCTTTAAATTGATGTATAATTGATTTGCAATTGTATGTTAGTTTCTTGTGTATAACAAAGTGATTCAGTTTTATATGTATATTCTTTTTCAGATTCTTTTCTATTATAGGTTATTACAACATGGTGAATATAGTTTCCTGTGCTATACCAGGACCTCTGAATTCTAGCTGAGCACATGGCTGGCTGGCTGGGATAAAGACTACATTTGTCAGCTTCCCTTGCAAATGGGCATGACCACGTGACTGCCTATGAGCTATAAGTGGGAGCCATGTAAAACTATGGGAGGTTTGCTTTTGTTTTCATTTTTTAAGGAGCTTTTTTGAGATATAAAGCACATACCACATATAAATGGAATCATATAATATGTGGGGTTTTTTTGTGATTGGTTTCTCTCATTTAACATAATGTTTTCAAGGTTCGTCTATGTCTCAGCACGGATTAGTACTCCACTTCTTTTTACTGCTGAATATGTATCTAGCACATTCCATTTACTCATTCCCACCAGCAGGGTGGCTGGAATGTGAATGTGAACATGGGGCTGGAAGATCTGTCGGGACAAAAAGTTAAGTGTGTGTTGAGACAGGTGGAGCAACAAGCTAGAAGGAGCCTGGACCATTTGAGGAACACAACACTGGTCTTGTCACTGCTTCTATCCCTTGGAATGACGGACTGTCTTATCATAGTAAGGATTTGAAACAGACTGGTTACACCTTAGTTACACTCAAGCAGACAGATCTTTTATTAAACAGACAGAGGATAGTACACTCCCGAGATATGGTAGTGGGCCAACCCCAGAGGAGTGGCAGTAACCCAGCTTGGCTTTCCTTTTTATACTCCCCTGTATCCTTCTCTTGGTTCTGCCCTGTGCAAAACAGGGCTTGTACCTGCCACCAATCAGGAAAGGGAGTGCAAATGGGTGAACCATCAAGGCCAGTTGACAGTTGCACGTTATATGACAACAGGCTGTATTGTGCATGTCTTTCCCATAATTCAGTTTGTTATACTCAGAGGTATGTATGTATAGAATATTTCTGAACCCTTGCTGCTGCTGCTGCTGCTAAGTCGCTTCAGTTGTGTCTGACTCCATGCAACCCCATAGACGGCAGCCCATCAGGCTCCCCCGTCCCTGGGATTCTCCAGGCAAGAACACTGGAGTGGGTTGCCATTTCCTTCTCCAATGCATGAAAGTGAAAAGTGAAAGTGAAGTCGCTCAGTCGTATCCGACTCTTAGCGACCCCACGGACAGCAGCCCACCAGGCTCCTCTGTCCATGGGATTTTCCAGGCAAGAGTACTGGAGTGGGGTGCCATTGCCTTCTCCGTTCTGAACCCTTAATGGGCTCTTATGGTGGTAAAGAACCCGCCTGCCAATGCAGGAGATGTAAGAGACATGGGTTCGAAGCCTGGGCCTGGAAGATCCCTTGGAGAGGGCATGGCAACCCACTCCTGTACTCTTGCCTAAAGAATCCCATGGACAGAGGAGCCTGGTGGGCTACAGTCCATGGGGTTGCGAAGAGTCGGACACGACTGAAACAACTTAGCACACACACACAATGGGTGCCTACCTGCCTACGGTTACTTGAGGACACAGCTGTGCATCAAGGGCACATGTGCCAGAGTTGGAGAAACCCTTGTGCCTAGGTAGGATGCATGTGCAGGAGTTGGAAAAGTCTTTGTGGTTATTTTTGTGGCATATCTGTGAGCTCTCCTGGGTGTGTCTGGGATGGGGTTTAGAGATCAGGTTGCATCCTTTTCAGCCAGGCCAGCCATCACTGCTCATTCCTTGTTCAGTTCAGTTTAGTTGCTCAGTCCTGTCCAGCTCTTTGTGACCCCATGGACTGCAGCACTCCAGGCCTCCCTGTCCATCACAAACTCCTGGAGTTTACTCAAACTCATGCCCATAGAGTCGGTGATGCCATCCAATCATCTCATCCTCTGTCCTCCCCTTCTCCTCCTGCTTTCAATCTTTCCTAGCATCAGTCTTTTCAAATGAGTCAGCTCTTCGCATCAGGTGGCCAAAGTATTGGAGTTTCAGCTTCAGCATCAGTCCTTCCAATGAATATTCAGGACCGATTTCCTTTAGCATGGACTGGATGGAGCTCCTTGCAGTCCAAGGGACTCTCAAGAGTCTTCTCCAACACCACAGTTCAAAAGCATCGATTCTTTGGCACTCAGCTTTCTTTATAGTCCAACTCTCACATCCATACATGACTACTGGAAAAACCATAGCCTTGACTAGGCAGAGCTTTGTTGGCAAAGTGATGTCTTTGCTTTTTAATATGCTGTCTGCTGCTGCTGCTGCTGCTGCTAAGTCGCTTCAGTCGTGTCCGACTCTGTGCGACCCCATAGATGGCAGCCCACCAGGCTCCCCCGTCCCTGGGATTCTCCAGGCAAGAACACTGGAGTGGGTTTCCATTTCCTTCTCCAATGCATGAAAGTGAAAAGTGAAAGTGAAGTCGCTCAGTCATGTCCGACTCTTCGTGACCCCATGGACTGCAGCCTACCAGGCTCCTCTGTCCATGGGATTTTCCAGGCAAGAGTACTGGAGTGGCTAGATTGGTCATAACTTTTCTTCCAAGGAACTCATGCCTAACTTCCTCTCTAACACTTCCAAACTCCATTTATGTAAGAAAGAGGTAAAGCTCCAACCATTTGGCATTTTCTATCTAATCCTAAAGGATATAAGGTGTTGGGGACAGGAAACACATGAAAATCAGAGAGAATTTAGAGAAAACCAAGTAGGAAGGCAGAATAGTAGGAAACTGCCCAAAGGAAGTGTTCAGGAAGAAAAAAGAAAAAAAAAAGGTAAAGCATTATAAAGATAGCCTTGAAACACCAGGAGTGCATGGCTCTTTATAAGCGACACTGACAGCTTTGGTTTTGTGGCAGGTTTTGACAAGTAAACAAAACTTACTGCAAAGGCCAGATAAATGCCCTCTGAAAAGGTATCAACCTAATATCTTGAAAAAATAAATTTCATTTAAGTTTCAGTTATATTTCTGTTAAGCTCTTTATCCTTCTCTTCAAATGTGGTTGAAAAAACACAGCAACATAATCACCATCCCTTAATGATTTCTATGTTTTTTCCCCCTCTAGAACCATTAAAGTTGACAGCTAGCATCGATATTGCATCTTATGAAGAAACATTTTTCTAAAGGTGAGTGATTCCTTCAGTTTCATTTCAACTTCTTTTTCTTCTGTTAAATACATGTTGTGTAGTAATTTTTATTTTTAAAAGCATAAAGACTATGATCTCTTTTTTTGTAAATTATTTGTCTGTCCGCCTATCTGCAAATTCATTCTTTACAAACATTTAGTGAGCACCTAGTAAATGTTAAACATTATGTTAAGCATTAAGGGCAAGGTGAAAAGAAGAGAAAAAAAAAAAAAAAGGCCAGACAGAGGAAAAAGCAAGAGAAGACAGTAATCTTTGGCTTCATGTAACTTACATTTTAGTGGCGAATACAACCCCCCAAAAAGGAACAAATAATTATATAGTTTGCCTTTAGATAGGGATAAGTATTATGAAGAATAATCAAGTAAAGGAATAGAGAATGATAAGGGGTAGCAGCCAGGGACTAGTTCAGGTAGGAAGGTCAGAGCCAGCCACTCTAAGGCTGTGGTATTTGAGTATGGACTTAAGTGATGTAAAGGGAAGTTAAGAGCATGCAGACATTTAGGATAAGAGCATTCCAGTCAGAAAAACTAGCAAGTGTAAAGGCCCTGTGCTAGACACAAACTTGGCATGTTTAAGAAAATAGAAGGGTTTTGGGGCTGTTGCTTACTGGGCCTTAATACCATTGTAAGAATTTATATTTTAGCATGGAAATCACTGAAATGTTTTGACTCTGAAAGTAATTTATGTTTTAAAACACTTTAGCTTCTTTGTAGGGAATAAAACTAGTAGGGCCAACTGGAAATGGAGAATATTTGAGGAGGCTTTTGTCATTGTCCAAACCAGAAACTTATGATGGGGCAATCGTTACCATCTAAGCAAGAAATATATGGTCCTCTGGACTAAGATGACAGTGATCAAGGTGAGAGAAATAGTTTCCAGGCATATTTTCAAGGCAGTCTGTATAACTTGGTGATATGGGGAATGAGATAAAGAGAGGGCTTGTGGATGACACCTAGGTTTTGGTGTCAGGAATTGGGTCAATCATGGTACTATTTGCCAATTTGGGGAAACTAAAAAGGGAAGAAGGAACAGATTTTAAGAGTTATCACAATAAGATCAATTGTCACCAATTGATTACAGTGGCTATTCCTAGCTGATGGAGTATGGGGGTCATGTCTTATTTTTATCTTTATATTTTTCTGTTTTCATAACAAAAATATCTCATGTTTACATGATCATATAAAGTTTTTGGAAAGATTGATTTTTCAGTTACCCTTAAGAACTGGAGGCCAGATTAGAGGCAGTTTTCACGATGTAACCAGGCCCAAGTGGTGGAGGCATTCCAGTGTCATGGAAAGTACCCAGCTTTAGAGTCAGACAGCTAATTTAATCTCCAGATTGTTTAACTATACGTTATGTGAGCTGGGAAAAATCACCTCAAATTTTAGAGATCTTCATATATATAAATGGAATATGATGGTCTCAAGAAAGATTGAGGTGAAGGTTAAATGGGATTATGTGGGTAAAAGCATGTAATCAATCATTCACTGACTCCACAAGTATTCAGTGAGAACTTATTACATGTCAGGCCCCAGTCCAGTTGCTAGAAACACATCAGAAAATAACAGAGATCCATTCTTGACCACAAGGTGCTTATATCCTTATAGGGAGAGAAGAGAATAAACAGACAAATATATAATGTATCAGATAGTAATAAGTACTTTGAAGAAATATTAAACAGGGCAAGATGATAAGGAAGTCCTGGGGACAAGATTGTTTTCCCCTCATCCAGTTGACCTGTCATCAGTTGGTGCCATTTGTAGACATAGTTTGGCTTCCCTGGTGGCTCAGCAGGAAAGAATCAGCCTGCCAAGGCAGGAGATGAAGCTTCGGTCCCTGGGTTGGAAAGATCCCCTGGAGAGGGAAATTGCAATCCACTCCAGTGTACTTGCCTGTGAAATCCCATGGACAGAGGAGCCCGGTGGGCTACAGTTCATGGGATCACAAAGAGTCAGACATGACTTAGTGACCAAACAATAACAACTTCTGTCTGTAAGGCTCTGTTCTGGCTCCAGGAACTAGAAGCAGGTAGGTGGCCTTAGGCATGGGTACCTGTTAGAAATCCTCATGGAGGTGTGAGGTAGGGAGTTGGAAATGCAGTTTTGGAGCTCAGAGAAATAAAAGAAGATATAAATTTGAGAGTAATCAGCTTACAGTGGGATTTGCGCATGAGAGCATCTGAAATTAAGTGTCAATAAAGAAAAGAAATTCAAGGTCGAACCCTAGCCGATTTCCACAGGGTCAGTGTGATGAGGAGGAATCAATAAGGCTCACCCCTCTCAAAACACTCCCCAAACACACACACACTCCTCTTCTGTTTTTAATCTGGTTAACATCTATGCATTCAGATCTCAGTTCATATGTTACTTTCTTCATTTTAAAATTTATCCTGCACATTATACTGGGATTTAGTGATGAATGGTAAGTAAGATAAGTTAGTTTTGGCCTTTGCCAAGTTTATCTTCTACTGGGAGAGAAAGCCAGTAGACAATAAAGAAGTAAATGAGGTAATTACAAACTAAGTCACATATTCTGATTAAAATAAACAGGAGATAAGACTGAGCATAACCAGGGGAGACCTCTTTAAGTGAAATATCAGGGTAAAATCTCCATGAGTAGTTTGTTGTTGTTCAGTCGCTAAGTCGTGTTTGACTCTTTGCGACCCCGTGGACGGTAGCTCGCCAGGTTCCACTGTCCATGGGATTCCCCAGGCAAGAATACTAGAGTGGGTTGTCATTTCCTTCTGCAGGTTACCTTCCTGACCCAGGGATCAAACTCACATCTCCTGCATTGGTAGGCAGATTCTTTACCACTGAACCACCAGGGAAACCCCCATGTTGTTCACTGTTGTGCTAATATCAGAAGATGAGCTTAGAGAATAACATTCTAGGCAAAGAATTAGAAGAATCTGTCCTGAGCACCAACTTTCCTTACTCTCCGTGCTTGGCCAGGTTCCTTTTTGCTCTATACTCTCCTAACCCATAAAACTCAAATAACTCTGAGTCATTGTTAACTTGAATTGAGCTGGACTCTTGATTCATTTATAAGTTTAGTCAACTGATAATTTATTAAGTAGGCTTAAATTACATTGAGAGTGCTCTGCAGAAGCTCAGAGTTACTGCTAGAGGACAGAAAGAAATTTTAAAACTAAAATAACCAAAGGTGTGGCTTGGAAAGTTTGATTCATTTGCCTAAACAAGGCTCGGCAGGGCTGATTTCCCAAGAGTTGAGTCAAGATGCTGGGAGGATGTCAGACAGGAGAGCTTTCTGCTGCAGCCTTCCCCAACCCCCAAAAGCTCCAGCTCTGTCCAAGACTTTAGGTATTAGGGGATGCATTCCTTTCCTATTGTGGGTAGAAATTTACCACAAACATAAACAGATGATGCCCTTTCTCTAGAAGAGGAATGTTCCTTCCCTGCCTGTATGAACTTTGGGTTGTTGCAAATAGGGAACACCCTCTGTATTTCAGGGCTGACACTGGCACTCCTTCCCTGAAATTTCACATAGACTACCAGATCATACGCCCTGAAGCCAGAGGGCACACAGTGCCTCTTAAAGCAGTTTCAGAAGTAGAAGGAACTGGAGTATCAGAGAGATACGGTATTTAAAAACATTTTTTTTCCAGCTTCACTGACGTGTAATTTTCATACAACATTGTGTACTTTTAAGGTATACAACATGGTGATTTAATACATGTATACATTGCAAAATGATTACTATATTAGGGTTAATTAACATCTCCATCACCTCATATACTTGTGTATGGGTGATGAGAACACTTCAGATCTACTCTCTCAGCAACTTTCAAATACATAATACAGTCCCGCTAACTATAGTCACCATGCTGTACATTCGATCCCAGAACTTACTCATCTTACAGCTGGAAGTTTGTATCCTTTGGTCAACATCTCATTTTCCCTACCCATCTGCTCCAGACAACTACCATTTTACTCTGTTTCTATGAGTATGGCTTTTTTAGAATCCACATGAGTGAGATAATACAATATTTGTCTTCTTCTCTCTGGCTTATTTCACTTAGCATATGCTGCTGCTGCTGCTAAGTCACTTCGGTCATGTCCAGCTCTGTGTGACCCACCAGGCTCATAGACGTCAGCCCACCAGGCTCCCCTGTCCCTGGGATTCTCCAGGCAAGAACACTGGAGTGGGTTGCCATTTCCTTCTCCAATGCATGAAAGTGAAAAGTGAAAGTGAAGTCGCTCAGTCGTGTCCGACTCTTAGCGACCCCATGGACTGCAGCCTACCAGGCTCCTCCATCCATGAGATTTTCCAGGCAAGAGTACTGGAGTGGGGTGCCGTTGCCTTCTCCTTAGTATATGCAGAGACAGAAAATTTTAGTCTTGACAAGTTCAACTCCCTCTTAGGCCATTTGACTATGGGCAAAATAATGAACTTCTATAACCTCAGTGTCCCATCTGTATAGGATGGAGGAAAAATAGCTCCTTCCTCATGAGTTGTGTGAATCAGGCAAGATAATGTATGTGAGTCCTTTTGCACAGTCAGTTCAGTTCAGTCGCTCAGTCGTGTCTGACTCTTTGCAACCCCATGGACTGCAGCACACCAGGCTTCCCTGGTGTGGAAGTGGGCCATTCCTGGCTTTGAAGATGAAGGAAAAAGCCGTAAGCCAAGGAATGCAAGCAGCCTCTAAAAACTATAAAAGCCTGGAGCATTCTCTCCTGGAAAACATTCTAAAAACATCTAAGAACATTCTCTCCTAAAAACATTCTCTCCTGGAGCCTCAATGGACATGAGTTTGAGCAAGCTCCGGGAGTTGGGGAGTACTGGAGTGGGGTGCCATTGCCATCTCCAAGCAGCAGCAGCATTAAGCATCTATCTACTCTGTGCTAGAGACCAAGTTAGGTGATGGGAATACAGTTCTTTCACTCAACATATATATTGAATGAGTGGATTGTATATATCTAAAGGTTTTACTTGTATCATTTTTCATATAGAATAAAACAAAGATTCTTGACCATGTGGTGCTTACATTCTAGTGAAGAGACAGATAATCAAGAGTGAAAAAGGCAGTTACTCTTCTCAAAGATACAGACCACTGAGCAAGCGCAACCCTAGGGGAGGAGTGATGGACATAACCCATGGGCCATTGAGCAGGTCCCCTAACCTGGTTTTGGAGGATCAGGGATGGCTTGCTGGAGGATATGTGGATGTTGGGTCAGATCAGAGTCCTGTATCTTCCTGTGATAGGTACAATAACGGCCCCCAAGTGGATCCACATCCTGATCTCAGGAACCTGTGAATGTGTTATGTTATATGGCAAGGGAGAATGAAGTTTGTGGATAGAATTAAGTTTGCTAATCAGCTGATCTTGAGATGGAGGGATTATCCAGGTGGGCCCAGTATAATCCCAAGTGTCCTGAGGAAGGCAAGAGGGTCAGAGTCAGAGTGATGAGATGGGAGAAAGACTCAGTGGGCCGTTCCTGGCTTTGAAGATGAAGGAAAAAGCCATAAGCCAAGGAATGCAAGCAGCCTCTAAAAACTATAAAAGCTTGGAGCATTCTCTCCTGGAAAACATTCTAAAAACATCTAAGAACATTCTCTCCTAAAAACATTCTCTCCTGGAGCCTCCAGAAGAGAACACAGCCCTGCTGACCCTTGCTTATAGTTCAACGAGAGCCATTTGTTTAGCATGGATGAGATCACCTTAAGAACTGTAGACACATTTACCAGAGAAATGGAAATTCTTCTCCAGAGGAACAATTTAGGGTTATCTAGGGAGCACTGAGTCAAGCCTTCAGTAGTGACAGGTACTGTCCTGTTGACAAATTCAATTGACTATCAAGTTAAGGGTGAGGGAAGGGGGGATTTTATTCAAATGTAACCCAGGAAGCAGATTCTTAGAAAGGATTGAAGATTGTAACCCAGGAAGCAGATTCTTAGAGAGCTCTGAGAACTATTCCACCTGCTAGAAGTAGAAGGCACAGTCCTATACAATTTCGAGACAAAAGATCATACGTCAAAATGACATACTGATATTTTACATACAATTCACCCAGGACACACAGTCCAGATAGACACAAGCAAAGTAAGCATCAGCAAGTCCTCATGACCCCCTACAGAGCTGGGCAAGAACTGTTCTTTTAAGAAATTGTGTTGCTAGCTGTCAGAAGAAAGAAAAAAAAAAAACGATCTGTACTGTAGAGCAGGCCCACCTTTGAGGAGCTCTGGTTAATGTATAACGCGGATGCACACTGCACCTGACGAGGGAGGGAGAGGCCCAAACAAACAGAATTTGACGTTCAATTTTTTCTTGTCCTGCCTTAAACTGTAAATTGTGTTTCATCAGTCCTCGATCAGGGGCTTAATGTGTAACAGCGTCAGCAACATGCTTTCATCCTTCTCTCTCGATGCCTGCTCTCACTACCTGTGGTGTCAGGATCTCATCAGAATATTATGGGGTTTTAACAGTGGATGCAAAATCCTGTGGTTTTTTTACTCTGTAGTACTACTGACTTGGTCCTTACCTTGAGCCAACTCTCTAGACTCTCTGTGGGCCAGATTGGCCTGGCTTAGTTTATTCAACCAATATGTTCAAGAGTTAATAGCTAGCTTTACAGACAGGCTATAAAAGCATAGAATTTCCTGGAGAAAGTTTGCTGAGGGCAGAACAGCAGGATGCAAGAGGAAAAGTCAATAGTGGGTCTGATCATTCATCACCAAATGTGCTCCTGTGCCAGGCCGGTTTCCTGAGGCTGATGCTCATCCCAGGGGGTGGGGGGTGGGGCCGGGCTGCCCTCTGTCCTAACACCTAGCCTGGTGGATAAGTGCACAACAGGCAAAGTTGTAAGACTGGAGGACAAAGACTGATGGTAACAGTAACTGCAAGGGGAAGTGAAGAAGACCTGGGGTTTGGAGCTGAGTTCAGTTACCTGGGGAAACAGCGTAAGCAAAAGCAGGAAGTCAAGTGATGAGGACATGATCAGAAGACAGCAGGCAGGGTGGTGGGCTGCTCTGGGGTGAGGTCACAGTTGGGATGAGTTGAAAACCTGGCAGAAGCATTTGGATTTTACACTCTGGTGCGTGGAGATTCATTGAGACTTTGCTTTTTTAAAAAACAAAAAATAGAACTTTATCAAAGTATAGTTTACATACCATAAAATTCACCCATTCTAAGTGTGCAATTCAATGATTTCTAGTAAATTTACCAAATTATGCGACCATCACCCAGTTTTAGAATATCCTCATTCCTCCAACAAGGTCCCTCAGGCCCACTTACAGTGAATCTCTGTTCCCACTCCCAGCCCTGGCAGTCACTCTTTTACCTTTCCTCTGTAGGTTTACTTTTGCAGAGCATTTCATGTAAATGGAATCATAACAACAAGTGGGTTTTCTGTGTTGGCTGCTTTCAGTTAGCATAATGTTTTTGAAGTCCATCCATGTTATAGCATGTATATTAATATTTTATTTTTATTGCTAAACTACTCCAGTACTCTTGCCTGGAAAATCCCATGGACGGAGGAGCCTGGAGGGCTGCAGTGCATGGGGTTGCTGAGGGTCAGACATGACTGAGCGACTTCACTTTCACTTTTCACTTTCATGCATTGAAGAAGGAAATGGCAACCCACTCCAGTGTTCTTGCCTGGAGAATCCCAGGGACGGGGGAGCCTGATGGGCTGCCGTCTATGGGGTCGCACAGAGTCAGACACGACTGAAGTGACTTAGCAGTAGCAGCAGCAGTGTATAATTGTATCAATGTACCTATCACATTCTATTTATCCACCAGTTGATGGACCTTTGAGTAGTTTCCACTTTCATGGTCATTATGAATAAGGCTGCTATGACTATTCTTGTGTACAAGTCTTTGTTGTATTGAGTAGGTACCCAGGAGTGGAATTGTTGTCTTGTATGGCAAATTTATAGTTAACTTTTGGGGAGCTGTACTTAATGACTTTCTTTCTTTTTTAAAAGCAGCTTTATTGAGACACAATTTGTATATCATAAAATTCATCTACTTCCTGTTTACAATTCTGTGCATTTTAGTATATTTACAGAGCTGTACATTCCCCACAATCTAATTTGAGAACACTTCTATCACCAGGAGAAACCTTGTGCCCATTTAGAGTCACTCTGCATTTTTACTCTTAGCCCTAGCCAACTTCTAGTTTACTTTCAGTCTCTATATGTTTGTCTTTTCTAAATATCTCATATGAATTGAATCATATAATATGTGATCTTTTGTGTCTTCTTTCACTAAACATAATATTTTTAAGGTTCATCCATCTTGTATAATGTATCAGTACTTAGTTCCTTTTCATTGTCAAATGATATTCCATTGTATGGATATGCCATATTTTGTTTGTTCATTCATTAGTTAATGGATATTTGGATTGTTTCTACTTTTCTATCATGAATAATACTGCTTTGAACATTCACATACTAGTTTTTGTGTGGATATATGTTTTTATTTCTTTTGAGTAGATAATCTAGGAGGACAATTGCTGGGTTGTTTCAGTTCAGTTCAATTCAGTTGCTCAGTTGTGTCCGACTCTTTGCGACCCCATGAATTGCTGCTCACCAGGCCTCCCTGTCTATCACTAACTCTCGGAGTTCACTCAAACTCACCTCCATTGAGTCAGTGATGCCATCCAACCATCTCATCCTCTGTCATCCCCTTCTCCTCCTGCCCCCAATCCCTCCCAGCATCAAGAGTCTTTTCCAATGAGTCAACTCTTTGCATGAGGTGGCCAAGATACTGGAGTTTCAGCTTTAGCATCATTCCTTCCAAAGAATACCCAGGACTGATCTCCTTTAGAATGGACTGGTTGGATCTCCTTGCAGTTTGAGGGACTCTCAAGAGTCTTCTCCAACACCACAGTTCAAAAGCATCAATTCTTCGGCACTCAGCTTTCTTCACAGTCCAACTCTCACATCCATACATGACCACTGGAAAAACCATAGCCTTGACTAGACGAACCTTTGTTGACAAAGTAATGTCTCTGCTTTTCAATATGCTATCTAGGTTAGTCATAACTTTCCTTCCAAGGAGTAAGCGTCTTTTAATTTCATGGCTGTAATCACCATCTGCAGTGATTTTGGAGCCCAGAAAAATCAAGTCTGACACTGTTTCCACTGTTTCCCCATCTATTTCCCATGAAGTGGTGGGACTGGATGCCATGATCTTCTTTTTCTGAATGTTGAGCTTTAAGCCAACTTTTTCACTCTCCTCTTTCACTTTCATCAAGAGGCTTTTGAGTTCCTCTTCACTTTCTGCCATAAGGGTGGTGTCATCTGCATATCTGAGGTTATTGATATTTCTCCCGGCAATCTTGATTCCAGCTTGTGCTTCTTCCAGCCCAGCGTTTCTCATGATGTACTCTGCATATAAGTTAAATAAACAGGGTGACAATATACAGCCTTGACGAACTCCTTTTCCTATTTGGAACCAGTCTGTTGTTCCATGTCCAGGTCTAACTGTTGTTTCCTGACCTGCATACAGATTTCTCAAGAGGCAGATCAGGTGTTCTGGTATTCCCATCTCTTTCAGAATTTTCCACAGTTTATTGTGATCCACACAGTCAAAGGCTTTGGCATAGTCAATAGAGCAGAAATAGATGTTTTTCTGGAACTCTCTTGCTTTTTCCATGATCCAGCGGATGTTGGCAATTTGATCTCTGGTTCCTGTGCCTTTTCTAAAACCAGCTTGAACATCAGGAAGTTCACGGTTCACGTGTTGCTGAAGCCTGACTTGGAGAATCTTGAGCATTACTTTACTAGCATGTGAGATGAGTGCAGTTGTGTGGTAGTTTGAGCATTCTTTGGCATTGCCTTTCTTTGGGATTGGAATGAAAATGGACCTTTTCCAGTCCTGTGGCCACTGCTGAGTTTTCCAAATTTGCTGGCATATTGAGTGCAGCACTTTCACAGCATCATCTTTCAGGATTTGGAATAGCTCAACTGGAATTCTATCACCTCCACTAGCTTTGTTCGAGGTGATGCTTTCTAAGGCCCACTTGACTTCACATTGCAGGATGTCTGGCTCTAGGTAAGTGATCACACCATCGTGATTATCTGGGTCCTGAAGATCTTTTTTGTACAGTTCTTCTGTGTATTCTTGCCATCTCTTCTTAATAGCTTCTGCTTCTGTTAGGTCCATACCATTTCTGTATTTTATCGAGCTCATCTTTGCATGAAATGTTCCTTTGGTATCTCTGATTTTCTTGAAGAGATCTCTAGTCTTTCCCATTCTGTTGTTTTCCTCTATTTCTTTGCATTGATCGCTGAAGAAGGCTTTCTTATCTCTTCTTGCTATTCTTTGGAACTCTGCATTCAGATGCTTATATCTTTCCTTTTCTCCTTTGCTTTTCACTTCTCTTCTTTTCACAGCTATTTGTAAGGCCTCCCCAGACAGCCATTTTGCTTTTTTTTTTTTTTTTCCATTTTGCTTTTTTGCATTTCTTTTCCATGGGGATGGTCTTGATCCCTGTCTCCTGTACAGTGTCACGAACCTCAGTCCATAGTTCATTAAGCACTCTATCTATCAGATCTAGGCCCTTAAATCTATTTCTCACTTCCACTGTATAATCATGAGGGATTTGATTAGGTCATACCTGAATGGTCTAGTGGTTTTCCCTACTTTCTTCAATTTCAGTCTGAATTTGGCAATAAGGAGTTCATGGTCTGAGCCACAGTCAGCTCCTGGTCTTGTTTTTGCTGACTGTATAGAGCTTCTCCATCTTTGGCTGCAAAGAATATAAATCTGATTTTGGTGTTGACCATCTGGTGAGGTCCATGTATAGAGTCTTCTCTTGTGTTGTTGGAAGAGGGTGTTTGTTATGACCAGTGCATTTTCTTGGCAAAACTCTATCAGCCTTTGCCCTGCTTCATTCTATACTCCAAGGCCAAATTTGCCTGTTACTCCAGGTGTTTCTTGACTTCCTGCTTTTGCATTCCAGTCCCCTATGATGAAAAGGACATCTTTTTGGGTGTTAGTTCTCAAAGGTCTTGTATAGTAAGTATATATTTAAACCTTTAAGAAACTGCAAACTGTTTTCCAAAGTGGCTGCACCGTTTATATTCCCATTGGCAATGTATGAGGGTTCTAGTTTCTCCTTGTTCTCAGCAACACTTGTTATTATGTCTTTTTGATTATAGCCACTAGATGTGGGTGTAATATGGTATCTCCTTGTGATTTTAAGTTGCATTTCCTTAATGACCAATAATGTTGAACATCTTTAATGTGCTCATTAGTCATTCATGTATCTACTTTAGTAAAATGTCTATTCAGATCTTTTGCCCACTTTTAAATTGGGTTAGTTTTATTACTGGGTTGTAAGAATTCTTGATTTATTCTGGATATATTGTCAGATACATGATTGGCAACTGTTTTCTCTCAAAACGTGGCTCACTTTTTCATTTTCTCATTGGTATTTGTTGAAAGATTTTTGAGGGAAAAAGGGACAGGACACAGCTGTACTTCAGAAAGATAGGATGTAGAATGGATAAAAAGGATAAGCGTTCTATTTTAATACCCTTCCCTATATTGTAATATAGGGAAGAAGGACAGGCCAAGCTTCTCAAAATTCTCTGGGAATCAAAGGGTTATAAGCAGCTATTTATTGAAGCCTGTTTACAGTCCTGTTAATCAGTAAACTAGAATCAGTGAAACGACCCAATCTGGGGAACAGCAAAAACCTTTCAAAAGGTTTTCATGGATTAGGAGAGGCAGAGAAATGGGGGGAGGGGAGACGAGTGCCTATTCCAGAGCTACAGAAATCATTTCTGGCTTTGGACAGACAATTCTGAACTTTCTTCCCAGGTGCTGTCACACTGGTGTTTACTAGCGGGAAACAAGAAGAGCTGGTTATTGGCCCTTGGATTTTGACTGGTTACTGGGAGAAGCAGGGCCTATTTAGTCTCTGAAAAAGCCCAGCAAGATGTCAGACCTGGTCTCAATCTTCCTCCACCTCCTTCTCTTCAAGTTGGTTGCCCCAGTGACCTTTCGCCACCACCGCTATGATGACCTCGTGCGGATGCTGTACAAGGTGCACAACGAATGTCCCCACATCACTCGGGTTTACAGCATTGGGCGCAGTGTGAAGGGGAGACACCTCTATGTGCTGGAATTCAGCGACTACCCTGGAATCCACGAACCCTGTAAGCCCTCAGCGTGTGTCTTAAAGTGTGTGGGGGCAGGACCCTTGCCTTCCAAATCCAGTAACTGGGGTGGTTTCTGGGAAGGTCCATGGACCCTCTACCTGTGCAGTATCACCACTTCCCCAGCCTATGCTAAGTATTTCCTTACTTAGCCCTCAAGCTGGCCCAACCTCTGGAGAGCTGCAACCCCAATTCAAGCTCCTGTCTGCTGCTCCTGTTTGGGTTCTGTTTGCTCAAGACCTTAACGGTAAAAGAGTGAGTCTTCAAAAAAAAAAAAAAAGAGTGAGTCTTCTTCCCTGCTCCCTTCCCATCCCTCCTGCACTCCCCTTCCCTCCCTTCTTCCTTGCTTGCTATTTCTGTCCTGCCTTTCCCTATCCAATGCCTCTGGAGAAACAATTAACTCTTCTGGTGCTGCCAGGAAACTTGGAAGAGTTTAGGGATAGCTCTTTGTGGAATGACAGTGTAATCAGAGTCTGGGATCCTGGAGAAAATCTGAGGTCTGGGTTATTCATTTTATTTATTGCATTATTTATTATTTGTTACTATTATAAAAGCAATCCATGTTTGGATTAAAATAGAAATTAGATAAGGAAAAACCCTTATCCATAATTTCACCACTCAGAGATGACCATTGTTAACATATTGTTGTATCTCCTTGCAGACTTTCTTCTTTGCATTTTTTAAATGAAGGTGGAATCCTACTATATCTGCTTTTCTCATTTCCTAGTCTTTGATGAATAGCATACATGTCTGGAAATGTAGATCTGCATTATCATTTTCAGCTGCATAATATTCCACGGTTGTATGGTTGTACTTAACAGTTCATTTATTGATAGGCATTTAAGTTGTCTCTAATTTCTCAGTGCTTTTGCTGCTTTACCTACCAGCAACTGTGACATGCAAATACACCATTTCCTCTTTCAGTCTCTTTTCCTCTCCATTTCCACACCCCTCAGCTTAGCCCATATTACATCACAACCTGCCTAAGTGATTGCACTGGGCTCCCAACTGTTCTCCTAACTCCTAACAGCCACCACTCTCTAAACCCTGCATTTAAGACACAGATGCTAGATGGCCAAATTATTGACATAATCACCTCACTCCCTTGCTTAAAAACCTTCAATGGCAATCTTACACACATGGGTGGCAATCTTACAATCCATGACAGCTTCAGAATATTATGTGGTCAGTCGAGGGAGGTGTGTGAGGGGTGGGGAGCCTGACTCAAGGAAGGCTTCGTGATTAGCTGATGACCAGGGCCTTGCTTTGAAGCTACACTTGCATAGCAAACACCCTTCTTTTACTCAGGTTGCATGTTTATTTCGGAAGCTTGTGGATGCTAATGAGCATTGTAGGCTTAGCCCTTCATTCTGTGCCCCTTTCTTAAGCCCCCTTATTTCTAGCATTCAAGGCCTTTCCTGAAGCTTTTTATACTATTCTATCTCACTGATCCCTATTTTCTCTGATGCCCTGTTAGCTGTCCATCCATTCATTCCTTTCATCCATTCCTTAATTAATCCACAAATATTACTGATAACCTACTGAGTGCAAGCATTTTGGTAGACTCTGAATATAGCATGGAGAATAAAACGAAGACTCTGCTCCCAGGATCTTAATTCTAGTGGGATAAGACTGGCAATAAATAGGTAACTAAATAAATATATCAGCTGAAATTAGTGCTGTTGAGAAAAAGAAACCAGGAAGGAGAGATGGGGAATCATGGAGGATTGTGGATTGAGTAGGCGAGGGGTGTTTCTTTTTAGGAAAAGCTTTTCCTTTGAGGTGATTTTTGAGCACATAATGGAGGTGCCATACTGATATCGGGGATGAAAGTGCTGCACAGAGGCAGGAGCAGGAGTGTGCTTGGCATGTGTGAGGAACAGCAAGGAGGCCCCTGTGGCCCCAGCAGAGAGAACCACGGGAAAGCAAGTCAGTGCAGAGTTGTCGGGGCTCAGGGGGCAGGAGGAGATCACGTGAGGCCTTACAGGCCTGTTCAAAAATTTTGCCTTTTGCTCTGAGTGAAGTGAGAAGCCTTTGGAGAGTTTTAAGCAGAGGAGAGAGATGACCTGACTAAAATTTTTGAAAGATCACTCAGAACAAGGGTGGGCAAACTAGAGTCTTGAGGGCCCGCTACCTGTTTTGGTAAATTAAATTTCACTGAAATACAGTCACACCCATTTGTTTCTGTATTCTCCATGTCTGCTTTCACTGGAAGCATTGAGTAGCTGCAATGAAGACAATATAGCCCTGGAACCCCAAAGGATTTCCTGTCTGGTCCTTTACAGGGAAATTTTGCCAACCACTGACTCAGGAGAATAGAGTTGCAAGGCTAGGCTGATACAGGGAGTTCAAGTAGGATATTTATTGTAATAATCCAGGTATGCAGGTGTCAGGGCTTGTACCAAAATGATGGCAGGGGCTGTTGGGAGAAATGGTTGCATTCTGTATATATGGAAAGTAGAGACAAAAGAATTTTATATTGAGCACCTACTCAGAGCAGGGCACTATGCTAGGTTCTACAAGGCAGTGGTTCCAAACTTTTGGATTTCACGGAAGTTAAAAATATATATGTATTATATATATACACACACATATATAATATTTTTTAAATAAATAATATTGGAGGGGACTAAAATAGATTTTCCAAATTTTATTTTAATGAACAAGGATGTTGAAAAATACTACCTGCCATCTGCTATCACTATCCTTTCCTAAAATAAGCGATAACACCAAGAAGAGCCTCCCTTGTGTCTCAGCTGGTAAAGAATCTGCCTGCAATGCAGGAGACCTGTGTTCGATCCCTGGGTTGGAAAGATCCCCTGGAGAAGAGAAAGGCTACCCATTCCAGTATTCTGGCCTAGAGAATTTCATGGACTGTATAGTCCATGGGGTTGCAAAGAGTCGGACATGACTGAGCGACATTCACTTTCTAACACCAAGAAAAGTAGGTAGGACATGATAAGAGCAAATAAATACACTAAGATTAAAGAATGCACTTGATAGAAAATCCACTACACAATCCGTAGGGGTTATAGACATTCCTTTGGGAAAGACTGCTGTAGCTTTGCTAAGATAAATAGCAATGGATTGTGTCCTAAAGAAAATTTAAAATGGCATATATTGCAAGGGCCAGGTCCAGTAAAGAAAATAGGACGTGTGCAAAATTAAAGTAGAAGTTCAGAGTAGAAAGTGGTAAGTATAATGAAAGAGAAGTTTAACAGTGAATTCACTCCCAGCAAGGAGAATTGAAGTTGGTTTCATGGAATAAGGAGCATTTGAGCCTAGAAGGACAGTGAGGAAGACGTGGAAATGTGGAGATGAAGAGGCATAGAATCAGAAAAGGCCTGGAGGTAGGAGAGCGTTAGGTGGAAGGGAAATCACTTGGCTAGAGCTTTTCTCCTTCCTTCCTTTTAAAAGTGGGGCAAGAATGATTTTCTTTAAGTGATTCTACAGGCTCTTTTGGAGAAGGAAATGGCAACCCACTCCAGTGTTCTTGCCTGGAGAATCCCAGGGATGAGGGAGCCTGGTGGGCTGCCGTCTATGGGGTCGCACAGAGTCGGACATGACTGAAGCGACTTAGCAGCAGCAGAGGCTCTTTTAATGACCTCAATTCTTACTTCAGTTGCACAGTTAACATAGCCAAAGAAAAGACTAAGGAATGAGACAAACATAGACTCCTTCCTACTCTGTGCCTCAAGACACAGCATTCTCAGATGTGAAGGGGAGATTTTAGTTTCCTGAGTACCAGGAAAATTATATTTTTAACTGGTACAATTAGGAACTGTTATGCTATAGCCTAGAGGAGTCTAGGCTAGCAGATCTTGGAAAAGCACCATCCTTATCCTGAAAAAGTTTGTCTCTGAGAAGCATTAAGCTACCTCTGGGCTTTGACCTCCATTGTTAATCAGCCAGATGACCTCAGACAAGTTACTTAACCTCTTCCATACCCCACACCCTCATCCTGAAGCTAATAATGGCGACTTTACAGATTTTCTGTGAAGATTAGCAATAACATAAATGCCTAGTGCACAGTATTGTTTTAACAAATAGTAGACATTATTATCGCTGGCATGAATTGTAGCATTTGTAGTTACAGTTTATTCAAAGAGGGCTCAGGGGTTATTGGAAAAGACCTAACAGAAACAGTTCAGTTCAGTTCAGTCGCTCAGTCGTGTCCAACTCTTTGCGACCCCATGAATCGCAGCACGCCAGGCCTCCCTGTCCATCACCAACTCCTGGAGTTCACTCAGACTCACGTCCATCGAGTCAGTGATGCCATCCAGCCATCTCATCCTCTGTCGTCCCCTTCTCCTCCTGCAAACAAGAGGTTTTCTTTTATTCATTACTGAAAAAGAAGGAAAGTGTCCCTTGGCACGGTTAAGAATCAGCAGCACTTACTAGCGTTCCCCATCTTCTTCCTGCGTGTGTTTCTCTCACTTGCAGTGGAACCGGAAGTCAAGTACGTGGGGAATATGCACGGCAATGAGGTGCTAGGCCGTGAGCTGCTGCTGCAGCTGTCGGAGTTCCTGTGTGAGGAATTCCGCAACAGGAACCAGCGCATCGTCCGGCTGGTGGAGGACACGCGCATCCACATCATGCCGTCCATGAACCCTGACGGCTACGAGGTGGCCGCTGCTGCCCAGGTACCGACCTCCAGGGGCAGGCCCTGCAGAGAGCAGAGCCATCTTAATTAAGGGTGTAAGGAAAAGCTGGGGAGCAGGTATCATCTTTGTCCCACTGTGAATGCCATGGTATGACAGAGAAAAAGCTGGAGAAACAGAATGAAGTTTGAAGACAGGTTCAGCCCTGTAGCACCCTAGGCAATGAATGTGGCTTTTCTCTGAGCCTGGATTCCCTCTCTGCCTTTCCAGCTGAGCTCTCTGTTTCATTGCGAGGATCAGTGAAGCAATATCAATGACAACACTTTGTCAACTGGAAAATACTAAAGAGGTACAAAAGGCTATTGCAAAACAGCCCTCCTTCCCGGCACTTTAGGCTTCAAATCCTAAGTATTCTTCTCCCTCCCACACTACATTTCAATTTGTATTTGGGGGGAGAGAAGAAAAAGTTCTCCGAAATTGTGGGTGTGACAGGTTAGTTCTTCACATTTTAATAAATAATAAGTTTAATAAATAATAATAAATAATAAATATATAATTTATATAATAAATAATAAATTCTTTGCATTTATTTACATTTCTATATGGCTTTTTTGTCTATTAGTATAGTACTGAGCCTTTGAATTCTTTATTTTAGGGTCACATTGGTCAGGGGACAGATCAAAACAAATGTTTATGGGGTTTACTTTATTTCCTAACATAAATTCAAAATATCATTGTGCCTAACTTTAAATCAGTGGTTCTTTTGTAGCTGTGCATCAGAATTGAGGATAAAGATATTCAAAATATGATTCCCAGGTCCTGCCCCCACCCCCAAATCTACTGAATTAGAATATGTTCCTTTAAAAGCTATATTTAAACCTGGTTTGTTTGGGGTTTTTTTTTTTTTGGAGGGGTGGTATAAATTAAAGAGGTCTTTTTTTCTTTTAAACATATGTTTTTTGGAGGTAGTCTTGAAATGTTTTTAAGACTAGACTTCACTACTTTACTTTTTTTTTTACAAATTTTGTTTTATTCTGACAAGAACTATTCAAGGTGAAATCTACCCCCTTAACAAAGTCTTAAGTGTATAATACAGTATTGCTGATTATAGGTAAAATGTTGTATCCCTGATCTCCAGAACTTATCTATCCTGTTCAATGAAAAAATTATGACCCTTCATTAGTAATTTCCCATTTCCCCCTCCTCCCAGCCCCTGACAACCACCTTCTACTCTCTGACTGCATGAATCGGACTGCTGTGTCCTGTACAAGTGGAACCACTCAGCATCTCTTCTTTAATGACCCATCTTGGTTTAAACCTACTTGAGGACAGGGCTGAGGGGTGAATAGCAGCAGGGAGGGGAACGCAGCCAAATGTTGAACCAAGCCTAAATTTCACCCTTGTAATCTTACAACCTCCTGCTGACATGACTCAGCAAATGAAAAAAGCAGAATAACAACAATAAGGTATAACAACAACAACAAAAAATGTCACCTCCCCTCTGGACATCAGAGAGGTGGACGCTAATGTGCCTGAAGACTTAAGTTTCCAAAAAAGCAGGACAATTTGAAAGTGGTGTGGGGGAGAACCCAGCCTGGCTGCTTTCCTCCCAGTAGCCCTTTCTTGTACAACAGTAGGAAGACAAGGAGAAGCACATCAGACCTGCCCACATCTTTTGTGTGATGGGCTGGGGCTGGGTTGGTAAAGCTCCTGTCAGCCCACTAGATCCTAGAGCTATCTATCTCTGAGGAGCTAGTCACCTCTGCTCACTTACTGTGTACTTGTTCAAAGGGAGCAGATCTTGAACCTGAACCCAAAAGAGAACCCATCATGTTCTCCAACTCCCAGAGCTACCTGCCAACCTATCTGCGTTGCTACACAGGGAAGACCTGCCCGGCCACCTAAATTTAAAGCCACCTGTAGGGAATGTAGAATAATGTGGCTTTGCCTGTCAAAGATGTTCCAGTCCTAATCCTTGGAACCTGTGAATGTGTTGTATTACATGGCAAAGGGAATAAAAGTTGTTAATCATCTCACCTTAAAGTATCCTGGATTATTTGGATGGGCCCAGAGTAACCAACGGAGAAGGCAATGGCAACCCACTCCAGTACTCTTGCCTGGAAAATCCCATGGATAGAGGAGCCTGGTGGGCTGAGGTCCATGGGGTTGCTACGAGTTGGGCACGACTGAGCAACTTCACTTTCACTTTTCACTTTCATGCATTGGAGAAGGAAATGGCAATCCACTCCGGTGTTCTTGCCTGGAGAATCCCAGGGACGGGGGAGCCTGGTGGGCTTCCGTCTATGGGGTCACACAGAGTCGGACACGACTGAAGCATCTTAGCAGCAGCAGCAGCAGCAGTGTAACCAATTGTGCAGGTTCTTTAAATGTGGAAGAGAGAGGCAGGAGATCACAGTCAAATAGAGATTTGAATATGTTCTAAGGGATTAGAGACTTCAGAAAGAACACAACCCTGCTAATATCTTGATTTTGGTCTTGTGAGACCCGTTTCAGTCTGCTAACCTCCAAAACTATAAGATCATAAGTTTGTGCAAATTTAAGCCCTAGGGTTGTGGTAGTTTTTTATAGTAGTAGTAGGAAGCTAATAAGCAAACCCTGTGAGTGGGAACTTTCTGTTAAGGGAAGTCTTGACTGTCAGCCTAACTAATGACACGTGTGAGTAGTAAGTCAACTGATAGGTAAGTTAGAATAACTATTAACATGAACAGTTATGAGTTATGTTGATATGAATGAGAAAGCAATGGAAATATCTGGAAGCATAATAAAAACCAGTATTTCATAGATCTCATCGAAGTGAAAAATCAAACTCCACATAGAAAAATCATATAAATATTTTCCACTGGAACAGAATTGCTGTAGAAAACTTAAGAGAATGTCAAAAAAATGTTTTCAGTGAGACCTAAGAGTAAAATATGAGCATGATGCCATGAAGAATAGATAAATCTGAGAACAATAAAGAGTTCTTAGAGGAATCAAGAGTAGTAGTACATCTGTGAGTTTTCAGCCTCTTAGTGTTCATTCATTTACCCTGTTTCCAGGAATGGCCGCCAATTTAGGCTCTCCCCTCTCAGTCCCAAAGGGCTCCAGTGGACACTATTCCCCTTCTCCAATGCCAAACAGAACATCAAATAGAATTTCAGTTTTGCAAGAGCCTGTGAACTTATCTCTGTTCTACCACTTTATATATTTTATTGTTTATGTTAATATCTATTTCTCCATATATACCATGAATTCCTGGAAAGCTAGTGTAATGTCACATTGTCTCTTTCCCTAGAGTGTTGCAGAGGGCTTTAATAGAGATAAACTTAAATAAATGTGGATTGATTAAATGGATGACTGAAAGAATGAATATGTGACCAAATAAATGATGAAATGTGAAGTGTGAGCAGAGAGATTAAGGGGTCCATGAAGCTGCTATTGCTCAGAAGAAAGATAATCAAGGATCCTAAGTAAAATAAATAAAGGGGGAGGATAGTTTCCACTCTGGAAAACAGTTTAGCAATTTCTGAAAAAGTTAAATATGAATTTACTTTATGATACAGAAATTCTACTACTAGGTATTAGAAATGAAAACATATGTCCATGCTCAGACTTGTACATAAATATTCATGGAAGCATTATCCACAAAAGCCAAAAAGTGGAAACAAACCAAATGCCCATGTACTGGGTTTAATAGTATCCCCACCCCCACCCCCAATTCATGTCTACCTGGCACCTATGAGCATGACCTTATTTGGAGATAGGATCTTTGCATATGTCATCAAGCTAAAGTGAAATCACACTGGATTAGGGGACCTAAGTCAAATATAACTGGTGTCCTTATAAGAAGAAAGCAATTTGCACTCAGAGACACAGATGTATGGGGGAGAAGGCCATATGAAGATGGAAGTGGAAATTGGACTGAAGTATCTACAAACCAAGGAATACCAAGGAATGCCAAGGACTGCCAGCAACCATCAGAAGCTAGAAGAGAAAATAAGTATCTTCCTCTACAGACTTCAGAGAGCATAACCCTACTAGCATCTTAATTTCAGACATCTAACCTCTAGAACTGTGGAAGAATACATTGCTCATTTTATAACCCATCTAGATTGTGGTCATTTGTTACAGCAGACCCAGGAAACAAATATAGTCTATTAACTGGTGAATGGGTAAACAAAATGTGATAAATCCATATAATGGAATTATTCAGAAATAAAAGGGAATGAAGTACTGATACATGCTACGAAATGGAAGAACCTCAAAAACATTTTTCCTAGTGAAAAAAGCCAGTCATATAATATATGATCCCACTTATTTAAATGTCTGGCAAAGGCAAACCCATAGATATTGAAAGTGATTACCAACAACTGGAGTAAAACCAAATAGTCATTGTAAATGGGCATGAGGTTTCTTTTCAGGGTGATAGAAATATTCCAAAATTGTGGTAATGATTGCACAATTTTGTAAGCATACTAAAATTCACCAAGTTATACACTTAAATTGGGTGAATGTTGTGGCATATAAACTGTATCTCATGAAACCTTTTAAAAATAAGAGGTGCTTCCCTGGTGGCTCATTGGTAAAGAATCTGCCTGCCAGTGCAGAAGACACAGGTCTGGGAAGAAATGGGTTTGATCCCTGGTCCGGGAAGATCCCACATGCTGCAGAGCAGCTGAGCCTGTGTGCCACAACTGTTGAGCCTGAGCTCTAGAGCCTGGGAGCTGCAACTACTGAGCCTAAGTGCTGCCACTACTGAAACCTGTGTGGCCTAGAGTCCGTGCTCCACAGCAAGAGAAGCCACCGCAACGAGAAGCCAGCACACTGCAACGAAGGGTAGCCCCTGGCCTCTGCAACTAGAGAAAAGCGCTCACAGCAACGAAGACCTAGCACAGCCAAACAATAAATGCAGAGATAAAAAATAGGAGTTCCCACCCTCCTACACGATTGATAAGAATGTAAATTGGTGCAGCCACTATGGAAAACAGTACGCTGCTGCTGCTAAGTCGCTTCAGTCGTGTCCGACTCTGTGCGACCCCATAGACGGCAGCCCACCAGGCTCCCCCGTCCCTGGGATTCTCCAGGCAAGAACACTGGAGTGGGTTGCCATTTCCTCCTCCAATGCATGAAAGTAAAAAGTGAAAGTGAAGTCGTTCAGTCGTGTCCTACTCTTAGCGACCCCATGGACTGCAGCCCACCAGGCTCCTCCATCCCTGGGATTTTCCAGGCAAGAGTACTGGAGTGGGGTGCCATTGCCTTCTCTGGGAAAACAGTATAGAGGTTCCTTAAAAACCTAAAAACAGAGCTACTTTATGATCCAGTAATCCCACTCCTGGGCATATATCTGGAAAAGATGAAAGCTCTAATTTGAAGATACATGTACCCCAGTTTTCATAGCAGCAATATTTACAATAGCCAAGACAAAGTGCCTGTCAACAGATGATTAGTTTAAGAAGATGTGGTATAAATATCCAATGGAATACTACTCAGCCATAAAAAGAATGAAGTACTGTCATTTGCAACAACATGGATTGGCCTAGAAATTACCATATTAAGTGGAGTAAGTCAGAGAAAGACAAATATTACAAGTGATAAGTTATATCACTTATTATATTATTATATATGTGGAATCTAAAAAATAATACAAGTGAATCTATATACAAAATAGAAACAGACTCAGAGAAAACAAACATAGTTACCAAAGGGGAAAGGGAGGGTGGAGGGATAAATTAGGAGCATGGGATTAACAGATACAAACATAAAACATAAAATAGATAAGCAATGAGGATTTACTGAATAGAACAGGTAGTTATGGTCAGTATCTTATAATAAGCTATAATGGAAAATAATCTGAAAATATACATATGCAACTGAAAAATTATATTTTCTTTTCACATATACCTTTATCATTCTGATTAAATAGACAAACATTTAAAAAAATATATGGGTTCCCATTATCCTGAAACACCCTTCTTTTGTTCGAGCTTCTCCTGGGATCTCTACCTCGAGCACATGGTCAACAAGGAAACTTGAATCATGCCACTGGGACTTCAGATAAGTTAAAGAATAAAATGTTACATTATTTCATAGATTGAGCTAATGAGTAAAAAGAAAAAAAAAACTATATAGTGTTCTTCCAGTAGAGCATTCAGTGTGAAACCTAAACCTTCATCTTTCATTTCTTCCTTTTCCTACTAGGAACGGGACATCTCTGGGTATCTGGTTGGCAGGAACAATGCAAATGGGGTGGACCTGAACCGCAACTTCCCCGATCTCAATACCTACATCTACTACAATGAGAAGAACGGAGGCCCCAACCACCACTTGCCCCTTCCAGACAACTGGAAAAGTCAGGTATGAGATGAAATTTGCATGCAGAAGCAGGTAAATCAGCATCTGGCATTTCTTCTCTCGATCTTCACATCAACTAAACAAACAAGAATGAAGCAACAACGCAAGTCTGTGCTAATCTATCCTGAGCAGTGCTGACCATACTGTATGCCTCTTGGTATTTCTTGCCTCCCTGAGCATAGAGCCCTTCACTGAGCACAAGATGTTTGATATTAGTGGCGAAGGAGGTAAAACTGGTATCGTACTGTTGCACTGCACTTTACAATCTTAAAGAACTCTTTCTCAGCTAGCGTATCATCAAAAACTATGGTAAATGCATCAGGCAGTGTTATCCATCCCCATTTTATAGATATCACTTATAGAAAAAAATAAACTCACACAGATAGCAACTGATAGATTCAAGACTAAAACCTAGGTCTCCTGACTCCTCATCCAACATTCTTTCTATGGCACTATCCTGTCGACAGAGGACTGTAGGATTCTAGAGAGGAATCTCTCTTGCATGTGATGAACTGTGTGCTTATCAACAATTAGTGATAGAAGGAGGTTCAGGGAGTCTCACCCTTAGAAAAGAAGCTTTTCTTCTTCTCTCTCTGTATGCCATTGACTACTTTACCATATTCTCATTTCCTTTTTTCAACCAAAGATCACATTTGATACTCCCAGGTCTCTCACCTCTTCGTATTAGAAATGGTTCCATCCTAATGGTTGGCCTGTTCCTGGGAATGACTGTTGTCATCCTCGGAGTATCATCACCACCCTGTTTCTGACACTGTATGGCTTAGTTCTAAACATTCTCTTTGTGAATATCTGAGCTTAGAGACTGGGGAGAGAAAAATAAAGCAGATATAAGGCCTTATATTGGAAATTGCTAGATGAATATTACCAGTTTTTTCCCACTGGAATTGAAGCAAAAGTTATGCTGACATGTTTAGACTTTGGATAGCAGCTATGCTCTTGGCTCAAGTAAATAATAAATAAAAAATAACTTTGTATTTGTCATATTCAGTCAGAAGGATGCTCAGATTTATTAAACTTGTCTACATGAAGTAAAGTAACTGAGCCAGTAATAATTAAACTCCACTGGCTCCTCTGTCTGCAGCTTAGAAGGGAAAAAACAATGAGAAGTCTCTCACTCTTGATGGGACAGCCTAAAGGGCCAGGAACATGAGAGGCTGGCCTCCTTCTGATGCATGGAGGCTTAGGACATGGAGAAAGGACTGCTTTAAAGCATCTGAGCTGGTCACAGAGTTGGACTGGTTCCTCTGGGATTATATTCACTCTGATTGAGTGGGGCTCAACATTATTCATTTGGTCTCCTTGGGAATAGAAAAGATCAGAACCTTCACAAGAGACCCTTGATCCAGGAGGAGTCATTAACACCACATAACTTCTAAGCACATCCATCTGGAGGGGAGGAAAAACTGTGAAGACTATAAATTATTTACTTACACTACAAGTCCAGTAGATTCAAGGCTTTCTTTAGAATACTGTCACTCACTAGCAATATAATTTGTAGTACCAAGCATGGACTCTCATTAATTAGACAAGACTGGCCCATATTACAGTATATCTAATTTATGAAATTTGGATATCAGCAAACTAAAGTGGACTGGAATGGGTAACTTTAACTCAGATGACCATTATATCTACTACTGTGGGCAAGAATCCCTTAGAAGAAATGGAGTAGCCATCGTAGTCAACAAGAGAGTTTTAAATGCAGTAATTGGATGCAATCTTAAAAATGACAGAATGATCTATGTTCGTTTCCAAGGCAAAACATTCAATATCATGGTAATCCAAGTCTATGCACTGACCAGTAATGCTGAAGAAGCTGAAGTTGAACAGTTCTATAAAGACCTATAAGACCTTCTAGAACTAACACCCAAAAGAGATGTCCTTTTCATTATAGGGGATTGGAATGCAAACGTGGGAAGTCCAGAAATACCTGGAGTAACAGGCAAATTTGGCCTTGGAGTATAGAATGAAGCAGGGCAAAGGCTATTAGAGTTTTGCCAAGAGAACACACTGGTCATAGCAAACACCCTCTTCCAACAACACAAGAGAAGACTCTGCACATGAACATCACCAAATGTTCAACACTGAAATCAGATAGATTATATTCTTTGCAGCCAAAGATGGAGAAGCTCTATACAGTCAGCAAAAACAAGACCAGGAGCTGACTGTGGCTCAGATCATGAACTCCTTACTGCCAAATTCAGACTGAAATTGAAGAAAGTAGGGAAAACCACTAGACCATTCAGGTATGACCTAAATCAAATCCCTAATGATTATACAGTGGAAATGAGAAATAGATTTAAGGGCCTAGATCTGATAGATAGAGTGCCTGATGAACTATGGATGGAGGTTCGTAACATTGTACAGGAGACAGGGATCAAGACCATCTCCAAGAAAAAGAAATGCAAAAAAGCAAAATGGCTGTCTGAGGAGGCCTTAAAATTAGCTGTGAAAAGAAGAGAAGCTAAAGGCAAAAGAGAAAAGGAAAGATATACCCATTTGAATGCAGAGTTTCAAAGAATAGCAAGGAGAGATAAGAAAGCCTTCCTCAGTGATCAATGCAAAGGAATAGAGGGAAACAATAGAATGGGAAAGACTAGAGATCACTTCAAGAAAATTAGAGATACCAAGGGAACATTTCATGCAAAGATGGGCTCGATAAAGGACAGAAATGGTATGGACCTAACAGAAGCAGAAGGTATTAAGAAGAGGTGGCAAGAATACACAGAAGAACTATACAAAAAAGATCTTCATGACCCAGATAATCACCATGGTGTGATCACTGACCTAGAGCCAGATATCCTGGAATGCGAAGTCAAGTGGGCCTTAAGAATCATCACTACGAACAAAGCTAGTGGAGATGATAGAATTCCAGTTGAGCTATTTCAAATCCTAAAAGATAATGCTGTTACAGTGCTGCACTCAATATGACAGCAAATTTGGAAAACTCAGCAGTGGCCACAGGACTGGAAAAGGTCAGTTTTCATTCCAATCCCAAAGAAAGGCAATGCCTAAGAATGCTCAAACTACCACACAATTGCACTTATCGCACACACTAGTAAAGTCATGCTCAAAATTCTCCAAGCCAGGCTTCAGCAATATGTGAACCGTGAACTTCCTGATGTTCAAGCTGGTTTTAGAAAAGGCACAGGAACCAGAGATCAAATTGCCAACATCCGCTGGATCATGGAAAAAGCAAGAGAGTTCCAGAAAAACATCTATTTCTGCTTTATTGACTATACCAAAGCCTTTGACTGTGTGGATTACAATAAACTGTGGAAAATTCTGAATGAGATGGGCATACCAGACCGCCTGACCTGCCTCTTGAGATACCTGTATGCAGGTCAGGAAGTAACAGTTAGAACTGGACATGAAGAACAGACTGGTTCCAAATAGGAAAAGGAGTACATCAAGGCTGTATATTGTCACCCCGCTTATTTAACTTATATACAGAGTACATCATGAGAAACGCTGGGCTGGATGAAACACAAGCTGGACTCAAGATTGCCGGGAGAAATATCAATAACCTCAGATATGCAGATGACACCACCCTTATGGCAGAACATGAAGAAGAACTAAAGAGCCTCTTGGTGAAAGTGAAAGGGGAGAGTGAAAAAGTTGGCTTAAAGCTCAACATTCAGAAAACTAAGATCATGGCATCCAGTCCCATCACTTCATGGCGAATAGATGGGGAAACAGGGGAAACAGTGGCAGACTTTATTTATTTATTTATTTTTTTGGCTCCAAAATCACTGCAGATGGTGAGTGCAGCCATGAAATTAAAAGATGCTTACTCCTTGGAAGAAAAGTTATGACCAACCTAGACAGCATATTAAAAAGCAGAGATATTACTTTGTCAACAAAGGTCCATCTAGTGAAAGCTATGGTTTTTCCAGTAGTCATGTATGGATGTAAGAGTTGGACTATAAAGAAAGCTGAGCACCCGATACTTTCAAACTGTGGTGCTGGAGAAGACTCTTGAGAGTCCCTTGAACTGCAAGGAGATCCAACCAGTCCATCCTAAAGGAGATCAGTCCTGAGTGTTCATTGGAAGGACTGATGTTGAAGCTGAAACTCCAATACTTTGGCCACCTAATGTGAAGAGCTGACTCATTTAATAAGACCCTGATGCTGGGAAAGATTGAGAGTGGGAGGAGAAGGGGACAACAGAGGATGAGATGGTTGGATGGCATCACCGACTCAATGGGCATGAGTTTGAGTAAACTCTGGGAGTTGGTGATGAACAGGGTGGCCTGGCATGCTGCAGTCCATGGGGTCGCAAAGAGTCAGATACGACTGAGCAACTGAACTGAACTGAACTGACAGGAGAACATTCTACATGTTGACATTACAGCAGATGTGTTGGGAGTAGGAAGAGGTTGAAAATCATTGTTGTAAACCTGTAATTTTCAGACACATTTATTAAACTCCAAATTTCTGCAGCTCCAGAAGCTACTGGAAAAGTGGGTAAGTTGAAGAACCCTTTCTTTGTTACACAAGAGAGGCCAAATTGGAATTCTGAGTTCCGAAACCCTGTGCTACTCCTCTTCAAATTGCTCTTTTTCCTCCTTTCTCCCCCTTTTTTATTTAAGAGACTTTATTTTTTTTTTAAGGAATTTTAGGTTCACAGCAAAATTGAATGGAAAATATAGAATGGTACCACATATTCCCTGCTTCCCATTATCAACATCTCCCACCAGAGTGGTACATTTATTGCAATGATGAACCTACATTGACTTGTCATCATTACCCAAAAATTCATAGTTTCCATTAGGGTTCACTCTTCATGTTGTATCTTCTGTGGGTTTTCACAAACGTATCATGACATTTATCTACCATTTTGCATCATGCACAATAGTTTCACTGCCCTACATGATGTCTTTTTAGCTATTTTTAATAGTGGGATTCCACATGAGATTTCATTTTGAAAGTGTTCCATTCACCTAATTTGTTACACTGTCAAGCAAAAGATCAAAATTTCCCTGTCTGCACTTCTTATATCTGGTAGAACTCTCTTTGCTTTATTCAGGCATGCCATCCTCTCAGGCCACTTCCTGTCAGACATGCCATCCTTTCAGGCCACTTCCTGACAAAACTCATGTGAACAGCCATCTGGCTTTAGTTGTAGCTTCACCACCAAGCTCTCATCTCTCCTCAGGTGGAACCCGAGACCCAGGCTGTGATACAGTGGATCCGATCCTTCAACTTTGTCCTTTCAGCCAATCTCCACGGAGGGGCAGTGGTAGCCAATTATCCATATGACAAGTCCCTTGGGCACCGGGTCCGAGGTTTCCGCCGCACTGCCAATACCCCCACGCCTGATGACAAGCTTTTCCAGAAGGTATGCAGAATGGCCATCTGTCCAGGAAGAGGAAAGTGGGGCTCAGGAGAGTGACAGAAGTCAAATCAGTTAACACAGGACCCTATTAGGAATGAGTCAACAGAAAATGATTGAAAATACCTCCTGCTCATTAGGAGCTTACAATCTAGTATGTTACAGTTTGTTTTGAGTGATAAACCATACATTTATGAAAAAGTAAATAAATAGGAAAGCTTTATAGTACAGTTACCACAATGTAAAAAATACTTGTTAGTGATAAGGAAGAAATATACTGAAAGTCTGATAGTGCTGGTGGTAAGCTAGAGCATTAAATATGAATTTCAGGGGCTCTAATTTGCAGTTTTATAGTAATATGGCTGTATAAATGTAAAATATACCATGCATAGGAAAAAGGCTTATATAATAGCTCAAAACAGCAATAGAATAAAATTAACAGATTAGCTATTTTATAGTTAATATTCTTAATAATATATAATTAATAAAATAATTGGAATTCCCTGGCGGCTCAGATGGTAAAGCGTCTGCCTGCAATGCGGGAGACCCGGGTTCAATCCTTGGGTTGGGAAGATCCCCTGGAGAAGGAAATGGTAACCCACTCCAGTACTCATGCCTGGAAAATTCCATGGGTGGAGAAGCCTGGTGGGCTACAGTCCACGGGGTCGCAAAGAGTCGGATCAACTGAGCGACTTCACTTTCACTTTCTTTCAATAAAATAATGACATTATTTAGTATTTCAGTTTCTTTTTTTTTTTTTCCTGGCCGAGTCTCATGACTTGTGGGATCTGAGTTCCCTGGCTGAGGATTGAACCGGGTCCCCACATTGAAAGCACCAAGTCCTAACCACTGGACTCCAGGGAATTCTCCTATAATGATAACATGAATTCAACAGTTAATGAATTACATAGAGAATAACACCAGTTGTTGCTTTGCAAAGCAAATATATTATTATATTTTCTTCTCTAGTAATCTCTTTTTGTCCATTGTTATAAAATAGTAATGAAAGAAAATGATAGAGATTTTGAATATATCCCTGTCCCTTTAACACACATCTCTCACTCCCAATACATAATTCCTTTTGTGATGAAGACCTGTCTGACTTGCTTCTTGATTCTCTCTTGCAAAACTCAGGTGGAAACTGAGGCACACTTGGAAGAGAGCTCATGCATGATTGAATGCCACCCCTCATTTTGCACTTGAAGAAATTTAGGCCCAATATAGTGGGAACAGCAGGAGATAGATCTCCTAACTCTAGTCCATTCCACACACACACACACACACACACACCATCTCTCCATTTCTCCTGGTATTTTCTTTCACAAAAGGAAATAATCAATTGTTTCTACCTAGTGGGGTTCTTAGCCTCACCCTGCTTCTGAGTATGAGCATTGCCATATGAGTTGGGGACACTCAAGATCATTTTTCACCCACTTTACCTGTAGCTGGCGAAGATCTACTCCTATGCACATGGATGGATGCACCAAGGTTGGAACTGTGGGGATTACTTCCCAGACGGCATCACCAATGGGGCTTCCTGGTATTCCCTCAGCAAGGGTAAGAAGAATGCTGGGCACAAGAGTGCTGTAAGCTGAAGTAGACTGGGACTCATTTCTCCTTTTAAATTGTCAATTGATTTTTGCATCCTGTCAGAGATATGACAGGAATGCTATTTTGCATTCAAGTAGAGATTGGAGAAGGACATGGCAACCCACTCCAGTACTCTTGCCTGGAAAATCCCATGGACGGAGGAGCCTGGTAGGCTGCAGTCCATGGAGTCGCTAAGAGTAGGACATGACTGAGCGAATTCACTTTCACTTTCACAAATTGGAGAAGGAAATGGCAACCCACTCCAGTATTCTTGCCTGGAGAATCCCAGGGACAGGGGAGCCTGGTGGGCTGCCATTTATGGGGTCACACAGAGTCGGACATGACTGAAGCGACTTAGTAGCAGCAACAGCAGAGATCTGAAAAATGAGAAGCCTTAAGTTGGCATTTAACATCATCTTCTAATTCTTTAAAATGGAGGTTGGAACACTGTGTGGTCCTTTAGAACTGATGGTTCACATAGTGGATTAGATCATAGGAATGTAGTCAAGTGGTTAAGAGTGTGGTCTCTAAGGTTACATTGGGTTGAAACCCAGCTTGCCCATTCACTAGTTATGTGGCTTTAGGCTAATTACCTAACTTCTCTGTGCTTCAGTTTCCTCATTTGTACTTTAAGAATAACACTACTTGCATTATGATTTTTACGTAAGTATTAAATAAAATAATGCACATAGAGCATTTGGAAATGCCTGCTTTATAAATATGAAGATTTTTCTAAAGTGGCATGAGGTATGCCTCATATAGCAAAGATGAAGAGAGATGCCAGGCTAGACAGACAATTCCTCTGATATGTGCTCTTTGTACCCTGCCTGCCCATCTCCCATCAGCAGGGATTTGCCATGGACATTGGCCACTGATAACATAGCAGACACCTCTAGCAAGAGGCTCTTCTCTCTATTCTTTGGGCTTTTCCCATCACTGAGGGTCAAGATGTAACCTCTGTTTACAAACCTTCAGTAGATAAAGAACCTAAGGATAGGTAAGAGCTGAAGCAGGAAACCAGGTTCTCTTAGGAATCATGTTGCAGCAGCAATCTTCTCCCATCCTCTCACACCTGACCTGTCAGAGCCCAGGTAGTAGAAACTCACTGGTGAGGGCTGAGCTGATGGCTTGTCCTATGGGGACTGGGAAGGAGGAAGGTTAGCAAGTCATCATGTACTAGGAAGATGACAGACTTCTTGTGGCCAAAAACTCACTTGAATCCAAAGCAAGAAGACTGAACTTTACTTTCTTTGATTTACATTCAGTTCAGTTCAGTTCAGTCGCTCAGTGGTGTCCGACTCTTTGCGACCCCATGAACTGCAGCACGCCAGGCCTCCTTGTCCATCACCAACTCCCGGAGTTCACCCAAATTCTTGTCCATCAAGTCAGTGATGCCCTCTAGCCATCTCATCCTCTGTCATCCCCTTATCCTCCTGCCCCCAATCCCTCCCAGCATCAGAGTCTTAACTCTTCACATGAGGTGGCCAAAGTATTGGAGTTTCAGCTTCAGCATCAATCCTTCCAAAGAACACCCAGGACTGATCTCCTTTAGAATGGACTGGTTGGATCTCCTTGCAGTCCAAGGAACTCTCAAGAGTCTTCTCCTACACCACAGTTCAAAAGCATCAATTCTTCGGCGCTCAGGTTTCTTTACAGTCTAACCCTCACATCCATATATGACCACTGGAAAAACCATAGCCTTGACTAGACGGACCTTTGTTTAGGAAAGTAGTAAGTTTTTGTTTAGTCACTAAGTTATGTCCAACTCTTTGAGACTCCACAGACTGCAGCATGCCAGGTCCTCTGTCTTCCACCATCTCTTAGAGTTTGCTCAAATTCATGTCCATTGTGTTGGTGATTCTGTTTAACCATCTCATCCCCTGCAGCCCCCTTCTCCTTTTGCATTCAGTCTTTCCCAGAATCAGGGTCAAAGCAATAAGTGCCTGCGTGCTAAGTCGATTCAGTCATGTCCGACTCTATGCGACCCCATGAACTGTAGCCCACCAGGCTCCTCTGTCCATGGGATTCTCCAGGCAAGAATATTGGAATGGGTTGTCATTTCCTTCTCCAGGGGATCTTCCCTACCCAGGGTTTAAACCCACGTCTCTCAAGTCTCCTGCTTTGGCAGGCAGGTTCTTAACCACTAGCGCCATCTGGGAAGCCCCAAAGCAATAAGTGAACGTGAACATGAAGTTGCTCAGTAGTGTCCGACTCTTTGCGACCCCATGGACTGTAGCCTACCAGGCTCCTCTGTCCATGGGATTTTCCAGGCAATAGTACTGGAGTGGATTGCCGTTTCCTTCTCCAAGGGATCTTCCCAACCCAGGGATCGAACCCAGGTCTCCTGCATGTACCCCCTCCCAAATTTAGAACATAAAGTATACTTTTTCAAATACTTGTTCCTCCCTTTCCTTTCCCATTTTCTGAGATAGCATAACCCATGCCTCCACTAAATCATTAATCATTTAGTCATTCAGTTCAGTTCAGTTCAGTCGCTCAGTCATGTCCGGCTCTTTGCGACCCCATGAATCACAGCACGCCAGGCCTCCCTGTCCATCACCACCTCCCAGAGTTCACTCAAACTCACGTCTATCGAGTCGGTGATGCCATCCAGCCACCTTATCCTCTGTCGTCCCCTTCTTCTCCTGCCCCCAATCCCTCCCAGCATTAGGGTCTTTTCCAATGAGTCAACTCTTCGCATGAGGTGGCCAAAGTACTGGAGTATCAGCTTCAGCATCAGTCCTTCCAGTGAACACCCAGAACTGATCTTTAGGATGGACTGGTTGGATCTCCTTGCAGTCCAAGGGACTCTCAAGAGTCTTCTCCAACACCACAGTTCAAAAGCATCAATTCTTCAGTGCTCAGCTTTCTTCACAGTACAACTCTCACATCCATACACGACCACTGGAAAAACCATAGCCTTGACTAGACAGACCTTTGTTGGCAAAGTAATATCTCTGCTTTTCAATATACTATCTAGGTTGGTCATAACATTCCTTCCAAGGAGTAAGCGTCTTTTAATTTCATGGCTGCAGTCACCATCTGCAGTGATTTTGGAGCCCCCAAAAATAAAGTCTGACACTGTTTCCACTGTTTCCCCATCTATTTCCCATGAAGTGATGGGACCAGATGCCATGATCTTTGTTTTCTGAATGTTGAGCTTTAAGCCAACTTTTTCACTCTCCTCTTTCACTTTCACCAAGAGGCTTTTTAGTTCCTCTTCACTTTCTGCCTTAAGGGTGGTGTCATCTGCATATCTGAGGTTATTGATATTTCTCCTGGCAATCTTGATTCCAGCTTGTGCTTCTTCCAGTCCAGCGTTTCTCATGATGTACTCTGCATATAAGTTAAATAAACAGGGTGACAATATACAGCCTTGATGTACTCCTTTTCCTATTTGGAACAAGTCTGTTGTTCCATGTCCAGTTCTAACTGTTGCTTCCTGACCTGCAAATAGATTTCTCAAGAGGCAGGTCAGGTGGTCTGGTATTCCCATCTCTTTCAGAATTTTCCATAGTTTATTGTGATCCACATAGTCAAAGGCTTTGGCATAGTCAATAAAGCAGAAATAGATGTTTTCCTGGAACTCTCTTGCTTTTTCCATGATCCAGCGGATGTTGGCAATTTGATCTCTGGTTCCTGTGCCTTTTCTAAAACCAGCTTGAACATCAGGAAGTTCATGGTTCACATATTGCTGAAGCCTGGATTGGAGAATTTTGAGCATTACTTTACTAGCATGTGAGATGAGTGCAGTTGTGCGGTAGTTTGAGCATTCTTTGGCATTGCCTTTCTTTGGGATTGGAATGAAAACTGACCTTTTCCAGTCCTGTGGCCACTGCTGAGTTTTCCAAATTTGCTGGCATATTGAGTGCAGCACTTTCACAGCATCATCTTTCAGGATTTGAAATAGCTCAACTGGAATTCCATCACCTCAACTAGCTTTGTTCGAGGTGATGCTTTCTAAGGCCCACTTGACTTCACATTCCAGGATGTCTGGCTATAGGTCAGTGATCACACCATCGTGATTACCCCTAATTCACTTCAGTTCAGTTCAGTCCCTCAGTCGTGTCCGACTCTTTGCGACCCCATGAATCGCAGCACGCCAGGCCTCCCTGTCCATCACCACCTCCCGGAGTTCACTCAGACTCACGTCCATCCAGTCAGTGATGCCATCCAGCCATCTCATCCTGTTGTCCCCTTCTCCTCCTGCCCCCAATCCCTCCCAGCATCAGAGTCTTTTCCAATGAGTCAACTCTTCGCATGAGGTGGCCAAAGTACTGGAGTTTCAGCTTTAGCATCATTCCTTCCAAAGAAATCCCAGGGCTGATCTCCTTCAGAATGGACTGGTTGGATCTCCTTGCAGTCCAAGGGACTCTCAAGAGTCTTCTCCAACACCACAGTTCAAAAGCATCAATCCTTCAGCGCTCAGCTTTCTTCACAGTCCAACTCTCACATCCATACATGACCACAGGAAAAACCATAGCCTTGACTAGACGGACCTTTATTGGCAAAGTAATGTCTCTGCTTTTCAATATGCTATCTAGGCTGGTCATAACTTTCTTTCCAAGGAGTAAGCGTCTTTTAATTTCATGGCTGCAGTCACCATCTGCAGTGATTTTAGAGCCCAAAAAAATACAGTCTGACACTGTTTCCACTGTTTCTCCATTTCCCATGAAGTGATGGGACCAGATGCCATGATCTTTGTTTTCTGAATGTTGAGCTTTAAGCCAACTTTTTCACTCTCCTCTTTCACTTTCATCAAGAGGCTTTTGAGTTCCTCTTCACTTTCTGCCATAAGGGTGGTGACATCTGCATATCTGAGGTTATTGATATTTCTCCTTGCAATCTTGATTCCAGCTTGTGCTTCTTCCAGTCCAGCGTTTCTCATGATGTACTCTGCATATAACTTAAATAAGCAGGGTGACAATATACAACCTTGACGTACTCCTTTTCCTATTTGGAACCAGTCTGTTGTTCCATGTCCAGTTCTAACTGTTGCTTCCTGACCTGCATATAGGTTTCTCAAGAGGCAGGTCAGGTGGTCTGCTATTCCCATCTCTTTCAGAATTTTCCATAGTTTATTGTGATCCACACAGTCAAAGGCTTTGGTATAGTCAATAAAGCAGAAATAGATGTTTTTCTGGAAATCTCTTGCTTTTTAGATGATCCAGCGGATGTTGGCAATTTGATCTCTGGTTCCTGTGCCTTTTCTAAAACCAGCTTGAACATCTGGAAGTTCACGGTTCACATATTGCTGAAGCCTGGCTTGGAGAATTTTGAGCATTACTTTACTAGCGTGTGAGATGAGTGCAATTGTGCAGTAGTTTGAGCATTCTTAGGCATTGCCTTTCTTTGGGATTGGAATGAAAACTGACCTTTTCCAGTCCTGTGGCCACTGCTGAGTTTTCCAAATTTGCTGGCATATTGATTGCAGCACTTTCACAGCATCCAAATCTTTCAGGATTTGAAATAGCTCAACTGGAATTCCATCACCTCCTCTAGCCTTGTTTGTAGTGATGCTTTTAAGGCCCACTTGAATTCACATTCCAGGATGTCTGGCTCTAGGTCAGTGATCACACCATCGTGATTATCTGGGTCGTGAAGATCTTTTTTGTACAGTTCTTCTGTGTATTCTTGTCACCTCTTCTTAGTATCTTCTGCTTCTGTTAGGTCCATACCATTTCTGTCCTTTATCGAGCCCATCTTTGCATGAAATGTTCCCTTGGTATCTCTGATTTTTTTGAAGAGATCTCTAGTCTTTCCCATTCTGTTGTTTTCCTCTATTTCTTTGCATTGATCGCTGAGGAAGGCTTTCTTATCTCTCCTTGCTATTCTTTGGAACTCTGCATTCAGATGCTTATATCTTTCCTTTTCTCCTTTGCTTTTCACTTCTCTTCTTTTCACAGCTATGTGTAAGGCCTCCCCAGACAGCCATTTTGCTTTTTTGCATTTCTTTTCCATGGGGATGGTCTTGATCCCTGTCTCCTGTGCAATGTCACGAACTTCATTCCATAGTTCATCAGGCACTCTATCTATCAGATCTAGTCCCTTAAATCTATTTCTCACTTCCACTGTATAATCATAAGGGATTTGATTTAAGTCATACCTGAATGGTCTAGTGGGTTTCCCTACTTTCTTCAATTTAAGTCTGAATTTGGTAATAAGGAGTTCATGATCTGAGCCATAGTCAGCTCCCGGTCTTGTTTTTGTTGACTGTATAGAGCTTCTTCATCTTTGGCTGCAAAGAACATAATCAATCTGATTTCGGTATTGACCATCTGGTGAGGTCCATGTGTAGAGTCTTCTCTTGTGTTGTTGGAAGAGGATGTTTGCTATGACCAGTGCATTTTCTTGGCAAAACTCTATTAGCCTTTGCCCTGCTTCATTCCATATTCCAAGGCCAAATTTGCCTGTTACTCCAGGTGTTTCTTGAATTCCTACTTTTGCATTCCAGTCCCCTATAATGAAAAGGACATCTTTTTTGGGCGTTAGTTCTAAAAGGTCTTGTAGGTCTTCATAGAACCATTCAACTTCAGCTTCTTCAGCATTACTGGTTAAATGGGTGTAATTCCAAGATCATGAAGTTTATATCAAGATGATAGTGAGGTTTCTAGACCAGCATCATCAGCATCACCTGGGAACTTGTTTAAAAAAAAAAGCAAGTACTGGATACATACTGAGTCAGAAACTCTGGGGCTGAGGCCTAGCAGTTTGTATTTGGCTGGAAGTCACAGCCTTCTAGGTAATTCTGATTCAGGGAGAGAATCAATGTAACAGGCTAGAGTTGTTCTCCAACTTTCCCTATTCTTTTAATAAGAGGTGGTTGCACTCATCAGCTTAGAGAGCAGGTAAAAAGTTGATTAGATGAATAATTTTTAATCCCAATAAGTTTGTGATATAAATACCATTCTAATGATCAGAAATATATTCAAAAGTGATTGATTCAATTGAATAATATACAGGATAGAAACAGGCAAGCATTTGATGAAGAAAAACTATAACTGCCTTCTGCTTTCTGTGGAGTCTGTTTTTCTAGGATAACTATTTTCAAGTTGGTGCTGTGTTCTCAGGTAGGAGAAAGGATGTGAAAGCAAGATAACCATCTCATCTCCGACCTCCCAGATCTGAAGAATATCACAGTCCAAGAGAAGAATCTATCCCTTGAGGGCAGTAATTGTCTGATATGGAGGCATGAGTAATAAGCAGACCTTGGTATGATGAGAGAGACAAGAAGTGAATTTAAGTCATGAAATGGAAGAAGTAGAGAATGGAGACCACACAGTGGGCATTTGTGAAGGGAGAAAACTGGAAAGATAGATAGGCATGTGAATTTGAAAACTGGGGAAAGGGCTTATGGAGGAGAAAAATAATGGAGATGAAGAGGTAGAACAGCAGGTGATGGGGAAGAGTGTGGAGAAATTGAGTGTTGAGTGGGAACTTGATTATACAACTCTGCCCCTGCTCTCTTTCCCCTAGGAATGCAAGACTTCAATTATCTCCATACCAATTGCTTTGAGATCACGCTGGAACTTAGTTGTGACAAGTTTCCGCTGCAAGGGGAATTACAGCGCGAGTGGCTGGGTAATAGGGAAGCCCTCATCCAATTCTTGGAACAGGTAAATTCCGTATTTCAAGTGTCCTGCTTACAGAAAGGGAAGTGTTTTCTGATGGTAGGCAAGGTATTTTGAATGACTCAGGTCTGACTTTTGCTCTGACTCAATACACTAGATCTCAGCTTTTCTACCAGTGAAATTAATTCATTCCACTTTGTTGAGCACAGCTATCTGTCAGAGACTGTACTCTGTGCTGAGGATTAAGAGTAAGCAAATATATATCTCTGCATGCATGCAGCTCATATTCCAGTAAGGAGAGGCAGACGATAAATAAAATAATTTGTAACACGTTAAATGCAAAATGCTATGAAGAAGGCCTTACAGAGAAAGTAACATTTAAACAGACTTACAGGAGGTAAGGGAGTAAATGGTTCAGAAATCTAGGGGAAAGGGGGCTCCCTGATGAAGTCATAGTAGCAAATGCAAGGCCAACAGTAAGCAGATTAAAATGCTCAGAATCGCTGGAGAAATGTAAATCAAAGCCACAGTGAAATACCACCTCACACTCATTAAGATGGCTGCTATAAAAAGACAAATTTAAAAACAATGATGGAAAATAGCAAGTGTTGTGAAGAAATTAGAACACTGGTGCAGTGTTGGTGGGAATGTAAAATGGTGTAGCCACTATGAAAAAACAATGTGGTGGTTCCTGAAAAAAAATTAAAAACAGAGCCGCCATATGATCCTGCAAAACCAATTCAGGGTATATATCCAGAAGAACTAAAAGCAGGATCTCAAAGAGTTATTTGTACACCTGTATTCAGAGCAGCATTGTTCACAGTAGCCAAAAGGTGAGAGCAACCCAGTGTCCACTGGTGGATAAAAGGACAAACAAAATGTGGTATAGACACACAGTGGACACACAGCCTTAAGGGAGAAGGAAATTCTGCCATGTGCTGCAGTGTGGATGAACCTAGAGGACATTATGCTAGGTGAAATGAGCAAGTCACAAAAAAACAGCAATTTTATTTATATGAGGTATGAAGAGTAGTCACATTCATAGAGGTAGAAAGGAGATTGCTGCTGCTGCTAAGTCGCTTCAGTCGTGTCCGACTCTGTGCAACCCCATAGACGGCAGCCCACCAGGCTCCCCCGTCCCTGGGATTCTCCAGGCAAGAACACTGGAGTGGGTTGCCGTTTCCTTCTCCAATGCATGAAAGTGAAAAGTGAAAGTGAAGTCGCTCAGTCGTGTCCAACTCTTAGCGCCCCCATGGACTGTGGCCCACCAGGCTCCTCCATCCATGGGATTTTCCAGGCAAGAGTGCTAGAGTGGGGTGCCATTGCCTTCTCCGGGAAAGGAGATTAGTGACACGATTTGACTTAGATTTTAACAGGATCAATCTGACTGCTGTTTTGAGATTACTGGGAATTGTGGTGAGAACAGAAAGACCAATCAAGAATCTGTTACCATAATCTTTGTGAATATCAAGTGCAGTAGCACATGGGGAAGGGCTTCGAGGACTCTCAAACATGGCACAAATGTTCTGTGAGCATCACTGTACACTATAAACTTTCCTACAGGTCCACCAGGGCATCAAGGGAATGGTGAGGGATGAGAATTATAATAATCTTGCGGATGCTGTCATTTCTGTCGGTGGGATTAATCATGATGTCACTTCGGGTAGGTGGCCACTGCTTTGTGAGGTGAGAAGGGAGCCTTTACTGCTTCACTGTCTTCAGCATAGTCAGGAAGCCAGTTTGTAAGCCAGTGAGACCAGCAGGGATGTCAAGGACATGGGAGGTAGAGGGATTGGAGGAAGGAAGGATAACAGGATTGAGGACAGGAATTAAGAGACAGGGCCAGGAAGATGCAAATGTGAACATCTCTCTCAGCATTCAGGAGTCACTGCCTCATACTTTGTTAGGAGTGTTTTCTGGGATTGAGGTTATTAATAGCTCTCATACTGATGTGAAATGGGATAGAAAAGAAAAGGACTGTAAAACTGGTGTTTAGTCTTGACCCCAAGCCAGGCATTTCGCTACAGCTCTGTTTAGGAAAACGTTGGTAAGACGTATTCCATAGTAGGCTCCCTGAGGGCAAGATTGATGGTGGGAGCAGGTCTTGTGGAACCAACTTGAAACCTAGAATGGTACAGACTATCTCACAGCACAATGGTATTGCAAACTGCCCCAGCCCAGTTTGATCAGGCCCAACTCTTAGGGGTTTGGTGGTGTTTGGTTGGTTTTTCATGTAGAGCAGTAGCTTCCAGTGGCTAGGGGCAGGTGAGATTTGCCTGCCTCCCCCAATCTTGATACCAGCATGGCTCAGCCACATTTCACCATGTAACTGTACCAAGCAGGCACCTTACAGCTCAATCTGTTTAAACTGGATGAAATCTAAATTTTAAGGAGATAACTTACATTCTTTAAGGTGCTCCTGACACCTCTTCCATGAACAGTTCATTCAAGGCAAAGGCAACAACATTCTAAAAGCAGAATTCTGTAGACTCATAGTCAAGCATCAGATACCAGATCCTTCCAGTCCAGTGACTGGACCCAGGACTGTTTAGGGAACCACACTCTGACACCCCCAAGAGCTTCAGGGCTTGTTAGATTCTTATATCCTATTCACGCAAGGGTGGGAAATGTCTCATTCTAGTCAATCAACATATGTTGAACTCCACGAATTTCAGCAATAAGAACCCACTTCTAACACACAGGATGCTAAATTGATAAATTACTCATTTCACTACTGGAAGAGCTCATTGCTAATGTTCATTATGCTACTTAGCAAAGCATCTAGTGTTGCTAAAAGATAAAGATAGCTGAAGCCATTGTAATAGCTGCATCTGGAATTAGGCCTTTCTGGTACAGTGGTAGCTAACCACTCCTAGTTGGAGCCTCTAATTAAAGAAAATGACAGTCCCTAGGATATAACAAAGTATCCAGTGTATGCATTATAACACACTGCTTTTACTAAGGAATTTTAAAGTAAATTATAGACGTTATAGGTGGCAGAGACTTCTTCATTATTTATCTCTCATTCTTAATTGCATTTATTATGTCAGTTCTTCATTGCTATTACAATAAAAAGAATTTTAAAAGCACAGACATAATTTATTCTAAAGAGATATAAAGTCATTAGCTAAAATACTACATCCCTGTCTTGAGAAACAGGCTTTCTTTTCAGTTTTATTTTCCCCTTTTGATGGTGATGGAAGAAATATTAGAAATAAGATTCTCAAAATCAGATATTTAGGTCATTTAGTCCAGCCCTCCCACTCAATACAAAATTACATACAAGAGAGGAAGGCTCAGGTGGGAAGGGATATATATATATATTTATAATTATTATTGATTTGTGTTGATGTATGGCAGAGACAACCAAAACATTGTAAAGCAATTATTCTCCAATTAAAAAAAAATTACACTTATACAACACCACTGAGATTGGGTTGTTTGAATCATGTCCACTGGTACAGGTTGCGCACTGCACAACTGTGTAGCTTTTCTAGAGCCCCTCATTCCATTCAGCCTGCTCACAATTTCAAAAGGCAGTTCATTCCTTTTTTGGTAACTTATATTTTGTCCAATTTTTACTTCTGTCCTCATTCTTATTTCTTTAATGTAGACATCGTTTCTTCACAATGACTTTTCAGACATTGAAACAAAGGTCTCATGTCATCTCTTTACCAGGAAAAACATTCATAAATCTTTCAACCTTTCTCCTAGTGACCCTTCAGTGGACATGAGTTTGTTTTCAAATGCATGCAGGATCTAAAATTAAACATAGTACTCTCACTGCAGAGCACAGTGAAAATTCTACTTCCTGGGAGCTGAGGCCCATGATCTTAAAATGTTATGACAGCCTATGATTGTTTTAGATCTTTACCAGTTTCATCATGCTGTTTAAAAAAGTTAAGCTTGTGGTCAGCTAAACCCCTCAGATTGTTTCTCATATCAAAGCCTCATCTGGGGCAGATTTCTCATCAGTGGACTGAGTTATATCCTTGTAACTTTTAGGTGCCCATGGCGATTACTTCCGGCTGCTGCTTCCGGGTACCTACACGGTCACTGCCACAGCACCTGGGTTCGACCCAGAGACCGTGAGTGTGACCGTGGGTCCTGCGGAACCCAAGCTGGTAAGTTAGGCTGACCTCTACAGAGCACTGTAAAGCTCGCGTAAGCAGAGTTACAAATAGTCAATTGTGTAGTTCTAACCTCTGCCAAGCTTCCCTCTTTCACCACCTAAGAAAAGCAAAATTAGTGCTCCCATATGCTAATTTTTCTCCTATCATTCTTGTGTTACATCCTTCCCCATTTCTTTTGGTTTTTCCTTTTCCTTCTCTTTAACGTAGCATTGTGATTAAAGCACTGCCAGATTCTAAATCCAGCTCACTTGTCTGCAGACCTTGGACAAATTACCTGATTGCTCTCATCCTCAGTTTCTTCCTCTGTTAACTGGTGATAATAATGCCTCTTTCACAAGAGGTTAAAATGAGAAAGTGCACATAAAACATTTGGTACAGCGACTTACATGTAGAAAGTGCTCAACAAACCCCAGAGACCTTGTCCCGATACACAGGCTTACCGTCTTCTCCGTCATCAGTAAGGACCACCACCAGATGGCACTCTGCCCCCTTCTGGTGCCCATGTGCCCAGATAGCGTTGCTTTCCACTCACCTTGGTGCTTTTCAATATTCAACTCTGCAAAAGGCTTTCTTTTATAGACAGGATGAGAAGTGAAAAACTTTTTTGATCTATAGCCTGGGCCTTTTTATCTTTGGTCATTTTGGATTGGGATCTCAGAGCCAAAGAAACTCAAAGATCATGGAGACTAATCCTCAGGTTTCTCAAACAAAGGAAGAGTAACGAGGCCGTCCTGGTTAATGAGCATCTATGGACCTTTCCCTCATGTCGGGTTATCCCTTGGGCCCCCTCACTCTGTCCTATTCCTTCTCTATACATCCTGAGAACTTAGCAGACCTTTCTTCCCTTTCCCTGTTAACTCAATGCAGTCAAATATCTTGCCTTTTCAAATAGTTATAGGTACTATTCTTTGAATAGCTACTGTGTGTCAGACATTACCTTTCCAGAATCATCTCATTTAACCTTCATAACAACCCTGTATATAAACCCATTTGTGGCTGAGGAAGCTGAAGCTCAAAGAACAGGAGTAACTTGTCCAGTACCCCATGGTGAGTAAGTGGGAGCCAGGAGTCCAGCCTCTGCGGGGCTTTCAGGGCAGCTTTCTCAGCCAGCCTGTTACATGGCCTTGTGCTGAGCTCAGCACCTGTGTTCGTAACCTCTTTTTTTTTTTTTTAGTAGGGGAGACTTTTTTTTTTTCCTTTCTTTTAAAAAATTTTTTAACTTTACAATATTGTATTGGTTTTGCCATATATCAACATGAATCTGCCACAGGTATATACGTGTTCCTCATCCTGAACCCTCCTCCCTCCTCCCTCCCCATACCATCCCTCTGGGTCGTCCCAGTGCACCAGCCCCAAGCATCCAGTATCGTGCATAGAACCTGGACTGGCAACTCGTTTCATATATGATATTATACATGTTTCAATGCCATTCTCCCAAATCATCCCACCCTCTCCCTCTCCCACAGAGTCCAAAAGACTGTTCCATACATCAGTGTCTCTTTTGCTGTCTCGTATACACGGCTATTGTTACCATCTTTCTAAATTCCGTATATATGTGTAACCTCTTTTTTAACATAGGAATCACAGTAAAGAGCTCTTTAAAGACTTTGAAATTCCTTTGAAATTTCTAGACAACTCCCGTTTTCCCCTGTCCTAGTCCCTCCACTCCCTTCTTCTGCAGGATATAAATGACTTCTACTTGCAGATGCGCAAAGCAGAGAGTAGCTCTTCCCTGGCAGTCTGATAACCTGCTCCCGATTTCCCAGTCGGTGCACCCTCTCCCTTTTTCCTTGTTATCCCCCTGCTCCTCATCTACCCTAAAATCAAATGACTTAGGCAGCTGCTTACAGAAGTCTTGCACTATGTGTAAGTCTATTCAATTGCAAATTCAAACAAGGACAAATCCTCTTGAGTAACAAATTAGGCTTCAAAAGATCTTACCTCCTTTCTCATATAGGCTTTAAATGAATTGATATAACCCATCATTGTATCACGTATAACTCAGAGGGGGAAAAGTTTATCTTTTGGATACGTTTCTCAGGTACAGTCACAACTAAGAATCCACTTACTGATCCCAGTTGAGTCCCTTTCCCGTTCTAAAGCAGAGATCTACTTGGTTGAAAGAAAAGAAAAAAAGATCATTTACTAGAGGGTTTTTGTGCTACAATTAAAACTCTTTAAAGTGTCTCCAAGAGTCCAGTGTTTTCCCTGTGGCTTCCCTCACTGCCGTCCAGATGTCCCACGCTTTTCATTTCCTCTGTCCTCGCCTCATTTTGTTGTCTCTCTCTCTCCCCCCCGACTTTCCTTTCCTTGATCCTTATATTGACACTATATATAAGAAATAGTACTGATACAGTACAATTGGCTCTGATTTCTCCGGCTTTGGGAGAACTAGCTGGCTGTGGGTTTTTTCCCAAAGGGGCAAGAAGTAACCTCATGAAGAGGTCTGTCTGTCACATGTTTTCCAACTCCCTGCTGGCTTTAGCAGCTCAGCCTATTCCCAGGGCCTGAGAGCCAAGGATGCCTCCAGGGAGTGTGGTTAGAACACGGCGCCCCACCCTCGCCTTTCCCTTCCTGGGCAGGAGCTCTAGGGCTTCTGCACAGCCCACAGATCCCACACTTGTCAGTCAGAAGCATTGTCACCTCTGTGTGCACGGCCAGAAGGAAGGTTTCAGCGTACTGCTGGGAACAGTGCATTAGTGCGTGAGGACACTGAGAATTTAAGAATCCATACTAACAATCTGTATCGTCTCTATTTCCAAACAATTAGGTTTGGAAGGTTTAGCGCTGAAGGTCTGAGGCATTCTTTGGCTTGCCTGAGCACAGTACCTGTGACTCATGCAGTCCGCTTACAGGTGATGACTGTGGCACCATGAATCTTAACTCTTGTTTTGAACAGCAGTATTGGCAAAAATCATGCCTTGAGTGTAGATATTTTTTTTCTATTACATATAAAATAAATGTACATTAAGTTCATCCAGATACACCCTGTGTATTATCAGTTATGATGTGCCATTTTGGGGGAAATATGAACCGAGCCTGTATGACACCACCCACACTGGTTGCTGTGATACTCTCCTCAGTTCCTTGTCCTCAGGACCTGGAACCATGGTAAAGCAGGGTCCAAACTGGTCTTCCTCCAATTTCAGTTCTAGGAAATGGAAAACTGATTTCTGTGCTCTCATAGCTTCTTTTTTTTTTCCAGGTTAATTTCCAACTCAAAAGAAGCACCCCTCAAGCAGCCCCTAAGAGGAGAATTCCCAACTCAGGGCATAGAGGCAGAGTCTTACCAAAGAAAGTGCAGCCCCGGGCAGCTAGGAAAAAAGAAACGATGATGAAGCAACCCCAGAGAGGCCCTGCCTGACATCCGCAGTGCCTGGGGCAATGCTTTGGAAAGTTTTTGTTCCTGCTCTCCCACCAGAAGAAGCATTCTTTCTATTTTATTATCTGAGACATATTTAAATATAAACATATTCAGAACAATTCAGAATGGTTTCCATCTGTTCCAGGGGTAAACCCTCTGATGCAGTCATACATACATGTAAATGATGTTCATTAAGATTTTCCATTTCTGGGGATATGGTTTATGTCCAGAAGGCTCTGTGCCAATCCACACTGTATCCAGAGACTGGTTCTGGCTGGTTAATCACTCTCCCTCTAGAGTCTAGCACAAAGCCTGCAACACAGTAAGTACCCAATGAAGGTTTCTGGATGAATGGCTGAAAGGATGAGATGATCCATCGTTGATGTTGTTCCCATAGCAAGACCAGGTAGCCCATTCTGAAATCCTAGAGGACCGTTTCAACAAGAGCCAATAATTTATTTTTTAAAAATATTACTGCTTTTTAAAAATAATTTTTACTTATTCATTTTTGGATGCGCTGGGTCTTCGTTGCTGTGCGGAGTTTTCTCTGGGTGTGGTGAGCGGGGGCTACTCTTGATTGCAGTGCGCAGACTTCTCATTGCCGTGGCTTCTCTAGTTATGGAGCACAGGCTCTAGGCGCCTGGGCTTAGTGGTTGTGGCCCGCGGGCTTCCCAGACCAAGGATGGAACCTGTGTCCTCTGCATTGGCAGGTAGATTCGTATCCACTGGACCATCAGGGAAGCCTGAGCCAATAGTTTCTTATTAACTAAAGGATTTCACATACAAGCACCTAATCCTTCTGCTACCTATTTTCATACACAAGCATTTTAAACAATATGCATCTTTCGAACATTTTCTGGGTAATAGAGATGCCCCTGTGGAATGACTGTGTCCTGACCCTGTTTCAGGAATACACAGTACTCCCCACCCTCTGAGTTCCCCAGAATTTAGTACAGAACTTTTGTACTAAAAGTGTTATGAAGCAAAATAGACGTCACTGAAGGTTTTAAAGGAATGTGCAATCTTTCATCATAAAAGTTCATAACCCCTCACTGGGCATGTTCGGGTTTCCTAATTTCCCTTTCCCCAGGGCTTAGAGGGGGAGTTTACCCATCATCACCCATTTCAGGGCTCAGCCCCAATGAAACAGGGCAGGCTCCATTACCCTCCACACTTGCTCCACCTCTCCCCACCTTGTCATCCTCCACCAATGGTTCCTCAGCCTCTCCCAAGCCCAGACCTTTCCCAACATTGAGCAGTTTAGCTGTTCTCAGCAAGTATTCTCATGTCCACCAGAAAACAGGAGGTGCTCTCTCTGTGACAATCCACCCTCTGCAGGAGATCATTCAAGATTAGGATGAACACATGATTTATTTTTGTTACCTGAGCAATCTCTCAATCTGTGGTCAAATGGGAGACAGAAAAAAATGTATCTTTTCCCATTTAAAACGGAAATTCTCTCCTCAGGTGATATTTTCTTTCTTCCCAATTTTAATCCCATATCCCTTGGTTCCCTTCTTATGGTTATAAAGAGGGAACTACTTGAGAGGGCTCTTTTCAATTCAGTAAGACTGTGCCTGAGGTTGCCGTATGCACTTGAGTTTTCCAGACTGTCTGAACATCGCTTACTTTGATTTCAGCTTCCTTTATACACAGTCATTTAGCAAAGCTGATGTTTGCAGAGCACGGTCACAGTGCTTTCCCTGGCTGAACAGTATACTTTTATTTATTCATTCATTCATGCAGGGGACATTTATTGAGTCCTTGCTCTTAATAAATGCTGAGAATACAAAGAGAAATAAGATACAGCGCATGATCTCAGGGCTGTTGTGACCTAGTTGGGAAGACAAATAGGTCATTACACTGCCTTGTGATAATTGCTATGATTAAGTGAACTCTGACGTGGGGGACAGGGAACCTGTGGGAAGGGCCCTGGCATAATCTTGGGAAGATCAGGAAAGTCATATTGGAATTGGTAAAGTCTAGGGTGAGATGTAACAAGGTCAGATAAAGAGGCATTGATGGGGGCAGGGGGAGGGGGTAGCGAAAGATAGGGAGCCAGAGTTAGGCTGAGGGGACTGCAATTACCAAGGTCTGGAGGCACGAGAGAGGGGGCCAGAGGGGGCCCTTCAGGGAACTGTGAGAGATTCAGCACCGGGGAGCAAGTGAGGTGCCCAGAAGGTCAGTGGAGTAGAGAGAGACCAGAATGTGCAGGACCTCTGAACCACATTTACAGAGTTCAGACTTAGAACAAGCAGCCGCTGAAGGGTTCCACTGAGGGGAGAGGTAGAATCAGATCTAGAGCCTTCACCCTGGCTATAGCCTAACAAGCTGGCTGGAGCAGCGGCAAGGCTGAGTCACCGCAGAGGCTGCTGAGAGCCAGGTGAGAAGGTGACCGGGTGGGGTAGCGGGGGTGGGGACCACTGGGCCACTCCTGACTGAGCCAGAGGCTTCCTGTCAGCCCCCACGGCTTCCCTGACCTCTTCAAGACTTGCACCCTTCTCATTCAGGCCCTCCTGGCCTGCCATCCTGAGGATTTTAAGCACTAAAGAAGATGGCATGTTTTCAACCAAACCTTAAAGGCTATGCTGAGTAAAATTCACTCAAGCTGGAGGTGATAATACAGACAGAATATTATATGGAAAATACAGGGTCTGGCCATGACTGTATAAAATTTTCTCTCATGTGGAAGAAGGATGTGAAATCAGAGCTAATGGGGGAGAGAGGCAGAATTCAGAGGACATGAAGAAACATCCTCCATCTTTGAGTCCAGCACTTCTGGAGAGTATCCTTTCTATTTGATATCTAGGATCTTATTTTAAATCTTCCTCACAAAATGCCAGCCTAGATAGATAATGTTTCCCAAGGAAAGAATACTGTAATTAAGGGCATGGATTTTGGACTCTGACAGACCTGGGTTTAATCCTAGCTCTGCTCCTTATTTGCTGCATGACCTTGAATGAGTAACTTATCGTCTCTGATTATGGTTACTCACCTGGAAAAAAAAAATGGAGATAATATCAACCTCACCTGAAGTTAAAGGTGATACTCTCATAGATCAGTAGGGAGGAGAAGGCAGCTTCTGCCCTGGACTCTCCTTGGAGGATTGTAACTCATCAGCTTGGTTGATTGTCATCCAGTGAGGCTTACAGGGGTATCAAGGACTTAGAGGTGCAAAGGCGAGTTTGGAAGTGAGGCAGGTCCTAAGGGGCTGAGTCAAGTCTGTTCTTTCTTTCTTGTTTAAAAATCTCATGTGCTGGAAGTCTTTAGTGTTCCTTATTCCTCCTAGCACTTTTCCTTCCAAATTGAAGACTCTTGACACAGTGATCCTCCTCATGTGACTAGGAGGAGAATTTCCAATTTTAGGGCAGGATGATACCTAATGACTGTTGGAGCCGGTACTGGTGCCCCAAGAAGATCCTGCTCTGGTAAGCTGTGACTCCCTCGTCTTTCCTTTTAGCCTGCCCGGTATATATAAATACAGCAAGCATATTTGTTGAGTGAATGGGCTTTCTCCTGTTGCAGAGAGCAGGGGCTACTCATTGCAGTGGCTTCTCCTGTTGCTGAGCACAGGCTCTAGGGCATGTGGGCTTCAAGAGTTGCTGCACATGGACTCAGTAGTTGCAGCTCAAGGCTCCAGAGTGCAGGCTCCGTGGTTGTAGCATGCGCTTAGTTGGCTTGTGGCATGTGGGATCTTCCCAGACGAGGGATTGAACTGGTGTCTCCTGCACTGCAAGGCAGATTCTTAACCACTGGACCACCAGGGAAGCCATTGAACATCGGTTTTAAAAATTATTATTGTAAACCATGATAGGCAGAATTCTAAAATGAGTCCCCATGATCTCAGCCCTTGTCAAAACCCTCCCCTTACAGGTGGGATGGGCCTTGTGACCAAGATATCACTTCATGACTTATGTTCCACTATATGGCCCAGGTTCGATTCCTGAATCAGGATGATCCTCTGGAGAAGGAAATGGCAACCTACTCTAGTATTCGTGCCTGGAGAATCCCATGGACAGAGGAGCCTGGTGTGCTACAGTCCATGGGATCGCAAAGAGTTGGATATGACTGAAGTAACTTAGGACAGGTATGGCAAGAGGATTTAGGACAGATATGGCAAGAGGAATTTGCAAATGTAATCAGGATTCAAAACCAGCCAGTTCTGAGTTAATCAAAGGGGAGATTATCTTGGGTGGACCTGACCTTTTCAGACCAGCCTTTTACTATCCGGGAGTTTCTCTCCCAGGCCTGGGAGGAAGAAAACAGACAGCTGGGTTGTGAATTGCACATGAAAAGAGGCAGCCCGTAGGGATTGAGAGTGGTATAGGCTAATAGCTAGCAAGAAAATGGGGACACAGTCATATACCACGAGGAAATGGGTCATGCCAACAATCTGAATGAGCTCAGGCCCATACTTGGGTATAGTCTTGAGAGATGGGAGCAGAGAATCCAGTTCAACCACGTCCAGACCCCTGACCAATAGAAGCTGGGGATAATGCATTCATGCTATTTGAAGCCTCTATGTTTGTGCTAATCCCCAGTGGTCCAGTGGTAAAGAATCTGCCTGCCAGTGCAGGAGGTGCAGGAGACACGGGTTCAATCCCTGGGTTGGGAAGTTCCTATGGAGGAGAAAACGGTAACCCACTCCAGTATTCTTGCCTGAAAAATACCATGGACAGAGGACCCTGGTGGTTTGTAGTCCATGGGGTCACAAAGAGTCAGATGCGACTAAACACAATAGAAAGTTATTAGTAATATATAAACTGTCTTGAAGTGCTTTGTAAATTAGGATATAAACCAATAAAACAACAATAATCAATTGTGTTCACCCTACTGAATGGTAGGGCTGCCAGTACCTCCACCTCATATGAATGTATGTGGAAACTAGCACAGGAAAAAACAAAAACATACAGCTCTTTTTAAATAAGAGGGCTAGTATAGGCAACTTCACCCATTTTCTCTCTCTCTAAAGAATACATGTCTCTGACAGCAGGGAATTTATCCTTTGGATAACTGTAGTTTCTGGCTTCAAATAGTCCCCATCATTTGCACCAAATTGCTTGTTACTGGGTTATGGAGATGCACCACTGGCACAAATACGAAAGCAAGAAAAATGTAAAGCACGTCCAAAGACTCTGTAGACAGAATGGTTCCTTAAATGCTTTAAATGGAGGCTCTCCTGCCCGTCCCAAAGAACCAGTGTGTAACATCCCAAGTTCTTCTGTGCACCTTCAGGACATTTTTGGAGAAAAAGTGAGAGCAGGAGCCATCTTAAATAGCCAAAAGTAATTTCTTACAGTTTGAAATTTTATTCTAACAAGATATAACCCCAGTAGAGCAATGCCATGGGGTCACAAAGAGTCGGGCACGACTTAGTGAACTGAACTGAGAACGATCTCAAGTTTTTAATCTGTGAAAGACCAAAGACAAGATTTGAGAGCAGCTCATTTATTAATTCATTCATCTCACAGATAGTTGAATCCCATTTATGAATTGAACACTGTTATCTGTGTTAAGATCAGAGAAACAGTGTAAACCAGAAAGACATGGTTTCTACCTATTTGGAGTTTAAAGATTTGAAAGAGAGACAAAGAACAAAGTAAGTTCACAAACAAATACATAAAAAGAATTAGGAGCTGAGAACTGGTGCTGAGAGAGAAAATGCTAGAAGGATCTATTTGAAATAGGATGGTTTGGGAAGACTTCTCTGAAAAGTTGACTTTTGGGCTGAGATATAAAGGATAAGAAAAAGGAAAAGCTTACAGAGAATAGGAATAAAAAGTATAGGCAGAAAGAACAGTAAGGTCAAGGACCCTGCAGCCAACCAGAGCCTGGGTGGTTCTAGCAACTGCATCTCCTGGGTCTAAGGGGTGTGTGTGTGTGTGCACAGCTTCATCTCCTGGGTCTAAGGGGTGTGTGTGTGTGTGTGTGTGTGTGTGTGTGCAGCTGCATCTCCTGGGTCTAAGGTATGTGTGTGTGTGTGATCTAACATGCTAGAAGCTTAACCTTGCATAGGTCTACAACTCAGCATAGCATCCAAACCACGTTGAATCTAGTCATAAGTGAGCTAGTAAGAGTCACTTTTTCCATGGCCAGAGAAAATACCCCTAATAAGACCAGTCATCTCAAAAACAAGATTGAGAAAGTGGGATAGACTGGCTTGGTTCAAATGTGCCATCAGGATGAGAAAAGTCAAAGTTCACGGGTCTGGAGCATCATCTTCACTTATGTGCTACCATGATTTGTCTAATACACACACTCCCATCAACACTCCCTCATGCCTGCCTCCTGCCTAGCTTATTACTTCACTTCGACACTAACTTCATTCTGGCTATTAAACCATGAGTAAACATTCCCTCTGGACAAATGCCTACGCAAGCATCCATTCTCTCCCTCCTCCCAGAAGTTAAATTTCACTATGTATAAAGGTTTTTTTCTCTCACTTTCTCTTATTCCTCCCTTCTGTGCTTACTGTTCGTCCCCACGCCCCTTCCCCTCATGAATCTTTCCTTCTTCTACCTTCATTCTCTTCATTTCCCATAACTTCCCTGCACTTTTGCCCTCACCCCATCAAGGGCCCTGCTGCACATGGTATGTGGCTTCACCTGGTGCAGGAACCAATATTAAAAAAAAAAAAATGTATTATCAATGAAATTTCTCTCATTTTGCTGCTGCTGCTGCTGCTAAGTCATTTCAGTCGTGTCCGACCCCATAGACGGCAGCCCACCAGGCTCCCCCATCCCCGGGATTTTCCAGGTAAGAACACTGGAGTGGGTTGCCATTTCCTTCTCCAATGCATAAAAGTGAAAAGTGAAAGTGAAGTCGAGTCCAACTCTTCGCAATCCCATGGGCTGCAGCCCACCAGGCTCCTCCGTCCATGGAATTTTCCAGGCAGTACTCTTGGGAACAGTAAACATTTTATCTCAGACTGGCACTTCTGAACCAGTAGTTTAAAGATAGGATTGTTAGTGGTTCAGATAACTAAAAATTTATAAAAAGGGTTTTTCAGACACAGTTGGAACCAGGTGCCCCAGTTATTAGGTTGGAATCTTTCTCCACTTCTTGATTTCATTACTTTTGGTGGTGACTTTCTACTCACACAAATTCTCCCCATGTGGGACTAGATGATCAATAGTGGCTTCAAGTTTGTATTTTGTCAGTCTAGCAACAAACTATTGATTCTTGCGCCTGGCTCTCAAGAGCACAAATCGGGTGACATGTCTGTCCCTAAAACCAGCATGATGAGTCTGGTCAGTCTGGGATTATATGACCACTCACAGAAGGTGCACAGTGAGGATGGGAAACTAGTGTAGAAGAGTTGGTTCCCGGTTTTTTTGTTTGTTTGTTTTAAAAAACACTGTTACCAAATAAAAGAGAATGGATGGTTATAGACAAAAACAACAAAAGAACATTATAATTTTATTAAAGTCAAGCATCATTTTAATTTTACTGTGTCTCTTAAGTCAAGTGAATTCAGTCATTCAACAAACATTTATTAGATACACCTATGTGCCAGGCACTTTGCTAGGCAATAGGATACAAAGATAAATCCACTAGTCTCTGCCTTCAGTGAACTTAGCTTATGTGAGGAGAGGGAGAGCAGACACTTTTTTATAATAGTCTGTGAAGCGATTGGGCTTCCTGGGTGTCTCAGTAAAGAATCTGCCTGTCATTGCAGGAGCTGAAGGAAACGTGGGTTCAATCCCTGGGTTGGAAAGATCCCCTGGAGAAGGAAATGGCAACCCACTCCAGCATTCTTGCCTGAAAAATCCCATGGACAGAGGAGCCTGGGGGACTACAGTTCAGAGGGTCGAAAAGAGTTGGACACAACTGAGCACAGCACAGCGTTAGCTCTTAAGCAGGTAAAACATTCCTAGACTGTGTTAAAGAAGCACAGTGTCACATCAAAAGAGCACAGTTCCACCAGGCCATACAAGAGTCCGTCTTCCTCTGGAGTGTGATGTATAGTTCCCAGCATATTTTCAGGAAGGACTTTGAAGGTCATGACATCACTAAGCCTCGTGGACACAGGAAGATAAAGTTTTGCCAGGAGAAGAAAAACATGGCTGGTTCAAAGCAAAGTTCTGAAATTGTCTGAGTGGTGAGCCCACATGGCACAGTGGAAAGACTTTGAAACTGGCAGATGGTGGTTTGAAACCTAACTTTGTCCTTTACAAGCTCTGTTATCTTGGTAAGTCAGGTATTCCCCAAAATATGGGTAAAGAATCACAAATATGGATAAAGGATCACTCTAGATATTCTTTAGGATGATTCAAGTGATGCAGGACCAATTTTGCTTGATGCTCCAACCAAGCAATAAGTAACTTAGTGAAAAAGTTATTCTCTTAACGATTTATTTAGATCTTTCTGAATATATCAAGGAGAAAGTCTCTATTGGGTTCTAACTTTCTTGTTGTTCATTAGCTAAGTTGTATCAGACTCTCTGACCCCATGGACTACAGCACCAGGTTTCCCTGTCCTTCACCATCTCCCAGAGTTTGCTCAAACTCATGTCCAGTGAGTTGGTGATGCCATCCAACCATCTCATCCTCTGTTGCCCCTTCTCCTCCTGCCTTCAGTCTTTCCCAGCATCAGGGTCTTTTCCAGTGAATCGGCTCTTCCCATCAGGTGGCCAAAGTATTGGAGCTTCAGCATCAGTCCTTCCAATGAATATTCAGGGTTGCTTTTCTTTAGGATTGACTGGTTTGATCTCCTTACCGTTCAAAGAAGTCTCAAGAGTCTTCTCCAACACCACAATATGAAAACATCAGTTCTTCAGAACTCAGCCTTCTTTTTGTCCAGCTGTCACATTCGTACATAACTGGAAAAACTACTGCTTTGACTATAGGGACTTTTGTTGGCAAAGTGATGTCTCTGCTTTTTAATATGCTGTCTAGGTTTGTGGTAGCTTTTCTTCCCAGGAGCAAGAGTCATGGCTGTAGTCACCGTCCACAGTGATTTTGGAGCCAGAGAAAATAAAATCTGTCACTGTTTCCACTTTTTCCCCATCTGTTTGCCATGAAGTGATGGGACTGGATGCTATGATTTTAGTTTTTTGAATGTTGACTTTTCAGCCAGTTTTTTCACTCTCCTCTTTTGCCCTCATCAAGAGGCTCTTTAGTTCCTCTTAGCTTTCTATCATTAGAGTGGTACCATCCACATATCTGAGGTTGTTGATATTTCTCCTAGCAATCTTGATTTTTAGCTTTGGATTCTTCCAGCCTGGCATTTCACATGATGTACCCTGCATATAAATTAAATAAGCAGGGTGACAATATACAGCCTTGACGTACTCCCTTCCCAATTTGGAACCAATCTGTTGTCCCATGTCTGGGTCTAACAGTTGCTTCTTGACTTGCATACAGGTTTATCAGGAGGCAGGTAAGGTGGTTTGCTTTCTAACATTGGCTGTTTTCATGTTTTAACAAGAGGAGAGTAGCCCTCAAGCTCAGAATTAGAATTTAATAACCATTTTGTTTTCAATGTATTTGTTTTGAAGATTATTGCCTATTAATTGCAATCTATATACTGGTTTTGCATTTATGGGAGTGGTACAAGTCTTTCCTTAAAAAACAAGGTGAGTAAATTTAAGTAAACATATTTTAGGACTTCCCTGGTGGTCTAGTACTTAAGACTTGGTGCCATGGTAGGAGGCATGGGTTCGATCCCTAGTTGGAGAACTAGGATCCTGTATGCTGGGCAGCAGGGCCAAAAAAATTAAATTAAAAAAAAATAAAAATATTTTAAAAATTTAGGAAGGTGATATCCATTTAGTCAAGAATTATTGTGATGGTTTTCTGAGAGTGAATTATATGAAGTGTGGAAAGCACGAGGCCAGCTGTTTAGCCCCAGAGAGCCTCAGTTCCTCATTTATAAGCTAAAGATAACAATTACTTGTCTGGTTGTTGACATGATATGTGCTAAGAATAAACCACCAATATTATTTGGAGAAGAAAATGATGACCTTGATTATCTTTCTTCATTAAGGTAGACAAATTGGGAAAGAAAATAAAGATGGTTTGTGAATTATTTTTAAAGAATTATTAATTCTATTCAAATGGGAACCAGGTTCTATTTCTCAGTATAACATTTTTTCTGATTAATAAAAGAAAAAAATGATATATGGGAAGTTCTTAACATAAGGTCAGGTCCCAATGAACATTTACTATAAACTTGTGTTTAGTATTTCAGCTTCCCCTTTCTTTCCTTCCCCTACCTCCTTCCAGATTCTCAACTATCTTCTTTCTTTCTTATCTCCTATGAAAATAAGAAGAGATCTGATAGTGTCACTTAAATACATACATATATACGTATGTGTGTGTGTGTGTGTGTTTAATTAAAAGAATTATTTTTGGCTGCACTGGGTCTTTGTCACTTTGCTCAGACCTCCTCTATCTAGTTGTAGCAAGCTGGGGCCACTCTGTGTTATGGTGTGTGGGCTTCTCATTGTCGTGGCTTCTCTTATTGCAGAGCATGGGCTCTAGGCACATGGGCTTCAGTCGCTGTGGCTCCTGGGCTCTGGAGCACCAACTTAGTAGTTATGGTGCACGGGCTTGGTAGTTGTTCCAAAGCATGTGGAATCTTCCCAGACCAGGGATCGAACCTGCATTGGCAGGCAGGTTCTTACCTATTGCACCGTGAGTGATGTCCTCACTTAAATATATTTTGATGGATACACAAGAGAATGATTATTTTCCAAAGTATTATCTGGACATTAGCATTTTAAGATAGATTTTTTTGCTAGTTTGATTTTTACTTCTAATTATGAAAGGATTTCCTCTTCCTCACTAAACCAATTTCAAGCTTCTGCAAGCAGATAGGAAGAGAAAGAGTCCCCTAGGAAACACTATATCAATATATAAGAGTAACTCTTAGGATAAACACCATACGGTCCTTTGTTTGAATTCAGAACTTCCTTACAGAGTCTTTCTAGAAAGAACAAAATAGGCATCGGCTTTACTTTTGCCAACTGTGGTCTGTTCCTAAATGGAACTAAATGACCTCCATTATCTTCATCTAGGAGCTGGTCTTGCGTCAGTGCAAGTCCACTAGACAGATACCCTTCCTCAAAAATCACCCTGGACTCCTCCCCAAGAGAGCCAGATTTCCCCCACCCTTCCCTCCTCCACCCAACAGGAGTCCTCTCCTTTCTGTTCCAGTGCATTCTGGCACCATTTTGACAAATAGTTATTAGTGTCTCCAAGTGCTATTTCTTCCTTCTCTGATATAAAAGGCTAAACCAGTGCCTTGTATATTCTACTACTAAATTGCTCCAGAGGGAAGCCACGGGGAATGGCTTTGATTTGTGGCCAGCCATGGAAACTGTTAGTGATGTAGTTCATTATAACAGTGATGGACACTTAAGTGTGTCCTGACAGAGTGGGTTTAGGTTCAGACATGGGATCAAAGGATGACATGCCTAAGTAGTTTTGATCAATGTGGTTAGTCAAAATTTACAGGAATTGATTTTGGTTTATTGAGGATTATCTAGGAAAAAAATTAAACTCTTCTGTTTTAGTATTCTACAGGTGGATATTGCCATTATTGTTAACATAGAGGTTCCACATGCATTATCTCTTTAGATCCTTTTAATTTCAGTCTCTTTAATCGAGGACATTTTATTATGTATCAGTACACTGACTTAAAATGAAGTTCAAACTCCTTACCACGGCCCATCAGGCCCAGGAGACCTTCACTCCTGTTTGTTTTGTAATTTCATCTCATAATACTTGATTTCTTTCTCACTCAGGCTTCTCTTCTGTTCTGAAACTGATCAAATTGTTTTCCACTTTAGGGCTTTGAACCTTCAGTTCCTCCTGCTGCAAAGACACTTCCTCAGCTCTTTGCATAGCTGGTTCTTTCTCATCATTTTGGTCACAAGTAAAGGTTACATCCGTAAAGACTTTCCTGACCACCAACCACTATATTCAAAGAAAGTTTTCACTTCTTACTTTGGCCCTCATCAGACCAGATCCTCATCTAAACCGCAGAACACACCACAGTTCTCAGTTCACAGTTCTTCTTTCTCAGTTCTCTCAAGGACCAGGTATAACTTGTGCCATTCCCCTGTAAAGGAGAGAGATCAATTCATTATATACAATGGATGCCTAGGGCATTAGGGTTCAATTCTCTATGGTCTAATTTATCACATCATCTGGTTTATTTCTCTCACAGCATTCACCGTACCCTGTAATTGTTTGGCTTACCATTTGTTTAATGATTTATTGTCTGTTACCTTACTCTTCATATTCTTAATGATCACCTTACTCTTCTTATTCTTACTGAGATGGGAATACCAGGCCACATTACTTCCCTCCTGAGAAACCTGTATGCAGGACAAGAAGCAACAGTTAGAACTGGACATGGAACAATGGACTGGTTCAAAATTGGGAAAGGAGTATGTCAAGGCTGTATATTGTCACCCTGCTTATTTAACTTATATGTAGAGTATAGCATGCGAAATGCATGCCTGGATGAAGTACAAGGTGGAACTGAGATTGCTGGGAGAAATATCAACAACCTCAGATAAACAACCTTTAAACCACTCTAATGGCAGAAAGTGAAGAAGAATTAAAGAGCCTCTTGATGAAGGTGAAAGAGGAGAGTGAAAAAGTTGGCTTAAAACAAAGATCATGGCATCCAATCCTATCACTTCATGGCAAATAGATGGGGGAAATGTGGAAACAGTGTCAGATTTTATTTTCTTTGGTTCCACAATCACTGTGGATAGTGACTACAGCCACAAAATTAATAGATGCTTGCTCCTTGAAAGAATAGCTATAACAACCTAGACAGTGTATTAAAAAGCAGAGACATCACTTTGCCAACAAAGGTCCTTATAGTCAAAGCTATGGTTTTACCAGTAGTCATGTAAAGATGTGAGAGTTGGACTATAAAGAAGGCTGAGCGCCGAAGAATTGATTGTTTCAAACTGTGGTACTGGAGAAGACTCTTGAGAGTCCCTTGGCAGCACGGAGATCAAACCAGTTAATACTGAACGAAATCAACCCTGAATATCCATTGGAAGGACTGGTGCTGAAGCTGAAGTTTCAATACTTTGGCCACCTGATGCAAAGAGCTGACTCATTGGAAAAGCCCCTGATGCTGGGAAAGATTGAGGGCAAGAAGAGAAGGGGGCAACAGGAGATGAGATGGTTGGATGGCATCACTGACTCAATGGATATCAGTTTGAGCAAATTCTGGGAGATAGTGAAGGACAGGGAAGCTTGGCATGTTATAGTTCATGGGGTCGCAAAGAGTCGGACAGGACTTAGCAACTGAACAACAACCTTTCTCTAAAATGTGGACATGAGGGCAGGGAGTTTATTGGTTGTCTTTGTTAGGCTGAATCAAAAACATCTAGCATAATGCCTATTGCATTGCAAATGTTGTGTTATAAATCTTTGTTGATGAGTTATTGTTTTGCCTTTGATGATTAGAATCTTTACAATGTCCTAGGGCAGTGCTTCTTAACCTTTAGGGTATTCACTAAACTCAACATTCAGAAAACTAAGATCATGGCATCTGCTCCCATCACTTCATGGCAAATAGATGGGGAAAGAGTGGAAACAGTGATAGATTTTATTTTGGGGGGATCCAAAATCACTGCAGTTGGTGACTGGAGCCATGAAATTAGAAAAATGCTTGCTCCTTGGAAGAAAAGTTATGACCAACCTAGACAGCATACTAAAAACAGAGACATTACTTTGCCAACAAGGTCCATCTAGTCAAAGGTATGGTTTTTTTCCAGTAGTCATATATGGATGTGAGAGTTGTACTATAAAGAAAGCTGAGTGCCAAAGCTGATGCTTTTGAACTGTGGTGTTGGAGAAGACTCTTGAGAGTCCCTTGGACTGCAAGGAGATCCAACCAGTCCATTCTGAAGGAGATCAGTCCTGGGATTTCTTTGGAAGGACTGATGCTAAAGCTGAAACTCCAGTACTTTGGCCACCTCATGCAAAGAGTTGACTCATTGGAAAAGACTGATGCTGGGAGGGATTGGGGGCAAGAAGAGAAGGGGATGACAGAGGATGAGATGGCTGGATGGCATCAGTGACTCGATGGACATAAGTCTCAGTGAACTTCAGGAGTTGGTGATGGACAGGGAGGCCTGGCATGCTGCAGTCCATGGGGTCACAAAGAGTCGGACATGACTGAGCAACTGAACTGAACTCACTAAACTTCCAGAGGTTTTAGATTCAGTTATCAGATCATTCTGAAACTGACTCAGGTAAAAGAAACAGGTTCCAGGTGAGTTGTGTGTACATTTAGACATCCAAAGTTGTTTTCTTTTTAAAATAAAGTGCTTCATTTTAATTTCATCTTGATTTCATATAGGATAATTAAAAAAAAACTTTATTGGAGTATAGTTGGTTTACAATGTTGCTTTAGCTTCAGGTATACAGCAAAGTGAGACAGTTATACATATAGGTATATTGACTCTTTTTCAGATTATTTTCCCATGTAGACCATTACAGAGTATTGAGTAGAGTTCCCTGTCCTATACAGTGGGTCCTTATTAGTTATCTACTTTATGTGTAGTAGTGTCTGTAGGTCAATCCCAATCTCTCAATTTATCCCTCCCCCTTCATCTGACATACTTGATTCTGTCCAAAAACCAGTAGAAAAGCACATCCCCAAAACTCAAACAAAATTGTGGTTAGCTAAATAGGAATAGTATCTTCAGAAATAAAGCCAGGGGATTTGTGATGTTAATTACTTATTTTTGAGAGAAGAAAAGTTACTGTTTTACAGGCAAATGACATATTTGCTAAGTTTTGTCAAAATCCAAGATATTGATATGGTAGAAAGTTTTCTGCCCACAGTGTGCACATGCATCAAAAAGCAAAGATGGAAAACCGTATGGTAGTTCTTCACAAAATGAAGCATAGAATTATCATGTGACCCAGTCATTCCATTTCTGGGCATATTCACGAAGGAACTGAGTGAAGGGATTCAAACAGATAGTTGTACACCCACGTCCACAGCACCATTTTTCATAATGGCTGAAAGGTGGAAGCAAATGTTGGATGGAGAACATCCATTGACAGATGAATGTGCAAACAAAATGTGGTATATACATACAAGGGAATATTATTCCACCTTAAAAAGGAAGGAAATTCTGACATACGCTATGGCATGGATGAAACTTGAGGACCTATACAAAGTGAAATAAGTCGATCACAAAAGACAAACACTGGAAATTCCCTGGCAGTGCAATGGTTAGGACTCTGGGCTTTCACTGCCAAGGACCTGGGTTCAATCCCTGGTGTGGCAAAAACAAATAACTCAAAAGATAAACACTGTATGATTCGACTTACAACAGGTACCTGAAGTAGTCAGATTAATAGAGACAGAAGGCGGAATGGTGGTAGCCAGGAGCTGAGGAGAGAGAGGAAGTGTTGGTGTTTGACGAATACAGTTTCAGTTTGGGAAGATGAAAAGTTCTAGAGATGGATGTAGGTGATGTAATGTGAATGTACTTAATGTCACAGAACCGTACACTCAAAAATGTTTAAAATGATCGACTTTATGTTACATATCAATAACCTCAGATATGCAGATGACACCACCCTTATGGCAGAAAGTGAAGAACTAAAGAGCCTCTTGATGAAAGTGAAAGAGGAGAGTGAAAAAGTTGGCTTAAAGCTCAACATTCAGAAAACTAAGATCATGGCATCCGGTTCCATCACTTCATGGCAAATAGATGGGGAAACAGTGGAAACAGTGTCAGACTTTATTTTTCTGGGCTCCAAAATCACTGCAGATGGTGATTGCAGCCATGAAATTAAAAGACGCTTACTCCTTGGAAGGAAAGTTATGACCAACCTAGACAGCATATTCAAAAGCAGAGACATTCCTTTGCCAACAAAGGTTCATCTAGTCAAGGCTATGGTTTTTCCAGTGGTCATGTATGGATGTGAGAGTTGGACTCTACAGAAAGCTGAGCACTGAAAAATTGATGCTTTTGAACTGTGGTGTTGGAGAAGACTCTTGCGAGTCCCTTGGACTGCAAGGAGATCCAACCAGTCCATCCTAAAGGAGATCAGTCCTGGGTGTTCATTGGAAGGACTGATGTTGAAGCTGAAACTCCAATACTTTGGCCACCTGATGCAAAGAGCTGACTCATTGGAAAAGACCCTGATGCTGGGAAAGATTGAAGGCAGGAGGAGAATGGGACGACAGAGGATGAGATGGTTGGATGGCATCACAGACTCGATGGACATGGGTTTGGGTGGACTCTGGGAGTTGGTGATGGACAGGGAGGCCTGGTGTGCTACGGTTCATGGGTTCGCAAAGAGTCGGATACGACTGAACAACTGAACTGAATTGACTAATGTTACATAGATTTTAACAAGCACACACAAGTAATAGAAAGGAGAAACAATATCTGATGAGAATTTTGAAATACAGATCTTCTCCACTTACAGTGGGATGTCCAGACAAACCCATGGTAATTTGAAAATATCCTAAGTCCAAAATGCATTTAATACAACTAACATACCCAACATCAGAGCCTGACCTACCTTTAACGTGCTCAGAACACTCACATTAATCTACTCTGTAGACTGTAGCCCGCTAGGCTCCTCTGTCCATGGGATTTTCCAGGCAAGAATACTGGAGTGGGTTGCCATTTCCTTCTGCAGGGGATCTTCCCAACTCAGGAAATGAAGGCAGGTCTCCTGCACTGCAGGCAGATTTTTTACTGAGCCACCAGGGAACATTAACCTACAGTTGGGCAAAATCGTCAAACACAAAGCCTATTTTACAATAATGTATTGGATATCTCATATAATTTATTGAATAGTGTATTTTGAAAGTGAAACCCAGAATTGTTTATGAGTACAGAATGGTTGAAAGCCTATTGGTGGCTTGCCCTCCTTATCTTGTGGTTGACTGGGAGCAGGCTTACTGTCGCTCTCAGCATCAGGAGTGTCCTAGAGCAAATCGCCCGCCCAGGAAAGGATTGAAATTGAAAATCCTACTATGGTTTCTACTGAATGCCTACCGTTTTCTCATCATCATAAAGTGGAAAAATCTTATGTCCAACAATTTTAAGTGGGGGCTATCTGTAGAGGTTTATCTGTTATGTGTTCACAGTGATAGACTTGTTGCAGCTTCTTGAGCATCTCCCAGATAGATCCCAGGAACCAAGCACAGAAATTAAAGCAAGAAGCCAAGCAGTGTGACTTTATGGCCATTAACACACAAAGAAAATCCTGTGAGGATTCACGAACGAGTTAAAAGCGTGCTCTCAGCCCTGCCTAGTTCTGCATTCTGTCACTCCTTACTCTCAAATTCTCGACGATATACTGAGAGAAGTTCCTCAGAAAAAAAAACAGGCCGAAGGGAACGCCAAGCATTTGTGACGTGATTAAGGGAACTACCTCGGAGCAACATAGAGGACCGCACCGTAGACAGGAATTGAATCGGCCTTCTCTAAATGGAACTCCCCCCGACCCACCTCCCCCCCCACCCCCTGCCCCAGGTTGGATGGGGTGTGTGGCGGGTGAGGGATCAGCAAGGGAGGAAAGGAACTTTCAACCAGAGAGAGCTGCACGTAGAACTGAACGCGCCACGGGGAGCTGACATTCGAGCTGTCCCAGCAGGGTCGGCGCCGCGCGGCGGGCTGCCTCAGTTTCCCGGGGTAGAGGTTCTGGAGCACCACCCCCTCTGACGTCACGGGGCGGGGCGTCTGGGGGCTAGAGCGCGGGGCTGGCCCTGAGTGGGTGGGCGCGCCGGGACGAAGCGTGGCGCCCCCGGGCAGCGCGGTCCCGGCGAGGCGGAAGCCTAGGCTGGAGGCGGGGCCGCGGCGCTGAGTCACGCGGGATTGACCCGCCCGCTGCCTGCAGAGGCGGAGGTGACAGCGGGCCTGGGACGTGCGGCCGTTGCTGCCCGCTGCGCCGAGGGACCGCCGGGCAGCGGAGAGCAGGTCAGAGGCCGGGCGAGGCCGGGTTGGGCAGTTCGGTCTTCGGGGGCGGCGGGCGGAGGGGACCCGGGCCCCGAGGGACGCGCCGGGATGCTGGGCCTGCGCTGCCCCTGCCCGGCCGCGGCCGCTACCCCTACCGGGAGCCTCCGACAGGCAGCGGGGCACCGGGCCCTCGTCGGAGCCCTCCGGTCCAGGTCGGTCGAACCCTAGGAGGCGCTGGGGACTGGAAGAAGCCAGGTGGTCGGCAGTCCGAGGGTTGCAGACGTGGGCTTTTTAAAATTGTGTCAGGCAAGCCCAGGGATCTTCGCCCTGCACCGCCCTGCCACTCCGGCAATGAGGCGAAATTTGTAAACTCTGGAAAAGAATCCAGCGTTATTTTACAGATGAAGAAATTCTTCTGGTTCACACAGCGTCACTTTCAGTCGGAGTAGGACGGTTTCCGAAAAAAGAGTAAGACCTGTTTGGCTAGAGATGCAAGTTTGCTTCTGGTGGAATTTGGTATACTTGCTTTCCTGCCTCAGGTACCGATGTCAACCAGGCATCAATTTCTCAAGGCATCTAACCTTAAAAAGGATGTCTATGCTGTCAGTTGAATAAAGGAATACTGGGGTTACAAACGGGTCAGGTCTGCTGCAAGTTAGATGCTGTGGAAAATGGTTGGTGTATACAGTTAAATTTTAAATGAAAACTCCACTTTACATGCAATCTTTTTATCCTTTATTGTCTGTCTCATTTATATAGTAATGAAGGATAGTCACAACTTATTCTGTAGTTACTAATTTGCCTTTAGGTCTGTTTTACGGTAATTGTTTTATAGTAATGTGAGCTTTCTTTTCACTATCACTGGTGCTGTGGAATGTGGCAAGCCAGGGGTAGCATTAATATTTAGTGTTTGAGCATAGATTAGCTGGGCTTCCCAAGTGGCGCTAGTGGTCAAGAACCTACCTGCCTATACAGGAGACACAGGTTGGATCCCTAGGTCAGGGAGATCCCTGGAGGAAGGCATGGCAACCCACGTCAGTATTCTTGCCTGGAGAATCCCATGGACAGAGGAGCTTGGAGGGTTACAGTCCATGGGGTCGCAGAGAGTCAGACATTTCTGAAGCGACTTAGCACACATAGGTTAGCTACAGGTGTTTGTATAGCTGAAGTTACAGGCTCGATTAATTCCTTGTTTTATATTGAAGAGTGAAGTATGTGCCAGCATACAGGTGTTTCTTAGACTGTTGCTGCGTTTATTACTCACCGCATAGAATTGATTCAAATTGATGAGCAAGTTAGTTTAAACCTCAGCACCTGTTTTTCTCTAAATTATTGAATTAAAGGATCTCTAAGACTCCTATCTCTAAAGTTCCCTGATTTTATGTGTTAATTTGAAACATATGTGACTCATTGTGACAAACGGTTTTTAGAAAACATGTTTTTTAAAAAACTGCATCATGCATAGCAAATCTTCAAATTCAGTGTTATTCTCAACGCTTCCAGTCACTTCATCATTGTTGAGTTAATGTAAGTGAAAAGAGATTTTTCAAATTACTTCTGTGTTAAATTCACTAAATTTAGAGACTGTAATGAATGCTTTGTGTATGGTGGAGAGTTGCTAAAATCTGGCCTGGGGATGGGATCTCTGCAGTGCACAGATAACTTTTACAATAAGCCAAGAACATTCTGCCTCGGAAATGTGATAAGGTGTCTTCAATACAGTGTTCATACTGTGTGAATTTCCAGCCGAGATGTGGTAATCTTCGTAGACAATCTGTCCAAATATGTACATGTTATTTTGTCTTGCAGCTCCAAAGTAGAGCCTTTCGCACCTCTTGTTTCTTTCCTGGCTCATTTCTTCTTAGTGTCCCTCTTACGTGCAGAGACCCCTTCACATTCCTCTTTGATCCACATGAAAGAGGCAGTTCAGGGCCTCTTTCAAGCACTGATTGAACCTACATCACTTTTTCTCCTCTTAAAGTACATGATAAATTGTAATTCTTGAATGATCATTTAGGTCTCCTAAAAACTCAAGAGTGAATATTCATTTTTAGAACATAGTGCAAGAGTCCATGAGGCTCTGGTTCTGAAAAAGGGTTAAGGGGACTGTGTATAGATTTTTATCCTCCCTAAACTGGGAGACTGCAATCTAGGAAGCCTCCAGAGCCAGTAGACTTATTTCAGTGCCTCAGAAGGAAACAGTTTGAACAGGATACATGGTGAATCTTCAAATTTGTTACTCTTCTCATCTCTCCCACTCACTTTATCAGGGTTGGGCTGAAATAAGTGAAAGGTGATTTCTCATATTTCAGACACTTCAGTGATTGTTCAGATTACAGATACTTTTTAAATTTGGTGAACTTTTTTAAGTGACAAAAGCAATTAAACTAGAATGCAAATGGAGGTTTGCATACCCACTACCAGATATAAGGCTTTTATTATTTTCTAGGTTTATTAGTCTGTCATTTCTGAAGTTAGTTAATGTATTACCTACCCCACAGCGGGCTTCCCAGATGGCTCAGTGATAAAGACTGCCTGCTAGGGCAGAGGAGGTGGGTTCCATCCCTTGGTTGGGAAGATCCCCTGGAGGAGGAAATGGCAACCCTTAAACACAAATTCAGTTAATATTAAATAGTTTCTTCTTATGCCTTGCTTAGGAAATCTGAATAAACTAACCTTCAAGATTGGATAACTTAGTCTTGTTGGCCAGGAGCTAATTATAAGATATCAGTCTCTCACCTGGAAAGGCAGAAAGGTATGAAGAAGCAGCCATAAAATCATATCACAGATCAACCTTGTGATGAAAGAAGTGATAAACAAATCAAGGCTCAACAAATATTCATGGAGCACCAGATCTGTTCTTGGTGCTGGGGATATAGCTGTGAACAAAACAGAAAAGGCCCTGCCCTCATGCAGTAGATATTCTGGTAGCATGGGGGCAGACAGGAAATAAATATGTGACTGGATCATGGTCACATAATTCTAAGTGTTGTGAAGAAACAGAAAGAGGTGTAAGTGGGAAAGGAGAAGGAGGCGTGCACTCATAAAGTGCAGAGTGGTCTAAGAAGGCCTCTACTGAGATCGCTTTGAATCTACGTCTTGAGAGGAGTGAGGGAGTGAGCAGAAGGCAGAGGGATGAGTAAGTTCCAGACCCCAATGCAGAAGCATGTTTGGCATGTGTGAGGGACAGCGAGGTCATGGTGGCCAAGTAGTCCCCATGTGGGTGAGGGGAAAGTGCAGCAGATAAGAGGTGGTAGGAGTTGGGGTTGGGCACAGGGTGTGCATAGCAGTGTAGGCGGTTTTGTAAAGTATTTTGGCCTTTACTCTGAGTGAGGGGGGAGCCCGTTGAGCCTTTTGGACAGAGAAGCTTCTGATGACTTATGTTTTAACAGGATTACTCTGGCTGAGTGACAGAGAGACGGAAAGGGACAAGGGCACAGTCGGTGAGGGCTTCCCATTCATACCAGTTTCGTGACCCTGAACTGCAGTCCCCTGGCTTTCGTTTGCTCATCTTAGGATAACCAGGCGCTCTCTAGCTCTAGAATTTTTAGATTCTAAGAAGTGTGGAATCTCTGTGGGCTAGAGGATTATATATATGAAAAGGTTCTGAAAGTAAGTTGTTTCAGAGGACGTGAAAAGTTGATGGCACCAATGTGCCTTTAGCTGAATCACTCCTAATCTCACTCCTAATCAAGAGGTAATCGGCTCTTTTCAGTTAGGTTGTGAGGTCATGAGAACAAAAACACTGTTTCGTGACCATTCTGCCCTGATCCCTTTAGTCCTCTGCTGATCCCTGAATTTTTCCCTTCCTGCTTGAAAAAGGATGAAAAGCTGTTACTCATCAACAAAGCTGGCAACCAGAGTTGCTTTTGTTGTTAGGAAAGTTGGAAACTTAGGGGAAGGAAACAATTCTAATTTTGTTTTCATCACAGGTCATTTGAATTCTTCTTTTTTAACACGCAAGGAGCCTAAAAGATGTCTTTTTTTTTTTTTTTTTCCCTTATCTTCCTCCCTGGATTTTAGTTGGTGATGATGCATTTCATTATGCTTTCCCACCCACCCCGAGTACTGTTTTTAAGGTCCTCCTGTGTTTCTACATGTACATCTAATTCTTTGCTTCTGAATGCTGTATTATGTCCCATGCTCTGTGCATGTGTGAACCACAATTTTGCTTGTCTCCTCTCTGTGTAATACATCCTCAGGTTGTCCCTACGTCCTACCACCACAAATATTGCTGCAGTGAGCATCTTCATACCTGTCCACTTCTAAAACTGTGTAATAGAAGTGTGGGGTATACACTTAGAAGGGAATCACTGGGTCATGGGCTTTCACGTCCTGAATTTGATCAGACTGTGCCAGATGCCTGCCCACAATAGCTGTACCAATCTCTCCTGCCAGAAGTGTTTGAGGGGTCTTATATCATGTCCCAACCACCACTCAGCTTTCTCTCGGTCTCCACCTTTTGTAATCTCATAGGGGCAAGGTGGTATCTTGTCGTTTTCATTTGTATTCTTTGGTTACTAATGATTATAAAGATCTCTTATACATATAGTTTTATCTATAAATTACTGATTCCTGTCTTAGCCCATTTTCTCTTGAAGTTACTGTGTTGTTGCTGTTGACTCGTGGAAGACAGTTTATAGATGTTTATTCATCATCACTTTGTAGATGTTTTCTCATATGTTAATTTTGTCTTTGTTGTCCTTTTATCAATAAAAATTCTTTTTTTAATAAAAATTCTTAATTTTAATGAAATAAGTAAATTCTTTGGCTTATATCTTATGCTTTTAGAGTTTTAAGAAGGCCCTGCCAGTCCCCAAGTTATTGCTATTCCTTTAATTTGTCTAGAGTCCACATTACACATGAGTTAGATAGGGATCCAGCCCTATTATTCTCCATTTAATGAGCCAGTTTTTTCCAGTAACATATCCAAAAAACCCATCATTTCTTTCATTACATTGTGATACTCTCTTTCTCCTGTATGGTTTCCGTGGATACACTAGTCTATCTCTAAGCCTCTTTTTTGTTCCATTAGTTTGTCAGTTCTTGCTCTGTTTTTTATTGCTCTAATTTTATTACAGTGATTTGGCAATACAACCTGATGAATGGCACAGCAAGTATCCCATCTCTTTTATTTTTAAATTTATTTAGCTACTCTGGGGTCATTATTTTTCCATATAACATTTGCAGTATGTTTATCAAGTTCCTCAAATTTTTTGAGAAATTTTTATTGGGCTTACCTTGAATTTATAAAGTATTTGAGAGAGGCTTAACATCTTTTTGATATTAGCTTATTTCATTCAGAAGTATGGCATGTGTCTCTTCATTTATTCAGCTCAGTTTTTTTCCAGAATTTTTGTTTTACTTGGAAATGATTTTAAAACTAACAGAGGAATTCTAAGATTAGTACAAAGAGCTCCTGTATATCCCTTACCTAGATTCATATTGCTGTATTTGCTTTATTACTCCCTGTCTACATTTCTCTGCCATTTGTTCTTACCCATTTGAGTTATTAGTTGCAGACATCATGACCCTTTACGCCTAAATACTTCATCAGCTCATCTTTAAGTCCCATATTAGAACTTTCAAGTTTTCTCCATAAAGGTCTAAGAGGATATTCTTGGCTAAATTAATTTCTGAATACTGAATAATAGTTTTGTTACTATTGTGAATCATGTGTATTTCTATTACTGTTGGCTATTGGTAGTTTAAGAGAAATGGTATTTATTATTGTAAGTTAATCTTGTATTTTGCAGCCCGGCTTCACTGTCTTATTCAAATAGTCTGCTGTTTTCTGTTGTTTCTTTTCCCCATAATTATGTCCTTTGAAAATACTGATAGTTTTGTTGTTTCCCATCCTTGTATTTCTTGTTTATCTTTCCTTTACAGCCTTGACCAGAACTTCCAGAACTATGTCAAAAATGTTGCTATGTTAGTGAACATCTTTGTCTTGTCCTCACTCTTAAGGAGAATTAATCTAAAGTTTCCCGATTTCATATAATGTTTGTTTTAGGTTTTAGGTGTACCTTCATCAGGTTATCCTGGAGAAGGGAATGGCAACCCACTCCAGTATTCTTGCCTGGAGAATTCCGTGGACAGAGGAGCCTGGCGGGCTGCAGTCCATGGGGCCACAAAGAGTTGGACACGACTGAGAGACTCAAACTTTCGTTAGGTTAAGGTATTCTCCTTTAGGTACTCCTGGTTTACTGAGCATTTTCATCATAAATGGGTATTAAGCCTTGTCAAATACTTTTCAGGATTTGTCTCTAAAGAAATAAGATGGCGTCAGGAGGCTGCAAACCAAAATCTAAGCTGAGCTTTAGCTTCAAGTATAAGAAGATTAATAAAAGTCAGTATTTCTGAACACTGCATATATAAATTTATGGTAAACATATCACAATTCCAATATAAGCTTATTTCACTGTTATGTCATCGTTTTCCTCCTGCTTTAAGAGTGAGAATTTAAAAAGCTGGTGTGAAGGATGAGAGCGCCATATTCAGCATAACTGAAGTCGTCAGCATGATTGTAAATATAAGATATGTAAAATTATAGTTTCCTTGCTCTGTGGATCAGTCTCTGCTCTGGGTATAAATCTCACCTAAGTATATCTCACAGAATATTGAGATGGTTCAGCAAGTAGCTCTTTAGCAGCCATAACTGCTAGAGTGTTGGGCAGTAGATTCTCAGGGCCATCTCTTTGGTACATGATTGTTTTTTTTTTTTTAAGCTAGCTGTTTTTTCTTAATTATAAAAATTATGCCTCTTAATTGTAGAAAATTTGCAAATAGAAAAGGAAATCTTTGATCCTGCCTTTTAGAATAAATCCCTGTTAAACTGTTTCTCTCTCTGGTCTTCTTTGGGGAGTAGGTATGGGGGGCTTACTTTTTGGAGGAGGAGAATTCACCTAACGTTGGGCTATATAATTTTGCATCACCCCTCCTTTTTCAGGTTTAGGCCATTAGCTTTTGTTTGTCTTGCTTTGATTGATATTCTGGAAAAAAAAAAAAGCTGTAAGAAAGATATGATTCGTTTATAGAGGCAGGGTTATAGCTTGCTGATGACTTGGACATTTCTAACAGGCTGGGTCTGAGTGCACAGACAGCCCGGCCTCATTACCAGAGTATGGAGAAGTCATAGTCCATCTGCCAGCAGACGGAAGACTAGCTTGAAGGAGAGGAGGAATCTATTTGATGTCACTCTGCTTCAGTTCAGTTAGCACCTTCCTTGTTTAGAACACATTTGCATTTATCTTTCAGAAAATAAAAAGTATGGAGGAAATAGTTGTAATTTACTTTCTTTTGACTCTGAAATAAGCCCAAAATATTGTCTTGTTTCCCTAATCACCTTCTGCTAGTGTGAGGTGAGGGAGTGTGGTACTAAACTGCTGGAAGTGACAGAATTTTTAACATTCTTATCAGCTGATAGATTCAGTATCCAATGCCCTCCCCTCCTCACTCCTCATTCCTTCACCCTGCTCTTTTTCATTTTGCTGAGATACCTGTCACTTCCTCAGATCTTGTTGTCTGCCTTCCCCATCCCTCCAGGAGGAAGTTCTTCAAGGACAGGAACCTGTTTTGTGCACTGATAAATCCCAAACACCTTTGAGCCTTGCCTGGTACGTAGCATGCCCTCAACAGATGGAACCCATAAAATGAGTCAATCTGTAAGGAGGCAGCTGTGTGTTACAGCGAGGGAAAGTCTTAAGGGAGAGGTAAGGGAAGACAATTTTCTTAGCCTCATGGGTTCGATAAACTAGTAGAGTCCCCGTTTCCTGCTTGACCTTTTAAGTGTTTCTATCAACCCAGCCACAGAGTTAATTTCTCTATATCTGTTTTAGCCACTCTGTGGTTTTTGAAAGTGGAGTGTGTCTGTGTTGCTGACAAGCACATGGCGGGAGTAGGGCTGCCGAGAGAATAGTCCGTGCTGACGTGGGCTCATAGGTTCCGGGCCCAGCACACACTCTGCGTTGTTTTCATGAGGTGATTGATTCTCTTAGGACAAATGATCTGCCCCATCAGCAAAAAAAGTTGCAGTGGATGTGCCGAGTGGCACTGAATGCCCAGTGTCACACCCCATGCCCTCCCCCTTTCTAGTTTATTCTTCCTCCCTTCCCCAGCCATGCAGAAACCTTTTGGCATCTCTGTTGTTTCTGGATATGATTCAGGATTGTTATGATGAACAGTCATGCTGCATATACCTGGTCACTTAATATAAAGCAAGGCTCAATCATATTAAATAGCATTCTGTAGGGTGCTAAGAGAGAAAAAAGGAGGGGGGGGGTTGACACAAAGACACCATAATGCTGTCCTGGAGGCCAAGGCTGTAGACCCATCTGTCTTGTATAGAGCATTGTTTGAGTCAAGGTCCTGAAAAATACCACTTAACCATTATTTTTACCTACTATTATTCTACTGGTTGACACATTACCTGGCCCTCAAATCTGATCCAAACTGTCCATGTATATTCTAATTCCACGTCCCTATTTCTACTTCAATCAGATCTCTCTCTCTTTCCTATAGCAATGAGGATAGCAATAAGTATATTATTATAATTATGAATATGTCTTGGGGTTCACTGCTGCTGCTAAGTCGCTTCAGTCGTGTCCGACTCTGTGCGACCCCATAGACGGCAGCCCACCAGGCTCCCCCATCCCTGGGATTCTCCAGGCAGGAACACTGGAGTGGGTTGCCATTTCCTTCTCCAATGCATGAAAGTGAAAAGTGGAAGTGAAGTCGCGCAGTCGTGTCCGACTCTTCGCGACCCCATGGACTGCAGCCTACCAGGCTCCTCTGTCCATGGGATTTTCCAAGCAAGAGTACTGGAGTGGGGTGCCATACTAGGAGTCTGAATTTAAATGAAGGGAAAGGAATTTAAAACAACAATAATAATGTACTAACAGTGGCTAATATTTTAGCCAGTCATAGTCCTAACTGCGTTTTTATTTAATCTTCAGAACAATTTTATAAGGAAGATCAGATCAGATCAGATCAGTTGCTCAGTCGTGTCCAACTCTTTGCGACCCCATGAATCGCAGCACGCCAGGCCTCCCTGTCCATCACCAACTCCTGGAGTTCACTCAGACTCACGTCCATCCAGTCAGTGATGCCATCCAGCCATCTCATCCTCTGTCGTCCCCTTCTCCTCCTGCCCCCAATCCCTCCCAGCATCAGAGTCTTTTCCAATGAGTCAACTCTTCCCATGAGGTGGCCAAAGTACTGGAGTTTCAGCTTTAGCATCATTCCCTCCAAAGAAATCCCAGGGCTGATCTCCTTCAGAATGGACTGGTTGGATCTCCTTGCAGTCCAAGGGACTCTCAAGAGTCTTCTCCAACACCACAGTTCAAAAGCATCAATTCTTCGGCGCTCAGCCTTCTTCAGAGTCCAACTCTCACATCCGTACATGACCACAGGAAAAACCATAGCCTTGACTAGACGGACCTTTGTTGGCAAAGGAATGTCTCTGCTTTTGAATATGCTATCTAGGTTGGTCATAACTTTCCTTCCAAGGAGTAAGCGTCTTTTAATTTCATGGCTGCAGTCACCATCTGTAGTGATTTTGGAGCCCAGAAAAATAAAGTCTGACACTGTTTCCACTGTTTCCCCATCTATTTCCCATGAAGTGGTGGGACCAGATGCCATGATCTTCGTTTTCTGAATGTATAAGGAAAGTGCTATTGTAATCCTCATTTTGCATTTGGAGAAACTCAGGTACAAGTTGGTTAGGAAACTTGCCCTAAAGTTTTTAATGCTGTTAAGTGATAGAGCAGGAAATCAAACACCTGTTTTTCTCCAGCACCCACTGTCTTAACCAGCATGCCATAGCAGGTCTCAGGTAAGTGGCTGCCTGAAGACCAGGAATGACCTACAGTCACATGGTTAGTGATGATTGTCCTTTTTTCATGTTCACCACACTGCTCACTGGAGTGAGGTGTAGGGGGACTGGGAGGAGTCTGCAGCGGGGACTGGCTGGGGAGTTTCTTCCCAGATCCCGTGTTGACTCTGCAGACAGAAACGAATAGCACCTCAGAAAGGGAGAGGCTCTGAAACTACCCATCCAGCTTGCGTTCTCTGGCTTTTTGACCTTTTCCTAAAAATAATAATTTCCTAATAATTAATAATATTTGAGATTTGCAAAAAATGAATAAAGAACAATACAACAAATGTCCCATGTATCCAACACTCAATTTAAGACGTAGAAAGCTGAGTTGGTTTGTGTTCCACCTCCCTTTGCCCTTTTTAAGATTCTCTGGTTCTAGTGACTTAGAAGGAAAAATAAAAGAATTGCATTTTATTTACATATGGCAGCAGTACCATTACTGTCACCTAAGAAAAAGCACTAGTCATTCCTTAATATATAATCAGGAAGCTAGTCAATGTTCAGAATTTCTTCCATTTGTCTCTGTTTCTTAAACAGTTGATTTGTTTGAATTGGAATCCAAGAAATGGCACCCATTGCATTCAGCTAATATATTTCTTAAGTAGTTTTTAATTGATAAGTTCCCTTTCCTTTCATTTTCATTTTAAGTTTTGATTACAGTTTATTTTGTTAAAGCGTTTTGTCATATAGTTTCCCACATTCTGGGTTTTTTGAATGGCTATGATGCAACCTTATTGCCCAATTGCGAGTTAATTTACACTTTTAATCTGTCAGTCACTTTTGGAGGTTCCAAGTTATTCAGTCTCCATAAATAGAAAGGGTTCACTGACCCACATACAGCTTGGTCTGGTCCAGAGGTCATTTCCGAGGAGTCTTCCAAAATGTTCCAGGTGATAGGGAATGACATAATCAGCAGCAGATATCTCTAAAAAACATTTTGCCGCATAAGGAATTTTATAGCTTCTCTTTGGCAAGGAATTTTCATGGTCGCTAGAGTCAGAGAAGGGAAGGGAGAAGCGAGTGAGTGGTCTGGTTTTCTTCTTTCAGACCGTGTCTGTTGCTTTAAGGATTTCTGGGGCTCAGTGCCAGAACTTCCTTGGGATATTATTGTCTTATAGTTTAGATCTGCTTATCAGGAAACAGAATCCCTGAAGGGTCAGTTAAGAGGAGAATGAGTTTACATTAAAATCAGACCTTTGTTAGTGCCTGTTGGGGTCTTGTGTTTTATTCCTGAGCCGCTAGCCAGACTGTAGAGCATAATACTAATGTGTATGGTCTTCACACCTATAGTGTTTATTATCTGTTCTTTATGCTGCCACTGTCTAGATGTCGTTCAATAATTATAATATGTGGACCGCTGTAGACATGAAGAAGTCCAATTTTGTTTTATTTTTCTTTTAGTCTTGTTGCCTTGACCCACTAGTCAACTGTAATAGTTCTACAGGGTAATTAGTCAATATTAAAAAGAAAGAAAATTGTTGAAGTGTGAAGCAATATTTGGCTTTATTTATCTGGTGGTTCAGATGGTAAAGAATCTGCCTGCAATGTAGGAGACCTGGGTTTTATCCCTGGGTCGGGAAGATCCCCAGGAGAAGGGGATGGCAACCCACTCCAGTATTCTTGCCAGGAAAATCCCATGGACAGAGGAGCCTGGCAGGCTGCAGTTTGTGGGGTCAAAGAGTCAGACACAGCTGAGCGACTAACACTTTCACTTTCATCAATATTTAGTGGCTTGATGACTGTTAAAAAAAAATCTCAATGTCAATATTTTCATGTAGTTTTAAAGCCCAACAATTAATAAAACCAAGACTAAAAATCTAACATAGAATAAGGACATTTAATGCGTTTGTTACAGTACTGCTTACACTTTCATTATGAACTTGCTATCTTAAGAAGTTTGCTTTAATTAAAGGCATTGATAACAGTAAATTACTGGAAATCTTTGTGTTAAATTTTACCAATATATTCAAATTTTATTCTTATATTCCATATAAGAATGGAATCAGAAGTCAGACCTGGTTAATATTCTCTTCTAGTGACTCCAAATGCTTAAAAACTGAAGTATAATTATTCACAACGAAAGTGTCAACCAGAAGTGGTTTGCTAGTTATGGATTGTTCTTCCTTGCAGTGATCAGTTTAACAAAAATAAACACTTCCTATTTACCATGGTCACAGATAGCAACAGCATACACAGGCGATAGTATGATTGAAAAGCAGTCTGTAGATGTGTTGTATTAATACGTGTTACAACGTAGTTCCTCGCAGTGAACTGCCAGTATTTTGATGAGGCTAGAGTTTGGGGAGTGTGGTGGGTGGAGGGTGTCCAGAAATGAGGCCAAACATATGTGTGGGAACCAGATCACGATGAGCTCTGTACGATTTACAAAGGAGTTTCAGATACTTCTTATCAGTGATGGATGAGAAACTCTTTTGAACTTCAAGCCGTAGAGAATTATGAGAGTTTGTAGTTAAAAAAGATAGTCCTAGTGCAGTGTAGAAAATAGAACAAAGGGACATAAGACTGGTGGGTAACCATTTAGGAAGCTATTGCCATAGTCCCAAAGACGAGATGATGGGAGAAAAAAGAAAAGTAGGGCAGGGGCAATCTCAAACTGAAAAATGTCAAGTCAAAGAACAATTTTTAAGAGGTGTATGAGTTTGAAGGACTTGACAATAGTGTTAATGTTTTTCCTGGAAATGGAGGATACTTTTTTAGAAGGTTTTTTTTTAGGACATTAGTTTTTTTTTTTTTTTTTTACATTTATTAAAAGATTAATTTGGGGAACTGGCTCACAGGATTATGGAGACTAAGAAGTTCCATGATCTGCTGTCAGCCAGGTAGAAACCCAGGAAAGTCAGTAGTATAGTCCTAGCCTAAGCTGAAAGGCTTGAGAACAAGGAAGTGCTGATGGTGTAAGTTCCGTAGGATATTTAATTAATTTCATATTCCTCTTCTATCCCTGGAAGGCATTTGGCAAGGTTTTCTTAGACCCATAGGCAAGGATCTCTTAAGTAAAACTGCTGCCAGATCTTTGTGGGATGTAGAACTATGTAGGTCACTTAGAGTTTAGGGTAGAGGGGGATGTCAATTGCTTTGTCCTTGTGACCAGTAACCACAAAGAGTCACATTACTGCCCCTTCCTTTGAAAGAGACGAGCAATTTTGAGCAGTTGGCCCCACCCAGAAGTTGCTGCCTCATCTTTAATATTGTTATCATCAGTATGAGCAATGATAACATTTCTCCTCTCACTTCATTATCATCATCACCATCCTCGTAGCTGACATTTACAAAATGTGCGAGGCTTTACTGTTTACCAGGAAATGTATTAAATGTTTTACCAACATGATCAAATGTATTTATCTATCTTTGGCTGTGCCAGGTCTCTATTGCTGTGCAAGGGCTGCCTCTAGTTGCAGTGAGTGGGGTACGCCTGCTTCTCTCTGCTGTGGCTTCTCGTTGCAGAACATCAGATCTAGAGCACCTGGGCTCAGTAGTTGTGCATGGGCTTAGTTTGCCCTGTGGGTTTTGGGATTTTCCTGAACCAGGGATTGAACCCTTGTCCCCTGCATTCGCAGGTGAATTCTTAACCACTGATCCACCAGGGAAGCTCCCTACATGATCAAACTTAATCCTCATAACACGCCATAAAATAAATTACTATTGTTATCTTCAGTTTACAGATGAGGAAACAAAAGTTCAGAGTGGTTAAAGTAACTTGCCCAAGGTCACATAGCAAATGCAGAACCAAAAACTGAAACTAATTCTCTGACTTAAATGTGAGCTCTTAGCTGTTATGAATATATTTATTACTTAATAGAATTTAGAAGGGAAAATGATTTCTCTTTTTAAATTTATTGCTTTATGTAGCCATGCCCTAGAAAGTTCACATAATCAAACACTGTATTACCCACCCTCCATCTGCAGCTAATAGTGGGAATAAAACATAAATACATTTTTAATACATAAAATACAGGAAAAACTTGAAGGACAGTCAGATCAGATCAGTTGCTCAGTCATGTCCGACTCTTTGCGACCCCATGAATCGCAGCACGCCAGGCCTCCCTGTCCATCACCAACTCCCGGAGTTCACTCAGACTCACGTCCATCGAGTAGTGATGCCATCCAGCCATCTCATCCTCTGTTGTCCCCTTCTCCTCTTGCCCCCAATCCCTCCCAGCATCAGAGTCTTTTCCAATGAGTGAACTCTTCGCATGAGGTGGCCAAAGTGGAGCATAAATAGGGAAGCTATTTAAATTTCTGACTTTTTTCAAGGCAAGATATCCATGTATGCCTTCACTATTTTTAGCCTGAAATATGGCAGTTTCTAAAACAAGAGATACACTCAGTTTTTAAAATTGAGACATAATTCACAAACCACGAAATCCCCCCTTTTAAAGTATACGATTGAGTGGGGTTTTTTTGGGTGTTTTACACATATGTGCAACCTTCACCACTGTCTAGTTCCAGAACATTTCCTCGCACTGGAAAGAAACCTTGTGTTCTTTAGCAGTCAGTCATTCCCCACTTCTTTCTCCTGAGACACTCGTTTTAAAACCCATTAAATGCCAAAAAAACATCCTAAAGCTATGACAAGGATTTTGAGAATATCTGTCCATAGGCTTGCTCTCTAATGCAGATGATGATGAGAGCAGCAGCAGCAACAGTCATAATAGCAGCTGACCCCTGTATGATGCTTACTACGTGTAAGGTACTCTTCTAAGTGCTGTATTTACATTAACTCATTTAAATTTCTATGAAGCAGGTTCTGTCACTAAACCCATTTTCTAGATGAGGAAATTAAAGCACAGAGAAGTTGAGTAACTTGCCTCAAATCACGTAACCTTAACATGGGGTGGAGCTAGGAGGTAAAGCCAGATAGTCTGGCTTTGTGATCTGTGCTCTTAATTATTGTGTTTTAAGTTTCATATTTATATTTGAAAATCATATAAAGACCTTGAACCATGCTAAGTGAAAGAAGCCTGTCACACAAGACCACCTATTGTATGACTCCATTTGTATGAGATGCCTAGAGAAGGCAAATCTTTCTGTCTAGAGAGAAAGTAGATTACTGGTTGTCTGGGGCTGGGATGGATGGGGAGATTTTTGGAGACAAATGGAAAGTGACTGCTAATGGGTATGGAGTTTATTTTTGAGATGATTAAAATGTTTTAAAATGGATAGTGGTCCAGGTTGCACAACTCCGGAAATTTACTAAACCCATTGCATTGTACACTTTGGATTAATTCTATAGTATGTGAGTTGCAACTCAATAAACCTGCTTTTTTAAAATGATGTGAAGATAAATGACCTGGATGATTTGCCTTGGAATACCTTTTTGTCTTTATCTGGGGAAAAAAATACACACATTTGTGTTTGGGAGTGCTCAAATACTTAAAACCTGTTCTAATTCTAACCATTATACTTGCTTATTCAAACATTTCAGGTGCTCCCAAGTACCTAAAATCAAAGCCCAATCTTTCTAATGTGGGAGTGAGTCCTGTGAGATCCTGTAAGCTCTGTGTGAAAGAGGAACATGATCATTGGGAATGTGAATATACATTTTGATATATAATTTCAATTAGTTCAGTGTGTTAAGTTATCCATTCTGCAACTATTTATGGAGGGCCTGCTATGTACCAAGCAGTGCTCTAAATGCTCAGTATACATCAATGCATAAAACAGACAAAAAGGATCCCTGCCCTATAGAGCGTGTAGTGGATAAGGACTAATTCTGTAGACTTCATAGAGGAGGTACCATGAGCTGGATCTTAGAAGATAATAGTTTATTCAGAAAATAAGAGTTATGCATGTTTGATGGAAGAGGGACATGCTCAGCTGATCCAGTCAAAAAAACTAACATCACATTTTGTCTTTTTTTTTTTTTTGGCTGTGCAACAGATAACTTCAAAATCTCAATGGCTTATTACAGCAACCATCGATTTTTTAATAGCCCTTAAGAGGGCTGAGATTTGTAGGTCCGAGTAAAGGAGTAGAGACAGCAGCAAATGGATATAGGAGCAGGAATCTTCTTGGGGATTTATCTCAGGTCTTTGGCCCAGGGCAAGCCTCGGTGAGGCCTGATGCAGTGGCTTCTGTGGGGCTAAGAGCTGATCAGAGATACCCGAGGGTGCATGTTGCTCAGAAATACTGGATTTCTAGTCGAACCAGAGTTGAGAGACCTTGATGAGCACTTAAGACATTCATCTGAGACCCCAGAGGGAAAGATATAACCCATTGTGTGATGACTGAAATGATAGATTTAGCACATGAGGAATTTAAAGCAGCTAATGTAAATAGGACATAATGAATAGATAGGGACCTTCAAAGTGTGGTTGCTGAAATAAAGATTAACTGGATGGATTTAAGAGAGCAAGAGCAGTGCTGCAGAAGAAAGGGGCCAGTGAACTATAAGGCAGATAAATAGAAGTTATCCAAGCTGAAATGTAGAGGGAAGAAAGACTGGGGACAGGAGAGAACAGAACTGTAATGACAGTGAGTTAATATCAAGTAGTTTAATATATGTCTAATTGGAATCTCATAAAGAGAGGAAGAAAGATGGAGAAATAATGACCAGAATTTCCCCAAATTTAATCAAAAACATCAGCTTATATATTCAAAAATCTCAATGAACCTCAAACTGGGTAAATAAGACTGTACACCTCAACACTTTGTCGTCAGATTACTGAAAACTAAAGACAGAGAAAACTCTTAAGAGTAGAGAAAAAAGGTATTACAGGGGAATGAAGATAAGAATGACAGCTGACTTCTCATCTGAAATAGGCAGAAGATACTGGAACAACATTTCTAAAATTTGAAAGAAGAAAAATAAAACCACCAATCAAAATACTGTACTAACCAAAAAAATCTTTCCAAAATGAGAGTACAATTAAAATGCTTTCAGATAAACTAAAGTTGAGCAAACTTGTTGTCAACAGACTTATACTGTAAGAAATGCTAAAAGATATTCTTTAGGCTGAGAGGAAATGATATTGGAAGGAAACTCAGATCTGTGGAAAGGGATGAAGAACACAAGAAGTGGTAATTGTACAGGCAAAAGTGAAAGACCTTTTGTTTAAGGACAACTCATTGTTTATAACAAAAATGGCATTGTATTTTGGGGTTTATAATATACTACATTAATTATCTATCGTTGTGTAACAAATTTTCTCAAAAATTAGTGGCTTAAAACACTATAAATACTTATTATCTTACAGTTTCTGTGGGTTGGGAATTCAGGAGTGGCTTAGCTGGGTGTTTCTTGCTCAGAATGTGTCATGAGTTGCCATCAAGAGGTTGCTGGGGGCTGCATTCATCTGAAGGCTTCGCTGGGACTCTAATCTCCTTCCACGATGCTTGGTCACATGCTTGCTGGCAGGAGGCCCCAGTTTTTCACTGTGTGGGCTTCTCCATAAGACTGCCTGAGTGTCCTCACAATCTAGTCTTGGGAATCACACACTTACTACCACTGTATTCTGTGGGTTAGAAATGAGTCACTGGTATGGCCCACACTCAGGAGGAGAGGAAATAGGGAGCAGTATCAAAAAATTTTGAAATCTGCTTTAAAGCTACCACAAATATCTATGGCAGCAGTAACACAAAGTAGAAATAATGTATATGGCAGCAGTAACACAAAGGACAGGATGGTGTGGTAAATGGAATTCTTCCATTATGTAGTTCATATGTTGTACGTGAGTGAAGTCGCTCGGTCGTGTCCGACTCTTTACGACCCTATGGATGGTGGGTACCAGGCTCCTCCATCCATGGGATTTTCCAGGCAAGAGTACTGGAGTGGGGTGCCATTTCCTTTTCCAGGGGATCTTCCTGACCCAGGGATCGAACCCAGGTCTCCCGCATTGCAGGCAAATGCTTTACCCTCTGAGCCACCAGAGAACATATGTAGAATGGTATAATATTAAATCTAAGTAGACTGTGGAAGTAAAGTAATGCTCAAGATTATCCAAGCCAGGCTTCAGCAGTATGTGAACCGTGAACTTTCAGATGTTCAAGCTGGTTTTACAAAAGGCACAGGAACCAGAGACCAAATTGCCAACATCCACTGGATCATGGAAAAAGCAAGAGAGTTCAGAAAATCATCTCTTTCTGCTTTATTGACTATGCTAAAGCCTTTGACTGTGTGGATCACAATAAACTGTGGAAAATTCTGAAAGAGATAGGAATACCAGACCACCTGATCTGCCTCTTGAGAAACCTGTATGCAGGTCAGGAAGCAACAGTTAGAACTGGACATGGAACAACAGACTGGTTCCAAATAGGAAAAGGAGTTCGTCAAGGCTGTATATTGTCACCCTGCTTATTTAAATTCTATGCAGAGTACATCATGAGAAACGCTGGGCTGGAAGAAGCACAAGCTGGAATCAAGATTGCAAGGAGAAATATCAATAACCTCAGATATGCAGATGACACCACCCTTATGGCAGAAAGTGAAGAGGAATTCAAAAGCCTCTTGATGAAAGTGAAAGAGGAGAGTGAAAAAGTTGGCTTAAAGCTCAACATTCAGAAAACTAAGATCATGGCATCTGGTCCCATCACTTCATGGGAAATAGATGGGGAAACAGTGGAAACAGTGTCAGACTTTATTTTGGGGGGCTCCAGAATCACTGCAGATGGTGATTGCAGCCATGAAATGAAAAGACGCTTACTCCTTGGAAGGAAAATTATGACCAACCTAGATAATATATTGAAAAGCAGAGAGATTACTTTGTCATCAAAGGTCTGTCTAGTCAGGGCTATGGTTTTTCCAGTGGTCGTGTATGGATGTGAGAGTTGGACTATAAAGAAAGCTGAGCACCGAACAATTGGTGCTTTTGAACTGTGGTGCTGGAGAAGACTCTTGCGAGTCCCTTGGACTGCAAGGAGATCCAACTAGTCCATCCTAAAGGAGATCAGTCCTGGTGTTCATTGGAAGGACTGATGTTGAAGCTGAAACTCCAGTACTTTGGCCTCCTGATGCGAAGAACTGACTCATTGGAAAAGACCCTGATGCTGGGAAAGATTGAGGGTAGGAGGAGAAGGGGATGACAGAGGATGAGATGGTTGGATGGCATCACTGACTCAATGGACATGAGTCTGGGTAAACTCCGGCAGTTGGTGATGGACAGGGAGACCTGGAGTGCTCTGGTCATGGGTTCGCAAAGAGTCGGACATGACTGAGCGACTGAACTGAAGACTGGAAAGTTTTTTTGTTTTTAAATTTGTCTTTATTTTTGGCTGCACTGGGATTTTGTTGCTTTGCGCAGGCTTTCTCTCGTTGTGGCAAGTGGAACTACTTTTTATTGCAGAGCAGTTCGGTAGCTCAGTTGTGTCTGACTCTTTGCGACCCCATGGAATTCAGCATGCTAGGCTTCCCTGCCATCACCAACTCCTGGAGCCTACTCAAACTCTTGTCCATCACATCGGTGATGCCATCCAACCATCTCATTCTCTGTCGTCCCCTTCTCCTCCCGCCTTCAATCTTACCCAGGATCAGGGTCTTTTCCAATGAGTCAGTTCTTCGCATCAGGTGGCCAAAGTACTGGAGTTTCAGCATCAGCACTTCCAGTTAATATTCAGGACTAATTTCCTTTAGGATGGACGGGTTGGATCTCCTTGTAGTCCAAGGGACTCTCAAGAGTCTTTTCCAACACCACAGTTCAAAAGCATCAGTTCTTTAGCGCTCAGCTTTCTTTATATTCCAACTCTCACATCCATACATGGCTACTGGAAAACCATAGCTTTTACTAGACGGACCTTTGTTGGCAAAGTAATTAATGTCTCTGCTTTTTATTTTATTTACTTTTTTTTGTCTCTGCTTTTTAATATGCTGTCTACGTTGGTCATAGATTTTCTTCCAAGGAGCAAGCGTCTTTTAATTTCATGGCTACCGTCACCATCTGCAGTGATTTTGGAACCCAAGAAAATAAAGTCTGTCACTGTTTCCATTGTTTCCCCATCTATTTGCCATGAAGTGATGGGACCAGATGCCATGATCTTAGTTTTCTGAACGTTGAGTTTTAAGCCAACTTTTTCACTCTCCTCTTTCACTTTCATCAAGAGGCTCTTTAGTTCTTCTTTGCTTTAAGGAACAAAAAATAGGGCAAATAGAAACAAATGCTGTATCAATAATTACTTTAAATGTATATAGCGACTGTCTGAAAGAGATGCACTTTAGAAATTCAGAGAAAGACAAATAACTGTGATCTCACTTGTACATGGAATCTTAAAACAAAGAAAAATGCCAGACTCATAGGAAAAGAGAGTAGAGGGGTTTTCCTGGTAGCTCAGTGGTAAAGAACCTTCCTGCCAATGCAGGAGACATGGGTTTGATCCCTGGATCGGGAATATCCCCTGGAGAAGGAAATGGCAACCTACTCCAGTATTCTTGCCTGGGAAATCCCATGGACAGAGGAGCCTGGTGGGCTGCAGTCCATGGGATCTCAGAGGAGTTTCACACGACTTAGAGGCTAAACAACACAACACACGAAACTGCTGCTCCCTCTTTCCCATGGTCCTTGGATGCTGGCACTGCGTAGAATGACCTAAAAATCTCTTACCCTGAGAGTGGTCTTGGTTATTTTTAACTCCAACTGCATCATTTCTTTCCTCCCTAGTTTTCTTTCTCAGAATCTTTAGTTTCCTAAATTCCTTTCCTGGTTCTTTCTTCCAAAAATCAAGAATATTTTATACTCTGAATATCTGAAGAGCAGAGAAGTGCCTTTTCTTTTAAATCTTCTTTAGCCAAAAAACAAGCCTATGCTTGAAAGAGATAAGGAAAGGAAAAAAGATGCTTACCTTGCAGATCTCTGGGCTATTTATCCTCATAGCTTAGGTTAATAAATTTTCTAGACATCTCCTGGAAACTGTCCTAAAAACTGCCTGTTATCACAAGTTTGTTTTGCTCCTTGTTAGCTGCAGCTTCACCCTGAAGTTTCACTTTGTAGTTTCAAATTAATCTGTACTCTACAGCTGCTGTGGATTGTGTTATCTGGGCATTTATTGTATAGACAGCATGTTGGAGCTGTTAATTTTAATGTATCACTAGGCTGCTTAGCTCAGACATGTCCAGTGTATATACTTATGAGTCAGTGATTCTTAAATTTCATAGTTGAGATTCATACAGGATTTAAGAAATGAAAATCTGAGCGAGTACTTAAGGAATTGTTAGGTTGACCCATTTGAAAAATTAATGTAATTTTTACAATTAATGTAAATTTCCTCAAATTTGGTAATTCTAAAATATTAATCTTGGGACCTTCTTCCACCAGTGTGGTTTGTCGAAAAAGACAAATTTGATGTAGAGATATATAAGCAATTTTAAAAATAACTAAAAAGGAAGGAAAATATCAGCTTAATTTGGGGGTGGAGTGTGGAATCCTTTAAGTCAGTTGAAACAGGTGTCCAATAAGAGTCAGTCCTGAAGCTTTCTTTCTTTATTTTAATTTACTTAATTTTGTTTTGGTTGTGCTGGGTCTTTGTTGCTGCCAGAGGGCTTTTCTCTACTTCCAGTGAAAGTGATCGAACTGGTGTCTCCTGCATTGCAGGCGGATTCTTTACCAACTGACCTATCAAGGAAGCCTGTAGTGAGCTGGAGGCTCCTCTTTGTGGTGGAGCACGGGCCCTAGGCACCTGGGCTTCAGTAACTGTGGCATGTAGGCTCGGTAGTTGCAATTTGAGGGCTCCAGAGCAGGGGCTCAGTAGTTGGGGCACACGGGCTTAGTTGCCCTGTGGCATGTGGGATCTTCCCAGACCAGAGATTGAAGCAAACCAGTGTTTCCTGCATTGCAAGGCAGATTCTTCTTATTATTATTACTTATTATTTATTTATTTGTTTGGCTGCACTGGGTCCAACCTAGACAGCATATTAAAAAGCAGACATTGCTTTGCCAACAAAGGTCTGTCTAGTCAAGGCTATGGTTTTTCCAGTAGTCATGTATGGATGTGAGAGTTGTACTATAAATAAAGCCGAGCACTGAAGAATTGATGCTTTTGAACTGTGGTGTTGGAGAATACTATTGAGAGTCCCTTGGACTCCGAGGAGATCCAACCAGTCCATCCTAAAGGAGATCAGGCCTGAGTGTTCATTGGAAGGACTGATGTTGAAGCGGAAACTCCAATACTTTGGCCACCTGATGCGAAGAACTGATTCTTTTGAAAAGACCCTGGTGCTGGGAAAGATAGAGGACAGGAGAAGGGGATGACAGAGGATGAGATGGTTGGATGGCATCACCGACTCAGTGGACATGAGTTTGGGTAAACTCTGGGAGCTGGTGATGGACAGGGAGGCCTGGCATGCTGTGGTCCATGGGGTCTCAAAGAGTCTGACACGACTGAGCGACTGAACTGGACTGGGTCCTAGTTGCAGCATGTGGAATCTAGTCCCCGACCAGGGATTGAACCTGGGCCCCCTGCATTGGGAGCACAGATTCTTAACCACGGGGCCACCAGGAAGTCTTTGAAGCTTTCTTAATTTAAATTTTGTCTTTTGTCAAAAGAAATTAGAACTATTTAGATGTTTGAGATGAGAACTATTCCGTTTAAATCCCGAAGAGGACTGAAGGGCCCTTCCATGATTGGTGGAAACTCTGATCTGTGTCCTGTTCCATCTGCTGAGGTTGTTGCCTTCCAACTTGGGACAGGTTTGAAATAAAAAGTAATATACCCTGTAAGACAGTTTATGATAGCAGATTCCTTTCCTTTTCTACCCTCATTTCTCTGATCATCCCTCCTACGTCAGAGCAGGCTTTTTATTTTTTCTTACAGTCCAACATTACATAACATGTTTCGCAAAGTGTGTGTTGTGAATCAGGGCTGCTGCCATCAGGAGAGCACAGTGGGTTGGAGGAAGATACTTGATTGAGGACAGCTGGCCCAGGCCATGCTGCTCAGCCTCATGGGGGCCACCATGCTCAAGATGGGTTCTACTTTTCCCCTTCATCTATTGCTGGTTATTTGAGTAACCACCTGGCAGTGACCGCTGACCTTCTGTCTGAAACGAGCTCTGGTGACATAAACCAGAGGAGGAAGTGATGTTTTCCTAGCTTCTCTCATTTCCTTCCTGAAACAGATTTAAACTTTATTTTCTGACACCTCTCACCCTTTCGCCCAGAAGAAAGAGCCTGTTCTTATTAGTCCTGTATTGCCAAGAATAAGAGAACTGTGCATTTGCTTTTGAGGTTAAAGATTACTTTTCATTGCTTGGATTTGAAATTTTGAAAATAGATTTCCATTCTCCGAAACTGACATTTTATGGAGAGTTCAGTTTCAGGACATAAGGAAATTTCCAGATGCTCAGGCAAACGTATACCTTTGCAGGAACCTATACTGGAGAGTCCCGCCAAAGGGGACCGACCCTCTCCCAGCTCTTCTCAGGTCAGCAAAGATGTACCTGAGCTCCTGCAGCACACCCACTTTGTAGGAGCAAACAGGAAAGGAAGAGAAACTATCTTCCAGTTCAGGAAATCTCTTCAGAAATTTGATTCTGAAAGTTCAGAATTTAGACTTCTACTCTACACTGGGCAGTGTTAGGAAGAGCATGCAAGGTGTCATCAGTGCTGTTTGAAAGAACAGAGCACCTTCTGACAGCTCTCACACATCGTGTCCTACTCTTCTAGGACACAATGGATTGTGAAATAGATTGCTCAGAATTTCAAAGCAATTTGGAGTCTGGGCCCATGCACCAGCTCTGTCAACAGTGGGGTGTTTTTTTGAAGGGTGGGTGCACAGGAACCCAGGCATTAGTCTTTTTCTAAATATATTTTAAGACTTTATCTCTTTTATCTCTCACCTAGATTTAGGATGGTAGATTTAGGAAACTATGGTTTCCTGTATTTTCTCTCTCCGTTTTTTCATGCATAGTTCTCATAAACTCAGAAGGATCCTTTTGGGCATATATCTGTCAGGGGCTTAGCAGAATGTAGAAGGCATACTCAAATCGGGTAATTTGAGGAGGTCCCACTTGGAACAGACATGTAGGCAAAATACTGGAGAGTTGTACTGTACCCCAGAGATAGCCAGTGAGCCACCCAGGCCTCAAGGGGCAGAAAACTGGGTCGTTACCTGACTCTCTTTCTCTTTCAGCTTCCTTATATTAGCTGTGGCCTTTAGTAGAATGACATAGCCAAGCCAACTCACAGCCCAGCTGGAAAAGATGCATGGGAATAAACACCCAACCTCACCATCCCTCTGCCTTCAATCTCCTACTGGTGATGCCCATTGGCTGAACCAAACTGGAAGCCAGAGGCAAGGGAACACCTTGATGCGGTTCTTGTGGGTCAGCCTCATGGAGCATAGAGCAAGGTGGAGGAGGGGAGGACAGATAGACCTCGAAGGGGAAATGGAAGACACCCAACCCTGGCTTTAATGTTCAGTGTTCTCAGTCTGTCCCAGGTTTGATATCAATATCTAAGAATGCGCCTGCAATGCAGGAGACCCTGATTCGATTCCTGAGTCAGGAAGATCCACTGTAGAAGGGATAGGCTACACACTCCAGTGTTCTTGGGCTTCCTTCGTGGCTTAGCTGGTAAAGAATCTGCCTGCAATGTGGGACACCGGGGTTCTATCCCTGGGTTAGGAAGATCCCCTAGAGAAGGGAATGACTACCCCCTCCAGTATTCTGGCCTGGAGAATTCCATGGACTGTATAGTCCATTGGGTCGCAAAGAGTCAGACATGACTGAGCAGCTTTCACTTTTTTTCACTTTTCTTTCAGGGGAAAAGTTTGTCATCTCAGGAGACTTTCTTTTAATGAAGTATGTCCAGACTTGTAGATATGTTGCTTGTCAGCAATTATTGAAGTTTACTAGGCCTTCTACATTCTCTCGCATCTTATGACATAGCTTTTTAAAAAGCTTTGTTATGATAAATACATATATATGTGCGTGTATGTAAAACATAGAATTTACCATTTTGCCGTTTTTAAGTGTACAGGTCTGTGGCATTAAATTCATTTTGTTGTGCCACCACCATCATCATCTATCTTCAGAACCTTTCCATGGTCACAAACTGAAACTCTGTACCCATTTTCCTTCCCCTCACCCCCCAGTAACCACCTTTCTACTTACTGTTTCCATGAGCTTTACTACTGTTGATACATCATATAAGTGAAATCGCACAGTATTCGTCTTTTTGTGACTTAGCATTATGCTCAAGGTTCATTGATGTTGTGGTATGTGTCAGAATGCCCTTTTTAATAATACTCCATTGTGTGTATATACTGCATTTTGTTTACCTGTTCTTTTGATGGCCATACAGGTTGCATGATACACTTTTTTAAGTGTTATTTTTATTTCTGGATGTGTTTTCGTTAATACTGAATACATTCACTCTCATGGCTGCAACTTTTACAAGTCCAGCCTGATCTCTCACAGAACTGCAAGGTGATAAAAGAACAAGGGAGCTGAAACATGAACAGTGGATGTGGGCTTGAGCAAGAGTGAAGGGCATCATCTGGAGGCAGTTTAAATGTGTGGAAAGACAGTGGAGTCTACCATGGATAAAAGAAACAGCATGTAAACAAAGGGATGAGTTTTGGACAGAAAGTGCTTTATGGGAGCAGAGAGCCTTTTGATTGGTTAGGAATGCACAAGGACTATTTATGAATAAGTGGAGTGAGAAACAGTTAAAAAAAATATATATATATAAAGTTTGACCCCAAAAAACGTGTGCTATGCCGGAGAAGTTGAATTAAAAAGGAGTTCTTGGCTGGATTGACTCAGTCTTTAATATAGTAAAATGTGCCCCCAAGAGAGCAATATGGCATATAGCCTTCCCCAGGTTTATAGTGACCAAAGAGCTCTTGCATTTGGGGACAATATGATTAGTGTCCTCAGCATGTTTTGGGGAAATGATGGGGACTAAGCCAAGTTTCCAGGAGTTGGTGATGGACAGGGAGGCCTGGCATGCTGTGATTCATGGGGTCGCAAAGAGTCGGACACAACTGAGCAACTGAACTGAACTGAACTTGGGTGCAGGAACTACAGCTCACCTCAGAACATCTTGAATGTTCCTTGGTACATCAGAGAAGTAAAACTGGATAGAGAGATTGCTGCCAAGGTCTTTAGTCCATTGAAAGTGTTAAAATATCCTTAGTGAAAGTCACTCATTCGTGTGCGACTCTTTACAACCTCAGGCTGCTTGATCCATGGATTTCTTCAGGCCAGGAATACTGAAGTGGGTTGCCATTTCCTTTTTTTGCTTCCCTATGGACTATAGCCTGCCAGGCTCCCTCCACCAAAAAAAAGAAAAATCACTGCAGATTTATGAATCAATTGTCTGCGTTATTGATCTCTTTCTCATGGAAAGAAGCCTGTTTCCTTATTGGATAGTGGTTGGGTTATCTACAGAGTCTTATTTTGTCCTGTGTAGGGTAGGTACTTTGGGATAAGAGTTGAGTTGCTTAGGACAATAGAGGAGAGTTTAAATGTTCCTGTTAGTCACCAACAGAATTAGAGAATAAATATTTAAAGAAAATTGGGTTAAAGAGTCATCAACTGATTAGCCTACCCAGCAGAGCCAGATTTTCAGCCTGCGTGGGAATTTGATTGACTCCATTTGGCTTGACTAAAATTTGTTGAATATGTGAATGCATTATAGAGAGTAGGAAAATCTTGTAAATTCTTAAGCAACTGTGTAATGTGTAAAAATTGACCGTTTAAAAGATTAACCAGGTTCACTGACAGATTAGTGAGGAGAAAAATTGTATCTTTAGCTAAAAAGAGAGGAAAATGTTACTTCCCCAGATGAAAATGCATTAACAAATAATAAACTCTATTTAAGATACATGCTAAAGTATTGGGGAAAATATCTGTAATATATTTTGAAATACATCAAAGATAAAATGAAAAATGAATATTTGAAATACATCAAAACATAACAAGGATTGAAAAATGGGGAGCTCGATGATATGTGACAAAGTACCCGCAGTAACATGTTAATGGTAGACTCTACGTGGTGGGTGTCGGCTTCTTTCAGCTTGGCTGTTTGAAAAATTTCATAATAAAATGTTGGAGAACTAAAGAGAGGAAAATGGAAATTTAGTGATTTTGAAGGAAGAACCAGTGAGATGTAAGAGAATAACATTTACAGTAAAAAGTACATGGGCATTGGAGTCAAATAGACTTGAGTTCTGGTTTAGCTTTGCGTCTGAGAGTTAAGTATGTTGTTTAGTGGTGCCACTGGGATTTGAAGCCAGGGACCCTGACTGGAGCACCTTGGTCTCCACCTTGCAGTGTGGTGATGGTACAAGCTCCTAGCTCAGTGTCTGGCATGTGATAAATTCTTAAATGGTAGCTGCTGCGGTTAGTGTACTGTCTGGATTATAGAGGAAGAAGTATCAGATTCTGATGTTTGACATCAGATTCTAAGTCTGAAAGACTTATATGACACTGTTACTCAAGCTGGAAGATAAAACTATTTGTGGAGAAGAGATGGTTAATTTAGTTTCAGATAAGTGGAAGTAGAGATTTTGATATGAACAGTTCCTTGTATTTTCCTGAAGTTCAGTAAATCATTTGCTCACCAAAAACTACTCACTGAGCATTGCTCTAGACCAGTGAACAAAACAAACAAAAATCTCCTCCCTCATAGGGTTTTATATCCTATGAGGGTTTGAAGAATGAAGGGTCTCTGCGTCTCCTATGCAGAGTGACTCTGCAAAGGTGGAGAGACAGGCATTCACCAGCAAGAGGAGAAACGCTTTCATAGCAAACTTTCTGATGTCCCAGACATTATGCCATCCAGGCATTTATTTCCTCTGCCTTCTCTCAGGCCCATCTGCATTCTCATTTCCAATGTATTAATAGTTCTTTTTTGCTTCCATCTGAAGTTGGTGAAACAGTTTATGTGTAAACTAGTTATGATTAAGGTTCAAAATATTTTTTGGCCATACTGCATGGCAAGCAGGATCTTAGTTCCCCAACCAGGGATTAAACCCAGGCCACGACAGTGAAAGCGCCTAGTCCTGACAACTGGACCCTAGGGAATCCCAGTCCTGGCTTCTAAAATGGCCCAGACAGAAACAATAATTGTTGCTTTTCATAGTGTGTACAGAGAAGACAGATGAAATTCACGCTATTCTACATAGAACAGAGGACATAAAGACCTCCCTTCTGGTCTCACCCACGAATCCTGTAGTTTAGCCAGGCTCTGACTGCAGCGCTCTTCCAGGGTGTGTATTCATTAGCGATTACGCACTCCTTCCAACAGGGTAGGAGGTCAGTCAGTACAAGTATTTATTGAGCCAGACCCTCCTCTGCTTCTGAGTCATTTTCTGGTAGAGCAGGAAGGTTCTCGAGGAGAAGCTTTAACCCTTTCAGCTCCCAAAGGTTACTCCTCCATGGAACAGGGTAGCTCTCTAAGTCACCCTCTGGGGCTTATGCTAATTCTCTCCATGATATTTTAGATAATGAGGTGTATATTTAGTCTGATAGACGAAATTTGAGAAAAGATAGTAGTAGGAAAAGGAAAATAATATCTACCTTGGCTCAACCTTGAGTTGTTTTAATAATATATAGATGGTTAAGGATTTTGCAAAATATTGTTTGTTTTAGGGGAAAGAAATATTTTTGACACCACCCTTATGTGGAAATCTGACATCTGGCAACTTCAGCTGTCTGGAAGACAGCCAGAAACTAAGAAAGGGGCCTCAGAGCACATAAAAAATAACTGTTGAAGGACTCTAGCACTACCACATGTACTGTACCACTGCAGAAGAGCTTGTTAGCCTCTTATTTGGAGCACGGTTACTTTTTATTTATCTAGAAACTTGTAATAATTTTGGTGGTGTGTGTGTGGTTCCCTGCCACTCCCAGCAGATTATAAACAACGATCTAGAAAGACGTAGAAAAGTTGACAGAGGAGATAAACTGAAGGCAGAGCAAAGGCTGACATTACAAGAGAAAAACCTAAAACTTACATAGCACTGGTACTATGTGTCACAGAAGAAATGGTCTTAATAACGAGCTTATTATTAAGTTAGTGTTTAGTGTGTTTTCTGGTAATGCCAAGGATGTATGTTATGCGCCTAGGTTTTAAACATGGTCAAAGTTAATCATGTTTGAGATGTTGATATAGTAAATTATATAGTGTTTATATACTTGAAATATCACATTCTCTGATGATGCTATATCGTTGACAGATTTAGTCTTGTAGATGATTATGGAAATGATGTTTAATAATAACTGCTAACATTTATTGAGCACCTACTGTATTCCCCCTGTCCCAGGTGCTTTCACACTATTAGCATACTGGTTATGGATTTGAAGACAGGCAGATCTGCATTCCTGTTCCATGTCTGACTTACTATGTGACCCTGGACAGATTACATCGTCTTTCTGAGCTTGCAGAATGGGAACCAACTACATACAGCAGGGTTGTTGTGAAGACCCAAGGAGGGAGGTCATAGTGCTACATATAGAAGTGCTAATTAAATATTAGGCATTGTTCTTGTTCACTTGCTAAGTCATGTCTGACTCTTTGGGACCCCATAGACTGCAGCACACCAGCCTTCTCTGTCTTACACTGTCTCCTGGAGTTTGCTCAAACTCCTCTCCATTGAGTCAGTGATGCCATCCAATCATCTCAGCCTCTGTCATCCCCTTTTCCTCCTGCCCTCAATCTTTCCCAGCATCAGGTTCTTTGCCAATGAGTCAGCTCTTCTCATCAGGTGGCCAAAGTATTGGAGTGTCAACCTCAGTCCTTCCAATGAATAAATAGCATTGATTCATTTAGGAATGACTGGTTTGATCTCCTTGCAGTCCAAGGGACTCTCAAGAGTCTTCCGCAGCACCACAGTTCAAAAGCATCAGTTCTTTGGCACTCAGCCTTCTTTATGGTCCCACTGTCACATCTGTACATGACTACTGGAAAAACCATATTTTTGACAGTGTTATGAACCTTCATCCATAGCTCTTCAGGCACTCTGTCTACCAGATCTAATCCCTTAAATCTATTCGTCACCTTATTAGGCATTAGTATAATTACTTTTATCATTATCATCACCCTCTTGATGGTTATTATGAAAGTATGATTATCTCCATTTTTTAAAAAAAGAAGCTGAAGCCCAAGTAATATATCCAAGGTGAAAAAGCTAAAATATAGTGGAGCTGGGATTCGAACCTTGATCTCTCTGACAGCTGCTGCTGCTGCTGAGTCACTTGAGTCGTGTCTGACTCTGTGCGACCCCGTAGACGGCAGCCCACCAGGCTCCCCCGTCCCTGGGGTTCTCCAGGCAAGAACACTGGAATGGGTTGCCATTTTCTTTTCCAATGCATGAAAGTGAAAAGAAAGTGAAGTCTCTCAGTCGTGTCCGACTCCTAGCGACCCCATGGACTGCGGCCTACCAGGCTCCTCCGTCCATGGGATTTTCCAGGCAAGAGTACTGGAGTGGGGTGCCATTGCCTTCTCCGTCTCTGACAGCAGGAGCCCAGTAATTTGCATTCATATTACGCTGCCTCCTCAGTGTGTGATTTTTAATTGTGTTAGTCACTCAGTCGTGTCTGACTCTTAGCGACCCTGTGAACTGTAGCCTGCCATACTCCTCTGTCCATGGCATTTCCCAGGCAAGAATACTGGAATGGGTTGCCATTTCCTACTCCAGGGGATCTTCCCAACCCAGGGATCGAACCTGGGTCTCCTGCATTGCGGGCAGATCCTTTACCATCTGAGCCACTAGGGAAGATTTGTTATATATTTTAATACTTAAAGAAAATGTGGGAGAGGATGTGGGGAGTGTTACTAGCTACTTCTCTTTTCCATTATATACCCAAGTCATCTCATTATAGGAAAAAAGTTTCTGTAACACAAGGACAAGCTCTTTTTACTCAGTAGTTCAAGTGAAATATGTAACATGTGCATTGCATGAGTCATTAGAATCTTATAGGTACTTTGCATTAATAGACTAAACAATTTATTATGTGCCTAAATGTTTGTCCACATCATTCTTAGACTGTAAACTTAACGAAGCTATAACTATTCTTTTTTGTAACTAGGCACTTGGTGCCTTTTGTTGTTGGTTACAGTTGTATGTCGGGGCTCTCAGGTGGTGCTAGTGGTAAAGAACTTGCCTGCCAGTGTTGGAGACATAAGAGATGTAGGTTCGATCCCTGGGTTGGGAAGATCCCCTGGGGGAGGGCATGGCAACCCACTCCAATATTCTTGCCTGGGGAATCCCATGGACAGAGGAGCCTGGCAGGCTACAGTCCATGGGGTCGAAAAGAATCACACAGAAGTGACAGCATAGTTATATGTGAGATGAAGGTTAGAATCCTCATCTCTACCGGCACCAAATGAATACTTGAGGCAAATAAAGAACATCAGGCTTGGGGCCTGGACACTCTGGAGATCGTCTGTTGCTTCTTGTAAAAGACCTGAGAGAAGAGTACAGTAATCCTGAGGGTTTCCAGTGTACATATGCCCTCCTTTTTATTGCCTCCCGTTCTGTTGCTTGAAGTGAAGTGTTAGTTGCTCAGCTGTATCTGACTGTCTATATCCCGATGGACTATAGCCTGCCAGGCTCCTCTGTCCATGGGATTCTCCAGGCAAGAATACTGGAATGGGTAGTCATTCCCTTCTCCAGGGGGTCGTCCCGAGCCAGGAATGGAACCCAGGTCTCCTGCATTGCAGGCAAATTCTTTACCATCTGAGCCACCAGGTGAGCAGGCACTTAGGCTCCCTTGACACAGAATAACAGACACATTGTCTTAAAACAGCACAGATACCATAGCAGGTAGTGTGCAAGTTGGGACTGTAGGCTTCTTTGAATGGAAAACACATTGTTGATGTGGTGTAGTGTACTCAGTCTTGTCTGGAGGCGCCATCTACATAGTCTTTTTTTGTTCTTTTTATGGATTTTTATTTTTCAATGCATTTTAAATCTGCACTACTGTTGCTGTTATTCAGGTCAAATTACTTTTTCTTTTTTTTTTAAATAGAAGCAAGAAGGGACCAGAATGCCCTCAGTCCAAATCCTGGCCTTGCTGCTATAAACTCTGTGATCTTGAACAAATTAAGTTTTATAACTTTCTGAGCCTCAGTACCCCCGTCTTTAAGGTAGTTGTGGAGAGAGACTACACAAAACTAAAAAGCTTTTGTACAGCAAAGGAAATTATCAACAAAAGAAAAACACCAGCTACTGAATGGGAGAAGATATTTGCAAATGATACAACCAACTCAGTATCAAATAAACACCCCAGTTAAAAGAATGAACAGAGGATCTAGACATTTTCCCAAAGGTGTACAGATGGGGAACAGGCACATGAAGAGAGATGCTCAACACCACTGGTCATCAGGGAATATAAATTAAAATCGCAATGAGTTGTCACTTCACACTTACCCTATTGGCTGTTAAAGAGACCAAATAACATGTGTTGGCAAAGATGTACTCTGGAGAAAAAGGAACTCTTATGCACTGTTGGTGGGAATATAAACTGGTACAACCACTATGGAAAACAGTATGGAGCTTCCTCAAAAAATTAAAAACAGGGCTACCGTGTGATCCAGCAATTCCAGCCCTGGATGTTTATCTGACAAAAGCTAATTCAGAAAGAGAGATGAGCCCCTATATTCATTGCAGCATTATTTACAAAAGCTGTAAACTTTAGGAAGCAAACTTAGTGCCTGTTAGTAGATAAATAGATGAAGAAGATGTGGTTATATTATATATCTGTGTGCGTGTGTGTGTATGTATATATACATGTATATATATTCGTGTGTGTGTGTATAATGGAATATTACTAATTCATAAAAAAGAATGGAATCTTGCCATTTTTGATAACGTGAATGGATCTAGAGGGCATTATGCTAAATGAAATGTCATAGAAAGACAAATACTGTATGATTTCAGTTATATGTGAAATCTAAAAAACAAATGAACAAACATAAAATAGAAACAAAGTCATAGACGCAAAGAACAAAGAGGTAGTTGCCAGAGGGGAGGTGGGCAGGAGGAGGAAGGAAATAGATGAGAGAGTTTAAGAAGTAACTTCCAGTTGTAAAATAAATGATTCACAAGTATGAAATGTATAGTGTGGGGAATAGTTAGTAACTCCTGTCTTTGTATGATGACATATCATGACTAGATTTATCACGGTGATCATTTTGAAATGTGTAGAACTATTGAATCACCAAGTTGTGTAACAGGAACTGACATGGTGTTATATAGGTCAACTATACTTCAGATACAAACAAACTCAGAAAAAGAGATCAGGGCAGAGGTGACTGGGGGAATTGGATGAAGGCAGTCAAAATGTATAAACTCCCAGCAGAAGACTCAGGTTCAGTCCTTGGGTTGAGAAGATCCCCTGGGAGGAGGGCATGGCAATCCACTCCAGTATTCTTGCCTGGAGAATCCCATGGACAGAGGAGCCTGGCAGGCTACAGTTCATGGGGTCACAAAAAGTCGGACACAACTGAGCGACTTTCTGTCACTTCACTGTAAGATAAATAAGTACTAGGGATGTAACGTACAACATGATCAGTATAATTAGTACTGCATATGTTATGTATGAAAGTTATTAGGGGTATACATCCTAAGAGCCCTCATCAGAAGGAAAATACATGTTTAAAATTAATTTTTACATACATTTCTTTACTTTTGTATCTATAAAAAATGGTGGATGTTCACTAAATTTATTGCAATAATCACTTCATGATTAAACGTATGCAGAATATACTCTGTTTCTCAGTCATGTCCAACTCTATTGCACCCCCATGGACTAGAGCCCACTAGGCTTCTCTGTCCATGGAATTACTGGAGTGGGTTGCCATTGCCTTCTTCAGGGGATCTTCCAAAGCCAGGGATTGAATCCAGGTCTCCTGTATTGCAGTCAGGCAGACTCTTTACCGTCTAAACCACCAGAGAAGCAAAAACTTATGCAGAGGTGTATGTCAATTATATCAATAAAACTTTAAAAAAATAAAATATATGTGGAAATAGAGAAGAAATAAATAAGCAAAAAAAGATATAGGGAATAGATGAAATGCCATATTTCAATTCCCTACCTTTTAAATACCATATTTTAAAAATACCCTCTTGCCTTGTACTTTAAAAATGTTAATTTCCATATTGCCTTCCTCAGGCATTTTGGAAAGTCTGCAGTTCCACATTGCATGTTTTCTGTTTCTCATAGCTATAGGTCATTTTTTTTTTTTTTTTCGATTCCAGAATGACTTTGAAAATCAAGTGAAAATGTATGAGGAAAGTATTGTTTCTAAAGAAATAAATAGAGATAGCATTCTGATTTTTTTAAAGTACAAACTTCTTATTTACTTTGACTTCATTATAAGTACCTTTATATCTTAATGATAATTCTCAAGATATAGGTCTGTATTGCAGTGTCTTAAATAATTCTACTTTCCCATTTCCTTTACCTTTCTTTCCAGGTTTAAAAGATGGAGGCTGGCTCAGTGGTTCGAGCTATCTTTGACTTTTGCCCTAGTGTGTCAGAAGAACTGCCACTCTTTGTGGGAGATATTATTGAGGTATTGGCGGTGGTGGATGAATTTTGGCTTCTAGGAAAGAAAGAGGATGTGACAGGTAAGAGGCTTATGATTCTTCACATTCAAAATAGGCACAGGCACTCCCTTCTTTCTATATTAAAAATTAAGGTTTAATGGCAAGCCCAGTAAATAAACTTCAGATCCTTTTGTGTTTTCTGCATGTGTTTGCCGTGGTTTCTACCAGTGAGGAGAGAACGTCTGTTATCATTGCATCTCTCCTTGCAGGTTCCTTTAAAAGGTTGACGTGGTTAGGTACCAGCTGCCCTCCTAAATCCCTGGGTGACCTAAATTTATTAAAGTTGCCCTGTATCCTAGAGGCACTTACCTCCCACTTTGCATGCACCTGGTTTCCTTTTTTCTATTCTTGAAAACATATATTAGCACCAATTTCTTTCATGAATTTGGGAGGAGACTAGAAGTTCTTCTCCCACAATATGCATCTGTGTTAAATCCAGCCTTAACTTGCATATATTTTTGTACGTCTGGCTTGAAGTATATCTTACAGTCCTGAGAACAGACTCTGTTGATACTTAACCCGTATTTGGCGGATAATAGATTATTTCCCAGTAGATGTGATACCTCAGCTAGGATAAATATGGTGTGTCAGAAGTCAAAGAGGATAGGCAGAGAGGATTGCTTATTCAGGGGCCCTGGAACAAGAGGAAAAGAGCATGGAGGAACTGAGAAAAGTTCAGTCTGGCATGAAGTGTGAATGGTTGAGATGGGGGAGATGGCATGGGGAGATGAACAGAGACTAGATCATGGAGGACAGCGCATGCTGTGGTAAGGGGTTATGGAAATGGGCTGCTGTAAACGTGCTTCAAGCACTGTCAGGCTTGTATTTTACAAAGCTCTCTGCTTCAAATTGAAGAATGATAGGGAAGGGCAAAGCCAAAAGCAGAGAGGCGAGATGGAAAGTTGTTGCCGTAATCGAGGTGAGAAGTAGCCATGGCTTGGACCGAGAGGATGAGTCTTGAGATAGTGGAGAGGTGCAAGAGAAATATAGAAGGTGGAATCAGCTAAACTTTCTGATGCTTTCCAACTGACAGGCTTGTCTATCTACTATTACCTATTATAACCCTGCCCATCTTCAGACTCAACTATAGTTTTTTTCCATAAAAATTTTCATTTTTTTCCTGACCCGTTTTCTGCCTTCTCTGAACTTCCATAGCAATTTGTATACCTATGAGTTGACACTGGATTTCAGACTGAATTATTGCTTATGTCTGAATTAGATTTTATGTCTGAAGTCGATTTTAAGATCTTTCAGGGCCAAGACTGTCTTACTCTTTTTCCCCTCTGCAGTGTGCCTTTGATAGAGTGACACCCATTAAATGTTTATTGGATTGAATTGCACTCTCTGTGTTCTGCAGGCACCTAATTTTGTGTGTTGCACATTTTCTACAGTAGATTTTCCAGCTATGAGTACTCAGTGAGTTTTTAATTTGGGGTCTATAAATGAGCTCAGAAAAAAGTTTTTTGTTCTGGTACACAAATAGAAAAAAGACATTTTAATACTGGAAATGTTTGCTTTTATTTTCAGGACAGTTCCCCAGCAGTTTTGTAGAAGTTGTTACCATTCCCAGTCTAAAAGAGGGCGAGAGACTGTATGTCTGTATTTGTGAATTTACATCCCTAGAACTGAACAGTCTTCCTCTCCATCGAGGTAAGTTGATCACCCAAGAGTAGTCTGTTTAAAATAATACTGGTGGGGTCAGTCCATTTTGACAACTAGATCTTTTTTGAATTTTTATAAGTAATTAACCTCTAGAGAGTCTTCAATAATACCAAGATAGAGCTGACAATAATAAATACTTATCTTTGAGTAGCATTTTATAATTTCTACAGTATTTTTTTCTCACAAATATAGTCTCATTTCATTCCCTATATCTTGTGTGGTCAAGTCTTAGGTACTAAGACTTATTTATTAATGTACAATAATAGAGCAGGAATTGTGGTGTGCAAATTAAGGCAGAGATGCAAAACATTTCCATTGCTACCCAACTATTAGGTAATGTTATTAAAGTTCTCATCAGAACAAGTTTAAAAGGAAGTGGGTTTAAACAGATAGTCATAGTCATGTCTCAGTGATATTTCAAGTATTTCTCGCTTCATGTACTCTGATAGACTTGAAAGAAAGTGAAAGTCAAGTTGCTCAGTCGCGTCCGACTCTTTGCAACCCCATGGACTGTAGCCCACCAGGCTCCTCCGTCCATGGGATTCTCCAGGCAAGAATACTGGAGTGGGTTGCCATTTCCTTCTCCAGGGGATCTTCCTGACCCAGGGATTGAATCCAGGTCTCCCACATTGCAGGCAGACGCTTTAACCTCTGAGCCACCAGGGAAGCCTGAGTGTGTAAAGAGTGACTAAACCATTTCAGCACACGTATGTACGTCCATACATTTCTGCATAAGCACAGCAACCAGTAGTGTTCCACAAACTGAAGCTTATGATCAGTGCAGTTTTGTGACTCACAGCAGTCATCAGAATTGTATGATTTATTGGATATATTAATATTATTACTTTTTTGAGTATGGCACTAAGGGGAAAGACTTAATTTCCTTTTCTTTTCTTTTTTGGGCCATACCTCATGGCGTGTGGGATCTTAGTTCCCTACCAGGGATCAAACCCATGCCCTCTGCAATGGAAACAGTCTCTTTACCACTGGACCACCAGGGAAGTCCTGAAATGGGCTTAATTTCTTAAACCATGTACATATATGAGAGAGAGTGCTCATAGAGGTGGGGAGAGAGACCAAGCAAACTCCCTAACCTTTATTCAGTGAGAAGAAAGGAAAAGTGGACTTTGACCTTAATCCTCAAAATCAATTGTCAGAGTTTCTAGTCTTCACTTTACACTGAGCCCTGCCTCTGTTCTGAATACATTTTTGCTAATCAGTGTTGCGAAGACAGAAATAGAGGAAGATGTTATAGTAGGGAACCTTATCTGCTCATACTCACAGTTCTTCCATTGGAGGGTTGAGTTCACATCAGTCAGACCAGTCAGAGGTGTGGAGAATGGGCCAGAGCCCAGTGGCTAACAACATTGATACGACTTTGTTATCTATTATTCTGTGTATAACAGTATACTATATGGGAATGTACAGTATGTACAGCATGACACATAGAATATGTGGGTTCGATCTCTGGGTCAGGAAGATCCCCCTGGAGAAGGAAATGGCAACCCACTCCAGCATTCTTGCCTGAAAAATCCCATGCACAGAGGATCCTGGTGGGCTACAGACCATGGAGTCTCAAAGAGTTGGACATGACTGAGAGACTGAGCACAAAGTTGTCTTAGATACTAAACAGATTTTCTGCTGAATGCTTGCCTTGAGAAGAGTGGACTGATGTGTTGTGAACTTGCTTTCAAGTTAAAATCCACCTCAGGAATCCCAGGGCCACCAAGAGGTTCTCAGGAAGACCTTGGTGTGGGCCTTTCAGCCACACGTCACCTCTCCGAAGACTGACTCAGGGCCAGGCTGGATCCTGGAGCCTGTAGATCTTATCTTAACTAGCTTGTAACAAGCCTGAGGAGCTCTTCTGTCTGTGGGATTATCCAGGCAAGAATACTGGAGTGGGTTGCCATGCCCTTCTCCAGGGAATCTTCCCCGCGCGGGGATCAAACCTGAGTCTCTTAAGTCTCCTCCCACTGGGAGGTAGGTTCTTTACCATTAGCACCACCTGGGAAGCCCCTTAAAAACATAAGCAGAGCCCAAAAGGAAAGAGTGCTGAGCAGGGGATGCATAGGGAAAGAGATATATTGTTAATTATTAATGGTTTTAGCTTGTTCTCTTCTGTGATACTTTGCTGTCTGCCAGTTAACATGCTGACTATTCAGCTCTGTTTCCTTCTGTGCTTTTCACATCTTTTTGTTCTGTATGTCTTCCGATTAGGACATATAGCCTTTGAAGATGAGGAAGTTAGGTATATGTATACAATTTTTAATTTGGGGGGAATCTTAGCATGAGACACAGAAGTGATTTTAATTCCTTTGATTTTCTATTGTTTTATACTACATATGGTTTATGAAGATCCATGTCTCCGCTCGTGAGTGTATACATTCCTTTATCCCTAGTACTTTAGTACTCTTAATCCAGTTCCTTGTTGTTTCCTTACCTTTCCTTTGATCCTTCAGTGTAGCAGTGAAGCGTCTCCTCTTCTGTGATTTAATGTATGTCGCGAGGGATTTGGAAACCTTTAAGAGCATGTGGGATAATGTTTGAGACCTGTTTTGTTTTACCTTGCTGCCTTCAGTTGTTATTTACTTACCTTTCAGAAGTATCACTGAAATAAGAGAGAAAGTATATTTATTTTAACTATAAAATTACATTGTTTATATATATGTATAATTAATAAATATATATTATATATAGTTAGAGCCAAGCCGGCAGTATAGTTTAGGGGGTGAGAATTCTGATGTCCCTAGATTTAAATCCAGCTTCACAACTCAGTAGCTATTGACTTTGGTTTAATTACTTAAGTTCTCTTGGTCTCAGTGTCCTTATCTACCAATGATAGCACCTACCTCAGGGTAGTCGCGAGGACTAAATGAGGTTATACATTAAAGCATCTGGCACAGGGAAAGCACTCAGTAAGAATTAGCCATTTTGTGGTTCTCATCCTGGAGCTCATAAATGTGCTTCAGGGGCCTCGTTTCTTGATAATTGTGTGAAGTTTTGTGTGTGTCTGCATTTTCCAGGGAGATTCTGTTTGGAATGAAAACCACCAGTGGTTCTGCCAGCAGGTGTCACCCTTTCTCCTTCCCCTGAAGCTTCCCATTTGTGTTGGTCTGTTCCCTATAGTTGGAGTTATATTTAAATTCAGAAACAAGTTTGTCTCTTAGAAAGATCAGTGCGAGTGCTATCCTAAAAAATACAGAGTGGGGAAAAGAGAGAGACAACAAAAAACAAAATGAGAGTATGGCAAAGAAAAGACAGTGAAAGAGGAAAAAAAAAGTTAGAGTGATGAAATATTTAATTGCCTTATACAATACAGAATGCTTACTCCTTGCTTACAACCCCATGCTTCTAGACTACCTCCCTACCCCCCAAAAATACCAATACAAATTAAATTGATAAATTTATTTATAAATAGATAAATGATAATTATCAGTTAAAGCACTTGTGTCATAAATTTCTGGTGTCATGTGCGTGAGATATCAGGATTAAGGTTCTGATATGGCTCATGTGGAAGCCTAGGTAAAGAGTGTGGTCAGTCTGCATAGAGCACAGAGTCCCTGAGCACTAGGATTCAGTGAGGACCTAAAACCTGCAGAGCCAGACTACTTATATTCAGACTCTAGGACTTTCTTATCATCTTATTCTTAATGCATTTCTTGTTCAAATATAAAATAAAAATTTAACCAGAAGCAACAAGCACTGTGGTGACTGGGATTAATTGTGCATAAATAAAAGGCTCAGGCTTACCCTAAGAGTCACCCCACTTCCTATTTTTCTATTCTCAAAATCTGGTCACCGTATTCCAGGAGTTCCTCGTATTGTTGTTTTTGAAGTCTAGAAATGACCACCAAGTAGCCTCCATTCCTAAACTATCAGAATGCAAAAAACTCAATAACAGGGCTATATAAAATAAAATTATTCAACAAAATTCTCTCTGAAGTGCTTTTTAGGGACTAAATTGTGACTTTAAAAAAAATTCACCTTTATTATATAGAAATAATCAACAGAATGACAGTCTGCAGATAGTAAAGCCTATCAAAACAGTCACTTAACAGAAAATAGGGAACCAAATCCTACTGTAAGGATTTCATAGAGATCTGGCATTACAAGAAAATATTCTGATTCTGCAGCTTTAAAAAAGCCAGTTCATTTCAAAGCCAATAGAGTGGGAGTTACGGCACACTTTTATTCTTGGTCACTAAAAGGCTTGTTGTGTCTGAACAGTAGCCATGTCTCCAGTGAGTTTCTTCTGTGGTCCTGTTGGAATGGGGAAAAGTCACTTGTAATTCTCAGGACCCCAAGCTCTGACCAATGGGATATTGAATCAGAAATTAAAGGGAAAATAGAAATACAAGACAAAGACCCTATTTTTCAGGAACATCTAAGCAAACCAGTATGAAATCAGTGAGAGTGATTTAGTGCCTACCACTAAATGCAAAAATCTCACATTAGGAGCTATATTAGTCTAGAAATATGCAAGTGTCAAAACTGTTGATATAAGTGATAAATTCTTTAGTAGACTACAGATGACCAAGATGTGTGCAGACCTTTAAAGTGTATTAGAGAAATATGCTAAGGTTTTGGATGGAGAGGCTTGTTTAGGAGGCAAAGTCCCCTTGTGTGGGATTAGATTCTCAGAGGTGAGATAATACTGGATAGCTGGGGATGGGGCAGGGGGAGGTTGTATCTGGATGTGAATGCCAGGTTGCATTGAGGTGAAAACATAAGAACAGCCTTTTGGTAGCTTGGGCTTCCCTGGTAGCTCAGCTGGTAAAGAATCTGCCCGCAATGCAGGGTTTGATACCTGGGTTGGGAAGATCCCATGGAGAAGGGAAAGGTTACCCACTCCAGTATTCTGGCCTGGAGAATTCCATGAACTGTATAGTCCATGGGATCACAAAGACTCAGACACGACTGAGTGACTTTCATGAACACTTTCTTTTGGTAGCTTAGTAACTAAACCTCTTTGGAGAACATTCAAAGCAAGCTTATTTTCTTTTAATATATTTCAGGTAGTAAGAATAGGATTATTATAGAAAAAGCCTTGGTTAATAGGAAGAAGCCTTCATGTCCCATGGTAAACATTTGAGCAGGGGAAGAATATGATAAAATTGGTATGTTTATAGTCTTAGTTTGGTAGATTGGAAGAGACAATGTCTGGGGAAAGTTTTAAAAGAAAGAGATGATGAGAGTCGGACTAGATGGTAGCAATGAGCAAGTGATGAATGGAATAAATGTTTTGAGAGAAATTACAGAACAAAAGGAAATTGACAGCATGGAGCTAGTTTTGGAGGGAAGATATATTTATTGGGAAATTGAAGAATCTTCACTAATAATGAGGACATTGAGTGCTTGCTGTGTGAAAGGCATTATATCAGGTTTTTGAAACAAAAAAGAGACGTGGTACCTGTCAGTATTGCATCTAATTCACTTCGTAAGAAGATAGACTTAATTTTTATAAAAAGAGCATATAAATTGATACCCTAAATGATAATCCAGCATTCAAGTATGCTTGACTATAAAAGGCCTCATGATTTTGCCAGGTGCTTGGCTCTCCTGGTCTTATTTCACTTGGTCCAGTTGCATTCCTTAATCACCCCTACTCATGAAAGGGAGATTGACTTAAATGTTAAGAAAGTTAAAAAAAAAATTAAAATCGATAATCTACAAAATGAATAGTTCATAATTAGAAAATTAAAAGTTTGCTGCAAAACAATAGAGGAATTTGTTCACTGGGGTGAATCATAATAGGTTGAATTTTAGTTTCTTTTTTTTTCAGAAACAAGCACTGTGCCCTGTCTTTTCCACTCCTCACCTTCTTCAGCAGCAAGACAGATGCTAACTGTTTAGTGTGTATTTTGTGATATCTTGAAACAACAATATTGAAATTACTGATTATTTTAAAAAACAAAGTCCTGATTACTTGAAACTCTTTTAAAATTTCATTATGATGTATTTTCAGGATAAGGATTGTTCAGGAGGGACTTTGAAGATTTCTTTCTTTGCTAATTTTTTATATTGAATATAACTTAGTGTGAAAAATTAGATCTATTCAAAGGTTTCTAGTGGAAATGAATATGTTCTCCATCACTTATAAATAAATCCAGTGGCACAAACTTGTTGATAGTAGCATTTCTCAACCTTTTTGATCCTAGGATTCATTTACATTCTTAGAATTTTTGAGAACCTGAAGAGTACTTGCTTCTGTGAGTCTATTAATATTTACATTAGCTATTAAAGCTGAGAATTTTTTTAAATTATCAATTTATTTTTTTAATGCATATTAACATTAACATGAATAACATTTTATGAAAAATAACTAGTTTCCTAAACAAAAAAATTTAGTAAGAGTAGTAACATTTGTTTACATTTTTTGCAGATGTCTTTAATATTTGGTTTAGTAGAAGAAATCTAGGGAATTTCCTGGTGGTCCCTGGTGGTAGGACTCTGTGCTTTCGCTGCTGAGGGTGCAAGTTCAATCTCTGGTCGAGGAGCTAAGATCCTGCAAGCCATGCAATGCACTCAACAGTTTTTTAAAAATTTAATTTAAAAATAGGAGAAATCTAGATTATTTTATTTAAATCAGTATTCAGTTTGCCACATTACATTGTTTTGGATGAAGTGAAAAAAAAAATAATAGTTTTGACCTCACAGACCCTCTGAAAGATTCTTAGGGATCCACCCCCAGGGTTTTGAGGACCACATTTTGGAAACCACAGGTTTATAGGAATGTTCACTCTATTGTCACTAAATTGTCAAAAAGTGTTTATGCCTAGACTTACATTCCCTTGAATTTGGTAGGTGTTTAAGATGATGAATTGCATTATTACTTATACCACTGTCTTCCAGGGGTGATAATGGAAGTCATTATCTCTGCTTCTCTTTTCTTTCTTTAGGTGACCTAGTGATTCTTGATGGCACTCTCACTGGTGGCTGGCTGCAGGGCCGAAACTGCTGGGGTGCCCGGGGCTTCTTCCCATCCTCGTGTGTCAGGGAGCTCTGCCTCTCCTCACAGAGTCGGCAGTGGCACTCACAGAGTGCTCTTCTCCAGATCCCCGAATATTCCATGGGACAAGCCCGGGCCCTGATGGGGCTTTCTGCCCAGCTGGATGAGGAGCTGGACTTCAGAGAAGGGGATGTGATTACCATTATTGGAATTCCTGAGCCAGGCTGGTTTGAAGGGGAACTAGACGGTCGAAGAGGCATTTTTCCAGAAGGTTTTGTAGAGCTTTTGGGGCCCCTGAGGACTGTGGATGAATCGGTCAGTTCTGGAAATTGTGATGACTGCATTAGTAACGGTGAAGTAGATACCAGTACAGGAGAGGAGAAAGAGCCAGAAGAGGACAGTGAGCAGCCGGGCACCTATGGAATTGCCCTTTACAGATTCCAGGCCCTGGAGCCAAATGAGCTGGATTTTGAAGTAGGTGATAAAATCCGAATCCTGGGCACCCTGGAAGATGGCTGGCTTGAAGGGTCACTGAAAGGCAGGACAGGCATCTTTCCTTACCGGTTTGTAAAGTTATGTCCTCAAACAAGGGTAGAGGAAACCATGGATCTGTCACAGGAGAGCGACCTCACCAACATTCCTGACACACCTTTGGATTGTTCAGAGAACTCCTTAGAAGCAGAAGGAAAAAGACATGAATTTCATGAGTATAAACCAGAGAAGTCCAACTGTGTGATTTCTGAAACACCCACTTCTACCCTGGAGCACCTGACTTCTGAGTGTGAAGAAAATAAACAGTCTCATTGGGACACAGATCCCTCAGGAGGGCCCCCGGGAAGCCCAGGTGCGGGGCACGAGCAGCTTCTTGTCAAATGCTCTTCCACGACAGATCCTTCAGAGGTCGTCAATGGTGTTGCGTCCCAACCTCCAGTACCTTTTCATCCTGATTTGCAGAGAAACCAGTATTATTCTATGAGAGGGGGAAGCCACCCAAGCCCAGACCAGTATTCTGACTCTATTCCTCTAGAAGCAAGGACTCGAGACTACTCCAGCCTACCTCCCAGAAGAACTTCATACTCCCAGCCGAAAACCCTGCAGAAGCCAGGGCCACCTCTTCACAGCGCCTCTTCCCTCATTGCCTCCAGGGCAGTCAGACCCAGCCAGCTGAGCTCTCAGCTCCACGGCCTGGCAAGATGTGTGAAAAAGCACTGCACACCCAAAGAAAGTGCTTCCAGCTTTTGCTCCGCCCCAGACAGATCAGAGACGAAGCCTGGTCTGCAAGACAGGGCACCCGCCCTGGAAGCCATGACACGGTCACAAGGAGACGGCAGCACGGACCTGGATTCAAAGTTGACGCAGCAACTGATAGAGTTTGAGAAGAGCTTGTCAGGGCCCTTCCCAGAACCAGATAAAATCTTGCGCCACTTTTCAATCATGGACTTTAACTCCGAAAAGGATATTTTCCGAGGTTCCTCGAAGCTAATGACTCAGCAGGAGTTGCCCGAAAGGAGAAAAGCTCTAAGGCCCCCACCACCCCGTCCCTGTACTCCATCATCTACTCCTCCCCATGTGCCGGGAGACCAGAACCTGAGACTGGATCCACCCCTGGCAATGAGACCCTCTCGCCCAGCTCCCCTGCCTCCCTCGGCCCAGCAGAGAACAAATGCAGTACCCCCCAAGCTCTTAACCTGTAACCGTCCTGGCTGGGAGAGCCTAGAAAAGGAGGGCCCGGAGAATGTTGACAAGACTTTGGACCAGACTTCCCAGTGTCCCTTGGTCTTGGTGAGGATTCAGGAGATGGAACAGGACTTGGATATGTGCCGCAGGGCTCAGGAAGAGCTCAACTTACTGCTGGAGGAGAAGCAAGAGGAATCACTGAGGGCAGAGACCCTTCAAAATCTTGAGTTCTATGAGAATAACATTGAGAGTTTGAACATGGAACTCCAGCAACTTAGAGGTAAGTGATTAGAAGATAGTATATACTTATTTCTTAATACCCTCAAGTCCAAGTAACAGCCTACCCAAGTTTTTAGGGATATGTTACCATTTTTGATGGACAACTAAGGAATAATTTGCTTTTTATTTATTTATTTGGCTGTGCTGCATCTTCGTTGCTGTGTGGGCTTTTTTCTGGTTTTGGCGAGCATGGGCTGCTCTCTGGATGTGGTCCAGGGACTTCTCATTGTGGCAGTTCTTCTTGTCGCAGAGTGCAGGCTCTAGAGCATACGGGCTTCAGTTGTGGCTCCTGGGCTCTCAGCACAGGCTTGGTAGTTGTGGCACACGGACTTAGTTGTATTCACCAGAATACTGGTGTATTCTCCAGTTGTATTCACCAGACTGCCAGAAGAAATAGTTTATAAAGTAGGAAAAGAGTGAGACAACAGCAGCTGGTCTAGGGCACAAGGAGAGAGCATGACTGCATGCCCTTTGGCATACATGCTGGAAAGCTCTAAACCTATATCTCCTTAAGAAAGTCAGTAATAAAAAGCACTCTATGGATCTAGGAGTTGCAGGATCCTAATAAATAAAAGCTGGGTATTCCCTGGAAAAGGAAACGGCTACTCACTGCAGTATTCTTGCCTGGAGGACCCCAAGGATGGAGGAGTCTGGAGGGCTACAGTCCATGGGGTCTCAAGAGTCGGATACAACTGAGCAACTTCACTTTCCTTTAGATCTCTAAAAGTGAATGAAAAAAAAAATCCAAGAAGAAAGAGTATTATTGGAAGATCAGAAATTGAGTAATTTTCTGAAAGATGGAAAGCAAATGGATTACAGAAAGAAAGGAAACCTCTGTCTAAGATATGCTCAGGCAAGAATTGCTGTGCCAGTGGGCATAGTTCTGTGGGAACTCCAAAATCAGGGGTACAACTCTGGGAGGGTGTCCTGGAGCACTTGCAGGGTGATGAATTAGAGACCAGCCAGGTCACTGGACCCACAGGTCATTTGTGGCAGCGGCAACATTTGCTCTCAAGGTAAAGCATGAGGGTGAGCCCTTAGACATGTCCTCAAGAGGGCGTTCATTTAATATGAGTATCGGAACTCTTGGGGGAATGCCAGGTAGCTTGATGACTTCCGAGGGCCTAAAAAGGAATCCGAAGGGAACACTGGCTCAGTGCTATATCCTCAAAGATACAGCAAGCTTCAGATTCTCCATCACCTTCTATACATACAGTTTTTGAGATACACTTGTAAACCATTCTTGCATTAGATGTACAGGTGGCAGAACAAAAGTCTCTCAAATTCCAGGTGGCAATAATTTCTCAATAATGATACTTTCTAGAATTAGTAGTGTTCCAGAGAAATGTTATATTCAACATTCCAGTAATGGACAGGTACTAATGGATGAAACTGTTCTTCTTTTTTTATTCCACTGACCTTTCTTTTTTTCAGTGTATTTATTTTCTTTTTGGCTGCACTGAATCTTCGTTGCTGCGCCAGGACTTTCTCTAGTTGGGGCAAGCGGGGCTGCTCCTGCTTGTGGTGCACAGGCTTCTCATCGCAGTGACTTCTCGCGTTGTAGAGCGCAGGCTCCAGGTGTGTGGGCTTCAGTAGTTGTGCTGCACAGGCTTAGTTCCTCCGTGCCACGTGGAGTCTTGCCCAACCAGGGATTGAACTCGTGTTCCCTACATTGGCAGGCAGATTTCTTAACCACTGGCCCACCAGGGAAGTCCTGTTCTACTGACCTTTTTTCAGAACTAATTTAATAATTCAGCTGGTGTTCCTTCTATTTTTTTTTTTAATTCTAAAAGTTCTGTACAATGAAAGACCCACAGTAGGTGGTTATAGTCTTAATCACAAAGACTTTTCTTTATCTGACTCCACCATATACAGTATTGGCAGTGTTACTGTTGAACTGATTGATTTTTAGTAGGTGTATTATTTGTATCAATCGCTAATATGATGAAATTACTTATTTCTTGCAGTCACTGATAGTGCCTCTTAAGGTCGTCTTTTTCTGTCTTCATAAAAAAGTACATCCAGCAATATAAGCAGTCCCTTGGAAGAGGCAGAAATTAATCAGTTTGAACACCAGCCTTTAACCCTCCAGTACAGTCCCATACAATCTCTAATCTTGAACTTTAAGGCATAAAATTTAAAACTTTTAAGAAATTAGGTATTTTTGGCGGGATTTGGTCTTCGTTGTTGCATGTGGGCTTTCTCTAGTTGCGGCGAGTGGGGGCGTTCTTCCTTGCAGTTCACAGCCTTCTCATTTCAGTGGCTTCTCTTGTTGCTGAGCATGGCTCTAGGGTGAGTGGGCTTCAGTAGCTGTGGGGCACAGGCTTAGTTGCTTCGCAGTGTATGGAATCCTCCCAGACAAGGGATTGAACCTATGTCCCCTGCATTAGCAGATGAATTCCTAACCACTGGACCACGAGGGAAATCCTTAAAGAACTTTTGATATAGTATTTGTCTAATCCTGATTAATATTTAGTTATTTGTATACCTCTCCATGAAAATTTTAAGCCTATTGAGAAGACAGCTCCTGTGTGATAGTGGGTGTGACGTTTCCCACACACCTGGTGTGTTCAACATAAGTAGTAGACTCAGTAAATACTTGATGAGTTGAATTGAGTTTAACTGAATGAAATTGAAGTTTCTGCTCTACCTTCCAGAGCTTTCGAAGATCTCCTACCTCCACTGTTTCTTTGAACTTGGACTGCTAGGGAGCTAGGGACTATTGGTGCTAAGATGCTGGTCTCCTTGTTAGATACAGTTAATAGTAGCAAAGTAGTCCAGTGGTGAGCCAAAATTAGGTTATTAAAAAAGAATTAGGTTCTTTGTAGCTATTGCTCCTTCTTTTTTTAATAAGAAAATGAATGGGCAGATGCCTAGCTATGCGTACGGTATGGTAGGTATTTAATAGGAGTTTGAGAAATTAGAAAAACTATATTTAAGAAACACTTCTAATTGCAAGACTTAAGTATAGGAAGAAGGAGTATGACTTTATTTATTTGAACTGTAGTCACTTGGGGGCTCTGGTTTGTGCTTGGTGGTTTTAGAGCAGAATATACATGACTCTTTTGTTTACATTCAACTCCATTTTTTGGGTATCAGTGTGAGTCTAGTTAGACCAACAGGGAATGCACTGAATGGATTCAGTTTAAGTATAGGATGGTGTATGGATTTCCATGAGAGCTCACACATAAATGTATATAGCCTTTATACTATTCTTCATATGGCTCCTTCTTAAGACTCTGGAATTAGGAAGTCATGAGGACTCATTTACTAGAAGCTCTATTTTTTTTTTCCCCCCAAATCTGATGTGTTACCTTTTATAGTTTTCTGTTCCTGCAGGTATCTTTCAGCTCAGTTTTTATTTTCTTTACATATGGTAAGGATAGTTGTTTTATAGTCTGTGGGGGATGACAGAAGATGAGATGATTGGATGGCATCACCAACTCAATGGACATGAGTTTGAGTAAACTCATGTAAACTCCTTGAGTAAACTCCAGGAGTTGGTGATGGACAGGGAGGCCTGGCATGCTGCGGTCCATGGGGTCGCAGAGTTGGACATGACTGAGTGACTGAACTGAACTGATGATAATTTCAAGGTATTAAGTCTTACTGGGAGTGTTTTTAATGTCACATGGTTCTCATTCATGTGGTCTACACTCATCATGTGTCTGGTTATCTTTTTCTGTGTGCTAGTCATAGTGTTTGGAAAATATCAAGATCTGAGATGAATTAAGACATGACTCCAGAGAGGATTTGCATTTATTTCTGTCAGTTGCTTGTGGTCAGCCAGTGTTTCCAAATTCCTGAAGGATAGTAATTGTGAGGTTCTGAAACAAGAAATTGGAATTCCTGGTAATTCCTAAAGTTATAAATTATTCTGTATTTTCTTAAAGGCTCTTTATATTTTGTTAATAATAGTGATAACTGTAAAAATTAATAGTGAACAGTTTTTCTGTTAGGATTATACTAAAAGTTTCAGAGATTTTATGTGTATATATATATGAAATAAATGCATGTGTTATTATGAACCAAAATATTAGATTATGTATCTTAATAACATGTAAAATTATTCTCTAGCTGATAATAAACTTTGAAATATTTTTTACTTTTTACATTAATTTTGGATTTGTAAAGAAGTTGCAAAAATAGTAGAGCTCCCCTATGCTTTCACTCAGCTTCCCCTAACCCTAATATCTTACATAATCATAAAATATTGATATTTATCAGAATTAGAAAATTAATATAATAGGTATCTGATAATATAAAATATTAAAAGAAGGGAATATTAACAAAATAAATGTTAAATAAAAAGTTTAAAAACTATAAAATGATACCACAGATATTTAATATTTAAAAGTGATTTTTAAAACAAAATTTTAAATACACAAGCATTAGTTACCCTATCTGATGGCTGATGGTATTGGTCTTTGTTTTGTGACTGATGTCTCAGACATAGAAAGTTTCTGTTGATGTTGGTTGAATTGTTGAGTGTATCCAAAAGCGTCTTCGGTGGGGCCACTAGGGCACATGTTGCTTTGCATAAGCTCGTACTCTGTTTTTTTTTTTTTGTACAGACAGGTTTTCTTTTTTATTTTCTAGCAACTATTTGTATTTATTTTTTTTAATTTGATAATGCTTTATTTTTTTTTTATTTTAAAAAGCAGGAGGAGTAATATTTTTAGAGGTCATAGTACTTCTATCATTATATTCAAACTGAAGATCATCGAAAAGGCAGAGGTCATGAGTCACCACAAGAATTTTCACATTTTAGAAAACATAAATGAACATTGAAGGAAGTAAAGCTCTATCTTCAAGCTTTCCAGTGCTTCCAGTTTGATGCTAAAATTATTGGCTTTGTGTTCAATGCAGCGACCTGGTAAAGCAATGAAGTTGTATTACAATTTGTAGTACCCTCACTTTTGTTTTCTTTCCTATTTGACTATCATTTGTAAGGAAATCAACAGTTGATTTGCAGTGTTTTAATTCCTGCTGTACAGTAAAATGATTCAGTTATTCATATATACATTCTTTCTTTCTTCAGAGATGTGCACCATTTTTAAAGACTTTATTGGATTTGTTATAATATTGCTTCTATTTTATGTTTTGGGGATTGTTGGCCAAAAGGTGTGTGGGATCTTAGCTCTGCTACCAGGGATCGAATCCACACCCCCTGCGTTGGAAGGTAAAATCTTAACGACTGGGCTGCCAAGGAAATCCCTATTCTTTCTATTTATTAACAATTAAAACATTCTGTCTGCTTGCTATGATTTTGACTTCGCCATTGAAAGCAATGTTGTTTTGCTAATTCAAATTTTAGACAATAAGTTTGTGACAATATTCACATCTTAAAAAAAATTTTATTGAAATAGTGTACAGCATATTAATTTCATTGGAAAGACCCTGATGCTGGGAAGGATTGAAGGCAAAAGAAGAAGGGGGTGGGAGAGAATGAGATGGTTAGATAGCATCAGTTAGTCAGTTCAGTTGCTCAGTCATGTCCGACTCTTTGTGACCCCATGGACTGCAGCACACCAGGCTTCCCTGTCCATCACCAACTCCCGAGCTTGCTCAAACTCATGTCCATTGAGTCAGTGATGCCATCCAACCATCTCATTCTCTGTTGTCCACTTTTCCTTCTGCCTTCAATCTTTCCCAGCATCAGGATCTTTTCCAATGATTCAGTTATTTGCATCTTTACAGCATCAGACTTTACTTCCATCACCAGTCACATCCACAACTGGATGCTGTTTTTGCTTTGGCTCTGTCTCTTCATTCTTTCTGGAGTTATTTCTCCACTGATCTCCAGTAGCATATCGGGCACCTACCAACCTGGGGAGTTCATCTTTCAGTGTCCTATCTTTTTGCCTTTTCATACTGTTCATGGGGTTCTCAAGGCAAAAATACTGAAGTGGTTTGTTATTCCCTTCTCCAGCGGACCGCGTTGTGTCAGAACTCTCCACCATGACCCATCTGTCTTGGGTGGCCCTATACTCATGGCTCGTGGCTTGAGTTAGACAAGGCTGTGGTCCATGTGATCAGTTTGATTAGTTTTCTGTGATTGTGGTTTTATTATTTTTTTGCCTTTTCATACTGTTCATGGGGTTCTCAAGGCAAGAATACTAAAGTGGTTTGCCATTCCCTTCTTCAGTGAACCACGTTGTGTCAGAACTCTCCACCAAGACCCGTCTGTCTTGGGTGGCCCTACACTCATGGCTCATGGCTTGAGTTAGAAAGGCTGTGGTCCATGTCATCAGTTTGATTAGTTTTCTGTGATTGTGGTTTTCATTCTGTCTGCCTTCTGATGGCATCACTGACTCACTAGATGAGAATTTGAGCAAACTTCAGGAGATAGTGAAGGACAGAGGAGCCTGGCGTGCTACAGTCCATGTGGTCACAAAGAGTTGGACACGACTTAGCCACTAAACAACAGCAGAAACATACTGCATAATAGTTCAGTACTAATATTTGCATCTCCTCTGCATTTCTTTTGTTAAAATACTTGAACTATAGTTAAAAATACTTAAATGAACTACAATCTGTAGCAAATACAAGCACTGGGAAAAACTTAGCAAACGTATTTGGCTAGTATTAAAATAATAGAGGGCTTCCTTGGTGGCCCTGTGGTAAAGAATCCACCTGCCAATGCAGGAGACGCAGGTTTGATCCCTGGGTCAGGAAGATCCCCTGGAGCAGGAAATGGCAACCCACTCCAGTATTCTTAGCTGGAAAATCCCATGGACAGAGGAGCCTGGCAGGCTACTGTCCACAAGGTTGCAGAAGAGTTGGGCATTGCTTAGCGACTAAACAACAACAAAATAATAGAATGTTTGCCTCTGAGCAAGATTTAACACGGCACAGAATCATGAGTCAGACTTGCCAATTTAAGGACTTAATTTTGCTTCTAAAATTTTATATTTCTTGGACCATCACTTACAAGGCTTATAGAAAATATACTGTGCAAATAAGCTTATTAATATTTATTTTAATTGCAAGAGTGACTCATTGTTAGCACACAGGGCCACTGAAACACACAAGCTTTATAAATACATTCATAGCATAGCAACGGCTACAAACAGTACTAACTGATAGATCCTGATCACTTTTCTTTGTACTCTTGTCCTGGGCAACCTTAATCTTCACTCTGTGTTCAGTATTTCTGCTTGTGGGCTTCCCTGGTAGCTCAGCGATAAAGAATCCACCTGCAGTATAGGAGATGTTTGATCCATGGGTCTGGAATATCCCTTGGAGAGGGAAATGCAACCCACTCCACTATTCTTGCCTGGAAAATCCTTTGGACAGAGAAACCTGGCAGGCTACAGTCTTTGGGGTCGCAGAAGAGTCGAACGTGACATTTTCTGTGTTGTGAAAGCAACTTGACATTGGTTGTTGTTGTTCAGTCACTAAGTTGTGTCTGACTATTTGTGACCCCGTGGACTGTAGCATGCCAGACTTCCCTGTCCTTCACTGTCTCTTGGGAGTTTGCTCAAAGTCATGTCCATTGAGTCAGTGATGCTGTTCAACCATCTCATCCTCTGTTATCCCCTTCTCCTCCTGCCCTCAATCTTTCCCATCATCAAGGTCTTTTTAGATGAGTCAGTACTTCCCATCAGGTGACCAAAGTATTGGAACCCTAGCTTCAGCATCAGTCCTTCCAGTGAATATTCAGGAGTGATTTCCTTTAGGATCAACTCATTTGATCTCCTTGCAGTCCAAAGGACTCTCAAGAGTCTTCTCCAGCAGCACAGTTCAAAAGCATCAGTTCTTCTGCCCTCAGCCTTCTTTATGGTTGAACTCTCACATCCGTACATGACTACTGGAAAAACCATAGCTATATGAACCTTTGTCACCAAAGTGATGTCTCTGCTTTTTAATATGCTGTCTAGTTTTGTCATAGCTTTTCTTCCAAGGAGCAAAGTGTTCTTTAATTTCATGGCTGCAGTCACTGTCTGCAGTGATTTTGGAGCCCAAGAAGATAAAGTCTCTCACTGTTTCCACTTTTTCCCCATCTATTTGCCATGAAGTGAGAGACCAGATACCATGATCTCAGTTTTGGGAATGTTGAGTGTTAGACCAGCTTTTTCACTGTCCTCTTTCACCTTCATCAAAAGGCTCTTTAGTTCCTCTTTGCTTTCTGCCATTGCTAAGTCACTTCAGTCATGTCTGACTCTGTGCGACCCCAGAGACGGCAGCCCACCAACCAGGCTCCACCGTCCCTGGGATTCTCCAGGCAAGAGCACTGGAGTGGGTTGCCATTTCCTTCTCCAATGCATAAAAGTGAAAAGGGAAAGTGAAGTCGCTCAGTCCTGTCCGACTCTTCGCGACCCCATGGACTGCAGCCTACCAGGCTCCTCCATCCATGGGATTTTCCAGGCAAGAGTACTGGAGTGGGGTGCCATTGCCTTCTCCTTTCTGCCATTAGGGTAGTATCATCTTCATATTTCTCTCAGCAATCTTGATTCCAACTTGTGATTCATTCAGGCAGGCATTTCACATGATGTACTCTGCATAGAAGTTACATAAGCAGGGTGACAATATATAGCCTTGATGTACTCCTTTCCCAATTTTGAACCAGTCTGTTTTTCCATGTCCAGTTCTAACTGTTGCTTCTTGACCTGCATACAGATTTCTCAGGAGGCAGGTAGAGTGGTCTGGTATTCCCATCTTTCAGAAGTTTCCACAGTTTGTTGTGATCTCACAGTCAAAAGCTTCAGCTTAGTGCAGCAGAAGTAGATGTTTTTCTGGATTTCTCTTGCTTTTTTTTTTTTTTTTTTATGATCCATTGGATGTTGGCAATTTGATCTCTGGTTCCTCTGCCTTTTCTAAAAGCAACTTGAACATCTGAAAGTCCTTGGTTCACATACTAGTGAAGCCTAGCTTGAAGGGTTTTGAGCACTACCTTGCTAGCATGTGAAATCAGTTAAATTTTGCAGTAGTTTGAACATTCTTTGGCGTTGTCCTTCTTTGGGATTGGAATGAAAACTGACCTTTTCCAAACCTGTGACCAACTGCTAAGTTTTCCAAATTTGCTGACATATTGAGGGCAGGACTTTAACAGCATCATCATTTAGGATTTGGAATAGCTCAACTGGAATTCCATCACCTCCACTAGCTTTGTTCATAGTAATGCTTCCTATGGCCCACTTGACTTCACATTCCAGGATGTCTGGCTCTAGGTGAGTGACCACACCATTCTGGTTATCCAGGTCATTAAGACCTTTTTTGTACAATTCTTCTGTGTATTCTTGCCACCTCTTCTTAATCTCTTCTGCTTCTGTTAGGTCCTTGCCCTGTCTGTCCTTTATTATGCCCATCTTTACATGAAATGTTCCCTTGGTATCTCCAGTTTTCTTGAGGACATCTCTAGTCTTTCCCATCTATTGTTTTCCTCTCTTTCTTTGCATTGTTCACTTAAGAAGGCTTTCTTATCTCTCCTTGCTATTGTCTGGAACTCTGCATTTAGTTGGATATATACAGGGTAGAACATTAGGAGGCATATTTGTGAGTGTAGTGTATTGAGGAATGACATGTTATAGTGGACTTCAGGATGGTGTCAGTTCAGTCACTTATTCATTCAGCAAATGTTGGTGCCAGGCACTGTGTTAAGGACAAGGTACATAATAACAAACATAGATGTTGTCTGCTTTCCAGGAGGTTCTGGTCAAGTGAGTTGCTAATTAATAATTAAAGTCCACATCTAAAACACAGTACCAAGAGTTCCTTGGTGGCTTAGTGGTTAGGATTCTGGGCTTTCACTGCTGTTGCCCAGGTTCAATCCCTGGTCAAGGAACCGAGATCCACAAGCCATGTGTCATGGTCAGAAGAAAACCAAAATAGAACAACAGCAACAAAAAAGGGTACCTTCAAATCTGATAGTTTGGCTTCTGAAGCAGTAGAAATACTCAGGGTTAGTCCAAAATTTCAGATTTCCCTGTATATGTTTCTTTTAGAAACATTGATTAGGACTACATCCTGTAGCCTTGAGAGAATCTCATTTTAACATATCATAGTTCTTTTCTACCTCTAGGAGAGGTTCGCATGCTTGAATTTGTCAGGGCTGTACATTCATTTCTTTACTCAGCAAGTATTTCTTGAGCACATACTATGAACCAGGCACTGGCTATACACTGATCAATGAAAAGGATATAGTAGTATCATTCATATTTGTGTATCTTTGAGACTCTAGTGAGCATACTGATATTAACCTGTGTTTATCACACTGTCTGTCTCTCTACCTGCCTTTGAATCATGGCTGTAGTTACTTTTCATGTGGGCCATGACCCTGTTTATCTAAATCAGTGCAGTGGATGATAATTTGTAGAGTTAGCTTCTTCCATTTGGAATCTTGCTCCTAAACTTTTCCCTTTAAGGTAATGCTAAGAGGAAGGTTGAGCAGAGACTCTCGGGGTGATTTTTTTTTTTTTTTTTCCGGTCTCAGTCCATTCTCAGAACACGCTCCATCACCTAGTTCCCAGAACTCAGATTGCGCAGTGGTCACGTCATCATCGACCAGGGCTTGCAGGGACCACCCTAACGTCACCCAAATCTTAGCCTAACTGCCTCCCCCTAACCTCCCAGCCCCCGGGTCCCTGGCCCCATTTCTCCTGACACATTTTCATAATCCTCTCAGGCTCCGGGCCAGCGGCGCCGTCAGCCATGGGGCCCGATCATATAAGGAAAATACTGCGGCCTCATCCGGGAGCTGCATCGTGGACCCGGGGGCGACCCTGTCCCCTACGCCACTCAATACACTCGGGGTGATTTTTAATTTGAATTTTAAATGACTGTTGCATAGGTAGTGCTTTGTTGTTGTTGAGTCACTCAGTCATATCTGACTCTCTGTGACCCCACGTCCTGCAGCACACTAGGCTTCCCTGTCCTTCACAGGTGGCGCTAGTGGTCAAGAATCTGCCTGCCAATGCAGGAGACGAAGGAGATGCGGATTGGATCCCTGGGTTGGGAAGAACCCCTAGAGGAGGAAATGGCAAACCACTCCAGTATTCTTGCCTGGAAAATTCCATGGGCAGAGGTTCCTGATGGGCTGCAGTCCATGGGGTCGCAGAGAGTCGGACACGACTGAGCATGCACACATCTCACACATTAAGTCAGAATATGTTTTTCAGAAAAGTAATGTTTTCAGCAAGATACTGGGTGAGATTTAATATCCACTACAGAGAGTCATTAGGTTTAGAGAATGATCGATATGGAATAATAATCTCTGTACACTGAAGTGATACGTAATAGTCCAGACAGATTTTTAAAAACTTAAAAGTATAGTTTTTCTACGTATAGAAGCAATTTATTATTCTGAAGACTTCTTGGAATGCCTCAGTTGTAAGAATTCTTAAACTAGTAAAAGATAAATAGAGTTTTAAAGCTAAGGCATTTTGTAGTCTTTCAAGATATAAATGTTTTTGTAAAATAAATAATGATTTTTCTTTCTAATAATTAAAAATACAAACAAATAGTATCCTCAGCTTGTGTAACATCTAGTTTAGGGTGTTGGTTCAGTAAAAATTAGCTCAGTTACTTAAAATGGATTTTTTTCTTGGTATGAAACAGCAACCATAGTCAGAAGCCGTTTGGGGTCTGTGATTCAGGACAGAAGCTAGTTTTCCTCTTAGGATAGATGGTTTAATGTCTGTCAAGATATATAGCTGGAAATGGTTAATTTAGTTATAATTAGCCTGTGAATCCCTGTTTCTTGCAGTTTGTAGTGTAGGTTTGTGAACATTTCCTCACCCTCAGCTCCAGGAAGAGGGGTGGAAAAGCTGTAAAAGCTCCAGGGTTTTAGATTTCATCCAGGCTTTGCAGCACTTAGTGAAAGGACCCGCCTCCTGCGCAGCCAAAAGCATTCCTGCTGCCCCTGGCTAGTTACCTGAGTGTGGGGACTCCTGTGTTTACTTTATCAGATGCATTCAGCAGCAAGACCCCAAAGAGGAAGAACTCTAAGTCGCTTCAGTTGTGTCCGACTCTGTGGGACCCCATAGATGGCAGCCCACCAGGCTCCCCCGTCCCTGGGATTCTCCAGGCAAGAACACTGGAGTGGGTTGCCATTTCCTTCTCCAATGCATGAAAGTGAAAGTGAAGTCGCTCAGTCATGTCTGACTCTTAGCGACCCCATGGACTGCAGCCCACCAGGCTCCTCTGTCCATGGGATTTTCCAGGGAAGAGTACTGTAGTGGGGTGCCATTGCTTTCTCCAGGAAGGACTCTAGGACAGTAATTTATTCAATAAATATGGTTGAGCTTCCACTGTATTCCAGTCAGGGTTCTAGAGTTACAGCAGCAATCTCTGCCCCCTTGGGAAGACAATAAGTAAAAATATGTGTATTATTAGAAGGTAAAAGAACCTATAGAATCAGGGAAAATCTCAAGGAAAAGTGACTTTTTTACTCATTAAGTATTTCTTGAGCACATACTGTGATCCGGCACTGGATATACACTAATTAATAAAAAAAGATATAGTAGTATCATTCATATTTGTGTATCTTTGAAACTCTAGTGATCATACTGGTACTGACCTGTGTTTATTATCCTTTCTGTCTGTCTAGCTGCCTTTGAATCATAGCTGTAGTTACTTTCCGTATCGGCCATGACCCTGTTTATCTAAGTCAGTGCAATGGATGGTAATTTGTAGAGTTAGCCTCTTCGGCATCTGGAATCTTGCTCCTAAATATCTCCCCTTAAGGTAATGCCTTAAGGCTTTGAATGAATATCTGAAAGATTTTAGAGATTCAGCCAAGCCATTTTGGGGTTAGGGTTTTTTTTTCAGGCAGCTAGAATTGCAAGTATGAGAATATGCCTGGTGTTTGAGGAATAGCAAGGAGGCCAGTTTATAAACGTGCGGGCTTTGTAAGTCCATCATTCAAAGTGGAGAAGCCCCAGGAAGGTTCTGAGCAGGGGAACAACATGATGTGACTTAGAACTTGATAGAGTCACTTTGGCTGCGGTGTTGAAAATAGACAGTAGATAGAGATACAAGATCGGGGAAGGCAGCGGCACCCCACTCCAGTACTCTTGCCTGGAAAATCCCATGGACGGAGGAGCCTGGTAGGCTGCAGTCCACGGGGTCGCTAGGAGTCGGACACGACTGAGCGACTTCACTTCACTTTTCACTTTCATGCATTGGAGAAGGAAATGGCAACCCACTCCAGTGTTCTTGCCTGGAAAATCCCAGGGACGGGGGAGCCTGGTGGGCTGCCGTCTCTGGGGTCGCACAGAGTCGGACATGACTGAAGCGACTTAGCAGCAGCAGCAGCAGAGATACAAGGGCAGAAGCAGAGAGACCACTTAGGAGGCTACGATCTAGGCAAGAGATGATGTAGCTTGGGCCAGGATGGTAGAGTGGGGATGAGGGAAAGTGCTCAGTTATTTTGAGCATCATATATTGATATAAGGTATATTTGAGTTGGAGCCAGTAGGAGTTGCTAGTGGATTGGATATGAGGTGAACGAAATGAGAACAACGCTGACGCTGAGCAACTGGAAGGACTGGAGTTGCCAGTAATTTCTCAATTAATGGTGAAGAGTACAGGAGACTCTGGTTGGTGGGGGAGGTGGGACAGGGCAGAGGTCAACTGCACAATTTGATGTAGAGGCCAGAGTTCAGAGGAGTTAAGCCTGGGGACATAAATTTGGGACCAATTTTGAGAGCACATAGACATAAATTCTCTTCAGTGCAGTCGCTAAGTCATATCCAACTCTTGGCAACCGCATGAACCCCAGCACCCTTGACCTCCCAGTCCATCACCAACTGCTGGAGTCTACTCAAACCCATGTCCATTGAGTCAGTGATGCCATCCAGCCATCTCCTCTGTCATCCCCTTCTCTTCCTGCCCTCAATCTTTCCCAGCATCAGGGTCTTTTCAAATAAGTCAACTCTTTGCATGAGATGGCCAAAGTATTGGAGTTTCAGCTTCAACATCAGTCCTTCCAATGATCACCCAGGACTGATCTCCTTTAGGATGGACTGGTTGGATCACCTTGCAGTCCAAGGAACTCTCAAGAGTCTTCTCCAACACCACAGTTCAAAAACATCAATTCTTCGGTGCTCAGCTTACTTTATAGTCCAAATCTCGCAGCCATACATGACCACTGGAAAAACCATAGCCTTGACTAGACGGACCTTTGTTGACAAAGTGATGTCTCTGCTTTTGAATATGCTGTCTAGGTTGGTCATAACTTTCCTTCCAAGGAGTAAGTGTCTTTTAATTTCATGGCTGCAGTCATCATCTGCAATGATTTTGGAGCCCCGAAAAATAAAGTCTGACACTGTTTCCACTGTTTCCCCATCTTTTTGCCATGAAGTAATGGAACCAGGGTGACAGTATACAGCCTTGACGTGCTCCTTTTCCTATTTGGAACCAGTCTGTTGTTCCATGTCCAGTTCTAACTGTTGCTTCCTGACCTGCATACAGATTTCTCAAGAGGCAGGTCAGGTGGTCTGGTATTCCCATCTCTTTCAGAATTTTCCACAGTTTATTGTGATCCACACAGTCAAAGGCTTTGGCATAGTCAATAAAGCAGAAATAGATGTTTTTCTGGAACTCCCTTGCTTTTTCCATGATCCAGCGGATGTTGGCAATTTGATCTCTGGTTCCTGTGCCTTTTCTAAAACCAGCTTGAACATCAGGAAGTTCACGGTTCACATATTGCTGAAGCCTGGCTTGGAGAATTTTGAGCATTACTTTACTAGCATGTGAGATGAGTGCAATTGTGCGGTAGTTTGAGCATTCTTTGGCATTGCCTTTCTTTGGGATTGGAATGAAAACTGACCTTTTCCAGTCCTGTGGCCACTGCTGAGTTTTCCAAACTTGCTGGCATATGGAGTGCAGCACTTTCACGGCCTCATCTTTCAGGATTTGAAATAGCTCAACTGGAATTCCATCACCTCCACTAGCTTTGTTCGTAGTGATGTTTTCTAAGGCCCACTTGACTTCACATTCCAGGATGTCTGGCTCTAGGTGAGTGATCACACCATCGTGATTATCTTGGTCTTGAAGATCTTTTTTGTACAGTTCTTCTGTGTATTCTTGCCACCTCTTCTTAATATCTTCTGCTTCTGTTAGGTCCATACCATTTCTGTCCTTTATCGAGCCCATCTGTGCATGAAATGTCCCTTTGGTATCTCTAATTTTCTTGAAGAGATCTCTAGTCTTTCCCATTCTGTTGTTTTCCTCTATTTCTTTGCATTGATCGCTGAGGAAGGCTTTCTTATCTCTTCCTGCTATTCTTTGGAACTCTGCATTCAGATGCTTATATCTTTCCTTTTCTCCTTTGCTTTTCACTTCTCTTCTTTTCACAGCTATTTGTAAGGCCTCCCCAGACAGCCATTTTGCTTTTTTGCATTTCTTTTCCATGGGGATGATCTTGATCCCTGTCTTCCTGTGCAATGTCATGAACCTCAGTCCATAATTCATCAGGCACTCTATCTATCAAATCTAGGCCCTTAAATCTATTTCTCACTTCCACTGTATAATCATAAGGGATTTGATTTAAGTCATACCTGAATGGTCTAGTGGTTTTCCCTACTTTCTTCAATTTAAGTCTGAATTTGGTAATAAGGAAAAATTACCAAATTTTATGGCAGAAAGTGAAGAGGAACTAAAAAGCCTCTTGATGAAAGTGAAAGAGGAGAGTGAAAAAGTTGGCTTAAAGCTCAACATTGAGAAAACGAGGATCATTGGCATCCGGTCCCATCACTTCATGGGAAATAGATGGGGAAACAGTGGAAACAGTGTCAGACTTTATTTTTCTGGGCTCCAAAATCACTGCAGATGGTGACTGCCGCCATGAAATTAAAAGACAGTTACTCTTTGGAAGGAAAGTTATGACCAACCTAGATAGCATATTGAAAAGCAGAGACATTACTTTGCCAACAAAGGTCCGTCTAGTAAAGGCTGTGGTTTTTCCTGTGGTCATGTGTGGATGTGAGAGTTGGACTGTGAAGAAGGCTGAGCGCTGAAGAATTGATGCTTTTGAACTGTGGTGTTGGAGAAGACTCTTGAGAGTCCTTTGAACTGCAAGGGGATCCAACCAGTCCATTCTGAAGGAGATCAGCCCTGGGATTTCTTTGGAAGGAATGATGCTAAAGCTGAAACTCCAGAACTTTGGCCACCTCATGTAAAGAGTTGACTCATTGGAAAAGACTCTGATGCTGGAAGGGATTGGGGACAGGAGGAGAAGGGGACGACAGAGGATGAGATGGCTGGATGGCATCACTGACTCGATGGATGTGAGTCTGGGTGTACTCCAGGAGTTGGTGATGGACAGGGAGGCCTGGCATGCTGCGATTCATGGGGTCGCAAGGAGTCGAACGTGACTGAACTGAACTGAGTGGAACCAGATGCCATGATCTTAGTTTTCTAAATAAGCCAACTTTTTCACTCCTCTTTCACTTTCATCAAGAGGGTTTTTAGTTCCTCTTCTCTTTCTGCCATAAGTGTGGTGTCATCTGCATATCTGAGGTTATTGATATTTCTCCCGGCAATCTTGATTCCAGCTTGTGCTTCTCCCAGCCCAATGTTTCTCATGATGTACTCTGCATAGAAGTTAAATAATCAGGGTGACAATATACAGCCTTGACGTACTCCTTTTCCTATTTGGAACCAGTCTGTTGTTCCATGTGCAGTTCTAACTGTTGCTTCCTGACCTGCATATAGGTTTCTCAAGAGGCAGGTCAGGTGTTCTGGTATTCCCATCTCTTGAAGAATTTCCACAGTTTATTGTGATCCACACAGTCAAAGGCTTTGGCATAGTCAGTAAAGCAGAAATACACGTTTTTTCTGGAACGCTCTTGCTTTTTTGATGATCCAGCAGATGTTGGCAGTTTGATCTTTGGTGTTCCTCTGCCTTTTCTAAAACCAGCTTGAACATCTAGAAGTTCACAGTTTACGTATTGCTGAAGCCTGGCTTGGAGAATTTTGAGCAATTCTGTTAGCACATACACATTATTTAAAGCCATAATATTTAATGAGATTAAAGAAAAAAGTATAGATAGAGAAAAAGAGAAGAGGGAGTGAGCGGTCTGGAAGATAGGAACTGAAATGGTGTCATTGGAACTGGTGATAGGAGCTGAATGGTGACAGAAATTAAAATTAATTGAGTGCTTATTCTTTGTTGAACAATGTACAAGGTGCTTTTATATACTTTTCCAGTTCCCAGACTTGTCCACATCTGATAAAGAGAAAACTGAGGTTTGCCCAGTCTCACAGCTGGTAAGTGAGAGAGCTGGGGCCCAGATCTAGGCGGGTTTCATTGTGCAGCTGTATGTGCTTCCTTGCTGTGCCAGCCTGTATTGCCAGCGTGTTGAGACTTAAGGAGTGACGGTGACATCTGAGAGTGGGTGGTAGTGAACAACACTTGGAAAACTCAGATCTGTAAGTGCTCAAGGTGGAGGGATCCCGACTGACTCTTGACAACTTAATTCCAAAATAGTTTATGCCACATATGATAATATACATGTTTCAATGCCATTCTCCCAGATCATCCCACTCTCGCCCTCTCCCAGAGTCCAAAAGACTGTTCTATACATCTGTGTCTCTTTTGCTGTCTCGCATGTAGGGTTATCATTACCATCTTTCTAAAGTCCATATATATGCGTTAGTATACTGTACTGGTGTTTTTCTTTCTGGCTTACTTCACTCTGTATAATAGGCTCCAATTTCATCCACCTCATTAGAACTGATTTAAATGTATTTTTTTAATTGCTGACTAATATTCCATTGTGTATATGTACCACAGCTTTCTTGTCCATTCGTCTGCTGATGGACATCTAGGTTGCTTCCATGTCCTGGCTATTATTAAAAACATGTATATTATCATATGTGAAATGAATCACCAGTTCAGGATGGGGAACACATGTACACCCGTGGCGGATTCATGTCAATGTATGGCAAAACCACTACAATATTGTAAAGTAATTAGCCTCCAGTTAAAAGAACTGAATTTATATTAAAAATAAATTAATTAAAAAAATTTATGCCAAATGTTTTTTAGTACTCTTATCTGTTGAAAACTATTTGTTAAATTACATGTATCTATGAATTTAAGAGCATATATGTATGTATATATATAAATATTTAATCCTTCCTCACAGATATACTTTTGACTGCTAGCTTATCATGAAGTTACTTAAGTTTTCAAAATGTTGACCCATTCATACTAGTAACATCCCCAAGATTTGTAACCTTCGCCTAACTCATCTTTAAGTTCATCATAAGGTTTACACTCTTTTTAACACTCTTGTTTTCCTATATTCTAGTCTTTGTTTTTTATTTTTTACAGTACTCCCAGATTCTTTTTCTCTCTGTGTCTTTCTTCCTCTGTCCCAGTCAATTGTCTTTTAATTAGTTCATAGTCTCTTCCTTTACTGGGGAATTTACTTTTTAATCTTAGATATCTGTCTTCTTCATTTCCAGGTCTTCTCTTCCCACATAGCTGGAGGCTGCAGCTGTATTGATATCCCTTGAGTTTTTTTTAACCTTAATGATAGATAGGATCTTCTTTACAACTCCTCCTAATTAACCCTTAGGCTGAAAGGCAGCTGAACTAAGAATTGGAAACCACATTCCTAGTCTAGGAATTCCTTGAGTTCCTGCTGTGTGCTAGGTGTGGGGCATGTTTGTGTCCAGCTCTTTGTGACCCTATGGACTGTAGCCCACCAGGCTCCTCTCTCCATGGGATTCTCCAGGCGAAAATACTGGAGTGGGTTGCCATGCCCTACCTCCAGGGGATCTTCCCCACCCAGGGATTGAACCCAAGTCTCTTAGGTTTCCTGCATTGGCAAGCAGGCTCTTTACCACTAGTGCCACCTGGGAAGCCCATGCTAGGTAGTTGGGTACAAAGGAGAAGACCTGGGGCAGCCACTATTTAGAAATATGCAAGACTAGGGAGATAAATCAGCAAAGGAAAAGGAGCAGGCAGTCAAGTGAAGGAAGCTCTTCAAGGAAGAGAAAGTGACTGTGTCCAAAAGCGACTTGGAGGCCAAGTGAGGTGAGTTCCAGGAATGCCATTGGATTGGATGACCTTGTCAAGAGCAGTTTCAGTACAGTGATAGCAAAGGGATAAAAGCCTTATTGTGTGTGGTAGTCGCTCAGTCGTGTCTGACTCTTTGTGACCCCATGGACTGTAGCCTGCCAGGCTCCTCTGTCCATGGGATTTCCCAGGCAAGAATACTGGAGTGGGTTGCCATTTCCTTCTCCAGGGGATCTTCCCAACCTGGGGTTTCAGCCCAGGTCTCCCACATTGTGGGCTGAGGGGTAAGGAAATAGAAGCATTGAGTATTTGCTTGCTCAGAAGTCTTTCAAAGCGGAAGTATGCTATAAAGGAAAGCAAAGAAATGGGGTAGCACCTGAAGGCAGCGTTGGACTGAGGAGCCAACAGATGTTTGTAGGATGGGAAACATTGAGAGGCTTATGAGACTGGTGGTTAGAGTGGGCACACTGAAGAGGTCGTGGTGGTGGCGGTAGCTAATTGCCGAAACAAAGTCTTTGAGGGTCAGGCGGGAGTGGGAACAGTGAACCAATAGAGAGATTGGCCTGTTTGATCAGAGCAGAGACAGTTCTTCCATTCTAACAAGAGGGAAGGCAGAACAGATGGGTATAGATGCAAGTAGGATGGTGGATATGATGATGAAAAGATGAAGAAACAGGCTTAGTAACTTTCCCAAGATGACACAGCTAGTAAGTGGCAGAGTCAGGGTTTAAAAAAAAAAAAGCACACCCTGTGCTTTTAACCTGTGAGTTCTCCTGCCCTCTGCCTCGATAGAATCTAGCCTGTGCCCAATGGATGTGACCATATCAACTCATTAAGCCTGGGAGTACCTCCTGTGTGACCCAGTATAGAGCTGTATTGGAGATTGGATGTGACCCTTGCCCTCAGGCTTTCGGTGTAATAAAAGATAAACAAGTATAATAAAGTAACAGGTAAGATGAGAGGGATATTTGCCTGGTGCTCTGAAAAATAGCAAGAACTATGGGAATCAGAGAGTGTCATTGGGGTAGAGTCTTAGAAAGTGAGGAGAAGTTGATCATCAGGCTGGAGGAACCTTGTGGGCAGTTACAGAGAGACTGTGGAAAGTTAGGGTGATTACCTTTTCTTACTAGGTTTTTTTTTTTTTAAGCTATCTCCTCCCTTTTGTTCCTCTGCCTTTTCTATGCTTTGTGTCTCTTCTCTCATCCTCTAAATTCTGCTGCTCCACCTTCACTTCTAGTGTTATGCTCACAGAATTTCTATCCACAGAGGGACATTGTAGCTGATCACCCACCCTCTGTGTGTGTGTTAGTTGCTTAGTTGTGTCCAACCCTTTGCGACCCCATGGACTGTAGCCCACAAGGCTCCTCTGTCTGTAGTATTCTCCAGGCAAGAATACTGGAGTGGTTTGCCATTCCCTTCTCCAGGGCATCTTCCCAACCCAGGGATTGAACCCAGGTCTCCCAAATTGCAGGCAGATTGTTTACTGTCTGAGCCACTAGGGAAGCCCTCAGTAAACAAGCATCTGTGGAATGTGACTGTTATGGAAGGGAGGATAACTATCTACAAGATTATATTTCACCAGTAGGACTGGAACTGAGAAAAATGGGAAAGGTATTCTCCTCATCCCCTTGGGCCACATTTCTTTGCACACAGATTTATCACATGAGAAGAGCAATCCATTCACAACTTTTGATTAGTTCTGGGTCATTGTAGTGAGGTAAAGCTGAGACAGTTTACATTTTTATGCAAACTATCTTTAAAGTCCTAAAGGCAGTAGAGCCTAGAAAAAGAGAGAGGGAGTAAGGATGGGGGAAGGGAGCTCTTTGATTATAACCAGCTATTCACTCTTCACTCATCCACAGATCATTTCTTTTTACCTTCATGTAACTAGTATTCGTCTCACCTGTAATTTATCCTCTTTTATTTATTCTCCTGGTTGACTTACTAGGCCTGTTTCTCATCATGCTTTATGGAAGACTTGAAGTTGCTAAGAGGAACTTTTCCATTTCCATAACAGGGAAAGATAAATCTTTACTTTTCACTTTTGCTTAGAAATAAGTAAGATCATAGAAGTTTAGATTTAAAGTGGCAGAGAAATTATTAACTTCATTTTACACATAAGAAATCTGACAGCCAGAGAAATTAAGCATAGCTATAAACTGGTTATTAGCCAAAATGGAACTTCTGGAAGCTAGCTGTCCTAATTCCTCATCTCATGTGCCCTCTTTTACCCTGTCACTCTGTATAATGCGTAGTCAAAGCTGTCCTCCTAAATGATGTCATCCTGTTGGTTTGTGAACAGAATCACGATCTTTATTGGGTTTAGGCAGGAGGTTTTAGATGACTGATGACTGAGTCACAAGTACTGGACAGTCTGTTACTGTGCTGGTGTGGGTGTTCGTTTCAGTTGGGTGTTGAGGGTCAACACTCAGGCAGGGTAAAAGTAAGCCAGGACTGAAGACAGAGAGGGGATGGCTGTGTGGTGCATGGGGTGGAGTGTGTGCACACTCACCTTGGCAGTGATAGAGTGTGAATTAGACCATGATAGAGTGTGCTTGTTTGCTTACTCGATTTGAGGGAAATGAACATTTTCCTATGTTTTTGAGATACTCCTCTTCGTCTAGTGCCATGAAGTCAGACAGATCTGGGTTTAAATTATGGCCCTTCCTTCTACTGGTTTCTGTGATCTTGGAGAGGTTTTTCAAAGTCTCAAAGATTCTTTATCTGTAGTAAAATAAAAATAATACAATATCCTCCTTATAGTTAGTGAAGATCAAAGAATATATATGTCAGCTCCTAGTCCTCATCCTGATCTTGGCCCTATAAAACACACTTGACAGCATGGCAGCTGCCAGGGCTGTTCCTGCTACTGCAACAGAACAAAAGAACAAAAACTTTGCATGAAAATCAGATTTAACAATCTAGAGGTTAATTCTGTTAGTATAGAATCCAAAGATGTATCACAGTACATTCAGTATTTCAGGAAAGGAAAAGGAGTTTCGAGGAAAACAGAAGCATGGATTTTTAAGAAAGAAGCAGACCTGTGGTGGATTCATTTTGATGTTTGGCAAAACTAATACAATTATGTAAAGTTTAAAAATAAAATAAAATTAAAACCAAAAAAAAAAAAAAAGAAAGAAGCAGTCAAGGATGTCATTGGGGCCAACTGCCTCATTTTATAAATGGGTAGGTTGAGTCCCAGAGAGAATAAGTGGTTATCCAAGAGTTCAGTTCAGTCACTCAGTCGTGTCGGACTCTTTGCGACCCCATGGACTGCAGCATGCCTGGCTTCCCTGTCCATCACCAACTCCTGGAGCTTACTCAAACTTATGTCCATTGAGTCAGTGACGTCATCTAACCTTCTCATCCTCTGTCATCCCCTTCTCCTCCCACCATCAATCTTTCCCAGCATCAGGGTCTTTTCCAATGAGTCAGTTCTTCACATCAGATGGCCAAAATATTGGAGTTTCAGCTTCATCATCAGTCCTTCCAGTGACTATTCAGGAGTTAGGATGGGCTGGTTGGATCTCCTTGCAGTCCAAAGGACTCTCAAGAGTCTTCTCCAATACCACATTCCAAAAGCATCAGTTCTTTGGCGCTCAGCTTTCTTTATAGTCCAGTTCTCACATTCATATATGACTACTGGAAAAACCATAGCTTTGACTAGATGGACCTTTGTTGGCAAAATAATGTCTCTGCTTTTAATATGCTGTCTAGGTTGGTCATAAATTTTATTCCAAGGGGCAAGAGTCTTTTAATTTCATGGCTGCAGTCACAATCTGCAGTGATTTTGGAGCTCAAAAAAGTAAAGTCTCTCACTGTTTCCATTGTTTCCCCATCTATTTGCCATGAAGTGATGGGACTGGATGCCATGATCTTAGTTTTCTGAGTGTTGAGTTTTAAGCCAACTTTTTCACTCTCCTCTGTCACTTCCATCAAGAGGCTTTTTAGTTCTTCGCTTTGTGCCATAAGGGTGGTGTCATCTGCATATCTGAGGTTATTGATATTTCTCCCAGCAATCTTGATTCCAGCTTGTACTTCATCCAGCCCAGCATTTTTCATGATATACTCTGCATGTAAGTTAAATAAGCAGGGTGACGATATACACCCTTGACTACTCCTTTCCTTATTTGGAACCAGTTTGTTTATCCAAGAATAAACATCTAATTATTGACAAAGCTTATAACCCTGGTCTCCTTAGGGTTCTTTATATTGTTTCACAAATAGGGATTAGATAAAAGTTCAAGGACACTTGATAGATGACCATAGCTGAAAGTGTAATCTTACTAAAGGCTCTCTTAGCATATCACTCTCTTTCTGAGAAGGCTTCAGTGACCCTTCATTACTCATTAAAGTAAGTGGCCTCAGTCCTTTCAGATCTGCCTGAACCTACCCCTCAAGCATGATCCTGTTACTTTTTTCCACACATGTACCCTTCAAACTGTTCCCCCTTTCCTAGCTTCCCATGTGTGGAAAGTCTTTGGAAACCCTACTTTTACTTGAAAGCACAGCTCAAACACTACTGCTGTGAAGCTGCAGTTGCCCCACCAGAGCCTGCTTTTTGCCATCACCATTTGTGTTTGTTACGGTACTTTCTCCTCCAGTCATACTTTATAGTGTGTTGCTCCTGTGTCGTAAGAGAGACTAACTTCATCCTTTTGTCTTCCACAGTGCTTCACATAAAATAATCTATTATTGATGAATTCAAAATGGTATTTTTATACCCACCTTTCTGATTTCTAGTCTCATTCTCCAGTTCCTAAATATGCTACATGAATTAGGTGGAAAAGAGATTTAGGACATGAATGAGTTTTTTGAAATATATAATTTATTTATTCGGTTGCACTGGGTCTTTGTTGCGGAGAGCAGGGGCTGCTCTTCGTTCCAGCCTGTGGGCCTCTCCTTGCAGTGGCTTTTCTTGGTACAGAGCACAGGCTTTAGGCTCTTGGCTTCAGTAGTTGCAGCGTGCAAGCTCACTAGTTGTGGCTTGAGGGCTCTAGAGCATAAGCTCAGTATCTGTGGCACACGGGCTTAATCGCTCTGTGGCCTGTGGAATCTCCCCAGATTAGGGACCGAACCCATATCCCCTGCACTGGCGGCAGATTCCTGTCTACTGTGCCACCAGGGAAGTCCCAGAAGATGAATGGTTTTGATGCTTCTCTGACATGACAAGTGTCAAGGAAAATGTGAAAGCATACATAACTGTATTCCTTTGGGGAAGAGTTTTTACACTATAAAATTACCCTCACACCAAATCAGAATAAAAGATGTACTTTTTCTTCCTTGAGTGGGATAGCCAGTGTGTCTGCGGACAGGAGCTTGAACAGCTTGTGATTTGAGTGCACACCAACTGGTAACCTGAATCCCATAAAAGCAAAGATCTCAAAGGCGGAAGAGTCCTGCCTCTACTAAAGAGAACGGTGTCCCGAAGAGTTTCAGGTGTCCAAGGAGTAAAGCCAGACTCGGAGGACGGGTAGTGGAGGTCCAGTTTGTGCTGCACATGAAAGCATTTATTCATAGCCCTGATTGATTACTAAAGGATTAAAGAGGCAGATGAAAGTGTTACATGATCTTACCTCGGGCTGTTAGAGGGGGCTGTTTCTCTTTCACTCTGCTTTTTCTGCAAAGCCTTTAGAGCAGCAGAATGCTTCTGCCCTCAGCTCATAAAGCAGCCAAGCCAGTTTGACCAGCTTGAAGGAAACACGAAACAAAACTGCCAACTCCAATCACGAGAACACTAGTTACTAATTACCTTCAGGGCTCCGTGGGGAAAGCTAGAGCAGCTCACTGATTGGATCCTGAGATAGAATTTACTCCACATCTCTTCGTGCTCCGACCAGAGTAGCAAGAAGAGCATTTGAAGTGCTTTGGGAGACATTTTAAGAAGGACAGATACCACCGTGGGCTACCCTGCACCTGTCCTTGTCTGAGCTCAACCCAGACCCATGGAAGAGAGAGAGAGAACGTGTGTCTTTGAGGACAGTGAATATGTGTGAAACCCACAAGATGAAGAAAGAAAAAGAATTGCAGAAGAACGAGGACTGGAGCTCCAACCGGGAGTATGAAGACTGCAGAAGTCTACAGAAAAGGGACCTTCCTGCTCTGGGTGGACTTTACAGAGAGGATGACTGCGATTCCAGACACAAACCACAGGGCAGAATCGGCCCTACAGAAAAAGGCATTGTGGATACTGGGATTTTGAACAGAGTGAACCAAGTTATGTGGACGATGAAGAAGCAAAGGAAGGTAGAAAGGACTGTGTGTACAACAGAAGTGTGACTCCAGGCTGTGGTGATTGTAATTCAGAAAATGTAGATGATGGGAATCCGAACTCCATGACTAAAAATGATTGGTTTACAGGAAGCCCATTTGTAACCCAGAAAGTTGGAGAATACGGGGAGACGAATGGCTGCGTAAATCATCAGAATCTGAATCATAATCCTAAGAACTCTAAAGAAACTGGACAGTGGACTGACCGCAGGGATTTGAACGATTCTGCGGGGAATTTTGGTCAGCCTCAAACCCAGCATATAGACCGCAGGAATCATAATTACAATCTTGAGGACTGTAAAGAAACTAATTTTTATCATAGAGACCTCAGTGATTTAGATCATGTTCCTGAGAATTATTATACTAATGGTCAGTCTGTGGACTTCCCAGACTTGAGTGGTATCAGTGAACGTAATGAATTTGTCAAATACTGTGACGGGGACAGGAATGTTTATCAAAATGATAAAATCGATCCCCAAACCAAGATTCATGCTGGGGATCAGATGGAGAATAGAGGCTCTGATTCTCTATTTGCAAACTGTGAATATAAATTTCAGAATTACAGAGGAGCAGATTCTCTCCACCAGAGGAAGACTTCAGAATGTAATGGCATCGACAGACCAGGAATGATGGCACCTGAGAGCAGAGGGTTCTTCCCAGAGGGTCCGAGAAGTCAGTGGACAAGGGGGAACCAAGGAGAACATCATGGTGGCGTTCCTCGGGGCACTTCATTAGAGAAGAATAGCTGGCATGTAGAGGAAGAGAGAAGATTAAATGGCCCAGAAACTTGGAAAAGGAACAGCTGCTTCCGCCGCACAGCACCGGGCACCCTGAGACACTCGGAATTTGTGCAGAACAGGAGGAGAGCCCAAGGTAGGAACTCAGACAGGCTTCTTAGAGGATAAGACTGGGAATAAATAAAAGGAATAGTTCTTCTAGGTACCAGGAACATTTGTAAACTTCAGGAAACTGGCCCCAAATTTTTTAATAAGTGTATCCTGAGTGAGAAGAGCCAAGAGTGTGCATAGTGCTGTAAATTTGCGACCTGGCTTTCAAAACCAGGCTGCTTTCATGGGAACTCTCCTTTACCTTAGATGGTTTTTCTCAGGGTCTGTAATCCAAAGATCTTTCCGTTTTTACTTTAATATCCTTTGTTTATCTTATGGAGCCTGGGCAAGTCCTTTATCAGGGCACCAAGTGAAAATTTATTTTCCTGGCCTGTTCTCTCTCTCAATCCCTGCACTTCTTTAGATTTTAGAGGGAAGAAGACTTAACTTGTTTTACAGATGGTTCATCCCTTGACATTTAGGAATCGTAAGTGAATGGTGCACACCAAACCTCTTGTGAAAATGAGAAAAGTATATTTTTAATGGTACATTGTATATGTTAGTTATTCAGGTGAATTTGTCTCCCTGAACTTGAAGATGTAAAATGGGGATATTAAGGGTCTTTTATCATTAGAGGTTCTTTCTTTGTTGCCAGTTTGTCTTCTCCAGGTCTCTGAAATGAACCGTGTTTATTTTGTTGTTGCAATTACTGGACTTCCTTTTAAATCTTTTTTGTGTGTGTTATACTCACGTCAAGCAGACTTTATGGTTTTGGCCAGTTTGGGAGAGTGCAGAACATGCTGAGAGGAGAAAGAGTCAGAAAATGTGAAGGATCTAGAAAATCCATCTCACACCTTCCTCCCAAGTGGAAGCTTTCTTGTCCAGGTCTCCTTCAGAACAGGCCTGGTGGTTAGAAGTGTGGTGGAGCCACTGAAAAGATAAGTCCCTGTTGTGATCCTGGAGCTGCTGGTGGTTTATCCCGGGGTCTTTTCAACACAGACTTAACTTGAATTTCCAGGGTGCTGTTTTGGACAAAGCAGGCTCTCTACCTGCATTTGTAAAGATAAAGAATGAAACCAAACTCGAGATATTAAGCAGCTAGCTGTGTTTTCCTAGGTGCATTTTTACTTTGAAATGATGGGGATTGGATGACTTCTACATTCTTTTCAGCTTAAAAATGTCTGATTCTGTGATTCCTTAGGTTAGTTTTTTGCGTCACTCCATTTCCCTTCCCCCACAGCTGTGAACTTTGTTTCCTTTCGTTAGTTCCTTATTGTATTAAGCCTCCTAACTGTGTTTATTGTTTCACTTATGAGTCAAACCTTTCTCTCTGGAGTGTTGTAATATGCCCAGTGAGCTCTCTGAGATCAGTTTGGTTCCACCTGATAACATTTCCATTTTTATAACTCTCTCTTTATGTTTGAGGACTTAACTTTTGATAGTATATTCACATTAACACTTCTTTTCATACCTCTAATACCCTCCTTGACCTGTAACAATGTTTTGGTCTGTCCCAGAGATCTTTTTGCTTTCTAACTTTGCTAGCTGTTTTACAGCACAGGTGCCATTGCCCTTCCTGAAAGTTAGACAGTCACAACAGGTGCTTACGGAAGGGAACACGTTTGATCTTCTGCCTTGAATTCATATCTCAGCTTCCCCATTTACTAGTAGTGTAGCTTTAGACGAATTATTTAACTTCTCTGAGCTTTGGATTCCTTATTTGTTAAGTGAAGATGATCATACCTGTCTCATAGTGAGATAATATAAATAAAACATGACATGTCTAGAACATAGTAGGTGCTCATAAGTTGTGATTTCTTCATCTCTTATCCACCCATCACCCTTCCCCCTAACAAATCCTCCCCCTCCCCAGCTGTCACTGCATGGTCCCCTCCCTTCTGAGATCCAGATTGACCCCCCACTGGACAGACGTCTGTCCTCGGACCCTGTGTTTACAGGTATAATGCCCTTCCCTTCCTCTCTCCCATTGTTCCCCACCTTCCACCTACTGCATCTGAGAAGCAGAGTGCTCCTTGACCACCTCCCAGGCTAGAAACCAAATTGTTCTGCCAGGATTTTTCCTTCCCCTGACCTGTAGTAACAGTTCATTCTGTGAAGGCCTCAAGCTTGGATTCTTGTTACAGCAGGTCTATTACGGTTTTGCCTTTAAGGTGTGTCTCCTTGTCCCGGGAGGCGGGCCTTGCTCCTAAGGTGCAGCTCTGCTGAGGTTTCCAACTGGATATGTTTGTTGAACCTCCTAACTTGAAGGGACTTCACTTTCACTTTTCACTTTTATGCATTGGAGAAGGAAATGGCAACCCACTCCAGTGTTCTTGCCTGGAGAATCCCAGGGACGGGGGAGCCTGGTGGGCGGCTGTCTATGGGGTCGCACAGAGTCGGACACGACTGAAGCGACTTAGCAGCAGTAGCAGCAGCAGCAACTTGAAGGGACTCAGATTTTAAAGTCTGTCTCAACTCACAGAGAGTTTTGAGTGTCTGCTTGGCTCTTTGGCCTTCAGCTGCTGCTTTCTGCTGTGTTCACTAGTCACATCACTTGCATGCACAGTTCAGGATTTGAAGGGAATTTCTGTATAGACTTTGGGGCTGTCCTCTTTGCAGCTTCCTCTTTTTCAGGATTTCTTCCTTAATATCAAGTCACTTCAGAGTCCACGACCTTTGATTCTGCAGCCAAATAAGATCACCATTGGTTGCCTCTCAATTTTTGCTCTACTTCCCGCATGCTAAAACACTAGGGATTCCCTGGGGGTGGGGGTAATGGGGTATCAGATAAACAGGGATCTTACCTAGTTTTCTTCCCATGTTTTGAGTTGTATCCCCTCCAGTTTCTGGCTGTTTTTGCTGGCTTTCCAACACATAGTTGTTTTCAAAAATATCTTGTCCAGAGTTGCTGCTAGTTTTCAGTAGGGAAGTTCGTACAATGTGAGCTACTCTACCGTTACTAGACCAAAAGTCAGCACTAGGGTTTTATGCTTGCCAAGAACATAAACGGGCTCCCTGGTGGCTCAGACAGTGTAGAATCTGCCTGTAGTACAGGAGACCCAGGTTTGATCCCTAGGTTGGGAAGATCCCCTGGAGAAGGAAATGGCAACCCACTCCAGTATTCTTGCCTGGAGAATCCCATGGACAGAGGATCCTGTCGGGCCATAGTCCAGAGTTGCAAAGAGTTGGGTGCAACTGAGTGACTAACACTTAAGACCATGAATAGTTACAATGGGAAGGGGACCTAGTGCTTCAAATTCTATGTTAACTAGGTTAATTTAAGTGATACTAAGATACCTATATGAAGAACTCTTACAGAGAGAAATAGGAGGCTGAATTCAGATGCAAGTTAAGGCTAACGGTTCAAGGTTGGAGGGCTAGAACACAAAATCCTCTTATATTATTACTAGAAGGAACCTGACATTTCAGCAAGTCACTATTTTATACATGTGGGTAAATACCCATGATTAAGTTTGAAATCTATTTAGTGGATTGCAACTAGCATTTTTTGAAAAATAAAATAGAAGTGAATAGAAAATTTCAAGTACGTCTCATGTAGTAAAAGTATGCAGTACTTCTATATTACTTCTGTGAGTGTATACCTATACATACGTGGATTCCATAAATGCATGTGTGTATATACTGAACCACAGTGTAAAATGTGAGTCACAGTGTGGGGAAAAAAAAAAAAAAAAACTTAGATCCAAGCCACTCAGTTTTTAAATGGAGAGACAAAGCTCAGAGAAACTGAACCGTGTGGCCAGGAGATGTCTGGATGCCCAGACCAGTGCTTTTACTACAGCACCACAGTTGAAGCCAGAAGTGCAGGTTTAGGTTCATTTCGAATAAATGAACTTAGAAGAGCAGGAAAGTATTGTGTTAGGGGAGCCAGGGAGGAGGCTCCAAATGGAATGGGCTCAACTGTGTTGCATGCAGCAGAGAGATGAGAGGATGTGTTCTGAGGAAAGACTTTTCACTTGGTACATGAGGTAAGGAACAAGATGTATTACAGGGAGTTTGGGAGGGAAGTGGCAATGAGGGATATGCAGTCATCTCCTAGTATCTGTATCTGCGGGGGGGGGTTGGTTTCAACACCAACACCCTGCCCCACCCTCACACCCTTGCAGATACCAAAATCCACAGATACTCAAGTCACATATAAAATGACATAGTATTTGCAGGTAATCTATGCACGTCCTCCCATATATTTTAAATCATATACTTTAAATCATCTTAATTACTTATAATATCTGTGCTGTGCTATGCTTAGTTGCTTAGTTGTGTCTGACTCTTTGCAACCCCATGGACCCCTTCCAGGCTCCTCTGTCCATGGGGATTCTCCAGGCAAGAATATTGGAGTGGATTGCCATGCCCTCCTCCAGGGGATCTTCCCAACCCAGGAATTGAACCCAGTTCTCCTACATTGCAGGCGAATTCTTTACTGTCTGAGCCACTAGGTATCTCCCACTTACATTACCTCAGTTCAGTTCAGTTAAGTCGTTCAGTCGAGTCCAACTCTTTGTGACCCCATGGACTGCAGCACACCAGGCCTCCGTGTCCATCACCAACTCCCAGAGTTTTACCCAAACTCATGTCCATTGAGTTGGTGATGCCATCCAACCATCTCATCCTCTGTCGTCACCTACTCCTCCTGCCCTCAATCTTTCCCAGCATCAGGGTGTTTTCAAATGAGTCAGCTCTTCGCATCAGTCCTTCCAATGAACACCCAGGACTGATCTCCTTTAAGATTGACTGGTTTGATCCCCTGGCAGTCCAAGGGACTCTCGAGACTCTTTTCCAGCACCACAGTTGAAAAGCACCAATTCTTTGGCGGTCAGCCTTCTCTGTGGTCCATCTGTCACATCTGTACATGACTAATGGAAAAACCATAGCTTTGACTATACAGACCTTTGTCAGCAAAGTGATATCTCTGTTTTTTAATACACTGTCTAGATTTGTCATAGCTTTTCTTCCAAGGATCAGGCATCCTTTAATTTCATGGCTGCAGTCACTATCTGCAGTGATTTTGGAGTCCAAGAAAATAAAGTCTGTCACTGTTTCCAATTTTTTCCCATCTGTTTGTCATGAAGTAATGGGATCAGATGCTACAATCTTAGTTTTTTGAATGTTGAATTTTAAGCCAGCTTTTTCACTCTCCTCTTTCATTCATCAAGAGGCTCTTTAGTTCCTCTTTGCTTTCTACCATTCAGTTCAGTTCAGTTACTCAGTTGTCTCTGACTCTGCGACCCATGGACTGCAGCATGGCAGGCTTCCCTGTCCATCACCAGCTCCTAGAGTTTACTCAAACTCATGTCCATCGAGTTGGTGATGCCATCCAACCATCTCATCTTCTGTCATCCCCTTCTCCTCCTGCCTTTAATCTCTCCCAGTGAGTCAGTTCTTCGCATCAGGTGGCCAAAGTATTGGAGTTTCAGCTTCAGCATCAGTCCTTCCAATGAATATTTAAGACTGATTTCCTTTAAGATTGGCTGATTGGACCTCCTTGCAGTCCAAGGGACTCCCAAGAGTCTTCTCCAACACCACAATTCAGAAGCATCAATTCTTCAGCTCTCAGCTTTCTTTATAGTCCAACTCTGACACCCATACATGACTACTGGAAAAACCATAGCTTTGACTAGACAGAACTTTGTCGGTAAAGGGTGATATCATTTTCATATCTGAGGTTGCTGATATTTCTCCCGGCAATCTTGATTCCAGCTTGAGCTTCATCCAGCCCAGCATTTTGCATGTTGTATTCTGCACATAAGTTAAATAAGCAGGGTGACAACATACAGCCTTGATGTACTCCTTTTCCAATTTGGAACCAGCCTGTTGTTCCATGTCCAGTTCTAACTGTTTCTTCTTGACCTGTATACAGGTTTCTCAGGAGGCAGGTAAGGTGGTCTCGTATCCCCATCTCTTTAAGAATTTTCCAGTTTGTTGTGATCCACACTTTCAAAGGCTTTAGTGTAGTCAGTGAAGCAGAAATAGATGTTTTTCTGGAATTCTCTTGATTTTTCTATAATCTGCTGAATGTTGGCAATTTGATCTCTGGTTTCTCTGCTTTTTCTAGGTCTACCTTGTACATTTGAAAATTCTTGGTTCATGTACTGTTGAAGTCTAGCTTGAAAGATTTTGAGCATTACCTTGCTAGCATGTGAAATGAGTGCAATTGTGTGGTAGTTTGAACATCCTTTGGCCTTGCCCTTCTTATTTGTATGAAAACTGACATACATGGTAGTATTATCAGAAACAGGTGAGTTTAGATGTGTCAATATTTAGAGTAGTGCAACAGAGCCTGGCACATAGTAAATGCTAAATAAACATAATCTGCTACCATCATCATCAATTATATTTTTCCAACACATAGATCCCATATTCCCTTTGAATGTGATTACACAGGTGTTTATTAACTAGTTTTTGTACTTAGCACTGTACCAAGCATTGGGGTATGCCGGGAAGGATACCCCCCCATACCCCTCACCACCATAGACGTTTTTAGATAAGTTGAAAAAACAAAGTGTAAAAATATGAATAATTAAATAAAGTACAGAAGTGTCTAGCTTAAACAGTAAATACTATGGACAATCAAGAGGAAAAGCTCAGTTTTTACTTGAGTTAATGGAATAGACTTTAGGAAGATGCTTGAATTTTAACTAAAGCTTAAAGGAGTAGTGGGGTTGAGATAGGCAGAGAGAAACAAGGAGAACATTTCTGGTTGGAGAAAGTCTATGAGCAAAGATGCAAAGTTGTCGTGACAAAAAGGAATACAGTGTGGGAAAGAACTAGTGTATCGAAATCTTAGAAACCAAATGGGAGTTTGGACCAGAGCCTGAGGAAGAAGTCAGCTGGCCCTGCATGTGGTGATTCCCTCTCTGTGATCACTGACACTGTGATTGATGACTCCTCTGAGGACCAGAATGGCTGTGGAAAGGGTGGGCATCTGAGAACTCCAGCCTAGGGGATGCCCATGGCATGGGGCAGGAGAAGGGAACACTGTGGGGAGGGCTGAAGAAAACCGAAAGGCTTAGAGTAGGAGAGAATGGCCAACACTTTCAAATGCCCCAGGGAAGTCAAGGATGATTCCATGGATTTGTTGAGGTTATCGGTTGATGGAAATACAGTGATGACACAGAATTAATTAGGAAGAAATTAGATGGGGGAAGAGGTCTGGAAGGAGGTCTTCTTGCATGAAGACCACTCTTTCAAGACCTTTCACACACACAGTGAAATAGAGGTGAATGGGACTGAGGGGGGCACAGAGTTGACCAAGATTTCCTGTATTTACTTTTTAAAATCAGGCTGTACTGTCAGGCTGATTAAGATGGGTAGGTAGGAAGCAAAGAAGAGGGAAAGAGAAAATATGTGGAGGCGAAGGGAAATAAATACAGGGCCCTGCTTTGTCAAGGGTTGGAAAATCATTGAAGTTTTAGAGAAGGTAAGGCAGTCCTGCCTTCTGGGATTATGAGTTGGCATTCTTACGTGAGCCAGATGTCTGCTTTCTCCACGAACCGTTCAGTAGTCAGTCGTGTCCAACTCTTTGCTACCCCATGGACTTCAGCGTGCCAGGCTTCCCTGTCCATCACCAACTTCTAGAGTTTACTCAACCCACGAACCGTTACCTACATTATTTTTAGATAATATTTCATCAGCAATAAATGGGAATATTGGTCTGGGGAGATTCCATGCTTCTGTAAAAGTAAAAAGAAAACCAGGAAAGGCAAGAAATTGAGGTTGGATAGGAAGAGACAGTCTTCTTGGGCATCGTATTTCCTGCGGTCCTGAGGATGTTGAAGTGGGCATGGGGGGGCAGTGAATCCAATGGGCTCACTTGCAGTGCCATGGCAGGGCCAGCCTTCAGAGGAATTTTGGCCTGGGAGCTCAGAAACTTGACATTCCCACCCGTACACCACAGTTTTCCAATATTTCCTGAGAAACCAGAAAGTGCCCCAGGCTGTCAAGCAAGAGGGGTGTGGCAGTTCAGTGCATAGTCATTTCTGATGTGAAGAAACACATTTGTGTACCAGGCCCCACAGCAGGGGGCAGGGCTACATTCTAGGTCACAGAAGTCATTCCATGGTATCAGGAAAATCCTTTCTTCAAATCATAAGCTGAGAGGAGGCAAACAGATAAAACATATTTCATTTCATTGACTCTAAAACCCTCTGTTCTAAGACACTAAATAATTTTATGTAACATTAGAAAGGCTACTACTAATTCGAAGACTAATTAACATGCTATTTACTGAAAAATATATCTCCATTTCTGAGATGTTAAAATATGAAAAAATGTATATCTTAGAGTCTACCGAGATTTGGAAACGCTTCCACTTGCCATTGATCTAGAATTCCTCCTGTCCTTTCCTCAGTGATTTGAAGATCTAGAATTCAGTTTCCTCTGCTCTTCAGCCCCTACCTCTCAGGGGAATATTGAAACCTAACTTACCCTAACATCATAGTTGTGGCAGCTCAGTAGTTAAGGCAAACAAAAGTTAGGATATTTAATGATTTTTTAAAACTTGAGTAGTGTTTTCCGTCATAATCACAGCAGAGTAATACTTGTTTTTGTTGTTGTCTAGTCGCCAAGTCATGTCCAACTCTTTGCGACCCTATGGACTGTAGCCCACCAGGCTCCTCTGTCCCTGAGATTTCCTTGGCAAGAATACTGGAATGTTCTGCTATTTCCTTCTCCAGGGCATCTTCCTCACCAATCAGGGACTGAACTGAGCAACCAGGGAAGCCCAGAGCAGTACCTAGGGTAAATAATAATACTTGCTGTCATCTATTAAGTGCTGGTTGCTGTGCTGATTAGTGCAGATAAGGTACATTAGACTCTTACGTTAATGCTTAGTGTATAATAAATACTCAATGAATGTTTGCTATCCAATGAAATATACTCTGTTTGAGGGCACAGAACGTGTACATCAAAAGATATATAGTATTATTTTGTGTTGTTACTCAAGAAGTGAAGTTTAGAGTAAAGGGTAATCCGAAGACTAAAGAAGCCTTCATCTGGCTGGGCTTAAAGGACAGTAGTTGACCTGAAAGGCACAGAGACAAGCTGGGCTTGTTAGGTTCAAGGAATAATAAAGAAACAAATATTTAAAGTATGTTGTGCTAGGTTCCGTAACAGCAGCCTGTGCATGGGCCTCTAGGCTTGCAGATAGGAAGTGACTAACTTCTCAGGTTAGTCACTGACACACGAAGCCACACGCCTTGTGGAGCTGGTTGGAGAGTAGTGTTAGTTATATCAGACCAAGAGGAGTAAGTGAAGAAACAGTAGGAAAGTACAGAAGATTTTGGAGCCCGGAAGTAACCAGAGAGGACCAGTGCTTTTGTTACGTACCAGGAAACAACAACCCAGAGAGGCTGTGTAGGATAAAGAGTCAGGATAAAGTGAGGGCTAGATTCTGGGTCTTTTGACTTGTAGTCTGAGTGCCTTACTCCCTATGCCTGCTGCTTTCTCAGGATCTAGAAGCAGCTCCACGTATGTCCCTGGAAATGAAAGCCAAAGGAGATATGGGGAAATAGAGTCACTGTTGGGGTGCCAAGAGCTCATTTTAGCCTGTACAGGATGAATGACTGGGGTCCAGGGCAAACCCAGTTTAGGTTCCCTCATATTGAGGTTTTGTTTTATTCCCCCGAAGTTTCGGCTAGAAAATAAGATCGTACTGACTGATATCCTAGGGCCTAGTCAGATTTTACTGTGAAAATATTGGATCACACTTGGAAAAAACCCTTATTTTGAAAGACTGGGTTCACTCCTCTAAATTAACGTAGTAAAATACACAGTGCTTAAGTTCATTTTAATTGTTTTGTTTCATGAATTTATGTCTAAGACCACCTACTTTCTCCCTGCTTTGTTTGCTGTGTTTGAGTATCAGATGAAATGACTCGTCTGAAACAGAAGAAAGCTGTGGAGGGCTTTCCAACTTTCTATACTTTGCCCCATCTCGGAGTACTCTGCTTCGTAGCTTTCTATTCAATATTCATATTTTTTGTTATTAAAACTTTGTGCAGAATTATAACTCAGATCAGCTAGTTTTTGTTTTGTTTTGTGCGCAGTCTTAAAAGATCCATAAAGTGTTATGAGAACAAGTGGAAAGGAGTAAAAGTAAACTACCTAATAGAAGCAGAAGGAGGTCTGGGCTTTACAGAGTAGGACAAAATAACCGGAGGGTCCTGTTAATGAGCAACATTTGAGACTTCACTGTAGTGTTATTAATTATCAAAAATGGAAATACGATGTAGGAAACAGCCACCCTCACATTGAAAAATCACGTAACCCAGAACAGGCCTTGACATTTGATGGAAAGCCCCAGCTAGAGAGGCTAGTTTTGAATCGTAATAGCTGTGTGGTGTCAGGCAAGTCATCTCATTGTCTAGTGCCTTCATTTAGAGCAATTATACCTTCCCTCAAGAGACCTGGTAAAGAAAACATCAGATGTATGTCTGTTTAGAAAATAAAGTTTTTGTGTAAAGTTTTGTTGGCTGACTGTAATCAAAATTTGCTTATTAAACAGTAAAGGTTTATTTCTTCTTCTTCTTCTTTTTTTTTTTTTTTTTTACAAAAACTATCTTTGCCTTCTTGATTATTTCACTTCTGCTGCCTAAAGATTTGACAGTAATAATAACTTCATAGTTTAAAGCACATCTCTCTCGGATTCGGTATGTGTTAAAAAATGGTGTTTCAAAGAATCTAATATTAATTTCGCTGTCGTGGCAGCGTCAGAAGTTGCAGACTCTTGTACTCTGGGCCCTTGACTCTTGTGTGCTCTTCTAAAGGATTGGGTAGGCTCTGGTAGAAGAAGCAAGAGGTGGGAAGCTTTGAGCTGGGTTTTCCGAGGTGGAAACCCTCCCAGCAGGGATTGTACTGGAGGCTACTTGCCAAAATAGGCAGGGCAGTCACTGAGCAAAAGGCTCAGGGAAGAGTTTTTTTAGTTACTGTTGAGATTGAGGACCAAAATATAATAGATTCCTCCCTGAGGTGTGGGGATCGGAAAGAGTCTATGAGTCGTGCAGAAAAGCCAGGGACCACAATGCTGAAAGTTTAAGGTTGGCGGGATAAGCCTTCTCCAAATATTCGTAAGTAGGTGCTGAAGGAAAAGAAGTGGTGGGGGCTGGGTGGGCTGGCTGGAGTGATGTGGGCACATGGAAAACCAGGATTTATGATTCTTCCACTAGGCCTGCTGGGAATATAAGCAGAACAAAAGTCGCTTCCTTTTGGAGTTTTCTAGACAGATTGCTCAGCAGGAGGGGGTTTTGCTTTTCATATTAGACTAGCAAATTGTTGTTTCATCAATGTTTTGTTACCGATTTTCTTCAGCAGTTTAAAAGTATTAGAAAAGAAATCTCAGATTATTAAAAAGTGAAGAAAATTTGAAAAGGATTAACAGTAATTAAGAGAGGACTGAATAGTAGAATTTTGTTTCATAGCAAGTGTTCTTTTTTCCGCATTATTGTTCTTTGTTGTATCAATACTGAATGTTCACTAGAGTAAAAATAGAAAATACAATAAGTTGAAAGAAAGGAAAAAATATCAGAATTCCTGTCCCCTTCAAGACTTTTCATTTTCAGATATATGCATTGAAAATATTTTCCCCCTTTTAACAAAATGGCAGTTCTTTCACAAACTCTTTTGTAGCCTTTTTCCATTTAGCAATGCACAGTAGACAGTTTTCTGTATTAACGAATATAAATCTGTATCTAAATGGTTGTCATAGTACAGTATTGATATTATGCAGATATGTCCTAATTTATTTAACAGGCCCCTTTGGGGAGAAATTTTTGTTATTTCTAAATTTTCTTCATGCATTGATAAAGATCCCTTCACTTGCACATGATTTCTGCCATAAATTATCTGGAATACTATTGACTATGTATTTGGCTTCCCTAGTGGCTCAGACGATAAAGAATTTGCCTGCAGTGCAGGAGACCTAGGTTGGCTCAGACGGTAAAGAATTTGCCTGCAGTGCAGGAGACCTTGGTTCAATCCCTGGGTTGAGAAGATCCCCTGGAGAGGGAAAAGTCTACCCACTCCAGTATTCTGGCCTGGAGAATCCCGTGGACAGAGGAGCCTGGTGGGCACAGTCCATGGGATCACAAAGAGTTGGGACGTGACTGAGGGACTAAGCCAACAACAAATTGAATATTTACTGGGTGTAACACTGCTAGATTTGATTCTCTCTGAGGAATTATTTGCATTACACTGAGTAGGATTTTTTTTAATTAATTTATTTTTGGCTGCACTGGATCTTCATTGCTTCATGGGCTTTCTCTAGTTGCGGTGAGCTCTTCATTGAATGCTTCTTTGACTGCTGCTCTTCATTGAAGTGCTTGGGCTTCTCTTTGCTGTGGTTTCTCTTGTTGCAGAGCACAGGCTCAAGGCACATGGGCTTAGTTGCTCCACACGTGAAATCTTCCCAGATCAGGGATCGAACGCATGTCCCCTTCATTGGCAGGCAGATTCTTATCTCCTCTGCCACCAGGGAAGTCCCCTGAGTAGGGTTTTACAGATGTAATGATATGGACATACATATAGTATACATGCTTAAATATGTCATTGTTCACAGTTGAAATGGGTGGGTGGGTGACCTGTGGCTATACAGAAAGTTAAGTGTGCTTTAAAAATCACGATTTTGTCATTAGCTACCAGGCAGTCACTAAAACCCACAAGTAGATTTCCAGGCCACAGTTGCCAAGATTTGCCTGCCCGGAAAAAGCGCTAGAGGCAGAGTAGCAATTGTAGGCTCTGAAGCCAGTGTGGGCTCTCATCTTCCACATACTGGGCCAGTTACAAATTTCTCTTCATGAATCAGTAAGATGGGGACGATATGAGGATTAAATAAACCAGTATTTGTAAAGTGCCTGAACAATGCTTGACATGCAGAGTAAATGTCATATAAATATTTGTTAAAATTTAAAGCCAAAAAGAGCTCCATTTGATGGTGGAAGGAAGCAGGAACCCTGGAGTTAGGCAATGGTGCCATCCTTCTCGCAGAACTTGATCAGAAGTTCTTCTCTCAGATTGCTTAAAATTTCACCCATAGAGATGAATCTTGGCTAGCATGACAGCTTATCTTAAATTACTGGTAGTACATTACTAGATTCTTAGGAAATTAAAAGGTACTGGTTGAGCTCAAGTCTCCATCCCCAATCCAAGTTCCCTGTCCGAGGAGTTTAGTGTGTTCTCCCCGATACCTTTTTCTGTGGACTTACATATTATATGTGTGTATATGGAAATATGTAGAGGTTTTTGCATGTTTCTCACCTTTTTCTTTCTCCCTCTCCATCTCTTTTTAAAAACAGAAGTGGCATGTTCTGCAACTTTCTTTTCCACACTTCCTTTTAAAGTGTAAATGTTAGCAGTTCTTGCTGTCCTGGGACCAGCTAGGTGAGACCTGCATTCTGATGGCTTTAGGATAAGGTACCTAGAAGTAGCAGGACGCTGGGGAAAGTGAGGGCTGTGCGGGGCCTGGGGAGGAACTGCAGAACAAGAGGTCCTGAGAACGGAAAGGTAGACAAATGCTGCCCTCTTTACGTCTTTGCCTCTTATCGTAAGACTTCTTCCCTGAAAAGAGGATCCCAAAACAACACATTAAAAGGGGCAGGAAAAGGAGATAACACTCTTGATTTAAAAACTCCTGAAGTGAAATTGTGGCAGTTTTAGGACGAAGAAAGAAAAGCTAAGAGGGAAAAGGGGTTGAGTCAGAGCAGAGCTGGGCCCTCTCTTCTGCGTCTCAGTCCAGGAAGCAGAGGATTCCAGCTCCATCCTTTAGAACAGGCCCTGTTGTGATAGCCTGGGGGACTCGGAACGATTCATATGTAAATATGGGAAAGCCTGGGGGAAATGCCTACCCTATTCAAAGGATTTTAGGGGGTTGTGGAGCATTCCGGAGCGCTGGGAAGATTCTATTCTGCCAGCCTGGCCTTGGACCTATGGGAACTCTTGCACCAGCATTTTGGTGCTGCAGGTATGTCCAGGGTTGCTGGAACCCGCACAAAAGCAGGTAAAACAGTTGGCCGCCTCGTTCAAGTGCTGCTTGGAACCTCGCCAGGAGTTGAGAGATTTTCCCCAGCAAAGAGCCAGCTTTCCGAGGCAAGGGAAGACTGAGTGGCTGTTCTCTTTAAGTCTGCTTTGGAATGTGGTGGGTAGAGTTGTGGGAGGCTGCTGGTTAACAGCATCGCTTCCTAGGAACTCTTCAGAATGAGCCTGGGACTGTGCACTAACCTCAGGGCATGGGGATGACTTGGGATTTTGCGGGGGGCGGTGGGGGGAGTTAATGAGACAAAAAGAAAAAACAAAACAAAACAGAACACCCATCCCTATTGGTTTTATCACAGTCATAAGTTTGTGTTGCCAGCTCCTTAACACCTCCAGGGCTGCCCTAGGAGGAAAGTGGGACTGGTCTGCACGTTTTGTTGTTAGCTGGTGCTGCTAGGCCTCAGTTTCCTCTGGAGTGCTTCCCCGTCCCCAGACTTCATTGTTCTTACAGAAAAGTGGGATTTTATGGGCCCGGAACCATTTCTTCTTGGTGCATTTTACCTTAGTGCAGATGGCGTCTTCTGGCCCATTGTGGGAAAAGGACTAGTTTGTGTTGAGTAAATTACTTATTTAATTTGCTCAGCAGTTCTGCAAATGAGGATGTTGAGGCCCAGAGGTGAAAATGGACTTTGGCAAGGCTCCCCAGTTAAATAATGGGGGAGTGTGAGTTTCACTGGCTCGCGGGGGAGGGGGGCTCTCTCTCACTTGTTATTCAGTTTCTCTGTCGTGTCTGACCCTTTGTGACCCCATGGACTGCAGCACGCCAGGCTTCCCTGTCCTTCACCACCTCCCAGAGCTTGCTCAAACTCATGTCCATTGAATCAATGATGCCATCCAGCCATCTCCTACTCTCTTGTCCCCTTCTCCTCCTGCCTTCAATCTTTCCCAGCATCAGGGTCTTTTCTAATGAGTTGGCTCTTCACATCAGGTGGCCAAGGTATTGGAGTTTCAGCTTCAGCATCGGTCCTTCCAAGGAATATTCAGGGTTGATTTCCTTTAGGACTGACTGGTTGGATCTCCTTGCAGTCCAAGGGACTCTCAAGAGTCTTTTCCAACACCACAGTTCAAAAGCATCAGTTCTTGGGCACTCAACCTTCTTTATGGTCCAACTTTCACATCCATACATGACTACTGGAAATACCATAGCTTTGGCTATAGGCAAAGTAATTGTAGATCTTTTTTTCCCCCTTAGTGTGTTTGGAATAATGGAATAACAGTTTTACTTTTGGAGCCATTTCAAGCCAGATGTTCCAAGTCGGACCTGATCTTTGAGTGTTAATGTGTATGTGGAGCCTGAAGGTGACCCGCATCTTCAGAAGCGCCTAGCATTTTGTCAGGGGTGAAGTGAAAGTCACTCAGTCGTGTTCGACTCTTTGCGACCCCATGGACTTCTGCATGGAATTCTCCAGTCCAGAATACTGGAGTGGGTAGCCTTTCCCTTCTTCAGGGGATCTTCCCAACCCAGGGATCGAACTGAGGTCTCCCGAATTTCAGGCAAATTCTTTACCATCTGAACCACCAGGGGGAGGTGCCCAGGAAACCACAAATTAGCAAAAACATCCCACAGGGATGTTTCCTTTTTGTGTTTTAAAGTCTTTTCAACAGTTTATAAATCCACCTATAGGGGGAAAAAGTGGCTTTGTGGTATTTTAAAAGAATTGTTACCATTTCTTTCTGTTTTTAAATATACATAAAAATCTGAGTCTCAGTGTAGGTTGCTGGGTTCAAATTGATGAGTGCTCTGGCATCTTCTGCTTTCATGTATTATAATAGAACTTTGATTCCTGGGAGATAATAGCTTCAGGGGAATTTTTAATATTCAAGGCAAATAAGCCCTGACCTTTCTAGTTGAAATTCCAGGGTAGGGAGGAAGAATGGTGCAGGATTAAGTGGATTTAATTCAGGATTTGGATTTAAATATATTTAGATTGAAATCCCAGAACTGCTGTTTATTCACTACAGAGGCTGGAACAAATTGGTCAGTCTCTCAAAGCCTAGGTTTTCTTATCTGTTAAATGGGAATAATACTACTACTTCAGAGTTTTGGTGTGAATATTAAATGAGTACAGAGACATAACATATAAAGCGCCTGACATGTGGTAGGAATTCAGTAAGTGTCCCTTTTCAGAGCTTTTTAGTCCTGTGTTGAAAATAAATTTCTCTGCTCAACTTGCTGCTTCTGGCAACTGTATATGGGGCTGAAATTCCATAGGTTTAAAATTGTAAATAAAATTAAAAATAAGGCAATTGAAAATTTTATGTAGACTACAATTAATTTAGTCATCATTTAACACTCTGAAGTAAGATTTGAAATTCTGTCATTCATTCTATCCAAAAAAGTAGTTCCAGAAAGAAAATTTCTAATTTTGTCTTCTTAAATTTTATCTTGAATAGTATCAAATTTATAGAAAATTGCAGTGGTATACAGATCTTTATTTGTATTTGCCGATATTTAACATTTTGCCATGTTTTGTTTTCATTCTCTCACTTTCTCTACCCGCACCCACACCCACACATGCACTTCTTTTCTTTACTATTTGAGACTAAGTTGCATATATTGTGCTCCTTGGTAAGCACCAGTGTATTATATGGATATTTTCATACATGACCATAATACATGTGCCATTTCAGGAATTTTAATTAAATTTTTTCATACAGTTTTAAACATTATTTTCTATTTACAGTTACTACCAAATATTGAACACATTCCCTGTGTTGTGCAGTACATCCTTGAGCCTATCCTATACCCAATAGTTTGTACTTCCTATTCTCCTATCCTTACTTCACACCTCTCTGCCCACACTGGTAACCATTAGTTTGTTCTCTATATTTGTGAGTCTGCTTCTTTGTTATAATCACTTCTGCTGCTGCTGCTGCTAAGTCGCTTCAGTCGTGTCCGACTCTATGCGACCCCATAGACGGCAGCCCATCTGGGATTCTCCAGGCAAGAACACTGGAGTGGGTTGCCATTTCCTTCTCCAATCATGAAAGTGAAAAGTGAAAGTGAAGTCGCTCAGTCGTGTCCGACACTAGCAACCCCATGGACTGCAGCCTACCAGGCTCCTCTGTCCATGGGATTTTCCAGGCAAAAGTACTGGAGTGGGGTGCCACTGCCTTCTCCGTGTTACAATCACTAGTTTGTTGTATTGTTCAGATTCCATCATATGGTATTTGCCTTTGTCTCACTTACTTCATTAGCATAATGCCCTCCAAGTCCATCCATATTGCTGCAAATGGCAAATTTAGTCCTTTTTTACCGCTAAGTAGTATTCCATTGTGTATATATGTGTATGTATACCACATCTTCTTTATCCATTCATCTGTTGATGGAAACTTAGCTATCTTCCATGTCTTGGCTATGGTATATAATGCTGCTATGCTTTATTCCTGGGGTGCATGTATCTTTTTGAATTAGTGTTTGTTTGTTTGTTTGTTTTCCCCAGATATATACCCAGGAGTGGAATTGCTGGGTCATATGGTGGTTTTATTTTTAGTTTTCTGAGAAACGTCCATACTCTATTCCATAGTGACTGCACCAATTTACACTTCTACCAACAGTATAGGAGGGTTCCCTTTTTTCCACATCCTTGTCAACGGGTGTTAATTTCTGTTCTTTTCAATGATGGCCATTATGACAAGTGTGAGGTGATCCCTCGTTGTGGTTTTGATTTGTGTTTCCTTTATGGTTAGAGATGTTGAGCATATTTTCCCATGGCTGTTGGCCATCTGCATTTCCTCTCTGGGAAAATGTCTATTCAGTTCTGCCCATTTTTAAATTGGGTTTTTGTTTTTTTTTAATTGAGTTGTAGGAGCTATTTATATGTGTTGGATATTAATCCCTTTGGTCATATCATTTGCAAATATTTTCTCCTTTCAATATATTTTCTTTTCATTTTGTCAGTGATTTCCTCTGCTGTGCAAAAGCTATTTGTTGTATTTGTTTACTTTTGCTTTTATTTACTTTAGGAGCCAGATCCAAAAATATATTGCTGCACTTTGTATCAAAGGGTGTTCTGCCTGTTTTCCTCTAAGAGTTTTATAGTATCTGATCTTATATTTAGATGTTTAATTCATTTTGAGTTACTTTTGCATAGAATGTGAGAGAATGTTCGAATTCCCTTCTTTTGCATGTAGCTCTCCATTTCAGGAAAATTTTAATTGGTTTACTCATGTATCCAATCTACAGTCTATACTGTATTCCAGTTTCATCAGTTTGTCCTATTAATGTCCTTTGTAACATTTTTTCCCTGAGATCAGGATTCAGTTCAGGATCACACATTGCCTTTACTTGTCATCTCTTCAGTTATCTTTAACTGGGGATTTGTCCTCAGGCTTCCTTTGTCTTTTATGACATAACGTTTTGAAGGTTACAGATCCCTATGTTTGTGTGACGCTTCTTCAAGATTCCTTTCAGATTATGCTTTTTGGCTGGAATACCACAGAAGGGATAGTGTGCTGTTTCTAGACCTGACACTCGGAAGCACGTGATGTCGTTGCCTTAATTGGTAGTGTTAATTTTGATTAGTAGGTTTCGGTGTTACCCATTTCTCAACTGTAGAGTCACTGTTTCATTTTTGGAATAAGTATAGTAACTAGTTCAAAACTATGCAGATATCCTGATCATCATCAAAACCCTATCACTAACACCGAAATCATCCATTGATGGTTTGTGCCTGAACTAAATTTTATTTTGATGGCTGCAAAATACGAATTTTTTTTTCTAATTCTGTTATTTCTTATATATGTATATATATACTTTTATTTATTTCTGTATGGCTGTGCTGGGTCTTCATTACCTTGTGAAGGCTTTCTCTGGTTGGGGTGAGCAGGGGCTGTTTGCTGTGATGTGCAGGCTTCTCATTGTGATGGCTTCTCTCGTGGAGCTTAGGCTTTAGGCACCCAGGTTTCAGTAGGGCAGCACTCGGGCTTGGTAGTTGGGGCTAGCTCCTCTAGAGCACAACCTCAGTAGTTGTGGTACACAGGCTTAGTTGCTTGGTGGCATGTGGGATCTTCCCAGACCAAGGATTGAACCCACGTCCCCTGCATTGTCAGGCGGACTTTAGTGCACCACCGGGAAGTCCTCTTCTGTATCTATTAGCTGACATTCTACCATAAGAAAGAGCATTTCTCTTCTCCCCTGTTTATTTATGTACGTATATATTATTGATGAGAGTTCATGGGTTCTTATTTTAGTCAACAGATTACAATTCATTGCTGTGCTTATTTATTTTGATCCTCGAATTGTACAGATTTGGCCAGTGGGAGCCCCTTCAATTTGGTTCCATGCCCTTTCAACACAGTCCCATCATTTTCTTCAGCATATCCTTATTTTCTGCCGTAAGATGTTTCAAACTCATCTACCTTTGCCTTGCCTTGGAAAGAGCCATTTCTCCAAAGAACTCTGGTTCCTTCTACTGGAGAATGGGTTTTAGAAACCAGAATCTGAGTTAACACTTTTTAAACATTGGAATTCCTAAATTCTTAGTGAAGGGGCAATGGGGAAGGATTTTGGAGACTAAAATCTGCTGTGAAAGCTTAGTTTTCCATAAGTTTAATAGTTTGAACACTTGTGTTTTCACTTCTTAGATCTGAGTAAAAATATTCTTGTAATCCCACTCAGATTTGCTAGTATGTTTACTTACCAAAGTCGTCATTTTTTAAAGTGGATCTTAAGGAATTTGAAATAAACAGCAGAGATTGCTTCACTGTTGAAATTTTCTCAGTTGTTTATTTTAGCATTTAACATCTATTTGAAATAAATGCCATCTCATTTTATATATAAGATAATAGATCTCTCATCATATATATATCTAAGTAAAGGTATTTGTAAAAGCTAATGACAAAATGTGCATTTGTTTTCAGTTTTAGATCATGTAGTGTGACTGCAGAGGTTTTTTTTTTTAATTGAAAATACTGTTAAAGAACTTCATATTTATAGGTCATTTGTATCTTCCAGGACATTTGAAGTAACAGAACTTGCTTGTGAGTCTTCATTATTGTTTTCATAGGGAAAAAGAAAGTGAAAGTCGTTCAGTCGTATCTGACTCTTTGTGATGACATGGACTATACAGTCCATGGAGTTCTCCAGGCCAGAATACTGGAGTGGGTAGCCTTTCCCCCTCTCCAGGGGATCTTCCCAACCCAGGAATCGAACCCAGGTCTCCCTCACTGCAGGAGGATTCTTTACCAGCTGAGCCACAAGGGAAGCCCAAGAATACTGGAGTGGGTAGCCCTTCCTCCTCTCCAGGGGATCTTCCCAACCCAGGAATCGAACCGGAGTCTCCTGCATTGCAGGTGGATTCTTTACCAACTAAGCTATCAGGGAAGCCTAGACAATTCTTAAATATTTTATTATATACTACTATGCCAAAGCCTTTGACTGTGTGGATCACAATAAACTGTGGAAAATTCTGAAAGAGATGGGAATACCAGACCACCTGACCGGCCTCTTGAGAAATTTGTATGCAGGTCAGGAAGCAACAGTTAGAACTGGACATGGAACAACAGACTGGTTCCAAATAGGAAAAGGAGTTCATCAAGGCTGTATATTGTCACCCTGCTTATTTAACTTCTATGCAGAGTACATCATGAGAAACTCTGTGCTGGAAGAAGCACAAGCTGGAAACAAGATTGCCGGGAGAAATATCAATAACCTCAGATATGCAGATGACACCACCCTTATGGCAGAAAGTGAAGAAGAACTAAAAAGCCTCTTGATGAAAGTGAAAGAGGAGAGTGAAAAAGTTGGCTTAAAGCTCAACATTCAGAAAACGAATATCATGGCATCTGGTCCCATCACTTCATGGGAAATAGATGGGGAAACAGTGGAAATAGTGTCAGACTTTATTTTTCTGGGCTCCAAAATCACCGCAGATGGTGACTGCAGCCATGAAATTAAAAGACGCTTACTCCTTGGAAGGAAAGTTATGACCAACCTAGATAGCATATTGAAAAGCAGAGACATCACTTTGCCAACAAAGGTCCATCTAGTCAAGGCTGTGGTTTTTCCAGTAGTCATGTATGGATGTGAGAGTTGGACTGCAGAAGGCTGAGCGCGGAAGAATTGATGCTTTTGAATTGTGGTGTTGGAGAAGACTCTTGAGAGTCCCTTGGACTGCAAGGAGATCCAACCAGTCCATTCTAAAGGAGATCAGTCCTGGGTGTTCATTGGAAGGACTGATGCTAAAGCTGAAACTCCATACTTTGGCCACCTCATGTGAAGAGTTGACTCATTGGAAAAGACTCTGATGCTGGGAGGGATTGGGGGCAGGAAGAGAAGGGGACGACAGAGGATGAGATGGCTGGATGGCATCACCAACTTGATGGACTTGAGTTTGAGTGAACTCCGGGAGTTAGTGATGGACAGGGAGGCCTGGCGTGCTGCGATTCATGGGGTCGCAAAGAGTCGGACACGACTGAGCGACTGAACTGAACTGAACTGAATGTTAATCTGCCATCACAGTAATTGGGTTAAGGTGGGCCACGCAGTCACCCAGATCTCAGACAGATAATTCCCACCTAGTTCTTGTTTTCCCTTTAGCTGGCATTGTTATGTTTCCATAATACTCTCTTTAACATGTGCTAGTATATCAGTGTTTATAACTTCCAGCTTGGTATCTCTGCTGCTAAGTTCCTGAAACAGGTTTTAAACCTAAGTGAAAGCAGTTCTTTATAAGAACAGCACCTCCTTCAGCCTCTTTTGCAAAGTGGCTGTGGCCACTGGTTTGTCCTCATAAAATGGGCCAGCTGCTTGTTTTTAGGACAGATTCTAGAAATGGTATCTCACGGATGGGAGAAGTTCTGTCTCCAAGCTTGCTCAGCTCTTCATATTTGTGATTAGAATGGACTTGGGGATCAGGTTTCCTGATGGTCAACAATCATGAGACCTTCGGTTGTGCTCTTTTCAACTCAAAAAGAATATGTTCTTTTCAACTCAAACTGTTGCAGAGGCCTGCTTTCATAGCTGCTGACCCGTTCTCTTTTTCCTTCTAGAAATGACGCTTCTCTCCTCCCAGTCTTCATCACTGATGGCCCCTTCTGGTTCTGTGTCCACTGAAAACCCAGAGCAAAGGATGCTAGAGAAGAGAGCCAAGGTGATAGAGGAACTTCTTCAGACGGAAAGAGACTACATCCGGGATCTGGAGATGTGTATTGAGCGGATCATGTTTCCCCTGCAACAGGCACAGGTGGGAACTAGTGGAGTGAGCTTTGCCATGAACATGGTTCTCCAGGCCTAAGGCTTAGGGTACGGGAGCTTTCACCACAAAGATTTATTGGGTTTGAAATAAAGGTTGTGACTGCGGCTCTTAATTCAAGGGCCCCAGTTGACACGTGTCATCAGCTTAAGCCTTCCCCATCCTGTCACTTATCAAGTCCGTTATTAACTTACTAACTTAAGTTACTGCAATAACTCCTAGGACATTTCCTGTTTCTGTGGTGAAAACAGTTCCAGTGAGTCTAGAGTTACCACTTTACACTTTACTGGGAAGCTTTGCAGTAATATTAATATATTGAAGTCTGGTGATGGTTTACCTGTCTGTAGCATCTGATTTACAGGTTTATTCCAGAAACTCTTACTAATATGTGTATGCTAGACACTCTCTTAAATGCTGGGGATGAGGCAGGGGGGAAGGTTAACGGTATCCTGGGGATTTACAGTCCGTCCTGTTGCTTGTTACTTGACCGCCTGGGCTCAGCTTGGGTATGGACTCCTGGAACAGTCACTCATAAGAATTCTAGGAAGTGGATGGTGCCATCAGGTTTTGGGTCCTGGGTGGAATTTCTGTCTCAGTATAATAATTGTACAATTATTATACAGTTAACAGAAATTGGTTCTACAGTCATTTCACTATGTTAATGGGGATGGGGGAGCAGAAAGTAGTTGGATCAAGGACAAAAGGTGGCACTGAAGGTGATGTCAGATGTTCCCATTCTGGAAACCTCATGAGAGTGGTGAAGATGACCTTGAGGGATTTTTGTATCATCCTTGAAGAGATGTTCCTAATGTGAATGATATGCTATTAATTTTGTTTCTATGCATCTTTGTTTTGTTTTCCTTTCTCAGATACCAAACATTGATTTTGAGGGACTTTTTGGAAATATGCAGATGGTGATTAAGGTCTCAAAACAATTATTGACTGATCTGGAAATCAGCGATAACATAGGTATGAGCCCCTGCTGTTATTTCAGAAACAGGTTTTTTTTTTTTTCTTTTCTTTTGTAGGAGACAGAGGAGAAGAGCACTGGTATTTAATAGTTTTACTAGGAGAATGAAGTTTTAGTTACTTAGTTCCAAGGTTATTTGGTCTACTTTGTGGTGATATAGGATGCTTGCAATAGAAGAAATTTTTATTGTTACATGGTGTGATATTTTTCAGATTGACAGTTGCAGTCTTTTAGTGGGTCATGAAATCATTTTAGGACCCGGTAACTCAGTGGGTTTATCTTACAGCTAAGGAACCAATCACATTTAGATAAACCCCAGTATTATAGTATTGCTGGCAGATTCGTCCAACTTTGTGCAGGAAGAAGACATTGTCTTTGTTATTCTGGTCAGGAACAAACCTGCCATCTCTCCAGGAAGGGGAATCTGTCTCTATCCTCCAAGGCTTTCTGTTATACAAACATCCTTGGAAATCTAATCTGGAATAAGAGCTGTCCCAAATCATGTAGAAGTACCATGGAGAATTGATTTTCAAAAGGTTGCCTTTATCTTTACTCTTATTAATAAAGAAATCTACTGAACGATTTCTTTAAAAAAATTAATACCCAGTATATATATATTTCCAATAAAATAGAAAATATCAGAATGCACTGTAAATAATAACTACAGTTTTTGAAATTTTTATTTCAGTTCTACATATATGTCCACTGAGTCATGATTTAAAATGTGTTTATTCACATGGGTCATTGTCAAAAACGTTTGGAAAACAATTATCTATTTCTTATAAACAAGGGAATTGTGTTAGTTATCTATTGCCGTGAAACAAATTATACTAAAATTTAGTGCCTTAAAACAGAAGCAGGTCACATTTCCTTTGGTTCAGGAATCTGGGAGTGGCTTAGGTAGGTGATTCTGGCTCTGGGTCTCTCATGAGGTTGGAGTCAAGCTGTTATCTGGGCCGCCAGCGTCTGGGGCTCAATCAAGGATCTGGTCCCACAGGTTCACTCAGACCATCAGTCCTCAGTTCCTTGCCATGTAGGCCTCTTCACTTTCATGACAGTGGCAGCTAGCTTTCCCCAAACTGTGTGATCCAAGAGAGAGAGGAGGCTTGAGATGGGAGCCAGTGTCTTCTATAACCTGGTCTCAGATGTGACACACCATCGCTTCTGCTGTATTTTACTTGTCATACAGACCAGCTCTGGTACCATGTGGGAGGGGACTTCCTATCACTTTGGTATTTTATTAGAATCAAAGTGACAGGATGCTACCACAGTTCTAGCCATCCCACTACACACACCACAACATCCAACAGAAGGAAAAAGTGATCCTGTGTCATTTAAGGGTAAGCGGACCTTTCCAGAGTCCCCTCACTGGAATTCTCTGTTTTTCATTGGCCAGAACTGGTCGCATGCCTATGCCTACGTAAATCACTAGAGAGGGGAATGGGCTCATGATGTTGACTTAAGCTAGGTGGTGTTGACCTGACTCATCAGGGAGAGAAGTGGATATAAGAATAGTCGGGGCTCTGCCCTCCTGCAGAAGGGGGTGGTGGCTGTGGAATGGTAGGTGATAGTGCAGCTTGGTTAATGTTTCTCCAGGGTTTATAGTACTCCACACACCCTTTCAAGGTACATCAAGCTTGACTGCACTTGTTCCCTACAACAGCCCTGTGAGGTTAACCTGCTATTAATCTTAGTTTACAGATGAGGAAACTGAGACTTGCGCAGGAGAGTAATTTGCCCAGGGTCACATGGCTAGTACTCTGTTATTAGGTCTTTGCTGTGGTCTCTGCATATGCTGTTAGCCTCTGTACAGAACAGCTGCTTATGTATTACTAGTACTTTATGGAATGGCAAGAGAAACTGAAGCCTGGGATCCTGCTCTCAGCCTCACTGTAGAGGCCAGAGGTCAGGAAAGTTGAGGAAGGAGACACACACGTTGACCGGAGGAAGCCATGGTGACCCCATTTTTATAGAATGATATTATTACCTGTATATTATGACAAGAATAAAAGAAGAAATGAAAACAGAATATCCATAATCTCACCCCATACGATTTTAGCCATTTTATTTCTCCCCTTCCCCTCTTGCCCCAAGACACCAGGAATTTAGGTAGCAGACTGAGATGAGCTGAAGGCACGCAGAGGATGGGGGAGGAGAGGGCCTGGGAACGAAAGGGCTTAGGGCCTGAGAGGAGGGTTAGCTTTACAAGGAGGGACAGTGTGCAGTGACCATGATATACAGTAGGCAAAACAGGCTGAATGAGCGCACCAGGCTGGGGGGCTTCGGTCTTGGTCAACAGGAGGCCAGGCAGTGCACTCGGGGGGAATTAATAAAGGACAAGGTTTTGCATATCTGATAAGGGAAGGTTCTGGAAAGTCAGGGAAGGCAAATTAAAGCATTGTTCAGCTACTTGCAAAGGGCAGATTGACTTGAATTGCATAAGCAGTGTTTTATTTTTCTTAAGTTTAATATGTAATATATATTTTAAGTGTAACTTACTTTTAATATATTCACATGGCATAAAATTTGAAAAGTACAAAGAACTGCTTAATGAAAACTCTATCTGTCCCTGCCACTTAGCTCTTCTCAACCAGAAACAACTAATGTTACTAGTTTTCTTATATCTCCTTTTGGATTCATAACAGAACTTACATATGTATTTTCTCTACCCTGGTCCCCCATCACCATTTTTTTAAAAAATTAGATAAACAGAAGCATACTATTCAAACTGCTCTGTAGTATGCTTGACTCCCCTTTTAAAAGTATGCCTCCCAAGCAGTTTTTAATCACCTAGGAATAGAAATGAAAAAAGTATACAGTGAATAATGTGGTGAAATTCCAAGGTAATCCAGGATGCTGGAGAAAGCGTCTTTGAATTAATTTATAAGCCTGATTGGAGAAGAATTCTAGTACAGGCAGGACAAGGGTCCACAGGGAAAGAGAGAATAGTCAGTGTTCGGGGCTTGGATGACTTAGAACATGAGGAGGTTGAGATGAGAAAGAAGTACCAGGAGACTCTGAATATCTGGTAATATGTAAGGAACTGGCTTTTAATTATTTTAAACATGTCCCACAGAAAGAAATATATTTTACATAACGGCCAGGATCCATGTCTGTGTGTGTCTGTGCTTACTTTTACTGTGTCCAGTGTTTCCAGTTCCATTCTGTTTCCTCAGATACGTGCTGATCGTACCCATAAAGTAGAGTCCATGACCTATTCATGGGTTGTGACCTAAATTTGAAAAGACACTATAAGTTAAGGCATAGCTTTGCTAGGTTGTAGTTGATGTAGAAGAGTCACAGTTGCAGAGGTTGGAAACCCTTGAATGGAGGTGTGTGCAGAGTCATGGGTGTCAGCATGAAGGTTCTAGGAGTGCTCGGTGGTGGGTAGGGGGCTGGAGGATACGAAGGGAAGAAGCCAGGCAAATATCAGTTGGTGAAACTGAATGGAGACACTGGTGGCCCAGGGTCCCCACAGTGGCCCTGAAGGTCAAGAGGAAGCAGCCCCACTCTTTAACTCCTGGGCCCTTGAGTCACAGGGTTGACTAAGGCTGCCAGTGGGACAGCAGCACAAGTGTGATGTGTGTGGACATAGTCAAGGTTCTTGGAGGAAGGAGCTATAATTAAGGAAATACATTTCATTTAAATAAAAAGTGCTCTGCACGAGAATAGGGAATTCCATGGGACGTAACATGGAGGAAACAGAGGTGACCTTGTAGAGAGAGATGGGGCTCCCTGAGGGAGTGGCTCATGCTCAGAGCAGCTGGGGGAGAGGGGTGCTTGTAGGGGAAGCAGTAAGTAGGGCCATATGTTGAGGGAGAAGCTCAAGAATGAGAGGATGTTGTCTTTTGGGGAGCAGTGCAAGCTGAAGAAGGAAGGAGCAGGTTCTCTGAGAGAGGGAAGAGGCGCAAGAGGAAGGGTTTTAACAAATCAGGGAGTCTGCATGCTCAGGCAACTGCTCTAAGTGCGACTGCTCTGTGGAAGTCTGTTTAGGAACTGTTCCTTTTCCCAGCTGGTGTAGACTGCGGGGGGAGGGGGGCCTGTGGGTAGATTTCAAAGAGTCCACCAACTTGGATAGAAGTTTATAACAAAAATGTAGCACTGATTTAAGATATGACTGTAGGGAACAATGACTTTCTCACCAACTAAAGTCACATGCTCGTATCACATTAAGTTGCAGGTATCTAGAAGTCCCAGAAACAACCCATGTTACCAGTTTCTTATGTCACTCATCACACTTGAAATTATGGTGTGTTCGATTCATTGCTATGTTTTGCTATTCAGTGTTTTATAGAGAAGTACATATATTACTATATCATAGATTCAGGGAGTTTTATATTATGGATATTTTAATATAATAAACGTCGTTTATAGTCCTTGTATTTAATTGATGCACAAAGAAAAGATTAGAAGCTGCTGCCGTAGAAGGATCTCTTTATCTCTGTGGAGATTTGGGGCTTTGGGAGCTAAGAGGTCTTTATAGGTTCTGATCACATAACTATGTAGAGAGTACTTGATTACTCTGCCTGACTGAAAAGGGACTGGAGGCTGTTTCAGGAACTGGGTATGTGGGTGTGTGTGCATGTGTATAGGTTCTGAAAAATAAAAACATGGATGAGATAGTTCTCTTAATTTGGGGTTAAATAAGTAGAATTTTAAGCTATTACAGGGAAACAGCTTCTTGTTTAAGGGATAGGGTTATCTGGTATTAAAGTGTGGTTATATACCTTCCATTTAGGATGCTGAGAAGAGAGTTACTGAAAACACTCTGTGTTTGTGTATATTCCACAGGACCTGTGTTTCTTGATCACCGAGATGAGCTTGAAGGAACATACAAGGTTTACTGCCAGAATCATGATGAGGCCATCTCATTGCTGGAAATCTATGAGAAGGATGAGAAGATCCAGAAGCATCTTCAGGACTCCTTGGCAGATCTTAAGTAGGAGTTTTGAGCACTTCATTCCATCATAGCTCTTTAGTTCTGCCTGTTGAAAGTCATTCCCATGTCTCTCTAGTCTTCTTATGACATCTATGAATCTATCGTGTTTTAAATATAAGCGATACATCATTGGAGATCCTTCTGTGTAACTTGGCCTTTTCCCGTTCTGTATCATGGAAATCTTAAGTAGCTTCCTGCTTGTAGTTACATCCATTAAAATCAGTTTTATTTATACATACAAAGTTAGCATTTTCAGGTAAGAAGCTGCCAGGAAGGTAGTTTGGTCTCGACCATCGTGAGATTCTCATGTCTTAGGGAGACAGGTTGTGAGGATGTAATATGTGTCTGAATAGGTCAGAGTGAAGTTAGGGGCTCACTGACTTTTTTAATAGACTAGAAATGCCACCATAAACATTCACAATTCCCCTTTTATCTCGTGTGTTTTTTGTCTGCCCAGCTAATAGGCATTAGCTGGACTAATATGTTCTGGGAGGAATGTGAAATTCAGCATCAGTATTTTCTCTAATCAGCTGTTTCTTCTTTTCACGCTCACTGCCTTATAGGAGCCTGTACAACGAATGGTGAGTTCCTGCCGCTTTTTTGCTTTCTTCTTTCATAGACAGAAGCTGGGTCTAGAAGTAGACCTGCCTTGCTGTATTTTCCTGCATAGCACTTACCACCAAATGACACTTTGTATAATGTTGGTTTGATTATTGTCTGCCTCTTTCCATCAGGCAGGGACTTTTTTGGTTCACTGCTAAATCCACAGCACCTGGAACACTCCCTGATATCTGTTAGGTGCCTGGTAAATGTGAATGAATGAAGTTGGGAAGTAGGGTGAGAGAACGGAGCTGTATTAGGAACAACAAATACTGGCTACAGGCCCGGTGTTACTGACAGTTGACCAGAGTCTCTGTTTTCCCTTCTCTTGTAGGGGATGCACAAATTATATTAACCTGGGCTCCTTCCTCATCAAACCAGTGCAGAGAGTTATGCGTTACCCATTGCTGCTGATGGAGTTATTGAATTCCACCCCTGAATCCCACCCAGATAAAGTGCCTTTAACCAGTGCAGTCCTTGCAGTCAAGGAAATCAACGTTAACATTAATGAGTATAAACGTCGAAAGGACCTGGGTAAGAAAAGCATACTTGCTGAAAAGGAGGCACGCCCTTGAGAATGTTCTCCTCAAAAGAATTAATTACTAAACCAGAGGTGGACAGGCAGGTGGTAGGTAATAGGGCTGTGGTGAAGAAATGGTAATAGAATTTGGGGAAAATGAGATCATGAAAGAAAGAAAGCAATGATGATAATAAAAGCACAGCCATGCATGTTGGAAATCAGGCATGTGTGACAAAGCTTATAGCAATGAGTCTTTCCCAGGAGATATGAAGATCAGTTAGAGAATGGCTGATCAGGACAGTTCCTTCAAGTTGAGTGCCTGCCTGCCTTCTCATCTCATTGAAGGGAGTCCCTTTGGGTCCATTCTTGCATCTCTTTGCTCTGCATGTTTGCTTCCACTTAAGCTAGAAGTTTCTTGTCTTCTTTCAGAAAACCCCAGTTTGTTCACCTCTCTGGCCCTATCAGTCCTGCCTCTGGTCTGAGCCCCTCCCCTCACCCTAAAATTGTGTGGTCAGTCAACGAACCACCCACTCTTTCTTTATGATAGAGGACAAACTGAACCATGTCCTCTGTCTCATGAAATCTGTTGTCAAAACTTTGATTTTGAATACTCAATGAGTATTGCATGGTGCCCATGCTATAATAAATTGATTTATCATTCATATCCTCAAAGAATCTATAATGTAGCCTCTCTGCCTGTCTCTCCACTACTCTGCATATTTATCTAAAATCATTTCCCCCTCCTGCTTCAGCTATGTCAGCCATGTTTATGTGTGATGTTGGCTGTGGCTGTTAAAGCCCTCTGGCCATCGAGCCCTTTGTCTTGGTTCATATCTCGTCATATAATGTCATCTTCATCTCCTACAACAGTTAAGTGTGCTTTTCTCTGCCACCCAGACTTCCCTTGCTACCCTTCTACTATTATTTCTGGGGTTTTCTGCAGACTGACTGATGTATGACACACAGTCAGACAACTCCTGCATAGCATTTCACTGTGTGAGATGATTGGATATAAATATCTCATTTGTGTATGAGACCATTTAAGGTGGGCAGGTACTGTTACTGTCTTCATTTTATTGGAAAGGAAAATGAGGCTCAGAGAAATTAAGTGAATTATTTAAGGCCACACTGGTTTTTTTTTGGCCATGCCTCACAGCTTGTAGGACCTCAGTTCCCTGACTAGGGATTGAACCTGGGCCCTGGCAGTGAAAGTGCATAGTCCTAACCACTGGACCATCGGGGAATTCCCTAAGGCCACACTTTGATGAAGTGACAGACCCAGGCATTGTAACTCAGAGGTTGTCTTGACTCCAGATCTTAGGCTTTTTACCTCCACGACCTTCCTACATTGTCTCTAATCTTCTCCAGTCTCTGCTGTTCTCTGGGTATCCGATCTGTCCATAAATGGTGATTTGGATTAATACTTTGTGGGCTCAGTCATAAGCTCACTGAAAATAAGCACTAGCTCGAGTTTGGGTTGTTAGTCTTGTTTGTAGTCTGTCCATGCTTGGAAGAGGGCTTTCTCCACTCACCAGTTTGACTCACTCCCCAGTTCTCAAGTACCGAAAGGGTGATGAAGATAGCCTCATGGAGAAAATTTCCAAACTGAACATCCACTCCATCATCAAGAAATCCAACCGGGTTAGCAGTCATCTGAAGCATCTCACTGGCTTTGCTCCACAGGTGAGGTTACTGCCCTTGATGGTTCAGCATGTCTTTGGCTGCTTTTCAGGACTCCACAGGGCAGCCTACATGGTGTGAATTGGTAAGATTCCCCTCTTAGTATCCTCTTGGTGTTTGCTAGCTGGTAGATAAAACCTCCTGCAGCTACTGTTTGTTTATCTGGTTGCCTTGGGTCTTAGTTGTGGCATATGGGATCTAGTTTCCTGCCAGAGATTGAACCCAGGCCTGCTGCATTGGGAGCATGGAGTCTTAGCCACTGGACCATCAGGGAAGTTCCTCTACTGTTTATTTAAATCTACTGCCCCCCGCAACCCTCCATCTGAGCCTTAAGCTGCTTACAAAGACAAATCAGGAAGCCAAATCTGTCACCATATAAGAGTTATCATGGTTTTAGACACCCATAAGGAGTTTATCATCTGTTTGGGGAATCAAAATTGTGGACATGTGAGGGTAGAAGGGATTTAGGAGATCACCTAGCTGAGTGACTTGTAAAACAGCCACAGAGAAGATCCAGAGTCTCCAAATTTCATGTGCTGAACCATGTGAATGTGATTACAGTCAGTGGAAAATACCAACTAAAGAATCAGTTGCTAAGCTTTGCAGTTTGATCTCTACACAGTGTGTTACTTAAGTAAACAGGAGCTCCGTGAGAGTGAGCTTCATGTTGGCAAGATTTAATCTGAGCTTTAAAGGAGATGGGCAGGTTTGGCATAGGGAGGGAGGGCAAACCTGGCCAGGCAGCAGCACCGGTGAAGCCGACAGCCTGACCAGCAGGGGGTTTTGTCAGGAACAGAGCGGGGTTGGGTGGAGACAGGCGTACCTGTGTATACTCAGGAGCTCTGTCAAAGCCTGGAGAAGTGCTTAAATCCAATTCCATATGATTCAGAAACATCAAAGGCTTAAAATTTAAACAAAAGATGTGCGTAAGAAAGATGCATTTCTAGTAAGATCAACTGAGGGAGAGTCCAAACTTGCTAACAGCACTTACTTACTTTGAACAGATTAAAGATGAAGTATTTGAAGAAACAGAGAAAAACTTCCGAATGCAAGAAAGATTAATCAAATCTTTTATCCGAGACCTTTCTCTCTACCTCCAGCACATCCGCGTGAGTAAAGACCTTGCTCTTGTTAGAATTGCTGACAGTGTAATTCCAGCCGTTCTCCTATTCATCCAGCATATTGCTTAACGAACGTGGAATAACCTGGACTCAAATGACCATTATACCATGACAAGCTTTTTATTGGGATTCTTGCAGATTATTTAAAAGTTAAACATCAGAAGATCAGCACTGCTGTATTCATAGTAAGGGGACCTAGCTCTTACCTTCATCTCTTTCAGTCTTCATGCTTTTTTCTCTGTTTACTATATCCAGTTATATAAGAAGCACTCATCACAGTTCATTTTGTCAGAATCATTTTGAAGATCAAATAGTAAGAGAATGGTTCCTATGGGGGGTGTACTTCCTAATAATCATATTCATCTACAGCTGTCCGTGGGCCTCTAAGGCTATTAGAGCCACGGATATGTCTAGAGAGTTGGAAGAACTTAGGAGATCATGGAGGCCCTGGTCTTCCTTGCCTGAGGCAGGGCTTCCTTCATGAAGTCAGCTCCAGGACTAGAACCCTTTCTCTTAATATCTGTAATTTCTCTGCTGCTTTAATAGAAATTAGGGCTTCCCTGGTAGCTCAGCTGGTAAGAATCCACCTGCAATGCAGGAGACCCTGGTTTGATTCCTGGGTCAAGAAGATCTGCTGGAGATTTAATAGAATAGTATTTAAATAAATATACCATATACCCCTGTCCCTCATGCAGGAAAATCTCATCCTGTGAAATAATTTCCTTTAAAAGAGATCCTTTGCTTTTTAAAAAAATTATTTTTTCTTATTATTATCATCATTTTTTAACTAAGTAAAATGGTATAGAATTCAAAAACTGCCAAAGGAATGTTGTTGTCGTTCAGGTCCTAAGTCGTGCCCAACTCTTTGTGACCCTGTAGACTGAAGCAGACCAGGCTTTCCTGTCTATCACTGTCTCAGAGTTTGCTCAAATTCATGTCCATCGAGTTGGTGATGCTATCCAACCATTTCATCTTCTGCTGCTTTCTTTTCCCTTTGCGTTTAGTCTTTGCCAGCATCAGGGTCTTTCCCAGTGAGTCAGCTCTTTACGTCAGGTGGCCAAAGTATTGGCATTTCAGCTTCAGCATCAGTCCTTCCAGTGAATATTCAAGATTGATTTCCTTTAGGATTGACTGGTTTGATCTCCTTGCTGTCCAAAGAGTCTTATCCATTACTAAGTTTGAAAGCACCAGTTCTTTGGCACTCAGCCTTCTTTATGGTCCAACTCTCACATCTGTACATTACCACTGGAAAAGCCATTGCTTTGACTACGTGGACCTTTGTTGGCAAAGTGATATCTGTGCTTTTTAATACACTGTCTATGTCATAGCTATTCTTTCAGAAGCAAACATCTTTTAATTTTGTGGCTGCAGTCACTGTCCGCAGTGATTTTGGAGCCCAAGAAAATAAAATCTGCCACTACTTCTTTTTCCCCATCTATTTGCCATGAAGTGATGGGACCAGATGCCATCATCTTCGTTTTCTGAGTGTTGAGTTTTAAGGAAACTTTTCCACTCTCAAGGGGCTCTTTAGTTCCTCTTCACTTTCTGCCATTCGTGTGGTAACGTCTGCATATCTGAGGTTGATGATACTTCTCCCAGCAGTCTTGATTCCAGCTTGTGATTCATCTAGCCCACATTTTGCATAATGTACTCTGCATAGAAGTGAAGTAGGCAGGGTGACAATATATAGCCTTGATGTACCCCCTTTCCCAATTTTGAACCAGTCCATTGTTCCAGGCCTGGTTTTAACTGTTGCTTCTTGACCTGCATATAGGTTTCTCAGGAGACAGGTAAGGTGGTCTGGTATTCCCATCTCTTTAAGAATTTTCCAGTTTGTTGTGATCCACACGGTCAAAGACTTTAGTGTAATCAATGAAGCAGAAGTAGATGTTTTTCTGAAATTCTCTTTTTCTGTGATGCTATGGATGTTGGCAGTTTGATCTCTGATTCCTCTGACTTTTCTAAATTCAGCTTGTACATCTGGAAGTTCCTGGTTCACATACTGTTGACTTAAGTCATTAAGTCATTATATTTCTTTTTCTGTGATTTGGGTATATTTGAGGGCATTTCTATTATTTACTTATTTATCATTAGTTATCTACTAATTATTAGTTATCTATTGCAGTATAGTTGCTTTCCAGCGTTGTGTTCGTTTCTCCTGTACAGCAAAGTAATTCAGCCACATGTATATGTGTATCCCCTCTTCCTTGGATTTCGTTCCCATTTAGGTCACCACGGAGCATTGAGTGCAGTTCCCTGACTGTATACAGTCAGTTCTCATTAGTTATCTGTTTTATACATAGTAGTGTATATGTAAATCCCATTCTCCTTCCTGGCTTGGTATTCACACATTTGTTCTCTGTATCTGTGTCTCTATTTCTTCTTTACAAATCAATTCATCTATACTGTTTTTCTAGATTCCACATATATGTGTTAATATATGATGCTTGTTTTTCAGTTTTTTACTTATTTCACTGTGTGTGGAGGAAATGGCAACCCACTCCAGTATTCTTGCCTGGAGAATCCCCATGGAAAGAGGAGCCTGGTGGGCTACAGTCCATGGGGTCACAAAGAGTCAGATATGACTGAGCGACTAAGCACACTCCGGATGGATAGTCTCTAGGTCTCTCCATGTCTCTGCACATGACAGTTTTGTGCCTTTTCATGGCTGAGTAATATAGTAATATTCCATTGTGTGTTTTCATACACCACATTTTTTTTTATCATTCCCCTATTGGTGGATATTTAGGTTAGTTCCATGTTCCAGCTATTGTAAATAATGCTACAATGAATACTGAGTTGTGTGTATGTTTTTGAATTGTGGTTTTCTCTGAGAATATGCCCAAGAATGGGATTCATGGGTCATTTAGTAATTTTGGTTTTAGTCTTTTAAAGAACTTCCATGCTGTTCTCTCGGGTTTCCCTGGTAGCTGAGATGATAGAGAATCTGCCTGCAGTGCAGGACACTTGGGTTTGATCCCTGGGTTGGGAAGATCCCCTGGATAAGAGAATGACTACCCACTCCAGTGTTCTTGCCTGGAGAATCCCATGGAGAGAAGAGCCTGGCAGGCTACAGTCTACAGGGTGGGAAAAAGTCAGACACACTGAGTGACTAGCACTTTCACACTGTTCTCAACAGTGGCTGTATCAATTTACATTCTGGACGCACTTATTTATTGATTTAATGTTCTTTTCTTATTGACTTATAGTACTTTTGTGTATGTTGGAGGAAATAGCCTTTTATTTGAGATGATGGTTTACAAATACCACACACACACCCCCGTTTGTTGACTTTTGAATTTGCTTAAGATTTTTCTGTGTGTAGAAGAGTTTTATTTTTGTGTAATCTAATACAACTTTTATGGCCTCTTCATTCTGTGTCATACTTTAAAAGGGCTTTTCCATCCCAAGAAAATTTTTAAAAGATCTCCTATGTTTCAGTACTTTTATCATTTTATATTAAAGTCATAAATCTAGCTGAAATTCACATTAGCACATAAGGTTTGAGGTAGGAATCCAGCTTTTTGCTTTTTATCTAGTTGTCATTAGCATTTATTGAGTAATCCCCACTGTTTGATATGCTTCCTACATTTTTTTTAAATAGCAAACTCTCCTTATTTTAAAATTGTGATTAAGGGGACTTCCCTGGCAGTCCAGTAATTAAGACTCTGTGCGTCCATTGCAGGGGGTATGAGTTCCATCTCTGATTGAGGAACTAAGATTCTGCATGCTGCAGGGGGCCAAAAAAAATGAATAAAAATTTGATTAAAGATCAGGGCTTATAAGACTTTTCAGGAGCACACTGGCTTAAAGTGAGAGATTTGACCAAGTATATTTCCCTTGCCTTAGGACTCTTCCCTACAGTTCCTCTAATTTTGTTGTCTCCCTATTGACCATCTCCCCTGCCCCCCATGTTTTCTAAATACATAGCAAGTGTACACTGGAGCCCCCAGGTCTTAAAAGGCTTGTCTCCACAGCAGTGGGTGACAGCCCTTGGACAGGCAGGTCAGTTTGGTTCCCATTGCTAACTGCCATCTAGGGTGGATGATGGAGGCCGGAAGTTCTGTCTGGTCTTACCCGTGTTTGTACTTGGCCGCAGGAATCAGCATGTGTGAAGGTGGTGGCTGCCGTGAGCATGTGGGACGTGTGCATGGAGAAGGGACACAGAGACTTGGAACAGTTCGAGAAGGTGCATCGCTACATCAGTGACCAGCTCTTCACAAACTTTGTAAGTGACTCTTCAGCCCACTTTGCTTGCATCGGCCCTTTTCCCAGGGTTCTATCTAACATCCAGCTCTTGGCGAAGTTCATGCCGTAGAGACGTGCTTCCATGGACCAGGAGTCCTTGTGCCCTGTAGTTAAATTATATCAGGATTTTATATTCAGAATGTGGCTTTCAGTCAGTCAGCTAAAAGGACAAGTAGGACCTGCGTGTATGCAAAGAGATTTTTTTTTAATAGTTAGTGACCAGCCCAATTTCAGGCGACAAAGGAAAACTAGGAAATTTAATCTGGTATCACTGTTGATAACTGACCAAAAGAAAACAACTAAAGGATTAATGATTTTAAAAGGAATATTTCGGCACAGTTAATAGTTTAACAAGTAGATCTTTGAAATGGCACAAACTACTTTATAAAGACTACTAAATGTCAGATTGCTTGGGAAACTCTAAATGGAGAGAGAGAGAGATATCCTGAGTAGAAATGGATGGGCTTTGCTAGGATCTTGGAGGTCTCTGGATGCTTGAGGCTAAGAAAACATGATAGTTGGGAAGCTTACAGGTATTCTGACTGTAGCATCTTCGTTAAAGTTTACTAAGTACCTATTTATGTTCTTTTTGTATCCATATTATGCCCTTGATATCTATCCCTTTAGAATTAGACAAAAATCTTTGAAAAGTGAAAACAGATTATTATTAAGTAGTTATGAGTAGAAGATATGATGGGTGTGTGAAAGTTTGTCTACCGCAGATTTATGTAACAACTAAATCTTTTTATTTTTTATTGACTTATGGTTGACTTACAATGTTGCGTTTATTACTTCTGTACAGGAAAGTTACTCAGTTATGTGTGTGTGTATTTAGTCTTTTTCATATTCTTTTCCATTACGGTTTCTCACAGGATACTGAATACAGTTCCCTGTGCTGTACAGTAGGAGCTTGTTGTTTATCCATTCTGTATATACCAGTTTGCATCTGCTAATCCCAAACTTCCATGTCTTCCCTCTTCCACTCCCTTCTGCCTTGGCAATCACCAGTCTGTTCTCTATGTCTCTGATGTTGTTTTGTGTCCTAGATAGGCTCATTTGTGTCCTGTTTTAGACTCCACATATAAGTGGTATGATACAGTGTTTGTCCTCCTGACTTAGTGTGATAATATCTGGGTCCATCCACGCTGCTGCAAATAGCATTGTTCGTTTTTAACGGTTGAGCAGTATTCCACTGTGTTGTGTACCACGTTTTCTTTATCCCGTCATCTATCGAAGGGCATTAAGCTTGTGTCCATGTCTTGGCTGTTGTGAATAGTGCTGCTATGAATACATGAGGATGCACGCGTCTTTCTGAATCCTAGTTTTGTCTGGATATTTGCCCAGGAGTGGGATTGCTGGATCATATGGTAATTCTATTTTTAACAATTAAACCTTAAGTTAAATTCAGGTTATGTGTAGACATGTACACATAAGTGATACCAGACAGGTGGTCACATCTGGGTTATAATGCAACATCAAGTTAATGTAGTTAAGCATTTGTCAACAGCTGTGTAGCTGTTTTGCATACTCTTTGGTGTGTGCAGGTTGTTGGGTGAAGAGTTGCAAGCTGAGAAGCTTTGTGTGCAGACATCTGGTATCAGGTAGGCACAACACTGTTGGATCTGCACAGGTTTAGCTTGGAGCAAAGCAGGTGGTGCAGGATGTAACAAAAGCCACCTGGAGAGTATTCTAAGAACAACAAATTTGAGACTGAACACCGTGCCTTTCTCATTTTCACAGAAAGAGAGGACAGAGCGGCTGGTCATCTCTCCCCTGAATCAGTTACTGAGCATGTTCACAGGACCCCACAAGCTGGTGCAAAAACGCTTTGATAAGCTTCTGGACTTCTATAACTGTACAGAACGGGCAGAGAAGCTGAAAGACAAGAAAACCCTGGAGGAGCTGCAGTCGGCTCGGAACAACTATGAGGCCCTGAATGCCCAGCTGCTAGATGAGCTGCCCAAGTTCCACCAGTACGCGCAGGGCCTCTTCAGCAACTGCGTGCACGGCTACGCTGAGGCCCACTGTGACTTTGTGCGTCAGGCGCTGGAGCAGCTGAAGCCACTGCTCTCGGTGAGACCCTCCCTCCCCATGGAGGAGGGGACTCCCAGGTTCCCCCCAAGTTTTTTTGGGAATACATGTCAGGGTTGTCAAGCTATTATTAAGCTAGGCAGGTTAACTATGTCACTTGGGTCAAGCCCATGGGGAACTGGAATTCTTGATGCCTTGACAGTGCTGGAAATCCCATGGCCTTGAATGGTCTCTTTCCACACTGAGCTACCCTGGAGGAGCTGGGCCTGTGGCCCCCTGGCTACAGTGTTGGTGGCTCACACTTGAGGAGTTTCAAGGAGACTGTGCCTGTCCTGGGGTCTTTTACGTGTGTTCTTTTCTCCCCTCTGTCTCTGTTCTTGTGCATGGACTCCAGCTACTCAAAGTCACCGGCAGGGAGGGGAACCTGATTGCCATCTTCCATGAGGAGCACAGCAGGGTCCTGCAGCAGCTCCAGGTTTTCACCTTCTTCCCAGAGTCTCTTCCCACCACCAAGAGACCATTTGAGAGGAAAACCATGGACCGCCAGTCCACCCGAAAGCCGTTCCTCGGCATGGTGAGTGGAACCAGCGACACTCATATGGCCTGGTGGTTAAGGTGTGAACTCCTGAGCAAGACCGCTCGGTTCAGATCTCAGTTCTGACAGTGACTCACTCTGTGTCCTTGAGCACATGCCTCAGTTTCCTCATGTCTAAAGCACCACTAATCGTTCTAGCTACATCATAGGGTTGTTTTGCGATTTAAATGAGTTAAAGTATGTAGAGCACTTAGGCGTTGGCCTGGCACATGGTAACCATTATTCGAGTAAGCTATCATCAACGTTATTGATTGACTCAGCTCTGTCTCTACCAATTAACAATTTAATGAATTTAAATATTTTATAATAATTGGAGAACAAAGGTTATTGAGTTCAAATCTGTCATGTGTTCATTCTTTCTTTACTTACTATCACTAGGCACCAGCAGTGTGCCAGCTGATACAGACTTCAAATGCCCTCTGCAGAGCATTCTTGGGCCTAGTCTCTACAGTGAAAGGAGTTAATAAAGGATTAGTATTAATACTTTGATCAGTCAATTAAGGTAACTGGTTTAAGGATATGTTAATTCTGACAGGCTCCCTATTTTTGATCATGTATTGGAAAAGTTATCATCTGATATATCAACTGCCAAACAGTTATTGGCTGATCACTTTTTACCTGGAGTTATTTTCATTTTGAACTCAATTCTTCCACATTCTGAAAAGTAGGGTAAGCCATATGGGGTCATAATCTACAAGACTGCTGATCTGTCTGTGCTTCAGTATTTTTGTCCCATATAATCCTGTAGACTGTAGAGCAATTATCTTTCAATTAAAAAATAAGTTAATTTAAAAAATTTTTATATGATTTTAAAGTGAGTGATAGTCACTCAGTCGTGTCCAACTCTTTGCGACTCCATGGACTATAGCCTGCCAGGCTTCTCTGTCCATTGGATTCTCTAGGCAAGAATACTGGAGTGGGTTGCCATTTCCATCTCCAGTGATCTTAAAAAAAGGGTATCACATTTTTTGTCACTTTACTTTTTCTTATTTTATGAATATTATTTGTTTTTAAAGATGAGAAGCCAAGATAAGGAAAGTCTCAGTTGTTTAGAATCATATAGCAGAATACAAGGAGACCTACTCATATTACTTAGATATTTTGATTCTTTAGGTGGCAGTTTAACCACATATTTTTATCATAGGATAACAGAGCTAAAACTAAGGATGTGTTAAATTTTTTTACTCTAGCTGTAAAGGCACCAAAACATGACCTAAGAGTCTATGGTTTTTCCCCAGCCACACAGGCTGACTCAGTGGAGAAGCATGTGATAGGAGCTGGGAGCAGCTGGCTGTAATTGCCTCCGTTCCTGAGACTGACAACATACGTGATTACATACAACTGCTGGGGTAACAGCCACGGAGGGGTTTAGATGATGGTATCTCTTATATTGCCTTTCAGCCAAGTTATATGCTCCAGTCGGAAGAACTTCGAGCCTCACTCCTGGCAAGGTATCCCCCTGAAAAGCTCTTCCAGGCAGAACGGAACTTCAATGCAGCCCAGGACCTGGATGTCTCACTTTTGGAAGGTGACCTGGTGGGTGTGATCAAGAAGAAGGACCCCATGGGCAGTCAGAACCGCTGGCTGATTGACAACGGAGGTAAGAACAGTAGAGGACAGATTGTTGTTGTCTAGTCGCTAAGTTGTGTCTTGATTTTTTGCAACCCCATGGACTGTAGCCTGCCAGGCTCCTCTGTCCATGGGATTCTCCAGGCAAGAATACTAGAGTGGGTTGCCATGCCCTCCTCCAGGGGACCTTCCCAGGGACCGAACCTATGTCTCCAGCATTGGCAGCATTGGCGAATTCTTTACTGCTGAGCCACCAGGGAAGCCCAGACACAGATTACCATGACTCTAAATGAGGAAAAGAGTGATTTGGGCTGTGCCTGAATCCTGTGTAGGCCAGCAGAAAATATGAGTCTTTGATTAAAGGGAAAATAACCTTAAAAGTTTTCTCCATCTAATGCTCAAGTCATTACAGAACAAAACCAGTTTTTGATTTTTTTTTTTTTTTAAATTCCAGAGAAGACTCTGGAATTACTTCACTTGCAAGACGCCTTGTTTCACCTTTACAGGCAGTGAATCCTGCTTGAAGGGTCCTTTGCCCTCTCCATCGCTGAGTGAACCATAAGTTCTTTACATGTGTTTTGTGAACATATGAATTTAAAACTTGTAAGATAGGGTTTTTTTGCCCCCTCCCCGTGCCCCCCCAAACATAATTTTACCTCATGACTATTTAGGAAATGACTTTAAAAACAGCTCACAGCTTTTTTTTCCCCTTCTTTCTGGTGGGAGTTGGGGTGGGGAAGGGGTACAGAATTTTTTTGTAAAATACAAAGAATAATGCCAATCCATGATTCTTTTTCCACAGTTCCAAAATCTGAAAAGCTTTGAAAATCAGAAGGTTTTTTTTTTTAAAGAACTAATTTGCCCAAACCTGCCGTGATCTGAACTTACTTGGTGACAAAACCTGAACAGATGATGAGAGGCTGTTTATGATCCTTACTTTTTCCCTTTTGGTGTGACTAGTCATGTTTTGCTACAGAAACCCGAATGGGTTTGACTATGGGGTGTTGACCCAGTTCTAAATCTCCAAATCTGAATTCCATAATACATCTGGCCCCAAGTGTTTTAGAGAAGGATTATGTCCTCTGTAATAAACACCTGTATTCATACCATGAGAACTGAAAATTTTAATATTTCTCAGTTTCTTTAAAAGTGTCTTGTGGATTTTTTTTCTCCTTCCCCAGCTCCCTATTCTGCTTACCCAAAATAATAAAGATTGAACTGGGAAAGGCAGGACAAAGGAACGGGCGCCCAGGGCGATGGCAGGTGAGAGCCACTGATAGACCAATGTCCTCTTAGTGAAGATTCAGACTGTTTGAGCTACCCTGTCCTTGGGTTCCTAGCTCCACAGTCCTGATGACTAAAGTGGTAGCAGGAAGCCCACAGCATCAGGATCAGCTCTTAGACCCTCCACCCCTTGCTGTCTGCCTAGGGGACTTCTCACCATCATTCAGAAAAGAGAACACATGCAAGCTGGCTTTTTTTTGGTTCCAGGAAACACACTGACAATCAAGACAGAGATGACCCTTGCTCAAGTGGAGGTTACATACTCCAGGTCCCTGCCTAACAGATAATTCTTTCTTATTCAGTATTATAGCAGTTTTTCCTATAGGTCAGAGATCTCAGTTTCTAATTTGTGCTTAAGGTTTTAGCTGAGGGCCCTCTCTGTCCTCATAGGTAATTTATTGACATGAACACGTGTTAGATGTGTATTCTAACTAATATAAGCAGTTTCCTACTCTAGTTCTCAGTATTCCCACCACATTCCTAAACCAGGAGTGGAGAGGGCAGGGAGGCATATGGGAGGGGCTCTGTCAAGCTGAGGATGGTTTTTAAATCCCTTTTAACCACACTCTATGGACTTGAACACATCCTTAGTGAAGTCTTCCCCTTAGCCTTTGCTCCCACGGTTTGGCGCTCTTGTTAAAATGTCTTCATCTGCTCATGCTCAGGCGTGTGGTCATTTTTGTTACTGTCTCTCAATTCTCAGCAAATCCCCTTGTCACTCACCTGTTGGACCAACAGCCACAGCGTCTCATCTCTGCCATCCGCCTTGCGCCCTGGGATGGGATGGTGTCTTCTCTTTGTCTCCTGACATATTCCCTCTCAGTATTGACCGTAAGCCATAGTTTCTCCTCTGTTGATTTCCTCCCGGCTCCTCCCACGAAAAGCTCTTGGTGTTTGTTTTTCCTCCCGGCAGTCACCAAGGGCTTTGTGTACAGCTCCTTCCTGAAGCCCTACAACGCGCGCCGCAGCCACTCCGACGCCTCTGTGGGCAGCCACTCCTCCACCGAGTCGGAGCACGGCAGCTCCTCCCCCCGGTTCCCGCAGCGGCAGAACAGCGGCGGCACCTTGACCTTCAACCCCAGCAGCATGGCTGTGTCCTTTAGCTCAGGGCCTTGCCAGAAACAGCCTCCAGATGCATCTTCCCAGACAGAATTTGACCAAGGAACTCTCAGTGCCTCCTTGAACTCAGAGGGCAGTCCTTCCAGATGCCCGTCGGACCCAGACTCCCCCTCCCAGCACAGGCCTTGGGACTCGGGCGATGCGGTCAGAGACCTTCACCAGCCTGCCCCTACCCTGAGGAACTCCCGAAACCCCAGGCATCCAGAAATGGCTGGTTCCTCCGTGTCAGGGCGTAACGGGCAGAGTCGAGACCTCGTAAAAGCAGGCGCAAGAACAGCACTGTTTCTGGACGACAGACATGAGCAGCCAGAGAGTAGCGAGGCTGAAGGCAACCAGGTGAGTGCGCCCGGTTTCCATGGTTACTGCGGGGCTTGTGGATGCAGGGGATGAGTTCTCAGGAGTGGGCGAGGCCTCACCGGCCTGGGGAGCTGACCCTGGAGATGGGCCCACAGATAAATCCATAAAGGATTTCCAGAAGCTCACTGCTGTGAGAGTGGGCAGCTCCACCCTTCTGGACCTTCGGTGGCTGACTTCACAGGCTGTAGTTTTGTGGAGCGTTTACCGGCTGTTACCATGAAGCTTTTCATACTCTTCCAGTGCACTGATTCTTCCATTGGTATAAAGTCTGCTGTTTAACTCATCTACTGAGTTTCTCATTCAAATAACTAAATTTCTAGAATTCAGGAATAGAATTCTGATTCTGTTTCAGTTTTTCCTATTCTTTTTGTAATGGCCCCTTTGTATCATAAACATTTTAAACCTGCATATTTTAAAGCCACTTTCACATCCACAGTTGAGGAATCCCTCAGCTCACTTGCAGCAGTGAGTCTCCAAGTGTGTCTTATCTTTGTCGGTGAGCTCTTTGTGGCTCTGACAAGCCCAGGACACACATCCCAGCTCTGCACCCACCAGCGGGCTGGTGGAAATAGACCAGGAAGTGGCCCTTTCTGAGATTCTGACTTTGTGCAAGGATCTCAGTTCTAGCCTCACCAGCTCCAGTCCTTGAGCACCCTTGGGTGTGTGTTCATCTCTTTGCCCCTGCGGGCCTCACGATTCCTCCTCCTGATCACTGACCACCACCCTCGCTTTGCATGCTAGCCCTGTTATGGGCACCTAGTGAGTATCCTTTCTTTCTTTGGGATTAGATGTGGGTTTTTTTGTTGTTTTGTAAAGATTTTTGAATACAGAATTTCTGTGTTAGGAGTATGAAAGAGCATCCTTATGTCTCATCCATCTTCCATACTGACTGAAGCTTTTTTCCCTTTTGAAGGCAACTCTGAAAGAGTTAAGTGAATTTTGGTTTTCTTTAAAGCTGTCCTATTCATTATGGTAGCCATCAGCCATATATAGCTATTTAAGTTAGGTAAAGTTAAAATTTAAGTTCTTTCATCTCACTAGCTGTTATTTCAAGTGCTCAATGGCCGTGTGTCTAGGGGCTGCCATATTGGATGGTCCAGATACAGATGGTACCCATCACCCTGGGAAGTTCTGTTGGGTAGGTTTGCTCTCAGATGTTTCCCATTTCCTAACTCACTTTCTCTCCCTCTCACAGGTCTATTTTGCTGTCTATACCTTCAAGGCACGGAACCCAAATGAGCTGAGTGTGTCAGCCAATCAGAGACTCAAGATCCTAGAGTTTAAAGATGTTACAGGAAATACAGAATGGTGGTTAGCTGAAGTCAATGGGAAAAAGGGTTACGTTCCATCCAATTATATCCGCAAAGCTGAGTACACCTGAGCCTGTTCTGCTTCCCACTCAACCTTGCTGCCTTCACTTCCTTCTGCTGAAGGGTTCTGGTATCCGCCAAGAGGGCTCCTGCTCCTGAGACACTGGCCCTGCCACATTGCTTAACCGTGGCACAGTGAGGCATAAGTCTTGTTCTCTTCGATTGGGTTGTCAACCTTGATGCTCACTAGAATCTCTAGAATTTGAAATGGACCCGGGTGCTTAACAAGTGATTCAGTGACCGTGAAAAGAGAAGCAAGTCCTGGGGTCAGCCTTTGGAAATGAGAAATTTCTAATCAGAAGACCAGTATCCAATATATGCTAGAAGCTGTGCTGTAGCATTAGAAGAAGTTGATGTTGGTTGTGCCATATTGAGTGGGGTGGCCCCATGCTCCATGATCAACTGACCGGAAACCAACTTGGATGAATTCTCTGGGAGCCCTTTCAGGCTGCGCCTCTGCATGCGGCAAGAAGTTCGTCAACATTGTACCAAATCTGGTGTTTTAAAACCTCAGTGTCTGGCACATGTTTGCACACACACCCCTTATTTCTAAACATCCCTAAAACACTGCCATCTGTAATCTTTTTCTTATTTATTTCGCCACATTTCCAGATTGGGCAAAATTCAACTATTGAGTCAGCTAAAAACGTTCATTTGGGTTTTTCTGTAAGATCTAATGGAAAATCCCAGACGAACTTTCTGGCCAACCTAGTACTTCTTTCTCCTTTTAAAAATGTTTAGAATATTCCTTTCCTCTGAACCTTCATATGAAAGGTTCTCTTCCCATTAGGTGCTATTCTCCACACCTTGCTGACACCATCTCTATACGGTCTGTGTATGATGATGTTTTCTGGCTTCTTTCCTGAAGCTCAATCAATAGCTGATAGACTTTCTTGGGAGAATGGAATCGGCGCTCCCACTGTTCCCTGCGGGGGATTCATTCTGCAATGGGCTGAAGCCAGTCAAGCCCAGAGGGAGACTGGATGCCTCTCCCCTTCCTCCACACTACTGTCCACAGATGAAGAGAACGTAACGCATGTTTATCTCATTTGAATCTGGGTAAACAGTCCAGAGGTAGCTTATCCTAGACTTGGAAATAAGCATTTTCTGTTTCATCAGCCCCCCTGCTTCAGAGACCATGGTCTAAGCCAAACAGAATCTAAAGTGCCTGATTGTACCTCCTCCACCTCAGGAAGATGTTTACTGATCCTAACACTAAGATCCCCCCTGAAGTTTGTATGTGAGCAGGGCTCTTATTCTTAAGGTCTGCCCCAGATTGAAAGCCTGCCTTGGAACAGGAAATCAAGAATTTTGTCTTGCAAGAAAGGGCATGAAGAACAGCTTACAGCCCTTGCTCCTCTAAATGCACCTTCACCTTAAAGTCTTGATGAGTCAGGAGACACCCGGGGGATCCTTGGCCACCCCGGGGTCTGCTGGTCAATCAGAAGGCAGCAACGCAAGAGTCTCTCATGAATAGTGTTTATATCTAGAGATGTTTATATTTAAGTAGTTATTTTATAAATAAAAGCATTTTAAGGGCCATAAGTATGTTTTCTTGACTTTCTTCCTGGTTTAGCTTGAACCTTCTCATGTTTCTGGGGGTACCTTCTTGAAGATTCATTGATGCTTAGATTTCAAGAAATGGGAGAGGCTAAGTGAAGAAACTCAGGTCAGGAATTCCTTTTCAAATATGATTTCAGCAGAAACAGTCTATACTTAAAATATGTCCATGCTGCATTTTAAGCCATTTCGTGCAGTAAAATCCTAGCAAAACAGAAGAGCTGGGAATTCTAAGAGGTAAGTATTTCGCAGCCATTACAGATATGGAAACTGATGCACTTGTGCTGAACTAACAGTCAGACCGCAGCTCAAGCCAGGTTGGGTGTGGGGGGGCGGGGACGGGGAGAAGTAGCAGGAGCACTGGCCAAGGTGGTGCCAATGAAGCAGTTGCCTGAGACTGTTAAGGAATGGAGAATGTGGGTGAAAGGTAGACTCTGGAGAAAAAGCTTACAGGCCAGCGAGGCTAACTCTTACATTACGAAGAAGGAAGATGGGGTCTGGTGACATTGTGACCTGCCCAAAGTTTTTGATGGAGCCTGAATCTAAACTTGGGCCAGGCTGAGCCTGTCCACCTTGTTCTGAGCCAGACTGACACTCAAGGGCATTGTGACCTTGGCAACTTCCCCAACCTGGGCTTCAGCTTCCTTATCTAACATAGAGATAATTTAACTTGTTATCTGCCTTCTGGGGTTGTGGTAAGGGTGGGATGAGTTAATACATGGAGAGTGCTGGGACACTGCCTGGCACAAAGCAAAGATAGCCCTGAGGTCCAAGTCAAGGAATTCAGATTTGATGAGAAACTCCTTGTTCCCTAAGCTTCCTAAGCAGATTGCCTGTTTATAGGAAAGCTTGGAGAAGGCAGTGGCACCCCAGTCCAGTACTCTTGCCTGGAAAATCCCATGGACGGAGGAGCCGCGAGGGCTGCAGTCCATGGGGTCGCTAAGAGTCGGACACGACTGAGCAACTTCACTTTGACTTTTCACTTTTCTGCATTGGAGAAGGAAATGGCAACCCACTCCAGTGTTCTTGCCTGGAGAATCCCCAGGGACAGGGGAGCCTGGTGGGCTGCCGTCTGTGGGGTCGCATAATGCGAGTCGGACACGACTGAAGTGACTTAGCAGCAGCAGCAGCAGCAGCAGCAGGAGGAAAGCTTAATGATAGCGGGATGATTTGAGGGGAGGACAGATCAAAGGTCAGAAAAATCTAAGAAAAGTTAACTGGCTTGGATTTCAGATTGCTTGTGAATGGGAAAAGGCAGCATCCTATAAAGGTACGAAATTAGAGAAATGATGGAATCCTTAACAAAGGGGAGATCATTGGGATGGGAGCAAGTTTATGAGAAGATAAATATTGTTTAAACATTAACATGTCTGCTAGGTTTTGCTTTTTCTTTATTTTTGTATTGAAATGTAGTTGATGTACAGTATTTCAGGCATACAGAAAGATGATTCAGTTATATATGTATCAGACTTTTTTCTACTATAGGTCATTACAAGATGTTGACTTTCCTTCTCTGTGCTAATACAGTACATCCCTGTTTATCTGGTATATATAGTGATGTGTATCTGTTAATTCCAAATCCCAATTTCTCTCTCCCCCTCTCCCCTTTGGTAGACCATAAATTATTTTCTATGTCTGTGAGTCTATTTCTGTTTTGTAAATAAGTTCATCTTTATCATCTTTTTTAGTTTCCACGTATAAGTGATACGGTATGATGTTCATCTTTTTCTGACTTAAAATGATACTCTCTAGGTCCGTCTGTGTTGCTGCAAATGGCTTTATTTCATTCTGTTTTTGTGGCCGAGGAGCATTCTGTTGTATATATGCACCATATCTTGATCCATTCATCTGTTGATGGACACTGGTTGCCAGGTCTTCACTGTTTTGTAAATAGTGCTGCTGTGAACATCGGGGTGCATGTATCTTCTTGAATGAAGAGTTTTTGTGTTTTGCAGATACATATGCCCAGAAATGGGATTGCTGGGTCATGTGAAAGCCCAATTTTTAGGGTTTTTTTTTGTTTTTTATGTATCACTTTATTTTGAAGATGACAAATGGAAGTTGAAGGAAGGTTAAGCAAGTAGGTCTAGACCACACAGCTAGCAGATGGCAGAGCAGGGCTGCAAGGCCTGGGTTCTCCCGTTTACTGCATGTACCGTAAGTAGGATGAGGTGCTGGCCAGGCTGCAAGCTGAGCTGCCTGTGCCTGGCAGTGCACACCAGGCAAGGTAGGTGTCCTAAGTGAGTTTTCAGTCCATGGCTGATGAAGATGCCAGGAAGTTCTCTGGGTTCTGCTCGGAAGGGCAGCTGCGCATCTCTTCCCTACTCAGCAGGCTCCTGTCCTTGCTGGCTCGGGCTGCCCCCCCACCTTGCCAGGGCTCTCCTAGAGGTCGCACACAGTGCAAGCAGCCGCTGCTGCTGCACTGGGAGACCAAGGGCTCCACCTACTGGAACTGTAGCCAGGCTCGCTTATCGTCCTCTTCCCCGTGTCCATCGTCAGTGGGGCTTGGTCAGGCTGGGAGAGGCTACTGGATGCTCCTCCTAGAGCAGGCCGGGCTGTGCTCCCTTGCCAGTCTACCGTCCTGTGCGTCCCTTCAGGTGAGGATCCTGCACATTTCCCCCCTATTTTTCAGTTTGTTTCAGGAACTTCCATACTGTTCTCCATAGTGGCTGCTAGGTCTTGCCTGTCTAAGTGTGGTCTTCAGACCAGCAGCATCACCACCGGCGTAACCTGGGAGCTCACTGGAAATGCAGGCCCCACCCTAACCTTACTGAGTCAGGGCTGCAGGTGATTGGTATTCACGTTAAACCTGAGAAGCACCTTGTAGGCTGTTTTTTTAAATAGAATTGTCTACTATTGGAAAGGCACTCCATCGTGTCTCTTTGCAACCCCATGGACTGTACAGTCCTTTGAATTCTCCAGGCCAGAATACTGGAGTGGGTAGCCTTTCCCTTTTCCAGGGGATCTTCCCAACCCAGGGATCAAACCCAGGTCTCCCATATTACAGGCGGATTCTTTACCAGCTGAGCCACAGTGAAGGAAAATTCCACGGACAGAGGAGCCTTATAGGCTACAGTCCATGGAGTCACAAAGAGTTGGACACGACTGAGTGACTTCACTATTGGAAAAGTGTGTATTAGTTGCCCAGTCATGGCTGACTTTGCAATCCCATAGACTATAGCACACTAGTCTGCTCTGTCCATGGAATTCTCCAGGTATGAATACAGGAGTGGGTTGCTATTCCCTTCTCCAGGGGATCTTCCTGACCCAGCGATCAAACTCAGGTCTCCTGCATTGCAGGCAGGTTCTTAACCATCTGAGCCACTAGGGAAGCCTACTGTTGGAAGAGTAGGAATTACCAAAAAAAAAAAAAAAACCCAGGAAGGAAAGGGTGTCATCTGTTTCTGATACAACAGCAATTTCCAAATCCGGTTTGCCTGCTTGCTTCCTGTCATGAATGTGCTCCCTTTCCTGCCTGGAGGCAGCTCTTCAGTGATGCTTTCTCCCAAGTGTCCTCGGAGAACAGGGAGTGACGGTGGGAATCTCCTGTCATCTAAAGTGTGTAGATTTCGGATCTCCCTCTCAAGATTCTTGTGAGAACAAATAAGATGATTCTTCAAATTTTTGTGAACTGTAAGCTCTAGAATTACATGGTTTTAAGAAAGGTTGAATTTTGTTTCACTCTTTTAATTAACTGTGAAGCTGGAACTCTGTGTCCATTCTGTTTCAGGGTCAGGAGTACAAACAAGCTCTAAAAGAACACAGTTGTGCTCTGAATTGTGTTTCACTTGCAGAACCTTAGCCCTAAGGACTGAGAAACCTTGAGTATCCTATAACTTACTCCTGAATCATCTCTCGTCATTACAACTCACAGGATTTTTCTTTTTTTTAAGTTATTTTTGGCTGTTCTGGGTCCTTGTTGCTGCTTGGGCTTTCTACAATTGTGGCGAGTAGGGGCTACACTCTAGCTGGGGTGTGTGGGCTTCTCACTGCAACAGCTTCTCTTGTTATGGAGCACGGACTCTAGGTTGCAGCTCCCAGGCTCCAGAGCACAGGTTCAATAGTTGTGGTGCATGGGCTTTGCTCCGCGGCATGTGGGATCATCCTGCATCAGGGATCGAACCCATGTCTCCCACATTGGCAGGTGGATTCTTAACCACTGAACCCCAGGGAAGCCTAACTCACAGGATTTTAAACTCTCCCATCTGTTACGTACTGATGAAGCTCTCACATTTCGCCCGGGCTGGGTGAGACAGTCGGCTCAGTACCACAGAGCAGGGCTTGTCTCTCCAATCTCTAGTTGCGTTGTTTCCTTTCACACAGCCCACTGTGGTTGTCAGGGGAGATCCACAGCAGTGCTTTGTGTGTATCAGCATGGGAGTTTCCTACAACAGATTGCCGCCCTTGCAAGCTGCCTAGGCGTATCTGTTCCTTACCACCACTCACAGGTGACCTGAAGGAGCAGACAGTGCTTTCCCAGAGGTAAGGAGGTAGTGGCAGGAGCAAGCAGTGTCTCCACTCAGGAACATTTTTTGGAAGCAAGCAGACTTGCAGGGGTCTACAGAATCAGCAGGACTGTGTCACAAGGGCTATCTGTTTGTCTGGGTGTCCCCTGGGACTCCAAGAGGAGTCAAGCTCTAATCCTTCCCCGTGGCAGCCCTTCCCCAGGTCCAGGACCAGTGAAGCTGAAAGACCCCTGATCTCTCATGGTCGCCTCCTGTCATCGGCATCACCGTGATTCTCGAAAAAAAGGACCTTCCTGCATCCTCTCAGGTGAGATCAAAATTTTACCTCCAAATAGGATTAAGCTGAATAAGATCTTTGCAATTTGATAGAAGGGGTGAGAGCCATGAGCATTGAATTCAATACCCACTTCCAGCTGGGCTTTAAAAGGTAGCTTTTTTTTTTTTTTTTTTAATGTATATTTGTGCCGGGTCTCAGTTGTGGCATGTGGGATCTTTGATTTTCTTTGTGACACGTGGGGTTTTTAGTTGCAGCATGCAAACTCTTAGTTGCGGTGTGTGGGGTTTGGTTCTCCGACCAGGAATCGAATTCAGGCCCCCTGTATTGGGAACACGGAATCTTCACCAAGGGACCAGTTCCTCGGACCACCAGGGAAGTCCCTCGCTGGACTTTAAAGATGACATAATCCTCTACAAATTCACACTACATTGGGATTCAGTGAAGGTCAATGAATTATTAAACTGACTTCAGTTATAGAATATTAGCAATTTCATCAGAGCTACTTGGACTTACGATACTGTATTAGCTTCATATTGCTGCTTTAGCAAATTACCACTACTTAGTATAAAACAACAAATTTATGGTCGGTTCTGGAGGTCAGAAATTTGAAATCAGTTTCATTGGGCCAAAGTCAAGGTTGGTAGGGCTCATTATTTATGGAGTCTTCAGGGGGAAATCTGTTTTCTTGCCTTTTTCCAACTTCTAGAAACTACCTATGTTTCTTGGTTCCTTATGGTCTTTTTCTCCATCTTCAAAGCCAATGGCACAGCATCTTCCAATGTCTCTGTTCCTGTCATCACATCATCTTCATTCTCTTACAAGGATCCTTGTAATAACACTGGGCTCACCGGACAATCTGCCATCTTATTATCCTTAATCACAGCAGTGAGGTCCCTTTAGTTGTGGAAGGTAAATCCTTGAGGTTTTGAAGATTCAGTCACGGACATCTCTGGGGACCATTATTCTATCTGCTGCAGGTATGGAGCCACATGACATTTTTGAGGCAAACTATCTGAGAATGGAAACATGATCCAGTCCAGACTACACTGTTGATTCTAGAGCAGGAATTTGCAAGCCTTTTCCATAAAAGGCCAGATAGTAAGTACTTCAGGCTTTTTAGGCCAGAGAGTCTCACAACTTCATTGTCAAAGCAGGTATAGAAAATACAGAAACAAGCATGGTTGTGTTGCAAAAACTTTATTTATAACAACAGCAGGCCTAATTTGGCCCTTGTGCCATACCCCTAACTCTAGGTTCCAATAAAACAGAAGGATTCTGTTCAACCCATTAACACTAAAGCCAAGTATGCAGAAAACTTCAGACGTTTTAATGAAGGAAAATGAAAAGCTAGCCCAAGTGGAATTGTTCACAGATTGGAACTAATAGACGCATCAGCCCAGCAGATGTTTATGGAACCAGGAGGCATCTTTATGATGCCAGAAGGTAAACCCTGACACACCAGATCACAGTGACCTGCTGCTGGGTGCCAGCTAACGAAGGAGCCAGCAGTCAAGGGTGTTAGCACCAAGCACCAGGGGTACAACCAGAAAATACCTGGACAGTCTTTATAGATGGATACCAATAAGATTGTTCCCCAAACAGGAACAAGTGGCTGTGGACTTGAGCAACAAATAAATGTTCCAAAGACTGCTGCTCTGGTGGAACTGGACATCCACAGGACAAGTGGATCTGAAATCAGCAGTCATCAGGCAGAATGGCCAGATGGCTGTCATGGCGAGGACCAAGGTGACTGTCCATTCAGGACACTACCAGTGGGTCAACCAAAGGCTTGACTGTTAGAGTTGAGGAAAGGAAAACTAGTCTTCATTCAGTGAGAACCAAAGTACTCTTGAAAGAAATACTGTATACTCTTTTCTTTGTTTCCCCTTTTTTTCTACTTCTTTCCTAAGCAGTTGCTTTTTATACTGAAACAGTTAAATTCTGTAGCATAACGAATTACTTGCATACAAAGTAAAAAGGAATACTACGAAAACGGTGTGTTCCTACAACCCAGTTCTTTCCTGCATTTTTACAACTTTGTCTAGTCTTCAAACACTATGAAACCTTTCCAAAAGCCAGTTGAGTATCTAATCTGTGGAAAACATAAATCCACGTTGATAGTTGAATATGGTTTTTGCTAACTAAATCTAAATTCTAGCAGTTTAGGGATCATCAGTGTTTGTGTAATATCGTTTGCTAATTTTTAAAGTCCACCAGTGTGCATCAACCCTGTTGTTATATTTTTATAAAGATTTTTTGAAAATCTTTATAATTTTTTGATTTTCCCAAAAAAAAAAAAAAATGAGGACCTACTATATTCCAACCACTGGAGATACAAAACAGTAAGAAATTGTTTTCAAGAGGCTCACAGCTTAGTAGAGAAATGCAAACAGAAAATTATCTAACAAAATAATAAGTTCAGTAAAAGCAAATTAAGTGTGCTGGGGAGCATTATTTAGTTGTAAACAACAGCCCCCCAACTCGTTAACTTAAGCAGAAAGGAAGTTTTCAAATGATGGTACATAGCTCACTGACCCCCTGGGAGGGTAAGAAGCCACTTTGAATCTTCGAAGCCAGGAATGACGCTCGCTACCGGCAGCGTCACTGCGCCCGGCTGCCGTCCCCCAGCACTGATACCTCTGGATGACGACAGCGACTGTCACTTTGCGAGGAGAGACTCCCCTGCCCTGTGTCTCCAGCACCTGAGTCAACGTCTGGCACAGGTGTATCAGATTAGTGCAGCCTCGTCACAGGGCGCACCCTGGGCTCCCACCCAGAATCTTAAGTTGGAGGAGCCCATGGAGAACTGGCTTTCAGATGCAGAGCTGCCCCACAGATTGAAAATCCACTGCAGTGCTGAAGCTAGCCTGGGGGTTGAGCGGAGAGGGAATCAGGGAAGCCTCTCAGGAGATGACTTCTTACTGAGTCTTAGTGAGTTAGAGGTAATCATAGGACTCCAAGCAGAGGGGATAGAAAAGGAAAAGGCTAGAGTCAATATTGTGCGTGTGTGTGTGTGTGTGTGTGTGCGTGTGTGTGTTGGGGGGGCGGGGGAGGGGCGAATTTTTAATGTCACTAGAGCTTAACACAGAGAAGGCAATGGCACCCCACTCCAGTACTCTTGCCTGGAAAATCCCATGGATGGAGGAGCCTGGAAGGCTGCAGTCCATGGGGTCGCTGAGGGTCAGACACGACTGAGCGACTTCACTTTCACTTTTCACTTTCATGCATTGGAGAAGGAAATGGCAACCCACTCCAGTGTTCTTGCCTGGAGAATCCCAGGGATGGGGGAGCCTGGTAGGCTGCCATCTATGGGGTCGCACAGAGTTGGACACGACTGAAGCGACTTGGCAGCAGCAGCAGAGCTTAACATGAGATTGGATTGGATGTTAGCTTTGTTATTCCATACAAGGGGATTCTAACTTTATTCTGATTGCTATTGAATGATGGTTTAAGCAGAGGAGTAACCTGGTAAGTTTTTCATAATAGATCACTCTGGTAGCTGTGGGTGGGTATACCTGAGGAAAACAGTCCTGGAGGCAAGGATGCCTATGCCCTTAGCCCAGGATGGCAGCGAGGAGAATCTGAACCATGGCAAGAGCAACAGGGGTGCAACTGGAAGGACTTGGTGGCTGACTGATCAGGAAAGAAAACCTGAGGATGCTACACAGGTTTTCATTTTGTAGGGCCGAGTGGACAGTGATGTCACCACTGGAGTTAGAAAGCACAGAGGAAGTAGAGGCTCTGCCAGAGTAGGGTGATTTGCCTGTCACATGCCTGAAGGATATCCAGGCGATAATGCCAGAGGCAGTGGAATATATGAATCTAAACACTGGAGCAAAAGAGGCTAGAAATGAGAATCATATGCGTAGAAGTTGAAACCACAGAGTGTATGAAGTCAATTACAGAGAAAATAGAGGAACTGGGGGAGGCGGGTCAAGGACAAAAACAGGGACTTAATGCTTCAAGGACAAGCGAAAAAGAGGACTTCAGGAGGCAAGTAGGAAAGAGCGGTCATGGTAAGTGGGTCCAGAGTGCAGACTGGGTTACGGAATCCTAGGCTAACAGAAGATTTGGAGGGGAGGAGTCCTCACCAAAGGTTTGGATCCAGGCTGCTCCGGTTCCCACCACCTTCACTGAGTCTGAGTCAGTGAAAAAAGTCAGTGAAAAAAGACCGCTTCCCCTCTCTCGTATATGCATCCACAGGAGAAGGTCGATGAAAAACCCTCTCCCGTTATAGGAGAAAAAGGAATCATTAGATCAAATCAGGAGTTTGGTTTCTGGTCCTGCCTCTGCCATAAACAAGTTTTGATTGTGGATCTCATATAACCACTCTCAGTCTGGTACTTAGCTGAAGAATGAGAGACTTGGACTGCATTGTCTCCAAGGTTCTACCCATTTGGTTAGGCAAGAGACTGAAATCATAGGTTAACAGAACAACATAAAGAATCATTAAATAGGCGTTGGAGAAAGGGCCAAAGAGAAGCCAGTACCAGAGAGCTAGCAAATGCAAAAGCAGACATGACCCGTAGTACCGTGGGAACAAAAAGGCAGAGGTTGGAGGCTCTGAAACTGAAACCCAGACTTCCCAGAAGGGGGCGCTGCTCGCTGGGTGCTGTCATGACCACCCCAGTTTTATGAGTATTAGAAAAACTGCCACTGTGGGGAAACGAGCATTGCTAGAGTGATGCTGATCGGAACAGCAAATAGTAGTAAACAAGTCTCTTCTTAATCCTGCCTCACAGTTTTCCAAGTCCCTTATTTAGGAAGTGTAAGTTTGAGCATCTCAGTCAACAAATGGCTACATTGATGAATGAATAAAAATCTTCCAAAATTGCATCGCTGAAATGGAGGTAAGGAATATGTTGAACCCAAAATAATGTGACACAAAAAAGCCTGGAAGAAGGGTCATGTGTCAAGGCTCCCAGTGACTGCTGAAGCCTGGAGATCTCAACTGCTGTGCAAGCTGGCTCTCACACAGGATTGTGGTCTGAAGTCCCACCAACCATGTTTGGAACCTCTTGGTGGAGTATTTAACTCAAATTGTTTCAGGGTAACACCCCCAGGTGGCAGGCAAACAGGTTCACAGTTCCTCTTAAGAGAGCTCAGATTCAATTGAGGCCTCAAAGCATGTCCACGGGTAAAATGCTAACACAATATTGCAAATCAACTATACTTCAGTTTTTTAAAAAATGCTAAGGAGATCGAGCAGTTCAAGGTGAACGTTCACAAGGCATCCCAGAAGATAAAGCACTGCACAAGAACAGCAGACACCACCATATGGAAACCTCAATAGTAGCCAGGGAAATATACACTTAAAAACCTCAAGGAGATACCAGTTCACACTCAGCAGGTTGGGGGGAAAAAGGTTTTAAATTGGCATTACCGACTATATGCATTTAAACCTATGCACACCTCCCATTGCTACACGGTCTGCCTAACTCTTACACGAGTCTTAGGAGTTGTGTACCGGAATGCTCACAGCAGTACTGTTCATAACAGGAAAAATAACAAACCCTGGAAATCACCCCACTGCTGATCAACCTAAATTGGATAAACTGAGGCCTGTTTCACATACTGCTGTACTCCAGAGCAGTGAGAATGAAGCAGCCTCATTACGTGCTTGGACATGGATGAATCTCAAATATAATATTGGACAAAAGAAGCAAGAATACATGCAGTGTGAGGCCATTCACATTAAGTTTTTTTTAAAGTTATATGTTTAAGGAAAATGGTAAGACCAAAATGAAAAACAAAGGAATAATTATCACAAAATTCAGATGGTGGTTTCTCTGGAGAAGGGTGGGTGGGTAACGAGGAGGAATGATCAAAGTGGAATCATCACGGGGTTTCTGATGTTGCTGGTAATAATTTTTTTTTTTTTTAATCTTAGTAAGGATGTAGGTGCTCACTTACGATCCTTCTTTAAAACATACATTTAGCACACACTTTTATATGATATACTTCACAAAAAATAAGAAATGATCTAAATAGTCCTCTAACCCACAAGACTTGCCCTCAGAACGTTGTACTGTTCGTATTTTCAATGCCAGCTTCTTGGGCCATAAAATAAAAGGGGCCAGGGTTTTTCAGCAGTTCTTCAGGGCTGTCATACTCTACAATCTTCCCACTGTCTAGGACCATTACCCTGAAACAGAAAAGAAAGTCTTAGAAAGCAGCGTCTCAAACCTTGGCATTTTTTAAGAATAACCAGGACTTACTAAAGTCGTGGTATTGTTACCAAAGTGGTTGCCCCAGAATCATACCCCTGCCCCTCCCTTGAATGGAAACCAATTGCTCTTATCTAAGTTTCAGGAGGACACTGCAAAGAGAAAAACAAGAACTGGTTGGAACCAACTAGACCTAAGGTGGTGAAAGATTTGATTTCCAGTAGACCTTGGGTCTCATGATGTGCTCACTGTAATATATTATTGTTGTTGCTCAGTTGCTAAGTCATGTCCAACTCTTTGGAAGCCGATGGACTGACTGCAGCAGGCCAGGCTTCCTCCTCCTCCACTGTCTCCTGGAGTTTGCTCAGATTCGTGCCCACTGAGTTGGTAATGCTATCTAACCATCTCCTCCTCTGCTGCCCACTTCTTTTGCCCTCAGTCTTTCCCAGCAAGTTGGCTGTTTGCATCAGGTGGCCAAAGTATTGGAGCTTCAGCATCAGTTCTTCCAATGAATATTCAGGGTTGAGTTCCTTTACTGGCCGACTGGTTTGAATTAGCATATGCTAAATGATATACCTACAAGCACCTGAGAAGGACAGTTGCTATGACAACCAGAAAAGCCCAGAAAGGACTGAAAAGGCGGGTTGCATGAGTTTGGCTCCAAACCACAACCTTGGTCTCAGATACGTCATGAATATTCCTCCCACTCTTTCCAGTTCTTTCCCTTTCTACCTCAACTATCCTATGTAATTGGTATCTTCTTTGGGGTTGAGAAAGTTGATTTGCCAACTAATTTCCACTTCTCCATTCTTTGGCCATCGAATAAAGCTTATGCTGTTTCAGCCTCAGCATCACTTTCGTTATTGACTGGGAATCTGAGCAGAGAAAGAACCTCCTTGGCCGAGACGAGGAGTCTGTGGACTAGGACACGAGCACAGGTTAAGGTGGCCAATTCGGAGGAGCCTGGTGGGCTGCAGTCCATGGGGTCGCTAAGAGTCGGACACGACTGAGTGACTAAGCAGCAGCTGCATGTTTATTCATCACAGGCTACAGAGGAGCGAGGGTGAACCACAGCCATCGGCATCGGCACAGAGGGGTTCTATGTGGAATACGGAACAAAATAGTATAGGAATAGATGCAGTATGTCTATTCTTTTTTAAGGATACACATTGTTTAAGGATCAGTTCAGTCGCTCAGTCGTGTCCGACTCTTTGCGACTCCATGAACTGCAGCACGCCAGGCCTCCCTGTCCATCACCAACACATTGATTTAAAAAGGGAGTCTATTGTAATTTCAAGATTACTAACTTTCAGTCGTCAGAGATAGAAGGAATGGAAAGATTCTGTTTACCAGGGAGCAGCTGAGACCCTATATAGTCCAAAAGGTCTCCGGATCAACATCTGCCACTCCTGGCTTGGGCCTCCACTGCCCAGACTTGGCTAATAGTTACACACAGTTTCCCGTTTTACCTTCAAGACAGTTCCCTTAACCCCGTCGGCCTGATGTATAATTTTGGGCAAATTACTTGAAATCTCTCAGCCTCTATTTCTTCACAGTAAAATGCTGGTGGTTAAGCCTTCTGTAAAGATATCTCACAACTGATGCTATCACTGTTGACCAAGGGTTAAGCCAGGCTATGAGGCTGTCTCCTTACTCACTTGTCACTGTCCATGATGGTGTGCAACCGGTGGGCGATGGTGATGGTTGTGCAGTGGGAGAACTCAGTTTGGATGGTCGTCTGGATGAGCTGATCTGTCTCTAGATCCACCGCAGCAGTGGCCTCGTCCATGATCAGAATCTTGGATTTCCGAAGCAGAGCCCTGGCCAGGCACAGTAGCTGCCTTTGCCCTATGCTGCAGCAATGGAAGAAACCAAGCATTAGCCCCTAAGGACCAAGGAGTAACCAGGCTTGAGGGTCTGAGAGGGTACATTTCACGTTCCAGATCAGACTTTCAAAACCCATATACCTCTATTCTGTTAGAATGCCTTACCCTCTTCCACTAGCTGTTCACTGTTGCCAAGGGCAGTGTTTTCCAAACCTTTAATTAGAAGACTCACCACAGGTACTTAATTAAAAAATTCATACTTCTGGTCCCCATTCTGAGAATGGGGAGGAGCCCAGGAATATGTATTTTTTAACTTTTTGTTGGACTATAGTTGCTTACAATGTTGTACTAGTTTCTGCTACACAGCACGGTGAATCAGCTAGACATATACATATATCCCCTCTGCCTTGGATTTCCTTCCCATTTAGGTCCTCACAAACCTGTGAGGACTGTGCAGTTCCCTGTGCTGTACAGCAGTTCTCATTAGCTATTTTATATACGGAGAAGGCAGTGGCACCCCACTCCAGTACTCTTGCCTGGAGAATCCCATGGATGGAGGAGCCTGGTAGGCTGCAGTCCATGGGGTCGCGAAGAGTCGGACACGACTGAGCGACTTCACTTTCACTTTTCACTTTCATGCATTGGAGAAGGAAATGGCAACCCACTCCAGTATTCTTGCCTGGAGAATCCCAGGAGCGGCGGAGGCTGGTGGGCTGCCATCTATGGGGTCGCAGAGAGTCGGACACGACTGAAACGACGCAGCAGCAGTATATATATATATGTCAATCCCGATCTCCAAATTTATGCCACCGCCTCTTCTCCCCTCATATCCATATGTCCATCTTCTACATCTGTCTCTATTTCTGCTTTGCAAATAAGTTCATCTGTCTTATTTTTCTAGTTTCCACATATAAGTGATAGGTTTTGTGCTGACTTCATTCTGTATGACAGTCTCTGGGTCCATCCATGTCTCTGCAAATTGCATGATTTTGAGAACATGTATTTTGAATACACCCCAGGAGACTTTCATGTTTAACAAGTTTGGAAAACACTAGCCCAGGACTAGTACCTTGCATTTAGCTACGGTACACCAGCAACAATTTCAAAATAAGACGGCTGCCACCCAGCTTGCTTCAGCAGTATTTGACCCGACATCATTACTATAGGATGACACCACACAAGAACGCCCCAGTGGCATTTCTTAGTGCTCTTAGTAAATCCATTCCTTATTTTAATGTGTAATTCTAGCCTCGAGTCTCATTTGTTTGGGGCCTTCCGCCTCGATTGGAGACCACTGCTAATGAACAGCTAATGACCACGATGATGTCTTGGTGCGAGATGCAGTGTATGTGGGATCCGAAGATGCCTGTAAGATGCAAATGGCTTTAATTTGCGAAAAGCCAGTAATGAAAACTGGACCTCTTACTTACATAAAGAAGCTTTGGGAAATGATGTGGAGGAAATCTTCAGGAATTTGCTAATTGTTCTTTCCTGCCGTGGCCATTAGGGAACATATTAAACAGAGGGTGGCCAGACTAAAGTTCTGTAATTCCCTGCAAGAAAATTTCTGCAGGAGATGAGAAGTCACCCAAGATGAACTTCCAGGTTTTTGTGTAAGAACACAGATACTGCAAAACTGTTTACTTAACTTCCTGCCTGGTTCACTTGGACTTCATAGTAACAGGCTGCTGCTGAGGCATCAGTTTGGCTTTTAGCTGTGGACAGCTTGATCTCCAAGCTGACTGATCTCTAGTTTCTGATCAAAGGATTTTAAGTTTCAACACCCGCTCCCCCAGATCTGAAATTAAGGCACTGGTCATGCCACGTGTCTCAGCGTGGTCCAAGAAGGGTGTGACTCCGGTCTTGGGCCCCATCAGATCCTGCCAGATCAGCCCCCATGGCCCTGCACACCTCAGGCATTTATTGTGCAGAATTTACTTGTCTAATGTCTGTCTTCTCCATCGCACGTAAGTTCTAGGAGGGCATGGGTATGTCTATGGCATTTTCCTCTGTCTTTCCAGTAGGTGCTCAATATATATTTGTTGACTGAATGTTTGAACAGCATTTTTAATAGGCCTGAAGACCTACCTCAGTTCTGCTAGTTCCCAGATCTGTGGCTGAAGGAGAACAAACAAAGGGTGTTCTCCACCAGGGCTCGTAGGCGTTCCTGGGGCTGCAGACTGGGATCAGCAGCGGCCCTGGTTCCACTGGTATAGGGTACAGCCTGGGCACAGGACTTTGCCTAGTGATGCTAGCGTGCCGCCTACTAAGAACTCAACCTGCTCGTCATTGCTTCCCCTGCTCTAGTGTGCACACAAATCACCCAGGGCTCCTGCTACAGGGGAGATTCCAGATAGTAGGTCCTGAATCTGAAATTCTGCATTTACAACAAGCTCCCAAGTGAGGCCAGAGCGGCAGGTCCATTAACTCAGCTTCTGAGCCTTCCCTTCTCTTTTGAGCTTCAGCTGCTAATGGTCTAAGCCCTGCTCACCATGCAGGGACTGCAGGAAGACCCACCCTTGAGCTGCTGGCTCTGGCTGAGAACTGACCACGAGTTTGTAGAAGGGAAAAGCAGGTTGTCATAGGAGAAATGCCAGGTCAGCTTGTTAGCCAACAGGAACTGTGAAGTGTCAACAGGTATAGAAATGCTTTGAAACAGTAAAAAAGAATTATAAAGCCAAAAGAATCTTGGTGTTGGGTTATGGTGTTACAAGGACCCTGCAGACTCCACGTCTCCATCATCCAGGTGCCCCTTAGACCAGGGCTTCTGGGCATCCTTTAGAACTCACACCTCCAGCAGTGCCTCACACCACTTACATCAGACTCTCTGGGGCTGGACCAGGCATCGGGGATTGTTTTCAGCCTGAGTGCACCTGAGAACCCGCACAAGGGCGGGATCTGCAAACTCACATTTGTAATGTCTCATGAGGGTTTGTTTATTAACAAAGGTTTTCAAGCACATACACTTCTGTTTTAATCTTCACAACAGGTTCCTTTTGTGCACTAGGAATTAGACCTGGAGAGTGAAAATTCTTTGCCAGATGCCACCAAGCATGAGCAACAGAAGGAGTGGTCCCCTTGCCGCCTCCACAGCCTGTGGGAGCAGTGGGTTATGAAACCTTACCTCAGGTTGTCACCACCCTCTGTCACTTCGTAGGACAACCCAGCTTGCAGGCCAGCCACGAAAGATTTGAGGTGAGAGAGCTCCAAGGCCTTCCAAATCTCCTCATCCGAGTAGTTGTTGAAGGGGTCCAGATTCATCCTCAGGCTCCCAGAGAACAGGATGGGGTCCTGCAAGTCGAGGGACCAGGCAGTTACTGGGGCCAGTGTCAGAAAAAGAACCAGGTCATTGTGGCCAAGAAAGCAGGCAGGACTGGTCTGAGATGGAAAGCTGGTTAGTGGTCAAGGTTCTGCACGATTTCCCCGATGACAGCTTTGAGCTAAACACAGCATTAAGGGGAGTCCTTGGGGGATATCCCTGGTGGTCCACTGGCTAAGACTACGATCCCAATGCAGGGAGGCCTGGGTTTGATTCCTGGTCAGGGAACTAGATCCCCCATGCTGCAACGAAGATCGAAGATCAAAAATCTTGAGTACTGCAGCTAAGACCTGGTACAGCCGAATAAATAAAATATTTTTTGAAAATTAGTGGAGTCCTTGGTTTTGTTTTCATTCTAAAATTCATTTATAGATCTCCAAGTTTGCCTCAGCATCTCTTAAAAAGATGAGAGAAATATCCCACCCCTTCCACACACAGACTGAAAACTCATGGTGTGAATGAAGGTGGAGGGAATCAGGACATGCACAGGAAAGGGTAGTGCAGTCACAAGAAAAGAATTTCTTGTGCTCTTGAAGAGGCTGCAGAAAAGTGTAAAAAGGGAGCAAACACCAGACCAGCCAAAGTCACCCCCAGACTTGGCTGCAGCGAGCAGAGGCAGACAGGTTCCGATGAGGACCACACACCCAGAGCCTCCAGGGCATTCTTGTTTGGAGGGGTCCAGAGAGCAAAGCTGCTGGGAAGACTTTCTTGCTGATACACTAACTGTTCCACTTACTGGCAAAAAATTGCTGCAGATTCCCTCCCCTCTCTTGTAACCACATCAGATGCAGAGAATAAAGCTTAATGGTTTCAAGCTTCAGTGGCAAAACTGCTAATGCTGATTGCAAAGGCCCTGCGAACCCTGATGGGCTACAGATAATCATCTGCTCCCCTTGACTTCTGTTGTGATGCTGCCACCTACTGTTTAGATACTGAGTCACACAAGCATATTGCCCCCAAATGCAAAACTTCTTTTTGTTAAGTTCTGGAAGCAGTGTATTTTAGAGAACTAGCTTAGGTATCCCAGGCAGACGACAGAAATGACACTGCTAAGTGAACATACATCGAGAAGATGGTGCAATGTTTCCTGTGGAACCAGCTGCAGGTGAGCACGTCCTAGAGTTTACCTGGGGGATGATGGTCAGTTTCTCTCGGAGGTCGTGGAGCCCAATGGAAGCAATGTCTACCCCATCAATGGTGATCTGGCCTCCTGCGGCCTCTAGGATTCTGAAGAGGCAGTTTGTCAGGGACGATTTCCCAGCTCCTGTCCGGCCCACCACGCCAATCTGTAAATACAGTTTTTTGCATGTTAGTTCATTGTGTAATTCTTGGGGACAACAATTTAGCCTGGGGCATTCATACTCACAAGTGGAAAAGACAGTGATTAGCTACTGCATCTCTTAAGATGTTAGACTGATTGTGGTTTTGGTGGGGGAAAAAAAAAGTGCCTAGATGTCAGAAAAGGATGGCCTTCCCACCCTACCCCCTGACTTGTAGCTGGCTGACGGCTGCATTGACTACTAGAAATGTACACCTTTGTTATAATTATTACTGGAAATTAATCGATTTTTAAGAATTTTGTTTAGACATGAGGAGAAGGGAAGGACTGGGCCTGCCATCAGGTCTGAGAACGTGGACCTAAGCACATTACAGACCTAAGCACTGTTGCCCAGACAATTTTTTGGCCCTGTATCAGACCCCAAGTCCTCAGAGAACACGAACACCATACTTTGCACACCAGAAGGAGAACCAGCCCACTCTCTCTGCAGGGACAACCTCCACACAGGCGTTCCACCAGTTCCTTCCCCAGGTCTGTGCTTCCTGACTTCCCCTCTGTAAGCCTTGAAGCTTATAGGAAATAAGCCCATCTGCCACAGGAGGAGAGGATGCCAGTTGGGAGGCAAGGGAGGGCTGAGCAAGAAAGCCCTTAGGAGCTTAGTAAGTCTGTTTGATCCTGTGTGGATATCCTGCCCTCTAGTGGTGGTACTGTGTCCCTACACCTCAAGGCATTGGAAGTGTTCCCACCCTCTCACTTCAACTGAATGAGAAATGGTTTTCTATGTCCACAAGGACTCACCCAGGCCTTTCTTCAGCTCCACCTACCTTCTCCGTGCTCTTAATGTCACAGGTGATCCCTTTCAGTACCAGATCCAGCTCAGGTCGATACCGTACTTGGTAATTGCTAAACTGGATCTCCCCTTTGCTGGGCCAACCTTCTGGAGGTCTCTTATCAGTCACCCATGGTGCCTGGCCAGGAGACAGGAGGAGAAGTGCTTTACGTGGTGACAACTCACTCAACAATCCCCCCCTAGGATTCATGTCACAGAACAGAGTAAGTAGCAGTGTCCCAGCCACTTTTGAGCATCTGCTTTGAACAGACTGAACTAGACTGGTTCTTCCAGCCATTTCCTTCTTCAGGGCACCTTCCCGACCCATGGATCTAACCCAGGTCTCCCACATTGCAGGCAGATTCTTTACCATCTGAGCCACCAGGATGGCTGAGAAGGTTTATACCTTATTCAATTAAAGAAACCCTAGGCTACGAGGTTGCTCTGAAAATGAAGCCACCATTTAACTTGATACAATCCCAAGATGTGACTTCTCCCAAACAATTACCTATTCTAGGTTTAAAAAAATTAGGTCCTTTCTGTCTGAGCAAGGGAAACTTCCAGAGAACCTTTATGACCCTGTGTGAAATCTCTAGATAGATGCATTCTCAAAGCATCAGCTTTTTTTTTTTTTTTTTGGCCTTGTTCCTGGGTTCCTCTGATTCCTCCTTACCTCGTTTTCCACATTTATGTACTCGGTTATTCGCTCAACAGCCACAATGTTGGTCTCTATTTCTGACGTCATCCTCACTAGCCAGTTCAGGGTTTGTGTGATCTACAGAGAAACCAGAAGATGATCATCTGAGGCTTAAACCAACCCAACTAGTCAAACCACAAATTCAATCTAGTGCCTCCTCGGTACCTAGCACTAAGCCGGGCTCTACAAGACAGCAAGGAGGAGGATAAGAGACAATCCACACCTCCTTGGAGGAGGAAATGAGGCCAGTGCATTGAATGGTGGGAGGACCATTGAATGCTCAACTCTGTGGTGCTCACAGGAAAGACACCAGGGGCTTGGAGTGGCCTGGCACCAGAACTGAGGCTAGATAGGCTGGCTGTTAGTGCAGTGGTACTCGAACTTGGCTCTCCCACCTATAAGTCATTAGAGTTTAGGGGTAGCATTCCAGTGAGGGAAGCATAAGGAAAGACATGGGGTAGGAACAGGCCTTCTAAAAGCTGCTGCCTTTCTCTGCTCTCAATTAACAACAGCTCGATTGAGAAGCCAACCCTCAAGGTGGGACATCCACATGGACCCCTGTCCTCTGTTACCCCAGTAAATTCAAGTGCCTTCCTGCCATTACAGAGATAAATCTAACCAACAGGGAGACGGCTGTCATGACCTGGGCCAGAGTCCAGGGCATCTGTGGGTCACTCAGAGGCAAGCTTCTCAGATGCAGTCTTCCTACAGGCAAAAATACAGGCCTGGCACATACTCTCAGGAATCTTTGTTGAGCACATGGTAGGTAGAGACAGGAAAGCTCAGGAGGCTGGGGACTAAGGGCAACCACTTGGCGTCGGCTGGACCATATGAACTGTTGATATCTGAACGATGTTCTTTGGTTCAGTCTAATAGTTCTCCAACTCTTTGCCCTGTCTGTCCTAGGTTAATAAGCCTAGAACTGAGGGGATGAAAGGGCAGTGGCACAAGGAACCCGGTGATTCTGGTGAATGACAGAGTCCTCTTCCACCATGATCACCTTTGGGTCTTATGGACTCCAACTGAAAACAGCGCCATGTAGACCCTGCTGGTGGCTATGCAGACCCCCAAAATATTAGTTCAGAAAGTTTCCACAAAAGATGGCCAGATGACTCATTAAATGAGTATTATTTATTAAACTTTTACTGTGGTGCCAGTCTCTGTCTTAGGCGGTAAGAAATAATGTCTGATATTTATCCCTTAGTCAAGTGGGGGATGCATTATATAGTTCTATTAGACTCTCTCTTCTTCATTAAAGTGAACTCCAATTATTCTGTGATTTAACAAAATAAACGTAGAAGTTACTGTTCAAAAGACTTTCTGGTTACTGCTATATTATAAAAGAAATAGTTATTTTTTCTTTCCACTATAATCAAGAGGCAAAGAGATGGGAAACTATTAGATTGAATCACGTGAGATTGCTTTCTTAACTCCCCAGGGCAACAAAATATATATCCAGTTTCCCAGATGACACCGGCACCTACTTAGAAAGGTTAAGGAGCATGTCCATGGGTTACACAATTAGTAAGAGATGGAGACAGGGTTTGAACCTCAGTCTCTCCTGGTCTATCTGGATCTAAAAAGGAATCCAGAGCGTGGACTCCATGGTATATCCTAGACTAATTCTTAGTCTAGGATATACCATGCATTTAAGAATAATGCATTAATTCAACCAAACTCCCAACCAGACTCACATTAAGTGCATTGGACAGAACAAAGCCCACAGTGTCCCCACTTAGGTTATTTCTATAAATAACCATCATCAAGGATGCAAAGAAGACGATCAGGTTCCCAATCAGCTCCAGACGAACCGCAAGCCACCTGGAGGGCAACAGAACCAGAGAAAGAGGTGTCACTGAGAGGTGTCAGCTTCCTTACCTTACCCAGCAAGTGCGGGGTTCCCAGAGCATTCTGAGAGGGCTTGAGTTGGTAGGACTGTCTTCTTAGGAGGTGCCTCAGTTTAACTATGACATGTTTTCCTAAAGTCTTTTAAATTTTGGATTTTGGAAAATAAATTGCATTTTTAAAGATACTGGAAGAGTTTGCTAAACTAAGGGAATCCTATATTTCAGTGCCTCCCAAACTTGCCAAATCATAAGAATCATCTGGTGGCAATTGTTAAAAATATACAGATTTGTGCCAAAAATTCATGGACTCTTCCCCAGGAGATTCAGGGAATGACTTTTAGGAATCTGCATTTTAAAAAATGTTCCAAATGAGTTCTTTTGATTAGGCAAGGTAAACAATGGCATAAAGAATTCATATGTAAGGTTAGAAAGAAGTCACCACAGGAAAGTTCAATGTACCCTGTCTGATTTCATGATTTTAAAAAGATGGAGAAAAAATAGGAGGTGGAGAGAAGTTAGGTAAGAACTGATAACAGAGAGATATGTTGGGCTTTGTAGAGAACTGAATAGTATATAGATTGATGCAATTTATAAAAACTGACTTTCCCAGTAAAATGTGCTTTCCCAAATTTGTACAAATAATTCTAGCACACCTACAAATAAATATGATACATATTTTACAAGGGGCATCCAACAGAAAAATTGCTCTTTCCTTCTTGGAAATTATCTAAGATATAAAAGATCTTTACAATCAAATTTCTGACCTCTTCACGTTCCAAATAATACTAAGCATCATTAGCCTGACCTTCACAGTGCAAGACAGTGTAGAAACCACTCAAGGGCTTTCATTTCCTGAAAAAGATCTTCCTCCTCCAAGGACACGCCAAGGTCTAATGAAGCTGGAGGAACCAAGACTGCACAGCCTTTTTGGATTTACCTCACAGGATTTGAGTTTTTCATTTCTGTCATTACTGATTTTACCCAAAATTTTGCAGCTCTCCTCCCTCCAACTTCTGCTTCTTTCCCACCTCCAATAACTGTCCTGCCTATGGACAACCACACATCCACTCAGGGAAGCAAACAGAATGTCTGGTTCACCCAGCACTTGGACAGAATCTGTGTTACAAAATGCTGAGCAGTGTCATGTAACTTCCTCCATAAGCCCATGAGATAGGTTGTGATCCAGCCATTGTAAAAAAAAAAAAATAATAATAATAATAATGAGATTTTCCTGAGGGGTCAAGACAATTCCCCTAGCTCGGGAAGTAGCAGAGCAGATACAGGGACCAGTCTGACTCTGAAGCTTATGCTTTCTCCTCTCTTCTCACACAATAGGCGTGTTTGCTGCTGCTGCTGCGTCTCTTCAGTCGTGTCTGACTCTGTGCGACCTCATAGACGGCAGCCAACCAGGCTTCCCGTCCCTGGGATTCTCCAGGCAAGAACACTGGAGTGGGTTGCCATTTCCAAAGTGAAAGTGAAGTCACTCAGTCGTGTCCGACTCTAGCGACCCCATGGACTGCAGCCTACCAGGCTCTTCCATTCATGGGATTTTCTAGGCAAAAGTACTGGAGTAGGGTGCCATTGCCTTCTCCGTGTTTAGCCAGAGTGAATTTCACATTTTGGGCCACGCCTACCCTCCCACAGCTAATGTCAAATGCGCAGAACTCCAAAGCACACATATCTGGGTGAATATCTGGGGGCAGTCTCACCTGTTGGAGGTAATCCAAGAAAAGACACATTTCTGGTTGGTGTCAATCGCTGTCTCACTTTGCTTTAGAAATCGCTGCTGGTGCTCAAAGGCGCGGATAACAGACAAGCCTGACACAGTCTCACTGAAGTGAGAGTATATTGGGGACCTGGTGACAGAGTCCAGTCGTCTCAACTGGCGGGAAGTAGCCACATAAAATATCTGGACCCAAAAAAGTGAAGAATCTGTCACAGATCACATCACATATGCTGTTACCTCTTCCCTCGTGGCCGTGACCAACATTCATTACTCTGAGGCCAGAGCCAACATCTGAACAAGAGGCAGCTCTGATCTGGTCTCTCACTAGGGGAGAGATGAGAGAGGCTCAGAGGAAGAGGACGATGCGAGGATCTGGGGTTGGTGGGGAACAGGGGAGCATGAAAGCAAGACACTCTGCCACAGCCCTAGAGGCTGGAGTATTCCAAGGAATTTTGTCAGCCTAATCCATATGCTCCCAAGAATCTGCACATATTTCTTTTTTGCACATATTCCTAAATGACAGTAGTGATAAAAATGGTCTTTTTTTTTTTTTTAGAAAAATGGTCTCTAAAGGGATAAATGCAGCTGTGAAACAAGGGGTTCGGAAAGGAGAGATGGGCAATAAATGGCTTAAGAAAGGTATGCTGATGCATGCGTGCTAAGATGCTTCAGTCATGTCTGACTCTTTGTGACCCCATGGACTGTAGCCTGCCAGGCTCCTCTGTCCATGGAATTCTCCAGGCAAGAATACTGGAGTGGGTAGCCATTCCCTTCTCCAGGGGATCCAACCCCCCTGGGTCTCCTGCATTGTAGGTGAATTCTTTACTGTCTGAGCCACCAGGGAAGCCCAGAGGATTTGTTGAAATAAGGGAAGAGCTAGGCATGCGAGAGTCAGAATTCAAAATGTTATACATGGAAGTTTCCTCAAATATCCTGCCTCTTATTTGTTGATTTGTTACTAACAGAGATGACAATGTACCTGAGGAACTCAACACACAGCCCAGCAGTGTAAACTTACCACAGCCACAAGGCTGCCCTTCGCTGAAGGGCTTCAGGATTGGTTTCTCAAGGTGATCAATTTATCCCAAAGGTAGCTGCTGGGACAAGAATTCTCTCTACAGCTTCCTTCCCCTCATTCCTTCCCCTTATTGCAGGCATGGAGCCCTTTCTACTTGTTCTAGTTTTTCTTGAGGCTTGGCTATCAAACGACTTTTGCCCTCAAGACCACACTGGAATTGAGCCTGAACACCCCCCCACCCACCCACCGCCCCGCCACAGACACCCCAGTGAAAGGAGAACTGCCCTGAAGTGAAGAGACTGGGCTCCTGCTGAGGCACATCTCCAAGTAGATCAACCTAAGCCAACCAAGGAAGCGGCCTTAGCACACCTCTTCTGGAAGCCACCGACAACCTCACCATTGTGAAGACGGTATGTTAATATCTGACTCAATGACAAAGATGCTCGAGGGGTGGGGAGTGACTAGCGATAAACCCAAGAAAAGAACTTAAGCATTTATGAGGAGAAGAAGGGAAACCTAGCCATTTCCAAACCTACCTGAACAGACACATAAATGATGCCAAGAGGAATGATGACGACGACGAAGATGGGAGTGGCCAGGCAGATCATGACCAGCGTGCTGATGATGCCCAGGAAGCACAATACCCAGCTGCGTAAAGACATGGGGAGGGTGTCATCCACTGTGGAGATATCCTAGGGACACAGGAGGAGAGATGGTGTGCTCATGAATGCCTGGGACATTTGACACCTTCTCAGTTGCGGTAGGGAATTTGCTTAGTCACATCAGTATGCAAGTAACTGTCCAGGGTTGAGAGAAAAAAAGAAACCCTCACCATTAGTTCTGTGAAGATTTCTTTTGACCCTCAACTGGTATAAATTCTCCATCCTTCCTTCCTCCCCTACTTTAATCTCCTCTTAAGGGCTCAGCCATCTGCTCCAGAGGACCCAGAATCTAATTCTCCTTTACGGTCTGAGCCACCTCCCTCACAAAACTCACTATACAATTAATGATAGTTTCCTTTTTCCCATATTCCAAATAAATAATGATACATATTATTATATATAATATCTATTTTATATTTACAAAATGTATATATAATTTATTATACATGTTTAACATATATAATATGTATTATTATACCTATATACATATTATATATATAAATAATTATATGTGTATATACATAATTAATCTTCTGAAAAAGAAAACACAGATATTGAGTTACTTAGGCAACAGTCATATTTTGCTAACTGTTTTTGCATGAAGAAGGAAACCATCATTAATTGTATGCTGAGTTTTGTGATGGAGGTGACTCAGACCATAAAGGAGAGTTAGATCCCAGGTCCTCTGGACCCGATGGCTGAGCCTTTAAGAAGAGATGGAGGTAGGGGAGGAAGGAAGGAAGGAGAATCTATGCCAGTTAATGGTCAAAAGTAATCTGCACAGAACTGATAGTGAGAACTTCTTTTTTTCTCTCAACCCTGGACACAGTTACGAGGAGGGCATGGAAACCAACTCCAGTATTCTTGCCTGGAGAATCCCCATGGACAGAGAAGCATGATGGGCTACAGTCCATAGGGCCACAAAGCGTCAGACACGACTGAAGTGTATGAGCATGCATAATACATATATACATTACAACATTGGAAAAGAGTGTGCAATCTTTGCAAAATTCCTGTGAGAAATCTCCCCATCCAAAATGATGTCCTTTTTAAGGCTCTATGAAAGAGCAGAAAGCCGATGTAAATTGTCTCCAATGACATCATGCCCACCATTTTTATTGCAGAGGAAGGTGACAAGTGGGGGCCAGCCCACTTTTGAAGCAGTCGCCATGTCCCCAAAACCTGGCTGTAGGCTGGGAGCTAGACTTTCTGTGTCTGCTACAAGACCAAACACATAAGGGCTCAGAGTTGCTAAGACATTATTAAAAATGTGCACCTTCCTCTACAAACAGAAGTTTGAAAACTCTCTTGGTGATAATTGAATATTACTCTGAATTGTCTGGTTTCCTCTGTTCCTGAAATTTCCGTCTCATATTCATTAAGAAGCAATGAGTTCAGTCTGGTGCATGGTAGAGAGCCATCTATGACCTTTGCATCCATTGAGCATCTCAATCCCCAGGACAGTCCTTGGCTCATAGAAGGTACCCAGTAAATGTTGAATGAACAAATGCTAAGGGTTCTAGAATCTGCAGCCGATGGAGACAGTGTTCCAGAACTCCATTCAAATCACAAGATTCCATAATCCAGACCTCGTTTACTTATTTGTAAAGCATCAAAGATGGGAGTTTCAGGACTGGAAGCAGCGACCAAGCAAAGGGTTTCCCTGCAGTCACAACCATGACTCCGTTTTCACCTGTGTTTTTCCCTCTGCAGAGTAACCCTTCACATCCCGCTGCCAGCACCACCGGCCCACCCCCGCCCCCATCTCTCTGGCTAACTTCTACCACTTAAATTTCACCTTTTCTGACCTTTCCCACCCTCGGTCATCCAGACGCAGCCGGTACCTCTTTTCCTGTCACTCTTTCACACTCCCAGAGGGCCACTGTGCGCATTGTTGTTCCTGGCTTCCCCGCACTCTATCAACATCCTTTATTTCCTTGGCCGTCTTCCTCACTCATTGGTGCCCTACTTACAGGGCCACAGTGGTTCATCCCTGTATCCCCAGGACCCTTCGTACCACACACAAGGTTATTCTGGAAACATCTGCATGCTGAGTGGGACCAAAGAACTGGAACTGCCCAGTGTTGTCTAGGAGAAAATGAGAATTCTTTCCCTGTCAGAAACAGAAAGATCCTCAGCCATAAATGCGTCTTACAGCCCTTGAGATACTTACACCAGCAAACCTGTTCACTATCCGACCTATGGGTGTTGTGTCAAAAAAACTCATGGGTGCTCGAAGGATATTGTTCAGCAGTTGCTTGTGAAGGATGTTTGATGCATGGTTGCAACCATAGACACTCCAGATATTCGCTATGAACACAAAGAGACCTAGAATGGAAGCAGTGTAGTCAGCACCGTGCACAGGGAGCCCGGGAGACTTGCGCCAGCGACACAATGGCAAATGCTTTCCCGAGTCGAGGCAAAGTAAGTGGACCCGGTAGACTGTCGCAGGGACAGCTGCTGTAGCCATCACACATACCTTGTGCGACTCCCAGAGCTCCATAGACGCCAACTCTCAGGTCCCTCTGAGAGGATGGATAGTTGGTGCCATTGTATATTTTAGAGTCGCTGGTCCAAGCACTGAGCCAGAGGTTTGATCCAATAAAAGCCACATAATAGATCACAAACCCCAAGAGGATGAAGACTATCGAGCACCATCCTATTGCTTGTAGGTATTTCAGGTAGATGGAGAACTTCACCTGCAAAGCCCCCACTCAGTGTTAGTAGAATTCCTACTGGCATTTTGGGTTTCCCTGCTGGCTCGGATGGTAAAGAATCTGCCTGCAATGCAGGAGACCTGGATTCAACCCTGGGTTGGGAAGATCCCTTGAAGAATGGAATGGCAACCCACTCCGGGATTCTTGCCTGGATAATCTCCTGGACAGAGGAGCCTGGCAGGCTACAGACAATGGGGTCGCAAAGAGTTGGACACAACTGAGCAACTAACACACACCATTGACTTTTGGTGAGGAATTACCAGAATCTCAATCATGGGGGAATGCAGTGCTTTGGAAAAGTGGATAGCAGGTAGCAAAATTTGGTAAGGGATCACATTTCTATATGGGCAAGATAATAATCAATGCTGAAATATAATGCAGAGTGAATAACCATCAGATTATTAATGAACTTCTAGATGAAATTAAGAGGAACAGATATAAAAACAGTGGGACAGATAAGGCTATACCACAGACCTTGCTTTATTAATGTTTAAGACCTTAAATTTAAGAGCTTGGTCTTAAGTTTTATTAATATGAACTGTGTGCTATGAGCTTGATAGATTGGTATTCTCTGGCTCCCAGAATTGCATCTCATTTTTGTTGCTTTCACTACGTGAAGTGTGGTATGAAGATATTCACAGGACATGTGTCATTCTTCATGGAAATACGATTTGATAAAGCGCCCAGAGCCTCTGCCAACATTTCAATGATAAATTTAAAGACGGGCAGACACATAAGGCATATTCCTCTATAGATAATGTATTCAAAGCATCAAACTTAAAAAGCCTTCTATCGCCTCTAATGGATGGTACTTTTTACTGTGGCATTCACCTTTCCAGTTTGTACAAATTCCTTCTTAATGAGCTTTTGTCCTCTCACTGGCTCTTCCTCTTCCTTCAGGATGTTCGCATTCCGAATTTTCAAGGAGTCTTTTAAGGACTTCAGATGCCTGCTACTGGACCGAGATCTGAAAGATTGAGAGGGGAAGTTTTCCTTCCAAGCGTCTTCTTGGAGGCAGGTATCACAGTGCACTTCAGAGCATATAATCACAGGGGAAACGCACGGCCCCACCCTACTCCCCATGCTCAGAAGCAAAAGGAGAGCTGGCAGCATCCATGTGGACACTCAGGGAAAAAAAAAGAGAAAGAGAATGAGCAAGGGGAACTATGGAAGTAATGGGGGCTGCCAGCTGAACAGATGACCAACCTGCGGCTCAGCGTTCGGTGAAGATCGTTCTCTTTTTTCATGGACAAGGAGGCCACGTCCTCTGGGATTTCCTCCACACTGGGCACCAGCCCACAGTCATCATCTTCACTGTCCTCATTGACTAAGAGACACATCAAAGGTTAGGGAGAGAGCTGCACAGAGCTGCCACAGCCCCATGAACAAGGAGAGAAGTCTTTTCTGATCTTGTTGGCCTTGACAAGAGATCTCAGACGTACATATAGGTTGGAATCTTTTAACTACATAAATACTATTTATTAGGGCATCTCTTTGAGAAATACCAGAATAAAGGAAAGATGAGTTAATATTTCACTGGAAGAGAAAAGGCAAAATGGAGAATATTTCCAGAAACTTCTAAGTTCCTTTGGAGCAGGAAAGAGCTTTTAAGGATTATAGGAGACAAACAGTAGAGTCATAATCCCCAGAACTGACTAAAAAGGTGAGTGCAAATTTAAAATGTTCTGCTTGAAATTCAAATAATTTAAAGCATTTTTAAAAAGCATACCCTGAAAAGGTAAAACAGCTTGGGCTGTGAAAATAGTAATGACCTCCAGAAATTGAGACTTCTGTAAAAGCAATGAGCATAATGGCCAGAAATTATCAAAACCACATTTTCCATAACTTTGAAGTTAACCAAAGGCTTGCAAAAATCCAAGGAACATTTATTTAAGAAAAAAGGCTAAATCTCAGAAAGAACAGTAAGCTTTGTAATAGTTTAATTTACTGTATTTCCATTGCCCTCTCCTTAGATCTGCTGTAGTCTAGAAAACCAACAGCAAACCAATTACAATTATTGTAACCTCGCAGCTACTGGAGGGAACAGTGTGGGTTCAGAACACGCCCAAAACCTCATTGCTGGACAACTTTCATTATTGACCACTCTAGCAGTCCTCTGGAAAACCCCATTCACAGGGCTTGTCTTTACTGGGCCTTGGAGTTGGCTCTAATAAACAACAATGAGTTGTTGTTTAACATCTCAGCTGCCTGTGTCAGTGATAACAGTTGGGGCAAATAAGAAACCGACCAAGAACTTAACAAAAATCTGGGGAATAAGATATTCATAGGAGTTTTGATCTCTTCAATATATTCCTAGCAATCAAGTATGTCGTACATATGTGTAGGGTTGCACACCTACCCGAGAAAGACTTGAGAATGTCTTATTCCCTTAACTCTGGCTTAACTTCAGACTCTGGGCAAGCAGGCAACAAAGACTGACACGGAACTGTAAATTGCCTGCTGGCTTGTTAAAAAGACAGGGCCCCCACCCCTCATTCCCACAGAGCCTCTCAGCAAAGGCTGAGTGACGTATTGGTTGCAGGCACTTAAGGAAACCTCTGACCTCTTGGTCATTATCTGACCACTAAGCCAACCAAGCAGGAACGTCAATGACCACATGAAATAAAAAATATAGACTTAACAGAATTAGTTTGGGAAACCAAACATTAGGAGGAACAACAACAACAAGCCCTGGTGGAGGAAGGAGAGGAGAGAGCTTGTATTTCCAGAATTGTTAAACTAATTAAAATGATCAGTTTTCAGCAAAAAGTGAGACATACAAGGAAGCAGGAAAGTATGGGGTTGTACACAGGAGAAAAAAAAGATGGTCAACAGAAACTGTATTCAAGGAAGCACAGGTGTTGGACTTACTGACAAAGATTTTAAATCAGCTATGATAAATATGCTCAAAAAACAACAGGAAACCACGTCTCAAGATCTAAAGAAGTGAAAAGAAAGTGTTGGTCACTCAGTCATGTCCGACTCTTTGTGACCCCATGGATTGTAGCCCACCAGGCTTCTCTGTCCATGGAATTCTCCAGGCAAGAATACTGGAGTGGGTTGCCATTTCCTTCTCCAGGGATTGGATCTGGGTCTCTAAAGGAACGTTCTCACCAAATAGAGAACATCTCTATTAGGCCCACTGGGATGGGCCCCCCTAACCCAACACGTCTGATGTCCTTGTGAAAAGGGGAAGTGTGGACACAAATGCACATAAGAGATAAAACCATGTGAAGACGAAGGCAGAGGTGGATGTTGTGTATCTATAGCCGAGAATGCCAAAGACTGCCAGCAAACCACAGAAACTCGGAGAAAAACCTGGAGTAGATCCTTCCCTGTTGCCTTCAGAAGGAACAAATCCTGTTGACACCTTGATTTTGACTTCTCACCTCTACAACAGTGAGTGACAGTACATTTCTGTTGTGTTACAATAGCTAATTAGGAAACACTTAGCCAACACTGCCCTCTTGCCCTTTCCTTTCTTCTACCGTCTGGGGTCTGTACCTTGAGCCCTGGAAACCACACAATAGCCTGCCAGGCACTGCGGCTTACACAACTTCTCAGAAATGGCCCATCAGTGTGTCCCAAAATGAGGGTTTGCAAACTCTCTCTGTACACAAAAGACAGGATTTTTCAAAGGGGCCATCTACCCATGGGGGTTTAGATAAACAGAACTCAGATCCAGGCAAATCAGAAGAAAAAAGTTGAGAGTTAAAATGAGAAACCTGTGCAGGTTGTGGTGATGTGGTTGACTGAGCAGTAACTCAGGGGGATCCAGCATCAGACCCTGCCCTTTGCTGGAGACCAGTTCCCAGGCAGGTGCTTTTTGTTTTCTCCAGGCCAATCCCCGGAGCACATAAAGGCTGATGGAAAGCTCTGACCCCGTCCTTCCTGCTGGTCTCCCTGCCCAACTTTCCTGGGCTGGCTCCCAGTCCCCGTAGCCCGCACCATCCTAAGGTCACCTAAGGCACCAAAGGTCAGTCTTTGTTTCTGACCACTCTTTGTTTCTTGCCAGTGTTTGTAGACTTTCTGGTTTAGGCTTTTCTTTCCGACTCTTGTGGTTTAAAACTATCACATATTTCTGACCTCAAGGCTTAAATGTGCTCCCACTTCCAGGCTCTGAAGTTTCTGCCTCTTCTGATTGACTCTTAGAATGCCCTTGCAGATCTTACTTTCTCAGTCCTGACCTCCTGTTGGTAATTGCCAGCTGAAGCAGATACCCAGAACCATGCCTGGGATGACTGCTGGCAGGTTCTTGGGAGGGACCTCAGAGACCAGGGCTCCATTACTGCCTGGAACTAACCCGTGACCCCAGTGGTCCTGTATTAGGTAGGGCCATTCCTGTGGTGTACTGTGAGACTACGCACCTGCCATGACTCTGTTCTGGTTTGAAGCACCCAGTGGTGTTTGGTATGTTAGTCAAATCCTTTGTTAGGGCTTAGCAGTGATTTAGCAGTTCACTATTAATACCAGGTATTACGAAGCTGTCCAGGAAGTGATTTAATGAGTTTGGATAGGTAGGGTGGAATACGTGAACCAGGGCATTCCCTAAAAGGGGGTCACTCCTGCCCCTGGTGTCTCTCCCACAAGAGCTAATCACCCCATACCTCCAGTTATCTTCTAACTGAACTGAAAGTCACTCAGCCATGTCCGACTCTTTGCAGCCCCATGGACTATATACAGTCCATGGAATTCTCCAGGCCAGAATACTGAAATGGGAAGCCTTTCCCCTCTCCAGGGGATCTTCCCAACCCAGGGATTGAACCCAGGTCTCCCGCATTGCGGACGGATTCTTTACTAGCTGAGCCACAAGGGAAGCCCAAGAATACCGGAGTGGGTAGCCTATCCCTTCTCCAAGGGATCTTCCTGACCCAGGAATCAAACTGCGGTCTCCTGCATTGAAGGCAGATTCTTTACCAACCAAATTATCAGGGAAGCCCTATCTTCTAAAGAGTAACCTATGACTGCATGTCAGAGGCCAGATGAGCCGGATGGGCCCCTATTTTGGCTCACATAAAAAATGTCTGTGTTTGTGTTTCTTTACAGAGACACAAAACACAGAAAGAACAGATATTGGATCTCTGGCTAATTCACCTCCACATTTAGTTCACTGAGTGCTGAGCAGGTCAGCAGGCAAATAGTGGTAGTTTTCTACTCCCGTCCCTTCCACATCCGAGTTCTATCCTGTCCCAATCCTCTTCACATACCTGTGGCCTCATCTTCGGGACCCGTCTGTTTCACAAATGTCTTCAGATTCTTAGCAAACAATCCTTTATTGGCCAGCAGAGTGCTGTAGGATCCCTTTTCCATGATGGTGCCATTCCCCACAACCACAATCTCATCCACTTGGGGAAGAAAGTGAATGCTGTGTGTCACCAAGATTCGAGTCTGTAAAAATAACAGTAAGTGTGCTGACGATCCTGTGACCACCTTCTTTAGCTTACTTTTGAAAAGGAAAAACAGAGTCGCTGTGGGGCTTTGCTTCCAAATGTGGCCCTGACCACTTGACCTCTTTATTTTACTTCCTCTTTACTTCCCAGCATCTCATCCTAAAATCTGACCCTGTGTGTACAATGAGACTGTCATCATGAATATATTCAGTTATTTTTCTGTAGTGACAATGAGGTTTGCCCTGCACACATTTCCCTCCAGCTTTCTGGGCAGCCAAGAGTTAGGCTTAGGGATGTCACTTGAGATCAAGGGCTATCAATACAACTGAGGCACACAAAATTAACTGCCCTCTCACTAACCAGCAAACCACTGATCCAACAAGAACTGCCCAGATTATTTTAGCACGTTAGAAACATTACAGGGCAGGGAGCTTTGGCCCAGGACCTCCCCGATGTGGAGGACTTGGCACTCCTCGTATTGTTGTCTATTTATGGATCACACTGACTCCTGACACAGGGATTCCACTCAAAGAAAGATGAACACTTGCAGATGAGTAACGAGGCTCAAATAGGGTCATGGTATTGAGATGAGCCTCTGGAGCAATATCCCAAGCCCACTGCCTCTGCTTTCTACAGACAGCCCCACAGACACTAGGTCACTCGTATCATGAAGATGCAGGAGATGCCCATCTTTGAGTCTCAGCACAAAGCCAACCCTTTTGGTAGCCTTTCCTGAGTCCCCAGGCAAGAAGTGGGTATTTCTCCAATGTTTCCTCTGTAGTTTGTATGTTGTTGGGGTTTAGCTGCTAAGTCATGTCTGACTCTTTTGCAACCCCATGAACTGTAACCCGCCAGGCTCTTCTGTTCCTGGGATTTCCCAGGCAAGAATACTGGAGTGTGTTGCCATTTCCTTCTCCAGGGGCATCTTCCCAACCCAGGAATCAAACTTGAGTCTCCTGCTTTGCAGGCTGATTCTTTACCACTGAGCCACCTGGGAAACCCACCAGACAGTAGTTTGTATAGATTGCCATTAAAAATAATCCTTGTGTTATAATATTATGGCTTGCTTTTTGATATGTCTGCCAGTTAGATAAGTCACTTGAGAGCAGAGATGAGAACTTTTCATCTGCTTGCCCAGTCTTTGCAATGAACCAGGCCCAGAGTGGGTATTCAGTTCAAGAATGAATGCAGCCAATTGTCTTTAAGGACAGAAACCAGGACCAAAAATAGGAGGGAAAGTGAGTTCCTGTTGACTCACTGATCCGAGAGAGAGGCAAAAGGCCTCAGAGGGACAGCCGCCCTACCAGCCTGAGTGGACGCATTCAAAAAAATCTTGAAGGGAACAAGCCAAACACAAGATAGAGTGCTGCCAGCCCGCACTCTACACTTGCTGCTGGAGGGAGTACTTGTGCAGAATTCCTATGCTCTCCCAGTACCTTCATGTTCTCACCAACCCAGAAGCTCTCGGAACCTCCTTATTCAAGCGATTTTATAATCCAGCCTCTTGCCCATCTTTCTCTCTCCAGAGGATGGTGTTTGGGGCTGAAAATTCCAGCCCTTCCATCACTTGTCTCCCATCACAAGTGGACTCATGTCCACATGAGTTTGAACAAGCTCCAGAAGATGGTGAAGGACAGGGAAGTCTGGCATGCTGTAATCCATGGGATTGCAGAGTTGGACACAATTTAGCAACTGAACAACAAGTTCTATGCCAGGAACTAGTGACAAAACCAAATATATTTCTTCTTATATAACAGATCTCTAAGGACTTTTTAATCATAATTAATCACCCTTAATTAATAAGAGGCTCAGTGTTGGAGCCAGAGAATAAGGCTCAAATTACCCAGTTCTCACATAAGCTATGACCACTAGATGGGAGACCTCACTAGGCCATTTCCTGCAAGACCAGCATGATATTATCTCCTCAGCAGCCCAGGAGGGCAGGGAAATAAGGAAATCTGCTTTAGGACCCAGCAGTCCTAGGAGATGTGTGCCCTTCTTCATGTCTTCATTACTTTAAATAAGTTCTCACCTTGCCCTTCAATAGGCCATTGGGACCCAAGACCTTGTTGAAAATATGTTTTCCCACATGGGCATCCACAGCTGACAGAGGGTCATCCAGAATATAGATGTCTGAATTTTGATAGGTAGCTCTGGCCAGGCTGATCCGCTGCTTCTGACCCCCACTGAGATTTATACCCTGAGGAAGAAAAGAATTTCTGTTAAGTACTGAAACTGAGTCCCCCTAAAACTGAGTTATTCTACTGAATTTATGATAAACATCTCTATCCAAAACTTTATTCCCATTCTTGGCTCGTACCTGTTCCCCTCAAGTTAAGGAACATAAAAGGGAGGATTGAAACAAAGCAGGACCCTGCAGGGCAACCTCCTGGGTACAAAAGCTCCTCTGTGTCTCCTGTTTCTTATTTGTAGGAAAAAAAAAAAGTGTTAGTCTCCCTGGCCTACCTGAGTTCCAAGCAGTTACTAATTAGGGAAGCGAGGGAATGTAGACACAAAGGAAAAGCAGTCAAGAAACAATAGTTCAGCTATAAAACAGAGCCCCAGCTCCTCCTCAAGGGGTATATGTGACAATCCACATATCTCTAAATTGTTCTGCAGAAACAAAAATTCTCATGCAGTTGGAGGATGATAACTGCTGGCTGACCATAAGCACTTAGACCTGAAACTGGATGGAACCAGAAGGTTGGTGATTAAGAGTCCTGAAATAGCACCCTGTCACTTTACCACCAACCAGTCAGAAGAAAGTCTACAAGCTGCAACCCTCACCCCAGACGTTGCCTTTAAAAACCCTCTCCTGAAAGCCACTGAGGAGTTCTAGTCTTTCGAGCATTAGCTGCCTGTTCTCCTTGCTTGGCCCTGCAATAAACTGTACTTTCCTGTACCACAACTCTGTCAGTAGGCTGGCTTTGTTGCCATACTTGTGTTCAGTAACACAAGTTCCTTTATACAAATAAATATCCTTCATTCAAATAAATAACTTTAAACCTAATAATTAAATGTGTGCCCAGGTTACCATTTTATATCATAGTACTTATTTTGTTGTTGTTTTTGTTTCCTGCCCCAGGAGAATGTAGAGCTGTATCAGGGTGGGTTTTCTGTTTGTTTGTGGATATAACTCCAGCACTTAAAATAGTATCTGACACATAGTAGGTACTCAAGAAATGTATGCTGAATTAAAAAACAAAATCACTCTAGAGCTGTATCTGTAGCATCCCAACCTCAAGACCTTTCCCCAAAAGACTGCTATATTTATTTTTAATAATGGGGAAAGAGGATAAAAACATCCTAAATAAATAGTAATCAGGGACTTGTAAACCAAGTATACTATATTCATATAATATGCAACGGTCATTAAAAATTAACTTTTAAGAAAGGCATTTAATAATGTATTAGGTTTCTATGTGTTCACTGCAGATTATTAGAACCCTACTCTGGCCCACATTAGTGTACAGAATTAGAGTTCAGACAGCTCCCCCCGTCTGCCTCTGGCCCTCCACCAGAGATCTACCTCGGGTTAGCTGCTGGTTAGTTAACCAGGTCCTAGGTTCATTATCTTTCCTTTAGATTACACAACTCTTATATTTGCTTTCAGGTACAAAATTTTAAATTTAAATATTTGCACAACATATTGTGCAAACTCAAGTTTTCTGATGTTTGTTCCAGGCTTGACTACCTAAATTGATCAACTACTGCCATGGACTTCTTCACCATCCTCGCTCTTTTCCTTCACCCTTCAGGATCCCCTGGTGTCCCAAGTACCTTCTCTCCAATCTCAGCCATGTCTCCTCCAGGCAGCACTTCCAGGTCAGGGAGGAGGGCACAGGCCTCCAGAACTCGCTGGTATTTCTTTTCATCCAACTCTGATCCAAAAAGGATGTTTTCTTTTATGGTGCCATTCTGGATCCAGGACTGCTGCGGGACATAGGCTACAGAGCCCTGGATGGGAAGGATTAGACCACATGACTGCTCTGTACCTCTGGAAATGCAGGGTTGAAGGAGGGGGTGGTGGAGGTGGAAGGAACAAACGGAACGTAACTTTGGAAAAATGTCAGGCTGACTGGACAATCGATCTTTATAAAGGTACATGTATTTATTGCACCAACTAGGGAGAAAAATTCAATACCCCATGCGCATTTAAAGTCTTTTGGACTATCACTCTCTAGCCATGATCTGAAAGCTGAAGGATGAACGCACATGCCGCTTCTAGAACAGGGTTTTAGACCCTGGTGAGTTTACTAGGACCAACAGAGGGCCAGCACTGATAGGGGAAACCAGATAGATGACACCTTAGAAAGCAAGAACTCAGAGATGGAGATTTGGGCACCAGGCTGATGCATGAATCTGATCATGTCAAAAGAAAGATCGAGGGTAAATGCCCTCCGGTTTGAGGACAAACTTGGATATGAATTAGCAGGAAAAAGCACCCTGAAAGGAGTTAGGAGACAGAGGTAAATCTGTAGAGTCTGATCTGCTATGCTGCATGTTTATTTAATGTAAACTATCTCATTCAATTCAGTTCAGTTCAGTCGCTCAGTCGTGTCCAACTCTGCGACCCCATTAATCACAGCACACCAGGGCTCCTTGTCCATCACCAACTCCTGGAGTTCACTGAGACTCACATCCATCGAGTCAGGATGCCACCCAGCCATCTCATCCTCTGTCGTCCCCTTCTCCTCCTGCCCCCAATCCCTCCCAGCATCAGAGTCTTTTCCAATGAGTCAACTCTTCCCATGAGGTGGCCAAAGTACTGGAGTTTCAGCCTCAGCATCAGTCCTTCCAATGAACACCCAGGACTGGTGTCCTTTAGGATGGACTGGTTGGATCTCCTTGCAGTCCAAGGGACTCACAAGAGTCTTCTCCAGCACCACAGCTCAAAGGCATCAATTTTTTTGGCGTTCAGCTTTCTTCACAGTCCAACTCTCACATCCACACGTGACCACTGGAAAAACCAAAGCCTTGACTAGATGGACCTTTGTTGGCACAGTAATGTCTCTGCTTTTCAATATGCTATCTAGGTTGGTCATAACTTTTCTTCCAGGGAGTAAGCGTCTTTTAATTTCATGGCTGCAATCACCATCTGCAGTGATTTTGAGCCCCAGAAAATTAAGGCTGACACTGTTTCCACGGTTTCCCCATCTATTTCCCATGAAGTGATGGGAACAGATGCCATGATCTTAGTTTTCTGAATGTTGAGCTTTAAGCCAACTTTTTCACTCTCCTCTTTCACTTTCATCAAGAGGCTTTTTAGTTCCTCTTCACTTTCTGCCATAAGGGTGCTATCATGTGCATATCTGAGGTTATTGATATTTCTCCCGGCAATCTTGATTCCAGCTTGTGCTTCTCCCAGCCCAATGTTTCTCATGATGTACTCTGCATGTAAGTTAAATAATCAGGGTGACAATATACAGCCTTGACGTACTCCTTTTCCTATTTGGAACCAGTCTGTTGTTCCATGTCCAGTTCTAACTGTTGCTTCCTGAGCTGCATACAGGTTTCTCACGAGGCAGGTCAGCTGGTCTGGTATTCCCATCTCTTTCAGAATTTTCCAAAGTATATTGTGACCCACACAGTCAAAGGCTTTGGCATAGTCAATAAGGCAGAAATAGATGTTTTTCTGGAACTCTCTTGCTTTTCCCATGATCTAGCGGATGTTGGCAATTTGATCTCTGGTTCCTCTGCCTTTCCTAAAACCAGCTTGAACATCTGGAAGTTCATGGTTCACGTATTGCTGAAGCCTGGCTTGGAGAATTTTGAGCATTACTTTACTAGCATGTGAGATGAGTACGATTATGTGGTAGTTTGAGCATTCCTTGGCATTGCCTTTCTTTGGGATTGGAATGAAAACTGACCTTTTCCAGTCCTGTGGCCACTGCTGAGTTTTCCAAAATTGCTGGCAGCACTTTCACAGCATGATCCTTCAGGATTTGAAATAGCTCAACTGGAATTCCATTACTTCCACTAGCTTTGTTCATAGAGATGCTTTCTAAGGCCCACTTGACTTCACATTCCAGGATGTCTGGCTCTAGGTGAGTGACCACACCATTGTGATTATCTTCTGTGTATTCTTGACATCTCTTCTTAATATCTTCTGCTTCTGTTAAGTCCATACCATTTCTGTCCTTTATCAAGCCCATCTTTGCATGAAATGTTCCCTTGATATCTCTAATTTTCTTGAAGAGATCTCTAGTCTTTCCCATTCTGTTGTTTTCCTCTATTTCTTTGCATTGATTGCTGAGGAAGGCTTTCTTATCTCTCCTTGATATTCTTTGGAACTCTGCATTCAGATGGGTATATCTTTCCTTTTCACCTTTGTTTTTCACTTCTCTTCACAGGTATTTGTAAGGCCTCCTCAGACAGCCATTTTGTTTTTTTGCATTTCTTTTCCATAGGGATGGTCTTGATCCCTGTTTCCTGTACAATGAACCTCCGTCCATAGTTCATCAGGTACACTATCAGATCTAGCCCCTTAAATCTATTTCTCACTTCCACTGAATAATCATAAGGGATTTGATTTAGGTCATACCTGAATGGTCTAGTGGTTTTCCCTACTTTGTTCAATTTCAGTCTGAATTTGGCAATAAGGAATTCATGATCTGAGCCACAGTCAGCTCCCGGTCTTGTTTTTGCTGACTGTATAGAGCTTCTCCATCTTTGGCTGCAAAGAATATAATCAATCTGATTTCAGTGTTGACCATCTGGTAATGTAGAGTCTTCTCTTGTGTTTTTGGAAGAGGGTGTTTGCTATGACCAGTGCGTTCTCTTGGCAAAACTCTATTAGCCTTTGCCCTGCTTCATTCCATAATCCAAGGCCAAATTTGCCTGTTACTCCAGGTGTTTCTTGACTTCCTACTTTGCATTCCAGTCCCCTATAATGAAAAGGACATCTTTTTTGGGTGTTAGTTCTAAAAGGTCTTGTAGGTCTTCATAGAACCGTTCAACTTCAGCTTCTTCAGCGTTACTGTTTGGGGCATCAGATCAGATCAGGTCAGGTCAGTTCAGTCACTCAGTCATGTCCGACTCTTTGCGACCCCATGAATCTCAGCACGCCAGGCCTCCCTGTCCATCACCAACTCCCGGAGTTCACTCAGACTCACGTCCATCGAGTCAGTGATGCCATCCAGCCATCTCATCCTCTGTCGTCCCCTTCTCCTCCTGCCCCCAATCCCTCCCAGCATCAGAGTCTTTTCCAATGAGTCAACTCTTCGCATGAGGTGGCCAAAGTACTGGAGTTTCAGCTTTAGCATCATTCCTTCCAAAGAAATCCCAGGGCTGATCTCCTTCAGAATGGACTGGTTGGATCTCCTTCAGAATGGACTGGTTGGATCTCCTTGCAGTCCAAAGGACTCTCAAGAGTCTTCTCCAACACCACAGTTCAAAAGCATCAATTCTTCAGCACTCAGCTTTCTTCACAGTCCAACTCTCACATCCATACACAACCACAGGAACAACCATAGCCTTGACTAGACGAACCTTTGTTGGCAAAGTAACGTCTCTGCTTTTGAATATGCTATCTAGGTTGGTCATAACTTTCCTTCCAAGGAGTAAGCGTCTTTTAATTTCATGGCTGCAATCACCATCTGCAGTGACTTGGATTACTGTGATATTGAATGGTTTGCCTTGGAAACGAACAGAGATCATTCTGTTGTTTTTGAGATTGCATCCAAGTACTGCATTTCGGATTCTTTTGTTGACCATGATGGGTGCTCCATTTCTTCTAAGGGATTCCTGTCCACAGTAGTAGATATAATGGTCATCTGAGTTAAATTCACCCATTCCAGTCCATTTTAGTTCACTGATTCCTAGAATGTCGATGTTCACTCTTGCCATCTGTTTGACCACTTCCAATCTGTCTTGATTCATGGACCTAACATTCCAGGTTCCTATGTAATATTGCTCTTTACAGCATCAGACCTTGCTTCTATCACCAGTCACATCCACAACTGGATATTGTTTTTGCTTTGGCTTGTTCCCTTCATTCTTTCTGGAGTTATTTCTCCACTGGTCTCCTGTAGCATTCATGAACAGTATGAAAACTATCTCATTAATGATCAGTAAATCAGGGAATAAATGTCAGTATAACGTGGAAGAAGTGTTGGCTCTTAAAAATTTTCCAGGCATGTCAATGTTAAGTAATCAGGGGCATATTTTCTTATAATGAAGAAGAATGGCTTAGCAATATATGAAGATCTTAAGAAGAAAAGCTAAAAATCTACAGACATGCCTCTTTTGGGTGCAAGTAGTGGCTGGTGAAATGATTCCAAGTACCTATGATTTCCCCCAAATTTAGCTCTCTGGTGAAGCTAAGAGTGCTGATGCAGATGCCACGAAAACATTTCCTCTCTGTTAAAGTGCCCTCCAACACCCAGCTCTCAAAGGAAGAGGTGAGAGGCCCAGAACTAATTGTGAAGCTGGGGTCAAAAGTCAGTGGAGATTTTACAATGCTATGGTTTTATTGTTATTGCTCTTATTGTTTTTGTTGGTAGCCTGGCTACATATGTTTTTAATGATCTGTTCCAGCTCTTTCCCCCAAGTCCTCTTATTTTTATTGTATAATTTTGTAGATTAGGAGGTTTTTCAGAAACATGGATTATAGTAGAATTACCTATACTTTGAAAGAAGACATCTTTCAACAGTTTTCAAACTTCAGTATGCACATGAGAATCACCTGGGGAGCTCATTAAAAATGCAGGTTTTTAGAATCTACTCCAGAATATGATTATATATGTGAGGTAGGGCAAAGAATCTACAGTTTATAAGTCTCCGAGATGTCCCCGAGACCCCACCAACAGCAGCCTGACAGGAGCGGTTATCAGATTCTAATTGTTTGTCCCCATGAGAAGGCAGCGCTCTTAGTGTTTCCCACATCTGATGTCAGAAGTCTTCTCCTTGGCATTCCTTCTCACCTTGACCGTGATGTGCCCGTGGACATTTTCCATTTCTCCCAGCATGGCTGACATCAAGGAAGATTTCCCAGAGCCCACAGTGCCCACCACAGCCACCAGCTGGCCTGGCATAATGTCCAAGTTCACACTGAAAGAGAGAAGTGTACTTGAAGGAAGTGGAGGGTAGACGTTCCTGCCACTTCTCAGATGCCAAAGGAGATTTTCCTTCAAGATTGGAAAATACATCTTGGATATACAAAGTTTCAAAGTAGTCCTCTAATGTTTTTGTTTTTTTTTTCCTCTAAGACTTTAGAGAGTAAGGCTTAATTTATAAGTTGTTTGTGCAAAAAGCCAGTTTCCAATGGAAAAATAATTTCAGAACTATGTGGCACCATTGAACAAGACCCTATTTGTTGAAATCCCAACTGTGCCACAGCTGAGCTGTGTGATCTTAGAGTCTCACTTCTCCTGGACTCTCAATTTCTAAACTAATGGGGCTGGAACAGAGTAATGCATCCCAAACTCGACTATTCAATGAGAAGAGCAATTCAATAAAATGCTCACTGAGAGCACAGATGTCCTGCCCCCTTCCCTGGAGATTTGGCTGAGCGTGGCTGGGTAGGGGCCCACACTGGGCCAGGCTCCGGGAACCTCTCTGTTCTAGTCTAATATTTGAGTTCCTAGAACATTAGGAACTTGTTCTCAGGCTTTCTGAACCTGCCCATCCAGCTAGGCTCCTTCTAGACTTATACAACTAGCAAAGTGGGAGCTACGTCCACTCTCCTTCTGTAAAGTTGAGGCTTTCAGGTTAGGAGGGCTCAGGGCTTCTGGCCTGACTGACATATGCTGAGGCAAGCTCCAGGGTCCATGTTAGAGGATGGAGAAACAAGAGAGAGTGTGGAAAGTGGCAGGAAGACCACTAGGTGTACTCAGTTGTGAAAAAGCCTGGCCTGCTCGGGCTCCTGGCATGCTCCGTGGTGCTGAGCTTGTGATGGAGCTGGCGTGCTCACACACGTAGTGCTTACGGAACACATTACATGCAGCAGTGTGGCAAGAAAGGGTTGGCTTAAGGCAGGGGGTGACCTACAGGGCAGAATGTGAGAAGGGATTATGTAGATGAAAAATTCCAGATCTGAAGTTGATTATAGAAGCAGCTCACATCATCCCCTCTGGGCAAAGAAGGCAGGTCCTTCATGATAACTATTCTTCAGTGAATAAATGAACTTAAATTGCGTTCAGGTTCTCGTGAGTATCCTCTGGCACATCCAGAGACCTAGGCTACCTGCCAGCCTGCACTACCTCCATCCACAATCTGGAGAACACATGTCTTCACAGGTTCTCAGCTGTACTGTCCCCCAGGAGGAAAGCGGCGGTGGGCGGGGGGAGGGGGCAGGTGCAGTCACAGCGACTGCAGTCAGTCCATCCCTCCAGGGGTTTAACCTGCGCTAGTATCTGAACACGTGCACAGCTTGTCTCCGCATGTGTTACATTACATGGAATTTCCCTATAACAAGACCAGCAAGGAGAATCTTAAAATACAGCAAGAAGAAAAGGCGGCAACTCACTCTTGGATTGTGACACCCAAATCATGGTCCCAGGTAAATGACGCCTCAGAAAACTGCACAGCTTTATCTGTTGAGAAAAATTCCTGTCTTTAAGTCAGATGTAGGTCCCCGCATGTCTGTCTGTCTTTTCTCAGCTTTCATGTGTCCCTCGCTCCTTCCTCCAGAAGAGCCTGCCTTTGTCTGGTGCTAAATCCTGAGCTGCCAAGAGGCAAATGAAAGCCCCAGGGGTGAGACCAAGTGTCGCCTGCATACAAAGTCCTTTATATACTTAGGAGTCCCAAGCCAGTTGGTAGTTCAGATTCTTGATCTACAGACACTCTGGGTACATTCCCAGGCCCTCTGTTGCCTAGTCTCTTGTATAAATTCCACTTCCATATATAAACCCAGCCACCCCTGCCCTGGATTCCAGAACCACGGCTTGTTCTGGCTACAAATGCCCCTCAATCCTTAAACCTTTGGAACCTGCGTGTTCTTTCACTGCAGCCTCCCTTCCCAATTCCACATACTTGGCTCCATCATGACTTCCGTTTTCAAGATCCTTTGCAGGATTCCCCATTTATTCTCAAAAGAGCTGGCCCAACTTTGCTTGGCAATCTAGCTGACTAAGAAATCTGTTCTAAATGAAGGCAAAATTTAAGTAATATCAGTGCAAATATAGATGCAAGATAAGTCCCTTGGCTTTCCCTTTCCTTCAGTTTGCTGCTGCTCTGCCCTTGTGTATCAAAGTCCTGGTGCCAGCACCGTGAATATATATGGGAAGCAACTTCCAAATTCATTTACCAGAATTGCAATCATGTCGAATGGCAGATGTGTCCAAGTCATCCCCTCCCAGGTACTTCTCTAGCCGCTCTGTGGAAACACTGGCCTAGAGGAGGACACAGAGGAACAACGTTCAATGATGAGCACGAGGAGACCAGGAGTGTGACTTCGTCATCAGCCTTGGATGTGGAAGCAGTCAACCAGTCAACCTGCCAGGCTTTTTGCCCATGATTTGCAATTTACCACAGCTGGAGTCTCTGGCTCCCTACCCACCCTACAACTCCCTTACCCCTGACTCAGCCACATCTCAGCCCTAGGAGCCACCCTACTCTGAACACAGGAAAATTAAGAGGCTCTATTTTAGCCCCTCAGAAAACTCATTGTGGTGGTGATGGTATGGGTGGGTGGGAGGTTAATTCTACTCTGCTGTCTCCAGGCTTCGTACCTAGGTCCAGAAATGGTCTTCTGCCTCCTTCTAAGATGAAGTTTCTGTCTGATTCTGGTAACTGGGCCCCTGGTATATTCTTCTTTGAGTCCATGTTCTGATGACCCAGGCAGTGTCCTGAATCACTACCGGGACCCTCTGTGGAGGAAGTGGCCATGGAACCATAGTGACCTGGCATATCCCCACTTAGGCCAGGCTTAAATTGCAGGTGACCTAAGCACTGGCAGGATGCCCTGTGGTCCCCCTGGAACAGGAGAACTTGGGGGGATTTACAAGGATGTTTCTCACTTCCTCCATTCCGGGCAGGCTGTCACGAGACAGCTTCTTGTCACGACCTGGGTTCTGAGGAAGTACTGCACTTTGGGGGACTCCCCCGATGGCTCAGCAGGTAAAGAATCTGCCTGTAATGTAGGAGACACAGGAGATGTGGGTTCGATCCCTGGATTGGGAGTATCCCCTGGAGGAGGAAATAGCAACCCGCTCCAATATTCTTGCCTGAAAAATCCCACGGACAGAGGAGCCTGGTGGGCTACAGTTCAAAGACTCACAAAGAGTCGGACATGACTGAGTGGCTAAGCAGGCATTGCACTTTCTGCCTCGCCCCCTCTTTGAAGCACAACTGTGGGCTCTAGAACTGCATGGCTGCGGTGTGGATCAGCTCCTGTAGAGGGCTTCACTGCCCACTCGCCTGCTCATCTGCCCCTTTGTTTTGCAGAGACTTGTCACCTTTGTTGATCCTGCTTTTGCTATCTATGTGATAAACCATCTGACTCTAGAAAAGAGCATGTTGTTGCCTTCTCAGCCAGATCTACCAGCCTTCTTAACACCCCCCAGGACCAGAAGGGCTCCTCCTAAACCCCGGTCCTTCCTAGGGCCTGAACTCTCTGAAGCCAGTTACCTCCGGATGAACACAGGTCACCACACTTTGTCATCCTGGCTGCCTCGCCAGTCTGCCACCTCCCTGGGAACATCCTCCTGAGGTCTGGTACCTGGTCCATCTCAGTGACTGTGCTCAGTTTTCAGGACCCAGACACTCCCTCTGGACCATCTTAAGCCTGCTGCTGCTGCTACTGCTAAGTCACTTCAGTCATGTCCGACTCTGTGTGACCCCATGGACGGCAGCCCACCAGGCTCCCCCACCCCTGGGATTCTCCAGGCAAGAACACTGGAGTGGGTTGCCATTTCCTTTTCCAATGCATTAAAGTGAAAAGTGAAAGTGAAGTCGCTCAGTCATGTCTGACTCTGAGAGACCCCATGGACTGCAGCCCACCAGGCTCCTCCATCCATGGGATTTTCCAGGCAAGAGTACTGGAGTGGGGTGCCATTAAGCCTACTGGATTCCAAACTTAGCTTTCTGACAGCTTGAGGCTCCCAGATTGCATTTGGTTTTATCACCATGTGGCTTCACACAAAGAGAAGTCTTTGGACAAAGGGAAGTCCCCTGATCTAGTGGCTAAGACTCTGCTCCCAGTGCAGGGGATCCAGGTTTGATCCCTGGTCAGGGAACTAGATCTGCATGCCGCAACTAAGAGTTAGCATGCTGCAACAAAAAACTAAGACTTGGTGTAGCCAATTGTTTTTTTTTTTAATTGAGAGAGAGAAGCCTTTTCTCTCCTTTTGTGCCATATTTCCCTAATGCTTTATAAATACCCTAAGAGTGCTGGAAATATATGGAGGAAACTGAACCAAGAAAAGGGCTTAGAAATGTTCCAGGAGCAGAGCTAATCATCATAGTCTCACTAAACACTCTCACAACCTTGTCTCCCTGGTGGGTGTATGAGATTGGTTATGGTTATCCTCAGTTTATAGTCAGAAAAACGGGGGTTCAAAAAACTTATTAAGAGACTTTACTAAATCATGCTGTTGGTTTCCAGAGACCAAACCAATCTCTCTAAGTGAAGGTTCACCAGCAGAATTTGGAAATGAGATAGGACATACCAGTCATTCTGGAATCTAAGGTTTTTAACCAGGGCTAGAAGGAAACAGCAACCCACTCCAGTATTCTTGCCTGGAAAATCCCACTGATAGAGGAGCCTGGTGGGCTACAGTCTATGGGGTCACAAAGAGTCTGACCCAACTGAGCACACTCAGCTGGCAGTGAGAGATCCTACCCACCTGGAGCATGGAGGAGATTAGCATGGGAAGCATGCTCATGGGGAAGCGCAGGATATTGAAGAGGGTGATGGAGGTAAAGGCCTTTTGTGCATCCAGAACATTACTGCTGTCCACCAAGACGTAAACAGAAAATGTGATCACAGACACCTGGAGAAGAAGAGCCGTCAGTGACCTATCCCAAAAGCGGTCAGGCAGCCGTGTTCCAAGTACTGTATCAGAGCTGAAGGAGTCTTAGGGATTATCTCAACCTTTCATGTTACAGAGAAATCTGAGCCCAGAAGAGGAGCAACTATCTTGCCTGAGGTCACAAAGTCAACTAATGGCATTGCTAGGACCAGAGCTCGAGAATCCTGGCTCCTATGATCAGCATTCCTTCTCCTACAGATGAGAAGCCTTCCCAGGCAGACCATGCCTAGATACCACATTCATGTTGAATCCCCTGTAGTTACTCCAGGCAGCCAGGTAATCAAACTGTTTCTAAGGGTGAAACTAGATCTAGGGGCCGTGAGGTAGGAAGGACAGCATGACGACTTAAGGAGTGGGTCAGAGTTCCTTGGGTTTCAGGGTCAGGCCTAGAGGTGCAGGCACCTCTCGTCTATCTAAACAGACCTTTCTCTCCAGGAAGCTGACCCCGCCCACTGACTCCTGTCACTCACCAGCACAGGAGTCAAGTATAAGAGAAACATTATCGCAGACTGCAACTGCCCAAATCTCAGCAGGTTCCTGAGCTCTTTCTTCCGAAGGTTGTGGACTTGGTTTTGGAAAGAAGGTTCCCAGGCAAAATACTTCAGGATCTAATAATAGAGAAGAGTACAGCTTACACTGTTGCCCCAGTAGGAAATCAGGTGCAACCCCCCACACACAGGTTTTAGGAAACACTCCCCCAAACTGCGGAGGTACAAATTCAGCTTATAAAGGGTGATTACAGAAAGGTAACTGACTCAATGGACATGAATTTGAGCAAACTCCAGGAGATAGTGAAGGACAAGGAAGCCTGGTGTGTTGCAGTTCATGGGGTCACAAAGAGTCAGACATGACCTAGTGACTGAACAACAACAACAGAAAGGCAGCTTGCAGTTGTTGACAACTTACAAGGTACACAACATTTTATGTACTCTGTCTTACTTAATCCTAAGTGTGACAAACTTTGCCTGGCACTAAAGGGGGTTGCCCGGGACTCGGGGCTTTCAGTGCTAAACCCGGAAAGTTCTGGGCAAACCAGGAAGAAGTAGCTTCTTACTCTTTCAGAATTATTGTATCCATTTTAACAATAAGGAAACAGGTTGAGAGTGACTTAGTCACTTAGAGTGACTTAGATGCCCAAAGTCACCATCTAGTGAGTGGTAAGAGCTAAGACTCAAAATCAGGTCTATCTTCTCATTTTGCCACATTGGCAGTAAGGCATATCAGAGCTCTGTGTGCAGAAAAATCAGATGTTCAAAGGGGCCTCTTTTCATTTTCAAGAGGTTTAGGGTAATATTAAAGTCCATTAATTCAGCCAAACTCTGCTCAATGTTATGTGGCAGCCTGGATGGGAGGGAGGTTTGGAGGAGAACAGATACATGTATATATATGTCTGAGTCCCTTCACCTGAAGCTGTCACAACATTGTTAATTGGCTGTGCCCTAATACAAAATAAAAAGTAAAAAAAAAAAAAAGTCTATGAATTCAAAAAATGTCTAGATTAAAAAAGAATTTGATGAAATGCATTATTTTGAAAGCTAGTAAATAGAGGACAGAAGTGTGTATTTATCCTACTTGTCCTTTATTTTAGAGTAACCAACCAGTTGATTAAAAATCATTCTTCATTACAGAATTCCCGCTGAGCAATGCCAAAGGAACAAAGGAATTAGAACATCACCCTTTGGAAATGAAATAATAGAACAAGGCAGTGATCAACAGCGGCTGCTAAAATCTTTATGACAGTGGTTTTCAACCTTGGCTGCATATTGGAATCACTTAGGGAGCTTTTAAAATATATACACGCCTGGGTCTCACCCCTCCCCCCCCACCAAGAGTTCAATTTAGATGGTTTGAAGTAAGGCCCAAACCTCAGTGGGTTTTACAAATCTCCCAGGAGACTGAAATGTGCTGCCAGGGCCACAAATCACTGCTCTTGGTGAAAGAACAATAAAGGGTGAATCAGGCTGATGATGCCTGGACCCCATAAACACTCACCATCACTAAGTTGGGAAGCACACAGCACTGCCCAACCCCTTGCCCTCCAACCCCATCCCAAACAAAAACAAAAACCAAATAAACCTAAATCTATTCAAGTTTCTATATTTAACCACCAATTTACAAGCAAGCATAGGAAACAAGACAAACTCTTCTATCAAATGACCAGGAAGGGGGCAGGCAAGGGGCTATTGTAGATTAAAAGCGCTATTGACTGAATGCAACACGTGGACAGTTTTTGGATCCTTATTCAAACTAACCAACAGTAAAAAAAATAAAATAAAAAAAGGCTTGTATGAGGCAATTGGGGAAATTTAATGGTATCAAAGAAGGACTTGTTTCTAGGTATGCTATTGGTATTGTGGTTACGTTAAAGTCATTCTTTTAGAAATACATACAAAGTGTTTACCAGTGAAATGACAAAATATCTGGGATTTGCTTTTGAATAATCTAGCGGGGCATGAAGTGGGGAGCGGGGATGTAGATGAAACAGGTTAGGTCCTGCTGATAATTGCTGGACCTGGGTGGCAAGTCCATGGGGGTTCGTTATAGTATTCTGTCTACTTTTGTCCACATCGGACAACCTTTATAGTAAAATATAAGAACGAAACAAACTATTTAACATACATAAATAGAAATCATAATCAAAAGAAGGCCTGAGAGGAGTAGCAGAAGAAACAGGAGACTTGTGGCTGGATGGATCAGGAGTCGTGGGACACACCCCAGGCTCAGAAGCAGGAGTCCACAACCTCAACATGTTGTTAAGGCCAAGAGGCTACCGTGGCTGTTACCGTGCCCAGAGAGCCACCCACGCTCAGCTTCTCACCTTGATCCCACTGAGAATCTCATTCATGATCTTTAAACGGCTGTCTTTATTCTTCATATTTTTAACCTGCCGGGAAAGAATAACAGAACAAACATCCATGTGAGCGGGTCCAGGTTTGCTTCAGATGCTAAATCTCAGTGGCACTTGCGGCTGTTGCTCGGTGAGAACTTGAGGTGCCCAGTGACGGGCTGTGTCTCTCGCGCTCTCCTGCTTGCTCTCCCTGCTCCTGCCACACTCACCACCCTTCTGGGCCTGAACAGTGTTGGCCTGACTGTGCCCTCGTCCCAGGTTTTACCCAAGTCTTCCTCCCTCACCCTCAGGTTCCAGAGTTCAGCTCAATGTCTCCTCCTCAGAGGCCTTTCCTGACCCCAGGACCTAAAACCACTCCCTACGATCACATCACCCTGTTTAATTCCCTGCATAGTACTACTGACATTTTCCTTCTTTGTTTTTACTTATTTATGGCCTGAATCTCCACCCCAAGCAGAATGTAAGTTTCATGAGAGCAAAAGCCTTGTCTAATTTTCTGCCTTGTCTAATTTGCTGCCATGTTCCCCCAGAAATAGGGTGTGCAATAAGCATTTTTAAAATATTGAGTTGGCCAAAAATTCATTTGGGTTTTTCCTAATGTGGAAAATGTGGTTTTCCACATTAGGAAAAACCCAAATGAATTTTTGGCCAATATTTGTAACTCAGTGAATGCAAAACGAATGAATGACTAAGTCACATATACCATCAAGTTCACCCATCCAGAATATGATTTCTGGCAGAGATAAGGACTGTCCACAGAGAGCTCTGCTAACTGGTGGGAACAAGGTCGATTGCCAGGATTTAGGCATAAAGTCTGGTTTGCTCTTGTGACGGCTCTGTGTGGCTGGTTTATAATGCTATGATAGAGAACCAGGGTCATAATTACTTTTTAAGAACAGCCCAGCATAGCAGGGTGTAAACGTTATATGCAGGGTCCCTGGGCAGCTCTTCTCTCTCCAATTAGGGACATGAATGAAGACAGGAAATATGAACCCTAAAAGTGGTCAGAAGATGGAAGGGGAAGACAAAGCCAAGTTCGTTTGGGACAGTGGCAAGTCTCCTGTGAGCCTTGCCTTGCCCAAACTCCAATCACCAGTCAGAATTAAGTAAGAAAACTTTAGACTTTGAAGAACATGTACATATCCCCAGTGACTGTTTCTTTACCTGAATAGCCCTATTCCTGGTGGCGAGTACTCCATTAATTGGGATTAGGATCACCATCACCCCAACACCTGCTAAGACCGAGGGTCCCAACTCTGCCCACAGGAAGTAGATGGCCAAGGCAATCTGTAGGACATTTGACCACAGCAGGTGGATGAAGTTGGTCACATCCATGAGCTTCTGGGCATCCACAGACATGAGGTTCACTGTTTCTCCAATGGTGTACTGCTTCCTGGCCCGGTTGGAGACAGTCAGCGCCTGAAAATAAAGATTGGAATTGAGACGCATGGACAAAGCCAAGGAGACTGGGAAGTGAGAGGGGATTCAGGAAGGCAGCGAGAGACAGTAGAAGGATGGGCTCCATATGGACATAACTTCCAAGGGGCTGTGATCTTCCGGCTGCTAAATCTTAACAGTGTTCTCTCATTCTTGACCAGTCTTTCCTGCTATATCTACCTTCCCCAACACCCGCTCCCCCCCACACACTTGTCTTACCTGGAAAACTCCTATTTATCCCTTAGTGTAAGCTTAGGTGGAACTGCTGAGAAGCCTTCCCTGACTCCCAAGTTTGGGTTAGATACCTCTGTGAATTCCCCAATGCTTATCTCTGCCACTACATTCATCACACGGAACTCTAATTGTGTTTTCCTATTTCTCCACCAGTAGAAAACTCTAAGGACAAGGGCTGCCTCTGTCCAATTCACTACCTGCACACAGTGGGGAAATCACATACTGAAGGATGGGAGGAACAGAGGAATGAAGGGAGGGAGCCTGTACGGACTCTGGCCCTGCAGACTTTAATGGGGCAATGTCGGAGCCATACTGTGAGGAGGCTGAAGCCATTCCCAAGAAGGACAGAGACCTTAGAATGGAGGGGAAAACTATGGGGTTCACATACTGGAAGCAAAATGACTTGTTTATTGTCAGGAAATTTGAGGACACTATCTAAATGCCTGAATCTTGCATCATGAACCATCATTTCAGAGAGATGAGAAGACTGAGACCCACAGTCAATGACTTATGGCAGTGTCTTGTACAAATGCTCCCAGACAAGAGGCTGGGGGCCGAGGGGGTAGCTGCATGAAACCAGCTGGCACTATGCTCACCAAGCAACCCTTTGGTGTGGCCCACATCTTTCCAAAGGAAGGAAAGCTTAATTCCCACAAGGCAGTGTATGGGCTATGAGTGGCCCTAGATACCACCTTCAGTCTCCTCCTAAAAGCTCTACTGTCATCTTCATCCATTAATGCAGTCTTTAGACTATATCAGGATGCTTTGTTGTACAGTAAAAAGAAGTAAATTTCCCAAAACGTTGGGCCACCAAGGTGCTAGAGAAATCAGTCCACTGCTATGCCTCCCCTTTGGTATTGAAAAGTAAAAGAAAAAAGTATTATCTAACTACCCTACAAGGTAATTGCAATACTTTTCTTTTCTCAATAAATCTCAATAGAGTGAAAAAGTCAAGAATATAGTCCCAATAGCCCTTGTCAGGAGTCAGGGCCTATCTATGTGATTCTAGCCATTAAAGTGATCTAAGCCCTACTTCTCTCTAGAACAGGGATGATGCAGTTACTTCGCAGAGCTATGAACTGGTGATGGATATAAAATATGTTTCATAACATTTCATAAATGAAGTATAATCTAAACATAAAAGTAGTCAATTTTAAATTCCACTTTAGGAGAATATTTATTTGAATGGGGGTCTCATTAAAGGCTCTGTTTTACACATTTTGTATGAACTGTGACAATTGCAAAACCTGGAATATATTAAGAATCAAAGAGGCAGGAATGAATTGTCACAATTGTAAAAGTGTACATTCATAGATATATCTGAGACAGCCTGGGTAGTGACCTCATATCCTGCAAACCAACAGAAACAGTTACTCCACAAGGAATAAAGGGATTAAAAATTTTGTAGAAGACAAATTCCAGTGTGAGGCTATTTAGGGGTTCAAAGAACTCGACCAGACTTCTGATCTAAAGACATCTGGATCACCTCTCTGGGTCTCTCGTCTAGTCAGCATCTACTCAGGAAAGACAAAAGTCATCTTGGAGTTTTAGAAGAAGAAGGCAAAGGAGAAAACCAGGAACTTTAACAGATAAATCACCATGATGGAACACTTCAGTGGTGGATGAAAAAAGGAAGAGGAGGCAACTGTTTGATGTTCTGAGCTATCAAAAGTATCATCTCCTTCTGGATGAATTTTCTCCTCAGGCTTAGAGTCACTACTGTATTTCCATTTCTTTCTTTTCATTTATTTTTTAAGCTGAAGTTTACTTGATTAGTTTCAATTATTAAGGGAACTCAAGGGACTAGATTTGGTAGACAGAGTGCCTGAAGAACTATGGACAGAGATTTGTACCACTGTACAGGAGCTGGTGAACTGAAACCATCCCCAAGAAAGAAAAGCAAGAAGGCAAAGTGGTTGTCTGAGGAGGCCTTACAAATAGCTGAGAAAAGAAGGAAAGTGAAGGAGAAAGATATACCCAACTGAATGCAGAGTTCCAGAGAATAGCAAGGAGAGATAAGAAAGTCTTCTTAAGTGAACAATGTAAAGAAATAGAGAAAAACAATAGAATGGGAGAGACTAAAAGTCTCTTTAAGAAAATCAGATATACCAAGGGAACATTTCATGCAAAGATGAGCACAATAAAGGACAGAAATGGCAAGGACCTAATAGAAGTAGAAGAGATTAAAAAGAGGTGGCAAGAAGACACAGAAGAAAAAGGTCTTAATGAACTGGATAACCATGATGGTGTGGTCATTCACCTAGAGCCAGACATCCTGGAATATGAAATCAAGTGGACCTTAAGAAGCATTAGGTAGTGGAGGTGATGGAATTCCAGCTTAACTATTTCAAATCCTAAAATATGATGCTGTGAAAGTGCGACACTCAATATGCCAGCAAATTTGGAAAACTCAGCAGTGGCCACAAGACTGGAAAAGGTCAGTTTTCAAAATCCTGAAGAAGGAAAACACCAAAGAATGTTCAAACTATAGCAAATTACACTCATCTCACATGCTAGTAAGGTAATGCTCAAAATCTTCAAGCTAGGCATCAACAATATGTGAACTGGGAAATTGCAGATGTACAAGCTGGATTTAGAAAAGGCAGAGGAACCAGAGATCAAATTGCCAACATCCACTGGATTATCAAAAAAGCAAGGGAATTAAAAAAAAAAACCTACTTTTGCTTCATTGACTACACTAAAAAGCCTTGACTGTGGATCATAACAAACTGTGGGAAATTCTTAAAGAGATGGGAATACCAGACCACCTTACCTGCCTCCTGCAAAACCTGTTTGCAGGTCAAGAAGCTACAGTTAGAACTGGACATGGGACAATGAACTGGTTCCAAATTGGGAAAGGAGTACTTCAAGGCTGTATATTGTCACCCTGCTTATCTAACTTCTATGCAGAGTACATCATGTGAAATGCTGGGCTGGATGAAGCACAAGCTGAAATCTAGATTACTGGGAAAAATATCAGCAACCTCAGATATGCAAACGACTACACTAATGGCTGAAAGCGAAGAGGAACTAAAGAACCTCTCGGTGAAGGTGAAAAAGGACTGAAAAAACTGGCTTAAAACTCAATATTCAAAAAACAAAGACCATGGCATCTAGTCCCATCACTTCATAGCAAATAGATGGCGAAAAAGTGCAAACAGTGACAGATTTCATTTTCTTGGGCCCCAAAATCACTGCACATGGTGACTGCAGTCACAAAATTAAAAACACTTGCTCCTTGGAAGAAAAGCTATGAGAAACCTAGATAGCGTATTAAAAAGCAGAGATGTTACTTTGCCAACAAAGGTCCGTCTAGTCAAAGCTGTGGTTTTTCCAGTAGTTATGTACGGATATGAGAGTTGGATCATAAACAAGGCTGAGCACCAAAGAACTAATGGTTTTGAACTGTGGTGCTGGAAAAGACTCGTGAGAGTCCCTTGAACAACAAGGAGATCAAACAAGTGAATCCTAAAGGAAATCAACCCTGAATATTCATTGGAAGGACTGATGCTGAAGTTGAAGCTCCAATACTTTGGCCACCTGTTGTGAAGAACCGACTCAGTGGAAAAGACCCTGATGCTGGGAAAGATTGAGGGCAAGAGAAGAAGGGGGCAACAGAGGATGAGATGGTTGGATGCCATCATCAACTCAATGGACATGAGTTTGAGCAAACTCTGTGAGATGATGACGGACAGGGAAGCCTGGTACGCTGCTGTTCATGGAGTCGCATGACTTAGCAACTGAACAACAATATTTGGCTATTTTCAATTCTTAAGGGAAAAAATGAGACTTCACCTTGGTGTCTAGGACAGAGGGAAATAAAGTTGCTCTGAGAAAATTAAACACTAAAAGGAACGTGTCAGGGACTTCCCTGGCAGTCCAGTGGTTAAGACACCACACTCCCACTGAAGGGGCATAGGTTCGATCCCTGGTCAGGGAACTAAGATCCCACATGTCATGTGGCATGTATAAAAATAGGAAAAATAATAATAATAAAGCAACAAGTCAGAGGGAAGATGGGCAAAATCATCTTAAGGAAATGGAAAAGCTCCAAAGTCTGCAGAATTTAATCATTGGAGTGAGGGTGATGATATTTACAAATCCAAAAAAGGAATCAGGCAGATGAGGAGTTGGTTGCCACTCAAGACTGAAAAAGAAATCACTAGGGAAAAGACAGTCCAGGGAGATGGAGCCCTGGTCCACAGAGTATACTAGTCTATGGTAAAACTGTGATTTGAGATGGATACACCAGGTCTCATGAGCCCAGTTTCACGTAGTACTTGGTTTAAATGTTGGCAATTTTAAGAGTCTGCCCTTGGTCAGCTTCTTTTCTGACTTCACATTCTATCCTAAGGTGTTGTCAGCTTGTGGAGAGAAGAAAGAGAGAGATGGTATGCCAGCCTTCAAGGCTGAAAGGCAGATCCTGGGCAGAGAAGAGTTTGCTAGCTTTTCCCTGCGGTAGGGTACACTCCACCACCACCCCCTACCCCCCACCACACACACATATTCTATGTCTATATACACACTTTTCATTTTAATTTCCTAAGAAATGTCTAAAGAAGGCTGTATGGTTAGCCAAAATTCAGTGTTGCGGTCAGTTATCACCTCCATCAAGTTTTCCTCAATCGTGGAACAAAGGGTCATGTTTACTAAGGGGATTTTCTTTGGTGATTCCTGGCATACCCCACATACCTTCTTATATACAGAAGCCATGATGGTGGTCCGCACCTTCATGCCCAGCATAAAGCACAGCTGAAAGTAATACTGAAGGCAGAAAGACTGGATGAGGGCCACGACAAAGAGGAGAATTGAATAGAGATATCCAGTCCACAGATAGATTCCACGGTCATTTGCAAAGGCGATCAGCAACCTGCCAGAGCAAAACCAAGTAAGTGCTGACATCAAGCCTCCGAGGGCTCCTTACCCTCACTGTGCACAGCCAGCTACCCTGCCCTACCCTGGAGGTAACTGAAGTGACTACAGTTCAATGCTCTTGGAAGACTGAGCTCCACAGCCATGCCAGCACTCTCCCTTTGGAGATGAGCAGCAGGGCCTAAGGGTTGATGACCCACAGCTGTGAGACAGGATACTGTATGCCCCACAGAGCTGCCGCTGACGTGCTTTCTCTGACCCTCTCTTTCCCTACCCCCTGGTAGAAGGAGCCATGTGTGGCAAGTTGATTTATTCCTGGAAAGGAATTAGGACACATATCCAGCATGAGTTAGAAGGGTTTCCCCTGGAGGACAGTGTATTCCATGGATCCTGGCAGACTGAAGTCATGTCATGATTAACTGGAACTGCCCACTTAATGCATGACTGGGGAGCAATGAGGCTACAAAGACTGCGTACAAGCCTCTCCTCGGGTATGAGGCCCACCTCTTGGACACAGCTCAGCTCACAGCAATTCTGTTTAAGAAATGCCCCTAAGAAGTACTCGGCTTCCTATGAGGAAAAGGATATGGGAAAGAGGAAGGCTAAAGGACTTTATTTTAGACCTTGAAAAGTGCCTTGTGCTTTTCGTGAACACAATGCTGTAAGGTGCAAGAAAATTATGAGCATTTTTTTAAAATTAGGAACTTAATAATAGGCTCCTGCCTGCATATACAAGGAGCAAAAAGCAGAGTGGCAGAGGAGGTCCTAAAGAGATAGCCCAGGGTCTGGGGACTCACTTCAGCAACTGAGGATTCAGAAACGTGAGGATGTCATACACCACCTTCAGCAGGAATGATTTCAGGAGGATGACGTAGAAAGTTTTGAAGAGCGCCTTCACCAGCCAGGACTTGGGAAAGTCTTTTGTGGTCTCAGACTTCTTTTTTTTCTTTTTAGTTTCTTCCTAGGGACAAAACCAAACAAGCAGTGCTTGTAGAAGTGCATGGTGTAAGACTTTGTCTTCACTGACCAGCTCCCGAGCGTTAGCCCCTGATCCCTGTGGCCGTCACTGAACAGGTTTGAGTCTTCTCTTCACCGCCTGGTCCCATCCAACTTTTTAGCTGCTGTCACTGTTCCCCTCTCACCTCTTAACTGATGCTTAGAATCTATTTTGGATTAGGAAAACAGGCAACAAAGCAGATGAAAATAGCATGTAAAAACACAGAACAGACTCTGAGGGGGGCCTGTGGGGCATTGTGGGAGGGAAGGGCATGGACATGCTAACATATATATTAATATATATTTCAGATGCTTAGAAGACTTTTCGTTCTTCTTGCTTGAGGTTATTGTGGGATGTTACGGGTTGAATAGAATCCCCCTCAAAAGGAATGTTGGGGTCCTAAACCCCAGTGCCTTAGACTGTGCCCTTGTTTGGAAATAGGGCCTTGCAGATGTAATCAAGTTAGGATGAAGTCATCAGAGTGCATCATGGGTCCTACTCTAATACGACTGGTGTCCTTGTAAGAAGAGAGACAGACATGGGGCAGGGGAAGAGGCCATGTGATGACAGAGGCGGAGAGTGGGGTAACACATCCAAAAGCCACAGAACACCAAGGACTGACTGCTGGCCAAACCCAGAAGGTGGAGAAGACAAAGAAGCTTTCTCCCATATAGGGTTTGAAGGGAGCGTGGTTCTCCTGATGATTTGACTTCAGACTCTTGGCCTCCTGAGCTGTGAGACAATACACTTCTGTTGTTTTAAGCCGTGCAGTTTGTGGTGCTTTGTCTCAGCAACCCTGGGAATCTACTGTGTGGGGTGTCACCACCACTCACCCACCACACTTCCTTTTCCTGTCCTGCCAGGCCCCCAGTTCCAGATTCTCAGGCTCAGTGGCATCCTCTTATAATGGCTGTCACGGAGCTCCCATCTTTTCAGTCTCTTTGCCTGAACAACTGCCTCAGCCTATATCTTAGCTTCCATTGCCCCTGCCCCTGCCCCGACCCCAATCATTCATTCTCCTGGCAGCTACCCAAGTGGACTTTAAAAAATGTAAATCTGATTGCATTACTCCTCTGCTCAAAACTTTCTCCTGGCTTTCCATCAGACTTAAAATCCAGACTCTTCACCATGGCCCATGAGGGTCCATACCACTTTGTACCCACCCACTTTCCGGCACTCACCTCCCCGCACACTCAGCCTCTCTCTCCGTGCTCCCGCACTCTCTTTCTCCTTTCCAAACAAACCAACCATGTTCCCCTCTCAGCCTCACAACCCACCCCCTGTGAGTGGAACACGCTTCCTTCTGATGGGCTCTTCTCATCACTTGGATCTCTGCCCAAATATCACCTCCTCTGAAGCTTCTCCTGTTACTCTAAGGAAGCAGTTCACTCCAAATACATGAACATGTTTTCTTAAGAGCACCTCCTGCTCTGAAAGGGTAACGTATGTATTGGTTTATTAGTTATTTTCTAGCTCTGTAAAGATGAGGACTCCTTCAGGACTCTTTATATCTGTGCCCAGAATGGTCTCCAATGCATAGTGCTACTCAATAAATATTTTCAAGTGAATAAAAAAATTAATTAGCTAACACTAAATCCCACCAACATGCAAATTCTAGCAATGCTAAGGTATTGTTTTATTTTTCTGCTAAAAAAGACATTGAGAAAAATTTCATATATACCCCAAAGGAGAGAGAACAGTACTACATTACACCCCCAAGCATCCATCTCTAAGGTACTGTGATAGTATTGTGAATATTACTAATATAAAATGTACGGCAAAGGGTAAAGTGCTGTAAAAATGTAAGGACAGAATCACCATCACCAGGACACCAATAACGTGCAGGACATTTGAACAGACACTCATGGCAGAGTTACCAGGACAAGGACATCTTGGCTTTGACTCTGGTTCTTGTCCAAGCCGTTCACGCTGGCTCCAGGGTTCCGCTTGGATTTCTTCTTCTGCCGTTTCTGGAACGCCCGCCTGGCCTTCTGTAGCTCTTCCGCCATGTACTTCTCAAACCTGCTGACTAGTGCCTTTGTTTTAGCCGCATCTTCAATATCCCAGATATCTTCGAGTGTCAGAGGTTTCCTGAAGCCTTTCAGAACAGTGCTGGAACAAGAGGGAGCCGCAGGCTGAGGCCCTGCAGAGGGGCCAGAGGTGGTCTCCTCTCTGCCTCTATCAAAACCATCCAGTTCCAGGATGGAGGGACAGAAGAATGGGGCTTCTCCCTTACCCTGCTACCCCAGCTCCTAGCCCTGGGAACTTGAAAGATGAGTGGGGAGAGCAGAAAAGGGAGCAGGTAGGGGTGATTGAAGGTGGGAGAAAACAATAAGAGAAAGAGAAGGGATTCTACTGGATGAAGAGTCAAAAGAGCATCATCTACCCACATCCTGCTCCTTCCTCCTCAAATATTGGCTGCCTCTCTGCCGCCCTGGCATCCCTTGAGGGGACTCCAAGAGGCCCTTAAGGAAATGAGCAGATCCAGAGGCCGCCTCTATACTGTCTCTCTAGATCAGGGCTTCTCAACATGGGATTCAAGAACATGGATGGAAAACAAATTATATCTTTATTCCTATTCACTTCTAACTGAAACGCAGCCTTTCCTAGTTCTAATATGAAAGTAGTCAACCAACTACAGTTGTAAAACAGAGTACTTGAGCCTTTGTTATCAGGAGGCACCACAGATGTTTTCATGGCTCATGTATACTCATCACTGCTGTGAAACTAAACCCCAGCACTGGGTCTTGTTATTTAATGCATTCACAAAGAGGCACAAGTGTTACTATATCACAGATTTGATTTCAAAAGACTACTTAGGTACTACATTTCAGTATATTTGTTTCCCTTTACAATTTCATGTCTTTTATTGTACACATTTAAAACATTATCTGAGAAGGGATTCATGGGTGTTACCAGGCTGCCCAAGGGGTCCATGCAACTACAAAGGCCAAGATGGCTGCTCTGGATCTCCTGGCAGCCCAGGACAGCTATTCATCCCTTACCCAAGTCTGTGCCACACTCCTTGCCCCCAAATTTCCATTTTCCTGTCCTCCTGCCTCCTTTTCCTTGTCTTTTTTTTTTTAGTGTGCGTGGAATTCCCCCACTCCAGGCTACCAAAAAAAAAGAAATTGCCTCCTTCCTCTCAGTTTCCCCATCTGCCCCGTGAAGGGAATGCAGTAAACTGATCTATATATTTCAACATTCTCTAAGTAGAGGAGAAATGGAGGTCACGGCAGGTACTTTTAAAACGAAGATTTGAGGGATGAAGGATAGAGACAAGCCACACTCCAGGCATTTCCTACCTGTCATACCAACTAAAGGTGATACTACTCAAAAATGAAGCTGTGGTTGAAGGATTCTGCAAGACACACAAAAAATCAGAAAGTAAATCAATTAGAAACAGGAATTCAATGGAACTCTAAAATCAGAAATTGATGTTTCTAAATGGATGCTGTGCTAGAAACTAGATATGACACTGAAGTGGCCTGTTTAACATGTTTTTTTGGACACGCTAAGGTCACCAGTAGGATGATAACCAGACTTTTTGGCATTAGATATATGAATTAACTGTCTGTGCTAACGCTTGGTGGGTCAACATAAAAGTTAATGTTTCCAAATTCTAGTCACTTTGTGTTCTTATGTCACAAAATCGTCTGTATTACTGTATTCTGGGCTTGTGGGACCTTCATGAGACCTTGACATCTCAAAGTTACATTTGTCAAGATACCATCCAATTAAACAACATATGAGGTGGTCATATGTCAAGTCTCACTTTTGATGAGTCATCTTTTTCTGAAAATGCTGAAAGGATCAGGACCAGGATCTGGAATGCGTAGAAGATGAAATACACGCAGGAGTAGGCCAGATTAGAACTGCTGTCCTATGCGGGAGAAAAACAAAGAAAATAAGCCTTTTATCTGAATTAGGTGATGGCATCCCACTCCAGTACTATTGCCTGGAAAATCCCATGGGCGGAGGAGCCTGGTAGGTTGCAGTCCATGGGGTCGCTAAGAGTCTGACACAACTGAGCGACCTCCCTTTCACTTTTCACTTTCATGCATTGGAGAAGGAAATGGCAACCCACTCCAGTGTTCTTGTCTGGAGAATCCCAGGGACAGGGGAGCCTGGTGGGCTGTCATCTATGGGGTAGCACAGAGTCGGACACGAATGAAGCGACTTAGCAGCAGCAGCAGCCGCCCCTATGTATCAATGCTCATGATTAAAGTCTGTTATCAAACCCCCTAAATACAATTTTACCCTGGAACTCAATTTGCCTGATGTCATTTACTACAACTTAGAAGCTGCCCAGGAGTACCCTCTAATGGCACCATCCCTCTCCTCCTTACCTTTAAGAGTGCCCGGATCAGAGTCTGAAATTGGAAAGTGCCACAGAGTATTGAGAGAATCCAGAATAAGGACAGGTACCAAGAGTCCTTCTGCACACACCATCGCCTGCTGTGTTGGATCAGTAAAACCAGGACCTAGAGAGAAATTTACATCATGTTTCGAAAAACAGTGTCACCATCCAAGGACAAGAGGCAAGAGAGATGTCAGAGAACAGGGGGAGAAATGGAGGCTGAAGGGGGAGACTGTTGTAACTAATCTGATGCCAACTAGTCCATTTCCTCCCTGATACCACCCAACTTTCTCTTTCAGGACCCGGGTGCTTTCTCTGGAATCCCCTTTCCCTATCCCATCTCTGATGCAAAGAACTGACTAGTTGGAAAAGACCCTGATGCTGGGAAAGATTGAAGGTGGGGGGAGAAGGGGACGACAGAGGATGAGCTGGTTGGATGGCATCACTGACTCAGTGGACATGAGTTTGAGTAAACTCTGGGAGTTGGTGATGGACAGAGAAGCCTGGCATGCTGCAGTCTATGGGGTCACAAAGAGTCAGACACGACTGAGCGACTGAACTGAACTGAATCCCATCTCTATTCACCACATTTGGGTGGGGAGTCAGCCAAAAACACAGAGGGTCACCCCCTAAATGGAGTAACTGTGGGAGCCAGAAAAATCTTTCCAAAGACCAAGAAAATAATTTTAGGCACTACAGCAATCAGATGGGGGAGGAACATTCTGAATAGGTGCAGGGTATCTATATCATGATATTTTCTAATAATACTAGACTAAGCAATTAGCAACAACAACAAAAAAACTTTGCCTCACATTATTTCACTTAACAATAACGAATTAAATGTTGTTTTCCTAGACCCAGTGCTGTGCTAATAAACTGGCATTCTGAAAACAAGAGGCATGAATTTGAGGCATGTGTGAATTTCCATGGTATAAATACAAGTGTCATGGTGGATTTCAATCCCCAGCCTCACGTCACCAGACTTGGGGTTGGGAAGAGAGGCACAGTCAGCTCTGTCCGTTCTAGTACACTGCTGCCTAGACCTTTCTCTGTTTCATAACAAAACAAAGTACCTACAGGGACCAGGCGCACCATGTTACCAAGTGAAGTGAGGTTGAAGGATCGTACTGAGCCTGGTCTAAAGTGACTGGCTGCTTCAGTCCTGGCTGACTTGCCCTGTGGGAATGTCAGCCCACAGTTGCCAGGCATTCTGATTTTTCAAGATAGTTTAGGAATCTGAACAATTATGTTATATCTTCCTCTTTTAAAATGATGATAATGGGAATTTCCTGGTGGTCCAGTGGTTAGGACTCAGCACTTTCACTGCTAGGGATCTGGGTTCCATCACTGGTTGGGGAACTAGAATCCCACAAGGCACATGGTGTGGCCAAATAAATAAATAAAACAAAATGATGGTAGTAAATTTAACAGTTTTCTCCAACACTGTACAGCTCTCCCTCTTCCCACCTCCAAAACCATGCCTGTAGAAAAGACATGTTTGTCAAATCTATACAAACAGCTCTAGACTCAGCAATCTGTTGATTAAGAGTCACCAATCAATTTAAAAACAATGTTTACAACATTTAGGAAATTATTTTAGATCAAGAAACTTGGATTTCATCTGTGATCCTTAGATGGCAAGAAATGAAGCCATAACGTACATATCTTAGTCATTAAAGCTAGTACTTACTCTAAGAAGAAAGCATTATAAACTCATGTTTAAAAGCAAATGAAAAGCTAAAATTTGTCTTACCCTATTACATAGGTCCTTTGAAAAACGTAGATGAAATTGAACTTAATCTCATTCCACAAGAGCAAATTTCAGCTAGATGGCTATGAGAAGATAAACAGGGTAGAACTGATGATTAGCCTTACCCATGTGACCAGATACAGGATTGGATTGGTGTATCTAACAGCAGGAACCGCGGCTTGTCCAGTGCCTTCTGTGAGCGCAAGAGCCAGATCTATGGCTGCCAGGATAAGAAGAAAGCCAACAATCACCTGAGAAGGCAAAAGACCACTGTTAGGAGGATATTCTTTAGAACACAATGGTTCCCAGTAATGGATGGCAAAAATGGTAAACAGTGCAAGATATGGAAGCAGCCTAAGTGTCCACCACCAGATGAACGCATAAAGAAGTTGTGACTGATACACACACACACACACACACACACACACACACTAGAATACTACTCAGCCATCAAAAGAATGAAAATTTGCCCTTTTCAGCAATGTGGATAGACTTGGCAAGGACCATGCTTAGTGAAATAAGTTAAAGAAATAGCTATATGGTATCACTTATATGTGGAATCTAAAAAATACATCAAACTAGTGAATTTTTATATTACATTCTTTTCTGTTATCAAAAAAGAAGCAGACTCACAGATATAGAGAACAAATTATTGGTTACCAGTGGGGAGAGAGTAGAGGGGTAGGGAATTAAGAGGTACAAACTCTTAGGTATAAAGTAAGCTACAAGGATATATCATATAACACAGGGAATATGCCAATGTTTTATAACAATAAATGGCGTATAACCTTTAAAACTGTGAATCATATTGTACATCTATAATTTATATAACATTGTATATCAACTATAGCTCAATAAAAATGATAAACAGTGATTAAGATAACAAATATTTCTGCAATTAATATACAGAGTTCAAGCAAAGGGATAAAGTTCAAAGTATGCTATGATAAGTTAAGGAATGTTGAGTGTGACTTTTTTAAGATTCATTTTTGGATGTGTCAGGTCTTAGTTTCAGTATTAGATCTTCATTGCGGTGTGAGGGCTTCTCTCTAGTTGAGGTGTGTGGGCTCAGTAGTAGCAGCTCACAGGCTTAGTCGCCCTGCTGTATGCGGGATCTTAGTTCCCTGACCAGGGGTCAAACCCACGTTCCATATATTGGAAGGAGGACTTTTATTATTTTATTTCTGGCTGTACTGGGTTTTCCTTACTGCAGGCTTTCTCCAGTTGTGGTGCGGGGGCTTCTCATTGCAGTGGCTTCTCTTGCAGTGGAGCATGGGCTCTAGGGGCACAAGCTTCAGTGGTTACAGCACATGGGCTCAGTAGCTGTGATGCACAGGCTTGGAAACTGTGGTGCACGGACTTAGTTGCTCCTCAGCGTATAGAATCTCCCCAGACCAGGGATTGAGCCCATGTCTCTTGCCTTGGCAGGCAGATTATTTACCATTGAGTCACCAGGGAGGCCCCTGGAAGGAGAATTCTTAACCACCAGGGAAGTCTCAAGTGTGATGATTTTAAAATATGTCCACAAATTCCCTGGTACTCCTTCCTTCAAAAATCAGAGATTAGTTCCCCCTTCTCAGAGTTCAGAGTATGGGCTGAACTCTGGCTTGCTTGTAATGAACAGAATATGGCAGAAGTGACAGTGTGTGACTTCCAAGACTAGGGCGTAGAAAACAATGTGGCTTCCTCTTTGTTTTCTTGCTCAGATCACTCGCCACAAGGGAAACTTCCAGCCCCATCGTGAGGACACTCAAGTAGCTCTTTGGAGAGCTCTACTTGGATAGGAACTGAGACCTCCTGCCAAAAGCCATGTGGGTGTGTCAATTCAGAAGCAGATCTTTCTAGCTCCAATCAAGCCTTCAGACGACCTTAGTCCCAGCCTGTGTATTAACTGCAGCCTCAAGACAGACACTGAACTCAGATAAGTGAAGTGAAGTCGCTCAGTCGTGTCCGACTCTCTGCAACCCCATGGACTGTAATCTACCAGGCTCCTCCATCCATGGGATTTTTCAGGCAAGAATACTGGAGTGGGTTGCCATTTCCTTCTCCAGGAGATCTTCCCCACCCAGGGATCAAACCCGGGTCTCCCACATTGTAGACAGACGCTTTACCATCTGAGCCACTCCCAAATCCTTGACCCATGAAAATTGTGAAGTTAAAAAAAAGGTGTTTATTCTTAAGCTGCTTAGTTTGGGGGTAATTTATCGCATAGTAATAGGTAACTAATAAAATAGATTTAAAAAGGGAATTCCTCCACCCCAACTGGGATGGCACTATTCCCTCTCCTAGGTCAGTATCTCCAGCTTTCTCATATAAACTTTGAAGTTAACGATTGCAACCATGTCAATATTTGTCTTATGAGGTCATAAGACATGATACATGTTGTTCTAAAGAACTACGGCTCACCCATCAGAAGGGAAAATTATTACCTCCATTGAGGAGGTCCACCAGTATCTTACTCCTCAAAATGAACTTCAGTATCAGCTCCCCATCTTCACCACTTCCTTTTCCCACCCAGCTGTGCATACTCATTCCATAAGCCTCATTCATCCAGAACAGTTCAGCTCAGGCAACGGTATCAGCCCCCACCTCTCCCCCCCACCCCCCTTTTTTTTTTTTTGAGCTGCTCTGCACAGCAAGCAAGATCTTAGCTCCCAGACCAGGGATCCAATCCACACCCCCCACTGCAGGGCTAGTGCAGAATTCTGACCACTGGACCAAGAAGTCCCTGGGCCCTTTATAATGAAACCAAGCCAAGAAGGAAGACAAAAGCACCTTTAATAGGACAAGTGCTACTACTTAGCAAGGTACAGAGTCAAAGACATGTTTATAAGGGGAATACATCTTTCTTAAGCATATTCTGCTTTCCTCACTGGAGACTGTAAAGATTTTGGTGGGAAAAATCATAGCTTTTTAAACAATAATTTATGTTTGCCTTTAGGTAAATTAGGAGATAAAAAAGTGTAAGCTAGAGCTAAAGCACTCACCCTTGAGGATGCCTGGATAAAGAGACTACAAACCAGCAGACCACTCCCCAGGCTAAGGAAAAGGAAGAAACCTTTGCCACAGGCTTACATATATTAAATTCATACAAATTGATTAGAAAGACACCGAGCAGTCCATATCAAAAACGACCGATTTACATTATCAAACATTCCTATAGGACTTCCCTGGTGGCTCAGTGGATAAAAATGCAGGGGACATGGGTTTGATCCATGATCTGGGAAGATTGCACATGCCAGGGAGCAACTAAGTCACAACTTCTGAGCCCACGTTCTATATCCCGAGAGCTGCAACATCTGCACCCAAATGCCTAGAGCCCATGCCTTGCACCAAGAGGAGCCACCACAACGAGAAACCCATGCACCACAACGAGAGAAAGCCCACACACAGTAACCAAGACTCAACACAACCAAAAAAAAAATTCTACAAAGCAATCGAGTCCACGTACTTTTTTTAAGTCCACATACTTTTAACCCGGTAATTTTTATTTCTAGGAGTTTATCCTATAGACACACTCATTGCAGCATTGCTTTTGATGGCAGATGGTTAGAAACCGCTTGGATTTCTATCAAGCAGAGGATGTAAATTATGCTATATCCAAATAACAGCATCTCAAGTGATCATTAAAAAGAAAGAAGCAGGAGCTTCCCTGCTGCCTCAGTAGTAAAGAATCCCCTTTCCAATGCAGGAGACATGGGTTAGATCCAGGAAGATCCCATTTGCCGTGGAACAAAGTCCATGCACCACAACTATTGAGTCTGTGCTCTATAGTTTGGGAACTGTAACTACTGAGCCCATGTGCTGCAGCTGCTGAAGTCTGTGCACCTAGAGCCCATGCTCCGCAGCGAGAGAGGCCACTGCAATGAGAAGCCCGTGCACAGCAATGGAGAGTAGCCTGGCTCTCTGCAACTAGAGAAAAGCCCACACAGCAGCAAAGATCCAACAGAGCCAAAGAGAAAAGAAAGAAGCAGATCTTAAGTGCTAAAATGGGAGGACCTCCAAGACACAGAAGGAGGTATATAAGACTAGTACTAACATTTGTGTAGAAAAGTATACATCGGCAGGTATTTATAAAAGCATAGGTTATCTCTGAGAGTATACAAGGAACCAGTATCAATGGTTGCCACCTCAGGCAGAAATGAATGACAAGGAGTATCATATATCCTTTTGCAGCTTTTGAATTTTATAACCCTCTGCAAATTATCTGTTCAAAAGATAAAAAGTAAATGAATACTCTCATTTTTTAAAAAATGAGCAAGTGACCTGAACTGACGTGAACAGACAATTTAAAAATAAAGTACAACTACAAATTGACACTTGCCATCTACCTTTGCAAGGATTAAATCATATACTGCTTCAGCTGCTGACTTTTAACACCCCCTGAAAGGAGTTCTTGGTGGAGAGCAGAAATGAGGCACTCTGTGCTCAGGGTGGTGGTGGTGGTGGTGGGGAACCAGTGGAAACTATCTTCAGATACATATTTTTAGGAGCTGAATTTTATGAACCCTAATTCTTGTATCTTCTCATATCTAGAAAAGCACTAAAATCTTCATGGAGACATCTGCTCCTCATGACTAGAATAAACCTTCTGCAAAAAATATGTGCTTGACTGCATGCACTCCCACTTCACCAGAGTCACATATATACTGACATTCCCCCCGAATTCTTTGGAGCAGTTTCTCAGAGATATCTGAGATGTTGTCTTCCAGGCTATAGTCCTCATTTTGCCCCAAATAAAACAACTCACAACTCTCACATTATGCATTTTTAAAAAGTTGTATTCTTAACCATTTTAAAAAAATCAGTCACATTATTACAGCAATGCAAAATAAAATAATAGGATGTCATTTTTGCTTATAAAATTAAAAATGTTACTCAGTGCTAGCAAAAGTACAGAGCTAAGCACTTTAACACACTTCCATGGTGAGATTATAATGTGATAAAAAACCTTCCTAAATTAAAAAAATTTTCCATTATGTTTCAAAAGTTTTAAGTTGTTTGTATACGTTGATATAGTAGTTCTATTTCTGGGAATCTATTCTGAGGAAATAATCTGAATTGCAGGCAAATATTTAAGTGCAAGAATGTTAACTGAAGTCTCTTTCTTTATAGTGAAGAATTTATAAAACCTAAAATAACCCAAAACAGTGGTGGAGGGGTGTGTTGTATTGATCTGAAAGAAGTGCCAGATAATTCTCCAGCAAAAATCAATTTATTCAACAGAGGATTGCATTTTGGAGTCTGAAACCATGGCAAGCCACATGCCCCTCTGACATGGGAAGGAGAACACTTTCATAAAGAGGAAAAGGAAACTGGGAGGGCTACAGTACACAAGGAAGCCACGGTTTTTCTTTGGCCGAGTCCTTGCCTACGAAGAAGAGGCTTTCTTCTTCCTTGTTGGGCTCTGCTACAGTTATAGTGGGTGAGAACTCAGCTCTTCTGGTTTTCCACCTACTTAACTGAGGCTTGTGATTATTATTTCTTTTTTACAGATGAAAGAAGACACTACTACAAAGAGTTGTTAAAATAAGTTATGGAATACTCATGTGATAAGCTATTTTTTAGTCATCAAAACTATGTTGAAAAATTATGTTTTAAGAATAATGTTGATAACACTAGGCAATGCTTTCAGGGAAGAATCTGTCTCAATACAGGAGACCTGGGTTCGATCCCTGGGTTGGGAAGATTCCCCTAGAGAAGGAAATGCCCACCCACACCAGTATTCTGGTCTGGAGAATTCCATGGACAGAGGAGCATGGCGAGCCCCATGGGGTTGCAAAGGAGTTGGACACGACTGAAGTGATTTGACACTCAGGTGCAAAAAAGTAGACCATAACATTGCATTCAATGAATTCAATTATGTTTTTTAAGTACGCACAGAAAAAGACAGGAGTTTCCAGTTCAAGATATCAGGTTTATAAAAATACATTTCACTATACAGTGAAGTGAAGTCGCTCAGTTGTGTCCGACTCTTTGCGACCCCATGGACTGTAGCCTATCAGGCTCCTCCATCCATGGGATTTTCCAGGCAAGAGTTCTGGAGTGGATTGCCATTTCTTTCTCCAGGGGATCTCCCTGACCCAGGAATCGAACCCGGGTCTCCCGCATCGTGGGCAGACGCTTTACCGTCTGAGCCACCAGGGAAGCCTCACTGTACAGCAGGTGCAGACAAATACTGTTTGATTCCACTTATATGAAGTACCTAGAATAGTCAGATTCATAGAGTCAGAAAGTATTTGGCCAACGCAACACATTGGTAGGTGCCAGGGCAGGAGGGAGTATGAGGAGAGGTCATGGGAACTTAGTGTTTAGTGGGGACAGAGTCTCAGTTTAGGAAACTGAAAAATGCTGGAGATGGATGATGGTAAGAGTTGCACTTAGTACCACCATATAGTTAACTCTGGTTAAAATAGTATGTTTTATAGTATGTGAATTTTACCACAATAAAAAGCATTAAAAAAATATCCGGTTTAGTATACTTGTTTCCCAGCCTTTCCTATCCCACTGATTTGATAGAAGAGAAGTACCTGAGAAATAAACCCATAGTAGTGCTGAGTCTATGAATGGAAGAGGGTGAGTGAGCTTGGTAAACCAGGCAGTTTTAGAAAACAAAACACAAACGTGTCAATAGCATCAGGTAAAAGAGCAGAGAAAACTGTGGTCTAAAATATACACAAGAAAAAGCAGTGGAAGGGGGCCTGAGATAGACATCGCTGGTTGCTACGCTTGTGTCTTCCGTCTGCCCCACCAGATTCACTCTCCACCGCTGTCCATTAGAGCCTGGAGTGGTAACAGCTCACTGCTAAGCCCCAGGTCTCTTTGTAAATACAACCTCCTCTCACCACTTTACTTTGCCTCAGCCATCTGCCTCCTGTGAGGACCCTGACTGGTAGAGTTGCCTCCTCAAAGCCATTTTCTTCCTAACAGAACCCCCACTTTTGTAAAATATGAACCCTACTCAGCTCAGTCATAGGCTTGGGTAGAAACTGCACCTATCTCCAACCCTATGAAGTGAATTAAAACCAATCCTGGTGATCCCGTTCCTCTGGCCTGGGACTGCTTTTGCCACAAACATGTGACACAATTCTGGCCAAAGAGAAGTTGAGGGGCAGCTTGTGGGGACTGTCTTGTGTGAGCTTCTGAAAAAGGTTCCCCTCACTGATCAAAGTGATACATATATCCCGAATATGTAAAGAACTTTTTATAACAGCAAAAAGATACAAATAACCCAATTTAAAAATGCGTAAAGGGTTATGCAAAAAAATTTGTATGCCGAAGACGGTATACAAATGGCCAAAAAGCAGATGAAAAAAAATGCTCAACGTCATTAATCACTTGGGAGATACAAATCAAAACCACAATAAGATACCACTTCATACCTACTAGGATAGTAGATATATTATATTCTCCATCAAAAAGATGAATAGCAAGTACTGGTGTGGATGAGTGTTAGAGCCCATATTGTACACCTGAAAATAATACAACATTATAAATCAGCTATGCTCCAGATTTTTTTTTTTTTTTTGCTGGCAGGAATGTAAAAGGGTATAGCCACTTTGAAAACATTTGTCAGTTCCTCAAGATATTAGATATGGATTTACCATATGACTCAGCAATTCTATTGCTAAGCATATACATACTCAAGAAAACTGAAAACCTATGTCCACCCAAAAACTGGTACACAAACGTTCCTAGCATTTTTCAAATAGACAAAAACTGGAAAAAACTCAAATACCCATCAACTGATAAGTGGATAAACAAGATATTGAACCTGTACAATCGTGAGGTCTATAGCCATAAAAAGGAATGAAATACTGATACATGCTACAACATGAACGAGCCCCTTGAAAACATGATGCTAAGTGAAAGAAGCCAGACACAAAAGGGCAAATATTGTACGACTGCATTTGTATGTGAAAGCTGCTACAGTCATCCTGCAATCACGTGCTGGCTTGGTAAGTGGCTTGATGTGCTGAGGTTATCAGGAAAAAAGATGAAAATAATCAACCTGTTGATACTGTTGAATTGCTATATTACCAAATCCAGGAGGTGCACTGGACTTCCTGTTTTATAAGATAATAAAATGTGTCACTTAAGCCAATAGGTATAACTTGCAAGAGAGAGTCTTGACTTACTATAAATCTATTCTTTCTAGTCCACCCTGGCAGAGAGTTAGAATGGAAAACAGGACAGAAGTGAGTTTCCATTGATGTTGTGTGAACTGGTACAGTTATATCAGTCCCTTTATGCTCTCATCCACCCCCAAACCATCAGGCAAATCCATAGACAACTATAATCCACCAGCATCCTTAAACTGGCTAAAACAGAAGTATTTGCTAAAGAAATTGAATCCTTCTGGGAGGAGGACAAGGCAGGTAATGGTGCTCCAGGGTAAATGCATCTTCACTCTGCAGTCAGAGGTGGAGAGGCACCGCCTAGCATCCTGCTCTGGAGGGAAGCCAGTGAGTACAGACAGTGGTCCAGGACTCAGAGCTCACAGGCAGTCCTCCCATCAAGAAGAGGCCACCTGGGGAAGTGGATCTAGATACTGCCAGGAAACCTACTGCAGCCACACGTTCATTGACTTAGTCCCCTATTTATAAGTGCAAACAGAACACCAATAACCACCGAAAGTTGAGAAAAATCAGTACTAGTGAAGAAGATAGCCAAGATACTGAAACAGAACAACCGATTCTGAGATGGAACAAACAGAAATTAAGTGAAGAGAATTTCAAATTATTTTAAAATTAATGTCCTGTAAGAGACTTGAGAAGATGTTGCATCCACAAATTTGTTGCTGTCAGAAAAAGGTATATTCAGGGGACTTCCCCGGTGGTCCAGTGATTAGGACTCTGTGCTTCCACTGCAGGGAGCACAGGTTCAATCCCTACTCAAGGAGCTAAGAACTCACAGGCCACCCTGCTTGGCCAATTTTTTTTTTCCTTGTTCAGGAATTAAGAATGTGATTCTCAGGAATCAAACCCATTATTGCTAAAATAAAGGCACTTTAGGATGATTAAAAGAAAAAATTTAGGAAACTCTCTCAGAACACAGGGGAAAAGAGAAAAAGAAATTCTGAAAAGAAGCTGAGGACTTCCCTAGTCGTCCAGCGGTTGGGAGTCTGCCTGCTAATGCAAGGGACATGGGTTTGATCCCTGGTCTGGGAAGATTCCACATACCATGGGGCAGTTAAGCCCACACACTGCAACTACTGAAGCCCAGACGTCCTAGAGCCTGTGCTCTGCAACAAGAGAAGCCACAGCAGTGAGAAGCCCAGCACTGCAACTAGACAATAGCCCCCTCCTCGCTGCAACAGAGAAAGCCCATGAACAGCAACGAAAACCCAGAGCAGCCAAAAATAAGAATTTTTTAAAGTATCTTAAAAAAAAAGTTGAGAAGGAGGATCAATTCGAAGAGTCCAATATCTAAAAGAAGTTCTAAACTTCTTTAAAATTATAAAATTAGAGGAAAAAAATGAAAAGATTAATATATAAAAATTTCCCAGATATAAGAAAGACATGAGTCTTTAGATTAACAATGTAGAATCCATTGAATGAAAAAAGACCCATGTAAACACGCTCATGAAATTTCAGGACATCAAGAACAAAGAGGATAAAACTTTCTAGAGAGGATAACAAGGAATGAGAAGAATTCTAACTTGGTAGCACAAGATTTGAGGAACGACACAGCAACATCTTTAGAATTGAAAAAAAATGTTTCAACCTAGCATTCCATATCCAGATCAACATTTTCAGAAAGCAGGGACCCAAAGACTTTATTTACTATTGTTTTTTTCTGAAAATTTTATATGAGGCTGTTCTCCAAGAAATTTGGAGGCACTAATTTTCTTGTCTTACACAAAGGGGCTCAAGTGGAAAACACAATGAAACATGGTGACTATAGGTAAACAATACTGTACTGCATATTTGAAGTTGCTAAGAAAGTAGATTCTGAAAGTTCTCATTGCAAGAAAAAAATTTTTGCAACTATGTATGGTGATGGATGTTAACTAGACTTACTAGATCATTTCAAACTTATGCTGTACACCTAAAACTAATAATGTTATATGTCAATTGTGCCTCAGTTTTTAAAAATACTATAAACTGAAAAAAAATCCCATTTGATCTCCAGAATTTATCTTCTAACCACAAGTTTGTTATACACAGCACTGCAATTATGGTCAAAACATTGTATTACATACTTCAAAGTTGCTAAGAGACTAGATCTTAAATGTTCTCTGTCTCTCACACATACACACAAAAGAAAATTTTGTGACATGATAGAAGTGTTAGTTAGCCAAGGATATGGTGGTAATCATATTGCAAAATATATAAATGTATCAAATCAATACACTGTGCACCTTCAACTTATATAATGTTATGCCTCAATTAAGAAAGAAGAAAGGAAGAACTAGAGTCTAAAATTAAAGGGGAAAAAAGGGCATGGGGAGGGGAGTTCCTTGGCGGTCCAGTGGTTAGGATTCTGGGCTTTCACTACCATGGCCCCGATTCAATCCCCGGTTGGGAAACCAAGATCCTACAGGCTGCATGGCATGGCCAATTAAATTGACGGCAGATTTTTAGGTATAACCTACAGAAGAACAGAAAGCTGGTTTTAGAAAAGGCAGAGGAACCAGAGATCAAATTGCCAACATCCGCTGGATCATGGAAAAAGCAAGAGAGTTCCAGAAAAACATCTATTTCTGCTTTATTGACTATGCCAAAGCCTTTGACTGTGTGGATTACAATAAACTGTGGAAAATTCTGAAAGAAATGGAAATACCAGACCACCTGATCTGCCTCTTGAGAAATTTGTATGCAGGTCAGGAAGCAACAGTTAGAACTGGACATGGAACAACAGCTTGGTTCCAAATAGGAAAAGGAGTTCGTCAAGGCTGTATATTGTTACCCTGTTTATTTAACTTATATGCAGAGTACATCATGAGAAACGCTGGACTGGAAGAAACACAAGCTGGAATCAAGACTGCCGGGAGAAATATCAATAACCTCAGATATGCAGATGACACCACCCTTATGGCATAAAGTGAAGAGGAACTAAAAAGCCTTTTGTTGAAAGTGAAAGTGGAGAGTGAAAAAGTTGGCTTAAAGCTCAACATTCAGAAAACGAAGATCATGGCATCCAGTTCCATCACTTCATGGCAAATAGATGGGGAAACAGTGGAAACAGTGTCAGACTTTATTTTTCTGGGCTCCAAAATCACTACAGATGGTGACTGCAGCCATGAAATTAAAAGACGCTTACTCCTTGGAAGGAAAGTTATGACCAACCTAGATAGCATATTCAAAAGCAGAAACATTACTTTGCCAACAAAGGTTCGTGTAGTCAAGGCTATGGTTTTTCCAGTGGTCATGTATGGATGTGAGAGTTGGACTGTGAAGAAGGCTGAGCGCCGAAGAATTGATGCTTTTGAACTGTGGTGTTGGAGAAGACTCTTGAGAGTCCCTTGGACTGCAAGGAGATCCAACCAGTCCATTCTGAAGGAGATCAGCCCTGGGATTTCTTTGGAGGGAATGATGCTAAAGCTGAAACTCCAGTACTTTGGCCACCTCATGCGAAGAGTTGACTCATTGGAAAAGACTCTGATGCTGGGAGGAATTGGGGGCAAGAGGAGAAGGGGACAACAGAAGATGAGATGGCTGGATGGTATCACTGACTCGATAGACGTGAGTCTGAGTGAACTCCGGGAGTGGGTGATGGACAGGGAGGCCTGGTGTGCTGCGATTCATGGGGTCTCAAAGAGTCGGACACGACTGAGTGACTGATCTAATCTGATCTGATATGAGAGAGAGAGGAAGAGAGGCAAAGGAAGCTAGGGAGTTGGGTCAATGAATAAATTCCTTGTCTTTTATAGAGGACATAAATAGATCTTTATTGAAGTTGATGGATCAAGGAACACAGAATGAAGACATTATTTGAAGATACAGAGGTAGCCATCAAAATAATTTGAAATGGCAGCCTCTGGAGAATAAAACTAGAAGGTAGAGGGTTGAGGGAAGTGATTTTTTCATTTGTCTTTATTTAGTTTTTTAAAGAGAGTAAAAGGAAACATCCAAAAACGTTAAAAACAGAAGTACAGAGTGATAACAATTATCAATGATTTCATCCTCTCTTTCCCTAGAGTCAACAAAATTTCTACAATAATCACATACTCAAGCTTTCTACAGAAATGCATTGTTTATAATCAGAAATAATTTTTAATCCCATTCAAGGGAACATTATGGTTGTTTAATTATTGCTGTGGTTGTTCAGTCGCTGAACTGTATCTGACTCTGTGACCCCATGGACTGTAGCCCACCAGGCTCCTGTGTCCATGGGATTTCCCAGGCAAGAACACTGGAGTGAGTTGCCATTTCCTTCTCCAGGGGATCCTTCCAACCCAGGGATCGAACCTGCGTCTTTGCATTGCAGGCAGATTCTTTACTGCTGAGCCACGAGAGAAGCCCTGTTTAATGATTACCAAGTCCTTAAATAGGCTTTGCACTCGATCTCTGAATCACTGGAGGAGCTTCAAGTGCACGTGGAGTTTACTGAACTCAACTTCCTAAGGGGACACAACCTCATTGGTATTATAAAAAAAAAAAAAAGTGGTTTGGCTATATTTAATATCTTTCCGCCGCTGCACAGTCTTCCTTTCCCCAGGGCTTTATGAAAGCACTCTGACTGAACTTCTGACCCATTACATAGGGTGTCTATTTTCATCACTTCTCTGGAAGACAAATGTGTAACTTCAGTTTCAACATTTTCAGGAACTATATCCCCCAGCAGACCATTCTACTATCAGACCGTTATTACTATTAGAAAGTTCTTCCACCTTTGTAATGGTCTTTCCAACTGAACTTATTTAAAACCCTCTCAAAGAAAAGTCAACTGATAAAGCTGTCTCAAATTTAAGTTCTTAACTTTTGATACAGCTGAATGGAAAATAATTTCTATATCTTTGATTTTCTTTAAACTTATATAAGAATAAAGGATAAAAAGCTAAATCATCCACAACAAAAAGAAAAAGTTCTGTATGTTTAGCTAAAGTTAGCTCCCTTGGAACAACCTACACCAACTTAATCTTACTGACTGACACTTTCAGAATGAGCTAGACAATCTCCTATGTTAAACTGCTACAAATACTTGAAGATGACTTCCATATCTCACGGACTCAACAATAAGCCCATTTTTGCTGCATATCTGACCTCAGCCTACTTCATAACCTCTAGAACAAAACTCCTTTTTTGTTCCCCTAGGACTTAATATGAGCTCATTCACTCATTCATTTTTTTTAAATTTTATTTTATTTTTAAACTTTACATAATTGTATTAGTTTTGCCAAATATCAAAATGAATCTGCCACAGGTATACATGTGTGCTGGGCACAGGGTCCCTTTAGCAAAAGGTGCACCTTTGAACAAACTGGTAGTCTCTCATCAGGTTAGTCAAACAAATTGACTTAGTCCAGATAAGATAAACCCTGCACTAATGACCAAACAACAATAACAATTTAAGAGAGTCAGAGGGGACTTCCCTGGCAGTCTAGTGGTTAAGATTCCATGTTTCCAATGAAAGAGATGTGGGTTCAATTCCTGGTTGGGGAACTAACATCCCTCAATCCCTGGTTAGGGAACAAGATCCCACATACCAAGAAATGCAGTGAAATACTTTTTTAAAAAAAAGAGAGTCAGAGAGGAACAGCCCAAAGGCAAGTAGAATAGGAAGTGAAGATATGAAATCAAGCTGAGGATTGAGCCAAGAAGAAGGTGAATTTCATAGAAGTAGTGAATTTTTATTTTCTGAGGAGTTATACTTTGGACTGTTTCAGAGGAATCTTGAAATTTTTAACAGGAAGCTAATCTGTACCTTTCACTCAGGGTGGAGGACAAAAAAAGCATAAATTATAAGCTATGAGCAAGGGTGAGTGGATCATTAGTTATAGAAATTAAAAAAAAACCAAATACACAGCTTTTATTTTTATCTATTGAGTTTTATCTAGAGGTTTGTGTTATGAAAGTTAAACAAAATGTGATATAGTCGTATAATGGAATATCATGGTTAAGCCTTGAACAACATGTGTGAACCTTGAAAACCTTATAACAAGTAAAAGAAGCCACTCAATCATATATTATAGGATTTCAATCATATGAAATGTTTAGAACAGGGAAACTGCAGAGACAAAGAGTAGATTATTGGTTCCTTAGGTCTAGGGGAGGTGGGGAGATATGGGTTAATGAATAAAGGATTTGTTTTTGAGGAGGAAAATGTTCTAAAATTGACTGTGGTGATGGCTTACACAGATCATGAAAATACTAAAAAAAAATTGTATTTAAATGGGTAAAATTGTATTATAAGATATGTGAGTTATTTCTCAATAAAGTTTTTTAAAGTTAATAGCTATAAGAAATGGGATACTGATTTACTGATTATCCAACCTTTGCTTAGAAGCTCCAGAAAATGATAGCTCTCTAACTTGACTGACTAGCCAGAAGCTCTGTCTCATCCCCAAGGTACTGAAGTGTGATGTTTGATGTTCAGAATGACCCACTCTTGATCCCATTCCTATTCCTAGAATGGATTTATCAGCATTCAGCAAATGCCATGCCAAGTGCTTGGCCCTGTGCCAGGCACTCAGCTCTACGAGGGAGACAGCGGCCCTGCTCCAAGCCCTCCCAGGCTGTTCTTCTATCCAGAGTAGACGAGGCCCGCCACCACCTCAGAGTGTCTGTGCAAAGTCAACTTCCTCTGGACAAATTTCTTCCTGCCTTCTTTTTAGGCTGCAACAACCTGGGTTCATTGATCTGTATGCTCATAGAACACCAAATCTAATTTGTCTGTCTAAAATCCTATTTAATAATCAGGACAAGATAGGAAAAACCCTAGTGAAAAGTAGCACGTGATAGTTACTAAGAGGGAGCTTTACAAGCTCAATTGAAGATCTCCCCGTTCCCACAAGTTCTTCTCTGCATTAATCAGTGCAGCCGGCTGGGAGGCACCTACACTCATTCCTCCTGGGCTTTCTCCTGCAGCCCTTTCCATTATTTCCCTGCTCAGGCAGGTCACAGTGAGCACATATCCATCCTTCCTCTACGGTGAGCGACCACCCAGACCCAGGGTTGACTCTGGGGGGAACGGAAGCCCTATTTCAGATCCAAGTCTGTGGAGAAGAATGATGTTCTGATTGCCTGAGTGGTGCAGACACTTTTCTTAGTTCATTTTTACCTCATGGTAGATGCCAACTGAATTACAGTCTCCTGATTAATTAGAACAGCTTGAAGATACATTCACGCACTTCCCAGGTGGCGCTAGTGGTAAAGAATCTGCCTGCCAATTCAGGAGACACTAGAGATGTGGGTTCAATCCCTGGGTCAGGAGGATCAGCTGGAGGAGGAAATGGCAACCCACTCCAGTGATCTTGCCTGGAAAATTCCATGGACAGAGGAGCCTGGTGGGCTACAGTCCGTGGGGTCACAAAGATTTGGATACAACTGAGCACACACACATGCAGCAAAAAGATAATCCAGTGTTTGCTTCTCAAAGGCTGAAAAGACAGCTATTCAACTGACTGATTACTCATCATTGGTGTTTCTGGCGTCCAATATCCATAAGACTTCAGAGTCATTCTTATACAAAAATCAAAGTAATCTTAACTAGGGAATATGGCAGGGGTCAGTGAGGCACAGGGCAGGTGGAAGCAGAGGCCTCCAGAGCACGGCTCTACCTGAGACAGCAGAACCTGGGAAAACTGGCCCAGACAGGGAAGAAGACACTTGAACCACCGAGAAATGTTCTCTACTGCATACTACAAAATTCGTTTGAAAATAGTAGAGTTCCCTTACCTGCTTGGCAAGGTAGAGTTTGGTGATAGAAGATTTCTTGGTCCTGGATCTATATACATGGAGAAGCTGCCAAGGGGCCAGGAGCCAAAGGAAGCCCAAGGGAATCCACACCAGAACAGTCTGCTCAAAACAAAGCGGCAGGTCCACCTCCGGGCTATCCAACAACGAGGAATTCTGGGGGAGCAAAATGGAGTGACTGTTGGATATATGCATTTTTGAAGAGAGAATACCAACCCCCAGCCCACTACCACCCCTACCCTCACTTCCAAACAGTTCTAACTCAGTTCTATATCCCTATTTAGCCTGACCCTTCAACCAGCTGTATTTTCCTATCCAACTCCATTGATATAAACATCACCATTTAATGCCGGTTGGCGACTTTTCTGACCAAATGATACAAACCTCTAAAAACCGTTCTTTCTGCGATTCTAAGTGAATTTCTCCACCAGCTGTACAGATTTAATTTCACTACATCTGCCAAGTTGTGGGAAGAAGAGGGACCCTTCCACAATCCAAAGAGGAGAATAATCCTAGGATATAAAAACGTATTCTAGTTCTTAGCACTGACCAAACTCACAGGCAAACACCAAACCTGCAGGCAGCAGAGTGCTTACTTACACTAGGGCAATTAATCTCCTACGGCCCCAAGGGCTTAAGTTGGAACCTGAAGGGGCCTTAGGCTAAGCAGCAGCAGCAGCACATTGGAGGGAAGGCTTATTCCCACCAAGTTTCCTACTAGACTTTGCATCCTGCAATAAACAGAAGTATCTTGGGAGGTGAAGGTGGGGGCACCAGTTCTTGTATCTGAGTCATGTGAGGGTAGATCTTTCTCTTCTTGCAAACATTTTTTGCTTTGTACAGCTGTTTGCACACTCTTTAAGATTGAGGTTCCCTGACCAAGATGATCTGTCAAATGATTCTCAGAACTCTCTTGAGATGACTTGGTGAGATCCTGGGGCATGGTAAGCCCCCCTTTCCTGTGCTGTATACGATACTGTGCAGGGCCCGGTGGGGTTCCTGGGCACAAAGCCTTATAGGAAACAGCCTTCATTCAGCCTCCAGAAACTTCCTTGAGTTCCAATGGGCAGATTCAAGCAGTTTTTAATTAGGGAAGGAAGGGGATGTGAGATAAGAGGGAAAACAAACTGGTCAAGCTCAGCCTAGGGACAAGGTCCTTGCTTCCCCATCAACAGATACACACAACAATATCTTTGAGCTATTTTGCAGATACTGAAACCCCCTCCAGGTGGGAGAAGTTAATGATTAAAGATAGCAAGCTGGCCACAAGCACGCAGACCCCAGGCCAGCTGGAAACAATGCTTTTCCTACCTTCCTCACCACTCACCCATCAGGAGAATGTCCAGGAGCTGGTCACATCCTCTTTGAACAATTACTATAAAACTTCTCACTATCTTCTGCAAGGTGGGACGCACGGTTTTGAGAGCAAGAGCCCACTGTGGCCCCCTCTGCCTGGCAAAGAAAGAAAGCTATTCTTTTCTACTTCACCCAGAACTCTGTCTCTGAGATTCAGTTTGGCACTGGTTGACAGAGAAGCTGAGCTTTCAGCATCATCCACGTCTGGGCCTCGAGCACCTTGGGGCCCAGTTTCTTTCTAGGATGGGAAGTGCTGTCCATGTGCTCCGCTATCTCATTCCGCTCTCCTTGTAAAATTATCTAACTTTAGAATGTGAAAGAATTACCAAGATGGTTAAGCTAACTTAATGAGCACTCCAGTTGATTCTGATGCTACGAGTCTGCCAACCAGGCTTTCTCAACATCCCTAAATTTCTGTTTCACTAAACCATGTGGTACTGTTGCTCACCCTGTCTTATTCTCTGCTCTAACGGTTCGAAAATTGTCTCAGTGCTCTTCATGCCCAAATTTGCATCCCTAGCCTCAACTTGTAGTCCATCTCACTAATTGGCAGAACATATCAGTATCATTTCAACACCAACATTTCTCAATAAAACTCAAACATAGATAATCTCTTCTTCCTATTCCACAAACAATTCCTCCTAAGATTAATGAAATTGGAAGCTTTCCCCATATTTCTCTTTAGAGAAGGCAATTTTGCAGCTACCTATTCTGAGAAAAGAGTCTGGGATGCGATAAACGTATCTTAGAAAAATAAATACATTATCTCACCCACATAGAATATGATTTATCTTTAAACAAACAAAACCCCTGAGCTTTAGACAAACTGCATATCTAACTTTTCTAGTTCTTATTAGTGGTCACTCTAGGCTAATCTGCTACTTATCCTGAGCTGAAAAGAGTCAGTGAGAATAAGTGTGATTTACTTACCCAAAAAGTAGAGTTGCAGTAAGTATCCAGCATGATTCCTGGATCACTTCTGGGATGAAGACTCTTGTATGACTGTGCTGTTTCTTATTTATTCTTTTCCTCAGAGAAGGTAGAAGGCCAGTTTCAAGAGGTTCTTTATCTCCTATTCTGATGTTCCAACAAACAGCAGGTCTTCTGACCTTTTAACTCAACAATTTAATCGTTAACCTTGCTCAGATGAGTATTCACATTACCCAGTAGATAGACATGTGACTAAAAAGCCCCAGGGAAAGGTAGACACACCTGTTTCCAAAGTACCAGAAGCCTCTATAGATGGGTTTATACCTGAAAGGAACCACTGAAAGACGTCAGTAGAGCTGGCTGACAAATCAGGAGTGGAGGAGACTTTCCTTCTCCTGAGGACACATGACCTAAAAAAAGAAGCATTGACCGAAAGGCATGTACCCCTAAATGTGCCGTCGCACTTCTGCCTTGAGGTCTTAGAGTTTATAGAAGTGTGAAATATCCTACTTCTCTGTATTTTCAATTAAGAACATAGAATTTAAAACATGGTTAAAAATAGTGTAAGGGCTTGCCTGGTGGTCCATGGTTAAGAGTCACCTTGCAATGTAGGGGATGCCAGTTCGATCCCTGGTCTGGGAAGATCCCAGAGCTACAGAGCAACTGAGCCCATGTGCCACAACTACTGAGCCCAAGTTCCAGAGCCTGGGAGCTGCAACTGCTGAGCCTGTGCACTGCAGCTACTGAAGGCCACATGCCTGGAGTCCATGCTCCACTAGAGAAGCCACCGCAATGAGAAGCCCACCCACCGCAAGGAAGAACAGCCCCTGCTAACTGCAACTATATATAGCCCCTGCGCAGCTACTAAGACCCAACGTAGCCAGAAAAAAACAACTAAAAAAGTGTAAACTTTGCTTGAAAAGTCAGGTTATAAAATAGCAAATCCAACTGTGAATCTACATATGATTTATCCATCCATGCAATACAATGTTCTGGGTGATTTTATTTTCCTTTTTGCTTGTATTTTCTGATGTTTACATAATTGTCAGGATTTATTTATGTAATAATATCTTTAAAGCAAATTTTTTTGTGTTGTGGTAAAAAACGTGTAATGTAAAATTTACCATCTTACCCATTTCTATGTTGAAGCTGAAATTCCAATACTTTGGCCACTTGATGTGAAAGAGCTGACTCATTTGAAAAGACCCTGATGCTGGGAAAGATTGAGGGCAGGAGGAGAAGGGGATGACAGAGGATGAGATGGTTGAATGGCATCACCGACTCAATGGACATGAGTTTGGGTAAACTCCGGGAGTTGGTGATGGACAGGGAGGCCTGGCGTGCTGCAGTCCATGGGGTCGCAAAGAGTCAGACATGACTGAGCGACTGAACTGAACTGAACCATTTCTAAGTGTTTCTAGATTGAAACTTCTTGGACATTCCCCATTATCTGCTTCCCCTAGTAAGGCAAATGTTCTTTCAAAAATTAGGACATTCTACAATAATGGCAACCAGACATGCTTACCAACATATTAAAGTGCAAACACCATCATTGGGAGGATTAAGTGGAACCATTTTGGTTGTGAACACAAGAAAGCCCTTTGTTCTGTGGTTATATACAGACTATCAACAGAGACTAACAAAAGAATAATGTCTACTTTAATGTACACATACATATGTGTATAATTTATACTATATTTTAATGATTGGCCTAAGGTTAAATATAATTTGGTTATTCAAATTCACAAATGATAAAAATATTTGCCACTAGTACCAGTGGATATGTTCTGGACTATTAACACCTGAATGATATATATATTTTATTCAAAGTCATTTAGTTATCTTCCGAGAAGATAGCTGTGAGATGAACTTCCACACTTTTCTATGTGTCTATAACAAAAGAAAATGATTTAGGTCTTGGAATGAGATCAGATCCAGGATCAGATAAAGGCATGACATTAGCATAGTGGTTTTTGGCACAGCCCTCTGACCATACTAACAGAAACAAGCTGGAAAGATGACATCGTTATATAGATTTTTTAAAAACTCATCAGTGAGGATACAAAGAAATCTACATGAACTAAACAAGAGATTGCTTTCACCCATGGGACAAATCAATCTGACCCCTATATTTTTGTCTGGCCCTGGAGCTGAGACTGATTTTTACATTTTTAATTATAAAATGTGAAAAAGACTCTTCAATATGAGCAGCTCTTCAATATGAGCAGCCTTTCAATAAGAGCTACTTAATTTGGGGATTTCCTTGGTGGTCCAGTGATTAAGACTCTGCTCCCAGTACAGGGAACCTGGGTTCCATCCCCGGTCAGGCAACTAGATTGATCCTACATGCCACAACTGAGATTTCTCATGCCAAAGCTAAAAGAATCCCTCATGCAGCAGCAAAGATCCTGTGTGCTGCAACTAAGACCCAGCACAGCCAAATTAAAGAAGAAAAAAAAAAAGACTGCTCAGTTTTGCCTCTTGGGTCACAAAGCCCCAAATAGTTACTATTTGACCCTTTAATGAAAAGTTTGCCAACAAAACCTCGGAAACAAGACCTTTATAACACAGAAGAGAGCCACAGCAGCTTTCATCTCTGCTGAAATGCAGCAGGGAGGCGAAGTCTACCACAAAGGGGGTTGAGGATAAATCAGTCTATTTTCTAACAGACTTTTCTAGGTCTTTCGTGGGGCTGACAGAGGAGCCCAAGAAAGAGTGAAACAGGAGAGGAGGCAGGGCACAGCCCTTCAAGAATGACACAGTTGAACATAAACTAGTTAGAACTGATCAGGTCCAAGATGGCACAAGATTCAATTTCCATTAGACCTTAAGCCTCATTATACCCTCACTGTAATATATTAGCATGCTAAATAACATGCCCACAGGTGCCATGACAGTACAAAGGCCAACCATAAAAGCCCAAAAGCGTTTTCCCAGTTCCTGGAAATCCCTGCCCCTTCCCCAAAATAGTTGGAAAAATCTTCCCACTCATTAACCTATGAAATTATCCAGTCTGTAAAAACTAACCACCCCATATTTCAGGGTCTCTCACCTTTTGAGATGAACAGCATTCTGTCTGTGGAGTATGTATCTCTAAGTAAACCCACATTTTACCTATCACTTTGTCTCTCACTGAATTCCTCCGTGCTGAAACAAAGAGAACCTGAGCTTCATTAAGTCCTGAGACCAGGTGTGCTATATCAATTAAAAGACAGTGGATTCGAGTCCTAGCCCTTGGGTTCAAGTCCCAACCTCGGTTTTGGCTGGGTTTGAGTCCCATCTGAGTTGGGCGGTTTCAAGACTGCACAGTCCCAAACTCTTTGCCACACCAGTTTTACCAAGTGCCGAGAACAGTACAACAAAATGGAAGGAGGCAGTTAGGAGAGCTGAGAGTGAACACTGAGGTTTTCTAAGCTTTCACCTACAGAAAGTTAAGGCAGATGCAGAAGAGCTGAGAGAACCCCTCTAGTGCAATTCCACCTTCATGGGATGTAAGATCACCCAGCCATCCTTGGAAAGGGCAAGTTGGGGGCTGGAGGGGTAGGAGCAGGCAGCAGGGCAGAATATGTTCTAAGAAAATAGAAAGTAGGAAGCAGCGATGAGAGTAAATCACCCAGAAAGCTTTATCGACTTTCCCACCTGAGTTCTATTATCAGAGCCCAAGAGAAGTACATGCCTGAAAACAAACCTCATTCCAACGGAGCAGGGTCCACAGCTTACCTTTCCTGGCTCTTCGGGTGAGTGGTATAAACAGTATTGAGCTTTTTGGCTCTCACTAGCCAAGTGGCTTTTCGGATTTTTGTTTATCAAATTAGTCTTCTCCTCTGGTACCAGCAATGTGGGATTTTGGATGTCTGACCATTCATCAGTGGCAATTTCTGCCAAGTGGCATTTGACAGGAATCCATTTTGTGGCTGTTACCAGACAACAGGAAATCTGTGTTTGTTAGCCTTGTGTATTTGCTTTTGTCTGTTATAATTCTGGCATTTCTGCTACCGAACCAAACTTGGGTCCACTGGCCTGTGCACAGTAAAGCCAGTCTACTGAGCTGGTTGTGCTGAAGAAAGGTGCAGCACTTACTGCAGGCCGTCAAGCAAGGAGCCCAGGGGAGGTACCACTCAAAACAACAGAACTCATCCCTAGGCTCCAGCAAAGCATTTTGAAAAGTGACCCGAGGGAGGGGAATCCTGCGTAGGCAATCAGCTCATGCACGACTCTCTGATTGGTTGATGGTGAGGTAACAGGGCAGTGTTAAGACTTTAGGAGGTTTGGGAGCTATGTGCTCATGATTATCAAGTAGTTAATCTCTTCCATGTTGTGATTTTCAGTTCAGTTGCTCAGTCGTGTCTGACTCTTTGTGACCCCATGGGCTGCAGCACGCCAGGCTTCCCTGTCCATCACCAACTCCCAAAGCTTGCTCAAACTCATGTCCATCAAGTCAGTGATGCCATCCAACCATCTCATCTTCTGTCGTCCCTTTCTTCTCCTGCCTTCAATCTTTCCCAGCATCACGGTCTTTTCCAATGAGTCAGTTCTTCGCATCAGGTGGCCAAAGTATTGGAGTTTCAGCATCACTCGTTCCAATGAATATTCAGGACTGATTTCCTTTAGGATTGACTGGTTTGATCTCCTTGCAGTCCAAGGAACTCTCGAGTCTTCTCCAACTTGGCATCTGTGAAACGACTCAGGAAACGTGCATCAGATACTATTATCTGGGTACTTCAGCAGAGGATACGAGGGAGGGGTCTGTTCCAGAAAGGCCCTATACGGTCCTGCTGGGTTACATTTCCTGGCATTTAAAACTGTATGTTTCAGAAGTTGTTATCATCATGTGCTTCTGATCAGAGTTATAGTACATTGTGTATACTGCACATATACCAATGTGCAATTCTAAGGCTCAGAGCCTTCTTCCTCCCTCTAAACCATTAGTTTTTTTCATGTTTACCCATTAGTTGTCAACATTTGCAAAATCAAATTCCTTTACCAGGGATGATAAAAAAATGCATAAACCTCTGTAGGAAATTCTGGCTTTAATAAAGGATAGTATCTGCTTCCCTGGTGGTCCAGTGGTAAAGAATCTGCCTGTGAATGAAGGAGATGCAGCTTTGATCCCTGGGTCAGAAAGACCACCTGCAGAAGGAAATAGCAACCCACTCCAGTAATGCTTGCCTGGGCAATCCCATGGACAGAGGAATCTGGAGGGCTAGGGTCCATGGGATTGCAAAAGAGTGGGACACAACTGAGTGACTAAATGACAATGAAGGACAACATCCAAGGAGCTTTAAAACGGAAAGCAAAAACCTCCAGCATACAGGGGTCAGCTTTCCTTGGCTAGCATACTAAAGCTTCTAAATTAACACAGAATTCCACTTTGCACCCCTTCAGAACTCTAAGGCAAAAGAAAAAACTGTTATTAAAAGTTAGACAATTAAAACATTTAAATGATCCATTACATAAATCAAGATTTATAAGTTGCCAAACTCTAAGCAAGTTTTATTCTTTTAAACATTTGATTGAAAAGCAACACCATTGTTGCAGATCTAACAAAAGACCTAAGTTATTCTCTGATAATGATGTTAGACCTCTATTTCTCAAGTGAATGGAGGAGGATTTATTCACTGAGTTTGGCTAGCAAGTAAGTTGTGACAGCAAATTAGCTATGCTTGGTAATATTCATCAGGCTTTAAAAGAAGACCGGATGAGTGGTATGGTGTGAACAGGATCATTTTCTAAAAATAAAATGAAAACTTTCATGCTGTCTATTGCAAGTAAGAGGAATCAAAGGTGACTAACATAAATTATAATCATGCTTTAAAATGTCGACTTAAAAAAATGCACAATGCGAGGGTTACAAGTTAAGTTTTATTTGGGGCAATGTGAGAACTGCAGCCCAGGGAACAGCACCTCAGATAGCTCTGAGAAACTGTTCCAAAGAGGTAGGGGAAAAGACAGTATATATGCGATGCTGGCAAAAGGAGAGTACATACACTCAAGCACATATTTTTTGTAGAAAGTTTCTGCTGGTCTCCTGAAGTTTCTGCTAGTCATGAGAAACTATCGTCACTGTGAAGAACTTTTGAGCTTTTTAGATATGAGGAGATACAAGAATTGGGCTCATAAAATCAGCTCCTGAGAATATCTATCTAAAGACCTGTCCTGCCAGTTTCCTGGAGTAGAATGCCTCATTTTTGCTCTCCACCCTAAACTCCTTCGGGGTGTTGGAGGTCAGCAGCTGCCGCAGCATGTAACTTAATTCTTATAGAGGTAGATGGCAAGCACCCATGGCAGGTGTCAATTTGTGGTTGACCAAGACAAGCAGGATTTTTACTTGTTTGTACTTACATATTTTGCATAGCCAAAAGAAGAGAGTAGAGGATCTAAATTTCATCAGAACAAATGCTTAGGTTACAGAATATGTACTGAGGCAGATGGAATATACATATAATATTAAATGAGAAAAGAAGTGGGTGGTTCTGGCATGTGAGTGGCTTGAAGTTACCATTCCATTTTAACAAATATCAAGCTAAACAAACTGAAAAGTCAGCAACTTTTCTAAGAAGGATAAGAGAAGTGAGATCACAGGGCAAACTGCTGTCCCCTAAACTGGGGAGCCAGGTGAGTACAGGGAGTCATGATTTACTAGAACAAAAATCCATGAACTACAATTTCTGCAGAATCAGTGCCAAGGTAGAGAAAACTGAACTATAATTGACTAATTGATAGAGGTTCAGTTTTTGAGAGTCATGGTCACTGAGAGGGTTTTTTTTTTTTTAAAGTATATAAAATATTAAGGGCCTTGCCTACAGCGGCATAACATCAGTAGAATAAATCCTCCTGAAACATAATTAGTGTATTCAGTGGATATTACCCTGTTGATAATTTGTGGTAGAAAATGCGAGAATGTGACCTGGGACTGAGATCCCATATCTGAACTTGGGCAAGTGCACAAGCGAAAGCTCTGCTCCAAGAGTCACTCACTCCCTGAGACTGCTCTTCTGCCACCGCCACTGTTAAGTCTGTTAGGCAAATACAAACGTGCGAGCAGGACTCACTCCACAGACAACCAACCATCCCAAGGCAGGGGGCGCTTAATCCACCTTCGAATCCCGGAGGATCCTCCACAGCCCTGAGAAATTTCTCTCGAAAATTTCCAAAGGGTTCATTTGGAGGTAATTCAAGGCATGTGTGCGCTCTGGGCAGTTTTTCAGGACTCCATCATGGTTCTATTGTGAATACCTGAGGACCACTGGAACCATAAAGTTAGGCAAATCCATTCATAGGTACTCAGGATGTTCCTGTGACAAACTGCAGTAACTGGATATGCTTCTCAGCATCCATCAGCAGAACAGCCTTCCAAAACCACTGAATGATAGGGTGGGTCTGGGGAGTAGCCCATCTTGTAAATAAATACTATCTTCAGTCATTCATGTCCACATTGTTAAGGTTGAACATCAGCAACTCCAGCTTACTTCCATCAAAATTTTTAATCAAATCAGTAAAAAGCAGTTCTGTGAATCCCTCCAAGACAGCGTTCATTTGCTTCTGGATCTTAACAAATCTCCTCTGGATGACTGAGTCTCAGTCAAGTCTGAGACATCAAAAGGATTCAAGAGGATTGGAATTTCCTTGGCAGTCCCAGGGTTAAGACTACATGTTTCCAATATAGGGGACATAGTCTCAATCCTTGGTTAGGCACTAAAATTCCCACATGCTGGGAGGAGTGGCCAAAGAACAAAAAACAAAAACAGATCCAAGGCCCTCAAGTTATAGGGGAACCCCACACACCTTTGAGTTTTACCTTGAGGAGGTTCTCACAGTGAATATCAGAGAAAAATCTCCTAATGTTTTTGGCAAGGGGAAGGGAAAAGTAATCATTTGAAATATACCAGAGAATTCTTTCTTAACAGTGTGCCTTCAGAGCTTAACCTGCTGGGTTAAGCCAAACCAACCTAGGGGCAAGAGAAATACCCAACTCCAGCCCACTCTAGCCTTCTTGTCTCACCTAAGAGAGGAAGCTGAAAAACACTTGTGAAGTTCACAGTCCAAAGGCACAGTCTCACCAAAAAGGCTGAGACATAATCATTGAATCATAGAACACTTCCTCTCCCTTCACTCCTACTCCACATTACTAAAGGCTTATCTTCAGCAGTCCCTTTTACCCAGTACACCATGCCCAGCTATCAAGAAAATATTACAGAGTGTATGGGACTTCCCTGGTGGCCCAGTGGTTAAGATGCTGAGCTTCTACTGCAGAGGGCAGGGCACAGGTTTCTGGGAAGTTCCACATGCCTCACAGAGTGGCCAGAAAGAAAGAAAAAACTGCAGGACATTCCTAAAGGCAAAAAAACACAGCTTGAAGAGACGAAGCAGGCTTCAGATATGGCAGGAATGTTGGGATTATCATACTAGGAATTTTAAGCAACTATGATTAATATGTCAGGGGCCTTAGGAACTTCCCTGGTGGCTCAGATGTGGGAGACCTGGGTTCAATCCCTGGGTCAGGAAGATCCCCTGGAGAAGGAAATGGCAACCCACTCCAGTACTCTTGCCTGGAAAATCCCATGGATGGAGGAGCCTGGTAGGCTACAGTCCATGGGGTCACAAAGGGGGTCAGACACGACTGAGCGAATTCACTTCACTTCACTTTAGTGGATAAAGTAGACAGCATGCAAGAGTAGATGGACCATGTAAGCAAAGAGACAGAAATTCTAAAAAAGAATCAAAATAAAATGCTGGTAGTCAAAAGCACTTAATAGAAATAAGAACAGAAATAAAGAATGTATGTGATCAGCTTATTAGTAGAATGAACACAGCTTAGGAAAAAAAATCTCAATTTGAGAATATCTCAATACAAAATGCTGAAACTGAAAAGCAAAGAGAAATGAAACTGGAAAAAAGCAACAACAACAGACTATTCAGGAACTATGGGGTAACTGCAAAATGTATAACATACACATAATGGGACTATCAGAAGAAAAAAGAGAAAGAAACAAAATAAATATGTGAAGTAGTAATGACTGAGAACTTCCCCCAAATAATACCAGATACCAAGGCACAGATTCAGGAGCCTCAGAGAACATCAAGCAAGATATATGTCAAAACAAACAAAAACAAAACTACAGCTAGTCATATGTACTTAAATTGCAGAAAATAAAAGATAAAGAAGAAATCCTAATAATAATAATATAATCCTAATAATTCAGAGGAAAAAACATTAACCTAGTGAGAAGTAAAGAATTACATCTGACTTTTCTAAGATAATGCAAGTAAGTAGAAAGTAAAGTTTTGAGAGAAAAAAAAAACAAAACCAAACCCCAGAATACTCTACCTTGCAAAGGTATCCTTCAAAAAATGAAGGAGAGGGACTTCCCTGGTGGTCCTGTGGTTAAGACTTCACCTTCCAATGCAAGGATGCAGGTGTGATCCCTGATTGGGGAAATAAGATCCCACATGCCTCAGGGCCAAAAACCCAAAACATACAACAGAAGTAACATTGTAACAAATTCAATAAAGACTTTTAAAATGGTCCACATTAAAAAAAAAAAATCTTTAAAAAAATGAAGGAGAAATACTTTCTCAGACAAACAAAAACAAAAATTGAGGGAATTTGAGGCCAATGGTCTTCCCTGGGGGCTCAGATTGTAAAGAATCTGCCTACAATGCAGGAGACCTGGGTTTTGCCCCTGGGTTGGGAAGATCCCCTGGAGAAGAGAATGTCTACCCGCTCCAGTATTTGTGCCTGGAGAATTCCGTGGACAGAGGAGCCTGGCAGGCTACAGTCCATGGGGTCGCAAAGAGTTGGACATAACTGAGCTACTTTCACTTTGAGGCCAATAGACCTACCATGCAAGAATTGTTTTTAAAAGATTCTTTAGAGAAAAGGAAAATGATACAGGCTGGAAACCTGGATATACATAAAGAAGGAAAGAGAAGGAATTGGTGAAGGAATGTTATGCAGTTGTTTGGTCACTAAGTCATGTCTGGCTCTTTTGCATCCTCATGGACTATAGCTCTCCAGGCTCTTCTGTCCATGGGATTTCCCAGGCAAGAATACTGGAGTGGGTTGCCACTTCCTTCTCCAGGGAGACCCAGGGGTCAAATCCTGCAGGCGGATTCTTTACCACTGAGCCCCCAGGGAAGCCCCTGGAGAAGGAATAAGTGAAGGTAAAATAAAAATCTTTTTTCGCATTCTTAATTGATTTAACATAAAACAATAGATGTAGAAATGTTCAACAAAATATTAGCAAGTCAAATCCAACAATGTATAAAAAGAGTTACAGATCAGAAACAAGTGAGACTTATCCCAGGTATGCAAGGTTGGTTCAACATTCAAAAATCAATTAATGTAATCCATTATGTCAGACTAAAGAAGAAAAATCACATGATCATATCCATAGATAGATGTAGAAAAATAATTTGATAAAACCCAACACACACTCATGATAAAAACTTTCAGAAACTAGGAACAACGAGGAAGGGAATTTGCTTACTTGATAAAGATGGTCTATAAAAGACCTATAGTTAACATCATACCTACGATGAGAAATTAGAAACTTTCCAACTAAGATCAGGAACAAGGCAAGGATGTCCCTCTCACCTCATTTTTTCAACATTAAACTAGAATTCATAGCTAATCAAAAAACAAGCACGCAAACAAACAACAACAACAAGAAAAGGAAAGAAAAGATACACTAACTGGGAAGGAAGATGATCTCAGGTAACATGACTGTCTATGTAAAAATCCAAAAATCTTTCTAGAACTCATAAGTGATTACAGCAATGTAGCACAATACAAAGCTAACATACTAAAATCAATCACTTTCCTATATACCAGCAATGAACAAATCAAAATTTAATTCAAAATTAAAACCACAACACCATTTATATTAGCACTTCAAAAAGTAAATACCTTGGAATAAATCTAACAAAATATGTACGAGGAAAATTACAAAACCCTGATGAAAAATGCAAAGAAGGGGCAATATCCCATGTTCATGGTTAGGAAGACTCACTGTTGTCAAGATGTCAATTCTTTGCAATTTGATAAAATCCCAACAAGTTATTTTCTGGATATCAACAAACTGATTCTAAAGTTTATATGGAGAGGCAAAAGACCCAGAACATCCAACACAATATTGAAGGAGAAAAACCAAGTTGGAGGACTAACACCACCAGACTTTAAGAGTATGACAGATAAAATTGACAAATAGATCAATGAAACAGAAAGAGGGCCCAGTATCAGAGCCTTATAAATATAGTTAACTGATCTTTTACAAAGGAAGAAAGGCAATACAATGAAGAAAATACAATATTTTCAATAATGTTGGAAAAACTAGAAATCCAAATGCAAAAAAAAATCTAGATACATACCTTACACCATTCCCCAAAATATAACTCAAAATTGATCATACACCTAAATGTAAAATGCAAAACCATAAAACCCCTAAAAGACAACAGAGGAGAAAAATCTAGATGACTTTGGGTTTGGAAATGACATTTTAGATGCAACACCAAAGGCATGACCCATGAAAGAAAACAAAAATTAACAAGCTGGACTCTATTGAAATTTAAAATTTCTGCTCTGTAAAAGACACTGTCAGCTGGAGAAATCAGGCTCTTTGACTTTAGACTATACCATAAAATTACAGTGATCAAAACAGTATGGTATTGGCACAAATCAGAAACATAAATCAATGGAACAAGATAGAAAGCCCAGAAATAAACCCACACACCTATGGTCAATTAGTCTGCAACAAAGGAGGCAAGAGTATACAATGGAGAAAAGACAGTCTCTTCAATAAATGGTGCTAGAAAAATCAGGCAGCTACATGAAAAGAGTGAAATTAGAACATTCTCTAATACCATGCACAAAAATAAACTAAAAATGGACTAATACCTAAGTGTAACACTGGATAGAGTAAAACTCCTAGAAGAAAACATAGGCAGGACACTCTTTGTAATTTAATTTCCTTTTTTTGATGTGATTATTACATTGGCAGTAGGTAGAGTATATCTTGAACTCAGCAAGGCACCTGACAAGATACATCATGTTTTCTATGGACAGAATGCGAGTATATTTACATGGACCTTTAATTGCTTGAAACACTATATAGTCAAAGAAATTAACAAAATGATATTAATGATATAACCTGAGGAAGATCTCTATTAGCATTGCAAAAGAGTCTGTGGTGGCTTCAGCACCTCCAACATTTTTATCAATGATCTACAAGCATTAAGAGAACACTCATTTAATGAACATCTTACATGTCAACCTCACATGGGTTTCTTAAGTAACAAATATATTTCTATGTAGGCACTCTAAAATTTTATCTAATTTAATCCTCACAATAATCCTATGAGGTAGGCATTTTTATTCCAGTTTTACCAATCAGGAAACTGAGGTTCAGAAAACAGTCCTACATCCCACAATTTACAAAGAATAATGTTCCGTATCTGTTTAGCGAAAACATCAACAGATGTCATCCCACTTCTTACAGTGTAGAAAGGACTGGAGAAAGTATGCTCTGGGGAGAAAGTCTGACCAGAAGACCTCCAAGATGTTACAATTTAATGTAAATAAAATTTTACACAAAAACAAAAATAGTGTGGTGATTCCCTTTACCAAAGGATATACCACAGGATTTCTCTAAATCACAAACTCTCCTACTGCCCTGAAGATGTACTCTGAATATCTCAAAAACATACACATTTTCAGGGATGCTTCTGTTTTATCAGATAGGGTGTTCTGTGAATTCTCTCTTTTAAAGTGTAATAATTGATATTTAAAGTAGGTACTAAGAAAGACTGAAACATGTAAAGGTGTCAGGAAAGCTGGCTGGATTCTGGTGTTAGCTCTGATGGTCTTAAGTAAAATAATTTCTCCCAGATCTCTTCTAAATGGCTTCCAAAAATCTCTTCTTAATGACTCAATGTGTGTGTCCTGTAAATAATTGATTGCATAGAGATAATCCAGTAGAAGGAAATATTTGATCATAATGACTTGGGGGAAAAATATGCTGGATCATTTCTACTTAGTAAGCAAATGTTGATTAATAAGTGGTTGCACTTAAGTAACTTTGAAGAATCTACAAAAGTTCAATGTTCAAGATAACCAAAGAATTGCATACTTTTAGTTACTGATTACACATGAACTTAAAAAAGGTTTTCTTTCTTGTGCAATATCTTAAAATAGATATCCAGTGGTAACAGTAAAAATATTGCTTTTCCCTTTGTATTTTTTAATTGAGTCTAATATTCATGTTCCTATAGCATAAGCTAAAAACAGTAATATGAATTAATCAAATAATTACTTCCAAACTCTTCACCAAGATAATCTGCACATTTTTGTGCTGTAAAACAAACAGGAGTATTTAGAATAACCAGACCAAAAAGGACATACAAGTAATTAAACTAACAATAACTTAAAAATACTTTTACTAATTATAAATTTATTTTTTAATATTAAAACCTGAAATATAGTGAAATTTTTCTGGTTGAATAAGCAAATTTCAAAGAACAAATTTAAATAATTAATGAACTCATTGAACTAGACCTAAAGCCTAACAAAATAGTCAACTAATAAAATATTTATGTAGATTTAAAAAAAAAATGAAGATGGTGGAACACATGTATAACTGTGGCTGATTCATGTTGGTTGATATAAGGCAAAAACCATCAAAATATTGTAAAGTAATTATCCTCCAATTAAAATAATTAATTAAAAAATTTAAAAACATATACTTTAAAAAATAGTAAAAGTTAGTTATTGATGGTACAGAATAATGTCCTTAGTAAAGTCAAAGAATAAAATTTTAACAGTGGACAAACTAGAGAGAATTGGATGAGCAGTTCAATGTTTTTTAGACAGAAGCATTTTAGTATAAAAAAGAAGTAACTGGGAACTCCCTGGTGGTCCTGTGGCTAGGACTCGGCACTTGCACCGCCATGTCCCACATTCAGTCCACAGTTGGGGAAATAAGATCCTGCAAGCTGAGTGGGGCAGCCAAAAATAATAACAACAATTAATTTAGGTCTTTGCTTCACATCATACCATAAAATATATTTTGATAGGTCATAAAACAGGAGAAGAAAATGGGCTAGCATAAAGAGATATGCACTGGAGAGAATAATACTCTTCTGAGTCCTGGAAAAAAAAAAAGGTGATATCAGAAAATAGAATAATGTCTACACAATATTTTTTGTTTTATTAATTTTCAAGAGACTTTTATAAAAGTCAGTCAGCCCTCTGTATCCCTGGGTTCCACGTTCACAGATTCAACCAATCACAGACCAAAAGTATTTGAGAAAAATAAAGTTCCAGAAAGTTCCAGAAAGCAAAACTTGAATTTGCCATTCAGTAGCAGCTATTTACATAGTATTTACATTATATTGATATTTACAACTATTTGTATTTACATTGTATTAGGCATTATAGGTAAACTAGAGATGATTTAAAGTATTCAGGAGGATGTGTGTAAGTTACAGGAAAAAACTACACCACTTTCTACATGGGACTTAAGCAGCTGCAGATTTTGGTATCCAGGGGGATCTTGGAATCAATCTCCCCTCGATCCTGAGGGACACCTATACAATATGAAAGTAACCAAACAGGGAAGACATCTGACAAAAATAACATGGGAGGGGCAATCTAAGTATTGTAATTATCACATAGAAAACCACATAGCTTTACCAGCAATTAAATACAAGTAATTACGAAAATTTCTAGAAAGATACAAAAGAAACTGTTGATAGTGGCTGCTTTCAGAGGAACTGGAGGAATGAAGAAAATAAGCTAAAAGAAATTATGTGTAAGATGTTGAATTCTGTGGAATACAAGTTCTAGCAAAACAGCACCAAAACAACCTGTTAAGATAAAGCTGAGTTTATTCTTATCACAGTGGATAGCACTACCTTAACATATGGTGGCCTTTTACTAGGAATTTATTTAAATTCATAATACCAAATGCATTCTTATAACTTATGGTTGGACTCCTGCTATTATTATTATAGACAGTTTTGTGAACTGAGAACATGAAAATGGCCAAATCAGTGAAAATTTGCTGGACAGTATCTTTAAGTGTACTGTCAAGACTTAAAAATGCATTTCTCTGTATGTTCATGTTTGTTCACACACATATGGAGAAATTTGGGGAGTGCTTTCACTAGCACTTAGCTTTTTCACCTGATATTTGGGGACATATTTGAGACAGATTACCAAGTACTATTTGCAAAAGGAGTTTGAAGAGGTCCATATTTTATTTAAAGGAAAAAAAATCTGAACTTTCAATCATATAATTTCAACTTAAAATTCTTTGACTATGGGAGTTGTATCCACAGAGCAAAAGTACAGTGCTAGGCATATGGATATGAGCCATATAAATAAAATTGCTATTTTCATAATCTTTACTTTCGACTTGGGTTCATCTTTGACCTATAAAGGGAAGGACCATCTTTTTGGCATCTTGGGACCAGACAGTTGTGAATGGGTTGAAAAAACAGGATGACTTGTTTATGGGTCTCCTATTTTCAAACACATGAACTGTAATTGACTTCTGAGCAATTTCTAAGTATAAAGTGCATTCTTTAAGATAGGTGTCTGAACTTCATTGAACTCTGACTGGCTTAAGCTGTAAGGAGGTTTAGAGGACTTTGAACTTAGTCAAGCCAGTGAGTTACCAGTAAGACTTTTTCTAAAGATATTTCCTTTGCAATTGTCAGACTGTAGAGATTTGGAAAGCTCTTAATTCTGCTAAAGAAGGTTGCTATGAAACCTTCACAACAAAGGCTGGAGGGGAAACTCACTCTCCAATTTTTTCCTTCTTACCACCTTTATCCACTTTTTCCCACCCCTACCTCTAGCAACCACCAATCTATTCTCTATGAGTTCCCTTTATTGTTTTAGATTCCACGTATAAGTGAAATGATACAGTATTTGTCTTTCTGTGTCTGATTTATTTCACTTAGCATAATTCCCTCAAGGTCCATCCATTCATGTTGTTGCAAATGGCGGGATTTCTTTCCGTCTCTTTTGACTGAATATTTCATTGTGTATATATATATATATGTGTGTGTGTATCTTACAACTTATTATTCTTTAGAAATTTTTATTGGAATATAGTCAATTTACAAAGCTGTGTTAGTCTCAGGTGTACAGCATCTTACAATTTCTTTATCCATTCATTCACTGATGGACACTTTTTTCCCTGTATTGGCTATTGTAAATAATACTGCAGTGAACATGGTTATCTTTTTTGACAGTAGCTTCATTTCCTTCAGATAAATACCCAGAAGTGGAATTGCTGGCTCATGTTAATTCTGCACCTCTATACTGTTTTCCATAGTGACTGCGCCAATTAACATTCCTACCAACACAGCACAACGGTTTCCTTTTCTCCACATCCCTACCAACAATTATTTGTTGTTTTGGTAATAGTCATTCTAACAAACATGAGGTGATATCTCACTATGGTTTTGATTTGCATTTTGCTGATGACCAGTGATGTTGAGCATCTTTTCAGGTACCCGTTGACCATTTCTTTGTCTTCTTTCGAAAAATGTCTATTTGGATCAATTCTTCTGCCCATTTTAAATCAGTTTTTTTTTTTTCTATTGAGTTGTATGGGCTCTTCATATATTTTAGATTTTAACCCTCATCAGATATGACTTGCCAATATTTCCTTCCATGCTATAGGTTGTCTTTTCATTTCACTGATGTATTTCTTTGCTGTACAGAGATTTTAGTTTGATGTAGTCCCACTTGTAGTCCCATTTTTGCTTTTGGTCAAATCTAAAAAAATCATTGCCGAAACTATATTTTCCAATTATATTATGCTCAGTGTCCTTGGTCATGGGCTCAGTTTGTGACCCCAGGGACTATGGCTTGCCAGGCTCCTCTGTTCACGTATTTTTCCAGGCAAGAGTACTGGAGTGGGTTGCCATTTCCTGCTCCAGGGGATCTTCCCAACCCAGGGATCAAACCTGAGTCTCTCAAGTCTCCAGCATTGGCACATGGATTCTTTACCACTGCATTACCTGGAAGCCCAATTACATTAGGATCCTCATAAAGAGTACACCCAACTTAGAGTGGCTTGAATGAAAATATTTATTGGTTCACATAACCGAAAGCCCAGAGATAATGCAGTTCTCAAGACTGATTTATTCCAGTGGTTGTGCTCCCTTTCCCTCACATTCTTTTGACTTTGCTCTCTTTTGGCATCAGTTTCATTCTCAAACAGGTCATAGACAGCTGCAACTGTTTCAAGACTCATATTCACACATAACAAATAGCAGAAGAGTCATTTTCAGCAAGTGTCCTAGAAATAGAAGCTACTAGCAAACGTCTCCTGGCATTTCAATGGCCCACATTTCTGAATCAATTCCTGACAAGGAAAATTAAGTCACTCTTACAGATAACTCAGACCATCCCTGAAGTTGTGGGTGAGGCTGGCCTTTCCTCAATCGCATGGGACACAAACAGAGTGACTGCTACAACAAGATCAGAATTGGGAGAAAAAATGAGGGGTAAAGTCTGGGGAAGAAACTGATTCTGTCTACTAGGAATCAATTCTTAGCTTATTTCCAATCCAGATTAAAGATAACATGGGAAACTATTTAGTGCCTCGACTATTTAGTGCCTTATTATAAAAAGGATTTTAAGTGACTTTAAAAAATATATAAAATATAGCAAGATAAAATGAGTAAAGAGAAAGGACAGAAAAAGTAAAAAGAAGAGACAAGCCCACTACACAAAATTTATTCAGTATGATCCTTTTTGCTTGTGGGATACATATTTGACTCAGTTTCTGTCAGTTTAAAGAGGAAAACTGAATCAGGAACTCTTATCAGTCAAACCTCTTTTGGTTGCAAGTGTCAAAGATCCAAATCAAACAGGCATAAATACAAAAAAGGAAATTTATTGGCTTATTTAATAGAACAGTCTGTGAATAGAACTAGCTGTAGGCACAGATTAGGTTCACAGACTCAAACAAGGTTATCTGGACATTTACTTTTCTGTTGGTTTCATTTTTAAGGAGCCTCTTTTCACCTGCTGGCAAATATGGCCTCAAAAACTCTGTGCTTACATAGTTCTTACAGCTAGTGATTCTAGTAAAAAGAGAGCATCTCTTTCTGAGAGCGCCAGAAAAAAGTCCTTGGTTGGATTCTGTTTGGCCCTCTTTGTGGTTAGTCCCAACTCTGGACTAGACAATGTGGACAAAGGAATGAGGCATACTAACTGCTTAGCCTGGGTCAATGTGCCCCAGGGGGTGCTACATGATTTATAATCCCATTAGGAAATCATTATCTTTCAGTGGCAGCTTCAGTAAAGAAAAGGGTTAAGCAAACAAAATATCTTGATAACAACATAATTCCATATACATAAGATATAAACAAATCAACTGTTCTGAAGCCCAGTTACTCCCCAGACTAATACTTAAGAAACAATGTCTCCTCTAGGACCTCAATAACACACTGATCAGTTCAGTTCAGTCGCTCAGTTGTGTCCGACTCTGCGACCCCATGAATTGCAGCACGCCAGGCCTCCCCGTCCATCACCAAATCCTGGAGTTCACTCAGACTCACGTCCATCGAGTCAGTGATGCCATCCAGTCATCTCATTCTCTGTTGTCCCCTTCTCCTCCTGCCCCCAATCCCTCCCAGCATCAGAGTCTTTTCCAATGAGTCAACTCTTCGCATGAGGTGGCCAAAGTACTGGAGTTTCAGCTTTAGCATCATTCCTTCCAAAGAAATCCTAGGGCTGATCTCCTTCAGAATGGACTGGTTGCACCTCCTTGCAGTCCAAGGGACTCTCAAGAGTCTTCTCCAACATCACAGTTCAAAAGCATCAATTCTTCAGTGCTCAGCCTTCTTCACAGTCCAACTCTCACATCCACACATGACCACAGGAAAAACCATAGCCTTGACTAGACAGACCTTTGTTGGCAAAGTAATGTCTCTGCTTTTGAATATACTATCTAGGTTGGTCATAACTTTCCTTCCAAGGAGTAAGCGTCTTTTAATTTCATGGCTGCAGTCACCATCTGCAGTGATTTTGGAACCCAGAAAAATACAGTCTGACAGTTTCCACTGTTTCCCCAACTATTTCCCATGAAGTGATGGGACTGGATGCCATGATCTTAGTTTTCTGAATGTTGAGCTTTAAGCCAACTTTTTCACTCTCCACTTTCACTTTCATCAAGAGGCTTTTGAGTTCCTCTTCACTTTCTGCCATAAGGGTGGTGTCATCTGCATATCTGAGGTTATTGATATTTCTCCCAGCAATCTTGATTCCGGCTTGTGTTTCTTCCAGTCCAGCATTTCTCATGATGTACTCTGCATAGAAGTTAAATAAGCAGGGTGACAATATACAGCCTTGATGTACTCCTTTTCCTATTTGGAACCAAGCTGTTGCTCCATGTCCAGGTCTAACTGTTGCTTCCTGACCTGCATACAGATTTCTCAAGAGGCAGGTCAGGTGGTCTGGTATTCCCATCCCTTTCAGAACTTTCCACAGTTTATTGTGATCCACACAGTCAAAGGCTTTGGCATAGTCAATAAAGCAGAAATAGATGTTTTTCTGGAACTCTCTTGCTTTTTCCATGATCCAGTGGATGTTGGCAATTTGATCTCTGGTTTCTGTGCCTTTTCTAAAACCAGCTTGAACATCAGGAAGTTCACAGTTCATGTATTGCTGAAGCCTGGCTTGGAGAATTTTTGAGCATTACTTTACCAGTATGTGAGATGTGTGCAATTGTGCGGTAGTTTGAGCATTCCTTGGCATTGCCTTTCTTTGGGATTGGAATGAAAACTGATCTTTTCCAGTCCTGTGGCCACTGCTGAGTTTTCCAAATTTGCTGGCATATTGAGTGCAGCACTGTCACAGCATCATCTTTCAGGATCTGAAATAGCTCAACTGGAATTCCATCACCTCCACTAGCTTTGTTCGTAGTGATGCTTTCTAAGGCCCGCTTGACTTCACATTCCAGGATGTCTGGCTCTAGATGAGTGATCACACCATTGTGATTATCTGGGTCGTGAAGATCTTTTTTTGTACAGTTCTTCTGTTTATTCTTGCCATCTCTTCTGCTTCTGTTAGGTCCATACCATTTCTGTCCTTTATCGAGCCCATCTTTGCATGAAATGTTCCCTTGGTATCCCTAATTTTCTTGAAAAGATCTCTAGTCTTTCCCATTCTGTTGTTTTCCTCTATTTCTTTGCATTGATCGCTGAGGAAGGCTTTCTTATCTCTTCTTGCTATTCTTTGGAACTCTGCATTCAGATGCTTATATCTTTTCTTTTCTCCTTTGCTTTTCACTTCTTTTCTTTTCACAGCTACTTGTAAGGCCTCCCTAGACAGCCATTTTGCTTTTTTGCATTTCTTTTCCATGGGGATGGTCTTGATCCCTGTCTCCTGCACAATTTCATGAACCTCAGTCCATAGTTCATCAGGCACTCTATCTATCAGATCTAGGCCCTTAAATCTATTTCTCACTTCCACTGTATAATCATAAGGGATTTGATTTAGGTCATACCTGAATGGTCTAGTGGTTTTCCCTACTTTCTTTGAGTCTGAATTTGGCAATAAGGAGTTCATGAACTGAGCCACAGTCAGCTCCTGGTCTTGTTTTTGTTGACTGTATAGAGCTTCTCCATCTTTGGCTGCAAAGAATATAATAAATCTGATTTTGGTGTTGACCATCTGGTGATGTCCATGTGTAGAGTCTTCTCTTGTGTTGTTGGAAGTGGGTGTTTGCTATGACCAGTGCATTTTCTTGGTAAAACTCTATTAGTATTTATCCTGCTTCATTCTGTATTCCAAGGCCAAATTTGCCCGTTACTCCAGGTGTTTCTTGACTTCCTACTTTTGCATTCCAGTCCCCTATAATGAAAAGGACATCTTTTTTGGGTGTTAGTTCTAAAAGGTCTTTAGGTCTTTATAGAACCGTTCCACTTCAGCTTCTTCAGCATTACTGGTTGGGGCATAGACTTGGATTACTGTGATGTTGAATGGTTTGCCTTGGAAACGAACAGAGATCATTCTCTCATTTTTGAGATTGCATCCAAGTACTGCATTTCAGACTCTTGTTGACCATGAAGGCTACTCCATTTCTTCTGAGGGGTTCCTGCCTGCAGTAGTAGATATAATGGTCATCTGAGTTAAATTCACCCTTTCCAGTCCATTTTAGTTTGCTGATTCCTAGAATGTCGACATTCACTCTTGCCATCTCTTGTTTGACCACTTCCAATTTGCCTTGATTCATAGACCTGACATTCCAGGTTCCTATGCAATATTGCTCTTTACAGCATTGGACCTTGCTTCTATCACCAGTCACATCCACAGCTGGGTATTCTTTTTGCTTTGGCTCCATCCCTTCATTCTTTCTGGAGTTATTTCTCCACTGATCTCCAGTAGCATATTGGACACCTACTGACCTGGGGAGTTCCTCTTACAGTATCCTAACATTTTGCCTTTTCATACTGTTCATGGGGTTCTCAAGGAAAGAATACTGAAGTGGTTTGCCATTCCCTTCTCCAGTGGACCACATTCTGTCAGATCTCTCCACCATGACCCGCCCGTCTTGGGTTGCCCCACGGGCATGGCTTAGTTTCATTGAGTTAGAGAAGGCTGTGGTCCTAGTGTGATGAGATTGACTAATTTTCTGTGAGTATGGTTTCAGTGTGTCTGCCCTCTGATGCCCTCTTGCAACATCTACCGTCTTACTTGGGATTCTCTTACCTTGGGCGTGGGGTATCTCTTCAAGGCTGCTCTAGCAAAGCGCAGCCGCTGCTCCTTACCTTGGACGAGGGGTATCTCCTCACCGCTGCCCTTCCTGACCTTCAACGTGGGATAGCTCTTCTAGGCTCTCCTGCCTCCGCGCAGCCATGGCTCCTTGGATGTGGGGTTGGTCCTCCCGGCCGCCGCCCCTGGCCTTGGGCGTGGGCTAGCTCCTCCTGGCCGCCGCCCCTGGCCTCGGACGTGGGGTAGCTCCTCCTGGCCGCCGCCCCTAACCTCGGACTTGGGTTAGCACCTCTTGGCCGTTCCTGCACCGTCGAAGCCTGGCACTCTCAGCCATTGCCCCTGACCTCGAACGTGTGGTAACTCCTCTTGGCCGCCGCCCTTCGGGCATGGGGTCCTCCTGGAGTCTGCCCCTGACCTCGGACGTGGGGTAGCTCCTCTTGGCCGCGCTTAGTGCGCCGGTCACAGCCGCCCGCGCTTAGTGCGCCGGGGACCTAGTGGTTTTTTTTTTTTTATTCTATGAGAGACTAGAGCAATGCAATTCAAACTCACAGCTGTTTGTGATTTTTTTCCAAGGATAAAATTTAGCATCTAAACAGGACAAGATGGAATGAATATTCTTCAGGTGTCTTAGTCACAACCCTTAGTTGCAGGGAATAAAGCGGTGTAGCCATCTTCCTGAGAGATATAAACTAAATGCAAAACAAACAAGAAACGGTATTTTGTTTCCACCATTGTCTTAAACCATCATGCCTCTTTCCTTGCCCTTGACATCTTGGGCAGCTCCTATAGCTTTTCAGCCTCTTTCAGGTTTAAATAGCCCAAGCTAATTTAATCTAATTTAAAACTCTCTCACATTCACTTTTTAAAAACAGCTTTATTAAGATATAAATTATATATAATTCAGTGTTGAAATGTACAATTCAGTGGTTTTTAGCATATTCAGAGTTGTGCGACCATCACTACAATCAATTTTAGAACATTTTTCACCACCCACAAAAGAAACTCACACTTGGTTTAAAGCCCATCTCCTTTTTTGGCTCAGGGACCAGGTATTGCTGGAGAGAGAAATGTCACTCCTTTTATCATTTTCCTCTGTTACTCAATTTCTCCCCTACAAATTCCAGAATTGGGGCAGGGAAGGTGAGGAGCGGGGAAAAGAGGCAAAGGTAGTTGGATGACCAAACTTTCCCAGTTTGCCTGACACTGATGAGGTTTTGTAGGACTCAGGACTTTCACGGGCAAACTCAGAAAAGTTCCAAGCAAACTGGGATGGTTATTTACCATCTGGGATGGTTAGTTACCATATTGACTTGGTGCTGTTTGCATTAATAATTCACTCATTTGATCAATAGCTAGTCATCACACCGTCACAGCCACTTTCCTGGTGTTCCAACTCTTAGCTCTTCTTTGGGTGACTGCCAAACTGCAGTTTCCTAACAGCGTATACACACTGGCTGACCTCTTCCCCTTTCAAATCCTGTCTTCCATTGCTGGTAATGTTAAATTTGATTGGGTTAAAATGGTAACAACCAGAAAGCTTGACCATTATAATGTCAAGTTTCTACTTTCATGACTAGCAAATTATCCACCGGGTGATATTTCAACACCATTTAGATATTCAGCCCCCTATCAACCTTTTACCTAATGGTTTCAGCATTAACAGTCTTTGGCTGATTTATTTCATTAGGGGTTGCAAAATGATTTATTCTCTAATTCAGAAAGATGAGTCATGTTGCTAGGAATATTCATGTACAAATGCCCATGTGGACATGTTTTCAATTTTCTTGGGTATATATATATATAAACCTAAGAATGGAATTGCTGGGCCATAGCAACTCTATGTTTAACACTTGAGAAGTTCCCAGACTATTTTACAAAGCAGCTCCACCATTTTACAATCCTGCCAGTAGCACTGAAGGTTGTACTTGCTCCACACTCTTGCCAACACTTGATATGGTCAGTCTTGTGGGGGACACAGTCATTCCAGTGGGTGTGAAGTGGCAGCTTGGTGGGGTTCTGATTTGTATTTCCCTAATGATAAGATGGCTGGTTGGCATCACTGACTCGATGGACGTGAGTCTGAGTGAACTCCGGGAGTTGGTGATGGACAGGGAGGCCTGGTATGCTGCAATTCATGGGGTCGCAAAGAGTCGGACACAACTGAGCAACTGAACTGAATGATAAATTATTTTTGAGCATTTTTCGTGTGCTTGTTGGTCAATTGTCCACCTTCTTTGGAGAAATGTCTACTCAAATCCTCATTCATTTTAAAACTGGGTTGTGTTTTGTGTGTGTGTGTGTGTGTGTGTTTTGTTTAATATACATTCTAGATACAAACCCCTAATCATAGACACACATTTGCAAATATTTTCTCCATTCTATAGGTTGTCTTTTCACTTTTTTGATGTTACCCTTTGAAGCATTATTTTTTCTTTTGTGACTTGTGCTTTTCCTGTTGTATCTAACACTTTGCCTAGCCCAAGTTGACAAAGATTTACTGTTGTTTTCTTCTAAGAATTTTGTTTTAGCTCTTTTATTCATGTCTATGAGGCAATTGCATTAATTTTTGTACATGATGTAAGGTCTAACTTCACTCTTTTACAAGTGTATATCCAGTTGTCCAGCACTTTTGGTAAAGACTTCTTCCCCAGGGAATTATCTTGCCACCCTTGTCAAGAATCAATTGCCTATTGTAAAAGGGTTTATTTCTGGACCCTCAATTCTATTGCATTGAGCTATATATTTATCTTTATTCCAGTTATACATTGTCTCAATTATTGTAGCTTTGTAGTAAGTTTTGAAATCAGGAAATATAAGTCCTCCAAATTTGTTCCTTTTTGTTTGGCTATTTTGGGTTCCTTGAATTTCCAGATGAATTTTAAGATCAGCTTGTTAATTTCTGCCCAAAAGGCAGCTGGGATGTCACTAGTGATTGTCTTGAATTTGTAGACCCATGAAGAATATTGCTAACTTAACAATATTAAATCTTCCAATCTATGAACATGGGATGTCTTTCCATCTATTTCCTTATTCTCAGGTCTTAAAAAATTCCTTTAAAAAATGCTTTGCAGCTTTCAACATACAGTCTTGCACTTCTTTGATTAAATTCCTAAGCATTTTATCATTTTGATGCTGTCATAAATGGAATTTCCCTTTAGAATTGTTATTGTTAGTGTGGCAGCACAGTTGATTCTGTATATTGCTCAACTTAAAAAATTTTGTGTGGATTCTCTAGAATTTTCTGTATACAAGATCATGTCACCTGTAAATGTTGTTCAGTTGTTAAGTCATGCCTGGAGACTGCAATCCCATGGACTGCAGCACACCAGGCTTCCCTGTCCTTCACTGTCTCCCAGAGTTTGCTCAAATTCATGTCCATCAAGTCGGTGATGCCATCCAACCATCTCATCCTCTGTTTCTCCCTTCTCCTCTTGCCCTCAATCTTCCCAGCAATAGGGACTTTTCCAATGAGTTGGCTCTTTGCATCAGGTGGCCAAAGTATTGGAGTTTCAGCTTTAGCATCAGTCCTTCCAATGAATATTCAGGACTGATTTACTTAGGAATATTAGGATTGACTGGTTTGATCTCCTTGCTCTTTCAAGAGTCTTCTCCAGCACCACAATTTGAAAGTATCAATTCTTCGATGCTCAGCCTTCTTGATGGTCCAACTCACACATTCATACACAACTACTGGAAAAACCATAGTTTGACTATATGGACCTTTGTTAGCAAAATGATATCTCTCCTTTCTAATATGCTGTCTAGGTTTGTCATGGCTCTTCTTCCAAGGAGCAAGAGTTTTAATTTTGTGGCTGCAGCCACCATCCACAGTGATTCTGGAGCCCAATGAAATAAAATCTGTCAGTTTCCACTTTTGCCCTATTTGCCATGAAGTGATGGGACTGGATACCATGATCTTAGTTTTTTGAATGTAGAGTTTTAAGCCCATTTTTTCACTCTCCTCTTTCACTCTCATCAAGAGGCTCTTTAGTTCCTCTTTGCTTTATGCCTTAGAGTGGTATCATTCACATGTCTGAGGTTGTTGATATTTCTCTCAACAATCTTGATTCCAGGTTGTGAGTCATTCACCCCAGCATGTCCCATGATGTACTCTGCATACAAGTTAAATAAGCAGGGTGACAAAATATAGCCTTGATGTACTCCTTTCCCAATTTTGAACCAGTCTGTTGTTCCATGTTCAGTTCTGTTGCTTCTTGACCTGAATTCCAAAAACATTTATGGCTTCACTGACTATACTAAAGCCTCTGACTGTGCAGATCACAACAAGCTGTGGAAAATTCTTGGATAGGAATACCAGACCACCTTATCTGTCTCCTAAGAAACCTGTATGCAACTATATAGAAGACGTTTTCTTTCTTTTTAATCTGGATGCTTCTTATTTCTTTTTCTTGCCTAACTGCCCCCGCTATGGACCTGCAGTACAACGTTGAGTAGAAGTGGTGAGAGTGGACATCCTGTCTTGTTCCTGATCTTAGGGAGAAAGTATTAAGTTTGATGTTAGCTATATGTTGTTTTTGTTTTGTTTTGTATAGTTGCTCTTTATCAGGTTGAGGAAGTTCCTTTCTATCCCAAGTTAGCTGAATGTTTTATTATGAAAGGGTGTTAGATTTTGTCAAATGCTTTTTCCACAATGAGATGACCATGTGATTTTTGTGCTTTATTCTATCAATATGGCATATTACACTGATTGATTCTTGAGTGTTATACTAGCCTTGCATTCCTGGTATAAATCCTCTCAGGTCACAATGTATAATCTTTTTTATGTTGCTGGACTCAGTTTACAGAAAGAGTACAAAGTAGATCTTGATGGGGCCAACTGAAGGTAAGCAGCATAGTAACTGAAGTCAGGAAGTCCTGACTCTGAAGCCAGTGCATTTTTTCCACTAGAAAGTAAATCAATATGGATATGCAATTTGATGGTTTAAATGAAAAATGCATAAAAATATGAAGGCATGGTTCCCTAGTCACAAATTACTTGTAATACTGATGAGAGGATATATACACATAAAATAATGAGAAAATATTTTAAAATAGGACTAGGTGTAGAAAATAAAATCAAGGTGAGAGGTTACCTTGGGTTTCCCTGGTGGTTCATACAGTAAAGAATCCGCCTGCAATGCAGGAGACCTGGGTTCAATCCCTGAGTTGGGAAGACTCCCTGGAGAGGGGAATGGCAACCTACTCCAGTATTCTTGCCTCGAGAATTCCATGGACAGAGGAGACTGGCGGGCTATAGTCCATGAGGTCGCAAGGAGTGGGACACAACTGAGCGACTAACACTTTCATTTTCACAAGTGGTTACCTTGTGTTTCATTTATATTCACGTAGTGGAGGGCACCGGAGAAGGCAATGGCACCCCACTCCAGTACTCTTGCCTGGAAAATCCCATAGGAGGAGGAGCCTGGTAGGCTGCAGTCCATGAAGTCGCTAAGAGTGGGACACGACTGGGTGACTTCACTTTCACTTTTCACTTTCATGCATTGGAGAAGGAAATGGCAACCCACTCCAGTGTTCTTGCCTGGAGAATCCCAGGGACGGGGGAGCCTGGTGGGCTGCCGTCCATGGGGTTGCACAGAGTCGGACATGACTGATGCGACTTAGCAGCAGCAGCAGCAGTGGAGGGCACAAAATATTGGCTTCAGTACTCAATGCCTAGCTTCCTGGGAAAAGCTTTTAAACTATCAAAGATTGATACTAGAAAGCTAACCTAGAAGAAGGAGAAGGCAATGGTACCCCACTCCAGTACTCTTGCCTGGAAAATCCCATGGATGGAGGAGCCTGGAAGGCTGCAGTCCATGGGGTCGCTGAGGGTCGGACAAGACTGAGCGACTTCACTTTCACTTTTCACTTTCATGCATTGGAGAAGGAAATGGCAACCCACTCCAGTGTTCTTGCCTGGAGAATCCCAGGGACGGGGAAGCCTGGTAGGCTGCCATCTATGGGGTCACACAGAGTCGGACACGACTGAAGTGACTTAGTGATAGCAATAGCAACCTAGAAGAAAAAAACATTTAATGGGCACATACTATGTTCTTGGTGTTTTAATATATTCTTAAACTAGAAACCGTATTATTCCTGATTTACAAATAAAGGAATTACAGTTCAAAATAAGTTAACTTAAACTGGAAGCCAGGATATGATTTCAAGTATGTCTGATTTGTCCAGGAGTACAGCTCTCTGTGGTACATCCACATTCCAGAAGCATCGTAAAGCAGAAGACTTGGAGGTTAATAGTCTAGCATTTAAGTCTCATAAATAACATTAATTTGTTATTAAATTTTGAGCAATTCATACCACCTCTCATATGACTAGTTACTCTGTTTAAATAAAATAGAGATGATTACATACCCTGCTCTTATCTCTGAAGGATCATAGAGTAAAATCCAAGCATGGGAGAGGGTTAGGCCAAAATACTAAACATGACTGTGTGTGCATGTGTATGTGATACTTACATATCTGTATCTATACCTCAAAGCCAATATTAAAACTGTTAACAGAAATAACTACTAATGGAAAACACTGAAGTTACTGTTAGTTTTTAAATAGTTTGTCTTTCATTTCTCAAAAATTCCTTGGCAAATACTATATGTTGAAATGGTATCTGGAAAAGTGAGGAAAGAAGATTTAAAAGTGAGGGAAACGACACATTAATAAAAAGGCAAGGTTTTCCGTATATAGTCATTAGTACCCAAATCTGTGCATGCTATTTATAGAGGCTCCATTAACTAGTTTCATGACCAAGGCCAAGTTCTCTACATTATGATTCGGTTAATCTCCTAATACAGAAACATCAGTTCTATTACCAGAGGGGTGTTGTGTGTGTAGAATGAGATTATAACATGAAAGTCACAGAAAAAAGCTAGTATTGAATTTCACCATTTGGGACCTGCTTGTGAGAGTTGGACTGTGAAGAAAGCTGGGCACCAAAGAATTGATGCTTTTGAACTGTGGTGCTGAAGAAGACTCTTGAAGAGTCCCTTGGACTGCAAGGAGGTCCAACCAGTCCATCCTAAAGGAGATCAGTCCTGGGTATTCATTGGAAGGACTGATGCTAAAGCTGAAACTCCAATACTTTGGCCACCTTGTGCGAAGAGTTGACTCATTGGAAAAGACCCTGATGCTGGGAGGGATTGGGGGCAGGACAAGAAGGGGATGACAGAGGATGAGATGGCTGGATGGCATCACCGACTCGATGGACATGAATTTGAGTGAACTCCAGGAGTTGGTGATGGACAGGGAGGCCTGGGGTGCTGCGATTCACGGGGTTGCAAAGAGTCGGACACAACTGAACAACTGAACTGAACTGAACATAGGAAAAACATCTTTCATCACTAGAATCCAGTCTCCATATCTATGGCCTCAGCTGAAAGAAACTATTATTCTGATAACCTCGCTAACCTCCCCAGTTCTCACTACAGGTCTTTCTAAATTGTCAGATGAACCTTATGGTTAAGCCATTTCTCTTTCTGGTGACAGAGACAGAAGTAACCTGATGAACAAAAAGATCGCTTCTGGCCTTTATAAGTCTAGGAACTTTTACATCCTACTTCCCAAGGCTGAAAATTTTTATGCTATACCATTTACTTTATATCCTTTGCATCTTGCCCAGGGTAACACATCCAAAAGTACATAATAAAAAGAGAAAATAAAATTAAAAAACAACAAAAAATCTTCCCTCTAATAGTTGGCTACAGATTGTATTCAGGGTATGAATAAGAGATGCTACCACAATAGAATGGCAATTTTTATTTTACAATGACAAGGCAAAATAACCGCTATTGAGTTGACCATGAAGTCACATTTGAGTTCATACCTTGCAACTGAACTTTCCCAGTTCAATTAATTCCACTGAAAACAGACTTTAACCTCTGTCTGCAGAAGAAGTGTAGGCCAGATTTAACCACAATGATGGATATGGCTGACAAGATTAAGCAAAGAAAATGACTGTACTCTGTTTCAAGTTCTTTTTCTTCTTGGAAACATTCTCCATGGTACTATAAGACTCAAAATAAAGACAGACTGTCCTGGCCAGAGAAGGTTAAAGCTGTCATAGAGAACTGTAGACTTTTCTTCTGTCTTTGTCTGGTGATATCCATGTCTCTCAGAGAGGTCTGGCTAAACGAGAATATTCTTTGCAATAGCATTCAAAGTCCTTACTTGGGTCACATCTGTAACCTTTAGAGAATATTCTGAGTTAGAAAGAGAGGCTCCCATAGCAACAGAGGAATTTCTGCAATGGAAATAATAAAGAAACAGAAAATTACATAAGTTGTTAAATGAACCCTCCTACTGGCACTTCATTTTAGGGTAGATTTCATGGCTCAAGAACAAGGACCCTGCACTAACATATTTCATAATTTTTATTAGTTACTTGAAACACCTAGTGTCTAAATATACCAGATAGTATATTTGATTTTATATCTGGAATTGTAAATCTAAGGCTCTTGCTTCTTTTATATCTCATTTTCCCCAACTTATAAACAGAAAATAATCAATTAACTATTAAATTATAGGAATCCTCTCAAGTATGATAGAAAACACATAATAGTTTAAATTCCTTAAAAGTGATAAAATTTCAAAATGACTAAAAGTGGGGAATTCCTTGGTGGTCCAGTGGTTAGGACTCTGCTTTCATCACCAAGGGTGTGGGTTGACTCCTTGGTCAGGGAACTAAGATTCCACAAGCTGTGAGACATGGTCAAAAACAATAAAATTAAAAAAAAAGAGAGAGAGGGTAAAAGTGAGGAAATATTTAAGTATTAACAGTAGGAAAGACAAAAAGGACTACAGCTCTTCCATCCTTATTACCTTAGTTATTAACTTTGCTAAAGGAGACCACAGGTGAATGGGCACACATACATATCTACTTCACCTGAAGCTTAGTTGCTGAATTAGAGTTTACTATTAACTGGTCTCGGAGAAGGCAAAGGCACCCCACTCCAGTACTCTTGCCTGGGAAATCCCATGGATGGAGGAGCCTGGTAGGCTACAGTCCATGGGGTCCCGAAGAGTCGGACACAACTGAGCGACTTCACTTTCACTTTTCACTTTCATTCACTGGAGAAGGAAATGGCAACCCACTCCAGTGTTCTTGCCTGGAGAATCCCAGGGACGGCGGAGCCCAGTGGGCTGCTGTCTATGGGGTCGCACAGAGTCGGACACAACTGACGTGACTTAGCAGCAGCAGCTAAGTCACGTCAGTCGTGAACTTAGACCATTAACTCGTCTAAGTTCAGTAAAGCCTTAAAGATTTGGAGGTTAGCCTATGTTCAGAAGAGCCTGCTTATTTAAGGCAGGATAAGAGCCACTCTGCAGTTAAAAAACTTTAAAAATGACTAATACTTACATGCTAATCACAACATTCTATTCATTAATCATGCCATCAACTAAGGTTTTCCTATTTGGAGAAGTAAAAATTAATCCCATTCCTTTTTGTAGGAGTCAAAGGAGTCATTTTTACCGAAACTTCATTCCTGAATCTCTAGCCGACCGAGCAGAACAGTGGAATTCTGTGGCACCTGAACCCTCAAGGATCCTCTGTAGATTTCTATCTGTTATGCCACCCCCTGTTGGAAAGAATAAGTAATATAGTAAATAGAATAGATTTTCACATAAAATTTAGTGACTAATATGACTGCTAGCTCTACCTGGAATCTTCATACTGAAATTCCTCTTTGATATTCTCTCCTTACTCAGCTAAAATGAATTTAGAAACAAATGATGAAAGATAAGAATGCAGACTCTGGAGAACAAAAGATCAAAGAACCTTTATGACAGAACTGTACATGCCCACTGGTTTGTATAACAATGATCTAAAAGACTACTCTGGGGCCAGGAAAATAATTGAGTACTCAAGCCCTGCTTCCCCTAATTAAAGCAAAATCAAATTAAAAGCAAAGACTCAGAAACGTATCTCAAAGAGAAAACCTCAAAACAAAATCAAAAACAAAAACAGAACATCTCCAAGGTTCTTCTCTGGCCCATAACACACGGACTTCACTGGAAATGGGAACAATGCAAGGTGTTACACAGTTTCTTTATTATAATGCCCATTTTTAAATTTCATTTTACAGAAGAATTTGATTCTAGCTTATTAAAATTGCATAATCAAGGATTTTATGACTCATTTGTTTTGAGGAACAATCTTTTAAATGTCTGTATATAAAGAATTATATTCTTAACTGATATCAGATTAGATGACTGTTAAAATATGTATTTTTTACCTCAAGCTATTAAAGTTGCTTGAGATCAACTTTATTATGACCAACCTAGACAGCATATTAGAAAGCAGAGACATTACTTTGCCAACAAAGGTCCGTCTAGTCAAGGCTATGGTTTTTCCAGTAGTCATGTATGGATGTGAGAGTTGGACAATAAAAAAGCTGAGCACCAAAGAACTGATGCTTTTGAACTGTGGTGTTGGACAAGACTCTTGAGAGTCCCTTGGACTGCAAGGGGATCCAACCAGTCAATCCTAAAGGAAATCAGACCTGAATATTCATTGGAAGGACTGATGTTGAAGTTGAAACTCCAATACTTTGGCTACCTGATGCAAAGAACTGACTCACTAGAAAAGACCCTGATGCTGGGAAAGACTGAGGGCAGGAGGAGTAGGGGACGGCAGAGAATGAGATGGTTGGATGGCATCACCAACTCAATGGACATGAGTTTGAGTAAGCTCTGGTAGTTGGTGATGGGCAGGGAAGCCTAGTGTGCCACAGTCCATGGGGTTGCAAAGAGTCGGACATGACTGAGCAACTGAATTGAACTGACTGATTAAAGTTGCTGAAATAACTTGACTTACACACTCTTTCAGACTCATTAACTTTTTTTTTTTAGTCATATAGTACAACAACAACAAATACCACTGAGCCCTAAGAAAGAACACAGACTGAGAGGTCAGATTTATTAGAATCCTGGCTTTACCACAGTGGCCCTTCACAGCTATGTGGCCTTGGATAAATTACTCAAGTCCACTAAGCCTCAATTTTTTTCATCAAAGAGGGATAGTATTGCTTACTTCACAAACTTGTTGTAAGGATTAAAAGACAAATATTTGTTATTTCTTTCTAACAAATAACAGAATATCTGGTCACTGAAATACATGTTACTCAGTTATCAGAACATAAGTAATACATTTCCCAAACACAGATTAACAGTTGGGACTTGAAAGAACAACTACTTCAATACTTTTCTTTATAAAGATAAGGGAACTGGAGCCTAAATTATAAGCTTCATTATGAAAATCCTCTGGAGGGAAACTGCTATATTTTATCTTTATATTTCCCAGTGATGGACACATATTAGGCTGATTTACCCAGGAATTTTTACTTGCTGGTATTTATTTACATGAAATTATCATAATTTATTTATAGATCTACTCAGTAAGCTCCTCAAGTAGAAGGATTACTTCATATACATTTCTGTGTTTTTATATCTACCACAGAACCTGGCATATAATCAGCATTTTCTTGGTAAGGTTTGTTAAATAATCACAAATACTTTGGATATAACATCATCTCACTTAAGACTATAAGCCTCTTGAGGAAGTAGTTTCTTGTGTAACTCTGTATCCCAAGTAGTGCCTTGCACACAGCACATAACTTAATAATTACATGTAATGCAAAAGCAATCTTAAGTTAACAACTGTCTAAGTGTGGGTATTAGTCGTCAAGACTAAATACATTTAGTCTTAATGGAAATGCATCAGATACAATTAAGTCTCTTTAAGATTCCCTAATAAATCTCTTAAGGGTCTCAATTTAACAGATAATGTATGCTTTCTGTCTGCTTATGTTTCAGGAACTTGCTACAAGTCAAAGCTTTCCTAAAATTCTGACACTATACCTCTATTTGGCCTCTTTTAAAAAGTTTTCTTATATCTATCACCATTTGACTCCTGGTCAGTCTTGGCATTACTGGTATTAAGACAACCAGACATTATATGCCTTCTGATGTGATGAAACGTGAAGTATACAGAATTATTGTGAACTATTTCTACCAAAAATATTTAACCAGAATCTAACCAAGCCTTATGATCTAACTACCAGTTTACAGGAAATACAGAGACTAGGAAATACATGCTAAACAATATTGAAAGGAAACAATCCAGTAAAACCAGAAATTAGGACATTTTATAGCGTAAGTTGTTTAAACTTACGCTATAAAAGTATTGGCCGACTATTAAATGGTATTTTAGGGAATTAGTGTTTATTTTGATAGATGTGATAATGATCTTGTGGTTAGATGCCCACAATGTGGTTAAAATGCGCCCCGCCCCCCGCACCTTTTAAGAGAAGTATAAAGTGTCACAATGCCTTTAATTTAATTTAAGATGCCTCAGGATAAAAAAAGATGAGACAAATATGACAAGATGTTAAATACAGAAATTAAGTACATGAGTATTTATATGCTATTTTCTACTTTTTTTATCTGTTTGAGAAATTTAGTTAAGAAAAAATTAAGACTGTCTTTATATTCATCTCATTCTGGATCTAGGCCTGCTTATATAATTCTTTAAAAACTACTGACTTCTAATGAGCCATTATGTACTTAATTGACCTTACAGTTATCATTAGGAGTATGTGATCCACCTGTTCTGACTACAAGAATTTGCTCATTAGAGATTTTTTAAAAATTGAGTATTAGATTATTCAGGGATATTACCTAAACGTTTACTTATACTTTGTCACCAACTAGGACATGTGGCCCTAATCCAGTGTAGCAGCATCAAACCTGGTAAGTAAGCATCACCAGAAATGAACATCTACACTCACAAGACTGTATACTATGGGAAAGCAAATGTAGAAAAATCCCAATCCTTATCTGCTCTTCTCTGAGCTAAACCTCACACAAAGTTCTAAATTGCACTCAGGATCTCCCAATCTTAAACATTTTAATAAAATTAAACACTATGTGCTAATACGTCTCCCCATACTGTTCTGCCTCTTTTGCTCTTCCTTCCCATTTTCAGTGTTATACTAGTAAATGGCATTACTTACCTGGCATTACCACAATCCTGCCTTTGGCCTGAAAAAATAAAAAAAATTAAACAAGTTAATTTTAATATCTTTCTCTTGCACAGGATAGTAAGGCAGCGAAACAGAAAAATAACTATACTAAATTACTACTAATATCTAATTTCAATAGATCTTTTCTAATTCTTTGGAATCATGCATAAGTAAAATGCTCAGCATACTAATTCCTTCTATCCAGAAAGGTTATTGTATTGCTTTAAAGACTTGTACTGTTATGAACATAAGAATAGGAGAACTAAATATAAATACTAAATAATCACATCACCTTAAGAAAAGCTATTACTGAAAAATAACACTCATTTTGAATTCTTGGTATGCAATGGAATCAAAGTTCAGTTCAGTCGCTCAGTCGTGTCCAACTCTTTGCAACCCCATGAATCACAGCACACCAGGCCTCCCTGTCCATCATCAACTCCCGGAGTTCACTCAAACTCATGTCCATCGAGTTGGTGATGCCATCCAACCATCTCATCCTCTGTTGTCCCCTTCTCCTCCTGCCCCAAATCCCTCCCAGCATCAGGGTCTTTTCCAATGAGTCAACTCTTCACATGAGGTGGCCAAAGTATTGGAATTTCAGCTTTAGCACCAGTCCTTCCAAATAACACCCAGGACTGATCTCCTTTAGGTTGGACTGGTTGGGTCTCCTTGCAGTCCAGGGGACTCTCAATAGTCTTCTCCAACACCACAGTTCAAAAGCATCAATTCTCTGGTGCTCAGCTTTCTTCACAGTCCAACTCTCACATCCATACATGACCATTGGAAAAACCATAGCCTTGACTAGACGGACCTTTATTGGCAAAGTAATGTCTCTGCTTTTTAATATGCTATCTACGTTGGTCATAACTTTCCTTCCAAGGAGTAAGCGTCTTTTAATTTCATGGAATGAAAGTAGTTGAATTTAAATAAGATTTTAGTATAAAAGAAAGAGTATAGCATAACTGTAAATTACTGGGGGTGGGGGTGGGGGGTGGGGAGAGGGGAGAGGAATCTGTTCAAATCCTATATCCTCAAATCCTAAATACAGGAATTTATAGCCTATAAATTCCCTACCATATTATACCAATTAAAAAACACCAGAGGTCCATTTTGTTGGCTACTAAAGAATAAAATGAACTATAGGAATTAATTTAATTTCTGATAATTCCAGAAGATAGGTATTAAAATCTCCTCACTTTCATTCTAATTTTTATTATATTTCCTAAATAAACTTAGGTGATATATACTCAGTATCACTCAAAATCAAAACGGAAATCACCCTTTTTACAAATGTATACTCAGTGGAAACACTAGTAGCAGGTAGGTAATAATGACAGATAAAAATAACATGCTACAGCAAGCTCACTAATTTGCAGAATAAAACCCTGATCACACTGCTCTATTATGAAAGGTTTTATTAAATGTCACTTGATTCACTCCTCCATCCATCCAACAAATACATTTAAGTGCCTACCATGTACCAGACACTGTTGTAGGCATGGGGACCACTGTGATCGAAGGGGTCCAAAACATGGCTGTGTGCTATAAAAATGATTTTGAGCTGAAGGCTCAAATTCCTTACTTGCCTAAAAGCAGACTCCCAAAAGAACTAAAAAAAAACAAACAAACCAAAAAACCCTCCACTGTCATAAATCCCCCCGCTGGGAGAAACTCATCAGCACCACAGCCAAACAGACACTATGGAAAAACCATCCTGTCTCCCATTTGTTCTTCTAACGATCCAATTATCCTTCCAAAGAGTCATTTGTTTTTCCATAAATGCACTTTCTCCTTTCACTTCTGAGTCCCTAAGTGTACTCTATCCCCTCCTCTTCATCTATTAAGATGGTTTATATGCCCCAAATTCTAAGCACCTCTTTGAGTCACATTTCTTTGTGAATGCCCAAATATACATACACATGTGATCACAATCTTTTTTTCTTGCTTATCTTTTTTTAGTTTATTTTTGAACCTCAAAAACTGAACCTAAGAATGTTCACTTTTTAAAAAAAAGAGGGTAAAGAAAAAGTTTTTCCTCCCTGACATGATGAGCAAGAGTAAGTTCCTACTCTCGTGGGGCATTCATGTTCAACAAAAACAGATAACAGATAACAGATAAAATATAAATATTTTATATTTATAAAATATAAATACCTAAAGTAGCCATCATGGTCAACAAAGAGTCCGAAATGCAGTACTTGGATGCAATCTCAAAAACAACATAATGATCTCTGTTCATTTCCAAGGCAAACTGTTCAATATCATGGTAATCCAAGTCTATGCCCCAACCTGTAACACTGAAGAAGCTGAAGTTGAACGGTTTTATGAAGACCTACAAGGCCTTTTAGAACTAACACCCAAAAAAGATGTCCTTGTCATTATAGGGAACTGGAATGCAAAAGTAGGAAGACAAGAAACACCTGGAGTAACAGGCAAATTTGGCCTTGGAGTATGGAACGAAGCAGGGCAAAGATTAATAGAGTTTGCCAAGAGAAAGCACTGGTCATAGCAAACACCCTCTTCCAACAACATAAGAGAAGACTCAACACATGGACATCACCAGATGGTCAACAGTGAAATCAGACTGACTGTATTCTTTGCAGCCAAAGATGGAGATGCTGTATACAGTCAGCAAAAACAAGACTGGAACCTGACTGTGGCTCAGATCATGAACTCCTTATTGCCAAATTCAGACTTAAATTGAAGAAAGTAGGGAAAACCACTAGACCCTTCAGGTATGACCTAAATCAAATCCCTTATGATTATACAGTGGAAGTGACATATAGATTTAAGGGACTAGATCTGATAGACAGAGTGCCTGATGAACTATGGATGGAGGTTCGTGACACTGTACAGGAGACAGGGATCAAGCCCATCCCCATGGAAAAGAAATTCAAAAAACCAAAATGGCTGTCTGAGGAGGCCTTACAAATAGCTGTGAAAAGAAGAGAAGTGAAAAGCAAAGGAGAAAAGGAAAGACATAAGCATCTGAATGCAGAGTTCCAAAGAATAGCAAGGAGAGATAAAAAAGCCTTCCTTAGCAATCAATGCAAAGAAACAGAGGAAAACAACAGAATGGGAAAGACTAGAGATCTCTTCAAGAACATTAGAGATACCAAGGGAACATTTCATGCAAAGATGGGCACAATAAAGGACAGAAATGGTATGGACCTAACAAAAGCAGAAGATATTAAGAAGAGGTGGGAAGAATATACCGAAGAACTACACAAAAAAGATCTTCACAACCCAGATAATCACGATGGTCTGATCACTCACCTAGAGCCAGATTCCTGGAATGTGAAGTCAAGTGAGCCTTAGAAAGCATCACTACGAACAAAGCTAGTGGAGGTGATGGAATTCCAGTTGAGCTATTTCAAATCCTAAAAGATGATGCTGTGAAAGTGCTGCACTCAATATGCCAGCAAATTTGGAAAACTCAGCAGTGGTCACAGGACTGGAAAAGGTCAGTTTTCATTCCAATCCCAAAGAAAGGCAATGCCAAAGAGTGCTCAAACTACCGCACAATTGCATTCATCTCACATGCTAGTAAAGTGATGCTCAAAATTCTCCAAGCCAGGCTTCAGCAATATGTGAACTGTGAACTTCCAGATGTTCAAGCTGTATTTAGAAAAGGTAGAGGAACCAGAGATCAAATTGCCGACATCTGCTGGATCATAGAAAAAGCAAGAGAGTTCCAGATAAACATTTATTTCTGCTTTATTGACTATGCCAAAGGCTTTGACTGTGTGGATCACAATAAACTGTGGAAAATTCTGAAAGAGATGGAAATGCCAGACCACCTGACCTGCCTCTTGAGGAACCTATATGCAGGTCAGGAAGCAACAATTAGAACTGGACATGGAACAACAGACTGGTTCCAAATAGGAAAAGGAGTACATCAAGGCTGTATATTGTCACCCTGCTTATTTAACTTATATGCATAGTACATCATGAGAAACGCTGGGCTGGAAGAAGCACAAGCTAGAATCAAGATTGCCGGGAGAAATATCAATAACCTCAAATATGCAGATGACATCATCCTTATGGCAGAAAGTGAAGAGGAACTAAAAAGCCTTTTGTTGAAAGTGAAAGTGGAGAGTGAAAAAGTTGGCTTAAAGCTCAACATTCAGAAAACTAAGATCATGACATCTGGTCCCATCACTTCATGGAAAATAGATGGGGAAACAGTGTCTGAATTTATTTTTTTGGGCTCCAAAATCACTGCAGATGGTGACTGCAGCCATGAAATTAAAAGACACTTACTCCTTGGAAGGAAAGTTATGACCAACCTAGATAGCATATTAAAGAGCAGAGACATTACTTTGCCAACAAAGGTCCGTCTAGTCAAGGCTATGGTTTTTCCAGTGGTCATGTATGGATGTGAGAGTTGGACTGTGAGGAAGGCTGAGTGCTGAAGAATTGATGCTTTTGAACTGTGGTGTTGGTGAAGACTCTTGAGAGTCCCTTGAACTGCAAGGAGATCTAACTAGTCCATCCTCAAGGAGATCAGTCCTGGGTGTTCATTGGAACACCCAATGGTGTTGAAGCTGAAACTAATACTTTGGCCACCTCATGTGAAGAGTTGACTCATTGGAAAAGACCCTGATGCTGGGAGGGATTGGGGACAGGAGGAGAAGGGGACAAGAGAGGATGAGACGGCTGGATGTCATCACTGACTTGATGGACATGAGTTTGAGTGAACTCCAGGGGTTGGTGATGGACAGGGAGGCCTGGTGTGCTGCGATTCATGGGGTCGCAAAGAGTCGGACACGACTGAGTGACTGAACTGAACTGAAATACTTAAACATACAATGAAAAAAAATTAAGCAAAGAAATAGAGAATAAAAAGGAGAGGAGGCTGTTTCATAAAATTTATTAATTGTTAGAGAAATAAGTAAAACAAGGCTGTTTAGTATCCTCAAACATACTAAAGCAAAATACCCACAAAACTAAATATTTACTACGTAGAAAGCTGAAATGAGTTTAGGAGTAAAAAAAATCATATTTACTGTAACTGTTTCTTCCAACTGAAAGCTTTGTAAAATATGGACAAATGTTTGAAGAGATGAATCCTATCGCTTTTTGGGGGGCCTTTCAAAAAACGTTATTTAGAACTATATGCTCATCTTGGGCTATCAAAATGACTTGCCAATATAGAGCACTTACTAAATGTCAGATGTATGCTGAAGCAATCCACAACTACTCTAGGAGGTAGGCACTTTTACTATGCTAACTGGCACTCATTATGCAACTTTGTAGGTAAAGAAACAAGTTTAGGATGGTTAGGTAAACTCCCCAAGGTCACTGTTAATAAACAGCAAGTTTGATGGTTAAGTAAACTGCCCAAGTCTATTGTTTTTTGCTCAATAAACAGCAGAACTAGTATTTAAAAATAAACCTTTCTAATCCCAAATTCTTGCTTTCACCAGTATATTACACAGCTACAAAATGGCTTCAAGAAATAAAGCTGGGCTTCCCTGGTGGCTTAGTAGTGAAGAATGTGCCTGCCTATGTAGGAGACACAGGTTAGATCCTTGGTCCAGGAAGATCCGATATGCTGCAGAGCAACTAAGCCTGTGAGTCACAACAACTGAGCGTGTGCTTAGAGCCCAGGAACCTCAACAACTGAAGCCATACACTGCAACCACTGAAGCCTGTGCACCCTAAAGTCCCTGTTCTGCAACAGAAGAAACCACTGCAATGAGAAGCCCACACCCCACAACTACAGAGTAGCCTCTGCTTGCCCCAACTAGACAAAATCCTGCTCAGCACCAAAGACCCAGCAGAGTGAAAACTGAAAAATAAAAAAGCAAAATTAGTATACTCTTACTTCTATGTGCGATCTAGAAAAGTAAAACACAAGAAGCAGAGAACAGAATGGTGATTACCAGGGGTGGTGAGGTGATGGAAATGGGAAGATGTTGGTAAGAGGGTACAAAGTTGCTACACAGGATAAATTGAGTCTAGAGATCAAATGAATAGCATGATGACTATAGTCAATATAGCTGTACCGAATACTAATAATTTGCTAAGAGAGTAGATGTCAGGTACTTTCACCAGACACGAACGCACACATGCATACCACACAAGTGCACTAAACGAGCAGCTGAGTACAAGCTTGACTGGAACCATTTCATTCTGTATGCGTGCATGCTGAGCAGTGTCCAGCTCTTTGTGACTCCATGGATTGTAGTCCACTAGGGTCTTCTGTCCATGGAATTTCTCAGGCAAGAATACTGGAGTGGGTTGCCATTTCCTCCTCCAGGGGATCTTCCCGACTCAGGGATTGAACTATAATCTCTTGCATTGGTTGGTGGATTCTTTACCACTAAGCCACTAGGGAAGCCCCTTCATTCTGTATATATAAATCAAAGTATCATGTTGTACATAGCTGTGTTAAATATTCTTATACACTTATTATAAATAAATTTACTTTTTAAAGTAAAAATTGTATATATTTAAGGTGTACAATGTGATGTTTTGATTTACATATATAGAATATTATTCTGTACATATACAGAATGAAAATCAAAATATCACATTGTACATCTTAAATACATACAATTTTTACTTAAAAAAAGTAAATTTAGTGTATAAGAATATTTAACTTAGCTCTTCCTACCAAATGACTAAACTACAAATCTGTCTCTTTCTCACACACAACATTTTGAAATGCAACATATGACTATGACAATTATTCTCTATTCCATACTGAGTAACCATTAAAAAATGGAAACCTGATTCATCAGTTCTTCTATTTCAAAACCCTTCAGGCTTCCCCAGTGAACCAAGGATAAAATGCAAACTCTTAAATAGTTTAAAAGGCTCTGGACAGTATTCTTCTCTTCACATTCAATTTTATAGTCATTCTTTAATATCTTAATAAGTTATGCTCACTTTTGTTTCCAGGCCTTTGCATATACTATTTTGTCTACAAGGAGCATCCCCCTGACTTTCCCTCTCTCCATTCCAGTTTAGACTGATGGCTACTAATCATCCTTTAAATGAGTAAGGCATTGCAGTGTGGGGCCTTCCTGGTGGCTCAGTGGTACAGAATCCAGTCAATGCAGGAGACATGGGTTCGATCCCTGATCTGGGAAGATCCCATATGCTGCAGAGCAACTAAGTCCATGTGCCACAAATATAGAGCCTATGCTCAATGGAGCCCAGGGGCTGCAACCACTGAAGCCCAAGCACCTAGAGCCTGTGTTCCATAACAAGAAATGCCACTGCAGTGAGAAGCCCGAGCACAGGAACAAGAGAATAGCTCCCTTTCTTCACATCATCTAGAGCAGTCTTTGAAGCAACATAGATCCAGCATGTTCCATAAAAAAAGACACTACAGTGTGGATGTCTTTTCTTCTGGGAAGCTAACTGCTGTGAATCCCAACCCCTCAAATCTGGGGTTAATTCCTCTTCAATGTGCTCCTACAGTACTTTTTTTTAAATATAGCACTCTATTGGAAGTGCCTGTTGTGCACTAGTTTGCAAGGCTAGTGACTACACACACACACATGCCCCCTGGTCACCAGCATAGTACAAACGCCCTGCTGTTCAGTTCATAAGTTGGGTCTGAGTGTTTTCGACCCCTTGGACTGCAGCAGGCCAGGCTCCTCTGTCTACCACTAACTCCCAGAGTTTGCTCAGATTCATGTCCATTGAGTTGGTGAAGCTATCTATCTATCCTCTATGGTCCCTTTCTCCTTTTGCCTTCAATCTTTCCCAGCATCAGAGTCTTTTCCAATGAGTTGGCTGCAAATGCCTTGTACCTTGCATGTGTGCTAAGTTGCTTCAGTCATGTCCAACTCTTTGCGACCCTATGGACTGTAATCTGCCAGGCCCTTCTGTCCAGAGGATTTTCCAGGCAAGAATACTGGAGTGGACTGCCATGCCCTCCTCCAGAGGATCTTCCCAAGCCAGGAAGATCAAACCAAACCCTCATCTCTTGTCTCCAGCATTGGCAAGCAGGTTCTTTACCACTAGTGCCACCTGGGAAGACCCCTTGCACCTTAATATACACTTAATAAATAATAAATAGAAATAAATATTTCTAAAGCCAGTAAGCTGATTAGAAAAGTTAATCTAATTCTCATGTGAAATTTCTGAAAATTATTTTCATGACTATAGAAAAGTAAACATTAGCAGATGTCTACACAAAAAGACTAAATATTATTAATAATAGCAGTAACAATAATAGTCCCTTGGACTACAAGGAAGTCAGTACTAAAGGAAATCAACTCTGAATATTCACTGAAAGCTGGGAATTTCCAATATTTTGGCTACCTGATGCGAAGAGCCAACTCACTGGAAAAGACCCTGATACTGGGAAAAGACAAAAGGAGAAGGGGTCAGAAGACGAGATAGTTAGACAGAATTACCGATTCAATGGACATGAATTTGAGCAAACTCCAGGAGATAGTGAAGGACAGGGGAGCCTGGTGTACTGCTGTCCCTGGGATCACAAAGAGTTGGACGTGACTTCGCAACTGAACAACCACCACAAATAATAATTACAAACACTAGCATGTATCATAAATCAAGCACTCTGCTAAGGCTCTTACCAAAAGCATTTCTTATCTTTCACATTATTTCTTGAAAGTAAAAGTGAAAGTGTTAGTCACTGAGTCATGTCTGACTCTTTGTGACCACATAGACTGTAGCCCACCAGGCTTCTCTGTCCATGGAATTATCCAGGCAAGAATACTGGAGTTGGTTGCCATTTCCTTCTCCAAAGAATCGTCCCCACCCAGGGATCGAATCTGGGTCTCTTACACTGCAGACAGACTCTACCAACTGAGCCACCATGGAAACCAAGGCTCTTACCAAGAGCATTTCTTATCTTTCATATTATGTTTTAACTCTACCAATAGTTGGACAAGACCCAGCGACTTCGCTTTCACTTTTCACTTTCCTGCATTGGAGAAGGCAATGGCAACCCACTCCAGTGTTCTTGCCTGGAGAATCTCAGGGATGGGGGAGCCTCATGGGCTGCCGTCTATGGGGTCACACAGAGTCGGACACGACTGAAGCGACTTAGCAGCAGCAATTCTACCTTATCTCTATAAATCCGAAGAGCAACCCTATAAAGAAGATATTAAAATTATCTCAATTTCACACGAGGCAACAGTGGCTTAAGTGCTAGTAATCTACTCAACATTAAACAGCAAACGTCAAACCTCTCTCAAATCCAGAACATTCTCATCTCAAGTCCATGTTCACTCATTTAGATATCTCTGGACTGGTGTGAGAAAACAGACATACTATTAATATAATTACAAAGCCATCTTCTAACTATTCTACAAATGATGTGAACTCACAAGAGGAAATCACATAAGAGATAAACATATTTCCTATCTTGATAGTTGGGGAAGGATGAGAGAAGAATAGTTTTAGAATTTTTCTTTTTGGCTGCACTCTGTGGCACAGAGGATCTTAGTTCCCTGACCAGGGATGGAACCCATGCTCCCTGCAGTATTAGTGTGGAGTCTTAACCACTGGACTACCAAGGAAGTCCTAGTTTTAGTTTTAGAATTCACCTCCAAATGATAATTTTGTCAAATTTCATGCAGGAACCCCTGAGTATACACAGATCGACGGTAAGAAGCTATGCATCAAGCTATGTAATGATGATGGCAGAAAAAAGGTAAAATTTTCTGCAGTTATCCAAAGTAGATCAGCTGTTTAATCACTGTCTATAATTTGATGTTAAGAGCCTTGGTTACTAAAAATGCTATGTGAAAGAAATAAAAGTTATATGTTACTGCCTGCTTGCTACAGAGTACCCCACAAAGTTAGTTAATATGTAGTTTCACAACCTCTCTGAACAACAGAATATCAGAAGTAACCACAACAGACTCTTAGGAAGAAAGGAAAGAAATCATGTGTACCTGATCTATGAGTCGCTTTATTAGGGGTAGTCCTTCTAGGGCTGAACTGTCACATCCACTGGTTAATACTCGTTCAAATCCCAAAGTTAAGAGGGTCTCTAGAGCTGCCACTGGATCATGAACCATGTCAAAGGCTGAAATAAATAAAACTGACTTGAATTTTGAACAGATCTCTCTAATACAGTGCTTTCCAAAATGTAGTACACCCACAGTGGTATGCTAGACCTAGCTTGTCCTGGCTTACAAGAGTCAATTGCTAAATATTCATGAATTTTGCAAGCATGATTATTAACCCATTACCAGCTTGAAATCAATCAAGGTGGAAGTATTTAAACCACAGAAGTCAACAAATGTTATAAATCAAGGCTCTTTTTTTCCTGAGAAACAGTTTACCAGTACACCATAGTCAGTGCCACTAGTGGTACCAGGATCATTTTATTTTAAAAAATATTTGTTTAATTTACTTATTTGGCTGCGCTGGGTCTTAGCTGCAGTATATTGGATCTAGTTCCCTGACCAGGGATAGAACCCAGGTCCCCTGCATCGGGAGCGTGGACTTTTAGCCACTGGACCACCAGTGAAGTCCCTGCAGGATCATTTTAGATGGAATACATATGAACAGATGCATTTACTTAAATGCAGATTAGAAGTGAAAAGCTTCCATTTTTTTCATTAGTTTCTCTTTAAAATAAATTTACTTAAGATTTTAAAAGTAAATTTGCACAAGTAGCCCTTGGATATGGTCAAATTGTAAATGTGACAGACAAGTGACTCACATTTGGGAAAGTCTGTTCTAAGGGCTCAAACAAACTGCACAAGCAGAATGAAAACTTTACACTCATCAGTTCTAGAAAAGGCCTTGGTTCATATTCTCTTTATTGACTAATATTTTATTCTAATCCGTTTTACCCCATGTTTTCAAGATTCATAGTATAAAGATAGTTGTTTACGACAGACTCTATCAAGTTTCAATTCCATCCTATTTTCTAAGAGACTTCTCTCCTCTTCATTAAGGAAACTGGCACTAGAAACCCCAAACAAAACGACTTCTGCTTTGACTCTGTGCTGCTGCTGCTGCTAAGTCACTCTGTCGTGCCCGACTCTTAGCAACCCCATGGACTGCAGCCTACCAGACTCCTCCGTCCGTGGGATTTTCCAGGCAAGAGGACTGGAAGAGGGTGCCATTGCCTTCTCCCTCTGTGCTGCTACATGATACTAAATACTGATCTATGGTGGATTAGGTGATAAACCCCTTCCTTTCGCCCTTTAATTTATGTAGGCACCTAAATCTACTACAGAGGATTTTAGTTTTTTGGTGGCAGTACCTTCTCACAGTGATTATACTATCATATTATAGTAAGCCCCTACATATGAATGAGTTCCATTCCAAGAGTGTAAGTAAGTCCAATTTGTTCCTATATCCAACAAAGTTAGTCTCAGTATCCAACTAACATAATCAGCTATATTGAACTGTACTGTAACAGGTTTATAATACCTATCACTGCTGCCTTTACACGTACTTCCAGGCTTCCTGGGCTTGAAATAAAGATACTGTACTACTGTATTCTATACAGTACTGTACAGTAAAGTACACAAAGGCATAATCACCTATAGAGGGTGCACACAGGTGAAGCTAGACATGTGAATTAACGTACATGATTAGACATGCAAAATGCATGTTCCCATCTTTGAAAGTTCACAACTTGAAGGTTCATATGTAGGAGACTTACTGTATTAAATACACAAGTGAGAAAAATGTGGAATCCAGGACAATATAACAATTAAAAAATATGGAAGTATTTTCAATTTATTGAAGGAGGAAAAGAACAGAACTCTAAAATGATTTTCTTAGTTTAAGAAAAGAAAAATATATTCTATAAGGTGGGTTTATTTTGAATTACTTATATCAAATTTTAAACTATATATTTTTCAGATAAATATTTACTTATTTAAATGATTTCATATTTTAAAACTTTTTGTTTTTGGCTAGCTTCAAAGTTTTGACTTTTATGCAATCTAACATTTTTTAGTTATTGCTAGTTTATAAGAAACATTGCTAAACACTAAGTCAAGAAAACAGTTTTCTGGTGTTATTCATTTCACAAATTAACAAGGATAACATGTTTCATATCGAAGTTCTATAAATGGATGTAAATGGTGGTGTCCACTCTCATCTTAATCTTTGGACAATTACTCAAAAGGACAAAAAGACATTCAGTAATTTCTCATGCATATCATCAAATCAAAAAAAAACTGAAGATTTTTTTTCTTTTCATGTGCAATAGCAGTGCCTTAAAGGCAAAATTCGCACTCGTTCCTCCATTTTACCAATGCTAGGCAAAAATGCATGGGAACTGTAACTGCCTGATTCAGAGATAGGAAGCATTTTTACATAAAATTATTAGACACTTTTTAGAAATCATTCTCAAGTAGACAAGCTATCAATAATGTAAAATAGTTTTGCGCACTATAGTGAACATCTGGTCACTGACTATCTAGCACGTATTTTTTCTCTCCTCTTCCTAATATTATCCAATTCTTCACTGGAAATCCAGCCCCTTTCTGCCCACGAATTTGGGAAAGTTGACCTCACTCCGACCTCCAGAATGGTCTTATCTGGTTTAAGTCAAGCAGTACATTTTATCTCCATTGGCCACAGTGATTTATTCTTTTTGAGACTGCACATGACCTGAGGCAATGCAACAAAAATAAATCTCAAGATTCTTGCTTGGAATTCTGTGACAAGTACACACACTTGCAGGCAATGCTTACTCTTTCCCTCTATTATATTCCACCACCAGCACCTTCTGCCTTTAACAACTTTTCATAACTAAGGCTTCATGTTTTCTAGAAATTGTGCATTTCTAAATTTACAACTGTTAGTCCCATGACAGGTATAAAAAAAAACCAATTGGTAACAGTATAGAATTGTGTTTCATGAAAAGGTTGTGGCGTTTGGTGAAATGAGAAAACTGACACCGTTCAACAGAACTTCTAAAATGGAAATGACTCACCTCGGTGGAAAGTGACTGGCAGGGGACGGCAAAGAGCTATAAAAAGAAAATCACATAACAACATGAATGAAGAGATAATCACTGATTACTATTTACAGAACTCTCCATGTTAGACAGGACTTTTTTATATTTTCTTTTCCTAAGTGAAGACAGTGAGCTAAAATAATAATAATTTAAAAAATGGTAGTCTTCCAAATTTAATAGTCCTGTGTTTCCATTAATCTCCAACTTTCATATTTTAAAAAACTGTCATCCACCCCTTGAAATGAAAATTACACAATCTGGCAACTATAAGGATAGCACTACATCTATCACTCTTCTGAAAATCTTTAAGAAATACTCTGGCCTAGTAATATAAATACTTTGCCTCTGTGTTCTCTGTGTCTCCCCATCCTTACCAACTGGAACAGCTTTTAAAGTTTTTGCTGCTGTGATTAAAGAGATCAAGGTAAATTCCCCTTAAACCCTATAGGAACAAGCAGCATAATCCAATCTATTGCAGCTGAGTCAGGGGGATTCTGTAGCACATACTGTCTACCTAAAACATCTAAATAATAGTGTTTAAAACAGGTGAATATAAGTGCCTGCAGGTGTGAATGAAAAGCCAGTTTTGTGATTGCATTTTTCTGTATAGGGACTATTCAATGCAATCATCTTTAGGGGCTTTCTGGTCTCTGATACAAATTCTTACCCACAAGGGACATGCACAGTTCTTTGTCAATGTGTCCATCTTCAGTCAATGCCCCAAATACCAAACCATCAGCACCATAAAGCTTGGCAAGACGAATGTCAGCCTTCATCACCTCAACTTCACGATCTGAATATAAAAAATCACCTCCACGTGGCCGAATCATCACAAAAACTGGGATCTGGACATACTGCTTCACTACTTGAAGGACACCTGTAAGAAAGGGAACAGACTAATTAAAATTCAAATGTAAGCTAAAAGCTTAAGGAAGTCAATAAAATATTACTGTATTGGTCTTTTACATTTGCTCTGGTGTTATCACTTCTACAAGGAACAGAAGAGCTGATGGAGTAAAAACCATAGAAAGATGATCTAAAGGAAAAAGGAGACACTGAGAAGAAAAACGTACCTATAAGTAGAAATTTACATAATAAAAAAGTCAAGGGTAAAAACAGCAATTTAGAAAACAGAAGTTACTGCATTTTAAAAGCACTGTTCAGTTATGCTTTTAAAAATTTTTTTGTTGTGCTTAACAAAAATTCTTTTACTGGAATGTGACATTTAAAAGTGTAACAACTACCAGGCTCTATGTTCTGCCAATGTATTCCCTAAGATCTGGTTTCTCCTTCCTAATGATTACATCTCTATTTAAAACCTGCTATACAGATGGTTACATAGTTTTAAAGTTTATGATTCCTACTAGATGAAGATATTTAGTAAAGCCTTTTTTAATAAGAGATGTGTAAAAGGGAGCAATGTTGCACTTATTTGTGATGCTAACAGGCGATCTATGAACAAAAATGAGGGCTTCCCTGTTGGCTCAGTGGGTAAAGAATCCACCTGCAATGCAGGAGACACAGGAGATGAAGCTTCAATCCCTGGGTCAGGAAGATCCGCTGGAGTAGGAAATGGCAATCCACTCCAGTATTCTTGCCTGGGAAATTCATGAACAAAAATAACCAAATCTGACACAATTTGTGACTAGTTCAGAAACTCTCAATGGTATAAGATCTGTGGCAGGCACCATCACTGTTTACCTAATATGAATTTACTTCTTTTTCCTTGCTACAAGAACCCCAGTTCTGTATGGGACACCAAGCAATGACTGGTGATGGGCATATTATAGCTGGCTTGGCCCATTCACCAAGTCCATCATGCATGACTGCTGTTGCAAAAAACAGACTGCCCTCAAATTACAGATATGTTCTAGGTATTTCATAGAATGGCCAGGGACTGCCCTCTTTTATTTTAGTGAGGAGAGTCACTAAAAGGCCATTGCATACATAAACCTTTTATAATAAATAATGCTATCATCCATCTCAGAATAAAATAAAGGAGTCAAAAATTCATATAGGGACTTCTGCTTTTGACCAAGACAGAGCAACAGGAACTGGATTTACCCTTCCACTTATTAAAAAAAAAAGAGACAAAACATATCAAACAATGGTTTGCAACAAAGGATAATGATCCCTTAAAGATGGAAAACAAATGCGGTAAGCTCTCCTATTACCCAGATTACTACCTTGAGATTTTTCCAGGTCACAGCTTAGGGAAGTCAGGAGAGACCCTCCCTACTTATCTCTAATACTCAACTGAGTACCAACTGATGTATGCATGCAAGGCAACTACACAAAGCCAGGGAAAGATCCACTGAAAAAAATCAGAAGCAATACTGCCTGTTGTTCATACCAGGCCAGGAATAATGCCTGCTCCCACCAGACAGACAGGAAAATTTCAAGATTCATGGAGCACTGGGTAGAGTGCAGAAAGGGTCTTGCTTCAGTAGTGGGGAATAATGAACTCTAGACTGACCACTGTTCCAGACCCACATAACAAATTTTAAAAACATTATCCAAAAGGAACAAACTGTTTCCAAGTAACCTAACTGCTCAAGAATATTCATAGGAATACAAAAATATCCAGTAGCCAACAAAGTAAAATTCATAATGTCTTACACACAATGAAAAATATCAGGTAGGAAAACAAGATGGATCATGAGGTAAGAAATCAATCAAACAAAACCAATCAAAACTGATACATGTGTTAGAATTAGTAGCCAAGGCATTAAAATAGCTATTGTAACCTTAGTCTATATTCTAGTACTCTTGCCTGGAAAATCCCATGGATGGAGGAGCCTGGTAGGCTGCAGTCCATGGGGTCGCTGCTGCTGCTGCTGCTAAGTCGCATCAGTCGTGTCCGACTCTGTGCGACCCCACAGATGGCAGCCCACCAGGCTCCGCCATCCCTGGGATTCTCCAGGCAAGAACACTGGAGTGGGTTGCCATTTCCTTCTCCAATGCATGAAAGTGAAAAGTGAAAGTGAAGTCACTCACTCGTGTCCGACTCTTCTCGACCCCATGGATTGTAGCCTACCAGGCTCCTCCATCCATGGAATTTTCCAGGCAAGAGTACTGGAGTGGGTTGCCATTGCCTTTTCCATGGGGTCGCTGAGTCGGACACAACTGAGCAACTTCACTTTCACTTTTCACTTTCATGCACTGGAGAAGGAAATGGCAACCCACTCCAGTGTTCTTGCCTGGAAAATCCCAGGAACGGTAGAGCCTGACAGGCTGCCATCTATGGGGTCGCACAGAGTCGGACACGACTGATGCGACTTAGCAGCAGCAGCAGCAGCAGCAGCAACCTTATTCTATATGTTCAAAAAAGTTTAAAAGGGACAAGAGATATAACAATAAATTCAAATATCTAGTGATAAGAACTATGATATGTGAGATGAAAAATATAGTAGCTAGGATTAACAGCAATTAAACACTGCAGAGAAAAGATTAGTACACTTGAAAACAAAGGAAGATTTATAGAAAATGAAACAAAAAAAAATTTTTTAAGGGTAGTTGTGGAACAACTTTAAGCAGCCTTATTTAAGTTAGTTGAAGTCTTTGAAGAAGGAAGTGGAGGACATTAAATGTTGAAAAATTTCCAAGTGTGATGAAAAGTATAAACGCACATGTTCAAGAAACATGAAGAAAACTACACTCAGGGACATCATAATCAAATGTTCAAAACCAAGAATAAAGGAAAAAAACCTTAAAAGCAATCAGAGAAAAGAGACAAATCACACAGAAAAGAACAACGGTTTGGATGACAGATTTCCTGTCAGAAACAATAGGCAAGAAGACAGCTGGAGAAGCATCTCTAAAGTCCTGAAAGAATAAAACTGTCAACCTAGAATTCTACACTCAGCAAAAATATCTTTCAAAAAATGGGGAAAGATGTTTTCAGATATACAAAAGCCGAAAGAATTCATTACTAGCACACTTATACTACAAAAAATGTTAAAAGAATTACTTCAGGCAGAAAGAAAAGGAAACCAGACGGAAATACCAGATCTATACAAAGGAAGAGCACCAGAAATGGTAACTACACATGACTAAATATGACTGTGTTATTTTTTTACTCTTTATAGTATAACTGACTCTTTAAACAAAAATAATAACAATGAAGTGTGGAGTTTTTAACTTATGCAAAAGCAAAATGACAACAGCACAACGAGCAGGAGGGGAGAAACGAAGACAAAAGCCAGGATGCCAAGGATGCCAGAATGGAAGAGGCAAGGAAACCAGGGTCCCTGACAGCCTGCAGGGTATATGAACCAATATTAATAGTAATTTAATCTCAACTTTTTGATACCTAAAGGGAAAAAAATATCTATTTGATCACATCTACAACTGACAGGTTTATCTGCAACTAGAAACATTTCTGATACAATATTCATGGCACAGTTAACATGTTAGTAACTTGAGTAAAAGATCCCAATAACAGATTATCAATTGTCTCTAGGCTCTGTGAACTCCTATGAGGAAATCCAAAAAAATGGATGCTTACCCATGCTGGGTGTGGTTCCTCCTTCCAACAAGCCAGAACATAACTCTATGCGACCAGCACCTGTAATAAAAAAGCACTGCTCAGCACAATAATTTTTTTTAATTAAAAAATTAAGAAAAAATGTGAAAAGCATTGCTCAAAAGTATTAAACAGAAACATTTTTTTCTAAATAGAGGAACAAAGAGTCTTAGAAAGTGAAAGAAATCAAATTATAGAACTAGACTAAAATTCTACTTTTAAACCCAACTATATTCTCCAACCCACATTATGTTACTGATAAAGTCAAATTTAACAGTTAATTCAAGTTAAGCTAGGTTTCCTAAAATTTTTTATTATAGGGTGGCCTCTCTATATATAAGAAAGTGACTTAGAATAAAGAAATTTCTGGACTGACTACAGTGGAATGCTAATTCATTGATTATAAAAAACAGTGATCTTTTCCAAGAGAGTCTTTATTATTCTAAGCTTTAAAAAAGCACGTTACTTTTAAGTAGCTTAAGAAAATGCTGAAAGCCAAAGAACAATCAGACTACAGCATCACGTCAAAAGGTCTCAGAAGCCAGCTTGAAGAGGCTCCTACTGGCTAATAAGCATAATCACAAAGACATTTGAGCATCAACAAGAAGAACAACTACACTGGATTCAAACACATCAAATATGCCTACATCTAGGCTCGTAAAGATAAAACAAGAATACACTGGAGAATAGAGAACACATAATCCCCAATATCAGTAAACAAGGAAAAAGCAGCAAGCACTTATCCTGCCTTTCTTATACAAACTGAACCTCAGTATAACAAAGCAGTTGGTGAGGGAAAGTTCTTTATAGAAGCATACTGCTAATAAATGAAAAATAAATGTTAGACATAACATAACACCATTTTACAAACCCTACTAAAATAAGCATTGCTAAAATTATTAGGTGAAAGCTGGTAGGAAAACCAGGTGGATCAGGCTGATAATATCTGAATCCACTGATCAACCTTAGTATCATAAAAACCGAAAAAACTAGGATGTTATATCCCAGGGAATATGCCATTATCTATTAAGTCTGTTACTTTTAGTCACTACATTGTGTTCCACTCTTTTGAGACCCCATGGACTGTAGCTCTCCAGGCTTCTCTGTCCATGGAATTCTCCAGGCAACAATACTGGAGTGCGCTGCCACTTTGTTCTCCAAGGGATCTTCCTGATCCAGGGATTGAACCAGGGTCTTTTCCATTGGCAGGTGAGTTCTTTACCAATGAGTCAACAGAAAACCCCATCCATAAAGTAGTGTTATAAAAAACTCAAGTCTGAATCTAATTAAGCCTTTAGGTTAACTAAAATTTTACAGGAAATGCAGGGGTCAGAGGAATATAATAAATAACACTACATATACAGTCAGCAAAATGTAGAATATGGAATACTTTATAAGATGGGAAAAAAAAGATGAAAATCAGTTTAACAAACTGTAGAAAGAAGAGAAAGAATTAAAAAAAGAAAAAAGGGAAATAGATTGAAACAGACATAAAAAATGACGTTTCTATCTTGATTCCAAGAACTGTAAAATAAAACAAAACAAAACTGTGTGAGCCAGTTGGGGAAATCTGAAAACTAACTGGGTATTTTTGATGCTATTAAGAAATATTATTTTTAGAGATATGTTACTGATATTGTGGTTATTATTCTATTTTTTTTAAAGGCCTTTACCTTTTCAGTTCAGTTCAGTCAGTCAGTCGGGTCCAGCTCTTTGCAACCCCATGAACTATAGCACCCCAGCCCTCCTTGTCTATCACCAACTCCCAGAGTTTACTCAAACTCCTGTCCATCGAGTTGGTGATGCCATCTAACCATCTCATCCTCTGTTGTCCCCTTCTCCTCCCATCTTCAATCTTTCCCAGCATCAGGGTATTTTCCAGTGAGGCAGTTCTTCGCATGAGGTGGCCAAAGTACTGGAGTTTCAGCTTCAGCATCAGTCCTTCCAAAGAATATTCAAGACTGATTTCCTTTAGGATGGACTGGTTGGATCTCCTTGCAGTCCAAGGGACTCTCAAGAGTCTTCTCCAACACCACAGTTCAAAAGCATCAATTCTTCAGTGCTCAGCTTTCTTTATAGTCCAATTCTCACATCCATACATGACTACTGGAAAAATCATAGATATGACTAGACGGACCTTTGTTGGCAAAGTAATGCCTCTGCTTTTGAATAGGCTGGTCATAACTTTTCTTCCAAGGAACAAGCATCTTTTAATTTCATTGCTGCAGTCACCATCTGCAGTGATTCTGGAGCCCCCAAAAATAAACTCTCTCACTGTTTCCATTGCTTCTCCATCTATTTGCCCTGAAGTGATGGGACCAGATGCCATGATCTTAGTTTTCTGAACGTTGAGTTTTAAGCCAACTTTTTAAAACTCTCCTCCTTCACTTTCATCAAGAGGCTCTTTAGTTCTTTGCTTTCTGCCATAAGGGTGATGTCATCTGCATATCTGAGGTTATTGATATTTCTCCCAGCAATCCTGATTCCAGCTTGTGCTTCATCCAGCCCAGCATTTCTCATGATGTACTCTGCATGTAAGTTAAATTGCTTATTGTTAAATAAGCAATATACAGCCTTGATGTACTCCTTTCCTGATTTGCAACCAGTCTGTTCTTCCATGTCCAGTTCTAACTGTTGCTTCCTGACCTGGATACTGATTTCTCAGGAGGCAGGTCAGGTGGTCTGATATTCCCATCTCTTTCAGAATTTTCCACAGTTTGTTGTGATCCACACAGTCAAAGGCTTTGGCATAGTCAATAAAGCAGATGTTTTTCTGGAACTCTCTTGCTTTTTTGATGATCCAACAGATGTTGGCAATTTGATCTCTGGTTCCTCTGTCTTTTCTAAATACAGCTTGAACATCTGGAAGTTCATAGTTCACGTACTGTTGCAGCCTGGCTTGGAGAATTTTGAGCATCACTTTACTAGCATGTGAGATGAGTGCAATTGTGTGGTAGTTTGAGCATTCTTTGGCATTGCCTTTCTTTGGGATTGGAATGAAAACTGACCTTTTCCAGTCCTGTGGCCACTGCTGAGTTTTCCAAATTTGCTGGCATATTGAGTGCAGCACTTTCACAGCATCATCTTTTAGGATTTGAAATAGCTCAACTGGAATTCCATCACCTCCACTAGCTTTCTTCGTAGTGATGCTTCCTGAGGCCCACTTGACTTCGCACTCCAGAATGTCTGGCTCTAGGTGAGTGATCATACCATCGTCATTATCTGGGTCGTGAAGATCTTTCTTGTATAGCTCTTCTCTGTATTCTTGCCACCTCTTTTTAATATCTTCTGCTTCTGTTAGGTCCATACCATTTCTGTTCTTTATTGTGCCCATCTTTGCATGAAATGTTCCCTTGGTATCTCTAATTTTCTTGAAGAGATCGCTAGTCTTTCCTATTCTACTGTTTTCTTCTATTTCTTTGCATTGATCCCTGAGGAAGGCTTTCTTCTCTCTCCTTGCTGTTCTTTGGAACTCTGCATTCAAATGGGTGTATCTTTCCTTTTCTCCTTTGCCTTTCACTTCTCTTCTTTTCACAGCTATTTGTAAGGCCTCCTCAAATAATCATTTTGCCTTTTTGCATTTATCTTGGGGATGGTCTTGATCCCTGCCTCCTGTATAGTGTCACGAATCTCCATCCGTAGTTCTTCAGGCACTCTATCAGATCTAATCCCTTGAATCTATTTGTCACTTCCACTGTATAATTGTAAGGGTCATACCTGAATGGTCTAGTGGTTTCCCCTCCTTTCTTCATTTTACGTCTGAATTTGGCAATCAGGAGTTCGTGATCTGAGCCACAGTCAGGTCCCGGTCGTGTTTTTGCTGACTGTATGGAGCTTCTTCATCTTTGGCTGCAAAGAATATAATCAATCTGATTTCAGTATTGACCATCTGGTGATGTCCATGGGTAGAGTCTTCTCTTGTGTTGTTGGAAGAGGGTGTTTGCTATGACCAGTGCGTTCTCTTGGCAAAACTGTTATTAGCCTTTGCCCTGCTCAATCTGTACTCCAAGGCCAAATCTGCTTGTTATTCCAGGCGTTTCTTGACTTCCTACTCTTGCATTCCAGATCCCTATAATGAAAAGGACATTTTTCTGGGGTGTTAGTTCTAGAAGGTCTTGTAGGTCTTCATTGAACTGTTCAGCTTCATCTTCTTCAGCATTACTGGTTGGGACATAGACGTGGATTCCTGTGATACTAAATGGTTTGTCTTGGAAATGAACAGAGATAATTCTCTTGTTTTTGAGACTGCATCCAAGTACTCATTTCGGACTCTTAGGTTGACTATGATGGCTACTCCATTTCTTCTAAGAGATTCTTGTCCACAGTAGTAGGTATAATGGTTATCTGAGTTAAATTCACTCATTCCAGTCCATTTTAGTTTTCTCATTCCTAAAACGTCGATTTTCACTCTTTCCATCTCCTGTTTGACCACTTCCAATTGGCCTTGATTCATGGACCTAGCATTCTAGGTTCCTATGCAATATTGCTCTTTACAGCATCAGACTTTACTTCCATCACCAGTCACATCCACAACTGGGTGGTGGTGTTGCTTTGGCTACATCTCTTCATTCTTTCTGGAGTAATTTCCACGGATCTCCAGTATTATATTGGGCACCTACTGACCTGGGGAGTCCATCTTTCAGTGTCCTATCTTTTCGCCTCTTCATACTGTTCATGGGGTTCTCAAGACAAGAATACTGAAGTGGTTTGCCATTCCCTTCTTCAGTGGACCACGTTTTGTCAGAACTCTCCACTATGACCTGTCCTTCTTGGGTGGCCCTACATGGCATGGCTCATAGTTTCATTGAGTTAGACAAGGCTGTGGTCCATGTGATCAGATTGGTTAGTTTTCTGTGACTGTGGTTTTCAGGGATACTTTATCTTTTAGGGATACTGAAATGCTTGATTTTGAAATGACATAATGTCTGGGATTTGCTTCAAAATAATTTGAGGATGAGGTGAAGAAAGGTAGAAATATAGATCAGATGGTCTGGAGGCCAAAGGCTTACAAGCTTATTTTTGTTACAGCATACAAGTTTAAAAATTTTTATGTATTTAAGAAAAACACACATATCATATAGTTTGCCCATTTAAAGTGTATAATTCAACGGTTTTTATCATGCTCACAAAATTTGGCAACTATCACCACTATGCAATTTTAGAACATTTTCATCACACCCAAAAGAAACCTCACAGCCTTTAAGCAGTCATTTCCTCTTCTCCCCAGGGCTCCTCAATCCTTGGCAACCACAAATCTTTCAGTCTATAAAAAATTAGCCTATTCTGGACATTTCATATAAGTTGAATCATATAATATGTGGTATTTTTTCACTTTTTTCCATTTAGAATAGTGTTTCAAGATTTATCTGTGTTGCAGACTGACCAGTACTTCATTCTTTTTAATTGCCAAATTAAGAATGATTTTTACCCTTTCAAAGGATTATTTAAAAAAATGAATAAGTGGGAATTCTCTGGTGGTCCTTTGGTTAGGACTCCCACTCTTTTACTGCTGAGGGCACAGGTTCTGTCCCTTGAGAGGAAAACTAAGACTCTGTAAGCCCTGTAGCATGACCAAAAAAAAGTACATACGACAGAGACCAAATGTAGACAGCAAGGTTGAAATATATACTGTCTTGCTCTTTACGAAAAAGTCTACTCACCCCTGATACAACTGAAAGATTGGCCATGTACTGAAAATAATTAAAGCTGATGGGTACATGGTGATTCATTATAGTATTCTATTTTTGTATATATTTGAAATTTTCCATAATGAAGTCTAAAAATTTTTCTGATGCTGAAATGATGGGAATTTCTATGCTTCTTATTAAAGCAAGTTAGGGTGCCAAAGAAACCTTGAGATAAAATATATAGCATTCAAAAAAAAAAAAAAAAGAGATAATGATAAGTCTTGACAATGAAGAAAACATCAAATCTCTAAAATTAATGGCTTAGAAAAAATTATATCTTTGCTAGATTCAATTTTTTTAAAAAGTAGGTTCGTAATCACTATCATGGACACTTGAGTCAAAATGTAATCTACTGGGGAAATAAGACTAGAAGATGAGTAGGTTTTCTAGTTGGTTGGTTGTTTTCTTTAGAGATCACAAAGGTTCTCAAGTTCAGTTCACAGGATTCATTTTTAAACTCTTAGATCAGATCAGATCAGATCAGTCGCTCAGTCATGTCCGACTCTTTGCGACCCCATGAATCGCAGCACGCCAGGCCTCCCTGTCCATCACCAACTCCCGGAGTTCACTCAGACTCACGTCCATCCAGTCAGTGATGCCATCCAGCCATCTCACCCTCTGTCGTCCCCTTCTCCTCTTGCTCCCAATCCCTCCCAGCATCAGAGTCTTTTCCAAATTCTTAACGGGCTGCCAACTGCCATTCATTCCATAATTTCTCTTACCTCCTCTTTCTGCATTTACAGCTGATTCCACTGAATCAACACACACTTCCATGAGAAACCCATTTGCTGCTCCTAAAATACATGGAGAACGATGAAACTGCATGAGGGTACTTTCCATCCAGATGAAGCTAAACACAAATATTTTACATTTAACAGGTAACTAGGTAAGTACACTAGGGTCCATGCATGCAATGAAATATATCAATGCCTGCAGAATCCATTTAAACTTCTTTATAAGGTATATATGCTTAAGAGCAGGGATATTAACATATTTGTTAATATGTAATTCTAGACCAGTTACTTAGCCTAAGTTTTCCCCAAAACTGAGTTTTTTTTGTTGAAAGTTGCTCAGTCATGTCCGACTCTTTGTGGCCCCATGGACTATACAGTCCATGGAATTCTCCAGGCCAGAATACTGGAGTGGGTAGCCTTTCCCTTCTTCAGGGGATCTTCTCAACCCAGGGATTGAACCCAGGTCTCCTGCATTGCAGGCAGATTCTTTACCAGCTGAGCCACAAGGGAAGCCCAAGAATACCAGAGTGGGTAGCCTATACCTTCTCCAGTGGATCTTCCTTACCCAAGAATCGAACCAGGGTCTCCTGCCTTCCAGGCAGATTCTTTACCAACTGAACTAACAGGGAAGCCCCAGAGTAGGTTTTAATACTTACATCAGAGTAAAGAGGATGAGATAATTCATGTAAAGTGAATAGTACCTACTAATTGTACAGGAAGTATTATTAGTTGTCATTAATTAACTATACGTTATTTCCTCTACATGTCTCCAGTTCTCCCTGATCCCCATTCCTGCTCCTAATTATCTCTTCAATCCACAGTGCTTCCAGCTCTATCTCTGAACACTAAAATCTTCCAAGGTTCAAGTCATATCACATTTCCATGATACTTCTCTCTCCCCAGGTAGAAAACTGTGTCTCCCTTTTTTGAACTCAGATCTCTTTATAATCCAAATGTTCCTCTTTAAAAGATTGTTTTCTCTTATTATTATTTATGTAGATAGGTGCCTGATCATTCTTACTTGAACTAAAGTTCCTAAGTAAGGTCTTTATGAGAGAAATCTTTATTACTCACAGAAAGCACACTGTCTAGTGTGCTTATAGTACATAGCTCATAGTACAGAATAGACACACAAAGATTTACTAAAGGCTGAATGATTACATGGATGTGAGAGTTGGACCATAAAGAAAGCTAAGTGCCAAAAATTGATGCTTTTGAACTGTGGTGTTGGAGAAGACTCTTGAGAGTCCCTTGGACTGCAAGGAGATCCAACCAGTCAATCCTAAAGGAAAGCAGTACTGAATATTCATTGGAAGGACTGATGCTGAAGCTGAAGCTCCAATACTTTGGCCACCTGATGCAAAGAACTGACTCATTTGAAAAGACCCTGATGGTGAAAGATTGAAGGCAGGAGAAGGGGACGACAGAGGATGAGATGGTTGGATGGCATCATTGACTCGATGGACATGAGTTTGAGCAAGCTCCGGAAGTTGGTGCTGGACAGGGAAGCCTAGAGTGCTGTAGTCCATGTGGTTGCAAAGAGTTGGACACAACTGAGCCAGTGAACTGAACTGAATGATTATAAATTCATAAACATTCATGTATTTACACTAAAGAGTGTGATGAAAACAGTTTTGAATTTTTTCTGTAAGCACATACTTTTCTTAAAAAAATTAAAAATAATGAATGCATACTTCATGCAATAATATCTAGAGGAATGTTCAGCATATGCTGGTAATTATTACTTCTAAGTGGTAGTATTTAAAATTACTTTTACTTTCTTTTTACTGTACTGCTTGGTTTTTTTTCTACCTAATGCTGCTTTTATAGTTTTTTAAAATCAACTTTCAATTTGAAAAACAAAAATCTATCATTCGCTAAAATCAAACTGCAAATGCCTCATTTATTTAAGAGACTATCAGCCTCAAACTCTGAAAGGGCCAAGTGACACTCTAGGCTCTTAGCCAACAGCACTGCATTAATTCCATGGGTTTCCTGACAGTTCATCCACATCAGCTATTAGATCAATCTAACTGAACAGTGCTGTAGGGGTACCATTTCCCTCACACAAGACAAGATCTTGGCAGGAATTCCCCAGCAGTCCAGTAATTAAGGGGCTTCCCAGGAGGCTCAGTGGTACAGAATTCGCCTGCCAATGCAGAAGATGTGGGTTCAATCCCCAGGTAGGGAAGATCCCCTGCAATAGGAAATGGCAACCCACACCAGTATTCTTGCCAGGAAATCCCATGGACAGAGGAGCCTGGTGGGCCACAGCCCATGGAGTCGAAAGGGTCAGACACCATTGAGCAACTGAGCATGTACCAGTGGTTGAGACTCTGGTGCTTTCAATGCCAGGGCCTCAAGTTGGATCCCTGGTTAGGAGACTAAAATCCCATAAGCTGCAGGCTGTGGCCAAAAAAAAGGAAAAAAAAAAGATCTTGGCCAGAAGAGAGTAAGGATGCACATAAAAGGCTATGACGAAAAGAGTAAGGCAGTTGTCCTAAAATAAGAAGTTATTTGAAGGGATCAGAGATTTGTTTGGAGCAGCAGTTCTCAGTGTAGCTGTCCAGTTAAGTCTGGACTAAGGGCCTCTAAGACACTTTCAGAGTCTGTACAGTGAAATTTATTTTCGTAACAATACCAAGATTTTAGTTGCCTTTTTCACTCTCATTCTTTCACAGGCAGAGTGGAGTTTTCGAGAGGCTACCTGTCATACTGAATGCAAAAGCACTCCAATCGTAATGAGAATTCCATTACGCCAGACATTAGAGATCTGCAAAAATATAAAACATTTGGTCCTATTCTATTTTTTGTTTGCTTAGGAAAATAGTGATTTTTTTTTTTCCCCATAAAAAGTGTCAACATGTAATGGGCTTCTGTTTGTGAAAGAAAGTCGCTCAGTCGTTATCGGACTCTTTGAGACCCCCATGGACTTATCCAGGCCAGAATACCGGAGTGGGTAGCCGTTCCCTTCGCCAGGGGATCTTCCCAACCCAGGTATCGAACCCAGGCTTCTCGCATTGCAGGCGGATTCTTTACTTGATGAGCTACAAGGGAAGCCCTTTCTTTTTAAAAGTCCTGTTTTAATTTCTAACATGTCCAATATCAATAAATTTAACCTATAAAAAGTCTTTGAGGTTCTCAATAATTTTAGGAGGGTCAAGGCGTCCTGCGATCCAAGTTTCAGAACCGCTAGTTTGGAGGAACCAAGTTTCCGGAGGAAGGACCTGGCAAAAATTCCCTAGCACCTGCCATGCCAGCCGATCCGGTTGCAGCAGGAAGAACTCTTGACTTGGGGCAGCCAAGCTTTACCACTTCGGAGCGGTGTGGCTTTTAGGGACAACCCCTATCCCCGCCGCAGGAGGTTATTAAGCGGTCCCTCCAGGTCAGACACTGATCCAGCGCTGCCGTAAGCGGGTACCAGTATCCTCGTGTGGCTATGGGAAACGCGAGGCTGAGAGAAGTTAGCCAAACTTGAACACGGTCGCACGACGAGACGGGGGGGGCGCCGGGATTCGAACCTACACACATATCTGGCTCCAGAGCAGGGCCACTTTCGCCATCAGCCCCTCAGATTCCACACGTTTAAAGCCGAATAACAGATTACGCCTCACAGTGGGGTGTTTGTGAGGAGCAGGAGAAAGTACTTTCAGGGAAATAGCGATTAATCCATTGGCCAGAACCCCCGCCCGACCCGGCCCGGCCCGCACCCCGCAGCAAAGTCGGCCACCGCCCCCATCCCGCCACCTTCCGCACCCGCCTTCCCGGATGGTATCCGCGCCCGCTTCCGCTCGGAGGAGGCCCCCTGCCTCTTCATGCTCCACGCGTTCGTCCCTCGTGCTTCTTCGGTTTCCACTCAAAGAGTCCGGATTCCAACGCGCGCAACCAGACAGGCGCGTCCTCCCAGATGCGCGCATCCCTGCGCGTCCCCGACGTCCACGCCCCAGCAGCCCCCGCGAAAGCCCATAAACTGGCGCAGGCGCAGTCACTGCTCGCTCCGGCCTTCCCAAAAGGAGGAGCTAGTTTGTGTGACCCGGAGGTGCTTCTTCCGCTGGTGGCGGAGAAAGGAGACCAGAGAGCACAGGAGGTTGAAGGTGGCGGTTGGGCACTGTTTATAGTATGCAGCGATTACTCTTTACGCCCTTGACGGCCTTTCTGGGGAGCCCGTGTCTCCGGCTCCTGGTTCCTAGGGTGGCGCCTAGAACACAGGTACTGCACTGCAGATCACTGAGTCGCGGAAGCGGGCATGGGGTGAAAGGGCCAAGAGATATCCTCACACATCGCTCCTTGAAGTTGACAAGGCATTTCATTGTGTCTAGGGCTCCTGAGTCCGGATCCGGACCTACCACTTACTAGCTGTGTGCTGTTAGCCAAGTTGGGTAACCTTTTTGTGCCTCAATTTACTTTTTTGCAAAATGGGGATAATAGCACTTCATAAGTGTTGTGTTAATATACTCAGAGGTTTAGCACATAGTAAAAGCTCAGTGATTTTTACCCATATGTTTGATTTCTGCTCAAAGCTACTGGGTAGTCAGGTTAGGGACTGTAACTCCATTCTACAGAGAAGTAAATTGAGGCTGAATTTGTCTAAAGTTACTTAGTTAACTGGGCTTCGCAGGTGGCTCAGTGGTAAAGAATACACCTGCCAATGCAGAAGACTCAGGAGACTCGGGTTTGATCCCTGGGTCATGGAAGCAAGATAAAATATCAAGTCTCCTGCCCTAGAGAAAGTCACAGTTCATTTGTTTGTAACTCATTGGTCAAATCTTAAGGTCTTGTTATGTAAAGGAACTGTGTATGAAACGAAGTTTGTAGAAGCCAGACTGACCAGACACTGCTGTCCTCTAGCTTAGTGGGAGATAGAGACAACCTCTGTGTGCTAAATGATACATTGCTGTTAGATGGAGAGGTATAGTGTGCTGGGAGAGTGACCCAGCACATGTGTAGGGGGGTCTGGGAATACTTCCTAGAGGAGGTGATATCCAAGCTGAGATCTGTGATAGGTCAGTCAGGGGACAAGTAGAACCCCAGTTAGAGAAAAATCATACAAAAGAAAGAAAATAATCCTTATTTAATCCATATTTAGGTGTAGAGTCAAGTCTGGGAGAAATATGAGAGACAGAAGGTTCATGTAGTGTGGGGATGGATTGGAGGCAGGCAAACCAGTTTGGGGGTAGATGCAGCCCAGATAAGAGATGATGTTTTACCTGGACAGTAGCAGTGGAAATATGACCAGGGTACTTTATACCAGACACAATGAGACTGTGTGAGTAGCAGTGGAGTGAAGCCTTTTCCTCTTTCTCCAGTTGTAATTTGTCTGTCTTGATCCTTAGTGTGGTTGCAGTTGTGGGATCAGGCGCCCCTTGAGGCCAGGGCAATACAGCACTATCTCCGATGTAGCTTTGCAACCTGGAAGGAGTACAGTGTCCCTCCCTTCAAAGGCTGCTGAGCGGGTGGTGGGCCGATGGCTCCTGGTCTGCAGCGGGACAGTGGCTGGAGCAGTTATTCTTGGTGGAGTAACAAGGTGAGTAATTTGTTCGTAGTCAGCTGTTTGGATCATCAGTAGACATGCAGGATGACGGAGGGGGAAGGGATCTTAGAAATCATCTAATCTAGCTCCCACATTTTAGCATACAGAAATTGAGGCCTATAGAAGGAACATGTCTGATGGCTTGCCCCACCATAGAACAGTTTAGAATTTTATTAATGCATGCATGCTGTAGAAGCCCTTCATAAAGACTGGTTCAGGTCTTAACTGTTAGCTGTGCATTGTTTGTGTATATTTCCCCCTACAATCAGAGTTCAGATTTGTCACAAAAATTTGTGTACAGTTTGTTTGGATTACATGCAAATAAGTTCCACATCTCACTGTTGGTTCCTGTGCATACTTCATGCTTGGTTGCTTCAGTCATGTCCAATGCTTCGCCACCCTTGGACTGTAGCCTACGAGGCTCCTCTGTCTATGGGATTCTCCAGGCAAGAATATTGCAGTGGGTTGCTATGCCCTCCTCCAGGGGATCTTCCCGACCCAGGGATCGAACCTGTGTCTCTTACATCTCCTCTATTGGCAGGCGGGTTCTTTATCACTAGCGCCATCTGGGAAGCCCATGCATGTTTCTTAGGTCTCTTTAAATCTATAGAGAGATGTTATAGATTTGGATTCTACTCCCTTCACCTCCCCTACACCCTTTGCAGTTTTTTGCTATTGTTGAAGAAACCTAGGTCATTTGTACTTTGTAGTTTCTCACGGTCTGGATTTTGCTAATAGCATTTATGATATTTAACATGTTCCAAAAGCTATGACAAACCTAGACAGCATATTAAAAAGCAGAGACATCACTTTGCCGACAAAGTCCCATATACACAAAGCTATGGTTTTTCCAGTAGTCATATATGGATATGAGAGTGGGGCCATAATGAAGGCTGAGCACCGAAGCATCGATGCTTTCAAACTGTGGTGCTGAAGAAGACTCTTGAGAGTCCCTTGGACAACAAGGAAATCAAACCAGTCAAACCTAAAGGAAATCAGCCCTGAATATTCATTGGAAGGACTGATGCTAAAGCTGAAACTCTAATATTCTGGCCACCTGATGCAAAGAGCTGACTCACTGGAAAAGACCCTGATGCTGGGAAAGATTGAAGGCAGGAGGAGAAGGGGACGACAGAGGATGAGATGGTTGGATGGATCATCGACTGAATGGACATGAGTTTGAGCAAACTCTGGGAGGTAGTGAAGGACAGGGAAGCCTGGCGTGCTGCAGTCCGTGGGGTCGCAAAGAGTAGACATGACTGAGCACCTGAACAACAACAGCATTGTCCCCCGTATTTCCTGTAGACACACTTGTTGCTTGGTTGGGTTCAGGTTGGGGACAGGGAGCAAAATACTTCATAGGTGACTGGATCATTCATAAATATCTGGTGTCTGTTAAAGATGTCAACAGCCCTTGATGATCATTGCCTAAATCTATTACTTCATTAGAGTTGCAAAATTGTAATAGGTATTTTATTAGCTCAACTATAAAGAAAAACTTTCTCTCATCAGTGATTTGGTTATGCTGAGGTACAACATGTTAGGAAAGGCAGGATAAACACTTAATTCCTTTCCCTTTATTTATCAATCTTCAAAGTAATAAGTTGGTTCCAAGCATTTTCCAAAAGTGACCAATAAAGTGAGTTTTTAAGTATTAATGAGCTCATAGGTTTAAATATATTAGATTTGTTTCAGTCCATTGCAGTGGTGATGATTTGCTCCAGTTGTCCTATCTTTAGTCAGTGGGAACCTCTTCAGATTGACTCCAGTCTTTCTGACAGGAACCTGGTAAACTCTGACCCCTTGCTTTCTGGGTAAGATGTCCCAGGCGTGTCTTGTACACATCCTGCCTCAAGCCTGAAGTTGGCTTTTTTACTTTTGGAACCCTGACCCCTTTTGGTGAAAATACTTCCTAGTGTTATTAAAGTATGTCTTCCTCAAATTCTCTCTGCATTCCCTGTGCCCTTACCTTATGTGTTATGTAGGCTGTAATCAATAAGTTTTTTTTTTGTCTTTAAATGCACTCAGTAACCTCAACTGATTTATTTCTGTATTAATCTCTTCCCCTTGTGTAAATAATATTGGCTATGCACTTCGGGCACATTTCTTTGGTCTAAGGGTTGATTTTATCTGTCAGGGAATGCTAGTGAAAGAAGTAAGGAGAGTTTAATGACATAAAACAAGGAGTAAAGAAATTTGTACCTGATAGCAGCTCTTTCTGACAAAATTCTAAGCAGTAAGAAGAGAGCAAGTTGTCAAAAGAGGAAACAATGAAATGATACGTTTACTTTTATAGGGGTCAAGTTCAGATCTGCTTGCTACTGTAAACCATTTATGAGTAATTGAGTGTGGTGCACACACATATACACACTGAAATTTAACACATACACTCAAATTTCTTCCCTATCTTAAGGTTGACAGAGTCTGGCCTCTCAATGGTAGATTGGCATTTAATAAAGGAGATGAAGCCACCCACAAGCAAAGAGGAATGGGAAGCAGAATTCCAAAAATATCAGCAATTTCCAGAATTTAAAATGTAAGTATTATAGAAAATTGGGTAAACATCCCAATAGATCCACTCAATCTTTTTCTTATTTAAAACATTTCAGAACAGTAGGTTCTATTCTTCTTTGATATTTGATTTAGGTATGTTTAGCAAGCTTCCTACTCTAAACCTCCATTTCCAAAGTGATTCTGAGGTGGCTGATGAGGAAGATGTCAGACTGGTCAAGTTTCAAAATCAAGAATGTTCCTGCATTCTATCAGAAAATAAAAATCAGATGGATCTTTCTTATTTTTGACTTCCCTTTTCACCCAGCTTGAATCACGATATGACGCTGGCGGAATTCAAGTTCATCTGGTACATGGAGTACTCACACCGAATGTGGGGTCGCCTTGTAGGCCTCGCATACATCCTGCCTGCTGCCTACTTTTGGAAAAAGGGCTGGCTCACCCGTGGCCTGAAAGGACGTGTTCTTGCCCTCTGTGGTTTAGTTTGCTTCCAGGTGAGATTTACGCGAGTTTGGGAAAGCAGAAATGTTCTCAGGAGCTTCCTAGTGGGCATAGTTTTTAGTAAAGTAATCTTTGAAACAGTATAACAAAGGAGGTAAGAACGTGGATTTTGGTGTCATAGGCCTGGCTTCAAGGCCCAGCTCTGTCACCTAATAGGGCATGTTGTCTAACCTCTGTAGGCTGTGCTTTCCTTACCTGTAAATGGGGAAAATAATAGACCCTAACGCTTAGGTTTTATGAAAATGAAAAAAGATCGTGATGTAAAGTACTTAGTGTCTGGAATCAGTAAGCGCTCAGTAAATATGTTTTTGTGTCACAAACTCAAAAACAGGGAATTACAGTTTCTTTCCCATCATGGCGTGCTTTCTGCGTCCTTGGTCTCCTCCCTTTTTCTAACTTGCCTGCTCTATGGGGAAGTGAGATGCCTATGCTAGAACGGCTGTAGAAACAAATAGGGAAATTTCAAGAGAGAAACATTTTGTGGGATGAAGGATCTTTGAATACAGAGGTAACTGAGAGATGTTCAAGTATAAAGGGTGATTAAAGTTATGTAAGTTGAACTTCTCTTAAAGAGAAGAATGATTTCTGCAGTTCTGGGGTTAGGGAAGCCTGAGAGCCAAGTAAAGGAATGTTAGAGAGGACACACGGGAGTATGTGTGTCAAGATACACAGGCTCTAAAGGAGAGTCTCAGAGCATCGAAGAAATATCAAAATTTGGTCAGCAGGAAGCTAATTGGTTGATTTAAATCAAAGTGGTAAGAAAAACAACTCACGATTAGAAATGAGGGAGATGGAAGAGACAAAATAGAAGGGATAGAAACAGATAATAGAGTTAGACATTAATAAAAATCTAATACAAACTAGGGATAGTTGGTGAAACAAAGTTTGTTTTAAAATTAAAAAAAAAAACACTTAAGTCAGACTTTCAGGGAGGCAAACATTTGAAGATGGCAGATAGGATTTTAGGAGGAAGAAAGTGGGGGCTGGCAGATCACACTGTGAACGCCCTCATCTTCCAGCATGCTCGGCAGGTGAAATCAAAGTAATTAGAACATCCAGGGTAATAGTGAAGGGGGAAAGAAATAGCCAAAAAGACCTTGAGGAGCATATGTTTATGTTGACATGATTCTGTTAGCTGGGGAGGGTTGGCGTGAAAGGGCTGTACCTTATCTGATATGACTAGAACTGACAGTTTGGTTAAATGAAGAGTCAGTTAAACAGGGAATCGTAGAATAATAATACATACCTTAAACTTTTGCACTTAAGCATGTACTTTCATTATAATTTTTTTAAAAAAAGAGTAGAAATTTAGACACTGGCAAACCAATTTGCCTGAAAAACTTTACAGATTTTTATGACTTGCCCTCCCACAAACTTAATAATTGTCTGTTCCCACCTAACATGAGAATAATTGTTTTTAAGCAGTTATCTTTGTCAAGCTTCTCCAAAGCTTTCACAGTCTAGTTTAAGTTTTTATCAAATCACCTGTCTTTTTACTTTCATATTTCACTATTTACATAATGTTAAATTATGTCAAGAATTTGTCCAAAAGGTTTTGTCCAAAATACACGTTTGTGTCCTTTTCTATATTTGGCTCTTCAGGTCAGTTCAATTACTCAGTCGTGTCCGACTCCTTGCGACCCCATGGACTGCATGCAGCACGTCAGGCCTCCCTGTCCATCACCAACTCCCGGAGTTCACTCAAACTCATGTCCATCGAGTCCGTGATGCCATGCAACCATCTCATCTTCTGTCGTCCCCTTCTCCTCCTGCCTTCAATCTTTCCCAGCATCAGGGTCTTTTCAGATGAGTTAGTTCTTCCCATCAGGTGGCCAAAGTACTGGAGTTTCAGCTTCAACATCAGTCCTTCCAATGAATATTCAGGACTGATTTCCTTTAGGATGGACCAGTTGGATCTCCTTGCAGTCCACAGGACTCTCAAGAGTCTACTCCAGCACCACAGTTCAAAGCATCAATTCTTCATCACTCAGCTTTCTTTATAGTCCAACTCTCACATCCATATATGACTACTGGAAAAATCATAGCTTTGACTAGACAGATCTTTGTTGACAAAGTAATGTCTCTGCTTTTTAATATGCTGTCTACATTGGTCATAACTTCTCTTCCAAAGAGCAAGCGTTTTTTAATTTCATGGCTGTAGTCACCATCTGCAGTGATTTTGGAGCCCAAAAAGTAAAGTCTGTCACTATTTCCACTGTTTCCCCATCTATTTGCCATGAAGTGATGGGACTGGATGCCATGATCTTAGTTTTCTGGATTTTCTGTTTTAAGCCAACTTTTTCACTCTCCTCTTTCACTTGCACGAAGAGGCTCTTTAGTTCTTTTTCACTTTCTGCCATAAGGGTGGTGTCATCTTCATATCTGAGGTTATTGATATTTCTCCCAGCAATCTTGATTCCAGCTTGTGCTTCATCCAGCCCAGCATTTCTTATGATGTACTCTGCATATAAGTTAAATAAGCAGGGTGACAGTATATAGCCTTGATTTGGAACCAGTCTGTTGTTCCATGTCCAGTTCTAACTGATGCTTGCTGACCAACATACAGATTTCTCAAGAGGCAGGTCAGGTGGTCTGGTATTCCCATTTCTTTCAGAATTTTCCACAGTTTGTTGTGATCCACACAGTCAAAGGCTTTGGCATAGTCAATAAAGCAGAAGTAGATGTTTTTCTGGAGCTCTCTTGCTCTTTCAGTGATCCAGCGGATTTTGGCAATTTGATCTCTGGTTCCTCTGCCTTTTCTAAATCCAGCTTAAACATCTGGAAGTTCATGGTTCATGTACTGTTGCAGCCAGGCTTGGAGAATTTTGAGCATTACTTTACTAGCATGTGAGATGAGTGCAATTGTGTGGTAGTTTGAGCATTCTTTGGCATTGCCTTTCTTTGGGATTGGAATGAAAACTGACCTTTTCCAGTCCTGTGGCCACTGCTGAGTTTTCCAAATTTGCTGGCATATTGAGTGCAGCACTTTCACAGCATCATCTTTTAGGATTTGAAATAGCTCAACTGGAATTCCATCACCTCCACTAGCTTTGTTCATAGTGATGCTTCCTGAGGCCCACTTGATTTCGCACTCCAGAATGTCTGGCTCTAGGTGAGTGATCATACCATCGTCATTATCTGGGTCGTGAAGATCTTTCTTGTATAGCTCTTCTGTGTATTCTTGCACCTCATCTTAATATCTTCTGTCTCTGTTAGGTCCATACCATTTCTGTCCTTTATTGTGCCCATCTTTGCATGAAATGTTCCCTTGCTATCTCTGATTTTCTTGAAGAGATCTCTAGTCTTTCCTATTCTATTGTTTTTCTCTATTTCTTTGCATTGATCCCTGAGGAAGGCTTTCTTATCTCTCCTTGCTGTTCTTTGGAACTTTGCATTCAGATGCTTATATCTTTCCTTTTCTCCTTTGCCTTTCATTTGTCTTCTTTTCACAGCTATTTGTAAGGCCTCCTCAGACAGCCATTTTGCCTTTTTGCATTTCTTTTTTTTGGGGATGGTCTTGAGCCCTGCCTCCTGTACAGTGTCACGAACTTCTGTCCATAGTTCTTCAGACATTCTATCAGATGTAATCCCTTGAATCTATTTGTCACTTCCACTGTATAATCGTAAGGGATTTAATTTAGGTCATACCTGAATGGTCTAGTGGTTTTCCCTCCTTTCTTCATTTTCAGTCTGAATTTGGTAGTAAGGAGTTTGTGAACTGAGCCACAGTCAGGTTCCGGTCTTGTTTTTGCTGACTGTATAGAGCTTCTCCATCTTTGGCTGCAAAGAATATAATCAGTCTGATTCGGTATTGACCATCTGGTAATGTCCATGTGTAGCGTCTTCTTTTGTGTTGTTGGACGAGGGTGTTTGCTATGACCAGTGCTGTCTCTTGGCAAAACTCTATTAGCCTTTGCCCGGCTTCATTCTGTTCTCCAAGGCCAAATTTGCCTGTCATTCCAGGTGTTTCTTGACTTCCTACTTTTGCATTGCAGTCCCCTATAATGAAAAGGACATCTTTTTGGGGTGTTAGTTCTAGAAGGTCTTGTAGGTCTTCATAGAACCCTTCAGCTTCAGCTTCTTCAACATTACTGGTGGGAACATAGACTTGGATTACTGTGATATTGAATGGTTTGCCTTGGAAATGAACAGATCATTCTGTTGTTTTTGAGATTGCATCCAAGTACTGCATTTCAGACTCTTGTTGACTATGATGGCAAGAGTGAATGTCAACTTTTTAGGCATCAATGAACCAAAATGGACTGGAATAGGTGAATTTAACTCAGATGACCATTGTATCTACTACTGTGGGCAACAATTCCTTAGAAGAAATGGAGTAGCCATCATATTTGGCTGTACTTCAGTTCAGTTAAATTCACTCAGTTGTATCTGACTCTTTGTGACCCCATGGACTACAGCACGCCAAGCTTTCCTGTCCATCACCAACTCCCAGAACTTGATCTAACTCGTGTCCACTGAGTTGGTGATGCCATCCAACCATCTCATCTTCTGTCGTCCCTTCTCCTCCTGCCTTCAGTCTTTCCCAGCATCAGGATCTTTACCAGTGAATTCTTCATGTCAGGTGTCCAAAGTATTGGAGGTTCAGCTTCAGCATCAGTCCTTCCAATGAATATTCAGGACTGATTTCATTTAGGATTGACTGGTTTGGTCTTCTTGAGTCCAAGGGACTCTCTAGAGTCTTCTCCAACACCACAGTTCAAAAGCATCAATTCTTCAGCTGTCAGCTTCTTTATGGTCCAACTCTCACATCCATACCTGACTACTGGAAAAACCACAGCTTTGACTACAGGCTTCTATTCCAATAAAATGTTAATCTAAACAGTGGTTAAGTATTTATGGTGCTGTATGTGGAAATTGGGTAGGTCTCAATTCCTGGGTTCCTAGGGATGTGGGAGCATATGGAAAGGAGGGGTCAGAGGATACTCATTTTCTCAGGGAGTCAAGTTGTATAGACAGCTTCAATCTTGTTTTGTTTACCCTTTTTCTTTGTGATTGTAGGGCCTATTGGGATGGTATATGGTAAAAAGTGGATTAGAAGAAAAACCAGATTCCCATGACATCCCTCGAGTCAGTCAGTACCGCCTTGCTGCCCATCTGGGATCAGCCCTTGTGCTCTACTGTGCCAGCTTATGGACCTCGCTCTCCTTGCTGCTTCCTCAGCACAAGGTAAAGTCAGTCTGTATTGTTTACCACACATGTGGACAGGGTCAGAGATGGAAATTCTGGTCCTACATGGAAGTTCCATGTCAAAACGCATACATTCCCTTAGCAACATCAATCAGTTTACTAGAAGCTGGATATAACCAAAGTTTAGAGAAACAATGAACTCTGAGATCTGAGACTCTGGATAGCTTCAGGATGGCAAAGTAAAACCTGCACTTATGCTTTGGGGCAGGAGTGGCTTATTCAAAGGATAATTAGTATAGGAGCCAAATATTTTGTCAGCATTGCCAATCAAGAAAAAGATGAAAACATGAGTTTTAGTAAAAGAAGGAATGAATACCAGCAATAAGAAGGAATGAATACCAGCAATGACAGAATGATCTCTGTGCATTTCCAAGGCAAACCATTCACTATCACAGTAATCCAAGTCTGTGTCCCCACCAGTCATGTTGAAGAAGCTGAAGTTGAACAGTTCTGTGAAGGCCTATAAGACCTTCTAGAACTAACATCCAAAAAAGATGTCCTTTTCATTATAGGGGACTGGAAGTTGACCACTTGACTGTGATTCCCAGTGGGATGATGGTGGAGAGGTGAGGAAGGCCAGAATGAGAGTTGCTTGTGGACCTTAGTGGCGTACAAAGGCCATGTTAAGTTGTTTATTCTTTCCATGGGGACCCTACCATTCAGCAGATCTGACAATATAGTGAACCATAGTGATCTCACCTAAAAGTATTTTCTCTGTATGCTGATTAAAAGGAAATACATTTTAAAATGCATATTATTTTAGGTGTCAAAGTCATGGTTGGCCTGAATAACCTGTTCATGGAGTGAGGTTTAGGTTGATAGTAGGACTTTTAAGTAGAATCATCTCGTAGGTACCTGGAGCCAGTGATCTGGATCCCAGTAAGAATAGGAGTTGTTGACTAGGCACTCATCCCACAGGGAAGCCAGATGGGGTTGAAACATTGGTATAGTAGGTGATTGACATCTGACTAGTTCCTATTCTTACTTTCAAAGCCAGACTTATAAAACTAATCTACATCTATAGCTGTACATCCTAACAACCCATTCTTTTTTTCCACTTCTTGTCATCCGGCTTCCCCATCCATATCCGTCTACACATTGACTCCTACACTTGCACATATCAAGTGTACAGTACTTAGTATAGTCTCCTAAGTACTCCTAACTGAATGGTACTCTGAAAGGTTACCAATGACTTTTTAATTATTAATTGTTCTTCTCTTTTTGTTTGTTTATATTCCACTAATTACAGAAAGGATTTGAGATGATAGTCAACCATATAGAACTGTGCTGTCCAACACAATAGTTCCTAGCCACTATTGCTATTTAAATTCTAATTAAAATTAAGTAAATATAACTTTGTATAAACAAACTTGTTATCTACTTAAACTTTAAATAAAATTAACTTAAAAATTTTTTTCACTTGCTCTAGCCGCTTTTTAGATCCTCCATAGCCACATAATGGCAGCACAGATAATAGAACTTTTCTATTATCACAGAAAATTCTAATGGCCAGTGCTGATACACTGTCCTATGAAATCTTAGTCATGGTACCTAACTCCTCACATACTAGATTGTAAATTGTTTGAGGGCAGCACTCTGGCTTTCCTTTGTATCTTTCCTTTATGCTTATGTGTGCTCATTTTGCCTGTATATAAAGTTCTTGCTAAATATTTGTTGATTTACTGATTATTATCACAAGCTGGCTACAGTAGAATAAAAACAATTTACCCAAAACACTAACTGCAAGAATCTCTACTCTACTCTACTCTCTCTACAGTTTTGATTCTGATTATATTTGCTAAACACTAAATATTACACATGACATGAAAATCCAGTTCTTTACCTTAAGCCACAGCATTTTAACCATGGTGAAATGGCTTTCCCTGAACAATGCAAATCATTCCATTCCTGAACAGATGTATATTGAATACCTATATGCCGTCTACTGGGCTAGGATTACTGTAGTAAGCAAGTGAAATGGCAGTTCCTGTCTTCACAAAACTTACAAGGTAGCAGGGAAGACAAATAGTAAATGTATACATTTAATAAAATTTAGATAAAGTAGAATGTCTTCTGGGAGTGCTTAACCTAGTCTAGGAGTCAGAGAAGATCTGGCCTCAGATTGTCCCTGGAGTTGGTTCTTGGAGATCTTGCTGCCTTTCCTAATTCCTGCAGTCAGTGTCTCTGGCAATTTTCTCATTTAGTTGACTGAGACGCGTCAGCTCCTGCGGTTGAGACGGTTTGCTCACGGAACTGCAGGCCTGGTGTTCCTTACGGCTCTCTCAGGTAGGACTCTTAGCAAAGGTGGCCTAACTTATCTTCAGGTGGGATCTCTTGCTTAATGCTTTCCTCCTGCATCTTTATATCTCCTTCTCACACCTGCCTCTCTCATACCCACCATCTTTACCCTCTTGTCTTCTAATCCTTCCTTCCCCAAATCCTGCTTTTCAGTTAGTTGAACAAAAATATTGAACATGTACTTGGATCCAAACTCTAGGTTCAAATCCTGGCTTTACCCTCTATAAACTATATGACCTTGGACAAGCTGTGTAACCTGTCTGGGCCTCAGTGACCTCATCTATAAAATGGGGAAGATGATAATAGTTTAAGTAATATATGTGAAGTATTTAGCACCTCACATGTAGCAAAGGCTATGTAAGTGTTAGCTGTTGTTATCATATAAACATTATTGTTATTACATTATACCAAGATAGGTCAGACAAAAGCCTGCCCTCAAAGACGGCCTTTAGGTGAAGAGTTTATTGGGGCAAAGAGACTAAAACAGATTTCTTTCATTCTTTAAATCACAGCTCTACCTTTCTTACTCTAGACCTGCCCTGTACAATAATCACTAGCTTCATGTGACTATTGAAGCTTAAGTTAATTAAAAGCAAATAAAATTTAGTTTCTCAGTCACAGTAGCCACATTTCAAGTGCTCAGTAACCACAATGGGTGGCTTGCAGCTGTTGACTGGATGGATGACAGATACAGAACATTTCCATCATTGCAGAAAGTTTGATTGGACAGCACAGCTCTAAATAAAACCATCAAACCAGTGATCTCACCCAAATCTCCCTCCCCCTTTTTTTGATGGAAGAACATGAATTTTGACTTTATAAATGCAATTTAGAAAAATAAGGAATATGATTTAACATACCTGAATCTTCTGTGATCATAAATAATGGATCAGTTATCCATTAAATTCTTTGTGTGTTTATCCAGGGTTTAGTTTATAAGATTTTTTTGAGCACTTGGGGAAGACAGATAAATAAAACCCATAACATGCCAGATGATGTTGAGTGCTGCAAAGAAAATAAAGCAAGATAAGGGGATAGACGTAGGGTTGGGGAGTGCTATCTTATAGAGGATTATTGGAGAGATCTCTTTGATAAAGTGACATTTAAGTGGAAACTTGACGTGAAAGAATAAATTAACTGTTCCAGAATAGATCAGTTGGCGGTAGGGAAGCGAGGCAGTAAGGAGAATGCATATCACAGTCAGTAAAAGAACTTTTCCAAATATTCCTCTCTCTAGAGCTTCTCATCCACCCTCTAGGGGAGGCATGCCAGAATCTTGGGGTGGAAGTAGGTGAGGATGCAAGTTTTTTTTTTTAAGTTTCCATGGTGTATTCCATGGTGAATACAGCAGGGTTTGAGAACCCCTGCTGTAGATCTTTCTATTCTCTGACTATTCCTTTTGTCTAACTCTGAGATAATAAACATTTTCTATGTCGGAACTTCCCTGGTGGCTCAGAGGGTAAAGAATCTGCCTACAGTGCAGATTGAAACCCGGGTTTAGTCCCTAGGTTAGGAAGATCCCGTGGAGAAGGGAATGGTTACCCATTCCAGTATTCTTGCCTGCAGAATTCCATGGACAGAGGAGCCTGGTGGGCTACAGTCCATGGGGTCACAAAGGGAACTTTCACTTTCATGTCAGAACTAGTATTTGATCTCTTCTTTCTCTCATTTTAATAAATATTATTTATTGGAACCCAGGGGCTTTTGTGGCAGGGCTGGATGCTGGACTTGTTTACAACTCCTTCCCCAAGATGGGAGAATCTTGGATCCCAGAGGATCTCTTTACCTTCTCCCCTCTCCTGAGGAATGTTTTCGAGAATCCCACCATGGTGCAGTTTGATCACCGGGTTCTGGTAAGTCTGGCGGTTACTGGCTACTACACATAAGGAGCCTCTCACAGGCTCTGGGTGTCTGAAGCACTGCTAGCAACATTGAGATGGTAGAGTGGGTACTAGAATTCTTTTTAGAAGAATTTTAGTACCAGTTTTCTGATGTGATGTTTTTGTCTTAACTATCCACATGCCTCTAGCCAAATTCTTTTTTGCAGGATACTGCCAGCTTTTTAAAGTTAATTCTCCTCAATCCTGCACATGCAGAGAAGAGTCATTTTAGCAGAAATGAGGCTAAGTAGAGAAGAGAGTGTAAAGACAGTGGTTGCTGAACACATAGCCATCAGGACTGCACCAAGACCCCAAGGAGCTAAGAGCATCATAAATGCTCATCTTATTTAAGCTAATATTTATTAAGGACCTACTGTGAGTCATGTTAAGATTGCTTGGTGGCCTGAGCATGGTAAATCAGAGCCCAGGGAAAGGTTAGTGGCAGGGAGACCTGGGAGAAGCGGTGGTGCTACTGTAGTGAGGCTGTGAGAGTGACAAGGCTCAGTCAGGGCTTCATGGTAGGACCCAGACTTGAGAAGATGAATCCGAAAGAGGTTGTTGTGATTAGAAGACTGGCTGCAGGAACAGAAGTGAAGAAAGATCAAAGGCGATCCTAGAGTTTCTTCTGTGGCATGTTTAAAGCACACCAGCAGGAATGGGACTATTGAAATGAGTGTTGAGCTAGGGACAGAGGATGTCATCAGACTGAGGTACGTTGAGCGTGAGATAACAGTAGGGCACCCAGAGAGAGGGGCCCAGGGGCCTCATATCCAGAGGGAACGCTGGGGCTAAGGCAGGTTACCTTGTGCGGGGTCAGTCCCCACTGCCACACAGCATTTTGGAATAAGTAAAGTCTGGTTGAAATTGGATGGCTGTGAAGAGAAAAAGATGTGAAATTGGTATCGAAAATGATAGAAAACATTTTCCTCAATATCATGGAAGGTCGGAAATCCTACTGCCAGCTCCAGACTCTCTTTCTAAAGTGGAAATGAAAAGGAAACTTCAGATCTTTTTAACACTAGCTGGAAGAATCACCACCTCCTCTACTCATAGCCCAGGAAAATAGTAACTCTCATGTGCTGGGGTCAGCCTTGTTTTAACAATACAGGATTAGAATAGAGATAAAATTAGGGATAAATAAGAGGATGAGATGGTTGGATGGCATCACCGACTCAATGGACATGAGTTTGGGTAAACTCCGGGAATTGGTGATGGACAGGGAGGCCTGGTGTGCTGTGGTTCATGGGGTCGCAGAGATTCCGACACGACTGAGCAACTGAACTGAATTGATGCAAAGAGTAATTTAAAACCTGAGGGCCACACCGGGCAGACACCTGCATTGGAAGGTGGGTAAGATTGCTGAGAGACAGTCAGTGTGTATAAAGTGCAGAAACTTTAAGTGGAGCCACGCCTCCATTGTACTGAAGTGGCGAGCAGAAGAGGAGCAGGGAAGAGCTTGAGTCACTAGGTGGTTCTCTGCCTGGGAGGGGAAAGTGTTTAGTAGTTACTCAGTGGATCTGGGGGAATTAGCTGTAAGGTGAGCAGAAACCAGGGGGTAGGACATTCTTTTTGGCACCTGATGAGACTCTTTCTACCCTACAGGGCATCGCTTCAGTTACTGCCGTTACAGTACTCTACTTCCTCTCCCGAAGAATTCCCCTTCCTCGAAGGACCAAGATAGCAGCCACCACTCTGCTGGCTTTGGCATATACACAGGTATAAACCACTTCTTTTGATTCTGAAGGTATCCCCAGAACAAAATTTAAAAAGAAAGGTGACAGTTCAGGATGGGGAACACATGTATACCTGTGGCAGATTCATTTTGATATTTGGCAAAACTAATACAATTATGTAAAGTTTAAAAATAAAATAAAATTTAAAAAATATTAAAAAAAAAAAAAGAAAGGTGACAGGCTAGGAGAAAATATTTATAATAGACAAAAAGATGAACAACCAGAAAATAAATAAAGGATATTAAGACACAATTCTCAAAAGAGAAATGATGAATGGCCAGTAAATATGAAAAACTCTTTAGCATCACTCATGATCAGAGAGGAACAAATTAAAGCACTGTGTGCCATTTTGTACCTGTCAGATTGGAAAAAAATGAAAAAAAAATCAGATATTGGCATGGGTATAGGAAAACATACATTTGTATGTTCTTGGTGAGAGCATGCTTTGTTATAGCTTTTTTTTGAGGGCATCTGGCAATATTTTTTGAAGTGTTAAAATGTTTAGTCCTTTGATCAACCACATTGGCTTATTTTTGCCTGCCCTGGAGATACTCTAATGCACAAAGAGCTGTTCCCAGGAAATTCATTATGGAATTACTGTGATAAGTGAAAAATTAGAAAGTACCTAAATAAACATCTATGATATAGCCATACTGTGGAATACTGTACAGTTTAAAATAATAAGATCTCAAGACATACACTGTTACATGAAAAAAAAAAGCAAATGACAGAGCAATCTACTTTTTAAAAGCTGTTAGGTTTTTCTTTAAACATGTATATAAAAATACAAGTGTGGGAAACTGGTAACAGTGGCTACCTTTGGGGAAGAGAACAGGGCTAGATGAAGGATAATTAGGGGAATTTTAGTTTTATCTAATTTGAATTTCTTTTGTTGTAAGTCTATTTCCTTGTGAAATTTTAAAATATATTCTTTGAATTTCTGAGGGGAAAGTGTGGAGGGTTTGTGTCTGGTTATCCATGCCAGTCACTTCAGTTCTGAGTGTGTGTTTCCTCCTTGCTTTTCTTTGTGACAGGTGGGCTTGGGCATTAGTACTCTGCTGATGTATGTCCCAACTCCTTTGGCTGCCACTCACCAGTCGGGCTCCCTGGCTCTGCTCAGTGTTGCCCTTTGGCTCATGAATGAACTCCGAAGAGTCCCAAAATAATTCTCAGAGGATCAGCTTCCTAGGACTGAAACTGTGCTTTTGAGAGATCATCAGAAAGCACAAGAATTTGAGCTTTTCTAAGAGGAGGACCTTGGTATACTGGGTGGTTTCCAAGTTGGTCAAGTTATTTAAATTCTTTGCCTGTTTTGGGGACAATCTACTGGATCAAGCAAGTCATTAAGTGTGGTTATGCTTAAGGTTCCTTTTTAAATCTGTTGAAAATCAGATTTAATGTAGAGAAAGAATTTTCTGTCATTTGCTTCTTAACAGGTTGTGTGTCAGTTTTCTCAAATGTTGACAAGCTGTTGGTTCTACATGCATAATCTGTTTCCTTGACCTGAGTTCTGGATTCTGCCTGAGTAGAAATTCTTACAATCTCAACTGTACTTCCATCAGGTAGAGATTCAAATGGATGGATTGGCATACCCTAACGTCAGATAGCCTTCAGCAAGAAATAGCTGTTTTCTTCCAGTGTCTTGATTTTCAAAACAGGGGAAAGCACTAACTAGTTTCTCTTGTGATAGGGCTGTTAATCATCACTACATGAGACAAATGGAGAATAGTATAAATCAATTCCTGAAAGGGTTTCCTGAGAGCCTTATGGATAAGAAAAATACAGTCTTGATGGTATAGTACCTGGACATCTCTTTGGTTATTTAAACAAAGTACTGACTAATGAATTGGTGTGATTTTGGCCTCTGTTGATATTTCACAGGGCTCTGTCTTATTATTCAACATTTTAAAATCAGCAGTTTGGATGAAGGCATCACAAAGACCATATTTGAGGATGGAGCAACCCAACATTGCTGATACAATAGATGACAATCACAAAACAGCTCCAGAGTGACATCATCAAGATGAAATTAAACCAGTCATAAGTGTAACATCTTCATTTAAATAGGTTACATAAGTTTAGGATAGAGAAAACTAGCTTCTTATCGTCTTCATCTAAAAAAATACTGAGGGACTTCAGTTGGACACAGGCTCAGTATGAACCAACCATGAGATGACACTGGTAAAAACTAGTGTTGTTTAAGATTCTATGAATAGAAGTGTCACAGCCATAGTCAGAACACCACACTGCAAGTGCTGCATTGTATTCTGGGTACTGCATGTTTTAAGGACACTCACCAGCATGTATGTATCAAGAGGCAGGAACCAGGACAGCAAGGAGTCCAGAACCCGTTTCATACCAGGAATACTTGAAAGAACTAGGAGTATTCGGCTGGAGAACATTTAGAGAGACAGCAAGAATCCTGCCCTTGACAAGTTGAAGCCCCTTCTTGCAGAAGGAATGAGCTTTCTTTGTGCTGCAGAGCTGGGAGCAGTGGGTAAAAGTTGCAGAAAGTTAGTTTTTAGTTTTGTAGAAGGTAGGAGCCACCTGGACCAAATCAGATGCCTGCTAGGGCAGGCTGGTGCAAACAGGTGAACCAGAGAGCAGGTGCCCGTCAAGGGGCTAAACCTCTGCTGAGTGCTAACCTGTTGCTGCTCTGCGGGTCCAGTTGTGAGATCTGACTTTTCAGACAAACCAAACATCCAGATTTTTATGTGAATGGTCTCAAGTTTTTTAGAACATTATGCAGGCTAAACAGATCTGGGAGCCATAAATGACGTTAAGATGTGCCCCTGTACAGCTGCTAGACTAATGATCACAGTTCCCTTTCAACTCCAGTATCCTCTGGGTTTCAGTGTGACCAACAGTGTATCATCCTCAAGTGGTTCTTAACAAAATAGAAGTAGCAGTTTGTCTTTGATTTTTTTGTTAATAAAAATCCTGGCCAGGAAACAGCTTTTGCTGTTCCCAGAAGTGGTTCCCAGCTTCTCTCACATTAGAATCTTTCAGAATCCTGACCCTAGCCTTAGCAATGATCAGTTAATTCACAATCTCTGAAAGCCATAATTAGCAAATTCCTTGGGTGATTCTGATGTGCTGACAAGTTTGGGAACCACTAGTAGCCCTAGTAGCCTACTTACGTTAGAAGTTCTGAGCAGCTTATTCCCATTCCCTCCAAATTTCCACCTCACCCTATCTCATTTATCCACTGTGTTGATACTGGTTAGTGCGCCAGCGGGGTATCACCTCTTCCAGATAGAATTCTCTAAAGAAAGACAGCTGCAGTCACTGGGCAGGTTCCCAAACTATCATCTCCTGATCCCCAAATTAAGGTTGTTCTTAGTTAATAATTGAGTCTGGAGAGGGCAGTCTGATCCAGCTCAACCATATGCTAATGATGCTATTGTTCCTTCCCCCCCCCCCCCGCCAAAAAAAAAGCATGAAATGAATTAAATAATTTCAAGTTGCAGATGTTTTACTTCATTTTTTTTTTATTAAAGATGAGTAAGTTTGGAAAAACAGATCTGATTGCATTTAGTGATATAACTTTGTTAATGCCCATCTCTAAGCTCCTGGTGAGTGGATATTATCTGAATTATTTTGTTTGCATTATTCCCAGCACCAGACACATACCACCAAATATTGTATGAATAAATGGAAAATGGATGATTACAGACTGATGTCCCAGACACTGCTTTCAAATTAAGTCATCATACCCAGAAGATGAAATGCATTTCCTTTAATATTTTCAAAAGCCAACAATTCTGTCAGTTGGTTTTAAAATACCAAAGGAAATTAAAATCCCTCGCTTTCTTAATTAATGCAGAATATCTTTTGTTTAACTTAGACAAATGCTGTCCATTGTGGCAAGGGTTATTATTAGCCACTGCCTAAAGTGATGCTGGGCTTCCCTGATGGCTTAGTGGTAAAGAATCTGCCTGCCAATGCAGGAGACTTGGGTTCAATCCCTGGGTCAGGAAGCTCCCCTGGAGAAGGAAATGGTAACTCGCTCCAGGATTCTTGCCTGGGAAATCCCATGGACAGGAGAGTCTGGCAGGCTACAGGCCATGAGGTTTGCAAGAGTCCAACAACAACTTACAACAACAAAAAGTGATGCTTGCTGCAAAGACCAACACTGATGATCACAATAGTAGGATAACCAGTTTATCTGCAGCAGTTCTTATGGTCCTGGCATGATGGTGGGTTGTATACTGGTATATATAACATATATACCCATGTCCTTGCATAAGGGACAATGCACCCCTCTCTAATATGTATTGTGTATTCTGTTCAACACTGACTTAACAGTATCAGAGTTTCAATAACTGTTCAGCAAAACTATTATTTAATGTTAAGTGTTAGAAAAACATACAAACTAAGCAACCCCCCACCCACCCAAAGTAATGCCATACAGGCAGCCTTTGGTTTTTGAAAGCAAGAAGGGAGTTTTTCATTGAGGTCGTAATAAAAAGATGCCTTTCAGCACTGCAGGATCTCATGCTCAAGGCAGATTTCATGGAGGAGACAAGGTGTATACTTAAAGGCTTCAGCTAAAGGGGGATTATAGAATAAAAATTTCAAACACAACAACAAATTCCAGAAATCAAAGTGGTTGCGATTCTTGCCTGCAGAGAAAGACTTTTACGAAGCTAATTAGGGGGCAGAGCCTTCACCACCAGCAGTTCTAACAGGCTCAACTGGCAGGTGCTCTGTAGGAGGGGCTGCTTCAGAAAGTCTCGGGGCTGCCTTACCTGAAGAAGTGGAGAGGAGTGATCAGCTGCCAGAAGACCTATGAGTGGCTGCACTACTTAAAAAGGAGAGCCTTGGCTTGCCTGAAGTCATCGTGCATGCATGGCTATACTCATCCTGGGACTCTCAAATTTTTTTTTCAACTTTGGTCGTCATAAAAATGGCAAGCAATGATTGAATACATTTTAAATGTAGAAAGCCCTTGTAGTATGGGTAATGATTCAGTTTTCCAAATTAAACAATATTATTGCTCAGACTTGCAGAGAAAGTCAACAAATGTATTCCTCCTCTGTCCCTCTAATAATGATTCAGTTTTCCAATTAAACGATATTATTGCTCAGACTTGCAGAGAAAGTCAACAAATGTATTCCTCCTTTGTCCCTCTAATAATAATAATGAGAAATAGTGAAATATTAGAGGGGGAATGAAACATAAATATTAGTATATATATACTAGTATTACATTAGTAATATATACTAATGGACTAATATAAATGAAGTCTATGCAGATATTTTAAGTCTTTTTAACAAATATTTTTTGTAATACCAACAAATCCTTGCAAGTTTGATTGACCATATGGCTCTAGTGCAGGACTATGAAATTAGCATAACCTTCATGCTTTGGAGAAGGAAATGGCAACTCACTCCAATGTTCTTGCCTGGAGAATCCTGGGGACGGGGGAGCCTGGTGGGCTGCCGTCTCTGGGGTCGCACAGAGTCGGACACGACTGAAGCGACTTAGCAGCAGCAGCAGCAGAGACTAGTTTGGGAGAATTTGAAACATCTGCTACTACTTCTACCTTAATTCTTAATTCCAATTGAAGTTTCATTGCATACCACAGAAAAAGGAAAATTAGACACTAGTTCTGAATTGGTTTGAAAGAAGTTTAAAAACAGCAAAAAGAAATGGCACACTGGGTAAGGGAGTCTAGGAACTGCCCCATAAATACAACCAAGTTCCTTAAAGTAGTTCTAATAAACATTTATACCTTAAATAACAGATGGTAAAACCATAACACGAGTTGCTTGGATATATTAACTAAAGAAGCCAGAATGGATGTACTGAAAACCTGATACTATTTCTGACAAAGTATTTCATATTTTATTCCTAAATGTGAGCAACCACAAATGAATATCAGAAACAATTATAAAGACTGAGCATGATTAGCTGCAGTCAGCTATATTATATATATTCTGTTGAAACACAGTCTTGCAAGAAGATTCTATCAATGAGCATTTCATTTGCACGTATTACTACATTCTGAGTGTCAGTTTCATCATCCATAAAACCACTGGGGTTAACAAATCTTAAGTTTCAATTTAAAAAAGCTCATTCTCTGACTGTGATTGCTTTTGGAAACTCCATTCCCACCAACCTTTATTTCATGGGTTATGAGTAAAGTAAGAGATGACCTGACCACTGATTCTTCTGGGCAGCCTGGTCTTCTAAACCAAGGGCCACAGCCCTCGTCCTGAAAGTACTCTATCACTTCTCTGCCTTTAGTTCCTTATGCCAACTGTTCTCCCTTTGGAACTGGCCTCCAATCATAGTCATAGATGAAAAACGAACCAGAGAGGGCAGGTGGCTTGCCTGGGGTTCCTGAGCTACATAATGACAAAGCCAGGGCTATAATCCATAAGCAGTGAGAAGTTACTGTACCTCAAAAATATAAATATGGACATGATAATAAATGTTAATGCCTAAAATGACTAGCTTAGCAAGTGCATGGCAGACTCAGTCAACCACATTTTGATAATCATTGCCTAAAGCCTTTGGTCATGAATTTGAGCAAACTGGGGAGATAGTGGAGGACAGAGGAGCGTAGTGTGCCACAGTCCGTGGGGTCGCAAAGAGTCAGATATGACTTAGCGACTGAACAACAAGGCCTTTGAAGTCAAAGAAAGCACTTGGGCTAAGGAGGACAGAGGCAGAATACTTTGGATAATATTGCAAGAATAAATAGAATGTTGGTGGAAAGTGATTAAAATTTCCTAGACCAAGGAAAATCAATTCAAGGAGCTGAAGTAGAGATGGTATTAAGTTGGTGCAAACTTAATTGCGGCTTTGGACCATGAGTTTTAAATCATTATAAGCTCAAACAGCTCTTTATTAATCAAAATAGGAACCATTATAATCAACACATTGTGCCAATGAGAAATAATTTGTTTATTCCTGTAGCATAAAAACCCATGCTTCAGGATTTGACAAACTCTTGGAAAGCATTTTCTGCCTCCTGCTGGTTGTGGAAGCGTTTTCCCTGCAAACAGTTGTTGAGATGCTTGAAGAAGTGGTTAGTGAGAGGTCAGGTGAATATGGTGAGATGAGGCAAAACTTTGTAGCCCAATTCGTTCCACTTCTGAAGTGTTGGTTGTGCCATGTGCAGTCAGGCATTGTTATGCAGAAGAATTGGGCCCTTTCTGTTGAGCAGTGCCTGCTGCAGGTGTTGCAGTTTTTGATGCGTCTCACTGATTTGCTGAGCATACTTTCCAGATGAAATGGTTTCTCTGGGATTCAGAAAGCTGTAGTGGATCAGACTGGCAGCAGACCACCTTTTTTTGGTGCAAGTTTGGCTTTGGGAAATGCTTTGAAGCTTCTCAGTCCAGCCACTTAGCTGGTCATCGCTGGTTGTCATATAAAATCCACTTTTTGTCGCACATCACAGTACAATTGAGAAATGGTTCGTTGTTGTTGCACAGAATAAGAGAAGACAACACTTTAAAATGACAATTTTTGATTTGTGGTCAGCTCATGAGGCACCCACTTATTGAGCTTTTTCACCTTTCCAATTTGCTGCCAGTGCCAAATGCCAAACCATACAATGGCTGACGTTGAGTTCTTCAGTAACTTCTCGTGTAGTTGTAAGAGGATCAGCTTCGACGATCCTCTCAACTGGTCGCTGTCTTCCAGTGGCCAGCCACTGTGCTCCTCATCTTTAAGTCTCTGGTTTCCTTTGCACAATTTCTTGAACCACCACTCCACTCTACATTCGTTAGCAGTTCCTGGGCCAAATGCATTGCTGATGGTGCAAGTTGTCTCTGCTGTTTTACAACTCATTTTCAACTTGAATAAAAGAATTGCTCCAATTTGCTTTTTTGTCTAACATCATTTCCCTAGTTTAAAATAAATATAAACAGCAAGTAATAAGTCATTATCAAAAAAACAAAGCAAAAAATGTGCATTAAAATAACATAACCATATTTAAGAATGTATTTCAATATCAAACAGCAAATTTCAAAAATGCAAAACCGCAATTACTTTTGCACCAACCCAATAAAATTTGGATTAGAATTAACTGCAACTTAAGTGAATGTAATGTCAAATAATTAGGTGATAAGAATAATTCATGATAAGAATTCAGAAAAGTGATGGGTTGTGCCTGCATAAAGAATCATAAGCCTTACTCCTATAAACCACTGACTAAATTTTGATACTTCTGACCTATTAAAACACTAAAATAGTTCAGGTTTGCTGTTACTGTTGTAAGGAAGATTGCTTGGCAAGACTCAAAGAAACTAGTGGAATGTGAATTTTATAGAATCATAATCATTTTCACATGAAAACCACTCAGAATGCAGAAATGCAAATAGATACCTTGAAAAACTGAGGGCAAAAAGAGGGTTAAAAGATAAGGCTGTGTGACTCTATGCAAGAATATTTCATTTTGAGAAAGCAATATATAGAAGTTATTGGCCCTCACCATTTATCCTCAGCGAGGGATAAATTGCTTCTGTTTCTAGTGAATAAGATTTCCTTTAAAATTTTTAATTGGGAGCAATGGAAGAAGCACAGGAGCCAGAACCAAGAGCAAATACTCTTTTTCTGAGGGGTATGACAAAAACTTGTCCTCATTTTTATACCATGGAACTCAGATGCCTTATTCATTATAATAAAACCTAGATAATATTAAAATAATAAACATGATAAAATACACTAAAAAAATCAGACTAAATTAAGAATAAGAAATACATTTATATGGAAAAAATGATAAAACAGGTATCCTGAGTTTCTCAATTATAAAAAGAACAATACCAATCTGAAAGGTTGTCATGATGATTAAAATAACATACATAAAATTATTAATGGAGTGTCTGGTACACAATCAGTGCTTTGCAAATGGTAGTTATTATCATCATAACCAGGATGAAGAATAACTTAATAAGAGCTTTCAAATTGGACTGATCACTGCCTCCTCCATGCTTCAATTTCATTCTGAGCACACAAATGTGATCACTGTTAGCCAGCTAGCTAGGTAGCTTTGGAGAAGATCATTGAGTAGATCCCACAAGAAAGTAAGAAAACCAAAAATGGCATTTGGAAACAAAGGTGAGGGAAAAGAGTTACCTGAGTAGGCAATGGCTAGCAAAAACATACTATGATGTTATTTATAAGCAGCATTCATAAAGCAAGGGCTCGCTCACAGTACAGACACAAAGATAAGAAGTCAAAGAAAATCAAGGCAACTTAGAACTCTTAAAAATTAAACTGCTGAAACATAAGCCCTAATGAAAAATTAAAAGTTCTTCCAAAGGAACCTGTAAGACTCTGCTGGATCCATTTTTATCTAATTTGAAAACTATTCAAGACTCATCATCTTTTCACCTACTTTAAGTATACTTACTTTCATCTCAGTTTATTTCCAGGAGGATCTGGATTTATTTTTCTTGGTTTTATGAAGCACTTAACTCCTTTCTACTCTCAGTATGAAATTTATTTTTTAAGAATTCCACTTTTTTTCCTTTAAAGTCAAGGACTTTTCCCTTACTCTTGTAATCCTAGAACTCAAAGCTGACAAAGAAAGAAAACTATTTTAACTGTGGGAGCATATTCTTAAGCAGGACATTTAAGGCTACACAGAGTAAAGATTAAAGTATAAAGAAGGTTCCATGGGGGATGAAAAAAAAATCCTTGTGCAATTTAAAGGCTAAATGCAGAGAGGAAGCAAAGATCCTGAAGGGCAGTGGATAAAAATGTAATTACTATGGCTTTTCCCCTGTCCCCATTAATGGAAATGCTGTTTATGACTGAGAAATCTCTTAGGAAATATTCTGAAAGTTGCCAGGTGGATTATTAACAGATTTATCTGTCTATTCCAAAGTTTGTGATTTGCTTCTTTTCAAATATTCCAAGAGCCCAACTGAGAAAACTACTATTTCTCAGAAAAACATTAATAAATAAGAGCTTGGATTTTATTGCCTTGGCCCGCTCTCCTGATACTGTTCTTTCTTTAAAAACAACCCAAATGCATCCCTTCCCAAACTACATATTGATCTTAGCAGTGAAATAAAAGAACTCTTGAATCTTCCCATGTAAGGACTTGTAAAAACAAGCCAAGAGGACAGTGACCAGACAAATCCAGGTCCCCAATCCCCATCCCAGTTTCTCCATCCCTACAAGCACCCTTAAGGCTCAAAAGAAAAATTAATGCCCAAACAGCTTCGGAGCCACAGAGACATGGAAAAATTTTCAATTCGGGTCATATGAGGCATCAGAAAATATGTTGGTAAAATCTTCACTGGACCATTCATTTAGAAAGGGTTCTAACCTTTTAAAATCTAACTAATATCAGCAACAGGATGTCAGGGATCTTGAGCCACATTCACAGTGGCTTCTTTGTCGAGTAAGCAAAGAAGTTGTGTTATTTTGGTTGCCTGGAAATTCTTATCCGTTCTGCTGATCTGCAAAAATCTTGGATCCCTATTAAAGGCTGTGGATCTCCACATAAATGATATCTCTGTTACAGAGAAAGAAGGGGCTGCTGCACTTGGTAGAATGTCTTCAGCTTTGAATCAGATGCTCCAAGTTTGGTTTCAGCTAGGCTTTCAGCATGCCCAATGCTGAACTTCATGCTTAAAGCAAGGGGAGAAAAGTCTCGATCCCAGGAGCACACCAGATCTCTCAGATAAAGAAGTAGAAGCATGCTTCAATTGGACTAAAGTTGGTCCCCTTTGTTAGCACCAGTCTCTCATTTAGTTCTTCACAGGTTAAATTACAGCTTCTCTTCAGAGAAGAGGACCTGGATATTGAGAAGGAATTAAAGTAGATATTGAAGTAGAAATTCCAAGGCCAAATATCCACAAAGTCAGGCAAAGCAGCATCTGAGGCCAGTACCAGAAAGTGGTGGAATTCAATGGGCAGCAATTCTGGGGTATTCGAACTTTCCTTGAACCTGCCCAGCCTCATGGCCCGACCTGTACCCCAATCATGGGTACCACCTCCTCGATCCACAGCAAGTTCAATGGGGCTGAGGCTCGAGTTTGTCTGTGGTGAATCCGACGTAGCCGCAGAAGGTACAGGATGATGGCCAGTAGCACCACCAGGATACAGGCGAAGAAGAGATAGTGGTTGTAGACGAAGGAGAGACGGAACCAGTTACCATGGGCCTGTCGGACACCTTCCTGCCGTAGATCCCTAAATAAGAAATTGAAGGTGGAAAGAATTGTTAGTTTCAGAGAGAAATATTTATGCCAATTTAAAAGGTCCATTGGTTTTATCCCATTTATTCCATCCATGCAAACATGCTATAATACCAGCTCCACAGAGCAAGCAAAGCTGAAACATGTCCCCAAGCCCAGATTCCTCCTGTATCTTCCTTTCCCTGGCCTAGAGGAAGCCTCTACCCCTTCTAAAATCAGGAGACAAAATGAGAAGCCAAAAAAGTGAATAGGAAGACAAGACTGGTCATCTGTAAAATGTCTTAACAGTGACCCCATACCACCTCAGCCTACACAGTTGGTAAATACGGTCCTAATGAGAATAGGGTGGCCCCTGAACCTATTCAAGAAATCAGAGTATATCTAAGTATTTAAAAAAAGTTGCTATGCTTCCTGAGAGTTTAGGATATATCTAGAGAAAGATGTCACTTCACAAATTGTAATCTGAAGAAAAAAGAGGGACATGTAAACCTAAATGCAATGGTCCGTCTGTCTAAAAGAGAAGCTCTTCTCTTGTAGTCCAAACACCCAATCCATTTTCATTCTGTTTGACCTGCAGTGTTTTTTTAAAAATGTGAATCTCCAAACAGAAAGACTACATATAAAATGTGGACTTCTGGCTTCTGTTGATCAAAGAGAGCTGGGAGATACTGGGACAGCACTTCTGCATGACAGTTATCAGCCTTTTATTTGGGGCACATGCTCTCCAGTTTCCCACTTCTCTCACTCACCTGGCTTGTGACAGTATTGAGTTTAAAGAAACAGGCACCAAAGATTAAGAGTTCATCTGAAATAGTCCAGAAGAGAGAGCACCTAAAAATGATCCCAAATATCTTATGGTACATAAGAGCAAGACATCCCCGAAATGCATCTCATGTCCTTTGTTCTGGCCCACCCAAAAGCCATCCAAGTCAATGACATGATCTCGAGAGTGACTTTGGCCACCAAGAAAGACTGCTGTATAGGAATAGCACACACTGGTTCTTTAGTCAAATGTGAGATCAAATCAGTCAACCCTAAAGGAAATCAGTCCTGAATATTCATTGGAAGGACTGATGCTGATGCTGAAGCTCCAGTACTTTGATGCAAAAAGCCAACTCATTGGAAAAGACCCTGATGCTGGGAAATAAGGCAGGAGGAGAAGAGGATGACACAGGACAAGACGGTTGGATGCCATCGCTGACTCAATGGACATGAGTTTGAGCAAGTTCTGGGAGATGGTGAAAGAGAAGTCTGGCATACTGCAGTCCATGGGGTCACAAACAGTCGGACACAACTGAATGAACAACGAGTCAGATACAGTTTCAGAGTAACTTTAGTTCATCAGTCAGTATCTTAGAAGTTGTTTGTAAGAACTCAATTATAAAGACTGATTTGTTGTAGATAAATAAAATTGAATTCCTGGGAATTCCCTGGCAGTCCAGTGGTTAGGACTTGACGCTTTCACTGCCAAGGACAGGGCGTGGGTTGGATCCCTGGTTACTAAGATCCCACAAGTCATGCAGCACGGCAGGGGAAAAAGTAAAAAAATTACTGAATTCCTGACATTACAAAGAAGAACAGACTCCAGACCAATAATTCTCAAGACTTCCTTCTGTTTCAACATATGTGGTAAGTAACAGCAGTTTCACATGGCAGTAATAAGGGGAATTTGGATGTTTTTTGTTTCTCTTTTTGAGGAAGCAGTCACTTAAGAAACCTATTTTGAGGCACCAACTACCATCCTCTAAGCTCAAGATGCTTGGTCAGTCCACTTACCTGAGTGGTAAGAAGCGTGTTTTATACAGAATGGCTCCCAGCGTCCACTGAACCTCTCGGTCATAGACCAGCTGTGCTGTCTGCAGATTTGGATAGTCATAGGGAAAATGGAACCCTTCATGAAGAACTTGGTACATCCAAGCTGACTTAAAACACTGATATCTGTGTGAAAAAATAATTTTTTAAAGAAAGAAAAAGAAAAAAAAAAACCTAATGCTTTATGCATATTCTCACTAAAATGTCAAAAAGACCCTTCTCTCCCCATTTCACCTTCCTCACCTCCAGGTGGAGCCAAATCTGAGCCTACCTTATCTTCAAGTTGACCACAAAAGGGAGGCACACCTTCAAGCAAGGCCACAACGCTACTGTGACTGTTTTTCTTTTGCTTTCTTTTTTTCCCTAACAACCTTTACCTTCAGAGAGCATGCTGAAACATCTACAAATGTAATTATATGACGTTTGGCTTCAAAAGAGCCAATCTGTGGGGTAGGAAAATAGGGCTGAGGAGTTGACAGCTGATAGGAGAGAAGCTGGGTGATAGGTACTCAGGAGCTCATTATACTGTTCTATTTTCGTTTATGTTTAAAATTTTTAACTAAAACATTTACCAAATGGGAGGACTGAGGAGCCAAACTGGCAAAATATTGATATTTATTGTAGCTAGGTGACAGCTATATATGTGTTTTGTTACTGTTCTACTTTTCTGCATGTTTGACATTTTAATCAAAATGTAAAAATAAAAAGACCACCGCTTTTGATTTCAAACCACTTGGAAAGAACACTTTTTGGTAACCACCAGTTTGTTTTCCTTGAAAGGAAGTTCACTGTTTTGGCCTCTACCCTTCAGAAAATCAAAATCTAAAATAACCAAATTCTCTTCCAATGTAAATCCAATCTGTACTATTACTCACTCACTCTCATTCATTGTTCATACATTTTAAGGCCACACCTAAAGGAGAAAAGGAAGTTACTTACTTGAGTCGATGCTCATCTGCATGTGATGAAAAGAGGCCATTCTTGAATCTCTGAGTGAGTACTGACCAAGCCATGCCACAGTAATCCTGGAACAAACACAGAGAAATGATGCAACACGAAATGGGAGGTAAACTCTGTAATTCCCCTACAGTCAGTTTTCCATTTCCAAAGTTACTTGTGGGTTATTAGTTAACAGGAAAACAGAAATGGTATATTCAGTCATTTAACACTGTGCCAGGTCCTGGGCAAGGCTAGTCCTTGAACTCAGGCCACTAGGTGACTTGAGTGGCCTAGGAATACTCCTTTTTATTCCTATTGCCCCCATGTCCATACAAAGCCAGCCTGACATGGCTCCTGAGCCTCTTAGGCTTTAGAGATGGGTAAGGTTAGGACCGGGAGTAGCAACATCAAAAGCCAAAGACAGCTTCATTCTACCCTATATAGGACTGACATGAACAAGTCAAACAGATGGAACAGAATGGTCAAAAATCTATCACTGGCCTGTCTCCTTGTAATTCTCACCAAAGGAATCATTCCTTTTGGTTTGTTTAATAAACTAGTACTTCCTGAATGTCTACTTTGTGCCAGGTGGCTCTAGCAGTGAATAAAACAAAAATTTCTATTTTTATGAAGCTTACCTTCTAGTGGTGGGGGGCAGACAATAACCAAATATATATGCATGCATACATACATATACACACATACATACAAAGAGTGTGTTAGATAACATAAGTGCTCATGGGAAAGATAATAAGCAGGAAAGGGAAAAGGGTAATATTGGGGAGGGCCACAATTCTGCATAGGATGGCCAAGGAAGATGTCACTGGGAAGATAACAGTTGAGTCAAGGTTAAAAAAAAAAAGAAAATTGTCTTTACCCTGAGAAAGAGAACATATTAAGCCACTAGCAGTTTGGGCAAGTAATAACTTGAGTCCTACTATGGTGTTCAAGGGAAAAGGATTTGAAGAAATTTTAAAATGAGAGAAAGACTCAGGCCATGGACAGTTAGGGAATGTTGGAAAGGCAAGTAAATATGACGGTATTCCTGGAGGCTGGAGAGGAAAAGGCAAATACAAACCAGGCTTTCCTCAATATGTCTTAGGGACTGCCTTTAGGGAACAGAACAGTACATATACTACATATATTATTTCTTATACTAAGCCCTTATACTAACAGAAATTGAAGAAGACAGAGGGAGATAATAAAAAATATGGGAGGACAGATCTCCCCATAAGTTTTTCTGCTAAAAGAGAAAAATATACAAAAATGAAAAAGAGACGAGTCCAAATTGAACAGGAATTGTGGAATGCTAGCTAAACTTTTACCTGTCCATACTGGCCTCTTAAAAGCTCAAGGTAAGAAAACGAAAGTGGACTTGCCCACCTGTGTGACATCATCTCCAAAAGCATTTACACCTGGGAACACCCAGTAAGGGGAAAATATCTGGAGACCACACTTTGTCCACAAAGATTAGACAAGACTATTGGCAAGCTGGAGGAAAAACCATTAGCCACCATGACAATATTAGATCTGGGTGATAATTTTGGTAACTGGACATCCATGGAGACCTAAGATTAATTAATTAGCAGGCAGTAGAGCATAGCAAGTTACTTCTCTAAGTTCACCTCCTCATCTGTAAAATAAGTGCTCACAGGGCTCCTGCCAAGAAGCCAGTGAGATCACACATGCAAAGCCGTTTGCACAGTGTCTGGTACAAAGTTAGGCATCCAATAAATGGCTGCTGCCAGCATGAGTCATTTTTATTATTAATAATGTACCTGAGCAGCCTTGGCAAATGTTGGCCCATGGTAGCGGCCACCGATGCGCAACACATCCTCTGTACAGTAAAAGAACTCGGAGAAACCATAGAACTCGCTGTTGTTGAAGTCAATGGGCGACTGGTAGATGCCGTTCAGTGAGGCCTGGCTGGTGTTGGAGCGAGCCAGCAGGGGGCTCAGCATGGCCCCACAAGCCGCCCAGTCCCCTCGTCCTCGGACATGCAGGACCTGACTGTTCCTTTCCACCACATCTGTGAGTCCCACAGGCAGGCAGGGATCCAGAAAAGGATTGTCAGGACTCAGACCTGTCTTGTGGCCTAGCAACCTGTCACAATGACAAAAACAAACAAAACACATCACAACTGCACCCAGCTTCCTTGAAGATGCTTCCCAGACGTCTTGTTATTCTACATGACAGCCCTAAACACAAGGATGAGCATTACCACTTAGTTGCATCACATGAACTTTTAAATTATGCAAATTCAATTTAGAAAAAGAAAGAGAAATATGGCAGTGATTTTGTTCACTTTTTCAGTCAACACACATATTTCCCAATATATAGTGAAACTGGAGATGTGAATCTGCTATTCTCCATCTGGTGTTCATTACCACTCGCCTCTTAAAAGTGAAAAGATTTCACCGTGCTGATCACAGTTCTAATGTTTTGAGAGACAACTGGGAGGAGGTGAAGTGGGAAGGGCTGAGGACTGTCCTGAGGACAGTCCATGGCAGTGGTGCAGTGGCGATGGATGGCAACAGTGACCGAGGGCATGCCCAGCTCTGCGGGGGAGAGAAGGCCAAGTTTTGATGCCCACCATGGCCATCACACAGCTCTGGTTATTTCAAGTCTCTACTTGTCTAGCAATAAGAGATTAATATGCAGATCTGGCCAAAGGTGGAAATTAAGTGCAGACCAAATACAACTGTAGTTTGCCAAATACAGTGAACTACTCATCAATTCCTAAGACAACTGTGGGTGAAGATGCACACACACGTGTAAAGGCCAAAAGACGGAATGGGAATGTGGCAACACAACAAAATGCTTTGGAACAAGTGGAGCCTGTTTTGAGGATGTGACACCACCTATAAGGAAAGCTCAGGGAATTATCACAAAGAGAAAGAAACATCGAGTTTTAACATCGCAGGAAGCACACATTCCTCTATACATGAGCAGCTTCACAAGATGAGTAATCAGTCTTCTGGATTAGGTAACTTAGATACATAATGAGAAAAAACTTACACGTGAGAAGATGATGCAAGCCTGTTCTGAAGCAGCAGAAAACAGCAGGCAGATATAAAGGAGGAGCAAAACAACACAGGAAGAAAATGGAAAAGGAAGCACAGAAGCTAATGAAGAAGGACCAAAACAAAATTGGCGTGAAACTTTCATAGTAATTGTTCTTCAGATACCACAGTGCTAATGGGAGCCATCTGAGCTCTAGGCCAAGCAACATTTGTACGGAGGCCTGGATATGTAAGAGTATCTTCAGAACACACACTGCTGGATTTTAATGCATTCATCAATCATCCGAATAACAGACTTCTCCCAAAGCACCTTGAACTCTTAGGAGCTGAGACTTAGAAAAACGAAAAAGACTGGAGACAATATTTTGTCTAACACGCTCCCTGTATAAGACAATTGACTGCTGTAGAGAAATTATTATAAATGGGATACACCAGTACCTTTCAAGCTATTGTTTCCAGCTAAACAAATGGGGGTGAATAGTTTCATGGTGGAAAAGAACTCTGTTCTCTATTATGCTGTCCTTTAATGTGCATGATGATACAAAGAATTATAAATACTAAAAACCCCACAACTATATGTATCAGATCAGATCAGAACAGATCAGTCACTCAGTCGTGTCCGACTCTTTGCGACCCCATGAATCACAGCATGCCAGGCCTCCCTGTCCCTCACCAACTCCCGGAGTTCACTCAGACTCACGTCCATCGAGTCAGTGATGCCATCCAGCCATCTCATCCTCTGTCGTCCCCTTCTCCTCCTGCCCCCAATCCCTCCCAGCATCAGTCTTTTCCAATGAGTCGACTCTTAGCATGAGGTGGCCAAAGTACTGGAGTTTCAGCTTGAGCATCATTCCTTCCAAAGAAATCCCAGGGCTGATCTCCTTCAGAATGGACTGGTTGGATCTCCTTGCAGTCCAAGGGACTCTCAAGAGTCTTCTCCAACACCACAGTTCAAAAGCATCAATTCTTCGGCGCTCAGCCTTCTTCACAGTCCAACTCTCACATCCATACATGACCACAGGAAAAACCATAGCCTTGACTAGACGAACCTTTGTTGGCAAAGTAATGTCTCTGCTTTTGAATATACCATCTAGGTTGGTCATAACTTTTCTTCCAAGGAGCAAGCATCTTTTAATTTCATGGCTGCAGTCACCATCTGTAGTGATTTTGGAGCCCCAGAAAAATAAAGTCTGACACTGTTTCCACTGTTTCCCCATCTATTTCCCATTAAGTGGTGGGACCGGATGTCATGATCTTAGTTTTCTGAATGTTGAGCTTTAAGCCAACTTTTTCACTCTCCTCTTTCACTTTCATCAAGAGGCTTTTGAGTTCCTCTTCACTTTCTGCCCTAAGGGTGGTGCCATCTGCATATCTGAGGTTATTGATATTTCTCCTGGCAATCTTGATTCCAGCTTGTGTTTCTTCCAGTCCAGCGTTTCTCATGATGTGCTCTGCATAGAAGTTAAATAAACAGGGTGACAATATACAGCCTTGACGAACTCCTTTTCCTATTTGGAACCAGTCTGTTGTTCCATGTCCAGTTCTAACTGTTGCTTCCTGACCTGCATACAAATTTCTCAAGAGGCAGATCAGGTGGTCTGGTATTCCCATCTCTTGAAGAATTTTCCACAGTTTATTGTGATCCACACAGTCAAAGCCTTTGGCATAGTCAATAAAGCAGAAATAGATGTTTTTCTGGAACTCTCTTGCTTTTTATATGATCCAGCGGATGTTGGCAATTTGATCTCTGGTTCCTCTTCCTTTTCTAAAACCAGCTTGAACATCAGGAAGTTCACGGTTCACATACTGCTGAAGCCTGGCTTGGAGAATTTTGAGCTTTCCTTTACTAGCGTGTGAGATGACTGCAATTGTGCAGTAGTTTGAGCATTCTTTGGCATTGCCTTTCTTTGGGATTGGAATGAAAACTGATCTTTTCCAGTCCTGTGGCCACTGCTGAGTTTTCCAAATTTGCTGGCATATTGAGTGCAGCACTTTCACAGCATCATCTTTCAAGATTTGGAATAGCTCAACTAGAATCCCATCACTTCCACTAGCTTTGTTCGTAGTGATGCTTTCTAAGGCCCACTTGACTTCACATTCCAGGATGTCTGGCTCTAGGTCAGTGATCACACCATCGTGATTATCTGGGTCGTGAAGATCTTTTTTGTATGGTTTAAATACTTTATCTGGCACACAAATGAAGAATCAGTGATCCATGCAGTGCTGGAGGAAAAAGTGTCTACTCTGAACTTAAAGAGAATATTTTATGCACGCTATGGAATCTTTAAGTCCGATGTCAAATGCAACTCACTGTAATTCGGCAAACAGGTTCTGAGCACTTCCACGTGGAAGAAACTTCTAGAAGCTATGTTATACTACACAATTTAAATTAATGACTTAATTGAGCTCAATTATCCTGTGATGCCATGTCTGAAGATGGGCACTTCAATAAGACACTGTGCTTTTCTAAGTCCTAATAACAAAGATTAGAAGGCACTCCGATGAAGATCAAGTGGGACTGCTAATAGACATGCTCCAAGAGACAGTGATGGACAGGGAAGCCTGGTGTGCTGCATGCAGTCCATGGGGTCACAAAGAGTTGGGCACAACTGAGTGACTGAACAACACAAAGCTACCCCACTGGCAGGGCTGGTGAGGAAGGAGGAAGCAAGGACATGTCTATTAATATCTTGGTAGGATGTAACCATTTCTCCCAAATATCTGCAGCCTGACAACATTCTATTTCAGAATCACAGATCCCATGTCAAGCATACCTGTTCTTGTTAAGAGTTTCATTCAATACAAGATCTTCATAGCGCTGCCGGGCAAAGTTGCCCCCAAAACCCAGAAAGGTCGTGACGTAAACCCTATACACGTGTTCAGTGTGTTGCACGTCACAGCCCAGGTTGAACTCAGCCAGCAAGATCTTGGCAGCTTCTTCCTGCAATATGATGTAAAAGAAATTCTAGTTTTGGTTGATTTTAGCAAGGTATGACACTGCTAATACACCAGGTTTCATTTGCTATGACTACTCTTTAAGACATTTTGTATTAATAGCATTCTTTCATCTTCATAGAGCTATTTTAAACAAAGACATAAAATGACCCTAACCTTGTCACATGATTAACATAGTCACAAAATTCAGAGCTGGTGACTTTCAGAGTTTAATTATTTCAAAGATGATGAAACTTAAGCCTGTATGACCGCCCTACTCAAAAAAGTTTGCTTGTTCCTTACTATCTACAGATAAAAATGCCAAATCCCCTAGCATGGCTCCCAAAACTCCTCATGATCTAACTTTCTTTATCTTATCACTTCCTAGCATTCCCTATTACCACACTTAAAAACCCTATACTACAACAGGCTATTCATCATTCCCTGGACATTCTGGGCTCTTTGCTGTTTTTTCTGTGCTTTTGTGCGTACTGTCACCTCCATACAGATGGCCTTCCCTTAACCTCCACTATGCAAAAGGCTGCTATCATCCAAGGACCAGGTAAATACCTTACTTTCCATGAAACAGCATGGAAGGCGCCTATTCAAGCCTTTGTGAATGTGGTTCACCCTGCCAGTGCCCACACTGCCGTGGCTCTCTGTTTAGACCCAAGATGCTCAACCAGAGGTGATTTTGCACCGCCAGGGGCAACTGGCAGTGTCTGAAGACACTTTTAATTGTCAAAACTGGGAGTTTGGGGGATATAGGGGCATTATGACATCTGATGGAGGCCAAGGATGCTGTGAAACATCATACAATGCACCAGACAACCTTCTACAACAAAGACTTATTCAGCCCAAAATGCTAATTGTGCCAATGATGAGAAACCCTAGTTTAGATCAAATTACAGAACTTTCATGGTCTGCCTGTTATCACAGGCTGTCTCCACTGATAGATCACAAGCTTTTGGGGCAGTGTAACATGTCTTATGTCTTGCACATACTAGGTGCTGAAAAATGTTTTATTTCTTTTTCTTTCACATGATAAAACCTCTCCCTCAAAATGCATTCTTTACATTCTAGTAAGGCAAGGAATAACAGAAGCACAAGAATGGAATCATCAGTAAAAGAAAGGGAATAACATCTAATAAGTATTTATCAAACACTGTACACTGAGATTTACATTATCATGTTTAATCCTCAGGCAACTCTTCCAGATAAGTAGTATAATAATAATAGCTAAAAATGTACTAAGCTTTTATTACACGTTGGGCAGCTTGTTAAGTACTTTATACAAGTGGTTATTTCATACTCACAACTTTATGAAATAGATACTGTTATTATTCTCTTTTTACACATGAGGAAACTGAGACTCAGAGATGTAACTGACCCAAGATAGCATAAGCCAGCAATGATCTGAAGCAATATATGGACCCAGGACAGTTGGTCTAAGTCAAAACATAGGCCCTTCCTTCTCAAAGACGGGCATTCCTAGCAACTGAATTTCCCCAAAAGGTAAAATACCTCTTGTGGAGAAAGGACAGAAGTTGAGGTAGGAACTTCATAAGCAATTTGGAGAGAGGCTCCTCCCATATCCAGTATCCCTACTGTCCTTCTGCGTCCTGTCACCAATTCCTGGGGAGCCTCGGCATCAGCTTCTGAAATAAATGAGGTAAGTTAAAAAGCAATAAAAGAAAGCAAATTGGGATGAAATAAATGAGGAAAGTTAAAAAGCAATAAAAGAAGCATGTTAAGTTTTGAAAAAAGAAGGAAAAAAACAAATCAAAATTAGCACTTACATGCTAGTGATTGGTTATGACACAGACCTTCAGCCCTTAGAACTGTCTTAAGAAGACAGTATCACTCACCATCTTCATGGTCAAATCTTCCCAAAACAAAGTTGATTCCAATCCATGCATAAACCCCTAAGTAAGAAACATAAAAGCCCCTGCTTAATTCTCTACTGTGATAGCATGTGTACACCTCCTACAGCTGCTCTTTCCCCCTTTTCCTGGGAAAAAAAGTGATCATAGTATTTTATTCCACACTCTTAATGTATGAATTTAAAATTTTTTTATCTGGTGATGTTTTTCCCTTTTAAAATTATTTGCATTTTCTAAATTTCCTACAATGAATAGGAATTAATGTGTAAAAATAAATGTTAAAAGATGTAACTCTTGGAGTTCTAGCTCTGGGCAAGACAGAATTAATGAAGCACACTCGCCCTGTCTCCCCACTAAATAAAGTATAAACTCTGGATAGAATGTACAGAACAGCTGTCTGAGGAGTTTGAAAGTAAATAACAGAAGGCACACTGGGGTAGACATCAGACTTTAAAGTACCACCAAAATTGCAGCAAGTTTCCCATTTCCCCCCCTCAGATACTGTCTGGCCTGGACTGAAAACCAGCTTGAAATACAAAACCAGATACGCACAGAAAGAACTACAAGGCCCTGTTTTGTGGTCCAAGGACCATAAAAGGGGACTCCAAAGGTTCAGAAGGGAGGGGCAAGGGGAGTTCCTTTCTAAAAAATTTGGTTCTCTGCTACCCCAGGCAATCCTGCATCAGCACAGGGAGAGACTGGGTAGATGCCTATCTCTCTGAGAAGTATGAATCCTTTCTGACCAGAGGAGCTATGGCCTCAAGAGTTGAGGCCAAGTCCTATTGCTCACTTTTCTCCCTCTGTCCTCTACCACTTAGCCCTGGATACAGATGCAGTCGTGGGAAATGCATGGCACACTGGGCAAATTAAACCCCTGACTTCCTACTGAAGGACCATGAAAAGTGAGCTGCAGGGAACCAGAAAGTCTTGGGGAGATAGTGGAGAGTTGGGAATGAGGTGGTGTAGGAACTCCTGGGCTCACATATATGATCTGATTCTAAACAACATATCAAAGGTTCTGAGAACTGACCTACTGGCTAGTCAATCCATTTGTATGGGCTGTGCCCAGGTTCAGATTGGTCACTGGCTGGCACACACACCGGACAAATCCTAATTTCAGTGCCAGAATCAAAAGAATCACAGTCCACAGAAGGTAGGTCAGAACTTAAGGCCTGAACCTAATCAGTCTGCTAAGACAAAAAAATTAACATTCCCTTCATGACTGAAACAAGACCCATGGTCTAACAATGTAACATTCAAAATATCTAGGATACAATATAAAACGACTTGACAAAGAACTAGGAAAATCTCAACCCATAAGGGAAAAAATGCCAACCCTGAGATGACACAGGTGTTGGAATTATCAAATAAGGCAGCTATGAAAAATGTTCAGTCACTCTATTGTGTCTGAGTTTTTGTGACCCTTTGGACTGTAGCCTACCAGGTTCCTCTCCGTCCACGCGATTCTCCAGGCATGAATACTAGAGCGGGTTGGCATTTCCTTCTCCAGGGGATCTTCCTGACCCAGGGATTGAACCTGAGTTTCCTGCACTGTAGGCGGACTCTTTACTGTCTGAGCCACCAGGGAAGCCCCAAGGCAGCTATACAGCCAGGACATAAGAGCATTCTTCCAATGAATAGAAAGAGTCTCAGCAAAAAAACAGAGTAAAACCTAATGGGAATTTTAGGACTGAAAAATGTAAAACTGAGATTGAAAAAGGTGAATCTGTTCCTCAATGTGAACTGCAACTAGAAGACAAACAATTTTCTGTTTTTCAAGAAACGGAAATATAATTCATCACAGAGGGCACATTTGGGCAACATAAGACCACGCATGCAATTCCACCCCAAAGCTACAAACCCCAAGTGCAAGCTTTTACTGCTCAAGGCCCAGTACCTTCTTGCTTTCCAGAGATCACTTCTGCCTGAGACTGAGAAAAGAGGAAGTCAAACTCCAGAGGTAAATCTTTCACTAGATCAGCCAAGATAGCCAACTGCTTCCTGCAAGAAAGAACCAAAAAAAAAAAAAAAGCCCTAAGAGTTAATGGTTAAACCCTCTTCTCATAAACAGCCTCAATTTGACCTTCTACTTAGCCTTATTAGACCCCACTTTCACCGACCCAAGCCACTTGATCCCTGCTTCTGTTTGGTACCCCCTTCAATTTCAAAGTCTTAAAATTACTCAAAAGCATAGCCTCCCTCTTAAAAGGCAATATGGTAACAATAATACTTATCTTTTATATAATGCTACAATTCAAATAGTATTAAAAGATGAGACTATGATTCTATGCCTCTCAAAGACTAAGAATGGATAAGCTGCAGAAAACTGAAGCACAGTGTCATAATCTATAAAATAAATGTAATTACGCTATTCCTAACCACCATGAAAGGAGGCTGCTAAATTGAAGAACACACTCTCATCCTCAGACCTTACACAATACAGAAACACATCACCGCACAGGAAGAAGACTTTGGCCCACAAGTTTTTATATGATCCTTTACATAAACTCTTAAATTTCCCTTTCCATATTTCAAGGGTTGATTTTCTTTGTCTTCATAAAAATCTTATCATCTGGAAAAGCCAGAGCAGGATCAAAATCCAAAGGTCATAATTTGGGGATGATGCTTGAAGCTTTAATCTACAGGGCCATTCTGTCCTCTAAAGTTTTATGTTATTAGTACGATCAGGTAAGGACAAGCAAAGAAACAAAGCTAGAAGTAATAATATGCATCTAGAGACAATGCTGGTTGAAAATAAGAGTAATTATCTTGGATTTTAAAAATTACTCATTACAAAAATATTCTGCTGGTTATACTGGTTGTCAACATGACTTGATAAAGAATGTTAGCCCTTGAAAGTGAAAATTACATTTAAAGTAATAATCTTCCAAGATAATGTCAAGTGTAGTTTCTAAAAAAGCTCATTGTTATATACAATAAATTTTTAAGATAAAAACTTCATAGGGGGAACAAGAAGTGCTATTTTTGCCATTCCTACTGAATATGCTTCAGTAAGCATACCCAAAGATGATACCAAAGAATACCCAAATACACCAAAGAAGAGGGCTTGCTGGTCTGGTGATGATGTTCCAGAATGGGCACCAACACACTCTGCTGTTTGAAATGTACATTACTGGTACAATCTTTCTAAAGGGTGATCTGGGACTATGTATCAAAGTTTTTAATGTGTTTAAACCTTTGACCTAGTAACTGTATTGTAAGACAGCTATTGCAATAAAGTCATCAGACAAGGAATACAAAGAAGAAAAATACTGCAGCATTTCTTATAACAGTGAAAAACTGGAAAGAATCTAACTGTATGTACATCAGTAGTGACTGGCTAAATAATTTATGGTATATTCATACAATGTTATAGCACACAGATGTTGAAAGAAATGAGGTCAATTTCCATCTACCTGTATTGACATGAAAAGATTTCGAATTCCAACAGGTTAGAAAACAGTATATATAATATTATCCCAATTTATATTAATAAACAAAACACTCCATGTATTTCACAGGACAGGATGGAACATTGGTTTTCTAAAATTCAATACTGCTTTATTTAAAAAAAAAAATCTATGGCAAAATGCTGACAACTGCTGAAGCTGGGTGGTAAGTAAATGGGGACTCACTAACACTGTTCCCTCTACTTCTATATATATTTGAAATTTCCCATAATAAAGTTTTTTTTCCTTGTTACTTTATAGTTTTCTTACAATATCACTTTGTAATTCTTTAAAGTTATTTCTATTACAAAATGAAAAGGCAGTAGAATAAATTCTATTAGTCTAGGCCTTTGGCAAAGAAATAAAACATACTGCTAATAAATCCAAAATACAGTCCAGGTGATCCACCCCTATTTTGAGTATTTCTCACAAATACTAATAAGTAACAAAGCATTAATTATATAAAACAGGTTCTTGCAGTGACTGTTACACTTATGTCAGCAACTATAGCTACCTTAGAGGTTTCATAAGCCCAGGATAGATCTGCTGCTGCTGCTGCTGCTAAGTCGCTTCAGTCGTGTCCGACTCTGTGCGACCCCATAGACGGAAGCCCACCAGGCTCCTCTACCCCTGGGATTCTCCAGGCAAGAACACTGGAATGGGTTGCCATTTCCTTCTCCAATGCATGAAAGTGAAGTGAAAAGGAAGTCGCTCAGTCGTGTCCGACTCTTAGCGACCCCATGGACTACAGCCTACCAGGCTCCTCCATCCATGGGATTTTCCAGGCAAGAGTACTGGAGTGGGGTGCCAATGCCTTCTCCACAGGACAGATCTAGGCATTATTAAAAGAGGTGATCAAAAAACAAGTTAAAGGCAAGTTCTTTAAAAATTCTTAAGATAAAATAAATATTAATATTCAGAGCTCCATGATGACAGAGAACATCTTAGACAAATGGGGTGGAGCTAATAGGGTGGTTTGTTTAAATAGAAACTTCTCTGACAAAGGAAAGGATGGGCAGTGCCAGGAGATGGGGCAATCCTCTCCTTTGCTTCACTTTGCTCACAAAATGTGGCCAAATCTTTGCCCTGTTGGTTGGCTCTGCCTTTCTGACCTCTGAGTCAGCTTTTTCTCTGGCCCTCCAACCTCCGTCCTGGTTTGTGAGACCTCAGTCCATTCATAGAACCTATGATGTGGCACCACCTGTGTCATCCACACTCTCCCAAGGGTTTGTAAAATTCTGAATGATGGTGGTGGTGGTGGTGTTTAATCACTCAGCTGTATCTGATTCTTTTGCAAGCCCATGGACTGCCAGGCTCCTCTGTTTACGGGAATTCCCAGGCAAGAATACTGGAATGGGTTGCCATTTCCTCCTCCAGGGGATTTTCCCAACCCAGGGATTGAAACAAACATCTCCTGCATTGGCAGGTGGGTTCTTTACCACTGAGCCACCTGGAAAATCACCTGGGAAGAATGATGTATTACTTTTGTCAAAAACAAAAATTCTAAATTGCATGTGTAGTATGATAACGATTTTGTAGAAGTTACACATAGATGTACAGATAGAAAGGAATAGAACAAAATGAAACCGTTTTGTAAGACAGTAGAATAATAACTTTTTTGTTTTGCTTTTAAAATTTAATGATGTAAGGTTCTAGCAATAACATCATAAATTTCAGTTTTAAAAATAAGTAAAAACAACAAAAAGATTAAAACCAAAATGTTTGAGAAAATAAGCAGCTAGAAGGCCTTTAAGGATGACAAATGGCTTCTCAACAGTAAACCAGAGAGTAAGCCAGTAAGCCTGTGTCTGAGCAGCAGGAAAGCAGGCACTCAAAGAAGCAGTGGCACACACTGTATTGTGTGGCATGTCTGGCACAGGCTGAATGGAGCCCTGTACACATGACAGAGGTTTGCATTGCTGTTGGCCAAATATACAGAATAAAGTTCTGTGCAAAGGGAACTGCTAATTATCAAGGGGAAATATTTAAGCTAATAAAAAATACTGATGACTATGAGACTGTGGACATTCCAGAAGGATGGATGTTCCAATTAAGGGAGCTCATTCCTACCCCCAAGACCACAGTAAGTGTAGAGGGGTCAGGGAGGTGTCAAAGGGGAGAAATCACAAACAAGGAGGGATCGGACCTAAGTATAGCCACTGCCTCTTCCTTTTCCTCCTCCTCTAGGATTAGGTGACAAAAATGCCAGGCTAAACTGCCAAGGTCATATGGAAAAAACTTACCTGACAAGTGATTAAAAACCTGGTCTCAAGCCATGGAGACCGAGTTTGCAGGCAGCACCAGCTGTCACCAGGGAGCCAGGCAAAGTTACAGAGAAAACTCAAATCTTACCAGAGCCCTCCTACTAGCCCCCAGGTACCCAGTCCCTCAGGTGACCTTCCTACCACCCTTGTGAAATTATGCTCCCCCTCTGGGCTTCCCTGGTGCCTCAGACGGTGAAGAATCTGCCTAGTGAAGAATCTGCCTGCAGTGCAGGAGACCCATGTTCGAACCCCAGGTCAGGAAAATCCCCTGGAAAAGGAAATGGCAACCCACTCCAGTATTCTTGCCTAGGAACTCCCATGGACAGAGGAGCCTGGGGTCACAAAGAGTTGGACATGACTGAGTGACTAACACTTTCACTTTCTAGGTGCTAGATAATGATCCAAATTTATCACCATCACTGCTGCTCCTAACCCTTAATCAAAACTAAAAATCATTACAGCCATCTCAAATAGATATTGATCCCAAAGGAGCAAATGCCATGGATGTGTGATAACTGATTGTGAAATAATGGGCTGCAGGATTGGCTCTGCTCTATTTTGAGCAAGAAGTCTTTTCGTACCACCTGTCAACTCTGTGTGATGTACCCGCACCCCGCCTTCAGATCAGGGAACCACAGAGAATAATGCATGAAACTGCACTTTCAACTCTCATGCCACCCACCCTCCTGTGTCTCACCTCTCAGGAAGAAGCCTCATGCCTGCCGTGCAGAGGATGTAAAGGGGGGTCTCCTTATGCTTCCTCACAGGCACATGAGCAGCAGCAAAGCTCAGCAGAGGACGAAGGTAATCGCTGGCATGTTCTGGAGTGTCTGCCATTGCAGAGATTCCTTAAGATAAAATACTTTCATTAAAGAGCAGATCACAGAGACTCAGAAGACTGATATCCCATAAGGGTCTGTCTAGGTCCTAATCATTTATTTATTTCATAACAGTAGGACAACAATGAATCCCTCCTATTATCCAGAATCTCCAGAAGAAAAGGGTAGCTTTCTTTCTCCCTCTTCTCTTCTCTCATTTCTGCAGCAGATAAAAGAGATCAACAATGATATAAATTCCATTTAGTACCTGGCTTGATTTTTTTAACCACTGGTTGGCTGTTTCGGTCTCTCATCTGTTTGATGTCCAATAAGTCATGAGGATTCCCATTATGTCTTGGCCAGAAATAAACAAAAATCCGAGAGCCACTGCTGCCACAGTCCACAACAAGTCCATAATTCAGATCTGGGTCTTCAGTGTCAGTAGCTTCAAGATCTCCTACTCGAGCCAAATACCTAAGCCGGGCAGAAAGAGGAGCTAGTGTTAAGCGAATAGCACCACCACTTAATTCTTCTGTTCATGAGTCTTCACTAAGTGGCTACATGTGCCAAGCACATGGGACTACATCCTAACAAAGGAATGAAATGACACTGACCATATTTACTGCTGTACATGATGCAACAGCTGGTTTACACTGAAATTACATAACTAGAAGTTTGGGAGTACTTCTGAAACTGGCCAGGGTAGCAAATCTTTTACTAAGCATTAAAGGGTTTCTAGGCCTGAATAAATACTGAGCCACTAAATTGGAGGGTGGTTTGCTATGCACACTAGATAACTAAGGCAATCCTAATTTCATTTTTATTTATCTATCCTTTCTTTATATATACGTGAAGAATATGGCAGAATGATACCTGATTGACAGCAGGAAGATGGAACAAGTAAAGATGCTACCATCAAAACCCCAAGGTTTGAGTCTCAGCTCTAGCACTTTCTGTGCTTTGAGACCGTCAGGAAATTACTTAACTTCTCTCGGGTAGTTTCCTCATCTGGGAAATCAGTGTAGTTGGGAGTCTCTACCCTCAGAGACGCAATGGGTATTAAGCAGCTAGCAGCTGCTGTGCCAACAGATAGGTGCTGTGCCCCCATCCCTGCTCTTACTGTTACATGATGAGCATAGGGAGAACTAGCAGAAGATGCTCTGGGGGAAAGGGCTGAAAAGTTCAGAAAGAAAAGAAGGCTAAAAGCTGGTAAAATCCTTCTTCTGAGTGGTGAGGCTTCAATAAATATTAAAGTTAAAAAATTAAGTAAATATTAAAGTTTCCTCAGAGTGTGAGGGTCTAAAAAGTACAAACATCACTGATGACTTCTTTCAAAGGTTTCATCTGAAGAGGAGACCAGCGAGAATGGCTTTTAGCTTATTACTCAAAAAAGGAGAGCTCTTTCTTGGTGCTAATATACAATGCATGGTAGGCAGACTAAAATTTTGTCTTCTAGATTCTTTGAAATTTGAATAAATATTACTATAGATTGAGCTAATAATTGAATGAATACCTTGAAAGGAATACTGTGAATTTTTCCGAGTAATACTGCCCCCTCCCCCAGAACAATCTTGTTTGTGTTTACTGGTGATTTCACATTGCTATACAAAGTTCCTTATTTTGGACAGAAAGCAAACTTGATGAAAAGAAGACCATGTAGAAACAGTTCTAAAATCAAAAGAGTAGGGCTGAGTACCTTTCCTATTCTAAAACACAAAATGCATTTTTTAAAAAAGAGAGGAACATACATTTGAGCTTGTGTGCTAAGTTGCTTCAGCTGTGTCTGACTCCATAGGGTTACAAAGAGTCGGACATGACTGAAGCAACTTAGCACGAACGCACATAATCCTGTAAATTACTGCATCGGATAGGGTCAGGGAGATGAGATAGGATAGGATAGGATATGAGAGTGAGTTGTGGGAAGTGAAGCAGATGGTAAAAATCTGTCTCACACTAGAAAGTTTACAGTCCTAAAGATTCCGTTCCACCACAAACTTCCCCATTCTAATTAAATTACTGGGCTGCAATGGGCTCACAATCCACCCAACAACTCTTAACAAGTCACTTCTATCACAGGAAGGTTGGGCAGACATCTGGGTGCCACAGACAGAAAAGAAACAGGCAAGATAATCCATGCCCCAAATGTCTTTTCATTTCTCATCAGCAATTCTACTTCACAGATCTTTATCTGCTTTCCTTCTCTGAAAACCACTCTTTCTACTTCTCTTTGACAAGATTCTGTATCCTGTCCCCTCCTACTTAATGAATAACTTTCCCCAGTACATTGGTTCTCAAAATTTGTGGGCTCAGAACCCCTTTTTACAGTCTTAAAATTAGTGAACTCCAAAGAGCTTTTGCATACATGGGTTACATCCATCTACATTTACCATATTAGAAAATAAAACAGAACATTTAAAATATTTATTAATTTAGAGACAATAGTAAATTCAATACATATTAACAAATTTTATGAAAAATAACTATTTTCTAAAACAGAAAAATTAGAAGTGTGGTGGTGTTTTAGAGTTTTGCAAATCTCTTCAGTGTCTGAATTAATAGAAGACAGCTAGATTCTCATATTTACTTCTGTATTCAGCCTGTTATAATAAGTTGTTTCGACTGAAGCATGTGAAGAACGACAGAGGATGAGATGGTTGGATGGCATCACCAACTTGATGGACATGAGTTTGAGCAAGCTCCAGGAGTTGGTGATGAACAGAGAAGGCTGGCATGCTGCGGTCCATGGGGTTGCAAAGAGTCGGACATGACTGAGCAACTGAACTGAGCTGACTGATATGAAGAAAATCAAGCTTCATATAATGTTGCTGGAAAAGGGAATAGTACTTCAATAGCCTTTTTAGATTACTGTGGATATTCTCCTTCGACACTACACTGAAAGTTGACAAGTGGAGTTTCTTACAGGTTGGTGGCAATGTGGAATCTAAACTCTAAGAACTTTTCATACTGTTACATTAAAATGCACTGGTCTATCTTTCACTTTAAATTGCCTTTACTCACACATGATGTTGTCACATCATATACTGAAAACTACTGGTTCATTGAGCTATGCATATCTTCTTAACATCGACATATTTCATTCTACCAAAACCCACATACTTTCATTAATATCACTACCAATTTTATCAAAAAAGTCTTTGAAGTATTGGGAAGCAAAACTTCTGAACTACTGGGAAGCACACCCACAGTGGCAGAAACAAATATCCCAAACTTCTACTTTTCACTTAAAAATTCAAATTTTATCATTGGCAATAAATACTGATAGTAATTTTCTGTGAGGTGATAGGTTTTTACTTCATTCATTTTGAAGAAAATGTCTTAACGAAATACCCACGTCTGAAATTCATAGTTGTTCTGACAGTTATTCAAGTGAAAAACAGTGTGATAAAAGCAGGGCTGTGTTCAGCTCACAACTCCAACACCGCCTAAGTGCCTTTCCTTGAGACAACCTGCGTACATAGCAACGTGCTTAATGCATATTTCCCATTTTGTCATACAGAACATTAAAATGATATTCTTAAGTGGAACTTGACGTTTCTTCCCATTGCAACTGTGTGAAGACACCATATTACTGGTTTAATTTGGTGCTCCAGCTTGATTTGTGCTAAAGCACTAGCAGTTCTACCCAACACTGCTTTTGTATCATCAGTGTAAATGTCAGCTCAGTGAAAAAAATAAATACTATCACCACAGCCAAAAGGTAGAAGCAACTTAGACGTCCATGATAGATAAATAAACATGTGTTATATACATACAATGGAATACGATTCAGCCTTAAAAAAGAAGGATATCCTGTCACATGCTACAACATGGGTGAACCTTGAGGACATCATGCTAAGGGAAATATGTCAGTCACAAAAGACAAACATTATATAATTCCACTTATAAGAAATATGAAAAATAAGCAAATTCACAGAATCAGAAAACAGAATAGTGGTTACCAGGGGCTGGGGGTAGGGAAAAAATTAGGGTTGTTGTCTAATGAGTATAGAGTTTCAGATTTGCAAGATGAAAAAGTTCTAGAGATTGGCTGCATAACAATGTGAAGATACTTAACACTTAAAAACAATTAAGATGATAAATTGTGTTATGAATTTTTTAAACACAAAATGTGTTAGTATTTTTATTGAAATAGTTTTGGCCTTACAGACCCCCTAAAAGGGTCTCAGAGACTTCCAAGGGTTACTTTGAGAGCCGCTACTTGAACACAATCTTCTTTCTAACAAACATCTGTCTGTTTGTCTTCCTATTCCTTCCCCTTTCCCTTCTTTGACATGGTTTTCCAGCTCTTAAGAAGCCTCCACTGAACAATGCCGATGCTTGTAATATTCACAATGACTTGGAGTGTCATTATTCTCTTTAAGCAGTTTGCTTATATTTCAGGCTGAGCCCTAAAATTTCTTTCGTGTTTGCTCCACCTCTCCATTTAGATTCTCAGTTTCTCAATAGTGAGTACATTAACTGCATGCCCCAATACAGTCAAAATGTTCCTCACATTTCTCCAATATGTATCAATCAATACTGACTGGCTTGGGCCTAGAGCTCACAATATGAAGCTGCTGGTCTGTTAACAATTCACCTAAGTCTTTGTATAGCTATACTCAAAATCAGTTGGTCTCTTTCTTAGAAAATTTCAATGGCTTTCCAAAGCATCCTGTCATACTCTTTGGTTCCTGTCACAATAAGAAACCTTAAAACTCTAATCTGGGTAAAACTCAACTTTGCTTTCTTTTCTCTTAAAGTCGCCTTGTGTGCACTGGCAGAAAAAAGTCAGCTGACACTACAATACAAGAAAGAAAGATAGGACCAGAGGGCATTTATGCTATACTTTCCACCTGAATCTCTCATCAGTAGCTGCAGGCTGCAGAAGTATCTATGTTTCTCATCTTCCGTACAGATGAGTAACTGAAGAAAAATTCTTCCCTTTGGCTTGAAGTAGTAGTATCATCTTTTCCTGGAATTCTGACCTCTTATGACCTATTCAGGCTTCTTAGAAGCCCTTCCTCGTCTAGGCTCCTAACTAAGATGCATCACTGGTCCTTTCTTGGATATTTTCATTTCTGATTTGCAATCCTAGACTTAGCCATCATGATTAATTACTTGCATTGCTGGATCCTCCTGCTTTGCTGACACTGCACTAAGTCAATCCCTAAAGAGGACTTAAAGCCCAAGAGAAAAACTCCAAAAGCTTTGGAATCCCTCACACCCACTGTCCCAGAAGACATCCAATTTACCATCACATGCATTTACCCCCGCCTCAAACCCACCAATCCTTTCTATATGAGAAGCATGATTTCCCTCCAGTCACTGCTGAGTCAGTGAAAAGAAAGATACCCACATATATATCACCCAAGGTAGAACTGGAAGACAACTGGCTTTTCGCTGCCATTATCCTCAAAACATTAACAGCATTAGAGCAATAACTGACCAAGCCATTAGCTTACAAAATCAACACAAATTATACCACTTCTAGAGTTCAAAAAGATCTCAGTAACATGCCAAAAGTCCACTAAAGTGGCCTCCATTAGCATGGAGCTACCACCTCTTTGATGAATTGTCATCATCCCAACTCTGTTCAAGGCTCAAAACCAAATATAATGACATTATAGCCAAAGCAGCTGTGCATGACTGATGATGGTACTACATGCCCAGAAAAGCATCTTGTAAAGTTACTACTTATTTCCTAACAAGATTAATCAGAGCAGTCAGAAACATTTATAATTTAAAGCTCTGCTTATAAACACTATGAACACCATTAAGGACAAGCAAATGAATAAATGCAAAAAAATGTCTTCCATTTCACTAGCAAAATCTCTGAATTGCTCCACTATACATTAGAACCCTTAACTTCATCTGTATATTTGTTTATCATTTTTATTCTAACCATAAGTAATGGCTCCTTTTCACTTGCTTTAAGCAGAATTAAAACTCCTAAGGAAGGCCACTATTGAGCCAATCACTGACACAGAAGCTCTCACTCAGTTATTCCCAGGTAGCAAAGGAACATGAAGGCACCTTCAATAGCTACCAAAGACATTCTTCAGAACAATAAGCCAGACAAAAATTTCCCCACTAATAAAGACAGCAGTAGGGGTACCAAAAAGGTTTTGTTGTTGGTGATGCTTAGTTGTTAAGTCATGTCCAACTCTTTTATGACTCTATAGACTGTAGCCTGCCAGGCTCCTCTGTCCATGGGGTTCTCCTGGCAAGAATACTGGAGAGGATTGCCATTTCCTTTTACCAGGAATCTTCCCAACCCAGGGATTGAACCTGGGTCTCCTGCTCAGCAGGCAGATTCTTTACCTCTGAGCCACCTGGGAAGCCCTAACAAAAAGTGAACATCATTAAACATTAAGGTGAAAAAGAAATGTACTGAATACAACTGTTCACTGTTTGTCTTGCACAATATACATGTACACATGCTAAAAAGAATCCCTTAAACTAAAAATTATTAATATATTTTAACAATTTACCAGCATCCAGGGCTAGCACATTCCAGAACTTTCTGACCTGGAGGAAATATTTCCATCTGAACTGTCTGATAGGATAGCTACTAGTCACACATGGTCAATGAAACCTGAAATGTGACAAGCGCAAAGAAGGAACTGTGCAGACAGTATTTGTTAAGTGAATAAATGAATGAATAAATGGGTGAACAATACAAAGTAAGTCTGATGAAGTTGTTGGAGCACATATTATATGGCACATACTAGATAAACAGTTGACTAAAACACATCTAACAAAAAATATTCTTAAAGATAGCTTTGCTGTGCATGTTGGGGGAGGACAAAGGGTATATGAGAAATCTCTGCAATTCTGCTCAATTTAGCTATGAACCTAAAACTGGTCTAAAAAATAAAGTTTATTTTAGAAGCATAAATCAAAAAATAGTTCTGGATTCAAACCTTACTGACACTCACCAATCTCTAAATTTACCTTTTTCTAAACTCTAGTTCTCAGGTAAACCTCCTGCTTTCTCCTTCAGCAACAGTGTGAATACATGTTTATATAACAATAATTCTTTGGTTTTGATATTGAGGGAAAACCCCCATTCGTGCTTCTAAAATTTGGGGCCATATCACCACCAAAGTGATATGGCAGGTTCCACCAATGACTGAAAAAATTCAAATTAAAATACAGTTTTCAATACAATTTGAAAAAATTCAAATTAAAATATTTTCCACAATTTAAATTGGAAAAAAAAATGACTATTAAATGTATGTGATATAAAAATCACAACTACAAGTCCTTGTCCTAATTGTTTATAAGGTATTGAACTTAAGTGATGGGTATTTCCCTCAATTCCTAGTTATTTGCTTAATCATTTTATCATCAGCTAATGCTCACTGGTGCCTAACAGTAACAGCCACCACAAAAAACAAATTCTGGACGAAAAATTTTAAATGGAGTTAGTGCTGCCCCTTACCTTCATTTACCTTCACTGTATATTTGCAGGGCAGAAAGCAGAACAGAAAAAATCAAGATTATTTCAAATAATACTAACAAGCCTAACATCCGCAGTGCACACCAGGCAGTCCCAGATGCTTTTCTTTTTTAATCCAAATGACAAGGCAGGCATTTTTTACCTCTACTTTATACTTAAAGAAATGAGATACCAGAGTACAACATCTGTCTAAGATCACTCAACTAGAAAATGATGGGCTGATTAACTCTAAAATCAACCCTCTGTCCCTATACCACAATGCCATGTTCCCAGATAAATATAACTGAACTGTAGAACAGTGCTTCCCAACTTAGGCTGCATATTAGAATCTCCTTGAGAAAAGGTCCAGTTGTTTGTATTTTTTAAAGGTCCCCAAATGATTCAGGAGCTTCCCTGTTGGCTCAGATAGTAAAGAATCCACCAGCAATGCAGGAGACTGGGTTCAATCCCTAGGTCGGGAAGATCCCCTGGAGAAGGAAATGGCTACCCACTCCAGTATTCTTGCCTGGAGAATTCCATGGACAGAGGAGCCTGGCGGGCTACAGTGCATGGGGTCAAAAAGAGTGGGACATGGCTGAGTGACTAATACACTTTTCTCATAGAATTGAATACCACTATAGACATGGTCTGTAGAAAATCTGAATTATTGAGTCTACTTTTAATAAATTTCCTCTCTCCCACCTACTGTCAAGATGTCAGCATATTATTAACCACTATCATCAGTGTGTCTACATCTAATGACCACCATACCCTTCCCACTACTACCATTCTACTACCATCACCTGCTATGTCTGAGACAAGAGAGAACCACGCTAATTAAAACAGTATGTACATGTACACAGTGAGTGAGTGAGTGAAGTCGCTCAGTTGTGTCCGACTCTTTGCGACCCCATGGACTGTAGCCTAACCAGTTCCTCCGTCCATGGGATTTTCCAGGCAAGAATACTGGAGTGGGTTGCCATTTCCTTCTCCAGGAGATCTTCCTGACCCAGGGATTGAACCCAGGTCTCCTGCATTGTAGGAGAGCAGGAGGGCCACCGTCTGAGCTACCAGGGAAGATCACTATATGTACACAGTAGTATATTTTAAATGGATAACCAAAAAGGACCCACTGTATAGGACAGAAAACTCTGCTCCATAATATGTAACAACCTAAATGGAAAAATAATTTGAAAAGAATGGATACATGTATATGTATAACTGAATCACTTTACTGTACACCTGAAACTAACACAACATTGTTAATCAACTACACTCTAAAAATAAAAAGTTAAAAAAACAAAAATATAGTTTGTAAAACAAAAGCAAAGAGGCTCTATTTGAGTCTAACATCACTACAGTACACAAGCTCCTAATACATGAACTTAGTGACGTCAGATATGGTTACTCATAAGCCTCTTCTGGTTAATTTCTGCTTTTTAATTTTATTCCTGATTCTTGACTATGTACAGTCCCTGATTCTTTGTTCCTGATTCTACACAGTTAAACTATTATCTCATTGGGAAACAATTATTCCTTCACATATGCCTTCCTACCTAGATTACAAATTCCTTGAGTTCAGGGGCCACGTTTTATTCACCTTTGTACTCTAGCGTCTAGCTCAGTGTCTCACATGCTGCAAGCTCTCAACAGATGTTTGTTTCCTAAATGCCTCATATAGGCAGCCATGAGTGAAGTTTAAGGACACGTGGTAATTTGTGGCCATATGCAAACAACCCTTCAGTAAAGAACAAGGAGCTCTAAGGCTATACGGCTGCTGGCTGCTTAGCCAGAGCATTACAGGGTGTAAAGATTTTGTCAGGGGTGTGAGGATTTTGTTGTCACTATACAGGCACAGTCTGAGTGTTCCTTAGCTCTGGGGCTGACTTGTTTCAGTTAATTCAGCGTAAGTATTTATTGAATCTGGCCACCTGAGTTTAGTAGTGGATGAGACTATCAGATCACTCTACCTCCAATGAGTCCCTCAGATGCATTTTCTTCTCTCCATCATCACTGCTGCCACCCACGTCTAGGCCATCATCGTCTCTCTACTGGAGTATTCCAATTTATTCTCCATAATGCCACCAAAGTGACCTTTTCTTAAAAAGCAGTTCTGATCACATCACTCTTCAAAGTTTTTCAAAGCCTTCCCTCTTCCCTTAAGATAATGTCTAAACCCCCTAAAATGGCTTAACAGGCCCAGTCTGATCTGCCCCTCTAGCTGTACAGATCACCACTCACTGCCTAGTAGTCCTTACTCTAGCCATATTATCCTACAAATAAATCCATAATTAGACCATGCTATGTTCCAATGAGAAACTCTGCTCAAGTATGTCGAGAAAATCTCAATAAGCATTTAAAACACTCAAATTATGGATTGAGTTTTCTAAAGTGAACAGGTTTCTCAAGACCAATTGTTAATAACTCTTCACTGATCTAAAGAAGTGTTTCCTCTTTGGCAAGGAAGAAAGAAAAATACAAAACAATACTGTTACTGGAGGAGGAAAGTTGAAAACAAACTTCTTGAAAAAAAGCACCAAGGTCTCCATGCCGTGGTTACTATCCCTCAGCACATAGTGGCCAGTCAATAAATGTTTGTTGAATGTTTTAATGAATGAATGACCAAAGTGAATAGGAAATGAGAAATTCTGGGGACAGAACAACCCAGAAATATTAAGGGGAGGATGCATGTGTCCCAATTCTGACCAAAAAAAGACTCAAGGAAAAAGTTGCTGGAGGTTTCCAGGAAGGGTCTTCATTCTTTTAAGAGGGCATGGAAGACCTGTTTCTCTCCTACAGGACACGAGTGAGAATGGAGGTAGCCCTGGCTGCTATGATACAACCACTTAGTATGCGGACAAAATGGGCAACTGAGACAGAGACTCCCATCCTGAGAGCCAATGTTGAACTTGTGGTCCTTCTACCCCTGAACTTCTCATTCTGGGAGCCAATAAACATTCTTATTATTTAAGTCAGTCTGACTATTACTTGTAGCCCAAAGCCTCCTAACTGATACTTTCTGGGAAGCAGTAAGGAGAAAATCATGTTGCAGATGATGAACACAACATATTACCATTTCATTCTGTAACCTAACCAGAAGCTAATCTATATTTTTTAGCTATTTTTTAGCTAAGCTAAAAAATAGCAAAATTGGGATTTTCCTGATAGTCCAGTGGCTTAGATCCTGCACCCCAATACAGGGGAGCAGGGTTCGATCCCTGGTCACGGAACTGAATCCCACATGCTGCAACTAAGACCCAGTGTAGCTGAATAGAATAAAATAAATAAAAAAAATAAAAAATAGCAAAATAACTGTTTTAAAGGAATACAGATCTTCTATGCACTGGTAGGCTATATCAAATAAAAGCTATATTAAATAATTCCGAATGTATTTTCTGTGAAAAAAGGTATTCAGCTGTCATGGAACTAACAATAGGTTAGACTCACAGAAGAAAATACTAATGAATTGGAAGGCACAGCAGTATAAAATATCCAGAAAAACAGAGACAGAAAAAAAGACTAGGGAAAAAAACAGTGAGCAGAACATAAGTGGGCTGTGAGAAAATTTCATATGACTCAACATATGTCACTGGAGACACCAAAGGAAAAGTGGGAGAGTATAGAAAAATATTTGAAGAAATAATATTAACATTTTCCCAAATTTGACTAAAACTTATAAATCCATAATCCCAAGAATAAACAAATCACAAACATAAGAATCATGAAGAAAACTACACCAAAGCCCATTACAATCAAATTGTTTAAAACCAGTGATAAAGAGAAAACCTTAAAAGCAGCCAGAGGAAGACACATTATGTACAGAGAGAACAAAGAGAAAAATGACAACAGAGCTCTCCGAAGACAAGCCAGAAGACAGTGACGTACCATCATCTGTAAAGTAAAGAAAGAAAAAAAAAAGATCAACCTAGAGTTCTGTACTCAGTGGACATTTCTTTTAAATGGAAAGCAAAATAAAGACTTTTCCAGTCATATAAAAGTTGAAAGAATTCACCAACCACAGATTCATACTACTATAAATGTTAAAGGAAGACTATCAGGCAAAAGGAAAATGATACCAAATGGAAATACGAAATCTATACAAAGGCATGAAGAGACCCAGAAATGGTAAATATACAAGCCCTTTTTTCTTATTTTTAAAAACCTCTTTAAAAAATAATGGAATGCTTAAGGCAAAAATAATAATGTATGGTAGAGCTTATAACATATGTAGAAGAAGTAAGAAGTATGACAACAAGAGCACCAAGGTCAAGGAGAAGAGAAGAATGAAAGTGCACTGTTGTTAAGTTTTTACACTGTGTGAAGAGGTATATTACTTGAAGTAGTAAGTTAAAAATGTATACTCTAAGCCTTAAACCATAAAGCAACTACTGAAAAAATAAAAAACAGAATTATATCTAACAAAACAACAAAGGAGATAAAATGGAATCATAAAAAAATGTATTCAAGAAAAGGGGGGCTAAAGAGGAAAGACAAACAAAGAACAGATGTGCCAAGCAGAAAACAAATAGCAAGATAGATCAAACCCTGAAGATAACTGATTAATGGAAAAACCTGAACAGCCCACATAAAAGGCACACATTGTCAGACTGGGTAAAAAGACTCAACTGAACTCTGTCTACCAGAAGCACACTTGAAACACAAAGAAACTAAAAGGCTAAAACTAAAAGAATGAAAAAACATCTATCATGCTAACACTAATCACAAGAAAGCTGAAACTGCCATAGAAATACCAGGCTAGTAGATTTCAGAGCAAAGAATATAATCAAAGATAAAAAGTCATTTAATAACCATAAAAGGGTCAATTCATCAAGAGTAGGTAACAATTGTAAACATTTATGCACCCAGTTAAGTCAGCCCACCAAAACACGGAAAGAGAAACATGCCTTTCATGGTTAAAAGGTAGCATTAGCATTTCTCAATCAGAACTGAACACTGCCAAAATAGGGATTAAGATCTTTTTAATGTAGTAAGTGGCATGCAGTTTTAACTAAAAGTGCAGTATTTCCCAGTATTCCCCAAAAGAGTCAAAGGTGGTTGTTGTTCAGTCGCCAAATTGTGTCCAACTCTTTGTGACCCCATGGACTGCAGCACCCCAGGTTTCTCTGTCTTTCACTGTCTCCTGGAGTTCACTCAAATTCGCGTTCATTGAGTCAGTAATGCTATCTAACCATCTCATCCTAAGGTAGCAGTATGTTAAACAGCTTATCAAAATATTTATGACTTCACTGCCAAAGCTGGTCAAAGCAATGTAAAGCTGACTCACCTTTCATATTGCCTATCTCGTGGTGATGAAGCACCCCAATGTCGAAAGTCCATGATTAACATAAGTAAAAGGAGACAGGATATGAAGAAGAGTCCTAGGAATGCCACCCGCTGCCGGGAAAATGGGCTCACTGTGGGCACAGTGAAGTACCAGGAGGCTGGGCAGAGGAAGGAAAAACTGATCCTGAAATAAGACAAACATTAGTAAGAAAAGTCTCTACAATTGAGTGCTAAAAATGGTTTTAAAGCTAGGTTAAAGCCCTTCCTAATAAAGACAAAAAAATGTATGCCACCAGAAGTCTAAATGTTCATTTAGTCTCAAAGTTTAGAAAAGGACCTATATGGTTCATGGAGCTTTTACTATATAAACTAAAAAAGCCTTCTCTGCTCTCTTTCCAGAGCCTGCACTTTGGGGTGAAATTCAAAGAACTAACTTCATGTTAATGAAAAGATCACCAGTCTCCCTGTGCAAACTCATATAACATTGAAGAATCAGAGCACTTGCAACAGTCGCACCAAGAATACTGTCAAAAAAATACAGAAGAGACAAAATTTATTAACTGATTTTTAAAACTATTTTAATGGGTAACATATACACACAGTAAAAAAAAAAAAAAAATCAGTTTAAAGGATATATAGTGGAGAGTGAGTCTTATGCCTTAACCCCTCATTTCCCTCTCAGAGGCAACCACTATTACCCACCCAGGGATATTCTGTGTGTGTGTGTGTGTGTGTGTGTGTGTGTGTCGCTCAATGTTTGTGTGTATGTGTGTCTCTCGCTCAGTCGTGTCTGACTCTTTGCAATCTCACTGTTCCCCAGGGACATTCTATGTATATGTGTGTCACTCACTCAGTCGTGTCTGACTCTTTGCAATATCATGGACTTTATGCATACACAAGAATAAATACATACCATCAAGGTAATATATCTGTGTATGTGTGTTTGTGTGTATCTCCACTCCTTTGGTTTTACACCAGTAGGTATACTGTCCTGCATCTTTCTCCATTTATTCTATTTGACAACTGTCTCATTTGCTACAAGTTGACCCACATATCCACATAAATCTTTTCTGAAACCTTCAGAGTATTATAATGTATGAATAAGTGTATTCAACTGTGAAGTTCACTTTTCATACTAGTTCAAAAGCACCTCAGTCTGTTTTCAAAGTTCATTACAAAACAAAAAAAATTTTTTTGTTTGTGTTTTTGTTTCACCTCCTCAAGGGGCACCTAGCCTCACTCAAGTGGAAATCTGAAAGAACATTACAACCTAGTAGCACTTATTAGAACAGAGCAAGCACTCACTCAATCACGCCGGGACACTGCTGAAAAGTACTGCTGTATCCGCCTTCAAAAGAATGCAACTCTGATCTTCTTTGCATCCATCTGACCAGGCTGCAAAGTCCACATGCAGCCCTAAAGCAAACCTCACTTGTAACAACCTCCCAAGGCCTCTCAACCTGCCTGCCAGCCCCCAGCTGAGCTTCCAGCAGAGGATAAAGTGTGCAATCTTACCTAGCCATGGGTTCCCGTCAGTGGTCTCAATGCCTGTCACCTCCTTTTCCTTTTGCCTTGGAAAGGTAGTCTCCTCGTCCTCGGCATCTCCTAAGTCTACAGCCTGGAAAGAGTTGGTTGGGTTTCAGGTTCATCTCCAGCAGTGCCCACGAGACTATACCCCCACTCCCCCTCACGAGAAGCCATGGCGCCCACCCACTCCCCAGGGCTCCCACTCCAGATGCGTTTGTTCTCGTTCCTGGGGCTCAATGGACCCTACCCCGGTTCCCTGGGAGCCGGGTGTTCTAGAGGGCCGGCAACGTCCTCGAGGAACCCGCCGTCCCCAGGTGGCCGGGATGGGAGTTCCTCTTTCCCTCGCCTCCCCTTCCGGCCCCACAGCCTTCCCATGCTCACACTCACCGGTCGAACGGCCAGCCGGCTCCCTCAGCACCGTTCTTCTAGGTCCAGTAGTGCTCCCAGCAGCTTCTAAACAAGCCGGAAGGAGGCCCGGGCAGCCGGCGGCGCCACGTCCCCAAGGAAACCGCAGAGAGCCAATGACTGACAGGGGACCCGAGGAGAGGGATCCGCCCTCCTCCAGCCTGAGCGACGGGCAAACCAGCTCTGTCGGCCGCACGTCGGTCCGCCAGGGTGGCCAATCCCATAGAGCGCTCGGCCTTACTGCCCGCCCCGGGATTTCCGGCGCGTCCAATCCGGAAGGGTGTCGTATGTGGCTCCGCCTGGATGGGCCGGCGGGGGCTCACAGGGGGAGAGGTAGCAAACTGCGCCCAGGTACCCAGCGGCTGCAGCCCTGTCGGTGGCGCGAGTTCTCCACTGGCCTCTTTCTCTGAGGCTGTTTTCGGGACAGAGCCGCTGGCCTTTTGGGGGAGTGGGGGTGGGTGAGAGATTAGGAGCTGGGGGTTCGCGACAAAGGTGCATTCCTTGCCTACAGCCAATCGGAGGTTTTGTGTCCACAAACCCTGCCCTCCAGAACGGCAGTTCTCCCTACAGTCTCTCAAACATGCCCCGGATTCCCTGTCTTGTCCCGTGAGAAAAAAAACATAAACTGGGGACAATGACGACTACACCGAAGCACTTATATCCATTCATCCAACATTCAGTGAATGTCTACTGTGAGCCAGACATTACGAGCGGCGGTGTCCCTGCCGTCCCGGACCTTACGGTGATACACACAAGGATGTTTCTTGAATGTTGCTTTTCTGCTTGGTTTATCAGGGGTTCCTCTCATTTCCAGGAGGGAACCGCTAGGACAGGATGAAGTCCAAGTCCTTACAAACGTGGCACACACATGGCCGTCCACGACTTGCCCATGCAGCCTCTTCCACTGCTCAGCTCCCTTTTTATGCTCCAGTCGCACACCTCTGGTTTCCGCCTCCTCTACCTCTCGCCTCCACCTGCCTTGGTCCTCTTTGCCAGATGAACTCAGCCTCGTCCCTTACCTTCGATTTCAGGGTCACTTTCCCTAAAAGCCTTACTTGATCTGCTGCTGCTGCTGCTAAGTCACTTCAGTCGTGTCCGACTCTGTGTGACCCCATAGACGGCAACCACCAGGCTCCCCCGTCCCTGGGATTCTCCAGGCAAGAACACTGGAGTGGGTTGCCATTTCCCTCTCCAATGCATGAAAGTGAGAAGTGAAAGTGAAGTCGCTCAGTCGTGTACTTGATCTACACCTCCTTTATAGATGCCTACTGTTTCACTTACCACGTTGAGTTAGTTATATTTATGTATGTATCTATCCCAATAGACAGGATATCCTTGAGGGCAAGGACTATCCGCTTCCACAGCAATGCTGGACACTCCCTGGCACACAAAATAGATTCATATATGACAATAAGTGAATGAATGACTGTGGGAATAAATGAAGACCACCCAAATGAGAACAAAGAGGCTATTCTATACCTAATGAAACAAGGCAGTCATTCACTATCACTTGGCATCTGGCAGAGAACCAAAGACTGTCAGGGGAGTGGGAAAGTTTAAGGTAGAAAAACAAAACGGGAAGATTTCATGTATGCACTGATTTGAGAGTACTGGCATGGGGAAGCTGGAGGCAGGCTACTAGAAGTATGGCATCTTAATGATTGTTTTGGTAGAGCATACTTGACTTTCTCCAGTTGGTCCTGAGTTGGAAAAGCAGGGCAAAAATTGGGGAAGCTGACAGTCACTGACCAGTCATAAGAATTCTTGGCTGATTGCTGCAGATTGATTGCTGAGCTGATTGCTGATTGTGGGTCAGAGTTTTAATTGTCATATGTGGTCTGACCATATTGAGTTTGTATATTCAGTCTCTCGTGACTGTTTCTTTTTTCCTCCATTACCCTCCCAACCTGGTTGAGTTTCCTAGCTTGCTTCAATTCTCACCTTTCTTCTTTGTCCCTCAATCCTTACTCTGCTTCAAGTGTTATATTTTATCCAGGCCCCCAGAAACTACATTGAGTAGAATAGTTGTGTAAAGTTAGGATTAATCACAAAAATATACAAATGTCAAGTGGTTTTTTTTTGTTCTAGAGCCCAGTTTGGTGCCTAGAAAAAGATAGATGTGGGAAAAATTCAACAAATGTTTTGGCTTTCTTTTTTTTTTTTAATTCTTGAAGTTGCCTACTAACTATGCAGTTATAAATCTAATCTATGTATATTTTAAATTCCAGCATTCCACTAAATGAGTGTTTTTGAGCAGAAATAAAATGCCTATTTATGTTTTAAATTGTACTTAATGTATATGGTTGATGAACTATTAGAACTTGATGGTGCATTCAAACATCTTCTAAATTTACATTTCATAACTATTGTTACAAAACAGAAAAGAGGACTTCCCTGGTGGTCCAGTGGTTAAGAATCTGCCTACCAGTGCAGGGGACAGGGCTTTGATCCCTGGTCTGGGAAGTTTCCATACGCCGCAAGACAACGGAGCCTGCGTGCCACAGTTACTGAGCCCTCGGGCTCTAGAGCCCGTGCTCTGCAACAACAGAAGCCATCTCAGTGAGAAGCCTGCTTACCATAACTAGAGATTAACCCCTGCTCACCACAACTAGAAAAAGGCTATGCACAGCAACGAAGACCCAGTGCACCCCAAAATAAATAAATACAATTTAAAAAACAGAAAAGAAACCTACCTTTTAATCCCAATACTGCCTTCAAGCATTTGTAAAGCATGATTCTTTACAAAAGCCTGCAGTGCTTATTTGATTAACAGCTTACAGGGCTGAGTTCTGAGGTTTCCAGTCAGGAGGCCAAAAAAAATGGGTTGAGATCATTTCTCCATCTCATTTGCTGTAATTCAACATGTTGAAACAAATTACAGAAATATGCATTTCAAAACAGGTTTTTAACTGCTTTTTAAAGGCTTGTCTACAGTTAAATTTGCAATTTTCTCAAGATGTTCTTGACTCTACCCAGCCCTGAGCAAAATCAGTCAAACCAGCCCCACACTATGTGTTAGTTGTATGCTTAGCTTAATTTCTCATCAATTGTCCTTCATTCCACACTTCATCCTGCCCTAACCTCCAATGGAGTTTAAGGTGGTCTTCGCTCTCCCCTCCAAGTTTACTCATCTCTCCTGATGTGTCTTGTAGGTACTTTATTGTCCAAGACCAAATTCACTGTTGCTCCACTCATTACCTTATCCGCCCAAACTTCCTCCATGCGTATTCCCAACTTTGATGAAATACCCTGTGATTCACCCAAGCAGAAATCTGCAAGTCATTCTTGAATCTATTCCTTCTACTTCCTTTTCCCATTCCATCCGGTTAGTCACTGCTGCTGCTGCTGCTGCTGCTAAGTCGCTTCAGTCATGTCCGACTCTGTGCGGCCCCATAGACGGCAGCCCACCAGGCTCCCCCGTCCCTGGGATTCTCCAGGCAAGAACACTGGAGTGGGTTGCCATTTCCTTCTCTGGGTTAGTCACTGGGTGTTCCTAATTCAAAGACCTAAAATTCTCTCTAATATCATCTGCTGAAATCTTCCAACTGGTCACCCTACCTCCAAAGACCCATTCCCCTCTTGTGTACCCTTCTATTCTGGCATAATGAAATATAATCATGCTATTTCCTGTTTTAAAATCCTTCTGTGGTTTCCCGTCCAAATTCCTTGGCATAGTATGGCAGATTCTGCTGACTCCCTACCCAAAACACCAATGACCTCTCTTCCACCTTGTTAACAGAATCCCAATTTTATTGTAGAAACCACACTGCTATGCTTGGCTATGTGTTTCAAGAGTGCTAGCTCCCACCTCAGCCCTAGAGAGTAAACTGTGACTGGTCTGTATCAATCATAGTGGCCTATTCCTTTACCAAGTATTGAGCCTGGGCATATGGTGCAGTTCTAGCTAAAGGGAAGTCAGCTGTTGGGAGGAATGGGAGGAGGAGGAAAGACATTTTGGGGAAAGATTTCCTCCATCTTAAAAGAAATTAAAAGTTTACATAATGAGAGAGAGAGAAGAAAAGGACCCTTTTCTACCTCCAGAAGTAATCTTAAGGATACCTGGAGCCGCTGTAGTCATCATAAAATGACTACAACCATTGGGGTAGGGGGCAATCCTGGGAATAACAGAATAGAAATATAGAAAAAACATGAGAGAAGCCCTATTTACGGACTTATTATTTAAGGTACTAAATTCATTATTGTTCTTATTTTAAATCAGTTGAATCAGGGGATTCTGTCAGCTGTGGTCTCCTGACTGATGTGTGCTTAAGTCGTGTCCGATTCTTTGTGACCCCATGAACTGTAGGCTGCCAGGCTCCTCTTGTCTTGGCTTAAAATGCCTTATATGATCTAACCGCCAATATCATCCAAGCTACTCAATAGGTATTCTCACATATAACCCTGACATATTTACAGTTCTCAGAATTATGCCTTTTCTTACCTCTGAGCCTTTGCACTTGTTATTACTTCTGTGTAAATGACTTTCTTTCACTTCTCTACCAAATGAACTTCCTCAAAGCTCAGCTCAAGTGTCACCTTCTCTCTGTGAGCTCCCCCAGTCAGCTCATGCACTTCTTGTCTGCTCATGTAGCACTATGCTCATGCATACTTCTATTAGGGCAAGAATAATTGTTTTAAAAGCTGGCAGCTGTTTGAGTGGGCCTGGTATCAGCTGGCCTGGTAGGAAGCCAGAATATTTAGGTTTTGGATGATAATGGGTATGTTTGGTCAGGGAAAGTGGGATCCCCTGGGCTACTCTAGATGGGAGAGGTTTAGACCAAGAAGACTTCAATTATTCTCTAAATAAAACACAGAAATTTTGAGAATTCCCTCTAGAGACTGGGTTTGGGGAGCTCTGGTAAAGAAAAAAAAATGAAATAAAAGAAAGATGAGGGACCTGTGCAAGGTGGTGGCAGACAAGACAGGAGAGAGCAGCCCAAGAGAGTCCCTATATTGTCTGTCTATGCTGCTGCTGCTGCTGCTGCTAAGTCACTTCAGTCGTGTCCAACTCTGTGCAACCCCATAGACGGCAGCCCATCAGGTTCCCCTGTCCCTGGGATTCTCCAGGCAAGAACACTGGAGTGGGTTGCCATTTCCCTTCTCCAATGCATGAAAGTGAAAAGTGAAAGTGAAGTCGCTCAGTCGTGTCTGACTCTTTGAAACCCCATGGACTGCAGCCCACCAGGCTCCTCTGTCCATGGGATTTTCCAGGCAAGAGTACTGGAGTGGGGTGCCATCACCTTCTCCGATTGTCTGTCTATGGTTGTATAATAAATTATCTCTCCCAGTTTCTGTGAATCAGGGATTTACAAGCAGTTTGGCTCAGGGTCTCAGAGGCTGCAATCAAGATGTCATCTGGGGTTCTAGTCATCTGACATCTTAACTGGTACTGACATATATGCCACTAAAATGGCATACTTACGTGGCTGGCAAGTTGATGCTGTCTGTTGGTGGGAGGCCTCTGTGCCTTCTCACATGGACTCTTTCCTGGGATCCTTGGGTGTCTTCATGATGTGGCAGCTGGCTTCTCCCAGAGTGATCTGAGAGAGAAGGATAATGTGAGTGCCAGGTAGAAGCTTTTTCTTTTTATGACTTAGCCTCAGAAATCACATATCTTCACTTATGCCACATGTTATTTGTTAAAAGCCAGTCACTAACTCTCAGTCCACATTCACAGGTGGGGCAGTTAGGCTTCACTTTTTGAAGGGAGAAGTATCAAACAATTTGCAGACATATCTTAAAATCACTAGTCTTCAAGACAAGGTGGTCAGGGAAATTTCAAATAATAGCACTGACATCTAGAACTCATCTTTGAGTTCTGTGATACATTATAATCCTCTCCACAACCCTGAACCTTCAGTAAAAGTCTAATAACACTATAGCCATGTGTTGGAGTACCTTGAAAAATGATGGCCTAGCAGTGCAAAATAAGGACAGCAACTGTAGGAAGTGAATTAACAAGTAGGATGATTGAAAATTTAACAAACACAGGAAATCAGTGCCACAAGTCATTCACAGAAATGAAAGGCTCTTCAGAAATATCAGCTGGGGAGGTGGGATGCAGTTGAAAATGCCCACAGTACTTGGGGTGAAGGCATGGGGAGAAGGATAGTAATCTCCTTCTCTTGGTTCCCGTTCTGATTTTTTTAAGTGTGGCCACCTTCAATAGGCCATGTGAATTTGAGGATTCTGACTCCATCCTGGCTCTAGGAGTGGGACATGCAAGCCAGGCCTAAGGTAATGGGCAAAGTCCCATCCTTTGGCCACAGCTGTTGTTTTCAGGAGTGGTCACACAGCCTAATTCCAGGCAAAGAGACATATTTGCTGGAGCAAATAAAAAGTTTATTTGCTTTTCTTAGGGAGTGTTTGAGGGAGCCCCCCTCCAAATTCTTGATGACATGGTTAAGTTACTGAGTCCAGTGAAACCTGAATTCCATTCTATCTCTGGATAGCCAATTATTTGAGCTAAAAAAATATCCTTAATTGTTTAAATCAGTATGAAAGGGGTTACTCTTCTTTCAATGTGTTGTATGTTTGACAATTTTCACAATTAAAATGTAGGGAAAAATTACATTAAATACCATTTTCTCAGCTACCAATCTGGGAAAGATTAATGTTTGATGATATACTATGTTAGTAAAGGTGTAAAAACCACTCCATTCTTCCATACACTCAGGCCCCAAATTTTGGAGTTATCCTTAATCCTTTTCTTACTTTCATACCCACCCCCCCCCCAGTCCATAAGAAAAGCCCGTTGGTGCTACCTTAAGAATGTATTCAGAAGCAGCCATTTCTCACTAACCTCATTGTTACCACCCTGGTCTAAACCACTAAGGCAACGAGGAAATGCACATTGCATAAGGCAAACATGGACCAGGTGACAAGGTCAGGGATGTACCTTTGGGGAAAAGAGTGAAAAGGGAAAACAGAACCTGGAAAACAGCTGGGAAAATGACACATAATTCAGGGCTTTAAGGTTCACGGGTTGAGGCCCACATCTGCTGTTTTCCGCTAATGATGATATTTATATTGTTGATAATGTTTGTTGCCGTCATAACTGTGGCTAGTTGCTTGCTTTGAAAAGATATCCCATATATCTTTATAAAGGATTCAGCACCACAGAGCATTAAAAATATATCACATCTACTTAGATAAATAACCCAAGTGTCATTCCCTGCTGATAGTTTATCTTCTTTGTATGTCAAGGACAACAGACAGTTTACATTATCTGATAATATTCAAGGAAAGTTTTGCAATTTTAGCCATTTTACTTAAGAAATTAAAAATATTTAAATCTAGTCTTTACGATACAAATTTCATATATTAGTTGAGGTCACACATGTCACAGACCTGAAGTCAGCATATTATTGTCAGGCTTATTTGTGAGATATCCCAAATTTGGTGCTCTAGTCTAGAAACAAGTTGATTGTGCAAAGAAGCAAAGGACAGTAACTAGTTGTGGGCATCTTGGTTTCTTGATTGGCAGTTAGGTAACATGATGCCATCGATTTCTGCAGTGGGTAAATGGGCAGTCATAAAGAAAAGGAAGTAATAATAATTATAATAATAATAATCAATATTTGTTGGGTTCTAACTAGTTGATAGTATAGTAAGAATTTAACATTCTTTTTTGATTGAATCCTGAAACAAGTATGTATTATTACTATTACCATTTTACAGATGAGGTAACTGAAGTTTGGATTAAGTCATGGAACTTCAGCTACCCTATGATCCCTCCTTCATCTCTGACATTCATGACCAAGGCAATGTCAGGATGAGTCAGAGAGAAGTCTCTTTGTTTCTTCCTTTTTTAAATGATTGTAATTAATTATTTCGGGATTTATTACCTTGATCTAGAGAGGCAGCACTGTGTGCCTAAGTTTACACTCTGATGTCAGGCAGGTAAGCGTTTGAAAGCTGGTTTCACACAACTTTCCTAGCTGTGTGACCCTGAGGAAGTTATGTTCGTTAAAGCTCATTTTCTTATCCATAAAATAACAATAACAACCCTTCTAGGGTTGCTGCCCTCAGTCTTTCTCCACAGCAGCCAAAATGACCTTTTCAAAATGCAAAATTTGATGTTATCTAATTTAAACTCAAAATGAGATCCTACAGTTCTAAAGATATAAACTGATACCTTTAACATGACTTTCAAAGCCTCTCATGATCTGGCCCCTAATTTACCTCCCAGGCTGCATCTCAGTTTATGCTTCCTCAAATACTGGCCTAAACCTCTCAGTTACATGACTTCTGCAATACAACAGTCTTTTTGTCCAGAAAGTTCTGCCTCCCTTACCTCTTCTACTGCTCCCCATCTGATTCGGCTTAACTAACTCTTATTTTTAAGATCTCATTTTATTTTTTTTATTTTTTATTTTTTTTAAGATCTCATTTTAAATGCCACTTTCCCTGTGTAACATAACTCTATTCGAGTCCCTCTAACATAGACTTTCAGGGCATCATATGTTTTCCCTTCACAGCATACAACCCAGTTGTAATTTTACATTTGTGAGCCTCTGGTTAATGCCTGTGTTCTTCACTAGACCCTAAGCTCCACCAGAAAAGAGACCATGTCTAGGGTTATTCATCTTTGTTCCCTAAACACCTGTTCAGGGCCTGGCATGTACCATTTGAAAGAATACGTGAACTGGCTAGCACTATTAAGCTTTACTGACCCTGCTGAGACTATAACGTTAGTCTACAGAACAAGCATCATCTGGATGTTTAGAACTAGTAGGGTGATATGCTTAGTCGCTTCAGTCATGTGTGACTCTTTGCACCCTGGTGATAACAAAGGACTATTTCTCAGTGTGAATAACCTGCAGGGAAAATGCAGATGTCCACGCTTCATTCCCAGAGATGTGAGTTGATAGGTCCAGGATAGGGTCTAGAAATTTGCATGTCTGATAAGTCCTCAGGGTGACCACTGGTAAGAGAGGAAGGAAAGGAATGGAAAGGGAGGAAGAACTCACTATCTTTTAGTAAACTCCTACAAAGTAATGGCAGGGCTCCTTTTCCAGCCCTGATTTCTGTACTCTCTTTTGAACTTGTTGCTTACAAGGCATCTTCCCAGAATTAAGGCCATGATTAGGGAAAGAATGAGCTTTGCTAGCACCCTGTTGTGTGGTGTCTCAGGCTACACCTGCAGGACACCTAGTAAGGCTGAGGGGTAAAGGAACTGGAACTTACTGGATGCGTCATTGCTAACACCTAAGGGGAGAAATAGCAGCTGAGGCCCAAGATCTGTGAGTGTCTCATTCATTATTATTTTAAATAAATTCTGCCAAATTCTTACACTGTTTCAGGTACTAAGCTATTCTGAAAATATTATGTTACAGCAGAAAAAAGAAAGATACTCCTCCTGATGGGGCTTCCCATCTACTGATAAATAACTACATAAAAAGTAAAAGTTTATTGGCCTGTACCTCTTAATAATAGATGAATGGGGGTTTAAAAATATTTTAAACTACATCCTGGATCACTAGATGGCTATTATTTTTTTGGTAAAGTGAGATAGAGGTCATCACCAATTCTATTCCTATATTTTGTTATTATAGGTAGTACCAAAGAACATTTTTATACAAATAAATAAGTGGGATTTTGCCAAATACTTGTCACATTTTTCCATATCCTTAAAATTTGTTAAAGGATTAGAAACCATCTCATTTGAAAAAGGATGTGTTACTCATTTGAGTAATCACTTTTTCAATTTCTGGAAATAAACTCAAAAAGTTTTATCAAGTGACTACTAACTGTTTCTCTTTTACTTCGAGGCATTTTGGTGTTGGAGCTGAAAACCCCTCAAAAATGTGTTTCATGATTTTTCTTGTTGTGAATAAAGACCTACTTCTATTATTTAGGTCATGTTAAAGGGCTATAAGAAGACATTTCAGATAGGCAGAAGTAGGTATAATAAAAATATTATATACAGGTTTGTTATTTCAAGATTTAAACAAGTTTAAAATTATACATTTGACAGAATTAAAAGAACATGTCACCGTCTGAGATGGAGATATTACTTGTAATTAAATGAAATGGTTTCCAAAAGTTCAGGGTATTATATCTTAGATTATATTATTTGGAGAACACTTTTGTTTTACCAAGTACATAAGTAGATGCTTTTAAGAATGCAGTTTTATCTACTTTGTGAAAATAAACAGCAAAAAGTAGAGAAGGTATTATATGACTAGTAGGTACGGTTTACAAAATGGTGTAAAAATAATTGTTTAGGGGAATTATTTACACAATTTACAACATGTTTCTGTCAAAATAACAAGGATATGATAGAAATGCATAAATGAAGGCAAAAAATGAGTGGCAGTGAGAAGGTTTGTGCCCAAATAATAATATGGATTTACTGTATCAAATAAAATTTTTTCTAGTGTCTATTTCATGTTCAGTACAAAATGAACTAAAACTTCCTACTGGATAAGAACCAGTGAAGCTAAAGTAATCTGGGGGGGCTTTGCCTGATATTAGGCATGATATTAGGTTTTTTTCTTAGACTGATAAAAATAAGTGATTTTGTTTTGCTTTTTTTTTCTTTTATAAATAAGATCATTTAGGAGAAAATATTTTAAAAAAATGTTGTGATAGTAACTACCACCATCTGAAAAAAAAAAATGTGCAAAGAGAGACAGTTTATTGCTTAAAGGATGATGTAACTAAAGTTCCAAAAGAAGATACTCTTTCAGTTGTTGGCTACATGGAGGTTTTTATGCACCAGGGCAATGAATTCTAACGAGATGAAGGATGGTGGGCAAAGGCACTCTTGTCTTTCATATGGTGGAAGGCCAGGCTCTGCTTTCTCAGGAAGATTAATTTTAGGAGAGATACGGAAGATGAGGAACAACAAATCGATTCCCTTATACTATTCCCCACATACCCATTGGAAAGTCTTCCTGTACACATTCCCCAGTTGGAAACTGATAAAATATATAACTGTATCTTCTCATCCTTTCAGTCCTTACTGATTGCCCCCTCTCTGAATTCCTATAGCTCTTATGGTCTATTCTTGATAATTTAGGAATCAATTTCCCTTTCAGTAACTGTAAAGAAATCAGTCTTGTTTTCCACTCTGGCTGCCAGAATCAATCCCATTCTATATTATACTCATACTTCATGTCTGGTCATGAACAACAGAAGTTCAAGGAAAGAGAGTAATGTAAGTAGTAGTAGGACCTGTTTTAGACCTTCAAGACGAGATTTTTATCAGAACAAAGAGCAAAATGCATTCTAGGGAAGAACATGTGTTGACTTAGGATATAAATCAGTTGTAATGAAGACTCAGGCTAACAGCAACTTCATGAACAAGCTCTCTCCTGTAACAGAGCGTGTCGTCCAGAGCGTTACTGTAATCCATAAGGCAGCAGGTTTTCTCTACCTCTTGCTCTGCCACCTGCTAAGGTAGGCCTTGTCCTCATGACCAAAACTGGTTGACATCTTCTGGGTCTGTATTCTGTGACTGGAAGGGAGAAAATGAGGAAAATATTCAAAGGGGACATACTCTTTCCTTTTAAAGGCAGAACCCAGATGTTTCAAATCAATTACACTCACATCCCACTCGCCAGAAATTAGTCACACATACAAAGCTAGCTGCAAGAGAAATTGGGGAAAAGCTGCTGAGAAGCCACGTGCCCAAGCTAAAACTTGAAATATTTATTACTAAAGAAAACAAGTGGTCTCACAGATTAACACAGAAAATGACAGGAGGTAGAAGAGAGCATAGGGAAAACAACTGTCCTAAGAATATAAGATTCTACAGTGCTCGACTGAAGAGTTGCAGGTGTGGGAAGTTACTGAGGGTTTATAAAGAATATCACCAAGAAAGTTGTCTGTTTGCTAATTTGTTTTCTAGGAGAGTTTAGTGCGGTGAGATGTAGGCTACAGTATGTAGAGATGTGATGAGAGGGTATATCAGACAGTTAGGATAGATAAGGTCCTTGTTATTTGAAGTGTGGCCCAGGATCTCAAACAGCATCAGAATCACCTGGAAGCTTGTCAGAAATGCAGAATCTTAGGTCCCACCCAGACCTACAGAATTATAATGTGGCATTTCTACAAATTCTTGAGTGCATAATATTAAAGTCTGAGAAGCACTGGGCTAGCTTATGCTGTGGTATGTAATAGTCCTAAAATCTATACTTTAAAATCACAGATATTTCTTTCTTGTTCATGCTGAAAGTTCATCTGGAAGGAAGAGGGTGGCAAGTAAGTGACTGCTTCATCATCCTCACCTGGACCCCAGCCTGATGGTGCCTCTACCATCTGAACATCACCAGTCAGGTGGCAAGGGGAGGTAATGTGTGGTTCTTATACTTCTCTCACATTTCCTTTGTCAAGCAAACCCCATAGCAATGCCTGTCTTCAAGGAGGTAGGAAAAACAATTTTACCGCATCTCTAGGAGGAGAGGAATCAAAATACTTGTGAAGCCAGGAGACCCCAGAGGTAGGGAGGTCTTTAAAGGTTATCACAATGTGAATGTAAAGTGATCAGACACTAGGAAAATATAGTATCATTTGGAAGGAAAAGGAGAGTATGAACACCAACAAAGACATTTCAGAATAATTATTCTGAAGCAATCAAGAAGGACTCCCAGCTTTAGAGTCTGACAGGGTAGAAGTGAAAAACTGCAGAGGAATTGGTTGTTGTGGGGAGTGGAAAGGCTGAGTTTGGAATCAGTCAGTCAGTTCAATCGCTCAGTCGTGTCCGATTTTTTGTGACCCCATGGACTGCAGCACGCCAGTCTTCCCTGTCCATCACCAAAGCCTGGGGCCTACTCAAATTCATGTCCATCGAGTCAGTGATGCCATTCAACCATCTCATCCTCTGTCATCCCCTTCTCCTCCCACCTTCAATCTTTCCCAGTATCAGGGTCTTTTCCAAAGAGTCAGTTCTTCGCATCAGGTGGCCAAAGTATTGGAGTTTCAGCTTCAGCATCAGTCCTTCCAATGAATATTCAGGACTGATTTCCTTTAGGATGGACTGGTTGGATCTCCTTGCAGTCCAAGGGACTCTCAAGAGTCTTCTCCAACACCACAGTTCAAAAGCATCAATTCTTTGGATATGCTAAATCAGAAATTAAAGTGGATATTCGTCCTCCACCTATCTTTCCAACCTCATCTTCTATCACTCCCTCCCATCCCCAACCATGCTCCAGCCACACTGACCTTTCTGTTCCTTTGTATACCAACCTTGTTCTCACCTTAGGATTGTTGTACTTATAGTTTCTTCTGGAATGCCCTTCTCTGAGCCCATCATGAGCTCCTGCCTGTCATTCAGAACTTACCATAGTGTTAGTCACTCAGTCATGTCCGACTCTTTGCGACCCTATGGACTGTACCCTGCCAGGCTCTTCTGTCCATGGGATTCTCTAGGCAAGAATACTGGAGTGGGTTGCCATTCCCTTCTCCAGGGAATCTTCCTGACCCAAGGATAGGACCTGGGTCTCCTGCATTGCAGGCAGATTCTTTACCATTGAGCCATCAGGGAATACCATAGTGTTACCTCTTCAGAAAGGCCTTTCCTAGTCATACAAATGTAGCCACCCAGTCACACATTTATCACACCTTGCTACTTTAGTTATCAGCATAGTATCTAGGGCTAACCAATATTTTTAACGACTTATCCCTCCCTCTCCATTAAAAAGTAAGCTCCATGAAGGCATGGACACTATCTTGTATCACCAGTTTCAAATACAGTGCCAGGCAGAGTTGGTACTCAATATATATTTACTGAATGTTCACATGGAAATTTCACTTACAAGATATGCAATAAGGGAACTATAGACAGGACTCCAATGAGGAAAACAGATTTGGGATAGTGAAGTTCTCTAAACTATTAGATGAATAGGAATTATTTAAACCTTTAGGAATGTTCCCCCTTAGTGGGTAGAGAAGTGTAGGAGATTCAGAAGTCTAAAGGGTAGAGCAGTGTCTCCTGAAGCAAGGACAAGGTTTCAGTGAGTGATGGGTCAATGATGGGCAAGTGTTACCTCTTAGTGAAGAAGAATGGGAATAAGAAAAAGACCATTGGATTTGGAAAGGTCATTTGTGACCATAGATTAAAAGAGCAAAAATGTAGGGCTTAAGAAGAGAAAGGACTTGGCAGGTATAGCTCATTAGTAGCGCAGTTTGGCAGTTAAGGGAATTAGTACTCTAGCAGGATTGAGTGGGTTTCTTTTTTATGAAACCCAGGCTTCTTAACTTGAAGTTAATGGACCCCTAGGGGGCCCACAAGTCATTTTTAGGGACTCTGCAAACTCAGAAATTATAGGCAAAATTTTCTGTGTGCACAGGGTCAGAGATGCAGGGATGAGGATTTGTAATTTCATTATTTTTCAAAAGGTCAAGACCCAAAGGGTAAACAGCTATTGCTGAATAGGAAGAAAATAAGTGAGTTTGTCATATAAAAAATAAAAAACTCGGAGGCCCAGAAAAGGGCTAAGCTTTAAAAAGAAAAAGAAAAACCGCTTATCTAAGCAAAAGCTAGAAACAGATTTTTTAAAGTTCACAATTACATCATCATTTCAGTAAACGTGGGAGTAGAGACCTATCTGGAAACGCTGGAGAAACTTGTGCAAACACGATCCAGTGAAGGGTTACTGAAGCCGGGCAGACCGCGTGCGGAAAGCCTGTGTTCATCAACCCAGCCTGAAGCCATAGCAAAGCACCACCTGTGTAACCTCACGGCCCAGGTGATGCTTAAGGCTGGGGACTGCTCACATTGTTCTTTAACCATAAGCGCCCCTTTGAGACTCCAGCCCACCTGTCTGCGAGGGAGAGCCGTCTTAAAACAAAAGGAATAGTCACCGGGAAGGTGGGCTCATCAGTGAGTCAGCTTAGGGACAAGCAATTTGACGCACTTTCCTGCTGTGTTTGGGCAGCAGCTGCCTCCTGCCCAGCCTCCCCACCTGTCATTGTCTCTGAATCATCCTGCCCCACGTCGACAGCTCTCTTCCCGGCCTCAGTTCTCGGCCAGGCTCAGGGTCTAACGTCAGCAGGTCTCCGAACTCATTCACTCAAGAACTGCGGGGTTTATTGGGTGACTCTGGGGCCTGAGGAGCACCGAGCCCTCAGGAGTGTGCCCGCGCATGGCCCACAGGGAACACTCCCGACCTGACAAGAGTTTAACCGGCCGCCGCCTGCATGTCGCAATAGCTTTCCTGACAGGCCGGTGGGCCACGCCAGGGGATGCCAAGCCCAGGCCGGCTCCGCCCCACGCCAGCCCGACATCCCGCGGGAATAGAGCTCTCGCGCCAGGGCCACCATCCCGCATGCGACCTGCGAGTCTAGGGATTCGGGGCAGGCGCTTGAGCGCGGATCTTAACGGCACCAGGCAGCAGTTTGACTTTGAAGGCCGAGTACCGCCTTACCCCTCCCCCTCCCTCTCCCCACCCCCCAAAGCGATGCAGCCTGCAGCGCAACACAGCTCCACCGGCGCCAGTCTGGGGCCCAAATTCCGCCTCGATAGCCCCTGGGCGCTTCGCCCTCTTCCTGTAGCCAATCGGATCCCGACGTGATGCTAGCCAATGGCCGGGGTCAAAGCATCAAGGGTGGTTGAGCCTATCAAAGTTCAGCCTCAAGTTTCTCCCGCCCTCCATAAAAGTCGGAGGGCGGGTTGATCTTACCTGTTAGCCAATCAAGTGGCGAATAAACAAGAAGCTTCCAAGATCAAAGGGGAAGGGGTGGGATCTAAGTGGTAGCAACGCCGCGGGGCGAAGGAATGACAGGCAACTTCACTAATACCACAGACATATTTTTTTACGTAAACTAAGGGGCGGAGCTAACTTGCTGGCTGCACCAATGGCTGACTGAGGGGCGTGTCCTCGGGGCCAAGCGGGAGCCGGAGGCCCCGGGCTCTCTGGGCCGCGCCTGAGGCAGACGCGACGGGGTTGGGGGGCAGCGGCGGCAGTGGCGGCGGTGGCGAGGGTGGGCGCCGCAGCTGGCCCGGGTGGATGGAGTTGGAGGGGCGGGGTGCTGGCGGTGTGGCGGGGGGGCCGGCGGCTGGGCCGGGGCGGAGCCCCGGGGAGTCGGCGCTGCTGGACGGGTGGCTGCAGCGGGGCGTGGGCCGGGGGGCCAGCGGCGGGGAGGCCGGGGCCTGCAGGCCCCCTGTACGACAGGATCCGGACTCCAGCCCGGACTACGAGGCGCTGCCGGCTGGAGCTACTGTCACCACGCACATGGTGGCGGGCGCCGTGGCAGGGATCCTGGAGCACTGCGTGATGTACCCCGTCGACTGCGTCAAGGTGAGACCTGGACCTGCTCCGAACCCGACCTGGGGCTGACCCGACCCCCTGGGTCACGCCTGGAGCCAGGATCCCAGCCGAGAGCCGGAGCCGACAGGGGTTCCTTTCTGGCTCCTACCACCACCACACTATTCGACCGATACTCCATGCAAGCAAGGTCCCAGCCGGGAATTGATCCCAGTCAGGAACCGGGACCCATTTCTAACCGTCAGTGAGATCTGAATCGGGACTCTGGGAAGAAAATCTGTCAGCCAAAACCCTGGATCCCATCTGGGACTTAACAGGAATAGGGTGGGATGGGAAAGGAACAGGTAAGTGCTACTAACTTCATTAAGGTAACGCTTATTGAAGACCCAGAATAGGATCTTAAAAGTTAGGGATGTTCCGATTGCTTTTACAAACTAATCTTGTGTGTTTACAAGTGACAGGGCGGGAACCAGAGTCTGGAATCTCTCAGCTAGATGAAAGATTTACTTATTAAATCTTAATGAGGGAGTGGAAATCATTGTACAGTCAGAATTCAGAGTTCCTGACTGGAAATAATACGGGAAAGACCATGTTCAGGGAAAAGTTTCAGTTTCCCTGTGCAGCAGGCCTGATACCCCACCTATTTCCTGAACATGAAAATGTAGCTGGGATTGGGGTTGTGTGTGTGCAGGACGCACATCAGGATGGACCTCATCTTTAGCCACTTGAAGTTGACAAAAAGGGAAAAGTTGCCTATAAGGGAGGCATGACAGTATTGGAAAATAGATGTTAGTGTGAAGAAAGTAGATGTTAGTGTGAAGAAAATGAAATGGGACCAACATGAGGGCATGATTCCTGGGAAAGTGAAAGTAATTTCATCCACACCAAGCAGGCTGTTGAGTGGGTACAAGACTAGGTGGTGACTAGGTGTTTCTGAAGAAAGCTGGGTAACGAGGGAGAATGCATTGTTCTTTACAGTTCTTATCTTGTGCATTAGCAAAGGAGCCACCACTAAATAAGCTGAGTGAGAAGTAAACTCAAGGGGACTGTTGAAATAAATATACTGACAGAGACTGGTTCTTCCTTTACATGTTAAGAGTAAGAGTCGAAAAATATTCTCACAGCTCTTGGATGTATGTCTTCTTCTCAAACTAGGGAAAAGTTACATGTTCGGGAGGAGAGTATTAACTTGGGAGATGCAAAATCTGTCTCTTCTGCTTCTCCATGTTTCCCGTACCGTTTCATGTTTTCACTAGTAAGGTGGATGAGGAAGTGGAGAATGTGCTTGTTAAGCTTTGTGAATGACACTGAGCTGGTAGGAGTTTTCTCACACACTGCAAGGTAGCTCCTACCAAAGACCATAAAACTGGTAAATGCACTTGACTAAAATGGTTATTAGAATTTTGAATACCCATGTCAATTGTGAGGAACAGAAATAAGTAGTAAAATCCATGAGAGAGGAATAAGAGGATGGCTAATGCTCTGACAATATTGAAATGTCAAACAGATAAGTACAAGTAAAAAAGATTCAGACGTTTATATATATAGGGTCTAGATTGAATGACTGAATTGTTAATGCTGTGTATCCAAAAGTTAACATCTAACTGCAAAGTAACCTCACTATACTTAAACTATGAGTAGAATCTAAGAGTAGATAAGTCTAGGGTGCTATCTTTCAGGATGGGTATCAAATGAAAACCGGATCAAGGAGAGTAATGGCTTGAAAAATACAGTGTAATAATGTGACTGACTTAGAAATATTACCACAGCTATTCAATTTAAGTGTTGTCCCACTACCTTGGGCAGCTACCTCCTTACTCCATATATTTACATAAACACTGTTTTTGTTGTAAACAATCTGTAACTTCCTCTGTTAGAAATGCTTCTAGAAGAGGGGTCCCAGCTTCCAGGCCATGGACTGGTGCTGATCCCGTCGGATCAGCGGCGGCATTAGATTAGAAGTAAAGTACACAATAATGGAATGTGCTCATATCATCCCAAAACACCCTTCCTCTGTGCCGTCCGTGAAAAAAAAAACTGCCTTCCACGAAACTGGTCCCTGGTGCCAAAAAGGCCGGGGACTGCTGCTCTAGAATACTTGGCTGCGTATCCTTACATGGGGCAAGTCTTTGTCCTCTGACAAGATGGAGTTGATGTTTTAGTCATTGAAGCCATTCAGAATCAACTGTGGTAGTTCAAGTGGGAGATCAAAATGGGTAATGCTGATGGGGGTCAAAGATAAGGTAGGACGGGAAAGCAAGGAGACTGATTTCCTCCTGAGCTGATAAACCCACTGAAGGAACATTTGGAAAGAGAAGTTCCAGAAATGTTTTGCATAAATGCAGCAGCATTGCTGAAATAAGTCACTTGCAGCCTTCCAAGGTAACTGTTTTGAAGAACAGTTCTTATTCATTTAGATAAGCGTTGGAATTTTTTTTTTAATTAGTAATACAACATTACAGTCATGCCTCAAAGCACTCCATTAAATAATTATTTCATCTGGAGGAAAAAAAATGCTCAGGAGTTTTCAAAAATACAAAAGCATATTTTAGAAGAATCATTTTCATTTGCCATAGATGCTGGGATTTAAATGACTAGAGGGAAAAACTAGGTGAGACCATTAGGACTCAGGGTCAGTTAATACTGATTATAGCAGTAGATACTGTTGTGCAGACTTGAAAGTAAAATTCAGATCTCTTCCTTCAGAAGGGGCGTCCCAGTTTACTTGTCCTTAGGCAGCCCTTCTTCCTCTTTTACCATAAATAGGTGGCAGAGAGGAAGAGCAGCCCAAAGTACCCTAAGACTAGAGGCAGGTATCTGTGTTGGAGCCTAAAGGGCAATCACAGTGTTTGCCAGTGAAAGCTGACAGTGCCTCTGGCATGCAGGACCGTCCATCCCCAGGCCACTTATCAGGGTCAGTTCAGTTCAGTCACTCAGTTGTGTCCGACTCTTTGCGACCCCATGAACTGCAGCACACCAGGCCTCCCTGTCCATCACCAACTCCCGGAGTCCACCCAAACCCGTATCCATCAAGTCTGTGATGCCATCCAACCATCTCATCCTCTATTGTCCCCTTCTCCTCCTGCCCTCAATCTTTCCCAGCATCAGGGTCTTTTCAAATGAGTCAGCTCTTCACATCAGGTGGCCAAAGTATTGGAGTTTCAGCTTCAACATCAGTCCTTCCAATGAACACCCAGGACTGATCTCCTTTAGGATGGACTGGTTGGATCTCCTTGCAGTCCAAGGGACTCTCAAGAGTCTTCTCTAAAAGCATCAATTCAAATTGATGCTCAAAAGCATCAGTTCTTCAGCGCTCAGCTTTCTTTATAGTCCAACTCTCATATCCATACATGACCACTAGAAAAACCATAGCCTTGACTAGACAGACCTTTATTGGCAAAGTAATGTCTCTGCCTTTTTTTTTTTTTTTTTTTGCTTTTTAATATGCTGTCTAGGTTGGTCATAACTTTCCTTCCAAGGAGTAAGCGTCTTTTAATTTCATGGCTGCAATCACCATCTGCAGTGATTTTGGAGCCCAGAAAAATAAAGTCAACCACTGTTTCCACTGTTTCCCCATGAAGTGATGGGACCGGATGCCATGATCTTAGTTGGTCGAGTTAAATATCCTTGGGAAGGACCATGGGAAGTCAGCATAGCCTGGCTAGGCCACAGTTATTCAACCAGCTATTTCCATGGTCATAATAGGGAGGTTTGGGAGTGCAAGTGAATTCCAGTTTTCCTTTTCTGTGCTTCAGAGGCAAGCACCAGCCTTTATCTAAAAGGATAGGTTCTGCAGCCTAAAGCAGTCAGGACTCGTCTCAATATCTTGTTAAGCACCTGCAACCAAGGTGCTGCTTTTTGGCTTTGCAATGGTGAAGCAAATAAATCTATAAGTTAAGAAAAAGAACAAAGGGAAATAGGTCTTTTTCAAACCAATGGAAGATTAGGAGATGGAAACATTGGCTTCTTTGATTTTCTTGTATCTAATAATAAGTATTCAGTAAATGGCAGTTGCTCGTGTTTGTCATGCCCTGTTTGATGTGCCTTGCAGTTATTGATTTAATCCTTGGAACAGCTTCATGAAGTAAACACCATTTTCATTATTTTATAGATGAAGAAAAAGAGGCAAGTTAAGTAACTTTCCACGGTCACACAGTTAGTGGCAGAGCCATGGTTTAAACCGAGTCTGACTCCCCAGCCTTCCATACAGCCTCCCAAAAGCAGATTTCCAGAACCAAGCAAGGCACAGAATTTCACAATAGTGCTTCTTCCTAAACATGACCTGCAGATGAACAGCTGGACATATCGATCACTGCAGCCACAGAGGAACTTTAGAGTGAAAACATAAAAAATCAAGCCTGATCTATTAGCGGTTTAAGAGCAGTTAGTTGCCTATCCATATCTTCAAAAACTGGTAACATGAGACAATGCTGCCAGGATCTGTAAACTCTAAGGTATGAACTAATATTTCTGAGAACCATATTGAATACAATAAGAAAGCCTTGTATCTCTGACACCTCATAAATCAGCAGTGGCTTTTACATGCTTTAACTCTGAGTCCCCACAATAGCCCCGTGCACTAGCAATCCTTGGTCCCATGTTACAGATGATGGCCTGAAGCTCAGAGGGCAAGTGACACCCGAGATACACAGCCAGCAAAGCTGGGGCTCCTACTCAGGCTTTCATACTGAAGTGTGGCTTGTTTTACCACACTGCTTCCTTCCCTATTAGTCTGACTTTTCTTCAAAGCTAGGCAGTGTTTTTTTTAATATCGAAGACTATTCATTCTTACTTAGAGATTTCATCTTTTCTCTGAAAGATTTGTTGACTCACAAATTTGGGAAGCCATATTTGTTTTTATATTTGGTGTGGCTTAGGCCTGGGTCCTCTCCATGAGGGCGTATCTTCATTGAGTTAGAATTGTGAGTTAGATTTAGACATGTGTGTAAACTGTTCAGTGTAACTTACCACCATCCAGGTTTCTCTTGTGGGTAAACGGTTCCAGGCCTCTGAGGCCAGACCTTCAAGTCTGGTTACCCAGATACGACACTGACTCCCGCAGAACACTGTGATTTCTAAACATTCCCTCAATACAAGATTAGTTTTTGAACAAACCTATGGAAACACACAGTTGTTAAGCTGCCAGTTTATCTATTAGTGTCCCTCCCCAGCAAAGGGCTGTAGTCTCCTTGAATAACTCCTCTGGTGAATTTTATCCTCCCAGGTGATGTGAAAGATCAGTAAACACATTCTTTGTTGGAAATTGATGTTTTTTGGTTGTTTTGTTTTGTGTTTTTTATTGAGAAGTAAAAAAGAATGTATCCCATTGTGATAGTGATCCTGTGTATTTCTGATTGAACTTCAAATAATTAACCTTTTATCTAGTTCTTTGTTGGTAGCAGGAAGGAGAAAATAACTCTAGAGGAATGTGGATTGCTTGCAGCTAACTAGGACTTGTTAATATGGTTAGATTGTTTTCTCCCATACTTTTGAGAAGAGACATTAGTCTTGGATTCCAAATGGACAACAGGAAGGTTCCAGCTATTCAGTCCAGATTGAATCAGTGACAGGAATGAAGTAGGAATTTAAACTGTACTTGGGCATTAGTTGCCCCTATTGGTTCAGTAATGGTGTTTTTGAACTGGTGTAGACAAAACTAAGATTCTTCATTCTGCCATTCATTTATTCAACAAACAAATCTCGAGTGCCTACTGTATTGCAGGCACTGGATATTGATTTTATACTATCTGATAGTCTCCAAGCCACCTTAGCCTTGAAATGGGTCAGTAAACAAGAGATCTGCCCTGTAGACTCATCTTTCAGAGGTCGGTGATTTGTGAACTATAAGATTAATTTCCCAAATTTCAATAAAACTTTGTCCAGGAATGCCATACAGAATATCTACTGTATACATTCATTCCAGTCATTGAATCCTCTGGAGATTCCAAGGGTTATGTTTCACTGAGACTGATCTTTATTCCTTGATGCCAGTTTTGGGATTTAGTCAGTTTAGATTAGAAATCTGGAATCTCCCTCAGTTTTAGAGACTAGATGGGTTTCCACCTTCATAGCTTGAGGGCAAACTTTCTTTCCCAGGCAACTAGAGCAGCATCTGTTAGGAATGTTATTTCTGCCAAAACTGTAATGTACAGGCCCAGCTGCCAATGCCAGACATTCTGAAGAAGTCAGATTATCATCAAGCTTATGCCAGAGGTTGAGTCCTCATCTCATTAGGATGTGATCAGGAAGCAGGCCCAGGATCAGTTTTCAGTAGTAATAAAGTATATTGTAAATAGCTAACTTTAGAATCCACTTGTAAAGAGCTCTTAGCCTGAGTTTATTAAGCTACAAAAGCAACTTCTCCTGAAACACAAGCTTAATATTTGTTGCTGAGGCTATGAATCACTTTGGAGTTCAAGAACACTTACCAAGGAGTAATTTTTTGAGGGAAAATAATGGTGTTCTACTCATAGAGTCATGTGTTATTGTTTAGTCATTAAGTTGTGTTCAGCTCTTTTGAGACCTTGTGGACTGTTGCCTGGAAGGTTCCTTCTGTCCATGGGATTTCCCAGGCAAAAATACTGGAGTGGGTTGCCATTTCCTTCTCCAGGGGATCTTTTCCAACCTAAGGATTGAACCCACCTCTCTTGCATTGGCAGGTGGGTTCTTTACTGCTGAGCCACCAAGGGAGCCTGTAGAGTCATAGATGACCAGAAAAAAAAAAACATCCAAGGCTTGGAAAGATTGGATATAGATTTGGAAGGCAGTAAAACTGGATGCCAGATACCACTTCTACATATTGACGCCATTTCACATAGAAGGTCTGCCCACAGCTCAGGCCTGAGTGCTGAGACTGGGTGAACCGTCAGATCGCTGACACTGCACTTCTCCCTTCTGTACTTTCAGACCCGGATGCAGAGCCTACAGCCGGATCCAGCCGCCCGCTATCGCAATGTGTTGGAGGCCCTCTGGAGGATTATAAGAACGGAGGGCCTGTGGAGGCCCATGCGAGGCCTGAACGTCACAGCAACAGGCGCAGGGCCTGCCCACGCCCTCTATTTTGCCTGCTATGAAAAGTTAAAAAAGACATTGAGTGATGTAATCCACCCTGGGGGCAATAGCCATATTGCCAATGGTATTGAGCCTTCCTGTGCTGGTTCTCCCACTTTCCCAACTCTTTGGGCTTTGCTGGTGTCAGTGCTTTCCAGTCTCAGCATGGTTTGAAGCTGCAGCTTTGGGCTGGGGTAGGCCAGATTATAGAGGAGGGACTTCCAAACCTGATGTTCTAAGACAATGAGCTGCTTCCACCCCACGCCTTCTTCTGGGCACCTCAACAAATGGTTACACTATCCTTCCTTATGTACCTGCTTGACTCGCTTTATCTTCTCCCTGGCATCAACTTCTAATACCCTGACAATGTAGAGACACACACTGAGCTGCCCACTCTGTGTATTTCTTGGTAGTCAGGTGTTAATCCTGCTCCTCTGGGTAGGATCGGAGGTAATCCAGTTACCCATGGAAGACATTAATGGAGCCTCAATTCTGCACCTCAGATTTTCAGGATCCCAATTGCCTGGAGGCAGTTTGTGTCACAGAGGACAAAACAGGAGCTTAACACGTGAATGGGGGTGGGGCCTGGGTCTTTTGTCCAAAGAAACCAGAGGTTGAAGGTTGTGTGGGAGTGAGGGAAGGGATAGCAGCCTGGAGAGAACCAAAGTGAAAGGGCAGAGGAGAGGGTGAGGGATAGGGTAGTTCAGGCCCTGAGAGAAAAGTCTAGGTGGACAGCTGTTAGGCTCTGGAGACAGGCTGGGCAGCACGGGGCAGCAGGGCAGAAGGTTGAGGCTCTGTGGTGGAGACCTAGTCGCCTGCCCCTCATGTGCTCCCCCTAGTGGGCTGGTGTGCTGGCATCCCCTGGCCACAGTGGACCAGCTTCCTATCTGGGGCATGAGCTGCATCTGTCCTCAGAGCCATCTTGGTTGATGAAATCTGGGCTGTTCTCTCAGACTCTTCCTGGCCTTCATATGGTAGCTGTGGAAGGTAGACTGATGGCCCTAGTAAGTTAGGGGGAGCAAATAGCCTGGTTTCTCTCAACAGGCATCTAGAAGCAGTGGGTTCCCGTCTTTTAAACTGGCTACTAGTATCCCCCTCCCTGCTGTGGTTTATCACAGCCACTCCCCTTCACTCTGGGGTCTCCCTGAGTCATTCACCCCCTCCTGGCCTTACATGTGGCAGTTGTTTTTTCCTTTGCAGGTGCGGCTGGGTGTGTGGCAACATTACTTCATGATGCTGCCATGAATCCAGTGGAAGGTAATGATTCCTCACCCTTTCCCTCTGTGGGCAGCTTCATCTACATCTCTAGGCTCTTCCTTTATTTTGGGTTTGCAGAAGAAAGCCAGGGAGCACCCCGTCAATTTTGGTGGGAAACCCTACTGTGTTACATTGTCTTACCAGTAGAGGGCGCTCCCTCCATGCTGTCAGTGCTTAGGAAGATTCCCTTAGGCAGGAAGCATATTCACTGAGATTTAATTCATCTGAGGGTTCCCTAGAAACACATGAGACTGTCTGTGGCCTGTTCCTGGGCCTTCCTGAAAGTCCAGTTTGTAGTGGATTTGATCTAAAAAATTTAGCAGATTATTTCACTTCTCTTCAAAGAGATGAAAATGATTTTGACATTTGAAAATACTGCCTTTCTTGTTGGAATGAATAATGGTTGAGATAGAAATGAAAGGGTAACGTTAGCAGAGCTTAGTCCCCGCAGTGCTGCTTGGATCTTGGCTTTTCAGTTGGAGAATGAGGTCCCCAAACAAATATGAAAGGATAGCACAGTTGCCGTGTTCCTTAAAGTTACAGTTGTTTACCTGTCTGGGCAAGACCATGGCAAGGAAAGGGCCAAAGCTAAGCTGAAGATCTCGAACTCATACCATGAATCTACTTGAGGGGGTGGGAGATGTTTGGAAACTAAAGCCACACTCTTCTTGGCTAAGACTTTTGTTTTTGGTAGCCCTTCTCCAGCTCTTCCTCCTGCGGAAGGATGGCGTCCTCATATTGTAAGCGTTGGCATTCTGTGTACCAACATTGGGATTGCTAGGGCTGCGTGTTTGTTATTATGTTCACTGCCACTGAATCCTTTCTTGTCTTGGGACTTAATGAAAGAGTAAGATGGTTGTAATAATAGGTACTTATTTCAAGGAGACCCTATGGAGTCTCAACGGTAGATATATCTTGTATATTAATTGGTTGGTCTTAAAGAAATCGTACTGGTAGTAGTTCCATTATTTTTTAGTCCTTTATCAACCCTCTGCTATCCCCTCCTCTCAGAAAGGGGAAACTTTCACTTAGCAGGCCAACTGACAACTCACATACTTTTTTCTCTCTCCAATCCATTGGCTGATCTACTGACTTGGGACTCTGCTCCTGGACATTGCTGCTCACCGGCTGAATGCTGTCACCATTCCCTTCTCACTGATGGCGCCGCCAGTGGTCAAGCAGAGGATGCAGATGTACAACTCACCGTACCACCGGGTGACAGACTGTGTCCGGGCAGTGTGGCAGAACGAAGGGGCTGGGGCCTTTTACCGCAGCTACACCACCCAGCTCACCATGAACGTTCCCTTCCAAGCCATTCACTTCATGACCTACGAATTCCTGCAGGAGCACTTTAACCCCCAGAGACGGTACAACCCCAGCTCCCACGTCCTCTCCGGAGCCTGTGCAGGAGCTGTAGCTGCCGCTGCCACAACCCCACTGGACGTTTGCAAAACACTGCTCAACACCCAGGAATCCCTGGCTTTGAACTCAAACCTTACAGGACATATCACAGGCATGGCTAGTGCCTTCAGGACGGTGTATCAAGTAGGCGGGGTGACTGCCTACTTCCGAGGGGTGCAGGCTAGAGTCATTTACCAGATCCCCTCCACAGCCATCGCTTGGTCTGTGTATGAGTTCTTCAAATACCTGATCACTAAAAGGCAAGAAGAGTGGAGGGCAGGCAAGTGAAGCAGCACCAAATGGAACCAGCGTTCAGCCAGCACTGATGCCCTGCCCGCTCCAGCCATGTTCTCCGTCTTGGGACGCACCCCAGCCTCGGGTGGAGGAAGGAAGGCAGAGGGCTTGCTCTCCCCAGGCTCTGGGTGTCTGGCTGACACCAGTTCCTGCCGCCCTCTGCCGCCACCGCCTTTCCTTCCGGGCCCTAAGCAAGTGCAGCGAGTCACACCATAGCATCTCTGACACTCTCCTTCCTGGGCCTGATGACCTGCTCTAGACTGTTACAGAGGGATAAGCAGCTCATTCCCCTGGTTCCTAATAAAAAGCCTTTAAATGAAATGGTTTCATGGGGTTTGTATTGCCAAAGGGGAAGTGAAATGCTGTCAACGGTTCTTGACTTGAAGCGTAAATCAAGGGGCCCCTAGGGAAGGTCCACTGCGTTTAGTTTTTGTTTCTGCTGTTTTCGTGGTGATTTAAGACTGGGGTCATACTCCGCCTTGGTTAGTAATAGGCTCCAAGGAATGTCTCCGATGGCAGGAACAATGGGTCTTTGACAGACCCTAACTTAGAAGGTGCTCTTGATCCCCACTGTTGCCTTTCCCCTAGGGCAGTGGCGTGGCTCAGGCAGGGAGATCTCTCTGCTCTGATTCTCAGCTCCGCCTGCAGTGGACGCCTTTCCACGTGGCACTGGCTTTCTTATGTAGTTGCAAAGCTAAAATTAGTCGGTGCAGCTTCAAGTCCTGAAGATTACATGATAAATAATAATACTTTTCATTTGATGTTAAGGCTTTTACAAAGTACTTTAACATAGGTGATCTCATTTGGTTCTCCTAAAATCTGACGTAGGCAGTGCAGGTATCATCAATGTTTTACAGGTAAGGAAAGCTCAGAGAGGGGGTGACTTGCTCAAGGTCTCACATTAACTGCAGAACTGGGATCCCAACTCAGATCATTTATTCCTAGAAGTGAATCTAATTGTGCCCTCCTACAGATAGGGAAAGAGCAGAGGGTATGTCTTCCACCTGCCATCTGAAGGAGCTCCCTGCCCAGGACCACTTGGGCTCTGGGAGACTTGAGGGACAGGGTTTTCACTGGTGGGTTTGGTGGGCCAGTCTGTACCTTTTTTTTTTTTTTTTTGGAACCTGAACCAGTTGTTAGCAAGTTGTTCAGTACACAAAGTGGAAATTTAACCCCCTAAAACTTCCATCTGTCATCTTTGCTGTGTCATCTGTCATTCATTCATTAACTATTGAGCATCTGTGTTGGGCACTGGTGTTGGGGACATGATAAATAAAACTACCCCTCCCACCCCCCCCAAAAAGATTAAAAAATTATCCCAGCCCTCAAGGAGCTTGTCTGGAGAGGAAGATACATGTAAACAGGCAATTACAAGATAAGATGACAAGAAACGTGATAAGTAAAACTAGACACTTGTTGAGGGGACAGAATACCCAACCTGGTCTTGGGTGATGGGGTAGAAGGAAGTGACATCTGAGGGAATACCCGGAAGGCAAATGAGCTGTCAAGTTTTGTTGTTTAGTCGCTAAGTCGTGTCCAACTTTTTTGCAACCCTGTGGACTGTAGCCCATCAGGCTCCTCTGTCCATGGGATTTCCCAAGCAAGAATTCTGGAGTGGGTTGCCATTTTCTTCTCCAGGGGATCTTCCTGACCCAGGGATCGAACCTGCATCTCCTGCTTGGCAGGCAGATTCTTTACCACTGAGCCACCAGGGAGGCCCCAGCTGTGAAGAGGGGAAGGGAAATGTTCTCAGCAAAGACCTGGAGCATCTGGGGTTCAGTTTGCAAGGGGTTCCATGGTGGCGGACAGCCTAGGCAAGGCATGCAGCTGGAGAGCCAAGCAGGGGCTGGGTCTTAAAAGCAACACTAAGGGGTTTAGAGTTTATCCTGCAGGCAGTGCAGAAGTATTACAGGGTTTTAAGCAGAGGTATGGTGTGATGAGATCTGCAACTGAAACAGATCACTTAGGCTCTCTAAGGAGGAATTAGAGGAGCAAGACTGGACAGGCAGGCAGACCTGGGAGAAGGCTGCCGAAGTCATCTGGGCAAGGCTGCACCCAGTCTGTGCAGGGACTGTGGTGAGGGAGAGAGAGGAAAAGTGGCAGACGAGCAGGGTTAGAGCTGCAGATCAGCAGGATTTGGTTACAGAGTAAATCTTGTTCTCCTTCCACCTGACAGCCCTTCAAGTATCTATGGAGAATCCTGTCTGAATGCACTTGAAACAAACTGTCAAGGAAACAGCAGGGTCTCCTGTTCTGAGCCTTAAGTAAGCTCTGCCGCCCCTCTGATTTAGTGATGGGGGAGAGATGTTAACAGAGCCACACACACAGTGATTGCTGAAGTCTGAATGGCCTGTGGAGTAAAAAGAGCATGATGAAGTCATTGCAGAGGTCATTTCAGGGGGTTTGCTTTTCGAGTGCAAGAGAACAGCTGCCTCCCAGCACCGACTAAGCACAAGAACAAAGGGATGTCTCCCAAACCTGGCCCCTGTTGTCAGCTTTCCAGAGCTACTGCCTGGCGTGGTACCCAGACCACAGCAGACACGGGGCAATAAGATCCGCTTTTCAAGAAAAGGACATGGGATAATTTCAGAAAGAATGGAAGTCACTAAAGACCCCCTCAGTTCTAATGCCACTCACAAATAATGAGAAAAGATAGCAAAGTGACCTTTCAGTCTTCAACGGTGTTCCAGCCACTAGAGGACAGTTGGTTTGGAGTTTGGACCCAGCCTCAGGTTCCCAGGTCTCTGGGTCCAACCACTAGGGAAGACAAAGGCAGAACAGGGTGATGGAGTGAGAGTCTAGATGCCAGTGACTGGGTGCCTGGGTCAGAAACCAACCCTCACTTTCACGGGGCTCACCACACCCATGGGAACTGTGGATTTTGAGGGTAGCCCCCAGCTCAGAGTCTGCCTGAAAAGTCAGGTAGGTTATGTGGCACTGTGAGGACCCAGCACCAAGCCACCATCAAGGGGTCAATTCCTGCACAGTGTTTACTGATGGGGAAAATGAGAAAATAAGTCACAATTTGGCCAGAGAAAAATGTCTTAATCTGACATGCAAGACCAGAGTGAATGAAACAATCTTATATTAACACAAAGCAGTGTATAGTCATGAAACCAACAACGAGATTGAGAGACAGAAAAGATTACTGTAGCCCAGAGTTAGTGAGAAAGAAGTGGCTTTAATAGTAAAATGAAACAAAAAAATTGTAAAAGCCAAAAAAAGTGCTAATTTTATAAAATTTAGAAAACGTAGAAAGAAAATACCTCTACTCCTATTACTCAGAGAATATGACAACATTTTGATATGCACATCATCTAGTATTTTTTCTATGTGTATTTTTTGTTAATTTTCAAAAATCAAACCACATTGTCAACAGCTTATTTCACATAACCGTATAAGGTGCCCATCCTTCCATGTTATTAAATTTTCTTCCATCACCTCAATGTAAATGGCCACATAATGTCCCATTGTTCAAACGTACAATAGCTTATTCGGTCAGTCTCTTGGTGCACCTTTACAGTAATTTATTCTCAAGAGCATTGCTTCGGGAGGTCAAAACTGAACAACAAAAAGGAGAGCAGGGCAGCTGTGGAGAGAAGGTGCAGGGTGGCGAGACAGTTTGGTGCTGCCTCCCAGCAGAAGCTTCAGAGATCCTAAAGGGAGACCAGGTGTAGGGTAGTGGTTGGAAGGGGTAAGGCTGACCAGTGCGGAGGTCAGAGGTAACAGGGTTCTTAGAAGTCATCCCTCCTGGAGCCCTGCCCCACTCTACAGCATCCCTGGCAGACCCACTCCAGGGTTTGGGTGCTCACTGCTACCCGAGGCCGACCATGTTCACTCACTGCAAAGTTCATTGGTTAGAAAGTCCATTCTTTGGTCTTCTGCTTCCATTCTAGAATCATGTCACTCTCCTGCTTTTGAGGCCAAATTCCTCACCATGGCCAATGGTGCTTTACATAATTTGGCCTCTGCCTGTCTCTCTAATCCAAACCTACAACTTGAACATGAGACATTCAAAACAAACACATATTTTCCTGATAATCTAAAATATTCCTTCTGTTGTCTTCAGTCATGGATTTAGGAGACAAACAATATTCTGTCTAAAACTATCAGAAACCTCACACGATCATTGTTCAGCTTGGATGTGCAGTACCTGTTACTTCCTGCTACCTTATACGGGTGAGCAGAGAACCATTCTATGAGCATCACACACAGTATTCCTGCATTGTCAGGACTCTATAAATGCAAGCTCTCCACGACGACCACCCCTGCCGTCCACACTCACACACTGAAAAGAAAGAACAATTCTTTCTATTGAGGCACTTAGGTCTCCCTGTAATTTCTACCTGTGATCTCCCTCTGCTGCTGGAGCAGCACAGAATCAGACTAATCCTTTTCTCTCTGACAGCCCCTCAAAAATATTAAGACAGCTGTCATGTCACCCAGGGAGGGTCAGATTCTGGAGAGCCTGAAAGTGAGGTGAAGGAGTCTAGACTTGACTTGGCAGCTAATGAGGAGTTCTCATGGTTCTTAAGCAGGGAGGGACAGGACTAAAGCAATGTCAGGATGCTTTCAAATAACAGTCCAAATAGGGGATGACCTGGAGTTGGTGGGGGGGGCGTGGCACTAGAGACAGGGACTTCAGGTGAGGGCCTGTCGCCACCATTAGAAAAGGGGGACCCTCAGAAATATTGTTACTGGAAGATGAAAGGGGCTTGATGATGGTTTAGACAATCATGTGGGAACTTAGGGCTTCCCAGGTCGCAAAGACTGGTAAAGTGGTAAAGACAACATCTGCCAATGCAGGAGGCGCAAGTTTGATCCCTGGGTCAGCAAGATCCCCTGGAGGAGGACATGGCTACCTACTCCAGTATTCTTGACAGGATAATCCCAAGGACAGAGGAACCTGACAGGATACAGTCCACGGAGTCGCAAAAAATCGGACACAACTGAGCTACTGAGCATGCACACACACACGTGGAAACCTGCCTATTGGTAATTTGCACACTGAAGCTAGCTCTGAGTTGCTCGTTTCTTCCTAAGGGCCTGCCCACCTATGGCAGCATAGCATCAAGTCAGATGTCTTAGATTCTGGGACTCCCAGGGAGGCCTAGAAACAAAGCAGAGCTGGAAATGTGTATGTGCAGGGAAAAGACAGCCTGGGCATTTGTCTACAGGTGTACAAAGAAGGGTAAACTGGGAGGAAAATCTAGCTTGCTCCTGAGACACTGACCCAAGACTCTGATGTTCCCCTTACATGGGTTTCTTTTGGCTGCAAGGTCTCTGAACAATTGGAGAACCAGGGCTATTACACCTGAGTAGGGAAGCTGTGTGTGTTGTGCAGGGTTTGCCCCTTGCAGGCAGGGGCTGAAAGCTTTCCCTGGGAGGTAGGAACCTACTCTGGCATCTGACACAGGATGTTTCACTGAAGGACAGCACCACTCCTCAGGGAGCTTCTGCTCCTAAAGAGGAGCCTAAGAAGGTCAATAGTGAAGTGAGGGCCTCACGGTCAAGGACAATCTCCCTGGAGGGCCTCCTCCGTACAGCACATCCCACAACGTGCTGGCTAGAAATCCAAAAGAAACAGAAAACTTGGTCCCTGCCACGTGGCTCACAGAATGTTTAGAAAGTCATGTTTAGGCAAAAGCAAAGTCACAGAACACGAACTGAGGCCATACAAGCTGAGTGATCTATGGAGAGGAGATATCAGAGGACATTCCCTTAAAGGAAGGAGTTGGTACAGACTTTGAAGAAGGGCTGAGTCTGAAGAAAGAAGACAGAAGAGACAAGAGACAAGAGTTTTCCACCCAGCGGTGATGGCTCAAGGAATAAGCTGAGGGATGGAGAAGAGGTGGCTGGTCCTGAGGGTACAGAAGGGAGGTTGCTTCAAAGACCAAATTGGAGGGTGCTGAGGTCATATGCCCATAAAAAGCATTGTGCTTCAAGAGGGACAATGTGATGAAAATGATGTTCGATGGAGAGGCTGTGTGCAGGTCTGAACTGGGGGCCCACCAAATGCAAGAAGGATGGCAGGAGATTTCTGAAATCACCTGGATGGGAGATATTTGCCTGGGTTCAGGCAGATGGCAGTGGGACCATCTGTTCACCCTACCTCCTAGCAGATTGATAAAATATGAAACTAAGAAGTTACATTTTATATGGCTCTGTGGTCTAAGATCACATTTAGACATATAGAATTCTTCAAACAACCATTGCATTACCTGCTCAGGTGAACCTCACAATCATGTCTGAGGGAAATATAGAAGAAGCTGTGTACCTTCTACCACTTGATACCATGTGTCATAGACTTGCTCAAATGTGAGTCGCATAAGAATCCTGTGTGTTAGGAGTGCAGGAATTATTATCCCCATTTTGCAGGTGAGAAAACAGATGCTGAGAAAGGTTAAAAGCATTTGCTCACAGCCACATAGCCAAGCTCTTTGGATCCTGATTTCACAGGTACAGTGTAACAGAGACCTCTGGTGTAAAACACCACCTTAGCCTAGATCTGCTGCCCACTTCAGCTAAATACACCAATTCCTGGCATTAATTTACTAGTAATTCAGCTTTTTCAGGGTCACTCAGCCAAGTCTGGTCTGCCGGGACAAAGCGCCCAAGGAGTAGAAGTAGAGGGAAGGGCGAGGGGACCAGCCCTCCCATCACCTCTCCCATGTTTTAGAAGACATTAAACATTTTCTGTTTGTCCCACTCCCAACTCAGATAGGCCTGGCTTTCCAGGAGGTGGACAACACATTCGATCTGCATTAGGTCAGCTTGTGCAACCAGATGAAGTTTGGACAGAGTGAGGGCAGGGTCTCAAGGTCACCATTATTTCTTCATGACAGGGTGGAGTGTTAGGAAAGCCAATAAAATGCTGGTGCTTGCTTGGAGTCAGAGAAAGCAAGGAGGAGATCCCTGGGGAAGCATGGTCCTACCCCTCGTTCCTGCCAGCCCCTCAAAATCCACTCCCACTCCCAGCCACCTGCAGCCATCAGCCAATTGCAGCCCATACAAGCAACAATTTCTTGAGTTTGAGGTGTCTTCCCCTCCTCCCCTCAAATCCTCTCTTTTTCAGGACTATGAGCTGCTTATTTCAATTTTTCTAACCTATATAATTACATAAGTAATTGTGAATTGAGATGGTTCTTGCTTTGGAATATGTGAATCTACGGTACATTTTGCATCTGGCTAAATCCTGAAATCTCTGCTTTATCTTCTGCCTGGGTCACTTGATTCTCAGACCACCTTCCACAAATTGCAGGGACAACGATGACCTAGCACCAGAGATGGGAGTGGGGAGAGCACAAGGGCCACACACGTATTCACTACAAATTTGCAGTTACCATAGGCACGTGCCGTGGGCACCTCTTAAATCATGTGCTGCTGCAGCTGCTGACTTTCAACACCCCCTGAAAGGAGTTCAGGGTGGAGAGCAGAAATGAGGCACTCTGTGCTCTGGCAAAACTGGCAGAACAAGTCTTCGGATAGTTAGAATCTTTCAGGAGTCAATTTTATGCACCCAATTCTCATATCTCCTCACATCTGGAAAAACACTAAAATCCTTCATGGTGACATCTATTCCTTGTGACTAGCAATAACCTTCATGAGACTAGTAGAAACCTTTTGCAAAAAAATATATGCTTGATTACATGTACTTCCCCTTCACCAAAATCACATATGTATTGACCTTCCACCCCTACTTCTTTGGAGCAGTTTCTCAGAGCTATCTGAGACGCTATATCCCAGGCTATAGTCCTCATTTTGCCCCAAATAAAACCTAACTCTCAACTCTCACTTTGGACATTTTTTTTAAAGTCAGGGAGACAGTACACTTGCATTAACTCTGGTCCCATTTAACAAGTCTAACAACCAAGGCAAAGGTCACCTTGAGAGAATATTCTGGTTTCTAAGATGCTAATGTACCATCCTCTTTACCTTCAGCACTTACTCTTGAGTCATTCCCACCTAAACCAGAGCATGCCCCAAAGTGGTCGACTATTACCACGAGAGATGAGGGTTACTGGTACACCTACCAGGGTCCACCTTGAAGTGTTAGAATCACATCCTCTCTGAGGAGATTGGGTCTTGTTTTTTCCAAGTAAGTTCTTGAAACAATTGCAGCTTAGCTTGTTACATATGCATGTCCCCAGGGCCCCAGTCAAAGCCTTTGGAGGTATGGCTCAGGAATCTGCATGTTTAACAGCATCCACCATCACCCACCACACCCCAAGTGATTATGATGTCTTATAAAGTCTGAAAACTGATCCAGTCCAACCTCTCAATTTACAGATGGGAAAACTGAGGCTTATGGTTACAAAGCCATACGACCAGAATACAAATTTCTTTCTCAATCTCTCTCTGCTTCTTTCTCCTCTTTCCCCTCCCTCCCTCCTTCCCTTCCTCTTTTCTCTCTTTATTTCAAGACCGTAGACTTTTTCTCTTTTACCACACACAGGTCAGCACAGAGGTTCCAGTTCACTGGGCAGCTTTGCTCCCCACCTAGTTATACAATTCAGATTTCTTGTGTGTTTTTTTCTTTTAAAGTCCTAATTCTTTCTAAAATCAGTAACGAGGAAAGATGGTTTGACACATAGCAATGAACATAATTTTTCATCTGCCCCGGAGGCTTAAGACGTGGGCAGAGTAGAAGTAAATGGAAAGCAGGCTTATGCATTTGTTCCTTTATTCATCAAACCATCACTGACCATCCAGTGGTGGGACTGGTGTTGGGAGTACACAGCACCTAAGACAGGGCCCCTGCCTTTGTTCTAATTCAGTTCACGTCACAGCCAGACTCAGAACTGGAAAATGAAACCGGATGACTTAAGAGCAAGTGCTGGCCAAAGGAGCCAGCGGCACCCCCAAGGGGAAAAGAACATGGTCCCAGGCCAGCTTTGTTCTCTCCTGTGACCATCCCCCTTGGCTTCCCTCTTCTTGGAGCAACAGAATCTGTGGTCCAAGACTCACATACAGTGTTTCTAGTCCCAGACCGGCTATATCCTGGGTTCAAGAACAGAAGTCAGGGTGGGGAAGGAAGGGGGCTCTTCCTCCGTCCCACAGCATCAGTTCCCGTGTGCTGGAAACAGGGAAGTCTGTACGAGGCCTCCCCTGACAGATCAGCAGGCTTAGCAGTCCATGCAGAGCCAATAAACACGGTCTCCTTGGACTTTAATAACATTTTGAATGGGTTCCCACTTAAGCAGTCCTTGAGAAACTTGGAAAATATGGCTCAGGGTGAAAGTTTTATTAAGCAGGATGTTGGGGAAATTAGCGGTATCATTTAGCACCCCCCAAAATCACTGTTGGCATTAATTTGCTTTGCCCTAGGTGGTCTCTGAGCCACCCTTGTCTTATCCCCCTCTGTCTCTCTCCTGATCCCAGTGACCCTTCAAAGGGACGTGTACAGCTTTGAACAAGGTTGTAAACTGGGACTTGCATAAAAACAGGGGTCAAGGGAGCTATAACAGAATGATTTAAGCAAACTAAGGCCATTTTATGTTCCAAGTTAAGTGTTAAAAGCATAAAACCATTCTTAAAGACATGCTGGCTGAGTATATGGAGAATAAAACTTCCTTCTGAAAATAAACTTTGTCTTCTACAATCAGTTCATTATATACCATCACAAAAGTGTGGTCCAGGCAGAGGAGAAGGCATTGCAAATGCAGAGCAAGGAGCAGAAATTGCAAATGGGTTGAGAGTGGGGAGGAGCGAGTGGCTGCACGGGACAGGAGGTGGCTGAGGCTGAGGGAACTGCTCAGGGATCCTGTCCCTCCCTCTGGAGGTCACCCCTTAAATGCACAGCTACCTGCCAGCAAGAGGCAGAAAACAGAAGAGAACAGAGAAAATCACAGCTACTGATAGTTACAGCCGCCATGGCTCTGTGTTTCCTAAATGCAGAACACTGTGCTCAGAGACTTCTGTACATTTTCTCACTTGATTTCTCCAATAAATTTGCAAAGAATGCATTATTCCCTACTTCACACATAATCTAGCTTAGGGGGGATTTAAACTCAGCACCCGCCCCCCACTCTAAAGAGTACAGAAGATGAATATAAGTAACTGCCTGTGATGACATGATCATTTCTTACGGTTTTCCTGCATTTACATATACTTCCTGCATATGTTTTTTTGGAAAAATCACTTATTTTAAAAAATACAAGTCATACATATTTAACACATTCTCATAAAAGCCAAAAAAATAAGAATCCTTCTGATAGTCCTATAATTAAATAGCTGTAAACACAAAAGCATATTGGAGAAAAAAATTTTTGAAGAGAAAAACAAAATCTACAGTCCCTCCACTTTGATGAAGCAACTGGGAGTGATGAGAATATTACTTTTCGGTCTGATTTTTTTTTCTGCATCTGTTTTGTGACATACATTTGCATTTTGTATCCTGCTTCCCTCACATTACGTCATGGGCATTTTCTGTGTCGTCTGCCTGGTCTTCTTGCTAGGTAACATTTAACTGAGAGCCACAGTTTACTTAAACATCCCCCTACGGCTGAACATTTAGATCATTTCTAGTTATTTGCTATTATCAAGTGTGCTGTGATTAAGATCTCCAGGCATATTTCCCCCCCTTTCTCTCATTTGGATTATTTCCCTAGCATTCCCAGAAGTGGAATTATTAGGTCAAAGGGTGTGAACATTCTTAAGGCTCTTCTTGATGCATAGTGCCTAATTGTTTTCCAGAAGGACTGAACCCATTTTTGTTACTTGGAAACTGGCTACTTTCTCTGTGTGGGAAGTTCTGGGGAAAGATTTTGTTTAAGATTTCTCATTCTGCTTAACTGAAATCACTACACTTTCATTTTGCTGTTTCATACGGCCCCTTTCAAAGTTTGTTGACAGTGTTTGACCAACTGATTACTGGGTGGAAGATTTATAGCGGTCTCCCTGTCTCCAGGCTCTTCCTGCCTTCAATCTGTTTTGCTTACTGCAGCCAGATTAATTCCTGTGGAAACATCACTTGCCTTGTGTCACTGCCTGCTCAGTAACTTGTAGTGACTCTGTTTTCTCCAGGATCAAGTCCAGACTCGTCTACTGGGCCTTAAAGACCCTGCTGAGGTCCCACCGCCCTTCCCAATTCAATCGGATCTCCTACCAACCTCAGCAGAAACTTTCAGCCACTCCTAATCCTCCAATTATGCTCCATCTGCTCTCCCCTTTTGCTTACGTTTTCTCCCACCTGGAATGCTTCCCCATCCTTTCTACCTAGTTCAAATCCTCTGCTTTCAGGATGGTTCAGTCTCACCCAGTCAGTTGAGAATTCTGCAAGAAAAGTCATGGAAAGTGGGGAAAGACCTAGAATCAGGAATGCAGAAAGAGGGGGAATCAAAGGAAGGAATGCAGTGGTGATGGTAGGTATGCCATCGGGGGCCAGGAGGACACAGGCGTCCTCTCATTAAAGTCATGAATGAAGGGGTTGGCAACAGAGATCAGAATGAAGGCAAAATTCTTTGTAGTACTGATGACATTTAGGCCATTTCTAATGGCCTAAAGAGGGGATCTGTAAGAAAACAGGGTTATGGGCTAGGGCTAAAAAAATGATGATGGAAATGGCAACCCACTCCAGTACTCTTGCCTTGAAAATCCCATGGATGGAGGAGCTTGGTGCAGGCTACTATCCACGCGGTCGCAAATAGTTGGGCACGACTGAGCGACTTCACTTTCACTTTCGCTTTGAAAAATAATGGTCAATATGGGAAAATTCATTTATATTTTATGAAAAGAAACCCTCAGGAAGCCCAGTGCTGGAATGGTAGCTCTCTGCTCATCAAGGACTCTTTAGCTGTCTGCAGTGCCATCCCTAGGGTATGGCCCTCCTCCTCATGCTCCTATATAGTATTTGGGGCACCAACCATCACATCTGGAGTCCAGACAATAACAGGCATAAAGATGATGAAAAATGGCTCTGTTTAGGGAGGGTTCCTGGAAGTCACAGGCAACGCTTTTGTTCAGAACTCATTGGGGTAGTCACATGGCTGCACCTAGCTATAAGGGAGTCTATATGCCCAGGTAAAAATCAGAATTACATTACTAACCAAAGAGAAGAGCAGATGTGGGGGCATGCAGCTAGCAGTCTGTGCTACCAGCTATTATGGCACTAGCCTAATGAATTTATATCTATTATCTCTTTTAATTTTTATACCAATTCTCTGAGCAAGTACATAGTGGAAAGGAAAGTAAGACCTAGACTGTGTTTAAGTCCAGAGCCTGGGTTCTTTTTAAAAATGTTTTTAGGCTTCGTGGAAATTTATGTTTCATGATATTAAAAAATCACAAAATAATCGATAACTTTTTTGGACTGTGCGTGGCCTTTGTTCCTGTGTGAGGGCTTTCTCTAGTTGCGGTGAGCAGGGGCCACTCTGCGGGCAGTGCTCAGGTTTCTCACTGTGGTGGTTTCCTTTCTTGTGGAGCACAGACTCAAGAGCTCGTGCTCGGGGGCTTCAGTAGTGGCAGCAGCAGGCTCAGTAGTCGTGGCTCTCGGGCTTAACTGATCCGAGGCATGTGGAATCTTCCTGAACCAGGGGTCAAAGCTGTGTTCCCTACATTGGCAGGAGGATTCTTACCCACTGTACCACCAGGAAAGTCTGATAATTTTTTTTCTTGACCAAACACACACACTTCACATTTCAGAGATTGAGTCTTACAGACTCTGAAGTTGCACCTCACCACACAGAACTGACTGGAGCCCCTCTTTTCATATGAGGTTAGCTACATTTTTATACTATAGGGTCTTATTCATGAAGACTATATAAGATTTTCTCTGTAGGTTGTAAAATACAAGTGGTTCTCAATAAATAATATTGAAGTAAAGTTCTATAGAGAAAAATAGCAATTAATTTTGTAGACCGTTTAAGTTAAACAGTTTTCAGAAGTGAGATGTCTACTGAAATAGTTGTGAATGTGAAAGAGGGCAACAAAGGTGAAATTCTTCCTCCTTCAATTTGTATTGTGTTTCAAATTGTCACTCTGGTTTACCTAGAAAACAAATGAACGGGGAACTGCCTCATAGACAGGGTAGGCAGGTTTGCTAATGCTAATTTTGTGACTAACTGGAATCTGAGATGCTAGGGAGGTTAACTTTTGGTGGAGTTGGATGGCTTTCATAGCCCTAGTTGGAAAGGCAGGGTGAGGGTGAGGTAGGATGGTAGGGGGCAGAGGGCATATTTGATTACAGAAGGAAAGCTGTTTGGAAAAGTTTTTTCAGACTGAGAAGGATTGCAGACGGAGAAGGAAGAGAGAGCATAGCACAGAGACTACTTTTAAAAATACTGCGGACAGGGAATGGGGTCGAGGAGGCCAAATGGAGTTTAACTACTTACAGATAGGCAGTTTTAGCTTTACACCACTGGCTACCCTGACTGCTGCCCTAGTTCCCAAGGCCGAATTACATTCAAGGACTGAAGCTAAAGAATGGTCAGACCCAGTAACTGCCAACATTTTGACCCTGTGCCCTGCTTTTGGTGACTGTGTGAGCCGGAGTTGTCTGCAGGCTGCAGTATAGGAGGGGTTGCATTCCAAAGGAATGACGGAGTCTAGGTGATGCCAAGGGAGAGCAGCCAGAGAAAACCAAAGCGAAAGGCTGGTTCCCAGAATGTAAGCAGCTGGAAGGCAAGGCCCAGGTCTGTTTTCTTCCATCTATATCCTTATGCCAAGTACACGGTCTAGTCCGTTGTTCCTTCTAACCTTACGCAGTGAAGTTTTGTTAAATGAACAAATGAACAACTTCTCAGCTGAGGTCACAAGCTAAGAAGGGTCTCTAAGCACCTTCCTGCTGCCCATTTAAGGTGACCAGTTGGGAATGTCAGGAAACATGCTATGGGAGGCAGCCCTGGCCAACTTCATCACATGGGCAAAGTGCTGGTTGAAGCCAGGGACTGGTTTCAACAATATGGTGGGTCTCTGCTGTGGGGCCTACAACCTTAAATGGCAGTGATTGAGAAATACCTGAGATTGGATAAGGGGAGTACTTCATCCTTTCTGTCTCTTTTGCCCTCTTCCTACCATTTATTGACCCCTTATTAAGTCTCAGGCCTTCCCTGGTGGCTCAGACAGTAAAGAATCTGCCTGCAATGCAGGAGACTGGGATTCCATCCCTGGGTCAGGAAGATTCCCCTGGAGAAGGAAATGGCAACCCACTCCAGTATTCCTGCCTGGAAATTCCATGGACAGAGAAGCCTGGCAGGTAACAGTCCATGGGGTCGCAAAGAGTCGGACACGACTGAGTGACTAACACAACTAAATCTCAGGTATCATCTTAAATGCTGTACATGTATTATCTCATTTAGTCTTCTGATATTCTACAGAGGTCAACATTAACAATCCCCATTTTTCAGATGAAGAAACTGGAACTAGAAAGGGTTAAGTAACCTATTCGAGGAATGAGAGCTCTTAAATGGGAAAGCAAGATACCTATCTAACTCTCCCTGAACCGAAAGTGAAAGTTGCGACTCTGCAACCCCATGGATTACACAGTCCATAGAATTCTCCAGGCCAGAATATTGGAGTGGATAGCCTTTCCCTTCTCCAGGGGATTTTTCCAACCCAGGGATCGAACCCAGGTCTCCCACATTGCAGGAGGATTCTTTACCAGCTGAGCCACAAGGGAAGCCCAAGAATACTGGAGTGGGTAGACTATCCCTTCTCCAACAGATCTTCCTGACCCAAGAATCCAACAAGTGTCTCTTGCATTGCAGGCGGATTCTTTACCAACTGAGCTATCAGGAAAGTCCCCGACCCCAAAGCTCTAATCTTAACCATCCCGCTCCCGGCCTCTGTTCCAACTCACGTACTCAACCTGGTTGCAAACCATTTTGTTTACCTATCTACTTAACATTTTATCTTGATATATTTTCAGATGAACAGAAATTTTGCAAAAACAATACAAATAATCCCCACATGGCCACCAACCACAACATCCTAAATGTTGGTCTTTTATTGCCAGGAGTAAGTATTGCTTCCATTTTCTGACTACATTTTTATGTCCCGTTGGACTTAAACTTCCATTGATTTTTTGGGGGATTGTAGATCCTGGCTGAAGGTGAGGAGAAGAAGTATGTGGCAGCTGGCTGATGGGGAGGACGCTGCACTGACCACATGGGAACCCTGATCACCCCAGAACAGATGTACCGACTCCCAGCATTCCCCCAGAGGACAGCAGGGTCATCCAGTGACTCATCTAATGGTGAGGCTTCTGAGGAATGTCCCCAGATGCCACGCTTGAGAGATTCATTAGCCACAAAAGATATCTAAACAAGGGAAACATTAGCAATGATGGCCCCTCGTAATAATTCCACCTCTTCCTTTTGCTGTCAGTTCAGGGCAGAAAGATTTACTGTGAACCTACTATGTGTCAGGCACTGGGGAAAATGATAACCTTGTCAGTGATGCTGCCTCAGAAAAAAACAAGATGGTTAAATAGAAAAGACAGGGGAGCCTCGGTAGGAATTTCCCCACTGGTATTCGATCAGGGACCCTCAGTTAGGGAAAAACCTCAAATTATTTTGGAAACAAAATTAGGAGACTAGGCATGGGGGAGAGGGGCAGGAGAAGATGGGACAAGTTCCTGCATGAAAACAAGGTAATCCAGCTCTGTTTCCTGCCTAATGCTGGTGGTCCTACGGTGGGGGTGGGGTGCAGCTCAGAGGGAGGCAGGCCCTATGAGAGGTGGCCAGAGAAGGGAGGGGGCCAAATACTGCAGTTTTAAGGGAAGAGAAATACAGGTAGAGTCCCCAGACAAACCTATAGGCTATAAAAAGATGAGAGGATTTGGCTAATGCTTCTGGGACAATATCTGCCTATAGAGCAGAGAGGACAGTCACAGGGAGCACCCTTGCCCCCCAGGCATTCACTGGACCTGTAAGCCTTCTTGGTCCTTTTTCCTTGCATCTTCTCCATGCCTCCCGCATGTCCAATTTCATCCTGCAGACTTCTACTGACGCAGAAAACCCCAGAGGGGACCTGCTGAGGCTCTGAGGTCAGGCAGGTCTGGATTCATGTCCCAACTCTCTCACTAACCAGCTGGAAGGCCACTTAACTAACCTCCCGGAATCTAAGTTTCTCATCTGTAAAGTGCAGGTGATGATACCTTCTCATGAATTTGACTAGCTTTACACCACTGGCTACCCTGAGTGCTGCCCAAGTTCCCAAGGCCGAATTACATTCAAAGACTGAAGCTAAAGAATGGTCAGACCCAGTAACTGCCACCATTTTGACCCTGTGCCCTGCTTCTGGTGACTGATGATGGAAGGAGCTTATGCATGGAAAATGCCCAACATGGCTCCAGGAAGTCTTCCTCCCAATTTCTCAGGCCGCTTTCCCCTCCCACCTGCCTGCCCTTCATCTCTGAAAGCAACAGTACCCAGGGTGTTGCTTTTTCCTTGTCCATTTTTCCCAGGTTAGGGTGGAAACAGATCACGGAGCCTGAAGATCTGGGTCTGATTCCTGGTTCTGCCATTTAAAAGCTGTATGACCTTGGAGAAGTCACTTAACCTCTCTGAGCTCCAGGTGCCTCACTTGCAAAATGGAAATGATAGCTACCTCAAATGAGATCATGTAGGAAAGTATTTTGTAAGCATTGAGGAACTTTATGAGACTCAGCTGATGTTTTGCTGCCCTTCTTATCTCTTTCCACAATTTTCCCGTTTCCACCCGCCATCCTTTGACATCAAGCCCAACTTGGGTAGAAGGAGCACTGAATCAGGAATTAGGGGCTGTGAGTTCTGGTCCAAGCTCCATCATTAATTTTGGGTCACTTGGCAAATCATGCTCTTCCCAGGGCCTAGGTTTCTGTCTGAAGAGAATCTCTCTCACGGCCTCTTCTACCATGAGGTGCCACAAATTTGTGGCTATAGAGGTCAGGAGTTTATTTTCGAACAAGAATAGAGTTGGACTTGGAGGACGTCACTGCTCCTGTGCACAACTCTGCTCTCATCACATTCTTCTATTAACATGTTCAAGATCATGCACTTCTGGGTCGTGTGTGAGCCTGAGGGTGTCTCCAATACTCAGTTTAGAGTAATTAGTCTTTTTGACCCTTAGCAGGGGAAATGTCTCCAGTTGGGGGGAAATGAAGTTGTCAAACACAACCCTTAAGGACAGGGAGATTTATAGATCACATACAAAAGCACAGGAATTAAACAAACAAACAGGGAAAGAGCACTTAACAGCTCAGACCAAACAATATATACCTCACGCTATGCTCAGGCAGGTCACCCAGTGGTCTGAGGTCTCCCCAGGCACCACCCAAGTATAACTGCCCAGACAATTGTTCATCTTCCAAGAAACCCTTCCCAGAAACCACAGGGTCGCAGGAAGGTAAAACCAATGACGTCATTGAGGGGAAGAAACGGCAGTGGTCAGTATGTCCTTCAATGTCCATTTTTTTAAAACTTGCCTTTGTGTAGCCCAAGATTTGGCCCTGCCGTCTGTCTTACCCTGCCTCGTGGTGCCCTGCTCCCCAGCTACTCACCACACCGCACCTCCTCATGTCCCTCCCGCTCTGCTGCCCTCTTGGTCCTCTCTCAGGTAGAGTCTCCAAAAAATGCAGGATGCAGGGCTTCCCTGGTGGCTCCGTGGTAATGTAAGAGACACGGGTTCAATCCCTGGGCTGGGAAGACCCTACATACCTCACATCAACTAAGCCGAAGCCCATGTACCGTAGAGTCCACACTCCACAATAAGAGAAGCCACCGCAATGAGAAGTGAGCATACCACAAGTAGAGAAAAGCCCACGCAGCAGTGAAGAGCCAGCACAGCCAAAAGTAACTAAGTAAATAAAAATTATTAAAAAGACCAGGTCAACCAGCAGTCCAAGGTCTAGTTTTATTAAAAATAATAATAATAATTTCAGCTAAATCACAATTTTTTTTAGTGTAAGTTTGTCTTGTGGAATATTTGGGATATACTCATACTAAAAAATAGTCATGGTTTAACCGAAATTTAAATTTAAGTAGGCATTTATGTTTTTTTTGTTTGTTTGTTTGTTTTTACCTTTTATTTTGTATTGAGATATAGCTTTCTTTGTGGCTCAGCTGGTAAAGAATCTGCTTGCAATGCAGGAGACCTGGGTTTGATCCTTGGGTTGGGAAGATCCCCTGGAGAAGGGAAAGGCTACCCACTCCAGTATTCTGGCCTGGAGAATTCCATGGGCTGTATGGTCAGCAGGGTCACAAAGAGTTGGACACAACTGAGCGACTTTCAGTCACTCACTCACAGCCAATTAACAATGTTGTGATAGTTTCAGTGAAGGGATTTGGTCCTACGTATATATACATATATCCATTCTCCCTCAAACTCCCCTACCATCCAGGTTGCCATATAGCACTGAGCAGAGTTCCCTGTGCTATATAGTAGGAGTTTGTATATTTTCATGTGCTAAATGCTACTATTTTCAAAGCATTTTTTACTTGTTTCATCTCTGTCCAGAATATACCACCCCCACATCTTTCCTTGGCCAGGTCTATGTCATTCAAGTTCCACTCAAGTGCCCCTCCTTCAAGTGACACTCTGATGCTCCCTTTTAATACAGATTAGCTGCATTCCCCACATAGTGCTTTTCTATTATATTCCCCTGTATTATCTCACTCTGAAATGAATTTGCCTAATTGTTTTCTTGCTTAATGTCTATTTCTTTCAGCTAGAATAAGAGACATTGCTGTGTTTTTCCCTAATCATTTGCCATCACCTGAATGTACCTGGGACATGCTCAGCATTTAATAAATATAGGTTGAATAAATGAACAAGTAGAATGTATGCTTCAGAGCAGTGTTTCACAAACTTTAATGAAGCCCTAGAGATTTTGTTCCATTTTGTTAAAATCCAGATTCTGAATCTGTAGGCTGGGCATAGGCCTGAGACTGGCATTTCTAACAAGCTCTCAGTGATGCTGAAGCTGCTGGTTCACAGACCACACTTTAGGAGGCAGTGGAATTCTCTGTGATGATGGAAATCTACACTCTCCAATATGGCAGATACGGGCCACGTTTGGTTATGAAGTACTTAAAATGTGGCTGGTGTCACTAAGGAATTGCACTTAATTAAAAATTTTACTTAATTTTCCTCAGTTCTAATTAATTTAAGTTTAAATGGTACACCTATTTGAACATCACAACCCTAGGGAAGTGGTTCTCAATCTTGGCTACACATAAGAATCACCAGAAACACATTTAAAAATACAGATGTTCAAGACAGAATCCAGACAAATTAAATTAAATTAAGTCAGTATCTCTGGGTTTGGGTCTTACTGCATTAGTTCTTACTCTTTTTTTTTCTTTTGGCCATGCTGCACGGCATTTGGGATCTTAGTTCCCTGACCAAGGATCAAACCCATGTCCTTTGCAATGGAAGTGCAGAGTCTTACTCACTGGACCACCAGGGAAGTCCCTACTCTTGTTTCTTAAAAGCTCCCCCAGGTTATTCCTAAGTGCATCCAGAGGTGAAGACCTCACCTTAAAGTTTTCAGAGCAGCAATATTTTCCATTCAATTCTTATCACAGCCTAGACAGCAGATAGAATAACTGAGGTGCAGGAAGGTACGTGGATTTGCCCCAGGTTATATAGTTGGAGAAACAGGTGGCAGAGGATGAGATGTTGGATAATATCACCAATTCAATGGACATGAGTTTGAGCAAACTCCAGGAGATACTGAAGGACAGGGAAGCCTGGCGTGCGGCAATCTTGGCTACACATAAGAATCACCAGAAACACATTATACAGAGTGAAGTAAGCCAGAAGGAAAAACACCAATACAGTATACTAACGCATATATATGGAATTTAGAAAGATGGTAACAATAACCCGGTGTACGAGACAGCAAAGAGACACTGATGTATAGAACAGTCTTATGGACTCTGTGGGAGAGGAGAGGGTGGGAAGATTTGGGAGAATGGCATTGAAACATGTAAAATATCATGTAAGAAACGAGTTGCCAGTCCAGGTTCGATGCATGATACTGGATGCTTGGGGCTAGTGCACTGGGACGACCCAGAGGGATGGTATGGGGAGGGAGGAGGGAGGAGGGTTCAGGATGGGGAACACATGTATACCTGTGGCGGATTCATTTTGATATTTGGCAAAACTAATACAATTATGTAAAGTTTAAAAATAAAATAAAGATTAAAAAAAGCAAAAAAAAATACAGATGTTCAAGACATAATCCAGACAAATTAAATTAAATTAAGTCAGTATCTCTGGGTTTGGGTCTTACTGCATTAGATCTTACTCTTTTTTTTTCTTTTGGCTATGCTGCACGGCATTCGGGATCTTAGTTCCCTGACCAAGGATCAAACCCATGTCCTCTGCAATGGAAGTGCAGAGTCTTACTCACTGGACCGCCTGGGGTCTCAAAAAGCCGGACACGACTTAGCGACTAAAACAACAGATACATCTGGTAATTGATGGAGTCAGGACCCACACAGCCCTGTTTCCACATGCATCCTCCGCCTTAAATTCTTTGTGAAAAGAGGCAAATGTCCTCAGTCCGCCAGTCCTCCACAGCTGCCATCCTCTACCCACAGCTGCCACCAACTTCCACCTGCCTTTGATGCCCCCTTTCCCAGGGTCGTGTCTGGCCTCATCTTTCCCGAGAGAAGAGAGCTGGTTAGAACCCACACTCTATTTTCATCACTGATAGATAAAAGAATGAATCTCTCTCTACCAGACAGGAAGGAGATCCAAATTTGAGTGGAGGAGGGTATTTGGCTGTGGAACTCACCAGTTCCGAGGTGGAGCATCCAAGTGGAGCAGACCCATTCCTTCCTGTGGCACCTGCCCATGAGGGCACAGACCCAGGGGTCTTAGGGAGGGAAGTCAACAGTAACAACACAGGAGACCTGGGGGGATCTCCTGAAGAGTTCACAGACCCTGCTGGGGTTTTCCAGAGCAGGGTTGGGAGGGTTAGTTTTAGGTGATCCATGGAAAAATTATTAAATATTTAATACTTATGTGTTTATTTTAATGTATATTAAGAAAAACACAACTCATTAAATCTGCAATTTCACAGACATTTCTGATATAAAGTTCCTGGAAAAGTTAATTTACTTAAGAAAAAAGAGAGCACATTTAAAGCAAAATGTTAAGGAAATAAGAGTCTGAGTGGGTCTTGGATATGGCCAACACGGTGATGGCGGCCTGGGTGTACCCCGAAGGTACAGTGGGAGGGGGTGGACAGTGTCCTTTGTTTGGGAGGTCAGAGGTGGAAGGGAAGGCTTTCAAGGAAACATTCTTATCCGAGGCATGTCTTCTAATAATGAAGAATTTCTCTTGTTGACAAGAAAGCCATTGTCTTGGAATAAAGGACAGGAATGAAAACAGCACTGCATCAAGCCCTCCAAGGCCCACAATGAGGTCCAGGTGAGGGAAGGGACAAGTCTCCAGCTCTTTCAAGTCCCAACAAGCCTGCAGCAGACCACACTCAGCCCAACACCTGGGTCCTGCTGCAGACACGCCGGGAGAACTGCAGTTGTCAGAGTCCAGGACAAGGACAGGCCCTCGTGGGGACCAAAGAGCCTGGTCCTAGCTGTCCAGAGACACCTGAGTCTCACCAGTCCCAGACCCTGCCTGGAGCCCAGGTGGACTAACCTCTGAGTGGCTACGGCCAAAAAGTACACACCTGTTATCTATGGATCCAAACCCACATACACTCAATTCACACCGTTAACTGTCAGGGGGAACTCGCAGTCCCCTAGGGAATGGATGAACCAGGACTCTGGGATGGTGAGAGGATGTGTACTCAGTTTAATGGGCTGACCACCACACTGTGAGAATGATGGACGATAGATGATGGATCTAGTTTTTAGGAATGAGAGTTGCTGTTTTTAAGATGCTCCTCCAAGAGGGCAGGAGGTATGGAGAGGCAGAGCACAGAGGATTTTGGGGCCAGTGAAAATATTCTGTGTGATACTAACACGGTGGACACATGCCATCATGCATTTGTCCGAGCCCATGGAATGTACACCACCAAGGATGAACCATAATGCAAAATACGGACTCAGGTGATGATGTCAATGTATATATCACTAGCAACAAAAGCACCACTCTGGGGGCTGGTGTAGAATATTGATGTTGGGGTAGGCTGTGCGTGTGGGGTGGGGGTAGGGAATATATAGAGATTCTCTGTACTTTCCTCTTAGTTTTGTTGTGAACCCAAAACTGCTCTTAAAAATAAATAAAAAAAAAACCAAGAGAATTTGTGAACACACACCCAAAATCCAATCAAAATAATCCAGGGGTGGGTGGAGGGTGACTTCGAGAGAACCAATTTAATAGTGGGTGTAACTGAGGAAGCTTAAACTGTTTATATTTCATGGGACTTGGGCTAAAGAAAGAATGTGCTCAGAACTGGCGAAGTCTGTATAAGGCATCCATGAAAGTTTGCTCAGAGAGCCAGTTTATAGCTACAGTACGATGTGGGGGATATGGTGCCCAGACTCACAACTTGGAGATCAGCTGTGGAGGCAGGTCACAACTATAACCACAGTCACATCAACGGCTAACATTAAGAGAATACTTACAAGTGTCAGTCACAATTTAAACGCATTTAATCTTACAACAACCTTAGGAAGTAGGCATTAATAATATCCCCATACTACAGATGAGGGAACTGAAGAACAGAGCTGTTAAGTGACCCACCCAAAGCCATATCTGGCTAGGAGGCATGGAGATATCTGGCGCTCACAACTGCACAATACTGCCATTAAGACCATCCAACTAACACCCATGGTCCAAGCTCATGTTCACCAAGCTATACTCAAAGGCAATGCTGGCTAAGACAGCAGTGATGGTTTAGTCATTAAGTCATGTCCAACTCTTGCGACCCCATGAACTGTAGCCTGCCAGGTTCCTCTGTCCATGGGATTTCCTAGGCAAGAATACTGGAGTGTGTTGCCATTTCCTTCTCTAGACGACAGCAGGGTGGGACTCAAATCTTAGCTTTATCACAGTTCAGTTTCTGAACCATTTTATGCCCCAATCCCTCGTCTGTAAAATGGGAATAGGAACACCTGTCTTGCAGGGTATATGAAGATGAAATGGGAGGCTGTACTCAAAGCCCTTAGCAGTGTTCTTGGCATGGGGAGGCTGTCTTGGTCAGTGACCAGCTTAACCTCCCCTAGAGGTAAATCTTCTTGGGGAACCTCATAACAATGGCTCCCTTTTACTGAGGGCTTCCCATATGCTGTGCCCTCTGCTAAGAGCTTTGAGTACATTCTCCTGTTTCATTGTCACACACCCTGCAAGGCAGGTGATAATCATTCTGATTCAAACATTTGAATTCTGGTTTATCTATTTGCTTCTTGGGAATGTAATCATTTCCCCAGAAACAAATATCTTCTGGGTATAGAAACCAAACTGCACCTTCTAGCCTGAAAAGCTGAGGCCCTGGCCCAGAGGGCTCCATGGAGATGCCTAGAGGGCCAACCCCCCTCCCCCGGGCACCAGCCATCTGCTGCATGGAGCCACCTCTATAGGCTGCCACAGGGTATGTCTGGGACACCCTTAAGCTGCTAATCCTAGCATCAACACCGTGCTTTTCCTTGAAGGATTTCCTTTAACAGAATTGGTATTGACTAATATTAACACACAATCACAAAACTGTTAACACCAATGCTTGTTTGATGTATGGCCCCCTTGGCAAATATCTGCATATGTACCTATACATCCTTTTTAAAAGAAAAAAACAAAACAAAACAGAATCTCTTATGTACAGTTCTTGCTTTTTCACTTAATATATGATAGAAATCTTTCCACATCATAATATACAGCTCTATACCATACTTTAAAAATCTACATAAAAATGCAGCATGCTTTTAACTGGTTAAGGAAGAGTGAACATTTTTCCTTTTTAACTCCTCAATATTTTTAAACTTTTCAACAATGAAGGTATATTGCTTCAGTGAGAAAGAGATTAGAAGTGCTTTTTTAAGAACTGATATTGAAAAGATGGACTTCCCAGGTGGCGCTAGTGGTAAAGACCTGCCTGCCAGTGCAGGAGACATAAGAGACTTGGGTTCGATCCCTGGGTCAGGAAGATCCCCTGGAGAAGGAAATGGCAACCCACTCCAGTATTCTTGCCTAGAGAATCCCATGGACAGAGGAGCCTGGTGGGCTACGGTCCATGGGGTCACAGAGTCTGACATGACTGAAGCGACTTAGCACATTGATAAGATAATATAGCAACACCAAAAGTAAGCATAGTTTCAGTTTTGTTCATTATTTTCCAGTTCTTTTCCACATACAGGAACTAGAACAAATATTTTTACCTAGTTAAGACAATACTGAAATACTCCTTTATCACACTCTCTGAAACACTTGCCCATTTTATACGGAGCTCCCTTAAAGGTGTGTGGAGGGCACGGGGGCGGTGGGAGCTGACGGGCTATTCCACAAGACAGTGACCAGAGCAGAGCTCCAGGGACAGAGCCCTTAGTGCCCTGGTGAAACCCCTGGACCCCTACTCAGAATAACACTTTCAAAGGTATAAAATAATACATACAGGATTACAGGGGAAACCAGTTCCATTGAAGCATAATCAAAATAGAAATATGTAAAATAGTAACAATATATGTATCTCTTTGGGCACTAAGGAACAAAGTCTAGCAGTGAGTCTAATTTCTATCATTAATTCCAAAGTTGTGATGAACACAAATATTTCATGATATCTACAACACAACAATGTGGTTTGAAAACATCTGTGATTTCTATTGGTGACAAGTCTCAGGATCATGAATATGGGTGTGGTTATTGAGCACATTTGTAACTCAAGGAAATGCTATATTTCATGTTAGTAAAAATTAAGATGTCATTTTTTCCCACCCAAATTCATAGGCCCCCTGAACTCTTAAAAGAGAAGTGGGTTCTAGGTTAGCATCCGTAGGTGCCTGCTCTACAGAATTTCTATACTTAGTAGCCTAGGAAAGATGAAGGGAGAAAATTAAGTCCTTTTCATTTTTTCTTATGTCTTCTACCCAAACCACCATGCTCTCTAGCTCCCATGATTATGAGATCATTCACAATTAATTTTCTAGAGATGGGTTTCTCCTATCTCTAAATGATTGCCCAGCCCCCACCCGCTTCCACTCCCTGGTCACCCTCCATACATACATAGAAAGAAGCTCTTCTCACCATCCTTCAACTCAGCACATTTCATATTTGCACTAGATTTAACATGCACAACCCTCCTTCTTCCTTCCTGATAGTTTCAAAGTCGTCAAACAAGTCCAATCAGTTCTGAACGAAGGAAGCTGGATAATCCGCCTACTTATTGGAGGCTGCCTAATCCAAATAGATGTTTTTCATCACTGATGGTATTTTCCAGGACTCTGCAAATCCAGAGGATCAGTCTCCTTCCTTCACACAAGCATCGGCGCTGGATTCATTTCTGAAATCGCCGGCACCAAACAGGCTCTGGTTCTTGGCCCAAGTTTCAGAAATTATCTGCAATGATTGTACTCTCTTTTCCTTCCACTAATAATTATATAACATATTGTTTTGTGTGGCACCTTATGCTTCTCAGAAGTAATGCTCACACATGAAATGCTATTATCCCAGAGGCAGGATGTGGACACGGAACTCTGGATTTCTAGCCCAATGTTCATTCCAAGATGCCAAGATTCAATTATTACTATTTCCATTATAACAGAGAATTCCTGAAACACAGTGATCTTACGTCCCCTATAACTAAACATGAAAGTCTCCTGATCTCCTTTAATACTATTTGAAAATTTAAAATGCTTAAAATATTGTGGCTAAAAGCAAATTAAAGCAATGGAAATTTTAAAATACTCTAGTTTTAAAGATGGAGAAGGCAGTGGCACCCCACTGCAGCACTCTTGCCTGGAAAATCCCATGGGCGGAAGAGCCTGGTAGGCTGTAGTCCATGGGGTCTCGAAGAGTTGCACACGACTGAGCGACTTCACTTTCACTTTTCACTTTCATGCATTGGAGAAGGAAATGGCAACCCACTCCAGTGTTCTTGCCTGGAGGATCCCAGGGATGGGGGAGCCTGGTGGGCTGCTGTCTATGGGGTCGCACAGAGTCGGACACGACTGAAGCGACTTAGCAGTTTTAAAGATACTACTCTTATTTTGATTTTTAAAGACATCAGAATTTAACTTCAGTTACATAATATCCTAGTTGTGTGGTTGTCTCAGTTTCCCTGGGACTGCCTGTTTGAAAGCCCTTCTCATACAAATAAGAAACAGGGAATGCAGGGGGCTTTTGTACCTGGGAAGACCCTTCAGGGTCCTGCTCAGTTTCAGTACTGCCAGCTCCAAGGCGGTATATTCCCATGTTTCTGTGAATGACATGTACCCCCTGAAGTTGTGCAGGGTAGCCCTGGGAGGAATGGATGGCTTAGGGTTAGAGGTAGTTCATCAAAGAGATGGAATGAGCACTTTGTCTCCCGACTTTCAGGCCTCTCTTCCTTGCAACATCAAATTAAGTTTGATTAAGCCCAAGATCTGATTTTTCCAACACAATCCTCTCTCCTCTCCCCACCAACTAGCCAGGATCTGGAACTTTTGTTCTTGTAGATTCAGTGCCTCCTACACTCTTCCCCGGGCTTCCCTGGTGGCTCAGTGGTCAAGAATCTGCCCGCCAATGCAGGAGATGCAGGTTTGATCCCAAGGTTAGGAAGATCCCCTGGAGAAGGAAATGGCAGCTCACTCCAGTATTCTTGCCTGGGAAATCCCATAGACAGAGGAGCCTGGTGGACTGCAGTCCATGGGGTTGCAAAGAGGAGGACACAACTTAGAGACTAAACAAAAACAACTACACCCCCCACCCAGAGTAGGTGCAGTTTTGGTGGCAGGATTTGAGAAATACATGCTGCACTACCTCCCCAGTGATATATATCCTGCTAGTCTGTTACAGGACTAAAGTGGAAATGATTGGTGAGTGGGGAAGACAGCTTCTCTCTTATATTCGAGCACATCAGTCCTGGGGAGACGGCCTTGTGTTTCTTCTAGAAGCAAAGCACTTCCAGTCTCCAGTGTCCTGGAATCATTCTGCCTTGCATGTTTGTCTAGCCCTATTCGAGCCCCACCCCCACTTCTCTCCCACCACCTACTCCTTCTCGGCAGTGTTGGGGGTGGGTGTCTCTTTGATCTTGGTTCAGGTGGAAACCAGAGGAAATCCTAGATTAGGCTCTGATGGCCAAAGAATGCCTATCAGCCCCAGGGAGGGGCACTCAACTGGAATGAGGTAACAGCATGAATTTTATGTTTATGAAAAAAAGTTGCATCTTGTGATATTTCTGTAAAAGTTGAGCTAATTTGTGTAGGTACTGAGTAGTATGAATCTGATAGAGGGAAAAACACACATTGCACATGACAATAGGGTTAAAGGTGACCATATGTCCCAGTTTTCTCAGGACCAAGCAGTTTCCCAGAACTTGGGACTTTCAGTGATAAAACCAGGTCACTCCAGTGGGAAATACTACTTACTACTAATAATTTACCATGTGTCAGACACTATTCTAGCACTTTACATTCATTTACTTCTCAACTGACTCAATGAGAGAGGTACTGTAGTTATTTCTGTTCAACAAATAAAGAAATGAAGGATTAGAGAAGCTTTCTAGGTGGCACTCGTAGTGAAGAACTCACCTGCCAACACAGAAGACATAAGAGAGATCGGTTCAATCCCTGGGTAGGGAAGATCCCCTGGAGGGGAGCATGGCAACCCACCCCAGTATTTTTGCCTAGAGAATCCCATGGATAGAGGAGCCTGGTGGGCCATGGTCCATGGGGCCACGAAGAGTCGGACACGACTGAAGCAACTTAGCGTGTACACACAAGTCAAGTAACTTACTCAAGGTCACACAGCTAAGTAAGTATGGAGCTGGGATGGGAACCCAGGTCTATCTGACTCTCAAATCCGTTATGGTCCTTAACCATCATCATAATATTCTTTCAAATATTTATGAAGGAAACACGCATTGGGACTAGCCTTTCAGGGCTTATTATATTGAATTGTGTGGCTCTGAATAAGCCACATCTCTATGACCACTCCTCAAACTAGGAAGAGGTTTAAAAAATAATTCTTCTTATCCTCCTCCTCTCCCCCTCCTCCTCCTCTTCCTCCTTTTTGATACATGATGCTTATTCAATTTTGTAAATGAAATAGAATACTCAGGAATAGATATAACTACATATAGGAACTTACTATTTGATAAAGATAGGACTTCAAATCAGTGGGGAGAAAGGTGGCTTATCCAATGAATGTTGCTGGAACAACTAGGTAACCATCTGGAAAAAATAAATGTGGGTCCCTATTTCACACTTTATACTAAAATAAATTCCAAATGGAGTGAAGGTTTCTGTGAGGGAATGACATCAAAGAAATACTAGAAGGAAGCATGGGAATGGAGAAGATCTTTCTGAGTATGATACAAAATTCAGAAGACATAGAGATAACTAATAAGGACCTACTATATAGCACAGGGAACTTGACTCAGTACTCTATAATAACCTATATGAGAAAAGAATCTAAAAAAGAGTGGCTATATGTACATGTAAACTGATTCACTTCATTGTATACCTGAAGCTAACACAAGATTCAGTATAGTAAATCAACTATACACCAATAAAAATTTTTTATAAATAATCCATAAGAGAAAAATTGTTAAATTCAACTACATCTTAAAAATACTTTGTGCAGCAAAACAAAGTTAAACAGATAAAAGCAACTGATGGAAATATTTTCAAATTATCACAAAGCAAGAATGGTGGCTCAGATGGTAAAGAATTCACCTTCCATGAAGGAGACCTCGGTTCAATCCCCAGGTTGGGAAGATCCCCTGGAGAAAGGAATTGCAACCTACTCTAGTATTCTTGCCTGGAGAATCCCATGGACAGAGGAACCTGGTGGGCTACAGTCCATGAGGTTGCAAAGAGTTGGACATGACTGAGTGACTAATACACACATATATACAATGGATAAAGCATTTGTACAAATTGTGAGAAAAATATAACAATACAGCACAATAAAAAAATAATGAGGATAGACAGTTTACAGAAGAGACTGACTCAACCATTTGAAAAGATAGTCAGCTTCAATGATAAGAGAAATGAAATCAAGGCTACAGGAAAGCATAATGTCTCACCAGTTGCACTGGTAAAAATTCAAAAACAAGATAACTCTATATTGGTGAGAATGTAAATTGGTAAAACCTCTTTAGAGGGCAATTGGCAAGGTCAACCGCAATTTAAAATAAGCTATATACAGCTTTTGATTTAACAGTTCTATAGCAACAACACACATGTAGGAAAATGATCTGCAAGGATTTTTATTACAGTTCTTTTAACCATTGGAAGCAACCTATATATTCATCAAAGGGAACTGGTTAGACAATTGTGCTACATCTATCAGTTCAGTTCAGTTCAGTCGCTCAGTCATGTCCAATTCTTTGCGACCCCGTGGACTGCAGCACGCCAGGCTTCCCTATCCATCACCAACTCCCGGAGCTTACTCAAATTCATGTCCATTGAGTTGGTGATGCCATCCAACCATCTCATCTTCTGTTGTCCTGTTCTCCTCCTGCCTTCAAGCTTTCCCAGCATCAGGGTCTTTTCAAGTGAGTCAGTTCTTCAGGTGGCCGAAGTATTGGAGTTTCAGCTTCAACATCAGTCCTTCCAATGAATATTCAGGTCTGATTTCCTTTAGGATTGACTGGTTGGATCTCCTTGCAGTCCAAGGGACTCTCAAGAGTCTTCTCCAGCACCACAGTTTGAAAGCATCAATTCTTTGGTGCTCATCCTTCCATATGATTCAACTCACATCTGTACATCACTATTGGAAAAACTACTGGAGTGGTTTGCCATTCCCTTCTCCAGGGATCTTTCTGACCCAGGGATCGAACCTGGGTCTCCTGCATTGCAGGCAGATTCTTTACTGTCTGAGCCACCAGGGAAGCCCCTAACACTGGAAAAACTGTAGCTTTGACTAGACGAACCTTTGTTGGCAAAGTAATGTCTCTGCTTTTGAATACATTGTCTAGGTTTGTCATAGCTTTTCTGCCAAGGAGGAAGTGTCTTTTAATTTCATGGCTGTAGTCACTGTCCCCAGTGATTTTGGAGCCCAAAAATATAAAATCTGTCACTGTTTCCAATGTTTCCCTATCTATTTGCCGTGAAGTGATGGGACATGATGCCATGATATTAGTTTTTTGAATGTTGAGTTTTAAGACAGCTTTTTCACTCTCCTCTTTAATCCTCATAAAGAGGCTAATTCCTCTTGGCTTTCTGCCATAAGGGTGGTGTCATCTGCAGATCTGAGATTATTCATATTTTTCCAGGCAATCTTGATTACAGTCTGTGATTCATTCACTTGGGCATTTTGCATGATGTATCCTGCAAATAAGTTAAATAAGCAGGGTGACAATATATAGTTTTGACGTACTCCTTTCCCAATTTGGAACCAATCCATTGCTCCATATCCAGTTCTAACTGTTGCTTCTTGACATGCATGCAGGTTTCTCAGGAGGCAGGTAAGGTGGTCTGGTATTTCCATTTCTTTCAGAATTTTCCATAGTTTGTTGTGATCCACACAGTCAAAGGCTTTAGTGTAGTCAATGAAGCAGAAGTAGATGTTTTTCTGGAATTCTCTTACTTTTTCTATGATGTTACTTTTCCAGTGGATGTTAGCAATTTGATCTCTGGTTCCTCTGCCTGTTCTAAATTCAGCTTATACATCTGAAAGTTTTAGGTTTACGTGCTGTTGAAGTCTAGCTTGAAGGATTTTGAACATTATCCTGCTAGCGTGTGAAATGAACGCAATTGTGTGGTAGTTTGAACATTCTTTGGCATTGCCCTTCTTTGGAACTGGAACTTCCAGTCCCTTCCAGTCCTGTGGCCACTGCTGAGAAATAAATAGATAGATAAATTTTTTAAATGTATGAGAGACCCAGGGTTGGCTTCATGGGTGTACAACCTGTGCACTTGCAAAGGGCTCCGCATTTGGTTTAATGTTCTGATGTCACCATCTTGAAAGTCTTAGTAATTTTTGAACAAAGGTCCCTTCACTTTCATCTTGCACTAGGCTGTGTAAATTATCTTGCCAATTCTGGAGAAATTCTTGGTTTACAAATACTGTCTGAGGTTAGGTCCAGATTTAAAAGGAGATACTTGTGGAAGTCAAAGATATTTTTATTTGCTTGTGGTCACTAATGACAACCATTACAATAAGTAGCCAAATAAAATTTTCAATTACAGAGCAAACAACCAAAATCATCCATATTTGCTTGATCACTGAAAGCCACACATTTGCCCGCAGGAATGCCTACTCTCAAATGATAAGGTTCACTTTGCTCAAACTGGAAAAGCCATTTACAACGCTTCAAAAACTACCTGACATTTCCGCTTTCTGTGAAAGGATGGTCTGCACAACAGAAATCTCGTGTGGTTTCTGCCTGCCACACAGACTAAACAAAATGATGCTTCTGTTAAAACATAAATGCATGAGATATTTCGCTTTTAGGAATTTTGTTATGATAACCCCAGGGAGCAAACAAACACACAGTACTAGCTCCTCCCTGACCAGGGTGGCATTGCCCAAGTCTGAACAGTCTTTTCAACCTGGGAAGTTTTAGCCAAGGATGCTTATCCTTAAATGAATGGATTATAAATATATTTTATTATAGGACTAGACTAAGTGACAGAAACACTACAGCAAAGTGAAGCAAAGGCAATACTCAGAGGATAAAGAAGGAGAAAGATGCAGCTTAGACAACAATTATATCTACTTAGTTTGCATTTGGTTTCTCGACTATAAAATGGGTAAAATACTACTTACTTCACAAAATCATGCCATGGATTAAATGAGATAATGGACATGAATGTGCTTTGTAAATGACTAATTACTAAGGTATCATCATCCATATCATTATGTAAGCATGTTATTTTGAGTAGGTATCTGTGTTTGTACTGCCAGTGCTGTTTTGAATGGGAGAAGGCAGCCACATTTAATACCTCCAACACTAACTAAAAAAACTTCTTCCAACTGCAAATGTAAGACAGGGCTTCCCAGTATAAAACAAACAAACCAGAAGTAAATAGGATGAAAAGCAGAAGTTCCCCTTCACCTTCTACTGCAAATCCTATTCCTTTTAACAGAGCATAGTAGACATTCTTCCAGGAGGACTTTTATTCATTTATTTATTAACTTTTAATTTTGTATTGGGTATAGCCAATTAACAAAGTTCTGATTATTTCTGGTAAACAGCTGAAGGGACTCAGCCATACATATACATATATCCATTCTCCCCCAAATCTCCCTTCCATCCAGACTGCCACATAATACTGAGCAAAGTTCCACGTGCTATACAATAGGTCCCTGTTGGTTATCCATTTTAAATATAGCAGTACGTACATGACCATCCCAAACTCCCTAACTTTCCCTTCCCCCTGGCAACCATAAGTTCGTTTTCTAAGTCTATGAGTCTCTTTCTGTTTTGTAAGTAAGTCGATTTGTATCATTCAGGAGGAATTTTTAAAAATGTATGTGAATAACAAAATAAAACTGCTAGAACTCTAAGAGATGCATCACAACCCCCTACCCAGTGTTAGGTAATGTCATTTCTTCTCACCTATAAACCCTTTGCTAAAGCAGAGATGCCCATAACTCCTAATCTTGCTTCATTAAATCAGCTGTCTGATGCAGCTGCTTCCTGGATGTTGAGAATATTCACAAGTAATCATTTAAAAACAGATCCTGCCATTAAATTTTAGAATAATTACCACATCTGTCCTCATGGTATTAGGTCTCCGGGGAGTAGACCAGTGGGTGACTCTAATCATTATGGTTTATAGTAATCTTGGGTCACCTTTATAATAACAATAAGTTTTAAAGGCACTTTGGATGTATCACCTCTTCAGGTTTTACAAAGGCCCTATTAGGTAGGTAGGGACATTAGTCCCATTTTAGAGATGAAGAACCTGAGGCACAGAGAGGGCCAATGGTTTTAAAACTCCAGTGGTATGTGATCCTCATGCAGGGCTTTTGAAAGCACAATCAGGGGATCCCAGTGATTTTCCAAGGCCACCTACATTAAAACCCCCAGGGACTTTAAAAGGGCAGATTCCTGGGTTCCACTTCAGACCTATGGAATCAGGTTGTAAAAGTATTTAACCATCACCACCACTCATCTCCAGAACTTTCTCATCCTCCCAGACTGAAACTCTGCACCCATTAAACAACAGCTCCACACTGCCCCTCCCCAAGCCCTGATAACTACTCTTCTACTTTCTGTCTCTATGTACTTGGCCATTCTAAGCACCTCATATAAGTGGAAGCGTTCACTATTTGTCCCTTTGTGTCTGGCTTATTTCATTTAGCATAATGTTGTCAAGATTCATCCATGGTGTAACACGTGTCAGACTTTCACTCTTTCTTAAGGCTGAGTAATATTCCCCTATATGTCTATATCACATTTTGTTTCTCCATTCATCCACTGAGGGACACTTGGGTTGTTTCCACCTTTTGGCCATTGCGAATAACGCTGTTATGAACATAGATAAGAATATTTGTTGAAGTTCCTTCTCTCAACTCTTTTGGGCATATACCCAGAAGTGCACTTCCTGGAACATATGGTAATTCTGTGTTCAATCTTTTGAGGAACTATTGTACTGTTTTCTATAGTAGCTGCATCTTTTTATATTCCTACCAGCAATGTACAGGGTTCCAATTTCTCTGCATTCGCTGCAATACTTTTCTTTCTTTTTTTTATATAACAGCCTTAATAGGTATGAAGTGGTGGAATCTGCACTTTCAGCACGCCCCTCCACATGATTGTTACTCACACCAAAGTTTGAGAACTGATGTCTTTAGAAATCTTAGCAGCAGAAATCTTAGGGGCAGTGAGCCTTCTAATTCTGAGAAGCAAAGCTGGGTTTGGGCTACAAGTGTCATCATCAATAGTACATTAATGGGGATAGTTTGATCACCCCCCAAATGAAAAACAATTTAAAGAAATGGTCTTCAACCACCTGCTAAGAAGTTGGTAGACTGAAGAAGAGAAACAGGGAAGACCGTTGCTGACCTTGATAGCCACCTTGACCTGAATCAAAGCAAAGAAAAAAGTCCCTCAAACCAAATATTGTCCCATAGCAGCCTTGAGCAGAACAAATAACGTTTAGCCTCTCAGCCCACAATGGGAAAAAAGTTCCTTTCTGGCAATGTCTGATTGAGTAAAAAAAACAAAGCCCTATCGCCACAGGCGAGGGGAACTGGTGCCAGCTACGACAGAGATGGGGAAAGGAGGCAGGCGGGGAGGAGACGATGGAGCTGCGAGCCAGCGACCTTGGGTTTCTCTCCACCAGAAAGTTTCCTTAATATTTACCTTCGTATTCACCAAATTTTTGGATGGTTAAATGCACTGGTAAGAAATAAGGAAAGATGGGTCTCGGGCGTTCAAGTGATGAAATCGTGCCCCCTCGTGGTTATTCTTTAGGACACTCAAGTCATGAAAGATTAAAGAATGGGAGGCGGAGTGAGGAATGGTGGGGATCAGTGGGAGTCTCAACTGAATTGATTCCAGTTGTCCGAGACGGACAGAAATTTGAAAATATTCTCCTCAGTCCTCTTTCCTGTGGTAATCTGGATGCTGGCAGTACTTTCTGTGATAGAGTGACATCAGTTACATTTCTTGAGTGTTTTCTTATCATACCACACACCTCTGTACAACACCAAAAGGTAACTTTTACTGCTGATGTTATTACTACCATTCTTATGTAATGGGTGAAGCAACAGAGGCTCAGAGTATTAAGTCACTCTTTCAAGGTCACAGACTCCACCTTTGAACCACAGCTCCTCACAACACATAAGCACCAAAGAACATAATGGAAAAGAGATATGGATCAAAAATAGATCACTGGGACTTCCCTGGTGGTCCAATGGTCGACCAAACATTCCAGCAGAAGTTTGGGAGGCATGGGTTCGATCCCTGGTCAGGAAACTAAGGTCCCACAAGCTGTGGGGTGTGGCCAAAAATTAAAAAAAAGAAAATCATTGGAAGGAAAAGCCACACCCCTTAAATTCTCTGCCATGACTAGGGGGAAGCAGACATATACACTAGGAAATAACTTTGTATTTTTGGCCGTTAAAAAGAAATAAAAGCCTCAAATGGAGTCATTTGTCACCATATCAGCAAACCCAGGCTGAGCTACAGTTTCAACCTCTCCCAGGAAGCTCAGTTCAGTTCAGTTGCTCAGTCGTGTCCGACTCTTTGAGACCCCGTGGACTGCAGCACGCCAGGCTTCCCTGTCCATTACCAACTCCCGGAGCTTGCTCAAACTCATGTCCATCAATCAGTGATGCCATGCAACCATCTCATCCTGTGTCATCCCCTTTTCCTCCTGCCTTCAATCTTTCCCAGCAAACCCAGACTTAGCTGCAGTTTTAACCTCTCCCAGCAAAGTGACCTTTAAATAGACAACCTGGTCACTAGTGAGATAATCTGCATAAGATTCTTGCCATTTGCTTCCCCCCAAAAAAGACGATGACCTGGCCTCAAACGATTCTTTCTTTTCTTTTGCTAATAACTTCCTTGCCTCACTCTCCCTCTGCCTATAGAAACCTTCCATTCTGTACAATTCCTTGGAGTACACTTCTGTTCATTAGATGAGATGCTGCCCAATTTATGAATGAATAAAGCCAGTTAGCTCTTCAAATTTATTCATGGATTTTTGTTTTGTAACAATAAAATGATAATCATATTGAATGATAAAATTATTTGTAGAAAACTTGGAATATAGAAATAGGCAAAAAAAAAAGGGAGAATAAAATTATTCATAATCCCACCGTTCAGAGTTACTCACTATTTTCATTTTGCTGAATATTATCTAAGACTTTTTACTATGTATATATACAATAGTAGATATAATTGTTTTATTAAGAAAGAAATAATAGTCTTTGTTGGTGTTATTCACTGAGGCATTGCATTTGTATGTATGTGTTATATATTCCCAGAAGAAGAATCCCAGGATTTTCTCTCCTGTGTGATTTCAACTTGCTTCCACCTGGTCCATGATGCCAGCTAAGATCACTAATACAAACTGATGGGATGGGATCAGGTTATCTGTCATTAGTCTAGATCACCAAACTGCACACCGAATCTGGGGTTGATCACTTTACAATTGTTTAAGCTGCTTGTGAGTCAACTCTGTCATCATTAGGGGATGCTGTATCACCAGTTAGAAACCAGACGATGGCTTTGGAGAGCTACCTGGTAAGAACCTTTGCCTCTCCTCAGTGATGTTGATGGTGTTGAGAGCACTGGCCTCAAAGGAGCACGTGCACCTTTATGGCAGCACAGAAAGATGGCGGAAAGAGCATGATAGTCTTTTATGTCTGTTCACTCAAGTCCTAAGCCCAGGCCGAAACCTTTATGTGTGAAAAGGGCTTCACTGAGAAGCATCAAACCAACATGTACTTAAGAGCTGTGCAACCACAGTCCTACTCCTAGATGTATACTCAAGAGATTTGAAAACATGTTGACACAAAACTTGTAGATTGTTCACGGATGTTCACAGCCTCATTATTCATAACAGCCCCAAATGGAAACAACCCAATCGTCCATCAACTGATGAATGGATAAACAAAATGTGGTATATTCATACAATCCAGTGTCATTTGGCCATAAAAAGCAAGGAAATTCTGATACATGGTACAACACAGATGAACTTTGTAAACACTAAACAAAGTTAAAGAAGTCAGAAAAGAGCACATATTGTATGATTCCATTTAGATGAAATGTCCACAGTAGGCAAATCCATAAAGACAGGAAGTAGATGGGTGGTTACCAGGGATGGAGGCAAGAAAATGGGATGGACTGCTAATTAGCATGGGGTTCCTCTTGGGGGTGGTGAAAATGTTCTGGAATTAGGTAGTAGCAAAGGTTGTATAACTTTGTGAGTACACTAAAAATCACAGAATTGTACATTTTAAAATGGTGAATGTTATTGTAAATAAATTGTATCTCAATAAATTAAAAAAAAAACTTAGTACGCTATAGTGAATTGAAAGTTGCTCAGTCATGTCCGACTCTTTGTGACCCCATGGACTATACAGTCCATAGAATTCTCCAGGCCAGAATATTGGAGTGGGTAACCTTTCCCTTCTTCAGGGGATCTTCCCAACCCAGGGATCGAACCCAGGTCTCCCTCATTATAGGCGGATTCTGTACCAGCTGAGCCACAAGGGAAGCCCAAGAATACTGGAGTGGGTAGCCTATCCCTTCTCCAGGGGATCTTCCCAACCCAGGAATAGAACCGGGGTCTCCTGTATTGCAGGCAGATTCTTTACCAACTGAGCTATCAGGAAGCTTAGTAAATATAACAGTAAAAGGGGAGAGGATTTTAGCAGCTTTCTCTTTGGCTATGGAGGGCTGATCAATAAGCACCTCTGCCCAGAGGACAGGACAGATTCCTACGAAGCCAAAGTCTTTCAGGTTTCACAGCTTCCAGCAGGGAAACCTGCAGAGTCTAGAGTGATCCCACCTTGTATCTTAAGGCATCTGACATCCATCAGTCCTTTAAGGGTGTGCACTTAGTAACAGATGAATCCAACCCTACATACTTGAAGGACTGTCATGTGACAAAGGGATTGGGCATCTGAGTAACTACAGTCGGCAGAATCAGGACCAGTGAATGAAGTGACAATGAGCCACAGTCTGGTCAATAAAAAGACAAAGTCCTGAGGGGTTCAGTTCAGTTCAGTTCAGTCGCTCAGTCGTGTCTGACTCTGCAACCCCATGAATTGCAGCACGCCAGGCCTCCCTGTCCATCACCAGCTCCCGGAGTTCACTCAGACTCACGTCCATCGAGTCAGTGATGCCATCCAGCCATCTCATCCTCTGTCGTCCCCTTCTCCTCCTGCCCCCAGTCCCTCCCAGCATCAGAGTCTTTTCCAATGAGTCAACTCTTTGCATGAGGTGGCCAAAGTACTGAGGGGTTAGAGTCATTCAAACATGGCATCAGTGCTTTATCTGGGCTGTATTCCAGCAAGTTGGAGGACCACCCCTGGGACCTTGCATATTTATATATTCTGGCCAGGACTGGATGTTCCAACTCAGAGGTCCTAAGAATCTATATGAAGAATGAGAGAAGGAAAAAGAAACTGTGAGAAAGGAGAGCCAAGAGGTAGACATTGCCAGAATCCAGGACAGATGCACCAGAATCCATGACACAGTCCGAATGAGGCAGCTCCCGCTCCATTTAAAGATGGCCTTTTCTCAGCAGGTGGGCAGAGATGAGGAAAGCATAGCTGTGAGCAGAGCCAGACTACTGACTGACCCTATTTGAGGGAAAGAGCTATTCAATCTCAAACCCTCAAATGGGGACTTTCCTGGTGGTCCAGTGGCTAAGACTCTGCATTCCCAATGTAGGGGGCCCAGGTGTGATTCCTAGTCAGGGAACTAGATCCCACATGCTGCAACTAAAGAGTTTGCAAGCCACAGCTAAAAAGATCCTGCAACCAAGACCTGGCACAGCCAAATGAAAAAATGAACATTAAAAAAAAACCCTCAAATGCTATCAGGAAGTATTGAGCAGTGATTGAGCACAAAGGCTCTGGTTTCAAAACCTGATCCACTAATTAGTAGCTGTGTGACCTTGGGCAGTGCATTAAGATCTCTGGGTTTCCTTTTCCCCAGTTAAAGCAATGGAATAATCATAGGACCTACCTCACAGATTTGTTCTTCGGATTGAATGAAATAAGGCAAATAAAGTGCTTGGCCCTAACATGCATTGCCAGTAGCTGCTGCCAGCTGACCTAAACAAATTGAACTATGCACAAATGATTAGGCTGCTTTTGGTAACTGTAGGTGGTCCCAAACATTATGAGTTGTTAAGGGCTAGCTGCTCTCCCCAAAACTTCACTTCCCACAAGTTTCAGATCAAATTCTGTCACATTTCAGACTTTTATTAGATACGCTTTTATCAGCAAGAAGACACAAAAGGAACCTGTTCTGGAAACTGATCACAGCTCTGTCCTTTCAGGTGCTCTAACCAGGCCTTGCATCAAAGGTTTGCTCCAGGGGGTCTCCACAATCTAGAAGTGAGAATGGATTAACCTGGAGGCTTCAGGCTTTGACACTGTGGCTGGACTCAGGACCATTTTAGAATCTACAGGCACCACAGGTACCATCCAGAATCCTTCTTCCAATCATGCAAAGGTAAGGAGGGACTGTAAGCTGTCTTAGGCAATGAGTGTGTATCTTCCAGACCACTGATTATAATGATGAAGGCTCATTTCTAATGGGTTTTTAACATGCCACATCCTCCCTGTCCCCAGGGAAAACCTATCTAATATCCTTATGACGCCAATTATAATACTCTGATGCTAATGGGAGATAAAGACTAAGCCTTCATAGTAGCTGTGGACATTAATTAAATGCCAGTGGAACACTCCTGTGCTATGTGTTCTTGATTAAGGCAACAGGCCTTCCCTAGGGTACAGATTAACTGAACACATACTTACCATGACACTGTAAACCACAGGCATCTGAGTGCTGACTGCATTCCTCCAGTGCCCTGGTACTTGTGAAGCAGAGACTTGCTTTTGGTAGGCACTAACCACTTAAATTATGAAATGCCTCCATAATTCCTTTAAATCTTTTAGCCCATTTAGGTTCTCAAAACAGCTGTTTGATGTGTGGGCTATGCCTCCTGCTTTATGGATGAGGAAACAAGTTCAGAGAGGTTAATTTACTAACACTTGAAAAAAGTCACAGAGTTGTAGGACAGTTGGCAGAAATAAAGAGAAAAAGGAAAAAAAAAAAAAGCAATGAGACTCTCCTTGTATAAATGCAGCATGTTATCTTAGGTGATAAGCAAGAGAGAAATTGTGTGGCCACCCAGGTGGCTCCGCAGAAAAGAACCTGCCTGCCAATGCAGGAGATGTAAGAGATGTGGATTCGATCCCTGGGCTGGGAAGATCACCTGGAGAAGGCAATGGCAACCCACTCCAGTATTCTTGCCTGAAAATCCTATGGACAGAGGAGCCTGATGGGCTACAGTCTGTGCGGTCACAAGTTGGACATGACTGAGAAAGCACACACACATCAAGTCCTATCTCCTGCAGGGAGCCTTTCTTTTTTTTTTTTTTTAGGGAGCCTTTCTTTAGTGAGAAGAATCACTCATCCTCTCACATAGCCAGTGCATCTCGTTTCCCTCCATTTGAGCGTTAATTTCATACTTTCAATTGACTGTGGAGAGATGCACTCTCTTCCCACTGGACCTCGAGGGCCTATTCATGCTGCCTTGCCCACGCCCAGTTCCAGACCACCTCCATCTAGAATTACAGCAAGCCGAGGGCTAGGGTTACTGCACTTAGCACTGAAAGGCAGCCTCATTCCAGCCTTTTAGAGCCTGGCAGCTAATCACTCATCACTTGCCAGTTGGATGGTGTACTCTGGGCTTGCTTTGTGTCTGCCAGGGCCAAAAACAAGCAAAGGGTGGGGGATCATCAGGAATGGAACAGGCTGAGCAGGGCTGGAGGATGAGTGACATGGGAATTCAGAGAACCAACATCCCCAGGGTGTTCAGGCTTGTGGACAGATGCGAGGGTCTCTATAACTGACACTGTGCGTGTGACTAAGGGCCCACATGCTCTGTCCCTAACTGGGATTACTGAGGGTTTACTATGTGTGATTTTTTTTAAATGAGAACTTCAACACAGTTGCTGTCTTTAAGAGGAGCCTTCTGGTGGGTAGATAAATTTTCTCCTAATTTACGTCTAAGACTCTCAACCAGCCTGTTCCTTCTCTTCTCTTCCAGTCTCCATGAAATATACTCCCATTCACCTTCTCACCTAGTCCAGGAACCTCAGAGTACCCCCTCTTTTTCACCTCTTACATCCGATAAACTGTTGCTTCCTATAAACTGTCACATCCCACAAATGCTATCTCCTTTTCTGTCTCATTTCTAAGATCCTAGTTCAGTGTTTCATCATTTCTCATTTGGGTTATTGCAACAGTCTTCCCACTAGTTTCCCCGATTCCAGGATCAGACCCTTAACTCACCCCCTCCCCACTGTAGCCAGAGTGATCTCTCTCCTAGAAATCCATCAGCAGATTCCCATGCCTGGAGAATAAAGTGCAAGCTCCCAGTTCCTTCTGTTGCTCATTCAATAAACATTTGCTGAGCACCTTCCCTGAACCAGGCATTATGCTCAGAGCAAGGATACAGGTGGGAACAAAACAAAAACGGTCTTTGTCCTCAGAAAGACACACAAAACAAGTAAACAAGAAAACATCTGACCTCAAATTGTGGTAGCAAGGTACAAAGTAAAGGAAGTGGAGGCTAGATTTGAGAATCACAGTGGGCACCTACTTGAGACCAGGCTTTCAGGGAAGGATCTCTGAGAACTAAAGGAAGAGTAGGAGGTGTCAGGTAAACAGTAGGCAGGACATAGAAGCGCTTCCTGTCTTTTAGCAACACAAGGAAGGCTGGGTAGCTAGCTGCACGGTGATGAGCTAAGGACAAGGCAGGGGGAATTTGGGCGGGGGCAGAGAAGGCAATGGCACCCACTCCAGTACTCTTGCCTGGAAAATCCCATGGACAGAGGAGCCTGGTGGGCTGCATGCAGTCCATGGGGTCTCGAAGAGTCGGACACAACTGAGCGACTTCTCTTTCACTTTTCACTTTCCTGCATTGGAGAAGGAAATGGCAACCCACTCCAGTGTTCTTGCCTGGAGAACCCCAGGGACGGGGGAGCCTGGTGGGCTGCCGTCTATGGGGTCACACAGAGTCAGACACGACTGAAGTGACTTAGCAGCAGCAGCAGGGGGTTGTTGTAGGGGTCAGACCAAGCCTTGTAAGCCGTGGGAAGAGTATGGATTTCATTCTAAATACACTGGGAAGTCATTGAAGACTCTGAAGCAGGTAAGTAACTCAGTCTGATTTTCATTTTCATAAGATCACCTTGGAGGGTACATGAAGAATGGCTCAGAGGGCCACAGAGTGGAAGTGCTGTTATATCCCAAATTCATATGTTGAAGTCCTAGTCCCAGTATCTCAGAGTACGAATGTATGTGGAGACAAAGTTCTTAAAGAGGTAATTAAGTTCAAGCAAGGGCATTAGGGCAGACCCTCATCCCATATGACTAATGTCCTTAACATTAGTCCTTAAAGAGATTAGGACGCAGATGCACACATGTGAAGACCATGTGAAGACACAGGGGGAAGGCAGCTACCCACAGGCCAAGGAGAGAGGCTGCAAAAGAACCAACCTGCCGATACCACGACTTTGGACTTCCAGTCTCTAGAAATGTACAAAACTAAATTCTGGGGTTTAAGCCACCAGGTCTGAGGCCCTTTGTTGTGACAACTTAAGCAGACTAATATAAGTGGGAGGTCGACTTACGAGATCATGGAAGAGGCCAGGCTGGGAGAAGATGATGGTGGGCTGTTTCAGAGGGAAAGAAAAGGAGATGGAGCAGACTGGATGAATTCCAGAGGGACCTTCGAGTACAGACTATAGAACTAGAGATGGAGGGAACAAGGGTGATCAAATCAGATGGGCCTGAACAGGTGATGGCGATGCCCTTTACTGAGATGGGGAGGCTCCAGGGAGAAAGAGGAGTGGGCAGAGAAGCCAGACTCCTTATGGTGACTTCCATGGGGTTCCATGTGCTCAACAATGACAAAGACAACATTGGCTGACACGCCTCCAAAAACATTAATTAATTTAATTAAATCATCCAACATGAAAATTTAAATTAATGAACTTTGTTTTTTAGAACATTTTTAGGTTTACAGAAAAATAAAGCAGAGTCCCCATATAGTCCTCTCCTCTGCACAGTTTCACCCATTATTCCAACATGTTTTAAATCCAAAGGAAATTGTTCCTAGAGTCAAAATAAAGCTTAGACTGCTCTCCCAACACAGAGAGATGGTTGCAGTGTGGAAAAGCTTAGTAGTGACTCAAGTGAGCACAGCCTGCCCTGAGCTCTCTCTCAGCCCCGTCTCCCACCAACTTCCCACCTTCCTTTTGAGGGAACTAGTTTAATTTTCTTCACTTAGCCTGGCCAACTGCTCTTCACGCCTCAACTTGGCTCATGTGTCATCCCCTCCCAGAAGTCTGTCCTGATTGGTCACCCACTCTGCCCACATTGGGCCAGTAGCCTGTGCAACCCACAGGTTATCCCTGCCCGTATCAGAGGGAGGAAAATGCTCTTTGTGAATGTGTCACCCTACCTCCCATGACACTATAACCAACAGGAGAGCAGGGAGCCTGGCTTATCAACTCTGTATTCCTAAGGCTTCCCTGGTGGCTCAGACGGTAAAGAATCTGCCTACAATGTGGGAGACCTGGGTTCAGTCCCTGGGTTGGGAAGATCCCCTGGAGGAGGGCATGGCAACCCACTCTAGTATTCTTGCCTGGAGAATCCCACGGACAGAGGAGAAACCCCATGGTGGGCTACAGTCCACTGGGTCACAAAGGATCAGACACAACTGAATGACTAAGCACAGCACAGAGCCCAGCACGGTGCTTGGTTGTAACAGTACTCCAGAAATATGTTTTTCAAGTGAACAGAAAGTGGTTGGTGGAAAGAATGAATGAAGGAAAGAAAGAGGGAGGAAGGGACAGAGGGAAAAAAGAAGAAAGGAAGGGAAAGAGAAAGAAAAGTAAAAAGATAAAGGAAGAAAAGAAGGAAGGAAGGGAAAGGAAGAGAGGAAGGGAGGGAGGAAGGAAGAAAAAGAACAAAGTGTATTTGGGAATTCAGGACTTAATAAACTCAAAGCCCGTCAGCAAGACTGCCTGCTAACTGCAGAATATAGCCTCCCTGGGAAGCGGAGTCACATGGCAGGTTGCAGAAGGTCCTTAGAGGATACAGAGCGCTGGGCAGTAACAGGAGCAGCTGCTTGCGGTGAGCTGTTGTCTAACACGTCAGCCAGGGAGGCTCAGGATATGTGCTGAGTGCTGGAAGGAAAACAGATCATCTTCTGTGTGCGTGGCCCGGTCCCTGACCCTGCCATTAGAGTGACCTATTGTGTGCGAATGGGAATTGGACATGTAATCTATAGACTCTGGGTTGAATCCAATTTTGTCCACCTGGTAAATGAGTGTTGGTTAGATGATCTATCTTCTCCCTCGAGGTCATAATTCCACATAAGTGGTAACTGGTCTTATCAAGCTGCTCCAATTCCTGTAGCTCCTATGATGTCCTCGTGTGATATCCCCAGTGTGTTAAATATTTGTTGTGCTTGACAAATAGGTTCTATTTCAAGTTTTCCCATGGGCTGGCTGTGTGACTTTCAAGAAATCATATAATTTCTCTGGACTTCTATTTCCTATCTGGAGTTATGTATAGAAACGATCTATTTGTCTTCTCTAGAAAATTCCAGGGATACTGAGTGGATGGGTGTGACCCTGGAAATGAAGCAAGGAGCTTGGAGTAGAGGATCCACCTTCAGCACTCTACGGTCCTAACCCTTCCATGCTGCCAGTGTCCTGAGGACTTCGCCTTGATGCTAATCACGAGTTCCTTCTTACTGGCTTCCCTCGCCTCCCTTGCATTGTATAAGCTGTGTCGGGGGTGGGGTGCTTTTCTCTATCAGATATCACTGATGCACAGCAAGAAGTACTATGGTTTATATAGTACTTTTAATAGAGTACAAATAAAAAGCAATTTAATATAATTGCTGTTTTCACAAGAGAATTGTCTTATTTTTCAATCCAGATAATAAGTACATCAATCTATGAATATTAAATATTCTTTAATTCCATAAGTCAGCAGAGAACAGGAAAAGTGAGGGAGAAAGAAGGAAGGGAGGAGAGAGAGAAAGAATGCCAAGCAGAGATTTAAAACACAAGAGACAGAGAAAGAGGCAAAGAGGACAGAGGGAGGAAAGATCTGGCGGGGGGAGAGGAGGGGAGACCAAAGAGAAGTGGATGGAGAGGGTGAAGAGCATCCAGGGGGAAAGACGAAAACAGAATCTAAATGCCCTTCATGGGCCCTGCTCCTCCCCAGGGCTGTCGTCTTTCATCACAGGGTTACTTGTTCTCACTTGCCCTAAAGTGCAAAAACCAAATCTTCATCTGTACTTTCAGTGACTTAAGGATTAAATCCACTGCAGGAACTTTGGTCATTTAAGGGAGAAATTCTCGAGTCTGTAGGGGCAGTGACAAGAGCAATGCTTATCTTAGTTGCCTGACGAAATCAAACAAACCCAGTCAGAAAGCAGGGCTTTTCCTGCCCCAGGGACAGGCCAAGTCACCCATTGATTGCTGAACTTTCCCCCAACAGTGATAGTTTCGGTGTTTTGTAAATGTGGCCAGCACATCCATTCAGTGTCATGTCATTCATGGAGTAAGGAGCAGGACTAACAGATGCATATGGCACCAAGGCCTCCACGTTTGGTTGTGTGGGTTGTTTACTGAACAAGTGCCTGGTCCAAGAGACACCCATATCCAATAGAAGCAGCTGGCAAAGCCATGTCCACTTGGAGAAAGCAGTGCCTTTTCCTAATTTGCCCAAAGGCACCAGTGGACTCATGTGACCCAAGGTTCAATCAGAGAAGTAAGTGGAAGTGAAGTCGCTCAGTCGTGTCCACCTTTTATGGCCCCATGGACTGCAGCCTACCAGGCTCCTCTATCCATGGGATTTTCCAGGCAAGAATACTGGAGTGGGTTGCCATTTCCTTCTCCACAGGATCTTCCCAACCTAGGGATTGAACCCGGGTCTCCCGCATTGTAGGCAGACGTTTTACCGTCTGAGCCACCAGGGAAGAAGGATTGCTTTTTATCTGAAGGAGGCTGCAAGAGTGTGGGCGGTTTTAGAGACTTGATCTGCGCATGAGATGGGCTCCCGTCCCCGCAAGATGGCAGTGGGAGAGGAGGATGGACTATCTCAAACCTCACACCCATCTTACATTTACTCTCTGGCTTGATCACATCCCCACAGGTAGGTGAGGCAGGTATTTCCTGTTTTCAGATGATGACATTGTTGGTTAGAGAGACTGAGACCCACCAAGGGCATGTAGGATAAGCAAATTTGGGAACTTAGCACAATACTAAGCCTAGGTTTGTCAATGAACAAAGGACTGTGGATGCTGGGACAGCCATTTATGTGGACTCTGAGTCAGATGCTCTTGCTGACTTGCTAAAGAGGAATTTGGGCTATTGTCAAGTCCCTCTCCAAACTGATTTCTCTCACTGTCAGGCATGAGTGTGTCTTCCTTAAAGGACTATCAGGAGTGGAGGACTCAGAGAATCCAGTCCTAACACAAGGAATAGCCCACCCTCCATTCTCGGAGACAGGGCACCTCCGAAGCCTGAGTCTGTATGACTTTGCGTCCCTGGCCAACACCAGAGGGTGCTGACCAAGGTCCTCCGACATCAGAGACAGCAGCAGAGGAATGGTGCATCCCCATGTGACCACTAGAGGGCGCACGCAGGGCCAGTCTCAGCTTTCTCCAGATACTAACCACGTGGGAACAGCGATAGAGCCCAGGTGTGGAAGGCAGTTCTTACAGGAAAGACCTCACCAAAGGTAGCCATTGAAGTCTTCCCTCGTGGCCCAGTGGTAAAGAATCCACCTGTCAATGCAAGAGGCATGGGTTCGATCCCTGGTCCAGGAGGATCCCACATACCTCGGAGCAACTAAGCCCCTGTGATACAACAACTTAGCCCAGAAGCCGCAACTATTGAGCCCATGTGCCACAACTACTGAAGCCGGAGTGCCCTGGAGCCTGTGCTCCGCAACAAGAGAAGCCTGAGCACCACTAGAGGCGAGCCCACGCAGCAATGAAGACCCAGCACAGCCAAAGATAAATAAATAAAAAGAGTAGCCATTGAGGAGGAAGTGGACATCCAGGTGAAGCAGTGTATCTTAAAGGCACACTGGAGAAGGCAAAGAGATCAGGTCAATCACCTGCTCTGGTACCAGCAGTGTGACCTCCAGCAAGTTGTTTTTAACGTCTCTGAACCTCAGTTTACTCATCTGCAAAATGGAGCTACTAGCCTTGGGGTTGCTGAGTTGCCATGAGCCTTCTAGAATATCTAGTAATTCTAGAAATTCTAGAATATCACCCAGCATGTTAAGCAATTGCACAGTGGTTTATTACTATAAAAATCCTACTATGTTTCTGGACTTAGAGAAATTCTTAAATTCTTCTGGAGTAAGGCCCTGAAGAGATTCTGAATCATAACTTACTGGTAGAGGTTGTGTTCCTTCCAAATAGTCACGCTTTTAAGTGTATATGCTCCTGATCGCAGAGGAGTTTTCTTGTACCACATTCAAAAGAGTACTATCTACAATCGTAAATAACACTGGGGGCATGCGGAGTGCAGAGCTGGGTGAGGGGATCTGGGAAGGGGCCCTGGCAAGAGAGGAAGAAGTGGTGGGTACAGGCGCAGGGACACGACGCTGAAAACCGGGAGGCTGTGAATTACAGTGTTGGAAACACTGGATTGGACAGGACATCTGAAGGGTGTGAGCGGAGGGATAACCTGGAGGCAGATGGTCTCCTATCTGCAATTGTTTTTTCATCTTTAAAATGGGAGGTTGATTGAGCTGATCCCTTCCAGCTTTGACATTCTCTCATTCTACACGGGGAAGCAGGAAAAGAATTCCAAAGAAGCAGAAATGTAGGACAACACGTACATCTGGTCCAAGGTATATCTCCAGTTATTCATTCTTTCATCAAAAAGTGAAAGTGTTAGTCGTGCTGACTCTTTCCAATTCCATGGACTAGTCCACCAGGCTCCTCTGCCCATGGAATTCTCCAGGCAAGAATACTGGAGTCGGGTAGCCATTCCCTTCTCCTCAGACTGGACATTATACTCAGGCTCCAAAAAACAACTGGATGGACAAGAATTCCTTGTCCTGAAAAAACCCATCATCCAGTGGGCAATGTCAATGCCTCTCCTTTCATATGTTCAGTCTGAGAGGGCAGGAACGCATTGTTAAGGATTAAATGGGAGGAGAAGGTGGAGGAACTCTGGATCCAACTTATTTATTGAATCCCTCAAGTTTCTGCTGTTTGTTGAACCTGCACCTAATACATTTTGCCAATTTTTATAACACAAGTAATTTTAAGAATAATGTACTTTGTTTATACTGCACTTAATACTTTTCTAAGCATTTTCTACTAAATTATTTCTTTTTTATGTCTATCTCTGTGGGCAATATAAAAGAAGCATAAGACATGATCCTTAACCTCAAGGAGCTTGTTTTTAAATTGAGGGTGGAAATAATGAGAAAATAAATAAAACCATTACTTGGATCAAGAGAGAAGTTTTGCAGGTAAGGCTATCTCATTTACATTAAAAGAATATGATATGTGATGGCCATGAGCTTTGGTAACTGGAAAAGACTTCATAATTGGGAGGCAGCATACTTACAAGTTGGGCTTCCCAGGTGGCACAGTGCTAAAGAATCTGCCTGCCAAAGCAGAAGACTCAGGTTCGATCCCTGAGTCAGGAATATTCCCTGGAGAAGGAATGGCAACCCACTCCAGTGTTCTTGCCTGGGAAATCCCACGTAAAGTGGATCCTGGCTGGCTACAGTCCATGGGGTCACAAACAGTTGGACATGACTGAGCACACACACGCACACATGCATACTTACAAGTTAGGAGGGGTTTGACTCGGAAGTGCTGAGATATTCCTCCAGGAAAGAGCACGGAAGACAAAGGGGTTGAGGGTGGGGACACTAAAGAGGTCGTATATATATCACTAAAAAATAAAGGGAAATTTGGTTGATTTGGCACGGTAATGGTCTTGAGAGTATATTTGATCCTATATACAGTAAGACCCCAGAGTGCAACTGGGTAGATAGTACTTTAATTAAGAGGTATCTGGGGAAAATCAGTCCGGTGCTGGTATAAAGATGGGGCTTATCAATGATACACCCAAGCCACAGGATGAGTTAGAATGCCGTTATAGTAAAGTGTTTAGAGTTTTGAACCCTCACTTAAGACCTGAGGATCTTTGTACCAAGTGTCCAAATCCTCAAAATCTTCCCTTTTGGGGGAGGGGGTGGGCATGCCATGCAGCATATGGGATCTTAGTTCCCTGACCAAACCCTTTGTCCCCTGCAATGAAAGCATTAAGCCTTAACCACTGGACTGCCAGGGAAGTCCTGAAATATTTTTATTAACCCTTAAGAATGTAGATAATGGCACTTACTTTTTAGGATGGCTTCTTTTTCTACGCAGAGCCCAGTGCCCAAAATGTTTAGGCATTCAGACAGTGTTAGTTCTCCCATTCCTTCTGCTCTAAGTGAAGAGAGACTCTTAGGGAAAATGTGCGTTTGTTGACTGGTTCCAACCAAAGGGAAGAGAACTAGGAGCAGCGATGCCCTGGCCAGAAGCTAAGGTGTGAGTAGGTTGGGGCAGTGGTGATGAACTTGAGGTGACAATGGTTTAAGTACATACAGAACTATCCCCTGGGCATTTGAAAATATGAATTTAGAGGGGGACCAACCTATAGATTCAGGGACACTTCATATAAAAGTGATAGGTGACACCGTGTATGTACAGTGTCAAGTTTTAGGACAGCAAGAATGTAGAAAAATTATGAAACTTGGAGGGTTCCACGAAGTGGGGCTGGAGAAGCAAGAGGAGGAGCAGCTATTCTTTGAGAAAGAAAATGATTAGGAGAGTAGAGACTGTCAAAATTTTCCCAACTTTCCAGTAAAACGTCATTATGGGGGTTTCCCTGGGAGCTCAGTGGTAAAGAATCTGCCTGCCAATGCAGGAGATATGGGTTTGATCCCTGGTTGGTCCTGGAATATCCCACGTGCCACGGAGCAACTAAGCCCATGCACCACAACTACTGGGCCTGTGCTCTAGAGCCCATGAGCTGCAGCTCTTGAAGGCCACTGCCCTAGAGGCTGTGCCGGGCGCGACAAGAGAAGGCACTGCAATGAGAAATCATGCACTGCAGCTACAGTAGCCCCAGCTCTGCACAACTAGAGAAAAGCCCGCACAGCAACAAAGACACAGCACAGCCAAAATAAATAAATAGTAAATAATAATATTTTTAAAAAAGGTCATTATGCTGAACATTGAAGAGAGGTAATAAAGCACAAACTAGAGAAGTCATTTGATCTCAAAGAATGAGTCTCATATAATTAGGTGGAGTAGCAGGCCTTCAGGAGAAGGCAATGGCACCCCACTCCAGTACTCTTGCCTGGAAAATCCCATGGACGGAGGAGCCTGGTAGGCTGCAGTCCATGGGGTCACACAGAGACGGACATGACTGAAGTGACTTAGCAGCAGCAGCAGGCTTTCAACACCTCAGGAGTGCTGCTGAGGGCATCAATATCTAGCATTTGGGAGATGAGCGTCATTTAGGCTGAGGGAAAGGGAAGTAGCTCTCAAGACAAATTTAGACAGATTACTGCAATCAAGATCCACATAATGAACATTTTCAATGAAATTTTTAAAAATTCTGCTTCAGTTTTGCCTATAATAGTTGGACTCAAATTTATCCTAAATGTGGTTTTGAAATTATCCTTTGGATAAAATGGCTTATTGAAGCAGTGATAATAAAATCTGATTAGGGCTAGGTCAGCTTCCCTAGCAAAAAAGATGACATCTATCAATTGATATTCTCTTCTCCCATTACTCATTCTCCTCCTGCCCAAAGCCTCTTTCAGAGATCCTTTCTGCTATTTTGCTCTGTATATATATATATATATATATATATATATATATATATAGACATTACTTTAAATTCTCTCATTATTAAAGAACTTATCTTTGCCTGTCAAATTTAAGAATGCACTTAAAAATAAGAATCAAAAATTGTTGGCAGGGGGAAAAAAAAAGACGAATTCAGAAATCTGACTCCAAAGGGGGAAGGAAAGATATCTGAAGAAAGAACGCCAGTGTTAAGATAAAATAGAGATCACGCCAGTCAGAATGGCTGCTATCCAAAAGTCTACAAGCAATAAATGCTGGAGAGGGTGTGGAGAAAAGGGAACCCTCTTACACTGTTGATGGGAATGCAAACTAGTACAGCCACTATGGAGAACAGTGTGGAGATTCCTTAAAAAACTGGAAATAGAACTGCCTTATGACCCAGCAATCCCACTGCTGGGCATACACACTGAGGAAACCAGAACTGAAAGAGACATGTGTACCCCAATGTTCCTTGCAGCACTGTTTATAATAGCCAGGACATGGAGGCAACCTAGATGTCCATCAGCAGATGAATGGATAAGAAAGCTGTGGTACATACACATAATGGAATATTACTCAGCATTAAAAAGAATGTATTTGAATCAGTTCTAATGAGGTAGATGAAACTGGAGCCTATTATGGAGAGCGAAGTAAGCCAGAAATAAAAACACCAATACAGTATACTAATGCATATATATGGAATTTAGAAACATGGTAACGATAACCCTGTATGTGAGATAGCAAAAGAGACACAGATGTATAGTCTTTTGGACTGTGTGGGAGAGGGTGAAGGTGGGATGATTTGGGAGAATGGCACTGAAACATGTATATTATCATATGTGAAACGAATTGCCAGACCAGGTTTGATGCATGATACAGGATGCTCGGGGCTGACTGCAAGGAGATCCAACCAGTCCACCCTAAAGGAGATCAGTCCTAAATATTCATTGGAAGGACTGATGCTGAAGCTGAAGCTCCAATACTTTGGCTACCTGATGCGAAGAACTGACTCATTGGAAAAGACCCTGATGCTGGGGAAGCAAGAGAAGGAACAACAGAGGATAAGATGGTTGGATGGCATCACCAACTCAATGGACATGAGTTTGAGCAAGCTTTGGGAGTTGGTGATGGACAGGGAAGCCTGCGGTGCTACAGTCCATGGGGTCGCAAAGAGTCAGACACAACCGAGCGACTGAATTGAACTGATCTTTCGATACCCTTCTGGGAAAGCTGAGTTCCACTGGCAGGCTCTTCCTCATGGGACCCACTCTCCTTGATTTGTTTTTATTACTTTGTTTTCAGAGGGATAAATATCCATTCTCTCGACAAGTAACACTTCCCCTTTAAATATAGATATACTTTCTTTCCTACTTCTAGAAACAATGCTTCTTCTTTTGAGCTCTGAGATCTCCCCACCCTGTAATTTCATATTTTCTACCTCCTTTCCCTTCCTTCACCCTCAAACATGTAGCAGAGTATTTTATCTTTTTTTAATATAAACTTATTTATTTTAATTGGAGGATAATTACTTTACAATATTGTATTGGTTTTGCCATACATTGACATGAATCCGCCATGGGTGTACATGTGTTCCCCATCCTGAACCCCGCTCCCACCTCCTTGAAAAACCATAGCTTTGACTAGGTGGACCTTTATTGGCAAAGTAATGTCTCTGCTTTTTAATATGCTGTCTAGGTTACTCCTTGGAAGGAAAGTTATGACCAACCTAGATAGCATAATATTACTTTGTCAACAAAGGTCTGTCTAGTTAAGGCTATGGTTTTTCCAGTGGTCATGTATGGATGTGAGAGTTGGACTATAAAGAAAGCTGAGCACCGAAGAATTGATGGTTTTGAACTGTGGTGTTGGAGAAGACTCTTGAGAGTCCCTTGGACTGCAGGAAGATCCAACCAGTCCATCCTAAAGGAGATCAGTCCTGGGTGTTCATTGGAAGGACTGATACTGAAGCTGAAACTCCAATACTTTGGCCATCTCATGCAAAGAAAGAGTTGACTCATTGGAAAAGACCCTGATGCTGGTAGGGATTGGGGGCAGGAGGAGAAGGGGATGACAGAGGATGAGTTGGCTGGATGGTATCACTGACTCGATGGACATGAGTTTGGGTAAATTTCAGGAGTTGGTGATGGACAGGGAGGCCTGGCATGCTGCGATTCAGGGGGTCGCAAAGAGTCGGACACAACTGAGCGACTGAACTGAACTAGGTTAATCATAGCTTTTCTTCCAAGGAGCAAGCGTCTTTTAATTTCATGGCTGCTGCCACCATCTACAGTGATTTTGGAGCCAGAGAAAATAGTCTCTCACTGTTTCCATTGTTTCCCCGTCTATTTGCCCATGAAGTGATGGGACCAGATGCCATGATCTTAGTTTTCTGAATGTTGAGTTTTAAGCCAACTTTTTCACTTTCCTCTTTCACTTTCATCAAGAGGATCTTCTTCGCTTTCTGTCAAAGGGTGGTGTTATCTGAGTATGTGAGGTTATTGATATTTCTCCCAGCAACCTTGATTCTAGCTTGTGCTTCATCCAGCCTGGCATTTTGCATGATGTATTCTGCATATAAGTTAAATAAACAGGGTGACAATATACAGCCTTGATGTACTCCTTTCCCTATTTGGTACCAGTCTGTTGTTCCATGTCTAGTTCTAACTGTTGCTTCTTGATCTGCATACAGATTGTTCAGGATGCAGGTCAGGTGGTCTGGTATTCCCATCTCTTTCAGAATTTTCCACAGTTTGTTATGATATACACAATCAAAGGCTTTGGCATAGTCAATAAAGCAGAAGTAGACGTTTTTCTGGAACTCTCTTGCCTTTTCTATGATCCAACAGATGTTGGCAATTTGATCTCTGGTTCCTCTGCCTTTTCTAAAACCAGCTTGAACATCTGGAAGTTCATGGTTCACGTATTGCTGAAGCCTGGCTTGGAGAATTTTAAGCATCACTTTACTAGCATGTGAGATGAGTGCAATTGTGTGGTAGTTTGAGCATTCCTTGGCATTGCCTTTCTTTGGGATTGGAATGAAAACTGACCTTTTCCAGTCCTGTGGCCACTGCTGAGTTTTCCAAATTTGCTGGCATATTGAGTGCAGCACTTTCACAGCATCATCCTTCAGGATTTGAAATAGCTCAACTGGAATTCCATCACCTCCACTAGTTTTGTTCGTAGTGATGCTTTCTAAGGCCCACTTGACTTCACATTCCGGGATGTCTGGCTCAAGGTGAGTGATCATACCATCATGGTTACCTGGGTCATAAAGATCTTTTTTGTACAGTTCTTCTGTGTATTCTTGCCACCTCTTCTTAATAACTTCTGCTTCTGTTAGGTCCATACCATTTCTGTCCTTTATTGAGCCCATCTTTGCATGAAATGTTCCCTTGGTATCTCTAATTTTCTTGAAGAGATCTCTAGTCTTTCCCATTCTGTTGTTTTCCTCTATTTCTTGATTGCTGAGGAAGGCTTTCTTATCTCTCCTTGCTATTCTTTGGAACTCTGCATTCAGATGCTTATATCTTTCCTTTTCTCCTTTGCTTTTTGTTTCTCTTCTTTTCACAGCTATTTGTAAGGCCTCTTCAGACAGCCATTTTGCTTTTTTGCATTTCTTTTCCATGGGGATGGTCTTGCTCCCTGTCTCCTGTACGATGTCATGAACCTCAGTCCATAGTTCATCAGGCACTCTATCTATCAGATCTATTCCCTTGAATCTACTTCTCACTTCCACTGTATAATCATAAGGGATTTGATTTAGGTCATACCTGAATGGTCTAGTGGTTTTCCCTACTTTCTTCAATTTAAGTCTGAATTTGGCAATAAGGAGTTCATGATCTGAGCCACAGGAGAAGGCAATGGCAAGCCACTCCATTACTCTGGCCTGGAAAATCCCATGGACGGAGGAGCCTGGTAGGCTGAAGTCCATGGGGTCGCTAGGAGTCAGACACGACTGAGTGACTTCACTCTCCCTTTTCACTTTCATGCAATGGAGAAGGAAATGGCAACCCACTCCAGTGTTCTTGCCTGGAGAATCCCAGGGACGGCAGAGCCTGATGGGCTGCCATCTATGGGGTCGCACAGAGTCAGACACGACTGAAGTGACTTAGCAGCAGATTGGAGCCACAGTCAGCTCCCGGTCTTGTTTTTGCTGACTGTATAGAGCTTCTCCATTTTTGGCTATAAAGAATATAATCAATCTGATTTCGGTGTTGACCATCTGGTGATGTCCATGGGTAGAGTCTTCTCTTGTGTTGTTGGAAGAGGGTGTTTGTTATGACCAGTGCATTTTCTTGGCAAAACTCTATTAACCTTTGCTCTGCTTCATTCCATATTCCAAGGCCAAATTTGCCTGTTACTCCAGGTGTTTCTTGACTTCCTACTTTTGCATTCCAGTCCCCTATAATGAAAAGGACATCTTTTTGGGGTGTTAGTTCTAAAAGGTCTTGTAGGTCTTCATAGAACCGTTCAACTTCAGCTTTTTCAGCATTACTGGTTGGGGCATAGACTTGGATTACTGTGATATTGAATGGTTTGCCTTGGAAACGAACAGAGATCATTCTCTCGTTTTTGAGATTGCATCCAAGTACTGCATTTTGGACTCTCTTGTTGACCATGATGGCTACTCCATTTCTTCTAAGGGATTCCTGCCCACAGTAGTAGATATAATGGTCATCTGAGTTAAATTCACCCATTCCAGTCCATTTTAGTTCGCTGATTCCTAGAATGTCGACATTCACTCTTGCCATGTCCTGTTTGACTACTTCCAATTTGCCTTGATTCATGGACCTGACATTCCAGGTTCCTATGCAATATTGCTCTTTACAGCATCGGGCCTTGCTTCTATCACCAGACACATCCACAGCTGGGTATTGTTTTTGCTTTGGCTCCATCCCTTCATTCTTTCTGGAGTTATTTCTCCACTGATCTCCAGTAGCATATTGGGCACCTGTCGACCCGAGGAGTTCCTCCATCAGTGTCCTATCATTTTGCCTTTTCATACTGTTCATGGGGTTCTCAAGGCAAGAATACTGAAGTGGTTTGCCATTCCCTTCTCCAGTGGACCACATTCTGTCAGATCTCTCCACCATGACCCGCCCATCTTGGGTTGCCCCACAGGCATGGCTTAGTTTCATTGAGTTAGACAAGGCTGTGGTCCGTGTGATTAGATTGACTAGTTTACTGTGATTATGGTTTGTGTGTCTGCCTTCTGATGCCTCTCGCAACACCTACTGTCTTACTTGGGTTTCTCTTACTTTGGACGAGGGGTATCTCCTCACAGCTGCCCCTCCTGACCTTGAACGTGGAGTGGCTCCTCTCCACCCTCCTGCACTCACGCAGCCACCGCTCCTTGGACGTGGGGTAGCTCCTTTCGGCTGCCACCCCTGACCTCGGGCGTGGGGTAGCTCCTCTCGGCCATGCTTCTGCGTGGTCCGTCGCAGTCGGGGCGCCTTTGCCCTAGTGCCCTGCTAATCCTGCTCCAGTTCCAAAAGCAGAAGGTTGATTGAGTGGGAGGCCCAGCTGCAGAAGTGCGGTGGCATGAAGGGTAAGCTTTAGATCCCTATAACATTTCTCAGGGCTCCCCAGGTGGCGCTAGTGGTAAAGAGCCTAACTGCCAAGGCAGGCGACAGAAGAGACAGACACGGGGTCTGGATGATCCCCTCGAGGAGCGAATGGCAATCCACTTCAGTATTCTTGCCTGGAGAATCCCATGGACAGAGGAGCTTGGTGGATTACAGTCCATAGGGTTGCAAAGAGTCGGATACAACTGAAGCAACTTAGCACCCATGCTAGCAACATCTCTCAGTCCTCAGGAAATCGTCCAACCATCATTATTATTACATCATCTTCCCTATGGTTAAGTGTCAGTTTTCATGGCTTTACTTAAAAGTAAGCAAAAAAGCCTCTTTTCACTACATGAAGAGAAATGGAATGAAAATACTAACCACTTCGGTGCTGCTCCCAATGGAAATGTAAATTGGTACAACCAACTTTAGAAAACTGCTTGGTAGAATCTACTTCCGCTAACTTTCATCCTCTAAGACGCAGCAATGGCACTCCTAGGTATGTACAGAAGCGAAATGTGCATTACGGTCATCAAAAGACATACTAGAACTGTGCTAACACATATGACCCTTTGCATCTAAATTAATCATAATTTTAGACAACTAAAATCCAATCCCTCAGTCACACACACACTGTTCAAGGGAGCAGCAGCCACATGTGACTAGCGGCAACCATACCGGACACCACAGACGTAGAACACTTCCATTACTGCAGAAAGTTCTACAGGGTATTGTTCTTGGATGTCTGTAGGTGCATTAGTCACCACAGCCCAAATCTAGAAACTACACAAAGCCCATCAACAGCACGATGGATGAATCAATTGCGGCACATCCACACAAGGGAATTCTGTAAAATAATGAAAATGAGCAATGTACAACAACACGCAGAATATATACCTCACAGATTTAAAAAGCCAGGCAGATAGAGCACTAGCTATGTGATTCCATTTATACAGTGTTCCAAATGGGGCAAACAAACAAACAAAAAACAAAAAAACCCCATGGGTTGGGAAGATCCCCTGGAGAAGGAAATGGCAACCCACTCCAGTAGTCTTGCCTGGAAAAGAGTCGGACACGACCGAGCAAGCGACTTCACTTGGTGGGGATGGTAGTCGTAAAAAGGGAGCACAAGGGGGCTTGGGGTAGGGGTCGGGCATGCTTTATTTTATCATCTGGATGTGGTTCGCAGGGAGCGTTCAGCTTCTGAAGATTCAGTGAGCGGTATGTACACTTAGGTCTTTCCTGTATGTGTCATACTTCCATAAATTTTCTAAACTTCCCTTTAGAAAATTTTGCTGCTATGAACGTTACCTACAGTTCAGGTTTTTTGTGGGAGCGTCTTTTCAATAAAGCAAGCGTAGTTTTGAGATCAGTGCCCTTTCCCCCACCCCAGCCCCTCTGGACTTGGCCCGGAAGCCACACGGACTCACCAACCTCCCGCACAGCGTCTTATCTCCTCGCTGCGCGCTGGGCTTGGCTCCGCGCCTCGGTAGTGACCGCCAGGACGGCTGGTTCTCCCACTCTGGGCTCTCCCAGGGTTCGCTGAGGGCTCCGTGCCCAGCGGGCTCTGGCCGCCCCAGGCCGGTGTGAGACGCTGCTCCCGGCCCCGAGGCACCTGGGCCACCCGCAGTGCCTCCCGTTCAAGCGGAGCGGGCGGCGGCGGAGCACTGAACTCAAGACATCGAGAATCCGCCGTTCTCCCCGGGAGACGGGAGAAGGCACCTGGGATGTCCCCCCTGAGCTCGGAACCATTAAGCGAAGGAGGAGGACGCTGCGCTGGAAGCCTTGAACCAGCCCGCCCCCTACACGCGCTGCTCTCCCGCGGAGCGCCCGCCCACCCGGCCCCACCCAGGCCTTGCCCGGGAATCGCCTTGCCCAGAGGGGCTAGGTTTCCCTCCTGACCCCTTCCTCCCCGCAGCATGGGTTGGAGGGACTCGTGGCTCCCCCAGGAACCTCCTTTCACTTCCTTCTTCAGTCGAATTCCTCAAGTCCAAACCTCTGAAAAGTTTGCCAGCCTCGACGGCCCCGCCAGGTGGCCCCTGCCCCTGGTTTATCAGCAATGGCTCCCGCCCGCCCGCTCTCCCTGTGCACCTATGAGTGACCCAAGGGCAGAAAACAGTCCTGGGCTTCTGAGTTATACACAGCGCCTAGCGCAGGCCTGGCTGATGCCTACCAGACACTGCTTGTTGTTTAGTCGCTAAGTCTTGTCCGACTCTGGGACTCCATGGACTGTAACCCGCCAGGCTCCTCCGTCCACGGGATTTCTCAGGCAAGAATGCTGGAGTGGGTTGCCCTTTCCTTCTCCAGGGGATCTTCCCGACCCAGGAATCGAAACCGAATTCCTGCACTGGCAGGCGGGTTTTTTGGGGGGTTTTTTGTTTGTTTATTTGTTTGTTTTTACCACTGAGCCACCAGACCCTGCTGCACTAAGCTGCTTTTACATGGATCATCTCCTTTAATTTTCAAAGCCGAGGTGATTGATTGGCTCATGAGCATCTACATATATAAACCTTCATTGAGTTGTATACTTAATATTTGTGTGTTCTACTGTAAGAAAAGAAAACCTATAAGAAAGGCACTATTAAGCATACCCATTTTACAGAGGAGAAAACTGAGGTTCAGAGAGTTTCTTACTCAAGGTCTCTAATGATGTTTATGGTGGCCCTGAGATTGAAATAAAGGCAGTCTGACTCCAGAGTTCATCCTCTTAACCCCTCAAGATTAGGCTCTGAAGAAAGAAAAACAAAGTGCTGGCCTTGTAGAACTTATTCCACATGCCCCACGAGTAGTGCCTACTCACTGCTTGAGCCCAATGTGACACCTGTCATCGGATGGGGAAGGAGTATCGCTTTTCTTTGCTTTAGAGCTCATAACCCAGAGAGACGGTTTACTTCACCCACGCAGTCTCATAGGTCGTTAGAAGGCTTGTCTGGATTTTACATTTCCTCCTGGATCACAGGACAATCAGTAACTAGGCGGTGGTTTGGGTCTGGGAGGGTATCTTTTCCCCTAGAGAGGGAGCTCAAAGAAGAACTAGCTGTTAGTCAAGGGTTTTCACCCTCTGATGGCCAAGGCACTGGAACCTCAGCAACTGAGCAGTACGGAAATCCTTCAACGAAGAGATGTGAGCTATTTATACCCAGAGATTGAAGGATCTGGGGAAGGGTAGGGATCGGGGAGGGGGCTGGTCCATACTGGCTTTAAGTATCTCAAGACACGCAAAGTGCAAAGTGCGCAGGAGCCAATTCATAGAACCAGCTCTGTTTCCTCTATGAGAATCACACGCCCCTTTTCCAGAACCGGAGGGGATGGATGCAGAGTGAAGGGCGACCAATGCGGGCCAGGAGGAAGCCAAGCAAGGAAGGTGGGTATCCGGTGCTGGGGAGCACTGAGAGGCCACGGTCCAGCAGGATACAGACCAGGAGGGAGAAAAAGGAGTTGCTTACTTAGGAAAACCCCCAGCGGAGCAATGGAATCTGCTCCCAGAGCCTTGGGTTTTCTAGTGCGCACGCGCTGAAATCCAGGCTTAGAAGTGAGTGCTCCGTGCTGGGCAGCATCTTGATCGCTGACCATATTTCTCACCTAGTGAATGTAGGGAAAGTTGATTTGGGTCTCAGATGCAGGTCCTGGATTTATTGCATACATTCCAGCTTTCCACCCCCGCCCCACCCTTCCCTCTCCTTGAGTCTTCTTCCCTAACCCTAAACTTGGTGTCCTCGTGTCAAGGTTACCACCAAGTTCTCAACCTTCTTCCCTAGGTTTTAAGCTGTACGGCCAGGGGCAGCAATCCCTTGGGGAAGCCATATCCACCCTGCCCCCTGCCCCGCAGCATCTTGGGGTGCCCAAGGCCCGACCTTCCTCTGGGATGGGGATAGGCTGCAGGTCTTCTGTGGTCGATTTCCGGTGTTCTGGCTCCACCCAGGTGGTTCAAGAGTCTAGCTCTGCCCATCTTCCTTGCAGTCAGCACCCAGTGAGAAGTTCCACAGCACTGGGGCCACCTGCATTGGGGATGGCCACTCTGAAGCAGCCTGGCCCCATGATCTCCGTGTTATATGTTCTAGGGGGAAAAGATGCCAGCCTGGCCCCTCCGAACTCACTAGGCCCTCACATGGCAGGGAGAGAGACAAATAAATTTTTTCATGACACTATGTGGTGATACTGGAAAGTACCTAAGACTCTGGTGGCACTATTAGGGAGTGATTACCCCCACTTGGGTGGTTCAGGAAAAAAGCTTGGCCTTGACGGAGGAGCAAGAGTTTACCAGAAAGATGGGGGTGTTAGAGCATTCCAGAAGGAGGGGAGGACATATGCAGAGACAAGGAGGCGGCAACAGCAAAGCGCTGCTTGGACTGGCTTTCTTTTTGTCATTCAGGCTTCAGCTTGAATCTGATGTCCTCAATGTGGCTTTCTCTGATCACCTACTCAAAAGAATCCTCCCTCCAGTACTTGGTTCTCTTTCTTAGAATCAACTACCTATTTTTACATTTATTTGTTAGTTGTCTATCTTCCCGGCGCACACACTCCTTCAAATCAACGGCCTAAGCCTGCGGACACTTTTATTTTTCACCGTTCCGCAGTGGCCAGAACAGTGAAGTGAACATGTATTAGTAGTATCAGTATCAGTGAATACTTGTGAATAGATGGATGGATGGATGAATGGAGTCCGAGGCTGCAGGCAGTGAGAAATGTCTTAGGAGGCAAGAATTCCCTCCAAGCCCTTAGCCTAAGCAACTCAAGGAAAGAGACTAGCTCCAGAAAGAGGGCTCGCTAGGAAGGGGGTTTGGGACATCGGGGTGGTGGGAAACGGTGTCCCAACTGCAGGGCGGTTTGAGAGAGGAGGAAACGGGCGGCGAGGAGCTGAGGGATCCGCAGCCTGGTGTGCCTGGCTCGGGGGTCTTTTTGCTTCTAAGGAGGCAAGGGGAGGGCGGGTCTTCGCCCCCCCAGGCGCCGCCTGTCCTGCTTCCCGCTAGGCCCTGTTGGATGCGTCCAAGCCTCTTCCTGGGCGGTCAGTGGGTTTGGTGGATTGCCTTGCCGGCCTGTCTCTCTCTCTCCCCTCCCCTTTTTTTCTTCTCTCTCCTCCGGGACTCTGCAGCTCCCCAGCCCGGCGGCCCCGCAGCAACCTAGCAGCCCCCGCCCCCTCCTCTAAGGGCGAAATTGCTAAACTTGTAGCAATAATGACCCTGCTTTCAGGCAGCCGACTCCCGCTGAACATCTCGGCGCCCGGGCCGGCCCAGCCTAATCAGCGAGCCCCTCCCTGCTGCCCGCCCAGACCCCGTTCCCCCTGGCCGCCCCCTCCCCCAGCGCACAAAAAGTGGGGAACAAAACCCCCGCGCATTTCTCCGTCCCTCTGTTGAGCAGACTGCTGCACAAAGCCCCCGCTCTGAGAAGCAATGGGGAGCTCGGGGGGGACGTCAATCCCGACGCGCTGAGGTTTTTGTTCGCGCAGGGGACTTCGCCTTCCTACCACACCTTTTGTTCGGGACTCCAATAAAAAGCCATTCTTTCCGCACCTTCCCGGCCCGGAGCCGCCTTTCAGCGAGGCCCGGCCCCACAATGGCGCGGCGCGCTGAGGCCTCCCCATTCACCCGCCTTGGCACGCTCACAATCGGCCGTGTGGCAGCACAGGCCTCGCACAGGCATTCTCCGCAAGTGACAAGGAGCCGCATAAAGCCTCGGCCGCCGGGGGAGAAGGGAGGGCGACCAAGGGGGAGAACTCGGCCGCGGCGGGGCGCAGCGCCCCCGGGCGCGCTGGAAGGCCGGGCGGCGGCAGAAGATGGAGCTGCTTTCGCGGCGCCTACGGCTAGGCCTAGGGGCGAGGTTTCCTTTACTCTGGAGGCATTCGAGGTGGGCAGAGTCTAAGCCTTGATCTAACGCAGGCCCAGATACTAGCCCAAGCATCTGGGTGAAACTTGGGGGGATTTCAAAGTCCCACCTCAAAAGGCCCTGAGTCTCCGACCTGTCCTCCCTAGGACAGTAAAGAGAAATTAATGAACAAAGCCTTAGAGACCGGACTTGAAGCCTGGGGGCTGAGGCAGGGGAGACCAGGCCTGCGATCGCCCAGGGCAGAACTGCTTTCCCAGAGCATCTTTTCCTTCCCCGCCGCCCTGTTGAAGGATCTCTCCCTACTTTTGTGGGCTAAACAAGGTCTGTAGCCGGCCAACCGTTTGAAAATATTGCACCTTGTTTATTGACTCCTGTAGTGTATGGCAGCGGGTGTGTACATGGCGTGTGGATATATTTAGTTATATATATATATATATTATATGTGCTGAATACAGAATAGGAAACAGAAGGAAAGCCGGTAACACCTCCGGTGGGCCCCTAGGTTCCAGATTTGTTCAAGCCCCCAACTTTTGATCTCGCTCCGCTGATTTTTCTTGCAGAGTTCTACGCCTCCTGACAATCTGGAGATCCAGGCCGAGGTATCTGTTGCGGAGGGCAGGCGGTTGGGAAAAGGAAAATGGACTGTGGTGTGGCACTCCGGCCCTGCAAAGTGAGCAGAGGGTCGGTAGGGCCTGGGGATTTATCAAGCCACGACGCCCATTTTTCTCTCCTTCATGCTGTTCTCTGTCCTTGAGTTTTCCGCCAGCGCTCTGCTGAGGCCGCGAGAAGGCCGAGAAAGAGAAGCCCTTCTTGCTCTAGGAGAGACGACTGGCAGCCTGAGTCCCAGCCTTTCGCACTCCCTTTGGAGCCGAGATTGGGGCCATTGTCCTCCAGGCACCCAGCCAGCTTTTCTGCCTCAGAGATAGTCTCCATGTAGGCCCAGGCGCATCCTCTTCGCCCCAGAGCCTCCTTCCCCGGACTTCGTGTAAGCTGCGCTCCGAGGCCCTGGGGAGCGAGACGTTTATGTATATATATTTATATTTTTTAACGAGGGGACCTGGTCCTTCCTTGGATCCAGCCTTTCTCGCCCTTTAGTCCCGCGGCGCCAGGCTGCGGTGGGGTCGCCTGCCGCGTTACCTGCCCGGTCCCTACCAGGCCCGGATGCCCTGCAAGGTACCCTGAGCGCACGCGGCCCCCGCCGTCGCACCCTGGTGCAACGGCTGCGCGCCGCCGCCGCCCCCGAAGCCGGCCAGGTTGCTCACGTTCACGAAGGGGCCGCCTCCAGACGCACTGCAGGCGGGCTGCATGGCCGAGGCCGCCGAAGAGGCCCCGCCGCCGCCGCCGCCACTGCCACCGCTTGCCGGGTACGCACAGCCATAGCTGCCGCTGTAGGCCGCGGCGGCGGCGGCTGCAGCGGCGGCGGCTGCGGCGGCGGCTGCCGAGTTCCCATAGCCATAGGCGGGGAAGCTGTTGTAGGAGTAGGCTCCCGCGCCCACGCTGTAGGGCGCGCCGTAGGCTGGCGCGCCAGGAGTGACGCACGGCTTGCCGTCCCGCACCAGCACCGGCACCGCCACACGGCGCGGCGGCGGCGGGGGCGCGTGCCCGCCCAGCTCCAGAGACTTGTCCTGCCGCTGTCTCTTGCACTTGTACCTGCGATTCTGGAACCAGATCTTCACCTGGGTGGACGTGAGCTTTAGGCTGCTGGCCAGGTGCTCGCGCTCTGGCGCCGACAGGTACCGCTGCTGCTTGAACCTGCGTTCCAGCTCGAAGACTTGGGCTTGAGAGAAGAGGACCCGGGGCTTCCGGCGGCTGCGTGGCTTCGGCCTTTCGCTCTCCTCTGCCGCCTTACAGTCTCCGGCCGCCTCCAGAGGTTTCTTCAGTTGGCAGCTTTCTGCGAAAGAAGCAAAACAACAGCGTCTCTTAGTTGTTCCCGGCCTCTCCGCGGCTCCGGTCCAGGAGCACTGTGACCCTTTTTGGTGGCAACGCGGAGCGTGCAGTAATAACTGCTTGGGTTTTGGGGAAGGTTTGTGACTTCTGGCGCCGTGGGACCCTTCGATCGCCCAAGGCCCCTCACCACGTCCTTGACGGGTGGAGGCACATAGTGTGGGGAGGGGTAGTTAGCACGCGTTTATTTAGAACTTCAGCATCTGCGAGAGATTACCCTGTATTAAATGTGCAGCTCGGCTTGCTAATGATTATTTTCAGGATGAAAGTTTGTAACTACATAACTCCAATATTTGCAAATTCGGTTGCCTTCTTTTCCGTCATAAATAGCTGAAGGTGTGAGAGGCATGTTGGTTTTTGGCGGCCGAAATGCGTGCGATGTGCGAAAATCTTCCTGCTTAGAAATGTCTGAGTGTACTGCTTATTGCCCAGGAACTGTTTTTTTGTTTGTTTGTTTACATTTAAACGCCTACCTACCCACAAATGAGTGTCTGAGTAACGACAACCGATACCTTAGAAAGAAAAAGAAATTTGATTGACTGACTGACTTAGTTTCATGTCGATTTTAGGCCCAGGGGAGCTGTCAGAGCAAAGGCCTTGGCTTCCGCCACAACAAACCTTCTCTTGGGGAAGGAGATTCTTTTGGCTCTGTCTCCTCACAAACACTTCCTTGGAGGCTTTATTCAGTTATTCTGTTGCCCTGCCCAATTCACCTCCCGTCCTACTTGAGCAGACAGGATCTAAGTTCGGCGCGTTTTTCACTCAGCCCGAAGCCACACAATCTGGGACACAAAGCAAAACGTTACAGATTTTCAAAAAGGCCGGTTGCCTCAGGGGTGCGAGTGAGGAATGAACTACGTTCCCATGCGCTCTCCCACCATCCGCTCGCTCTCTGCCGGGTGCCACGGGTGCGAGGACGCAGAGTTCCAGGCGGAGAAGTGAGGAAAGCACCCCCGCTAAAATTCTACCTAAGTTCCTGCGCCCTCCGGACACCAGGCACACAATCTGCTTGGACTACCTTTTCCGAGAAGAGAGAACGGCTGCCCTGGCCTCAAAAAACGCATCTCACGCTAGAGGGAAAGTGGGAGAAGTTGAGGCTCATGCCCCTCTAGCTCTGGGGAAGAGCTACAGTTGTCAGCACCCGGCAGCTGAGCCCACATTGCTTATCCGCATCAGGGTAGCAATAACCTCCGGGGCTGCATCGCCTCCTCCCTCTGGGGGGAGTAGTTGGCGGAGTCATCTTGGCCTTCTCCCTCCGCCCTGGCTCCCTTGCAGCATCTGAGTTTTGCGGAGCTGTCGCTGACCAGGAACTGGCATGACACCAGCCAGGAGCTAAAGAGGCGGGCAGCCGTGCCGACAAGGTTGGTGGGCTGTTTGCGGGCATCCCGCCATTGCTCCACATGAGTGTTTCCTTTCCCCCTCTACTCACTTTGGTTCCCGTCCCTCACGACCTCGGGCTCCTCTTCATGTTCCTTAGGCCCGCTGCACGAGTCTCGCAGGACCGTGTGGACAAAGCTCTGGGGGCAGAGCCCCGAATCCCCGTGGCCATCGGCTGTAGCTAGTGAGTTCAAATAGGACAGTTTCTCGCCCTCTTCTTCCTCGTCTTCCTCCCCTCCGTCCGAAAACTGCGTCCCCTCAGCGGCGGCCAGCATGCAGGGCGCCGAGTGGAAGTGGTGCTCCAAGTCCGCCTGCAGGTGCGCGCCGTGGAAGTGCTGTTGCTGCTGCTGCTCCAGATTCAGAATGTCTTTGACTGAGAAAGGGGTGGAGGTGACCGGGCTTGGTAACATCATCAGGGCCACTTAATTGTCCAGTCCAAATACTCAATAAATCCCGGCGGGGGCGGGGAGGCAGCGCGGCGGCTCCAGCTCTCCTCTGGACTCCGCCGCTGCTGCCGAGTCGGGCTTTTGACAGACGCGGTCCCACTCCAGTCTAAATCGCCTCCATTGGCCCGGACGTGGGGGTCTGGGTTTTGTTACAGCCACTGCAGGGACTGGGGCCGGGGCTGAGAAGCAGGAGTCCGGGGGTCGTGCGTCACGTCGGGGGCGGGGCTCTCGCCCGGACCTCCCTCCCCATTGGTTCCAGCTGCTGTGGACCACACCCCTCCGCATCCACTGAGTGGGGGTGCTGCTGAGCTACCAGAAATAGACAAGGGCTAGTATAGAGTCTCGAAGTCCTAGTGGCTGCGGGAGAGGCTGCACTGCCTGGGGTACGCGAACGACCGATTCCCATCCCGACTGGCCGCGTCTTCCCGAGTAAAGCCAGTTCTGGGAGGCATCCTGAGAACCAACCGCCAGGAAGGATAGCCCAGGAACGTGGTTTTTCCAGCTGCTGCGGAGGCAGGAAAACTTCCTGGCTTGTAAATACCCGGCACTGTATCCCCAAGGAGACGGAATGTTTTATATATCTATGGACGGGCGACGTGTGCGTTCTCGCCTTGTTGACTTTGCTCAAGCTGTTCCCTCCACTCGGAAAGCCTTCTCCACCCTTGTCTCCATGACAAGCCTGTTCTCTGAAGCTCTGCTCAAATGCCACCTCCTCCAAGGAAGCGCTCCCTCATCGCCTAGCCGGAAGTTATCTCTCTCGCATCTGAACTTGCAGCGCGTGTTAGTAAAGGACATTCGTGTCACTTATCACTTCCTGCCTAGTACTATAGCTATATTGCCTGCCTGGTCTCCCTGAGTAAACCATGAGCCCCCGGAGGGCAGAGCCCCAGTTGCATTTGCTTCTGTAGCTTTTCCAGCGGCCTCACTAAGCAGGTATGTGAGAGACAGGACGATGGAGTAAATACTGAACTTTGTGGTCTGACAGCTCTTGGTTTGAATCCTGGCCTAGTCAGTGTTTGGCCTGGGTGTTTCTAAGCCTCAGTTTCTTTGCTTACAAAAAGACAGTAATACCTTCTTCAGGGTTGTTGCCAGTGATAAATGAGGCAAAACATGTCAAGATTTTAGTGCAGGGCCCGCTCATGTTAGTGCTCAATACCTGTCATTGACTACTGTTCTGCATCAGAAGTCAAACAGTGTTTGTTGACTGCATTGGTGATGACGTTCGGGGTTGGAGGGCCTCACACACTGGGTAGTTTCATATGGTCTTGAGAGCAGGATCTGTTTTCACAAGAGAGGTGACCCAGCCATGGAGGCTGTCTTTTCCGTCTATTGAAATCAGACACCTGGGTCTAGGCCTTGACCCTCGCAGGCATGTTTCTAATTTCTCCAACCCACACTTCTTCTGGCGCCCTTCTAGGGCCCTGATTATTTTGTGGGCAAATCTGTGGTGTCCCCTGTGATTCTGGAAACTCTGCACAGATAGAGATCATCTTCCTGCACGATAGGCATTTGCTCACCATCACCTCTAGCCCAGTGAGCAGCAGCAGGAGCTGCTGTGAGACCTATAGAAAAACCTGTCCTCAGTGCTGGCCTTGAAAAAATAGGGACCGATTTGGCCCAACCATGGCATCCCTCATTTGGCCCTAGCCGCCCCTAGCATATTTTTTGGCGCCAAAATGGTAGAGCGGAGGGAGCACTAGCTTCAGATAGAAGGGGCAGGTGGGAGGTGCAGGGATTGTGGACAACACCTCCCTGCTGCAGCGGACTCGGGATGGGAGTGGGAACGGAGCGGAGAGCTGTCATGGGAGGACCCCCCGCAACGGCGGGAGCAGTGGGTGCCCAAAGCCGAGGAGAGAATGAACAGCCAGTCGCGAGGTGGGAGAGGCGGGGCTGTTCAGGAGGGAGCGGAAATGGTGCGGGGAGTCAGCCTCTGGGGCCTCCTGGGGAACTGGGATTCAGCGCCGGCCACGTGCTCCCGGGAGTACTTAGCTGGTGGCAGCCCGCAGGCTGTGCGGGAGACTCTACGTGAGCTGGGCTTTGCGCCGGGATGACCATCCTTCAGCCGCAAGGGCACCCGATGCCTTTCCGCTCTGAATTCTAAGATTATTGAGGCCCTGGGCAGAGCTGGTGTTTCCAGAACAGGCCACAGAGCTGCGGAGAGAAGAATGCGCCTGCTTTTGCTGCGGATCGCGAGTTGTTGGGCGCAAAGATCCAGAGAGACGAGGGTGAGTGCGCGGCACTGCCGGGTGGCAGTCCTTGAGTACCTGCGTCGCGGTAGCAGGCGCGCATAAAAGAAGGAAACTGCCTCCAATCCCACTCTTCCACCCCCATCCCGAGGGCTAGACTGTCGTTGAGAATATTTCTATTGCCCGCTCGTCTCCTAGTTAAAAAAAAAATTTTTTTTTGCTTTTTGCTTCTTTAATTGGTTTTCTTGAAGTGATATCAAGATTCAGAAAAAAGAAAGACAAAAGCTACAGAAAATATCTGTCCCCAGTTTCCAACCGAAACCTTCATTTCTCCTTGCTACCTTCTCTCGCTTCTCCACGGCGCTTCGCCCCTAGTTCTACCCTAAGCTCATCCCCCAAATCCGTATCTTAGAACCCATGGCCCGGGGTGCGGGGAACACCGAGACACGCCCACACAGCAGCTGCTGCCGCCGAGTCCACCGAGTCGCCTTCTCCCTTAGCACACGGAAGGCTGCCTCCTTCCCACCTGCAGGCCCACGCGATTCGATCTCCTCCAAACCCACTACCACTGCTACCCCGCCAGATATCCTTGGCCCAGGTCTGAAAAATTCTCTCCTGAGGTCCTTGATCAGATTGCTCCTCGCATGACGCCCTGAGGGACTGGAGACCCTTGAGGAGCTGGAGCGTGGAGAGCACAGGCGAAGGGGCCTAGCAAGGAGTTTGTACGCCGCGTCCATTTCTCTCCCCAGCCATAGCTCTGCGCAGGGCTTGTCTAGCGGGTGGGAGGCTTAGATCTCGGCCTTAAGTCCTGAGCAGGGGCTGGGATCATCTGATTGTTCAGGTTCCCTTTGGTCCATTTGGCTACCCAGCGGCGGAGCCTCCCTGCAGGAATACCCGCCAGGCCAATCACATCTGGGGAGCCTGCCTGGCCTGTGCCCGCACCCCGACGACAACAAGCTTGTGCGCAGCCAACTGTGCGGGGCTGTCCGGAATGAAAACGCCAGAGTGGTAGTTACATTGCAGCGGCGGTCGGTTCTCCAGAGTCACTTATCACAATGCGGAATCTGGTTCCAGCGCCTATCCAGTTACAATCTCATGCTAGGACATTTGCATTCTTTTGTCGGAAAAGAGGATCTTTGAAATCCCGGAGCTGTGCTCGACTAATAATAGGTTTTTGTTAGATTAGCTAATTACTGTCAGATAAAGTAAATATCGTTGCATCCATGGCAGGGTTTGATTTTATTTTAATCGAGTGTATCTGCCTATCTTCCATTTTGTCACATTATACATTTATACAAGTCTTTCTCCTCCCATATGTGATTACAGGGCATAGTAAAATGATAGCAGATTCTCTGAGGGAAAGTGTTATAATAGATGCATAAAAAGGTGATAAATAAAATTATACCTTTTGTGGAGAAAAACAACATGCTAGTCATTACAGCAAACTTCATCAAAGAAAAATGTAATGGTGCTTTGAAAGCTGTGAAGTGTTCCCATAAGTTATTATTGTATACACAAAAACTGCTTAATTAATATACATATAAATATAGGCAAAAAATTGATCACTTTAGCTATATGCTACAGCTTATTCTGTTATCCTTCACTTGTTTAAATAGCCATTTATTTATGTAGCCATGGCTACAAAAAAATTGAAGGTTTTAGTGGCTCTCTAATCTAAATGTATACTATAGTCAGGAGTAGTTTTCTTTCAAGGCATGAGAAACCATCATGGGGTGAACTCTGCCAGCTAAAACTGTGTGATAACATTTTAGGTGATTTTTTCCATTGAAAAATTTCCTTCTTCCTGTCTTTCTTTTCTTTTCTTTTTTTACTGCTCTCCCAGAAACTTCATTTTCAATGACATCTTGGGGGGGGGGGCGGGGAAGAGACAAAAAAAGTAAAAAAATTCCTCTTTTGCAGGAGCATTAAGTAGGTTTTTGTTATTTTGTTGTAGTTGCTGCTGGTGGTGCATATGTGTGTATGTGTTTTGATTTGGTTTTTAGTTGAGAGATGTTAGAACATATCCAGATTTGTGAGCGTTCCAGAGCCTAATGTTTTGTGAGAAGGGGAATACATTATCTACTTTTAAAGAAATGTCAACTAGGTACATCAGTCCCATAAAGTATTAAGCTGATCTAATTCCTCAAGAGGAACTTTCCCCCCATGTTTCAGCAATTTGGTAAGAGAGATTTTAAAGTGGCATTTTGAGAATTTTAGCTTGTTTTCCATGTGTTTGTATAAATGCCAGATTTCCCCAGATTGTGTATAGAATTGAGTTTTCTAAATAACCCACCACTTCCCTTCTCTGGGAGAAAATTGTTCCAAGTTCAGTAATCCCTGTAGTTCTTTGTTAATTACAGGCCCTTGCCAATGAAGCAAGTTTCGATTTCTCAGGATGAAGACTTTTCATATATATCTATGTGTATCTGCTTCACTCCAAAAATTTTTAAGTTAACAATATAAATAAAGCTTTTGTTATCAAAAAAGTTGTTTTGCCAATAAAACACAGAAATCAGAAAAGCTAACTGTGAGTGAAAGTCGATATTTTTTCAAGCAAAAACATGTAAATAAAAGATGCCTATACACAGACATTTATTTGTACTATTTGCGTGTGTTATTTGGGAGTGCAGTGAGCAGTTTTAACTTGGGGATTAAATTGGAATTCTGGGTGCATTCCTTAACCTTTTTTTTTTTTTTAAGTGTGTTTAACTTCCTGTATCGAAATTTCGGTGTCTTTAGACCGTTTAAAATACAATCTGACTTCAGAAAGGCGGCTGCAGTCTTTAGAGAATTAATTCACTTAAACCCGAGCACCTCCCTGCTCGGAGCATTAAATATTTCGGGGAGGGATGTGGTTATCATGTTCAAGAAGGAGATTTTTTTTTTTTTTCCGTGACTCTTCCTTGCGTGATCCTTTTTACTCTCAACCGCAAACCGAGGAACCTCGGCCTCCTCGGACGCAGAACTCTTCTCCCATATCTCCCTGGGGGTCAAGTTGGAGCGAATAACTTCAAAACGTTTGAGAAGAAGAAGAGGAACAACAACAACACAGCCTTTCTCACTTGGAAAGAAACTTTTGCTGAAGCCTTGTCGTTTTAAGTAACGCCTTATCCCGCCCTCACTGTATCCAGCCTGGAGTTCCGGGTCTCTGGTCTGCACCGGGAGAGCGATTTCGAAGGTGCACCGGGACCTTCGCTCCGTTATTGGGCGATCTTATCTGCGGGTCTAGGGGCTCCCTTGCCCTTGGTTCCCTGAAGCTCTGGCGGAACCCAACAATTACCACTACTCTGGGATAGCCCCATCTTGCGTGACCCTGCGGGGAATTGGGGGTGGAAGAGCGTGGACTTCTGACTTTGCTCCGAAAGGCCGGGGACCCGACCTGGAAAGGACCGAGACCCCAGGCGGCTGGGGCGCGCCAGAGCGCACAGCCACAGGGACAGAAAGCGTGAGGCGCGCGGGGAGCCAGGTCCGGTCCTGCAACTCCAGGTCTCGGAACTTGGCGGCCTCGCCCTGCAGAGACGCAGGTGAGTCGGGTCGGAGGTCAAGAGTTAGGCAACCTCGAGGCTGGGGTGTCTGTCAGGTTGCCAGGCCTCGCTCAGCCCTGCAGCCAAGGGCGCCGCGTCTCTCTGAAGCCCGAGCACTTCGGCCGCGCTGGTTGGGACCCGGATTCCCGGGCTTCTCCGCGCGTTTCTTTGCTGCTGCTGGCCAAGAGCCCGGGGCCCTAGCGAGGAGCCCCGGGGAGACGCCGGCTGGACCTCTGTCCTTGAACAGTAGGTTCTCGGATTCCGCTGGACCTTTCCTCACTCCCGCCAACCCGAGAGAAGGACCTCCTTACCTCTTGCAGCTTGCGGCACGCAGGGGCCTAGGAGAGATGCCGAGCTGGGACCCCAGAACTTTAGTGGTCATCCTCCTCCCTCTCACAGCCAGTCTGTTTTCCCCTTTCCACCCCTTTCTCTTTCTTTAGGCCCATCTCTTACTCCCCGGCTCCGCTCCTTTCCTTCCTCACTCCACGCTTTTCCTGACCACCCTTCCCCCACCTCCTTTCTCCTTCACCTTCTCCTCTCCCTGGCCTCCTCCTTCTCCCTGACCTGTTTCACTCTCCCTTATTTCCTCACGCCCTCCTCCCTTCCCCCATCTTATTTCATTCCCTTTCCTCAACTCCATGATTTTCTTGCTTTTTGTCCCTGGACCCTGCAGGTGTTTGGTATGGAGGGAACCACACACCCTTGCACCAGAGGTCCCCACCCCTGAACCCCAGGCCTCCTCCCCCTTTCCACCCCTGTGGAATGTCCACTGTGTCTCAGGAGCTGCAGGTAAAAATGCCCAGGCACCCTTGGTAGTGTGATAGGGACGCTCCTCTCTACCCTTGGAGCCTGTGGGACTTTTTCCACCTCCCAGCCCCCAACCCCCAGCAGCCTCAGCCATGGGTCCTGATGAGCCTGTGGGGCTCCAGATGGCGAGCTTGGCCACCCTCCCCGTGGAAATTCCCACTGCAGGCAGATCCTGCAGAGCCTCCGTTTCCTTCTATTGTGGCAGCCTGGAGAGGATCACAGCAGAGTTGAAGGTGGCCATAAGGCCTGGGCCCCAAGCATCCCTTGAGAGCACAGATGGGGGCTCCCAGACCAGGCCTGACCCCCTCCCCCACTCCACACAGGCTAGAGCAGGTTGGATTGACCTTCTCTCCTCTTTTTTCCTGCCAATCCTACTAGATTAAGGGGCCATTTCACTTTGAGATCACCTCAGCTGGGAAGTGTTTCAGGGACTGCCTTAAAACACAGGGGGCTAAATCTGGGAGAGGACAAGGGGGCCCTGGCTCTCACACTAGCCAACAGGGGCAAGGACTGAGCGCTCCTGGCCTACTTCGCTGCTTTGGGGCCAGTGGGACAACCGAGACACTGCCTTTTGGAGAAGAGACAAGGTCCCCAGCTGCAAGGTAGGGCAGCCGGCCAACTTCTACCCTTTTACCTCCCATCTGCAACTACATTCTGAGGGTGCATTACTCTAATAAATACGGGTTTCCAACAGATAGATGCAGACCTCCCTCACATATTATGTTTCTATGGATGTATCTTTCTCCTTAAATGAAAAGGAAGGTGACTTCCTGTGTGAAGACAACAGTATGTGCACAGGTGGATAGGCAAGGGGAAGAAGGCATGCAGGACTCTCCATAAATGTACCTTCCACAGTAGAGCTCTGCCCTTTCGGAGAGTGTGGTCAAAACAGGAGGACTGGGCTAACACTCATTCTGAATTCCCCTCCCTCATTTTCCCCTCACAACGTGAATTACTGGCAGTGACATGAGATTTGGAGAGAAATGTTTATATGATCCAAGATGAGAACTAGCTTCCATGACAATCAGATGCACTATTTCCATACAGGCAATTTATGGTATCATTACAATTAGTCTTGTACAAAGTGGTCCCATAAGGACCTGTCTAATTTGCAGTCAGAGAAGAGGGAATAGATTTTATTACCAGAGTTGTAATGACTGTGTGTGTTCTTGAAAGTAATAAAAACCACATTGAAATTATACTGCAATTTATACTTAAAAAAATACACACCCATTCACCCATTAGTATAATAGAGAGGGTGGCCTGTGTTTGTGTGTGTATGTAATTGTGCCCACACACAAAGCAAGTGAGCATGGATGCGGGCACATGTGGACATTTTACAGCTCCTACAGCCAGTAAGCTTGTAAGGACTCAAACCACACAAGCATGCTTGTGTGAGAGTTGGCACCAATGAAACTCTTCTCCTCAGGAGAGAGCCCACAGAGTGAGGAGACTGCCTTTGGGGTTGGATCGGAGGAAGACGGGGCTTTCTTTAAATCACAATCACACCTATCTTGGGCCAAAGCATTGACCCTGGAGTCCACCAGAGAGGCTTGGAGCCACGTTCTACCTCTTCTGTAGTCTTGTGACCTCGGGCAGTCCTTCAGCCTTGCTAAGCAGCAGTTTTCTCAACTATAAAGAAGATAATAATGGTGTGGACTTTATAGGCCTGCAGTCAGGATTAAAGAAACCATGGAAGGGAAGCACTTAGAGAGCCCTCTTGTGTAGTAAATGTTCCTGTGCTGGTGGCTGAGGGTGGGTGTGAGGGGTGATTGCCAAATCCAAAGAGGGAGGCTGAATCTTTCCTCCACTGTGTTGAGATCAGACAGCAGTATTCTTGGGTGTCCCTTTTTTCACTTGGGGAAAAAAAGCATTATTTATCAATCAAATTTTGCAGGTTTTTTTTTTTTTTTTTTTTTTGGTCCCCAAACAAGGATACTAGTTCTCTTAATCATTTAAGTTTTAGGATATACCTTCAGAACCACCAACAACCACCAATACCTTCAGCCTTCCCCTCTTCCACTCTCTTGAGCCACTGCAAACAAATCCCGCACCCAGGCCAAGCTTCCCTCTCCCACAAATGCATCATTTTTTAGCTGCAGTAAACAAATCCCCGAAGTCTCATGTCATTGTTATCATGTTTAGATAAAGATCTGGCCAATTAGTGTCCTTGGTGGAATGTAAATAAATCTGCTGCCCCAGACCTACCCCAGTGGTGGGTGTCCTTCTCAACCAAGCAACACCAGCACTTTTTCTCTCCTTTTCCTTCTCGTGTGGGCAAGGAAGTCTGGCCTTCAAATTCACATGGTTTCTAATCTCTGTGTGTGGACCAGATCTGGTGTGTTACCTTCTCTGAACCTATTTTCTTTTTCATAAAGAGGAGTTCATGAAGACCACCTCACAGTTGGGAGGGAGCAGCAGCAATAATTGGAATAATACTGCTGATAATAATAACTGTAATACTCTCACCAATATGATATGGTGACCAATATGCAATGGTCATATTGATAACATTAGCTACTGTTCATGGATGGCTTTTATACTAGCACTGTGGTATGGCCCAATGATTAAGAGCTTCCCCACTCATCAACTCCTGCATAAACTGTCAGCCCATAGGTAAGCCACATGGGTAGGGCTGGGAGACTCATGGGTATGGAGATCAGAGAAGAGCACCAGGCATTGTGTGAAGGCTCCTTAACTGTTCACCACTGTTATTGTTTCTGCTTCTTGTAACAGAATCCTTGACTATGGCCCTATTAATGTAACCATTTTACAGAGGAGGAAACTGAGGCGGGAGAGGAGGTAACTAGCCCAAGGTTGTTAAGTTCCTTGCCTTCCATATTCAACTACCTTTCTCCACCCTTCTGCCTTTCCTGGGCAGCCCCAGGGTTACCAGCCTGAGAACCGTTGTTTGGGCTGCACTGCCCAAGCACTTCTCTCTGCTTTTGCCAATTCCTGCGTGGTACTGGACAGTCCTACTTCTCCCCACCTTAAATGTTTCTGCAAGGCCTAAGTGGTAGTCCACAGCCCCCAAGAAGAATGTGCCCGGGTGGTGGGATTGACTGGAAACTGTCTGGAAGATAAACTGGCTGTGGATGGGGCAGGGACCGTGGACCTCCTCCCCGCCTCTCCTCTGGCTACCAGCAACCCCTCTGAGCTGCTTCCTTTCTCACCATCTCCCTCTTTCTTTACTTTCTCTTCAAAAAGAAGAGGGGCTGCCGCCTTCTTCTTTGCCTTCTGAGGCTCTTGCCCTGGAGTTAATACTAATCGTGATTATAAGCTTCCCACCCGGTAAACAAAAAAATCACAGGCATGATAGTTACAACATTCCTATGAAACAGATTTTTGTTCCTCTCCCTTCAATTTAGAGACATGGAAACCGAGGTCCAGAAATAAAATGACTTGTCCAAGGTCACAAAGCAGATAGGGGGTGGATGCAAAACTTCCAGGCCTGCAGACGCTGCGGCTCCACCGCAGGGGTGGGCAGCGGAGAACGTCCTGCTCCTGCCCGACTCCAGAAACCAGGATTCCAGGGCTACCTGCCCCCCAGGGAGACCTTCCCGGTGTCCCTGAGCTGACCGCTTAGCCCGTGGGCCGCCTCGATGTGGAAGCGGCGCCTGCAGTCCTAATATCAGAGGAGTCCCCTCTGTAGTCCAGGGAGCGCTGCCAGCCCCCACTCCCAGGGAACGAGCTCCAAGGCTTTTCGAGGCGCCCCCCCCCCCCCACCCACCCCCGCCTCTGTCCGGGCCTCTCAGGCCACTCTGCCCACGCCCTTCGCAGAAAAAGGAACTTCCCACTGGGAAACAAACCACCGCAACCCGGCGGGGCCGGGGACACTCTGGAGCCAGTCTCCAGCCCCTGGAAACCCGGTCCATCGGAACTGGAGCCAGTGTCCGTAACTCGGGTGTGCGCGCTGCGCTTCCTAGAACAGAGTGATGGGTTCAAATTCTGTCCCACTCTGTTTCCAGGCGGATTCCTGACTTCTGAGTCCTGCTTTTGTAGAACTGGAAATAGTCAAAGTACCCACCTCATAGTTCGCTCTGAGGGTTCAAGGAGATTACCTCTGTGAACCACTTAGTATGGTGCCTGGCACAATAAACGCTCAATCAATGTTAGTTTATTATGATTAACTCCGGGACTAGTGGAGGCTATCTTTTCCGTTTCTGGGTGTGAGCTCTGTGTCCCTGGGGGCATCGAAGCCGCGGACGCGGCCGGATGGCGCCCCTGGGGCCCGTGGCTGGACACTTGGGAGCGCGAATTTTTGGAGAAGAGCCGGCATAACCCTGTGGCGCCAGGTTTGAGGCTGGGCTTGGGCGCTTACGTGAACTCACGCGGCGTTCTCCGCGTGTGCGTCTGTCCTGAACCGCGTGCGTGTCTTGGCCTGTGCGTGTCACCAGCGGGTACCGCTGACGCGCCTGCAGGGACCTCACCTGCGCTCGGTTTACCTGACGGATGCGTGGTGTCCGCGCTGTGTACACAAACCCCGGCGAGCCAGGAGTCCAGGGTGCTCGCCCTCCAGCTCATCGAACAATTTTCGCTATTAATGGTTATTTTATTTATATCGTTAGAATAGTCCCCCCGGGTCTGTTTACACCAACGTCTGGCCGTCCCGGCCGCAGTGTTTGGACAAAGGATTACACTAATGGATGGAGAGCAGGGAGGGGGGAAGGAGACGCGGCTGGAAACGGGGCTCCGGGCCGACGCTCGGGGTGGGCCTCCTGGGAAGAGGGAGCAGGCCTCTCCTGGGCTCGACCTCTGACCCTAGGAGGGAAGGAAACGTGTCTGCCCGCGATAGGAAGCCTAGGCCTCCGGAGGGGTGGAGGCTGGAGGTGCCTGCGGGGTGGAGGGAAGGGAGTGGGAGAGGAGGGGGCTCCTACCTCTCCTCTCTCAAGGCCGACTCCAAATTCGAGGTCGTCCCGCTTGGGTGCGCACACACGTCCACAAGTAAACAAGACCTGGAGCTACCAGGATGGCGGCCGCTTTGATTCACCCTATCGGTGGCGGCCAGTTTAGTGCTTCGGCCTCCAAATCCGGATTATGACTGAGCCCCGGGCTCCTGGCGGCCGGCGGGGTTAGAGCGGCCTTCCAAGAGTGGCGGCCCGGCGAGCCGCAGCTCCCCACAGCACCTTTTGTGCCACTGAGCACTCCGGGCAACACGCGGCCTGGGCACCCACCTCCGCGCAGTGGGAAGGCCCACCATCTGGCAGCGGGCAGGTGTCTGGGATCTTGGCAGCAATGAGCTCGAAAAGGCTAGGCTTGGAATTCCTGATTTTAAAGCGTCTTTGCTTACAGGGCTAGGGTTGATGCAGAAAAATATCTAACTTTTGGTTAGCATTTACTTTGTGCCAGACACCATGCCAAGCATTTTTCCACTCCGTAACAGTCCTAGGAACTATTATCCCATTTTACAGAAAAGGAAACAGGAGATTCAGCAAAGGCTCACAGCCAGTGTCAGAGCCCTGACTCTAACCATGCAGTCGCGCTTCAGAACTAGTGCGATGCTTAAAGTTCTGAGGTTCCTGCACCCGTTCAGAACCATGATGTGAGCTATGAACCCTCTCCCTCAGAAGTATGGAACCGTTTGTCAGTTATTCCATGGGTTTCCCGGACCCCTTTAGGCCCGTCCATGGACCTCTGATTAATAACTTTGGCTTTACAGGTTATACAAGTATTTGGTTTTTTTTTTTTTTTAATTTTTATTTATTTATTTGACTGTACCGGGTCCTAGATGTGGCATGCGGGTTCCTCGACCAGGAATCGAACCTGGGCTCCCAGCATTGGGAACTCAGAGCCTTAGCCACCGGACCACCAGGGAAGTCCCTTAAATTGTCAATTTTGAACATCAATTAGTAAGGTAACTTTTTCTGTCGTTTTATAAATGAAGATTCCTGAAGCTCAGAGAGGCAAAGTCCTTCCTTCGTTCAGGATCACACAGCTACTAAATGTGGAATTGGGGTCTCAGATCTTTGGTCTCTAGAATCTTCGTGCACACTTCTCCAGTCTCCCCAGACCCTGAGGTTCTCCTTTTTTTCCCCTCTTGCCTCTCCCTTTCTCTACCCTGGGGGGAGGACATGGGGCCAGCCCTTTGGACGGTTTGGTTATTTCTTGGGGCCCCTGAGAGGTGCTGGGCTGGCGGAGGCGCGGCGTCGGGACCCGGTTGCCCTGTGCTTTGGGGGCCGCGCTGCCAGGACGCACGCTCCGGTAAACGGTTTATCTAAAGACAACTTCTGTTTCTCGTTCGCTGTCGGGAGTTGCCCTGCAACCAGCAATGAAAAATGCGCCTTTTCCCGAGACTCTGGCGCTGGTGATTTATGTGGGAACCGAAATCACCCTCGGGGCCTGGGCTGCTCAGCTGGGCTTAGCGGGGTGGAGGGCTGGGGCGGGCCTGGAAGAAAACCTAGTGCCCTGGCCCCTCCAGCGCCCGCTTTTACGGCGCCTCCCCACCACCCCTACCTCCAGGACATTTTACAGCCGCTCCCCCAGGAAGCTGAGCGCTTTATCGCGGTTAAGTAAACACCATTATCCCAGGTCCATTAACAAGGAGATTTTGCGTTGTAAATAGACCGCAAGAGGGAGAAGAGCAGCCCCAGAGAACTCGCTTGTAAAACGGTAAAGGGTCTTTAAGATTTATGGCCGCTGATTGGCCCCCCAACCTTCTAAGAAATCCCAGTCTTGACCAAAGCCAGAGGTGGGGCATTCCCCCCTGCCCTAGAAATCCCGCCCTGGGGTGTTAGGACTTTGAGAGTCGGGAGTCCCCAGGACGCGTCTAGCCTAGTCATTAATTTTCTTAGTTACAAGCCCAGGAATGCCGATCTTTTTCCGGCTGTGGATGCATAGATAAACTCTGCAGCTCTCCAGAAGCTCTGAGCAGAAAGCATCCAGTGGAGATGGTGCCAGGGGCCAGAATACTTGTTTTCCAGGCTACTGCCTCATTTGTAAACTGGATAGGGCTTTCAGCAGCTACTTAGGAGTATAGAAAGCACAGGAGACTTGTAATTGGGGGGCACTGTCCCAACTTCCTGTGTTCTGAGGTCTCATTTGGCCAGCTCATATAGCCTTGGTTTTGCTTCTCTTTCCAAAAGGAAATGCCCACCTTGTTTCCTCTTGGGCCAGACGATGTATGTAATCAAGTGAGGATGCCGGTCCTGGCACACAGCCCAGCAGACAGTCCTGGCTTTCCACCTCTCTGAGTTTCTATTTCTGATGAGTATCTAGTGACCTGTTCCAGGAAGTTTTTACTCATCTAGAGTGTGGTTCTCTTATCCCCTCAAGTCAATATTTATATTGACGAAACAGTAGATTTTGAACTAGGAAATGTGTCTCAGTTTGATGGAGAAAACAAAGGGACAAGTTCTCCAAGCCAAGGGAAGCTTCGGGAGAACCCCACCCCTCCTAACCTTTGCCAAAGTCACTTTCAGGAAGAAGTCCCTGCAGAGAGGCTGCTCCTTCTTCAGCCTTAAGAATTCAGTGGTTCTTGTGATAGCTCCCACCTGGTAGAAAGGTTAGCTTTGGGGGAGGGGCAATAGAGAAAAAACAGGAAGCAAAATGATGCTAGAAGTTGGTTTGGCCCTTTGGCATAATTAGCTCCATCTAGAGCAGGGACTTTTAACTTTGTTTTTCTTGGCCCCTTTATAATTTTGAGAGTCTGGGGAAGACTATAACCCCCTGTCAGAATAATATTTTAAATGCATAAAATTAAATGCATATAATAATATTGAAGTATATTTGTCAAAATATTAAAAAATAGGCATATAATAATATAGATGCCACTTTATTAATTGATTAAATAAAGATGTACTTTCCCCTTTAAGTTCATGGGCCCCCTGAATTCCATCCTCAGCCTGGGGGAATGGGGGAGTTCATAAACTGCCAGGTTATGAACCATTGATCTAGGATCAAAATCTAGACCACTTCATCTCAAAGAATGTTCTTTGTATCAACTGCATCAGAACCTTCAAGGGGTGTTTGTTAGAAAATTACTTCTTCTAGGATGTAATCTGTAGGTGGACCTAGAAAACTTCCTTTAAAAGAATTTTTATTTATTTGGTTGCATTGGGTCTTAGTTGCAGCATGCAGGATCTTTAGTTGTGACAGAAGGGTCTGGGCTTCCCAGGTGGCTCAGAGGGAAAGAACTTGCCTGCCAAGTAGAAGATGGGGATTGATCTCAGGGTCAGGAAGATATCCTGGAGAAGGAAATGGCAACCCACTCCAGTATTCTTGCCTTGCAGGACAGAGGGGCCCGGTGGGCTGCAGTTCATGGGGTCTTAAAGAGTCAGACATGACTTAGCAACTAAACAACAACAACATGTAGGATCTAGTTCCCTAACCAGGGATTGAACCCAGACTCTCTGTGCTGGGAGCAGAGTCTTAGCCACTGGACCACAAGGGAAATCCCAGAAATCTGTATTTTAAACCGAATTCTCTGAATACTGTTTTCACACACAAAGTGTGAGAATCACTACATCTGGACTTTACTGAGTAGCGTCAGCACTGTGGTTGGTTGCTTGGATAATGATAGGAAGATCCTTGGAGAGCTGAGGGGTGGAATGGGAAAGCAGTATTACTGCTTCCTTGCAGACTACTTGGAGGTGGTGCACATGGGCTTGGTGGACACAGCAAGCTGGGGCATGGGAGAACACCAGGAAATTAGTGGCAGGATTGGATTATCTTGATAAAGGATACCAATATGCTAGCAGAGGCTCTGCAAAGACTTCAGAAATTAACTGGTTCAACTTTATATAAACTTCTCCATCAGCTCTTGCACAGGCCTCCTTTCTGCTTCCAATGCTCTGAGTTCTGAGCTCCTTTACAGAGTCTTCCCATGTTGGCATCATTGGAGCTTTCACTGGAGCATTCACTCACTCGTTCATTCAGTGAATGCCATGAACCAGGCCTTGTCCTAGATGCTATAAAAGATATATGTAAAGATATGTAAAGATATGAGTAAAGAGGTGATAACTACCCTTAAGGTATTTTCTCTCTTTCTTGTCACTACTAAATCTTAAACATACTTGATAAGCATTTGACCCAGCCATGATCTGATGTTTGTGTAATCACCAAGGCCATAGAAATCTTACTGGGAGGGAAGAAGAGTTTACAGCATGTTGGCTAATTGGGGACTTGTCTTTTCTATTGATGAACACAGTTGTAATGTTATTGAAAAAAGTGGGGCTTGTTCCAGGTGTAACCAATGCGTAAGATAAACCCAACATGACATTTGAGAATAGTTATGAAATTACTGGCCCTGGATCAAGCAAGTTATTACAAATGACAGCATAGAAGATACACAGCTCTAACTAATGTGTTGTCACCTGGCATGAGCTCGATCTCTAGCAGTACTGTTTGCCTTACTTTGCATTCTCACACACGTTTCTATCAGCGTCACAGAGCCTATTCTCATAGAGAGCAGGCGGATCTGTGTGCAGAATTCAGAGGATAATAAAAACAAGAAAGAGTGAAAAGGAAGTAGGGTCTAGATTCATAAGATTTGGGTTCCAGTTCTGTTTCTGTCACTTAAGAACTCTGTGACTTGGACAAATAAGTTGAGTTTGAATTTTCTCTTTGGCAAAATGGTTACAGCAATGCATATTTCATAAACTTATTGGGAGGAGTAAGTTGGATAATGTGTCATAAAAGTGCTTTGTAAACTACAAGTCACTATACAGTATCAGATCAGTTCAGTCGCTCAGTCGTGTCTGACTCTGCGACCCCATGAATCACGGCACACCAGGCCTCCCTGTCCATCACCAACTCCCGGAGTTCACTCAGACTCACGTCCATCGTGTCAGGGATGCCATCCAGCCATCTCATCCTCTGTCGTCCCCTTCTCTTCCTGCCCTGAATCTCTCCCAGCATCAGAGTCTTTTCCAATGAGTCAACTCTTCACATGAGGTGGCCAAAGTATTGGAGTTTCAGCTTCAGCATCAGTCCTTCCAATGAACACCCAGGACTGATCTCCTTTAGAATGGACTGGTTGGATCTCCTTGCAGGCCAAGGGACTCTCAAGAGTCTTCTCCAACACCACAGTTCAAAAGCATCAATTCTTCGGTGCTCAGCTTTCTTCACAGTCCAACTCTCACATCCATACATGACCACTGGAAAAACCATAGCCTTGACTAGATGGACCTTTGTTGACAAAGTAATGTCTCTGCTTTTGAATATGCTATCTAGGCTGGTCATACGTTTTCTTCCAAGGAGCAAGTGTCTTTTAATTTCATGGTTGCAGTCACCATCTGCCGTGATTCTGGAGCCCCGCCAAAAATAAAGTCTGTCACTGTTTCCACTGTTTCCCCATCTATTTGCCATGAAGTGATGGGACCAGATGCAATGATCTTCGTTTTCTGAATGTTGAGCTTTAACCCCACCTTTTCACTCTCCTCTTTCACTTTCATCAAGAGGCTCTTTAGCTCTTCTTCACTTTCTGCCATGAGGCTGGTGTCATCTGCATATCTGAGGTTATTGATATTTCTCCCAGCAATCTTGATTCCAGCTTGTGCTTCTTCCAGCCCAGTGTAAGTAGTAATTATATGCTTTTGGACTCAGGCAGACATGAATTCCAGGTGGGTAGATATCACTTACTTGCCATTTATATAAGTTAACTTTCTGGGCTGAGTTTTCTTATCCTAAAATGAGACTAATAATATCTTTCTCTGAATCACTGTTCTAAGATTTAAATGAAGTCCTGGTACGTAAAAGACTGCCCACCACATAGTAAAGAAGCCGACAAGCTATTCCTAGGTTGTCAGTGTTGGGATGGCAGTGACGGTGTCCAGTTATCTTTATGTCATTAGAACAGGGCAGAGAGTGCTGCACATAGCAGACTCAATGTTGGTTGAATGATTAAGGAAGCTTCCTTAATCATGTGTCACCAAGCACAGCATAAACTATACTTAAGAAAGTCCTCATTGGCTAAGCAGAGCTACTCCTGGGTCAATTTCAACACTAATTTTATCCCAGTGGGTCCCCTGCATTCACCCCTCTCCCTTTAGGAATGATGAGACTCAGAGTCAGTAGCAGCAAATGGCTGCAGCACATGGCTTGGGGAACATACAAGTTTTTTATTTAATCAAGAAAACAACCATCAACAAATAATTATTGAGATAGTACTATGTACCAAACACTGTTCTAAGTGTTGGAAATTAAACAATAAACAAGACAGACAAGATTTCTGTCTTCAGTCTCTTCAGCCGAAGAATGAAGCCTGGAGTTTCTGTTTCTTTTCTTGTTTTGTTTTTGAGATGAGTAGATTTCAGAATCCGGAGACTGACGTCCAGGGAACTTGCTGCAGTGACTGAGCTTGAGAAGGTGGTCTCTGTTTGAGGAATTCAGTGGGGTTGCAAAGAGTCAGACATGAGTGAGTGACTGAGCAGACACACAAGGACATACAAAGGACAGGAGAAAGAAGCAGAAGCCCAAGAATACTGGAGTGGGTAGCGTATCCCTTCTCCAGTGGATCTTCCCGACCCAGGAATTGAACTGGGGTCTCCTGCATTGCAGGTGGATTCTTTACCAACTGAGCTATCAGGGAAGCCCATAATCACACATACTAGTCAATAAAGACACAACTGCAGCAGGAGAAAAAAGAAGAGAGAGAGGGTAGGGGAAAATAGAATCAGTTTTCTATTCCTGCTGCAACAAATTACCGCAAACTGAGCAATATAAAACAACACAAATTTATTGCCTTAGTGTTCTCTAAGTTAGAAATCTGACATGGGTCTCACTGGGCCAGAATCAAAGTGGTAGCTTTTCTGGAGGTTCTGGGGGGAATCCATTTCCTTGCCTTTTCCAACTTCTAGAGGCTGCCCACATTCCTTGGCTAATAGCCCCCTCCCTCTGTCTTCAAAACCAGCAATAACAGACTAAGTCCTTCTTAGCTGCCATCTCGCTAATTCCCTCTGACCACACTTGGGAAAAATTTCTGTGTTATTAAGGATTCATGTGATTAGGTTGGGTTCACCTGGTTTATCCAGGAAAATCTCCCCATATCAAGGTCTATACCCATAATCACAGTGCAACTTTGCCATGTAAGGTAACATATTCATAGGTTCCAGGAGTTAGGGTATGGGCATCTTTAGAGACCATTATTCTGTCTATCAGAAAGAGAGAGATGGGAGAGGAGAAAGGAAAGAGAAAGGGGTGTGGTGGGTGGGAGGAAGAGTGGAGTGGGGAGACAAGGGGAGAGGGCTGGAAGGTGGGGGGAAATACTTCCCTGGTGTCTTTCCTGGAAGAATGGACTTCCAGTAGCTGAACAATTAAGAATTAAGAATGCAGCTAAATCCAACATTATTTACTCTTTGCTGCACATTCAACAGCTTCAGACACAACATATGACACTTGCTGCTGCTGCTAAGTCACTTCAGTCGTCTCCAACTCTGTGCGACCCCATAGATGGCAGCCCACCAGGCTCCCCCGTCCCTGGGGTTCTCCAGACAAGAACACTGGAGTGGGTTGCCATTTCCTTCTCCAAGGCATGAAAGTGAAAAGTGAAAGTGAAGTCGCTCAGTCATGTCCGACTCCTAGCAACCCCATGGACTGCAGCCTACCAGGCTTCTCCATCCGTGGGATTTTCCAGGCAAGAGTACTGGAGTGGGTTGTCATTGCCTTCTCCGTATGACACTTGAAGCACAAGCAAATGCTATGCCCTCTATCTTCATCTAGGAATCCCCTGCTACTTGCAGGCTGTGTTTGAGTGTGCAGGAAATCAACTCCCTGTTAACTATGCTTTATCTTTGTCCTATTTCCAGGCTTCCATCTGATGCAAGATGAGTCCCAGGCAAAACTGCAAGAAAGCTGACATTTGTCTTTGATGCCACACTTGTCTTTACTACTAAACAGACTCCTCTGCTTAAAAGCACATGCAAAAATGTCTGAAAGATTTTTTTTTTTCTTTATAAGATACACACATAGGAAAAGCCTGGAAGAGAGTCTCCAAAATGATAGCATTTATTAGGTGGTAAAATTATGGATTTTTTATTTCCCTCTTAAACACTACCTGTTCTTTTGTATTTATCAATAAAAATGTTAAATCACAAGTGCCACCCATTTGATGGAGAATTCACTTTGCAATATAGAACTGAGAGGTAGAGATCAAGATTTAGATTTTATATTTTTACTTCTGGGGAAGCAGCTTTGCCCAGAAGTGAGGCATGTGAGACACAGGTAGATCTGGGTTGGAGTCCTAATTCTTCCACATATAAGCTGGTTGACCCTGGGCAAGAGACTCAGTGTCTTCAGATATAAAACAGGGAAACTAACTTTTAACTCATAGTGTTTCTGGAGAATTACATCACAGGGGCACACAAACTACTTTGGCTGGCATCTGGCACACAATGGGCCCTCAGTAAACACAGTTTTTATTTTTAGAGCTCAAACATTCCTTAATTCAACCTTCAAAGCAAATATCAAATCTACTATCAGGGAGAGCAGGAGTGGTCATGGACCTGATTTCTGAATATGGCAATTATAGAACGTGTTTCCATTTGCAAACCTCCAATTTGGGTGAAAACTCATTCGTGACCATTATATAGACAAACAGTATTGGTAATACAGGATGTTAAAGCAAAGAGTAAGAAAAACAGCGTTTCAAATTTATTTACATATTACTTAAGGGGCACTTAGTATTTTCCAGGCCCTCTAGAGATGGGTCTCTGTCCCTAAGAATTTATAGTGTACCTGGAAGAAAAGAAATGAATCTGAGTAGCTATAAAAAGAGACAGAATAGATAAATACCCTGGAAGGCTAAAGAAGGAGGCTTCTATGGAGGACAGTCAGGGGAAGATTCATGGAGGAGGTGGGATTTGAGCTGGGCCTTGAAGGAAGGTGGGGTTTTGACAGGGTGATGTGGGATGGGAATACTCTCGATCACCCCAAAAGCATTTGCAAAGTCAAGCTTCCACCAGCATGAAGTGTCAGTGCTTGTTATTTATTACCAAGGACTATGCTCTTTGAAACATAAAAATTTCGATGCATTATTACAATGGTTCTTAAAACGATAAATATACAAAGAGTATAGAATGCAAGATGCTTATTTGTTAAACAGTCTATCAAAATTTAAGCACAGTATCATCTCAATTATGGAAAATGCACAGAAAAAAGGTGACAAGAAATACTTAAAAATGTTAACGTTTGTTGCACATAGTTATTGATATTATGGATTTTTTTCCTTCTGTACAGTAGTGTGTGTGTACTAAAATATCGAGAAGGCATTATGCAAATACAGTTTTCATAGCAACTGCCATGACATAAACACTTATGAACTCACTACCCAGTTAAGAAATAAAACATGGCTTTCAGAAGCATTTTGTGCACATATAAGCAAGTAAGCACATATCCTTTTTTCTTCTTTCTTGCTTTTTGCACAGATAGTAGCATTTCTCACCTATCTCCTCACCAAATAGCACTTTCTTGTTGCTCTTGTTTAATATACCTCTGCGTAGTACTCCATTGCATGGATGAACCAAAATATAATCAACCAATACACTAGTGATGAACCCTTATGTTATTCCATCTCTTTTCTTTCTCTTTTATTTGTTATTGAAGCATAGTTGATTTACTGTCTCTTTTTCTTTTGAAGGCTTTATTTCCTAATCTTTTCCCTCACTCTTTAAGATTTTTAGTTTTTATTAAACATTTAGAATTTTAATAGGTATTGCCAAGTTGTACACTCCAAAGGTTATAGCAATTTATACTTTATATCCATAATTTATAATTTATATCCATCAAATATATAAAATGCTTGTTTTGCATTATTCAGCAGAGTCAAAATATGGAAATAAGTATCCATGAGTGGATGAGTGGATACAGACAATGTGGTGTAGATGTAACCAACATAGGTTATTCTCAATCTCTGAAATATTCTTCCATCTAGTGGGCTTTATAGGTTTAGTTTTAAATAACATTTTTGATGATCTAATTATACAAAAGGTAAATGATTGCTAGATAAAATGTATGAAATACAGAAAAGCAAAATAAAACTATTTTAAAAACAACCATAACCCCAACCAGCAACAACCAACTTACAATTTGAGGGACATTTACTGGTACTACTATAATTTACATTTCTTTTCTTCTCTTTTTTGATACAAATGTGTTAACATACTAGTATATTGTTTCTTAATTCACTTTTTTAAAAAGTTAATAACATATGATGAACATTTTCTATACTACTACAATGTCTTAAATACATTAAAACTTTTATTATAAAAATTTGAAATGTAAAAGTGGATAGAATATTAAAATGTCATGATGAACATCTATATATATACCACCTAGATTTAAAAATTATTAACACTTTCTCATTTCAGTTCATTTATTTTGTTTTATCTGCTAAGTATTTTAACATACTTTCTGGCATTCGTGATATTTTACCTGACATACGTTTTTCTAGATTTTAGTAAAACCACTCTTCTTCAGTTCTCTTCTTAATCTAGTATTATTACAAGTGATTTTATATATTTGTATATATACGCACACACATATATAATTATGTGATGTTACATGTATAATTATGAGATGTTACAATAGCACCCCACTCCAGTACTGTTGCCTGGAAAATCCCATGGATGGAGGAGCCTGGTGGCTGCAGTCCATGGGGTCGCTAAGAGTTGGACACGACTGAGCGACTTCACTTTCACTTTTCACTTTCATGCATTGGAGAAGGAAATGGCAACCCACTCCAGTGTTCTTGCCTGGAGAATCCCAGGGACGGGGGAGCCTGGTGGGCTGCCGTCTATGGGGTCACAGAGAGTCGGACACAACTGAAGTGACTTAGCATAGCATGTTTATTTATTTATTTTTTTTTAGCATGTTTATTTTGTATGTATATTTCATGTTTATAAAACTACATGATAGAGTTACAACACTTTGCTGAGACAAATAGTGGAACTCGGCAAACTCCTTGTCCTGAGGGACCCAACACCCTAGTACTTTCTCTAGGGACCGAACAAAACCACTCAAAGTTGCTGGGAACTTAAAAAAAAAAACATATTGAAGAGTATATACATCTTTAATATTTTGTCTTTAAATCAACCTTAGCTGTGAGGTAGCTAGGGAAGACATTAATATCCCTATTTTACAGAGCAGAAAAGGCTTTCCAGGTGACTTTGTGGTAAAGAGCCCATCTGCCAGTGCAGGAGATGCAGGAGACATATGTTCCAGATCCCTACATTGGAAAGATCCCCTGGGGGAGGAAATGGCAACCCGCTCCAGTATTCTTGCCTGGAAAATCCCATGGACAGAGAAATCTACCGAACTATAGCCCATGGGGTTGCAAAGAGTCAGACACGACCGAGCACTAGCAAGCATTGAGGAGAAAACCAATCTTTAATCATGAAGTTAAAGATTTGCTTTAGGCCATGCGCTGATGAACAGAGATGGGATTCTAATTCATCTTCTTACTTCAAAACCAAATATTCTTCCTCTAGGGAGTTTTGCATCTTAAAAGAGAGCTGTAGGAGAGGGGGATGCTTTGTACACAATGATGAATAGGTGGTGTGGGATTCCCGGCTTGGAGGAAGAGGTCTGGGGAAAGAACTCCCTTTCCCAAGACCAATCTCTGCTTGTTTTGCCCAGAATTGGAGGTGGGCATGTGAGGGTCTGCCTTGCAGGAGGAAGCAGTTGAGGTAGATTTTGTAAAGGAAGAACAAAAAGGATTTTGGAATTTTCTGGACACTGGGAAAGAGACATTCCTATCGGTGAGAATTCCAAGTGCACCGTTAGTGCCAATGGAACATTGATTTGGGAGTGGTTGTGTTGACCCTTCAAATCCCACCCTCAGTCATTTCCATCTTGCTTACAAGGAACTTTTCACAGCACCTCCCTAGTCTCTCGTCGTCTATCCCTGGGCACTGCACATTCAGCTGAGGGAGTGGAGACGCCAAGCCTAGCTCTGGTGGTGACCTTATCAAGACCTTTCCATCATACTCTCTGGGTCATTGGAAAAGCTTGCTCATTGTGCAAACCAGCCAGTTTCCAGGGAACTCATCAGCAGGCTGGAACTCGGGTATGTGTGACCCTCAGCTGCTCCCAGGGCTTTCCCCTTCCTTCAGCCTACCCTAGGTTCACCTCTGGAAACAGACCAGTTCTCCACAATCGCAGCCAGGGTGACAGCAAGGTGTGATGGATGGACAAGGAGCTGCGGAGTGGCAGGGAGCTTGGTCAGGAACCCAAGGCTGTGTTTATGAGAAGGAAGAGGCTGTTTCCTGGAGCAAGCATAATGCAGCTCTAAAAAAGGCAGGGGAAATACATCATGCGAGGGAGCATAACCCTGGGAGGGCCGCTGGGAATCCGAGTACCAGAGAAGCCCAGGCAGGTCAAGGTGCCTCTGACAAGGCCTTTTTTATAGGCCATTTGCGTGAGGGTTTGCTGCTGTTCCCTGCAGAGCTGACAGTCACTCAAGGTCTCTGTGGGGAGCTTGCAGGCTAATCTTAGCTGTTGCTTTCCAGACCTTCTCCACTGGCCCTGCTGATGCATTTAGGAAAGAAATAACAGACTCTATTGTTTTAAAAAACTGGAAAAAAGTGACAATTTTGGCTGTTGATTCTCTCATTGCTGCAAATAGTTTGGGAGTATTAGCTCATAGCCTCCTTCTAAACCCAGACCAGAGCGAAAGAAAGTTTCACTGGATTCCTCTGATGGTCAATAGAAGTCTGAAAATGTTTTTTTCTCCTAAGAGTATTATAATCTCTGTTTAGCTGTAAGAGTTTTTTCCTCTAACTTCCCTGAAGATCCTGCTGGGTTCTGGAGGAGACTCGGGATAGAATGAGCTCTCTGTATTAGTTTCCTATGGCTGCTGTAACAAGCTACCAACCTTGTGGCTTCAAGCAACAGAAATTTATTCACTTACATTTCTGGAGACCAGAAGTGGGAACTGAGTCCTACAGGGCTAATGCCAAGCTTCTGGTAGGGCTGATTCCTTCTGGAGGCTCCAGATCAAATCAGATCAGATCAGTCGCTCAGTCATGTCCGACTCTTTGGGACCCCATGAATCGCAGCACACCAGGCCTCCCTGTCCATCACCAACTCCCGGAGTCGACTCAGACTCACATCCATCGAGTCAGTGATGCCATCCAGCCATCTCATCTTCTGTCATCCACTTCTCCTCCTGCCCCCAATCCCTCCCAGCATCAGAGTCTTTTCCAATGAGTCAACTCTTCGCATGAGGTGGCCAAAGTACTGGAGTTTCAGCTTGAGCATCATTCCTTCCAAAGAAATCCCAGGGCTGATCTCCTTCAGAATGGACTGGTTGGATCTCTTTGCAGTCCAAGGGACTCTCAAGAGTCTTCTCCAACACCACAGTTCAAAAGCATCAGTTCTTCGGTGATCAGTCTTCTTCACAGTCCAACTCTCACATCCATACATGACCACAGGAAAAACCGTAGCCTTGACTAGAAGAACCTTTGTTGGCAAAGTAATGTCTCTGCTTTTGAACATGCTATCTAGGTTGGTCATAACTTTCCTTCCAAGGAGTAAGCGTCTTTTAATTTCATGGCTGCAGTCACCATCTACAGTGATTTTGGAGCCCAGAAAAATAAAGTCTGACACTGTTTCCACTGTTTCCCCATCTATTTCTCATGAAGTGGTGGGACCGGATGCCATGATCTTCATTTTCTGAATGTTGAGCTTTAAGCCACCTTTTTCACTCTCCTCTTTCACTTTCATCAAGAGGCTTTTTAGTTCCTCTTCACTTTCTGCCATAAGGGTGGTGTCATCTGCATATCTGAGGTTATTGATATTTCTCCTGGCAATCTTGATTCCAGTTGGTGTTTCTTCCAGTCCAGCGTTTCTCATGATGTACTCTGCATATAAGTTAAATAAACAGGGTGACAATATACAGCCTTGACGAACTCCTTTTCCTATTTGGAACCAGTCTGTTGTTCCATGTCCAGTTCTTTTTTTTTTTTTTCCATGTCCAGTTCTAACTGTTGCTTCCTGACCTGCATACAAATTTCTCAAGAGGCAGATCAGGTGGTCTGGTATTCCCATCTCTTTCAGAATTTTCCACAGTTTATTGTGATCCACACAGTCAAAGGCTTTGGCATAGTCAATAAAGCAGAAATAGATGTTCTTCTGGAACTCTCTTGCTTTTTCTATGATCCAGAGGATGTTGGCAATTTGATCTCTGGTTCCTCTGCCTTTTCTAAAACCACCTTGAACATCAGGAAGTTCACGGTTCACATATTGCTGAAGCCTGGCTTCTGGTAATTGTCAGCGTTTCTTGGCTTTTAGCCACTTCTTTCCCTGGTGGCTCAGCTGCTAAAGACTCCGCCTGCAATGCGGGAGACCTGGGTTCTATCCCTGGGTTGGGAAGATCCCCTGGAGAAGGGAAAGGCTACCTACTCCACTATTCTGGCCTGAAGAATTCATGGACTATACAGTCCACGGGGTCGCAAAGAGTCAGACCCCACAGAGCGACTTTCACTTTCACTTTCACCTTCAAAGCCAGAATCACAGCATCTTTTTTCTCTGCATCTACTTACTTCTTTCTGCCTCTGTAGTCCGATCTCCCTCTAACTCTCTCTTTTATTTTTTCCATTATTTTTACTGTGGTAAAATACACTAATTTACCATCTTAACCATTTTTAAGTGTACAGTTCAGTGGTATTAAATACAATCATAATGTTGTGCAGTCATCACTGCTACCCACCTCCATAGCTCTTTCGTCTGTAAAACTTAAATTCTATACTTATTAAACAATGGCCCATTCTTTTCTTCCCCCCAGCCCCTGGAAACCATTGTAACACTTTTTGTCTCTATGATTTTGTTCACTCCACGTGTCTCATGTAAGTGGAATCGCACAATATTTAGCTTTATGTGACTGGCTTTCTTGGCTGATATCACTGGCATAATGTCCTCAAAGATCACCCATGTCATAGCATATGTCAGAATTTCTTTCCTTTTTATGGCTGAAGGTATTTAATTCTATGTATATACCCCATTTTGCTTATCCGTTCATCTGTTAATGGACACTTGGGTTACACATTTTAGCTACTGTAAATAATGCTGTGAATAGATGTGTATAAATATCTCTTCGAGAACATACTTTCAATTCATTTGGGCCTATACCAGAAGTGAAGTTGCTGGATCATATGGTTAGTTCTATTTATAATTTTCTGAGGAACTACCAGACTGTTTTCTGCAGCAGCTGTACTATTTTACATGCCTTTCCCCAGTTTTCCACATCCTTGTCAACACTTGTTCAGTTCAGTTCAGTTGCTCAGTTGTGTCTGACTCTTTGCGACCCCATGAACCTCAGCAGGCCAGGCCTCCCTGTCCATCACCAACTCCCGGAGTCCACCCAAACTTATGTCTATTGAGTCGGTGATGCCATCCAACCATCTTATCCTCTGTCATCCCCTTCTCCTCCTGCCCTCAATCTTTCCCAGCATCAGGATCTTTTTAAATGAGTCAGCTCTTTGCATCAGGTGGCCAAAGTATTGGAGTTTCAGCTTCAACATCAGTCCTTCCAATGAACACCCAGGACTGATCTCCTTTAGGATGGACTGGTTGGATCTCCTTGCAGGCCAAGGGACTCTCAAGAATCTTCTCCAACACCACAGTTCAAAAGCATCAATTCTTCGGTGCTCAGCTTTCTTTATAGTCCAATTCTCACATCCATACATGACTACTAGAAAAACCATAGCCTTGACTAGATGGACCTTTGTTGACAAAGTAATGTCTCTGCTTTTTAACATGCTGTCTAGGTTGGTCATGACTTTTCTTCCAAGGAGTAAGCATATACTAACAATCTCTTTAAGAAAATTAGAGGTATCAAGGGAACATTTCATGCAAAGATGGGCTCAATAAAGGACAGAAATGGTATGGACCTAGCAGAAGCAGAAAATATTAAGAAGAGGTGGCAAGAATAAACAGAAGAACTGTACAAAAAAGATCTTCATGACAAAGATAATCATGATGGTGTGATCAATCACCTAGGGCCAGACATTCTGGAATGTGAAGTCAAGTGGGCCTTAGGAAGCATCACTATGAACAAAGCTAGTGGAGGTGATGGATTTCCAGTTGTGCTATTTCAAATCCTGAAAGATGATGCTATGAAAGTGCTGCACTCAATATGCCAGCAAATTTGGAAAACTCAGCAATGGCCACAGGACTGGAAAAGGTCAGTTTTCATTCCAATCCCAAAGAAAGGCAATGCCAAAAAATGCTCAAACTGCTGCACAATTGCACTCATCTCACATGCTAGTAAGTGATGATTAAAATTTTCCAAGCCAGGCTTCAGCAATACGTGAACCATGTGTGAACTTCCAGATGTTCAAACTGATTTTAGAAAAGGCAGAGGAACCAGAGATCAAATTGCCAATATCGGCTGGATCATGGAAAAAGCAAGAGAGTTCCAGAAAAACATCTACTTCTGCTTTATTGACTATGCCAAAGCCTTTGACTGTGTGGATCACAATAAACTGTGGAAAATTCTGAAAGAGATGGGAATGCCAGACCACCTGATCTGCCTCTTGAGAAATTTGTATGCAGGTCAGGAGCAACAGTTAGAACTAGACATGGAACAACAGACTGATTCCAAACAGGAAAAGGAGTACATCAAGGCTGTATATTGTCACCCTGCTTATTTAACTTCTATGCAGAGTACATCCAGCTGGGCTGGATGAAGCACAAGCTGGAATTAAGATTGATGGGAGAAATATCAATAACCTCAGATATGCAAATGACACCAACCTTATGGCAGAAAGTGAAGAAGAACTAAAGAACCTCCTGAAGAAAGTGAAAGAGAGTGAAAAGGTTGGCTTAAAGCTCAACATTCGTGCTCACTTCGGCAGCACATATACTAAAATTGGAACAATACAGAGAAGATTAGCACAGCCCCTGCGCAAGGATGACAAGCAAATTCGTGAAGCGTTCCATATTTAAAAAAAAAAAAAAAAAAGCTCAACATTCAGAAAACTAAGATCATGGCATCTAGGCCCATCACTTCATGGGAAATAGATGGGGAAACAGGGGAAACAGTGGCTGACTTTATTTTTCTGGGCTCCAAAATCACTGCAGATGGTGATTGCAGCCATGAAATTAAAAGACGCTTACTCCTTGGAAGGAAAGTTATGACCAACCTAGACAGCATATTCAAAAGCAGAGACATTACTTTGTCAACAAAGGTCCGTCTAGTCAAGGCTATGGTTTTTCCAGTAGTCATGTATGGATGTGAGAATTGGACTATAAAGAAAGCTGAGCACCAAAGAATTGATGCTTTTGAACTGTGGTGTTGGAGAAGATTCTTGAGAGTCCCTTGGCCTGCAAGGAGATCCAACCAGTCCATTCTAAAGGAGATCAGTCCTGGGTGTTCATTGGAAGGACTGATGTTGAAGCTGAAACTCCAATACTTTGGCCACCTGATGTGAAGAATGACTCATTTGAAAAGACCCTGATGCTGGGAAAGATTGAGGGCAGGAGGAGAAGGGGATGACAGAGGATAAGATGGTTGGATGGCATCACTGACTCGATGGACATGGGTTTGGGTGGACTCCGGGAGTTGGTGATGGACAGGGAGGCCTGGCATGCTGAGGTTCATGGGGTCGCAAAGAGTCGGACACGACTGAGTGACTGAACTGAACTGAACTGAATGCATATATATGGAATTTAGAAAGATGGTAACAATGACCCTATATGTGAGACAGCAAAAGAGACACAGATGTATTGAACAGTCTTTTGGACTCTGTGGGAGAAGGCGAGGGTGGGATGATTTGAGAGAATAGCATTGAAATGTTTATATTATCATATGTGAAACAGATCGCCAATCCAGGTTCTATGCATGATACAGGGTGCTCGAGGCTGGTGCACTGGGATGACCGTGAGGGACGGGATGGGGAGGGAGGTGGGAGGGAGGTTCAGGATGGGGAACACATGTACACCCATGGCTGATTCATGTCAATGTATGGCAAAAACCACTACAATATTGTAAAGTAATTAGTCTCCGATTAAAATAAATAAAATAACATTTTAGGTAAATATACCCCAACAATTACCTTTAAAAAAAAAAGTAGGGGGGGAGCATCTTTTAATTTCATGGCTGCAATCACCATCTGCAGTGATTTTGGAGCCCTCAAAAATAAAGTCTACCACTGTTTCCACTGTTTCCCCATCTATTTGCCATGAAGTGATGGGACCAGATGCCATGATCTTCGTTTTCTGAATGTTGAGCTTTAAGCCAACTTTTTCACTCTCCACTTTCACTTTCATCAAGAAGCTCTTTTGTTCTTCTTCACTTTCTGCCATAAGGGTGGTGTCATCTGCATATCTGAGGTTGTTGATATTTCTCCTTGCAGTCTTGATTCCAGCTTGTGCTTCTTCCAGCCCAGCGTTTCTCATGATGTACTCTGCATATAAGTTAAATAAGCAACACTTGTTACTTTCTGTAATTTTGATAGTAGCCGTCTCAATGGGTATGAGTGAGGTGGTGTCTCATAGCTTTGATTAGTGTTTCCCAAATGATCACTGCAGTTGAGCACCTTTTCATGTGTTTAGTGGCCATTTGTATATCTTCTTCAGAGAAATGTCTATTCAAGTCCTTTTGAACTGAGTTGTTTATTTTTGTTTTTGTTGAGTTTCTGCTTTCCTCTTATAGAACACTCGTGATTACATTTACAACCCCTTGCATAATCCAGAGTAATCTCCCCTTTTCAAGATCCTGCAAAATCTCTTTTCCCTTACAGGGTATCTTTCACATGTTTCAGAGATTAGGACCTGGATATTTTGGAGGGCTGTGATCCTATAGTTATAAAAACTGATCACACCCTTTAATAACAAAGGAATTTATCCAGCATTTACTGTGTGCTAAGTACTGTGCTGTGTTTGATTCAGGCACCTTTCTAATTCTTTCACCCTGTGAAGTAGAGACTGCCCTTAACGTGCAGACAATAATGGCTAACACACACTGAATTCTTAGTATGTGCCAAGCTGTCTTCCTGGATTTTAAATGTATTAACTCTTTTCACTCTTACAGCAACCTACGAGGTAGATACTATTATTATCTTTATATTAGTGATGGGGAAACTGAGGCATAGACAGGGTAAGTAATTTGCCTCAGATCTTCTAGTAAAAAGCAAAACTGGAATGTGAGGCTAAGCAAATAGTTACTAAACTTTCTGTCAACCCAGCTTTGTTCTTCATAGCAGAGAGTTTACTTGGCTTTGTATTATCTTTATTCCACTGAAATAAAGTGGAATAAAGAACTGTGGCCTGAGGGTCATCTAGAAGGTCAATTGGAAAAATGTTACTTTTTTTTTTCATTGCCTGGGTATATTCCTTTGCATTCAGTATTGTTTATATCCACTTTGAAATTAAACATTCTTAGAGGAGTAACATATTGTATTAATACTTCTGTGTGAATAGGTTTACTGGATACTTTTTATAATAGAAAGAAAAGAGTGAACTTGGAGGGTTAAGAAAGGGGAAGCTGGGTGGGGGTCTAGGGTGAAAAATCATGAAGGGGATAGAGGAATAATAGGGAATAAAATGACCCAGCTTTTGTCCTGAGAGGATGAGTTCATGATGAGGACAGAAGGTTGGACAGAGGGAGGGAGACAGAGATAACAAATGAACTGGAGTATTTTGAGCCCATTGAAGTCAAGGTTGCTCCAGCTGACCAAAATGAAAGTGTGGAAATGAGTAAACAGTCAGGCATCAGAGCAGGTACCTTACTGGGAAGTAAGGTAGAGAGAAGAGATGATAAAAGAGATTCACTCCATCAGATTTTTTTCAGCCCAATAAAATCACAGTCCATCACGGCTGCTGCTGCTAAGTCACTTCAGTCATGTCCAACCCTCAGCGACCCCATGGACTGCAGCCTTCCAGGCTCCTCCATCCATGGGATTTTCCAGGCAAGAGCGCTGGAGTGGGGTGCCATTGCCTTCTCCGCAGTCCATCACTACAATCTAGTAATTCAAAAGTATTCATTAAGTTCTTACTGTGGGGACTTCCCTGGTGGTTCAGTGGCTAAGAATCCGCCTTCCAGTTCAGGGGATGCAGGTTTGATCTTTGGTGGGGAAACTAAGATCCCACATGCCACGGGGCAACCAAGCCCATGCAGCAATTACTAAGCTAGAGCGCTCTGGAGCCCTTGTGTTGCAACATAAGATCCCGAGTGCCCCAACTAAGATGCTGCTGCTGCTGCTGCTAAGTCGCTTCAGTCATGTCCGACTCTGTGCAACCCAATGGACGGCAGCCCACCAGGCTCCCACCTCCCTCGGATTCTCCAGGCAAGAACACTGGAGTGGGTTGCCATTTCCTTCTCCAATGCATGAGAGTGAAAAGTAAAAGTGAAGTTGCTCAGTCGTATCAGACTCTTCTCGACCCCATGGACTGCAGCCCACCAGGCTCCTCCGTCCATGGGATTTTCCAGGCAAGAGTACTGGAGTGGGGTGCCATTGCCTTCTCCAAGACTAAATGCAGCCAAATAAATAAATATTAAAAAAAAAAAAAGTTCTTACTGTGTGCTCAGGGCTTTTCAAAGAGCAGCCACTGGAGAGGCTCCCACCATCACGAATACAAACGTGAGGGAATGCTTGGATTGCAAACTGACAACCGCAGGGCCTAACTCTGGAAGTAATATTTTTGCCAGCAAACCATTTAAAAAGTGAATAAGATTTAAAACTTTTTTTTCCAAAATTTAACCATGCCCCATCCAGCTCACCAGTTCACATTCTATATTGGCAACTTCTCAACTTACTTCATTCATTACTAATCCAGACCCTGAAGGCATGAGTTTGCAACCTTTGGGATAAGGGCTTTTGCCTGCCAAACTTTCAGAATGAAAGCTGTTATGCCAAGGAAAACCTTGCTTACAACCGGCAAAGTAACTCTGGAAGGGCACATATCTGACCCTTTAGCTTCATTTGTCACTAAGTATGGCTTCCCACGTGCCTCTAGTGGTAAAGAACCCACCTGCTAATGCAGGAGACATAAGAGAAGTGAGTTCAATCCTTGTGTTGGGAAGATCCCCTAGAGAAGGGAATGGCAATCCAGTCCAGTATTCTTGCCTGGGAAATCCCATGGACAGAGGAGCCTGGCAGGCTACAGTCCACGAGGTCGCAAAGAGTTGGACGTGACTTAGCAACTAAGCAACAAGAACAAGATTAACCTTGGCCTCCATGGGTTCTGTGGCAAAGAAGTTATTTTGGGCCAACACTCATTAGGGGCTGGAGGAGCTGAGGAATGAACATTATACTAGATGATTCTGCCAAAAGGGATAGGATGTCAGAGCTAGAAGAGAGCTTACTCATTCATTCAACATTATTGAGTGCTAGCATTCTGTTAGGTATGAGGGTCACAGCAGTATAAGACAAAGTCTCTTAAAATTAAAAAAAATAAAAATAAAAAAAAGACAAAATCTTTGCCCTCATGAAACTTATGTCTAATCTCGTAGCTACTTGGAAACTGTGTCTGCAGTCCAATGCTTTTTTTTTTTTTTTAATATATATTTATTTATTTGGTTGTGCTGAGTCTTAGTTGAGGCACGTGGGATCTAGTTCCCTGACCAAGGATCGAACCTGGGCCCCCTGCATTGGGAGCCCAGAGTTTTAGCCACTGGACTACCAGGGAAGTCCCAGTCCAATGCTTTTATTATGTAGACAATGAAACCAGGATCAGAGTAGGAAAATAGATTTTGTAAGGTCAGATGGCTTGTTAGTGACAAAACCATGGCTGAAAACAAGGTTTGACATTCATTCTCAGAACTTTTCTACTTCCTACCTCCTTCTTAAAGATTTTTTCTGCCTTGATTTTCCACAATGATCCATTCTTCTACTGAGGCAGATCTTACCAAGGTTACTTCAACTTGACTATCAGTTGAGTCTCCTGTCTTAAGGATTGAGCAACTTGTCCCTTATTTATAGAGCAACTTCCCTCCTTTATTTTCATATTATGTTTCTTCTTCCCTCTAAGTTACATTCAAAGACTTCACTATCTACTGCGATCATGCTATTCTAAAAATGGTTAAACTCTTGTTAAAATGGGTCATTTTCACAGAATAGTACATACTGTATGATGCCACTTATATGGAATTCTAAAAAAAGAAATTCTAGTTATATGAAATTCTAGAAGACTCTTTGCAACCCTATGGACTGTAGCCCACCAGGCTCCTCTGTCTAGAAGACGGGAGAAAAGGGAAGCATATAAATAGTTACCTTGTGTCAGTGGTGAGAATTTACTGCAAAGAGGCATGACAGAATTTTATGGGTGATGGAAGTGTTCTCTCTTTACATGTGATCATGGTCAGGACTTCCCTGGTGGTCCTGTGGTTATGACTCCACGCTTCAGATGCAGGGGGTGCTGGTTCAATCTCTGGTCAGCGAACGAGGATCCCATATTCTGCCTGGTGCAGCCAAATAAATAAGTAAATATCAGAAAAACAATCAATTAAAAAAACACAGTCATAGTCACACAGGTGTATACATTTGTCAAACTGTAACCTTAGGATGCTTCTGCTGCTGCGTCGCTTCAGTCGTGTCCGACTCTGTGCAGCCTCATAGACGGCAGCCCACCAGGCTCCTCGGTCCCTGGGATTCTCCAGGCAAGAACACTGGAGTGGGTTGCCATCTCTTTCTCCAACCTTAGGATAGATGTGTTTTATTGTCTGTAGATTATGCATTAGTAAAGATAGTTTTTGGAAAAGGGAACTTTTTGAAACAAGCTTGTCTCTTTGCAGAGAGGCAGATAGGATCTGCCAGAATAGAGATTTAGGATTTAAAAATGCAGTGACTTAACTAGTACAGGGGATTCTACCCTGGGAGAAAGTGAGACTGGAAAGGTGACTCTGCTCTTTGCTCACTTGGTTTCATTTGCCATGTGCCCGTCATGGTGTATTCATTTTGCTGCAGCGGGTGTGATCCTGGTGTTTCCAGATACTTTAACCGGCTAGGCTGACTTCCAAAAATGTCTATAGAGAGGCGGGTAAGTATGGGCACATCTATTCTATTTTACAGCTGATTTAGGGACTTTTCAAAGCTGAAATTTTATTACACACATGTGATTTTCACCAAGTCAGGTGAGTTGAAACCTTAACTGCTTTTTAAAATTATTATTATTTTTGGCCAGGAGTGCTATCTTCTAGTAATTTGCCAAATGACCAACACAAAGGGAAAGGGGAGAAGCACCCATTACACATCCTCAGGGCCTTTTAGGAAACATGGAGTTGCTTCTTTGGCTACATGCATGTGGATCTATCAAATACAGGAGTGGTGATATTGTTGATGTCAAGGGAATGGGCACTGTTCAGAAAGAAATGCCCCACAAGTATCCCCATGGCAAAGTTCGAGTAGTTTACAGTGTGAACCATCATGCTGTTGGCATTGCTGTAAACAAACAAGGACAAGATTCTTGCCAAGGGAATTAATGTATGTATTGAACATATTAAGCACTCTAAGAGGCAAGACAGCTTCCTAAAACGTGTGAAGGAAAATGATCAGAAAAAGAAGGGAGCCAAAGAGAGAGATACGTGGGCTCAATTAAAGCTCCACCCAGAGAAGATTTGTGAGAACCAATGAGCTCACATGTGAGCTGTTGGAAACTATTCTCTATGAATTTATTGCATCCTAGGCATAAAAAAAGAAGAAGAAGATCTTTGTACTGTAAAACAAAACTAAACTGGAAACCTATTTCATTAAAAAAAAAAAAAATCAACTCCACTATTTGTTCTTAGCTCTCTTGTGGATAGAAGACAGAAACTGAATTTTAGGTTCATCACAGTTTAATCTCCCTCCCCTTGGGGTATTGGGCTGGAGATTTTCCTGGGATTTTGAACCAGTGTATCAACCTGCAATAAGCCCAGCCTTTTTCATATCTGCAAATATGATGTCTGTGAGCATGTGTGAGTGTATGCTTATGGTTGGTGGGCTTGTCTCTTCTATCAATTTGGAATCACCTCCAAACTCCTGAAAGTGAGAAGTTATGTTCATTTTTACAGTAATACGAGTATATACAGTGGTCTCTGTGGTTACCTGATAACTTGTGAATGTTTCATTTCCTCTGCAAATTGTAATAATAATTTAATTTTTAAAGGGCTCAGTAAAAAACACCTGATGTGCAAATCTCCCCACAGAAGGACCACAGAGCCAGTGAAAGCATTCCAGTGTAACATTTAGTTCACTGAAGTTGCCCAGTCCTTCTCCAGCCTTACACTGTCCTGTGTGTGATAAACATACTATTTGGGGGAGTGATACATATAAGGCTTAATCCTAACAAAGTATTTGATTTGCTACCACTTGATACAACCCATGGTACTTTTTTTTTTTTCCCCATGGTACTTTCACATGGATTATCCTCATAACCAGCCTGGGACATTATTGGACTGATATTATTATCCCCGTTTCATTGATGAAAAGCCAGGGCTCAGAGAGGATATGAGATTTGCCCAAGGTTATACCATGAATCAGCAGCAGAATGGAAACAGGACCAAGAGCCATGGACAACCAACAAGAACAGAAAACCTATAGCCTTGTCATAAAAGGATTCATTGGACAAATATAGGAGGAAGGCAGTCACGATTTATTAAGTACCTACTATGTGCCAGGCAGTGTGAGAGGTGCTTTGTGCGTATCACCTCATTCAAGGGCAAAGAAAATGTGTGGAATTGTAATTCTGCGTGTGTGGGGGAATGACTATTGTCTCATTTTACAGAAAAGGAAATTACAAGAATATCCCAGAATATTTAAATGACTAAGCCCTCGTTATTCCTTAACCTCAACTTCAGTCTCTACTTCTTCTCTTCAGCCTCTGACTTCTCTACTGATCACCATTTTCACTTCATCTTCAACTTCATTCTCAATTTCAACCTCATTCTTTTTTTTTTTTTTCCAACCTCATTCTTAATTTCATCTTCCCTTCCGCATGATCAGGGAGAATCAGTCTCAATAAATGGTTGTTGGTGATAAGGAATTTCATGTTTCCTGAGTAACTCCACCTAGGCTCCAACTTGCCAGCACAATTTCTGACACACCATCTTTCTCACGCCAGTCTGTAAATAATTGTTTTCAAATATTTCTGTGGAATAAGCTTGCGTATTATTTCCTCCGTTAATTTGTAACCTCCCTCAGGACAGGAATTATGGTTATATTTTGCTCTCTAGACTAAGAAGCTAGTGTAGTTATTTTTGGATTGTGGGAAGTTAATATATGTTTTTTCCCACTGATGACAATTTCACTCACATTGGGTACACAGGCTTTCTTCACTGATTATTCTTTTGCTTTCTGTGTTGGTTCCAAAGATTTATCATTTTTTCTTATTTTCACACTATATTATTTACTACTATCATTAGATTGTACTCACTGTATTTATTTATTCATTCAACAAACATTATGCTAGATAACAGGAATAAAAGAGTTAAGATACAATCACAGACTTCAAGTCTTGAAGGATCAACTAAGCTTTTTTCATTTTGAATACATTTTATTTGTGCTAGCTTTGTGGTTTTGCAATTAGCAATCTGAATAAAAAGAATAGCCATAATTTTGTAAAAAAAATTATTGGCTTATTCTTGCAAAGACAAGAGAGCAGATTTTGAGGTTTTAATATGATTCTCTTCAAATGGTC